>NC_060119.1:71785555-74285555 GCF_021461395.2 Schistocerca americana
GTGAAAAAGCTGCGTGCATTAGTTCCAGTATGTCTGGCAGTCTTCTTTTTTCTCGGGACAAATCCTTTAACTTGTCTCCAGACCAGTTTTGCTGGGTTCATACTATAAGGGTACAGTGGCAAATATAAAAATTCAGAATTTTTAATGGTGCCCTCGATATAGTGACAATGGTTGTTTTTTATGTTTCTACGCCACTCACCACTCTGATTCGTGTGAGACTACATATGTGGTATAAAACTATAGACATAGTTTAAATAAGTGTTGGAAGTTGATGGGTTTTTTGGTGCTTCACGGCTGCAAGCAGCGGTGCCGCGCACGTGGCCACGAAACACGACGTCATAATTGTGGTGGGAAAAACATCCTGACTGTGAAAGACTGGAGACGTGTTTCACGGCTTGTGGATCAAAATCGTTTCCAAACCCGACATGAATGGCTGCAGACAGCGAACGAATGCCTGTCCCAACCTGGTAGACAGAGAACTGCATGCAAATGACATTGGGAGTCGGTCACCTTGCAACAGGCAGTGCCTCATACAGGAACATAAATACAACAGCGGCAAAGTTCATCGAACTGGAAGAATATGTGATTGGTTTCCTTAGTCCTCCTATACCATATTATATCTCGTTTAGCCTGCAAAGTCATAGTTGTTGAATATAAAATCTGTGGAACATATTGAAGCAGTAGGTAAAACGCAGACATCATCATGTCCGTAATTTGTAGAATTTGTAAGTAGGCTGTTTAGGTTTTTATGTTGGTTCAAAAGTTAGACACCACGCTTGAACAAATACGTGAAGATTTACCTGCTGAGTTACTTAAAATCGAATCGAAATGTCAAAAATATTTAATTACGTAAAAACACAAATTTGTGGGCATTTCAAACCTATTTTTTCGCGTCATCAAAATGCATTACAGAATCACGAAGCAGCCATAAAAGAGCTGCAAACTACTGTTCGTAAAAATCACGACACCTTGCAAGCTAGAACCGACTCAGTTGCATCTACAGATTCGGTTACGCGCGTTGCGCAGTTGGAGGTGAGCGCCATCAGTGGTGGATGTTGGGAGAGAGATGGCAGAATTTTGAGAGCGGACGATCTGGACAGGTGTCCGTCAGGAAAATGAAATTTGCCAAACTGCATGTCACAAACTATTCATATATATTATGACTTTTGAACACTATTAAGGTAAATAAATTGTATGCTCTCTACCAAAATCTTTCATTTGCTAAATATATGCCTATCAGTAGTTAGTGCCTTCAGTAGTAGGAATTTTTTATTTAGCTGGTAGTATTGGCGTTCGTTGTATTGCAGTTGTTCGAGTAACGAAGATTTTTGTGCGGTAAGTGATTCATGAAAGGTTTAGGTTATTGATAGTTAAGGGCCATTCTTTTGTAGGGATTATTGAAAGCCAGATTGCGTCGGGATAAACATATTGTGTGTTAGTTTAGTGTTGATCAGAATAAGTAAAGAGAGATTTTGTTTTCCTCAGCTGTTTGAAAATCAAATAACGTAAGTGGTTAATCAGCATAGTAATTTATAAATTTTTCTTTGGGGACGTTTCAAATTGAGCGATCAAATCCTCAGCTAGTGGCTCAATCTGGATGCGACTTACTGGCATGGTCTTGTGAACTCACTTCCTAACTGGATTCAGACGGTTGTCAAATCCAAGGGAGGAAATGGTGCTTGTAATAAATTCTGTAGGGGTGACATTTTTTTTTTTTCTCGGTGAGGTTATGTTCTGTACAGCGAAGCTAGCAGTAAGCAGCCCTAGTACCTTGCCTGAGTAATCGATCTTTCCATAAATTAACTGGCACCTGCATTGTACGAGTCAGAAAGCAAATTTCAGGTCTCCTACGCATCACGTAGCAAACGAATTCTCCTCCGTCGCAGCAGGTCGCAAGTGCTGCAACTGTAAGGAAGTTCGGCCGACACTCGGCAAAAATAGAAAGGCTCGGCGGCGAGGGAAATTCTGTTTGCATATCCGAAGCGACTCACTGCGAACTTTGGTCGACCCGGTACTAAAGCTCGCCGCCCCTTAACGATCCAGCAAACACAAGTATCGGTCTTGTAACGACTGTTGGATTGCGAAACAAAACGCGGCGGCGTGCAGCGGAGGCGAAGTCGGCGGCACAGTGCGGCACACGAGGGTGGCGGCGGGGCCGGCGGCGGGGGCAGCGGAGGCGGTGGGGGCGGCGTGTGCGCGGCATGTCGCCGCAGTTCCTTTTGTGTCCCTTTGTCCCGCTGTGGCGGCACAGAAGGGCTCCAGAGAAAGGCACGAGCCGCACAGTGGGGAGCGGGGTGGGACGGTGAAGGCGAACTGAAAAACCGAGTCCGCACCGCAGTCGCTGCCGCCGCCCCCGCGGGCGTATTGATTGGTCGCCGGTTCGCCACCCATGTGTGCATTGCGCTCTGTCCGTGTGCGTGTGTTGGACGCAGAGAGTGTGAAAGCGAAACACTGGGCCGACGAAAGTGACACCGCCGCGGCGACCACTTTTCCTTAGATCTACCGCGCGTGACTACGGACTGTAATCGAAAGAATGTAGACGCGACAATGAAGTTCCATTACTGTGTTGATAACGTGGCCTGCAGCGATCACTAGCTGTCTGCAACACAAAATTTAGGCACTTTGGCTGTTACTGAAGGAAATTAAACCCGTTTACTTTACAATGAAGGCTTTGACGGCCGGTGTTTTCTTCAGTTACGAGGGCTATCCACAAAGTACATTACGTTTTGGAATTAAAAATAAATAAAGTATTGGATTTTTTTTTATTGTATACAGATGAAAGCCACACTTAAATACTACTTTTCTACATAATTGCTATTTAAATTAAGGCACTTATCGTAGCGATGGACGAGCTTGGAAATTCCTTCGTCGTAAAATTCGGCCGCCTGCACCTTCAACCACGTGGTTACCTCTTTTGGGACAGAAAAGGTGTGATTTTTGTGGATGCCCTGGAAAGAGGCACTACAATAAACTCTCAAAGATATTACTAAACTCTGCATAACCTCAGAAGAGCAATACAAAACAAGCGCAGGGGAAAGTTGGGCTCAAAGATCTTGCTGATTCACGACAACGCCCGGGCCCACACGGCAAATGCCACTCGTCAAGTTCTCGAATATTTTAAGTGGGAGTTGTTTCCTCATCCGCCGTACAGTCCCGACCTGGCACCGAGCGACTTCCACTTATTCCCAGCAATGAAGAAGTGGTTGGCTGTGCAGCGTTTTGATGACGACGCACAGCTTCAAGAAGAGGTAACCACGTGGTTGAAGGCGCAGGCGGCCGAATTTTACAACGAAGGAATTTCCAAGGTCGTCCATCGCTACGATAAGCGCCTTAATTTAAATGGCAACTATGTAGAAAAGTAGTATTTAAATGTTGCTTTCATCTGTATATAATAAAAAAAAATTTAATTCCAAAACGTAATGTACTTTGTGGATAGCCCTCGTATATCTTTCCTTACGAGAAGCCATGAAGCCATCGTCTATGTACACACCTACTGTGTAAAGTTTTGTCTGCAATCGCAGGAGACATCCTCAGAGATAAGACTATCAGTTAAAGTTGACCTCAATCTTTCTTTTTTTTTTTTCTTTTGATCAATATGAGCCGTATGCACAATGGTTATATCAAAGGTTATATCCATTCGCAGCTGTTCATATAAATCTCCTTCGGCAGTGTATTAGACTGACGACGGTAAAAATTTTTGCCAGACTGGAATTCGAACCAGGATCTCCCGCTAGCAAGCGGTCGCCTTAATCACTTTTTCTCTTTTTTTATTTATCTCAATTTGTTCGTGATTGTTCTTTGCGTTTGTTCGTGGCGGTCTTCCCATGATACCCGTTCAAGTTCATCATTGATCTGTTCACTCAGTTTTTTTATTACTGAAGGCAGCTAACCCTCAAATAATACTGGTATTGTCTGTGGTCGAAACCAACTCCGTCGACATCGTAATAATATAACTGAACGTAACATGGTGAATGACCATATAAAGAAGTCATTGGGCCTGGTCTATGGTAACAATTGTTGTGTACTCTACTGTGAAAGGTGTCCGGACAGTTGCCACGCCGGACAGTTGCCACGCCGGACATTTGCTACGGTTTTACCTGCTCCGAAGGGCTGCGTCCCTTGTCTCCCGCCTCCCCCCCCCCCCCTCCCCACCTCCTCCTCCTCCTCACCTGCCCGCCCAGTTTGCTTTCGAAGTTCCTAACGTGACCATCAGTATGGAAGTTATTACAACGAACAAGGGCAGGCCTCCTGCTCATTACAAAGGTTACGCGTATCTTAAACAGAGGGAATCTAAAGAAGGTGTTGTTACATGGATGTGCTTACGCCGAAAAGCAGATCATTGCAAGGGAAAGCTGCTTGCGAGGAACGGAGAAGTGTTGAGCGTATTAGAACATCTCTGTGGACCACCTGACGATGCAGCTCTGAAAGTGAGAAAGCAAGAGGAAAGAGCGAAGAGAAGGTCTCGAGAAGAAACTACACAGTTATCGGAGATATACGCGGATGAAATGGGAAATCTACATAATAAAGTTTATGACTTTGTTACAGTGATGCCTAATTCAAAATCTATGGAAAGAACCATGCGTCGTCGACGGATTCAAGAGCGGGGGAACCAACAATAGCCTAAGAACTCTTATGAAATTGATCTTCAATAAGATCTATTAAGAATGGGAGATGGCAGTAGTTTCCTTCTGGAAGACGATAGATTAGAGGTGAGAATAATGACTTTTAATGGAAACAAAGGAAAAAAGTTTAAAAAACATGTTCCCATTTTTCTATGGAAGGAACATTTAAGAGATGCAGCAAGCAGTTTATACAGAGCTACACCATAGACCTAGACTTAGGAGGTCCGATTAAAAAAACAAACATTCTTCCTACTGTATTTGCACTGCTCCCTAATAAGAAGATAGACACATATGTTCGTCTGTTTCGTCTGATAAAAAAGGCAGTCTCTGAGTGGTGTCCTAAACAAGAAAAGGTGAACTTTGAGGCAGCTGCGATATCGGTCATTCGTCAAGTTTTTCCCACAACTGAAATAAATGGATTCTATTTCCATATGGAGAAGAGTTTATGGTGAAGAATTCGAGTTCTTGGTCTAACTGAGGAGTACCGCTAGAACGAGGATTTAAGACTTCACGTCAGCATGTGTGCAGTGCTGGCAGTCGTAAAACCGGGAGATGTAAGCAATGGATGGATTGAGATTCATGCAGAAGCTCCTGACAACGGAAGGTTTTCTCAATTTTTTTACTACTTCGTGGATAACTGGCTAGAGAATGAGGATATCGCAATAGAAATGTGGGACAACAAAATAAATAGTATGCTTGGAAGGAGAGACAGCATTGGTCGTATATTTTTGTTTATTATCGCAAAATCGATTTTCGGTCACTTAGTGACCATCTTCAGCGCTGTAATATATAACTTAAATTAGTAAGCACTGGTGTCAATAAGCTTACGGCGAGCACATAGAAATATGGAGTCGCCAATCAATAAAATAAATAGAATTAGTGGAAACCCTCACCCTAGAATCAACTGTTTGATGGAGTGCTTGAAAAAGGAAGCAGAGTTCAAAAAATGCATGTACATAAAATTGGAAATGAATCTTGAAGGTAAGAAGAGGAAGAAGAAGTACTTGAAGCTGGACGACAGGATAGAGAAAATCGTAAAGAATTATGAAGGGACTGGCAACATTAGGCCTTGCTTGAAAGCCATTGCCCATATTTAGAAACAGAACTAAAATACGTTAAAAATGCATCAAAAACTATGAAGACCACTGAGTCCTCGCAGATTACTGAGATAAAATTATTAAAACATTGAAGCAGCATTATCGGAGCTAATATTAAGTTGTAATTGTAAATAGAGTGTACATTAGTTCAGCCTGTTTAGGCTGATTTTACACACGCCAGAATGGTAGATAGCCGGTTATGATTCTCACGGTCCAAAGCCTATGCAAAGTGTGGTGCGAATCAGCCTTTGATGTAAAAATTAAAAAGTGTTTCAAGCCTCACAAAGTATCCCTTTTGTTGTACATTAATATAACTTTTTTCTAGCTTCTAATAATATGGTCATACTATTAAATAATTGTGAGTTCTAAAATAATTTTCTCAAGCTTCAGAATCGCAACTATCACCTAAAATATAATGGTTTGTGAAACTGATAGTATACGCTTTTGTAAAAGATAATTGGAACTGAACCTTTGAATTGCACCTAAAATTGACATCCCAAAACTGATCATATCCTAAGGTAGACAATTTTGGCACCTCAAATATTTTTTATTTAAGTTTAGCTGCAAACATTTATAGTAGATGTAAATATACCTAAGTACATTTAGATATAGTCTTTTAAAAATTAGAATTTCTTACTAAATTGTTGATTGTCTTTAAACAGGTCAGTAAAAGCAAGGAGTTTACTACTGAAAATTAATTGTTACTAAAGAACATCAGAAACAAATGTATTAGACCTACCTTTCTTATACATGAGAGACTTTTTGAAAAGATATTCGATTATTTCCTCTGTCACTGACAACGTAATTTCAGTTGCTTTGCAACACCAGGAATATCTACTTCTAAATTATGTTTGCAGCTGTTCTCATTTCGAACTCTGGAATATTTAATTCGTCTTCTTTGGTGAATGAATTTCGGAAAATGCATTTACTAGCTCCACTTTAGTGGCACTGTCATCAGTAACATTACCGTCGCTGTCGCGCAGTAAAGGTACTTACTGAACCTTTCCACTGGTTTACTTAACATGGGACCAGTATCTCTTTGGATTTTCCGCCACATTTCTAGGGCGAGTTTCGTTGTGCAAACTATTAAATGCATGTCGCATTGAAATCCGCACCAAATTTCGAGCCTCAGTAAAACTTCGCCTATCTTGGAGATTTTGCGTTCGTCTAAATTATACGTTCCTTTTGCGGTGCTCCGGCAACAGCTCTCTGTCGTGTTTTGCGTACCATGGGGGATCAGTTGCGTCTCCTATTATTTTATTTTGTATGAATATGGCTCTGAGCACATCTGTGGTCATCAGTCCCCTAGAACTTAGAACTACTTAAACCTAACTAACCTAAGGACAGCATACAAAACCCAGTCATCACGAGGCAGAGAAAATCCCTGACCCCACCGGGAATCGAACCCGGGAACCCGGTGGTATGAATATCTCCAGTGCTGTTGATACCATTTCTTTGAACTTAAGCCACATATGGTCGTCATTTACATAGTTTGGCAGGATTGGAGACTATCTCGTAGAAAGACGTCAGCCGAATTTTTAGCTGCTTTTATAAATAGAAATATTTCGAATTTAGTTTCGGTGAATTTCTTTGTTACGGAAGTGAGCCTCGCTACGACTGCGTGTTCACTAATCGCTGTATCCGTCGTGATTCTCAGGATTATTTGTGGCTAAGAGGTCAAGTGTGCTTTCATAACCATTTACAATTTGAATGCCCTCGTCAACTAATTGTTAAAAATAATTTTTAAAAAAGCATTTAGAACAATTTCGGAAGTTGTTTTCTATTTACAAAAGCGTATGAAAATGTATTTTTGTCAACATGCGGAAGGTAGATTGAAGTAACTGCCAACTATAATTGTATGAGTAGGGTACCTATTTGTGATGAGACTCGAGTTTTCTTTTTTTGCACTGTTCAGCAACTGTTTCATCTGAGACAGATGGGCGGTAAAATGAGCCAGTTATTAATTTATTCCGATTGTCTGCCCATATTATGTCACAGGAACTATCTGCTTCAATGTCACTTGTGAGCTGGAGGAGACATTATATTATTTTTCCTTAAGTTGTGCTTCTTGTTTCTGTTGTAGTGCAGATCATCACAATTACGGCTCTTCCCTCCAGATCTTAAGATACTTTCTCTGCGACCTTTTAAATACCAGAGTTAAACAATGTAGAACAACAACGTACGTTACAAGCGTAGCACTCTGTATTACTTCATTTCCTTACTTCTAGCATTGTAAAATTGCAAGTCGACTTTAGATGACATGTCAATCATAGATGTTCTTACCTCTATTTAGTGAACGTGTTTTCAGTTATGTTTTGAACATTGTCCCGCTACACTTTGTTAACTAGTGTTTTTAGAGAGTAAATAAATATGGAGTATGTCCTTCTTCTTTTCAAACATTCACAAACCCATTTATTCTTTCCCTATTTTCTTTTGGGTATGCAGTTATAGTAATTAAACTAGGCACAAATGCAGTGATCAAAAAGAAATGATTAGCGTACATTCGTATTCTCGTTTCATCGTTCCTTTCTTGTTGCTCCCATGCCGGTGGACTGTTTCTATCACAATCAGTAAGAGTGAAAGGAAGCTGCCGTACAGACAGAGGAATCTTTATTTATACTTGGCAGAACTAATTACATGCTGACATAATCGTCGGTATTGCTTTCTTTTCCCAAAAGTTATAAATATTTCGATTTCGGAAAAGAAGCTCTGTATTTGGCCAAGATGTCGAAGAAGAGGGCTCCTTATGTACTGGTTGTATCGAGTAGGATGTGGAGACTGCGGTTTGAAAGCGGACAGAGGTAGTGCGGGGAAGGGCGTCCCTTACCTGAGGGATCGCTACTCAAGCTACCTGGCGAAGGCAAGCTACCTGGCGAAGGGGCAAGTGTGGCAAATGTCCGGTGTGGCAAATGTCCGCGTGGCAAATGTCCAGCATTCACTGTGAAACACTTCACGTGATTCTCCGACCGTTGTGACTGAGCGGTTCTAGGCGCTTCAGTCTGGAATCACGCGACCGCTACGGTCGCTGGTTCGAATCCTGCCTCGGGCATGGATGTGTGTGATGTCCTTAGGTTAGTTAGGTTTAAGTAGTTCTAAGTTCTAGGCGACTGATGACTTCAGATGTTAAGTCCCATAGTGCTCAGAGCCAATTTGAATCAATTATTTTATTTCTCATTAATTGTACGATTATTAGAAGGAGTCCTTCATACTGTGCATTGGAAAATAAATGTTGTATAAAAAGCGGCTCATTGTCAGCATCTAAATCATTCCTGTTATTTTGTCTACACAAAAACTGGGTCATCGTAGCCCTTTGTCTTTCAGTCCGACACGTTAGTGTTCGTCTTAGAGGCATAGCCTAGAGGAAATGTTTCCAAAATCGTAGCTGTTCAAAATGAAGACACTCAAAACTGGAATTTAAATAATTTTTTATTTTTATTTATTTTATTTTATTTATTTATTTATTTTTTGGTAACGGCGACGGACACAAAGTTAGTGCCGTTTACTTTTGCAAAGTAGTATGCTAGAAAACGACGCCAGTAAACAACGTTATGTGTAGTCTGTGTTGCCCCCGAAGGCTTCTCTTCTGCTTGTTCTGTTTTCAGCTATATATCAGTTGTGGTATTCTGGTTTCCCAGTACGCATGTGTAACTGCAAATGAACCATCTGCAACAGTTAAACAAGAAAGTCCCTAGACTGCGACTTCACGAAACGTTGTTAACTCTCGTGTGTCGTTTTTACCACAGCTCCTGATTGCTACGCGGGGTAGAAGTTGGCAGCAGCATCATAGATGCATGCAGCTATAACTAGAGGAGTTGTCGTGACGTCATATTTGAATACGACGTCCACTTTCTTAATAGCCTCAAACATTAGCTACTTGTTGAAATGTTTTGATACAAAATGCCACCTACCATCATTTTCTGGTCTAATAGTCGTTCTGATTATTGTCTAAAGGGCCAAGGGATCGCATTTCATTCGTAAATGGACTTGTTTGAGCGATATTTACTTACATGCACGTGAGCTTTAGTTGCGTAGGTTACTTTTATTGTAGTGATTTCATTTCTGTTCTGTTTTAATAAAACTGTTGGGATGCGAAGGCAGCATTTTACATGACATACTTCGCTTCTTGGTTACTGCCAACGAAAGGTACCCAACAACTGGAAGAAAGCGCAGGTCATTCTCGTTTTTGAGAAAGGCGGTAAGACAGATCAATACATTATAGACCTAAGTCGTTGACGCCAATCTGTTGTAGAATTATGGAACATGTTTCATGCTCAAGAATTATGACGTTTTTGGAAAATGCACAACGGCGCTCAGATTGACACCGTATTCCTTGATTTCAGTAAGACATTTGACACCGTCCCGCATTGCTGTTTAATGAAAAAAATAGAGCTTACGGGGTATCGGAGCAGACTTGCGATTGGATTCAAGACTTTCTTGCGGATAGAACTCAACACGTCACTCTTAAAGCAACAAAGTGAACAAACGCAATCGTAATATCCGGAGTACCACAGGGAAGTATGATAGGACCGTTGATGTTTACAATATATATAAATGATCTAATAGAAAAAGTGAGATGTTGTTTAAGGCTCTTTGCAGATGATGCAGTGGTCAATACCAAAGTAGCAACGTCAGAAGATAGTAAGAACATGAAGAACGACCTGCAGAGATCTGATGACTGGTGCAGGCTCTGGCAGTTGCCCCTGAACGTAAATAAATGTAACATATTGCGCATACATAGGAAAAGATATCCACTATTGTACAGCTACACTGTTGATGACAAACAGCTGGAGACAGCCTCTGCATTAAAATGTCTAGGCGTAACAATCCAGAGTGACCTTAAGTGGAATGACCGCATAAAACAGATAGTGGGAAAAACACACACCAGGCTCAGATTCATCGGAAGAATCGTAAGGAAATGTATCTGATCCACGAAAGAAGTGTCTTATAAGGCTCTTGCTTGACCGATTCTTATTGTACATCTAGCTGGGATCCCTGTCAGGTGGGACTGATAGAGTAGATACAGAAGATCAACGAAGAGCGGCGCGTTGCGTCACGGGATCGTTTAGCTGCGAGAGAGCGTTGGCAGGTGTTACAAAAGAGGCGTTGTCCATCACGAGGAAGTTAACTATTGAAATTTCAGGACAGCACTCTTCAGGATGAGTGGGACAACATATTACTTTCCCCCATATACACCTCGCTTATTGACCACGAGGATAAAGTGTAATATTGCTACATGAATGTGCTATGCTGAAATCGGGTGCTAATAGTAGAATAAAAGCGGGTTAAAAGCTGTGAGCTGTCTGGGGAGAAGTTAACCGTGCATTACTGCGCAACTGTTTCACCAGGTAACTAGTCTAGGTTTACCACATTACCAATCAGACTAACATTGATTATAATCTTTTACAGTCATACAACAACCGGTAATACATCTATATATATAAAAGGGAGAATTTAAATAAAAAGAATGAAATCAGTTTATATTTGGAAATTTATTTTAAGATTGTTCATTGAAATTTCAGCATATTATACGTGAGTTATAACTGAGCTGGTGCCTTATTTACGATTGAAAAATGTGAGATTGTAATCTTACGGAGCACATAAAATATGGAGCCAAGATTGGGAGACTGCATACGACACTGCAGTCATAAAATAACTCACGAAGAACATTGAAACATAAGCAAGAAGAAATTAACCACAACCAACAGATTCAGTTTTCACCCAAAGAAATTACGTTCGTAACACAATCCTGTCCGTCATGTAATTACCACACACTGGTATACTAAATTCATATTAACTCTTTGTGAAATCTTCCCAAAAAGAATAGCTGAAGGCTACTTTGATGATTACACCACATGCTCCACGTGGTCAACTTGGTTTACAGAAAGCGTATAACTCCACAGTAATTTTGATAATTAACATAAATTCGATCGAAAAGCAATTGACAAAAGAAAAACCTTGAACTGGTTACTAACGTCTTACTATTGACCTGATGGGTCAAACAGTTGTATAAGCACGTGGTACTGGTCTCGCAAAGTACACTCCACGTGGGTTGAACATAAAGAAAAGCATAAAGAAAAGTTGCTATATTGTAAAATATTGTCAAGACGAGACGTTATAATCACACAAGCATTCACATTTAAGATTGATGAACTTAGTTAGAGTTACTGATCAACACGTGGTTCCACTTTACTCACAAAGTAATGACAAAGCAACTACCCCAAAATAATCTGAACTTCACACGAGAATTACACCACGCTGCAATTTAAGATAACCTTAGATATTTTAGAGCTAGACCCGAAATAAAGATGATTAAATTTTCAGTTAGGCTGAACTTAACAAATCCATTGTCCTATGGACTTAGCAGACACGCGCTTAGCCGGAGATCTTACCACTTCAGACGCTCGCCACCGCCAGACTGCAACTGCCTACTACCGAGCGTGCTTCCTGAGGGTGGCTCACAAAGACAAAACGGAAGGGGCCAGAGGGGCAGCTTCCTATACCAACATGACAACGGACGGACAGAACCATACTAAGGATAGAAACCTCTCTGCTTTAAGAAAGCGTAGCTACCTGTTCCGACGTTGGTCCTACTGTTCTCTAGCAGACAACCTTGTCTGCTACCCTCAAGCATGCAACTACAAACACATTTGATCACTCATCCTCTCACACAGAAGGGAAGGGGGATGACAGTATCTTATCATATACAGTATATAACAGAAAGCGGATGTAGGTTCCGTATGAGACTGTGTGACATGAATTACATATAAACTGTGTTTTAAAGTGTAGTAGTGTGACAGATCGTTCTTGTTTACGTGTAAAAGTAACACGTTCCACTACTCAGTCTCCTCCCAGATAGTCAGAAACGCCACAGTAAATTTAGGAGAGGAATTTACTCCATAAATGACAAGAGATTTAAGAAATTAAACATGAAAGGAATCCAACAGAGACCTTTCAAAAGTTCGAGGTATTGGAGCCAATACAGAGGCTTACCGACAATCATTCTTCCCCAGTGGCGGATTTACATATAGGCCCACTAGGCATGGGCCTAGGGGCGGCACTGTAAGGGTGACGGCATTTTTTGCTGTTTACTCATTTTACCCTTTTACGTTTTAAAATAACTGCTCTTACAAATGGCCAAAAATTTTAATATTGTTAAACAACTTGCTAGTTTAAGTAAGCCTTAAAAACAAAATTCAACAATACTAGTTTGGAAATATACGTAGTTTACTTGGCGACTGAATGGAAATTTAACATTGGGTTTATGTCTCGTATAATCTTCATGATTGTTAAAAATAGTTTGAAGTAAGCTGTCAGGATGGCAACCTACAAAGCAATGTTTGAAACGTTATTATTCCGCGACTGTTGTCGGCTTCTACTGAACCCTACCTTATTTTCCCCGTAGAAATACTGGGATCCCTGAACAGCTGTGATAAATTAGTAAGCAGTTTCTTAAATGCTGTAACATGTGTGGGCCTCAGTATGTAAAATCCGACTCTACCTAAATTTCTTGTAGAAATTACGAGGAAGTATCAAGTCAACCCTCCATTATTGTGATTAATGTGAAAGCTCTGTGGTCTTCAGTATCTAAGCTTTGATTTAATGAGACCCATTTAACAAAACATGTTGATACTGGGAAGGTTTTACATTTTTAAACACATGTCAATACGAAAAGAACATAAGCAGAATATCTAATAATGTGTGAAATGCACTTCACAACAGTTTAAAAACTTTATTCATTTATTTACTTAGCTACATTTTTGGCAATAAAAGATGAAACCAACTTTCGTGCCTCTCATTTATTATGCTGCAGCCTGCACGATATCAAAGTTCCCACTCTGTGTAATCGAATAGTACGTGGCACTGCAAATTTTATATTAACCCTTTAGCTGCTCTGGACGTGTTGACGCGCGCACCTTTGTACCTGTCCCTGTGTGCTCTGAACGCTTTTACGCGCTCCACGTGTCCTACCTGGTACTCTGAACGTGTCTACGCGTGTTCACGCCCGCCACCATTCCTTCTACCTGGTACTCTGAACGTGTCTACTCGAAGACACGTTCAGAGTACCAGGTAGGACTGATGGCGTGCGTAAACACCTTAAGAGCACACAGGGACAGGTACAAAGGCGCGCGTTAAGACGTCCAGAGCAGTTAATCGGTTAAACTTCTTCACTAAGCTTTTTTTCTTCAAGGAAAGGTTATTTTTACTTTATGTTGGAACCAAAGGCGCATTTGCATGTAGACATAACAGCAATGTTCACACAAATGGCAACACACCATATCGACTGCCAACAAACCTACTTAAACTTTTTAGTCTGTCTCCTCTGCCCACAAAAAACCGCTAAAATGTTATAAGTGGTATAAGAGTAGTTCCAGCACACCTCACTGCAAGAAACTGCAACAGTGAAGAACCATAGTGTGTACTAATAATGACAATGAATTCGCCTGTGGGAAAAAAGGGGCCGCATAATAAGTAACTGACCTCTACCACAGTAGAATAAGAGTGCCATCAAAAAGTAAAGAATGTTTCCACACACCAAGGTATTGTTTAATATTAATACAGAAACTGAATATATGCGTTTTGGGACAAACTTTGTGTACTGTTGTACATAGACGCCTTTGTCATTAAGACATTTGTTATATCTTGACATTACTTTGCCCTCTTCACACCGTATAGCAGTCCGGCTATTCAAACAGGTCACGAGAGTAGATTTTCATCATTTGCGAAGCGTTACCTTGCAAGGTGTTCCTTCACTCCTGGAAATAGGTGAAAGATCGACAGTAGCAGGTCTGGGTTGTACTGAGGATGCTCGAGAACGTGCCACCCTAATTTCTGCCGCAGCAGGCCTTGTGTCTGGCCGGCAGTGTGCGGCCGTGCTTTGTCGTGCAAAAGAACAGTTCCACGCCAGAACTTACCTCTCTGCCGGATCTGGATAGCCCAATGAACACGTTCAAGGACATCGCGGGTATCATCGGTGTAGTGTTGGAGGCATGAAAGCGACGAGCAGGACCCCGACACCGTCCCACAAAACAGAAGCCATTATTTTTGAGTTGACACAGTTTGTTTCACATTGCATGGTTTCCGTGGCTACTGAGGATGACGCCACTCCACAGAGAGTCGCATTGTGGCGGTGTTATGAGAAACCCATGTTTCGTCTCCTGTAACAGTCTGGTCAGTGAACGTGCACGGAATACCTGGCCACCCATGAATGGATTTCTGCCACTGGTTCAGAAACACAGGCCAGTCCCACAGCTATCTCTGACGGATCTGGTCTGCCGATCTAAGGCCCGTCGTTCCCCAGTAACGTGCAGTCCCTGCCCCTCTGACACCCTGGAGGCAGGATCTGTTCGTGTGTCGCGAAAACACACTAATTTTCGTGATTTGTCCGCGGACCCAGGAGTGCCATGAGTGCCGTTAGACAGGGCAGAGGCCACGGGCGACGGATTTCATGAGTGGCGACTGTGTCGTACAGCGCGACGTCTTATAGCTATTACATTATATGTACTAAATTTTCGATTGGGCAATGGCCTGCAATAATGAACACAATACAAGAAATATTTTATTGGCGCTCGTTGTAGTGTTGGTTGTACACGTCCCCATTACTGAACCCGCCCTCCCCTTTCTTACGGTTCTTTTAAGAGACCGATACCAGTCGATATTACTTCTGATATAACTGGGGATACTTTAAATCAGTCATTGCAACTACAGCAAAATGTGTATTATTATCGCCAGATATTATCATTTTATTGAGATAAATCGTCATCAGTGGACCGTAATCAAACATATTTACAATCCGGCTTGCTTTCTCCATGTAAAAACATTGGCTACAGAGGCTGTTGATGTTACCTATGATATATTATATCCGATTTTCGCTCATGACAGGAAACGCTGTTTGTTGCAAGTTTTTGAGGTATTCGCACGTTTGTCACTCTTGTTATGTTTCGTAGCTTCATACGCGATTGGAAACTTGAATTGGAAAGACCACATAGATAACATTGTGGGGATGGCGGAACAAAGACTGCGCTTTGTTGGCAGAACACTTAGAAGATGCGACAAACCCACTAAAGAGTATAATGGATTATACTGTAAATGATGAAAGTATGTGAATGCAGCTTGCCGCTAACTTGGTGTAATGTCTCTCACACATAAACCTGTACAGTAAAGTAAGGGCCTCCTGTTTTATCTTTAGGCTGATCCGTGATAAGACAGGCAAACAATTATACTAATGGAGGATTCTGCGTATTTTCTCTAATTTCATTCGCTCTCTCTCTCTCTCTCTCTGTCCTTTATCTATATACAGTTTTAAATATAATATTTCATTACGTGAAGTCAGCCCAATAGAAGCTCTGGTGGAGCCCTTCGTCTTAATATTCAGCGGCTGGCTCCCTGTAAAAGATCTTTATATGTATTATTATTGTTAAGCGCTGCATTCAGTTGGGAAAATCGATCGTTTGAACAATTCGTTCATTGTACGACAGATTTAGAATTTCAGATGTGTCCGAACCCTTTTTGGACGATTTTTTATAAAATCTCGGTGATTGCAGGCTCTCTTCGTCACAACTGAAACTTCCCCACTAATTACAGGGCCAAGACAATCATCAATGATTCAGACAGAGAACTCATTCGTCATTCACTCTAGAATAAAAGGGTCACAAACCTTTTTTCTGAGGTAAATTGTATATTCAATCCATCTCCATTACATGTTCCGTTTTCTGTTGATTCCAAGTCTTACTCAATTTGCGTTTACAGGTTTTCTCTCTCTTCAAATAACCCGCTAGTGGCACAAACGTTAATAGCTCGCTTTAGCGAGAAGAAGAGCAAATATGTCTCTTTTAGCAACCCGACAATCTTCCAACAGATACTTCCGAAGCTGTCTTAGTTATCCGTCTATAATAACCATGGAGAATACATATATGTATCTCTGTTCTTCCAAAGAATAAACGTACTAGAAAAATACCTTGGCGTCGACGAGCTGTCGGCGCATATATTCCTAGAAAATCCGATCAGATACTTTCCAAAAGTGAATAAATGTGGATGATTTGATTGATAATTATTAATTATTGCGTGGTAGAGGGTAATTTTCCGTGGGGAGATTACAGCCTACATTACACTTGTCCGTCGTGTGCTGGAATACTGCTGCGCGATATGGGATCCTTACCAGGTAGGATTGACTGAGGACATCGCAAAAGTGCAAAGAACGGCAGTTCGTTTCGTGTTACCGCACAATAGGGGTGAGAGTGTCACAGATATGATACGCGAGTTGGGGTGGCAGTCACTGAAACAAAGGCGGTTTTTTTCTTTGTGGCGAGATCTATTTACGAAATTTCAATCACCAGCTTTCTCTTCCGAATGCGAAAATATTTTTAGACACCCACCTACGTAGCGAGAAATCATCATCATAATAAAATAAGAGTAATCAGAGCTCGAACGGAAAAACTGAGGTGTACCTTTTTCCCACCCGCCGTTCGAGAGTCGTTTGGTAGAGAAGTAGTATGAAAATGGTTCAATGAACCCTCTGCCAGGCACTTAAGTGTGAATTGCAGAGTAACCATGTAGATGTAGATGTAGATGAATAATGCCTAAAAATGTTTCAACCATCTTCTTGTACGCCCTATTTTTTACATTCTTGTTTGTGTAATGTTCAGGTGACAGTTTTCGAAAACAAGGTATTTAACGGTACAGCTATAGAGGGTGGGGCAAATAAAAATCGGTTGGATGAATGGATACGATTGGACGTGAATGTATGCATGTAATCACACCCCGTGACGCACACACCACGTCTACGCTCGCCACGTGATCCACACTGCTTCAGAGCGTAATGTGGCGTGTGCAAGTGCAGGGCAAAAGGGGATGATGGTAATCACAGTGGAACATCGGGTGCTCGTTGTGGAAAGTTTCGTGACAACGAAGTTGTGGAAATAGTATGGTCACTTGTTTGCTGAGGAGATTAATAGCGACGAAGTATGAGTAAAGAGTGCCATGCAACGCTTAGTCCGAAAATGGCGTCAGACAGGATGTGTTTTGCACAAGTTTCAAAAAAGAAGAAAACATTGGGAAACGTGCCCGCACACCAGAAATGTGGGTGCAGTTCGCCAAAAAGTCCTTCAGAGTCCTACCAAATCATTCCAACGCCTGTCACAAGAGGGCGGCACATCACGTCGATTATGTGGACGAATAGTCCACCTGGACGTACACATGCGTCCCTACTGCCAAGTATCTGTTCTTCACGTATTAAAGCCAGCAGATGCTCCTCAGCGCCAAGATATTTGTGGGTGTATGTTCACTGAGATAACAATGAATGGCTGGACATGGATCTGTCGTTTATGTCTGATGAAGCCTGGTTTTTCCTGAGGGGTTATGTCAGCTCAAAGAATCACGTGTTCTGGGCAGCGGATAATCCACGTAACATCCACGAAACACAATTGCACCATCAGAAGGTTGGGGTTTAGTGTGCAGTGGTAGCAAGCCGCATTAATGGGCCCATCTTTTATCAGATGCTGATTTCGGCGCGTTACATTCCCAGCGTTTTGAAACAATTTGTGGCAGCATTAACGGAGGAGGAAAAGACCTACAGTTACTTCCAACAGGATGGAGCAACTATCCATAAAGTTGACCGAACCTTGGAGCATATTTACACCGCGCCTGACAGAGTTGTTGGCTGAAATGAATCTGGTCGCAATCCTAGCTGGTCACCGAGGTCACCTGTGCTGTCAGTGGGCGATTAATTTGTGTGAGGAGCCCCCAGGTCTAAGGTGTACTGCAACGGCCTTCACAGTCATCAAGAACAGAAGCAAAATATTTCGGACGGGACTGCAGAAATTCCAGCAGTCCAGCATCGATCTGCGTTGCAGCAGCTTGCTGACCACGGCCCAGATGTGCCAAGAGATAAATGGTGGTCTCTTTCAACATCTGCTATAGGCAGGTTAGCACTGTGTTTCGTTTCCTTTGCTGTGTTCCTTTGTATCCTGGAACTGTGGGCTGCGGACACCCTGTATAAGTCTTTCGATGTAGACATTGGTCCACCCTTTACTAGTGGCCAATTTTGAGAATCACTTGTATTTCTCTGGTTTCCATATTAAAATTGGCTTCTTTTGGTGAAACCACGAGGAGTTTACTCTATGTCACCTCGTCAACATTCTAAGGCTGTTACAGTTGCGACAAAATACTGAAACAATGATTTATTAAACGAGAAACTGAGAAAAATCAGGTCAAAATCGTATGAAAAGCACATTCGCGGTATAGACATAGAAGTGTAATTTCTTCACTCATCCTACTACAAGACGACATTAATCCACATTTCGCAATCTGTTGATGACTCTTAAAAAATTAGGTCATCCTTTGCTATATTGTACAGGCCGTTGTAGGTCGAGCTCATTCGTCATTGTTGGGTTTCTTATCCGAAGATGTAGCCAGAACGGAAAAAACCGCTATAAATCTTTATGTGAACCTTACTGCTCTGTTGGTGTGCAGTAACAGAGCTCAGATGCTCGTTGGATTTGGGAGGTCAAGGAATTACTTGTAGCACAATTATTATTCTTCTTAGAAATGTACTTTCAATGACGAATTTGACCGAGTAAGCTGCAGGTTCCTCCAGGTTCCAATAAACATTTGTCCTCTTAGTTTACGTGAGTCGTACCAGTATATGAACTCTTACTTAGTGACCACTGATACGGAACTCCAACCTACCTTTTATACCTTTGAATAAACCCGGTTATATTATCTTACCCGTTTACATTTTAAATCTTCCTTTTGCAGCCGTGTGTTATCCTTCCTTCTATATAACTTTTAACTTGCAAATATCACTAACTAAAACTTACAACATGTCTGCCGTTAACAACGTAAGATATCCTCTTCCGCTTATATATAATATGTCCATCCCCTCTGATAAATCAAAAGGAGGATGTCTATTATCTCTTTTCATCCAGTGACTCCTAGCTGCGCGAAATACTCATGTGCGCGACACCGGTTATTACCGTTCGCAGTCGCAGCTGAATGTAACCATCTATTAACACAATTTTCTCACAGAATAACACTTTCTATTAGCGACTTGTCTTTTCCTTTCTCACTTGACGGGAACACCCTTCCACACTCAGTCTCATGATGTACCGCAATTCACTGCGAAAGTCTGCATTTACTTCCATTTCACAGTAGAAAGAAAATTTCCGCTTGTTTACCAATTAGCGAAATATTCCCTTCTTTTCGTGTTGTCATTTGCCAAAATCTCGTTTCGATATCTAAAACGTTTGTGAGATAAGGTGTGGTTACGCATATTTCATTCTGGCCTAACGCTAGTGCGCTCAATCAGAAATGAGTGACCTACATAAATGAGTTTTCTCGAGATTGGTCTAAAGAAAGATTCAGACTGTTGGCTAAATTTCATGCACAGTAATATATGCTCTAATATGCTCCAAACGCATTTTCATAGCGGCTCATATTTTTCATTGCGAACTTGTCGAACTGCAGTCAGTGTGTTATTTACATGCGAAATATCACAATAACTGTGACAATTACGTTCTGCACTTCACCGTGAAGCTGTAACTTATATAAAGACCACTTGTTTTACCAGAGTTTCTTCAAAATCGTGTGAGAGGGATTGTAGGGCAGCCGACGTGAGCGTGGCGTTCCGCTAAAGTAGCGCTTCAACTACCAGCTCGTCGAAAGCTCATGGGTTTATCTGAAAGAAGGCCGTCGGCATACTGAGAAGCCGGATTGGCAGTTCCTAGATCTTTGGGTAACGATCTCAAGGTTGTGCATCCGCTAACGCACAGGCGTAAACTACACGTCGTCAAGAATTCGTCGGAGATGTCTGTGGCCCGTAGGTAAAGTCCGCTTCTTTATGGCCAGCCGTTTCATAATATCATAAGTGCTGAGTGGCCAATTCGTGCACAACTGAACGAGAGGCCTCCTGAAATTGTTCATACACGTCGATAATCGTGAAGCGTCGATTCTATCGAATGACACAATCCACCTTTCGTTTTAGTAAATCTTGATGACGGAGGACCGTCCTGATATGTCTTCGTCAAGAGCAATGAACATCTGTCATCCCATTCTTAACTACAATGCTCCATTATCGGTCAAGGGTTGCATTCACTACACCTTTCCAATAAATGGTAATAAATACCCTGTGAATGTCACAGGATCTAACATTTTCCGCCCGCAGAAAACGAATAACACATTGCACCTTACAGTCGGCGGCATTCTAAATCGGGACATCCATGGGTGCAGCTACCTCTGTAGCTACCAAGTGAGACGGTCCGACTTACAACTGCATGCGCCAATTATCTGTACCATGGTGAACTGCGCAAACCAATGAGCGGCTACGCGGGCTGCAGACGCAAACATTCTTTGCTTTCTGGGTTTCCATCGTAGTTATAGGGGAAATGGGAACGCCAGCCACCGCTACCGATTTACCACAATGGAAGACAGGATTTTATCAAACAGAAGGGAAGATGAAATCGCAAACCTCCTAGAATCGTAGAAATGAGAAATTTAGATTTGAGAAGCAAGATGTAGATCACAGAGAAAACGACGCCACGACGAATAGGCGCGTCCCCACTATGCAATCATGATCTAAGTGTAAATGAACCCATGGCGTTGTACACAGATTTGGAGAAGCTCTGAGATAGTGTGCCGGCTGTTGTGACCGAGCGGTTCTAGGCGCTTCTGTCTGGAACCACGCGACCGCCATGGTCGCAGGTTCGAATCCTGCCTTTGCATGGATGTGTGTGATGTCCTTAGGTTTAAGTAGTTCTAAGTTTCAGGGGACTGATGACCTCAGATGTTAAGTCCCGTAGTTCG
This sequence comes from Schistocerca americana, assembly GCF_021461395.2. Taxonomy (NCBI): domain Eukaryota; kingdom Metazoa; phylum Arthropoda; class Insecta; order Orthoptera; family Acrididae; genus Schistocerca; species Schistocerca americana. Next base: position 71,807,070 of record NC_060119.1, read on the forward strand.
CTGAACCACTTTTGAGATATTGTGATAAAAGAGGAGAGCGAGACATCCAGTATGACCTACCTGACAGTCAGGACAAACACCAAATGGATTCAGTGCATTTCGGACTTTCGTAGTCAGGTATCTGTCGACAATGAAAGTGTCTTTGAAATATGTAGTAAAGAAAAGTTGCGGCTTGTTTTCTCAGTCTAGGGAACGAAAGGACTTGAATCAATGGCTTGTCTTCGCAATCTAGATAACGAAAGTACTTGAATCAATGTACGTAAAGAGTACTGAAGTAAAGAAACATACCTGAATAATTGAAATTCAATCGTATTTATTACATACACATTTCATTGTCGTCCCATCGACGAATATAGGCAATGTTAATGACTAATAAAAACCATCTCGTTTGTATTATTACATATTTATTTGGCTATGACCAGTTTCATTATTTCAAAATCTTCAGGTTGCCTAGTTGTGCTGCAATCACGGCATAAGCAGTCTGGTTATGGCCGTTTATTTAGCGCAACTCGGCAACCGGAAGATGTTCAAAGAAAGATTCTGTTCGTAACACAACATAATATAACTTAGGTGGGTTTTATTAATAAATGAGATTAGTGTCAGCAGTGGGCTCTCAATGATCAAGATCGTGGGAATTCTGGGCCTAGACTTCGTGAACCGTGCCAACTGGTAATACATCTGACAGATAGATATTATTTTTGCAAAGTCGACAACAATGACGTTAAATTATAATGTTATTGATTACATGAGCAACAGCTGTGAAAAAGTAATTGGTGCTCTAGGTGCTGTAGTCACTAACGATTCTGACGGACATACATGAGATCAAAGGTGCAGTTCTCAGGAAATAGATCGGAAAACTATTAGAATCAAAAGATAGCGTGGTCCGTATCATATTTCTAACCTTCAAAAGTCTAGAGATTGATAGCTAAATGGGCGTCCAATTGGCAATGGTTTGATCTTCTGTCTGAGAAACCATGGCAAAGTACCTTGTTTTAATCATCTTGTCTATGAGTACTTGTAATTTGTTCCTCGTTACACGTAATAATTTCCAAGTTAGTTGATACGTGAGCTATGACAGAGTCTCTCCTAATTAACTCTTGTCTTCGTGAGTTCATTCTTCAGCTGTGAAGATCTTTGTTGTGTGCGTCATCCTTCCATTGAGTTGTTCGTAGTGTGTATGGATTGGTACCCACAGAACAAAAAAACTGAAAGCAAATATGAAGTACAAGTAGCGCTCCAAAGAAAAGTTTCATATTTTTTTACGTGTAAGTAAGTGCAGTTTGACATAAGTGTCATCTAGAACTTTTCTTTTTTTTCTTTTCTTTTCGATTTTGTTCGCCATCCTACGTATGCCCTGATTTGTTTTCCTTCCTTTGAAGCTCTGTTGTTTACTATGTTTTGTAACGTGATTTGGTTCGAATGGCTCTGAGCACTATGGGACTTAGCATCTGAGGTCATCAATCCCATAGAACTTAGAACTACTTAGACCTAACTAACCTAAGGACATCACACACATCCATGCCCGAGGCAGGATTCGAACCTGCGACCGTAGAGGTCGCACGGTTCCAGACTGAAGCGCCTAGAACCGCTCGGCCACACCGGCCGGCAGTAACGTGATTTGTGTGTATTTGAGAAGTTGGGTTCGCTGACGGGGTCGTAGTAATTTCTCTATGCACTATTTTTCACCAGTGTTTAGTCGCTTCAAATCTTAAGGAAGATATATGCTACTAAAAACTGCAGGAGAAAAATTTTGATACTTATACAGTGTAGGCTTTCACGGTCAGTGTTGTCTTCAGTTGAAACTTTCGGGCTGAGAGGCCGTGGTCGATGTGTAAAATTTCCTCCTAACGTTTCGTCTCCATCAGCGGGAGACATATTCTGAGGTCGACCGGCTACTGCCACTGAGGCTCCAGGTACTCTCCCATTTATAGAGCGCATAGAGGCCACCAACATTCGTCATGTGATGCCGACGGTATGCCTATCTTTGGAAGGCGTCATCATTCTCGATTAAGAGTAATCGATTGTCATTCTGCTGACGCAACGTCGACGTCCATATTTTGTCTAACTTTAAAACTTCGTCATTTCTATTAAAATAGTTATTGTGTTGGTGAATCTTTATTGCTTCTCTATACATGCGCGCATGATAATGGGATGTTCGTGCTAGAACGCTTGTCTCATTGAATTTAAATTCGTGGTTCCCCCCTGGTGTTGCTAGGGAGTGTCGGGTGTCTTTTGCAGTTCTTAAATATTTCTTAATCTTCTTGGTGGGTCTGAATGTTTCGATCCCATACTTGACCGTGACTTTATTAATGAACGGTAGGAAAACGTTTCCAGTAGGTGGCCGTTGTTGATCTGGACTTCTGGCTTCTTTCCTTCTTTCATGGAGGACTCGATCAATTTCCCTGCTGGTATATCCGTTTTTCATGAAGGCTGATCGTAAGTGATTTAGTTCATCTTGTAAGTAAGCTGGCTCGCAGATTTTGTTGGTTCTGTCCACCAAGGTTTTCATGATACTTCTTTCTTGCCTAGGATGACGGTTTGATTCCTTTTGGAGGTATCGATCCCTATGAGTGTTCTTTCTGTATACCTTGTGGCCCAGCGTAACATCCTCCCGTTCAGTTACCGACACATCCAGGAAGTTGAGTTCTCTTTCCTCGGATGATAAAAAACAACTCGCCATCGGACGCTTATCCAGCTAAACTGTATGGACTCCTAAAGGTACATAAACCACAGGTCCCGTTGAGACCGATTGTGAGTGCCATAGGATCTCCATCACAAGAGGTGGGCAGATATCTCGCATACTTGCTGCAACCATGCATTGGCAGAACGGACAGTTATATTAAAAACTCGGCCCATTTTATTAAAAAACAGAGGGACATTAACGTCAGCTCAAGTGATATTCTTGTGAGTTTCAATGTAAGGTCATTGTTTACCATGGTGCTTGTAAACGAAGCTATTATCTAGCAGATATTTTGCCAGCTGACATACTGGATTTTTTTAAAAACTGCCTGACGACAACTTATTTCCAATACAACAACATGTTTTACGAACAGAACTACGGGGATTGGTATGGGAAGCCCTCTCAGCCCAGCTGTTGCCAATTTATTTATGGAGATCATCGAACAGCGAGCGTTGCAGACTGCCAGTAAAAACCAGCCTAATGGTACCGCTATGTTGATGACACGTTTGTAGTGTGGAGTCATGGTGAAGAAGAGCTGGGTGTCTTCTTGGTGCATCTGAACACTATTAACCGGAAAATACAGTTTTCGATGGAGAAAGAGAGCAACGGTCAACTCATCTTCCTGGATGTGTCGGTAATCAAACGGGCCGATACCTCCACAAGGAATCAAAGCATGATCCTAGGCAAAAAAGAGGAGAGAGCCAACAAAATTTGCGAGCCGGCTTACTTACAAGATGAACAACACTACTGGCCATTGAAATTGCTGCACCAAGAAGAAATGTAAATGATAAACGGGTATTCCTTGGACAAATATATTATACTAGAACTTATATGTAATTACACTTTCACGCAATTTGGGTGCATAGATCCTGAGATATCAGTACCCACATCAACCACCTCTGGCCATAATAACGGCCTTGATACGCCTGGGCATTGAGTCAAACAGAACTTGGATGGCGTGTACAGGTACAGCTGCCCATGCAGCTTCGACACGATACCACAGTTCATCAAGAGTAGTGACTCGCGTATTGTGACGAGCCAGTTGCTCGGTCACCATTGACCAGACGTTTTCAATTGGTGAGAGATCTAAAGAATGTGCTTGTCAGGGCTGCAGTCGAACACTTTCCGTATACAGAAAGTCTCGTACAGGACCTGCAACGTGCTGTCGTGCATTACCCTGCTGAAATGTAGGGTTTCGCAGGGATCGAATGTAGGGTAGAGCCACGGGTCGTAACACATCTGAAATGTACGGTCCACTATTTAAAGCGCTGTCAATGTGAACAAAAGGTGACCGAGACGTGTAACCAATGGCACAACATACCATCACGCTCGGTGATACGGCAGTATCCAATGTGCATTCACCGCGATGTCGCCAAACACGGATGCGACCATCATGATGCTGCAAACAGAACCTGGATTCATCCGAAAAAACGACGTTTTGCCATTCGTGCACCCAGGTTCGTCGTGGAGTACATCACCGCAGTCGCTCCGGTCTGTGATGCAGCGCCAAGGATAACCGCAGCCATGGTATCCGAGGTGATAGTCCATGCTGCTGCAAACGTCGTCGAACTGTTCGTGCAGATGGTTGCTGTCTTTCAAACGTCTCCATCTGTTGACTCAGGGTTCGAGACGTGGCTGCATGATCCGTTTCAACCATGCGGATAAGATGTCTGTCATCTCGACTGCTAGTGATACGAGGCCGTTGGGATCCAGCACGGCGTTCCTTATTACCTTCCTGAACCCACAGTTTCCATATTCTGCTCACAGTCTTTGGGACTCTACCAACGCGAGCAGCAATGTCGCGATACGATAAACCGCAATCGCGGTAGCTACAATCCGACCTTTATCAAAGTCGGAAACTGCTGTTTCTCCTCCTTACACGAGGCATCACCACATCGATTCACCAGGCAACGCCGGTCAACTGCTGTTTCTGTATGAGAAATCGGTTGGAAACTTTCGTCATGTCAGCACGTTGTAGGTGTCGCCACCGGCACCAACCTTGTGTGAATGCTCTGAAAAGCTAATCATTCGCGTATCAAAGCATCTTCTTCCTGTCGGTTAGATTTCGCGTCTGTTGCACGTCAGCTCCGTGGTGTAGCAGTTTTAATGGCCAGTAGTGTAAATCACTTACGGTCAGCCTTAATGAGAAACGGATATACCAGCAAGAAAATTGATCGAGCCCTCCATCAAAGAAGAAAAGAAGCCAGAAGTCCAGAGCAACAACAGTCATCTAGTGGAAAAGTTTTCCTACCGTCCATTAACAAAGTCACGGACCGTATCGGAAAGTTCTGGCCAAATATGGGATCGAGACAATCTTCAGACCCACCAAGAAAGTTAAGGAATATTTAAGAACTGCGAAAGACACCCGATACCCCTAGCAACAACTGGGGTATACAAAATTCCATGCAGTTGTGGACAAGTAGATATTGGAACAACAACAAAAAAGTATAAACACCCGCTTAGCCGAACATAAAAGAAATTGTCGCTTAGGACACATCGAAAAATCGGCCGTCCCCGAGCATGTTTTTCGAGATGGTAACCACGAAATTAAATTTAATGCGACAAGCGTTCTCGCACGAACATCCCGTTATCATGCACGCATGTATAGAGGTGCAATAGAGATTCACAAACGCAATCGTATTTTTAATAGGAAAGACAAAGTTTTAAAGTTAGACAAAATATGGACGACGAAGTTGCGTCAGCAGAATGGCAATCGATTACTCTTAATCGAGAATGATGACGCCTTCCAAAGATAGGCATACAGTCGGCATCGCGTGACGAATGGTGTTGCCCTTTAGGCGCTCTATAATTACGAGAGTACGTGGATCATCAGTGGCTGTAGCCGGAGGGCCTCAGAAGATGTCTCCCGCTGACGGAGACGAAACTTTATGTGGAAATTTTATGCATCTTCAAATGAAGAAAAATTTTGATGGTTTGTTCTTAGCGGTACATGTGAGACTATAATGTCCCTTACATGTCCGCCTGCTTAGCTGGGTGGAAAAGTGCTCGCCTCGCGTGCTTTGGGTACGGGCTCGATTTCTGGCCCGGTGGGAGGTTTTCTCTGCTCTTGGACTGGGTGTTGTGTTGTCCTCGTACTCATTTCATCCTCATCATACGCTGCAAGTCGCTCAATGTGGCGCCGACTGAAATAAGACCGAATGGGACCTTCCTGTGAAAAACGGCATTCGATTGTTTCACTTTCCATCTCTTACATAAATCTACATGAATTTTTCTATATTTTCGACGTGTTTTTTAGAGTGTTTCAGTGTTATATCCGTAAGTGGGAGTTCTGTTGACGAAGTTTTACAACAGTCTGTATTTCGCTCAGTTCTCTAGGAAGAAATTCTTTCATCTCAACATTCGCAGACGGAATTTAGTAAATAAGAACATTATAATATCTGTGCAACAGTATGGTGATACTATGTTATATTTTTGTTAATTCTGATAAGGAGTTTGACGTTTCTAAGTTGCCACTTATTTTCTCAGTAATGTAATCATTGTAATTTTATTCTTGTTTTGATAAGTGTAACTTTACAGAAAAAATAGTAACGAAGTACAATATTTGTAAGTTTTTGACGGGATATAGCTGCAAATGAACTTTATTTTTGACAAACAGTTGATTAAACTTGGAAAAAGCACTTTTAATACGATTAGTGTTGTGACTTGGCAAGACAGCTAAACCACTACGAGGTGAAGCCGAAAGGCACGCGTTTTAGCTCACGCAGGCTGGCGTGAGGTCTGGAACCGGTCAGGGATATGAGACTAGCAAAAATAGTACGTATCTGTTGGAATACTTAACTTTAATCCGTAATTGGTGAACATCGGTCTGACGGTACATGCATCACAAGATAAATAGCAAATGATAATGGCGCCTAGCTAGGTCGTAGCAAATGACGTAGCTGGAGGCTATGCTAACTATCGTCTCCTCAAATGAGAGCGTAATTTGTCAGTGTAGCTTCGCTAGCAAAGTCGGCTGTACAACTGGGGCGAGTGCTAGGAAGTGTCTCTCTAGACCTGCCGTGTGGCGGCGCTCGGTCTGCAATCACTGATAGTGGCGACACGCGGGTCCGACGTATACTACCGGACCGCGTATACTACCACCTAGCAAGTGTGATGTCTGGCGGTGACACCACATTTAGCACTTTGAATACGAGTACATGCTGCCTCTCACTGGCAAGTACTTCCAGTAACCGACGTAGGTCCGTTCACTTGGTACATGGTTTGACTGCGTGTAGTGTGGGGTCGAAATTAGCTATGTCAGTTGCAGAATTATGCAGTATTTTAATAGTCCTTATACTTGTTACTGCATGTCCTACATCACTCTCAAATACTTTCAACAAAATTTTCCAACTAGCCACCTCGGTACTATGCGACACTGTCGGCACACGATCCGCAACGATGAAACCTCAGCTTCTCCGGCTGCTTCTCGTGCCGTGCCCTGAGACGGCTTTATTCAACTGGAGTCCATTTGTGCTTAATGCAGTCTTCGCACTCGACTCAGCCCTACTAGATCCTCTACTGTCATCAGTCAGAGACTGCTGGCGTCAGACGGCGCAACTTACCCGTCGATTAAGGGTGAAATTGAAATTTCTAATTCTAGAATGATTGGTCAACGGTAGAGATAAGTGTTGCACAGACACCCCTATCGATTCGGTCTGGCCTTTCATTGTGACAATAAACGAAGGCGTCTCGAAGCCCGAAATTGCAGTTATCATTGCGGGGAAGTTAATTTTTATTTCAACGTCATGCGAAGAGAATCCGTTTGCTTGTACTGGAAGCAGGGGCTCCGTAGGTGTACTGTTATCCCTTCGGTTAGTAATAGACGGCAGAACAAAAATAAAACACACTGTTGTAAATACCCTTTACTTCCCTCCCAACAACTCCACCGTCGTTACCTTCCAGAGAGTAATTAGTAGCCCATAGGTAATTTCTTAAACAGACGGGTAGATGACAATCGTCAGATTAATCTTAGTCGAAAATTCTTCCGAAAGAGAACATTGGTTCAATCCTACTTGCAGGGTTTAACGACTTTCTTCTGGACATGGATCCATTGACGCACTGCGCGATGCGTGGGTAGAGCAAAACACAATCTGTTACTTGGACTTGACACACAAGCCTAGTAAAAACTGTGCATGTTCTTAAGAAATTTCAGTGCCCGAGCTATAAAGAAGAAAATGCACCGAATTATATTAAGCGCGGGAGAAATGAGAGTATTGGCGCCAGTATTTTACTGCTCACGTTTTACATGTACGAGGTGGCAGTGACTGTCAGACGTGTTTGGGATCAAGCGTTGGAGACGGCGTGTATGTTGTCGGAACGTCCGGAACTGCGGAAGAGTTGTCGTATTAACGTTGCTATTAACTTTACTAACCCATCAGTCAGACCATTTTTCACGGAGACGGTAGTTCATTATTTCTTCTCCATAGCACTGCCTCTTATTCAGCTACGAAAAACACAAGTCTCTTCTCGGCCGTTTGCTCCAGAGTTTCTCCTCGACGCAGCTCCTCCGAAGTTTCCGGTCCAATTCTTATCCATGGACACGCTTCCCTATAATAGTCAGTGACGTAAAGGCAGAAAGCATTTCTCTGTTATGGGTCCCTGTAAGGCTGAATTCTGGTGACGCCTGTCACTGGTGTAATATTTGTCTTCTTGATCAAGTTTTAACTTAATAGCCGTGCTGTTACCTTATACTATTTCGCAAAATATACGCATCTAAAACCATATGCCAGGAAATTTACACGAATTTCTTCCTCTACATCTACATCTATATGAATACTTTGAAAATCACATTTAAGTTCCTGGCAGAGGGTTCGTCGCACCGCCTTCACAATTCTCTATTATTCCAATCGTGTATAACCGAGTGAGGTTGCGCAGTGGTTAGCACACTGGACTCGCATTCGGGAGGACGACGGTTCAATCCCGTCTGCGGCCATCCTGATTTAGGTTTCCCGTGATTTCCCTAACTCGTTTCAGGCAAATGCCGGAATGGTTCCTTTGAAAGGGCACGGCCGATTTCCTTCCCAATCCTTCCCTAACCCGAGCTTGCGCTCCGTCTCTAATGACCTCGTTGTCGACCGGACGTTAAACACTAACCACCACCACCACCACCATCCAATCGTGTATAGAGCGCGGAAGGAATGAACACCTACACTCCTGGAAATTGAAATAAGAACACCGTGAATTCATTGTCCCAGGAAGGGGAAACTTTATTGACACATTCCTGGGGTCAGATACATCACATGATCACACTGACAGAACCACAGGCACATAGACACAGGCAACAGAGCATGCACAATGTCGGCACTAGTACAGTGTATTTCCACCTTTCGCAGCAATGCAGGCTGCTATTCTCCCATGGAGACGATCGTAGAGATGCCGGATGTAGTCCTGTGGAACGGCTTGCCATGCCATTTCCACCTGGCGCCTCAGTTGGACCAGCGTTCGTGCTGGACGTGCAGACCGCGTGAGACGACGCTTCATCCAGTCCCAAACATGCTCAATGGGGGACAGATCCGGAGATCTTGCTGGCCAGGGTAGTTGACTTACACCTTCTAGAGCACATTGGGTGGCACGGGATACGTGCGGACGTGCATTGTCCTGTTGGAACAGCAAGTTCCCTTGCCGGTCTAGGAATGGTAGAACGATGGGTTCGATGACGGTTTGGATGTACCGTGCACTATTCAGTGTCCCCTCGACGATCACTAGTGGTGTACGGTCAGTGTAGGAGATCGCTCCCCACACCATGATGCCGGGTGTTGGCCCTGTGTGCCTCGGTCGTTTGCAGTCCTGATTGTGGCGCTCACCTGCACGGCGCCAAACACGCATACGACCATCACTGGCACCAAGGCAGAAGCGACTCTCATCGCTGAAGACGACACGTCTCCATTCGTCCCTCCATTCACGCCTGTCGCGACACCACTGGAGGCGGGCTGCACGATGTTGGGGCGTGAGCGGAAGACGGCCTAACGGTGTGCGGGACCGTAGCCCAGCTTCATGGAGACGGTTGCGAATGGTCCTCGCCGATACCCCAGGAGCAACAGTGTCCCTAATTTGCTGGGAAGTGGCGGTGCGGTCCCCTACGGCACTGCGTAGGATCCTACGGTCTTGGCGTGCATCCGTGCGTCGCTGCGGTCCGGTCCCAGGCCGACGGGCACGTGCACCTTCCGCCGACCACTGGCGACAACATCGATGTACTGTGGAGACCTCACGCCCCACGTGTTGAGCAATTCGGCGGTACGTCCACCCGGCCTCCCGCATGCCCACTATATGCCCTCGCTCAAAGTCCGTCAACTGCACATACGGTTCACGTCCACGCTGTCGCGGCATGCTACCAGTGTTAAAGACTGCGACGGAGCTCCGTATGCCACGGCAAACTGGTTGACACTGACGGCGGCGGTGCACAAATGCTGCGCAGCTACCGCTATTCGACGGCCAACACCGCGGTTCCTGGTGTGTCCGCTGTGCCGTGCGTGTGATCATTGCTTGTACAGCCCTCTCGCAGTGTCCGGAGCAAGTGTGGTTGGTCTGACACACCGGTGTCAATGTGTTCTTTTTTCCATTTCCAGGAGTGTATATCTTTCCGTACGAGCTCTGATTGCCCTTATTTATCGTCGTTATCGTTCCTCCCTATGTAGTTCGGTTTCAACAAGATATTCTCGCATTCGGAGAAGAAATTTGGTGATTTGAATTTCGTGAGAAGATTCCGTTGCAACGAAAAACGCCATTCTGTTAATGATTTCCAGCCCAAATCCTGTATCATTTCTGTGACACTCTCTCCCATATTTCGTGATAATACAAAACGTGCTGTCTTTCTTTGAACTTTTTCGATGTACTCCGTCATTCCTATCTGGTAAGGACCCCACACCGCGCAGCAGTATTCTAAAAGAGAGCGGACAAGCATAGTGTAGACAGTCTCCTTAGTAGATCTGTTACATTTTCTAAGTGTCCTGCCAATAAAACGCAGTCTTTGGATAGCCTTCCCCACACCATTTTCTGTGTGTTCCTTCCAATTTAAGTTGTTCGTAATTGTAATACCTCGGTATTTGGTTGAATTTTCTGCTTTTAGGTTAGACTGATTTATCGTGTAACGTTTTAGCACTCATGTGGATGACCTCACACTTTTCCTTATTTAGGGTCTGCTGCCTCTTTTCGCACCATTTAGATATATTTTCTAAATCGTTTTACAGTTTGTTTAGATTTTGTGATGATGTTATTAATTGATAAATGACAGCGTCATCGTCAAACAACTGAAGACGGCTGCTCAGATTGTCTCCCAAATCGTTTATGTAGATAAGGAACAGCAAAGGGCCTATAACACTATCTTTGGGAAGGCCAGAAATCACTTCTGTTTTACTCGATGACTTTCCGTCAGTTACTACGAACAGTGGCCACTCTGAGAGGAAATCGCTAATCCAGTCACATAAATGAGACGATATTCCATGAGCACGCAATTTCACTACAAGCCGCTTGTGTGGTACAGTGTCAAAAAGCCTTCCGGAAATCCTCAAATACGGAATCGATCTGAAATCCCCAGTCAATAGCACTCAACACTTCATGTGATTTAAGAGTTAGTTGTGTTTCATAGGAACGATGTTTCCTAAACTCATGTTGACTGTGTGACAATAGACAGTTTCCTTCGAGGTAATTCATAATGTCCGAACACAATATATGTTCCAAAATCCATCAGCATATCGACGTTAACGATATGGGCCTGTAAATTAGTGGATTACTCTTACGAACTTTTTTCAATATTGGTATGACCAGTGAAACTTTCCAGTCTTTGGGTACGGATCTTTCGTCGAGTGAACGGTTGTATATGATTGTAAAGTATGGAGATAATGCATCAGCATCCTCTGCTACTATATCTGTTTACGTCACTGACTGCCTTAAAACCGTGTATACGACTACGTAATACTATCTCACTAACAAACGCTCGGTGGTGTGGTAACATTTGTGAATGTTCTTATTAGTCAATAGATTAGTTGGTTTTCGATAAAGAGAAATGGAATAATATGTTTCTCATTCTTCTGGCGCTCTGGTATCTACTGTCCAACTGGAAGCTCATACACTCCCTTTACATAAAGTGGACTGCAGAGATCAGCATGACGGAATGGTACAAGAGAACAGTTTCACGTAATGAGTAAGGTAGGTTCGGTAATTATCGGCATTGATATTTCATTTCTGTATTAAACTGTCTGTGCAGGAAGTAAAGACCTATCCTGTTGTTGATAAAATCTTGTCATGTTGTCAATTCGGCCGTGGCACCGTATCGTCGCAACACTTCTTTGAGCTTTACACCTCTTATCTTCAAGCAAAGACTTCGCTTTAAGATAAAGAGTAAGAAACTCGTCGAAATGTTGTGGCAACATGGCGTCAGATCTTAGCTAACACCTGGAAAAGAATTCATCAGTTCAGTTTGCCTCGATTCCGATACATTTTGATGTTGAAGTGGTTTCCCACAGATGTGAAATTAGCATGATACCTTTGACTGGCGACGTGTAGAAATTCTATGCTGTTTGAAGTGGAACGTTGGCTCGCTTGTGGCTACATCAACATTTAAAAAATTAAATTCTAATAATGGTGTGCTTAGCAGATGGACTTGCTAGTTGATGAAATATGAAACGTGGGCTCTTTAAAACTGGACGAATTTCGCTGTCTCGGAAGTAGAAAACATAAAAATGGAAGAAAGGCTGAAAGGTGGCTACACTGTGCCACTGCGCCAGAGATTGCGCCAAAGAGTACTATTAAGCCGCCTCCACAGTGCGTGTTAAGAGTTCGTAGCAGTCAGTGCTTGTTGAGAGCTCGTTGTAGTCAGTCGTTCCGAGATGTGCTAGTGGGCACTGCTTGTCGTGAAGTCGGAGTGAGATGTGGTAGTAAAGAGTGTTGTTCCATGTTTTATGCAGTTATTTGATGGGAGAGATAGCAGATGTTATTGTAATGAGTGCATTTCGTCAATATATATGAAGGTAAAAATTACAATGTTCTTTTATTAATTGTGTGTCTGAAATAATGCGTCACTACAGGTTCAGTCAACAAAGCATCTGGCTTGTGTTCTTGTATTAGAGTGAATTCTGGTTTTCTTGCGTAATTATAGTTTTTCTAAATTTCTTTTGTCACGTCAGCATAGTTGATATTTAAAAATTCTTGTCTTGTTGGAAAGTGTAGATTTGGTAATTGTCATTCTTCTAATGGTATTTTTTTCTCAGAATTGAATTTGTTGTCTTGTCAACGGGTTTGACAATTTAGTGCAATTATTTCAATTGTTCGATTGATCGTGTTTGAGGGAGTCATTGCATTTGAATGGTATTGTTGGAGATAAAGAGTCATTGTGCGTAATTTTCGTACAGTGACGAATTTTTTGTATGTTTTGCAAATGATTACGCGATCGATGAAAAAGGGAAAAATGATGAATAGTGAGAATGACGAAATTGTTGACATGGCGAACTCACCAACAGAGGAAAACAGTATGGTGGATAATGAGGTGGAAAACAATGTAATAAGTCGGGAAAATAGTCCGGAACCATTTCAAAATTTTTCTCAATCAGAAAATTCGCAGAATCTGAGATTAACGACAGAAGATTCTGGAATAGTATCGAACACAGATAGCCTTATGGCTATGCAGAAGGAAGTTAGTTTTGCGGGAAATGTTAGGGGCGAAAAGAATTCTGAACAATACAATATGGAGCAGTTGATGAGTGCTATATTAAATTTGAGAGCACGTATGGAAGCACGGTTAGACTCACAAATAGGAACAATTAAAACAGAGATGGGAACTTTACGATCTGAATTAAAAACTGATATGGGAACAATGGAAACACGGTTTGGATCTGAATTAAAAGCAGAGATTGGAACAATTAAAACAGAGATGGGAACTTTGGAAACACGGTTAGATTCAAGAATAGGGACATGTTTCAAAGATATGAAAGATGAATTAAAGAAAGAAATCAGGGAAGAAGTACAACCGATTCTGAATTCTCACAATAATAAATTAATTGCAGTAGAAATCAGACAAAGGGAACAGGATAGAGAACAGGAAGAAAGAGATCGCGTGATAGTACAGAAATTTTCAGAGTTAAATTTACAACGTGCACAAGACAAGGAAGAAATAATTGAAAGAATTGAGGAATCCGTACCAAATGACAGAATAAATAACTCAACGCGACAGTGTGAACACTTAACTACCAAATGTGACAATACTGAAACCCGAGTCGCGACACTTACGGAAGACGTAAATAAACAGAAAGAACAATTAGGTGACTTATCGGAAAGAGTTGAGGAAATTTCAGATAAATTGACAAATCTTAGTTTACATGGGGACAGAGATTCGGATGATACAGCTCCATTACCATTTGCAGAAACCGAAGAATACCAGAACATAAATAAGCATGTTGAAAATCAGGGAAAATTTAATGAACGCGTGAAAAGGGAATTTGAGGCATTACGAAAGCAAGTCAAGCAGATCGAAGGGGAAATTGTAAGAAAAGATAGCAGAAGAAATTTAGAATCACAGGTAGCAGAGGGGTTTGAAGAAAATAATTTGTTTCATTTACGGGATGCAACAAGAGAGCGCCAGGCGCGTGAACTATACAATAATCGACATTCGGACTGGGACAGACGCGGTAGGTCTTTGTCGCCACGAGGCGAAAACTTTGACTATAAACACTTTTTGACTGTCCGGAAATTTAAGATCTTCCGTAACTCTAAGAATGACATACATCCATGTGCATGGTTAGATCAATTTACGTACGCACTTCCGCCAAAGTTGCCATTAAGTCACAAACTAGGAATTATGTGCGGCTATTAATGTCCTCAGGGGATTCACTACTCTTAAGTGAATATGTGCCGTAGCGAGCATAGGGCCCCGAGCTGTAGTGGTGCTATTTCTCTTTTAGTTTTCTGGACCGCTGCCTACTCTTTTACTATTCTTTGTATCTGTCAAACCAACTCTTCGACTATCAATCTATCTAGACAGTAGATAAACAATAACCGGATATGACTGTTTTACCCAAAAGTGACTTTGGAAATTACCGATTGGACTTACTGTACCTATTGCAGCATTCATTCTTAGTTTAAACGAAATTTTACCTGTTTATATTCGTGACAAAATTATTTCATATGTTGACTTGACATTCTTATTGCTAAACGTTCTTGGAGTGAGCACAGCAAAATTTTGGATTCATTGTTACGTATTTTTGCACGAGTTGGCATGACAGTAAACTTGGAAAAATCTGAATTTGGTCGTTCACAGGTGAAATTTCTCGGTCACATTATTGCTAGAGAAGGTATTCTTCCTGATCCAGAGAAACTAGATGCTATTCAGTTCGCAATGACATTCTTTTTACACGAAAATCGCTCGACAACTTTGTTTGGTTAGTGTGTATTCCTGATGAGTGGGTCAATAAATTGATTTGGTATACGCATTTCAGTTATGCACACTTTGGTCCCAGAAAATGTTTTCATAAATTACGAGAAAATTGTTACTTCAGTAATATGGAAAAACGTATTCGATCTGTTCTTGCCAAATGCAAATTATGTCAAATGGCTAAGCCTCCAACGATTTCTCACAGAGCACCGTTGTTTCCCATCATTCCAGCGAAATTAAAGGAGATGGCTGCAGTCGATTTGTTTGGTCCAGTGGTTCGATCTACTAATGGTTTTGCGTGCATTTTCGTAGCAGTGGAGTTGACATCAAAATATGTGTGTTTTACACCTTTACGCAAAGCAACAGCTCGTTCAGTACCTAATGCTTTTATCAAACATTTTCTTAAAGAAGTCGGTCACGTTGATAAGGTTATATCAGATAATGGATCACAGTTTCGTTCTAAAATTTGGCTTCGTACTCTACACTGTCGTAAAATTAAACCAATCTTCATCTCACTTTTTCACCCTCAATCTAACGCTTCAGAAAGATGGATGAAGGAAATCAATAAATTGTGCCGTCTTTATTGTCATCAGAATCACAGAACTTGGTATCAGTATCTTCATATTTTTCAAAACATTCTGAATGAACTCCCTAATGATTCAACTTCTTTACCGCCTATAATGATACTAAAAAACAAAGCACCGACAAATCGCATTTATGAAATCGTTCCTTTTCCGCCTTCACGGAAACTGCGACATTCTGAAGTTGTCAACCTGGCTCTACAAAATATTGCATCTGCGGCTGCAAGAAGAGAGAAATCAGCTAAGCGTCCTGGTCGTTCAAAATTCTTGTCAGTTGGTCAAAAGGTATTAATTAAGTCCCACCGTTTGTCTCACAAAGGAAAAGGCTTGTGTCGCAAATTTTTTCTGCTTTATAACGGTCCATATAGAATTCGCAAAATTATACATGATAACACTGTTGAAGTAGAAACTCTTAAATCTCGACGCTCTAAAGGAATACATCATATATATATATATAGTAAAAATTTTTGTGGAATGACATACTTGTGAAAAACTAACAGCTAGATGTAAACACGCAGAGAGTACAAGGATACCGCGCTGTGTTTTGGCGGCGGCACATACTCAAAGCAACAGTCAAGTCTGCGCGCCGCACAAGGCAGTCGTTGACCGCATACAATTGCTTCCTACGTCACGCGCCTACAGCTGATCGAGCGCTCAGTGCGAATGCACTGACAGACATAAACAAATACACAGTCTAATTTCTCCGACTAAATTCTGTATAAAGCTATAAGAACTTGTTGAATTGTGTTATTAACATTCAGTATTTTGCAGGATACGGTTGTATAAAATATTTAAGAACTTCAGGTAAATTCTGTGCGTGTCCGACGTTAAGACGACCTGCTATCGAGAAATTTTCAGGAAGAATGTAATTTCGAAGAAGAAAGTGATTAACTAAAAAAAAAAGGGTAACTATTAATTGAGTTTATTTTTCAGGTAACATATTTCCACTTAGGTACGTACTTTAGACGTAATTTGCTGCTCGCGATTACGTGATTCATACTTTGTGCTAATTTCATGTTCTATGAATTTACGTGTGAAGCGACGCGCTTGCGTACGTTAACTGAATTTGACAATGATTATTAATGAACTGGGTTGTGACTTGTATATATTATGCATCGCTTGGCTGCTATGCTTTTTCACTGATGTCATATTTTTTTTTTAATCACGTGCCTGCTGTGCTTATTTATTTAAATTATAATTGTAACCTGATTTATTGTGCTGATGTGTTTAGGTACGTAAGTTATACTTTGTGATTTATCTGCTTGCGCCTTCATGTTTACTTATTAAGATTACATATGAACATTTATTTGCTTATGCTGATATGATGCTAATAACCTGTTTGCTGCTATGCGTATGTATTGTATATTTATACATTTCTGTTTTGTTGTCATAACTACTCTTCAATTTAGAATATAGCAATGCTGATGTACAGTGTACGAACATAGAGTTTAGGTCACACTACTGTATTAATTATAGATTGTTCGCTTGGCAGAGCCTCGTTGTAGGAATTGTGCTGCATCCACTTGTTGACATTCTGTTCTCTACTGGTATATTTACTCGCTATTGCATGTTTTGCTTACGCTCAGTGCCTTATATTTTTAAGATAAAAAAAAATTAACTGTTATAATTCGACGAACGACATTAGTACAAGAAAGTCATAGAAGTCACATGAGCTGAGGTTTTATGGAAGCTGTATAAATTTATGCTAATAGGAAGGAAGTTAACGACATGGCATACCAAAGCTAGGTTTAGACCATTGACAGTTATTACACTGCATTTTTTTGTGAGCAGTTGAAATAGGAAGTGACACTTGACACAAGAAATACTCCACATGTTTGCTTCTGTTTGCCATAATTTTTGAAGTGGTGTACACACTGTGAAACATTATGATTATTCACACTCCGTAATCGTACTTAATTACTGAGAGTTATTCGAACTAAGTCTGTTAGAGGTCATGTATGCATTTCTTTGTTTATAATTTATAATAAGTAGAAAATTTGGGTCAGATGGATTACACAGAGGTTGTGTGTTGACAATGTGTCTTCGGATTGTATGGGATGATGAAGTTGCATTAGGATTTTATCTGTACTTGTTCAAGGAGACTGACTAGAGGAAAGAGTTGTTATGGAAGTGAAATGATATTGGTGCTGAGGTTTATATGTAGCGACGTATTATTGAGGTATAGAGATTATATGAAGTTGATGATTATTGGAGTTTTTGTGGACAAGAGGTAAGGTAAATGATATTGATGATAAGAGTTATATGTATCGACGTATTGAAGAAGTATTAGTGACGTATTGAGATTATGTGATGCTGTTGATTATTGGAGTTTTGGTGTATAAGAGGTAAAGTAAGTGAGGAGCATATTTTTTTTTTGTTGGTCTTATGGAACAAGGAGGATGAAGAGAGCAGACTAGAACACTAAAATAGAAGGAAGATAGTCTATACACACACTTTGTTAAATAACTAAGCAGTATATACTTTTTTTTGGAGAGAGGAAGTAATTGCATATCTTGGCTCGCTGACAGTGGTTCAACAACAGTACATTTTGATCTGGCTTGGCAAACATTGGTCTTGACATGATGACTATGACGTTGACTAACTATTATTGACTGTTATACATTGCTGCCAGTACTACTTGATACACATGATGAACATCAGATTTTGACAGAATTACATTTACACAATTAACACTATTCAATTACACAGTAGTACTTAATGTGGATGAAGGATGAGTGAGTGTGTTCTGTGTGTTTTCCTTTACTAATCCTACCCACCTATCTCCTAAATATTATTTTATTTGTTTGTAGTGGCTTGCACTGACACCCATGAATATTATAGGTTTACTGGTATTTGTGTATTGTAATAGTTAATAGGACAATTATCTGACATCATTTGTGTGTTTGTTATGATTTGTATGTTACTGTAAAAGCATTTGTATGTGCATTCAAACTATTGTTCATGCCTGGACTGTCTGATTAGTGAAGATAAATATTCTGAACTGTTACCTGCACTTTTCAACATGATGTGTGACATTTGGTCGTGTTTAATTTCTGCTGAAGAACTGTGTGATCAGTTATTGTAAAAAAAAAAAAAAAAATATGGACTGTTACTTGTACCTTTTCTACATGATTGGTGCCACTAGGACATGTTTAATTTCTGCTCATAAACTCTGATGAATAGTGTGATCAGTGCTAGTGAATTTTATCGAACTGCTTCTGCTGAGAGATGTGACTTTTTGCTGTCTGCACCTACTCAACATTGCTGGGTGCCTCTGATGGACTGCTTCTACTGAAATGAAGTCACTTGTTGCTGTCTGCACCTGCTCAACATTGCTGGGTGCAACTGATGGACTACTCCTACTGAAATGGTGTCACTTGTTGGTGTCTGCACCTGCTCTCAACATTGCTGGGTGCAACTGATGAACTGTTTCTACTGAAATGAAGTCACTTGTTGCTGTTTGCACCTGCTCAACATTGCTGGGTGCAACTGATGAACTGTTTTTACTGAAATGAAGTCATTTGTTGCTGTCTGCACCTGCTCTCAACATTGCTGGGTGCAACTGATGGACTGTTTCTACTGAAATGGTGTCACTTGTTGGTGTCTGCACCTGCTCTCAACATTGCTGGGTGCAACTGATGGACTGTTTCTGCTGAAATGATGTTGCTTGCTGGTGTCTGCACCTGCTCAACATTGATGGGTGCAACTGATGAACTGTTTTTACTGAAATGAAGTCACTTGTTGGCGTCTGCACCTGCTTAACATTGCTGGGTGCATCTGATGGATTGCTTCTACTGAACTAATGTGACTTGTTGCTGGGTGTACCTGCTAAACTTTACTGGGTGCAACTGATGGACTGCTTTTACTGAAAAGATGTTACCTGTTGGTGTTCTTTTTTGTATAAACTAATCATTGAAAGCATTTTATGTGAACATTTGTATAAACTGATTTTTTGTATATTGTGTAAACTATTATGTAAAGTCACATGTATGAAAAGAAGTTGTATTGCTTGCTGTATTTCATATATTAGGTTAGTAAAAGGTCAGTGCAAAGCCAAAATTTTTAACTAATTATGTGATATTTAGGTATTAATATTATCTTTTATTTTTGTCTGTATTTTTCTGGACGAATTTGGTGGTATTTTCACCACCAATGCTGGCAAAAATACCATCAAATTCTGGCCTGTGGAGGAGGGGCATATGAAAGGTGGCTACACTGTGCCACTGCGCCAGAGATTGCGCCAAAGAGTACTATTAAGCCGCCTCCACAGTGCGTGTTAAGAGTTCGTAGCAGTCAGTGCTTGTTGAGAGCTCGTTGTAGTCAGTCGTTCCGAGATGTGCTAGTGGGCACTGCTTGTCGTGAAGTCGGAGTGAGATGTGGTAGTAAAGAGTGTTGTTCCATGTTTTATGCAGTTATTTGATGGGAGAGATAGCAGATGTTATTGTAATGAGTGCATTTCGTCAATATATATGAAGGTAAAAATTACAATGTTCTTTTATTAATTGTGTGTCTGAAATAATGCGTCACTACAGGTTCAGTCAACAAAGCATCTGGCTTGTGTTCTTGTATTAGAGTGAATTCTGGTTTTCTTGCGTAATTATAGTTTTTCTAAATTTCTTTTGTCACGTCAGCATAGTTGATATTTAAAAATTCTTGTCTTGTTGGAAAAGAACCGTGCCAGATGTGGACGTTGAGTCACACTCCCACATACAGAACAGTTACATTTGTGCTTGGATTTTGTAGGTTTTATAGTTGCTGGGGACTTAATTAATTAACTGTGTTTACGAAAATTTTCTTACATTGTTCTTTGCAGTCAGATAGCGTAATAATACTAGTCAGGGCCAATCGATTACGAAACACAGCGTAATCGGACATACAGCTACTAAAAAAGAAAAATCATTTTCAATCTTTTATTTAATTAAGCCCCCATGCAAGGCGTAGCGCGAGCAAGAGCAAGAGAAACACATCCTGACGTATAAATATACTCTCACTCAGACCAGTAAAAAATTAATCAAAAATTATGTTGGCTACACAGTTCCCATGAGTATAAGGAACGTGGATAATGCGTGATACAGAAATGAAAAGATTAGACTTAGGTATGTGGTGTTGTAAGAGACTATAGAAAGTTGGGTAGACTGATCAAATATGTCATGAAGAGCTCCTGCAATGGGGCAACCAAATCAGATACAAACGAAATAAATCGAGGAGAAACGTATTACGACACGTGCTGTTGTTGATAACGGCAGTTAACGGTAGAATGATTGAATCGTAGGGGCAAGCAAAGGATGACTGATCAAAGCAGGTCATCGATCTTGTGGGATTCAGTGTTTATGTAGAAGTGAGAATTATGCAGGGTAAGAGAACTCCGTAAGACCAATCTGGCTGCAGATAATCAAAACAAAATCACACTAAGACATGGTACCAAAATTTAGAAAAGTGTACTAGGTATTCCAGATGGGATTCCCTGTCTTCCCGCATCAACTATTCCGTTTTCGTCCTGGATTACTCTACTATTACTTTATCACACCCTCAGTATACACCATGTTGTATAAGACAGGCAAAATAAAACTGGCACGGAAAATATTTCGTGTGTATCTTACACTGTCCGCACCTGGGGTGGATGTTGTAAGTAGGATTTTCGGTCTTAATGTGCATGAAGTAGTTTCTGGGCGAGTTTTATTGTGGCCGCTCTGTGTATCTAGTCCTAACGTTCAAATGCGTGTGAATTCCTAAGGGACCGAACTGCTGAGGTCATCGATCCCTAGACTTACACACTACTCGAACTAACTTAAACCAATGTATGCTAAGAACAACACACACGCCCATGCCCGAGGGAGGATTCGAACTTCCGGTGAGAGGGGCCGCGCAGTCTGTGACATGGCGCCCTAACCCGAGAGGCCGCTCCGCGCGGCGTGTCTCAAGTAACTGGGTGTGAATAAAATCTTCAACTCCAAGCAAAAGTCTTGGTTTATGATGTATCGGTTCTGGCGCTACATCATACCTTCTTCTGGAATTTATATCGTACACCGCGTAGTTGTCCGGATAACAAGGTAACTGTGTTAATACGGCTCGTCAAAGGGCACAATCAAATTGATCCGCAACATTTTATTCCTACATTCCTGCTTACGATGGCGATAAATAGAGACTTCGAAGGCGAAAAATTAAAACCAAAGCCCTACAAAGCACGACTCCCGAAAATACGAAAAGCCATATGGTACGGCCTTGTGCATCGATACGTCCAGGTGAAGTTTCTACGCTCGGTATTGTCTGTCCGAGAGTACTTTGTATCGTCAGTCATTGCTCAAGGCTTACATTTTGAGCATTTTATACGACAGTCGTAATAATAAAAACACGAACCGAACCTGAGTTACTTGTATCGTTAAGTTTAATACCGTAGGGCAGACGTTCAAGGTACTCCTCCTGAGGGCGTTAGAGTAGTTCGCGGTTCGATTGTCCTGTAGCTATTTCATAAAATTTTACACAAGTTGTGTCAAAGTCCTCCTCCAAGACTCTTTCCAATGCCACAGGGAAGGGTATAGAGTTTTTGTAGAAAACGACATTTCATTTGTAGAAACGGTCATTGAGTTATTGAAATGTAATATTTTTTTTTTTAATTTTTCACTTAATCATTTTTCTATGTTACAACCATAGCATCTGAACATGTTCTTTGAAGGCCGAAACAGGCTATGATTTTATAAAAAAAAATAAAAAAAAACGTGATTGAGTCAAAAATAAAATGTAATACCTTATAAGGACATACAGTTCCATTAAAAAATAATACTGCGTCATGATTCGGCGGCTGTAACTTCGAAACTTATTTGATTTCATCTACAAATTGGTCAATTTATCTCCTGTAACGTACGTAAACAGGACCTGGATGTATACATTTGTTCCGGATATATTTTGTGTGATCTACCTTTTCTGGTGTAGAAACAAAAGTAGAACTTAGCCATTGTAGAGCATAGTGATCTTGTGTGTCTGAAGCTGAATGTCAAGCATTATTATGTTTCCTGACTCACTCTGTACAGTGCTACTGGTCACTGACCCCTTGCCCCATTACTTTTAGTCATCATTCTTGTGACTGCAGCCTTCATGTGAGAGCTGCACTTGCGCTCTACGTAGCACCATGCAAGTTATTCTTTGTTGTCCTCAGACTTGTCCCGCCATCCTGACCGTTCATCTTCTCACTGTGTCCCATATTCTCCTTCCCTCGCCGTCGTCCGCTGTGTCCGAGTGGTTATAGGCGCCTCAGTCCGGAACCGCGCTGCTGCTGCGGTCGCAGGTTCGAACCCTGCCTCGGGCATGGATGTGTGTGATGTCTTTAGGTTAGTTTCGTTTAATTAGATCTACGTCTAGGGGTGTGATGACCTCAGATGTTAAATCCCATAGTTTTTGCTACCATTTGAACCTTCCATCGCCGATTCTGTGGAGCCCCATCTGTATTTATTACCAAATTCTCAACATCCTTCTATTGCAACACATCACAAACGCTTCAATTCCGGTTTTCCTACACTTCATGATCCGCAAATATATAATTATATGTTCCCAAAGTACCTTCTCAGTAATTTCTTCCTCAAATTAGTGGGCTATGTCTGATACCAGTAGAGTTCTTTCGTGTAGGATTGTCTTCTTTGCCTATACTAGTCTACATTTTATGTCAGGCGCTATGTTCCTTCCAAGGGAGTAAAGGGTGTCTTTGATTGCAGTGTATAAAATGAACCACCGCTCAGAATGATGTCAAATTTGAACAACATGTTGCTGAACCTGGGGGCAACGTCATGGAACAAAAAAAGAAGAAAATACTAACTAATATTTCACCAACATATGGCGCTGTGTACGTCACAATATGGACATTAAAGCGTGTGACATGCAACTGTTCCTCAGTTTGCGTCCGTGATGCCTAACGTGGGTTTGTCCATGAAGGATCACGCACTGCTGGTAAAACTCTTTTACAAGGACGGCGACTGTGCGCCAGCAGGCCTGCAGAAGTTGTGTACACTCAAGGGATGAAAAAAGCATTTGGCTGATATCTCCTAAGGGTCAGGAGAAAATGATTACAAAATCCAGAAAGCTAGGTTATTTTGAAGCGCATTGTCGCAGACTGAGGAATTCTGTTCATCCAACGTCTGATGAACATGTGACCACAGCACTGCAACAGGAGTCAAGCGGTGGTGCGCAGACATGCAGTGCACGGGGGAATTTCCCGAACGTCGGATACGCCTGCAAGTATAGTGCATAAAATCCTACGAAACATCCTGCATTGCCCGCATCTCGTGGTCGTGCGGTAGCGTTCTCGATTCCCACGCCCGGGTTCCCGGGTTCGATTCCCGGCGGGGTCAGGGATTTTCTCTGCCTCGTGATGGCTGGGTGTTGTGTGATGTCCTTAGGTTAGTTAGGTTTAAGTAGTTCTAAGTTCTAGGGGACTGATGACCATAGATGTTAAGTCCCATAGTGCTCAGAGCCATTTGAGCCATCCTGCATTGCTATGCATACAGAATCACCCATGGTTCAAATGGCTCTGAGCACTATGGGACTTAACATCTGAGGTCATCAGTCCCCTAGAACTTAGAACTACTTAAACCTAACTAACCTAAGGACATCACACACATCCACGTCCGAGGCAGGATTCGAACCTGCGGCCGTAGCAGGAATCACCCATGTTCAGCAGTTGCTTCCTACTGACGTTCGCTCTGGTATTTCTTTTCTATTGTGCCCAGGGGTACCAGCAGCAACATGCTTCAACGCGCGAGTCACGGGTAGCTCCGTCCGTAGCAGCCACGCTTGATTTTTAAGTTTACCCTCAGGCCGTCAGTAGGCGCATAGAGAGCTAGTGACCACAGCGACAGGTCGCTATCTGCTTCGCAAGACCACGCCTACATCCGCTCACAAGTTACTACGAGCAGCACGTTGGTTCCTGGAGAAGAGCTATTTAAGGAAAGCCAAGATGCTCAAGGTGAATCCCTCCAAAACCCAGGCAATCATTGTCAGCAAAACCACCCCTTCCTTCCGCCTCCTTAATTTTTATACCACCATCTATGGCCGTTACATTCACCTCGCCGCAACCCACAAGTACCTTGGTGTCACCTTTGACCGTCGCCTTTCGTGGAACCCGCATCTCTGGACGATCCAAGCCAAGGTACGTTTCCGACTCCGCCTCTTCTGGCCGCACATGGAATCTGGACTCCTCCACCATCCTCCACACTTATAAATCCCTCATCCGCCACATCCTCTGCTATGCCCATCCCGCCTGGATCTCCACCCCTCCCACCTACTATAAGTCCCTCCAAATCCTTGAACGCCATGTGCTCTACCTCGCCTATCGCATCTGTCTCCCATCCCACATGCGGATCCTAAACGACTTGATTCCCTTCCCACACTTTCTCCTTTTCCTCGAACGGATATGGATCCTTTACACCTTCAGCAAATTCGATTCCCCACACTCACTTGTCCCTCCCATCCTCGCCCACTGCTGTGCCTACGTTCTTCCATCCCACCTGCTCTCCATCTTCACACCCTCCATACCCATTCCCAAAGTGGCTTCCGAAAACTCCCACTCTCCTCCTGTTCCCCCTCCTTTCCCCTAGGGCTCCCTCTCTCCTTCCTCACCTTCCTTCCTTCCCACCACCCCCCTCCTCACTCACACGTCTCTCGCTTCCACCCCTCTTCCTCGGCTTCCAACCCCCTCTCTCTCCTGCCCCCACTCTCCTTTCTTTCTCCCACTGACTCCACCCCCCCCCCTTCCCACCCTGTGAGTGCTTCGCTGATGATGGTCGCCAGTGTTTTCCGTGCACCAGTGTCTCTCTGTGTACAGTGACTTCGTCATTGTTTTCTCCTCCATTCGTATCTCTACCTGGACATCTTCATCTGTTTTCAACTGGTGCCACCCTTCATTACAGTGTCTTTCGTCGTACGACTTCTGATCTCTTGTGCAGTGTTATCTTGTGTTAACCATGTTTCTTTTTAATATCTTTTCTATGCCTATGCCTATGCCGAAGAGCGGCGTATGTAGGCCGCTGCCAGCCCGCCTCAGCTGAGGCATGAAATTACAATAAAGATAAAAAAAACCACTGCGGGCAGCTCCCATCGACGAGTACTGGCCAAATCATGCGCCGGCTGCTTTCAGTTCCTCATTATGCTCTCGTCGACGTGCCATTGGTAAGGAGTGTAACGCTGAGAAATAGGCTTCGACGTGGGAAAATTGCTTTCCGAGTGTTGGTCATTTTGGTGTTCAGCTCTGGCTCCAGAGAATTCTCATCCATAAAACTGTATTTTTATGAAGCTGGTATCTGTAAAGACACCACTGGTAAATTTGCAGCTCTCGAAGAATGAAATTATAATGAAATCCAGACCGTTAGCTGCTTACAGGCGTTGATATATATTAACCGGGACAGTTGAAAAATGTGTGCCCCGACCGGGAATCAAACACGGGACCTCTTGCTTACATGGCTGACGCTCTAATCGGCTTATTCTTTTAAAAAAAAAAGGTCTCATTCGGTTAGTTTTTGGTCGTTATATCTGTTCGGGGCGGACGTCCCTTGACATTTGTTCAAGTTCGTCGTTCATTCATTCACTCAGTTTTTTTTGTTACATATGGCAATTGTCCCTCTCACTGAACACCGTGCCACCTGATTTCGTTGGAGCGCCGGCTGAGCCACCGAGGTCACAGAGGATGGTGCGACTGCAGGGACTTATCTCTCGCACTCTCCCTGTGAGACCCACATTCTCAACTTTACCGTCCACACACTACATTTGTAGTGCTCCTCTCCACTATACTCATTACTCTGGCTTTCATTACAATTTCAGATTGTGTTTTGGTTGGAACTGCGGAAAAAAATAGTTCAAGTGGCTCTGAGCACTATGGGACTTAACATCTGAGGTCGTCAGTCCCCTAGAATTAGGACTACTTAAACCTAATTAATCTAAGGACATCAAACACATCCATGCCCGAGGCAGGATTCGAAACTGCAACCGTAGCAGCCGCGTGGTTCCGGTCTAAAGCGCATAGAACTGCTCCGCCACAGCGGCCGGCGTACTGCGGAAAAGGCAGAGCTTATCTGTAATTATGAATTGTGACGAACAGTTTGTTTTGGTTTGCGGTAGGACAATAAAGATGCTATAGTACTCGTACGGAGTCTTAGTACATTGTGCACAATGATGGGTCACGAAATACGAATATTCTGTGAACAAATGGACTTCTGCAACATGCGTATACGAAGAATTGCAGAATATGAGGAACGGAAAATACGCCCGTACATCAACAGGCGCCACTTCAGTCTGAAAATGTGGCTGTGTGTTGTGGATTAACGGTATCATCATTGTGGGGCCTTAATTTTTCAAGGTGATAAGTCCTGCGAGTTCTGTCACCTGTACCGCCGCTAGTAAACGCTATGAGAATCTTTTACACACCATTCATCATTCTAATACTTCAACACCGTGCTTGTATAGGAATGATCATTTTTATGCAACATGACGCTCCTCCGCACATTGTACTGTCAGTGAACCGGCTGTTGCACGGACATTATATTAATGATAGACATTTCAGCCGTCATTTCCCTACAGCCTGGCCGTCAAGATCACCTGATCTTACTCTGCTTGACCTCATGCTGTGCGGTTATCTATTGCTAAGATCTCTTTTTGTTCCATGACATTTTCCCAGCGTCAATAATAATCTGTTCAAATTTGACGTCACTCTGACTAGTGGTTCTGTCTACAGCGTCTTGACTGCGGAATGTGAAATAGATGCACCCAATATAATTCCTTAACTTCGTCGACGTCGTGGTTTAAAATTTCTGTGTTACTGGACTTACTCTCATACGGGGAGAGGTGGCAACATACTGCACCCAGGATTATTGCCGAACATTATCGTTTTGGGGGTCTACGTGGTATGGTGTAGTGTGGCGTAATTTTACGTGACGTACTGACCCCAAATCCTTCAAACAGAGTACACTCATAGGTTAAGTTTAGAGCATTTCTTCTTCAAATGGTGTTCGCAGCCCTGACCTCATTTTTATTGATGGTAATGCGCGACCGCATCGAACAGTGCAGGTAGAGAAGCTCATGGAACGAGAGGACATTCTGCGAACGGAGTTTCTGTCCAATACCTCGACTTAAACTCAATCAAGTTCTTGTTGGATGTGTTCTGGAGATATATGGCACCGCGTCCAGATGTAACAGCGACCATCCAGCATTCGTCAACCACACTGATGGAGGAACAGAACGCCCTAACACAAGGATTCCATAATCATCGTGCGGGCAACATGGGAGCCCGTTTCAGAGTATGTACTGCCTTGAGCAGTGCTCACTTGCCCTCTTAATAGCGATGTCCAGTCTCTTTTGTAATATTCAGGTAACCATTAGAAACCACGCTGGCTTCAGCGTGATTATTGCGTATTTGTTTCAGTTACCTTTGCACTATACCGATACTGTAGCAATTCTTTCTATTTCTGGTCCCAGTTTCATCCAGCTATGTTACTTAGTAGTCACAAATCATGCAGACCACTGTAAATGCTGAATTAGTCCTTCTGATGGCCACTTTTTTTTGTCGCAGTTTTCCGTCTGTTATTGCGCCGCGGCGTCATGCATTTCCTATCTCTTTCATTCCCAACTGACGTATACTGCTGTATTCCTGTCTTTCACCGAACATTTTGTACTTCCTCACTCCGTCGGTCAGTGGAAGTATTACTTCCGATACCAAATGTTTCTTCTTATATACGTTCCTAGAACCTATGGTGGTCGGTCTAACCTCTATGTTGCTCCTTGTTAGAGACGTCCATTACTCGTCAACCGAACTGCCTACTACGGTAGTCATCATCTAAGTTTGCCCAGCTTCAGAATTCTTGAAACCAATGTCATCATTTCTGAATACTTCAGTATCCAACATCTCTCCAGATTGACTTCTGCTGACGAGTCTCTTAAACTTCATTTTACTGTTCATCATTGGTAAATAGTGGTCGGAGTCTATATCTGTTTTTGGTAATGCCTTACGAATCAGTATCTGATTCCAAAATCTTGTCTGATCGTTCTGTAATCTAGTTGGAATCATCCCGTGCTTCCAGGCGTTTTCCTAGTATACCTCCTTCTCTTGAGAGTTTTGAACAAGATACTCTTATTAGCTGAAATTTATAGCAGATCTCAATTAATCAGCTTTCTGTCTCTTTCCCTACTGCAGCGTTCCATTCTCCGATGATTATTGGATAATCATACGCCTTTATGTACTGAATTCCCCGTTCTGTATCCTCATACGCTTTTTATAAATGTATACCTTCTGCTTGTGACGCCAGCATATGTATTAGAATTATCCTCACACGCTTTTTGAAAATGTATACCTTCTGCTTGTGACGCCAACATATGTATTAGAACTGTGGTTGTTGTCGTTGGTTTGCAGTCGATTCTGATGGTAAAAACCATATCTCTCAAATGTTCATACTAACACAACATCTGCCTTACCTTTCGATTTATAACGAACAATATACTCGTTACAAAATTTTGTGTTGCTGATGATATTACACTACATTCATCTGGCCAGAAACCTTTATCTTCATTCTATTACATTTCATTGACTACCTTGAACCTAAGCATTTTCCTCTTGAGATTCCCTAGTTCCTTGCGATGTACAAACTTTTGACTTTTGACGCTCCAAGTTGTAGAATGTTATGCTATTGTTGGTTACTATACCGTTCTCTCGTTGTTACTTCCCTCAGCCACATCCCAGACATCTAGGTGGGGGCAATTCAGAATTTTTTGCCTGTGGAGATATCATCAGAATATTTTTTCTGTTAGAGGGCGCATGTCTTTTGGATACACATTACGTGTAATTATTGTAGTGGTCTCCAATCCCATTTGTATCCTCATCCCGTAGATAATTGCTGATTATTCCACCTTTTAGATACGATCTTCCATCCCAAGTGCAAGAGGTTGCCCTTGGATTCTGTCTGCTTCTCTAACCTCTTTGACAAAGCCGTTCGTGGAACGTGGGTGACTCTTTACAGCGGAAGACATAGTCACCATTGCTGACGAGTTCTTTTTCCCATTATATTCAGTGTATGCGGTCGAACACCATACGTCTTTAGCTGTAGTAAAAGACGCTATGCCCAGAACACGGCTGCTAACGCCGATACAAGTAAAAATCCGTCACAGCTATTTACACAGAATTCTCTCTTTCCCTCCAATTATTTTATGTGAAAGGTTATCCGCAGCACCTGAACGTCATTATGACTGAAAACCCGCTGACACCTCACAAAACGCGGTTTCAATTGACCGCAATACCGGTTTCACGGCTTACAGCATCATCTTCAGGAGTAACCTACATATTTAAGAACTGCAATATAATTATAAACTCTATTGCAAATTTTTGCTATTAAAGAAAAATTTTTTGAAGACTTACGCTCACAAAAATTATTACGTCAATCCATCAAAAGTGAACCCATCGTTCTTAGTCAAGATATTGCCATACGTAGAATATTGTCAGTATTTAAAAACGAACGGAGGACCATTGAGAATGTGATCCTAATATTATCCTCTAATAATATTGCCGGGTGGATCTCATCGATGTACTGGCCATTCATTGCGTGTGCAAGTAGCTATAAAAAGAAAGAAATAGTGCAGAAACCTGAAACCAATTAGGAAGATACAGCTTAAAGGACATTTAAAGGTGGAATTTGGGCAAGACCTTAGGTACATAAACAGATTAAGGTAGACACGCCACTTTCTTACTTATCTCAAATCAGA
Source organism: Schistocerca americana (assembly GCF_021461395.2). Lineage (NCBI taxonomy): Eukaryota > Metazoa > Arthropoda > Insecta > Orthoptera > Acrididae > Schistocerca > Schistocerca americana. The sequence goes on from NC_060119.1 coordinate 71,837,419, forward strand.
CACGGAAGGGGCAACTTTCAAAAATAGACCCTGCCTTTACCAGCCACCAGGTAACACTGACTGCTCAGGTTCAAATTAATTATCACGTTGGCTCAGCGACGCAATTTGCACTTGACTAAGAGCGCTGGGCCGCTCCCTTACATTAAAAATACAATACTCATTATTCTTTTTCCTGTATAGTTAACCGTACAAATAATCGAATTCTGTAAAAAAATTTGATGCCTTAAGTCCAAAAGATCATTCAACGTGGTCCGTATTATAGCTTTTATTTGGGTCCAATCCATTCTTTGACAATGTAATTGTAATGAAAGACGGACTGGTTTTCGTATTTTATATAATAAGTAATTATAACTTCACAAGTTATTTTGAGATGTGGATGCGGGACAAGCAGGACTGGAAGAGGTGACGCGGAACAGAAGACGCTCATGCATAGCAATAGTGAAAGAATGTTGCCCTACAAGGGGAGCTGATGTTGATTTATCTTTTTTTAATTTACTTAGCGATCCTCTGAAGTGACGTTGCTTGAATCACAATATTACTATATAAATTAAACTCAAAGAAGAAATACACATTTTTTTTTACTTATTAGAGGTTTTTTTGTGTCTTGTTGTCAATTTTTAATTTTTGTATTTAAGGTTTTGCACTATTTCCACCGTCAGCTACGGTGTGAGCTATATCTTCGAACTCGGTCTTAAGTTTCAGCACTGTTTCTTTTTCTTATACATCCTTCCACCTGAAGTGAATGGCGTTTGTGTCCGTTCGATATATCCTTCTCAATTATCCCTCATTCTTCCAGTTATTTTAATACTGACGATATCCTTAGCATGACAATACCTTGGCTGACAACTGTGTGTTCATCTGTGATGGAGTAATACTTTGTTTAAAGATTTTTATGAGTATAAGTTTTCAAATAATCTTTCTATAATAGCATAAACTTACAATACAGTTTACATTTATATTTCAGCTCTTAAAAATGTAGTCTGTTCCTGAGTATGCAACTGTAAGCCGTGGCACAGTGTGATCAATTGAAACCAAGTTTTACCACTTGACAACGGTGTTTTCAGTCATTATCCCTTCATAGTGTTCACCTACTCTTTACATTTCCCTGTTAGTACTCTGTTATCAACAATACCGTCGTTGCAAGAAGCGAAAAAGATAATCACACAATTCCATAGCTAATACGTACACTATGTGATCAAAAGTATCCGGACACGTGGCTGAAAATGATTTACAAGTTCGTGGCGCCCTCCATCGGTAAGTTCGTGGCGCCCTCCATCGGTAGTGCCGGAATTCAGTACAGTGTTGGCCCGTCCTTAGCCTTGATGACAGTTTCCACTCTCGCAGGCATACGTTCAATCAGGTGGTGGAAGGATTCTTGCGGAATGGCAGCCCAATCTTCACGGAGTGCTGCAGTGAGGAGAGGTATCGATGTCAGTCGCCGAGGCCTGGCACGAAGTCGGCGTTGCAAAACATCCCAAAGGTGTTCTATAGGATTCAGGTCAGGACTCCGTGCTGGCCAGTCCATCACAGGGATCTTATTGTCGCGTAACCACTCCACCTCAGGCCATGCGTTATGAACAGGTGTTCGATGATGTAGGAAGATGCAATCGCCATCCCCGAATTGCTCTTCAACAATAGGTAGCAAGAAGGTGTTTAAAATATCAATGTAGGCCTGTGCTGTGATAGTGCCACGCAAAACAATAAAGGGTCCAAGTCCCCTCCATGAAAAACGCGACCACACTATAACACCACCGCATCCGAATTTTACTGTTGGTACTACACACGCTGACAGACGGCGTTCACTGGGCATTCGCCATACCCACACCCTGCCATTGGATCGCCACATTGTGTTCCGTGATTCATCACTTCACACAAAGTTTTCCAACTTTTCTATTGTCCAATGTTTACGCTCTTTATCCAAAGTAAGGCGTCGATTGGCATTTACTGGCGTGATGTGTGGCTTATAAGCTACCACTCGACAGTCCAATCCCAGCTTTCTCACCTCCCGCTTAATTTTCAAAGTAGTTGCAGTGAATCCTAATGCAGTTTGGAATTCCTGTGTGATGGTCTGGATAGGTGTCTGCCTAGTACACATTACGATCCTCTTCAACTGTCGGCGGTCTCTGTCAGTCAACAGACGAGATCGGGCTGTACGCTTTTGTGCAGTACGTGTCTCTTTACTATCACATCTGAAACAGTGAAACTAGGGATGTTTAAAGAGTGTGGACTTCTCGCGTACGGACGTGTGAGACAAGTGACACAACACCTGACCACGTTGGAAGCCCATGAGTTGCGCTCTCTCACGATGTCTAATAACTACTGATGCCGCTGAAATGGAGTACCTGGCAGTAGGTCGCAGCACAATGCACCTGATATGAAAATCGTATGTTTGTGGAGGCGTCCGGATACTTTTCATCGCACAGTGTGTTTGGTATTTTGGGGCCGATAAATAAAATTAAAAATTCCGCACAAGACATAAACAAAAGGAAACGAAAGCAGAAAGTGAGCAAGGTTTTTGAAATTGAACAATGCGAACGGTTTCGAATGCCGGACTGATGAAATAGAAGAAAAACAATCCGTAGACATAAAAGGGAGGAAAGAGCTATGATGGCTTATTCCTTTGCGCTGCTGTGAAACATGTCTCTCCTACTGAACAAGTGCTGATGGCTCTTAAGGTGTGCATTTTGGAGTCCAAGTCAACGACACAATTAGACCTGTGGTAAGAAATATTTGAATAGTCGGTTTGGCCAGGAAGAAAGCAACAAAGGAAAAAAAGACTGAGTAATAAGATGAAAAGCAGAAAATCAGCTGAGAGCACTGAAGATACTCATGTACATTGTGCGAGCTAGAGAATAAAATGTACAGGAAGGCCCATGGAACAGAAGAATGAAACGATTCATTAAGGTAAGAATACTTGCAGATTGTCCCGGTTTTGATACGAGGTAACCCGCGAACCCAGAGGGGTAACGAGATGGCGCCGGGTTGAGCGGTATCTGACGCTGACAATCGAAGGCAATAAAGCGGCCCTCCGTGGGAAATCCGTCCCATATCTCCCCTGTAATGGCTCTCCGCAGAATGGCACAGCGGCTAGACGACGGGCCGTAATCGCTATCCGCGGAACGTTTATCACGACACGTATTTCACCTGTCTGCCATAACCACCGTAGGCAATTCCAATTCCTGCAGTGCTTTAATAAAGGGGGTGTAATAGATTTCTCCGGAGGTTATTCTAGGTGTGCGTAGTCCGTTGATTAATCTCATGTCAGTACTACTATTGGCGGTAGGAACTTGTGAGACCACCTTCCCTCTAAGCAACCTGAAGTGAAAAATCAAAAACTTGATTAAGCTACCTGGTATCAGTTTGATCGACTCCGTCAGGAAAATATAAGCCCTAAAGCCACTGGGACCGCCTTCTTAAACGAACAAATTACTTCATGAGGTCAGTTTTTGTCCTTGTTTGCTTCCTAATTTGTAGCTGTCTCAGGAGGAATGTTCGGAATTCAAGGATATAACAGGAACCTTCATTCCAAGCAAGAAAGCGTAGTGGATACTAGCAGTAAAAGGCGTACCTTGAGAGCTCTGAGCACTTCTTCAGCCTCGATACTTTAAACGAATTCTCTTCCACTGCAAACCCTTTCCTTTGCATACTTTCAGAGGTGGCTGAATAGACCAGAGAAGGAAAAAAGTCCTTTAAACGTGGTCTCCAATTTCCTTACCTTAACAGCTTTTAGGTCATGTTCATTCTGTGAAACACATCCCTTAACCACTCACAGCACATCAGGTATGCGTTTTAGAGCTCATATCTGCTAGACAAATTTTTCTTCTTTTTATACATACTACCTCTTACAAAAAGTGGAAAGCAAACAGTTTGCAGTAGAAGACATTTGTTTACACTATTGTAGGAGAAGAACAGCTCGTAGTTCTTAAGGTACACGTTTTAGTGTCCAAGTTTACTGGACTGGTACTTCGCTTCGAAAATTCATTCCTGTCATATCCCTGAATATTGACAGTTTCTCCTCGAAAACACTGTACACTTATGGAAATACGATTCTCCCTTGAGAAAACGTAAATTGCTCTTCTTTAACACTGAAACACGGTTTTGTGAGTTTCCATCATCCTTAGATTATTCATCTATTTTTCGACAAATGATATGTACAAAATTTCTACATGTCACAGTTTTTAGGGTAGTAATATATATAGCGGAAAAATATATACCTAGCTATCACACTCTGAAATTAATTTGGGTGCCTGGCATTTGCAGTAAAGCTGATATTTCGCAACATTTTATCATCGGCAGCTAATCAAGTTTTTTCAGTATCACGTTACGTATGTTTACCAAACCGTTAGATCAGAATGGGTCAATTACTTTTTTCCCGATTTGATAATGTTAGCCGGACGGGGTGGCCGAGCTGTTCTAGGCGCTGCAGTCTGGAACCGCGCGACCGCTACTGTCGCAGGTTCGAATCCTGCTTCGGGCATGGATGTGTGTGATGTCCTTAGATTAGTTAGGTTTAAGTAGTTCTAAGTTCTAGGGGACTGATGACCTCAGAAGTTAAGTCCCATAGTGCTCAGAGTCATTTGAACCATTTGATTTTTGATGATGTTAGATGATAATGCTATCATTATCTTATATTTTGCTTTCAGGACCATTATATTATTTTCTTCTGTAAGTACCGCTTCTTATTTTAAAGTAAAAGTCCTCGAAAACGCTGTAAGGATATGTAGTTTAGAAATGAGCTTTATAAATTGATGAGTGAGGGTTGGCTGTGTATGTGTACATACCTTTTATTCTTTCATCTTTTTCATGATCCCGAGAGGCAAAATCCATTGCTGACATTCTACCATCACTGAAAGTGAAGAAGACTTACAGGATCTGCTGAATGGAATGTGTGCATGACTGAGAGTACAAACTAATGAGAAGTAGCAGAAATGAGAACAGCAAGAAACTTAACATTAGGATTGACGGTCACGAAGTAGAGGAAGTTAAGGAATTCTGCTACCTGGGCATCAAAATAACCAATGACGGTAGGAGCAAGGAGGAGATCAAAAGCAGGCTAGCACTGGCAAAAACGGCATCCCTGGCCAAGAGAAGTCTGCTAGTATCAAACATAGTCCTTAATTTAAAGCAAACAACTCTATCCCATAATCCAAAATATAAGCCAGTATTTTGGTTATAATTAAATTAACAGACAAGTTCTTGATCACAGGTGACCTGATCAACCATGAAAAGCTACCAATGCTTAACTTGGCTTGCAGTTCCCAGTCAGAGGCAATACCTGCCCATCAAGTCCGACGTACCAGGAAACCAGGGAGGAAGTGTAAAAGCAAGGTAATTTACAGATAGCCCTGTATTCCAAACACCGATACTATTGAAACCAGGAGACTGAATTTCTAAAATCAGTATGTGGGTAATTTGGCTCTTGGTTAAGCTGGGCGTAAATGTAAGCTGTAATGTGGTGATAGCATTTCGGGGACGGATATCCTCTTTTTCCGATTGCGCAAGCTGTTCAGTCACACCCTCCATTGAACAGGAGACTCACGTACCACATGCCCCATTTCATGGCACCGTAAACAAGCCCTAGCCCAACCCCTTTTTAAGGAATTGCTTTGGTATTCCACAGAATCCACACAGATGTCCTGATAATGGCGCTCCATATCACCAAGCTGTTGGTCTGCCAAACCTAATCCGTCAATCACGGAAACAAAGTCAACCAGTCCAAGGAAGACGAAAGGTCTTTTAGCGGAGGTTGGCTGGCCTCATGCTCTCCAGTATATTACCAATTATTTGGTTTTCGGTAACCTACAATTCCAAGGCTGAGAGTGTGGTCCGAATTTGCTCAATGTACCTAGCCAATGTTTCATTGGTGTCCTGAACCCACCAAAGGTTCTTTCGCTCGAGTTCATTTTTAATACACGGTGAAAGCTTAAACTCATTTATATGCTTTCACAGACCCTTCAGCCCCGTACCCCCTTCGCTTACAAAATTTCAGAAAATATACGGCTTAACACCCCCACATGTCAAAGGATAAGTAATTGACGTACCATATCATTTGACATCCCCACGGCGTTAGCATGGATTTCAAACCTAACAGCAAGCCACAAAATGGGGCCTACCTCGCTCGGATTCTCCACTGGGAGTTGCTTAATGCCCTGGAGCAAATATCACAGGCGGTGAGGCAATTTACAAAAGCTACCCCCAGCTGACTGCTGAACCCCGCCTACCACGTGACCACTGCTTTTGAGCATTAGTTTTCCGGATGAGGATTCCTGCTCGCCACTCACTGTTCCCAAATGGAAATGAGCGTACGGCATTGTGGGTCAGAAGTGCCCCATTCGGGGAAGTTCGGCCGCCGAGGGAAGTACTTATTGCATTCGACGCAACATTGGGCGACTCGAGCGTCGGAGATGGGGATGAAATGATGATGAGGACAACACAACACCCAGCCGGTAATTTAACCCAGCCCCCTTGGCGTGGCATTCCGCCGCGCTGACCACTCAGCTAACAGGGGCGGACCATCACTGTTCCCAAGTCCTCTAAACCAAAACGGATTACAACAGCGTGCAAGTCCCTCACCTGCGCATGCATATCTTGATCGAGTTTACCGTGTTCGGTGCTAAGTTTAAACTGCTGAAAATCAGTCAAACGATAGTCCCAAAGAATTATTTGAGTTTGAATACTATAAACGTGTTTACGGATGGGTTTATTAGTTTCTAAAACGTCTACATTTTGGCGTAAAACCAATACGCAGCGGCGCAATCATCTAGTGTGGCACCTACCTCACCTATGCTGTGAATGGTGAGGAGCAACGGGTTGTCGAAGGCTGTAGGGAAACGAGCCACTAACTCGGTGACACTTCATTGAAAAGGGAGTTGTCGTATCCTGGCTCATAGGCCAAATGGTATTTCTTAAGAAGGGATACACAAGGACAATGGCGTGACGCCACGCTTGCCAATAGATCTCGAAATACGACAGAAATAAACAATGAAAGACAATAAGCAAATACAACAAAGAGCAGCAATGGCTAAAAATAATAACCTAGGAAATGGTGAATCAAGCATTACGGAAATTTCTCTGTCTTAACCCAGAAGGCCACGCTCTGAACAGGGCCCAGTGTTTTAAGTAGACATCATGCACCATTTTACAAACTTTCTTACTATTTTAAAAAATAGTCAAATTTCAAATTGTTTCAAGTAAATGTTCTTTAGCCGTCAGGGGGACATCAATCAACATGAGTGCCTTCGTTGTAGCTTTGTTTTTTACAAAGATACTCTGTATTTTTTATTCTATAATTGATTTCCTCTCCTAAATATCTATTCAAAAATGTATCACAGTGTACCGTTCACTGAAACACAACGTTATTAATTGCATAACACAACACTGACGCTCCCAGCACTTAATGCAGGTACTCGGGGTAATGGGACACATCCATGTGCTGAAGGTATCAGAGAATAAATGTAAACATAAGTACAATGCACACCCGTCATTCCGTCAACCATCGTGAGTTGAAGAGTTGTGTGAGTAGAATATTCACCATCGAAGAGAAGGTAGTAGTATTTCCATGGGGAATGTAAGTTAGCAGAGCAGTAATTGCAATAATGTTCTTTTTATGTATAGGAACTTTTGGTATAGTAGTTTAGTCCTTTTAAATACTGGTGTGTAGAGTAGGCATACAGTAAAGGCTGTCCTTACTTCAAACTGCACCGACATAACGTTTCTTTTATTGTTGTTGTTGTTGTTGTTAAAGGTAGGCAAAATGCTACGCAGACAACGGAACTGTACAGAGAGCGATATCCTGACAAGAACCAACCTTCGCGACGAATATTTTTTTGTCTTGTTGCGACGCTTCAGGAAACGTGAAGTAACAACCCACGACTACGCAATCGTCGTATCCCTCGCACAAAGCTGCCGAAGTTACTGTTCTCGCTACCGTAGCTATGAACCCACGTGTGAGCACACGGCAGCTTCAACACGAGATTGGCATTCCTATAATCAGTGTACATCGTATTCTCACACGACAGCGGTTCCATCTTTACCATGTACACCTACATCAAGAATTGCATGGGAATGATTTCCAGAATCGTGTACAGTTCTGCCAGTGGGCACAGCAGCAAATCCTCGCCAACCCGAAATTCTTCTCCAATGTTCTATTTACCGATGAATGTTCCTTGTCCAACAAAGGACAGGTAAGTACAGAGAATATGCATTATTAGTCCAGCGACAACCCACGATGTCTAAGACATGTGGAGCATCAGCGTCAATGGAGAGTTAACTTCTGGTGTGGAATGCTTGGCACTAAAATTATTTCTTGATTTTAAACATGGCTGCAACAGCAACTGTTGAATTTCTTCACGATAAAGGATGACAGCCAAAAACAGTTGCAGGATAAAAATCTATAAAAATTTGTTGACCAAGGTTTCGGTACATATAAATATACCTTCTGCCCTAGTGCTTTCACACTCTTGTCTCGATAATTCATAGGCGAAGTAATGGTGCTAAACTATTCGCTTTGACCCTGTGCCCATAGTCATGTTGTACAAATGGAGAAGATGTCTCAATTATTGACGACGCCTTTGGCATAATTGTTTTATTAATCTCCATTACATGATGTAATTTCAGATTTTTTACTTCTGATGAAGGTATATTTATGTGTACCGAAACCTTGGTCAAGAAATTTTAATAAATTTCTATCCTTTGCAACTGTTTTTGGCTGTCATCCTTTATCGTGACTAAAATTATTGGCCCTTATTTCATCAATGGTAGTCAAAACGGCACAGCGTATGCCAACTTCCTCGGACGAATTCTTCCTCCTCTTCTGGATGAAGTGCCGCTAAGATCCAGAATTCTTATGTGGTATCAATACGATGGATGTCCAGCACTTAATGCCTTGCGTGCACGTCGTTTTCTGAACCTAAGGTATTCTACCATATGGGTTGGTTGAGAAGGAATAGTTACTTGGCCTGCTATGTTTCCTGATTTAAATCCTCTGGACCGGCCAGTGTACCGCTCCGGTCGCAGGTACGAATCCTGCCTCGGGCATGGATGTGTGTGATGTCCCTAGGTTAGTTAGGTTTAAGTAGTTCTACGTTCTAGGGGACTGATGACCTCAGGTGTTAAGTCCCATAGTGCTCAGAGCCAAATTCTCTGGACTTTTTTCTTTGGGGATGCGTTAAAGACATTGTCATTGCTATATTCCAACAACTCCAGAAGACATGCAGAAACGTATCGTCCTTGATTGTATCTGTCTTCAGCAGACAATACTAGAAGCAGTAAATAATACTGTTATTCAAGGAACGCACCAGTGTGTCGGTGTCCAGGGTCACGACGTTGAGCACCTATGAATGCTACACTCCTGGGCAATGGTACAGGAGAATCAAAGTCTGTGTTGCATTATGTTTCTCCTTGGTTTGCATTTTTTTTTCTGACAACTCCAGCGTGGACGAGTTTGTAATCCCGGACTCAAAGTCAGTGTTCTGTTATGTAATTAATAGCGTTGTGTTTCAGTGAATGGCACACTCTGATACATTTTTGAATAGGTCGTTAGAAGAGGAAATGAATTACCAAATAAAGCCGGCCGGGGAGGCCGAGCGATTCTAGGCGCTACAGTCTGGAAGCACGAGACCGCTACGGTCGCAGGTTCTAATCCTGCCCCGGGCATGGATGTGTGTGATGTCCTTATGTTAGTTAGGTTTAAGTAGTTCTATGTTCTAGGCGACTGATGACCTCAGGTGTTAAGTCCCATAGTGCTCAGAGCCATTTGAATCATTTTGAACTGATGACCTCAGAAGTTAAGACCCATAGTGCTCAGAGCCTTCTGAACCATTTTTTTGAATTACCAAATAAAAAATACTGGGTACCATTTAAAGAATTCATACCGCTGTTCATATCGTTGTAAAAAACATGGCTACAATGAAGAAAATCATGCTGATTGATATCCTCCTGACGGATAAAGAACATTTGCTTGAAAAGCTTTGTAATTTGCATATACTTATTTATTTATTTATTTATTTATTGATTTACTTAACCTGGCAAGATTAGGGCCATCAGGCCCTCTCTTACATCTAATCAGGCATTCTACTTATTTTACATTGATATGTTTTAGTAGGCATGTTAAACTACATCTGGTACAAAAAGTGAAATAAGCAATTTGAAAGGTACACCTGGAAAAATACATACATATAGAGTTTATATTCTTAGGTCACAAGTACTGTTATAATTAGACATTATTGAAGAGACAGATTTTAGATAGGAGTGCCGGCAGCAGGGAGTATGGTGAAGGGAGGAGAAGAATAGAGACATGATGAAACATAATTAAGGAAATATAAAGGAAAAGAAGATTGCGTGGCTAATAGAGAAAGATGAAGAGGAAGGCATCTCAGGAGCAAGATAGGATACGCTAGCTTTGCAATTTGACAGATGAGGGGATTGTCCTTGTACATTAATTTTGTGGAGAACTTTGTGAGGATGATAGTAGGAAATGCTTCAACTTCTTCTTAAAAGGAGGAGATCGAATTTTGCGCAAGGTAAGGGGCAGTTTGTTCCAGAGGCGGACAGCGGCAACTGAGAAGGAGTTTGCAAAAGATTTTGTTTTGTGAGTGGGCACAGTTAGGATACCAAATGAGAGTGACCTCGTGTTTCGATTATGATGACATGACAGGTTTTTAATCTCTGAAGCACGGTACTGGGGTGCTTGCGCGATGAGGAGTCGGTGGAGTAGACATAGAGTGTGGTAGTCACGCAATTTGTCCGGCCGCAGCCACCCTAGCTCGGAGTATGAAGCACTAACATGATCATATCGGCGAATGTTGCAGGTGTAACGCATAGACAAACAGTTAGTTTAGGTGGTCAAGATAAATGGGATACCTTGTATATAGCCTATGAAAATCAATTTCTGAGATCAGCAAGCCTTACATTAAGCAGAAGAAAACAGTTATGACTAGTTAATCACCCATAAAAAAAGGAAACAACAGTTTGGATAGCAGCAATAGTTGTCAAATGAAACAGGGCTTTTTATCATATTACATCTCATTACAGACGAGCTCATGAAACCAGAAACCTCTGTCAAATTAGGTCCTAATGTTATTATCATTTAAATCACTGGTTATATGTATTTTAAAAAGTTCATTGCTTGCGACAGATGTAAATGCTGGGAATAAGCCGAAGAACAATGGGTGCCAAATGGCACAGAATAACTGGCCGCTTAGGCCCTTAGAATGAGAAAACCAGCACTTACATAAATCAGTAACTAGATTACAATTACGTACGTTAGCTATAGGCGACGTCCGCTGTCCGCTTAGGCCTCTAGAATGAGGAAAACATTACTTGCATGAAACACTTAATAGATTACAGCTACATTACTCAGCGAGCGGCCACCTCTTCGCTGAAGACGGTGCTGGCCAGTGTGGCGTGCAGAAGCACAGCTGCAGAGTCGCTATGATCCAAGAGTCCCCTAAGGCGGCATACCACACCGTCCACGACGATGGAATAAAGCTGCATCTAAGTCCGGGCGACAAGCTTAAGAAGTTGTGGTACATGGACTGTGTTGAGTATGTGAATATACAGAGTGCACCACGAAGTTTATCTTAAATTAATGTAATTTACATATTGTATACCTTATTTGCAGTTACTCACTGGCTAAATGGTTAATGCCAAAGGTCAATAAATTATAATAAAAAGGTACAGGCCACCACTGCACTGTCAACAATGCCTCAGTTACACTGCTCTGCAAGACGGCCAAAGCTGAGCGAATGTGTTACAGTACACATGCACTGTGGGTGTCACAAAACGAGATGGTAGAATATTAAAAATAATTCCAGGAATACTGTCAGTCAGCCATAAATTTGCAACCCAACTCAGCCCCTCTCAGATTTACAAAGGTACGGGAACAAGACAGATGGAGCAGTGAGACTCCTATACGGCCGGAACCATCACGCTCTCTTGCAGAAAGTTCGATTTACGCTTTCAGACAAGAAGTGGGTTTCTCAGAGCCAAAATTTACGCTAGGCGAACAAGCAACAAGAGTGCTTAATTCCACGGGCACGAATCAGCTACCATCCGCATCTAGATTACCACACTCCAAATTAATCCCGTAAGGAGGACTTCTGTGAACTCTACACCAAGAAAGGACCTGAGTTTAGAAAGCCGTTTTACACACACAAACTTCCCAATCCCCAAAGTCAGCATGTGTCGCCACAAGTCCGGGTAACATGACGCCCTTTGATAGAAGGAGACGTCGCTGCCCAATTACCACACGTCCCAGCTCACTACTTCCTCTGGCGACGCCTCACTTCCCCAGTCGCGACACATCCACCATGCCTCCTAGATAAACAGCACACTTATACCACGGTCGCGAACTCATGCAGACAGAGCGGGGAATTTGTAAACGGAAGGGAAGCCGACACGGCTCAGAGTCTTGAATATGTTGTCAACCCTACGAGCTCCTTCGTTGTTGTGAGATAGTGTGTTGTTCATATGTGTTGTTTGTCTTTGTGTTTCAGTTTAGTGCTTCTGTGATTGTTCTTTTATTTAAGTTCGATATCTCTTTCATTTTCTTTTAAGTTTTGTGATTTAGTTGTCTGACGCGTTTGTTTTGCACCCATTCCCAAAAATCTCTTCGATTGCCTGTTGTACACCTCCAGAAAACTGCACTAGCATCCCATTCCTTATTTCATCTTAACAAATCATCATATACTGCCAGCTCCACTCGCTTAACACTTTTTCCCGTGTTGTCTAATACTAATCACTGTGCAGCATCCCTACCCACATACGTTCGCTTACGACAAGAAGCACAGCCAGATCCTACTCTATTAACCCAATTCTTGTAACGCATCTACATCTACATGGATATTCTGCAAATCACATTTAAGTGTCTGGCAGAGGGTTCATCGAACCACCTTCACAATTCTCTATTATTCTAATCTCGTATAGCGCGTGGAAAGAACCAACACCTATATCTTTTCGTATTAGCTCTGATTTCCCTTATTTCATCGTGGTGATCGGTTCTCCGTATGTAGATCGGCGTCAACAAAATATTTTCGCTTTCGGAGGAGAAAGTTGGTGATTGGAATTTCGTGAGAAGATTCCGCTGCAACGAAAAACGCCTTTGTTTTAATGATGTCCAGCCCAAATCCTGTATCCTTTCTATGACACTCTCTCCCATATTTCGTGATAATACAAAACGTGCTACCCTTCTTTGAACTTTTTCGATGCACTCCGTCAGTCCTATCTGGTAAGGATCCCACACCGCGCAGCAGTATTCTAAAAGAGGACGGACAAGCGTATAGTCGAAAAAATCTATTCTACAACCGACACTCTCACTCTTGCTCCCCATCCATATACCGCCAGCTTGTTCTTTCCTACAATGCCATCGCATCTGGGAATTTTTAACAAGTGCTAGTAATCGAATCACAGAAGTCGAGCTCCATTCAAGCTTCAGGAGCTACAATCGTACAACGCTCAGCAGCGTTACAACTTTATCAACCTTGATGACATATAACGCCATATCAGGATAATCGAAGCAATATATGACATCTGCATACTGTTTATTATCTTCTTGCGCTTTTATACTCAAGTTAACTGTAAAGGATACCTGTGTGTCTTACAAGAAGGTACCAAGAAGCTACTACCAGTCTGGCCCAACTGCCCGAATAATATGAAAAAACAAAAATGCTATTTATGAACAGTTTATGATTTTATTTTTGAAGCACAGTTAGAGTAGGGTCATTCCATCCAAGCGGACTTAGTAATGGTGTGAAATGACAAAATCGAATGATAGTGCAGAATTAAAAAAGTATTAATAATTAAGTTCATTATGTCGAAGAGGTACGTACATGTTCCAGCCAAAAAGTTACGAGACTGCTTTTATTCCTAGCATATAAGCTACGTCAGGACAGTAAATACGATGGCAGGTTGAACTAACACCTGTAAACAAGAGATGTGCTTTCGATTAGTCAGTTGTGAGAAGTCGCTGTTTATAGCAGTGGACCCGCAGCCGTTGTGTGTCAGAGTTATCGTCTCACAAATCGCAATGGATTAACAAATCCCAATCAAGTGTTGAAGACGTCCTCCAGAGTGTTTTGAAGAAGAGGAGAGTGTGCGAAAATATTGTCTCGTACACCTTGACTTTCCAACAAAAACAACCACCTGCGACCGTCTGCTATGACTTCATTGAAATGCAAAGCGCCAACAACTTTTTTCTCTAGAAACATCAACGAACCTATCACAAAAAGACAGTTGAAATTTATATGAAGGATCATCGCTTTCACAGCATAAGCGACATTAAAGCCAATGTGACGCACGGGTTGAACAATATCGAAAAGAACTTCATCGACAGTTTCACATGGTTTTATGCAGGTTCTGTGCATTACATTCAAGTGATTGATGACTGTGTAGCATACCTCCAACATTAAAACCAAATATTCTGTTTTTTTAATTTAATAAAGCCTCGAATCATTTTGGGCAAATTACTTCTGAAAATTTAGTCTCGTGCAGACAGGACTCCAGTATCCGCAGGAATTCAAGGAACTTCATGGTAACTAAAACATAGGCATAGGTTACATAGTATACGTTCTCGTTTAGTCACCCTGATTCTCAGTATAGACAAGGAATATCTTACTGAAACCAGTTTTATGCTACTGTTTGCTGTTATGCCAAAATACAAACTAATTTTAATATTTAAACATGATATCTTAATTTAAGAGTGAAAATGAAGCCCTAAGGTTTTGATTTTAGAGCATTTATTAGTCGACGTATAGAATCAAGGGGGTTTCTGTATGTACCTCAGAAATATCCCTCCACTCGCTTTCTATGTGCATCCACAAAGCATCAACAGCCATTCCTCGAGTACTGATGACAACCAAGTGCATCCATATTACGTGCAGGGTCAATGGGTGACATATGAGGCACATTTCCGGGTAACTGGAGTAGCGCTGTCCATCGCTCTAAGACAAAGATTTGCACATGCCTCGTCAAATATTTCGAGCACTACTCCGCTCAGATATGATGTGTAATGGAAGGAATAAGGATTACGGTGTCACATACCGGCATCAATGAGAACATAAGACACGGAACAAAATTCAGACTGAGGAAGCAAGTCGACCGTACCCCTTCAAAAAAAGTATGTTTGCTTACGTTATTTACGGAAAACAGGGAAAAGCTAACTATAGTTGTCCGGATTGGGACTAGAATCACATTGTGTGTGCAGTGGGCTGAAGAAGGAGCTGTAATGAGCTGAAGATTATTTTCCTTGATTTCAACAATGAGTGATAATATTTATCAATATGTCTGAGACACAGACTGTACAATAGATATATTAGTAGAACAGTGTTGTGACATTGTCGATACATCTCTCTTTCACGTGTTTGTATCTTCTCTGAAAAAAAAAATACACATCACAGGAATATGTTGAACTAAAGGTAATTAAATTTCTACAAAAGCACTTACGTTGCTTTTGGACATCTCTATAATTCAGAGCAGGTGGGATTTTGTCCATTTATATATTTTGTCCAACTGTCTTCTGACTTGATCTGATGCAAGACTTCCACTTCTGTGACAGCCTCTTCATTTCAGAGCGGCGCTTGAACTAAGAACTCAACATTTTTTGTAGGGTATTTTCCAATATCTGTCTTCCTCTATAGTTTTACCCTCTAAAGTACCTATAGAGCCAGGGAAATTACTTCCTTATGTGTTAATACACGTCAAATCACTTTGTCCCTGCTTCTCGTCAGTGTTCTCCAAATGTTCCTTTCCTTGCCGGTTCTGTATCACCACATCTCAGGCGCCTCCATTGCCCTCTTTTCCGATTTATCCACAGTCCATGATTCATTTGCATACACTGCTGTACTTCAGTCGTAGATTATCAGAAACGATTCGATACGTTGTCACTGATCCGATATCACGGTCCAGCATTCGCTAGATTTATTAATGTATCGTTCCATACATTACGTTTTAATATACGTTGTGTGATTAAAAAAATTATCCTGGCCAATCTTAGCTCCATGAAATTTGATTTTCGAAATTTAGGTTTGCATTTAAAGGTGGCAGCCGCGCCACTGCTTGTACCCTGCACAGCGTTTGGGACATGGCCAGGATATACTCAGATTCCTAAACATCCACGGAAAATTTCACGCCGGACATTCTCAGAAATTTCTTTTTCAAATTATGGGCGATGTTAGATACTAGTAGACTTGTTTTAAGAAGAAATATCCTCTTTGCCTGAGATACTCTGCTTTTTATGTCCTTCTTGCCTCGTCCGCCATGTGCTATTTTGCTTCTAACGTAGTAGAATTCCTTAATTTCATCTGATTCGTGCCCATTAATTGTGATGTTAAGCTTATCGCTAACACCATTTTTGCTACTCCTCATTGCACTCGATAGCATGATCAGAAATTAGACATTCTCAAGTATAAGGCATCGTGTCCTTTCGATCATCACTAAAGCTCCAAAATCAAGAACAGTTGTTGTCAGTCGTCACGTCATTGTTTCTGTTGATACACCACTGCAGATGTCGACGTATATGATTGGATTCCAAGAACGAAAAACACGGATTCCGTTGGTAGACGTCAGTACGTCAGCGTAGTCCATTGCTAGAAGTGATGAGTTTTGTTGTACATTACGGTTTTGATGAACGCTTTAGTTCACTGCTGTGGTCCGTTCCACGAACGATGGCGGTTTGCGCATGTCACGGTACGGACGTGGATTGCATTGTTGCCGATTCCGAGCGACGCTTGCAGTACGCGCATGTGGGTGCTTTGCGCTTGAAGAAAGTGTGTGTACTGGAAATTATGTCTCGCGCTTGGTTATGCAGATCCTGTCACATACACCACTATCAGCGATGACAGCTTGCAACATATGAAATAGAAATTCACTAAACAACTCGCTACGATCACGTTTAATCATTGCTTTAGCTTCGGGATTCACAGCAGAGCGCTCATAACAGTACTGAATGCTCATTGGCTGTCGGGGAATGCATGACGTAGGTGCACAGAACTAACCTAAACTCGACTCCCATCATTCGTCACTCCAACTACAGTATCACATTTTGTGGTTTACCACTCTGCTACCGCAGGTGAACGTCTCGAGTACTAATGTACCTCGTACAGCTGAAATCCCCTGATATCGCGAACGACGACCACAAAGACAAGTCATTTACTCTGTACAAGCGTCATAACGCATTCGTATTCTACAACAACGTCGCAATATGGAGGGACGCTCCTCATGTGGCTTTTGCCAATGATTGACAGTAATGAAAAATGCAAAATATATTTATATTACTCTCTGCTTGTAGAAGCAGCATCGCTACTCCAAAGATGGCCTCTCAGCCTGAGTACATTTCCTCCTGAGACGCGGTAGTGTGTGGAAGTGCTGTGAAAATTTCTAGCTTTGTTGCTTCGTCTGTGCGTCATATTCTCTTTCTGTCTACCGTATTCTTGAGTGTTAATCAGCTATTAATCCCTTATGTTAATTATTAAAATATTTGTAATTTTTGTAAGGAAAAAGACACTGCAGTTTAAGTTCGATAAGTCTGTACATGCGTTGAAGCAAATTCACTGTGGATTCTCAACTGTGTAATTACGCAGTATAATTCACGAGTGATCATGTTCAGAATGGTTATTCTGACCTTGAACAGTACTTTTTTTCGTAATAGTGCAAAATCCTGTTTTGCTGGACCAGTTACTGATATAGCATGGTTGCTTGAGATTCCACATCTCCGTCTACAGCTTTTTGATAAGTGTAAAATTACAGTTACCTTCACCCGATAAAAAAATATAATATTTATTAACTTGTGGGTCACATTTCCCTTACAGCATTTAGGAAGTTACACTACTGGCCATTAAAATTGCTACACCAAGATGAGATGCAGATGATAAGCGGGTATTCATTGGACAAATACATTACACTAGAACTGACATGTGATTACATTTTCACGCAATTTTGGTGAATAGAAATCATTACGCAGAACAACCACCTCTGGCCGTAATAACGGTCTTGATGCGCCTGGGCATTGAGTCAGAGCTTGGATGGCGTGTATCGATCGAATGGAGGGTAGAGCCGCGCGTCGTAACACATCTGAAATGTAACGTCCACTGTTCAAAGTGCCGTCAAAGGGAACAAGAGGTCACCCAGACATGTAACGAATGGCATCTCATACCATCACGCCGGGTGATAAGCCAGTATGGCGATGACGAGTACACGCTCCCACTGTGCGTTCACCGCGATGTCGCCAAACACGAATGCGACCATCGTGATGCTGTAAACAGAACCTGGATTCATCCGAGAGAATGACGTTTTACCATTCGTGCACCCGGGTTCGTCGTTGAGTGCACCGGCGCAGGCGCTCCTGTCTGTGATGCAGCGTCAACAGTAACCGCAGCCATGGTCTCCGAGCTGATAGTCAATGCTGCTGCAAACGTCGTCGAACTGTTCGTGCAGATGGTTGTTGTCTTGCAAACGTCCCTATCTGTTGACTCAGGGATATAGACATGCCTGCACGATCCGTTACAGCTATGCGGATAAGATGCCTGTCATCTCGACTGCTAGTGATACGAAGGTGTTGGGATCCAGCACGGCGTTCCGTATTACCCCCCTGAATCCACCGAGTGCATATTCAGCTAACAGTCATTGGATCTCGACCAACTCGAGCAGCAACGCTGCGATACGATAAACCGCAATCGCGATAGGCTACAATCCGACCTTTATCAAAGTCGGAAACGTGATGGTACGCATTTCTCCTCCTTACACGAGGCATCACAGCAACGTTTCACCAGGCAACGCCGGTCAACTGCTGTTTGTGTATGAGAATCGGTTGGAAACTTCCCTCATGTCAGCACGTTGTAGGTGCCGCCACCGGCGCCAACCTTGTGTAAATGCTCTGAAAAGCTAGACATTTGCATATCACAGCATCTTCTTCCTGTCGGTTAAATTTCGCGTCTGTAGCACGTCATCTTCGTGGTGTAGCAATTTTAATTGCCAGTAGTGTATTTAAGATAGCCTCACAAATTCTGCATCAAAATCTGCTTGCCCATCATACATATTATCCCAGCGTCCCAAAGGCAGAATATTCATCATTAAACGTAGTAGTTCTGCTGAATTAAAGAGTACTGAAAGTGTAGAATTCACTGCATCCATCTGGTACTTGATGCAGCCTGTGTTGTTTCTCATCTCCTACGAATAGTTCTCTATTGAAATGACCGAATTCGCTAGCGAATTCGTATATAGCTTGATAAGAGTCTTATTATGCTACAAGTGTTTGTCAGTTTTCATCATTACTTGTACCGATCGCCATGTCACCCATTCCTTTGCGGTTCTCTGGAAGTTGAATATTGGTACCATTTGTAAATTTTCTTCCATGAATATGTGTATGAGTCAGAATTGAACGATACAGTGTTAATCTTGCTTAACTATTTCGAGCCACTATCATGATCCAATATTTGACTTGTGCCAGACACACCCATAACATATCACACAAGACGAAATTTTTAGCTGTATAGGATGAGATCAGTGAAAGGCTAAAAATTCTGAAATCTGCTGGATCTCTCAGTCTGAACTGAAGGGTAACGTGGAACGAAATCGAATAGTTACCTGGAAGGTCTAATTAAGTCAGAAACGAAGAATTGTATGACTGAGTGTGCGGCAACGTCTTGCAACGTGACCTATTACCGCGCATGTTATACACCATCTTTTCTTATTGTTTACGTCTGCTGGAATTCTTGTCTGTTATCATAGGTTCTTATACGTTACTAATTTTGCTATCTTACATTTGGTATTCCTTGCCGATACAGCGGCGTTTCCATTGAATGAGCATTTTAGTAATATCGTAATCCTTTGCACATAATTTTTACTATGGTTACTGATACAATCAGATACTAAAATATATTTCCGTCACTCTGCTCTGTTCGCGTGGTAGATTGTTGTCATAAAGTTGTCCAGCTCATTTGCCAGTGGTTGTGAAGAAGTGGCAAATGATACGTTAACAACACTGCGAATGGGGTTTTGTAGTATTATAAGAGCGGTAAGCCGTTCTGCAGACCACATTACAGTACAGGCGGGACAGCCAAGAATTCGACATTTGAGCAATGCTCGAGCTCCATGTAATAATCCTGTCGTCTGGCGGCACATTTCCCCCACCACCACGCCATCTGTCTGATTGTGAGGATGGGGAGAAGGGGGAAACTTCGAACACGCCACATTTAAATGGCAATATGATCCCACTGCATGCAGCTAGGTATTACATATTTCATATTTCCTAACAAAATAGATCACAAACGAAAGAAATTCTCAGTATTATTAAATTATTTTTGGCACTTGAAGACGTAATTTCATTTATATGTCGTACAAACTGACCGACAGAGCAGATAATTTTACGATGTGAAGGTAACTTATCATGATCATAATCGAAAAACCCTTTCACACACATATGTTGGTCGAAATACTTTTAGAAGCTTGCAACCACATTATGGAGACATAGAAACTCTTCTGAAGAAAACCAGTGTAGACATCCTGGGCAGTTTTAACTTAGGCCCAAAATATATTTGTCTTTAAGACTGGAACTACAATGCAGATCAATCAGTTCCATCCGCACGTGCACATTCGTGCTTTCAACCGAACCGTTAATCGGTCTCGAAAACAGATGAGCGATTGGCAGTATCATCAAGACGCTCAGAAAAGCGCCCTTGTAACTCTTTGAAGGCCACAATGACTTTTTCAGACCTCGCGTTTGCTTTAAAGGCATTGGGCTTAGGGAATAGGATCCTGTTTTTGTCAGAGTTTGTCCCTTTTAGAACGCTATTTTCTTTTTAAATGCTTCTTTTTAAATGCATCTCGTTAAATCAGAAATAAGTTGCCTCTCACCTTGCATTGTCTTACTCTGTGCAGTGAAGTCCTTAAAAAATGCGAGGTCAGTGATCCATTCCGCAGGTTCTAATTTTCATTTGTGCTCATCGTTTTCCTTCATAAATTCAACAAAAGCGGCTTTTAAATAAAAAATTCGCTCCAGGCATTCCTTTTCACTTAACAAACGTACGACTCCTTTCCAGTGACATATAAAGTCGCCCTACTCTTCCTTCAGTTCCATCGAAAACGGTTGCATTTGGCAGTGCTCACATGGATGAGACTTCAGGAAATTCACTGTTTGTATCAACAATATCATAACGTCTCCCGCGCCTGCTCCTTGATGAATGAATCCCATATGTCGATCGTTGTAACATTTTCCTCTTTCATCGTCAACCAAATAATTTCAATTCTTTCTGTATTGTGCTGTAACGTCGTACCATAGCAAATTTACAGTAATCTCCGATTAAGCAACCACACATCTATCATGATACATTAAGAATTCTCATCCTTCTGTCATTCACATTCATTTCTAACGGCTTGTGAAGATAGATTGCTACACTGCCTCTTTTTGTGAAAACAGTTATTGGACCTGTGAACTCCTTTCATAACACGAATAAATAGGGAAGGATAAATAGCGCTGACACCAAGATCATGTCTAATTTAAGAAGGCCGACTCGACCAAAAAATGCCGCACTGAAATGTTGAATTAAATGTCGGCTGTACGGGGTACTTCCGAGAAGTACCGAACATAGCCGACACACGCCGAGACTCGGCCCACACGCGGTCCGCACGTCGTGCTCACGTGCAGGAGGCACGCCGCGACCGACCCTGGTCTAGATTAGTCGCATGTTGTGCGGAACACTAGAAGCTAAGTTTCTCAAACACCAGGAGAATTACCTGTAGTAATAGCATTTTTGAAATTTAAAAAATTACTAATACGAGGAAAAAATAATTAATACAGAAATTATTATTGGTCAAGAAACTGATTTGTATGGCCTATTTTAGCTTCTCAGAAAATAGTTTGTAATTGTGAAGGGTAAATAAACAAATCTCTCAACGACGCTATTGTCGAAATACTTCAAAGTGTGTTCATAGATGTTTATTGCTGTCCATGGCCTAAACAAGATTCTCATTTTATGGAAATACATACTATGAATGAAGCGTATGAAACATGGCCCTGCTGTTTTGGAGGATGCAGAATGTTAAACTACTGTAAATGAAAGTGTCGAGGAAAACGATACAACCAAATAACCTTAATGAACGTAGATCCAGATACACATGGTTTCTCGCGATACAACACACACTGATGGAAAAAGAAATTTGCACACGGAAAAGGAACTGTACGATATAAACGAATGTTGGTTGCGCGTTTCTATATGTGAAAGCTGACGTCTTATCAAATTTCGGGCCAGTAGCATAAACGTGGCGTTAGCAGCGCCACTATGAGGATGCAAATCACGTTTGCTTTAAATACGCTCTGTAATTGTCGTGAGCGCAGGTTACCTTTGAGACTGGACCTGGTGAGTTGATGTTATTCAAGAAGGCATTTAAGCCGACAAGGCCACCATAACCAACGCTTCACTGAGTTTCAGCGAGGTCGTGCAATAGAGCTACTAGAAGGCGGATTTTCCTTCTGCGATATTGCAGAAAGACTTGGCAGGATTGTGGCCAATGTACGTGACTCCTGGCAGCGGTGGTGACGGGGATGTACAGTCGAAAGAAGGCCGGGCTCCGGACGGTCACTTAGCGCAACAGACAGGGAAGTCCACTGTGATTGGCGTGTGACTCTGGCGCATCGTACTGAATCTGAGCACTATGGGACTCAACTGCTGAGGTCATTAGTCCCCTAGAACTTTGAACTAGTGAAACCTAACTAACCTAAGGACATCACACACATCCATGCCCGAGGTAGGATTCGAACCTGCGACCGTATCGGTCTCGCGGTTCCAGACTGCAGCGCCAGAACCGCGCGTGAGCAGCAGTTGGTACCACGGCAACACAAGGAACTGTTACAAATCGCTTACTTCAAGGACATTACGAGACAGGGTTCCTGTAACGTGTATTAGACTGACCACAAACCATCGCCATTTGCGACTTCAGTGGTACCATGTGAGAGGTCACTGGCCGGGAGGGAGGAGATCAGTTGTATTTTTTGATGAACGCTGGTTCTGCCTCGGTGCCAGTGATGGCAGTATGTTGGTTAAAAGGAGGACAGTGGAGATATAAAAATGACTTTTTTTGAAAATAATATCAATATTTATATATAATATCAATATTTATATACGTATTTGGAGAGAGAGAGAGAGAGAGAGAGAGAGAGAGAGAGAGAGAGAGAGAGAGAGAGAGATCGATTTTTGATTGAGATTTTTACTTTAGGTCGTAACTGGTATCTGAATTTTGGTTGCTGCCTCTTTGAATGACCAGCCTCTGCACCAGTTGTTGACGTATTGCAATTTGGAGGAAGTTATTGTTGTTTAAGGTTTAAAATACGACTCTGTTAGTTACTTGGCCGTATTGCGGATAGCTTTGAGCCCTGGTTTTCGTAGCTTTTCATACCGAAGGGACCACTGTTGTAAGTAAGTAAGCTCAAACAGCGATCTGCTTTTCATGAGAAAAGGAGATTGACTGGCACACAAACTTCCTTCAAACTACACGTCCTGCTACATCAAAATTGGCCTGTGGAGTTCAGCACCATACTATTGTACAGGAACATAAAACTATAGAGAATGCATTTGTTTTCCTGTATTTTAGTGAACTTTGTACACTTACAATTCTGTCGATTGATAGACGGCAACGACAATGAAGTTGACCTCCTTTTCCAAAAAGAAGATATTTCTATTCTTCACTTCCAGAAAATTTGTATACATAAATGTTTGGCAACTCTTACACATACTTCACTTGGTTTTATCACTAAAATATCAATCTTCATTAAATGTAACAATACGTTCTGAGCGACGACCTAGCAGCACGTCCTCTTTCCACAAGATACAGAATAACAGTCTTTTTTTTAAATAAAATCAATTGTCTTTTTTTTTTAGAGTCCATAGTCAAATATTCTCTAATACTATCGTTGCGGGGACCGCGCGCTAAAGAGTTTCTTGCCGTCCAGCTGCGCTTCAATTCACTTCAAGTACTTTTTGAATCACATTTACATTTACGGTATTTACATGCATTACTGAGCTTCTCAGAATAAAATCAGGCACAAATTAGTTAAAGAAAAAAACAGCGAGGCACACATAACATTACAGCGAGCCTGCAACCAACGTGACTTCGCGCAGCCGGCCGGAGTGGCCGTGCGGTTCTAGGCGCTACAGTCTGGAGCCGAGCGACCGCTCCGATCGCAGGTCCGAATCCTGCCTCGGGCGTGGATGTGTGTGATGTCCTTAGGTTAGTTAGGTTTAATTAGTTCTAAGTTCTAGGCGACTGATGACCTCAGTCGCATTGAAGTTAAGTCGCGAAGTGCTCAGAGCCATTTTTTGAACTTCGCGCTACTTACACCAGGAGTTACGGTCTGCCGGGGGGGATTAGCCAAGTTGTCTAGGGCGCTGCAGTCATGGACTGTGCGGCTGGTCCCAGCGGAGGTTCGAACTCTCCATCGGGCGTGGGTGTGTGTGTTTGTCCTTAGGATAATTTAGGTTAGGTAGTGTGTAAGCTTAGGTACTGATGACCTTAGCAGTTATGTCCCATGAGATAAAAAAAAATAAAAAAGTTATGGTCTGCTGGTCTGACAGCACGAGTACTCTCGTTAACCACGAGACTGCACATAGACGCACGTTGACTGCAAATTTGTACGTCAATCTGGTGATTCAATCTGTTGTGCTACCGTTCGTGATAAAAGTTCCAATGGGTGTTTTCCAATACGGTAACGCTCTCCCACATACCGCCGTCGCAACCCGACGCTCTCTACACATGTTGACTTCGACTGCTCGATCACCAGATCTGTCTCCAATTGAGCACATCTGGAACTCATAGGACTACAACTCCAGCGTCATCCACAAACAGAATTAACGGTGCCTCTTTTGATCGCAAGTGCAATAGGCATGAAACTCCATCCCACAATCTGGCATTAAGCACCTCTACAACACTATGCATGTATCTATACACGCTGGCATGCAAAATTTTGGCCATTATATCGGTTATTAATGTACTAGCGTTCCACATCTGCAACGGGGTATATTGCAGTACTTTAACCTGTGGTCTTGTAATGTTTATCACTTACATATGTCACTTAGATAACTGTTTTCTGGAAATTTCGTTATTCTATATTAATTGTTCTTAGTGTACATTAACCCGTGGTCTTGTAATGTTAATCACTTACGCATATTACTTAGATAACTGTTTTCTGGAAATTTCGTTATTCTGGATTAGTTGTTCTTAGTGTTGCGATTTTTTTCCGTCAGTGTATTACAGCTGACTACGTGAAGGCATTATGAGTCCTTGATGACTGAAACACCAGATACGCACGTGAGGGTAAACATTCAGCAAAAATTGTTTCTCATGGTCACCGTTCATATGAAGGGCGACTGATGGCCGCCT
This sequence comes from Schistocerca americana, assembly GCF_021461395.2. Classification (NCBI taxonomy): domain Eukaryota; kingdom Metazoa; phylum Arthropoda; class Insecta; order Orthoptera; family Acrididae; genus Schistocerca; species Schistocerca americana. The sequence goes on from NC_060119.1 coordinate 71,862,781, forward strand.
CCGCATAGATGCCCGCACAGGTGGAGATGTCCGAAGAATGTTAGGAATGCCACCATCCACGATTCGCTCTCAGAGTTCTTCGATACTATTAGCAGTGGTGTAACGAAAAAAAAAAACAGGTTTTAAATATCTCAAAAAATCCGTATGGCTCAAGATGGGGGCCAAGGAGGCTATGATATTTGCCAGTCACAACTAAAACACTTGTTATCGGAGATACGTGATACATAATCCATAAGAGAGGGCAGCCTACGCAACACCGTACCTGTACCACGACGCATCATTTCAGGGAAAGGAACATCATCCAAACAGTCAACCTTGCGCTGCAAGAAATGACGATACACACGCTGGCCAGGTAGGAAACGAGGACCCATACCTTCCAATACCTTAACCGAAAATCTACCCTTATTTGCCACCACATTGATGGCGTCTGACAACTCATAAGCCGAATGTGTGTTGTTGATGTTAATACGATAGTCTCCGGTAAACAATACATGCACAATGAACTCTCGGTGATTGACACAACGCTTAAATATCCTTTTGCAGAAGGAAACCTTGGCTGGAACGTCCGGTGCGGAGAGGGATACGTTCCGCTGCTGCAGTGCTTCTGGTACTAGTGTCCAGCACTGCGCGCCATTCTTGTGAAACAGGATCCTCAGTTCATGGTGTCGATACAATTCTTGGTCAATCTGTATGTTCCATTTTACACTGAAGAGCCAAAGAAATTGGTACACTTGTCTAATATCGTCAAGGGCCCCGCGAACTCGCACAAGTACCGCAGCAAGGCGTGGCATGGACTCGACTAATGTCTGAAGTAGTCCTGAGGGAATTGGCACCATGAATCCTGCAGGGGTGCCCATAAATCCGTAAGACTACGAGATCTATTCTGAACAGTACGTTGCAAGGCATCCCAGATATCCTCAATAATGTACATATCTGGAGAGACTGGTGACCAGCGGAAGAGTTTAAATTCGGAAGAGTGTTCCTGGACACACTCTGTAGCAATTCTGGACGTGTGGAGTGTCACATTGTTACGCTGCAATTGCCGAAGTCCGTCGGAATGCTTAATGGAGATGATCAGACAGGATGCTTACGTACGTGTCACCTGTCGGAGCCGTATCTAGACGCACCAACTGCACATGCCTCACACCTTTACACAGCTTCCACCAGCTTGAACAGTCCCATGCTGACATGCAGGACCCGTGGAATCGTGAGGTGGTCTGGATACCCGTATAAGTCCATCAACTTGAGACAATTTGAAATGAGACTCGTCCGGCCAAACAGTCATCAACAGTCCAATGTCGATGCTGATGGGTTAAGAGGAGGCGTAAAGCTTTGCGTCCTACAGTCATCAAGGGTACACGATTGGGACTGCGGCTCCGAAAGCCCATAATGATGATGTTTTGTTTCGTTGAATGAGTCTCGCGCTGACGTTTGTTGATGGCCCAGCATTGGAATCTGCAGCAAATTCCGTCTTCTGTCAATCTGGACGATTCTCTTCAGTCGTCGTTGGTCCCGTTCTTGTAGGATCTTTTTCCGTCCGCAGTCATGTCGGAGATTTGATGTTTTACCGGATTCCTGACATTCACGGTACGCACGTGAAATGGTCGTACGGGAACATCCCCCCCCCCCCCCCCCCCCCTCATCGCTGTTTCAGATTCTGTGTCCCACTGCTTGTGCGCCGACTATAACAACACGTTCAAATTTACTTAAATCTTAATAACCTACCAGCAGTAACCAATCTAACAACTGCGCCGGACACGTGTTTTCTTATACAGGCGTTGCCGACCGCAGCGCCGTATTCTGCATGTTTACATATCTTAGTATTTGAATACGCATGCCTACCCCAGTTTCTTTGGTACTTCAGTGTATGTTAAAATTAGTCCGTCTCGCTCAAGCGCTAGTTGAACCTACTTAAGACTCTGCAGTCTGGTTGTCCTTTCTGAGCACACATTTCGTGATACAATACTACTGCCTCCTCTCCAGTGCCATTAGTATACCTGTAGTATAGTATATACAATTTATCGACAGCGATGTGCCAGAAACGAAGCGTACCTTTAGACATTAAGAATGTTGCAACATTGACAAGACTAAACTTCTGCATACGAAGTAAGGGGTAAACCATTATTTTTGGGGCCTATGTTTATTAGAGTCCCGGGTTCGATTCCCGGCCTATGCTTATGAGAGTCCCGGGTTCGATTCCCGGCGGGGTCAGTGATTTTCCCTGCCTCGAGATGACTGGGTGTTGCTGTGTCGTCTTCATCATCATCATTCATTCTCATTTCGGTTTGAGGAAGGCAATGCAAACCACCTCCGCTAGGACCTTGCCTAGTACGGCGGTGCGGGTCTCCCGCATCGTCCCCTACGCTCCTCGGAGTATTGAACCTCATCATCGTCATCATGTTTACCACGGCTGTTTGCTTATTTCAGTGACATCTAGTTGCGTCTTTCGTTTGTACCTATAATCGACAAACACCCCGTCGATAACTTCCCAACTAGTACGGCAGTGTAGCAACAGCTGCATTCATAATGGGAAATTTTAATTATTTCACTTTATTCCAACATGGAATGCAGTGAAATATGATTACTTTTTCCCATTGACCATCCAAAGAGTTGCAAGAAACAAGCCATTTCAGCAGCGACGGTCTGTTGCGGGAGTTTTAATTTAGCTTCGTCACAGCTGTTGCACTCAGCCCTCGCTAGACATTTGTAAAACGTGGCGTTATTTAGTTTTATTTAATGGCTAGGACTGTAATAATACAGGGCGACAGCCGTTTAGCTCATGCCCTGGCGGCCATTAGTGTAACTAATCTGAGCCGCGGCGAGCGAAGTTTGCGGAAAGCGCAGCAGCGGTGGCGCCACTTATCGCCAGCAGTCGGGCCGTAAGGAGTTTACGGCGCCAGTTTACTGGCGGGAGGGTCCGCCGCAATTATTCCTCATCTTTATTGTTCGCTGGCAACCTTACAGCATTAACTTTGTTCTAGAGCTAAAGCTCTGCGCCAAATTGTCTGTAGGGGTTGTGAAGTGGTCAGGGGAGTACAAGCGTTTTATTTGGCACGAAGAACTATTCGGTCGTTTCCATTTGTATCGACTGTAACATTTCTGGGCAATACTTACAGCGTTTCGTCAAATAAAAGGGTCGCTCGTCCGGCAAGATAGAGGAATTCTTTGGGAAACAATACTGCCAGCTATCTCTTGGTGATCGACGAGTATATACCGGTACCCCAGTTGATGATGTATGGTATCTCAGTACATTTCCATGCTAAGTGACTGTTCAGTTTCTCCTTTATCTACATATTCATTTCCATCTGAGAGTAATATGCAGTTCAGATGGAGAGCATAGAGAGATCAGAAGTTCTTTACTCCTTTTCACAACAAAAACTGTCCCTTATTCTTACGTGAGATATTATCCAACAAATTAGAAAAAAAAAACAAAGAGTGTACGCACGGAAACAAACACTTGTGGGCAATGGACCATTTAACTATATGTAAGAAACAGAAATAGCCAGTGCTTTCTTCAAATTCCACCACCAGCCAATCTAAAGAATTTTACTTTGTGGGCAGATGCCTATGTTAGTGTTATTCCAACACAGGACTTCGAGAAATATTCAAACAAAAACTGTGAAACTGAGGGAAATTTTACTTCTTAATGGAAGACGAATTGGTAAAACTCTTCAACTGTTTAGAAGACCACCAGATAAAAGGATTTCAGCGCTAGCATCCAGCTCGGGTTTTGAAAGAAACTTTAGATCTACGAGTTTCACTTTCTACGCAACGTAATAACTTATATATGTGGACAATTTTGATGCTCTTCTTTTTATTCGCAGTAGCTCTCCTATCAAAAGGAAATGAGCAAAGAACTTTGCTGAAAGTATTTTAGCGCATTAACATAACGTGGTGCTGTGTCCCATCGCTCGTGCGCCGATTATGATACCACGTTCAAACTCACTGAAATCATGATAACCTGCCGTTGGAGCAGCAGTAATTGATCTAACACCTGCGCCAGATACTTGTTGTCTTATATAGGCGTTGCCGATCTCAGCGTCGTGTTCTACCCGTTTACATATATCTGTATTTTAATGCGCATGCTTATATCAGTTTCTTTGGTGCTTCAGTGTATATATCATTTCAAATGTCAGTGTGTTTGGTATATACAGCAGTTTATTTGGAATGTTTACAAAAAAAAAAAAAAATTGGTTAAAATGGCTCTGAGCACTATGGGACTTAACTTCTGAGGTCATCAGTCCCCTAGAACTTAAAACTACTTAAACATAACTAACCTAATGACATCACACACATCCATGACCAAGGCCGGATTCGTACCTGCGACCGTAGCGAATGTATACTACTAAGCATCTTTGCATGATTGAACACATGAGTGATACGTATTCTTTGGCTACTAGATATTTCAGTATCACTGAGCAGAGCTCGGGCGAGTGAAGGAGTCTTTAGCAATAGCTGGTAAGAGTAGGAGAGAGAGTACTCAATATTTATCTCTTTTATGATCATTTATCACTTGAAACATCGATATAACGCAGATAGTACGCTAGCACCCATTTTAATATCTGTTTACATTATTCACATAATTCTGTAACTCTGTCACATAACACTGATGCAAATTTCTGATGAAATTCTGTAATATATATTTCATTACACAGAAATACTACCTTCATGCCGACGCAATAAGTAAAAATTCAAGATTTCATTAAAACACTCTAAGATATTGTTAGTAAATTAGTTTCAAGAGGCACCTTTCTCTCAGGAGACCTAACTAGATTTGTGTATGTATCCAGTTAATTTTATATTTCAGCTTCGAAAGCTAATATAATTAATGTAATGTCTAATTTCTATTCACTCCTATTTAGTGTATTCTGGGTAAGCATGGGAGACACCCATTACTGTAAATACACTCCTGGAAATGGAAAAAGAACACATTGACACGGGTGTGTCAGACCCACCATACTTGCTCCGGACACTGCGAGAGGGCTGTACAACCAATGATCACACACACGGCACAGCGGACACACCAGGAACCGCGGTGTTGGCCGTCGAATGGCGCTAGCTGCGCAGCATTTGTGCACCGCCGCCGTCAGTGTCAGCCAATTTGCCGTGGCATACGGAGCTCCATCGCAGTCTTTAACGCTGGTAGCATGCCGCGACAGCGTGGACGTGAACCTTATGTGCAGTTGACGGACTTTGAGCGAGGGCGTATAGTGGGCATGCCGGAGGCCGTGTGGACGTACCGCCGAATTGGTCAACACGTGGGGCGTGAGGTCTCCACAGTACATCGATGTTGTCGCCAGTGGTCGGCAGAAGGTGCACGTGCCCGTCGACTTGGGACCGGACCGCAGCGACGCACGGATGCACGCCAAGACCGTAGGATCCTACGCAGTGCCGTAGGGGACCGCACCGCCACTTCCCAGCAAATTAGGGACACTGTTGCTCCTGGGGAATCGGCGAGGACCATTCGCAACTGTCTCCATGAAGCTGGACTACGGTCCCGCACACCGTTAGGCCGTCTTCCGCTCACGCCCCAACATCGTGCAGCCCGCTTCCAGTGGTATCGCGACAGGCGTGAATGGAGGGACGAATGGAGACGTGTCGTCTTCAGCGATGAGAGTCGCTTCTGCCTTGGTGCCAATGATGGTCGTATGCGTGTTTGGCGCCGTGCAGGTGAGCGCCACAATCAGGACTGCATACGACCGAGGCACACAGGGCCAACACCCGGCATCATGGTGTAGGGAGCGATCTCCTACACTGGCCATACACCACTGGTGATCGTCGAGGGGACACTGAATAGTGCACGGTACATCCAAACCGTCATCGAACCCATCGTTCTACCAATCCTAGACCGGCAAGGGAACTTGCTGTTCCAACAGGACAATGCACGTCCGCATGTATCCCGTGCCACCCAACGTGCTCTAGAAGGTGTAAGTCAACTACCCTGGCCAGCAAGATCTCCGGATCTGTCCCCCATTGAGCATGTTTGGGACTGAATGAAGCGTCGTCTCACGCGGTCTGCACGTCCAGCACGAACGCTGGTCCAACTGAGGCGCCAGGTGGAAATGGCATGGCAAGCCGTTCCACAGGACTACATCCAGCATCTCTACGATCGTCTCCATGGGAGAATAGCAGCCTGCATTGCTGCGAAAGGTGGATATACACTGTACTAGTGCCGACATTGTGCATGCTCTGTTGCCTGTGTCTATGTGCCTGTGATTCTGTCAGTGTGATCATGCGATGTATCTGACCCCAGGAATGTGTCAATAAAGTTTCCCCTTCCTGGGACAATGAATTCACGGTGTTCTTATTTCAATTTCCAGGAGTGTATATGCAGGCGCACACAACGTTGAGAAATGTCCACTTCTGTTTAATTTACTGGAGGACCAAAAACGTTTGGCTAGGCACCATGAGAATTGTCCCACTATGCGTACATCACTAGAAGGTGGGTTCACCACTTTGTCTTACTGCCTGGGGTTTCATTGAAAATAGAAAACATACAACATAGCTGACAATAGATGATGCAAGAGCCGACACTAGTGTTGTTATCTCTTTCCTGTCAGAGCTCTGGCTGTTATTGGAGGAACTGTGACAAGTTTTGTCCTTCCTAAGTCTGCCCTTATCTACGTTACTGCTGTTTCATTAAGATATTCGGGTTGTCACTGGAGCACCTGATCACTTTATTTAAGCCCCAAGTTTACACTTTGTCTATGGATACTTCTTTTCCTCTGTAACTGTGAATTTGTGAACCGAATAACAGTCAGTCCTCTGTAAAAACAAAGTGCGGTGCATATGGCGCATACTACATTTGCAGTTAGTTAAACATTTTCACCCCTTAGTGCATGACTTTGTCTCGTATGTATTTTATCTCTCAGTGTAATAAAATCATTTGCCTGATTCTAAAGATATTTAACATTTTATGTATAACATAATGTCAATACCTGTAAATCATTCTGTTCAGTTATTTCTTCAAGATTCCCAGCACATTACTCTTATTTCACTTGTTATGTTACTGTTCTGTTCTTATGATACTGTATACATTAAACAGTCACACTTGCTGTTCATCTTGCAACATTAGTGACAAACTTTGCACTCTGACTGGCATTTTGCTGTTCAAGTTACACCACTACTACTTATGCTCAGTAATTACGTTTCGTATGATTATAGTCCGAACGTAGGATACGTTGTACACCATTCCGTAAATGTTGGATTTTACATCTACATCTACATACATACTCCGCAAGATACAGTACGGTGATGGTGGAGGGTACCATGCATCACTAATGATCATTTCCTTTCCTGTTCCACTCGCTTATAGAGCGCGAGAGAAAACAACTGCCTACACGCCTAGGTACAATCCGTAATCTCCCTAATCTCTTCTTCATGACGCTATGTGAAATGTACTTAGATGGTAGTAGAATCATTCTGATGTCGGCCTCAAATGCCGGTTTCTAAATTTTCTCTACACTACTCCTCAAAAACAACGTCACGTTCCAACCAGTGAGTCCAATTTTAGTTCCCGAATCATCTCGGTAATACATATGTGTTATTCAAACACACCAGTAACAAACCTCCCAGTCTGCCTCTGAATGGCTTCGATGTCTTCCTCTATTCCGACCTGACGCACATCTCAAACACACGAATAGTGCTCAACAATGGGTCGCACTAGGTCTAGTATCCTCTACAGATTAACCACAGATTTCAAATACTCTCCCAATAAACCGAAGTCGACCATTTGCCTTCCCTGCTACGATCCTTACACTCTCATCTCACTTGAAATCACTCTGCAGCGGTATGCCTAGACATTTAGTCATCGTCAATTTGTCCAGCAGCACAGCATTAATTCTGTACTCAAATATTATGGGTTTGTTTTTCCTACTCATCTGCATTAGCTTACATTTTCCTACATTTAGAGCTAGCTGCCATACACCAAACCATAAATTTTGCCTCTGTGACCTTGTATCCTCCTACTGTCACTCAACGAGGACACCTTCCCATACACGACAGCATTATCAGCAAACAGCCACAGACAGCTGTTTACCTTGTCCATCAGATCATTTAAGTGTACATATAACAATACCGGTCTCATCACACTTTCCTTGTGCGCTCCTGACGATAACTATGTCTCTGATGAACACTCGCCGTCGAAAACAACATACTGGGTTCTCGTCACTTAAGAAATCCTCGAGACACTCCCATATCTGGGAACCCATTCTCTGTGTATCTACTGTCGTTAACAGTCGACAGCGTGGCACTGTGTCATATGGTTTGCTAAAAACTAGGAATATGGAATCCGCGTGTGGCCCTTCATCCATAGATTGCAGGATATCGTGTATTTTTGGCTTTTTTTCGTATGTTCGCAAACCAATACCTCTGTTTCTTGTTTGTGTTCGAATTCCTAGACTATTCCTCGTTATAAGCAAGAAACACTCTGAAAAATGCGTGTTCAGTAGGATGGGAGTTAAGAAAGGTGTACGTATTAGGAGAAGCGGGCGTGAAAGATATATGCATCGAGAAATGTCAGGTTTTCTTCTGGTAAATATGAGAGTTTGTTTATTTGGAATATTTCACTATGAGCATCTTTGCATTGCTGATTACATGAGTGTTACATATTATTTGGCTGCCAGGGGTTGTATTATTACCTTGCAGAGCTCGGGCGAGTGAAGGAGTCGGAAACGTTGTCTGCCAGAGAGGGAGAGAAAGAAAGTATTATGTCACGATGGCGTGAGCAGTTTGGATGGCGGACGAGCCGCACAAAGAACTGACATGCTCCCTAATGTGTAACTGAAAACAGAGGGTGATTTAAGAGGATTTTATAGAGAGACGGCTCACTTGAAAAAAAGTTAATTTGCACTGAGTCTATTCCGCTGCAAGCGGTAGCCCAGTAATTAGTGTAGCAGAAAGATATCTTTGTATCTAACAATATATACGTACTGGTATACAGGGTGAACTAATAGTCCTATGTTCAGCATTCTACAGTAATTAGTTAGCTCCCAACAGCATTACTTTACAGCATTTTATGTAAAATGGCAAAGAGTAGTGTAACGTAAGTTAGATATTATGTGGAAAAGCGAGAGATGGTTCATGTGAGTATGAGTAATTTATATGTTATTGAAATGATTCAATATAATTTCAGGATACTCTCCAAATCGTTTACAAATTTTTCATGAAGTTTATCCTTCTGTTAGACGAAATATGGATTTAGCAAACCCTGCACTTTTACGTTTTGTACTACTGCGTGGACAGTGTACCACATGTCTGGAAAGAGCACAAAACGTTGTTTTACGAAAATAAGATAATGCAGTTTGCCACCTAGTGATTTATTTTCAGGAGCATGCAGCTTTGCGCTTCACATGCTTGCAGTGCGTGGCTGGAGTAGAGCTGAGTTGTCCGTTGCAAGATAAGAAACATCTGTAGGGCCTAGATGAATCTTTTTAGAACCGATTACTATCAATATTCATTAACAACATTCCATATAAATTCAATGGATGCGTTCTATAACGAGAGAAATTTATGTTACCTAACCGTTAGTCATTGTGTGGGATTGTTGCATAACATAGTCACTCTGTTATTGACAGCCATTCCTCACACTAAGCCACATTTATAGATAGTCAAACGCAGTTTAGTTTAATTGGTATCACACACATAAAAAATAATTTACACAGTTACGTTAATGTTCAGTAGTAGGGTAGCAAAAGCGATCCGAGGTTGGAATTAGTAACTGGAACTTTAAAGGATATTGGCTTTCACATTACTTGCAGGAGGTCACACGTAATTTGGAGATAACAAGTTTCAAATCTTTTATAAGTTTCACAGTGAACGAACAAATTATCATACCATCACGTTGCAGGTAAGAGTTTAGTCTTCTGAAATATTTATATAGGGCATACGACAGACAGTGTAACAGCACTGTATTAAGATACAAATATTTCACAAATCGCTGTTATCCTTTATAATAGCCTTCTTTCATTGTGAATCTCATATGATGAAACTGAAATATTTTACGTTCATTTCGAGGAGAGATTATCCCATAATTTGCCCTTCAGCTCCCCACAGATCGTCAGAAACTTCTGGCTGTTACATTTGTTAAAAAGCGGCTACAAATAAGAGACCGATGAAGGCATGTAGTTCAATTGCGTCTGTTTGTTTATTGTCTTTCCCTTGCTGAAATCGTGTTTTGACGCTCTGAGTACAAGAATTTGTATACAGAAGTAGAGGACAGTTGCCTGTATCGTACCGGCTCCTAATTTGTACCTCTACGACGGATTCGTTCATCCTGTACTAGTCAACATTTAGAGAGGTCAGAGTTAGCTGCGCTCTTGTTGGAGCCATATTTTCAGCTATGAGTTCGGTGTAATGAGGAACAGGTCGTGGGAATACAATTTCGATCTAACTGTAGTTTTTATCTGCCAGAAGAAGCTATGGCAGCTATAAAGTGACTAAAATATGTCTGTCGAGGAAGTGTTACGGAATCCGAAAAAATGGTTCAAATGGCTCTGAGCACTATGGGACTCAACTGCTGAGGTCATTAGTCCCCTAGAACTTAGAACTACTTAAACCTAACTAACCTAAGGACATCACAAACATCCATGCCCGAGGCAGGATTCGAACCTGCGACCGTAGCGGTCTTGCGGTTCCAGACTGCATCGCCTTTACCGCACGGCCACTTCGGCCAGCACGGAATCCGAGGTCGAATCTGAGGGAAATGATGAAAATTCGAAGGAAAAGTTCCAGGCCTCACCAAGGAGGCTTTAAACTGGCGAGTAAAATGTGCAAGGAAAAAGAAGTGAAACAAGGGAAAAGAGAAGAAATCTAGAAGTACAACTTGACCTATGAAAGGAAGTGTTTTGGAGACTTTGTAAGGAAGCCACCTCAGGCACTCACTCGTAAAACGGAGGAATGGTTTTACAAATTGTGCGAAAGATCGAATGGCATGAAAAAATAGGATTATAGATAATTGTGCAGAGGTGGGGAAAAGAGCGAAGAACAATATGATTTAAGAACAAATAATGGAATATTTTCTTCAGCTAGGACTAGTACATATGTTCAGGCACAGGGACTTGGTTAGAAATGGTGGTGCAGATTATATATCCACTGGTACAAATTACGAAACCTAACTCTTAGTTCGTACCATTTGCAGATGTCAAGAAAATTAGGTGTAGTTCGTTTATTTTTGACAGAATTTTCGCTCTTTGAATGAGGTATGTGACAAACATCGTAAGACGAGGAGGACATTGACTGGCTATAAAAATCGGTCTCCAACAAACAAAACCTAATATAATAATAAAATGAATGAAATAATTAATAATAATAATAAATGAAATTTAAAGTAATAATAAAACATTATGAATTATAAATTACAAATTAAAAATAAAATTAATTGTAAATTATAGTAAATAATAAATAAATAAATAATAATCACAGATAATAAATAATAATAAATGAAATCTAAAATGTAGTACAATTTACGCAACTATAACCTATAACAGTCAAAGTGCAATGTGTGAGGCAGTTCCAGCACTGCAAAAGCTTTGTCACTCCTGTCGCCGCACCTATAGGTCAAAGTGACTTACAAATAACGTTATAGACACTAAATTTACTCTCTATGATGGAGCACTTTCATTCAATTTTGTCTCTTTGTTCCTTTCAGGATAGTAATGACCGTATTCTTCAAATATTTCCCAGCGGTCTTCAGTATCATCATCCTATATCTCTGAATATTTCTACCAAACTTCATGACCATGTGTGTCCATTTCATCTTTAAGATCGTTTTCTGACAACATATTTAGGATTTTTACAACACCTTTCGGTCCCGGAGCTTCAGCACCAAACAATGGTTCGCCATGATCAAGTATGTCCGATTTGTGACTTTAAAATTCTCATAAGATACGCCGTTAGACATACTGTATCAGCTTCATATTTGATTTTTAGATAGACGCAACAGTCTGCTGGTATATCAAGAGTGGAAGCTCTCGCTCCGATATTGTATGACACGACAGCGAAAGGAATTCAGGGAAGGGAGCTGGAAAACAATTTACAGAAAATATGGTTTAGTTTCGGTTTCATCAGCGGGGCCAGACAAAGGCACTACAGTACTGAGAAAAATACGCCATATGGGTCATAAGACAAGTAACCAGTGAAGATTTGAGTGTCAAAGTACTTCAGAAATGGTCTTTTGGACGTGCATTAGGTGCTTCCTGTGTGCGGCTGATCCCGGCGGAGGTTCGAGCCCTCCCTCGGGCATGGGTGTGTGTGTTTGTCCTTAGGATTATTTAGGTTAAGTAGTGTGTAACCATAGGGACTGTTGACCTTAGCAGTTAAGTCCCATAAGATTTCACACACATTTGAAACTTTTTTACAAACCCTGTTATGTTGATAACACTATTTATAATCCCGTATTTGAAGTTAATTCATTGAAATGTATCGCTTCGCCTGTCGTAACTACGTTACTTTGCATAGCTGCTATATAGTTATACTTCATGGCTAACTTATTCTGCCAGCCGGCGTCGCTGAGCGGTCCTAGGCGCTTCAGTCTGGACTGCTACGGTCGTGGGTTCGAATCCTGCCTCAGGCATGGGTGTGTGTGATGTCCTCAGGTTAGTTAGGTTTAAGTAAGCCTAAGTTATAGGAGAATGATGACCTCAGATGTTGAGTCCCATAGTGCTCAGAGCCATTTCGAGAACTTATTCTATAGACCTGTACGGTCATTTACTTCCACAAATAACTTCAGGCAACAATTGTTTTGTAACTGTTGTGACTACATTAAGTCACGTTAGATATGAAAACTTAAGCTTGAACCGTAGGCTGCTTGGCCGTAGCAAAGTGAACACAGTGTTTCACTTCACGCTTATAACGAATTGTCAAGACACTTCCACATCACCGTGAACCCAAATACAACGCAGACAAACGATGAGTTGTATTATTTTACCAGAAATGTTTTATTCAATCTGACAAGGGGAATGTGTCGACGGACTCTTTGGTCTCTTTCTCATTGGATGGTATATCCGTTATTAAATTAGCTTACTTTTCTATCTGAAAATAACAAATGTACCCGTGGTCTATGGAGCCGGCACGGTAGCTCAGCGTGTTCGGTCAGAGGGTTACGTGCTCTCTGTAATAAAAAAACTGAGTCAATCGATCAACAACGAACAAAAATGGATGTCTTACGACGTCCGCGCCGAGCAGATGCAACGAACAATAGCGAACAAAATGAGATTAAAAAAAAAATGGGGTAGCGTCTTTGATTCATAATCAAAACGTTTTCGGTCCCGGATTCGATCCCCGCCCCTGCCTAAATTTTGATAAATAATCAGCATTGGCGGCCGAAGACTTCCGGCATAAGAAGTCAGCCTCATTCTGCCAACGGTCTTGTCAAAGAGGGCGGAGGAGCGAATAGAGGTTCAGGGCACTCTCTTGTCCTAGGGGTGGGAAATTGCCCATAAGGGCGGAAGAATCAGCAATGATCAACGACACGAGGATGCAGAAGGCAATGGAAACCACTGCATTAAAGACACGTAACGTGTATCCACAGGACTTGTGGCCTGTATTTGAAGAAGTGTCATGATAATCTCTCCATTGGCAAAAGATTCCAGAATAGTCCCCCATTCGGATCTCCGGGAGGGGACTGCGAAGGGGGAGGTTACCATGAGAAAAAGATTGAATAATCAACGAAAGGATAACGTTCTACAAGTCGGAGCGTGGAATGTCAGAAGCTTGAACGTGGTAGGGAAACTAGAAAATACGAAAAGGGAAATGCAAAGGCTCAATCTTGATATAGTAGGGGTCAGTGAATTGAAGTGGAAGGAAGACAAGGATTTCTGGTCAGATGAGTATCGGGTATTATCAACAGCAGCAGAAAATGGTATAACAGGTGTAGGATTCGTTATGAATAGGAAGGTAGGGCAGAGGGTGTGTTACTGTGGACAGTTCAGTGACCGGGTTGTTCTAATCCGAATCGACAGCAGACCAACATCGACAACGATAGGTCAGGTATACATGCCGACGTCGCAAGCTGAAGGTGAACAGATAGAGAAAGTGTATGAGGATATTGGAAGGGTAATGCAGCATGTAAATGGGGACGAAAGTCTAATAGTCATGGGCGACTGGAATGCAGTTGTAGGGGAAGGAGTAGAACAAAAGGTTACAGGAGAACACGGGCTCGGGACAAGGAATGAAAGAGGAGAAAGACTAATTGAGTTCTGTAACACGTTTCAGCTAGTAATAGCGAATACCCTGTTCAAGAATCACAAGAGGAAGAGGTATACTTGGAAAAGGCCGGGAGATACGGGAAGATTTCAATTACATTACATCATGGACAGACATAGATTCCGAAATCAGATACTGGATTGTAAGGCGTACCCTGGAGCAGATATAGACTCAGATCACAATATAGTAGTGATGAAGAGTAGACTAAAGTTCAAGACGTTAGTCAGGAAGAATCAATACGCAAAGAAGTGCGATACGGAAGTACTAAGGAATGACGAGATACGTTTGAAGTTCTCTAACGCTATAGATACAGCAATAAGGAATAGCGCAGAAGGCAGTACAATTGAAGAGGAAAGGACATCTCAAAAAAGGGCCATCACAGTAGTTGGGAAGGAAAACATAGGTACAAAGATGGTAGCTGCGAAGAATCCATGGGTAACAGAAGAAATACTTCAGTTGATTGATGAAAGGAGGAAGTACAAACATGTTCCGGGAAAATCAGGAATACAGAAATACAAGTCGCTGAGGAATGAAATAAATAGGAAGTGTAGGGATGCTAATAAGAAATGGCTGCAGCAAAAATGTGAAGACATCGAAAAAGATATGATTTTCGGAAGGAAAGACTCAGCATACCGGAAACTCAAAACAACCTTTGGTGACATTAAAAGCAACGGTGGTAACATTAAGAATGCTACGGGTATTCCACTCTCAAATGCAGAGGAAAGAGCAGATAGGTGGAAAGAATACATTGAAAGCTTCTATGAGGGTGAAGATTTGTCTTATGTGATAGAATAAGAAATAGGAGTCGATTTAGAAAAGATAGGGGATCCAGTATTAGAATCGGAATTTAAAAGAGCTTTGGAGGACTTACGGTCAAATAAGGCAGACTGGGATAGATAACATTCCATTAGAATTTCTAAAATCATTGGGGGAAGTGGCAACAAAACAACTATTCACGTTGGTGTGTAGAATATATGAGTCTGGCGATATACCATCTGACTTTCGGAAAAGCATCATCCACACAATTTCGAAGTCGGCAAAAGCTGACAAGTGCGAGAATTATCGCACAATCAGCTTAAAAGCTCATGCATCGAAGCTACTTAGAAGAATAATATACAGAAGAATGGAAAAGAAAATTGAGAATGCGCTAGGTGACATCTACATCTACATCTACATCTATACTCCGCGAGCCACCTTACGGTGTGTGGCGGAGGGTACTTATTGTACCACTATCTGATCCCCCCTTCCCTGTTCCATTCACGAATTGTGCGTGGGAAGAACGACTGCTTGTAAGTCTCCGTATTTGCTCTAATTTCTCGGATCTTTTCGTTGTGATCATTACGCGAGATATATGTGGGCGGTAGTAATATGTTGCCCATCTCTTCCCGGAATGTGCTCTCTCGTAATTTCGATAATAAACCTCTCCGTATTGCGTAACGCCTTTCTTGAAGTGTCCGCCACTGGAGCTTGTTCAGCATCTCCGTAACGCTCTCGCGCTGACTAAATGTCCCCATGACGAATCGCGCTGCTTTTCGCTGGATCATGTCTATCTCTTCTATTAATCCAACCTGGTAAGGGTCCCATACTGATGAGCAATACTCAAGAATCGGACGAACAAGCGTTTTGTAAGCTACTTCTTTCGTCGATGGGTCACATTTTCTTATAATTCTTCCTATGAATCTCAACCTGGCGCCTGCTTTTCCCACTATTTGTTTTATGTGATCATTCCACTTCAGATCGCTCCGGATAGTAACTCCTAAGTATTTTACGGTCGTTACCGCTTCCAATAATTTACCACCTATGGCATAATCGTACTGGAATGGATTTCTGCCCCTATGTATGCGCATTATATTACATTTATCTACGTTTAGGGAAAGCTGCCAGCTGTCGCACCATGCATTAATCCTCTGCAGGTCCTCCTGGAGTACGTACGAGTCTTCTGATGTTGCTACTTTCTTGTAGACAACCGTGTCGTCTGCAAATAGCCTCACGGAGCTACCGATGTTGTCAACTAAGTCATTTATGTATATTGTAAACAATAAAGGTCCTATCACGCTTCCCTGCGGTACTCCCGAAATTACCTCTACATCTGCAGATTTTGAACCGTTAAGAATGACATGTTGTGTTCTTTCTTCTAGGAAATCCGGAATCCAATCACAAACCTGGTCCGATATTCCGTAAGCTCGTATTTTTTTCACTAAACGTAAGTGCGGAACCGTATCAAATGCCTTCCTGAAGTCCAGGATTACGGCATCAATCTGCTCGCCAGTGTCTACGGCACTGTGAATTTCTTGGGCAAATAGGGCGAGCTGAGTTTCACATGATCTCTGTTTGCGGAATCCATGTTGGTTATGATGAAGGAGATTTGTATTATCTAAGAACGTCATAATACGAGAACACAAAACATGTTCCATTATTCTACAACAGATTGACGTAAGCGAAATAGGCCTATAATTATTCGCGTCTGATTTATGACCCTTCTTGAAAATGGGAACGACCTGCGCTTTCTTCCAGTCGCTAGGTACCTTACGTTCTTCCAGCGATCTACGATAAATTGCTGATAGAAAGGGGGCAAGTTCTTTAGCATAATCACTGTAGAATCTTAAGGGTATCTCGTCTGGTCCGGATGCTTTTCCGCTACTAAGTGATAGCAGTTGTTTTTCAATTCCGATATCGTTTATTTCAATATTTTCCATTTAGGCGTCCGTGCGACGGCTGAAGTCAGGGACCGTGTTACGATTTTCCGCAGTGAAACAGTTTCGGAACACTGAATTCAGTATTTCTGCCTTTCTTCGGTCGTCCTCTGTTTCGGTGCCATCGTGGTCAACGAGTGACTGAATAGGGGATTTAGATCCGCTTACCGATTTTACATATGACCAAAACTTTTTAGGGTTCTTGTTTAGATTGTTTGCCAATGTTTTATGTTCGAATTCGTTGAATGCTTCTCTCATTGCTCTCTTTACGCTCTTTTTCGCTTCGTTCAGCTTTTCCTTATCAGCTATGATTCGACTACTCTTAAACCTATGATGAAGCTTTCTTTGTTTCCGTTGTACCTTTCGTACATGATTGTTATACCACGGTGGATCTTTCCCCTCGCTTTGGACCTTAGTCGGTACGAACTTATCTAAGGCGTACTGGACGATGTTTCTGAATTTTTTCCATTTTTGTTCCACATCCTCTTCCTCAGAAATGAACGTTTGATGGTGGTCACTCAGATATTCTGCGATTTGTGCCCTATCACTCTTGTTAAGCAAATATATTTTCCTTCCTTTCTTGGCATTTCTTATTACACTTGTAGTCATTGATGCAACCACTGACTTATGATCACTGATACCCTCTTCTATATTCACGGAGTCGAAAAGTTCCGGTCTATTTGTTGCTATGAGGTCTAAAACGTTAGCTTCACGAGTTGGTTCTCTAACTATCTGCTCGAAGTAATTCTCGGACAAGGCAGTCAGGATAATGTCACAAGAATCTCTGTCCCTGGCTCCAGTTCTGATTGTGTGACTATCCCATTCTATACCTGGTAGATTGAAGTCTCCCCCTATTACAATAGTATGATCACGAAACTTCTTCACGACGTTCTGCAGGTTCTCTCTGAGGCGCTCAACTACTACGGTTGCTGATGCAGGTGGTCTATAGAAGCATCCGACTATCATATCTGACCCACCTTTGATACTTAACTTAACCCAGATTATTTCACATTCGCATTCGCTAATAACTTCACTGGATATTATTGAATTCTTTACTGCTATGAATACTCCTCCACCATTGGCGTTTATCCTATCCTTGCGGTATATATTCCATTCTGTGTCTAGGAGTTCATTACTGTTCACTTCCGGTTTTAACCAACTTTCCGTTCCTAATACTATATGCGCACTATTTCCTTCAATAAGAGATACTAATTCAGGAACCTTGCCATGGATACTCCTGCAGTTTACCAATATTACGTTAACTTTTCCTGTTTTTGGTCTCTGAGGACGGACGTTCTTTATCAACGATGATAATGTCCTCTCTGGTAAGCCGTCAGGTATTTTATCGTTTCGCCCAAGGGGGGGTCCCTCTAACCTAAAAAACCCCCGTGTGCACGCCACACGTACTCTGCTACCCTAGTAGCTGCTTCCGGTGCTTCCGGTGTGTGACGATCAGTTTGGCTTTAGGAAAAGTAAAGGGACGAGAGAGGCAATTCTGAAGTTACGGCTAATAATGGAAGCAAGGCTAAAGAAAAATCAAGACACTTTCATAGGATTTGTCGACCTGGAAAAAGCGTTCGACAATATAAAATGGTGCAAGCTGCTCGAGATTCTGAAAAAAGTAGGGGTAAGCTATAGGGAGAGACGGGTCATATACAATATGTACAACAACCAAGAGGGAACAATAAGAGTGGACGATCAAGAACGAAGTGCTCGTATTAAGAAGGGTGTAAGACAAGGCTGTAGCCTTTCGCCCCTACTCTTCAATCTGTACATCGAGGAAGTAATGATGGAAATAAAAGAAAGGTTCAGGAGTGGAATTAAAATACAAGGTGAAAGGATATCAATGATACGATTCGCTGATGACATTGCTATCCTGAGTGAAAGAGAAGAAGAATTAAATGATCTACTGAGTACACAGTGGTTTGAGAGTAAATCGGAGAAAGACGAAGGTAATGAGATGTAGTAGAAATGAGAACAGCGAGAAACTTAACGAAGTCAATGAAGTTAAGGAGTTCTGCCACCTAGGCAGTAAAATAACCAATGACGGACGGAGGAAGGAGGACATCAAAAGCAGACTCGCTATGGCAAAAAAGGCATTTCTGGCCAAGAGAAGTCTACTAATATCAAATACCGGCCTTAATTTGAGGAAGAAATTTCTGAGGATGTACGTCTGGAGTACAGCATTGTATGGTAGTGAAACATGGACTGTGGGAAAACCAGAACAGAAGAGAATCAAAGCATTTGAGATATGGTGCAATAGATGAATGTTGAAAATTAGGTGGACTGATAAGGTAAGGAATGAGGAGGTTCTACGCAGAATCGGAGAGGAAAGGAATATGTGGAAAACACTGATAAGGAGAAGGGACAGGATTATAGGACATCTGCTAAGACATGAGGGAATGACTTCCATGGTACTAGAGGGAGCTTTAGAGGGCATAAACTGTAGAGGAAGACAGAGATTGGAATACGTCAAGCAAATAATTGAGAACGTATGTTGCAAGTGCTACTCTGAGATGAAGAGGTTAGCACAGGAAAGGAATTCGTGGCGGGCCGCATCAAACCAGTCAGTAGACTGATGACCGAAAAATAAAAATAAATTGGCACCTTGAGGATAATTTGCGTTTGGTAATAATCTGAAATACCGGAACCTTTTGGTAGAGGGAGAAAATCTTTATTTGTGAAGACAATGTTTTGTAAGATAGTGAACTTCACTCCACGAACCTACTACGGTGTCGTAGCAGGCGGAGAGGTGATACTCCGACGTGGCGCGTCCCAGGTGGCGGATAGGGGGGTCCTCACCGGTTTACCGGCGGACTTGAGCGAAATAAAATAGCTCTCGCGGACCAAACACTAAGCAACCTCTACGGCTAACAACCGTAGTTGTAACTCGGAGCTTGCTCCATACAAGGTTGACTACCTTTGAAAGTCAAACATGGAAGGAAATCTTTCAAGGAATAATCCACCGCTTGGCAATAACCAAGGAAGACTGCACTCGGATACGGTGGGCAGTCACCTGAAAGATAACTTGGATGAGTCGGAGCATCTGAAAATACCCAAAACGGACAGACGACCAAAACTCAAGACAGGACAAATAAACTACATTGCGACACACAATATAAATTCCCTCATACAACCAGGCAAACTCAAAATTCTGACGGATGAAATGGATCGCAAGGGGATTCTCATAACCGGACTTCAAGAAATGAGAAATACTGATCAGGAGCCGATAGAATCACAAGGATATAGGATTTATAAGGGAATACCAGGGAAAAGAGTCATGAAACAGTGTCCACAATTTGGAACAGGATTCGTGGTGAGTCTGAAAATAATAGAGTCCATAATAGAATTTAAAGCACAATCTCCCAGGCTCTCAACATTAACTCTAAAAGCTGCAAATAAAATGTACACAATAATAAATGCCCATGCCCCGACAAATAATAAAAATAATCAAAAAGAACACAGAGAACAGGTAGAAAAATTTTGGGACCTCTTAGATCAAACGACAAATAACATTAATAAAAATCACATCAAAAATTTTAATTGGAGACTTCAATGCCCAGTTAGGAAGGGAAAAGAGATATAGAGACATAATAGGGAAATGGACAGCACAAAGAAGAACAAACAAAAATGGCATAAGACTAGTGGAATTTTGCAGAAACCATGACATGATCTCAAAGTCGACGTATTTTAAGAGAAGACCAAGTAAACTAAAAACTTGGAAACATCCAGACTGGAAAAAAGGAGAATGGCAACTGGACCACGTCTGCATGGATAAGAATTACCACAAGGAAATTTACAATGTGAAAGTACTGAGAGGGACAGATACCGGATCAGATCATTACATGATAAAAATTAAAATTAAATTAACCCCATTAGCAAAGAAAAAATCCCACCAGAAGAAGAAGAGAACCTATGACCCTCATAAACTGATACGAAATGAGGATTATGAAGCACAAACCAGGGATATAAAAATAACAGATGATCTGGAAGAAATAATTCCCAAATTGAAACAAATAGCTGAACAAGTTGCCCCTATAAATCCAAGGAAAAAACACCAGTGGTGGAATGATGAATGTGATGAAGCAGTGTTGGATCGACACCAAGCTTGGTTAAGGCATCAAAATGAAAAAACAGAAAAATCATATTTGGAACTCACAAAACAAAGGAAGACAGCACAAAATATAATAAGGAGAGTTAAACGTCAGTACCAAAAAGATATACTTCTAATGATAGAAACAAATAGTGAAAAAACAAACTCAAGAGACTATTACAAAATATTTGGCAGACAATTACAAAGATATGATCCTCCAACATTAATGTTAAAAGATAAAGATAATAACCTAGCCCATAGCAATAGTAAAAATACAGAAATTCTAGCAGAAACATTCAACAAGTTACTAAATTGTGAAGATCCCCCAGAACTTCTTCAGATAAACACAGAAACCCCAATTAAAACACCAGCAGAAAATATAAATCCACCTACAATTAATGAGGTCTACAGAGCTTTGAAAGAACTCAAAAACTACAAAGCAAGTGGAGAAGATCAAACGTTTGCTGAACTTTGGAAATATGCAGCAGAACCAGTAAAGATAGCATTACACCAATGCATAGTAAAAATCTGGAATGAAGAGAAATTACCAGAAAATTGGACTACTGCTATAATACATCCATTACATAAGAAAGGAGAAAAATCAAATCCAGACAACTATAGAGGAATTTCCCTTTTGGACTGCACGTATAAGATCATGTCAAGAATACTAAACAACCGCTGTAAAGATCAACTAGAACTGGAACTGGGAGAATATCAAGGAGGGTTTAGATCCTGGAGAAGCTGCCCAGAACAGATAATCACCTTGAAGTTAGTTATGGATGTCTACAAAAGAAGGCAAAAACAACTAGTCATAACCTTTGTAGATTTCAAAAAGGCGTATGATTGCATCCATAGATCTTCAATGATGAAAATATTAAGGAATTTTGGACTTCATCCTAAATTAATAAAAATGATACAGTTAACCTTAACAAACACCAAATCCAAAGTAAAATTTAGAGGAGAAATATCTGAACCATTTACGATTAAAACAGGGTTGAGACAAGGAGATTGTTTATCACCATTGCTATTCAATTGTGCTCTTGAATATGTAATGAGAGAATGGTACAAGGAAAATCCTATGAATATTAAAATTGGAACTAAGAAAGATAAAATAAACCTAAATTGCTTGGGATTTGCTGATGACCTAGCATTACTAGCTAATAATATTCAGGAAGCCACGAAACAAATAACAAGCTTACAAAATATAGCACAAAAATTAGGACTCCAGATATCATTTGAAAAGACTGAAATAATGGTAACGGATCCACTTGTAATAGATCACATCACAGTGAACAATAGGGAAATTAAAATAGTGAAACAATTTAAATACCTGGGTGAAATTATAACACATAAATTGGACGAGAAACCTGCATGGCGAGCAAGAACTAATAAAATGATAAAAGCTCAAAAACTAACATGGTCTACGTACAATAAAAAATGTCTATCAATTAAAACAAAATTAAAACATTACAAGACGGTGGTTCAACCAGAGGTTACATACGGAAGTGAAACTCTTTTTAAAGTCACCCAGAAAAACAGAATTGACAAAATTTTAAAAGTAGAGAGAAGAATTGCTAGAACATGCATAAATAAGAAATATCAAAAAGCTGGGCAATGGCGGATAGTTCCAAATGAAGTGGTATACAGAGAACTGGAGCCCATCACCGATACTATACGAAAGAAAAGGATCTCTTTTTGTGGTCACATTCTGAGGACACCAGAAACCAGATTATCAAGGAAAATTATTGAGAAACTCTGGAATTTGAAACAACAAGGAGGATGGCTTAAGGAAATAAGAGAGGATATGGAAGAACTGGAAATAACTCTGGATGATTTGCAGAACAAAACGCCAAATTTAAAGAAGTTGAGGGACACAGAAATAAGATTTAAACCAAAAATTGACAAACGACATACAATGAAAAGGGTATTTACAGATGAGGAACGACGAAAAGCATCGGAAAGAATGAAGAGATACTGGGCCACTCGGAAGGGGAAAATACCAAAGAAGAGGACCAGAAATGATTGACTGAAGTGGTCCAATGAGGCCGTAAAAGCAGAAGAAGAAGAAGAAGTGAACTTCCCTATGTGCTTTAATGAGACAAAAGAAATAGTAGTAATGTTTCACACCACATGACGCAGCACCGTATTCCATTCAAGACGGCTCCACAAAGTGAGACAAACCGAGCAAATTACGCCAAAATTTTAATAAGGAATTGTTTAAACCATAGGTCGTGGGAATACAACACAACGTTCACTCGTTAGAGAGCACATACCACAACGAAAACGGGACTCTGCCGCAGATTTTGAAACGAAAATAGTCGCTGATTTTAGAACTTTTGACATGTTCATTAACACACGGGTTCTCAAAAAGAGTTAACTCGTACGGATAGTGTTACAACAAAATCTTAGTGTCATTTTCTTAGAACCTTGGCATCAACGGCTTTATTTATTGACGTTGTATCTCACACCAGTTAAACACATGAAGTCAAGTGAACTGTTAGATTCATTACACGGTTGGATACGAATCCCTGTTGAAGTCTTTCCCCGTGTAATTGAAGTATAGCCTGCATAAATTTGCGTATAAAACGTGGCACCTCCACGTAGGTCGCCTGTACTTCTTGCATTGCTGAAGGTCCCTCGTACGAAGTACATCCGCCGGGAAATTGATAAACTTCTGGGGATTGACATATGCAGAGACGCCGATCTTGGCCATACTACATCAGCGTGTGCCGCCATTTCAGTGCCGCACCGTGCCGCAGACCGGCACAACTTGTAATGACCTCCGACTCCGTGACGGAAGCAATCAGTCCCAGCACATTCGCGCCAAATGGTCTGTCAGGACTGATGGAACACGCAGATCCGGCTCCTGAGTTTGCGCTACAGTAGGAGTTACCAAACTATGAAGTGCCCGTGCTGCAGATGTATGTCAATACGTTTGGTACACCTATTTCTGTATGAGATATACTCGCGATTTTATTATTGAAGACTAGCTCAGCTTTGCATGGATGTAGTTATTAAACCTGAGACTTTAAAAGCTGTCTATTAATACATGAGCTTGACAGTGGACAGTTTGCTATGGCTGACAACTTAATTACTGCAATCCAAACATTCTAACAATCTATCTGCCAACTATTCTTGACACAATTTTATTGTGTCTCCACTGTTTCTGGAAACAGACAGAACATTTTTCTTGTTGCGTGTATTATTATACATACGGGTGACGAGCTATTCAGAGGGGAAGTTTAAGTGAAAATAAAGCAACACAAATTGTTTGACAAGGTATGGTCATTATTGATGTATATGATAGGAAAGATCATTCGAAGAAAAAACGAGTAGCAAGCAGTAAGACTACTACAAATATGCATGGAACTGCAGACATCAAGAGCTATGAGCATTTTTTCATTTTCGATAATGTGAAGCAAATCTCTGCTACTGCATGCTCTTTCCTTTTCATATTTTGGGAGGACCAAAACAAGGGGTAATGGCCTAGCAAAAATCGGCTCTAAAATGCATAATTTAAGGGCAGTAAGCACTTGATCAGAAGAAATGCGTTTCACAGTATCGAAGATGAACAAGTGTTCACAGCTGTTAAGATATCCTCATTACAGTCCATTTTTACTAGATAGTAGTTTCTTGTTTCCGTCCAAACTACGACCTCCCGCAATATGGGAATCCACGAGCTTGCAGTATAAGAGATTTGCTTCACAGTATCGAAGATGAAGAAGTGCTCGTAGCTCTTAAGGTATGTACTTTAGTCCCTGTCATATCCCTAAATTTTACGATTCCTCAGGGGACATCCTGTATATTTCTGAAATAATGAATTCCTATGTATGAACGCCGAGTCTCGCGGCGATAACATTGAATGAAATGTTCTCGAGATTCCAACCGCGTCAATTCCTTAAAACTACACGAGCTTTCGGCCAAGCACTCCTTGGCCATTATCAAGTGATATCACTGGCAGTGGGCTGTTGGTGCGCTAGCTGCCGGCTGCCGGCTGCCGGCTGCCGGGTCTGTGTGAGTGAGTTTTCTGTAGTTTCATTCGATACGTTGACGACACGTTCGTCATTTGGCCACATGGACGCGAGAAACTAGAAAATTCGTCAATTACTGAGACCAGTTAAAGACGCAATGGGTCTCAGAAAACCTGGAGTCTACGAAATATCTTGTGAGTGTGGACAGAAGTACATCGGACAAACAGTACGCACTGTGGAACAATGCAGGAAAGAACATGAGAGTTATTATCGCCTACGCTATCCAGAGAAATCTGCGTTAGCTGAGCATGCGTTAGAAAACGTGCACCACATAAAATTTGACGATACCTCTGTCGTGGCTCGCACTAACGGCTTCTGGGACAGTTTAATAAAGGAAGCTAATGAAATAAAAATTAAATCAAACATCCTGAATAGAGACGGTGGCTTGCAGTTCAGCGCTGCGTGCGATCCAGCGATCGCGTGGTTGAAGAGGGCACATCGAACGCCGACTTAAAACATGCCCATATATGGCAATGTCCGAGGCACCAGTGACGTCACAGCCAGCAGTAAGTGTACATAAGGGCGCACCAAAGCCCACTGGCAGTCATATCACTTGAAAATGGCCAAAGAGTGCTTGGCCGAAAGTTCGTGTAGTTTTAAGCAATTGAAGCGATTAGAAACCGGAGAACATTTTATTCAATGAATCCCTATGTCTGCACTCAATAATTAAATAGAACAATTTAGCAGAAATTAAGAATATTAAAATGATAATTCATTAGAATTTAATTATGCTGGCTGCTAGCTAATAGAAGATGTCAAGAAATTACATTACGTAATTTGATTTCAAAACAGCAAACGTCCATTGTGCTTTTAAAACACACAATCAAAACAGCGTATAATCCAGTGTGTGGTCTTTACAAGTCACTTCATTGGTGAAACCTGCTGGTACTAAAGAAGCAGTTACCGCTATATAGGCAGTTAACGAAGAAAGTATGTCCGTTCAGCGTTTAAGATTACCAGACGACCATCTGTGTAGCACAGGGATCAGCATCAGTTTTGACATTGTAGAGATTTTATTATTGGCAGATATTTCATTAGGCATCGACATGCGTAATGTATGTCACTGACAATGTACTATATGTCCAAATACGAGTTTCCCAACTAGATATTTTACATGCAGCTCATGGAGGACAACAAGATGACTTCTAACAAATACTGTCAGAGAAACAAGCATACAAGACTGTATAAGATAGAAATAAATAATGAGGGTTATTTGTGTTGCTGCAGTCGTTATATCTGTGTGCACTCGTTGTGATTAGTAAGTGCCATTTATAGCTATAATGACATGTTGTTATTGTTGGTGTGGTCTTCAGTCCTGAGACTGGTGTGATGCAGCTCTCCATGCTACTCTATCCAACGCAAGCCTCTTCATCTCCCAGTACCTACTGCAACCTACATCCTTCTGAATCTGATTGTGTATTCATCTCTTGGTCTCCCTCTATGATTTTTACCCACCACGCTGCGCTCCAATACTAAACTGGTGATCCCTTGATGCCTCAGAACATGTCCTACCAACCGGTCCCTTTTTCTAGTCAAGCTGTTCCACAAACTTCTCTTCTCCCCAATCCCATTCAATAATTCCTCATAAGTTATGTGATCTACCCATCTAATCTTTAGCGTTCTTCTGTAGCTCCATAATCGAAAGCTTCTATTCTCTTCTTGTCCTAACTATTTATCGTCCGTGTTTCACTTCCATACATGGCTACACTCCATACAAATACTTTCAGAAACTACTTCCTGACACTTAAATCTAATTTCCTAATCTAATACCCTCAGCATCACCCTACTTAATTCGTCTACATTCCATTCCCCTCGTTTGCTTTTGTTGATGTTCATCTTATTCCCACCTTTCAAGACTCTATCCATTCCGTTCATTTGCTCTTCCAAGTACTTTGCCATCTCTGACAGAATTACAATATCATCCCCAAACCTCAAAGTTTTTATTTCTTCTCCGTGGGTACTCCAAATTTTCCTTTTGTTTCCTTCACTGCTTGTTCAATATTCAGATTGAATAACATCGGGGAGAGGCTAAAACCCTGTCTCACTCCTTTCCCAACCACTGCTTCCCTTTCATGCCCCTCGACTCTTATAACTGCCATATGGGGTCTGTAAATAGCCTTTCGCTCTCTGAATGTTACCCCTGCCACCTTCAGAATTTGAAAGAGAGTATTCCAGTCAACATTGTCAAAAACTTTCTCTAAGTCTACAAATACTAGAAATGTAGGTTCGCCTCTCCTTAATCTAGCTTCCAAGATAAGTCGTAGGGTCAGTGTTGCCTCACGTGTTCCGATATTTCTACGGAATCCAAACTGATCTTCCCCGAAGTCGGCTTCTACTAGTTTTTCCATTTGTGTCTAAAGAAATGGTTTTAGTATTTTGCATCCGTGACTTATTAAACAGATAGTTCGTAATTTTCACATCTGTCAACACCTGCTTTCTTTGGGATTGGAATTATTACATTCTTCTTGAAGTCTGAGGGCATTTCGCCTGTCTCATACATCTTCCTCATCAGATGGTAGAGTTTTGTCAGGACTGGCTCTCCCAAGGCTGTCAGTAGTTCTAATGGAATGTTGTCTACTCCCGTTGCCTTGTTTCGACTCAGGTCTATCAGTGCTCTGTCAAACTCTTCATGCAGTATCATATCTCCCATTTAATCTTCATCTACATCCTCTTCCTTTTCCATAATATTGTCCTCAAGTACATGGCCCTTGTATAGACCCTCTATATGCTCCTTCCACCTTTCTGCTTTCCCCTCTTTGCTTAGACCTGGATTTCCATGTGAGCTCTTGATATTCATACAAGTGGTTCCCTTTGTCCCCAAAGGTCTCTTTTCCTGTAGGCAGTATCTATCTTACCCCTAGCGATATAAGCCTCTACATCCTTACATTTGTCCTCTAGCCATCTCTGCTTTGCCATTTTGCACTTCCTGTCGATCTCATTTTTGAGACGTTTGTATTCCTTTTTGCCTGCTTCATTAACTGCATTTTTAAATTTTCTCCTTTCATCAATTAAATTCAGTATTTCTTCTGTCACCCTAGGATTTCCACTAGCTCTCGTGATTTTACCTACTTGATCCTCTGCTGCCTTCAACACTTCATCCCTCAAAGCTACCCATTCCATTTCTACTGTATTTCTTTCCCCCATTCCTGTCAAATGTTCCCTTATTCTCTCCCTGAAACTCTGTGCAACCTCTGGTTTAGTCAGTTTATCCAGGTCCCAACTCCTTAAATTCCCACCTTTTGCAGTTTCTTCGGTTTTAATCTGCAGTTCATAACCAATAGATTGTGGTCAGTGTTCCCATCTGCCCCTGGAAATGTCTTACAATTTAAAACCAGAATCCCAAATCTCTGTCTTGCCATTATACAATCTATTTGAAACCTGTCAGTATCTCTAGGCTTCTTCCATGTATACAATCTTCTTTTATGATTGTGCTGTGCGCAAAATTCAACCAGGCGGCTTCCTCTTTCATTACTTACCCCCAATCCATATTGACTTACTACGTTTCCTTCTCTCCCTTTTTCAACTGCCGAATTCCAGTCACCCATGACTATTAAACTTTCGTCTCCTTTCACTGTCTGAATAATTTGTTTTATTTCATCATACGTTTCCTCAATTTCTTCGTCATCTGCAGAGCTAGCTGGCATATAAACTCGTACTACTGTTGTAGGCGTGGGCTTCGTATCTACACTCCTGGAAATGGAAAAAAGAACACATTGACACCGGTGTGTCAGACCCACCATACTTGCTCCGGACACTGCGAGAGGGCTGTACAAGCAATGATCACACGCACGGCACAGCGGACACACCAGGAACCGCGGTGTTGGCCGTCGAATGGCGCTAGCTGCGCAGCATTTGTGCACCGCCGCCGTCAGTGTCAGCCAGTTTGCCGTGGCATACGGAGCTCCATCGCAGTCTTTAACACTGGTAGCATGCCGCGACAGCGTGGACGTGAACCGTATGTGCAGTTGACGGACTTTGAGCGAGGGCGTATAGTGGGCATGCGGGAGGCCGGGTGGACGTACCGCCGAATTGCTCAACACGTGGGGCGTGAGGTCTCCACAGTACATCGATGTTGTCGCCAGTGGTCGGCGGAAGGTGCACGTGCCCGTCGACCTGGGACCGGACCGCAGCGACGCACGGATGCACGCCAAGACCGTAGGATCCTACGCAGTGCCGTAGGGGACCGCACCGCCACTTCCCAGCAAATTAGGGACACTGTTGCTCCTGGGGTATCGGCGAGGACCATTCGCAAACGTCTCCATGAAGCTGGGCTACGGTCCCGCACACCGTTAGGCCGTCTTCCGCTCACGCCCCAACATCGTGCAGCCCGCCTCCAGTGGTGTCGCGACAGGCGTGAATGGAGGGACGAATGGAGACGTGTCGTCTTCAGCGATGAGAGTCGCTTCTGCCTTGGTGCCAATGATGGTCGTATGCGTGTTTGGTGCCGTGCAGGTGAGCGCCACAATCAGGACTGCATACGACCGAGGCACACAGGGCCAACACCCGGCATCATGGTGTGGGGAGCGATCTCCTACACTGGCCGTACACCACTGGTGATCGTCGAGGGGACACTGAATAGTGCACGGTACATCCAAACCGTCATCGAACCCATCGTTCTACCATTCCTAGACCGGCAAGGGAACTTGCTGTTCCAACAGGACAATGCACGTCCGCATGTATCCCGTGCCACACAACGTGCTCTAGAAGGTGTAAGTCAACTACCCTGGCCAGCAAGATCTCCGGATCTGTCCCCCATTGAGCATGTTTGGGACTGGATGAAGCGTCGTCTCACGCGGTCTGCACGTCCATCACGAACGCTGGTCCAACTGAGGCGCCAGGTGGAAATGGCATGGCAAGCCGTTCCACAGGACTACATCCAGCATCTCTACGATCGTCTCCATGGGAGAATAGCAGCCTGCATTGCTGTGAAAGGTGGATATACACTGTATTAGTGCCGACATTGTGCATGCTCTGTTGCCTGTGTCTATGTGCCTGTGGTTCTGTCAGTGTGATCATGTGATGTATCTGACCCCAGGAATGTGTCAATAAAGTTTCCCCTTCCTGGGACAATGAATTCACGGTGTTCTTATTTCAATTTCCAGGAGTGTATGTTGGGCACAATAATGCGTTCACTATGCTGTTTGTAGTAGCTTAGCCGCATTCCTACTTTCCTATTCATTATTGAACCTACTATTGCATTACCCCTACTTGAATTTGTGTTTGTAACCTTGTAGTCACCTGACCAGAAGGCTTGTTCCTCCTGCCACCGAACTTCACTAATTCCCACTATGCCTATCTTTAACCTATCTATTTCCCTTTTTAAATTTTCCAACCTATCTGCCGGATTAAGGGATCTGACATTCCATGCTGCGATCAGTAGAACGCCAGTTTTCTTTCTCCTGATAACGACATCCTCTTGAGTAGTCCCCGCCCGGATATCCGAATGGGGGACTGTTTTACCTCCGGAATATTTTACCCAAGAGGACGCCATCATCATTTAACCATACAGTACAGCTGCCTGCCCACGGGAAAAATTACGGCTGTAGTTTCCCCTTGCTTTCAGCCGTTCGCAGTACCAGCACAGCAATGCTATTTTGGTTAGTGTTACAAGGCCAGATCAGTCAATCATCCAGACTGTTGCCCCTGCAACTACTGAAAAGGCTGCTGCCCTCTTCAGGAATCACACGTTTGTCTGGCCTCTCAACAGATACCCCTCCTTTGTTATTGCACCTACGGTACGGCTATCTTTATCGCTGAGGCACGCAAGCCACCCCACCAACGGCAAGGTCCATGGTTCATGGGGAGGTATGACATATGTGTTATATGTGTTTTAAACAATGTTATGGATTAGAAAAACTGTCGTTGCCACCGAGTTCCATTCTACGCTACGGCAAACGTCATTCAAAAATAAATAAATAAGTAAAATACAATAAAATAAAATAAAATAATACGAGTTACGTATTTCTATTGACAGTACGTACCAGAGATAATTTTAGCTGCCTGGGGAGGGCTGTAATTCTCGTGGAGGGAACATATGGTTACATTAAATACGAGTATATCAACATATTTACAATTTCACTAGAAACAAACAGCTTTTACGTAGTTTGGGATCGTTTTGTTCAGAAAACTAAGGTGGGGGATCGGGGGTGGACGTCTCTGTAGCAATCTTCACAGTTATAATAGTTCCGTTTCTGCTTAACATTTTCGGTCTTTTAAATTTCATTGCTTCTCTGGTCTCCTCCATGTTTGTCTAGGACGTGTTTGTCATCTACCCACCTTCCATGCGCGTGTCCACCTTCCTCATCCTGGAAGCTACAGGCTTTTTATTGTGTGACTCTGTGAGCTTTCCCGGCGGATGTGTTGTAAATGGTCTTCACTGGTTTGCCGCCGGATCACGTCGTGCAGATTCGACAATATTACCTCGGAGGAACTGTCCAACATATTCAGGTGGTTCAACCTTGCTGGTGGCTAGGTATGACTACTAGTAAGATGCAGCGTGAAATGCAGAGCAACCAAAGAACTACGAAATGAAGGGACTGAAGAACCAGCGACATAATCTTATAATATACATATCAAAATAAGTTTTGCTTCACCCCGGTCCCTAGAACTCCTCAACATAGACGTCGACTGTGAATACAGTATCACAGACACAGTCCCTCTGACTGTTCAGAGATGTCACTTAACCGCCCAAAGATGTAAAAAACCGTGCATGAGCAGTGCCAATTAGACGAAGGGGGTCCGTCAGCCTATCAGTTACAGTAATTCCACCAGGAAGAAGGTACACGGCTCGTGTTGTCTGTAGTTCAACCATGCCTAGACGGTCAATACCGCGGTTCGAACCCATCCGCATTTTT
The DNA here is from genome assembly GCF_021461395.2 of Schistocerca americana. NCBI lineage: Eukaryota > Metazoa > Arthropoda > Insecta > Orthoptera > Acrididae > Schistocerca > Schistocerca americana. The sequence continues at coordinate 71,894,654 of NC_060119.1, forward strand.
ACTTTGTGCCAGGAAGGGCTCTCAACAAGGAAAGTGTCCAGGCATCTCGAAGTTAACCAAAGCAATGTTGTTTTTACATGGAGGAGGTACAGAGATACAGGAACTGTCGATGACATGCCTCGTTCGGGCGGCCCAAGGTGGATGACCACTACACTGATTATGGCTCGGAGGAACCTTGACAGCAACGCCACCACGTTGAATAATGCTTTTCGTGCAGCCACAGGACGTCGTGTTACGACTCAGAGTGTGCGCAATAGGCTGCATAATGCGCAACTTCACTCCCTAAGTCCATAGCGAGGTCCATCTTTGCAACCACGACACCATGCAGCACGGTACAGATGGGCCCAACAACATGCCAAATGGACCGCTCAGGATTGGCATCACGTTCTCTTCACCAATGAGTGTCGCATATCTTTTCAACCAGATCATCTTCGGAGACGTGTTTGGAGGATCCCGGTCAGGCTGAATGCCATAGACAAACAGCCCAGGGAGTGCAGCGAGGTGGCGGTTCCCTGCTGTTTTGGGGTGGCATTATGTGGGGCCGACGTGCGCCGCTAGTGGTCATGGAATGTGCCGTAACGGCTGTACGATCCGACAATGCCATCCTCAGACCGATAGTGCGACCATATTGGTTGCATAATGGCGAGGCATTCGTCTACATGGACGACAATTCGTGCGCCCATAGTGCACATCTTGTGAATAGCTTCCTTCAGAACAACGACATCGTTCGACTAGGGTGGCAAGCATGTTCTGGAGATATGAACCCTATTGAACGTGCCTGGGATAGACTGAAAAGGGCTGTTTATGGACGACGTGACCCACCAACCACTCTGAGGGATCATCGCGCAATCGCCGTTCAGGAGTGGAACAATCTGGTGAGTGCCTTGTTGAACTTGTGGATAGTCAGACACACATCAATACAAGAGGACGTGCTACTGGGTATTAGAAGCACCTGTGTGTACAGTAGTCTGGACCACCAACTCTGAAGTTCTCGCTGTATGGTGGTGCAACACGCAACTTGTGGTTTTATGAGCAATAAAAAGGGCAGAAATGATTTTTATGTTGATCTCTATTTCAGTTTTCTGTACAGGTTCCGGAACTCTCGGGAGCATGGAGATGCAAGACTTTTTTTTTTTTTTTTTTTTGAAGTGTTTATATACTGCAAACTCAAACCTGCCATGAAAGTATTACCCTTTGAGAAGCGCGGACGAGGAAAAGTAAATAGCACAGTGTAACAAATGAAGCATTCGACCACGACCCGACAAAAGAATATAACCGACACAAACACGTCGTAATCGAAAAAAATGGATGTCTGCCAATTTTGCAACGCAAAAATTTCAGTAGAGAAGATTCTGTTGCATGAATAGAGAAATTCGATTACCACCAATGGAAGCACCTCTGCTCGAATTTTTGCATTACATGACCGGGTAAACTCAAGAAAAAATTTCTTCAAAATATGAAAGCGTGTGCTTCCAAATGACTTCTTTCGATGTCGCTTCGATCAAAACTAACAGACATGAAATCGATTATGTTTTTCCCATCCAAGGACAGATGCATCTGAACATGGGATCATAACTAGCATATCTAACGAAGACCATAAATTTCTACAAGTATATCTAGTGGAAAATGAAGATACAGAAAACCGAGCGAGGTGGCGCATTGGCTAGCTCACTGGCCTAGCATCCAGGAGGATGACGGTACAATCCCTCGTCCGGTCATCCTGATTTATGTTTTCCGTGATTTCCCTAAATTGCTCGAGGCAAAGTCCGGGATGGTTCCTTTTAAAACGCACCGCCGACTTTCTTCCCCGTCCTTCCCTAAACCGATGAGACCGATGACCTCATTGTCTGGTATCCTACCCCAATCAGTCCAATCCAGTCCAATCCCATCCAAGGAACAGATACAGATCAAAGATGCAAAAATATTAGTGGACTGAGGCGAGAAGTAGTCCTAGATGTGCAGAGGATCTTATACAAGTACAATCAACTGATTCACGTAATCAAAAGAGCACTGGACCGAATGATGATGACTATAACATTGTAATTCGAGCCGACAAAATGCAAAATGGAGAACAAGAACGTCGATTCAGTGGATGTCGCACAGACTAAGTCGTCATCGTAATGATAGCACAAGCCGTGACATAATTGTACAAAAAAGAGGAGAAAAGCGACAACGAATTACACTCCTGGAAATGGAAAAAAGAACACATTGACACCGGTGTGTCAGACCCACCATACTTGCTCCGGACACTGCGAGAGGGCTGTACAAGCAATGATCACACGCACGGCACAGCGGACACACCAGGAACCGCGGTGTTGGCCGTCGAATGGCGCTAGCTGCGCAGCATTTGTGCACCGCCGCCGTCAGTGTCAGCCAGTTTGCCGTGGCATACGGAGCTCCATCGCAGTCTTTAACACTGGTAGCATGCCGCGACAGCGTGGACGTGAACCGTATGTGCAGTTGACGGACTTTGAGCGAGGGCGTATAGTGGGCATGCGGGCGGCCGGGTGGACGTACCGCCCAATTGCTCAACACGTGAGGCGTGAGGTCTCCACAGTACATCGATGTTGTCGCCAGTGGTCGGCGGAAGGTGCACGTGCCCGTCGACCTGGGACCGGACCGCAGCGACGCACGGATGCACGCCAAGACCGTAGGATCCTACGCAGTGCCGTAGGGGACCGCACCGCCACTTCCCAGCAAATTAGGGACACTGTTGCTCCTGGGGTATCGGCGAGGACCATTCGCAACCGTCTCCATGAAGCTGGGCTACGGTCCCGCACACCGTTAGGCCGTCTTCCGCTCACGCCCCAACATCGTGCAGCCCGCCTCCAGTGGTGTCGCGACAGGCGCGAATGGAGGGACGAATGGAGGCGTGTCGTCTTCAGCAATGAGAGTCGCTTCTGCCTTGGTGCCAATGATGGTCGTATGCGTGTTTGGCGCCGTGCAGGTGAGCGCCACAATCAAGACTACATACGACCGAGGCACACAGGGCCAACACCCGGCATCATGGTGTGGGGAACGATCTCCTACACTGGCCGTACACCACTGGTGATCGTCGAGGGGACACTGAATAGTGCACGGTACATCCAAACCGTCATCGAACCCATCGTTCTACCATTCCTAGACCGGCAAGGGAACTTGCTGTTCCAACAGGACAATGCACGTCCGCATGTATCTCGTGCCACCCAACGTGCTCTAGAAGGTGTAAGTCAACTACCCTGGCCAGCAAGATCTCCGGATCTGTCCCCCATTGAGCATGTTTGGGACTGGATGAAGTGTCGTCTCACGCGGTCTGCACGTCCAGCACGAACGCTGGTCCAACTGAGGTGCCAGGTGGAAATGGCATGGCAAGCTGTTCCACAGGACTACATCCAGCATCTCTACGATCGTCTCCATGGGAGAATAGCAGCCTGCATTGCTGCGACAGGTGGATATACACTGTACTAGTGCCGACACTGTGCATGCTCTGTTGCCTGTGTGTATGTGCCTGTGGTTCTGTCAGTGTGATCATGTGATGTATCTGACCCCAGGAATGTGTCAATAAAGTTTCCCCTTCCTGGGACAATGAATTCACGGTGTTCTTATTTCAATTTCCAGGAGTGTACAGACACATCGTTCGTATTAGGCCCTCCAATACTCATTAATATTTCTGCACGGAGACGATGGAACTCTTTTTACTGTGCAACAAATCAACCTGAAACAGGCGGAGAAACAAACAAAAAATCATTTTCAAAGAGTCCTACGCTTACGGCTTGATCAGAGACAAGTAAGCATACACTCACATTCTCAACATTCACCGTTTATGCCTACAACTCCTGGTCAATGTGTAGGCAATAATGAAATGTAAACGAATGCTTTACATAAGACAATAAAGACTACGCCCGGAAGAACACATCACCATCGGGACGCAGTCATAAATGACGGGAACATTGACGACATGTCTTACTCTCATCATACGCAGGACGTCCGAGACACACGCACAAATACATTAAATATAGCATGATCTACATAAGAACATGTGGACGAACTGACTTCTTCATAACAATTACATGAAACTCGTTGTGGTCAGAATTAAAAAAGAGCAACTAAGATACGGACAAGCCCTCATGCATCAACACGACATAATAACCGGCGTTTTCCGACAAAAACGAATGAGATTTATTGAAGTCATCACAAAATGAAGCCATAATGAAAGCGAAGGATGGACACAGCCCATGTTAACGTCAGCTAATACGTAACGGGACACTTTTGCTCAGATAGTGTATATTTCGTAGCTCATTGGTTATTGTAGTATTAGCTTCTAATTTGAGATCTTTAAATAAAAATCCACCATGTGTATTCATAATAATAGTTATATAAAAGATTGCATACAATACTGAAATTTCCATACCGCTTAGGTATCAAGCTAATCTTTCTTGAATTACTAAGTGAGCAACAATCGTTCGTTCAAGATACAATTAGCTTTGTATACTTTCTGTCAAGACAAGTGCTTAGAGCGTATCCATTGAATCAGCCCTATAAAAAATGTTAATTTTAGAGTTTTGTCCTTTCTTAGATAAATTTCTGCGGACACACATTCTCCTTCAGTTGATAGTCGTCTTACTCTTTCCTTTCCTCTTGATATGCAGCAGACACCTTCCTTAGTCCATTCCCCATCCTTTCGCTTGCGTGCATGTGCAGCAACTCATCCTTGCAGTTTTATTGCAGGCACGATTACGAACCGAGAAAAGTGTCACAGAGCTAAACTCGACTCCCATATGAGAGAGAAGTTCTGTTGGTACCCGCACAGTTGCTTTTATTAAGTATGGTGAAACGTTGTCTGTAGCCGCCAAGTCAGGTACGCCGCTCATGGTTTTAATTTGTAACAGAGTAAGGAAATTGATTGTTATGTCTGTTGCAAGGCTGCTGGTTTTGAATCATGGTGTGGAATAACAATGCTTACCAACAGGTGTCTCACGAATGTTTTGGGCCATATTCTAAGGTTCGCTGTGGTGTCGATATAGACTGACAAACCGCTGTTCATGAAGTTATTGTTGCTGTTGTGGTCTTCAGTCCGAAGATTGGTTTGATACAGTTCTCCATACTTTGCAAGCCTCGTCATCTCTGAATAAGTACTGCAACATCCATACATCTAAACATGCTGACTGTATTCATTTCTTGGTCTCCCTCCACGATCTTTACCACCCACATTTCCCTCCAGTACTAAATTGGTGAACCCTCTGCATCTCAGAATAAGTTCTATCAACAGATCTCTTCTTTTATTTGTGTTCTGCAGAAAGCTTCTAGTCACCTCAATTCTGTTTAGTTCCTTCTCATTAGTTACGCGATCTACCAACCTAATTGAGCATTCTTCTGTAGCACCACATTTCAAATGGTTCTATTCTCTATTTGTCTAAACTGTTTATCGCACATGTTTCACTTCCATGCATGACTGCACTCCAGACAAATATCTTCATAAAAGACATCATAACACTTAAATCTATATTCGATGTTAACAAATTCCTCTTCCCAGGAAACGCTTTTCTTGCCATTGCTGGCCTACGTTTAATATCCTCTCTACTTTGGCCATCATTTTGCTGCCCAATTAGCAAAACTCATCTACTACTTTAATGTCTTGTTTCCTAAACTATTTCCCTCAGTATCGGCTGACTGAAATCAACTACAATCCATTATCCTTGTTTTGCCTTTATTTTTGTTCATCATATACAGTATACTCCTTTCAAAACGCTGTTCATTCCATTCAACTGCGCTGTCTCTGGCAGAATTTCAATGTCATCGGCAAATGTCAAGTTTTTACTTCTTCTCTACCGAACTTTAGTTCCTACCCCAAATTTTTCTTTGTTCTCCTCTACTTGCTTTCTCAATGAAAAAACTTAATGATACAACCCTGTCTCTCTCTCTTCTCAATCACTGTTTCCCATCCACGCCGCCCAAACATATAACTGCCGTCTGGTTTCTGTAAAAGTTGTAAATAGCCTTTCGCTCCGTGTATTTTACTGCTGCTACCTTCAGATCTTCAAAGAAAGAATTCCAGACAACATTTCCAAAAGCTTTCTCTAAGTTTACAAATGCTATAACCTTATGTTTGACTTTAATTAATTTATTTTCTAAGAGAAGTCGTAGGGTTGGTACTGCCTAGCGCTTCCCTGCATTTCTCTGGAATCCAAATTGATGTTCCCCATGTTCGGATTTTACCATTTTTTTCATTCTTCTTTACAGTTCGTGTCAGTTTTTGCAACCACGTATTGTTAATTTGTTACTTCGATAATATATACATCTGTCAGCACCTGCTTTCTTAACAACTGGAATAGTAACAATAATCCTGAAGTCTGTGGGCATTTCGCTCGTGTCAAACATCTTACACATGGAATAATATTGTCATGACTGGCTCCCCCAAGACTATCAGTAGTTCTGACGGAATGATGTCTACTGCAGTGGCCCTGTTTCCATTTAGTCCTTTCTGTGCTGTGCCAAATTCTTGTTCCTGCATCACATCTCCCATCTTATCTTCACCTACGTCCTCTTTCCGTCTTACTGCCATGAAGTTCATCTACCGTGTATATATCTTCTATATATTCCTTGTAGCTATCAGATTTCTCCTCTTTTCTTACCACTGTTTATTCATCTGAGCACTTGATAATCATACAGCTGCTTCTCTTTTCTGCAAAGGCCTCTTTAATTCTCCTGTAAGCTGTATCTATCTTTCCCCTAGTGAAATATGATTCTAAATTCATACATTTGCCCTCTAGTCATTCCTGCTTCGGAATTTTGCACTTTCTATCAATTTCATTTTTTAGGTTTGCTTTCCCTTTCGCCAGCTGCATTTTCTTCTTTCAGAATTTAAATTCGGTATCTCCTATGGTGTAGAAGCATTTATATCACGCCTTGTCTTTTTACCTATTTGATCTGTGTTGCCTTCGCTATTTAGTTTCTCAAAGCTACCCATTCGTCTTCTACTGAATTTCTTTTCACTTTTCTACTCTATCGTTGCCTAATGTTCGTTCTGAAACTCTCAACTACTTCTCGTCTTTCAACTTCTCCAGGTCCCATCTTCTTAATTTCCTACGTTTGTGCTATTTCTTGTGTTTTAACGTACAATTCATAACCGATAAATTGTGGCCAGTGTCAACATCTGTCCCAGAAATATCTTTCACTTTAAAACCTCATCCCTAATTCTCTGTCTCATCATTATGTTATCACTCTGAAATCTTCTTGCGGTGTCTCCAGGTCTGTCCCACGTGTACAACTAACTTTCATGAGTCTTAAGCCAAGTACACTTCCGGAAATTGAAATACGAACACCGTGAATTCATTGTCCCAGGAAGGGGAAACTTTATTGACACATTCCTGGGGTCAGATACATCACATGATCACACTGACAGAACCACAGGTACATAGACACAGGCAACAGAGCATGCACAATGTCGGCACTAGTACAGTGTATATCCACCTTTCGCAGCAATGCAGGCTGCTATTCTCCCATGGAGACGATCGTAGAGATGCTGGATGTAGTCCTGTGGAACGGCTTGCCATGCCATTTCCACCTGGCACCTCAGTTGGACCAGCGTTCGTGCTGGACGTGCAGACCGCGTGAGACGACACTTCGTCCAGTCCCAAACATGCTCAATGGGGGACAGATCCGGAGATCTTGCTGGCCAGGGTAGTTGACTTACACCTTCTAGAGCACGTTGGGTGGCACGGGATACATGCGGACGTGCATTGTCCTGTTGGAACAGCAAGTTCCCTTGCCGGTCTAGGAATGGTAGAACGATGGGTTCGATGACGGTTTGGATGTACCGTGCACTATTCAGTGTCCCCTCGACGATCACCAGTGGTGTACGGCCAGTGTAGGAGATCGCTCCCCACACCATGATGCCGGGTGTTGGCCCTGTGTGCCTCGGTCGTATGCACTCCTGATTGTGGCGCTCACCTGCACGGCGCCAAACACGCATACGACCATCATTGGCACCAAGGCAGAAGCGACTCTCATCGCTGAAGACGACACGTCTCCATTCGTCCCTCCATTCGCGCCTGTCGCGACACCACTGGAGGCGGGCTGCACGATGTTGGGGCGTGAGCGGAAGACGGCCTAACGGTGTGCGGGACCGTAGCCCAGCTTTATGGAGACGGTTGCGAATGGTCCTCGCCGATACCCCAGGAGCAACAGTGTCCCTAATTTGCTGGGAAGTGGCGGTGCGGTCCCCTACGGCACTGCGTAGGATCCTACGGTCTTGGCGTGCATCCGTGCGTCGCTGCGGTTCGGTCCCAGGTCGAAGGGCACGTGCACCTTCCGCCGACCACTGGCGACAACATCGATGTACTGTGGAGACCTCACGCCCCACGTGTTGAGCAATTCGGCGGTACGTCCACCCGGCCTCCCGCATGCCCACTATACGCCCTCGCTCAAAGTCCGTCAACTGCACATACGGTTCACGTCCACGCTGTGGCGGCATGCTACCAGTGTTAAAGACTGCGATGGAGCTCCGTATGCCACTGCAAACTGGCTGACACTGACGGCGGCGGTGCACAAATGCTGCGCAGCTAGCGCCATTCGACGGCCAACAACGCGGTTCCTGGTGTGTTCGCTGTGCCGTGCGTGTGATCATTGCTTGTACAGCCCTCTCGCAGTGTCCGGAGCAAGTATGGTGGGTCTGACACACCGGTGTCAATGTGTTCTATTTTCCATTTCCAGGAGTGTATTACTGATGACTAAATTATGCTCTGAGCAAATTTCCACCAGGCGGCTTACTCTTTAATTATTTTCACCTGTTACTTTTTCTTCTCTTCCTATTCCTACTATCGGATTCCAGACACTCAACACCGTTAAATTTTCGTCTCCCTTATCTGACTAATTTCTTCTATTTCATCATACATGTCTTCAACCTCTTCTTTGCTGCGGAGCTGTGATGAAGTATCATATCCTGATCCTGCCAGAAACGGAAAAGAACTTGGATGAACTTCCGAACGGAATGGATAGTGTCTTGCAAAGAGGTTTACGACGAACTTCAAAAAAATGGTTCAATTGGCTCTGAGCACTATGGGACTTAACATCCATGGTCATCAGTCCCCTAGAACTTAGAACTACTTAAACCTAACGTAGCCTAAGGACATCACACAATACCCAATCATCACGTGGCAGAGAAAATCCCTGACCCCGCCGGGAATCGAACCCGGGAATCCGGGCGCGGGAAGCGAGAACGCTACCGCACGACCATGAGCTGCGGACATGACGACGAACGTCAAAAATATTAAAACAATGTTCACGCAATGTAGTCGATTGAATGAGGCGATTCTGAGAGTATTTGATTAAAAAATATGAAAATGTAAGTAATTTTAGAGGTTTACTGGCTAGGCAGCAAAACAATTGACGAAGGCCGAAGTAGAGAGGATATAAACTGTGGACTACCAGTGCCAAGAAAGGAATGTGTCTGAAGTACAGACCTGTATCGAAGGAAATGTGGATGAGGAGCAGTTCAGACAAGAAGAGAATAAAGGCTTCTGAAATGGGGTGCTATAGAAGAAAGTTAGATGGTTAGATGCCGTAACTTATGAGGTGCTGAATGAAACTGGGGAAGAAAGGAATTTGTGGTACAGCTAAACTAAAAGACGGGATCGGTAGATACGACGCATCCCGAGCCATCAAGAAATCATCAGCTCTCTAATGGGAAGACGTGTGGGGGATAAAAATTGAAGAGTGAGACGAAGACTTGAATGCAGTAAGGAGGTTCAAATGGATGTGGGTTACAGTAAGGTCATTCGATTTTGAGAGACGTAACATTTAGTGAAAGTGACATTGAAGTATTATTATGAAAACAAAAATCAGATGGACGTGAATGCGAGCAATATACGGCGAAGGTTTGATGATGCGTGCTGTTTTGATTTGCCACTAAACAAAGGAACGGGTTGTATTAAAGACGTGACAAAACTTTCACATTCTTGGAATTACGCAGTACGTATGATGAGATGAAGAGGCTTGCGCAGGAGGAAAGATAAGCGTGGGGACAACAACAATGAAGCGTCATCTCGAATCAGGGAAGGCAGTCTGGCATGTCCAGTTCAAAGGAACCACCAGGGCATTCGCTTTATACTGTTTAGGGTAACCAACGGAAACTTAAATTTCGATGATCGGATGGGAAAATGCCATAACCGCTGTGTTACCATACTGTGTGCAAAGAAGAGATACCTTACGTTAGTCTGTCAATATGTTCCCGTCACTAGTATCTGTCCATCCGGCTAATCGGTCTCCTACCAAGCATTACTACGCAAGGAAGATGAATTAGATTCATAACGTCGACTCCACCTGGGGCAAATACTTCAGAATTATTCACCCCAATAAATCTCATTTGCAGAAGCGAATGCTCAGAAGTGAAGGCGAAGAGTATTAACGGATAGACTCATATCGCAGTTCGCTTCCTCAGGTGACAACGAAATTAAGAATCTCCGCTGCTGGTGGACCGCCCGGGTTAGTTTATCGTGGAGCATGTTTCACGAAGTTAGTTAAATCACCCGTACTTGTCTCCTCTGTTACTAGCGCCGTAGCAATTCGGGACGAGATTTAATTAGGCAATTAATTAACAGCCGACTATTTACACAAGTAATCTCACAAATTTAAATGGAAACGCGTTAATCATTGACTTCTAGCGAGGCCAAAGTTTGCCGAAACTCCATCTGATTTTATGAGCTGCTGCATCCAGTTGACTCGTAATTAATTAGCTACTGGCGAAACGAAAGCAAGCCAAAAGCTGAAGACAGGCTCTTATTCAAATACGAGACGTCTTTCGACACACTGTGTTTCATCTACAGAGTCAAGTATTTTAATTTAAGAGTGTTGACAACTTTTAGGTTCTTATAAGGCTACAAGAAGTGTGCATGTGCGAGGAATGATCTGCGCCATGATGGGAGATCACCGCTGACAAGAACGCGCCAAGTTCATTACGAAGTGCTGTTACTCACACAGCTATAACTTACACTATACGTAATCAGTCGACAGCAGTGAGAGGAATGGACGCATTGGAATCATATCTGGGAGAACGGAGTCTGAAATATACGCCCAGCCAACAAAATGTAGGCCTCTTGATATCTTATCTAGATCGTAAAGAGCCGAAGGCTAACTCATAATTCATTTGAACAACATCCTGCGGACGGATTTACCTCACTAGTCGGAGTTTATTCTCTGTCTCCATCGATCTGCTTTCTGACGAAAAATAAATTATAACCTTCATTCTTTCCCTTTCGCTTGACATTCTCAAATATCGTCGAATCAATAACTAGACGCTTATAGAGATTCATAATTCTAGACATCAGTATTGGGAAACAGGTGTCTGTTACTTTAATAAAACTAGTAAAAAGTAGTCTTGGTCGCAAATCATTTGTTGAAAATATGACCAGTTTCGGCCTCTAGTAGTTGGCCATCTTCAGACAATGCACCATCTGGCTGACGATGACGACACTATGACAGCTGTGCTGACCCCAGACCAAAAACGTATGGTAATTAACAGCGAAAACTGACACAGAAGAATGTATAAGATAATAAAAGCACACGCATTCGAGTAAATATTGATCAGCAAAAGACCTGTTTTCGAGATCATTACTGTTTTGTGGTTTCGAGGTGCCGTTGACTCTCGTACGAAATATTTCACTACTTTCAAAATTAGTTCAAATGGCTCTGGGCACTATGGGACCTAGCAGTGAGGTCATCAGTCCAGTAGACGTAGAACTACTTACACCTATCAAACCTAAGGATAACACACACGTCCACGCCCGAGGCAGGATTCGAACCTGCGACCGTAGCAAGATTGGAGCGCCTACAACCGCTCTGTCACAGCTGCCCCCTTTTCTAGTTTCTGCGAATGTATTTGTAATGCAAACTTTCCGATTAATTCCGCATCTAATTGACTCTAATTTTACCCATGACACTTGTTTGGTATATGTAGTATATTTATACTGGCGTCGCAAAGGAAGACAGCAAAACGAAAGCTGAAATTTTAAATTTAGCATTTAAGAAATCTTTCACGCAGGAGGATCATACAAACATACCGCCGTTTGAGTCTCATACAGGTTCCCGTATGGAGCATATAGTGGTAGACATCCCTGGGGTGGTGAAGTAGCTGAAGGCGTTGAAAATAAATAAATCACCAGGTCCTGATGGGATTCCAATTCGGTTTTACAGAGAGTACCCTACTGCATTGGCTCCTTACTTAGCTTGCATTTATCGCGCATCTCTTGCCCAACGTGAAGTCCCGAGCGACTGGAAAAAAACGCAGGTGACGCCTGTATATAAGAAGGGTAGAAGGATGGATCCTCAAAATTACAGACCAAAGTCCTTAACATCGATTAGTTGCAAGATTCTCGAACATTTTCTCAGTTCTAATATAATGAACTTCCTTGAGACAGAGAAGTTGCTGTCCATGCATCAGCACGGCTTTAGAAAGCATCGCTCCTGCGAAACGCAACTCGCCCTTTTTTCACATGATATCTTGCGAACCATGGATGAAGGGTATCAGACGGATGCCATATTCCTTGACTTCGGTAAAGCGTTTGACTCGGTGCTCCACAGCAGACTCCTAACTAAGGTACGAGAGTATGTGATTGGTTCCCAAATATGTGAGTGGCTCGAAGACTTCTTAAGTAATAGAAACCAGTACGTTGTCCTCGATGGTGAGTGATCATCAGAGGTGTGGGTATCATCTGGAGTGCCCCAGGGAAGTGTGGTAGGTACGCTGTTGTTTTCAATCTACATAAATGATCCTTTGGATAGGGTAGATAGCAATGTGCGGCTGTTTGCTGATGATGCTGTAGTGTACGGGAAGGTGTCGTCACTGAGTGACTGTAGGAGGATACAAGATTACTTGGACAGGATTTGTGTAAAGAATGGCAGCTAACTCTAAATATAGATAAATGTAAATTAATGCAGATGAATAGGAAAAAGTTTCCCGTAATGTTTGAATATTCCATTAGTAGTGTAGCGCTTGACACAGTCACGTCGATTAAATATTTGGGCGTAACATTGCAGAGCGATATGAAGTGGGACATGCATGTAATGGCAGTTGTGGGGAAGGCGGATAGTCGTCTTCGGTTCATTAGTAGAATTTTGGGAAGATGTGTTCCATCTGTAAAGAGACCGCTTATAAAACACTAATAGGACCTATTATTCAGTACTGCTCGAGCGTTTGGGGTCACTATCAGGTCAGATTGAGGGAGGACATAGAAGCAATTCAGAGGCGAGCTGCTAGATTTGTTACTGGTAGGTTTGATCATCACGCGAGTGTTACGGAAATGCTTCAGGAACCCGGGTGGGAGTCTCTGGAGGAAAGGAGGCGTTCTTTTCGTGAATCACTACTGAGGAAATTTAGAGAACCAGTATTTGAGGCTGACTGCAGTACAATTTTACTGCCGGCAACTTATACTTCGCGGAAAGACCACAAAGATAAGATACGAGAGATTAGGGCTCGTACAGAGGCATGTAGGCAAACATTTTTCCCTCGTTCTGTTTGGGAGTGGAACAGGGAGGGAAGATGCTAGTTGTGGTACGAGGTACCCTCCGCCACGCACCGTGTGGTGGATTGCGGAGTATGTATGTAGATGTAGATGTTGAACAGTCACGTTTTACCGTACCTATCAGACTGAATCTACAGCACAAATATGGTCCAGGAAATAGGTCGAGCAAGGCACTATACTCTGCCTCGAAGATCATCTGACACCGATCCTAAGAAAGATCCTGTCTTGGGTCATCGCAAAATTGAAGTGTACAGCACTCTCTTTGATAAGATTGAATAGCTGGAGCAGGCAACTTTACAATCTGGTTAAGCATTAGGAGTTTATAACGGGGTGTCTGAAGGAATTCGTAGCTCACTGGAAGACGAGTACACCTTTGTTAGCAAATATAAGTGGGACATCTCCGGTAACATTTGTGGATGTACTATAAACTGTAACATCTAAATCAGTAACGTATTTCTTGTTAAGATTGGTGAAATGCAAGCCCAACTGGAAAGGAACTTCATCGCAAATTTCACATTTCAGATACACTGATACTAATTGGGGACAACATTTTAAACTTACGCCAACAGTGACCAGCGACCTCCCGTTCCCACTTCTTGTATTATAGTATTGCGGCGTTGTGGGTCACGCTCTCACTATCCTTTAAACAATCAGTCCACCCACGCTGACAGGCTTCAGGTTCTCTGCCCCTTGACTCTGCGATGTTAGATACTCATCTAGCTCACAAAAGCAGCGCTGATAAAAATTCGAGTAAATACGTACCATGCAATGGCCACATTAACTCCAGTCCATGGACAGTCACTGGAAGGTAGTTAAACAATCGAGTGTTCGGGATTCTTCCATGACTCGTTTGAAAAAACATCTAAAAATTACATTTAGTTGATTTATTGTCTTTAAATCAAGGAAAATGGCTATAAAGTCCGTATTTAATATCCCGACGTCAGTTATGTTGTGTTACTGACTGTCTCTCAAACAAGTTTACACTCAAAAGTAGCCAGAAGATATTCAGTCCGAACCGGTAATTTGAACATCCTAAACTGCCACTGGCACAAACTACTTGCGAGTTAACACAGTCTATCATTCAGCAGGCTTCTTGTAATGAAGTGGTCGACACAGTGTCTCGTAATCTGTACGAAGCACGGCACGCGGAGTTTATAGACGACATGAAAGGTTCACACGCGAATATCTCATAAAATAAACAACTCGCTATGCTCAAACTTTCAAAGAATACTCAATGCTGTAGTCGCTTTTCGCCGACTACATGAGAACCGATCAAATGCGCGGATTTCTTCATTTTGCTACCAATCTGATCAGCGCGGTTTAACAAAGGTGTCTACCAGAAGAAGGCTCCCGAGCGACTATCTCGACTTATAGATCGGAGGCACAAAACCCTGCTCAAATGCGCGGCAAACCCTGAATTACTTTTGGCTACTGTATTAAATAGCCAATCAGATCATCTCGAGCACTTCCGTACTCGAGGTATTTCTTATGTCAGCCATTCAGATGTCCCCAAGTAATTTAGACTAGAAATTTCGTAAATTCGAAACTAAATAAAACTGAATGAAAACAAAATACGATTCCTTTCCAGAAAACAAATTTCATATTTAACACCCCTTCTGGCTACCTTTTACAGAATCAAACTCACTCGGACATGCGTAACAAATTGCCCTACTGCACAACTTTCTAACCCTTAAACTTTCGTAGTTTTAGTAAAATATCACACTCTCACTGTACGTATATCTTCCATTCACTCTCTCAGCCTCTCCAAAACACGCACACAAACAAAACACAAAGAAATAGTAGTTTTACAAACTACTTCACATTGCATCAGCGACCTGTGATAACGAAACTGAAGAAAATTTCAGAAAATTAGATTATATGGATATGTCCTGATGGTTGTGGTTTCAGTTGACACTATAGATGAACGCATTTTGTTCATAACTCAAACTGCACAATGCCAGCACGGTAATTATGTGCTTTAGGTAAAAATTTGTATCTCCAAAACTATTTGAGCTACTGATTTGAAATTTTAACTGTATGGTTGTGTTATCCATAGAAATTGGTAACTAAGTATGAAAAATATCGATTAATATTTAATAGTACTTCTTCAGATTCGTAGAAGACATGTGTAGCGTGTTTCACACAGCATTAGTTAA
Organism: Schistocerca americana; assembly: GCF_021461395.2. Lineage (NCBI taxonomy): Eukaryota > Metazoa > Arthropoda > Insecta > Orthoptera > Acrididae > Schistocerca > Schistocerca americana. The sequence goes on from NC_060119.1 coordinate 71,910,306, forward strand.
GTACACGGCTCGCTCGGCCCAGTAGCCAGTGTCACCTGTGCGAACATGAGAACCAAAATCTGCTCTCCTCACGCCACAACGGCAAGCTTCACTTTCAACGCAAGGCGACTATTCGTGATAACTTGCGTTCTCCTGAGTCAGTTTTCATAGTTCAAAGGATTACGTGCTCTTCCAGTGGGCTTAGGAGAACATATCTTCTATTAGAAGGTATGTGGAGATACCGCTAAACGTCCTACATTCTGTAATTACGAATAACAGGCCTTATTTGTGTCATCAGGCAGACATCAGAACTCATACTCGAACAAGCAATTACGTGTCAGACCGTCAGTTCCACCTGCAATACCCGGACACACTGTGCCAACAAAAAATGTGAACGTGGTATCAACGTTCGATACCACACTTTTTAGGGGCTGCAGATATCAACCGCGGTCCGTAATAGATATCGCTGGACCCGCGAGTCGCGACTAGCGCCGCTAGCGCCGCTCCGCAGCTATAGACATGTATCTAGCGAGCTCTCGTCCACTCTGGCTCGGAACGTCAACTAGGAATATAGCAAGCCTTCAGGTGATAGGAAGCAACCTCTAACAAGGCACTTAGTCAAGTATGGTTTAAGTAATGCCTCTCTAGATATCTGTTTGTAATTATATGTATGCAGCATATGAAGAAGCCTGTAACACAAGTTAAGTCCAATTTATATAAATTTTCACCAATGCCTACTAATTATTTCAGTCGTTGTAGTACAGACCATGCAGCCAGCTCCTTACCGACTTCACTGCCAAACCTGCAATATATGTTTCTATTTAGCATTGGCCACCTGTGGTTCAAATGGTTCAAATGACTCTGCGCACTATGGTACTTAACATCTATGGTCATCAGTCCCCTAGAACTTAGAACTACTTAAACCTAACTAACCTAAGGACATCACACAACACCCAGTCATCACGAGGCGGAGAAAATCCCTGACCCCGCCGGGAATCGAACCCGGGAACCCGGGCGCGGGAAGCGAGAACGCTACCACACGACTACGAGCTGCGGACTGGCCACCTGTCATCATAACAACTGGCGACGAGAATCACAACAGTGAAAAAGCTGCTCTTTTGTTTGAAGTTTTATATACCACTCTTGATGTATTTCCGTACCATTCGTGGGGGAAAACTGGAACAGATTTCACAGCACCTCGTGACGGGAGTCTACGAGCTATCTGAGTGAGAAACAAAGCCGAACCTTGGAGATCCTGCGCCCCTTGCAGAATTTCCAAACATGCTCTGTTCCTCCTCTCCCTTCCGCCCCATCATAAAGCTACGCTTCTGACTTTTTTCAAGTTGCAATCTTTCGCAGTTTTAATGATCTAATGGATTTTAACACGACTACAAATGTTCTTAAATTAGGTATTTCATACAGAATCATAGGTTGTTCGTTTAGTATGTTGCTCTCTCGAGTAAAATATCTTCGTAGGAGTGTTGCAAGAGCCTGCAAATAGACTTGAGGATACTTTCCGCATGTGGTTAACCAACAGGTAATGCGCATCAGAAGGGGGAAAATCCTGATAGCAGCCTTTTGGAGCCCATTACATATCGGATACAAATATCTTAAATAGGACGTACAAGTAATATCATCATCACACAAAGACTCCTGCAGCGTATAAAGCATATGTAAAGGAAATACTATCCAAGACACTGTCGGCAAATTTCCAGAGGTGCTCCAGCGTTTCGAGTCCCTATCAAGTGGGCTAAAAATAAGGACGAAAGCGGTCAGAACTGTGACAGAGGTGGCCTGAGATGTTAAATGGGAATCTGTGGAACAAACATGAATGGTCCGAGTCCCTATGAAGCCCTGTTTAGAGAACCAATATTGGAAAGATGCACCTACAGTAACTTTGGGGTCGCCATGAAATGTCTCTCTTAGTTTATAAGAATGCGACAAGTGACACTGGGGCGCGTTCTGACACTAATAAAGAGAGTGTGTCTCTTGCTCAGTAAGCGAATGGCAGAGGAGAGAAAATGTTTCATATTTAGAGTGTGAGAATTAGTTAGTTAGTTATATGTTCCATAGATCATACTACCTCCCCCAGTGAACCATGGACCTTGCCGTTGGTGGGGAGGCTTGCGTGCCTCAGCGATACAGATAGCCGTTCCGTAGGTGCAACCACAACGGAGGGGTATCTGTTGAGAGGCCTGACAAACGCGTGGTTCCTGAAGAGGGGCAGCAGCCTTTTCAGTAGTAGCAGGGGCAACAGTCTGGATGATTGACTGATCTGGCCTTGTAACACTAACCGAAACGGCCTTGCTGTGCTGGTGCTGCGAACGGCTGAAAGCAAGGGGAAACTATAGCCGTAATTTATGCCGAGGGCATGCAGCTTTACTGTGTGGTTAAATGATGATGGCGTCCTCTTGGGTAAAATATTCCGGAGGTAAAATAGTCCCCCATTCGGATCTCCGGACGGGGACTACTCAAGAGGACGTCGTTATCAGGAGAAAGAAAACTGGCGTGCTACGGATCGGAACGTGGTATGTCAGATCCCTTAATCGGGCAGGTAGGTTAGAAAATTTAAACAGGGAAATCGATAGGTTAAAGTTAGATATAGTGGGAATTGGTGAATTTTGGTGGCAGGAGGTTCAAATGGCTCTGAGTACTATGCGACTTAGCTTCTGAGGTCATCAGTCGCCTAGAACTTAGAACTAATTAAACCTAACTAACCTAAGGACATCACACACATCCATGCCCGAGGCAGGATTCGAACCTGCGACCGTAGCGGTCACGCGGTTCCAGACTGAAGCGCCTTTAACCGCACGGCCACACCGGCCGGCGGTGGCAGGAGGAACAAGACTTTTGGTCAGTTAAGTACAGGGTCATAAATACAAAATCAAATAGTGGTAATGCTGGAGTAGCTTTAATAATGAGTAGGAATAAAAGGAGTGCGGGTAAGCTACTAGAAACAGCATAGTGAACGCATTATTGTGGCCAAGATAGACACGAAACCCACGCCTACTACAGTAGTACAAGTTTATATGCCAACTAGCTCTGCAGATGACGAAGAAATTGAAGAAATGTATGATAAAATCAAAGAAATTATTCAGATTGTGAAGGGAGACGAAAATTTAATAGTGATGGGTAACTGGAATTCAGTAGTAGGAAAAGGGAGAGAAGGAAACGCAGTAGGTGAATATGGATTGGGGCTAAGAAATGAAAGAGGAATCCGCTTGGTAGAATTTTGCACAGAGCACAACTTAATCATAGCTAACACTTGGTTCAAGAATCATGAAAGAAGGTTCTACACATGGAGGAACCCTGGAGATACTGACAGGTTTCAGATAGATTATATAATGGTAAGGCCGAGATTTAGGAACCAGGTTTTAAATTGTAAGGCATTTCCAGGGCAGATGTGTACACTTACCACAATCCATTGGTTATGAACTGCAGATTAAAACTGAAGAAACTGCAAAAAAGGTGGGATTTTAAGGAGATGGGACCTGGATAAACTGACTAATCCAGAGGTTATACAGAGTTTCAGGGAGAGCATAACGGAACAATTGACAGGAATGGGGGAAAGAAATACAGTAGAGGAAGAATGGGTAGCTTTGAGGGATGAAGTAGTGAAGGCAGCAGAATATCAAGTAGGTAAAAAGACAAGGGCTAGTAGAACTCCTTGGGTAACAGAAGAAATATTGAATTTAGTTGATGAAAGGAGAAAATATAAAAATGCAGTAAATGATGCAGGCAAAAAGGAATACAAACGCCTCAAAAATGAGTTTGACAGGAAGTGCAAAATGGCCAAGCAGGGATGGCTAGAGGACAAATGTAAGGCTGTAGAGGCTTATCTCACTAGGAGTAAGATAGATACTGCCTACAGGAAAATTGAAGAGACCTTTGGAGAAGAGAGAACCACTTGTATAAATATCAAGAGCTCAGATGGAAACCCAGTTCTAAGCAAGGAAGGGAAGACAGATAGTTGGAAGGAGTATATATATCCTCAGACTTCATGAAAAATATAATAATTCCAATCCCAAAGAAAGCAGGTGTTGACAGATGTGAAAATTACCGAACAATCAGTTTATTAAGCCACAGCTGCAAAATACTAACGCGAATTCTCTACAGACGAGTGGGAAAACTAGTAGAAGCCGACCTCGGGGCAGATCAGTTTGGATTCCGTAGAAATATTGGAACACGTGAGGCAGTACTGACCCTACGACTTATCTTAGAAGCTAGATTAAGGAAAGGCAAACCTAGGTTTCTAGCATTTGTAGACTTAGAGAAAGCATTTGACAATGTTAACTGAAATACGATCTTTCAAATTCTGAAGGTGGCAGGGGTAAAATACAGGGAGCGAAAGGCTATTTACAATTTGTACAGAAACCAGATGGCAGTTATAAGAGTCGAGGGACATGAAAGGGAGGCAGTGGTTGGGAAGGGAGTGACACAGGATTGTAGCCTATCCCCGATGTTATTCAATCTTTATATTGAGCAAGCAGTGAAGGAAACAAAAGAAAGATTCGGAGTTGGTATTAAAATCCATGGAGAAGTAATAAAAACTTTGAGGTTTGCCGACGACATTGTAGTTCTGTCAGAGACAGCAAAGGATTTGGTAAACGGAATGGATAGTATTGAAAAGAAGATGTAAGATGAACATCAACTGAAGCAAAACGAGGATAATGGAATATAGTCGATTTAAGTCGGGTGATACTGACTGAATTATATTAGAAAATGAGACACTTAATGTAGTAAAGTGGTTTTGCTACTTGGGGAGCAAAATAACTGATGATGGTCGAAGTAGAGAGGATATAAAATGTAGACTGGCTATGGCAAAAACAGCGTTTCTGAAGAAGAGAAATTTGTTAACACTGAATATAGAGTTAAGTGTCAGGAAGTCATTTCTGAAAGTATTTGTATGGAGTGTGTCCATGTATGGAAGTGAAACATGGACGATAAATAGTTTGGACAAAAGGCAAAAGGAGAATAGAAGCTTTCAAAATGTGGTGCTACAGAAGAATGCTGAAGATTAGATGGGTAGATCACGTAACTAATGAGAAGGTATTGAATAGGATTGGGGAGAAGGGAAGTTTGTGGCACAACTTGACTAGAAGAAGGGATCGGTTGGTAGGACATGTTCTCAGGCATCAAGGTATCACCAATTTAGTATTGGAGGACAGCGTGTAGGATAAAAATCGTAGAGGGAGACCAAGAGGTGAATACACTAAGCAGATTCATAAGGATGTAGGTTGCAGTAGGTACTGGGAAATGAAGTTGCACAGGATAGAGTAGCATGGAGAGCTGCATCAAACCAGTCTCAGGACTGAAGACTACAACAACAACAGATCATATGAACGATTCTTGTATTGGAATAATGCAGAACGAGTCAGGTTACAGGATATGTATACGAGATCAGTGTTAACACTAATGAACGTACATTTTCTATAAAGTGACTACCAGTTCATAAGCAAAAATGTGTCAGTGGAATAGAAGGATTTGTCCAGCAGAAGCCATTTTAAATTAGATTTAAGACTAGCTTAGCTACCTGCCAGATATTTTACTGAGCAAGTGCTCAAAAAAAATTTTTGCTACACACTGAACTTCTTTCTGAGCCAGTGACAGTCTTGATGATGGATAATAAAGGCCATTTTTCAATCTAGTGTTGGAGGTATGAAATCCCCTGTATTTCTCAGATTATGAGTGATTACTTATAGCGAATTTTATGAGGAAATATAGGTTCTACGATGACGCAGTTTACCTGCCTGGCTCCTTGAAGAGGGATCTTCACGCCCTCCGTGGGTGACCGTCACGTATTATTCTTACTACTCGCTTTTGTGCAATCAGTTCTTTATTCCAGCGTGATGGTTAATGCAAAAAATTATATCATAAGGCATTGAGCGAAAGTAAGTAACATGTGTCAAAATGCCGATAAGCTTATTTCCACGATTAGGATTTATACGAGCACAAAGAGCAAAAGTAGCTGAACTTAATTGTTTGACAAGCTGAGTAATGTGGTTCTTCCCAGTTTAAGTTTTCGTCAATATGTACACCCAAAAATTTGCAACATTTTATCCTATTTACTGACTCCTGTTAATGTGGTGCATGTTGGCATGTGGTTGGTATGACTATTTGTTGTACAGAGCTGAATGTAGAGTGATATTTCTAAAGTTAGGGAGATCGATTTTCAGAAAACCACTTAATGATTCTATGGAAGATATTATTCACCAACTCTTGTGTTGGTCTGTCTCTAATGGCATTTATTATGTGTTGTCTGCAAAACGTACCAATATTGCTAGAATGTTAAGTGAAAGGTCATTTACATATACAACGCACGTTAGTGGTCCAAAATTGAGCGCTCTGGGAATCCCTTTGTGATCTTTTTGCCCACTCATTATAAGTCTCTGCCTTTCCAGCACTGTCTGAATTATTTTGCATTCTGTTTGTTAAGTGTGATTCAAACCCGCTATGCATAAACCCATCAATTCACTAAAACTTCACTTTTTATAAGAGAATAAAGTGATCTACGCAGTCAGACCCTGAGCCGTGTATCGACTCGTGCTGCACCTTGTGTTTAAATTGAATTGGCTTTCCTTTTCTTCCCGTGACGTGTTTGTTTGATATGTTGACTGACATTAAGTGCCTGCTTGATTGTCTTTTCCCTCTCTGCTATCGATTTCGGCGTTTTTACATCCGGGAAACTGCTATGGAGGAAGTGAGATCTTTGAGCGGTGTAACTTCGTATGGTGGCGCGGAAGTAGGGGAGAGGCGCGCAGAGAGTGTGGTGGACACGGGAGGGCAGTGTGGCTCTCCAGCGTGAAGCAGGCGTGGTCGGTTGTACCGAGTCGCCACGTGATGTATGTCGGTTGTGTGTAACGAGCGGGTGGAGTTGACGGAAGAGCTCCCCGCTGGTTGGGTGTATACAGAATCGCTCCACGAGTACTTGCTGTTCATTTCACCTTGGTGGGACGTTACCAAGCTTCTGTAAGTCCTCCGTTTCAACACTGGTGATTAAAAAGGAGACACCTAACATTAAGGAGCGGTCACTACCCGTCAACGTTGCAGAGAAGGCGTGAACTCTGGTGACGAGCGTGTTGTCGCGTGACCGTGGCGTGTTGGGTACACTGACGACACGTGCACGGTCTGATGTGTGGATCCTTGCCATCGGAGGTCGTGTACTGCCTGTTCGAGCATATTTGCAAGTTATGTTAGTGGAAGGTTTAATCATTAGGTAATCAATTTGCGTAACCAGTGTCTCTTCTGCCTTGTGGTCTCCGGCGACCGGGTTCCTGTCCCTGGCACCGGTGTAATTGAAGACAGTGATCGTTCCTCCTCCTCTCGTTACTGTTCGATGGGATGTGTAGTTTTGGCAGTTTAACTGTTTCGATATTCTGTCGTGTACTATGGGTAAATTCATGTTTCTTGTTGGTTGATCATGTGGTCGCTCATTCAGGACTGTGTGGTGTAATGTTTTCTTGCACGAGGGTAGTTCTAATTCTGTCAGCAAGTTAAGTCATCTTATTACAAGTTTTAGCTGGCTAAAAGTCGGTGCAGTGTCCAGCCTGAGAGTGGCAATGTGTTTTCGTTGGATTGGATTGGATTGTTTTGGGGAAGGAGACCAGACAGCGAGGTCATCGGTCTCATCGGATTAGGGAAGGATGGGGAAGGAAGCCGGCCGTGCCCTTTGAAAGGAACGATCCCGACATTTGCCTAGAGCGATTTAGGTAAATCACGGAAAACGTAAATCAGGATGGCCGGACGCGGGATTGAACCGTCGTCCTCCCGAATGCGAGTCCAGTGTTTAACCACTGCGCCACCTCGCTCGGTTGTGTTTACGGGCGTGTTTAAATTGGTCGGTGTTCTGTCTAGCCTGAGCATCCCTGAGTGGGTAAGTGGCCGCCTTACACGGGTCCGTCATATCTGTTATGTTCTAATGATATTCCAGGACACTTTTGTTTAAAAACTTTTTAAATTCCTCCATTCCTCTATTGCCATGAATCGTGTGTTTGCTGAGACCTTTGATTTTATTTAATGGCCGTGTTGGTAGCATCACTACCTCACCGTACTTTATTAACAAAGTTCTGTATTTACTTTAGTAGCCGGTTTACTAATGTTCTTTAAATTTTTAAACTCTTGCACTGCTGTAAATTACTTGATTGCCGTTAGCGCCGTGTTTTGAAAGTTTGTTTATTGCCGTACTGTTACGTTTATTTTTTTTTAAAAAAAAAGAAATCTTTTTAAAATTGTTTTATTGCTATAAGTTACCTGTTTGCCGTTAGCGGCGTGTTTAAATTTCTGTTTATTGCCGTACTGCTAGTTTCTGTAAGATATGTATAAAACATTTGTGTGTGAAAATCTCAAGTCGACAGTAAACTACTAGAAATTTGGCCCAGTTTCCCAACTTGTGACTTGTAGTAACCGTAACCTCTGTTTGTGTCAGACCCCTTGGGCAGATCACAAAAAATAACAACTAGCTATTAATTGTTATTTAAGGCTTGTATAATTTGATGAGTGAATGTGTGAACAGCATTCGTAAAATACGACGCCTTGGAACTGACGGAGCTAGCCAAGGGTATTGATTCGCCCGAGTGAATTCTAATAAACCGAAGCGTCGGATGGGAAAAGTCAACAATTTTGGAGGAAAAAGATACGAACAGCTGGTAACAGCTTCCATCGGCGGCGAGCAACACTACGCAAAACGGAAGAATACTGCCGTAGGGTGCAGACGTGAAGTAGCGTAGCATTCATCTGAGGTTTCACTCGCATGATGGATTACTATTGGTCTGTTCTGTATACTAGTCCCGTCTAATAGCTGATAGTGATGCCCCATGGTGGACTGTCGAAAACTAGTGTGAGTGGTTGTCCGTCAATTCGTAACACATTTATGATGTCTGGTACGTGGGCAGTGCTAGCTGCTACCTGCTGCCTGTAGTAAGGGGGGCTGAAGACACGAAGCCAAAGGAAGTTGGTGTATATATGTGGCAGCGAAAAATATTTCTAACAAAGAACGAAAATGGCTAATATGCTCCTGTTTGAAATGACTCTGGCTAAAAAGTGGGGTACCCGCTGCCTCATTCTACTTTCCTTACCACCTTTAAAAGTTTTCCAAAAATATTTGAGAACAACATACTCGCGCTCGTTTGAACATGAAATTACCTCTCACTCTCACAAACCAAACTACTTGTAACTCGCTCATACGCAGAAGTTCATTGCTGTAAATAGCTCATACTCATCCACTCTCCCTTCTACAAACTCTCACTCACTCATTCAGTCCAACTCATTGCCATTAACTCTTTGTTTCTGTCACCGTCTCGGGCCTCACAGCCACAGTCTCCCTTGTTCTGTCCTACTACAACTGTCTTCTCTCACTGTCATTGTCTCTCCCCTACTCTCTCTTTCTGGTTCTACTTCATTCATTCCTTTCCACTACTGCCATCTCTTCTCACTGTCACTATCTCCATCTTCCTCGTTTTCACTGTCATTATCACTGTCTCTCACCAATTTTCACTTACTCGTTCTCTTTAATCCTCTCCCTCTGCACTGTCTCCTTCACATCTGTCCTAGCATTCTTCGGTCACTGTCACCTAGGTTCCACTGCCACTGTGTCCCTGTCTTTCTCTCAGACTGTCATTCGCTCCTTCGCTCTTTCTATATAACAACCACTGTCTACCATCTTCCCGTATTAATTACTTTTCTGTCTGTTTCCCACTGCCCCTGTCCCTTTCTCTCTCAGTATAAAAATCGCAAATGCGCTCGCATGCCAAATTTTTTGAATGTGCTAAGTAGGTGGAACGAGGCAGCTGGTACCCAGCTTTTCAGACATTCTTGTTAAAACAGGAGCGTATTAATATTTTTCGTCTTCCGAAATTAGCACTTTTCCGTTGGTTCCCTTTTTTGCCCTGCTACCCGAGGGCATGTCACTCATATGAAAAGACCTATACGGATCAGAAAAATTTTGATAATTTGAGTATGTGAAATTGGTATAACGCAAAAGTAACTTTACATCTCCGACCGTATTTTACGTGAACAGAGATTTTACAAGTGCTTCACTACTGCAACATACGGTTCCAAGAACGCTTCTTATGGTGACAGAGACACGATGCAGCATATTTCTCTGTCCTATGGCACTTTATAAACCACTTTTTCACTCGCACCGGATAATAAGTGCGTATTTTTACTTATAGGGCCAGCCGCTGTGGCCGAGCTGTTCTAGGCGCTCCAGTCCGGAGCTACGCGGCTGCTACGGTCGCAGGTTCGAATCCTGCCTCGGGCATGGATGTGTGTGATGTCCTTATGTTCGTTAGGTTTAAGTAGTTCTAAGTGTAGGGCCCTGATGACCTCAGATGTTAAGTTCCATAGTGCTTAGAGCCATCTGAACCATTTTTACTTGTAGCTTAAATATGAAACTTTGTATTTTGGAAACGGATAAAGATGTCACGAAAACTTTCAAGGTGGTTCCAAATCGGGATCGTTAGCATATATATTGTGGAAATTTGAGCCATTGCTGTGCATAGCCATGTTGGAGTCAGCGGCTCTGGTTTGGTACCCAAACACCATGTTTTTCGGGTTTTCCTAGGAACCTCCTATGAATTACATGGTGCCTCCATAAGTCCATTAAAACGTACCATGAACCACGTATAATACGAAAAGATCCAGGGCATATTCTCCTCTTGACTAAGCTGGAGGATCTGCGTAATATTCAGACTTTTGGATAGTTACGTTAAGTCTATTCTTCTTTTGGTGATACAAATAGTCGCTAGCCCAAGGATTATCCAAAAATCTTGACCCTACCTTTCTATCACCATTATAATCCGAGATATGAGCCCTGGAAAAATTCTGTTTCTATGCGTGGACTTTTGGATCATTCGATGATTACCCAGAAAGTAATGCACTGCATTCTTTTCTTCAACAATTCATTAATGAACATAATGAGAATTACGCACAGGAATGAATGGAATTTTATCTACATTCCCTAGCTTTCCACATAATTTCCATGTCCTTCATCCAGTGCGAAACAAGGGCGTGGATGCCCTGTTAGTACCAATTCATGTCCTGGTGTCGTAGCCAGTGCTTCACTGTGTGAATCACCACCTCATCGTCCTCAAAATATCTACCAAGAATAGCATCCTTTAATGGCCCAAACAAGTGGAAATCAGAGGTGGTTAAGTGTAACAGCCTGCAAACTCTGGAGCTCCGCCGAACAGCCTTCTGATTACGTCACCCTCCGTGCCTAGCGACAAACTGTACTTCTGTCGACAGCAGATGCTCCACAGACTTCGCACACGAATTTGTGAATATTCCACACAGTTTCTTTCTCTGCAGCGAGAAATTCAATTACGTCACGTTGCTTGTAACGTACATCCACTACAGACGCCATTTTGAAACAGTTCTGCGGCTGCGCTATCTGTCGAAAGTGATGCAAACTTGCCGCGCTCAGTAAGGAGACTTCAAATAATACATACGTAACGTTTCGCATTCTTAGCATTGTTTTCGACTGAAAAAAATGCTATGCATTACTTTTTGAGCAACTCTTGTATCATATCGCGCATGCTGTCGCATGCCTAGCTATTGCCACATGTAACTATATGCGAGGACACTCATGGAACTGATGATAAACAGTTAATCTGTCTAGTTAAGGGGGCTCACCACCCTTGCGCCTCAGTTTCGTGAGTCCTCAGAGGTCATTCTACATACCTGGGCTGCAGTCACACAGTGATGTGTATATGTGCCCGGTGCCGATTGAACACCTGCCTGTTTCCTCGTCGCTGCTCGTAGATTCTTCAGCATTAAACAGCACACATTACGTGAACTTACTTTGTAAGATGCACATTCCTCATGCAGGGTTCAATATTCCGTACAATGACACACTCAATTAATTCTGGTAGAAATCGTGCGTATTCTCCAACCGTTTTCCAGGAAACAACTGCACTGTTGACAAATTTTTTTGTCGGCAACGACACCAGTTGTCGTATGGCGAGTGCTGCTTCATCATGATGTGTGCTAACCAACGTAATTTGTGTGAAGTGAACTACTCAGCAATAGTATACTCACCCACTTTTTAGTGCACCCGTGCCGGCCGCGGTGGTCTCGCGGTTCTAGGCGCGCAGTCCGGAACCGTGCGACTGCTACGGTCGCAGGTTCGAATCCTGCCTCGGTCATGGATGTGTGTGATGTCCTTAGGTTAGTTAGGTTTAAGTGGTTCTAAGTTCTATGGGACTGATGACCTGAGAAGTTAAGCCCCATAGTGCTCAGAGCCATTTGTACCATTTTAGTGCACTCGCCTCCGTAGACAAAGTCGCAAACGCCCGTCTGTACGTTGGCGCTCGACTCGGCTGTGAGCCGTTCGGAATCCTCGTGACAGATGAAATTTGGACTGTCAGTATGTGAGTGTGTGTAAAGTGGAGGAGAAGTGCTGGCGTAAAGTTCCTCATCACTGGTCTTAAATTCCAATCCTCTCCGCAGTGCCTCGCTCAGCGACGGCATGTGGCACTGTTGGTGATGATCCGCTCGTTAAATAGGGACGTCAAGCTTTGCGTCCCCTTGGCGCTATTCGAGAGGGACAGGCAACGTTCTGGCATCAGGTTTCACCCTCGCCATTCTCTCGTCGTCATCATGGAACGCATAACGCTGCACTATACACGTTTCCATTACATCCACCAAACTGCTGCAAATACACACGCGACATAGCTTTCGCTTACCCGAAAGGAGAGGGGCGATGACAGGCGGCTTAACCCACCCCATGGGATTTTCCAGCCAATAATGCCAAACAATGTTCACATTCTATTTTTTTTTCTTTCACTTGAACCATAGTTCGATATGTGCATGGTTGCCATTACTAGGTTTTTTTCTCCAAAGTAGCCAAATTGTAGTGGAAACTCCATAACTGTTACTGTATTAAGTGTCCACGGCTAGACACTCGCGCTTTAGCTATACAGTATCCTGAACCTCGCACTCCCCTCCCCCCCCCCCCCCTCTGGAACACCGACATGCCATGCCTACAAGCTATTAAATTCGTGACCTAGTCCGCAACCACCATGGGAATTGCAGCACCTCACAAATCCGCTACAGAGTTCTTGCGTTGCGTCGAGGACATCAGTACCGCCATCAACGATGTGTGAGTCTTATACTAGGATGAGCACTCAGAGGTGCAGAAGGGTACCGAGGGTGTTATATTGCTAGAGAAGGCCGAAATGCACGTATAAGCTCACGCAGGATGGCGTGAGGTCTGAAACAGGATACGTAATGAATGCTATAAAGAAAAGTACGTAGCTTCTGGAATACTTAACTTTAATCCGTCATTTGTATACACCGTTCTTGATGAGACAGGCTTCATACGATAACTATCAATTGCTATGGCGCCTTGCTAGGTCGTAGCCATTAACATAGCTGAATGCCATTCTAACTATCTTCTCTGCAAATAAACGAGGCTTTGTCAATGTTGCATCGCTAACTAAGTCGTCCGTACAACTGGGGCGAGTGCTAGTAAGTCTCTCGAGACCTGCCGTGTGGTGGCGCTCCGTCTGCGATTACTGACAGTGGCGACACGCGGGTCCGACATGTACTAATGGACCGCGGCCGATTTAAAGCCACCACCTATCAAGTGTGGTGTCTGGCGGTGACACCACATTCCTCCCCCGCAAATCGGCGAACGGTCGTGTTTTAAGGCTTCCGCTCGCCGTGGGGAGGACCCCATGTTGGCGTATGCGATGAGGTGGGGAGCCTAACAGCAGGCAAGGCTGTGCCACCCGCACCCGGCCATTCGGTCCGAGGGGATCTAGGAAACGCCTGAAAACCTAGTCCATGGTGCACGCCAACATGCGGTGTATGCGCCCGTAAAGAGACAGGAGGGGCCGAAGGGTCGACCTCCATCGCGTCGGGGTACCCGACGGGCGTAGACGCCATGTGGTCCGGAGCGGGCAAGAGTTCCATGGCGGAGGACAGCTGGTCACGGGAAGCGATCGGCGGCGCGTGACCCAGGGAGGTGCTTGGCGGCTGCAGCGACGCGTCCACTGCGGACGGCGTCGGCGGGAGAACTGGCGGCGGCGGCGGCGGCGGCGGTGCGTCGCCACGGGGCAAAATGGAAGGCAGCGTCGGTAACACCTGGGGATGAGGCGATCCAGTAGATGGATCCCCAGGGCGTTGACCGGACGGCACCGTCGCTGAAAGCAGACGGGAAGCGGCAGGACCCAGGCGACGACAGAGGCGCAGCTGATTGAGATGCCAACGCACCACACCAGAGGCCCCCAAAACCAAATACATCGCGAGGCCGAGGCAGCGAAGAATGCGCCCTGCGAGCCAACGCCGTGAATAGCGATAGTTGCGATAGAATACAACGTCGCCTGGAGCAAAAGCAGCAGTCTGCCGCTGCACAGAAACCTGATGCGGCGGATGCTGCAAAGACATCAAGGTTCGATGAGGACGACCGTGGAGCTACTCAGCCGGCGAGCGACCATCTCGGGGCTGAGAGCGATACGAAGACAAAAAGAGCAACAACGCGTCCTCCCGAGAATGCGACTCTTTCAACTTCAACATCTGTGACTTGAAAGTCCAGACCAATCATTCAGCGGTACCGTTTGACTGAGGCGAAAACGGCGCGGATGTCAGATGTTGAATACCATTAGCCTTGCAGAATGACTGAAATTCTGCGGACATGAATTGTGGGCCATTGTCGGAAACAATAGTCTGTGGAAGACCTTCAATGCAAAAGATAGCGGATAACGCTTGGATGGTGGCAGATGATGTCGTGGAAGACATCCAGACAACAAAAGGGAAATTACTGAAAGAATCGACCACAACCAACCATCGAGCATTCCAGAATGGACCAGCAAAATATACTTGCAAGCGTTGCCAAGGGGAAGTGGCTTCTGGCCATGCAACGAAGTTCCGCGGCGGTGCGGATTGTTGTTCGGCACTCGCCATGCAAGAAGAGCACATATTCGTAATAGCAGCATCAATTCCGAACCAAGTACAGTGCTGACGAGCAAGTTGTTTCGTGCGCACAATACCCCAATGTCCTTGGTGGAGAAGCCGTAATACAGAGGACTGTAACGAACGTGGGACCACGACTCTGGACTGATCATTATCAGAACGCAACAGCAAAACACCACGTCGAACAAAAAGTCTCTCCTTGTGAGCAAAAAATCTGCGAACCAACGGATCCTCGATCCATGACTTTGACAAGGGCCATTGCGTAGTAAAAAAACGCAAAACGGTAGCAAGGACAGGGTCAGCAGCTGTGGTTGTAGCTACACGACGAAAATCAATCGGAAACGATTCGACCACGTAATCGGTGTCCGCATCAATGAACATGCCAGCAAGTTCGGAAGAATCGAATGGTCTATCCTCAGCAACAGGCAAACGGGACAACGCATCGGCGTTTCTGTGCTTAGCAGTGGACCCATACCAGATACCATAGCGGTACTGCATGAGGAAAATAGACCAGCAAATAAATTTCTGCGCTGTACGTGGAGGTACAGACTTGTTCGGATGAAAAAGCGATGTCAAAGATTTGTGGTCCGTGATGATGGTAAAGTGACGACCATACAAGAAATCGTGAAACTTTGTAACACCAAACACGAGAGCCAAAGCTTCTTTCTCGATTTGTGAATATTTTCTTTGCGCTGACGAGAGCAATTTGGACGCAAAGGCAGTAGGGCGATCATGCGAACCATCTTTGTGCGCAAGCACAGCTCCGATCCCAAAATCCGATGCATCTACCTTCAACAAACGGGGTTTCTGGGGATCGAATGGCGTAAGGCAAGTATTTGAAAGCAACGCCGATTTCAACTGGCGAAAGGCGCGTTCGTATTCCGTCGTCCAGACAAACGGAACACCTTTACGGCGTAAGCTATGCAGCGGAGCTGAAATGGAAGAAGCGCGCGGTACAAATTTATTGTAATAGTTAATTTTTCCCAACACTCTCTGTAGCTGCTCCAAATTCTGCGGCGAAGGCAAGTCTTGTATGGCACGGAGGTGCTCTGGACTCGGATGTATGCCTTGGGCATTGATTACATGTCCCAAATATGGTAAGTCACGAGCAAAAAACACACATTTGTCCTTCCGCAAGCGAAGACCATTTTGTCACAAGACCTGAAATAATGTTCGGAGGTTTGCTATATGTTCGTCTTCTGTCTTTCCGGAGATCACAATATCGTCCAGATAGTTTGCTGCAGTAGGGACTGACTCACAAATAGTTTGCAGATATTGCTGAAACTATGCAGGGGCTGATGCACACCCGAATGGCAGACTTTTAAAGCGATACAAACCTAGATGCGTGTTAACCACCAATACGCACTGGGATTCTTCGTCCACCGGTATTTGCAAGTACGCATCTGGTAGGTCCAACTTCGAAAAATATTTACCCGGGCACAGTTTGTCAAGAAGATCTTCCGGGCGGGGTAAAGGAAAAGTTGCAATCACTACTTGCGGATTCACTGTTGCCTTGAAGTCCACACAAAGTTTCAATTTTCTGGAAGGTTTTGGCAAAATCAGTAAGGGTCATGCCCAGAGAGAAGCCTGCGCACGTTCAATCACACCTTGTGATTCTAAATCGTGTAATGTTCTTGCAGCCTCATCACGCAATGAATGGGGAACATTGCGCGCTCTGAAAAATTTCGGTTGCGCGTTTACTTTCAGTTCCAAATGTGCTTTATAGTTCTTAGCGCAACCAAGGCCCGGTGCAAAAATGTCTGCAAACTCTTCACAGAGACGAGAAACACTGTCTGAAGGCACAGTCTGGTTCACTGATAGGGCCTGATTTACGATAGACAAGTTAAACAACTGAAATAAATCTAAACCAAACAAGTTCACTGCAGAAGAAGAACGAAGGACGTAAAATGACACAAGTTTTGTTTCTCCCTTGTATGTTGCAAGAAGCCTGCACTGTCCTAACACAGGGAGACGCTGTCCTGAATAACTAGTGAGCTTAACATTTGCGGCACGCAACTGAGGTGTGCCCAGTTGTTTGTACGTGTCTTTATTGATCAATGAAACTGCAGCTCCGGTATCGAGCTGGAATGGTATTACGTTGCCATTAATGTCCAAGTCTACAAAAAGTTTATTGTCCTGCTGACGACAAGAGCGAGTGTCTCGTGCAATTTGAACAGACACTGGTACAGAATCACTTGCTAATTGACGTGATTTCCGGCGACGTCGACGCACACTTTTTGTGGGACGCACACAGTCACTTTTAGAGAGAGTATCACTGGGAGGAGTGGAATTAACTACATGAATTTCCATGGGCGAAGGTTCACGAGCCTGAGCATTCTTGGTTCGATTCCGGCGCGAAGCAAAGGGCCTGGAGTGGTTTTTAGTTTCCGATCTGAGCTTTTTCTGGCAAACACTCTGAACATGTCCTTTTTTATTACAGAAAAAGCAAATAGCTTGGCGTGACGGGCAATTCTCACAGGAATGTCTAGTAGCCCACCGCAGGCATGACTTTAGTACTGCATTTGCATGCTGGCACGGGACACGTGGCTGCGCGGACGTGCGTGAGGGCTGTTTACCGTTCCGTGCAGCTCGCGCGGCGGGCCGGTTAATGTGACACAAGCTGGCAAAGTTTCAAATGATTCCTGAGCAAAGTCAAGTGTGTCTTGTCTATAGAATATGTCTATCACTTGTTGAAGGGAGGGACTGACTAGTTTCAAAATTTGCTCCCGTATACGAATATCAGAAACGTTCTGTGCAATTGCATCACGCACCATAGTATCTGAATAAGGGAGTCCACATTCACACTCAAAAGCACAATCCCTGGTAAGGCCTTGCAAAGTTGCAACCCACTCCCGATTAGTTTGACCGGCCGTACGTTTTGTACGAAAGAATGTATACCTTTTTGCAACTATATTAACTGATTCTTTGAAATATGCATCTAATGCAGACAAAATATCTTCGTAGGACAGAGTTGCTACGTCGCGTCGGGCAAACAATTTCACTATCACACGGTACGTCTGCACCCCTACACACGACAATAAGTGAGGCTGCCGCTCGGTACCTTGAATTCTGTAGGCGGCGAGATGAAATCCAAACTAGCGTAACCACTCCGTCCAGCTTTCCATCGCCGCATTGAAGCTACGAAAAGGGGGTGCAACTGCGTGTTGTGGCTGCGGCAGCGGTGGAGCGGCGGCTGCTGCATCGTTTTGCATTGCACGTTGACCCTGGACGAGCTGTCCAAGGGCATCCAATAACGCCTGCGTCTGCTGATTCTGCAAGCGATAAAACTCGGACAGTACATCTGGAGATTGTGGCGAACCCATGACACAAATAAATTAGAGCAATACGAACGCGAAATCCTCTTTTAAGCCTCGTCGCCACTTGTCAAATTGCTAGAGAAGGTCGAAATGCACGCTATAAGCTCACGCAGGATGGCGTGAGGTCTGAAACAGGTTACGTAATGAATGCTATAAAGAAAAGTACGTAGCTTCTGGAATACTTAACTTTCATCCATCATTTGTATACATCGTTCTTGATGAGACATGCTTCATGCGATAACTATCAATTGCTATGGCGCCTTGCTAGGTTGTAGCCATTAACTTGGCTGAAGGCTATTCTAACTATCTTCTCTGCAAATAAACGAGGCTTCGTCAGTGTTGCATCGCTAGCTAAGTCGTCCGTACAACTGGGGCGAGTGCTAGTAAGTCTCTCGAGACCTGCCGTGTGGTGGCGCTCGGTCTGCGATTACTGACAGTGGCGACACGCGGGTCCGACATGTACTAATGGACCGCGGCCGATTTAAAGCTACCACCTAGCAAGTGTGGTGTCTGGCGGTGACACCACAGAGGGATTTTGATAAGAGGTTCTTAGGTGGGGGAGAGGGGTGGTTGCCACACGTGAATGGCCAAACAGTTTAGTTGGCAGCATCTGAAAGGCGAAATAATTTCGTTTCATGGCAAATATCCCTAGATACACTTGTTACTAGTAAACCTCCACTTGCTTTCATCAAACTAATGTACTCCTGCTCCATCTTCTCCCTTGCCTTTGGCCGGAAGCCCTTCAAGACGCGACATTACCCCCCCTCCCCCCCGCGCAACACCACCACCCGCCAACCCCTGGCCACCACACCTCTCCAGGACGAAATCTGTGCATCCCATCTCTCTCTCATGTTCGAGTGTGAGAAGGTATTCTAAATGTTTACGCAGCTGTGGAACTGAGATGCAACGTGCATACCAGTATTTACCTACTTGGATGTGGGAAACCGCCTGAGAATCGCATTCACGCTAGTCGATACACGAACTCGGTCGTTAAACCGCAAGGGCGATTCCATCCGGGAATCCCGGAAGCGGCGTCCTAACGCGCTTGGTTATCGAGGAGGGCGGCATTCATTTAATATCTACAACACTGCGCAGAGTTGATCCTTATTTATGAAACGTTCGTCACCGAAACGCTGGAAACCGTGATATCGCTACACCAGCTGGTTGCTGTTACATTTCTGTGCATGCGAGTCTGCGGTATGCTTCGTTCCATGTAGTACCATGTGACATGACGTTTCATTGTGTGAGGTGAGAAGACGTGATCATTAGCCTCGCGAATGCAACAGAAAATGGTATTGACGATAGAACAGTGCTTCTTATTTGTCAAGCGTTGGGTGAAACACAATTCGTGGAAGACGTGTGTGGAACTGTTTGCACAGTATTTCAAGACTGAAAGTGTTTTGACAAACGATCCAGCAAAGTCTGCAGTGGAAAATTTATCGTCAAGTGGGGCTCTGTAGTGAATGATATACGTAACTATTAAAGAAGAGTTTGAACACCAGGAAACATTCCTCGGGTGAAGAAAGTCTTGAACAAAACCTAACGAAATCTGAAAGTCGTTTATCTGTGCAATTGAGAATTAAGAGATTGCTGAGTCTAAACATTATAAAATAGATGATCCGCATCTGTATTCTTCCAAATTAACAACTGCGCTCGAGTTACAGCGTCCTGACGAAGTTTCGCTTGTTGTTACTTGCCGGTGGTTGCTGAGTAACGTGAAGTTTAGGCTTTTGTGACCTCCTTAGCTTTTCATTTCTTCAGATGGGGACAGGGTTCGCCTGTTAGGGTATAAGAGCACAGAGAAAATGAATCATTATGTATCATAAAATCCCTAGCAGTACGTTGAAGAGCTGTTGCACGGGCTTAAGGCTGGTGTTCGGTGCGCAGTGTCGGGTGTCCACATCGTAACACTGTATGTCCATTAACTATTTTTACGTCCATCAATTCACAGATGATGAACGACGGGCTAGATATTTTCAGCAAGCCAGAAGAACATCACAAACCAACTTAACAATTTTTTTGCGCATTTATTGAGAAAAATACAGCCCGAATTACAAAAATCCTGAAAACAAATGCTCATGTGGTGTTGATGGGATTTCAAACAGAGTTCCTGAAAGTTGTCGTACGTTAATAAACACGGTCTTGAGTTATATAGTCGAGTATATAATGCACAGGGAACTTTTCCAGACAGGTCAAAATATGCAGTTGTTAAACCTATTCATAAAAAAGGCGGCGAGAAAGAGTATTACAGACAGTTTCCCTACTGACATCTTTTCCCAAAGTATTCAAAATGGTAGCGTACTCAAGAGCAGTGCCACTCTTACGTAGAATCAGTGTACTCAGCGTATCACAGTTTCAAATCCTAAAAGTTTGCTGGACTGAGATTAATTTAATACATTCATTCATCAATCAGTGCAAGCCTTAAATAATAAAATACGGTCGTTTCTTATTTTTTTGACCTTTCCAACGCTTTTGACTGTGTAGATCATATCACTCTCTTAGATAAACTCAAGTTTCAAGATACTGATGTTTCATGCACAGCTGATTTAAAACATACCTAACAAACAGAATGCAAAAGGTTGTGCTTAATAACTCAAACAATGTTGGAAGGGTAGAAAATTTTAGTGCCTGGGGAGGAATCACAACGGAAATTCCACAAGTTTCATTTTTGGGTCGACTCCTATTACTTATATATGACCTCCAGCTAACACTGGACAAGCAGAATTGGTACTTATTGTAGACTATACTTGCGTTATAATATATCTATTAGAGAGAAAGCAACAGATAACATTGTAAATGATAATTTCCAGCCTGGAAGATCGCAACCCAGAGGATATCCAACCCAGATTATTCACCAGCAGCGTCTTAAGAATTGTCATCTTATTGTATAAATTAAAAAAAACTGGGTCAACAAATATTTGATGTTAGTCCTCACTTGACTGGCTTTTGTGAGAGTGCTGAAAAAGGACTCATTCATTGCGACGTTTGCTGCCTACTTTCAGGATCGTATCCTTAAATCCTACTTTCTTCACCAGTGAAAACCTTGGAAAGGTACTCTGAGTCGATTTGAAACAGTCGTATAAGTTCCCTCTAATATTCGTGAAGTACTCGTGGCACTAACGTCGCTACAATCATTCTCATATTCAATTCCTGTAACAGTGAAAGTTCACATGTAGCCTAACGCATTAAAAACTGTTGTCCAGGTCTCCGATGGTCTGTCTTCCACACTACAACTTCAGACTTCTAGCCTTCCGACCATTTTTTCGTGTGATGGCCTGTGACGGACGACTGAGCGATCGTCATCAGTCGGCAATCACCCTTTCCTCAGACGTTAATACACGCAAGTCCGTAACTGGCGTACAAGCGTTGTCTCCAAAAGATTACTTAAATATTTGGTATGTTTCTGCAGCAGATTTCTCAAGATTGAAAAAAGGTAATAGTCATACTGCTCTTTCAGGTCAGCCATCACAATACTGAAAGCCACTGAAACTCTACAATATAATGTTACCCGCCAAACCATTCGTTGCAACATTCCACCTTGATTCAAGAAGGATATTGGGGGAGAAATCAATATCTTTCTCTTTAGTTTTGTGACAGCCCTTTGAGAGACCGGGCCTTATGATTGCCACACCAATCTGAATATCACATCTCCGACATGTTCTTCTCAATTTTGCGATACTACTAAAAGAGCTGCCCTCAAATCAAATACACTCAAACGGAGTGTCCACCTTGTTGATCTACTGTAAGTGTCCTTCAGTCCCAATAGCCATTTGAGAGGAGTGTGATCCGTCACTACTTTAAACTAGTGGCCATATAAATAACAGCATAATTATATAATGCCATAGGTTACTAATAGCGTATACTTCTCAATCGGGGGATAATTTTGCTCTGCTTTGTTTAACTGTCGGAAGCACGCACTACTCGATCCTCAATGTTATCTACATTCTGTTGCAGAACATCCTTCTGAGCCACAACACATGTTAAAAAACAGAATAAATTCTTTTCTAAATTAGGGATTATCAAAACGGGTTGCAATTTCACTGCTCGCTTTAAAATATCGAACGCCGTCTTAAATTGAGCAGACCATTGAAATTTTGCTCCTTTCCACACCAAAGGCTTAAAGATCTGGCAGTTTCATTAAAGTTATTTACTAAATGACGACAGTAATTACAAATACCGATGAAAACGTTTAGCTTTCTCCGGTGGCGAAAAATTCTGCACAACTGACATCAAACGTCGATCTGTTCTCACACCTTCCTTGCTAATTACATGCCCAAGATAATTTACTTCCGTTACTGAAAACGACATTTATTGGTGCTTAACGTTAGTCATGCTGTTCTCATTCTTCTGAGTACCTCCTCCAAGGTCACCCAGGTAGATCAGACAGCGTTTTGGTTTCAGTCCCCTATGTACAGAATCCAATGACTACTGAAAGGTCGCTGATACATTTTGGAGTCTGAATAGCATTCGACGATATAGGAAATGAGTCCCCAGAATGGAAAAAGCTGATCTTCTGCGACTACTTCCACTTTCTGATATCCAATCTTTAAATCCATAGTGGAGAAATAGCTACACTGACCCTTGTTGTGGGGAGGCTCCGTTGTGTTTAGTATCGGATATGCATCTGTAATCGTTCATTCATTGGGGTACTGGTAGAGCAATTCTTTTTTAGTGGCATCTGGCAACTTCTTTTGTGGCCTAAATTACGGGTCCTGCGCAAGTGGCGTTGCTCGTAATGGACCATTCGGATTAAACAATTCCGTGAACTGCTGTAGCCGGCCGGTGTGGCCGAGCGGTTGTAGGCGCTTCAGTCTGGAACCGCCCGACCGCTACGGTCGCAGGTTCTAATCCTGCCTCGGGCATGGATGTGTGTGCTGTCCTTAGGTGAGTTAGGTTTAAGTAGTTCTAAGTTCTAGCGGACTGATGACCTCAGATGTTAAGTGCCATAGTGCTACACTGGACTCGCATTCGGGAGGACGACGGTTCAATCCCGCGTCCGGCCATCCTGATTTAGGTTTTCCGTGATTTCCCTAAATCGCTCCATGCAAATGCCGGGATAGTTCCTTTCAAAGGGCACGGCCGACTTCCTTCCCCGTCCTTCCCTAATCCGATGAGACCGATGACCTCGCTGTCTGGTCTCCTTACCCCAAAACCAACCAACCTATAGTTCTTAGAGCCATTTGAACTATTTTCTTGAGGTGCAGTAACCAAGCTTCCTTTGCTTTTCTATCACTTCTTTGTAAATGTTTCACCCCACGTGATGCAGATGCATAGACGGTTCCGCTTGTGGCAGATGTCCTCATTTGACCTATATATGTCATCGTCCTCAAAAACATCCAGATTAGCAGTTAGTAAGCCATTTGGCAGATTCATTCTCTGTCCACGCGACACGCACGTACTAGATTTCTGCATACAGAACAGTGTGACTTATCTAGTTCTTTGTTCGCTTCCTATGGCTCCACAGCATGTAATAAATCCTTAGGTACGCCCATCTCTCTGTTCACCCAGATCAACTTTCAAATACCTTGTGCTTCGTATCTTGCCAATTGACCTTTAGTGCCAGTGTCTGAAGTTTACTGGGTACCACATTCATGACTGGCGAACATTGCGATACTGTAACACTCGTAGCTGCCGCCCCTAGCGTATATTATGTCCCACAAAGTCCAGTTGTACGCTGAGAAAGGTCAATTTGTGCATGATGTTTAGCAGGAGTGTAGAATCCCAGGAACCCAGGACCACACAATACCCTTCATCAAAACCGGGCAATTCTTCTACATGCCCTCGAAAACACGTATTGTGCGCCATGACTTCACGTCAGTATCACCTACTTCATGCAACCTATACCGTAACAACAACAGACTGTTTCTGCTCAAGAGATCGAGACTGACTACTGACACATGAACCTCTGTGTTCACCAAAAACTTATGTTCCGTGCCATTTACACTGCCTAACAAGCAATGCTCCATCTCTGTTTACTCTTCTGTAGTCTTGTGTTCTTCTGAAATTACCGTCTGATAAATTAGGCACCCAAGTTTCTGTTTAACGACCGGTTATCAGCACGTTGCTTGTCCTGTGTTTTCTTCCGATGGACTAAATGCTCTGCGCTCGCTGGTAGCACACCGTGTCTTGTACTCGTCCACCGCGTCACTCGGAGTCACAGTACTACGTTTCGACATCTGAAGATGGGCGTATAAGACCATGAAACCCGTCGTGTCCTAAATAAAAGAACCTTACAACTGTAGCGATATTTTCAACCTCTAGTTCTACTGTTTCATTCAGGGTCGGTGCTAGTATTTCTGGCATTTATAGGAGTATATACTCTATTCGCCGTTATAATAGTTAAGAAGCAAACTGCACAAACAATAGGCAAAAAATAGACTAAACTGAACTTAACCTTCAAGCCATATCATAGCTCAACGGGATTCTGTGCACTTGTGTGCGTCATGGCAAACCCACATGTACTAAAGGCGGCTGACACAACTTGAACACATGGCAAGTCATACCCACATAAATTTCAGTGTTGATACGTCACTGGCTGAAAGCAAATTTCAGCAGTGTTCCCACAGAACTGCGACGAATCTACTGTGAAGGTCCCTACGGCTCAACATGTCCGTAATAAAATACAGAACATGAAAGTAAATATGAGTCACTCACCATACCCCATGGTCACGAACTTCAACTTGTACCGGTTGGCCTCATGTCAGAGCAGCGTAGACACCTCTTTATGTGGGTGTGGCACCAGTCATAGACGTCTGCACCACTGGGACCCACTAAGTGACACCAGATATTCGAGCCTGGTTTCAGACTCCTACAGTTGTTAAAATCTCCAAATGTGGGTGAAATCATACGGGACCTAACTGCTAAGGTCATCAGTCTCTATGCCTACACACTATGTAACCTAAATTATCCTAAGGACAAACACACATACCCATGCCCGAGGGAGGGCTCGAACCTCCGCCGGGAACAGCCGCACAGGCCATGATTGCAGCGCCTAGACCGCTCGGCTAGTCCCACGCGGCCCTACAGTTGTTGGGACAGGCCGGATGGGATGCAGTGCAGCGAAGTGTCATGCGGCAGCTGTTACGTCAGAGAACTTTTCAAACTTCTTCGATGTCCTCCATCAATTCTATTTCATACAGATGCCACACAATACATGAATCCTCCAGAAGAGGATGGACAAGTGTAGTGTAGGCAGTCTCATTAGTAGACCTATTGAATCTTCTAAACGTTCTCCCAACAAATAGGAGTCTTTGATTAACTTTTGCCTCCAGCTCTACAAATCGATCTGTAAAGTGCAGTCGCTGGTGTAGAAGATTGCAAGTCAAGCATCCAGCAGACCTACAGTTAGATGGTGGCTTCCTGTCCACCACTGTTTCACCAGAAGCTGGCAGTGCAGCTGGCAGCAGCTGCGTCCTTCCAGGCAGACTTGTGGTTTCAGAGACGATTTAAGACTGATAGGAGTGCTGAGCATCGACCTCCATAGTCTCCCCTCTCACTGGATAGGTGCAACAGATGCAAGGGCTGAAACGATGCATGGGTAATCAGCACTCAGCAACGAGACATGTGTTAATAAGTGTGGAGTATTTATGGTTGCGCTTACTGTGCGCTCTGCAGCTCTGGAGATGGCTATGACATCTTGTTTCCTTGCTTTCCCCCGCTGTTAGCTCTCCTAGTGACTTCCGACTTTCGCAACTTCACCTTTCAGAGGCTCCTTTTTGCTGGTATAGACGAGAACATCAGTTGGACTGCCGAGCAGTTTTGAGCTGTCGAGATATCGTGGTGACAATGGATATGGGAAAGAAATCCTAAATAAGACAATATAAATGACAGAAGAGGCAGTGGCTGTGGAGAAGAAAGAAAAATGAGACACTTTGAGAGAGGCAGTTCCGGTGGGATATTCTGTAAACCAGTGATAGAAAAAAAATGGCAGCGGGGGAAAGAAATAGCGTACATTTATAATGAGAGGAAGATGCCGAGAATGAAGTCTTAACTACTAAGAATCCAAAGGGAGTCTAGAGAAAAAGGATTTTGCATTGGAAAAAGGATTTAGCATTGGAAAAAGGATTTAGCATTTCTGTGTTAAAAGAGCACATGTTCATATGGCAAAGCATTTTGTGAGGAAGGCGGAATGACGATTGAGACACCTGGTCTCGCTGTTTTCTGTCAAAGTCTTGTAATGAGAAAACTTATTCGCTTTTTTGTACTCCGACAGGAGCATTTTTTCTTTGTTAGTTTATGCTTCAAAAAGCACTCCAAATCTTTAAATAATCGAAGACGACTTCTTTTTCTGGTTTCTTTCACAATTGCTCCGACTCTTTTAGGAAACTGATCTCCAACTGCCTGAACTAAAAGCTGCTCAACATGAAAAAACCGGAGAGGGCCTAGCATTCCGCCTGGTCGAGATGTAAGAAAAGTCAGGGGTGCCAGCGTTACCGTCAGAAATCCCGAAAATTCCCTGTTCTGAAAAACAGCTTCGACAGAGGAAAGTTGTGCGATAAAAATTCACGTGTCAGTATGCATCGCAACCTGGTGGAGCTGACACCGATTCCCAGCGGGGGGTGGGGGAGTGGGTGACCTCAATACCGGACACGTCCGCCGCCGCTGGGAACAGTGCCGCGCGCACCTCTGGCTGCTACACCTGCGGACAATGGCCGCCGCCGCACAATGAGCCAATTGTTGCCGGCGCGAGCGGTGTCCGCCTGCAGGCGACGTCCGCCTCTGCCTCGGCGCCGCGCCGAACAACGCCGCCATGTTTGTGCAGAGTCCGCCGACACCCGCGGTGTGTGCTCCGCGATTACCGGCTGCACGCGACCCGGCGCTGCTGCTGCTGTGCTGGAGGGCGTGGGAGGGGAGGCCGAGCAGCGCAGTGGACTGCCTGTCGCTGCCGCCGTTGTTAATCAGAGCACGCCCCGGCTGCGCGCAGTTGTAAACGCCGCACTCGAGCGTGGCAGCCACACTTCATGGCGGATCTCGCTCCACTGGCCATTCACGGCCTGACCTCTGACTTCTGAAATCTCAACACCATGCTCTACATTGTATCACATTAACACTCGCTTCTGAGGTTCTGTTCTGTTATACTTACAAGACTGTTAATACCGTTTCCCAGAACTGGCTTGAAATCGAAATAGACGCCTTGTAATAATGTCATAGTAGCGCAATTGCAGTGGAAATACGAAAGTAAAATGTTTGCCAGTCTATCTGAAAAAAAAGGAAAGAGAAGCTTTTGCCCCCACTAAAAATTAGTCATTTCCGACAATCGAGAACTTTTCCTTCTACACTTCAGGCCATTAAAATTGCTGCACCAAGAAGAAATGCAGATGATAAACGGGTATTTATTGGTCAAATTTATTATACTAGAACTGACACGTGATTACATTTTCACGCAATTTGGTTGCATAGATCCTGAGAAATCGGTACACAGAACAACCTCTTATGGCCATAATAACGGCCTTGATACGCCTGGGCATCTCTGTTTGAGCTTGGATGGCGTGTACAGGTACAGCTGCCCATGCAGCTTCAACACGATACCACAGTTCATCAACAGTAGTGACTGGCGTATTGTGACGAGCCAGTTACTCGGCCACCATCGACCAGACGTATTCAATTGGTGAAAGATCTGTAGAATGTGGTGGCCAGGGCAGCATTCGAACATTTTCTGTATCCAGAAACGCTTGTACAGGACCTGCAACATGCGGTCGTGCATTATCCTGCTGAAATGCAGGGATTCGCAGGAATCGAATGAAGCGTAGAGCCACGGGTCGTAAAACAAATGAAATGTGACGTCCACTGTTCAAAGTGCCGTAAATGGGAACAAGAGGTGACCGAGACTTGTAACCAATCGCACCCCATATCATCACGGCGGGTGATACGCACGTATGTCGATGACGAATACACGCTTCCAATGTGCGTTCACCGCGAAGTAGCCAAACACGGATGCGACCTTCATGATGCTGTAAACAGAACCTGGTTTCATCAGGAAAAATGACGTTTTGCCATTCGTGCACCCAGGTTCGTCGTTGAGTACACCAACGCAGGCGCTCCTGTCAAGGGTAACCGCAGCCATGGTCTCCGAATTGATAGTCCATGCTGCTGCAAACGTCGTCGAACTGTTCTGCAGACGGTTGTTGTCTTGCAAACGTCCCCATCTGTTGACTCAGGGATTGAGATGTGGCTGCACGATTCGTTACAGCCATGCGGATAAGATACCTGTCATCTCGACTGCTACTGATACGAGGCCGTTGGGATCCAGCACGGCGTTCCGTATTACCCTCCTGAACCCACCGATTCCATATTCTACTAACAGTCATTGGATCTCGACCAACGCGAGCAGCAATGTAGCGATACGATAAACAGCAGTCGCGATAGGCTACAATCCTACCTGTATCAAAGTCGGAAACGTGATGGTACGTATTTCCCCTCCTTACATGTGGCATCACAACAACGTTTCACCAGGCTACGCCGGTTTGTGTATGAGAAATCGGTTGGAAAATTTCCTCATGTCAGCACGTTGTAGGTGTCGCCACCGGCGCCAACCTTGTGTGAATGCTCTGAAAAACTAATCATTTGCATATCACAGGATCTTCTTTCTGTCGGTTAGATTTCGCGCCTGTAGCACGTCATCTTCGTGGTGTAGCAATTTTAATGGCCAATAGAGTAGTAACAGCTAGTCAGCAGACCGAAATCACATATTCAATCACTCCATACTACGAAGAGAATGTAGAAATACTGAATTCGGTGTTGGAAATCATTTCACGACACGAATAGTGCAATACTTTACGTATTACGACCTTCCGCTACGTCTTCGTTCATACAGCAGTTTATATTAATTTTTAGAGTAAATTACCCCTAAAAAGATTACCACTGTTTCCAAGGTATTGCGTTCATTTGTATTCGGATTTCACTCTGTATTGTTCTCGCAGGTGGACCTTGAGGTACCAGAGAAGAACACTGCAAGTTGGCTCTGAGCACTATGGGACTCAACTGCTGAGGTCATTAGTCCCCTAGAACTTACAACTAGTTAAACCTAACTAACCTAAGGACATCACAAACATCCATGCCCGAGGCAGGATTCGAACCTGCGACCGTAGCGGTCTTGCGGTTCCAGACTGCAGCGCCTTTAACCGCACGGCCACTTCGGCCGTCTCACTGCAAGTTGCACTGCAAGTTGCTTGTATCAGTACGTAAACAGGTGATACATTGATTCTTGATGAAACACTGTTGGCCGATATTACTTATTACTGTATGTGTTCGCATATTCAGTTTTTTTGTGAATTACGAAGTGATATAGCCGAAATTTGACAGGGGATTGTAACTTTACGTATATTTTAGTGAGGTAATCGACGACCCACTATTGGTGAGAGGTGAATTAATTCTTGTTCGGCCGGACGCTGGTGGAGATCCACAGGGCCATGGTAACGCCGCAGACGCAGCGACCATTGCTGACGACTCATGGTGCAGCCACAAAGGTTTCGCTGGAAATGGGGAAAACTGCGGTATGACGAGTGTGGAAGATGCGTCGATAGCTTAGGAGGACCAGCTATGCTCCCAGCAATGGCGGGCTCTGAGACAAACCGAAAGGTGGCTTCTTACAGCTCTCTGAGGGTCTAAAATGATTTACAATGAAACATTAATGCAAATCTGAGCACCACTAAAATTAGGCGCTCTGAGCCGTGGCCGGCCGGAGTGGCCGAGCGGTTAAAGGCGCTGAAGTCTGGAACCTCACGACCGCTACGGTCGCAGGTTCGAATCCAGCCTCGGGCATGGATGTGTGTGATGTCCTTAGGTTAGTTAGGTTTAAGCAGTTCTAAGTTCTAGGGGACTGATGACCACAGCAGTTGAGTCCCATAGTGCTCAGAGCCATCTCTGAGCCGTGTGCGGCTCGTGTTCGTGCCGTCTATTGCTTGACATCTTGTCCTTGCGGTACTGCCGTCCCGTTTTTTAATCGATTTACTGGCATCACTAAGTTGCTGGCTTGCCTGTCTGTGAGTGGCAGCAGCAGCGTTTATCGATGAGAGCACTGTCGTACTATCTTTGGTGTGTCGGGAATTCAGTGGGGATGCAACAGCAGTGAGGTCCTGACTACCATTACTGCCCGACTGTTGCGTACACACATGACTTGAAGAGCGACGACCTTGGTTGGTCGTTCGTTCGATCATCTCATCAGAACACCTGTATTTGGTCGGCGACCGCTTCTGGGTTCTCTGTATGGGTCGACATGTGATTCTTCCTTGTTGTTCCACCTTCATTAGTTTTAGTGCTGTTCGTGTTGTTTGTGGAAGTGTTTTCGTGGAACCATGTGTAACTTGTGTGGTTTTGACTGAGCAGTTATTTTAATGCAGTCTGGGTGATGCATGTAACCAGTCGGTTGAGTTGGAGCAGCGAGCAAGTCTCCGTGCCGTGGAGCTATGCCGGAACCGCTGTCGGCGTACACGCACTCTCAGATCGTGAGGCGCTAGCTGCGAGAGCGAGAAAGTTCGTTGCCCACCTAACCTGGACGCTGAAGTTGTGTGACCAGTTAACCTGTTATGAAACCTCAGCTGTTGTGACATCTCTTCGTTCATTTGCGCGTTGTTTCTTTATGGGCCGTTCGGGCTAGCAGCAATGTATGATGTCTTGGAGTCAGCGAAATCTTGCAGCCGTCTTCCCACATTGTGATGAATTATTAAATTGACTGTTTGTTACCAGTGAAGTTCACCAGCCGTATTTTGTGCTCTGTGGCCGTTAACGTCCCAGTTACCTGCCCTGATCGTTGGCGTAGTTTTCCGTTAGTGTGCCTTTCCTCGTCGTGTTGATGCTGTCCAACACTGGACTGGCGTCTGCTTTGCTCTACCAGTTCCCTGATCTGAGCTTGTTCTCCATCTCTAATGACCTCGTTGTCGACGGAGCTTTTTCTTCCATTGATAAAAGCGCAATGGAGAAATGTATGCAACAAATTGCGAACCGACTCAATCAGAAAGATGTGCTGTTGTTGCTGTGTAATTTAAAAATATCCTGTCAAGAATCCCGCAAATGTTTTCCCACAAAAATAACGTCTTTGATAAAGTGGATCAGATGATAATTAATAATATTTATTATCAGATTATTGTTATCTCTTTATACATCTAGTTCAAATGACCGTAGTTATTGAATATATTTACGTTTTCCACCAGATAATAAGAGAGAAACGTTTATTATGTTAACTACAGAACATTTTTTTTATTTGGGAATAAGATTTTCTTAAGAAGGAAAGTGAGCAGTTAAGATGCCAAATCATAAAGGAGTTCAGTGATTTGTTTTCTTTTTTTAAGTTCAAGCAGGTTTAAGGGTGACCTCTCAAAAGTTACTGTAATTGATTCCTAACAAACAATTGAAAATACCTGATTGACTCTGTTTCTATTTAAAATAGGTGGTCCAGCCTTTAGGGCAAAATGTCAGGCTAAATACGACGCCGCGTCCGGCTTTTCTAGACGCTGCACTCAAACAGTCAGCGCCACTGACTCACAGCATTTGCTAAACTCCAGTAGCAGATGCTGCCTAACCTGCATGCCATTGTTCCAAAATACCTTTCAAATAAGGGAGAGAGTGATGTCGCTAATTTCCTATACATCTTAGCTCCAGATTCGATGTTTTTCACGTCAGCTTCACTTTTGAGTACTAGGAAGTCTTTTAGGAACAAAGCTGCAGCGTATTTTTATTAAAACAGTCTGAGTAACACGATCAAAACAAGGGTGGTTCTACTTCATTTCCTATAAAATAAGAAATAAGTAACTATCTACGAGCTGTGACACCGGTTGCAATCAAAAATATGCTGAAAGCTACCAGCAGATCAAAACTGTGTGACGGACCGAGACTGGAACTCGGGATCTTGGACTTTCGCTGGTACACGCTGAAACACGTATGTAACGTAGCAGCGATGGTGAGGCATGTTAAAATCTTTGACCAGAGAGCCTATTATCGTGGTTAGTATGCGCTTGACCGCGCGAGTGTTGCGAGCAGTACGCTAGTAGTCGTCATGCAGTACAGTTGCGAGCAGTCTGTCAGTGGGCAGTCTGTGAGCAGGGCAGTCGGTCAGTAGTAGCAGCCCAGTGCAGTTGTGTGATGTAGTCTGTTGGCAGTAGTGGTCTAGTCGTGTCACGGTCGCGAGCGGGACGCAGTCGGCGAGCGTCGACATGGCATTCTGGTCAAGATGCTGAATGAGGTATATTGTTAATTAAGGTAATCATCAGATAATGTAAAGTTTATTTATTGTAATTAATTTCCAACAAATGCCCCAATAATAATTTCAAAGCAATTTTTTTACAAAAAAAATATCATTTAATTAAACCAACGATTTCCTTCCATTTCCCTTAAAGAAAAGTTTCAGTTAAATTTAAAAAAAAAAAAATATTATTTGCAATGCAATTCCTCCAAGCCGTGGCTAACAATAAGAGCAGAAATTTGACAAGCAGTTTCAATGAGGTAAGAAATTAATTCTGATTTTTGCACAAGGGCCAAAGACCGATATTTCGGTTTAATTGAATTTTCATTATCACTGAGATGTTTTTATCACTGAATGGACTTTCATTTTTTGTGAGGAACTTATACTTGGGTCAGATTGCGATTCTCACTTTTATTGTCATTAAATTTAATTGCAGGGAGGTTCCGTTTGGCTCCCATTTCTATTAAATATTGTCTTTTAAAATTTTTGTGGGGAGGTTACACTTGGCGACACCCAGTCCAGGATCGAATTTCGTTGAGAATCTTTTGAACAACAGTCAGATATCTGCTCTTATTTGCTTAGATATAATTAGGATTTGGCGCAACGCTTTTACTAATCTTGTGACTTTCTCTCTACAGGTCAACAGCAATTCGTTACTCTGTTGTATTTGTGTTTGTTGCTTTTTGCATCTGTGCTTATTTCTTTTGTGGACAATTGTGACTATTGTAAAAATGCCGCGAAAGACTGTGAATAGTGTACCGCGAGGTATTTTGAATGAAATTACCCACTTAAACAGCGTGACCGGTAGTAATTGTGACCCGCAGTGTCATGATGACAATCCTGCGTTCACTGACAATCAGTGTATTCCAACCACTAATGATGACTTTTGTCTTAATGATGAGCAAACGAACTCGGTTATGTCCTCTGTTGATTTGACGACAATCGATGACGCGGGACGCTCTATTGTAATGAGCGCTGCCCAGCCTAACACAACCGGTTTACTAAATTTACGTGATGAACATACAAATTTGTCTAATGAAAATGAACAGGATACACAAAGTACGACGGATTTATTTAATTCCGAAATAGTGAGTGACAGTGTAGGTCCGACTGATAATCCTTTTTGTAAATTGCAGAATGACCAAATGGTCACACAAAGCGCGACAATTCCAGGTACACAATCAATCAGCATAGATAATGGAGTAGGTAATGTTACTTTGGATCAATTTATAGCAATAATGCTACAGTTTAGGAACGAACAGAACGAAAAACAAGACAAACTTAGTGAACAGGTCAAACAATAGAGTGTAGATAACAAACAAGGTAACGAAAAACTCAAACAATACTTAAATGAAAAATTAGACGACAATTCCAGACAGTTAAATGAAAAATTAGACGACAATTCCAGACAGTTAAATGAAAAATTAGACGACAATTCCAGACAGTTAAATGAAAAATTAGACGACAATTCCAGACAGCTTAGTGAACAAATTAGAGCCGTTGCCGCGCAGTGTCATGACACTAAGGAACAGTTGCGCGCGGAAATTGAGGCTTGTTCACGAAAAAATAGCGAAGAAATTAAGTCTGTTGCGCAAGAATTAAGGGAAATGCAAACAGCCGCAACAGAAACACTCAGAGACGAAATTAGCGGAGTCGCTAAACAATGCTCTGAAAAGGCTACACAATTACGCGACGAGTTTAAAGCAATGACAGCAGAACTTTCGCGCACAATGGATGAAAAGATGACGCGAAATTCGAACAACAGAACACTCAGATTGACGAACGCTTTAATCTCCACATACAAAACAGTGATACGCGTTTCCGCAAATTTATTGAGGATCAAAATAAAGTAAAATGTCAAGTAATGGAAACAAT
Organism: Schistocerca americana; assembly: GCF_021461395.2. NCBI lineage: Eukaryota > Metazoa > Arthropoda > Insecta > Orthoptera > Acrididae > Schistocerca > Schistocerca americana. Next base: position 71,944,566 of record NC_060119.1, read on the forward strand.
CACTGCTCAGAGACAGGAAGACAAACGTAAAATGTTTGCGAAGGCAAAAACGTATGTAGATAATAATATTGCCACAGTGTCCGACGAAATTAATACCATCAAACATTCGAACTCAGAATTACGTGACGAAATTTCGGATCTTAAATCGAAAACAGACACATACACAACCGATTTTCAAACAGTGACTGACAGACTCGAACAATTAGAACTAACACAGGATTCCGATGTCGTCAAAGCTGATGTTAAAAAACTGAGCGAAACTACACGTAAGTTGCAAAAACAGATTAATGCGTCCGATTCTAAAACCGATGAACAGGCAAAAATACTGACTGAAAAATATGATGAATTAGCCAGTCGTATTGATGCTATTGAAAGTAATAATGATAATAAATCAGACGATACTGCACCGATTTCATTTAACCAAACACCTGAATTTCAAAATTTACAGCAGACAATTAATGAGATCGATTCGTCTAATAACATGTTGCGTAGAAAATTGTCGAGTTTACAACAAGAAGTGACAGAGATGAAAAGTATTTCAGTTAATAACTCAACACAGCAGACGCCACTTAGCGAACATTTGTCTGACTCACGCAGCGTGTATAATGTGAGCAATTTACAGCAACTACGCGACTTAAAATCCGAAAAGCCACGCGACTTAAAATCTGAAAAGCTACGTAACTTGAAGTACGAAATGACACAGACAAACAAATTCTCACACAAACCCGAACGTGTTTTCAAATTCAATGACGAGAACGTAGATTACGAGCAATTTTTATCCGCCAGAAAATGTAAAGAATTTAATAATGACAGAACACAGGTACACGCTTTGAGCTGTATACGACAATTTATTTTTGTACTTTCACCGCTATTGCCTGTAATGCAGAAGCCAGCTTTGAAACAGATGCGACAATTTATTTTTGTATTTACAACAGCATTGCCTATAACGCAGAAACTAGAATTAACATGGATACAACTATTTGCTTTTGAATTTATACCGCAATTGCCTGTAACGCAAAAGCTAAAATTTATTTGCAGTGCGTAATTGACCTCAGGGGATTCATTACGCTTTAATGAATATGTGCCGTAGCGAGCATAGGGCCCCGAGCTGGAGTAGTGCTGTTTCGTCTTTAGTTTTCTGCACTGCTGCCTTTTCTTCTACTATCCTTTATATCTATCAAAACTGCTCTGTAACTATTGCTCTATCTAGAATTAAGAATATGTAAAGAAAACCCGATGTGACAAATTTTTAGCGAATGTGACAATTTTCATTAGGCACTCCAGAATCACGAGAACTTAAATAACAGATAAAAATCGTAATCATCAGTATGTGTAAAATTAACAGCAAACGCATTTTTTGGTAACAATAGACGTTTTTCACCACAATAGCATGAAAGTCAACCGCTTAGCATACCTAACCAACAATGCAGTCTACAAGGTCAACCAGGCTTTAATGTTCCGCCGCGTGCACGTATAGTCCAAGATTCAACAAATAGTAACGCACGGCAGCAAGGAAATAACTACGTACAGAGAAGACAGCATTTCAATTCCTATCGCAATGCACCGTATAGGAATGACTTTCACGACAGACGTAAAAACAATGAACATAATTACCAACATACGTTTAATAACAGTCGGTCTTACCAGCAACAAAATAATCAACAAGAACATATTCTCATGAATGAATCCGACAGTAGGTATCATCCAGAGCGTAACACGTCTGGAAGAAGTAATAGAACAGTTCAAATAGTAGAAATGCCACAGAATCCTCCTAATAATAATAACACGTCAGATAGAATCTGACTAGATACTGTACAGGACGCATCTTCCAATAACGTAAGCACTACTTTAGACACGCAGAATGTTGTTCATGAAAATGTAATTACTTTTGACGACATACGAGACACTCTTTTACAGGAAAGACCATTTGTTCAGAAAACTATTTCACATCCTGTGATCGAAATTAAAGTAGGTTCATCGAAATTTTCAGCAGTAATTGATTCCGGCTCACCGATATCAGTAATAAATGAAGAAACTTTTAACGAGTGCAACAAAGAGAATACGTATCCGACATTACCATTAGGCAAAACAAAAGTGAAAGGAGCAGTATCAAGTAAAGGAGTAGACGCCAAATTACAGACGCATTTATCATTTTGTATTGGAGGTCATACTTTTCACTCAAATTTTTGGATTGTTCCTTTATTGACGACAGACGTAATTTTAGGTACGAATTTTCTGGTACAACACGACGCAGTTATTGATTTTCAGAATTCTTATTTAATGGTGAAGGATGAAAATATACAATTTGCTATAGAATTTCAGCACTCACTATCTGCGGAAGAGCAAACAATTAATCGCACAGAGGTCATTTCCGCGTCACATAACATAGACTGTAATCCCACATTGTTCACGGATACGTACGTACACAACTATAATACTCCAGACGAAGCTGACTACGACGTAATACAGATGATTTCTGATAAGGTTAAAGAGAGCAGTACAACTACACACAACGAACGAACGCAATTACACGAAATTTTTTTACAGGAAGCTCCAGTTTTCGACAACATTCCTAGTACTATGTCCGGATTTATGTATGAATTTCAAGTCAAACAGCACGACACATTTAAAGCAAAGCATTATCCCATTCCATATATCCACAGAGAACAGGTTAAAAAGGAATTGCAGGATATGCTTGACCAAGGAATTATAGAACCAGCAGTTAGTCCGTACATAAACCCGCTACATATTGTTAAGAAAAAAGATGGCTCACTTCGCCTTGTACTTGATTCACGTCACATTAATGACATTATTATTAATGAAACAGATCGACCACAGACACTAGAGGAACTTTTGCAGAAATTTCACGGTACAGCTATTTATTCTACACTAGATTTGAAATCGGGATTTTGGCAAATTCAACTTCATCCGAATTGTAGAAAATATACAGCTTTTCTCTGTTTTGGCGATTGTTATCAATTTTGCAAATTACCATTCGGCCTAACTATTTCTTCAGCAGCCTTTATTCGCGGTTTGAACACAATACTTCCAACAGAACTTAAGGACAGAATTACGACGTACGTAGACGATATTCTTATTGCAGAAGCTAACTGGTCTGAACACAATGTGATTTTAGAACGTCTGTTACAAACTTTCCATGCACAAGGACTCACAGTTAATCTTAGTAAATCGCACTTTGGCAAAACTTCTATAAAATTTCTTGGACACGTAATTTCAGCAGACGGCATTGCACCTGATCCGGAAAAACTTCAAGCTCTACGTGACATTACTATTATCAAGACGAAGAAGCAATTACGCAGTTTTTTGGGCTTAATTAACTTTTTTCGTAAATTTATTCATCATTCTGCTTTAGACACACCTAGATTATGCCACTTAACAGGTAAAAACAGTATTTGGTCTTGGGATAAGCAAGCACACTCTGAATTCATGAACCTGAAACATGCTCTGTTGAATGCACCACATTTATCGCACCCAGATCTTACTAGAAATTTTTCCATTGCCACCGACAGTTCTAACACGGCTTTAGGCGTACATATTTTCCAGGAAATAGAAGAAGATGGCTCTACAGTAATTAAAAACATCGCATTTGCAAGCCGCATTCTGTCACCTGCTGAACGAAATTATTCCGTCACAGAACTTGAAACATTATGCGTTGTATGGGCTTTCACGAGATTTAGGCACTTTCTTTATGGCAGACATACCACCGTTTACACAGACCACAGAGCGATACAATTTTTACTTTCGGCTAAATTCACTCACGACAGATTAAGCAGATGGAAACTTTATTTACAGGAATTTAATTTTACAATAGTTCACATTCCCGGCACACAAAATGTTATAGCAGACGCACTATCGCGTTCTCTCGGCAACAATCAGCAAGACGCAGCAACCAACTTCTGCAAAACAAATTTCAGTGTCATGTACATTCAGCAAGTTGCATTTGAAAACTTTATTTCATCGTCATTACAGGACATAGCACAAGAGCAAAATAAAGACAATGTGTGGAAAGAAATTAAACACCTTTGGCAAGATAAGAATAATGTTACGATTAGAAACCATTACATTGTACGCAATGACATTCTGTTTCGCCGCTCTCATCCTGACAGCAACAATTGGTTATTATGCATTCCTGACGAACTGGTTAACAAATTAATCTGGTACACTCATTTAAGTTACGCACATTACGGAGCACGAAAATGTTTTCTTGTACTGAGACAGAACTGTTATTTTTCCAACATGGAGAAACGTATACGACGAGTTTTAGCGTCTTGTAAAATTTGCCAGAAAGCTAAATCAGACACCACTTCACATATTCCTCCATTATATCCCATTATACCTGTTAAATTAAGACATATGGCCGCAGTAGACATTTTTGGTCCGATTCCGAGAACTAACAGAGGTTTTTGCTACATATTTGTCGCTGTTGAGCTCACTTCAAAATTTGTTACTTTCACTCCGTTACGCAAAGCTACTGCTAAAACTGTTTCGAAAGCATTTGTAAAACATTTTCTATTTCATGTAAGGCATGTGATGAAAGTAATTTCTGACAATGGATCTCAATTTCGTTCTGGTATATGGATACGCATGTTACGAGCTAGAAACATTTCTCCGATTTATATATCCAAGTACCATGCTTCTTCGAACCCTTGTGAACGGTTAATGAAAGAAATTGGTAAGCTGTGCCGAATATACTGCCACAAAAGACATATTGATTGGGATACACACATACTCTCATTCCAAGATGTAATTAATTCCATTCCAAATGAATCCACTATGCTATCTCCGTCTGTTATATTGAAAAACGTTGAACCACCAAACAAAATTAAAGAATTAGTAAACTTCCCTAAATTTCGTCGACTAAGACACCACGAAATAATTGACATTGCGCTGAACAACATCAAACGTGCCGCAGAGCGCCGGAGAAGACAGCAAAAACAGGTTTGTAGACGCCGAGACTTTCACATTGGACAGAAAATATTAGTACGTACACACTATTTATCCAGTAAATTAAAAGGTAAGTGCAGTAAATTTGAACTTCTATACGCAGGTCCATATCGGATTCGCAGCATCCCTCACCCCCAATGTTGTACACGTCGAAACTTTGAGAACCAGAAAATCGAAAGGCAACCATATCTCTCAAACATTAAACCGTTTATTGAATGAAGACACTTTATGATTCAACACACTATGATGCCATTTACTAATGCAATTATATTCACCTGACTAATTAGTGATGATTATCGTATTTTTTCTTGGCAAGTGCCCGGCAAGGTAAGGTTAGCAGGTCGCTTTTCTTGTCGTTACACATCAGACCGTGCACATTTTCCACTTTTTTTGTGTATATGATTGTACTCCAGTTTTGTTTGTATGCACTGTGAAATAGTTAAGATATAACACACCAGTTGACTTTGACATTTTTTTTTGCCCTATGATATCTCAACATCGTGACTGTTTTACATTTTCTTTTGCTGCTGCATTGTGATATTCTCTGTACAGTTTGCATCTGAACACTGTCAATGTCTTTGACATATTACGTTTTCTGTCATGTTATGCTGTATGGTTAATTATGTTACCATAAACCAGTCATTATTTAGTGGGTATATGATTTAAATGCAAGACATTAATCTTTGTTCATCAATTTCAGAAAGAAATGATGCGTGTAAGAAATAAATTCAACAGAAATGGGAATTTCACCTACGGAATAAACGAAAGAAGATGCAATAACTTTATGAGGAACAGTAAATGGATCAGGATTAACAAACATTAACAAGAATATACTATACTCATCGTAGAATAGCAGTCTTAACTAATTTTTTCTTTCAGAATACAAGGTGATTGATGCAGGCTGTCAGACAGAACTACACATCTTAGTTTTAGTGATGAAATATGCTAGAGATAAGGAATAGTTGTATAATGAGTAATGATGTGATTTTTTGCAGATGATAATCAATGCTGATGAATAATGATGAAGAATATGCTATTATGAATAATGAAGTTTTTTCTTTACAGGTGATGATAATAATGAAGTTATGATAATATGGATAATGAAGTGATTGATAATGAAGTTTTTTTCTTTACAGATGAGGATAATGTTGAAGTTATATTTAGGCTATGTAGTTATTTAAGTATTTGTTGCAGTTTGCTTTGACAGCAGGTGTTATATTGCATAGTAGGATGACGGAAAGTTTTGGAAAGGACAGCTATGGAACACATTTTTATACACATTTCACTACCTGTTAATTCGAAGTTCACTACTTTTCAGCGTTTCTTCTTTCAGCTCAATAATCCATTTTGTATTTTTTTTCAGGAGAAGTTTTTCATGATACTTACTAAACCTGTTACTTATTATACCTGTTCTAGTACTTGCATTTTTATTTTTTACCTTATAAATGTGATCACATATACTGCCTTGTTACATAACCTTGCTACAGCTGACTCATGACGAATGACGTTACCTATCCTCATTTGCAGCAATAGTTCAAAAGCAAATAGTGTTATGCCTCAGCAATTAATTATCGATCCCAACGCAATGCATTGCTAACAAAAAAAATGTATTACCAGTCCCACATAATGTCACTAGTTTATGATAATTCTGAATAATACTGATCAACTCTGAATAGTATGTCACTTCAGTAATGACTTCTTAATGATAAAAAAAAGATAAAATAATGCTTTGTAACTGGCCAAGGACTGCCACTGTTTATTGTAATGAGACTACTTATAATGGCCATGATTTTTAATGCTATGACTATAATTAACTGATTTTTAATAATGACTTCGTAATGATCTGAATAATACTGAATGATAAACAATGTTTTATTCTATTCAATACTTGCTGGCCACTGAGTGCCAATAATTAATGTCACTCAATGAATTATGTTATTAATTATGCCGTTAATTAGCTCTTGTTTTCAATGTTGATACTTTGTAACTGGAAAAGAATGTGTTTGTTTAATAATGCTTTGTAATTAGGAAAAAGCTAATGATTCTTACTATATTGAAATGACAAATGATTAATTACGCTTTGTAACTGGAAAAGAATGCGATTGTTTAATAATGCTTTCTAATTAGGAGAAGGCTAATGATTAATACTATATTGGAATGACAAATGATTAATTAACTATGCCATACTTTGTAACTGTAAAAGAATGCGATTGGTTAATAATGCTTTGTAATTAGGAGAAGGCTAATGATTAATACTATATTGGAATGACACATAATTAATTAACTATGCTATACTTTGTAACTGGAAAAGAATGCGATTGTTTAATAAACAGCAATGAATAATATGTCACTTGGAAAATGATTAATTAAAGAATGCAATTGTTTCATAATGCTTTGTAATTAGGAGAAGGCTAATAATTCTTACTATATTCAAATGACAAATGATTAATTACGCTTTGTAACTGGAAAAGAATGCGATTGTTTAATAATACTTTGTAATTAGGAGAAGGCTAATGATTCTTACTGTATTGGAATGACAAATAATTAATTAACTATGCTATACTTTGTAACTGGAAAAGAATGTGATTGTTTCATAATGCTTTGTAATTAGGAGAAAGCTAATAATTCTTACTATATTCAAATGACAAATGATTAATTACGCTTTGTAACTGGAAAAGAATGCGATTGTTTAATAATACTTTGTAATTAGGAGAAGGCTAATGATTCATACTGTATTGGAATGACAAATGATTAATTAACTATGCTATACTTCGTAACTGGAAAAGAATGCGATTATTTCATAATGCTTTGTAACTAGGAAAAGAAGGCTACTGATTCTATGTAAAACAATTAATGAACATTTTTCTGTAATACTACATACATGGTACAGAAATGTTCAATAACTGGGCTATGAATGCCGCAAACTACTAATGTCCTTTACCTTATGAGCTAACTACCCTGAATTACTGCAATGTCCATTTGTCCTGTCTATCCTAGTGATCATGGAGCACTATCTTTGGTTTCGCACTAATTCTACGTTGGTGTGCCTTGTAAGAGCGTGGTGTTGACACGACATACTGTCCACCACCGTGAGCGTTGAAGACGTTATTATGGTCCCACTGTTTGGTGTACCTAGTGTACTGCCAAAATGAGAACATGGAACATTACTACGACAGTTCAGTGTCTTGGCTACGCTGATAAATTCTGATGGGAAAAGAACTTCAAATTGTGTCACTTGGTGATGTACTGCTGTGGAAAGATATGGACTTTCAGAACAGCTGTGTGCAATCTAAAGTGCTACAACCATGATGCAATACTTCCCTTTCCTATCCTAATTCTTGTCACATAGTGAAAATCATTTTTTGCTAACATCATTTATGTTCATGGGTTATACATTTTTTTCGATTCGCTGAACTCCAGTGCGAGTACACTTATGGCACTTGTCGACATGATTTTTTGCCATTATGTTTATTTATTGCGAAAATGCTAAAGACATTTCTTTTGATTTGTTCTGAAGTACAAAATATGTGCACTCTTGTCTTTTATATTGTATATACATTTTTTTTTTTTTTTTGATGATATGTTCTGAACTACAGTGCATGTGCACTTATGTTAGGTGTTAATATGTTTTCTACTGAACTTCAGTGCCTGTGCACTTTTCTCATTTTTCAATATGATTTGTACTCATTCTGTATATTCAATACTTCAGTGCATATGCACTTATGTCATTTGTTACTCGTTGTATATACATTTCGTCATTTGCTAATATGTTCTCAACTCCAGTGCGAGTACACTCATGTCACTTATCAACACGATTTTCTGCCATTCTGTTTATTTGTTCTGAAAATGCTAAAGAATTTTTTCAGTGCATGTGCACTTTGTTTTCTGTCAAATAATTTGTATATACAGTTTTCTGATTTACTACTATGTTTTGTACTCACATCCTGTCTTTGTCTGATATATTTTGTACTCGGCGCGTGTGCACCACATTTAATTTATGTACTACATTTGAATATTCTGTAAATTGTAAAAATTGATTAATTAAAAAACAAAAAAATTCTTGCGATGGCAAGTCCAAATGACTCACCATCGCTGCCAAATTTTTGCCCCCCCAGTGGAGGGTTATGAAACACGTATGTAACGTAGCAGCGATGGTGAGGCATGTTAAAATCTTTGACCAGAGAGCCTATTATCGTGGTTAGTATGCGCTTGACCGCGCGAGTGTTGCGAGCAGTACGCTAGTAGTCGTCATGCAGTACAGTTGCGAGCAGTCTGTCAGTGGGCAGTCTGTGAGCAGGGCTGTCGGTCAGTAGTAGCAGCCCAATGCAGTTGTGTGATGTAGTCTGTCGGCAGTAGTGGTCTAGTCGTGTCACGGTCGCGAGCGGGACGCAGTCGGCGAGCGTCGACATGGTATTGTGGTCAAGACGCTGAATGAGGTATATTGTTAATTAAGGTAATCATCAGATAATGTAAAGTTTATTTATTGTAATTAATTTCCAACAAATGCCCCAATAATAATTTTGATTTCAAAGCAATTTTTTTACAAAAAAAAGTATCATTTGATTAAACCAACGATTTCCTTCCATTTCCCTTAAAGAAAAGTTTCAGTTAAATTTAAAAAAATAAAAAATATTATTTGCAATGCAATTCCTCCAAGCCGTGGCTAACAATAAGAGCAGAAATTTGGCAAGCAGTTTCAATGAGGTAAGAAATTAATTCTGATTTTTGCACAAGGGCCAAAGACCGATATTTCGGTTTAATTGAATTTTCATTATCACTGAGATGTTTTTATCACTGAATGGACTTTCATTTTTTGTGAGGAACTTATACTTTGGTCAGATTGCTAATTTTTGTTTAATTGTCATTGTCAGTAGATTTCATTGCGGGAGGTTACACTTGGCTCCCATTTATTATTATATTTTTTATTTAAATATTTCTGTGGGGACGATATTGCTTCTTGGCTCCTATTCATTTTATATTTCTGTCTTTTTAAGTTTTTGTGGGGAGGTTACAACGCTCTACCGACTGAGCTACCCAATCACGATTCACAACCCCTCCACACTGTTTCAGTTCTGCCAGTACCTCTATTCCTACCTTCTAAACTTCACAGAAGCTCTTCTGCAGAACTAGCACTCCAGGGAGAAAAGATAATGCGGAGACATGATTCAGCCACATCCTGGGCTTCTTCGCGAATGGCAAAGGTCCCGAGTGCGAGTCTCGGTCCGGTACACGGTTTTAATCTGCCAGTATTATTCATATCAGCACACACTCCGCTGCAGGGTGAAAATTTCATACTGGAAAAGATATGCTCTTGTGTTTGTTGCTCCAAAACATTAAGCCTAGTTTATTCCACATATCAAATATAAGTGGAGTTGCTTGTGAAACTCATGTTTAAATACCTTGATAGCTAGGAAGAGTTGGTTGACTGAACTGGGTTAGGGACCAAACAGCGAAGTCACTGGTCCCATCGGAAGACGGAAGGATGGGGAAGGAAATCGGCCGTGCCCTTTCACACGAACCACCGCTGCATTTGCCTGAAGCGATTTAGGGGTATCACGCAAGACTTTAATTAGGATGATCGGAAGCGGGTTTGAACCGTAGTTCTCTCGAATGGGAGTCCAGTACGCTGCGCCACCTCACTCGGTACTAGCGATGTGAAAACGTTCGAAATCACCGAGGAGTGATAAACGTTTTGAAGGTCCTTGGCAAAGATTATCTAGCTAATTATAAATGTGACGTATCTTGTTTTATTTTATTAGAGTCCTGAAAATACAGTTTCTAGCTGGAAAACTAAAAGTTATTTGATTAGAATGAAGAATGATGAAGCCCAGCGTCCAGTAAATTGGAAACAACTGCTGACAATTGCGGTAAGGTACTTGCCATTTTTGTACATGAGCGTGGTACTAAATTGTATCCACATTAATGGACGATAAAAGTAATTTCCCAAGTTTCCCTGTATGTCATTTGTAAGACAATATGGTACAGTGCATTGTTTGAGCGTAGAGTACTTTCCTGTTTTCAGATGGTCGCTGTAAATTTTCTGGCGCCAGGGATTTTTAGAGAAGCAAAGTACCCTTTATGAAACTAGCAACTACAGAAAGAGAGCAAAGCGCTCCGGTCAGTGCCTGTAGCGCTGAAGCCGTTTTGTACGGGCTGAATGCGGCGTGAAAGACTCCAAAAAGTGTGTAACTGGTAAAAGAAAACTCGACAGCGGGTCACGAAGTACAGGAAAAACCTACTCGTACTTGTGGATGGGAATCTTCAGGTTAGGAAGTGACGATATTCCCAAGGCCATACTGCTATTGCCATTTGCAGATAAATCTAATCACTCTGAAGGCTCTGTAGTAGAGAGTAGCGCTCTATTGAAACTGAAACTTGACGCACAAACAGTGGGGATCGCTATCGCTGGTAACGCGAGTACGTTCAATTAGAATACATGTTGTTATGACTGGGCTCGCACGCTTTGAACTAAATGTTTGCTAGCATCTATCAGGACTTAGAGCAAAGGTCTTCCGGTAAAGACCATAGGAACCATCCTAGCATTTGCCTTAAGCGATTTAGGGAAATCTTGTGTGCCCAGATGGGGATCTGAACCACCATTCTCCCGATTTAGATTCCAGTGTACTAACCACTGTGCCATCTGCTTGGTAGGAAGCTAAATAATGAAATAGAAAACTATTGAGGGAAATTGGGAATTTGCTAGTAAGATCATGGCAACGGCGTTGCCGCTGTGGTTACACCGGTTCCCGTGAGCTCACTGAAGTTAAGCGCTGTCCGGCGTGGCCGGCACTTGGATGGATGACCATCCAGCCGCCATGCCCTGTTGCCATTTTTCGGGGTGCACTCAGCCTCGTGATGCCAATTGAGGAGCTAATCGACCGACTAGTAGCGGCTCCGGTCGAAGAAAACCATCATAACGACCGGGAGAGCGGTGTGCTGACCCCACGCCACTCTTATCCGCGTCCTCAACTGAGGATGCCACGGCGGTCGGATGGTCCCGAAGGGCCACTTGTGGCCTAAAGACGGAGTGCTTTTAATAAGATCATACCTGTCAAATGTGAAACTGGAGAGGTAGTTTTGATAAACAATAAAGAACAGTCGAAGGGAGAAATGCAGAGTTACATATTCTTTGGTTAATTACTCATGGTCTAAGCTGGTAGCCACCCTATGGCAGATTCATTCTTAGTGAGTATGGGATGCTCGGCCTTCATGTAAATCTTTTCATTTTCATGGTCAGCAATCTTTTTTTTTTTACTGTCTTACCTGAAGGGAATAACTGGAATCTCTATGAATTACAATTATTCTGATGTTTATTGTGTATCCCGCAAGTACAGGACTTTGAGCAAACGTGGAGTACGTCGTAATGATAGTTGGATGTGTTGCACATGTTATCAATCTTGAGTCACTGGATATCGAACCGTTTCAATAACAAGTATTTCGGTGTAAACCTACATCTTGTGTAGTGAATGCTGGCAGATTCCAGCTATATGCAGCCCTGGCTAAAGACATTTGCCACTCTGTGCAGATCTAATGAGGAAGGATAGCAAGGGAGCAACGGAGATGGGGGTGAGCAGTACAGACAGAGCCGAAATTCTGCAGCGGTGGACAGCTTTGTAAAGTACATGCATGAGCCAGCAGCTCACAGAACTTATTGCCAACACGTATACATTGGTTCCTGTTCCAAGTAGATGGATGCTGGCTGTCTTAGCTCCGAGGAAGGAAGTGCTGAGAGTACGTAAGTGGATAATACCTGATGTGTGTACTCTTGAGTGGTGGCGCACAAGAAGAGTGTTGTGCCTGGACAGTGGTGCTTGATGTAAATTTGTGGTAAGTTCCTATGGGACCCTAGACTTACACACTTCTTAATCTAACTTAAACTAACTTAACGCTAAGGAAAACACACACCCATGCCCGACGGAGGACTCGAACCTCCGACCCCCGACGTGGGGGGAGCCGCGCGACCGTGGCAAGGCGCTTCAGTCGGCACAGCTACCCCGCGCGGACGTGCTTGATATTAACGCCGTTGTGGACTACTAGCATTCTAGCTGAGATTCAATTTCAAGTTGTGCTAGAAACTGGAGGGTTCAGCGTTCTCTTGTTTACTACTGTCCTAATTGTGGTGTTACACTGCAGCGTTTCCCTAAATCTCTCATACAAAATGTTTCATGATATTATATGCTCATCCGCTTTGGTCAGTGTAGTCGCACTCTTAAGTTGTATCATAGCTACAGACAGTATTCAGTACTGCAAGAGACTGCTCTGCTAATTTCTTGTTTTCTTCGTTACTTTTATTGCAGAGCTGAAAGCATTCGAGCTGGCTGAGACGGGATGAGATTTTACTGAAAGGAACGGAGGGGAACATTATAAAGGTATTAGAGCCAAAGGCTGACTCCCAGTGCAGGTAGCGGAGACCGGAATTTACTTCGTCCACTCCCGCACTCTGGCCGGTCCACAAGGCCAGTTCTCTGCCAAAAGACAGAATTGTTCGAAGAATCCTATCAGTAAAATAAAAATCTAAGCCAGGTGTAACCCTTTGATTCAAGCTTTTTCTTTGGTTCATGGTGCCATTTTCTGTTCAGTTTTATGGATTCCCATGTATGCCTGCTTGTAAGTCTTTCTGATCGTCTATTTCAGAGTCGAAGCACGGAATGGGAGAGGATTCTTGGCATCCTATCCACACCACAGATGGCTAATAATAACAAAATCCGCACGTGTAGGAGTTTGTTTCACATTATTACAAAATTATTAATAGACAGCGCTTGCAATGTCTGCTACTACGGCCCGGCGAGATTCCTACTCTGGCAGAAACAGGTAAGTTGCATAGCGTTAAGTTACCGAAAAGTAAATATTTCTGCTACAAGAGATTTAGATCTGTATAGAAGGACACTTTAGTACTGAGAGCGGAGGATGGACCATAACCACTGTGATCTTATGCATTCATAGTGCACAAGTGTGGTAAGAATGGGTCAGCATTGAATCAAAAATGGTTCAAATGGTTCTGAGCACTATGGGACTTAACATCTGAGGTCATCAGTCCCCTAGAACTTAGAACTACTTAAACCTAACTAACCTATGGACATCACACACATCCATGCCCGAGGCCGGGTTCGAACCTGCGACCGTAGCAGCAGCGCGGTTCCGGACTGAAGAGCCTTGAACACCTGGGGCACAGCGGCCGGCAGCATTGCAATCACCGATTCGGTAGGGACGCAGTATTGGTTAACATCCACCAGGAGCCAACCAACGGTACAGTTTTAAAGTTATACTGCCAGCTAGTTGCTTTCATTATGCACTTTGTCGGTTTTACTGCTGTTTGTGATTACATTGACGAAAAAAAAAAAAAAAACCTCAGGAGCAAGAATAGTTAATGTGAAGTATTGAAACTTCAGAAATACATTTATTTAGTTAAATCTAGTTAACACATTTAATTGATTAACAAAGCAAAATCACAGGCTAATGTACGGGCGACATAAGCTACTGCAAATGTGAAATGCTAGTACATAAATAACCATTGTAATTGGAAGAATGTTAAACTAAAGAGTGCCAATATGCACTGTGGCGTATAGGTACGGGATGTTAGTTTGTGGGATGAGGTTTCTTGCCTGTTGCTCTTGGTCGATCAATACAGCGACGGGCAATGCTGTATGTGGATGACGCTGGAGACCTGGTCTGATGATGTCCCATACGTGATCTGGTGATCAAGCAGGCCTACGCTAAATGTAGATATTCGGTAGAGGATGTTGGGTGACAACCGCACATGTGGGCGAGTGTTATCCCGTTGAGAAATGCCCCTTGAATGCTGTTCACGAACGGTCGCACAGCAGGTCGAATCACCAGATTGACGCACAAACTTGTAGTAAGGGTGCGTGGGGTAACTACAAGAGTGTTCCAGACCGTAACTCCAGGTAGAGGTCCGATGTGTCCAACAGGCAGACGGGATGGTTGCAGGTCCACAACTGACCTCCTTCCAGCCAACACACGGCAATCAGTGACACTGAGACACAACTAACTTTCATCAGAAATCACAACAGACCTCCAGCCTTTCCTCCAACGCGCTCTCATGCGACTGGGGCGAAATTTGAGTAGACATCATTTTCCACATGTAGAAACACGTCTACCAACTTTTGTTTTATCGCACATCGGCGTTGCGATTTCTTTTCCATCAGTGTAGTGTTATGTGTTCTTCCTGTAATCCATTGAGCATCATTATTCTTATAATTATGCTTTCTCGTCCTCATACACCTACGTGAAGATTGGATTTCGCAATGATAATCCCTTGCCCATTTGTTAAATGTTCATTTGTATATCTCAGTATGTAATTCAGATGTTGAAACTTCACGATAATAAATCTGATTGTTATAGTGACCACTTTTTTCTGTTACTATCACACCTGTGTGTCAGCTGCTACCCTTATTTTAGTGTTTGATTGGGCCATTCTTATTAACTTTCATTCAGTAAGACGTTTCTGTTTGCACAACATTACCATTTTCTTAAAATTTGCTGTTTCTTATGGGGTGCTTCCCTCATGTTGAGGTCACTAGAGGGCAGACAGCAGCACCTTAGGGGTATGCGAAACACCTCAACTGGCCTGCTGCAAGGATCATGCATGCGTGGCTCATGTATGTTTCAGCTGTTGAATATTTATGGGAATTAGACCCTGGTGTTTGGTCTTACGTTATTGTATGCTAAATGGGTTATCTGTTCATATGTAATTGGTTGGCTCAGTATCTGGTTTTGCTGGAGGCACAAATGCCAGCATGGTGGCAACATTTTACTAAGTTGCTTCATTCATGCTGCCTTTAGCTGATTATCAGAATGCTGTTAGCTTTATATGTTTAGCGTCAGTTTTACTTGTATTAAATTCGTGAGTCATAAGCCTGTGACCAACATCCTTATTCAAGTGTTGTTCCTTCCAGACTGTTTAGTTAATTAACTTCAGAGTTGTTGATTTACCTTTTGCTCTCCTGTTCTTGTGAAGCTACATTTATTTTAAAACCCAGGAGTTTTACCGAGGTGTTATGTTATGTAAGGTACTAGGTACATGTGTATTTGCTGGAATCGAGTTCAAGTAATATTTCCTGGCGTATTATTATTCTCACGCTCTCTGATGTGCTGGATAGTACTATTAAAAATGTTTTCCATTTTTTGAAGTTTTAAGTTCCCCCCCCCCCCCTCCCCCACTAGTTCCGAAGCCACTAGCCTGTCCCAGCGTTTCCTGCATTGTAGCAATGGTAGCAATGTTGCAGAGGCGGCATTAGGCACTGATGAAACGGAGATGTCTACGATAAATCAGAGTTATTAATAATTTGTCCCGCTATGGTCACTGTGTGATGTTATGAAATGAAATCTCGATGATTCGTCTTCATATTGACCGAGAGAATTGTCTTTCGAAGGGATGTCGTGGCAATTTCTGTCCCAGTGCCACGTTAGATCGTCAAAATACCGAGGTGGCTGGAGGGTCCTGCCCATAATGCTCCAAACGTACTCAGCTGCTGAGAGATTCGGCGACCTTGCTGGTCAAGGTAGGTTTTGGCAAGAACGAGATAGAGGTGTCCTTTGCTTTGGAGAAGTCAACAAAGTGACAATATTTGGTAGACTACTGCCAATAGCAAAGGAGGAATGACTGCATTTAGAAGAGTGCAGTCAAGGAAGGAGACACAGTGCTAAGACAGCAGGCTGTTCATCAGAATGAGATTTCCAGTCCTCTTCCGGGTACCCAGGTATAGATTTTTTTCATTGTTCCTTTAAGTCATTTAAGGTTTTATGTGGGTCTTTTGTAAAGGATATACACATTTCCTTCCCTACCATTCCCTAGTCCGAAGGTGAGCTCTGTCAATAATGGCATCATCGTCGACGAAATTTGAAACCATGCTCTTCTTTTCTGTTTTCATCGTTGAGGACAGCGGAGAAGGATCCAACGAATTCTGTAAAATTTGATACTCCCCAGTAGAGGCATCAAAAGAGATGCACATCTTACTCATCGTTTCACCAAAGTGAGAAAGAATGTACAGTGTTATTTTGAGTTAGCAAAGCTGACTTTATTGGACTCCTTAAAGCACCCTGTGGTGCTGATTGCAATTCGCTTCAACACTATGGTTACGTGACTGGCAGACAACCCATGGCCGATATGGAAAAGACCATAAGTAAGAAATCATGCAAAAATGTATGTGTGGAAACATTATCAAAAATTGTGGACGAGCAGGTGAGATCTTGTTTAGTAATGGTAAATGGTGTCAGTGTGTGAAATATTACTTAAACGGCGACGCAAAGGTGTTGGTAGTCTGTATGATTCCCTCAAGGGAAAGAGCTTCTAAACTCAGGGTGTCAATAATACGTTGGTTCATCTCTGACCCTTATGCAAGCATTCATTCGTCTTCACATTGACCGAGAGACTTGTTGGATGTCTTTCTAAGGGATGTCGTGACAATTTCTGTCCCAATGCCACGTTAGCTCATCAAAATCCGTAGTGGTTGGAGGGTCCTACCCATAATGCTCCAAACGTGCTCAGCTGCTGAGAGATTCGGCAACCTTGCTGGTCAAGGTGGGTTTTGGCAAGAACGAAGACGGGCGGTAAAAACCTCGCCTTGTGCAGTAGGGCGTTATCTTGTTGAAATGTAAGCCCAGGGTGGCTTGCCTTGAAAGTCAACGTAACGCGGCATAAAATATTGTCGCAGTGCCGCTGTGTTGTAGGGGTGCTACAGATGACAACCAAAGTAGTTGGTTGGTTGGTTTGAGGTACGACGGGACCAAACCACAGTCCCTTTTTCCTGATCCAAACTAGCCTCAGGGTAAATCAACACCCAAAGTACGTTTGGGAAAGTAAAAAGGGGGAAAAGGAATGCGGAACCACACCTAAGAACAAAACGATTGGAACGAACAAAAAACGGAGGAAATGGACACCACGAGCAAAAGAAGATGAAGGTACTAGGACCATAGAGCAGGAGGTATGGGATGGCTGATCACAGGAATAAAAGAGGATGAGCCAGCCACTCTGCAACACACTAAAATGTCCACCCCAAAAGATAAGGCTAGATGAAGACATGAAGGGACAAGACGAACACGAAGGCAAAAAGAAAGTAAAGAAAGGGTGACAGAGAGTTAAAATGGAGGAAGGGTGGAGGCCCTAGAGAGAAGGCAAAACACCCACCCTTAGATGGTATGATATAAAGCCCCCTCACGAATAAAACGTAGAACAAAATCTGCTGTTGAGCCATTGTCGCCCAACACCGTAGGTAGGGTGCTGGGAAGGTTAAGTCCACCAAAGAGCGGCTAAAATTGGGCAGTCCAGCAAGAGTCGGACGGCAGTCTTAGGGGAGCCACAGCCGCACCGAGGTATGTCCTTGCGACGGAGGAAGTAACCATTTGTTAGCAATGTATGGCCAATGCGGAGCCGACAGAGAAACACAAAGTGCCTGTGAGAGGCCCTTCATTGAAGACTTCCACACATTCGTAGTCTCCTTAATAATACGCAGTTTGTTGTGAATACTGTTATGCCATTCTGTATCCCAAAGCCGAAAAACCTTGCGGCGTAATAAGGAACGTAGATCAGTTACCGGAATTCCGATCTCCATAAGCGGCTTCTGCGTAGCCTGTTTGGCCAGCCTGTCATAAAGTTAATTGCCTTGGATGCTGACGTGACCTGGGGTCACTGAATAACTGGATCGTTCCATGGCACAGATGGACTCCTGGATGGTCGCTACCAAAGGATGGCGACCGTAGCACTGTCGAGAATTCATCTAGGTTGTATGGCCGTGGTCCATGGAATTCTTCTATCCCTGACGTTTCGTCCAAAGCTACGTTGGACACCCTAGGATGTGCTCCTGGTTGTGCTGAGTCTTGCCAACTGACAAGTCGGAAGTCGAAGAACGGCCTAAATACCGTGGAATGTGGGCGTGGTCTGGATTTCACGTGATACCAGAGATAAACCTCGTCAAGGATAAAATATATCAATCATAGTAAATCAAAGACAGAAACTTCCCATCGATTCTGTAGCGCCACCGTCCACAAATCGCTGAGTGTCATGGCTTCTTCTGTTAAAATTATCCCCATGTTTATATATTTCGATGGCTATATATCTTCATCTTGGGTCATCTGCCCTAACCAGGGGCTCTCCCCACGGGAGACACCCAGCCACCGCAAAGGCCACCTGGCACGATGGCCACTGCAGGGTGTCCTGATGACCCAATAAGACGGGAATCTATTCTTTGACAGAGGTCGAGAGTTTACAGCTGAGAAATCAGCAGTGCGATCCCAGCGTTGTCAGGGGGCTACCACCAAATGGTTACATGACGGCCCCACCACAACGGACTGGCTACCATGCTGGATACTGGGCGCAGAGAAATCCAATAATGCCATGGGCAAGAAAGAGGGCAGGAAACCACGGGAGAAGATGACTTATCCTGGAAAGTGTCCTCGTCTAAATAGTGGAATCGCAGGCGGAGATGCAAAGCCACGACAACAAGAGGTTCAGGAGATCGAATCGAAGGGCACTATCGATAGCTTGTGCACAACGTAAGGTGTCCTTCCCAATATGGTACGTACTTCTGTAGAATTTGGAAAATGGCAGGTCAAACCGTAGAATGGGACTGGAATTGATATGGCCGAAAAAGTGGGAGACTCCTTTTAGTCGCCTCTTACAACAGGCAGGAATACCTCGGGCCTATTCTATCCCCCGGACCCGCAGGGGGAATCAAGGTGGTTCTGCTATGAAATAAGTGGCACCTCAGACCATAATTCGTGGTTGTCGCGCCGTATGGCGGGCGCAATTTGTTGCAATATCTACCACGCGCAAACCATACCTATTTGCTGTAGTTTATAAGTGCTCTTGTTTGATTGTGTAGTTGCGTGCTGCTACGTGGAACAACAGTCAATTTAATCAATACATGCTTCGATTTTAGTGTTATGGAAGTTCCATTTTTGTATGTAGGAGACCAAATAACGTAAAATTCATAACTATTGCCATTAGTCCAACATAAAATTGGTAACTATTGTCATTAGTCCAAACACGATTACCATGTCATATTAACGATTTGGGAGACAATCTGAGCGGCCATCTTCGGTTGTTTGCTGATGACGCTGTCGTTTATCGACTAATAAAGTCATCAGAAGATCAAAATTAACTGCAAAACAATTTGAAGAAATATTGGAATGGTGTGAAAAGTGGCAGTTGACCTTAAATAAAGAAAAGTGTGAGGTCATCCACACGAGTGCTAAAAAGAACTCCTTAAACCTCGGTTACACTATAAATCAGTCTAATCTAAAAGCCGTAAATTCAACTAAATACACTTAGAAAATGTAACAGACCTACTAAGGAGACTGCCTACACTATGCTTGTCCGTCCTCTTTTAGAATACTGCTGCTCGGTGTGGGATCCTTACCAGTTAGGACTGAGTACATCGGAAAAGTTCAAAGAAAGGCAGCGCGTTTTGTATTATCGCAAAAGAGAGTGTCACAGAAATGATACAGGATTTGGGCTGTACATCATTAAAAGGAAGGTGTTTTTCGTTACGACGGAACCTTCTCACGAAATTCCAATGACCAACTTTTTCCTCCGAATGCGAAAATATTTTGTCGACACCGACTTACATAGGGAGGAACGATAACCAAGATAAAATAAGGGAAATCAGAGCTCGTACGGAAAGATATAACTGTTCATTCTTTCCGCGCGCTATAAGAGATTAGAATAATAGGAAATTGTGAAGGTGGTTCGATGAACCCTCTACCAGGCACTTAAATGTGATTTTTGGAGTATCCATGTAGATGTAACGTCAGCTAATGTTGAAGATAGTGTTTTAGATCAATAAACCAGATAGTTATACATAACCACACTTTCCGGTCAATATAACCAGATCACCACTCCCCTTCCTTACTGTATGCAGATTGTGTTGAACTCCATTACAAAGAATGATTCGAAATGTGAAGAAAAGGTTGCCGAAGGAATGATTAAACACTTCATTGAATAATATCTAATTAATATAGAATTTTGGTCATCTTCAGCCAAACGGTTACTGCCCTCTGTATAGAATGTGTTGGTTCTAAGGGCAGCTAGCGTTATCTGCTGCGTTGTTAAATTCATTATTTTTGAGGTTCCGTGTAGAACCGGAAAATATAATTAAAATCGGGCTGTTATTGTTGATTAGTATCGCTCTACCAATAACCCCATCATACAGTAAGAGGTTAATGTGTGCATAGGAAGTATCAGAGAGCAGATAGCGTATAACCGCAGATTAAATATTCCTCAATGCAGAGCAAAATAGCACCGGTTACGAGACTATTTGTGACCGTGTACCAATGAGTTACGGCTAACCACACCTAATAGTACAATCCGACGGAAAATTAGATTTGTATAGCCAGAAAAGTCAGTAATTTAGTGGCTCAAATGGTTCAAATAGCTCTGAGCACTATGGGACTCAACTGCTGAGGTCATTAGTCCCCTAGAACTTAGAACTAGTTAAACCTAACTAACCTAAGGACATCACAAACATCCATGCCCGAGGCAGGATTCGAACCTGCGACCGTAGCGGTCTTGCGGTTCCAGACTGCGGCGCCTTTAACCGCACGGCCACTTCGGCCAGCAGTATTTTAGTGCTTGTGAACGATGCGTAGGTCATAAAAGCAGAAAGATTGCTTTTCAGCAAACTCCACGCATTACTAAAAAGCTATGACATAATGAAATAAAGCTTCCGATCAACCGAGTGACGAAACATCAGCACGTCTCCATAAATCTAAAACGGCTGCTGCTGGTCGCACTTGTAGGCGGGGTGTTAACTGTATTGGCATTGATCGATGTGGCATGACGGTAAATTAATGACTGATATTAGCGAGATAATGACGTCTTGCATGTGATATGCTGAAATGATAATGACTTGGAAATGAATGGTCTCAATCTTTCAGCTGGCACCTCGGGCTCATATTTCCTGGTTCCGGCCCTGTCACAAGTCCCGATTTTCCAGAGAAGTACAATGTTTCGAAGTACGAAAGGAGAAATAAAAATTTATTGCAGGCGTCTTGTAGCGCTGGGGGAATGGTGGAATGCCATCTCCGCGGGCAATTCAGCCAACCTAGTGAAGTACGGGTCGTGTAACACTCGCCACAGTGCTATGTTCTGTAGCACTTGCAGCTTCTCTATCTCGTGCGAAGTGGCCTAGGCCCACTTGGGACACGCTTACTCCAAAATGCAGCGGTACACTTGACGCAATCCTTCGCAATTACTACAATACGGAATTGTAGAACACTATCGTTAGATGTGTTCAGTGGAACTTTCTCTGGAATGAAACTAAGTTTCTACATTTAAATCAACATAAATACTCCGTTGGCAATTGTATGGTGCACGGCGGTCAGTACCTTGCACAACTAGTAGTCACTACCTTTCCTCTCCCACTCACAAGAACGCTGCGGGAAGAACAACTGTCTAGATGCATTAGTACGATTCCTAATTTCTCCTATCTTATTCATGGTCTTTACACGAAATGTACTTTGGCGGTAGTAGAATCGATTTTGCAGGCAGCTTCAAATGCCGTTTCTCTAATTTCTCTTAACTGTGTCTTGTCGAAAGAACGTCGTCTTGCCACCAGGAACTTCAATCTCAGTTTCCGAAGCGTCTTCGTAATACTCGCATGTTGACCGAACTTACCACTAAATAATGCTTCGGTGTCTTCCTTTAATCCGATCTGGAGCGGATCCCAAACACTCGAGCAGGACTCAGGAGTAGGTCGCACTTATGTGCTGTACGCGGTCTCCCTTAGAGTTGAGCTGCACTTCCCTAAAAATTCTCCCAATAAACCGAAGTCGACCATCCGCCATCCCTACTAGCAATTTTACAGAGGTGAATACGATAACAGTTTTTTACCAAACCGTTAATTTAAATCCAATTGTGTTCACTGTATGAGCAGTGAATATTATGCGAAATAAATATTAAAATCTGTTTTTATGATCTTTGAGGGAAAATGGCTAATGATGGGAATTACAGAAAGAACATCAATTAATGTAAAACGTAAAATCAGGCTGTCAGTACTAACTGTCGAAGAACAGTGCTGTCCGTAGAAGATAGTCCACCAATCTGAGAACGATCCATAGTATTGGGTGCCGTTTAATTCCTCAGCAATCAAAGAAAACAGTCGACCACCCAGAAAGGGACTATTCTGTTGTTGTTTACATTGTAAGCTGTCTGTTGTGATTTGCCAACTTCTGTGAGTCACGTTTTAGGCATTCGCTACTCTTTGATATTGTATCTATACTCATTGCCAGATTATCGGTATATTCCCTTCTGCTTCTGCTGCGTTGCTTTGTCTTGACTAAGATCTTAAGAGGCAAGCGACGGCTCCTACAACAAGAACAGAAGGCATGGTTACTGATCGCATGGCTTTCACGTTCAGGGAGAACAAAGCTGCCTTTGTTCTACTCTATTCGATTTTGTTCTCGTGGCTGGTGGTACGCGGTTTGCTTGTGTGTATCACGATGAGTCAAAGAGCGTGGGTGCTTTGAATCACAGCGAAAAGGAAGCAGAGTGATACACGAACCCAGCCTTGCGTTCGTATATGTGAGGCTATGCTGAGAATTGGTAATAATATTTCCCCATAACCTGCTCCTGCAGACGAGGTAATATATTTCTATAATAACAAACTTACACAACCAGATTGAAAAAGAATTTCCTTGAGTGCTGAACCAATACGAGCAGCAGAGTGAAATTAATGGTCACGATTAATTTTAGACAGGTGCTGTTCTCTTTACACGCTGTATTTGATTCATAATAGAGTTGAGCGAATAGGTTTTTCATCCATCGAAGATTCCTAGCATTTTGTTTATTTCACAAGTACTCTGTGGGTGAAATCTTGACCTCGTCGTGGCTGTGGGTACAAAGAGACCTTTATGTTATTAACTACGAAGTTCTTCGTAAATGGATTTGTGTACTGTTGTTTTTAAATAATCAGTCGTTATCATAAAATCTTTTGCAATTATTTACACGTCGTTACTACAGCAAAAGTACGATTATTTACACTCTGTCTCAAATGCATTTGCTTTGTTCAATATCGATAACTTGTTACAATTTTGTGTAATCAGCACCTCCGTTATTTTAATGAGAATGATTCTCATACAACATATATTTTTTTAAAGCAAAAGATTGCTTGTAATTTTCCGGTAGACTTACTGAAGATTCCATAAACTACGGTATATTCTAATATTTCGGATCTGCAGTTGTGGTGCCGTGTTCTACGTAATTTGTGATTATAGCTTCTGTTCTGAGCTTCACTCTAAAAGGGTTTTCTGAGATGTAAACAAGAATCAGGGATGCTCCTTAACCTTGGTTCCCCTGCGAGATGCAATATAAGAAATGTTTAGAGGATCACAAGTTAGTATTTGTGATAGGGAGTTTATGCACTGTTCGAAGAGCTTACGGATTGCAGCCGATCGTCTTAAACTTCACTGCATGACGTTTCAACTGGACACTGCCAGTCATCAGGTGAGCCGTGGAAGTCCCACTTGGCTCACCTGAAGATGACTGCCAGGTGTCCAGTTGAAATATCGTGGAGTGAAATTTACGACGACCGATTGCAATCCCGAAATCTCTTCGAACATTTAATTCGTCTGGAAAATTTGAAATTGCGCAATTTGTTCACTATTAAACAATAAATAATATCAAATGCCCAATCAGCCTTTCCACCAAGTACGTCTGTCTGTATGAAGATTGTTCTTGAAGACAAATTACAATGTAAGATTATTTTATGCGTCAACATATTTGGAGAACGGAGGATATTTTCGTGACACAAGACCCTGTGCGGATTTCACATGCCCATTCAGTTCATTTAACGAAGCACAAACAGCTTACAATTTCTCCTGACCGTTCGATCCAACTTTATCATGTATCCATGCGCAAGGCACGGTTCCAGTTACCAAAGATACGTAAATTTTAATCGATAATTCGGTCTTTCACGTAACGACTTTACTAGTTAATGAAATGCAGTAACGATACTCAAAATTTATGGAAAAATCGCTCTACACCTATGTTTCATAACTAGCTGTTTAATATTTCTTGTCTATGTCGGAATCCAGTATAAAATTAGTAATAATAATTACACATAACAAAATTACGTTTCTAGGTTAAACATAGTCTTAAAAGCTTCCTTTAATTACCTAAATATTACCTAAATGATTCTTTAATCAATAGACGTAGGCGCCCCTACAGATTGAAAAATTACTGCCAGATCACGAATCATAGACACACGCAGTGCACAGCAGGTTAAGGCATTACGTCTAAAAACAACTTGCAGCCTGCAAAATATCCGGTAGAGCCCGTCTTCGGAAATAATCAAGCAAAATAAGTGCGCTCACTTTTATATCTAACGGCGACGGAGATTGTAGATTCCGTCTTAGTTACAAATTATTGTTTTAAACATAGAGAGGAGCACTATGGGACTTAACTTCTGAGGTCATCAGTCCCCCATAGAGAGGAGATTAAACAATAATGAATCGCTAAGACGTTACCAAAGTAAAATGTGTGAACAACTGCAGCAGAAAGTAGGTAGTAAATTGCATATTTATCATTCATTAGGGGGCTACGATATGATTGTGTGATTTAGAAGACCAAAAGGAGTATAAACATAGAAAATTAATGAACATTATGTAGAACCAGATTGCGATCCAGTTGGCTCAATAATCGCATTTGCCTCTCATCTATAATTTATGAAATACATGCAGAGAGAGAGAGAGAGAGAGAGAGAGAGAGAGAGAGAGAGAGAGAGAGAGACAGCCATACAGAGAGAGAGATAGAAAGCGTGGGGGACGGGGGACGGGGGTGTAGTCGGACATTCATGCATTCGATGGAGCGTGAAGTTTCATCTGGAGGCAAATGTAGCGACACCACAAAATACAGCGGGAAAAACTATCGAAGATGAAACAATGCCCATAAAGTGAAACACTAGCAGTAATTTAGCGTAAGATAAAGTCTCTGCGAAATTTAATAGAGGGGAAGGATTGCAGTAATTTTCACTGTTGAATCATAGCAGAAATTTATTAGAAAACTCCTGTGTAGTGTCATTGTTAATGTACACATTTCGCTCATTAATGAATACTAGCCAACATGCAGATGATACATGTGAACTAACATATCATGTTTGTGAAAGAGGTCTTTTTCTATAGCAGGTGATAATATGAAAGAAACCTCCCATCTCCCTTTCATTTACAGCACACAGAAAGCAGCAGACTTAATTACAGTGCTTTTTTTGGTAGCTTTAGGGCACAAAACAGCTGTAGTCACATATTTGCCATTTGCAGAAGGATATAGATGCATTATGGCCTTGAATCATCTACAACTACATCGTGACTGTGCAAACCACTGGAATGGATGGCAGGGGGTACGAAACTTTCTATCAGTTATTAGGGCCTCTTCCCATTCCATTCATTCGTGGAGCCCAGAAAAATCAATTTTTTAAATGCCCCTATGCGTGATGTAATTATCGTAATGTTGTCTTTGCTGTCCATATGCATGTTATGCATATGGGATTTTGGTGGATTCATACTTCCTTCAATTAATGCTGTTCTTAAGAGATTGTAACTAGGCTTTCATGTCATAGTTGTTGTCTGTCATGAGGCGTCTCCCAGTGAAGGATCTTTTAGCGTCACAGTGGCAGCCTTCCACGGATCCAGCAGGTCTCTGATCAGGAAGAACATTTCACTCTGCAGTGAAGTGTGTCCTGATAGGAACCTTCCTGGCAGGTTAAAACTGCGTGTCGAACAGAGACTCGATATCGGGACCCTTGCCTTTGCGGAAACGTGCTCTACCATCTGAGCTACCCAAGCACTACTCACAACTCGTCCGCACAGAGAACTTGCCTGTGAAAATCAAAGCTCCCGAATGCGAGTCTCGGTCCGTCGCACCGTTTTAATTTGCCACGAAGTTTTAGGCCTGTAATCATTTGTGTTGCTCTTCGCTGTGTTCCTTCGCTCAGGGTCTGCCAATGAAGAATCTTTTAGCATCACACCGGCATTCTTCCACTGATCCAGAAGTGGGTCTGTGATCATTTGTGCTGCTATTGGTCCTTTTCAAGCAGACCTGTGATCACTTGTGCTGTCCTTCGTTGTGTTCCTTCAATACGGCGTCTGCCAGTCTTTCAGCATCGCCGTGTATTTCTCCCATGTATCAGGCAGGCCTGTGATCATTTCTGTTGCCTTTGTTATCGTTCTTCCTTCAATACACCCCACAATATTATTTGGTATGGGTCCCTCAGACTTAAACAGTATTACAGGAAAGAATTCAGCCTGTAGGTGAAGTATGAATTATAAAATAGTAGATACCTGTAAGTGTGAGTGAGTGGAGAATCAGATTTTGCAGTCATGATGCGAGTTACATACACAGGAGAAAACAATAATTACAAAGCAGCCAGCTTATTTTACTTTACAGAAGCAAAACATATTTCAGTCACTCAGAAGATTAATGATGAGAATAACTTGATTGCTGATTAGGAACGTGTTAGTTCGTAGTAATATGTACATTGGTTTCTGAACGGTGACTGTTCCAATGCATCGCAGTATGAATCTTATTGGCTACTGTATTATTTGGCAAATAAGATAAGAGGTCTTTCGCGTGCTTTGGTACTGAGAGAGGAATTTCGCGCATGATTTGATAAGAGTCCGTGGTCAGATTTAGTGAGGAAAAATAGAGTGAAGTGGAACTCTAGGAATTTTCGTTAAAACTGAGGAATACCAGTTCATTGCATAATATGACTTATCTGTAAATTTTATGATCATCCCTAGGTCGTCTATAAAGATTTCGGACTTTTTTTGTCAGAAGTAAAACTTTGTTTCAGAGGGCATAAATTCCTTGTGGTGTGCTGTACAACTACACCCAGGAACTTTGGGAGTCCGAAAGTGATGATCTACATTGTATTTTAGCGAATATTGAAAACCATTAAACGAAGTGCGCACTTTAACACTGTTCATTAACTGATGAAAATTGCGGTTCTTTCAGTATTATGCAAGAATTAAAACTTTATATTGGATACTAGAGATAGGACGTATGCTGTAAGTTTGAAAGGATTGGCGAAAACTTTATTTAATTTCTCGTTCTTTCACCTCCAGAACAGTATGCTAGAACCGACTTGGGGACAAATATGTGTACAAAAAGAGACGGTACAGAGCAAGTATTTTAATGTGACATTTATTCGGTCAGTACTCATAGCCAAACCTGATTAAATCAGGCAAGTTTCACATCATAAAACAGTAAAACAAATCCATGCACGCTGTTGACACGTTTAGTGCAGCTAATTTTCATGGCTGTTTTTAGCTGAGGAACAATGTACGGTGCTTCAAGACAGGTTATCCGTCTGCAGAATAGATTAAGAAGTTCTACGTTAGTAACAAGGCAGAACATAAACCTAGACGTTTCAAAATGACTAATTTGGACCCTCATTGACTTGGTATAGAAAGTAATTACAGCTTTCCATCTTTATCTGCCAACTGAGGTTATGCAGTTGTTGCATTCCATAGATTCATACGTTGCCTTTTTCTAATATGTCTCTAAAGTGACTGACTAGTTGCATTTCATTAATTTAGCATTGAAAGGAAAACACACTTTTACGTTCATGAAGTGCACAGCAATATATAGCTGTACATAATAAGTTATGCGCTACCTCGCACCACGACCCGCCAGGATAGCCGAGAGCGGCAACGCGCTGCTTGCTGGACTTCGGTAGGCGCACCAGCCTCGGGTCGAATCCGCCCGGCGGATTAACGACGACGGCCCGTGTCCCGGCCAGCCTGGAGGTGGTTTTAGGCGGTTTTCCACATCCTACTAGGTGAATACCGGGCTGCTACCCACATACCGCCTCAGTTACACGACTCGCAGACATTTGACACACATTCTCACTAAATCACGATTTACACTAGATGCAGACAGCTGGGTACACTAATTCCGTCCCCGAGGGTATGGGGTGGCGGCAGGAAGGGCATCCTGCCACCCCTTAAAATTAACCGTGCCAACTCCGTACTTAACCCTGCCGACCCTGCTCATGATGGGGGTAAAGGCAATGGCGAAAGGAAGGAAGTGCTACTTCGCACCAGACCAATAATCTTTTGTTGAGCCCAAAATGGATATTACTGCAGCTTATACTGGATACAATTCCTTCATAAGTAACTTCATCCACTGCACATCTGATAGGCAGAGAGTGTATAATATCAATGGAAACAGTGCCATTTCACTGCCCTGGGGCATACCAGATGCTACTTCACAGTCTGTGGATTACACTCCATGGTTGGTAAAGTTGAGTCAGCTACTGTGGGAGTCAGCGCACACCCAAACAAGGAAGGAAAGATGTTGCAGTGTCCAGTGGCGGGAATCCAAAACTCTTAAAGATTCTTTATTTCTAAAACGAAAATAAATATAACTTGAGGTGTTGCTTGTGTTCACTGTTACTCCTCGCAGAATGCCAGCTAAGTGTCGTCTTCCTATTACTCAATACTTGTGCTGTCATAGCTTGCGACCAAACTAGGCTGACCAGCGATGGGCGGATGGTTAAAGCAGCGTTGACAGGCGGCATTGAACTCTGTCTTCCTAGAGGTGTGGCACTGCACGTTCTTCTCTTTGGCGCGCTGGTCAGCGCCTTCTTGATGCCGTTTCGCGACGCTGCGCTGGTCGGTGTACAGTCAATGTTTCAGGACTGGACAGGTAATACGCTGTGTCCTGCCTGGCAAGACATTTTCGATACAGTCTAAAAGATGGCTACGTTTGCCACATCAATTTATGGCCTATAAAATGCGTCAATAAAATCTAAAATCACTGGATCATACTGTTACTTCCACCCACAGTACTTAAGGTGCCGTGTGTAAAGAGTCTGCCTCTATAGACTCAGTGGTGAGCCAATCTGACTGCTTTATCGAGGACTGATTCCTTTTACTGCCAGTGATTTTTTTCCTTAGTAGGAGAACTGGAATGGGTTGCAGTCAGCCTCATAACGCACCTGACCTACTTGAGTGGGTCTGCAATACCATCATCGGCAAGGAGAGCGCTGTGCTGTCACCATGACATCCACAACACTGCATGAAAAACTTACAATTAATAAATGGAAGTTAGTCGAACCGCCAGGTCACAAACCCTTGGTATACAGCAGGGAAACGTAATGCCTGTAAAAACTGTCATGGGATAAGTCTCCTAAACCCTGGCTACAAACTGTAATCAAACATCATCGATAACTGCATGAATAATATCACAGAAGCTATTATTTCTGAAGAAGAAAAGGGACTTAGATCACATCGTTCCTGCACAGAAGATGTTTGTAAATAAAAGCGTAATAGAAATACACAGAAAATTTAATACAGAAACAGGTATGACCTTTCCCGACCTTGAGTACGCCTTTGACCGTGTGAGCAGTGTTAGTCTATGGAAGATTATGTCTGAATGTGCATATTCTTATCACCTAATAGAAGTAGTGAAAAGTTTTATAAAACTACGCCTGTTTTAATGAACACAGGTAGGAATCGAATAGCAGTAATAATTATTAACCGAGACATTAGACAAGGATGTGGTCAATCACGTACTCTTTTTAACATCTGCACTGACTTCATTCTTCGCAAATGGAAATGCAAAGTGAGCAAATCAGTTAAGATAACCAATGAGGAATAGCGGAATGTATTTTTGTTTATTGGTGACATCGTTATTATTCAAGAAAATGAAGATGACTTCTAAACATCAGTATACCAACAGAGCAAAACTTGCCCGGAGTGCCACTTTAAAATTTCTAGTAACAAAACAAAAAAATGGCATTCCAATAAGATCTAAAACTGTTTTGGATAATTCATTTGAGAACAAGTGTCTCAAATCTCTTATTTAGGCTGTGTTATAAGTTTTGAATTGGATGCTGATATTGAAAATAAGATACTGTCTGCGGTACTATTGGCAGAATATTGGCCAACAATGTATAAAAAGAAACCATCATGAAATTATACAAAGAAATAGTGGTTCCGGTGTCATCCTACGAAAGCAAATGGTGGGATACCACAAAAAATTTCAAACAAGAGAGCTGAGGTTCCTATGAAAGACGAAGGGCTGAAAAAAAAGAGATACGATTAGAAACGAAGATATTAGAGAAAAATTAAATATTTTCAGCATGAATGAAAGAATTAAAAATATTGTGAGAATTGGAAACAATTCCTTATGAGAATGGCAGGTCACAGAATTCCGCTGAAGACTCTGATCCGCAAGCCGAATGCGAAAACATACATTCCTGGAAATTGAAATAAGAACACCGCGAATTCATTGTCCCAGGAAGGGGAAACTTTATTGACACATTCCTGGGGTTAGATACATCACATGATCACACTGACAGAACCACAGGCACATAGACACAGGCAACAGAGCATGCACAATGTCGGCACTAGTACAGTGTATATCCACCTTTCGCAGCAATGCAGGCTGCTATTCTCCCATGGAGACGATCGTAGAGATGCTGGATGTAGTCCTGTGGAACGGCTTGCCATGCCATTTCCACCTGGCGCCTCAGTTGGACCAGCGTTCGTGCTGGACGTGCAGACCGCGTGAGACGACGCTTCATCCAGTCCCAAACATGCTCAATGGGGGACAGATCCGGAGATCTTGCTGGCCAGGGTAGTTGACTTACACCTTCTAGAGCACGTTGGGTGGCACGGGATACATGCGGACGTGCGTTGTCCTGTTGGAACAGCAAGTTCCCTTGCCGGTCTAGGAATGGTAGAACGATGGGTTCGATGACGGTTTGGATGTACCGTGCACTATTCAGTGTCCCCTCGACGATCACCAGTGGTGTACGGCCAGTGTAGGAGATCGCTCCCCACACCATGATGCCGGGTGTTGGCCCTGTGTGCCTCGGTCGTATGCAGTCCTGATTGTGGCGCTCACCTGCACGGCGCCAAACACGCATACGACCATCATTGGCACCAAGGCAGAAGCGACTCTCATCGCTGAAGACGACACGTCTCCATTCGTCCCTCCATTCACGCCTGTCGCGACACCACTGGAGGCGGGCTGCACGATGTTGGGGCGTGAGCGGAAGACGGCCTAACGGTGTGCGGGACCGTAGCCCAGCTTCATGGAGACGGTTGCGAATGGTCCTCGCCGATACCCCAGGAGCAACAGTGTCCCTAATTTGCTGGGAAGTGGCGGTGCGGCCCCTGCGGCACTGCGTAGGATCCTACGGTCTTGGCGTGCATCCGTGCGTCGCTGCGGTCCGGTCCCAGGTCGACGGGCACGTGCACCTTCCGCCGACCACTGGCGACAACATCGATGTACTGTGGAGACCTCACGCCCCACGTGTTGAGCAATTCGGCGGTACGTCCACCCGGCCTCCCGCATGCCCACTATACGCCCTCGCTCAAAGTCCGTCAACTGCACATACGGTTCACGTCCACGCTGTCGCGGCATGCTAGCAGTGTTAAAGACTGCGATGGAGCTCCGTATGCCACGGCAAACTGGCTGACACTGACGGCGGCGGTGCACAAATGATGCGCAGCTAGCGCCATTCGACGGCCAACACCGCGGTTCCTGGTGTGTCCGCTGTGCCGTGCGTGTGATCATTGCTTGTACAGCCTTCTTGCAGTGTCCGGAGCAAGTATGGTGGGTCTGACACACCGGTGTCTATGTGTTCTTTTTTCCATTTCCAGGAGTGTATATTGGAAGACCCAGGAAAAGAAGGGAACGCCTTTTTTTGTGAGTTTGAAACAGCCAGCAGCCTAATCCATGAGAGGAAAGTGGTGACGATGGAGAGGATGCCATGACAGCCGTTCAGTACTGTCAGTAAGCACAAGGATATTGTTAGCTGGATGTTTTCCAACTTATGCTGATAACCATGAAAAAGTTTGTTGGTTGTAATTTGTAAATTAGGGACGTTTTACGGTTTCCTGCAGTAAGTGAGTAGGAGTGACAAGGAACAGTAGTTCTGTGGACTAGTTCTATGTCCTTTTTTGTAGTTCGTTGTGACCTCAGATCGTTCTCATCACAGGGAACACATCTCTCCTCATGATATCTGCGGTAATGCAGCGGAAGTAATTTACTGATGAATTCTGTAAGGAACCTTACTGACACTTCATTGGGCTCTGGCATCCTTATGAGATTTAATGATTTCTGCTGCTTTTCAGCACCACTAATAGTGATTTTCGTATCACTCAACAGTGATTTAGTGCAGGGAACATTCTTTCATGTTCATTTTTAAAGAAGTATTTGGAAACAGAATTTAAATATTTTTCCTATTTTTTATTTCGCTTCATACCATGTCAGGAAATGTGCTGACGCGGTTTCTTGTGCCATTTAGAGCTTTAACATATGATAAAAACGTATTGACGTTTCTAGACAGGACACGTGAAAAAATTTGCTGCAGTTGCTCAGTTACACAGTTGTCAATATAGCACCTCGACGTGTTCACAGTGTATGTAGGTGGCGTCCTAACAACTGCAAACATTTCTATGATCCCAGAATGATGTATAACATTGTGATCACTACTGCCGCATATCAGCGACTATTTCGTGGAATTGCTATCTCTTTTGGTGTGTAATTCAATCCTGCATAGACGAAATTGTTAGTCATGGAGGTAAAAATCGAGTTGCTATGCTGTATCCTGCGTAAATACAGAACCAACTGTATTACAATGTTGGAAAGGTTCTCGTCTCAGTGTGTCATCGCTTACAGACTTTGATGTTGTATAAGACTGTGGTCATTCTAGGGCTCCGATAGTGCACCTGCTGCTGCTGGTAAA
This sequence comes from Schistocerca americana, assembly GCF_021461395.2. Lineage (NCBI taxonomy): Eukaryota > Metazoa > Arthropoda > Insecta > Orthoptera > Acrididae > Schistocerca > Schistocerca americana. Next base: position 71,978,243 of record NC_060119.1, read on the forward strand.
CCACTGCCCATTCGTTCTAGATGAAGTTTTGTATATGGGTGAAATTTGAGCTGACGTTGCCAAATTTACTTAATTTGTTGGTGGCTGTATTGTATTCACATCATTGGAACATATTAACAAATTCTTTGATGTTGCAAAGAGCTGATAAGTGATTTTTTTCTCTTTGAAGCAACGCTGGGCCGTCTGTGGTTCCTTCTCGGTGCTCTAAATATTAAGTTGAATGTTGTCCTTCTGCCTGCCGAATAATAGTGTGAAACGGTTTTCGAGATAAAGGCATGGTCCCACTGGATGCGGTTAGCAGTTGCTTCCCTACTACCTGTGAAGTGATTAACATGCATCGTCATTTTTATGAAAAACGCACATCTGCTTATTTCTAATTAAGTATCACACAGAGAATGTAGTGTTAGTCAACGATCACTTACAAGAGATGTAGAACATATACCATTGTTAAAAAATTTGCAGTGAACAAGAATTGCACCTGAGACACCCAGGCTGCACGCGAAATGCCTACCACAAAGCCATGGGGCATGTCGAAAAAATAACAAAAAATAGGCTGTGAGTTACTGAATTAAACACGCGCGAAAAATTTCAGAATCTATCTTGTCGAGAATTTTTGAGTGCTGTATCAGCCTGCTGACTGATGTCTGAGTCCTCAACTTCAAGTACCATAAGCATAAAAAATTACAAAAATCTGATTGCCGTGCGGCCTCCTTGTATGATACTTACAGGGAGACCTAAATTTTAACGTGGACTTGGCACTGTGGAGCAGCCAGACCTATACCGCTTACAGAAACCATTATCAGATGTGAAAGAAGAGTGAAGTGACAGAAACATATTCTTGGTTCATCAGGGAGTCGAGGTCTGAGCATTTCAGTCTGTAGGTTGACGCTTACCCAGCTGGCCACCTAGCAATAGCAATAGCTATTGTGATTATTATAACGGTGGTGATAGAAGTAACAGATGCAGTAACGCATAGCAGTAATACTTGTTGTGCTGATACTGTTGGAAATTTTGATAATCACAGCAACATTTTACTTAAATCACGACAAATACGTTCGTTAGTAGTGGCCATTGTCTTGCATACAGGAAAGAGGCATCTGCAAATTACGCCTTCGCGATGTTTGAGTCCACTGGTCGCTTCATCGGCTACATTAGCCAACGTTTCCTTCTTTACAAACAGTAGCTCAGCACTGTCAAGGGTAGCCTTCCATTTCTCACTCTGCCCTTAAGTTGCTTCCACCCATCTGTATATTCAATTGCCTTCTCTCAAATGCCACACACACTGAGTAGATTACTAACTTTTCCTTTCCCAGCTATAGATACCTCTCATTGGGTATACCACTTAACATTCCTGAAGAAACTCATCTCTGCACCATGCGTTTTGTTCGTCATACTCTTAGTCATCCTTTCCTTACATCCATGCAGTAGTAGTATATCGGCTATGGTGATATAAAAGTTAATATTTTGTATCGTTTCAATCTTAGTAGTTACGACGTCTGTTTATTGTTGCACATACAGGATGTTCGGAAAGCCCAGTTATAATCTTCTGCGACTTGTAGAGGGGAGTGAGTACATAGTAGTTTGAATAGGAAGTGATGTCCGGAAACGTACCGTTTCCGTTCTACGACGGTTTCATGTTTAACATATCCACTTCTGCTTGAGGAATCGATTTAGGCGTGATGCAGTACAGTTATTAGCTAACTATTAAAAAGTAAACATCCATTCATCTCTTTAGTACATCTGTTTATATTTAAACTTAAACATTATTTGGGTCCTTTCTTTTTGGAACAATGTAAACACGTAATGTTTCAGTGTTAATGCAAAAAAATGTGTTTAAGTAATAAATTGATTGTCCGTTATGTTTCCTTTCGAGTTATTACCTAATAAGTGTACTACGACACCACTTTTTCAATTGCTCAGAGAGAAGAGGATGAGTTAAACATCTGAACTGAAGGTACGTTTCCGAACATTGGTTCCTATTCAAGATATTATGTACTCACTCTCTCTACAAATTCTACAAATCTGTAACTGGAATTTACAAACACACTGGCTTCTTAAAGAATTTCATCTACAGGATCGTCGGAAGATGTATCTTTACTGGAAACTCCGAATGTATCCTGAAATACTGAAACAATTTGTATCACGATCAGCAGAATGGTACATTTTTTTTTTTACATCACGAACTTAACCAATTTCTCAAATGATTTTCACAAATGCTCTTGTATGGCTTTGATGAGGACATATCGCATGGGAGTCTCCATATCACCCAACCTACATTGTTTTGTCCGATAAACTTCCTTCTTTGCATGTTCCCACACGAAAGTGTCGCACAGTTGATAAGCGACGGGTGTTCACGTTTGCTATTTTCAATTCAATGCAGATGCGCTCCGCGTGCTTACCTTCTGTTTTAGTGCCGAACTATCGCATTCTGTCAGGCATCATTACTCTAACCGGCTCCCGCAATATCGCTGGGCCGTCTAGAATAGTGTGTCACGAATAGGTAAAGTCCTTCACTGCCCGAGCTAATGAGAGCACATAACAGTAAAATTCAAGTTGAGGGCAAATGTATGAAAGGAAAGTCATTTTATAGTTGGCTTTGGTGACGTTTGGCTATTCTGTTCATAGTTTGCGGACAAATGATGCGGATCTGTGGTTTCAACGTGTTGTTTCACTCACTTCGGTAAGGTCGCTGCAGTATTATCGCTGAAAGTGTGCGGTTCTTTGGCATACATTTCTACTGTTGCAGATCTTGTTACTTTTCAATAATATAAATTCCAAGTTAATTCCCGTATTACTTACCTGTTAATATTATAACGAAAGCTACTTTTCCTTCGCGATTACATTGGAACTATGTGGCGACATCCATTTGCTGCTAACTCATCCTTGAGCATCGGAGCTATGTAAATTCTCTCTCTCTCTCTCCCTCTCTCTGTCTCAACTAAAGGTCTGAAGAAAGAGTTTATTTTATTATTTTTGATCGTTTATACGTTGACTATCTGTGGTATCGATAGCAACGATGCCACGGCGTAGGTGTAAGTTCGTAGGTTGGCATTACGACATCGACATCGATGACAGCGTCCTCTAGCCAGCGCTGTGCAGCCTTACGAACGCCGCGCCAGATTCCACCAATTTGATTCCGAGTAGACGACCAAGCAACATTGTCTTTATTTCATAGTGAGCGAGTCACTAAAGATTTGACTTTGTATCTTGATGTTCATCTTCGCACTTACGAGCTCGTCTCAACCAAAGTTAAGTAAAACCACTTTTAATTGCAGTACGAAGTGTTCTGTCTCACCTGCTCCGCCGGCCGCGGTGGCCGAGCGGTTCTATGAGCTTCAGTTCGGAACCGCGCGACTACTACGGTCGCAGGTTCGAATCCTGCCTCGGGCATGAATGTGTGTGATGTCCTTAGGTTAGTTATGTTTAAGTAGTTCTAAGTTATAGGGGACTGATAACCTCAGCTGTTAACTCCCATAGTGCTCAGAACCTTTTGAACCATTTTTTCACCTGCTCCTCCTAGCATCATACGTTCGGCCCACCCTTCAGTTTTCATGAGTAGACCCACGCCCCGCCTTCCAGGCGGGATACAAAATTATCGATAATTTTTGTGGAATATTTTAAGCAAATTGTAATCACGTACCTGGTGTTATCTACCGTGCACAGAGAGGGTGAGTGTTATAATGCCTTTATACCACAATTTAGCAATCGTCTTTTCATTACATCAAACGGTTCCGTTTGTCCGAAACTGCCACCACACGGTACTACAGGCTTGCACCTGTACGCCGCGTCGGATTAGCCGAGCGGTCTCAGGCGCTGCAGTCTTGGACTGTGCGGCTGGTCCCGGCGGAGGTTCGAGTCCTCTCTCGAGCATGGATGTGTGTGTGTTTGTCCTTAGGATAATTTAGGTTAAGTAGTGTGTAAGCTTAGGGACTGATGACCTTAGCAGTTCCATAAGATTCCACACACATTTGAACATTTTTTTTGCACCTGTACTTTGTATCCTTAATGTATCTGGTTCGCGTTGTATTGTAACACAACACTGAGAAACACCCTTCCATTATTTCGACGTTCACTGTCCTCCTATCATTTACAGGTATCAGGTACAGGGGTTGGACAAAAGGCTGGAAAGAATGCAAGAAATGCAAGCTTTATCAGAAATGCAGATGCTAGCCAGGGTTGCAGGTGGCATTGACGTATTTCGCCACTAACGGCACCTCTGGAGCGAGCTCAATGCGTCGCAATCAGTACAGTATTACCTGTACGTGTGAAGGCGATATATCGGAGTTAATTCGAACGTGTACAAATTGTTGGTTCTCCTTTGATGGGTGCTTCCGTAACCAAGGTAGTTGAAATGTTTGCTGCGTGAAGAGAAAGCGTATCGGAGATTTATAACGCATACAGGAAAATCGGAAACACATCACCCGCTAACTCGCAACGACGATGAAAGTGTATGTTGAGGGATCGTGATAGACGGTCATTGAAGAGCATAGTGACGAAAAATAAGAGGACGACGGTTTCAAAAGTCACTGTACAACTGAATAAATTGGTCAACCCTCTCAGCACGAAAACAGCACGAAGCGAGCAGTGCGAGCTGGAATTCGAAAACCAGTGATGGAAATGCCCTTAACAGGAAATCGTGTGACGGAAGCCATAAAATCTGGACAATGGGACAATGGAAGAATGTCATTTCGTCGGATGAGTCTCGTTTCACACTGTTTCCAACACCTGGCCGAGTTTACGTTCCAAGAGTGAAACCTGACGGGGGTTCAGAAAAGATTTGGAAACCATTTCGCGAAATTGCATGGACCTTATGGCAACTCTGCGAGCATTACTGGCAAGCATTATATTGCTCCTTTTCCTAATCAGATCCATCCTATGGTACAATGTTTTGCTCCCAATGGTGACGTATCCCGAGATGCCGAATCAGTTGTTCTCACATCTCGTATCGCCCAGGAAAGGTTTGTGACCACTGTGATGAATTGTCGCAACTCCACTGACCACCACAGTGTCCAGGTTTCAGTATTACTGAGCTTTCGTCGTCTACTTGGGAGCACGTGATCGCTATCCACCTCCAGCATAGTTATCTGAAGATGCTATTATACTGCAAGGCGAACGACATAAGACTGCACTGAAAACAATACAGGACCTGTATTAACCATTTACAGACGACTGGAAGCTATTTTCAGTGCCCACAGGTTTCCTAGACCGGTTTCCCACACCGAATTAGACACGGTGATGTGTCATGTTTTTCTTTTGTTTTGCTTCAATATTTTTATCCAATGCGTGTACATTGTCTGGCGCGAGTTTTATCTACAAGGTGAAACTCGTTACACTGTCTTGCATTAATGCAACAGCATGATTGGGGAGAACCTAAGAGTATTTTTAGTTCAGAAACTTTTAAGTAAAATTCTCCCTCGAGCTTGTTAGAGCACTATAATCGGCGTTTGAAACTGCAAGTGAGATCACGTTATCAGTGGACCACACCTGAAATTGGTTAAAACTCGATGTAGAAATTTCTTCAGAAATCTAACTGGATCTTTAGCTGCATTTTGCAACCAGTTGTAAGCTTTCACGGTGAAAGATCAGGGCTCTCAGCAGGCCTTTCCTGAGGACCGCAGCGACCCAGCCTATGTCTCGGGAAACCTGTTTGCTTACTCCGATTAGAAAAACCGGCGTGGCACTATCTTGCGAGAACACCTCCCACATGTTTCGCACATTTGCCTCTAACATGGATGACTTTGGATGAACAGTTCGTACAACGTCCACCACAAATCTCATAGTCAACAGTATAGGAAGGCAGATCCCGGTGGTCAGGGTGCAAGGTAGCAGATTTTGCTCCTTACATGATGTTAAGTCAGTACTAATACACCGAATAATAATTGATAATTGGCCCACCGGTAGGAGAGAATGGACACAGAAAAGGAAGTTGTGTGTGTCATGTCAAAGTAACGAGATGGCCGCAGAGGCTGGAACACGGCCGGAACCCCTAAGGAAGGTGTTTGTGTCATGTCGAACTAACGGGGTGGCCGCTGCCGGACCCCTTTGTCGGCTGGCACTTCAGACCACCAAAGACGTTCGGAGAGGCTGGGCCATCACAACAAGAAGTGAGAAGGAGCTATATGCGAAAGAGCGAAAGACGATTTCGCCCCACGGCGGGAAATTTGCGGAAGACTGTGACGGGATTGGCACAGAGTGCGTAGAGATACATATTAAAAGTTTGGCGGCTACAGTAACCGCGGGAGAATTCTGTGTCGTGGTTGGGTAAAAACGTGCATGGATACATGTAGTCTGTGTCGTGATTGGCTATCAACGAGCATGGATCCTTGCGGCGAAGATCGGACAGGTTTGCAAAAACTCTGAAGGAGGACTCTTGGGTCGGCAGTGGACTAGAGCAGTCGCGGTACCTGGCTGTCCTGCTTGGGGAGCGTGGAGAGAAGTAGGTTGGAGAAATTACCGGCATTGAGTCCAGTGGTTACTCTCCAAGTCTGAATAGTGTAGAGCATACGACTCCACACACGTAGCATTATCTGTTCCTCTGCGAAGAGAAGCAGATTTGTACTAACTTGTGGTATTCATATGCAATCTGAAGTGTACCTTTGCTGAGGCGCACTTGAGTCGACCAACTACTCTTGGCATATGTGCAAGTAGCTTGAGTATTAAGTAGTGACGGAGTCCGCAATCGAACACTTACGTACAGGAGTTTACCGGCGCAAACCACGTTCATGTAGGAGATTAAAGCCAAGCTCGCTCACGGGAAAGACAGGCATCTCGACGTTGGCTGGGCCGACCGTAGTAATCATCACGGAGAATTACGGTGATATTAGCAATCATCAGCCAAAGTAGGGCACTGTAATTCTAAATGAGTTCGTATTCCGCTAGCTCTTTGACTGTCGCTCTCTGAGCCTGTGTCCGTTCAGGCAGAACTTCAATAGAGTCACTTGCGGGTTCAGTGTTGACTCAAGTAGTTAGGAAAAGAGGGTGCGTTGTGCCAATGATAGGCTAGTTAGGTTAGCGAGTGTATTGGATTGTCATGTTAGGCTAGAATTATTGCTCATTCTGTTTTCTGAATAAATCTTAATTTGGTATCATATGCTAATCACCGCATTATTTATTTCGTAGCAAGCAACCACCACAGTTTTGTTTAATAATTAGAGTGAAATGGTAATTTCGATGCAAATGATACTGGGGGCATAACCGTGCGTTTAAACAGAGCCAACTTAAGTCAGATAGCAACTCATGGGCGACTAAGACTACCAATAGATATTTTTCAGTATATCGATAGTTTTACTATAAACCCCCCGTTCGTTGCAAGGGATGTAAAGTAGCGTGAGGTCCAAAGTTCGTTACCTTTTCTATTGCAGTAACTCTGAACACCGCATTTTACATTGGAAAACTGCTTGAGCCGACTCAAGCACCGATAAACGAGTAACCATGAAGATTAGTTTTTATCGTTGCAAAGAAGTAAACTGAAATACTCGTATTGATATCTATTAACGTAATTTCACATTTACAATCGGCAGTTACTTCCTGATCACCCTGCGCACCATTATCATTGCAATAACTTCAGTTGCAGGCCAGATATTTAAAAAGTGGTTCCTGTTGAACTGTTTTATCATTTATTGTGATCTTCGAATGAAGTGAGTATATAAATTTAAAGCCCGAAACTTCCATCTCATGCAGTAACGTTTTATGATTTCATTCACTACGTATTTTGCTTAGTCGCTGTAATGGTAATTTAAATTCACCTGCACTCTCTTGTGTTACCGTTTTATCATCTGTAATATATAGCGAACATAGGTTTATTTATACATTTACCCAAATTACAAATTTTTTCATTTCCAGCTTTTCAGGGCAGCTTCAGTAAAGATATTAGGAAGAATCGTTAAAGAGAACTAATTGTTCTGGCTTCTTGATTGATTTTTGTTGTATGTGTCCTTCGCCTCCCAATATTTAATTATAATTTGTGTTTTATGAGATAGGCTTTCGGTTGACTTTATGGAAATATGGCAGTAGAATGAAGGTGAAAGACAACCCATATTATGAACTACTGTAATTGAGAAACAAGACAAAACAGTAATGACATAGAATGAATATATATGGAGGACAAAATAAAACTAGCATGAAAATTATTTGATGCGCCTTAAGACATGCAGCCCAACTTACACTATCTACACCTGGACCAGACTAGTTATGTTGGGTTGTACTATGGGTCTTAACTTATAAGGTCATCAGTCCCCTAGAACTTAAAACTACTTAAACCTAACTAACCTAAGGACATCACACTCATCCATGCCCGAGGCAGGATTCGAACCTGCGACCGTAGCGGTCTCGCGGTTCCAGACTGTAGCACCTAGAACCGCTCGGCCACCCTAGCCGGCGGACATGAAATATCTTCCACGTAAGTTTTATTTCGGCCACACTGGACAACAACGGCTTCTGAATAAGGTTCTACTACGAGCAAACACAAGTTTCAACCTTATATTTTGGGAACTGTGTCATATTGCTTGTCTGCGAATACAGTCTTCACGAAGTCAACAGAACATGCAAATGAGAAATCGTACCAAAGTGTCAATTGGCACACTGCAGATGAGAGGCAGCCAGATGAACATTAGTATGCGCTGTTAAAAAAATAAAGTGAATTCACTGACGATGACGAAACTTCACCGAAATAGATAGAGGTGAAATAAAGTGTAAAAGAAAGAAGGTTGACTTCAAAATGAGTTTGTAACCTTATGTATGAAGTTTCCTTTTTTATTTACTTATTTGTAACATTCTGCATTGCAAATATTTGTAACAGTACAGGTGTGTACTGTGTGTGTGTGTGTGTGTGTGTGTGTGTGGGTAGAGTAATACTTGTGTTGTATGATGATGGTGAAGATGATGATGATGATGATGATGATGAGAGAAGGGAGAGGGTAAAAACCGGTGCCGGCACGTACCCTACTCCTCGCGAATAGCAGTAAGGAAGCCGCCAAGCAAAACATCCCCACCCAACGGACGGATTACCATCAATAGTGTAACATTCCCACACTCCATGAGGCACTGCGGGGAGGTATACCACGACATTAGCACAAAGTCTGGTTACAAGCAACTTTACGCTAGCACCTCTCTGCCGGCCAAACACTGACAGTGAACATTTTTCCCACCACTATGATTCGAACCGGCTTACTTTTAGGTACTATGAAGCTGTGACTTAGGGGTAATGTGATAGCCATGTACAGGGGATGGGTAAAATATGGGATGGTGTTTGACGGTCACCAACGCAGATAAGACACTGGACTATGTGTGTTCAGCACGGACTACGCATCAGTGCCGGTTGTTTACTATTAGTACATACTTCGTATTAGGATTCAGAGGCCGACGTCGACGTACAATGAAGGACCTAACAGAGTTGCAAAGAAGGCAGGTTGTGGAGAGTCGATTAGCTGGAGCATCAGTAACAAAAGACAGCCAATTTACTAAATGTTTCAAGAGCACCTGTTTCAACAGTCACGACAGCCTACTCAAAACAGGGAAAGACATCATTGTGCAAACGTAAGACTGGGTACAAATTAAAAGTAAATGATAGAGATTGTCGTTCGCTAACGCTCAATAACCATTTACGAGACGCCTTTTCTATCGACACTCTCCGCCGAAAACTCTATAAAGCGTATATTCATGGACGAGCTTCTATACTGAATCCATTAGTGACGACAACCAACGCAAAGAAGCGTAGAACAGGAGCGTAAATCTAGGACGGCTGATCAGGGAAGCCGCGCCGGACAGCCGAGTGGTCTTAGGCGCCTTGTCACAGCCGGTTCGGCTGTCTCCGTCGGAGGTTCGAGTCCTTCCTCGGGCATGGTTTTATGTGTTATCCTTAGCGTTAGTTTAGGTTAGAGTAAGCAGTGCGTAAGCTTAGGAACCGACGAACTTAGCAGTTAGGTCCCATATGACCTTAAAAAAACTTCCAATTTGATCAGTAAAAATACGTCATATGGTCCGACGAGTCAACGTATTCGTTATTTCCGACATCGAGCCCAATTTACGTTTGTAGAAGGCCAAAAGACAATCCTGATTGCTTTATTCCGCCAGTTAAGCATGAAGGTGGAAGTGTGATGGTGTGGGCAGCCATATCATGGTATTGTGCTGGTCCCATCATTACTCTCAAAGGTCGCGTTACAGCCAACAATTATGGGAACATTTTAGGTGATCATGTGCACCCCATAATTCAATTGGTGTTCCCCAGCAATGATGCCGTATTTCAGGACGATAATGTACCCACTCACACAGCCAGGACAGTACAATCGTGGTATGAGGAACATGCAACAGAAGTGCAGCGTCTTCTGTGGCCAGCACAGGCCCTGGATCCTTGCGGGGTGTTATTGCAGTGCAAACTCCGGAGCAGATTTCCGCCTCCTTCGTCACTACAGCAGTTACATGTTCTGACCGTAGAGCGGCACAACATTCCACTGGAGACTATTCAATCATTATATGCCAGTTTTCCGAGAAGAATCACAGCTTTATCACGGGCAAATGGGGGTCCAACCCTTTATTATTAAACCATTCCCAAGTAAGTGCAGGTGTGCACATTATTTTGCCTGTCCCCGGTAGATCGCTGTACAAAGTGTTTCTTGTCATACTGTTGATAGCGTAAGGCCCAATCATGGGCTCGAAAATTTTTCATTTTTTTTAATACTCGTGCCGTACATCATTTTGTCAGATATTGACAGACCATAAGAAACGGAAAGGAATCACCGAAAAAGAACGGAAAATTGGGTGTATTTTTCACGATGAGCAACTCGGCACATTGTACTGGTTGCAAGTACGGAAATTGCGAGGTGACTGGTCCGCGAATAACGGATGCGCCGAACCTGCAAATATTGTGCTGATTTATCGGCAGCCGGCCGACAAATCCCGGGGGAGCTGCAGCCCTGGACGGGAAATATGAATCACGCGGGTGCGCCGTAACTCACTGCGGCGGTGGCTGCGACGTTTATTCTGCCGCCTGTCGAGGATTTAGCCAGCCGCGGCTGCAGCGGGCGCTGCCAGCAGCCGGTAGCCTGTCTCTCCACAGGATGCTCATTAACGTTATCTCGCGCGAGGCACTATCAGGCAAGTGTGGGTTATTCTCTTACATGGTAGACAATGCTACATGTGATCGGCTATTTGCTGTGTGTTGTAATGTATTTAATCAGTCACGACATTACTGGCACATACTCAACACCATTTAAATGATTCCTTCCTTTCTATGTTGGTCTATGAGGCAGTCCTCATTACTATAGTATAATTTGCAGCCTGCATTAATTTGGCCCACACGGTATGACGGGAAATGACTGACTTCGAACGTGTAATAGTAGTTGGAACTAGACGCATGGAACGTTCTATTTCGGAAACCGTTAGGGAATTCAGCATTCAGAGATCCACAGTGTCAAGCATGTGCCAAGAATTCCACATTTCAGGTATTACCTCTCACCATGGACAAGTCAGTGGCCAACGGTCTTCACTTAACGATCGATAACCGCGCCGTTTGCGTAGAGTTGTCAGTGCTAACAGACAAGCAACACTGCGTGAAGTAACCGCAGGCATCAATATGGGATGTATGACGAATGTATCTATAAGAACAGTGACGCGAAGTTTGGCATTAATAGGCTATGACAGCAAACGACGACGCGAGTGCCTTTTTTCTAACAGCACGACACGTACTCCAGTGCTTCTCCTGGGCTCGCGGCCATACTGTTTCGACGCTAGACTGAAGGAAATTCGTGGCCTATGCAGATGAGTCCGAATTTCGGCTGGTAAGAGCTGATGTTAGGGTTCGAGTGTTCCGCAGACCCCAAGAAGCCCTGTACCCAGGTTGTCAACAAGACACTGTGCAAGATGGTGTTGATTCTGTTACGGTGTGGACTATGTTTTCACGGAATGGACTGGGTCCTCTTGTTCAAATGAACCGACCATTGACTGAAAATGTTTATGAACGGCTACTTGGAGACCATTTGCTACTATTCATATACATCATGTTCCAAAACAGGAATTTTTGTGAGTGAAAATGCGTCATATCACCTCGCCACAATAGTTCAAGATTCATTTGAATAACATAGCGGACAATTCGAGCGAGTTATTTGGTCACTCAGATAGCACGGCATGAATCCCAACGAACATTTGTGGGACATATTCGAGAGGTCAGTAGATACACAGAATTCCGCCCTGGCAACACTTCCGCAGTTCTGGAGGCCAACAGAGGCAGCAACACTCAATGCCTCAGCGTGGGGCTTCCAATGACTTTTGTCGTCCAGTGTACATCAAGCTTAAGGCGTACATCGAGGAGTGTGCTGCTGCACTCACAGGAACCATTGAGATGACACCAGTGAAGACGTGTGCCCAATAGATATTACTCTCAGATACAGAGATTCGCTTTGTTGGCTTCTAGAAGGATAATTCCAAAGGCAGAAGAAATTACGGATCAGAAAATAATGATCAAACTCTGCTAAAATTACGGAAATTGCGTAAGTGGCGAAGGGACTGGGTCAAAATCACAGCAGTTTGGAGAGAATATGGCATATTTCCAGGCATAAAGGTGCCATGTAAACTCACCTAGAGGTATGATTCACTCTCTGACAAGCCATGGACCATAGTACGCTGATTATTTATTATTTATTCAGGATAAATAAATGGACGAAAAACGTATATGCATCTGGGACACTAGTACACCAAACCAGTTCCTACTACAGTGCACTGCCAACAATGATTTGCAGAGTCTATGACGGAGATTAGTACACTAAGTGACTTAGATACAAAGGAAAATGCTACTGCTGAACGATGTAGCAAGTAAACTATGTGGGAGGGAACAGAGATAACCAACTTTTCCGCCATAGCTTCGCCTGCGTACAGATTCGACACGTAACTTGAATGCATGTCCTCCTCCCCGTGTGGGTGTCCCCTCTTCCTGCCTCTATCTCTACACCAACCTCTATCTGTCTGTCTCCTCCTCCCCACTCTCTCTGTCTCTTTATCCTCTCTGTCCATTTCCTCCACCTCATCTCTGCGATATCTCCCTCATTCTCTTTCCACCTACTCCTCCCAATCTTATCCACCTACCCACTACTTCCCTACATCTTCCAGTTGCCTCACGCATCCATCCCTCCCCTCCTCTCACTATCCATTTCCTCCTTCGTCTCGCACTGTTGACCCCCTCCTCTATCCTCCTCCAACAGTCCCCAGCCAGTCTCACTGGCACATGTAGCCACTGAAATATAGTTTCATAAAGCAGGTCCATACTGCTCCAACAATATGCCTGTCGTGCAGTGCAGGTGGCACAACTGGGGGTTGAAAATCATTTATTTGCTCCTGATGTACAGCCAGCCATGCAAAACGGGTCAATAAAGCAGACCAATAGTACTCCAATGGTTGTCAAGCAGGGCAGCCTATATGTTGGGGCCCAGAAAAACCGTTTCTTACCCATGACATGTTGGATGCCATGCAAAGACGTTCGGTTTGGCAGACCGACATTGTCCCAATACAATATGCATCTCATGCAGGACAGCCTACATGCGAGGGCTTGAAAAGAACACGTTTATGCCCTATCTCGACTCCTATTGCAACTAGAAGGCTATAAACGTGCTGTGCTGATAATCGTGAGGCCTTTTATTTCATCCGAAATTTCACTGAAATAGATAGAGGGGCTTGAGAGGAGATCCCAGACATGTGCACCGACACATATACAATCTGCTTTATATACACAACAGGTAATGGTCTGTAAGAGCAAAGTCACTTGTAAGTAATAGTATTGAAGTGAATACTGTTAGCAGTGAATGTCACTGGGGATTTGCCGAAGTTGTAATTACTTCTTATACCAGGGACGACCAGATGCAGTGTGTATCTGAGCAACAAATTAGTAATCATGGCAGAACCATCTGAATGGATGCTAACTTACGGGTGATATATGTGGATTTTCCATCAGCAGTGTTGGGGGACAGGGGGGGGGGGTTATGGTTGATTCGTTATGTCCCATTACAACTGAGGACAATGGCGTTATGTCACCTGTGCCTCATATCAGGGATAATGCGCAGTAGGTTTGGTATTATTTGGGGATGGTATCATTTAACTACAACTTTGCATATGGAGACCTAGCATGCTGTCCTCAGCAGTTGGGGATTCACTGGCATGTACTCTTATTATAGAACATTGATGTTCAGTTCTACAATAGGGACCTCCTGAAGTGATTTCTTCCTGCAGCTGGAATTGCCAATAAGCCACTTGCTGCCATGATACTGTAGGTGATTGACAAATTTAATACTGTATTGCAAGAGTATCTTTCCTCTTAGTTTGTTATTTTATAAATTTTTATTTCCATTACATTTAACTTCATCAGTTTCCGAAAATGAGTAAACAGTACTACAAGTCTTGAAGAGAATGTTAATAATATCTCTATATAAGTTTCTGCAAGTACGTGAAAATACGACTCACGTTAGATCACAGATAGTGGATGTCTACATTATAGACAATTATAAATAAATAAAAAAGTTGTTCCATGTACTTTACGACAAATACGTATTGCACGCTGTCCACTTTCTCCACCCTGTTTTAGCACCTAAAAAATCGAAGGAGTTCGTTCAAAAATATTATAACAGTATCATTTTATTAAACGAAATCGAAGGATGATTTAAATTCTGACATATTAATTAGTTCATATTCAATGGAACTTGCAGCATTCATGATTGTGTCATAACGTATGATGCTCATAGCTTACAAATTTCGCATAGTGAAACAATTCAGCTCTGAATTAACTGGTGAAACAGCAGGCTTCTGACGCGGAAGTTAAACCAGTCTCATATCAGCAGGATGTGAAGATGCTATTAGCCTTCATAGTCTTGACTGGGAATCATTTCGAAATTTTCACTGTTTGAAGAAATTTCGTAGATAGAAAAATAACATTCGAGAGTGTTAACTTTCCAAATACTTCGATTATCACTGGCAATATCGCTCTTAACGTCATCACTCTACTGCTGCTACACGCCTGCTTTTTGGTCTTTTTTAGAAGCAGTGGTCCAAATACAGGGAAATATTTAGTTCGCAGCAAACGTTTGCGACGTAGTGTAACAGCTGGACCGTCATTTTCTAGTCTGTACTACTATGAAATACTGGAGAACGTAATGCTTCCTTCACAGATTATCGGGATGCACAATAAGTTTCCAACTTGATCTTTCACCTGTCCACACAGTAAACTGTGTGAGACACTGGTTTCAAAGGAACGGAGACGAGCTGTTGGAACAGTCTCCCAAAGATGCTGACCGCAGTCTCACAGGCCACGTATGACCAGACATAGAAATAATTATTAGAAGTAGAAGATCGACACAGACAACCAAGACAGGGGTTTCCGAATTAGTTCATGGTGCATAGGAAGAGTAGTAGAAAAACAGATTCATCGGGAAACTTGGTGCTTCTCTTCTCCGGTGGCTAAATGTAATGGTGGAGAAGGACGGAAGCTGGAACGGTACTGAATTATTATGTCGTTATGGAGAAACTCCTTCTGACAAACGAAAGTTTTGTTCTCCCTCGACGTAGAGGAAAATTCGTTTGTCTTACCTCCTGTAATTTTTTTTTAAGAGAGGTGCAAATTGTACATAAAAAATAGGCTGCCAGTTTCAGTCTTTTCAGTCGTACAATAGACCATTGATTTTAAATTATTTTACGACATTTGAAAACAAGAACTGAGACAAGCATGGGCATGACGTCAGAGCTGATAAAGGCATCAGAGGTAAAGCATTTAGATTTTTTACGCCCAAAAAAAGCATACCGAGGAAGGCACAAAACAGATATAATTTCGTTTTAATGCTAAAACGAATCACAGCACATTAACAAAAAAAGGTGGTGCAAGACCGGCGGTGTAGACTTAATACTTCAAAATTATGCGTATTTAATAATAATAGTCGTTGTCTTTCTGAAGTAATAACTCCTACAACCATTCAAGGAAATGACAGGATTAAAAATGCTTGCTGCAGATTATAAACTGACCGCCTTAACCACTACGCAATTCCACCAATCACTCACGATACCCTTAAGAAACGATATGATATGGCCTGTAATGTCCCACATTTCTAAAGAGAAAATGATATACCGAGTGAAAGTGCCGCAGTTCATCCTCGACGGAAGGGAGACAGTCCATCTGCATGTAAATTCCGCGAACGGAGTTTTGAAGAACATGAAGTACTTCAGTGTGACACATTAAGTATTGTGCTAGGTTTTATAAGATATGCTTGTTTCGACGATGCCATGTGTAGGGAGTGCTACCGCATGTATCATAAAATTTCGACATAGTGGTCGTGAAGTCACTCATGTGGCAACTGCTGGTGCCGAAAATGGCTTGAGAACGTTTGCAGCATGTAATTACCATGACTGAAACGTATCAGAAAATACAGTCAAGTTATACTCTTATCGTATGTATCTCACGACGAAAGTTTGATCTGATGAAAGGAAACTGTTTGTTTCAGACACCGCTGGGAATTGCTTCAAGTATATCGCACGAGAATTCCAACGTCTATTTACGAGGAAAATGTATCTCTTGTGCTTCAATTACAAAAAGATATATATGATGTACCGTGTAATTCTGCTATTCAATACGTGTTTCACATCAGATTTATCTCAGTATGTTCGTTGCTTACGTAGCGTTTGTCGCGGGTGGTGATCCTCTAAATGACAAACAACAGACTAAATGCTGCTGGTAACGATCTCTTGGAGACTTTTGTGAGCAGTTCCTATGAAGCAACTCAGTATTTCCAACACAAATACTTCTGCTCAATTGTACACTGTATTGAATGGAAGTTGTGCGATGGCTTATGATGCAGAGCTTATCTTATGATTTAGTCATCGAATTTTGTTCTTTCCGTTGGCAGATCGAATGAAGAAATCGAGAAATAGACATGTACACCGCAGTTCTCTCCAACGAAACCGGACCCACTTGTATATCTGGCATCACAGCAAAAAATCGAGCATCTTACTGCTAGGCCGAAATCACACTGTTGCGGTATAATTTTTTGCATTACGACCGTATTTCCTAACTTAGATTACTCGAAACGTGACACTAGTTAGAAATCTTAGCTTAGGTACCAAACGTGAAATCTGGGTTCAAATAATGAATTTGGCCTAGTGTCACATCTTTAACGGAATGCATTTAGAATATTTGATTGAGGTAATAAGTACAGTATCAGATCGAAAAGCTGGCCGCCGTTGAGACGAAGTCAGAGTCGTTCACATAAGACCGACAATATTCCCTGTCGCCCCTTATAATTCTACACCTGGCCACATCCACGAACTGGCAACATTGTACGATGTGGAAGTGTATGGAGGAAGCTCTATTAGTGCTCTTGAGGTGTTAGGAAACATATCTGCTCGTGGTGTAGAGATAAGATTTGTGCTCTGTAAATATAAAGTCGCACGTTCGAATGCATTCTGTTTCTAGTTCCTTTAAATCGCATACCGGAAAGCTGCTCATGTTATCAGTCTCATGTAACCTAAAATATAATTTGTTTCATTTTGTTATCCATCTGCAACAGCAAAATGTTCCAGGAACGTTTCCTCTAAACAACTCGTTACTGCGACAAAATCAGAACAGTTTACGCTCTAGGGTTTCCTCGTCCCACAACAGCTACAGGCTGTTGGCCATACACTCCCGGTTCTGTAAAAATGGTGCGGCGGTATATGTGTATTCCAGGGTCATTCTAGTTTTGAAGTTCTCGTATTTATCTAGCAGTTACGATTTGGCTATAGCATGCCTGAAACATATAAAAATTGTTCAAATGTGAGAAAATAAAGTTGGAATGAAAAAATCCTAACATATGCAACATATTATTCGCTTTGGGATTCGTGGAGGGGTGAAGGTAGCAGACGGAGCTCTGAACCTTTGCAATGTGTATGGGCCGAGTGCAATGGGGCAGAACACTTCAGAAATAGACTCTTTTGCTACAACTAACAGCGTTCTAGCATGAATAACTTTGCACATTCAAGGTGATTTGATAATAGATGTATGTGATGGTATGTGATCACTCAAGCATCATGCGGCATTTGAATTCAATAGGCAAACTTCAGAAGTCGGGAACAGTAGAACTGCATGCTCTTCGGTTTGCTCATTGAGAATTCCAGAGCAATATTCCTACTGGTGATTAGTTGTGACGTCTTTATATTAAATTCTTAAGAAGTATTAATAGCTGAGCCCTGCCAAAGACGTATCAGCGAGAGAAGGGCACTGTAAACATAGTATATTGCCTACGGTCGCCCTGAAAAGGTGTTTTGCATTACATAAATCTCCCCAGCGGAGCGTACAAAGCAGCTGGAATTTTTTGCCAACAACAGAGACACATGTTGGTCGCAGTGTAAGAAAAACAACCTACAAAGCTTCATCATGTGTTGATACTACAAGATAACACTGTCGATTTCATTAAGAAAACTATATAAGAATTTTAAAGTTCTTCTGATCTTATGCCCTCAGAAGTTAACCTTTCAAACTACTAATCGAAAAACAATCAAGAAAATTCTAGGCGCTAATGTCTGGAAAGTCCGCTACGGTCGCAGGTTCGAATTCTGCCTCGGAAATGGATGTGTGTGATGTCCTTAGGTTAGTTAGGTTTAAGTATTTCTAAGATCTAGGTGATTGATGACCTCAGAAGTTATGTCCCATAGTGCTCAGAGCAATTTGAACCACCTATTTTAATGAAACATAAAGTATCTGTAACAGGAACGTACCTATACCAGCGTGAATTCGAAAGGCATGACACATTCTGGACTTCTAAACAATCTATGTTTACTTGCTGTCCTGTGTCACAATGAACCAGTATCACAATGTGACATTTCATAAACAAAATTTCCTTTAGCATTTGATCCGTGTTCAGTAATTGTACTTGTTTTCAACGAAATAAAAAGCAAACAGTTGCACAAAAGAAATTTAATTCCTTTGCTGTTTCGGGCACTTGTGCTCTTCTTCAAAAGGCGCAATAAGTAATACAATACTACTTACTGCTCCTGTACTTTTTTAGGACCACAGCATTTGTCCTTATCCCTGTTACTGTTGACACTCGCAAATAATGCGATGGATATAACCTTCTGAAAGACAGCTCTAAAACCGGTAAGGAAGCCGGCCGGTGAGGCCGAACGGTTCTAGGCGCTACAGCCAGGAACTGCGCGACCGCTACGGTCGCAGGCTCGAATCCTGCCTCGGGCATGGATGTGTGTGATGTCCTTAGGTTAGTTAGTTTTAAGTAGTTCTACGTTCTAGGGGACTGATGACCTCAGAAGTTAAGTCCAATAGTGCCCAGACCCATTTGTACTATTTGAACCGGTAAGGAAATTAAATTTCTTTTATGCAACTAGTAGCTTATTATTTCGTTATATAAAATTTCGATATGGATTTTCGATCAGGCGGATTGTAGCTCTGTCACAAAATGGCTAAAATGCTTATTTTCTTACTTCATATTAAAACAAGTGCTATGATATGAGAGGAATAAATGGATAATATGCTTCTCAGAAAAAGAAATAGTTCCTTGTGAACTACTACTAAGTGCAGAAAAGCTCCTTCGACTTTTGTGTATTGCGTAAACTTTTGTGTGGCCTCATGTTCCGTTATGAGAACCTTTTTTATATCTTGGAGTGAAAAGAGAGCGGACATTATCACTAGTTAACTTTCTGACATCTAATGAGTGGATCCATTTGCTCCTTTGGCTATCCGAACAGAGTCTCACTTTCGCTCCTAGAAGAAGGTGCAGAATTCTATGGGGTATCTGCTTCTTCCTTCGTTAACTGTTGCCACGCTTTCTAAGCTAAGTAACCAGGATTCTACGGAACAATAACGTACAAACCAGTGTCAGATTAATCAGTGCAATAGAGTAATGTAACGAAACAGCTCTTCCAGAGTACCAAAAAAGCGTATGACGTTTTGGAAGTCTAAATCATAAGTGAACAACTGACATATAAAACGTGTATCACACGATGCGGCAGCACAATAATTGCTGCAAAACTGTTTCCCACATAGGCTGTGGTGTCAATCACAATGAGAGACGGCTCCACGCCAGTGTAAGGCACCACTGGGCGTTGATTTCAGGACACCCACTGACACCCCCACACCCAAATACTCCAACAGCCGCTTCAGCAGCTGACAGTGAACAGAACAATTCCATGCTAAGTTACGTCAAGATAAATTATCTCTGTGTACTAGTTTCCTCTATGCATAAGCACCTGATGAAGAGCAAATTTGCTTGAAATGGGTTGTAATATGCTAAACACAGAATAAATAACTAAACGGCTTCTCTTTCCCTTATTCTCTTTTTCACACTCTTGATTCTTCAGTAGATGAGTACCACTAAACCTGTAGCCATAGGCTCAAATCACACTGCAACAGTATTTTCCCTCTTCCTTTATCTTAACTGGTAAAGACCAGAACAGATTCGTACGAAACCCTTAAGTTTGTACTTCAGCAAGTTTCCATGTTCGTCAGGTGACTGATGGAATATGTCCCATTTCATTTCACTGTTTACTATCGATTACTTCATAGGTGCTTCTCTGACGCTTATTTTCACAGTATTTCGAATAATGGACCCGGAAGGCTGGAAACATTGTATGATCACTGTACACAATATTCGTATTTGTCGTAAGTATTTCTCTTCTGAGCAACGGCAACATAGCCAGATAGAAAAGCTGATACGAAGCTTGTTAATTCAGGGGTAAATCTGCGTTTGGTATCTGAAGAATGAACCAAAGAGTTGGTTATGAGCTGGAAGTATTGCGTCGGTTCGTACGGTAACTGAAATTTATGGTTCGAATTATTCGACAAAAGAACCGCCGAATTCCAATCGGCATTGTCGAAGAAATAGCATCGTTGGCGGATCGAATTAGTGGACAGCGATAACCTAGTATATTAATGTGTAAAAGGAATGCCGCAATGGCTACTTTAGCATAAACGTTAAGTGTGTTTCAGAGTTATTACAAGAGTAAATGAGCATAGGCGTTGCCAGGAAGTGTGTAAAGCGCCTAAAGGATGATAATTCTAAGTTACATTGATTTGTACTGTTACTATTTCATAGTGGCATTTGCCCTATTACAACTGGGGAACCTTCAGTTTTTTAAAAGCATAAGAGAGACGTGTTCGTATTACACTACATGGTCAGGTATATTTTGTAACCAAGCGTGTTCTCTCTGTAAATGTCCCATACCGGAGAACAGTAGCCGCAAAATTAGTAAATAAGTTACAGGAGGTATACGATCGCTACTACACGCTCTTTTCCTGATTTCGCTGATCAATAATCGTTTGCTGTTGCTTTGTAAATCTTCAGCGCAGAATATATCGCAGTTAAGAAGTCCAGGTCTGTATGTTGTGATTGTTATTAATGTGGATTTGCCCCTCCTATTAACGTACATCATCATGATTACCATCGATTAATCAGTGCTGAGAATGACAACTTGATTCACATTTGCAAGCAGGATAGGGTGAGATGCTACAAAGTTCAGACGGTATGGCATCACGTTCATTGGGTTCCATTTGTTAGAGGAGACGCTGGATGGGTAAATTGTAACACCGCAATGTGCCCCAGTCAGCATTGTTATCACTTATCGAAAATCTCGTTCCGACATCTCGAACCGATAGGTATGTAAAAATGGCTGTTGCACCGTCTCGAGTCCCACACTGTAGCGGCTGTGCGGAGCTATTGTCCTTGGTGTTTGATCACTACGGGAGGCAGAAGCGGATACGTGTTTGTGTGTGGGTGGGTGGGGGAGGGTGGCAGGTGTCAGGCGCGGCCACATCTGACCGCACGGCGCGGTTCGGCCGCCTATCGACCGTGGCTCGCGGGGCGTCGCTGCGGCCGGTGCAGCGCAGAGATGGCGTGACGCGCGTGAGGGGCGGGGCGAGAACTGGCGCCAGATACGGCCAAGCAATTAGCCCCGCGATGGCGCCAGTGCCGCCGCTCAGCCACATGCAAATTAATGCTCGGATGCGCCGCGCCAGCCGCCGCCGCCGCTGCCGTCGTTGCCGCGAATTTCGGCACCTCGCACGGTAGAGCGCCGAGAATCGCGCGGCTCCACGTGAATACTTAAGAGCTAACCGTTTATGGCGCCATTTAACTTGTTCCTCTCGA
The DNA here is from genome assembly GCF_021461395.2 of Schistocerca americana. Lineage (NCBI taxonomy): Eukaryota > Metazoa > Arthropoda > Insecta > Orthoptera > Acrididae > Schistocerca > Schistocerca americana. Next base: position 72,000,337 of record NC_060119.1, read on the forward strand.
GCGGCTTTAGAAACACTCCACTCTCACGTTGTCGCATTAAAAACCTCGCTGTGTCACTTCTTGTCACTGAATCGGAAATGTGATTGCTTATTGATTTATTAGCCACATATTGCGTCCTCGAAGAAATACTGTGTGAAAGAATATCACTTGATTATATTTTTGTTGGTTCCACCTTCGTTCAGAATGTAAAGAACGGTCAGGTGTTCGTGATACAAACATCTACATCCTTATCCATACTCCGCAAGCTACCTGACGGTGTGTGGCGGAGGGTACTTTCAGTACCTCTATCGGTTCTCCCTTCTATTGCAGTCTCGTATCGTTCGTGGAAAGAAAGATTGTCGGTATGCCTCTGTGTGAGCTCTAATCTCTCTGATTTTATTCTCATGGTCTCTTCATGAGATATACGTATGAGGGAGCAATATACTGCTTGACCCCTCAGTGAAGGTATGTTCTCGAAACTTCAACAAAAGCCCGTACCGAGCTACTGAGCGTCTCTCATGCAGAGTCTTCCACTGAAGTTTATCTATCATCTCTGTAACACTTTCGCGATTACTAAATGATCCTGTAACGAAGCGCACTGCTCTCCGTTGGATCTTCTCTCTCTCTTCTATCATCCCTATCTGGTACGGATCCCACACCGGAGAGCAGCATTCAAGCAGTGGGCGAACTAGTGTATTGTAACCTACTTCCTTTGTTTTCGGATTGCATTTTCTTAGGATTCTTCGAATGAATCTCAGGCTGGCATCTGCTTTACCGACTATTAATTTTGTATGGTCATTTCATTTTAAACCACACCTAATGCCTAGGCTTAGATAATTTATGGAATTAACTGCTTCCAGTTGCTGAATTACTATATTGTTGCTCAATGATAAAGGATATTTCTCTCTATGTATTCGCTGCACTTTACACTTGTCTACATTGATATTCAATTGCCATTTCTTGCACCGTGCGTCAGTTCGTTGCAGATCCTCCTGATTTCAGTACAATTTTCCATTGTTGCAACCTCTCGATGTACTGCAGCATCATCCGCAAAAAGCCTCAGTGAACTTGCGATGTTATCCACATGGTCAATTACATATATTGTGAATAGCAACGGTTCTGCGACACTCCCCTGCGGCACACCTGAAATCACTCTTACTTCGGAAGACTTCTCTCCATTGAGACTGACATGCTGAGTTCTGTTATCTAGGAACTCTTCAATCAAATCACACAATTGTTCTGATAGTCCATACGCTCTTACTTTCCTCATTAAACGATTCTGGGGAACTATATCAAACGCCTTGCGGAAGTCAAGAAACTCAGCATCTAACTGGGAACCCGTGTCTATGGCCTTCTGGGTCTCGTGGACGAATAGCGCGACCTGGGTTTCACACGATCGTCTTTTTCGAAACCCATGCTGATTCCTATAGAGTAGATTTCAAGACTCCAGAAAAGTCAGTATACTCGAACATAATACGTGTTCCAAAACTCTACAACTGATCGACGTTAGAGATCTAGGTCTATAGTTCTGCACATCTGTTCGACGTCCCTTCTTGAGAATGGGGATGACCTGTGCCCTTTTCCAAATCCTTTGGAACGCTACGCTCTTCTAGAGACCTACGGTATACCGCTGCAAGAAGGCGGGCAAGTTCCTTCGTGTACGCTGGGTAAAATCGAACTGGTATCCCATCACGTCCAGCGGCCTTTCGTCTTTTGAGCTATTTTAATTGTTTTTCTATGCCTTTCTCATCTATTTCGATATCTACCATTTTGTCATCTGTGTGACAATCTGGAGAAGGAACTACAGTGCAGTCTCCCTCTGTGAAACATTCCACTCGTCAACTTCCAGATTTTAAATACATAACATTGAATTTTTAAAAATAGTTATAATCATAATGATCATTGATGACAATAAAACAAATGTGTATTCACATCTTTCCTTTTTAAATTAAAAAGAAATGTTGTCATAAAAAAGTTTCATTATTGGCATACGAATTTGGAGGGACCTCTATTTGGGACGTAGGTAGGACAGAAAACGGGATACAATTAGGAGATGGGATGTCAGTGGCTCTGCAGATTCTACGGCGTATGTACAAAAGAATGATCGTAGGAGACAGAACTCGGTGGCAATTTACTAGTGGCATAGGATAATACAGTGTGTTAAGAAATTCCCGTTAGAGACTTCTACGAGTTTTAGAGAGGAGTGAATACATAATACTTTTAGTAGGAACCAATGTCCGGAAACGTACCGCTTCCAATCTACGACGTTTTCAATTCAGATGTTTAACTCACCCACTTCTGTTTAAGGAACTGAATTAGGCGTTGATGTGTCGACAGAAGTGCCGACACAGTGTTATTTTGAGGGGGCCGATATGCAAGCTATAAGCTCACGCAGAATATCGTGAAGTCTGAAACAGGACGCTCATTGAATGCTATAAAGAAAAGTACGTTGCTTTTGGAACACTTAACTTTAATCCATCCTTGTTGTATACATCGTCCTTGTTGAGACATGCTTTAGACGATAATTATCAATTGCTATGTAAGGCTAATGGCGCCTTGCTAGGTCCTAGCCATGGACTTAGCTGAAGGCTATTCTAACTATCTGCTCGGCTAATGAGCGATGCTTCGTCAGTGTAGTCGCTAGCAATGTCGTCCGTACAACTGGGGGCGAGTGCTAGTCCGTATCTCGAGACCTGCCTTGTGGTGGCGCTCGGTCTGCGATCACACAGTGGCGACACGCGGGTCCGACATGTACTAATGGACCGCGGCCGATTTAAAGCTACCACCTAGCAAGTGTGGTGTCTGGCGGTGACACCACAGGCGTGACGCACTACAATTATTATGTAGGAATTCTAAAGGAAAGAAAAGGTACATCCATTCATCACAGGTTGCGCAAAGTTTAATTTGCGAGACTGCTATAGAGACAAAGGAAGCCCTGCTGGCACGACTTCTGGTTCTTGCACTACAAACTGAAGACACACCAGATGGGATGGGGAGTCTGTATCAGAACATGCTTCACAGGTACCATGTCTGTAACAACGCTGGTGGTCGCCACATGGAGACGCTGTTTTAATGCATCAGTACTGTTCTGCACGCACGGTACGTTGGGATTGTTCTGTTTTTGAATAATGTAAATACGTTATGTTTACGTGTTAATAAAAATGTACTTATGTGATAAATGGATGTTTCGTTATGTTGGCTGATGATTCTACTACGTCACGCCTAATTTAATTCCTCAAGCAGAATGTAAATGATACGTTCCCGCATATGGTTTCCTACACATTGCATGTATTGTATTGTATGTTAATTGGGGACCTAGAAGCGACGGAGAGGCTCCATCCCCGTCGCAGCCGCAGTGGTCCACAACCCCACGACGACTACCGCAGTCCACCCTTCCGCCGCCCCACACCGAACCCAGGGTTATTGTGCGGTTCGACCCCCGGTGGACCACCCAGGGGACGTCTCACACCAGACGAGTGTAACGCTTATGTTTGCGTGGTAGAGTAATGGTGGTGTACGGGTACGTGGAGAAGTTGTTTGCGCAGCAATCGCCGACATAGTGTAGCTGAGGCGGAATAAGGGGAACCAGCCCGCATTCGCCGAGGCAGATGGAAAACCGCCTAAAAACCATCCACAGACTAGCGGCTCACCGGACCTCGACACAAATCCGCCAGGTGGATTCGTGCCGGGGACCAGGCGCTCCTTCCCGCCCGGCAAGCCTTGCGTTAGACCGTACGGCCAACCGGGCGGGCTTTTCCTATACATAGTATTGTGTACTCAATTCCCGCTACTAGTCCCGAAAGCCTACAACTTGAATTTACGAAGACACTGTACAGAGTGTCCCGGAAGTATTCGTTCAATTAATTCAGGAGGTAGAGAACATCAAGGCAAATGAATTTCTAAAACGAACGTACGGTCTCTGAAGTCACCTTCTAATGTTGGGGAACATTTTATTAGTTGTGCTGACGGAAGCCGTTGTCAATGTTGCCGACTAGGAATGCGCAGTACATTCAAAACTGCCCTGTGTGGTGACAGTTTGGTTGAATGGTCCTCTGAATGAGTGGCGAAGGATGACCTTCTCGCACGATTGGGTGCCAGTCCATTTCAGCACTGCTGTTAAGAATCATCTGGGAACCACCTTTGACAATCGATGGAGCGACAGAAGAGATCCAATGTCCTGGCCACACTGATCCCCTCAGCTCACCTGCCTGGATTTCTTCCTCTGGGGTCAAATGAAATTACTGGCGTATGAAACGTTTATGGAAGCAGAAGAAGACCACGTCCCAATAACAGTGGTTGCTGCTGGTACCACTGCGAACATTTGAACGGACACAACAATCTATGACCCGACGATGTACTGCGTGCATATAGGGCAAAGGTCTCGCACTCGATTAGTTCTTGTGAATGTCACCGCCGTAGTTAACAAGCTAAACAAAATCATGTGTAAAGCGCCTTTACCATCAGAAACTGCCGTCAGGAGCCTCGTGTATCTTAACGAAATACACTCCTGGAAATTGAAATAAGAACACCGTGAATTCATTGTCCCAGGAAGGGGAAACTTTATTGACACATTCCTGGGGTCAGATACATCACATGATCACACTGACAGAACCACAGGCACATAGACACAGGCAACAGAGCATGCACAATGTCGGCACTAGTACAGTGTATATCCACCTCTCGCAGCAATGCAGAGATGCTGGATGTAGTCCTGTGGAACGGCTTGCCATGCCATTTCCACCTGGCGCCTCAGTTGGACCAGCGTTCGTGCTGGACGTGCAGACCGCGTGAGACGACGCTTCATCCAGTCCCAAACATGCTCAATGGGGGACAGATCCGGAGATCTTGCTGGCCAGGGTAGTTACCTTACACCTTCTAGAGCACGTTGGGTGGCACGGGATACATGCGGACGTGCATTGTCCTGTTGGAACAGCAAGTTCCCTTGCCGGTCTAGGAATGGTATAACGATGGGTTCGATGACGGTTTGGATGTACCGTGCACTATTCAGTGTCCCCTCGACGATCACCACTGGTGTACGGCCAGTGTAGGAGATCGCTCCCCACACCATGATGCCGGGTGTTGGCCCTGTGTGCCTCTGTCGTATGCAGTCCTGATTGTGGCGCTCACCTGCACGGCGCCAAACACGCATACGACCATCATTGGCACCAAGGCAGAAGCGACTCTCATCGCTGAAGACGACACGTCTCCATTCGTCCCTCCATTCACGCCTGTCGCGACACCACTGGAGGCGGGCTGCACGATGTTGGGGCGTGAGCGGAAGACGGCCTAACGGTGTGCGGGACCGTAGCCCAGCTTCATGGAGACGGTTGCGAAAGGTCCTCGCCGATACCCCAGGAGCAACAGTGTCCCTAATTTGCTGGGAAGTGGCGGTGCGGTCCCCTACGGCACTGCGTAGGATCCTACGGTCTTGGCGTGCATCCGTGCGTCGCTGCGGTCCGGTCCCAGGTCGACGGACACGTGCACCTTCCGTCGACCACTGGCGACAACATCGATGTACTGTGGAGACCTCACGCCCCACGTGTTGAGCAATTCGGCGGTACGTCCACCCGGCCTCCCGCATGCCCACTATACGCCCTCGCTCAAATTCCGTCAACGGCACATACGATTCACGTCCATGCTGTCGCGGCATGCTACCAGTGTTAAAGACTGCGATGGAGCTCCGTATGCCACGGCAAACTGGCTGACACTGACGGCGGCGGTGCACAAATGCTGCGCAGCTAGCGCCATTCGACGGCCAACACCGCGGTTCCTGGTGTGTCCGCTGTGCCGTGCGTGTGATCATTGCTTGTACAGCCCTCTCGCAGTGTCCGGAGCAAGTATGGTGGGCCTGACACACCGGTGTCAATGTGTTCCTTTTTCCATTTCCAGGAGTGTATATTCGTTTTGAAGTTCTCTGTCTCCTGTACTAATTTGAACGAATAGATTCGGAACACACAGTAGTATGGTTGAAAGTTAGACGGGCTCAGTTATGCGGTCTTGATACACAACAATTCAGCCATTGCCGCTTGGTGGGACTTCCCCAACTATTTGACGCGCGAGACTCGCTAAACGGACGGATAAGGAGCTGTTGAAAGACATTCAGAATTACGTTTATGGTAAAATACGAGTTTCGGCTGGCTGTAGCAACTCTGGATCGAAGTAATTAAAGGAAACAATGCATTGCAATTATGACTATGGGCATTCTCGCTTCGGTATTCGTGTTAGAGAAATGCTTGTTGATGCACTCACGGAAGACGTCTAAGACTAACTCTGTATTGAAATTTACTCAGCACTTTCATTACATCATAGTACATTCTGCCATTTTCTGAATTTCCATTCTTGTATTTGTATGCTGGTCATATTACTTTGGTTTTTGTATGTTATATATATGCACGTCAGAGGGAGAGAGACCAAGTTACGTTACTGTTAAACAGTCTTTGGTCTTGTCGTGGCACAGTCTTTGTCTCTGCGCAGTCTGATATATTTTTGTTGCAGTGTGGTAGGTGATGGGCATATTCCGTGATGCTTTGATGACTTGTGATGGCATCTGTTACATAAAAAAAGATTTGTTATAAAGCACACTAAGGATGAATATGATATATGTATTGGAAAGCGGAAAGGATATAGATTTTGTATAACGTTATTATTTTTGAAGAGAAGTCTTTGAGGTAAGACCGAAGCACTGTGCAGCTTGGAATGATTATTGTCAGCTAGTTAATGTGTCCAGAGCTGAGAGAAATACCACCCCACTACCCTGAGTCAAGCATTAACATATTAATTGATTAAGCTGTTTGATATTTATAGAAATTCTCTGTTAACATTGTGCCATCTTTAAATCATTGTTCGCTTCGTTACGCATAGTGTTGTTCAGACCAGTGGGAAGGTCATGCGAAGTTTTACTTCAACTTTTGAATACATACTTCAATCTAAAATATCGTTGTCTAGGAATATCATTTCATAGGAATAGTTACTTTCCTCATCCCACTGTTATCATTACGCACTATCACATCTCACAGTTTGAATATACACTCCTGGAAATTGAAATAAGAACACCGTGAATTCATTGTCCCAGGAAGGGGAAACTTTATTGACACATTACTGGGGTCAGATACATCACATGATCACACTGACAGAACCACAGGCACATAGACACAGGCAACAGAGCATGCACAATGTCGGCACTAGTACAGTGTATATCCACCTTTCGCAGCAATGCAGGCTGCTATTCTGCCATGGAGACGATCGTAGAGATGCTGGATGTAGTCCTGTGGAACGGCTTGCCATGCCATTTCCACCTGGCGCCTCAGTTGGACCAGCGTTCGTGCTGGACGTGCAGACCGCGTGAGACGACGCTTCATCCAGTCCCAAACATGCTCAATGGGGGACAGATCCGGAGATCTTGCTGGCCAGGGTAGTTGACTTACACCTTCTAGAGCACGTTGGGTGGCACGGGATACATGCGGACGTGCATTGTCCTGTTGGAACAGCAAGTTCCCTGGCCGGTCTAGGAATGGTATAACGATGGGTTCGATGACGGTTTGGATGTACCGTGCACTATTCAGTGTCCCCTCGACGATCACCAGTGGTGTACGGCCAGTGTAGGAGATCGCTCCCCACACCATGATGCCGGGTGTTGGCCCTGTGTGCCTCGGTCGTATGCAGTCCTGATTGTGGCGCTCACCTGCACGGCGCCAAACACGCATACGACCATCATTGGCACCAAGGCAGAAGCGACTCTCATCGCTGAAGACGGCACGTCTCCATTCGTCCCTCCATTCACGCCTGTCGCGACACCACTGGAGGCGGGCTGCACGATGTTGGGGCGTGAGCGGAAGACGGCCTAACGGTGTGCGGGACCGTAGCCCACCTTCATGGGGACGGTGTCCGCCCCAGTAGCTGAGTGGTCAGCGTGACGGATTGCCGTCCTCTGGGCCCGGGTTCGATTTCCGGCTGGGTCGGAGATTTTCTCCGCTCAGGGACTGGGTGTTGTGTTGTGTTCATCATCATTTCATCCCCATCCGGCGTGCAGGTCGCCCAATGTGGCGCCGAATGTAATAAGACCTGCGATATGGCGGCCGGACCTGCCCCGCGAGGGGCCTCCCGGCCAATGACGCCAAACGCTCATTTCCATGGGGACGGTTGCGAATGGTCCTCGCCGATACCCCAGGAGCAACAGTGTCCCTAATTTGCTGGAAAGTGGCGGTGCGGTCCCCTACGGCACTGCGTAGGATCCTACGGTCTTGGCGTGCATCCGTGCGTCGCTGCGGTCCGGTCCCAGGTCGACGGGCACCTGCACCTTTCGCCGACCACTGGCGACAACATCGATGTACTGTGGAGACCTCACGCCCCACGTGTTGAGCAATTCGGCGGTACGTCCACCCGGCCTCCGGCATGCCCACTATACGCCCTCGCTCAAAGTCCGTCAACTGCACATACGGTTCACGTCCACGCTGTCGCGGCATGCTACCAGTGTTAAAGACTGCGATGGAGCTCCGTATGCCACGGCAAACTGGCTGACACTGACGGCGGCGGTGCACAAATGCTGCGCAGCTAGCGCCATTCGACGGCCAACACCGCGGTTCCTGGTGTGTCCGCTGTGCCGTGCGTGTGATCATTGCTTGTACAGCCCTCTCGCAGTGTCCGGAGCAAGTATGGTGGGTCTGACACACCGGTGTCAATGTGTTCTTTTTTCCATTTCCAGGAGTGTAGTTTGGAAACTTTATTTAGAAATAGAAATCTACCTTACCCGCTGCCTACTTGCTGTTTGATATTATGTTTTCTAGAAATCTGTAACAATATTGTCAAGCGGCGAAGTAAGTGGAAATTTTTATTAGGGCCAGATAATTTGTTTTATTTCCATTCCGCATTAAATATTAATATTAATATAAAGACAAGTTGCATTCAGATCAGTTACAGTTCAGTTCAAGTTACTTTCAGTTTAGTCTAAGGTTAGCACACGAGTTTAAGTTAAATATCAGTTTTAGGGGACATAGTTTTGGTAACATGTAGAGTTCTATAGAGTAGGAGGTAAAACTGAACGAAATTTCTGACAGGTACATATGTAATGGGGATGTTAAACAATACTTGCTTTATCCAGTTTCGATCTGTTGGTGCAAACTCTTTAGCAACCTCTTTGCCTGATCTCTGTGACAAATGTAAGTCATTGGCGAATCTGTTTCCTCTCAACAATAGTATTGGCTTGTGGGTATTGTAATATGTGGTCCTTCTCGTTTGATAGTGGTATTCCGTTATTCTCGGGCCTGGTATGGCTCTGTTCGCTGTGTTCTTATATTGAGAAAGAAGCTGTCTCTGTATGGCTGAGATCCACGCTTTTGAGCAGACATTGCATTGCATAATGAATCTGGAGGAGAGCCCACCTCAACTTGTTTACTGCGACGAAAGTCAGTATTTCCTGGTAAGGTTAGTTTGGGAATGTTTACTTGTATTACTCCGCGAGTAGGTATCACATTGCGAGGTTCCGCAAAGTAATTCACAGGTAGCTATTAAGAAATATTTTGAAGATGGTTACTGCTCCACGTATTGATTTTTTTTCACTGTTTGCTGTTGTAAATTCAAATATCCTAAACACTCCTGAAGTATAAGGATTATTTTTTCAAGGAATCAGAATCACGCGTTTCAGACGTTGTTGCTTTGATTTGTATAGTTAAATCTTGAAATTGTAAGTTAAAATATCACTACAGGGTTATAAAATTTATTTCGTGTTCATTGCTAAATTGCTGCTTCTTCTCGCGCCATCATATTATTAAGTGCCACTTAAGGTTTTGTACAAATATACCTTAAAGTGTCACGTGGCTTGTCACCATCTTGTTGTCTTACGTGAATAATAAAGTCACGAGTAAAAGTCATTTTGATAAATAGACACCCAGCTATTGGGGCGCGACTAAGAAATAATGTGAACAAGCTTACAGACGTCGAGAGAATGATAAGTTCTCGTGTGATTAGGGCTTACTGACTGCTGCTACATGATATTCTCCTGTGTCGCATCTTTTAATTAGTGCAATGTTGCACACCAAAGGAATTAGGATTTTTACATGATGCTTCTACTAATTACCCCTCTACTTCATTCTGAATTTATGTGTGTACAAACGAGGGCACAACCTCAGTGGACTGCTAGACGTTACAAGCTACTTAATGGATGATTAGAGAAACATGTTACATTCACGAACCAGTACTGACATATGCTGCTAACGAATGTTATATGTGGAAACCTCCATTTCTATTCGTTGCATGGAATTTATGAAGGTGTGTGTTGTGAGACTATTTTATATTTAATTTACGAATCAGTTCGTGGTAGTGAGTCTGTTTCCTCGAAAATTAGAAATATACATTCTTCATATAATATAAATACTTGTGAAGAATTTTTTGCGAGTATAATGGAACGGATATTGAGAATAAGGCAAGGATTGCAGTGGAATACAGAGTATATTTTCGTTTACGGGACTTGCTCTTTCGAGAAGTTTTAAAACAGAATGTAGCAGAGAGTAATTCTCCTACTAACTTTGCATGGGTCCGTAACATTTACATTAAGGATAACAGATAAACAAAAACCGGTAGTCTTCGAGAGAAGGATATTATGGAAAACGCACTGACGGGAAAAGGAATCGCAACGCCAAGAAGGAGGTGTGCGGCGTAAACGGAAGTTACCAGGCGTGTTTCTATAAGTGAAAGATGAAGTCCATTGAAATTCGCGCCAGTGGCATAAAAGTGGCGTTGGCAACGCTACTATGATGATGGAAATCTGGTTTGATGTAAATAGACGCTGTAACGGTTGTGAGCGTTAGTTACCTTCTGAAAGTGGACGTGGTGAGTTGATGCTAGACACGAATACCTTTAAGACGACAAAGACGCCATTATCAACACCTCACTGAGTTTGAACAGGGTCATGTAATAGGGCTAAGAAAAGCTGCACGTTTTTCCTGCGATATTACAGGAAGACATAGCAGGTATGTACCCAATGTGAGTGATTGCTGGCAGTGGCGGTCCCGAGAATGTACGTTCACCAGAAGACCTTGCTCCCGACGGTCACGTGACAATGCCGGGAGGGAAGACCATCGTGTTTAGCGCATCGCTCTGTCGCCTCGTACTGCATCTGCAGCAGGAGTTTCAGCAGCAGTTGGCACCACAGTGAGACCACGAACCACTACAAGTCGGTTACTTGAAGGACAGCCACGAGCCAGACCTCCTGGGGCGTGCATACTACTGACCCCAAACCACACCCACTTGCATCAAGCGAGAGCTCATTGGAGGGCAGGATAGACGTCTGTTACGTTTTCTGATGGAAACCCGATTCGTCTCGCCACCAGTGATGTCCATTTGTTGGTTACAATAGCCAACCTGTCTATGTGCTAGACGCACATAACGCATACCTGGACTTATGGTTCTGGGTGCAGTTTCGAATGGCAGCAGGAGCACTCTCATGGATAACCCACGCATTCTGACCGAAAATGTGTAAGTCAGTCCGATGGCTCGACCCATTCATTGACAGCCTTCAGGGGGTGTTTTCCAACAGAATAACGCTTGACCACATACCGATTTTGAAACCCAACACGCTCTTCAGAGTGCCGACATGTTGCCTTGGCCTGTTCGATCACCCGATCTATCTACAATCGACCACGTACGGGACATAATCGGACAACTCCAGTGTCATCCACAAACAGCATTAAGCGTCCCTGTATTGACCGAAGAAGTGGAACAGGCCTGGAATTTCATCCCATAAACTGAAATCCAGCGCCTGTATAACGCAAAGTATGCTCGCTGTATGCTTGCATCCCACGTTCTCATGGTTAGAGCAGCTATTACCAGCATTCCACTTCTGCAAAGGCTTAAAATGGTTAAAATGGCTCTGAGCACTATGGGGCTTAACGTCTGAGGTCATCAGTCCCTTAGAACTTAGAACAACTTAAACCTAACCAACCTAAGGACATCGCACACAGCCATGCCCGAGGCAGGATTTGAACCTGCGATCGTAGCAGTCGCGTGGTTCCACACTGTAGCGCCTAGAACCGCTCGGCCACTCCGGCCGGCTGCAAAGGCTCATCTCGCGCTTATTTTGCCCTGTGATCTCGTATTATTAATCTCTCAAATATGTTACCAAGACAAACGTATTTCCAAAATTACATTACTGTTTTTTGCTGTTGCGATTTTTTTTCCTCACTGTATTTGCTCCAGGAACGGATGATGATTAAAAAAAAAAAAAAAAAACAGGAAGTGACAGACTTTCACTCAAATGCTGATACTCGCCTAAAGCTGAAGAAAAGAAGAGTGGAGTGGACAGCCTGTCTAATTAGTAGTTTAGATAAACGACATCCGCGAGTAGCAGTATCAGGATCAGTGGAGGGCAGAAGGGGCAGAAGAGGGACGGGACAAAATGGGAAGATAATATCAGCAGGGGTACGAAGGTGATGGACGTAAGAAAAGAAGAATGGGCCACGAAAATCAGGAACATAAAGTTTTGGTGGAGGAATGTAGAGAGTGCATATTGTTTCCCAGGCTAAAGCAGAAGTTAAGGACAAGGAGGATGAATCAAATCAGCTAAGTATCAATATTTGTCACTGCCTACGACGGTATACTATCCATCTTGATACATACACACCGCTCAGTATCGGTGAGCCTGATAAGTGAAAGTAAACTAACGTCAAACTGTTGCAGAATGTCTCTAAACTGTATCCACCTCTGAATAACGCGACGTTATCAGTACAACTGAGAGCCCAACACCTAAATCCTAGCCATCGAAAGAATTTAACCGTAGAAAATCACTGCTCCCTTCGTGCAAGAGGAAAAACTGATAGCCATAGAGAAAAGCGAGGAATGGAAAAGTGGCTCAGATCCCCCAATAAAACGAAAAACCGAAACCCTGTGAAAGTACCGTTAACTGCTGTACGGTCATCAAGCGTCTCACAGGTCTCTGAAACACTGGCGGGTTCCACGTAACTAGAAAGGCCACTGTTCGTTCCATTCTAGACGTGGGAACACAAGGCAGACGCGTAGGGCTGTAGATCTATGTCACCGACTTCTGAGTACCCCGGAACAGTCGAATATATATTGTTCTCGAGAACGGTGACTTCTCTAGAGACTTAACAAATAGATCTAGGAGCCAATAGGTGTTCCACAAACACTGATGTTGCTTTTCTCTTTATAGAGACACAAATTGCAGTAGATACTGGAGCTGAGATTGGTGTGGGGTTCTTTGACTTATACATAGCATTTGATATACTACCACCTCGCACGCAGAATTCGTTGCGAACGGAAAATACGGCGTTCCTGGTAGACAGACACCATTACACATGGAAAAGTAGCGTCCGCAGTAAATCTGGGTAGTGTTAGAAGTTGCTTCTGGTAGCGACGTGCGTAAGCGACGTGTACGCAAACCTGTGTAACGTCGTGAGTCTGTAAGCAGGCGACGCATTTGTGTACATGGAGTTGATATCACTGGCAACTTTTTAGGGGAGAGGAAGAGACTTGCTTATCATTATCGTGTGGAGAGTATAATGGCAGCCGCCTCAAATGTGCCATGACATGGGATCGAGGGAAGTCATGGGGTTTGATGTCAGTCTGCAATTTCCGAGCGATGAGGAGCAAATCCAGAAATACAAATTCCCAGTATACGTAGGCTGATGACTTGGATTAGCGCCAAACACTGTCACAGCGCATCTACGAGAGGCGCGGGTTCTGGGACTCGAAAGGACGCTTGCAGCAGGAGTTCAGGATCCTGGTGCTTGCGATTAGACTAACTACTACACTGGAGACCAATACTAAACATTAGAAAAAGCACAGGAGGCAGTTGGTTGCACAACAGAAGTCAGTGTATGAAGCCACGGGGCCAGGTCCTAACTGAAGTAGCGAACACTAGCACCAGGTTAAGTACAAACTTGAGTGCAGCGCTCCAGATGATGAAAACATACATGTCGGCGCTTACCGAGGCTGGCTACGAGCGACACGGAGTCGGCTCCCCAGTGATCTGACTGAGAACTCCTCTCAATACAAAAAGATGGACTTTTAAAGAATCGTGACGGCGCACTATTTCTCCCTTCCTATAGGCAACCCACCAATCCACAGGCACTTAACATGCTTCGGTCAATCTGGTGAGTCGCTTCTTCACCTTCAGGTTGCCTCTGGCCAAGTACATTCAGATTCCTCTCCTACTTCTGTTCGATATGCCGGGATACTTCAGGATCATACATCAACGAAATCCAAGTTCTGTATCAACAGCACTGAGCTGAAAGCTAAACGTCACTGCCACTCCTATTACGACCAGCAACATCAGTTTTTTACGTCACGTAGCCCCGCCCTCCGTCCGCTTGTGGGTGGGGGCTCCTGTAGTATCATTCTAACTTGTGTAAAGACACTGACTCTGCAGTTTTCAGGAGCAAGCATCTAGCTCGCTGCCTCTGTTAATACGTGCCTTTTCGTGGCCATCTTCTACTGTGACGCCTTACAACAGCGTCTAGGCGGAGGTTGGAGTTACCAGTTAATTCTCTGAAGTGAAAGTTCTCCCGTGGGACAGCTGCCCAGCGCGCCTGCAGTCTGCAGAGCTCTCGCGTTACTCTTTAGCTCCGGTAGCATAAACGCTAAAACTTTTACCTGCTCTCTGCATTTTGTCTCTGATTTCCTATCTTGGAATGCCATTGATGGCTCCCAACGGCCTGAAGCGTAGCAACGTACTAGTCACAAAGTCATCAATATGTCAGACAGGTCCTCCCACCAAGTGGTCTCACCAAGTGGCCCCTTACTGGCCACTCAACTACGGAGCCGGAGGGATTAACGCGAGAGATAAAAAAATTAAAGAAGAGTTGCTTCATTTGTCTAGGGATTCATTAGTAAAATTCAGAGTGTCACAGATATACTCAAAAAATTGCACACTTTAAAAGATAGGGTGCGTGCATCGAAGAGGGGGAAAGAGTTAAAAATTGAACAGGAGAACGATTAAACAGTCGAGAATTTTATGTGCGCAATCGTAGGAACAAAATAGAATATTCTTATTTAGGAAAACTAACTGAAAATATGTTTGAGACGAGATAAGAAGATACGAATAAAATATGCAAAGAGTTTCCAGTGAAAATACTCTTAATAATATTATGACTGGGCAACACATCAGTTACAAAGGCAGATGGCACAGTGGCTACCAAATGAAATAAGGATTCTTTAAAATTTTGTATTGTACCATGGATGAGTCGGAGTCACAGGCAGACAATTATGTCACTGCGCCAGAAGCACTATACGAAGCAAATCGATATGTGAAGAAAGATAAAGGTCCTCAAGATGATGGCAGATCAGTAGAAATGTTCAAGTTGGTGTAAAAAATAACACAGAACGAATCTGAAGATTATTCACAGGTTTTCTACAAAACAAAATAATTTGCACAGAATTGAAACAAATCGGTATTTGTTCTGCTTCAAAAGAAAGTATACTGAGTAGACTTGAGAAAAGCTTTCCCCCCGAATTCTACGACGGAGGGATGAAAAATAATGCCTCCGTATTTTTTATGTGAAAAGTCTTACAGCTTTTGAAATGAAGCAGCGTTATTAACACTCTACATCTTTGTTCTTCGCCTCTACATACTTGCAGCCCTCTGTTGCTAGAGGGACTGTATTGTAGCGTGTAGCGTGACTATGTCGGTGCTCGATAAACTTTTACTGTAATCAAGTTTCGAATTCGAAGAGGTCTGCTACACATGGAACGTGGTCTCCTTCAGCATGAAAGTGACATACCACACACAAGCGCTGCGACATCCGAGACCATCCGACGTCTTGTGTTCACTGTTGACCATCATCCTTCACACAGTCCCATCTTGGCCCCATTCGATCTTCATCTGTTTCTGGAACTTAAATAACAATATCGGAGGCTTCACATTGATAGAGGTGATGCGGTGCAAACAGAGATGAGAATTTGCCTGCGTCAACAAAGTCAAACTTTCTACAATGACGATTTCAACAAACTGGTCTCTCGTTGAAAGAAATTTGTACGTCGACACGGTAGACTATGTTGAGAATTACATACGTCAACATAAGGAAGAAGAATGTAGAATGGTAGTAACGTTTGTTTTACCTATAAAGTCATCAGAATATCCTCATACAAATTCGGAGCACACTCACGTGAAAGATTTTTTTGTTGTGGTCGTCTTCAGTACGAAGATTCATTTGATTCTGCTCTGCTTTTTACTCAATCCTGAGGAAGCATCTTTGACTCCGAATAATTATTCCACCCTACATCCTGAATCTGCTTATTGTATTCATCCTTTGGTCGTCCCCTACGATTTTTACCCCCCTACACTTCCCTCCAGTAATAAATTGCTGATCCATTGATGTCTCAGAACGTGTCCTACCAGCCGATAACTTCTAGTGAGGTTGCACCAAAAATTTCATTTCTCCCCAGTTCTAGCGAGTGCCTCGTCATTAGTTGCGTGATCCATTATCTAGTCCTCAGTAGTTTTCTCTACCACAAGATATCATAAGCTCCTATTTTCTTCTTGTCTAAACCATTTATCGTCTGTGTTTCACTTCCGTATATGACCACACCATACAGATATTTTCAGAGAAAACTTCCTAACACTTAAATCTATATTCGATTCCCAAAAATTTGTCTTCCTAAAACCGATGTTCTTGCCATTGCAAGCCTAGATTTTTTATTTTCTCTACTCTGGCCATCACCACTTATCTTGCTGCCTAAATAACAAAACTCATTTGCTACGTTAAAAGGCATCGCTTCCTGATCAAATTCCCTCAGCACCACTTTTCTTTAATTCGACTATATTCAACTTTCCTTTTTTTGCTTTCGTTGATGATCATCTTCTGTCCTCCTTTTAAGACGCTGTCCATTCCGTTCAACTGCTCTTCCAAGCCCTTTGCTGTCTCTGACAGAATTACAATGTCATCGGCAAACCTCTTCACCGTGAAGTTTAATTTCTACTCCAAATTTTTCTTTGGTTTCCTGTACTGCTTACTCAGTGTACAGAATGAATAAAAAGGGTGATACGTTGCAATCCTGTGTCACTCCCTTCTCAACCACTGCTTTAATTTCATGACACTCGACTCTTATCATACTGCCTGGTTTTTGTACAAGTAGTAAATAGACTTTCACTCCCTGTATTTTACCCCTGCTACCTTCAGAATTTCAAGTCAAGACTCTCAAACGTTTCCACTGTGTCTACAAATGATATAAACGTAAGCTTGCATTTCCTTAACCTGTCTTGTAAGATAAGCCGTAGGGTTAGTATCGCCACATTTCATCGGAATATAAAGTGAACTTCCCCGAGTTCGCCTTCTACCCGTGTTTCCATACTTCTGTAATGAATTCATGTTAGTATTTTGAAATTTTGAATTATTAAACTCATTGTTTAGTGATATACACACCTGTCAGCACCTGCTTTCTTCGGAACTGGAATTATATTCTTCTTGAAGCCTGAGGATATTTCGCCTCTCACGAGCACCATATGGAAGAATTTTGTCATGGCTACCTCTCCCAATGCTATCTGTAGGTCTGACGGTATTTCGACCAATAATGGGGCTTTGTTTCCGTTGAGATCTTTCACTGCTCTATCAGACTCTTCTCGCAGTATCATTTCTTCCACCCATCTTCATGTGCATACTCTTCCAGTTTATGGTACTGCCTTGAATTTCTTCTCGTTTGTACAAAACCTCTATATACACCTTCAACTCTTCAGCTTCCCCTTCTTAGCTTAGGGCTAGTTCTTATCTGACATTTTGATATTTATATAACTGATCGTCTTTCCTCCAAAGGTCTCTTTAATTTCCCTGTAGGTGCTACTTATCTTTCCCTGGTGATAAGTCCTTCTAAATCTTAACTTTTGTTCTTGAGCCATTCGCACTTAGCAATTTTGCAGCCTCCATCGATCTCGTTTTTAGACGTTTGTATTCTCTTTCTCCTCCTTTATTTGCTGCATAATTATATTTTCTTCTTTCGACAGATGAATTCAATAGTCCCTATGTTATCCAGGGATTTCTATTAGGTCTTGCACTTTTACCTATTTTATCCTCTGCTGTTTTCACTATTTCAACTCCGAAAGCTATCCCTTCGTCCTCTACAGTCTTCCTTTCTCCTGTTCTAGCCTATCGTTGCCTTATGATCCCTCCGAAATTCTCAACAACCTCTCGTTCTTTCTTACATCTCTTTAAATACATACCTTTACACAATGTCTTCAGTTTTAATGTACAGTTCAAACCGAATAAATTGTTGTCAGAGTCCATATCTACAGCTGGAAATCCCTTGCAAATTAAAATCTGGTTACGAACATTTTGTCTTACTATTATATAATCAATGTGAAACATTATGGTCCCTTAAGGTCTCTTCCGCGTATAGAAGTTACTTTGATGTTCTTTAAAACCAGTTTAAGCGACGATTAAATTCTACCAGGCGGCATCGTCATTCATTCCTTTCCCCCATACCATATTCTTCTACTATATTTCCTTATCTTCCGTTTCCTACAAGCCTGTAGAAGTACTGTATTTTAATCAAGCAAAGGAATACACATGCTTCAGATGTTAGTACAGCTCTAAAGACCACTCCCAATTTGTCTAGAAATTACGAAACGCAGAAATAATGACGCATATTCTCTTACAGCCTGAAATAAAAACTGTTCAAGACGCTGCATTGTACAGATAATATACTGTTTTTGTTTTTCATTTCAAGTAGGTCACAGTGTCTCGTGCAGCATGGTGCTGAAGACTTTTTAGGTAAAACAAACGTTACTACCATTCTACATTCTTCTTCCTTATGTTGACGTATGTACTTCTCAACATAGTCTACCGTGTCGACGTACATATTTGCTTTTGCAACTCTTTTCATCAGGTGTTGAGCGAAGATTTCGTGCCGGCTGTTGTGGCCGAGCGGTTATAGGCGCTTCAGTCTGGATCGCTACGGTCGCAGGTTCGAATTCTGCCTCGGGCATGGATGTGTATGATGTCCTTAGGTTAGTTAGGTTTAAGTAGTTCTAAGTTCTAGGGAACTGATAACCTCAGATGTTAAGTCCCATAGTGCTCAGAGTCATTTGAACCATTTGAAGATTTCGTTGCTGGCTGTTTAGGCTCCAACCACACTGCGAACTCTACCAACAGTACTCCGCCATAGCCATTGCTTGCCCGTATCGTTGAAGAATGAAACAAGCGACAGATATTCAGATCCATGAATATTCGGTATGTCAGATACTATTAAAATGTGGCATGTCAGTGTTGGAGAGGATACAAAAAATACTACATAAAGATGCCAAGAATATAAGCGTAACACCCGAGTGAACTCAGGCAACTAAATCAGCTGTTACGAATCAGTACTTCACCTGTGACTATGAAATCAAATACGAACGTACCAACATTTGCTACAGCCGACGAATTGATGGAATAGAGTAATAGAGGAAGCAGTATGGAGGGAAGAGAAAGATAATTTAACGAAGATGATGAGAGGTAAAGAATTCAGTGCTGTGCCGGATCATAGATGAATATGTACTAAGATTATTTCTATTGAAGTTCTTTATTTTCCTGTGTTTTTCGTAACCGTAAAACACTTAAGGAAGGAAAATGCTACACTACTTCTGAACCATCCTAAATTTTACTACTCCTTATTTTATTCAAAGAAAGCATAATTATTAGAACGCACAGTAGTTAATTACAGTTATAACGATTCCGATGTATGTGGCATGCAACGGTTGTACAAAATGTCGTGTTTTATATCCTATCTGACAATGGCAGACTGGCTGGAACCACGAATTGGTACTAACTGGAATCGTAAATTTACAAGGGCTTAGGAATGTAGGGTTAACTGAATCTCCTATACGTTTTGACAAAAGTTTTATGTTGTATTTTAGTTCTGTTGACTGTTTTATTGTTCAACGGTGGTGAGGAACAGTCACACAAATTTCGCCGGAATACGCTGAAAGATCAGAAGGTGAATGTTGTATACGAGAAAATGGTGCTACTATCTGAAATTTCCACAACTAAAACCCACGCATATCGTATGATGCGTTATTATTTATGACATTAATTGTGTCCATCATTAATGCTACCTGAAAACTAGTTTTCGTAGCCGCATAAGGCCTGCGTAAGAGGTGACGTGTCGGGTGGGCGTGGACGTACTCCTGCAGCAAAAGTTCTACGCCACTGTCAGCGAGGGAGCCAACGCCGCTGCGTGGCTGAAACGATCGACGACCTTCGTAATTGGTTTAGTCTACTGGCGGCCTTATACCGGGCTTCTAGCCCTCGCCTCTCTCTCTCGCGCACTCTCCCCCTGCCTCCCCCCCCCCCCAGCTCTCTGTGACGTCAGCGAAACCGCCGTTTGCAAAGTATCGCAAACCCCGCCCATGGTCTGCAGCGTGGCATGCTTCGTCGGGAGCCTTTGTAACGCTATTGCACCTCTCACACTGTCGCGATAACACAGAGCAACAGGCTGCGTCTGAGCATTCTCAGCCTGTCTCCATCTCAACAGCAGACCTGCATACTATTTGGCTAGCATAAGTCACCCAGTTGATTAGTCTCTAATAGAATGGTCTAGGGGTAGCGTCTTTGATTCACAATCAAAACGTCATAGGTCCCGGGTTCGATCCTCGCCACTGTCTAAATTTTGATAAATAACCAGCATTGGCGGCCGAAGACTTCCAGCATAAGAAGTCAGCCTCATTCTGCCAACGGCCTTGTCAAAGAGGGCGGAGGAGCGGATAGAGGTTCAGGGCACTCTCTTGGCTTAGGGGTGGGAAATTGCCCCTAAAGGCGGAAGAATCAGCAATGGTCAACGACATGGGGATGCAGAAGGCAATGGAAACCACTGCATTAAAGACACGTAATGTGTACCCACAGGACATGTGGCCTGTAATTGAGAAGTGTCATGATGATCTCTCCATTGGCAAAGATTCCGGAATAGTCCCCCATTCGGATCTCCGGGAGGGGACTGCCAAAGGGGAGGTTACCATGAGAAAAAGACTGAATAATCAACGAAAGGATAACATTCTACGAGTTGGGGCGTGGAATGTCAGAAGCTTCAACGTGGTAGGGAAACTAGAAAATCTGAAAAGGGAAATGAAAAGGCTCAATCTAGATATAGTAGGGGTCAGTGAAGTGAAGTGGAAGGAAGACAAGGATTTCTGGTCAGATGAGTATCGGGTAATATTAACAGCAGCAGAAAATGGTATAACAGGTGTAGGATTCGTTTTGAATTGGAAGGTAGGGCAGAGGGTGTGTTACTATGAACAGTTCAGTGACCGGGTTGTTCTAATCAGAATCGACAGCAGACCAACACCGACAACGATAGTTCAGGTATTCATGCCGACGTCGCAAGCTGAAGATGAACTGATAGAGAAAGTGTATGAGGATATTGAAAGGGTAATGCAGTATGTAAAGGGGGACGAAAATCTAATAGTCATGGGCGACTGGAATGTAGGGGAAGGAGTAGAAGAAAAGGTTACAGGAGAATATGGGCTTGGGATGAGGAATGATAGAGGAGAAAGACTAATTGAGTTCTGTAACAAGTTTCAGCTAGTAATAGCGAATACCCTGTTCAAGAATCGCAAGAAGACGAGGTATACTTGGAAAAGGCCGGGCTGCACAGGAAGATTTCAATTAGATTACTTCATGGTTAGACAGAGATTCCGAAATCAGATACTGGATTGCAAGGCGTACCCAGGAGCAGATACAGACTCAGATCACAATATACACTCCTGGAAATGGAAAAAAGAACACATTGACACCGGTGTGTCAGACCCACCATACTTGCTCCGGACACTGCGAGAGGGCTGTACAAGCAATGATCACACGCACGGCACAGCGGACACACCAGGAACCGCGGTGTTGGCCGTCGAATGGCGCTAGCTGCGCAGCATTTGTGCACCGCCGCCGTCAGTGTCAGCCAGTTTGCCGTGGCATACGGAGCTCCATCGCAGTCTTTAAACACTGGTAGCATGCCGCGACAGCGTGGACGTGAACCGTATGTGCAGTTGACGGACTTTGAGCGAGGGCGTATAGTGGGCATGCGGGAGGCCGGGTGGACGTACCGCCGAATTGCTCAACACGTGGGGCGTGAGGTCTCCACAGTACATCGATGTTGTCGCCAGTGGTCGGCGGAAGGTGCACGTGCCCGTCGACCTGGGACCGGACCGCAGCGACGCACGGATGCACGCCAAGACCGTAGGATCCTACGCAGTGCCGTAGGGGACCGCACCGCCACTTCCCAGCAAATTAGGGACACTGTTGCTCCTGGGGTATCGGCGAAGACCATTCGCAACCGTCTCCATGAAGCTGGGCTACGGTCCCGCACACCGTTAGGCCGTCTTCCGCTCACGCCCCAACATCGGGCAGCCCGCCTCCAGTGGTGTCGCGACAGGCGTGAATGGAGGGACGAATGGAGACGTGTCGTCTTCAGCGATGAGAGTCGCTTCTGCCTTGGTGCCAATGATGGTCGTATGCGTGTTTGGCGCCGTGCAGGTGAGCGCCACAATCAGGACTGCATACGACCGAGGCACACGGGGCCAACACCCGGCATCATGGTGTGGGGAGCGATCTCCTACACTGGCCGTACACCACTGGTGATCGTCGAGGGGACACTGAATAGTGCACGGTACATCCAAACCGTCATCGAACCCATCGTTCTACCATTCCTAGACCCGCAAGGGAACTTGCTGTTCCAACAGGACAATGCACGTCCGCATGTATCCCGTGCCACCCAACGTGCTCTAGAAGGTGTAAGTCAACTACCCTGGCCAGCAAGATCTCCGGATCTGTCCCCCATTGAGCATGTTTGGGACTGGATGAAGCGTCGTCTCACGCGGTCTGCACGTCCAGCACGAACGCTGGTCCAACTGAGGCGCCAGGTGGAAATGGCATGGCAAGCCGTTCCACAGGACTACATCCAGCATCTCAACGATCGTCTCCATGGGAGAATAGCAGCCTGCATTGCTTCGAAAGGTGGATATACACTGTACTAGTGCCGACATTGTGCATGCTCTGTTGCCTGTGTCTATGTGCCTGTGGTTCTGTCAGTGTGATCATGTGATGTATCTGACCCCAGGAATGTGTCAATAAAGATTCCCCTTCCTGGGACAATGAATTCACGGTGTTCTTATTTCAATTTCCGGGAGTGTAGTAGTGATGAAGAGTAGGCTGAAGTTCAAGACATTAGTCAGGAAGAATCAATACTCAAGGACGTGGGATACGGAAGTACTAAGGAATTACGAGATACGTTTGAACTTCTCTAACGCTATGGATACAGCAATAAGGGATAGCGCATTAGGCAGTACAGTTGATGAGGAATGGACATCTCTAAAAAGGGCCACCACAGAAGTTGGGAGGAAAACATGGGTACAAAGAAGGTAGCTGCGAAGAAATCATGGGTAACAGATGAAGTACTTCAGTTGATTGATGAAAGGAGGAAGTACAAACATGTTCCGGGAGAATCAGGCATACACAAGTACAAGTCGCTGAGGAATGAAATAAATAGGAAGTGCAGGGAAGCTAAGAAGAAATGGCTGCTGGAAAAATGTGAAGACATCGAAAAAGACATGATTGTCGGAAGGACAGACTCAGCATAAAGGAAAGTCAAAACAACCTTCGGTGATATTAAAAGCAACGGTGGTAACATTAAGAGTGCAACGGGAATTCCACTGTTAAATGCAGAGGAGAAATCAGATAGGTGGAAAGAACACACTGAAATCCTCTATGAGGGTAAAGATTTGTCTGATGTGATAGAAGAAGAAACAGGAATCGATTTAGAAGGGGTAGGTGATCCGGTATTAGAATTGGAATTTCAAAGAGCTTTGGAGGACTTACGGTCAAATAAGGCAGAAGGGATAGATAACATTCCATCAGAATTTCTAAAATCATCGGGGGAAGTGGCAACAGAATGACTATTCTCATTGGTGTGTAGAATATATGAGTCTGGCTACATACCATCTGACTTTCGGAAAAGCATCACCCACACAATTCCGAAGACGGCAAGAGCCGACAAGTGCGAGATTTATCGCACAATCAGCTTAACAGCTCAAGCATCGAAGCTGCTTACAAGAATAATATACAGAAGAATGGAAAAGGAAATTGAGAATGCGGTAGGTGACGATCAGTTTGGCTTTAGGGAAAGTAAAGGGACGAGAGAGGCAATTCTGACGTTACGGCTAATAATGGAAGCAAGGCTAAAGAAAAATCAAGACACTTTCATAGGATTTGTCGACCTGGAAAAAGCGTTCGACAATATAAAATGGTGCAAGCTGTTCGAGATTCTGAAAAAAGTAGGGGTAAGCTATAGGGAGAGACGGGTCATAAACAATATTTACAACAACTAAGAGGGAATAATAAGAGTGGACGATCAAGAACGAAGTGCTCGTATTAAGAAGGGTGTAAGACAAGGCTGTAGCCTTTCGCCCCTACTCTTCAATCTGTTCGTCTAGGAAGCAATGATGGAAATAAAAGGAAGGTTCAGGAGTGGAATTAAAATACAAGGTGATAGGATATCAATGATACGATTCGCTGATGACATTGCTATCCTGAGTGAAAGTGAAGAAGAATTAAATGATCTGCTGAACGGAATGAACAGTCTAATGAGTGCACAGTATGGTTTGAGAGTAAATCGGAGAAAGACGAAGGTAATGAGAAGTAGTAGAAATGAGGACAGCAAGAAACTTAACATCGGGATTGATGGACACGAAGTCAATGAATTAAAGGAATTCTGCTACCTAGGTAGTAAAATAACCAATGACGGACGGAGCAAGGAGGACATCAAAAGCAGACTCGCTATGGCAAAAAAGGCATTTAGGCCAAGAGAAGTCAACTAATATCAAATACCGGGCTCAATTTGAGGAAGAAATTTCTGAGGATGTACGTCTGGAGTACAGCATTGTATGGTAGTGAAACATGGACTGTGGGAAAACCGGAACAGAAGAGAATCGAAGCATTTGAGATGTGGTGCTATAGACGAATGTTGAAAATTTGGTGGACTGATAAGGTAAGGAATGAGGAGGCTCTGCGCAGAATCGGAGAGGAAAGGAATATGTGGAAAACACTGATCAGGAGAAGGGACAGGATGAAAGGGCATCTGCTAAGACATGAGGGAATGACTTCCATGGTACTAGAGGGAGCTGTAGAGGGCAAAACCTGTAGAGGAAGACAGAGATTGGAATGTCAAGCAAACAACTGAGGACGTAGGTTGCAAGTGCTACTCTGAGATGAAGAGGTTAGCACAGGAAAGGAATTCGTGGCGGGCCGCATCAAACCAGTCAGTAGACTGATGACCAAAAAAAAAAAAAAAAAGAGAATGGAACAGCCCATGTGTCGGTTTCCTTTAAGATATCACCAAATTCCCATTTTTAGCAGAACCGCTCTGGTAGAAGCTTACGTCTCAGTCGCTATTCAAGAAAGTTGTAATTTGTGTTAAGGCCCCTTCCTTTGCTTCTGAGCCAAAAATAATAACGATGTTTTCTGATCGGAATAACGTCCTCCTTAAGCCCTCGTCTCATGGGGCGATTTAGTTAACGTTGACGCGGCGCTCTAAAAGCTTCGTGACATCATTTCCTGCTATTTCACGTTGGGGAGTGATTTCGTCACGTAAAACTCAAGATAAGTTCTGCGATATTTCGGCAGCGTACCGTGCAAAGTGAAACCAGTAGGAAGCTAGAACGCTTCCAGCATCACAAGCAGAAAGCGAGACGCCATACTATATTTGCAATATTAAGTAGGAGCCCATATTGCTTGGGTTTATTGTTATAACTTAATAATCCTATGAAAATGTGCTGATCGTAACCACTAGCGCATTGAATATCTCGAAAATGAATCGTTATGGGTACGACATAGCGTAACAAACTAACAAGGAACGTCTTATTGATGGTTAAAGAAATATCATAGTTAGTTATTTTCGCGTTTTATCTCGCATATTATGAAAGTAAGTCGTTTTAATGCAACGGCACAGTCAAGATTCATGAAAAACGTGTCGTTCTCTTTAGGATTCGTTGTAATTAGTCAGTAACATTTCGGCTAACTTTCAGCGTAGCTCCGTATTACACTCCTGGAAATTGAAATAAGAACACCGCGAATTCATTGTCCCAGGAAGGGGAAACTTTATTGACACATTCCTGGGGTCAGATACATCACATGATCACACTGACAGAACCACAGGCACATAGACACAGGCAACAGAGCATGCACAATGTCGGCACTAGTACAGTGTATATCCACCTTTCGCAGCAATGCAGGCTGCTATTCTCCCATGGAGACGATCGTAGAGATGCTGGATGTAGTCCTGTGGAACGGCTTGCCATGCCATTTCCACCTGGCGCCTCAGTTGGACCAGCGTTCGTGCTGGACGTGCAGACCGCGTGAGACGACGCTTCATCCAGTCCCAAACATGCTCAATGGGGGACAGATCCGGAGATCTTGCTGGCCAGGGTAGTTGACTTACACCTTCTAGAGCACGTTGGGTGGCACGGGATACATGCGGACGTGCATTGTCCTGTTGGAACAGCAAGTTCCCTTGCCGGTCTAGGAATGGTAGAACGATGGGTTCGATGACGGTTTGGATGTACCGTGCACTATTCAGTGTCCCCTCGACGATCACCAGTGGTGTACGGCCAGTGTAGGAGATCGCTCCCCTCACCATGATGCCGGGTGTTGGCCCTGTGTGCCTCGGTCGTATGCAGTCCTGATTGTGGCGCTCACCTGCACGGCGCCAAACACGCATACGACCATCATTGGCACCAAGGCAGAAGCGACTCTCATCGCTGAAGACGACACGTCTCCATTCGTCCCTCCATTCACGCCTGTCGCGACACCACTGGAGGCGGGCTGCACGATGTTGGGGCGTGAGCGGAAGACGGTCTAACGGTGTGCGGGACCGTAGCCAAGCTTCATGGAGACGGTTGCGAATGGTCCTCGCCGATACCCCAGGAGCAACCGTGTCCCTAATTTGCTGGGAAGTGGCGGTGCGGTCCCCTACGGCACTGCGTAGGATCCTACGGTCTTGGCGTGCATCCGTGCGTCGCTGCGGTCCGGTCCCAGGTCGACGGGCACGTGCACCTTCCGCCGACCACTGGCGACAACATCGATGTACTGTGGAGACCTCACGCCCCACGTGTTGAGCAATTCGGCGGTACGTCCACCCGGCCTCCCGCATGCCCACTATACGCCCTCGCTCAAAGTCCGTCAACTGCACATACGGTTCACGTCCACGCTGTCGCGGCATGCTACCAGTATTAAAGACTGCGATGGAGCTCCGTATGCCACGGCAAACTGGCTGACACTGACGGCGGTGGTTCACAAATGCTGCGCAGCTAGCGCCATTCGACGGCCATTGCTTGTACAGCCCTCTCGAAGTGTCCGGAGCAAGTATGGTGAGTCTGACACACCGGTGTCAATGTGTTCTTTTTTCCATTTCCAGGAGTGTATATAAGCGACGGTAGGCTTGTTGCTGGTGCACATTATGCTGTAGACTGCCTGACACACAAACTTTTAATGAAAGGTTGCCGAACTTTGTTCTGAAATTACTAGAAATAATTTGTGTAATATTTCATGTTATGTAAACATAAATGTGCTCTCTGTCAGGATTGAGTTTATTCGATTTGGTGAGCTTTTATAAGCTGACGCCCTTACTCGAATTGTGTCATTCGCCGGCCAGTGTGGCTGAGCGGTTCTAGGCGCTTCATTCTGGAACCACGCTGGTGCTACGGTCGCAGGTTCGAATCCTGCCTCGGGCATGGATGTGTGTGATGCTCTTAGGTTAGTTAGGTTTAAGTAGTTCTAAGTCTAGGGGACTGATGACCTCAGACGTTAAGTCCAGTAGTGCTTAGAGCCATTTGAACCATTTGACCTTGTGTCATTCATGTTTGTCTTATTACATGTTCACATGTATTGAAGCCTTCATTTATGTTCACCACTGACAGAACAAAATAGCTAACACATGAACAAGGCAGAAAATGTGCATTTTAAAAGTACTAACGTACTAGAAGTTTTACGCTCGTCCATTTTCGTGAACAAACTGTACGGTTTGCGAGCCAAGTAAAGGGGACAAACGCCGCTGGCGAGTGTTCAGGGTGCCAAATCACGTTTTCCAGCTCGTACCGTGTGCCGAGAGCGCTGTGTCTCGTGACGTTGGACATCTTGTCTGCGTGCACGTCCACGTTATTTTCCCCCTCCTGTCTGATGAAGGCTTTACCCTTGTCTGCCTGTGAGGAAGCAAGCAGGACATTCTCCCGGGGGAATACGACACCATCAAGTGATGAAGCTTAGACGATACAAAGTTAAAATGTCATAGATGAGAGAAAAACAGCACTTCAGGCCGAAAATAAATTCTGAGTTTCAGTAATTATGTAACTGCAATTTTGCATATCCTTTCTCTAGTCCTGAAAGGTATTTTTTAATGAATCCGGACATTACACATTTACATTCCGGGAGATATGAAAAGCTGTTTCATCTCAAAAACAAACTTTGTTGCGGTAGTCATTATCCATTTCGATTCGTCCCATGTAGCAAATTCACTACGTCTGAATCAATTATCCGCCGGGAAATCTTGCAATAGTTGAAATTTGTATGCAAGGAAACACAGACATTTGTGTGAAATATTCATCACAGTGTTCTTAGGAATGCCTGTTTCTCAGTCCCGTAGACTGCGTTGAAATGCTGTACGCACGGTATAAAGGTTATCATCACTCGTCCTAGATGTACCGCTTATTGCCTCCTCGCCGACACTGCCTGTCTCTTTAAACTTTTCATACTGTTCTGTGATGCTTTTCAAGTCTGACGGATCTCGAACCCATGCACTTTAGAGCTGTTGTCGGTCTATGATAGGCAACTATGTTTCACAAAACTAGAAGACACGATTTGCTTTCCGCTGCACGAATGCCACCGTGACAGCAGCACTCCTAAATAACATTAACAAGAGAGACAGAAAAGGAATCCTGCTCTGTGGAAGCAAAAGATCCTCAAGGACAAGGGAACGTGCGTTCATACAGAAGATATGAAATGCTACTATACAAACGTATAGAAAAGTACCCCCAATTTTAATTAACGACTAAAAATCTAACAAATAATTTTACGTACGTAAATAAATTTGTTGGAAAGGAACGATACACAAATGAAATGACTTATTTTTAACTATTCATGAATTATTTTGTAAGTAAGTACCTTTGAGTTAAAATATGTAAAGAAAACTCTGTGAAACAAAATGTGATAGGTACGATCGTTTGTCCAACGGTATAAGAAAAGCGGAAGGCTATTTGTTCGCTCTCTCTCTTTTGTCCTCTGTTACCGAGATATCCCGTGCAAGAGTCACTATTAAAAGTTTGTTGGATCATTATGTTAATCTGATGTTAAGTAGCCGTGTTTCATTTGAGGATCGCTTTCCTTGCTATTCCTGTTATATGTATTTTTACTACGCACTTTTGTGGTATAGTTGCAGTCTGCATCGGTGCGAAGTTGGTGGCGCATTGTTTGGTGGTCATTGCCGTATTCATTCGTGGTTAAATTCATAATTTTATAATACATACGTCCCTGAGATCATTTTACTGATCTTTTCCTCTCAAAATCCGGGCAATGTTATTACGCGAACTGCGCAATATTCAGATCGGCCATTGGCCTCCAACCAATGTCCTCTACCAGCCCACTCGCCATACTGACGTATGACGATGCTGGAATGCAGAACTCAGCTTAATTAGAAAAGGGAATAAAATTTTATGTTTGCCATGTTTTATAATTTCAATAATATTGCCACCAGCAAATCAAGAAACATTCATGTAGTGTTCCCAGCCAGTAGTTATCAATTTTTCAGTGCTTTCTTAAAAGTCATGGTTACTAGCAGATACAAATTGTACTAAGATTACATTTTAATTAGTTAATTCATATCTGTCCAACCAACAATAATATAACATATCTCTTTTTAATTGAGAAATGCTACAACTGATTGACTTAAAATATTTAGATAAGATACCTGTATGGTGGGAAAAGTGGCAATTGACTCTGAATAAAGAAAAGTGTAAAGTTATTCACATGAGTACTAAAAGAAATTTCGATTACGCGATAAGTCACACAAATCTGAGGGCTGTAAGTACAACTAAATACTTAGGGATTACAATTACAAATAACCTAAACTGGAACGATCACATACATAATATTGTGGGTAGAGCAAACCAAAGACTGCGATTCATTGGCAAAACACTTAGAAGATGTAACAGGTCTACTAAAGAGACTGCTTACACTACGCTTGTCCGCCCTATTCTGGAGTATTGCTGTGCGCTTTGGGATCCGCGTCAGGTGGGACTGACGAATGACATCGAAAAAGTACGAAGAAGGGCAGCTCGTTTTATATTATCGCGAAATAGGGAGATAGTGTCACAAAACATGGTACTTGAATTGGAGTGGTAATCATTAAAACAAAGGCGTTTTTCGTTGCGACGTTATCTTTTCATGAAATATCAATAACCAGTTTTCTCCTCCAATTGCGAAAACATTCTGTTGGCACCCACCTACATAGGGTGATTAAATAAGAGAAATCAGGGCTGGAACAGAAAAAAATTTAAGTGATCGTTTTTCGCGCGTGCTGTTCGAGAGTGGAACGGTAGAGAGACAGCATGAATGTGGTTCACTGAAACCTTTGCCAGGCACTTTATTGTGAATAACAGAGTACTCACGTAGATGTAGATGTAAATTACCATAGACAATTAAGTAAATACGTGTATCTAATGTTGTTCCCTAGAAATAAATTTTGTAAGTACAGAGAGACTTTGTACTTACCAGCATTTCTTAGTAAATGATGCTAGAAAGCTACAGTCTGTCAGTAACGTATATTTAAGATACAGTACATCTTCCCAAGTGCCTTTGTAATATCTAATATTTTAAATACATTTTTCTGGAGTAACTCATTTTCATTTAATCTTGTAACATCCTGTGTACATTTCCTACCGACAGTTGCAAATACTTATTTTATAATCTTGAATATGTTGTGCAGACAGATATCCTTATTGGAATCGGGTAGCGAATGGAACACCACTAGCAGGTTGCAAGGAGAGGACCACCTGCTGAAGAAACGGGGCAGGAAACCCGTGATAGAGACGCGAGCCAGCCCGGCAGAGGGACGGCCGAGGATGGCGTGTGGCGTCGACAAGGGGCATTGGTCTGGATGGGGCAGCGGGCGGTGCTGGGCCTCGAGAATCCAAGGAATGCAGCGCAGCTGCATGCCAATAGCTCGTTGTTGCGGATTACTCTCGGATGGTGGGGTTAGAGTATGTGCTTGATAAGCGCTGGCTTCAGGGCAAACGTGAGGCAGTGGTGGTTTAGTTGAGCGCCCGCTGAATTACACAATGGAACACAAATCATTCAAATGGCTCTGTGCACTATGGGACTTAACATCTGAGGTCATCAGTCCCTTAGAACTTAGAACTAGTTAAACCTAACTAACCTAAGGACACCACACACGTCCATGCGCGAGGCAGGAATCGAACCTGCGACCGTAGCGGTCGCACATTTCCAGACTGTAGCGCCTAGAACCGCTCGGCCACACAATGCAACACAATTCGACAACACAAGTCCTCCACATAGTTGAACATATGACACACAACTACAACAGTCCGCAGCTCGTGGTCGTGCGGTAGCGTTCTCGCTTCCTACGCCCGGGTTCACGGGTTCGATTCCCGGCGGGGTCAGGGATTTTTTCTGCCTCGTGATGACTGGGTGTTGTGTGATGTCCTTAGGTTAGTTAGGTTTAAGTAGTTCTAAGTTCTGGGGGACTGATGACCATAGATGTTAAGGCCCATAGTGCTCAGAGCCATTTGAACTACAACACAAACAAATCCACAGGGCTGTTTTCCCGGACATTGAAAAAGCTTTTGACTGTCTCTTGCATAACAGCCTCATACACAAACTAAGCGATGTTGGCTTCCCCGATGGGTTCATGCATCTCATACACTCATATCTGACGAAAAGATGTATCACCACTGATGTGCAGGGGAAACAGTCGACACAACACGGTATCCAAGCTGGGGACGAATACTGGGGCTCATCTTGTTGAACCTCTAAATTAATGAACTCCCAGCAACACAAAACATGGCCATCTAAGCGGATAACACAGGTATACCCGCGTAAGATTGGAAACTGCTGACTATAAATTCCCGATTACAGATAACACTCACAACTGCCAAGTCTTGGAACAATGGTAAAGCAGTTCCTTTCACATATAGACCGAGACTACTGCGGAACAACAACACTGTAGATAGATAACACTACATGCACGTCCAGTATCTTTCCCAGAGAGATGTTAGATACGTGTCTTTCTGGAGGAGAAACTTGTATGGGGGAACCACATCAAATACGTTGCCAACAGAGCGCACTTGGAGCTCCAACAAATCTACCCAATGCTTCACGGGAAAAGCAGACTAAACAGGAGGGTTTCGAGGTCCATTTACATGACATTGATGAGATCTCTGATTATGTATGCACTTTCTGTTATGGACATTAGCGGCTCATACACACCTGCAGGTTATACATTGGAAAGTGCTACGTACCATTATCAACGCTCCCCACTCAACCCGTATCGTGGATCTTCGCGATGAATACTGCCTTGAAAATCTCAAGGAAGCATTCAAAATACACTCCACTATACAGGTACTCGATACACTGGAAAAATCCTTTAAAACGAACGCTGGGAAACTATAACCTCAACCATAGATGGAGGCATAAGCGACCAAAGACACTGCTGGCTACGTCGTAACCTCATATGGCGATGTAACATCCACTCACGAGCGATAATATCAGCAATCCCCTGCACATCAGCGATATTGACTGTATATGCCAGCTGCAGTCACAACCGAACAATAGGGAAGCTGACAAGCTCGCGCACTAACACACGAACAAGCCGCCAACACTACTTTACACCATGAATCCAGTGTATGACCTATCGGACACTAACCGATGATGAACCCTACTGTTACAGGCATGCTGATGCTGGTCGAGAAGTCAAGACCGGTTCCCAGCTACAGTCGTCGAGTGACAACGACTCACAACATCAAAGGTATCTACCCGCATGATACCCACCACTAACTTACCTAACCCGTGAGTGATCTGTCACAGGTAGTATGCAATCCACTACTGCCCTTACTACCTGACACGATTGTCGCAGGAGTATTTTTCCTTTGACTCTTGCGTTGGCCCTTTCTTCTTCTGCTTTTCACACCGCTACCCTTCGTTCAACTTGTGATCCAATTTACCTCTACATGAGCGCGTATTAATGGTTAATGATAACCAGGCGTACTCAGATATCGCAGTATCCACGTCCTCCGAAGACCTCACTTAGTGGAAAGTAACCAATATGAAGAGACGGCAGTAGACCATTTGTGTTGGCCATCATGCCAGTATGGGCGTGGAGGAGATCCATCAAAAAAAAAAAAAAAAAAAAAAAAAAAAAGGACTCAGTGTATTCAACTGAAAGGATACTATCTGAATGAAGCGCTCCTAGTAAACATTAAATTTGCCATTTCTGTTGAAATTCATTAATTTACTATTCAGTATTAAGTAGGGTGTCGGCTTTGGTTAGGTATTTTTGTAACTCGGTTTTGGGGTGAGATCTATATGCTTTCACCATATGTTGTTATGTATGTACCGCTATTCATGGCCCTGTGTGTAGTCTGAATGAACTCAGAGAGAAACAGTTATTCACACTCAGTCTATTGTATTACACACTACTGTCTTGAAAGTTCCTGGCAGATTAAAACTGTGTGCCGCACCGAGACTCGAACTCGGGACCTTTGCCTTTCGCGGGGAAAACTACTGTCTTGTTAAATTTTATATTCATTTGTAGCCCCTTATTGTAACATCGGTTGATTCTCTTGGGACAAGTAACTTAGAAGGGCTTTATTTGTATCATTTCGTAAGTCACATTATATCTGGTGAACAATGAATTCGTTGGCATTTGTTTATTCTGAATGTAGTCTGGATTTTTAGTACTTACTAATAAATAAACAGAATGCCCTCCCCCCCCCCCCCCCCCCCCCCCGCAGCCACAAAAACATATCACTCTCAATTGTTCTTACGTGTTGAAGTGTATGATTTGGAAGTGCATGAGTATTCTGGCTGTAATATTCAATTTTTGCATGTATGCAGACTGAAGCGATAAATGACAGTTTTTGCCAAGGCCACACAGTGCCTTTGCGCAACCTAGTACGCCTCCCTCCTCAATCCAAATTCCCATTCACGCCTGAGCGCACTCACTGTTCGATTTTAGCGAAAATACAGAGTGGGCTAAGAAGTGAATGGGAATTACGATTTAGGAGGGAGGCGTGCTGGGATAGTCCATGGGGTTGCCCAAAGCCACTGTGCCAGGGTGGCGTGGTTCTTAGCACATCTGCCTACTGAGCATGAGACCGGGATTCGAATCCTCGTATTTTTACAAATTTCCATTCGTCACTTCAGTCTACATATATAAAATACGTCTGAGACCTCAAAAATGTCTCTGGAGCCACATAGTTTGTACAAACAATCCTGTTAGCAGAACAACCGCAAGTGAGAATTATAGCAGAAGGTGAAAACACCGCTTCAGTTGTAAATTTCTTTATTTTCACACGACCGGTGTCCGACTGTTATGAGCCCATCTTCAGGTATCGTAGCTGTGCTGTGCTGTGGTCCTCGAGCGCATGTGTAATAGGAGCGGTGTGCTGATTATGAGCGCATAGCTACCTGTTCTGCGCTCATAGGCAGCACACTGCGCCTGGTAGACGCGGCAGATGGGGACCACAGCACAGCTACGATACCTGAAGATGGGCTTATAACAGTCCGAAACCAGTCGTGTGACAATAAAGAAATTTACAACTGAAGCGGTATTTTCAACCTCTGCAATATAGTTTCTGCAGAGTATTCCTTTTGTAAATCAGTTAAGAGCCACCGGGAAGAAACGGTCCCTACTTGATAAAAATCGTATGCTTTTGCTTCGCAGGGAATGGCGATATTTTCAGCGGGTGTCTCTCACCGGAGAGATTACCGGAAGATAAGTATTTATCAGGCCACGGCAGAGATGCAAATAGGAACGCCATTAGTGATATACATTCCGTTCAGACAAACAAAAGCTGCCGCAGACTTCGATAGGTCGACAGCTGTTGGGGTACAAACATACAGCTCTCTAAAAGTAATTGGTCGTATTAAGTGGAGAGTTTACACTCTGAGAGAGTTGAAATAAGTTTTGTCTCAAATGTAGGGTGTCCCAAAAAGATTCATTCGATTTTCAGAAAACTATATTTTATACATGAACAAAAACAAACATGTGAGATGAATTTTAACATGCACACAAGACCGCAATATGCTTGGTTTCTAAGGAATTATTCGATTCATCACGGCTATCTTTTTACATTGAAGCACATACGAACTTGGTGTATTTTTTACAATACGTTTACCATCAAGATCTACATTTCTATTTCACAACTATTCAATGTGCCATCAGCCAGTCGCAAGACAAACATTCGGACGATATAGGGCTCGTCCTATACTTTTAGGATTATGCCTGTAGTTACATAATTCACTGCCGTTGCTGCTTGGCATCGCATTTCTCGCAAGGTATTTGGAAGAGAAGGCCCATGACGAAATGTGTAAAAGGAAAAGCGCAATAGTGTCACATACCGCGAAATCAGTCAACCTTGAATGCCAGTGATGTAATGCGAGTTGCGTACGCTGATCAGTCGTTGAGTTAATCCATTGTTAAGAACTGCTCTCACATATAGGTGCCATTGTGGTGGTGTTCCGTCTTCTTGAAAACTGAAAATTTTCACGTGTTCTGGCAAGCGTAGAAGAAGTCATTCGCTGACATATCCGGTTACGTGATGCTGTCACTAACATTTTGGAAGAAAAGAAGTGGTCGTAAATCGATTCTGTGGAAACGGCGCAAAACGCGTGAAGGTTCGGAAAGTATGTTTCGTGGTCGATTACGGTGTACGGTTGTTGTGTTCTCTACATTCTTATGGATTGGAGATCCACGTTTGCAGCTTTAACGGAATATAACCTCCTCACTAATTACCAAATGTGAATGGCAAACGTTATTTCAGACCTGGACGCCCGGTATCAATTTTTATAGCTCTCCTCCTTGTTGGTTTATCAGAACAACGAAGGACTTGTAGTAACAGAATCGTGTACGGTTTTAAACGCAAACGCCACCACACGACTCCCCACATACGCATACGAGAAATGGCACACTCCCTGCTTGCACGACTAGTACGGTAGACCTTTGTATACTACGTGCTAAGGTCTCTTTAATGCGACCAGTGGATTTCTAATTGCAATAATTTTATCTTGGAACTCCTCCATTTGGTCCGTGTTTGCAGAGGAAAACAATAATATCAGAAATTGAGTCCGTTTTGATGCAAAACACCTTGTTATTCGTTTATTTCTGTATTTTCCCAAACTCGTTTGGGAAAATAAAGAATAAAACTACTTTGCGGAAATAAAGAAACGAACAAATAATAAGGTGTTTTGCATCAACGCGGACTTAATTTCTGATATTGTTAAATTCCACTTACTTAAAGAACCAGTGTCTCATAACGGCTGGAGGCCTTCATGGAATGGTTCTAGCTGTGGACGTTACAGTGTCGTACTCTTGACGGAAAACACCCCGCAAGGTTCTAACTAAGTAACACAGGCTAAAACGGAGAGAATAGAACGTCCTTCGTAGTTGTGATGTTACCTTTTCGTCCCGACACACACTGTGTAATGGGAAACCACGAACGACCAGGCGACCTGGCTGTTCAACGGAGACCGGTACAGGCAGCTGCACCAATCTTGCTACTGGCGCCTAGATAAATTTCCATTTTCGGTATGTATGTTAAATTTTGAGTGTCTATCTTCATTCTTTTAATGAGATGTGTTCTTGTAAAAGCGGATAATTGAAGTGCCCTGTGTATCACCTTGATGGAACGTTTTTATGCTTCTCCCCTGTGCTGCTACCGTATATCATTGCGCACTGAATGTATTGTTATCCGTATCCGAGAAGTTAGTTCGAGGTTGGTAATCTTCCAACATCTCTTCAACACTTTAACTGCCAGGGACATAAACCTTGTCGTTTGCAAGAATACCAGCCGTTTATACGGTATAATAACAGTTTTCGTTAAGAACGCTAACGATTGTGAAAGGGTGAAACTTTATTCTCTGGAACAAGTTCCATGCGTCTTTGAATGCATAGTTTCTTCTTTAGATTTTAATGAATGTTCGTTTATGTAGACAATATAAAGCTTTACAGAGTCTGAATAAAATGTCAGATCAAAACACCTTCGACTGTCTAAATCTCCAGTTTTGCTTTACTGTTGCTACCAGTTTCAGCGTTACACTATGCGTTCTTCAGGCACCTAACAGTCTGAAAGTGTTGATCGAAGGGATCCCTTCGTTAAAAAGAAGTATACGGATACCAGTGACCCTACGCTGGCCGCTATTACGCTTGTACTAAAATTTGGGACACTTCCTAGACGTCGGTCACGGGGCCTGAGGATGGTGTAGTGTAACGCTGAAACTTGTTAACAAGAAGAAAGTAAAACCCGGGAATTTAGACTGCTGAAGGTGTCTTGATTTGACATGTTATACTGAAAAGCTCAGGTACCGCAACCATCCTTTATAAAGGTGGGCTTAGAGTTGGAATATTATTTATTCACCTTCCTAGTGCACTATTCTACTTTCAATAACTGAAAACTTACAACCAACAACTAGCTACAATTTCTTAGCCATGTTTTCACATAGTAAAGTTTATTGTGTGATACACTATGAATCAACACTCTTTGCACATGACGATTGTAGACTCGCTGCCCTGATATATAGTTTTTTTTTCTTGCCGCCGTTCCTGTTCGCCTAGAACAAAATTTAAAAAAGTGTTTCGTGACTCAGAAAGTAAAGAGACACAAGAGAAGAACGCATCGTTTAAAAGCACGGTTTAAGAAATCAAAACGAGAAATATTCGCTTGGCGACTGACGCAGTTCTAATTGCTAAAAATCTGGATCTTCTTCTGAACTGTCGATACCGTCATCTTTACTGTCATTTTAAACAGAATCTTGTTCCACTTCGCGCAAAATTTTGTCGTCCGTAATGAAAGGGGAGCCTTATCCCTGGTTTCATTACGTACTGAACAAACAGCTGTCGCCCTCCGGCAGCTTGTCTTCATACGACTTCATATTGCTGTTTGAGTAACTGGGTCTTCCTCGCAACCCAACCATAACAGATCGAGCCCGTCAATATACGAGAAAGATATTTCTGTTCAAAAATGGGAGAAATTGTGGTCTAAAAAATTTTTGCATCCGTCAGCTCATGAGAGTGACCGTCAGTGTGTTAAATGCATCCTCCCCTTTAGGAAAAACAGTTTATGAAAGACATCGTAAAGAGTACTGAGACGTAAAGTCGTTACACTTTTACATATTTTCGATAGTCAGTGACCGACAAC
Organism: Schistocerca americana; assembly: GCF_021461395.2. Taxonomy (NCBI): domain Eukaryota; kingdom Metazoa; phylum Arthropoda; class Insecta; order Orthoptera; family Acrididae; genus Schistocerca; species Schistocerca americana. The sequence continues at coordinate 72,038,696 of NC_060119.1, forward strand.
GCTTAAAACTCAAACATTTTCAGAACATATGTAATGTTCTCTACAATGTTTAATCAGGACAATGGGGATTCGAAAGTGAAAGAGAACTCTATTAAGAAAATTTCCCAACAATACTGTTCACGTCAGTTCTAGTTGTCGTTTCTTGGAAGACTTATTTTTTAAATGATGAGAGATGAAGGATATTTACTTTCTGTGTGGGGGTAGGGGGGGAGAGTGTTAGAATTAATAATGAAATAGTTCTTAGTATATAGAAAATGCTACTCACAATTCCTTCTTAGAAAAGGAGAGTACAGACTTTTTACAAAACATGCTCCCCATGCAGTACTCTTCTCCATTGCGGCGCTTGCCCGACCTGCACAGTGCAATCGCATTTTAAATCCAGCAAGTTCAGATGTGTGCAGTATACAGACTGTTCATGAATCACTTTATTGATGCATCCTTACTTCTGAACTGGCCGACATTGGACGACTTCAGGCAGTTAATACTTTGTGTTTAACCGCTTTAATAACAATAATAATGATAATAATGAAGCTGTGTGCAGCATTGCAGTAGCGCTTGCGTAGTTACTGCTGTGTCGTGCCGTCAACCGATTCACTTCCGTGTGTCGAAGCGAGTAATTGGGTAATTTCTGGACTTCAAACGGTTCAAATGGCTCTAAGCTCTATGGGACTAAACATCTTAGGTCATCAGTCCACTGCACATAAAACTACTTAAACCTAACTAACCTAAGGACATCACACAAATCCCTGGCCAAGGCAGGATTCGAACCTGCGACCGTAGCAGCAGTGCGGTTCCAGACTGAAGAGCCTAGAATCGCTCGGCCACAGCGGCTGGCAATTTCATGTCTACTGCAGGTGCTATCCACAACTTGGAGAAGATATTTTGTTGAGCTATTCAGCATTTGTTACGAATATGTATCACTTTTATCATCAGAGATGCACGGGACAAGATACACCACATGCTAGTAGTTGGTGGATTATGTGAAGAACCTGTAACCTCCCCTCTATTAATACTACCAACTGAGAAAAAGTAATTATTGGTAACTTCTACAATCAATATTAGTGTTTTACAAAATCGTTATAATAACAATGATCTTTTGGAAACAATTCAGTTTCGAGACTGGATGAGAATCGAATCCTTAATTTTCACCCCTCAGAAAATTTCCTTTTACCACTCAGTGGGTAATATCCTACAACTTTGGGAACCACTTGTCTACAGTGATAATAGTAAACGGAGGAGTTGTTTTCCAGTAAAATTACCTGAAGTAACCCGTAGGGAGACTTCTGTAATCGCGATTTTTTACAATTATTTTTTAAATGACAGTATCGTTTGTCTGAGCTGTCTGCGAACAGTGGGAAGCAAGGGAGTGACCCATAACAGAAGACAAGTACCGTAGTTTCAAGGTGCGCGTCGTCGCGTTCGAGCACTCGTCCAATGTTTGCTACAGTACGGTCGTCCGGAGAAGATTCCAACCAGTTACAGTGTGTTTTTAGGAGCTGATTCGTCCGTCAGCGTCAGACTACCTTGTAACGTGATTCTGTATATGTCCCTACGGGAGCGCTTCAGTGTTGCCAGAACTAGTTTCACTAGCAGCCGTCTGCGCTCTGCTGTTGGAAGAAGCAGTGCCAGGTCTCAGGGATCACCGGCTGACTTCACTGTGTCTCCTCGACTTCTGCTCTTGCAGACAACGGAATTGGCTACTTATTTCCGATTATTACAGGCAGATTATTTGGGCTGTTATACAACTGCTTGTGCTGTGTGGGAACACGCTCAGTTGCCTAACTTTCCCGTGTATTGCGTCACTTAAAATGTTGGTTCCAGATTTGCAAGCTGCCTCTTTTCAAAATATTAGTCAGTGAATTTGTATTCGGTACATCATGCATAGCATTATGTAATATGACTAGCGTTCTTGTGAGCGATCAATCTTATCTGCAGACGATAGTCTTAAGGGATTCTGTCCATGCTGTCACCAGTTAAGATGATTGCGGGATGATATCTCATCACTGTCGGTAAGCAAGACTACAAGACTTTGAGCAACAGGGGACGGGTTCAGCCTATATCACTAGAATGAATAACATACGCTTCATTGCCACAGCTTCCAATAGGTTTCATATCGGGACAAAGATAAAGTCTGGAATGCAAGAGAAATCTGGTAAGAAGATTTCCTAATTAAACTATTTACATCATCTGTAGTGGTCGATTCCTCAGCGTAACAAAGAACGAAGGAGCAATATGTGTTATCGCAACGGACGAGGTGACCAAAATAAAGTTGGCCTCGAAAATATTTCATGCCCCTTAAGAGAGCCAACGCAACTCGCAACAGCCGCTTTCGATGAAGAAGCCGTAAGCCAGGTTGCCTACCTTACATTGCATGATATATTTTCCAGGCCAGTTTCATTTGGCTTATCTGGTGTATGAATACCTTTCTGTGTTTGCATTTCACGATTTGTCCCTAGCAAGGAAAATTTCCACAAAGTATGGAAGAACTTCTGAGAACAACTTTGAGAATTCACATCAGTAATGTATGGCCCCAGAATGCCAGTATCGATTATTTTTGAGAGGCGCATATGGGGCCTGAAGATGCGACAGTAATCTGCCGAAATTCATAGCGAAAATAAAATAAAATGACCTCTAAACTGCACAGTTGTTAGGAAAATTCCAATGTTAAACATTTTGAAAGAAGTTTGAATATCCGTCACTGTAAGTACAAGGAATAATGTGAAAAATTTCACATTAAGAATAAACTGAGAAAACCAGTTCTTGTGTTTCAATACTTAGTTACAACGAGACGGACAGGGAATTTGTAAACAGAAGAGTAAAAGATGCCTTGAGTGCTTTTGCTAAACTGAGTAGTGCTTTCAATAATGGTTCAAATGGCTCTGAGCACTATGGGACTTAACATCAATGGTCATCAGTCCCCTAGAACGTAGAACTACTTAAACCTAACTAACCTAAGGACAGCACACAACACCCAGCCATCACGAGGCAGAGAAAATCCCTGACCCCGCCGGGAATCGAACCCGGGAACCCGGGCGTGGGAAGCGAGAACGCTACCGCACGACCACGAGATGCGGGCAGTGTGCTTTCAATACTAAGCTTCCGGTATATGGGAAATACGAAGTATAGCAGCTAGGATAAATTACCTGTTGCGAATAGTAGCCATCAAACTTGGAATATTTGAACGGAAACAGTAAAAAGAAAAAAAGAAAAGGAGGAGGTTTGCTCACGAGTAACTACAAAATGCATTTGAGGAATTAATAAATGTGAATGGAAAACTGTAGATGACTTATGAATAGTCCGTAGTTGAAGACGTAGTCATTAGTCTAATGAACACGAATTTACGGTGGGAGAGATACACCCACAGGGGACTGAATTGCGTAACACAGAATAAGCAGACTGTCTGTGGCATTCCTAGAGATAAGATACAACCGATGTTACGCCCTACTGTGAGATGAGTAGATTGGTTTAAACTGAATGCAGGAGCTACAATGTTGGATATGGGCAAGTCAGTTGTAGGCCTTTGATCACAAGGGGATATCGTAAGTCTGAGGGTGTGATGTGTGAATTGACAATTCCAATGAACCTTACCTGACATGAAGGAAGATTGAAATTGGAGATGAACTGCATAACTGTGATGTTGATGAGTCTGTATATGACCACCGGAGCTTTAAATTGTATATCTACATCTACATCGACATCATTCTCCGCAGGCCGCCTAATGGTGCAAATGGCTCTGAGCACTATGGGACTTAACATCTATGGTCATCAGTCCCCTAGAACTTAGAACTACTTAAACATAACTAACCTAAGGACATCACACAACACCCAGTCATCACGAGGCAGACAAAATCCCTGACCCCGCCGGGAATCGAACCCGGGAACCCGGGCGCGGGTAGCGAGAACGCTACCGCACGACCACGAGCTGCGGACGGCCGCCTAATGGCGTGTGGAATGTGGTGGCAGCAACCCTATTACACTCGGGAATAGTGCATGGGAAGAATGATTGTCGGTAAGCCTCTGTATTGTTTCTGATTTCTCCAATTTTCTCCTCGTGGTCAATACGCGAGATGTATGTGGGACGACTCCTGAAAAGTATTGCTCCAAAAATTTCAATAGTAAATCTATCTGTATGCCCAACGCCTCTCTTCTAACGTCTGCTAGTTGACACACATCCCCCAGGCTGTGGCTAAGCCATGTCTCCGCAATATCCTTTCCTTTCAGAACTGCTAGTTCTGTAAGGTTTGCAGGAGAGCTTCTGTAAAGTTTGGAAGGCAGGAGACGAGATACTGGCAGAAGTAAAGCTGTGAGGGTGGGGCGTGAGTCGTATTTGGGTAGCTCAGTTGGTAGAGCACTTGCCCGCGAAAGGCTAAGGTCCCGAGTTCGTGTCTCGGTCCGGCATACAGTTTTAATCCGCCAGGAAGTTTCTGCTAGTTGAGTTTGTTTAGCATCTACGTAACACTCTCTCGCCAGCTAAATAATTCCGTGACGAAACGAGCAGCTCTTCGTTGGATCATCTCTATCACCTCTGTCAATCCTACCTGATAGGGACTCCAGATAGATGAACACTACTCAAGAATCGGGCGAACCAGGGCCTTATAAATGTCTCCAGAATTCAGCGGTAAAGGGTGTTGGCAACGCTTCACCTTGCAGTGTGGAGAATAGCACAAATGAAAAGTACCAGAAACACGTAGAAACCAAAACTTTGTACGTTCGGTGACTTAGACGAGACCATTCAACACTGACGCTACAAAATGTGGAACTAGACGGTACATTTGTGATGAAACCATAGCTAAGTAAACAATACTATAACCGAGTCGGAGAGAGAGCACTGAACAAACAGACTAGATCAAGGTGATACTGGGGGGATTCTGGTGAATCTTACCACATGAGTGGCGCCGTTTGCTCCTGGTGGTAGCAGAGGATATTCGCTCTCGTCCAGCGAGCGAAAGAGCGTGCGTTCACGAGTGATCTTGCTGGTCTGTTTCGAAGCTCTAAATGCAATGTGGAAACATGGGGACGGTCAGACTTTATACGACTCAGTTTTCGCCATTCCCGTGTAAGCTGACAACTTAAAAAAAGAATCAACAACAAAGCCGTTACCAACTACATGGGAGGGCAGGCGTCAAACCATATTTGCTGAGTCGTAGGCACTTACACGTCTTTTGGTCCTCAGACGTTTTCTGCTTAGTTTAAACCGTGGGAAAGGCGCTTTGCACTGTATCCCTACGCCGCCACAAGGATGAAGAAAGACTATTTAAACTGGAGTGGTTTTTTAATAGCTATCTCTAGTTTCAGCATGGCAGCTCGAAACTGTTCACAGCTTTTGTTTCGTCGGAATGTTAGGAAAAATTATCACGAACTTCCTTTTCTCTCAAAAATTTCATTAAGGTTTCATCTGCGAGTGAATTTTCAAGTTTCTGTAATTAAAGTTTGATAGGGAAATTACGGATACACTGGTGGGTTGTTCCCTTTAAAAGGGACCTGGCTGTGTCATCTGACTGTTTGCTTATTAATATCTGTTCGACGGGTGTTTTTTCCCAGATTCGTGCCATCACACAAGTGCGCGTCTCTCCACGTGGCAGTACTGGTAGTTTCGATTGTTACACGTGTGTTATTACCGGTATTGTAGTGCCGATCACCCGAGACACACAATGGACCTGTTATCCAGCCATCCAACTGCCACACGGGGTTCATTGAAACACACGCAGTGAAGAGTTGTAATCAGCTAGAAAGAAGAAGTTCGCATAGTCAGCGTGGTGCCATGATGCATTACTCTTTGTTAGGTTAACGGTCCACCCCCCCCCCCCCCTACCACCCACCCACCCACCAATGAACCATGGACCTTGCCGTTGGTGGGTAGGCTTGCGTGCTTCAGCGATATAGATAGCTGTACCGTAGGGGCAACCACAATGGAGGGATATCTGTATAGAGGCCACACAAAAGTGTGGTTCCTGAAAAGGGGCAGTAACCTTTTCAGTAGTTCCAGGAGCAACAGTCTGGATGATTGACTGACCTTGCCTTGTAACACTGACCAAAACGGCCTTGCTGTGCTGGTACTGCGAACGGCTGAAAGCAAGGGGAAATTTCAGCTGTAATTCTTCCCAAGGGCATGCAGCTTTACTGTATGGTTAAATGATGATGGCGTCCTCTTGGGTAAAATATTCCGGAGCTAAAATAGTCCCCCATTCGGATCTCCGGGCGGGGACTAATCAGGAGGACATTGTTATCAGGAGAAATAAAACTGGCATTCTACGGATCGGAGAGTGGAATGTCAGATCCCTTAATCGGACAGGTAGGTTAGCAAATTTAAGAAGGAAAATGGATAGTTTAAAGCTAGATATAGTGGGAATTAGTGAAGTCTGGTGACAGGAGAAAAGACTTCTGGTCAAGTGAATACAGGGTTATAAATACAAAATCAAATAGAGGTAATGCAGGAGTAGGTTTAATAATGACTACGAAAACAGGGATGCGGATGAGCTACTACAAACAGCATAGTGAACGCATTATTGTTGCCAAGATAGGTACGAATCCCACGCCTGCCACAGTAGTACAAGTTTATATTCCAACTAGCTCAGTAGATGACGAAGAGATTGATGAAACGTATGATGAGATAAAAGAAATTATTCAGATAGTGAAGGGAGACGGAGATTTAGTAGTCATGGGTGACTGGAACTCGATAGTAGGAAAAGGAAGAGAAGGAAACGTAGTAGGTGAATATGGAATGGGAGGAGGGAATGAAAGAGGAAGCCGTTCGGTAGAATTCTGCACAGAGCATAAATTAATCATGAAAGGGGGCTGTATACATGGGAGAAGCCTGGAGATACTTGAAGGTTTCAGATAGATTATATAATGAGAAGACAAAGATTCTGGAATTGGGTTTTAAATTGTAAGACATTTCCAGGGGCAGATGTGGACTCAGACCACAATCTATTGGTTATTAACTGTAGATTAAAACTGAAGAAACTAGAAAAATGTGGGAATTTAAAGAAATGGGACCTCGATACACTGAAAGAGCCAGAGGTTGTAGAGAGTTTCAGCGAGAGCACTATGGAACGATCGACAAGAATGGGGCAAAGAAATACAGTATAAGAAGAATGGGTAGCTTTGAGGGATGAAATAGTGAAGGCAGCAGAGGATCACATAGGTAAAAAGACGAGGGCTAGTATAAATCTTTGGGTAACAAAAGAGATATTGAAATTAATTGATGAAAGGAGAAAATACAAAAATGCTGTAAATGAAGCAAGCAAAAAGGAGTACAAACGTCTCAAAAATGAGATCGACAGGAAGTGCAAAATGGCTAAGTAGGGATGGCTAGAGGACAAATGTAAGGGCATAGAGGCGCGTATCACTAGGGGTATGATAAATACTGCCTACAGGAAAATTAAAAGGACATTTGCAGAAAATAGAAGCACTTGTATGAATATCAAAGAGTTCAGATGGTAAACCAATGCTAAGCATAGAAGGGAAACAGAGATGTGGAAGGAGTATGTAGAGGTTCTATATAAGGTCGATGTTCTTGCGGACAATATTATGGAAATGGAAGAGGATGTAGATGACGATGAAATGGGAGATATGATACCGCGTGATGAGTTTGACAGAGCACTGAAAGACAAAGTCGAAACAAGGCCCCGGGAGTAGTCAACATTCCATTGGAACTACTGACAGCTTTGGGAGAGCCAGGCCTAACAAAACTATACCATCTAGTGAGCAAGATGAATGATACAGGCGAAATACCCTCATACCTCAAGAAGAATATAGTAATTCCAACTGCAAAGAAAGCAGGTGCCGACAGATGTGAAAATTACCGAACCATCAGTTTAATAACCCACGGCTTCAAAATACTAACACCAATTCATTACAGACGAATGCAAAAACTGCTAGAAGCCAACCACGAGGAAGATCAGTTTCGATTCAATAGAAATTTTGGAACACATGAGGCAATATTAACCCTACGACTTATCTTAGAAGATAGATTAAGGAAAGGCAAACCTACATTTGTAGCATTTGTAGACTTAAAGAAAGCTTTTGACAATGTTGACTGGAATACTCTCTCTCAAATTCTGAAGGTGGCAGGGGTAAAATACAGGGAGCGAAAGGCTATTTACAATTTTTACAGAAACGAGGAGGTATTTATAAGACTCGAGGGGCATGAAAGGGAAGCAGTGGTTGGGAAGGAAGTGATACAGGGTTGTAGCCTATCCACGATGTTATTCAATCTGTATATTGATCAAGCAGTAAGGACAACAAAAGAAAAGTTCAAAGTAGGAATTAAAACCATGGCGATGAAATAAAAACTTTGAGGTTCGCCGATGACATTGTAATTCTGTCAGAGACAGCAAAGGACCTAGAAGAGCAGCTGAACGGAATGGACAATGTCTTCAAAGGATGGTATAAGATGAACATCAACAAATGGAAAACGAGGATGATGGAATGTAGTCGAATTAAATCGGGTGATGCTGCGGGGAATTAGATTAGGAAATGAGAGGCTTAAAGTAGTATATGATTTTTGCTATTAGGAGAGCAAAATAACTGATGACGGTCGAAGTAAAGAGGATGTAAAATGTAGACTGGTAAGGGCCAGGAAAGCGTTTCTGAAGAAGAGAAATTTGTTAACATCGAGCATAGATTTAAGTGTCAGGAAGTCGTGTGTGAAAGTATTTGTATGGAATGTAGCCACGTATGGAAGTGAAACGTGGACGATAAATACCTTAAACAAGAAGAGAAAAGAAGCTTTCGAAATGTAGTGCTATAGAAGAATTCTGAAGATTAGGTGGGTAGATCACATAACTAATGAGAATGTATTGAATAGAATTGGAGAGAAGGAATATTTCTGGCACAACTTGACTATAATAAGGTGTCGGTTGGTAGGGCATATTCTGAGGCATCAAGGGATCCTCAGTTTGGTATCAGAGATCAGCGTGGAAGGTAAAAATCGTAGAGGGAGACCAAGAGATGGATACAGTAAACAGATTCAGAAGGATGTAGGCTGCATTAGTTACTGGGAGATGAAGAAGCTTGCACATGATAGAGTAGGATGGAGAGCTGCATCAAACCAGTCTATGGACTGAAGACCACAACAACAACAGCAGGTTTACGGTTCAGTGATAGTAACCAACATATACGCATCAAGAAAATTTTCATTATTCCGAGGGACGAACAGGTACAACTCTTATGTTTCGTTTATCGAGGAGAGCATCTTCCTTATTCTATCATGTAGCATGGAAGTTGAATCGCCACAGCAAAGAAGCAGACAATGGAACTCAGGAAATGTTAGTTCTAGGAACCCTTTAGTATGAACATGTAAATCTGTCGTTGGAAATGTTATAAAACGACAGATATGGCAAACGGTGAAATCTGATAACGTTCGTGTTGGACATCCTGGTGCAAATAGGTCTGCTACCTAACGAATATAGAAAACATGAAAATACACTGTGTCCGTGACAGAAACCACTAAACCCTAGAATCTGTTCTCACTTAGTGAAATTAATTTACTTCCAGGCAGGAACTGAATGTCACTTTGGATGTGCTATATTAACTCAAAATGTCTTACAAGGCGTGGTAAGTTTGAGAACCCTTGTATTTTCGGGCAAAGGGCGTTTAGCATTTTCTCGCAAACACAGAAAGTGTTAGCAGCTACTCACAAGGAAACCCGAGCACGGACTCCTCGCTGCCATCGCTTTAGCCAAAAAAGGAAAGAAAATATCAACGTACTTCCTCCGTAATGGGCCATATAAAGACAGCCACAAACTGAAGTCGGAAGCAATATTTCTGGAAACGGTGCTTAATGTAGAGGAAAGATGTTTCCAGGAGATGGTAATGCTGGCGTTCCCCGCTGTTTCCTTCAGTTGTGGCCGTGGTGTATCCATGTATCGACATGAAACAGGGATTTTAGACGTAAGAAACCGTACCACGGCACACGTACGACGCAAAAACCAGTTTGGTGCAGAACATATCGTTTTTTCCTGAAATGTGGGGGTAACCAAACTAAGAGTTTCATGTATGTTACAAATGGAAACAATTCTGTTCTATTCGCAAATTGTGTAGGACTAAATAATAATGAATGATGTGACTCTTCAAGTTTTCCCGGTGGATGTGTTGTAAACAGTCTTCACGGGTTTGCACAACGAGATCCGGTGGCAAACCCGTGAAGACTATTTACAATAAAGAATGACCTTATTATAAGATGCGATCACTTCAGGATGTGAGTAATTCTGTATAGACAGAACAAAAGCATATCACTGACCCAATACCACATACTCGGCAGTAATTGAAGAACAATTACGTTCTTAGATAGTTAAAAATTTATCAAGCTGTTAGCATTTAGTAATATGATATCTACAGTGATCAATTTTCGGCACAATTACTTCATTTACCGGAAACAGTCATAAAAACCTAACCTTTGCAACTTCACCTAGTATACAAGCTAAAGGACCTTGCGATTGTGATGGTGGGGATTAGCTGCATTCATAAATACTCTAGCTTTATATGTGTACTATGGTAAAATTGTCAATAATACTGAAATTAGCGCAAGGGCTTGTCGATCATTCGCTGAACAAAACAGTACGTACAAAAGAGTAAACATTTAGGACTAAACTCAGGTCGAAAACGTTATTTCGTAACAGAAAATAGTGTTATACTTTTCAGTTACTTAAATGTAGAATAATTCTTTTTGAGATTATCGAGAAAGTCTGTTTAAATTACTGAACTAGAGGAGAAAATTTCGAAGATTGTTGGAAATTCTGTCAAGTGAAATATCTCTGTTCTTAACTAACATTTGTTCCAAATGCCTGAGTGTAAAATTCTGCCAAGTGATTGATGAAGTTAATATAGGTGTCGTTCATTCGTGATGCTAGCTTGCTATTCAGAATGAAGACCTAGAGGCTTAGTGGATCACTTTCCGAGTATGCAACCAAAGTGATCGTATGTTCTTCCGATACATCGTTCGATGATCTTACGGCCTCAAAATCAGCCCCGAACGTGACGCCGCCGTGGACAGATGTTACACCAATGAAGAGTGCGCTGACAGGCACTTCATGTACGGCAAAGCGAAGGGCAGTATCCTTGAAGATGCAGGATTGCTGAAGAATCTGTTCCTCTTCGCAGGCACCCGACAGGCGTACATTTAGTCGGTTACATCAGCGCCCAAGAGAAACCGTTAGTTTCACACACCATGTATGAAAAGGTCGACCCGATCCATAACACCCGATGTTGAAGAAAGGGTGTTACCCATTTTACACGAACGTCCTACCGCTTCTACAAGGAGGTTTGTTACACAAGAGCGTTTTCTGAGTCACAGCAGTGTGTGACGGATTTTACATCAGAAAGTATTCTATCCACATCACCTTCAATGAGTGCAAGCCCTAAACAATGCGGACTTCTCTCCTAGAGAGGATTTCTGCCAATGGGCGCAAAATCAGTGTACCCCTGTTTCTAAGCAATATTCTTTTCACAGATGAGGCTGGATGTACCCTTGACGGTATTTTAACTACCGTAACTGTCACATTTGGGCCGATGTGAATCCTAATGCAACGCACGTGTCACGACATCAGCAGCATTATTCGTTGAACGTATGGGCAGGAGTGCTCATAGCTGGACCACTTTTCCCACCACAGACACTATTGGACAGCAGTACATGCGATTACTGCGGAATGTACTTCCAGATGTACAAGAGTATGTTCCACTGAACCAACGCCTGAACATGTGGTTCATGCATGACGGTGCTTTAGCACTTCTTCATTCACGAGTGCGATGGCTTCTAATTCGCTATAATCAACATCGGATGGGTAGAGGAGGGCCGGTGCCATGGCCTCCGAGGTCTCCGGATTTAAAACCTATAGATTTCTGTGTGTGGCGTCATATCAAAAGCCTGGGCTACGCAACCGGGGTCAACTCTCTTCATTAATTACACCTGCGGACTGAAGCAGCCTTCCAGCACCTACAGAATTCCTCAGGACTGCCTGACAGGATTCGCAATCCATTTCAGAGACGACTTCATTGTTGCATCCAGATGCGTGGTCAACATTTCGAACACCTGTTTTAACGTTTAGAGAGGCAATGTGATCCTAGACACTGATGAACCGCAAGAGAAAATGTGTTATATCTCGACAATGGTTAATTTGTGGACCCATGTTTATTGTAGCTTTTTAGCTACTGTCGGCCTGTACCTCCCATGTGTGAATTATTGACCATCACTTCTGAAACACCACGTACAGTGGGTATTGCCGTGAAAGATCCAAAGTACTCGATATGACTTTTCATAGACTGATATAAAAAAACGTGCTGATATAGACTTGCCCACTTCTGCAACACCCCAGTAAGGGACACCAGCGATAATTCCAACTGTGTTAATTTTTCCATCTTTCTAAATAAACACATGGCTTGCTAGGTGAATTAGATGTTTCCAATGACCCCCAACACCCGATTCATTATTGAATCGAACTCCTACATATGAATTTGCTTCAAAGGTCGGAGTTAACGTGTTAAACATTTTACGTTAAGCACGTATGCAAGAAAAAGTGTGGAAAATGTTTGAAATTATATTTGTTGAGGAACGTTCATGAAACTGACTGAAAACCTCAGTTTAGAGTCTATTTTTTTATTTATTAGTATAACTCATGGACAACAAGTTTCAATGATGAAATCGCTTCCGAACTGCCTGAAAAATAATTGAATGTGTGATGCAACCTTCCTGCCATGCCCACTTTTTGAAGCAACACTTCAATGCCAGCACTGTAGACGACGATTTCGTAGATTATTTTCAAGAAAACTTGCATGGGATATACATAGAAGGCTCTGATATACGGTCTTTGGTATTACAGAAGATCTGTAACTGTGTTCCGTATCTTAGAAACAAAAATAAACCAGCTGCTTTGTTTATGAAGAGGAAATCCTTATTTCACCTTGTGATACTGACGAAAACAAGTATTCGATTCTTTCATCATTCAGTTATGCCACCTGTAGAAAGACTATACAGGAAACTTGAGTATAGGTTACATATTTCCATATGGTGTCAACAGATCAATATCTCATTCGTCATCTGTGCCACATCAGCAAGTGTGAATATATACAGGCTCAAATAAATAACAACTCCTACATCGACAATGAGAGGCTTCGAAATTGGATCCTGCGTGTTATTAAGAATCACATTTTTTTCTGCGACACTTGTCAGTACTGCAGCATACTTTTTGTATTTAATTATAGTAACGTACATAGGATAAAGGTATTAGAGAGAGTATGTTTTAAAATAGGAAATTTCACTTGATACATCGTGAGAAAAATAGATCTATAACGCCTCCCTGCAGCTGAAAAGTCATTTGACGATCTGGTAGAGGAAAGAAGGCAGAAAAAAAACAAGAGAAGCCTTGAAAGGAAAGTGGACGCTGAGTAAAAATCTGAGGCTGAAGAGGTGACAGAAGATAAAATGTGAGGTTAAGTTTTAAATTGCGTTTCCTGATAAATATATTTTTTAAGGTTTACCTACCTTTTCGCCTACAGATATGAAGGCTAGAACTATGATATTTTGTATACTTATTTCTGTAACCTTAGTAAATTTTGTCTCAAGAGTAAATACGGAAATTTTTAAATTCTCAGCGTAAGTTGTGCTATGGGGAGCTAAGTGTTTGTAATTTTCCATGAATTTTGTGTTATACTTACGGAATTATGATTAAAATATTATTAAAATTCTTATATTGCATATATTCAAAAAGCCTCATGATAATAGCTTTCTATTTGTAAAGAGCTTAAGCAGAGAAAATTTTTTAGAACTCTCTTAAATAGTTTGACAAAAAGTCTCATATAATAGTTTTTGAAAATAATATTTTTAAATTGCATAAAAAAGTTAAATATGCATAATCCAAGGATCTTATCAGTAAATTTCTTAATTTTATGTAAAGCATCGTGCACAGTTCCATTGCCGTATCTTCAACGTTTTAGATTGGGATTTGGAGCATGTCACAAAGAATATGCAATTTTCATGAACGTTCCCCACTTAGAGTTCGTTTGTGGCGAAGTGCTCGTATTATCAGACACTGGACGTTTATACTCTGGGCAGTTTGCGTTCAGTTTCAAGCCAGAGATAGTTTTTTACGCATCTCAGTGTTTATGACGTCATATCATCTGAAGTACATACCACACACTGACATTATTTTGGAGTTACATTCATTGGTATATGTGGATACTGTCTGCAAAATATGTAGCGAAAAGAGTTAGTAGTAAAGGAGTAGTTAGTTAAAATGTCATGCCTGAGGCTGAAGTTTCGCGGTATGAATGGTGGAAATGCAGCAAGCCTTTTTTTTTCTTTCATTATTTCCTTGGGAGTTTCAGCGAGAAAATGCTAAGAAAAGTTTTGTAATGATGTGTAATGTTTGATGGAAGTCATTAAGTTCTCTTATTCTCGAATATTGGATGAATATAGTCTGGGTAATTTGCGCTCCGTGAGTAAGTCTTGCTCAAGATATATATGCAGTTTCTAACTTTAAAACATGAGGTAGTGTATTAAAACCTCGACGTAAGATTGTCCCTCATAATGACCAGATTATAATCGCCTTTTCAGTTCTTAACTTCGGCCAGTAATTATATGCACTACTGAAAATGTAATTTATGGTGCCCCTGGAAGCCGTTAGATAGGCAACCTGCAACTGGACTGCTTTCACTATGAACCGAGTTAGCCTTTTTATATAGATAACAACGATGTTAATCGTATCGGTGCAACAAACAACTAACGTCCAGTGTTGGATATTGCCGCTGGATCGGAGCTGGAGTTAGTATTGGCTCGTTTAAACAAAGCAACTTCTGGAAGATCACACTGTTGTTTAGGAATACACACGCTGTATTATTTCAGTTCCTTTAACTGTTGACTTGGCCTTCAGTTTAAATAAGACGAACTCAAACATAAATGGATTGTCCATTAACAAAGTAAGTGGCGCGATTCACAGTACTGTGATTCGGAGACGTAGCACCCAAAAGAATGACCAACCGGAATAATTATGGCAATTATCAAATACACGAAATCACTTACAACAGGGAACGGCTGACAACCTTGTTCGGATATCATCGAATTACATTTACAATACTTTTCGACCTGACTCTAAACATGATTAAGTCACACGCCTAACCACACTGCGACGCCTAATACCGACTAATGTGCTCGACGAATGCGGAAGCGTGAACAAGACAGTGTCTCAAGAAAGACAGTCATACGTCTTCATATTGACATTCAGGTATACCGATCTAGCCTATGTTTAATACGTATGGCAGCATTGTCTGGTGTAATAATATGTTACGTTGCTTACACTGCACTCTCTTTCATATTTATATTTTTCATCACAAAACTGACCTGAAGAAGGCTTTCATAGATGTAAATCAATGATCAGTTGACAGATGCTGCCGTTCAAGCATTGCGTTTAAAGGCAGGTAAAACGATACGGGATCGCTGTTTCTCTTCGTTGCGACAGTGTCGGAACTCATACAATGTCGTACACGTTCCTGAGTGATTGAAAGAGAGAGAGAGAGAGAGCCCCAGTTGTTTCTCTTAACACGAATATTTTATTGTTACTAAACTGTGGACTGTTTAATTCATAAAGAGATTTTCCTGAAATATTAATTAACTAACGCACGCCACTTCGGTTTTAACATGAACTACAAAACATTATTTTGACTGTTCCCACGGTGAAGCAGCCTTCTTCCGCTCTAGCGCTTCAACTGCGCCCGCGCTGCGTGGTATTTAACGAGGCGTCACTGTGTGATTACAGTTAAAATAACCGTTTATTTGGCGGCTCATTCATAAACCCGAACTAGACATCAGCAGGGAATATTACTAAGTTTACATTTAAATGCGTGAATTAATACCTCAACTGCAAAACGCATATCACTGTTCATTCTTTAGATGAAATGTTTCTGAGTTGCTGCAGGTGACTAATTCCAGCGTAAAATAAACTAAGTAAGGTATTAGGGCAGGTAAGTGCGCGTTCTGAAGGAAACGTGACAATCTACAGCCGCAAGCTAAATAAATTTTGAGGTTCTGACTTGATAATTTTATAAAAAGTACCTAAAAAACTGTAACACGGGGCTACTCTGACGTATGTTTATAAAGTCTCAGGTTCCACTTGTGATCTGAGGAATCTGCAAGCAACGTTTGTGTATTTCTGATTCACTTTGTGTAAATGATCTGACAGGTTATGTCAGTAGGTCATCCAGCTCCAGAGGCACCTTTGTCATGCATGTGATAAAAGTCAAATCCAGTAACACATTTAATTCCGGAACTGTCATTTTCGGAATCGCTGGAATTACTTTTCGTAACGACAGAACTACACTATGTGATCAAAAGTATCCGGACACCTAGCTGAAAATTACTTACAAGTTCGTGGCGCCCTCCAACGGTAATGGTGGAATTCAATATGGTGTTGGTCCACCCTTAGCCTTGATGACAGCCTACACTCTCGCAGGCACACGTTCAAACAGGTGCTTGAAGGTTCCCCGGGAATGGCAGCTCATTCTTCACAGAGTGCTGCACTGAGGGGAGTTATAGATGTCGGACGGTGAGCCCTGACACGAAGTCGGCGTTCCAAAACATCCCAAAGGTTTCCTATAGGATTCAGGTCAGGACTCTGTGCAGGCCAGTCCATTACAGAGATAGTATTGTAGTATAATCGCTCCACCGTGCATTATGAACAGGTGCTCGATCGTGTTGAAAGATGCATTCGCCATCCCAGAATTGATCATCGACAGTGGGAAGCAAGAAGGTGCTTAAAACGTCAATGTAGGCCTGTGCTGTGATAGTGCCACGCAAAACAACAAGAGGTGCAAGTCCCCTCCATGAAAAACGCGACCACACCGTAACACCATCGTCTCCGAAATTTACTGTTGGCACTACACTCGCTGGCAGATAACGTTCACCGGGCATTCGCCATATCCTCAGCCTGCCATCGGATCGCCAAATTGTGTACCGTGATTCGTCACTCCACACAACGTTTTTCCACTGTTCCAATGTTCACACTTTTTACACCAAGCGAGGCGTCGTTTGGCATTTACCGGCGTGATGTGTGCCTTGTGAGCAGCCACTCGACCATGAAATCCTAGTTTTCTCACCTCCCGCCTACCTGTCATAGTACTTGCAGTCGCTCCTGAAGCAGTTTGGAATTCCTGTGTGGTGGTCTGGATAGATGACTGCCGATTACACATTACGACCCTGTTCAACTGTCGGCGGTCTCTGTCAGTCAACAGACGAGGTCGGCCTGTACGCTTTTGTGCTGTGCGTGTCCCTCCATGTCTGAACTTCACTATTTCATCGGAAACAGTGGACCTAGTGATGTTTAGGGGTATGGGAATCTCGCGTACAGACGTATGACACAAGTGACATCCAAACATCTGACCACGTACGAAGTCTGTGAGTTCCGCGGAGCGCCCCATTATGCTCTCTCACGATCTCTAATGACTACTGAGGTTGCTGATATGGAGTACCTGGCAGTAGGTGGCAGCACAATGCAGTTAATATGAAAAGCGTGTGTTTTTGGGGTTGTCCGGATACCTTTTATCACATGGTGTACTATAGAAGCGAAGTGAATCTACACTACTGTCTCTGAAAATTATAACATGGAGCAGATATAGTCGAACCAATCCAAAATCGGTGGTATTGTATAACAGCTGCACCATAATGAGTGAATGACATTGCAGAGAGGTGGCGTGCAAATTGACGCAACATCCTCTTTCTTTCTGACTGGAGAGGTCAGAGTTAGGCCACACCCAGTGGGTGCAGAGCTGTCAAACAAAACGGAAACGATAACCTGGTAGCAACAGCAGCGTGATAAATTAGTTGGAATGGGTTGGAATTATTTGACTCGCTGAAACGGATTTGTCGCTCTGTGACATTGCGGCCAGAACGGAACACGCTGTTACGGAAGTGCTGCGTGAGTGGAGCCAATGAATAGAAGGGGCTCACACACAGCGATCAGCGGATGCTAGACCACACAAAATGTGACCACAGCGCCGGATGGCCGCCATACACTCTTCACGGCTGCAATCGACAGAACAGCTCCAGCGACAGTGTTGGAGCACTGAAGGAGGAGGAGGAGGAGATTAGTGTTTAACGTCCCATCGACAACGAGGTCATTAGAGACGGAGCACAAGCTCGGGTTAGGGAAGGATGGGGAAGGAAATCGGCCGTGCCCTTTCAAAGGAACCATCCCGGCATTTGCCTGAAGTGATTTAGGGAAATCACGGAAAACCTAAATCAGGATGGCCGGACGCGGGATTGAACCGTCGTCCTTCCGAATGCGAGTCCGGTGTGCTAACCACTGCGCCACCTCGCTCAGTGGAGCACTGAAGGAGTATAGGCATGTCTGCGTCAACGATTCGACGCCGTTTGCTGAAGGCTGGGCGGATGGCACGCATAACACTGCGATAGCTACCGCAGCCCAGAAACCACCTAACCTTTAGACTACAATGGACACGTGAACGCCGTCACTGGCTTGCTAGTGTCGAAACATAGTGTTTTCGGATTAGTCCCGCTTCAACTTGTCCTGTAGCGATGGTCGTGTAAGCTGGCGTGGTGAACGAAATCGGGTAGATTGTGTTGTTGAGCAGTGTGCGGACGAACTCAGAGTGAGAAGGTCTGGGACGGCATTGGTTATAACATACTATCTCTACTCCTCCATTTTGACAGCAGTCTGAACGGCAACCACTACATCAGGGACGTTTCGTATTCCGTCGCTTTACCCCTCCTGCGTGGATCTCCACCTACAACATTTCAGGAGGACAATGCCCGAATACATGCGGCGAAGAATGTGTAAGGCTTCTTTGAAGAGCGACGGGTATCACAGCTTCCCTGGCCAGCACGTTCGCCTGACATGACACCCATGTAATTGTGTGGGTTGTAGTTTGCCCCCTGCAGCCGCCGTTAACGCTTTGTAGACGTGCCTACAAACCTAGTGAAAGTGTGTCCCCAGCACCTTATGCAAGTCCTCCTTATTTCCGTTGCACAACGTCTAGAAGCTCTGATTGCATCTTGTCGTGGCTTCACGTCATACTGTATTCTCAAGGTCAGAGTGCATGTACAGTTCTGTAATTCTAATCATTCCTACATTTTCACGTCCTTAATCTGTGGAATAACTGTCACTGTAATCACATGTCTCCTTCTTGATTTTGCAGTTTCATTTGTATGCAGTCGACCATGATTAATATTTACGAGATATGAGTTGGGGATGTGTATGGAGACTCTCCGGTATTGTGTCAATAAAGAATGGTGCGACCTTCACATATGTGTATGTCAAGAGTCTACGTCTTAACTACAAATTTCAATATTAAGAGAAATCTGCATATATGAGAAAAAAGGTCACAATTAATGAACATGAACTGTAATGACACTGCCATAATCATCGTGCAGACACTACTTACACAGAATTGACAGACTAACTTGGTGTAATGTTTTCACGAATCTATCTTGGGGGAAAAAGTGATATGCTATGAATTGGACTGAAGCTTTAGTCCATTAACTGAACATCACAGTGAAATAAAATATTTATATATGTAACCTCACGGCTCTATGAGGTACAGTAATACACTAATTACTCTGTCGTGGGACAGGTCATGCAGCACGTGTCACACTCCTAAAGCAGTCACAGAGAAATGCATGAGAAAGTAGACATGGAATTGCAGCCAGTATCAGGAATCGTTATACAAATTTAGAATGGCGTAACCTGTTAGTTCCAATAAATTATGTGATAAATTAATGAATAATGTTGACGCGATCCTCAGTCCGAGAACTGGTTTCACGTATTTTTCTGTGTAACCTTTGTTTCTGCAAAACTATTGCAACCTTAATGCATTTGAATCTGCTTACTCTATTCGCCCTCTGGTCTCCCTCTACACTTTTTACCACTCACCACTTATTTTCAACATCTTCCTGTGGCAACAAGTTTCAATGGCTTAAGTTTTCTTCGTGACTGATCTATTTATCGCCCATATTTCACTTTCGTCCAGTGCTACACTCATCACAAAATCGTATGCAGAAAACATTAATTCATAGTATATCTCCATAAATTTCTCGTTTGCGGAAATGGCTTTTTTTCTATTGTCAGTGTATGTTTTATATCCTCTCTACTTCGCATATCATTAGGTACTCTACTGCCCGAATAGCAAACCACTTGAGTTACTTGCAGTGTCTCATTTCTTCACCTATTCCCTTAGCATCGTCTCATCTAATTCGACTTACTTCCGTTATGCTTGGTTTACTTTTGTTTTGTTCATCTTGTGACATCTTTCCAAGACCTATCCACTCTGTTCAACTGGTCTTTGATAGAATTACCGTGTCGTCGAAAAACTCAAAGACTTTATTTATTTCCGTTAAATTCAGTTCCCTATCCATATTTCTCCATGGTTTCTTTTGCTGTTGGCTTCATGTACAGACTGCATAACAGCTATTTTATCGAACTACTTGAGGCACTCACTACTTGAGGCACAAAGGAATTAAAGACATAAGCTTCTAATGGGTATTGATTCATATCACTGGGACAAGTTGAAAATTTGGCAGTATAGGGATTCGAACTCGCGTCACATGCTTACCAAGCAGCTGCGCTGACCAGTAGGCCATCTGGTCACAGACCCAAATTCTCAACTTCAACCATATACTACTGATGTTGTGTACCGGTTCATTAGTCCAATTATTCGCAGTATCTCGTCGATTTCTGTAAGAAATCCAGCTTCGCGTACATCTGAGCTAAAGGGATCTTTGGCTATCATCGCCTTAATTGCATATGTGGTTTTTACTCTTTCAGACAAATTCGAAAATCAGGCACCGTTTAGATCCTGCAACCAGTGTGAATCAAGATACAATGGAATTCAAATGTTTACCTGCCAGTGGGCATTGTTTGTATCAATGGGGAAAAATCTGCAGTAGACCAGGTTTCGAACCCAGGTCTCCTGCTTACTATGCAGTTACACTGACCACTATGCCATCCACAGACAGTGGTCGCCAGAAGCGCATGGACTGACCTAGCACAGCCCCCATCAGGCCCAATTCTGAACTTATACCACACACTACTGACAGAGTTTGTCTGATCATTATCCTCATTAATCACGGCATATCGCCGATTCCCGTAAAAGTTTGAGCTTGGTGTGCATCTGTACTGAAAGGTTCATCGGCCGTCATTGCCTTAATTATATATGTGGTGTCTGTTCTTCGGGACTTGTCCGAATGAACATACATCACGTATTCAGTGAAGAATTACTTATTATCACAATGCATATCGAAGTCTCAGACCTTCATTGTCAGCTGGAATTCCACAGATTAATATGACGTGTATTATTGTGTTACGACTTTGAAGAAACCTGTGGCACTATCTCCACTGGTCAGAGGACCATGTCCTTGTTGTGATACATCACATAATACGAATGCATACTGTGGTGGTAGGGGTTGGTAGGAATTGGTAAGAAGCTGTGCCGAAACTACATTACACATTTTACTTCAAACTGTTTATTACACAGAAATTTGAATTTAAATATTAAAACTCAGAAACCTTGTTTTCACTACCTCACGATAAATAACACATGCTATATACTTCGCATTACAATTCATGATGACGTCATGCTGTCAAAAGTAACAGTTTAACACTGTGATACTGATCCACAAGAAACCAAGCAAAAATTACAACTTTTACACACTAGCTATAGTTTAGTAAAAGTTTTCCAAACTGATACCAGTTTCATAGAGCTTGTGTAAGCTAGAAAAATTTGCCTGTGCTTTTGTGAATTTAAATGTAATTCAGTTTGAGAAGAATGAACTTGTAATTATTAAAACTTTTAAAAGACGTTATAGGAAAGTTCACAGCAGTGGGCAGATTTTAAAAAGGAGCAACAATAATAAAATAACTTCGCCTAGTGCACACTAAAATTTAAGGATTGTGTACACGAATACCAGATAAAGTAAATCTCAGACACAAAGCGTTTACAGACAGTTCCCATTAGGAACGTTGGTAGTTCCAAGAAATCAGAAGTGACAGCTTAGAATTAAATTGTGATTTTACGAGACTAACGCCAAGTAGTAATTAGGACATAAAGACAAATTAATATGTTGACTGACATAGAACCCGACAAATCGAAACCCAGACTACTTAACTTGAGAGCCTGGCTCCAAATAACAACACACCTACAAGCACCACTGTCAAATGCCTGCTTCCTCGGTTCTTCACAAAAGTTCAGTCATGAAGGTGAAATTTACAATGTTTTAGTGACGAGGAGCATTTGGGTAGAAATACCTGAAACATTGGTTTGTTGTCGCAAGCAACCAATGTAACCAAACAGAAGGGATGGCATTATACAGTTGTTATGTGCAGTGACCAACTTGAGGTCACACAACTGTTCAGACAGTGACATGAGAATAACACAAATTGGCTTCCAAATGTAATCATAACGCAGGAGCAGAATAACCAGTTCAACAGTTCTCATAACTTTCTGGAAGACTCAGTAGAAGGAAACCACCAGCACATAGCTCTTTAGACCAGCCACATGGGGACACGATACGGTAAGAAAACTGAGAACACTCCGACAATAGTCTGTTATACTGTCATCAATTCGATGCAGTCTCCACAAGAGCCCGCCCCACAGAGTTCCAAAATAGCACAGTCTCCTGATCTGCTCTTCAGGATGCTAATAGAGACCTTTGAGACATACTTTCCTCTAGCAATGGGAAGCCGGACCACGCTACTACACAGCTAACAGCGCCTTGCCGGCCGCGGTGGCCGTGCGGTTCTGGCGCTAAAGTCCGGAACCGCGGGACTGCTACGGTCGCAGGTTCGAATCCTGCCCCGGGCATGGGTGTGTGTGATGTCCTTAGGTTAATTAGGTTTAAGTAGTTCTAAGTTCTAGGGGACTTATGACCTAAGATGTTGAGTGCTCAGAGCCATTTTAACCATTTTTGAACAGCGCCTTGGAGACACTACAGCCGACTGGCCCGGCGCCTGTCAACGCTCGTGAGAGGACACCACACAACCCACGACTGAGTGGTCGCCGGCACAATAGCACAGCGTGTTCGCCCAGAGACTGGACACCTTCTGTAATAAAAAGCTGGGTAAAGTTGTGTTTAATGTGACTTCAAAGCTGTCATACGGTATAGGCACCAGAACTGAACAACAAAATCGGCGAAGAATGATCGGACTGACAGGAAACAAACAAATTTAGGTCAGCACATATGACTGTCATCTGGCAGATATATGTCCAGGTCTACATCTACATCTACATACATACTCTGCAAGCCACTCTACAATGCGTGGCAGACGGTTACCCTGTTTCACCACAAGTCATTTCGTATCCCGTTCCACTATCAAATAGAGCGAGTGAGAAACGACTGTCTGAATGCCTCCGTATGAATCCTAATTTATCGTATCTTCGCGGTCCTAATGTGAGATGTAAGTTGGTTGATACTCCCTGCTAAACCTGCAGGACAGGACAGTTAGTTTAAACTGTGGAAAGGGACCAAAATAAGCGGCTGTCAATTACACTTGAAAATACAACTTTATTTATTTGACCAATCATTACAAGAGTTCAGAAAATTTAAAAAAATACCTCAGCATTCATTTATTTGGATTTTAATTACTAGCTGAATGCGCCATACAATCTCATGCTAAGGCAAGACCACTTTAATTTAAAATCCGCTAAAAGCCAATAACTTAAGACTCAAACCAAAATCAGAAATGTAAAAGGCAGAAGACCTTATCTCAAATTAGTTCTTTCAATTAGGCTCAAGGCCCAAACAGTCTGACACCTTAAGAGCAACTTTAATTTAAAAATCGGCCGAAGGCACAAACCAAAGTAAATTTTTAAAACGCCAAAGGCCTTACCCTAAAACAGTTCTTTAAATTAGGCTGAAGGCCCAAACAATCTTATACCGTAAGCGCAGAACAACCTTAATTTAAAAAATCGGCTAGAGGCCGTACAAATACAAAGAACAAGAACAAATAAGAAAATGCAATACACCCAACGGCGCTCAGAGTTTCCGAGGGTCGGCCTGGAATTAAAACACTATCGCTCGCTTAGGTGAGACAGGCAGTCGGATCAACCAGTCTCGATCCGACGACAACCCATCCGACAGACAGTCAACGGACCCACAGACAAGGTAACTCTGGCTCCATCCGACCAGCACACAACCGGTAGTTCAATGGAACAACGTAGAAAGTATTGGCGCCCACAACAAATTATTCATCGAGCTGTCGAACTAAACACTGTGCTAGACAGCGACAACACAATGAGGAAAATAGACTGCCGGAATTTACGTCAACGGCCAGTTCAGGTAACCGGAACGTTAACGGCCACAAGGCAGAAGATTCCGCTGGTGCACTTCAATTCAAAATAACCAAGTACAGTTAAACTCCACCGGAGGATGGCTAAAATTAGCCAACTTGAAAACACACGTTGTTGCTCGCGGGAATGTCCTAACAGCCGACAACGAAATCCTAGGAACACAATGTGAACAGTCATGACTTGCTGGTAGACTAAGTCAAAACTCAACTTCCGCGTCCAGGGTCGGTGATCCGCGGACCTCGTACTAATGGGAACAGCACCACACATTCCGACCGCGCGTGGGCGCCGCCAACGTCCTAGGCCAAACTACGCGCCACGGAGATATCCTCGCTGCTCCACGCCAACCGACCAACTGCGCAGGCCCGGAAACGGTGAAAGGACCAAATATACGGTGGCTCGATGAGACGACCAACCGAACGACCAACCAACGGGCGTCCCGCTCCAACCTCCCTCCGTCGGACTGTTCGTGTGTGTCGCCAGCGGTCGGCGAGCACTGGCTGTGCGTGCCTCACCGGCGCCCCGTCCGCGACTTCACTGCTGCTGCGTCCACACTGTAGTGCTGGTCCGTCTCCAACTGACTACTAGACACAGGACGACCCGGAAATACTCCAGAGATGGTACGACACAGTGCACTTATCGATACGCGCTGCTGCTGCCCCTCACTGGCAAGTAAGGCAGCAAATGGAATAAGGAAACGAGGCGTCAGTACTGTAATACATCTACATCTACATGACTACTCAGCAATTCACATTGAAGTGCTTGGCAGAGGGTTCATTGAACTACAATCATACTATCTCTCTACCATTCCACTCCCGCACAGCGCGCGGAAAAAACGGACACCTAAACATTTCTGATCGAGCTCTGATTTCTCTTATTTGATTTTGATGATCATTCCTACCTATGTAGGTTGGGCTCAACAAAATGTTTTCGCATTCGAAAGAGAAAGTTGCAACTGAAATTTCGTAAATAGGTCTCGCCGCGACGAAAAACGTCTTTGCTTTAATGACTTCCATCCCAACTCGGGTATCATATTTGCCGCACTCTCTCCCTTATTACGTGATAATACCAAACGAGCTGGCCTTTTTTGGACCCTTTCGATGTCCACCGTCAATCCCACCTGGTAAGGATCCCACA
This sequence comes from Schistocerca americana, assembly GCF_021461395.2. Classification (NCBI taxonomy): domain Eukaryota; kingdom Metazoa; phylum Arthropoda; class Insecta; order Orthoptera; family Acrididae; genus Schistocerca; species Schistocerca americana. Next base: position 72,064,118 of record NC_060119.1, read on the forward strand.
CCGCGCAGCAATATTCTAACAGAGGACGAACGAGTGTAGTGTAAGCTGTCTCTTTAGTGGACTTGATGCATCTTCCAAGTGTCCTGCCAATGAAACGCAACCTTTGGCTCGCCTTTCCCACAATATTATCTATGTGGTCTTTCCAACTGAAGTTGTTCGTGATTTTAACACCCAGATACTTAGTTGAATTGACAGACTTGAGAAGTGTACTATTTATGGAGTAATCTAATTCCAACGGATTTCTTTTGGAACTCATGTGGATCACCTCACACTTTTCGTTATTTAGCGTCAACTGCCACGTGACACACCATATAGCAATCTTTTCCAAATCGCTTTGCAACTGATACTGGTCTTCGGATGACCTTACTAGACGGGAAATTACAACATCATCTGCGAACAACCTAAGAGAACTGCTCAGATTGTCACCCAGGTCATTTATATAGATCAGGAACAGCAGAGGTCCCACGACGCTTCCCTGGGGAACACCCAATATTTTTAATTTTTTTAAATTTTTTTAAAATTTGTGTCTACCGACTGGTTTGATGCGGCCCGCCACGAATTCCTTTCCTGTGCTAACCTCTTCATCTCATAGTAGCACTTGCAACCTACGTCCTCAATTATTTGCTTGACGTATTCCAATCTCTGTCTTCCTCTACAGTTCTTGCCCTCTACAGCTCCCTCTAGTACCATGGAAGTCATTCCCTCATGCCTTAGCAGATGTCCTATCATCCTGTACCTTCTCCTTACCAGTGTTTTCCACATATTCCTTTTCTCTCCGATTCTGCATAGAACGTCCTCATTCCTTACCTTATCAGTCCACCTAATTTTCAACATTCGTCTATAGCACCACATCCCAAATGCTTCGATTCTCTTCTGTTCCGTTTTTTTCACAGTCCATGTTTCACTACCATACAAGGCTGTACTCCACACGTACATCCTCAGAAATTTATTCCTCAAATTAAGGCCGGTATTTGATATTAGTAGCCTTCTCTTGGCCAGAAATGCATTTTTTGCCATAGCGAGTCAGCTTTTGATGTCCTCCTTGCTCCGCCCGTCATTGGTTATTTTACTGCCTAGCTAGCAGAATTTCTTAACTTCATTGACTTCGTGTCCAACAATCCTGATGCTATGTTTCTCGCTGCTCTCATTTCTACTACTTCTCATTACCTTCGTCTTTCTCCGATTTACTCTCAAACCATACTGTGTACTCATTACACTGTTCATTCCGTTCAGCAGATCATTTAATTCTTCTTCACTTTCACTCAGGATAGCAATGTCATCAGCGAATCGTATCATTGATATCCTTTCACCTTGTATTTTAATTCCACTCCTGAACCTTTCTTTTATTTCCATCATTGCTTCCTCGATGTACAGATTGAAGAGTATGGGCGAAAGGCTACAGCCTTGTCTTACACCCTTCTTAATACGAGCACTTCGTTCTTGATCGTCCACTTTTATTATTCCCTCTTGGTTGTTGTACTTATTGTGTATGACCCGTTTCTCCCTATAGCTTACCCCCACTTTTTTCAGAATCTCGAACAGCTTGCACCATTTTATATTGTCGAACGCTTTTTCCAGGTCTACAAATCCTATGAAAGTGTCTTGATTTTTCTTTAGCCTTGCTTCCATTATTAGCCGTAACGTCAGAATTGCCTCTCTCGTCCCTTTACATTTCCTACAGCCAAACTGATCGTCACTTAGCGCATTCTCAATTTTCTTTTCCATTCTTCTGTACATTATTCTTGTAAGCACCTTCGATGCATGAGCTGTTAAGCTGATTGTGCGATAATTCTCGCACTTGTCAGCTCTTGCCGTCTTCGGAATTGTGTGGATGATGCTTTTCCGAAAGTCAGATGGTATATCGCCAGACTCATATATTCTACACACCAACGTGAATAGTCGTTTTGTTGCCACTTTCCCCAATGATCTTAGAAATTCTGATGGAATATTATCTATCCCTTCTGCCTTATTTGACCGTAAGTCCTCCAAAGCTCTTTTAAATTCCGATTCTAATACTGGATCCCCTATCTCTTCTAAATCGACTCCTGTTTCTTCTTCTATCACATCAGACAAATCTTCGCCCTCATAGAGACGTTCAATGTATTCTTTCCACCTATTTGCTCTCTCCTCTGTATTTAACAGTGGAATTCCCGTTGCACTTTTAATGTTACCACCATTGCTTTTAATGTCACCAAAGGTTGTTTTGACTTTCCTGTATGCTGATTCTGTCCTTCCGACAATCATATCTTTTTCGATGTCGTCACATTTTTCCTGCAGCCATTTCGTCTTAGCTTCCCTTCACTTCCTATTTATTTCATTCCTCAGCGACTTGTATTTCTGTATTCCTGATTTTCCAGGGACATGTTTGTACTTCCTCCTTTCATCAATCAACTGAAGTATTTCTTCTGTTACCCACTGTTTCTTCGCAGCTACCTTCTTTGTACCTATGTTTTCCTTCCCAACTTCTGTGATGGCCCTTTCTAGAGATGTCCATTCCTCTTCAACTGCTCCTGGGTACGCCTTACAATCCAGTATCTGATTTCGGAATCTCTGTCTGACCATGATGTAATCTAATTGAAATCTTCTCGTATCTCCCAGCCTTTTCCAAGTATACTTCCTCCTCTTGTGATTCTTGAACAGGGTATTCGCTATTACTAGCTGAAACTCGTTACAGAACTCAATTAGTCTTTCTCCTCTCTCATTCCTCATCCCAAGCCCATAATCTCCTGTAACCTTTTCTTCTACTCCTTCCCCTACAACTGCATTCCAGTCGCCCATGACTATTAGATTTTCGCCCCCCTTTACATACTGCATTACCCTTTAAATATCCTCATACACTTTCTCTATCTGTTCATCTTCAGCTTGCGACGTCGGCATGTATACCTGAACTATCGTTGTCGGTGTTGGTCTGCTGCCGATTCTGATTAGAACAACCCGGTAACTGAACTGTTCGCAGTAACACACCCTCTGCCCTACCTTCCTATTCAAAACGAATCCTACACCTGTTATACCATTTTCTGCTGCTGTTGATATTACCCGATACTCATCTGACCAGAAATCCTTGTCTTCCTTCCACTTCACTTCACTGACCCCTACTATATCTAGATTGAGCCTTTGCATTTCCCTTTTCAGATTTTCTAGTTTCCCTACCACGTTCATGCTTCTGACATTCCACGCCCCGACTCGTAGAACGTTATCCTTTCGTTGATTATTCAGTCTTTTTCTCATGGTAACCTCCCCCTTGGCAGTCCTCTCCCGGATATCACTTCAGTTTTACTCTTTGATTTACCGTCTATTACTACGAACTGCGACCTTCCTGACAGGAAATCACGAATCCAGTGGCACAACTGAGACGATACCCGATAGGCCCACAGCTTCATTAGAAGTCGCTTGTGAGGAACGGTGTCAAAAGCTTTCCGGAAATCCAGAAATAGGGAATCAACCTGAGATCCCCTGTCGATAGCGGCCATTACATCGTGCGAATAAAGAGCTAGCTGCGTTGCACAAGAACGATGTTTTCTGAAACCATGCTGATTACGTATCAATAGATCGTTCCCTTCGAGGTGATTCATAATGTTTGAATACAGTATATGTTCCAAAACCCTACTGCAAACTGACGTCAATGATATAGGTCTGTAGTTCGATGGCTTACTCCTACTACCCTTCTTAAACACTGGAGCGACCTGCGCAATTTTCCAATCTGTAGGTACAGATCTATGGGTGAGCGAGCGGTTGTATATGATTGCTAAGGTAGGGAGCTATTGTATCAGCGTAATCTGAAAGGAACCTAATCGGTATGCAATCTGGACCTGAAGACTTGCCCGTAACAATCGATTTGAGTTGCTTCGTAACCCCTAAGGTATGTACTTGTAAGAAACTCATGCTAGCAGCTGTTCGTGTTTCAAATTCTGGAATATTCCATTCGTCTTCAAGACGATGATAAACAGTAAATGGGATAAACGCGAGCCGTGAACGGCTCATTGGTGGCAGGAGAATCGTTCTCCAACTAGCTGCAAATTCCGGTTCTCTAAATTTTATTGGTAGTGTTCCTCGAAGAGGATGTCACCTTCCCTCCAGGAATTCCCATTTGAGATACCGAACATCTTCATATAACTTGCGTGTTGTTCGAGCTTACCAGTAACAATTCTAGCAGCCTGCCTCTGAATCCGTTCGATGTCTTCCTTCAATCCTGGTACGGATCCGAAACATTAGAACAGTACCCGATAACAGGGCACACCAGCCTCCAATATGGGGTCTCCTCAACAGATTAACCACACTTTCCTAAATTACCCCAATCAACCAAAGTCGAACATTCACCTTCCCTACCACAATCCTCACATGCTCGTCCCATTTCATACGGTATGGCAACGTTACGTCAAGGTATTTAAGCGAAGTTGCTGTAGCGGGTTTGTTCTTGCTACATCAACTTACGTTTTAATACATTTAGAACTACCTGCCACTCATCACATCAACTAGAAATTTAGTCTAAGTCATCTTCTATCCTCCTACAAACATTCAACTACACCTTTCCATACAGCACAGCATCATCAGCAAAGAACCGGAGACTGCTAATCACCCCAGTCACTGGATCATTTACATACAGAGAAAATGACAATGGTCCCACCACACTTCCATGCAGCAATCCTGACGATACCCTTGTCTCTGACGAACACTCGCTGTCAAGGACAGCATACAAGGTTCTACTACTTAAGAAGCCTCACGCCTCTCATATATCTGGGAACCTATTCCATATTCTCCTACCTTCATTAACAGTCTGCAGTGGGTCACCATGCCTAATGCTTTCTGGAAATTTAGAAATATGGGATGTGCCTGCTGCCCTTTATCCATAATTTGCACTATATCATGTGAGAGTTTCAGGTAGCGCCAGGAATTTTTCTTTCATGAGACGACTGGAAAGGGGCTCTCTCCACTTCGTGATCAGGTTACCTGAAGTAGAAGTAGCGGCTTCAGGGTATTGTGGAGGTATATATTTAAAAAAAAATTTTAAATATTTTTATTTGGTGGGTCATAATGTTAGGTAAAATTGTAATTTTCTATTTCTGTTGTGGTACTTGATTTAAAGAGAAATGGTCATCAGCCTTGGGTTCTGATTTTGGCTAGCATGAGACTGTTAAACAAACTCAGTTCCACCACATACTAGACTTAGGATTTTCCACGGTGCGTATGTAATCATTTTTGAAACACAGCGCGTTACTCACCGCCTTCTACGGTTAAGTTTCCATGAGTGGCTGCTGTTATTAATAAAAATCTGCGTTTATCACACGGAGTGTTGTTATAAGAATTAGTTTTCAGGGGGCCAGATGGCAACCGGTTTAATTATGTGCATATTTTAAAACGACAATTAATACCTGAGATTTTTCTTTTTGTTACAAAAGGTAATGAATTGCTTTAATTATTTTTCGTTAGCAAGGCAAAGCTAAGGAGATAATCGTCATCTGCATTTAAGCAGCGAATAGAAAATTCACCGTACTCAGTGCAACGAAAATATTAATGCTTAAAGCTTTAATTAAATTTTACTGAATATAGAATATTGAATGAGATAAACAGAGTAGTCTCCTGCATTTACAGTTACATTTAATAATCGATTTAATGAGAATAATTGTTTTGCCGGCGTAATGGGCGACCTGTGTTGCAATAGGAATGGTGGTCCCTCCGGAGCACACGGTAGAACAACAAATTTACACAAAATGTTGATTGGCTCATATGAGAGGTCCGAGCTGTACAAAAAGTAAATGTTATTACGTGGAAATATCATTTATATTCTGAATAGTTTTACAGAACTTACAATTATATTCATCGCACAATGGAGCCTATCATCCATACAAGAATCGAATACAAGAGAGTGAGTAACCTGATACAACGTCTTTGGTCTTTTTCGTTGACCAACACACATAAAATACACAAGGTTCTGTATCATTATTTTTATTTCTGTAAAAATAATTTCCTTTTGTTCCAAATATTAATGTCCGTTGCACAGAACACATCGCAATTTAACACTTCTAGCGTGACGTGACGAATTATTCGTCAGAATACAAAAACTCCCATTTTTAATAAATATATGTGGCTTTCAGAGACAGTATGAAATGTTGACAACTTCCGGGAGAACGGTGTGCTGACCACATGTATCTCCGTATCAACATCCGAGCGACTATACACAGCTAACAGTGACGCGGTGACTGGTCGACGTTGTGTGTTCTTCAATGCCTGTCGGCGGAGTTACGTTCTCGTCCTAGTATCGGTAATACAAATTCTTAGATCACTACAATCCTCTTCTAGCTGCCACTTCTAGTAATACATTTACCACTTTTGCATACGATTCTTGTCCAACTGTGGTACATATAATTACGCATGCAACTTGTTTGTGTAAGCTACTTTTAATTTCGGTTATAAGCACTACATAAGGGAGAGTTTCCTAAATTATACTATTTCTGTGATTTTATTTGTTATAGCCCACACAGTAAGTTACAAAATTATTTAAACAGTGCCATCCTCAACAGTAAGATGTGTTCTCTGTATCTGATGTGAAGAATGAAAATTCTGTGAAAAATTAACATATTAGGAATCTGGTTTCCTAATTCCTGCCAACTGGTGCGTAAACATTATAAATTATGTCCCTGATCTTGAACATAGGTGCCAGTCTATCTTTAGGGAAATGTTTCCTTAGTCCGTACTTCACAATTAGCTGGCACTAAAATTCAACTTTACACTACATTCCCCACAGTTGATAATTTTGTACAGTCATTTCTCCTCACACAACTCGCAATACCACTCCTCTGTTTTGCGTTTCCTTAGTGGCTTCCCTGCTGCGTCACCCTTTTTTTTTTTTTTTTTTTTTGCTGAGGCTACTCCTTGCCTCACAGGCTCCTTGGTTGAGACCTGATGTTTTGCTTACAACACGCATCATTTCCCTTGGAATCGGTATCGGTGATATTTATTGGTTGCACACTTTTAGCCCACTTTTTGCTTGCAATAGCTTCTTCCGCATTGAAATTATGTGCCAATTCGTTTCTTTCTGTAATGTCGAAAGCAATTTTTCTTACTCCCGACATGTGTAAATCGAACATAATGTCTTTAAATGTAAATCTAAACTATTCCGATACATTTTAAACTTATTGAAGATATTTCTTTTCTGAACCATAAATATTTACACAACCGTTAGCATTTTTATTTTATTTTTTCACTATGCCTCGTAATTGTTGGCTTAGCCACATTTTATTTGGCTGCACCTTCGTTTAATTCACGGTCATCGTATAGATATGGTGTTACAGCTACATACTATTCGTCTGAGCTCCATGTTCCATAACGCCTTTATCGTGCCATTCTCTAATACAAAATAATTATTTAATTAATAACTTTGGATGAAGGAGGCATTATAAAGTTCACCACAATTTTTCGTTATATTATGTAGCACTAATAATGCTTGAAGCATTCTTTAATGTTCAGTGCACGAGCAAGTTCCTTTAATTGTACCTGTAAAATATAAGGAACCCACAGTGGTACATTATAGGACTCGTCGACATTTCTTCTTTGTCACATTCCTACAGTCGAAAAGCAACGAATGCAGATTCGTGACTGTTTGAAAACTAAAGTTATTCCACGTGTATTTGCCCATTAACATTAAACTGCCACTTACTTTACAACAGCTTTGCAACGTACATAACAAGTTAGACGAATATTACAACAAAATCAATGCCTTCTTTAGACTATCTGTTCTCAACACACACAGCTCATAGGTGAGAATACGGTTTCTACAAGCACGTTGTTTACTCGACCTCTCTAAATACTGAGCAGTATTTGATGACGATGAAGTCCCATACTCCACAACAGAGCGCAGAGGACGATGCGGGAGAACCACACCGCCGTTCTAGGCAAGGTCCTAGTGGAGGTGGTTTGACATTGCCTACCTCCGACGGTAATAGGGATGAATGATGATGATGAAGACGACAAAACAACAGCCAGTCATCTCGGGGCAGGCGAAAATCCCTGACCCCACTGGTAATCGAATGCGGGACCCTGTGTTCAGGAGGTGAGAAGGAGGTACCAATTTTATTGTACACGTCTCAGCTAGAACCCGACGCAGTGTAAACAAATCCCCCTATATATTACATATCTATAACATTTCTGTTAGCCCCTTCATTTCCCGTTAGGGACTGTACCTCTCATGTCGCCACGTAAAGAGTATTCGATCCCGGAAATAGTTAGGTTATTCCTTCAGCTGCCGGTGATCGCCTTCTTTACCTATAGGCAGGTGAATACATCTTTTGTTCTCCCATAAGAGAATAGCAGTGTCGCGGTTTGAAAGCCACCTTTGGTGTACTGCCGTCAAATCGGCGATAGCACTTTCTTCCAGCCTTAAACTATTGGATACGAAATATTCAGTGTTTACTTCTGTGATGTGCGTACTGTAAGACCTTCAGTACACACACCATCAAATTATTTGACTTGTCGCTCTAACGAAGTATGCGAGTGTCAGCAATATGCCTCGTGGTCTTATCGTGGCATGTTTATCTTCTGCCGTTAGGTCAGTCGATACAGATGCCACTTGCACGCTTAGAGTAGCAGATTGGCGGTGACGGACTTTAAACAGAACTTGATTAATTTTCACACACATTTATTAAAATAATAACAAGCATAAAAATTACTTAACTTGGTTCTGGATGCTATTTACATTTGACAGTCTGAAGTTCCTTTGGTATTGGTACGTTAATCTTATTGTCACATATATCTCTGATACTTGACAAATGTGTCTATATATTTATCTTCATGGCTATGTACAAGAACATGGTAATCATATTAGGTGCAGACTGAAACTTTACTATAGATTGGTACAGACAAATGTAGAACTCATATAGACTGGTACAGACTAAAGCAGACTGACTAATCAGAGGTCTGTACACTCTTTATAATACCTCATGCGTTCACGTATCACTGCGCGAGTGTGACCCGCGAGGAGAAAAGGTTCTACATTAGCAGCAATCTCATTGGCTGCATTAAATATTAATACGCGGATCGGCGGAAGCAGAATTTGGTCCGTCTCTAAGGCAGCGCCATCTCGTAGTGCGGAGACAAACGAGCGCAGCGCCTGCGCTGTTGTGCTTACCGGGGCGCGCTCTAGTGGGAAAGTAGTGTACGCACTGACTATGCCGAACTATGTACACAACAACTTCCATGTTAGACAATCATATTTTGTAAATTTATGTGTCAATTGGAGTTAATGAAATGCATTCAAGAAGTGACAAGACTTCAGGTATCGTTGAAATGAAATGCGTGTATTAATCGGTTCTAATTTGTTGCCTGTGACTTACAGTACCAGCCGAGGCCGAAGCGCTGTAAATTATAAATTTGTTGAGCGGATAAATCGCAGCCCGGAAAAAACCGACACGTCGCAGGTATTCAGTGGGCGATCCATTGTCGCAGCGTGACGACTGGAGGAATACCTCCGGCGTGCAGAGGACGCGGGGAAGTCCCTCGGATGCGCACGCCGCTGCGCGGAGGGCCCTCATGCAGCTGTCGCCGCTAACGAACGCAATTCATGAGCCGTCGTCTGGAAACCGGCGACTCGCCTCTTTCTATGGCGCGGTCCGCGACGGATTCCACTTCAGTGTCGCACCTGGCTCTTTTTATTTGCATTGAGGAAGCCGTTCTATTCATACTCGGTGACGGTATTCGAAACATTTTTACATATTTTATTTCTCCATTTGGTTTGCCGCGAGTCAGGCCAACATTGCTATTTTTATAAAAAAAAATAGTTCGCAGGTGAAGCTACCTTGTGCCTTTAGTTTGAGTTATCAATTTGAATAAAATATTATTACGTTATTCATTCTTTTGAAGGTTTGAAGGTTTCCCGCTTAATTTGGTATGTGATGTGAATTTCATAGTTTCACTCGATATGTCAAACTTCATATTTGTATGCTGGGGCCGCGCGTGATTAGCCTAACGGTTTATGGCACTGCTGTCACGGTCTGTGCGGCTGCTCCCTGCGGAGATTCGAGTCCTCCCTCGGGCATGAGTGTGTGTGTTTGTCCTTAGGATAATTTGGGTTAAGTAGTGTGTAAGCTTAGGGACTGATGACCTTAGCAGTTTAGTCCCATAAGATTTCATACACATTTGAACCTTTCTTTGTACGTTGGGGATTTTTCAAAAAGTAGCCTTCAATGGTTACGCCACAGAGGTTCTGAGTACAAACACTGTGATCTTTGCAGCATGAGATGTTCACTCTGCAGCGGAGTGTGCGCTGATATGAACTTCCTGGCAGATTAAAACTGTGTGCCGGACCGAGACTCGAACTCCGGAACTTTGCCTTTCGCAGGCAAGTGCTCTATCATCTGAGCTACCCAAGCACGTCTCACGCCCCGTCCTCACAGCTTTACTTCCGGCGGTACCTCGTCTCCTACTTTCCGAACTTCGCAGAAGCTCTCCTGCGAACCTTGCAGAACTAGTACTCCTGGAAGAAAGGATATTGCGGAGACATGGCTTAGCCACAGCCTGGGGGATGTTTCCAGAATGAGATGTTCACTCTGCAGCGGAGTGTGCGCTGATATGAAACTTCCTGGCGGATTAAAACTGTGCCGGACCGAGACTCGAGCTTGGGACCTTTGCCTTTCGCGGGCAAGTGCTCTACCACCTTGTACAGCACTTTCCCACTAATGTCAAAGGTCCCGAGTTAGAGTCTCGGCCCAGAACAGAGTTTTACTCCAGTTTCACTGCGATCTTTGATTGCCAGCAGCGTTGTCGTTGCTGTAGCATTCTGTAAGAACCAGTAGCATTCTGTACAGTTTCAGATCACGTTCACTGCTGTTGTAACCACTGCATTGTTGTTCAGTCCGTGGCTCTACGATTTTATGGCTGTAAAACATGTTTTCTACCCGCCTGCCTTACATCTCGGTGACTTTTTACTTATCTTCACACTGGGACACCCAGTCAAATAGGCCTTAACCTGGCTTAACGGTTTCACATAAGAAAGTCTAATTGAATCACACAGTGCTGAGATTGATAATGGTTTGAGTCCTTCATGATAGGAATACAAAATGAAGAAGTTCGCATAGTCAGATTCTGGAAATGTCAGTCAGACGTTCGGTAAGAAGTAACTGAGTAAAACGGGTTTTGGCGACACTACAGAGCGATATGGAAATAGTTTGCGGAGCACAAAGATAAAGGTACAGACGATGTTGAATTTTGTAAATATGATTTGGTAAAGATTAGTTTGAGAACTGAAGATTTTTCGGTAAGGTTGTTGCTGCATTGCTTGGCAGCGCCTAATTTATAACGTCTTTGAAAAACAGAAAGATTTAGTAGGATTTTTCTTCATTGGCCCAGGTCAATTAATTCGGTTATACAGATGTGATTTAGTAAAGTTATCTGTTAATATGGCTTGCTCTCAGAAGTTATAGAGTCAACACTCCTTTTCCATTTAAGGTATTAATTTCATGGCACAGTCTTATTAGTGACAAGAAATAAATTTTGCAAATATGATTGTAGTTGTGAGGGAAGGTATCAGAGTTTCAACATAACTTCGGAACGCTACTCTCTTTACATTATTCAGTAAATGCAATATCCTCCACCCTCTTCTCATGAATTTTATTTTTTGATTTGTACAAAGGTAAAGCTGATGTTTAATGTGCTTAGCGTAGTTGTAGGTCCTCGCACTGCACTGGGTACGTCTTTCTCTGCTTATAGCTAGTTTGCTGCTTTGCTGTACTTCTATGTGCGTCACTTCCTGCAGTACTGACTTTACGTTGCCACAGGTAAGCCATGAAAATTTATTAGGGCCAGTTACATTATAGTCAAGGCAATAACATCATTTATAGTTAGGGATATGGCATTTCAGAACTGTTACAAGGTTCAGTTTAGATGAAAATTAGTTAAGATTTAATTTTTTGTACAGACAGAATTATTCTTACAGTGCAGTATTACATTTGCGCGTTTATTATGTAGCGTTTGTAATTTCATTTACTCAGTTGTCTACACGTAGAATTCCACGGCATTTTTGAAAAATATTTTTGCTTATTTAATTTTCTAAATTTGTTTTGCACATTCATGAAGTATTTTTACTCCGTTTGTTTTGTGAATTGGAAATGCAATCTACATACTGAGGCGTCATGCACTGTATCACATTTCTCTGCGCTGCACAATACAGATTTCCAGATGATCGTCTCTTCAATTTACAGTTTTGGTTTTCAGATTAATTTGGCTATACGTAGTGGTAACAGTTGTACAGTTACATAGTTTCAAAAGTTTTGCGACTCAAATTGCCAGATAACTTTTCCGTAAATATTCCGCTTAAAATGTTCATGGTTTCAGCAGAGACACAAATAGGAATCCGACTGAGAGCAGTACTTTTATGTTTACGATGTTCAGCTCACTTTGGTTGCTATGATTGAGGTGGTATGTAGTACTCCGCTGCAGCTGTACTGTGGTGGTGGGGGGGGATTTCAATGAGTACCAAAACCGCAGCTATGTATTATGATTGAGAATAAACCCTACTAAAACTTTCTGTTTTTCAAACATATCATAAATTAGGCGCTGGCAAACAATGCAGCACCAAACTTTCCGGAAAATCTTCTGTTGTCAAATCAATCTTTACCAAATCATATTCCCAAAATTCAGCATCCTCTGTACCTTTACCTTTGTGCTTAGCGAACTATTTTCAGACCGCTCAGTAGTGTGACCAAGACTCGACCCACTCACTCACTTCTTACACAGTGTCTGAATGGTATTTCCAGAGTCTGACTGTACGAACTTCTTTATTTTGTATTACTATCATGATTTAGGACTTCAGCCATTATCAATCTCAGCGCTGTTGGCTGTAGTTAGATTTTCTCCAATGGGGTCATCGTGAAGATTATTGGACTGAGTGTCCCAGCGTGAAGATAAGTAGAAAATAACCGATATGTAAGGCAGGCAGGTAGCAAACATTTTTTCCAGCCATACAAAAGCGGAGCCACGGAATGAAAAACAATGCTGTAGTTACAACTGTAGTGAAAGTGATCTGAAAATACGCTACGGAAGTTACTGGTTTTTACAGAACGCTGCGTCAATGACAACGCTGCTGGCAACCAAAGATCACAGTGTTTCTACTCAGAACCTCAGTGGCATAGCATACCGACCACTGAAGACTACTGTTTGAAAAATCCCCAATATACAAATATGAAGTATGACATATCGAATGAAACTATGATATTCACACCACATTTCTTGAATACCAAAATTAAACTGGCAACTTCCAAACCTCCAAATAAGTGAATAAAGTAACTATGTTTTATTCAAAGTAATAACTAAAACTATAGGACTATCTGTCGTAAACGTACAAGGCAGATTTATCTGCGGTTTTTTTCCGTAAAAAATGGCAATGTTGACCCTTATCTCAGAAAACCAGATGGAGGTATAGAATAAGTAAAAATGTTTCGAATACTGTCACGAAAACTAACACCACAAGCAAATGTAAACGGCAGCCCTATGTACCGAACGGTGTGAACGAATCGCAATGCTGGCATCGATGCACATGGGCAAGGAGAGGGAAAAACTTAGTTGCATTCGGCTTAAGGCGACAATGTACAGGAAGTCGAGTAGTCTAAACTTGCGACTGAGCATACAGAACTGCTGTTAAATGACAAAACAGAAAAGTAGGTAACATAAAGCGAATATATTTCATTGTCCCTAACGTCCCCTCACAGCCAAACCTTTCGCTGTCTAAAGGTGCCTTCATCGGCAAGCTTATTTTGCTTTCTTCTTACTATGCTGGTTATCGTAGCATTCTAAATCGTTTCAAACAGAAATTAGACGCGTAATGCTCTACGTAGAATATGATGTTATGATAACTTATTAGGATTGCGTAGCTAATGGACTACTCCATTCAGTCTGTGTTGACTGCGTTCTGAACTTAGTTCGTTCTTCTGGGAATGCTGTTGCTGTTGCAACTGACAAACATAACTGTTTGTACGATATTACAAACAAAAACAATGTGTTCGAATTTGTTAAGCCGCGTTCGGTGACCGCGTGGTTCGAGGCACCACGTCACGGATTGCGTGACCCCTCCCGCCGGAGGTTCGAGTCCTCACCTCAGGCATGTGTGTGTGTGTGTGTGTGTGTGTGTGTGTGTGTGTGTGTGTTTGTGTGTGTGTGTGTGTGTGTTGTTCTTGGCATAAGTTAGTTTAAGTCGTGTGCAAGTCTAGGGACTGATGACCTGAGCAGTTTGGTCCCTTAGGAATTAATACACGCACAATTTGTTAAACACGCTGAAGTATCTCACAGATTCGAGGTGAAACCACATGATGTAATCCGTTTGACTGAAAATTTAGTGTGTTCGGAAATTCCCGTTTCAAACATTTAGGACTTGCATAGGGGTTTGAGTGCATAACATTTTGAAAAGAAACTCACGTCCGGAAATGTACCGTTCCCGTTCTACGACGGTTTCAGTTGAAATTTATCACTTATCCACATTATTGTCACTTACGTACTGACATTGTTCCAAAACAGAAAAGATCCCACTGTACTGTGCGCACAGAACGGTACTAGCGCATTACACTGTGCCTGCGAAGCATGTTCTCGCACACATTCTCCATCCCCCCTGGCGTCGCCAATTTCTGGTGCACTGTTCACAACCCGTGCCAGTAGATCTTCATCTGTCTCTACAGGAGTGTCGTAACTGAAGCTTTGTGTGCGATCCCACAAGAAGTAGTACATGCCATCCTGTCTAGCATATTACATACCGGGACAACTAACTCAGAGATGTTTCCCTCAGCAGACGTTAAAGCGTTACACATCTGAATTGAAACCGTGAATTGAAATGGTAGGTTTGCGGACACGGGTTTCTATTCAGAATATTATGTACGCACTCCCCTCTACAACTTATAGAAGTCTTAACGGGAATTTCCGAACACTTTCTGATTGCGTCTGCAACGCGTGAATCGACTGAGCGGGAGGGCGAAGCGTGAGTCGTGCTTGCATATTTCAGTCGGTGCTGGCACGGTAGCTCAGCGTGTTCGGTCAGAGGGTTTAAGTACCCTCTGTAATGAAAGAACTGAGTGAACGGATCAACGAACAACCTGAACGAGTGTCGTCGGACGTCCGCCACGAACAAATTCAACGAACAATATAGAAGAAAATAAGATCAACGAAAAAAAAAGGCGGCAGAGCACCTGTCCAAGGAAGACAAAAGTCTCTAGATCAGGTCCTCACCGGGCACAAACTTCTATTCTGCTAGGAGGTTTTATTATATTTAATGTATGTATTAGAGTTCCTGTGTGCCAGAGCTTTATCGGGAATACATGCGAGTCCTTCTACATATATTCACCCTTACATTATGTTCACTGTTTTTTAACTGTGGGTCCATTTTCGCTTTTCAGGAGACCAGGAGGCATTCAACTACAGATATCTCCTTGCCGTTACACGTTGTTCTTCATCAGAGAGGAAATGTGTGATTTACTTCGCGAAGAAACTTCTTTTCGTGCTCCAGAGACACCCATCTTGGAATGTGGATGGCGGATTGCATTTCTGTACTGAAAATGTTTATGTTCTTTGATGAAGCTTAATTGCGACCACAGTAGTAGACTGCAGTTGGTTCTGTTTGTATTTCACTTGTCGTTATGTATGGTAAAACACGATCCTGGGTTACTTCAGAAGCCAAATCCCCGTATCTGAGTGTCAGTATTCTTTCAAAACTTCATATGTATTTGTCGGGTTGTGAATAGTGATGTCCTGCGCGAGACTTTACAAAAACTGAAGTATCATTTATGGTTCCCGCCCCTTGTTCTTTCACCTTAATCTTCTGAATGAAAAATTAAAGCAGTCTCACCACCGAATCGTGTAGCAGAAACAACGACGAAGATAACTAGGGATTCAGGTAGGAAACGGTAAAACACCAAAAATTATTACTGAATTGCTCACTTTTAATAATATATGAGTATATTTAAACCATTTAATTTACATGAAAAAGATCCTTAAGACAGATGTGTCACAGTAGCATGAAAATAAAAATGTCGACGATCTACACCTAGCTACTAAAATATCCGTTGTGAATTACCGGGTTGAGACATAATAAATAAATGTTTTTGAAAAAAAGGAGAAACAGAAAGCATACCTATTTCACGCTGTTTGCGGATCTCCTTAAGGTTATTGGGCAACGCAGAAGAACAAATTTGTTTGAACGCAGGTGTGACTCTCTCCTCTTATTCGTCTCAACCGCTTAGTAAACAGTATGTTTCTAACTTGTATAATTGAAGTTACTGGAGCATTACAATAACAGTAGTTAAGTTGAAAGCAATTACATTTTCCTTGAGATACATGAGTCTCAACTTTATGTACGATAATGATAGAAGCTGAAGAAACGATTTAAAATTTCTTCTGCTTCTCTCATTATCGTAGATAAAGTTTAGACACGTATGTTTCAAGTTAAACTACGCCAATGGTACAGGCAGACTTTCCTCATTACGTCCAAAGCTGGAGTGCTCTTCCAATACTGGAGAACCTCGGCTGTAGTAGCGATCTATGATGGGGAGAATAAGCTGACGACGGGTGTAAGGGAGGGCTTTGGACTACACCAGTCCGTGCAGCTGTGCTATGTATACTGCTGCTGTGGTGTAATTGGTAGCAAATATGTCTGGTAAGCATGGAGTATCGGGTTTAAGCTCCTGTCGTCGTACAAATTTTAGTTCACTTCTTCAGCTTCTACCGTTATCCTAGATAAGTTGAAAGTAATACTTTTTACGCTAAAAAGATACTTCTGAACAACGTTTTTGAGATAAAAAGTAAACAGTTATATGCCATTCTAAGATTTATCAAATGGACAGACACCCCTTCTCCTTTTGTTACGGAGCCGAAACCATCAAGAAGAAAGAAAATTAGCTACAGGGAACAAGCAAATTATATGTAAACTTTCTTAGCGTAGAATAAAAAAATAATATGCAGTTACCTCGAAAACTAGTCGCTACATCAAGCAGATGGAACCTAAAATGATCGATAAAAATGAATAGAACACTTGTCCAGTGCTAAATATGTGACAAGTCGTTGGTCCAGACGTGAAAAAAATGTATGTACCACATACAACTTAATTTTTACGTTGGTTATACAATTATAAAAAAGTTACGAGGCAACGTGGCGCGAGACGAAGACGGGAATGAAACAGGCTTCAACCGTTCCGGGAACGAGGGTTGGCCGAGACAGTTCTGGGAAAGAGAGCAGACGGTGACCATTCCGACCGTCCCTGGAACGACCAATGCGAACAATGCGAACGGAGAGCGGCAGTTTCTTATAAACTGTTGCTCGGTCCTTCTGTTCCCTCCATCTCTTTCGTCCCTAAGCTCTGCTGACGAGTGTTTACTTCCACGTATTGCAAATTCTCCGCAGCTACTTAATCATTTTTAAGGCGTCATTTGAAATCGTCTCTTTTACACCTGTGAAACTAACAGCAGAAGTTATTGTACTTCCGTTTGAACGTACGAAGTTTAATAACGATGTTCCTACATATGTCGTTTATAGTGGACTCACTGTGTATAGTCTCAAAAAGCCGGCCGGAGTGGCTGAGCGTTTCTAGGCGCTACGGTCTGGAACCGAGCGACCGCAGTTGCTCCACAATTGAATTTATTTTATAGTCGATTTTCAACCGACATTCGGCTCTCTAAAAGGCCATCCCCAGACACAACAAGACTTAACTTATAGCCAACACAGCATCATCTAGATTGTCTTTCAAATGATATGTGACATTTTATGACCACACTCCACGCGTCGAAAAAGTTTCGAGTTTGATTTTTTCCTGACGTATAAGTGACGTCAGGACAGTAAATATGGTGTAAGATTGAGGTAACAACTGTAAACAACAGTTGATTATTCGACCACATGAGCAGGCCGTCATAAGTAGTCTGTCACGTTAGTTGGGTTGCAAATCTCAGTGGAGCAATTGTCAAGACATTCTCCAGTAAATGTCAAAGAAAGGAAATGTGTGCCCGAAATGTGTCCCGCACGTCTTGTCTTTCGAACTGGAACAGCAACATGTGGACAAGTACCGCTGAAAATTTGTTTCTGAAAAAAATTATCACGGGTGACGAGACTTGGTTTTCTGAATAGAAATCTACCGCGAGACAATAAGGGGCCGAAGTTCACTTGAAGGGTCAAAGCTGTGTGGGCGAACCGATATTCAAGCCACCGTGACGTGTGACTTGAATGTCAGCCCAAAAACGAAAATTTTTAGACAGTCTTACATGGTCGCATGAACGTTCTGAGCGTTGTACGTTCACGGGATGAGACTATGTAGAAGATCTGAAGCGTTGAAACCACAATCTTCGTTTCTCCCTATTTTTTGTTAATCCAATCTCGAAACTTTCTTATGCTGTCATATATCCATTCAAAAAATCCTAGCGTAATAAATTCACTAAGGAACTATGAACGAATAAACCTCAAATTACATTATACTCATAGAGTAAAAGGCCAATAAAATACGGTACGAAATGGAACACAAGTGACTACTGGCACAGCCTACTATACCCCCTGCGGGTCCGGGGGTTAGAATAGGCCCGAGGTCTTCCTGCCTGTCTTAAGAGGCGACTAAAAGGAGTCCATCCCCCTCAAGGGGGTAGTTAGCGCCTGCGTCCGGAGACGGACGGTCCCACGACCTATAACGGTGGTCTTTTTGGTTTTTCACTTCTCGTTTCTTCCTTCTTTGGTTGGTTCCTTTCTTTGTTCTTCTCCATCTCACTGTCTTCCTTACTCTTTCCCTTGCCTTCTTCTCCTTGCCTTCTTCTCCTTGCCTTCTTCTCCTTGCCTTCTTCTCCTTGCCTTCTTCACTTTGCCTTCTTCTCTTTGCCTTCTTCTCCTTGCCTTCTTCTCCTTGCCTTCTTCTCCTTGCCTTCTTCTCCTTGCCTTCTCTGGTCTCCGCCTCGGCGTTTGAGACAGTCTGTCCTCTATCTCCCTCTCTCTCTTCTTTTTCTTCTTCTTCCTTCCTCCCTGTGCGCGCCTCAAGGCCGACCCACGCGTTCGCACGCGTAGCCGGTGACGGGGTACCGCGTAATTCCCCGCCCTGGGTAGACAAGTAAGGCACGCACGCACCCCCTGGTAAAGGCCAGGCCCAGGGAGGGGTGATTGCCTGAGCTGATACCTTCTGACCATGCCGATTGGTCCCTCCGTCTGTTTCTCGGGAGGTGTGACCTGAGGTGTAAACATTCACCTAAGGCGGGAGTGCCCTCTGAGAGGGTCCCCATAAGGAAGAAGCGCGCCATCGGAGACGCTGGCAATCATGGGGGATTCCTCCGCAATGGATTTCTCTTCTTCTCTCTCGACTTCTGCCCAAAAACGGAAACATGACCAGCCCCCAGTGACAAAAGTCCTACCGCCTACCCCACAGTTACTCGTCATTTCTCGATCTGAGGACGGAAAGGATTTTTCCTCTGTCAACCCTTTCGTTATCCAGAAGGGCGTAGATGCCATAGCCGGTACTGTTAAGTCTTGTACGAGGTTGCGTAATGGTACCTTGTTACTAGAAACTGAGAGCGCCTTTCAGGCACAGAAACTGCTTCGAGCCACACTCCTATACACGTTCCCTGTCCGGGTGGAGGCTCACTGAACTTTGAGTTCGTCTCGTGATGTGGTCTATACTAGATCCCTCGACGGATTGACTGACGAGGAGATTCAATCTTTCCTCGCTGAGCAGGGCGTGACGGCTGTCCATAGGGTCATGAAAAAGGTCAACAATGACCTTGTACTGACCCGGACACTTTTCTTGACCTTTGATAGTGTTAAGCTGCCATCGCGCATCAAGGCGGGCTACGAGGTTATTTCTGTTCGCCCCTATCTCCCGACACCTACGCGCTGCTACCAGTGTCAGCGTTTCAATCACACTCGACAGTCTTCTTCCAATGCGGCTAAATGTGTCACTTGTGGCAGGCGTGCCCATGAGGGTGACTGTCCACCTCCGTCTCCTCGTTGTGTGAACTGTCTGGGTGACCATGCAGCATCCTCCCGCGACTGTCCCGTCTAAAAGGAAGAACGCTGTATCCAAGAAATTCGGGTCAAAGAGAAAGTGTCCACCTCGGCTGCTCGCAAGCTATTGGCTAGTAGGAAGCCCACGCTGCTCCCAACGGGGAAATACAGTACTGTCCTCGCCTCTCCTCGGACTACCAGGGAGGTGGCAACCCAGACATGCGATCTGACCTTCAGCACCACGGTCGTCCGTTCGGCCAGTGCTAAGATCGCGCGGTCGACGTCTCCTCTTCCTCCCATCACCCCACAGACACCAGCCCCTTCATTAGCTTCCTCTAAGACGAAGACCCAGAAGTCAGATGCACGGGCCTTCAAGAAGGAACCGTCCCATGCAGACTTCCTACGTACCTCGACCTCCCAGCCATCGACCGGTACTTCCACCAAACGACCTTCCAAGAAGGCTCATAGGAAGCACAGTTCTCCTTCTCCGCCAAGGCGCATTTCTTCTCCTGCGCCACCCAGCGGTTGCCGCCCCAGGCCGTCATCCGTTTCGCCTGGCCGCACCGCTGGTAGCCGAACATCTGGCCGTTCACCGGCGGAGGAAGCTCCCCCTCCCGGCCATCTTACCAAGATGGCCGATGAACCTATAGAACCAATGGACGATGACTGTCCGCCTACCGACAGCGGCGGCAGTGCTCGCTCGAAGCCAGGCCCTCAGCGGCCTTCGAGGTGACCCCTTCTTTCATCTTCCTTTTCTTCTTACGATGGCACTTATTCACTGGAATATTCGCAGCATTCACTCCAACCGAGAGGACTTGAAGTTGCTGCTCCGCTTGCACCGTCCGCTCGACGTAGCCCTCCAGGAAACGAAGCTATGCCCATGCGATCAAATTGCCTTGGCACACTACACCTCTGTGCGTTTTGACCTACCCCCTGTGGTAGGTATCCCGGCTCATGGAGGGGCTATGTTGCTGGTCCGGGATGATATTTACTACGATCCCATCACGTTGCACACCGGCCTCCAGGCAGTTGCCATCCAAATTACTCTCCCCACTTTTACATTTTCCATTTGTACCGTTTACACTCCATCGTCGTCTGTCGTTACCAGGGCAGACATGATGCAACTTATTGCTCAGCTACCTGCACCATTTTTGTTAACTGGAGACTTCAATGCCCACCATCCCCTTTGGGACTCTCCAGCATCCTGCCCGAGGGGCTCCCTGTTAGCAGACCTTTTCAACCAGCTCAATCTTGTCTGCCTCAATACTTGCGACCCTACTTTTCTTTCGGACACATCTCACACCTATTCCCATTTAGACCTCTCTATATATACTCCCCAACTTGCACGCCGGTTTGAGTGGTATGCACTTTCTGATACATATTCGAGCGACCACTTCCCGTGTGTTATCCATCTCCTGCATCATACCCCCTCTCCGTGCTCATCTAGTTGGACCATCTCCAAAGCATACTGGGGGCTCTTCTCTTCCAGGGCGACCTTTCAGGATCAAACCTTCACAAGCTGCGATCGTCAGGTCGCACACCTCACGGAAGTCATTCTCACTGCTGCTGAATATTCCATCCCTCACCCTACTTATTCTCCACGTCGCGTACCGGTCCCCTGGTGGACCGCAGCATGTAGAGACGCTTTACGTGCTCGTCGACGTGCTTTACGTACCTTTAAACGCCACCCTACAGTGGCGAATTGTATCAATTATACACGATTACGTGCACAGTGTCGTCGTATTATTAAAGAAATCAAGAAAGCCAGCTGGGATTCTTTCACAAGCACCTTCAACAGTTTTACTCCTTCTTCTGTTGTCTGGGGTAGCCTGCGCCGGCTATCTAGCACTAAAGTCCACTCACCAGTTTCTGGCTTGACGGTGGCGAATGACGTCCTTGTGGCCCCTGAGGCTGTCTCCAATGCCTTCGACCGCTTTTTCGCAGAGGTTTCGAGCTCCGCTCATTACCACCCTGCCTTCCTCCCCCTCAAACAGGCAGAGGAGGCTAGGCCACCTAACTTCCGCTCCTCGAATCGTGAAAGTTATAATGCCCCATTCACCATGAGGGAACTCGAAAACGCACTTGGCCGATCACGGTCCTCCGCTCCAGGGCCTGATTCTATTCATATTCACATGCTGAAGAACCTCTCTCCTGCGGGTAAACGTTTTCTTCTTCGTACTTACAATCGCATCTGGATTGAAGGACATGTTCCCGCATGCTGGCGCGGGTCTATTGTTGTCCCGATCCCTAAGCCAGGGAAGGATAAGCACTTGCCTTCCAGTTATCGACCCATCTCGCCTACCGGCTGTGTCTGTAAAGTGATGGAGCGAATGGTTAACTCCCGTTTGGTTTGGCTGCTCGAGTCTCGACGCCTACTTACCAATGTACAATGTGGATTTCTTAGGCGCCGCTGTGCTGTTGATCATCTGGTTACTTTGTCGACCTTCATTATGAATAACTTCTTGCGGAAGCGCCCGACCGCGGCTGTGTTCTTTGATTTGGAGAAGGCTTACGACACCTGTTGGAGGGCGGGCATTCTCCGCACCATGCATACATGGGGCCTTCGCGGTCGCCTCCCTCTTTTTATTCGTTCCTTTTTAATGGATCGACAGTTCAGGGTACGTGTGGGTTCTGTCCTGTCAGACACCTTTCGCCAGGAGAGTGGGGTGCCACAGGGCTCAGTTTTGAGCGTCGCTCTCTTCGCCATAGCGATCAATCCAATAATGGATTGCCTCCCAGCTGATGTATCAGGCTCCCTTTTCGTGGACGATTTTACCATCTATTGCAGCGCGCAGCGTACGTGTTTCCTGGAGCGCTGTCTTCAGCGTTCTCTTGACCGTCTTTACTCTTGGAGTGTCGCCAATGGCTTCCGTTTTTCTGCCGAGAAGATGGTCTGTGTTAACTTCTGGCGCTACAAAGAGTTGCTCCCACCGTCCTTACGACTCGGTCCCGTTGCTCTCCCATTCGTGGAGACAACAAAATTTTTCGGTCTTACATTTGACAGGAAACTTAGCTGGTCTCCACATGTGTCATATTTGGCTGCCCGTTGTACCCGTTCTCTAAATGTCTTCCGTGTTCTCAGTGGTATGTCGTGGGGAGCGGATCGATCCCTCCTACTTCGCCTATATCGGTCGATCGTCCGCTCCAAGCTGGATTATTGGAGCTTCGTACACTCCTCTGCACGGCCATCCATCTTACGCCGCCTCAACTCCAAACAACTTCGGGGTTTACGACTTGCGATCGGGGCGTTTTATACTAGCCCCGTCAAGAGTCTTCATGCTGACGCTGGTGAATTGCCACTCACCTACCGGCGCGATATACTTCTTTGTCGGTATGCCTGTCGGCTACTGGCAATGCCCGACCACCCGTCTTATCGTTCCTTCTTTGACGACTCTCTCGACCGTCAATACGGGTTGTATGTCTCTGCCCTGCTACCCCGTGGAGTTCGCTTTCGTCGCCTCCTTCAACACCTTAATTTTTCACTCCCTGCAACCTTTCGAGTGGGCGAGAGCCACACGCCACCTTGGCTCCAGGCTCAGGTTCGCGTTCACGTTGACCTCAGCTCGCTCCCAAAGGAGGTTACCCCCGGTTCAGTCTACCACTCCCGTTTTGTCGAGCTTCGTTCGAAGTTCGATAATATGACCTTCATTCATACAGATGGCTCTAAGAGCAATGACGGAGTCGGGTGTTCTTTTATTGTCGGGGCACAAAGTTTCAAATACCGGCTCCATGGCCATTGTTCGGTCTTCACAGCTGAGCTCTTTGCCCTCTACCAGGCTGTTCTTTACATCTGCCGCCACCGACATTCTGCATATGTCATCTGCTCCGATTCCCTGAGCGCCATCCAGAGCCTCAGTGATGCGTACCCGGTTCACCCTTTCGTGCACCGGATCCAACGCTCTCTTCCGCAGCAGGTGGACGTCGGTTCTCCGGTTAGCTTTATGTGGGTTCCTGGCCATGTCGGTATCCCTGGGAACGAAGCTGCAGATGCCGCGGCCAAGGCTGCGGTCCTCCAGCCTCGGACAGCTTCTTGTTGTGTCCCTTCGTCAGATTGTAGCAGGGTCATTTGTCGGCGCATTTTATCGCTGTGGCATGCCGATTGGGCTGCACTTACAGACAACAAGCTTCGGGCCTTGAAACCTCTTCCCGCGGCTTGGACGTCCTCCTCACGCCCTTCTCGGCGGGAGGAGGTAGTTTTGGCCCAGTTACGAATTGGACACTGCTGGTTCAGCCATCGCCATCTGCTGACGCCTGCGCCGGCGCCGTTCTGCCCATGTGGGCAATTGCTGACGGTCCGCCACATTTTAACGTCCTGTCCGGATTTTAACACACTGCGTCTTGATCTTGGCCTGCCATGTACTCTATATGCCATTTTAGAGGATGACCCACGAGCAGCTGCTCGCGTTCTTCATTTTATTAACTTGGCAACCCTCTCTATGGAATTTGATTATGCTGTTTTTTTTTTTCAATCCTATGCCTGTCAGTCTGTCTTTTATCGTGTTTTCCGTTTCGTTGCTGTTTTAAACAGCGGTGCATTCCTAACGTAGTCTGGGCGCTAATGACCGTTGAAGTTGTGCGCCCTAAAACCACAAAAAAAAAAGCCTACTATGTAATATGAACAAAATAGTTGGTGCATGTGATGAACAGGCCAGAACAGAGGACGTGGATAGAGGGGGGAGGGGGGGGGGGAGAAGAGGGTAGAACGCAGGGAGGTGTGAGTGCAATGTCTACGTCGAACGGTATTATTTGGAATAGGCATATCACATATTATGATAGCCTGCCTGTAGAACACCACAAATATTTATTCAGTACTCTCTATGAATTTAAATAACTATATTAGTTACTTTCCGAATTTTTTTCGGGATTCACACATTGCTTTTCTTTACTGATAAAATGACATTTTACAAATTTTATTTTCTTATTTGTCATAGTTTCGAGGATAGAAAAATTTTACGTATAAACCACAAAAAAACATTCTGTTATTTCAAATCGATCTGGTAACGGAAACTTTCAATATAATATTGACCTATTATGAAAAGTTTAGCTCTTAAAAATCAGGTTAACTAGCATGTTTCATTTAACAACATTTGTAATTTTTATGTGGTGTTATACTGGAAACTTTTAACATAATATTCAGTTACGTTTTGTTATGTAACTGCGAGGATGTGATTGAGAGAAAGAATAAGAGACATATGAAAATTCGAAATGTTTTATTTTGTGAATGTCTACGTGATATCCAAACAATGGGGAAAATTCCTTGGAAGAATTACGAGTCATGTGATATTTCTGAGTGAGCATGTTTTTGTAAAAGGCAGTCAGAAAAAGGTAAGGAACAAAGTAAGTTCATTTCTTGCTTTCAAATTATTTCATACTGTATTTGGTTTTTAATTAAAACTAATGTTATAAATTGAAGTTTTGCTTTGTAAAATTATTTTTTTAATTGTGATTGAGTAAGAGATGATTTTGTCGCAAGAATCATCTAGAAAAAAATTTGATTGGTCGTTCATATCAACAGCCAGTCAGAACTGAGAGCTTCCGGCCCGGAGAGAATGATGCTGCTTGTACGAGGACACTTCCGAGGGGTCGCTTCTGAACTATTGTAGCGAACACATCATGTTGGATTTCTGTTCACAAATAGTATGCTACATGAGGATTTAAATTCGGTTCGGTTACAGCTAACAGAAGACGACAATAGCGGGAAGGATTTTAGTGAACGTTTGGTAATTTTTTGTGCTTACGTGTCAAAGATAATCAAGTGTGAAATATTCTGGTCCAACTTAGAAAATCCACGTGACACGTTCCACTTTCATGGCGGAATACTATGGTGAGCACCTGTGTAAAGAAAGTCCACTGATCCGACCGGACGTTTAACTCGCGTAAGGTTGTCGGGCAGCGACTGTTTAGACGATGAATAATATCGAGGTCGAGCTTGCAAACTTCTGGCAGGTTTCCTGTGACTATATGTAGCATATCTTTGTAACTATAAATTTGCAGAGACAATATCATGCAGATGTAAATACGGACTTGATAGCCATTTCATAAATAACTAGTCAACAGAATTCTAAACGCAATGCTACAACAAGGTAGAACCTGAAAAATCTATATTTTCATAAACTTTCAGGAACTGACTTTTAACTAGAGTTTTGCGGCCTCTACCTGATGGGTATTAGACGGAGATTTCCTTAACTCTGCTTGCACCACTTACATAGTACCTGCTGTGACAGAGTAAAGATCCGACCTCGATGGCCGAGCAGTTCTAGGCGCTTCAATCCAGAACCGCGCTACTGCTACGGTCACAGGTTCGAATCCTGCCTCGGGCATGGATGTGTGTGATGTCCTGAGATTAATTTGGTTTAAGTAGTTCTCAATCTATGGGACTGATGACCTCAGATGTTAAGTCCCATAGTGCTGAGAGCCATTTGAACCACTTGATCAAAGAGACGGCGATCAAAGGGAGGTGGATTGAACTGTGTGAATGTGATAGCAATACTTAGAAAACCAAGCTCCGTCAAGCCGCATATGTTGACAAATGGGCTTAGAAATAGAAATGTGATCAAGAAAACTGAAGAAGCAGGTGACTTAAGTGGTGCAGCAGGCAGAAGGAAGCGCCAATTCCCATAGCAGCTGTTGATGAGGTTTCTATTGCTATACTGATCGTGCATCACATGCCTCATATTCTGCAGCCAGTGTTCGAGCTGACTAATTGAACATACGTACGATGTTCCAGCGTCTTGCAATGTATATAGCTGGGGAACCAGCACTCAGAACACCGTCAATTTACTTATAATCACAAAATTACAATTATCGAGGGAATACTACATAAGCATTTAGCAAATGGTAATTCTGAAGAAGTGATTATGGTGAGCCATTTCAATGGGGTCAGATTGTAGCCCACTTGTCGTTCTATGCACGCCACTACAGCGGTGACTTGTGTGTACCCGCTGATGGTGTTAGGTGGCCATTTTTCCCTGAAACAATGTTCGGTTTAAAATTTCTGAACCCAATGCTCTAGTTGATACTTCTTTTTATTCTTTCATAAAGCACGCAGTTCTCACCTGTACCTACTTGTCCACTGTCTTATAGGTTCATTCCCTTAAAAAAAAAATGGTTCTGAGCACTATGGGACTTAACATCTGAGGTTATAAGTCCCCTATAACTTAGAACTACTTAAACCTAACTAACCTAAGGACATCACACATATCCATGCCCGAGGCAGGATCCGAACCTGCGATCGTAGCGGTCACGCGGTTCGAGACTGAAGCACCTAAAACCGCTCTGCCACACCGGACGGCCCATTTCCTAATTTTGCTATGTATTGTCAGTGTTTTTCTTCCTTCCTCCACACCTCAGAGGCAAAAAAGAAAAATTCGCTACAGTAGAAGCTTGTTTACCATCTGAACTTTCCTCTTACTTGACGGTATTAGCAATCTTTTCCGTTATTAACAGGCGACTTTCTGCTCTGGCGAAATGGTAGCGATGTTACGGACTGTATAGAGAGAAGAAAAGTTCACCTTAGAATTCAGAAGAATGCACTTCACGCTGGGTCGCAGAAAAACTCCGCTGAATTTCTCGATATATCTACCTGTAAACCATCGATTCATAACCAAATTCAATACTGTGACATCAAAAGGGTTAATTACAATGAATAGCAGACCCTACTATATCAGAATGAAAGCATTATTATTTCATAAAAGCACCTAACATGAGACTATGCAACATTACTTCTTGCTACATTGATAGCGACAACAGAAGTAAGTTACAAGAAGAAGAACTCTGCTTCCTCAAAAAAGTCACTTGTTTCTATAAGAGAAAGTGAATATGATTTTTACACACAAATCTGTTCTACTTTTTAATGTCCGAATTCTCTCGAATACTTTCTAGTCAAACACTGACATTACACGGTATGTGTAACACAGTAGTTTTTAATAGGTTGAAAGTTCGTGGCATTCAGTGTGTCAGAAAAGGTGTTTTTCTTTATAAGATTTATTTTAACTTGTTGATGGACGACCTGTGAAGGTATCTGGCTTGAATAATGCGGACGGACAGAAGGCTGAACTCATGACCTCCGATCGCAACTGCCGCTGCCTTCCGTATGACGCTACGAGTTGTAGTGTGTTGCGCAACCTCAACTGCGTAGCGCCGCGATGTTAGTTCATTACTTCAGATGCCTGTTATTCTGTTTTAATACTTCACAGCCAGGTGGTATCCTTCCAGCATGCGTTTTGGCTGTCTCACTGGTGTTACATATTATTTTTCCGTGTTCTTCCTGTAATTTACTATTCATGCTTACAGGCATGTGTCCTATTCGTGGGTTATCCTGGTATCCTTCCTTTTACGGTGGCCATCTACCGACATCAAGGTTACAGGTAAACGTTAGAAACGCTTGTCCAAGTGTTTAATTTTCATTCATTTATGAGTGGTTAACTCACGTGTTTTACTTTATAACTAAAACTTTTACTGTGACCAATTCCTTTTGTTACCGATTAGATGACCCCACCTCTGATTATTACGTCTATGTGCGCGGAGTGGTACCCATATTCCCACGTCCCATTAGGCCACTCCCATCATTTTCAATTCAGTGAGACGTTGTCTTTGTGTGACAGTATTAATTCGTTCTACTTTCATGATTATATGAGATACATCCCTTTTCTGTAGGTCACCAAAGATCGTAGCCGACATTCCACACTGCCACAGGTAATAACCGGTAAGACGATCGCGAACTAGAAAGGCAACAACAATCACTTTGTAGTGGAGAGGTATCAGGATCAGCTGAGATGCCTAAAAGATTCTACAAAGATTATGCGAAAGAACTTGTTCCCCTTCTAGCAGAAGTTTATCGTAGATCGCTGGAACAACTAGGGGTACATAGCAACTGGATAAAAAGCGTAGGTAAACCCCGTTTTCATGAAAGGAAGCAGGACAAACGCACACAATTATAGACCTATTTCGTTAATGTCTATCTGCTGCATAAACATCAGCATAGATTCCACAAGCAGAGATCTTGAGAAACTCTGTTCGCTCTGTTCCTCCTTGAGATGTTACGCTGTAGGAAACGGCGTTAAGATTGATGCCGTGTTCCTTGGCTTCAGGGAGCCATTTGACACCGTCACGTACTGATGCTTGGTGTAAAGTAATACGAACTTATTTAGTATCGGGCCAGTTTTACGACTGGATTCAAGACTTCCTGGCAGATATACATTGAAGTGAGTGCCAAAGAAACTGGTATAGGCATGCGTATTCAAATACAGAGACGCGCGAACAGGCTGATTACGGCACAGCGGTCGGCAACGTCTATATAAGGCAACAAGTGTCTGGCGCAGATGTCAGATTGGTTACTGCTGCTACAATGGCAGGTTATCAAGAGTTAAGTGAGTCTGAATGTGGTGTTGCAGTCGGCGCACGACTGATGGGAGACTGCATCTCTGATGTAGCGACGAAGTGTGAATTTTCCCGTACGAACATTTCACGAATGTGACGTGAGTATCAGGAATCCGGTAAAACATCAAATCTTCGACGTCGCTGCGGCCGGAAAAAGATACTGCAAGAACGAGACCAACGACGACTGAAGAGAATCATTCAACGTGATAGAAGTGCAGCCCTCCACAAATTGCTGCTCATTTTAATGCTGGGCTATCAACAAGTGACAGCGTGCGAGCCATTCAACGAAACATCATAGATATGGGCTTTCGAAGCCGAAGGCCCACTCTTGTGTCCTTGGTGACTGCACGACACAAGACTTTACGCCTCGCCGGGACCCGTCAGCACCGACATTGGACTGTTCATGACTGGAAACATGTTGCCTGGTCGAACGAGTCTCGTTTCAAACTGTATCGAGCAGATGGACGTGTATGGGTATCGAGACAACGTCATAAATCCATGGACCCTGCGTGTCAGCTGGGGACTGTGCAAGCTAGTGGCCGCTCTGTAATGTTGTGGAGTGTGTGAAGTTGGAGTCAGTGATAGGGGACCACTGATATGTATAGACATGAATCTGACAGGTCACACGTGCCTAAGGATCCTGTCTCATCACCTACATCCATTCATGTTGAAAACTTCCTACTTTCAATTGTAATCAAGACTTTAATAAAAATGGGAACGATAATGTTAATCAGAACACTGCGAGGAATTTTGGTCTAAATAACAATAGATTTATTCATTTTTAAAGTTACAAGACAAAAATATGGCTAAGGAAACTTCACAGAAACATTTTTATTTGACAAACGCTTTCACTAATATGTGGTCTATGGTGAACAAAGTGATCAGATGGGGATCGACATACGATGATAACCAGAACACTAATCGCTTTATCTGACAAATGAATCCGTGCTGTGGCCCAAAACCTACGCTACAATCAAGCATCTGTTCCATAAAGAAAAATATGGTCCCAAAGAATAGGGTGCTGACAACCGTATATTCGAGCCCTACGCCGTAGCAGCGAATACTTTACCCTCCTGCTGGTCGGGGTGGCACACGACGATGCGTTCGGGGACTGGAGTCATGGACGGCAGCAGTCCGCTATTAATGGGGCTCTCCCCAAAAATGCAAGTACGTGACCTCGCGTTCAGTTAATTCGGAACACAGGTAGTTCCCTATGAAACACCAGTGGATTCCAGTTTGCGGGTGGACCTGTTTGCTGGTCTACCAAAACAATTGAAATCCGTGGTATGAGTCTGAGTGACGGAATATGTCAAATGTTTAGACGGCCGACACAAAAGAATTTTGTATATCCACGCATCACTCCTTGCGTGCGTGATGCTGACGGTTCAGATGGTGACTGACACAGGCTTACAGTGGTACACTAGCAAATCTCACAAGTCTCACAGTTTAGGTAGAGATCTGCAGTTCTTTACTAGCGGTAGCATAGCATATTTACATCTTAGACCACTCCCAATTTAGCACAAGCCAATGACGAGCTGGAGCGTGGCATTCGAAGCTGGGAGGGTGCCCCTTGCTTTGCAAAGACAGATTTGACCTACCAGTAACTTTAAAAATTAACTGGGAGAAAAGGAAAAAAATTCAGCTTTGGAGTCTCTTTCCCTAGCGTTTATGCTGTGCCTTTTCTAAAGCATGACCTGGATGGAACCACAGAACTCCATAAAAAGATCGTTATCTTCACCGTTGCGTCCATTTCTAACTTTCCAAAGAATGGCCATAAACTCACTAAAAGCCTCGTACCTTCACAAATATGTCTGGGTGCCACTGACCCGTCCTACAGAAATTCGCAGAAACATATAGTAGTTCAAATGGTTCAAATGGCTCTGAGCACTATGGGACTTAACAGCTATGGTCATCAGTCCCCTAGAACTTAGAACTACTTAAACCTAACTAACCTAAGGACAGCACACAACACCCAGCCATCACGAGGCAGAGAAAATCCCTGACCCCACCGGGAATCGAACCCGGGAACCCGGGCGTGGGAAGGGAGAACGCTACCGCACGACCACGAGATGCGGGCCATATAGTAGTCTCATCGGCTTCCTGCCTAATAAGGGCCCATCCTCTGCTTTATTGCGAGTCTTCAATGCTCTGCCCATTGCAGCCGTGACTCCTCGGCGCTCGTCAGCCCACCTGGACGCGGCCGCCGACCAACCGGCGCCATCCGAAGTGTCTGCAGAATGAGACCACGGAATTCAGCAAGCAGTCCGCAAATGTTTCCTCCCAGGTTCCGCTGAAAAATCGCTCCCCTCAGCCCTCAGCTGCCATACGCTTTCACTGCAGTCGTTTAAATAGGCACCCTCTTCCTTTGAACGCAGCTATAGGTTGCTGCCATTCCTTCACTAGAGCACACAATCTAGAGGGTTAACTGATAATTAGTGCCAACCATTTCATAATTGAATGAAATCAGATAAAGATCAACTTCCCTAACAACATTAGGCAACAACACCGCATCAGAAGTGAGAGTGCCCTGCAATCTCTCAATATCCATTGTCCACTGGGGAAATTGCAGCAGAACAATGCGAGCCCCCATACGTCCATAACTGCTACAGTGTGGCTCCAGGAACACTCTTCTGAGTTTCAACACTTCTCCTGGCCACTGAACTCTCCAGACATGAAGAGTATTGAGTGTATCTGCGATGCCTTTCAACGTGCTGTTCAGAAGAGATCTCCACCCTTTTGTACTCTTACGGATTTATGGTAAGCCATGCAGGATTCATGGTGTGAATTCCCTCCAGCACAACTTAAGACATTAGCCTAGTGCGTTCCACGTCATGTTGCAGCACTTCTGCATGCTCTATGGGGCCCTACACGATATTAGGCAGGTGTACCAGTTTCTTTGGCTCTTTGGTGTAGTCTTAACGGAACAAAATCTATAGATGCATTGGTAATATCCGGAGTACCACACGGAAGTGTGATAGAACCCTTATCGTTTACAACGTACATAATTAATCTACATGAAAGCATCAGATGCTCTTTGAGGCTGTTTGCAACTGATGCCGTTGTCTATAAATACGTATCAATGCCAGAAGGCAGTATCGATTTGCATAATGACCTTCAGAGGACTGATGAATGGTGCTGGTTGTGGCAGTTGACTCTGAACATAAATAAACGTAACATACTGTGCACACACCGGAAAACAAAGAAGCTTCTCTACAACTATACTGTTTGTCGAGAAACTAATGGAAACCTTTGTGTTGTCTGGTTGAGACTATAGAGACTTGCACCAGGGGAAGCAAAGTGAGGATGTTGTTTCATGGCCTGTATTCTCCTTTTACAACTCAAACTGCACGCATGTATTGACAAGGTTCCTTATCAACCAAAACAGGAAGCTATTTTTCTTAAGCTAGTCCATGTGTTGTGGTACAGTCTCTTCCTTAACAGTCCACATTAGCCTCACTGCTGGTGGAGTACATGTACTGCTATGTACACTACTGTGGTCGCTGTGTGCTGCCCGAGACTGAGACTCTGATTGCGACTGTGGCTGACTCTGTGTGCGACTGGGCTGACTGTGTATGACTGCCTGGGCCCTCTGGTCCATGGCGGCTATCTAAATACTGGCGATCGAGAGGGCGTTGGCGGCGCATTACCTGAGAGCCTGTCTTTGGCCTCTCTCCTGATAGGCGCCCTTGATTCTGCGCCTATTATCGATCATCTTGTCACCTCTCTGCCGACCGGTGTGCTGGTGACAGCTTGCACCGGCACAGGAAAGTATCTAGCAGTCATTATCCAGAATGACCTTAAGTGGCATGGCCACGTAAAACCAATAATACTAGATTTATAAGAAAAATCTTGAAAAAATGAAACTCATACGCGAAGGAAATGGCTTCTACATCATGGTTCCACCGATTATTGAGTGTTGTTCATCAATATGGGATCCTTACCAGGTATGACTGTTATGAAAGATAGAGGAGGCCCAATTGAGAACCGCGCATTTTGCCACGATGTTATTTAGCTGGCGCGAGAGCGTTTCAGATGTGCTCAAGAAACTCCAGTGGCACACGCTACATGAGAGGGGTTGTGCATCGTGGAGAGATTTACTGTTGAAATTTCGAGAGAACACTTTCCGAACAGAGTCGGACAACGCATTACTTCCTTCTAAATTCATCTCGCGAGTGGACCACAGCCAGAAAATCCGACAAATTGGAAACAATGCTTAGCGACAAGCATTCTTCCTACGCGCCATTCACGAATGGAGGAGGGAAGCGGGGTTCGGTTCGACTACACGTTTAGGTGGCTTCCGGAGAAAGTTGTACATGTATGTGTAGACGACTTACGAATAAGTTAGTGTGTTACTTCCTGAACTTTAAGCTCTGTGTGCATTACGACCTCTGGGGATTTTTGGACGTGGCTCTTCTATACAAAATTATTGTACTAATGTAATCATACTGTTAATGTAGCACATGTGATCTAGGAGCGTAATGGCATCTTATTGCATATTCTCCAGTGAGTTTCATTAGTGTGAGGAGATCTATGTATCTATTGATATACTCTGTGCAAAGTGAAGAGGCATCGGAAATCACCTTCTGGACAATGTAAATAATCGTTAGCTTGTCATCTTTGGTTTCACATCACATGAACGAATCCATACACCAAATCGTTAAGGCTGATGGCGAGGTGCTCATAATCCTGTCGCATACCTGAGGCAGTTGCTCTCAGGGAAAATGAACTCCACCCGACTCTGAGCATCCCAGTAGAGGATGTCGATGCTGATATTAAAGCCCTCTCTCTCTCTCTCTCTCTCTCTCTCTCTCTCTCTCTGTGGCGTACAGACTGCGATCCATCTCACTGGCTTGTGTAACGCCGCCAGAACAAACAGCTGTCAGCGCGTGTGAATTAATCTCTGTGTGTGTGTACTGCGCTCGTGTTTCGGAACTCCCCACAGTGCAAAGCTTGACGGATCTCTTGGATTACACCGCCGCCGCGGACAGAATTTACTCACCTGTTCAATAACGGACACGTTGCGGTGAAGAGCTGTGATTGCTTTCCGCTGATTAAACTGCACTTCCACCCGTAACGGCAAATGAAGTCGATATGTACAGCAGCGGCGCTTTCTACTGCATACGCAGTTATTTGCACAACCACTGATAGGTGTGCTATAGCGGGAAGGAAGGGATCTCCGTCGTAATAAACGGTAGCTCACTAAGCGTCCACACACTTGTCACAACGAGTGTCACTTTGCTTTCCGACGCGAAATGTCCTCGAACGCATTGCGTCATAGCGTCGGTTACCTGCAGTGTTTCCTCGTGTTAGGTTGATGAAGGGCACATTAGATTCAGAGGCAATGGTGCACTGCTGGAAGCTATTACGTAAGTGTTTACAGCAAGACGTATTCAGCGGTTAGTTTCAGTCTCGTAATGTGCAGGGGAAGAAATCTATCTATACCGTGAAACTAAATATTTCGTATGCTTCACGAAACCACTTTTCTTCCTATGCCACTCTCCCAAAACATTACGAGTACCATTGCTGTTCTATGCATATAGTAATTTTTCGCCTGATAATTTGCCCTGTATTTAGCATGTTTTTACTGGCAACAAAGATTGAACACTTTTCTTTTGGCAACGCTGTAGCATCTGTAGAGGGGGCTGTAGACCTTTTTTGAGCTTCTCGCGACTAGAGAATACTTGTCACGTGGAAGTAGCCAGATATTACTCTCATCGAAGCAATCGATGCCTCTGCAGCAGCTAAGATTAAAAACTGATGATTGGCATCACAGCTTTTGCCTGTTAGACAGAGAGATAGTCGGTCATCAGCTGATCTTCTGTTCTTTGACCGCTTAGGCATCTACATTAATCTCATACTGCCAGGGGGATGATTATGTAAACGTTGATGGTATTAGTATAAGTGCAAGGAGGGGAAATTAGAGAAAGACATTTTGAGCAGTTAATTGGGATATATATTCTAACCGAAAGAGAAAATAAGTTAAGGTAGGTCTAGGTTACTGTCAATTAATAACATAATTGGCGAGTTTCCTTCCTGCTGTAGGCTAGGTAATATATAAGACAAACACGTCGGAATTTCAGTGAAACAATTGTATTGAGAATTAATTCCTAGTGAAAGATAATGAAAGAACTTCAGCTAGAATACAGTGAAAGCCAATCACGAGAGTTGAGGAGTGAAAGCAGAAACAAGGTACCATGTTGTAACTTAGTACATCACTGCTGACGGACTCGAGGTATTGCATGTGTGCGTGGCATTTGACAAAGGTGCATGAGCTACCACCGTAGTTACTCCAAAGGTGCTGATCAGTAATCATGATACCCGATAACAACAGAATGTTACACGACGCTGCATCCA
This sequence comes from Schistocerca americana, assembly GCF_021461395.2. Taxonomy (NCBI): domain Eukaryota; kingdom Metazoa; phylum Arthropoda; class Insecta; order Orthoptera; family Acrididae; genus Schistocerca; species Schistocerca americana. The sequence goes on from NC_060119.1 coordinate 72,099,779, forward strand.
AAGTGATGGAAAGTCAGCCCTAAAGTAAAATGGCCGCTACTTCTGCACATAAGAAGAGGGAGAGGTGCCAACATTTCTTGTGTCCATAGCCCAGCTCGGCCGCCAAACGGCCAAGTCACCAGGCCTGCCTGGACGCCAACTCTCCAACGCGCATGGCAAACTGGTATCCCTGCACAAATGCGCGCCCTCTGATCACAATGGAACTTAATGCTTCCAAATTTTAAGAGTAACCACCGTCTTGTCGGATTTTGATATTAATTAAACGGCGAAAAGAAAAAAGTGTTTAGCCTCGTCCATAGTCCATCTTGCAGGCGAGACATCGGTACGGTTGGTTAGTTGGTAAAAATAGTTTTGATAATCAAACTGAACAGTCTAATAAGGAATTTTTTATCAGACAGTAGGTAGCTCCTGCTCAGTATCAATCAACTCGTCACCTCCTCAGAAATCTGAATCTGTAGTCGGATTTTCTGAATTAATTTTGCAGCAGTCACGAATTTTGTCCCTGCACCAATGCGTGCCCTCTGTCCTTATTTGAATCTAACAGCTCCTAATTTTAAGGCAAACCACAATCTTGTGCTATTATAATATTACTAAAATGGTGAGCAGAAAGAATTTAAAAGCTACGTCAAGCAGATATAAACGTGATATTTTATTTATTGGTTGGAAAAAGTTAGTTTTGATGTTCCAACTGAATTATTTCATTAAGGAACAGCTTACTCACGCAGGTAATAGGTCTTTGCTCAGTATCAATCAGCTCTTCACCTCACCAGCAATAAGTATCTGTAATCGGATTTTCTGAATTAATTTTATATCACCCTGTCTCTACGTTTTTGCCACTGGAAAGGGCAGTTTCTGGCGGCGTCGCCAAGTGCTGTGTCTGCTGAAGAAACGTCTAAGGGTTACAATTTCATACCTGGAATCTTGTCAATATTTTTAAATTTTCTGTGTATGCCTTTGCAGGTTGTTAAAATGATGGTTCCGAAGCATTAATATCACTGAGAATAGTCCAAGCATCTACCACAGGGGCCGGCCGAAGTGGCTGTGCGGTTAAAGGCGCTGCAGTCTGGAACCGCAAGACCACTACGGTCGCAGGTTCGAATCCTGCCTCGGGCATGGATGTTTGTGATGTCCTTAGGTTAGTTAGGTTTAACTAGTTCTAAGTTCTAGGGGACTAATGACCTCAGCAGTTGAGTCCCATAGTGCTCAGAGCCATTTGAACCATTTTTTCTACCACAGGTACTGATCAATCATGAACAGTGAGAAATATCAGAAAATTCGGAAGTTAATAGAAAACATGTAGTACATAACGTGACGCTGGAACGTCTGTATGTAATTACTCTCCTCCAATTTTGAAACCACCAGTATTACACGTCGAAGACGGAGACATAGGTGGCTCATCTATAGGTGATAGGATAGCAGATGGGGTCAGTTAGGTAGCATCTACCGCTGTTCCGAGGTCTTTGAGGATTTCGGCTACGACAAGCTTCGTATGAAACAACCGAAGTTGACCTTCCGCAGGTATGCAGACACAGAGGTGATGGTTCTCTACATACGTGCTGTATCAGAACCTATTACACTACCTAACTATCGAACCTGATCGCCATTAAGTAACAGGGAAAACATTTTTTGGTGATATCTTCTGTGTGATGTCCGTAATTTTAATGCACTGGAATTTCAATACGATTCTGTCTATGCCGGAAGTTAACAGTTACACCTAAGGCTTAAATTTCTCATCTTTCATTCGTTACAAGAGCTGGCGTACTACATCAAGAAACCTCCAGTCTTCAGATTGCAAACAATAGCACAAAGTTCATAAAACATGTACTCTGAAAAAACCTTGCGAAGCACACACCTAGCACAGTACAAGTACATTTTTCTAATTTCGATACTTATTTAGATGCAACAGAGGCCATTTATAAAAAAAATACAATTTTAGGAGCAATTTTATACTGAAATTCCCCGGAACTTATTATGGTACGGGCTTATCCATGGGGTTCAGATATATAGCTATATTCACTTGTAATTTTCATATGTACTGAGGGCACTCACCAAATATTGTCAGTTATATCATTTTGTTTACTAAGAACAGTTAATTTTATGGAGCAAAACGTAGGCATGGAGGCTCGAAACTACTTTACATTCCCACTCATTCCTCTCTGAAAACACAGATCATAAATTAATGATTTATCACAATCATTGGAATTTTACTCGATACATTCCTGATGAGAGTTCAAGATCAATCACTAAATTTTCATTGAGAATTCCTACGTAGTTCAGTCGTAGGATGTTTGAAAATGTGTGATAAAACAGCCAACAGCAGCTCCAGGACACACATGTTGGTACGCTCAATTCTGGGGGGGTTCCTAAGGTTTAATGGGTACCAGCATCGTGGACACGCCCAGATATCGGTGCAGGAACACTAATTATGGCCAGCCCACCAAAACTGTTACCCAAGATGAGCAGCGTTCGATGATTATATTATAAAATTACGAACAGGTTTATAAGATGCGTAAGTGGCCCTGCCATTTCAAAACGGATGTGCGGTTTCAATGAGTTTTTGTTAAAAAAAAGTTCAGTGATTTTTTTGAAGGATTTTATTAAAAGTATGTGAAAATATGCATGACTATAAGTTTCTTATTTTAAATATAATAAAGATTTCTGAACAATGAGAGGTGATTTGCGGACAACACATTTGAACAGGTGACTCAGGTGCAATTCCTGGACTTGTAACGAAATTAAATTCATTACTTCAGGTTCTGTACTTATGGAAGATGAAGTTGACACTCAGTATGTCTACAGAAAAATGTAATTCCATCAGTCAATAGATCACCTATGCCTGAGTTAGATGCTGATTTTTTTCATTACGTAGAAAGCTCGACTGTTCTTCCTTTTCTGGCGTAAAGTCAACCGCCGGCACGTCGATCGAGAACGTTAGAGCAGAAAAGGCTTTGAAGTAGTCGTCAACCATTTGCACGCTGACCGACCACTCTCCAGGACGACAACGTGACCGCAGCGCCCTCTACGCAAAGAGAACAAAAGCGCTGTACCTGACTGGCCCAGTTTTACGCGTACTACAGCAGCGAGTTCAAGAAAACCGACAAGTGTAGTCATTTCACTTCTATTATGTAGAATTGTCTATACTGATGGCATTTCTTATCTGCATGTCGCCTTTTGCATGTCATTCGCCTAATTATACCACTGACCATTAAAATTGCTACACCAAGAAGAAATGCAGATGATAAACGGGTATTCATTGGACAAATGTATTATAGTAGAACTGACATGCGATTACATTTTCACGCAATTTCGGTGCATACATCCTGAGAAATCAGTACCCAGAACAACCACCTCTGGCCGGAGTAACGACCTTGACACGCCTGGGCATCGAGTCAAACAGAGCTTGGATGGCGTGTACAGGTACAGGTGCCCACGCAGCTTCAATATGATCCCACAATTCACCAAGAGTAGTGACTGGCGTGTTGTGACGAGCCAGTTGCTCGGCCACCATTGACCAGATGTTTTCAATTGGTGAGAGATCTGGAGAATGTGCTGGCCAGGGCAGCAGTCGAACATTTTCTGTATCAAGAAAGGCCCGTACAGGACCTGCAACATGCGGTCGTGCATTATCCTGCTGAAATGTAGGGTTTCGCAGGGATCGACGGAATGGTAGAGCCACGGGTCGTAACACATCTGAAATGTAACGTCCACTATTCAAAGTGCCGTCAGTGCGAACAAGAGGAGACCAAGACGTGTAACCAATGGCACCACAATCATTACGCCGGATGATACGCCAGTATGGCGATGACGAATACACGCTTCCAATGTGCGTTCACTGCGATGCCGCCAAACACGGATGCGACCATCATACAGAACCTGGAACCATCCGAAAAAATGACGTTTTGCCATTCGTGCGTCGTTCAGTACACCATCACAGGCGCTCCTGTCTGTGACGCAACGTCAATGGTAACCGCAGCCATGGTCTCCGAGCTGATAGTCCATGCTGCTGCATATGTCGTCGAACTGTTCGTGCAAATGGTTGTTGAACTTTATCAAAGTCTGAAACGTGATGGTACGCATTTCTCCTCCTCACCGGAGGCATCACAACAACGTTTCACCAGGCAACGCCTGTCAACTGCTGTTTGTGTATGAGAAATCGGTTGGAAACTTTCCTCATGTCAGCACGTTGTAGGTGTCGCCACGGGCGCCAACCTTGTGTGAATGCTCTTAAAAGCTAATCATTTGCATATCACAGCATCTTCTTCCTGTCGGTTAAATTTCGCGTCTGTAGCACGTCATCTTTGTGGTGTAGCAATTTTAATGGCCAGTAGTGTAAGTATTGCAACTTATTTTCTGTAATATAATTCATTAATACGATTTGCCTGAAATGGTGTCTAGTTATCCGAGAAGCAGGATTCCTCGGCATCCTATATTTGACGAGTAGGCAGGATACTATACTTTCAGTATAGGAGATCCTCAGCAATACTCACGAATCGAGAAAAGAAAATCAAGATGGGTTGGCGTGTGAATTAAATCTGGTGTTAGTGAGACATTGCACTAGCGTAGTTTGTGCAGTGTTGCTAGCTACAGCACCAGGGTGGTGTAGTGGTTAGCATATCAGCCTATTAAGCAGAAGACGTCGGCTCGAGTTTTAGCCTGGACATATATTTTAATTCATTATTCAGCTTCTATCCTTATCGAAGATGAAGTTGAGACTCAGCATGCCTCTAGGAAAATGTAATTCCTTGTGATTATTTGTTTCAGTAGATGAAACGGTGAAGTGCAGATACTACCTTCAGCTTTACTGAGGTGAAGGTAAAAACTTTCTACTGCTCCAATGAAAAACGCGAGGTAACAAAACAATAAGAGAGAAAGAACGGAATACGATAAGCACAGTCCGCAGAAATACAAGCTTATTTCTCGAGCAACCAGTAACAAATCCACTATTGTGCGACTGTCTTTGAGACGCGCTTTGTCGCTCATTGCGGGAACACCTTCTGCAAAGGAATAGTAATTTGGCTTCTTTTTACACCGCTTAAGTCGCTGTGGCGTATTTGCGGGCCACACGTTGTGTGTGTCTCATTTTGTGTGTGTGTGTGTGTGTGTGTGTGTGTGTGTGTGAAGCAGTGGATGTAGAGATGGGGGTGTGCGGCGCCGGCGGACACAGCCGAGAGGAAAGTCTTTTAGGGGCCCGTCGGGCTGTAACCGGGCGGCCCGGGTATCACAGGAAGCTGGGGTAGGGAACGGCGGGCGGGGACGGGTCAGATTTACGGCGGCGGCGCTTTTAATGGGTCTTTAGGCGGCGGCAGCGCGCCAGCCGCAGACGCAGGCAGCGATCTCTCGAAACGGCGAGACAGCGCCGCAGTCGCACGCCACACGCGCCGCCGGCCTCTATCTCCCTCTCTCTTCCTTCGTGTGTTCCTTTGTGGCACGCGTGTTGGCACAGACGGACAAAGCGATCGTTGCGAAGGCCCCGGTGTTATACTGTCGGATCGTTACCGCGCACCAGCAGCGGGTAAACGCCGTTCATTTTTCACTGCCTGTACAGTGGCTGGCACATACCGGCCCCTTTCCACTCTAGTTGGAACTACGCTGAAGGAACAAGCAGGTGGTTCAGCTCGCTGTGCAGTAGCCCAATAATATTATTAATTTTTTAATTTTGTGAAAGATAATGAAGACAGTACAATGTAATGAACTTACTAAGACACGCCCTCTTTGGAAGTTGTGTGGTGAACAACTGGGCCACAATTTTTGGTAAGCTCGTTCAGATCGTGATTGATTTAATACTTTAATCAGCTTGAAATACAAATTTATATCTGCTATAACGAGACAGAACTACAATCGTCCGGCCATTACTGTGGGTTCTTTGCTCTGGTAGATTGCTTATGGGAACTAACTTAACAGGCCGTAAAGGCCCAACGTCACCGACCGGCCGCCGTGTCACCCTCAGCCAATAGGCGTCACTAGATACAGTTATGGAGGGGCATGTGGTCAGCGCACCGCTCTTCCTGCCGTACGTCAGTTTACGATGCCGGAGCCGCTACTTCTCAATCAAGTAGCTCCTCAGTTTCCCTTACAAGAGCTCAGTGCGCTCCGCTTGCCAACAGCGCTTGGCAGATCGAATAGTCAGCCATTCAAGTGCTAACCCAGCTCGACAGCCCTTCGGTGATCTGACGGAAGCCTGTGTTACCACTGTGGCAAGGCCGTTGGCTTATTGGAACGACAGTGTATGAAATGAATAAAAGATTTACTCAACTTGATATAATCCCTTGCGACAGGAGAGCTCGATGATAGACGGCTGTCATGGAGTATTAAAGCAACATTTGATGCACTTAATTTGTAAAATGTTCTGTTGACGTACAATGTTCATCATTTACAAAACAACATTTCCATCTGAGATATGAGTAATTCTATAGTTGTTCTCGATGATGCTGACTACTGATGACTGGGTGTTGCGTGATGTCCTTAGGTTAGTTAGGTTTAAGTAGTTCTAAGTTCTAGGGGACTGATGACCATAGATGTTAAGTCCCATAGGGCTCAGAGCCACTTTTGATGCTGACTACTTCAGCTGAGCTCACGCACGAACCGGAGGCAGACTGCTTCCCTGCTTCCGTGTTCCGATCTGTATTGACCTCTGTGTGAGGTTCTGCTGTCTTGATAAACAGAGATGTCCTCTTCAGCCTCTACTACTCATCGTTGCGGAATGCAACGAGCCTGTTGTGTCTAGACAAGACAGCCTAGACACAATGAGAGGAAGCTGAAAGGCGCGCGCAAAGCCAAAGCAGGATGGCGTGAGGTCTGAAACAGGATACGTAATGAATGCTATAAAGGAAAGTACGTAGCTTCTGGAATACTTAACTTTAATCCATCCTTTTGGTACATCTGGAGATTGTGGCGATACACGTGAGACTCTTTAGATACATGCAATGTTACTAATGGCGCCTTGCTAGGTCGTAGCCATTGACTTAGCTGAAGGCTATTCTAACTATCTGCTCGGCAGAGGAGCGAGGCTTCGTCAGTGTAGTCGCTAGCTACGTCGTCCGTACAACTGGGGCGAGTGCTAGTCCGTATCTCGAGACCTGCCTTGTGGTGGCGCTCGGTCTGCGATCACATAGTGGCGACACGTGGGTCCGACATGTACTAATGGACCGCGGCCGATTTAAAACTACCACCTAGCAAGTGTGGTGTCTGACGGTGTCACCACATTCCTCCCCCGAAATCGGCGAACGGTCGTGTTATAAGGCGTCCGCCCGCCGTGGGGAGGATCCCATGTTGACGTATGCGATGAGGTGGGGAGCCTAACAACAGGCGAGGCTGTGCCACCCGCACCTGGCCATTCGGTCCGAGTGGATCTAGGAAACGCCTGAAAACCTAGTTCAGGGTGCACGTCAACATGCGGTGTATGCGCCCGTAAAGAGACAGGAGGGGCCGAAGGGTCGACCTCCATTGCGTCAGGGTACCCGACGCGCGAAGACGCCATGTGGTCCGGTGCGGGCAATAGTTCCATGGCGGAGGACAGCTGGTCACGGGAAGCGATCGGCGGCGCTTGACCCAGGGAGGCGCTTGGCGGCTGCAGCGAGGCGTCCACTGCTGGCGGCACCGGCTGGAGGACAGGCGGCGGCGGCGGAGGCGGCAGCGGCGCGTCGCCATGGGGCAAAATGGAAGGCATCGTCGGTAACACCTGGGGATGAGGCGAGCCAGTAGATGGGTCCCCAGGGCGCTGACCGGACATCACCGTCGCTGAAAGCAGACGGGGAGCAACAGAACCCGTGCGACGACAGAGGCGCAGCTGATTGAGATGCCGACACACCTCACCAGAGGCCCCCAAATCCAAATATATCGCGCGGCCGAGGCAGCGAAGAATGCGCCCTGCGAGCTAACGCCGTGAACCTCGATAGTTGCTATAGAATACAACGTCGCCTGGAGCAAAAGCAGGAGTCTGTCGCTGCACAGGTATCTGATGCGGCGGATGCAGCAAAGACATCAAGGTTCGATGAGGACGACCGTGGAGCAACTCAGCCGGCGAGCGACCATCTCGGGGCTGAGAGCGATACGATGACACAAAGAGCAACAACGCGTCCTCCCGAGAATGCAACTCTGTCAACTTCAACAACTGTGACTTGAAAGTCCGGACCAATCATTCAGCGGCACCGTTTGACTGAGGCGAAAACGGCGCGGATGTCAGATGTTGAATACCATTGGCCTGGCAGAATGACTGAAATTCTGCGGACATGAATTGTGGGCCATTGTCGGAAACAATAGTCTGCGGAAGACCTTCAATGCAAAAGATAGCAGACAACGCTTGGATGGTGGCAGAGGACGTCGTGGAAGACATCCGGACAACAAAAGGAAAATTACTGAAAGCATCTACCAGAACCAACCATCGAGCATTCCAGAATGGACCAGCAAAATCAATGTGCAAGCGTTGCCAAGGGGAAGTGGCTTTTGACCATGCAAAGACTTTCCGCGGCGGTGCGGATTGTTGTTTGGCACACGCCATACAAGAAGAACACATATTTGTAATCGTAGCATCGAATCCGAACCAAGTACAATGCTGACGAGCAAGTTGTTTCGTTCGCACTAGACCCCAATGTCCTTGGTGAAGAAGCCATAAAACAAAGGACTGTAACGAACGTGGGACCACGATTCTGGCCTGATCATCATCAGAACGCAACAACAAAACACCACGTCGAACAAAAAGTCTCTCCTTGTGAGCAAAAAACCGGCGAACCAACGGATCCTCGATTGGAGACTTTGACAAAGGCCATTGTGCAGCAACAAAACGCAAAACGGTAGCAAGGACAGAGTCAGCAGCTGTGGCTGTAGCTACACGATGAAAATCAATCGGAAACGATTCGTCCACTTCATCGGTTTCCGAATCAATGAACATGCAAGCTAGTTCGGAAGAATCGAATGCTCTATCCTCAGCAACAGGCAAACGGGACAACGCATCGGCGTTTCCGTGCTTAGCAGTGGACCGATACAAGATATCGTAGCGGTACTGCAAGAGGAAAATAGACCAGCGAATGAATTTCTGCGCTATACGCGGAGGTACAGGCTTGTTCGGATGAAAAAGCGATGTCAAAGGTTTGCGGTCTGTGATGACGGTAAAGTGACGACCATACAAGAAATCATGCAACTTAGTAACACCAAACATGAGAGCCAAAGCTTCTTTCTCTATCTGTGAATAATTTCTTTGCGCAAACGAGAGCAAGTTGGACGCAAAGGCAATAGGGCGATCTTGCGACCCATCTCTGTGCGCAAACACAGCACCGATCCCGAAATCCGATGCATCTACCATCAACAAAAGGGGTTTCTGGGGATCGAATGGCGTAAGGCAAGTATTGGAAAGCAACGCTGATGTCAACTGGCGAAAGGCGCGTTCGCATTCCGTCGTCCAGACGAACGGAACACCTGTACGGCGTAAGCGATGAAGCGGAGCTGAAATGGAAGGGGCATTGCGCACATTCACTGACACCTTGTGATTCGAAATCGTGTAATGTTCTTGCGACCTCATCACGCAATGCGTGAGGAACATTGCGCGCTCTGAAAAATTTCGGTTGCGCGTTTTCTTTCAGTTCCAAATGTGCTTCATAGTTCTGAGCGCAACCAAGACCCGGTGCAAAAATGTCTGCAAATTCTTCACACAGACGAGAAACACTGTCTGAAGGCACAGTCTGATTCACAGGTAGGACCTGATTTACAATAGACAAGTTAAACAATTGAAATAAATCTAAACCAAAAAGTTCACTGCAGAAGAAGAACGAAGAACGTAAAATGACACAAGTTTTGTTTGTCCCTTGTATGTTGCAAGAAGAGTGCACTGTCCTAACACAGGGATATTCTGACCTGAATAACTATTTAACTGAACATTTGCGGCATGCAACGGAGGTTTGCCCAGTTGTTTGTACGTGTCATGATTGAGCAATGAAACTGCAGCTATGGTACCGAGCTGGAATGGTATGACCTTGCCATTAAAGTCCAAATCTACAATAAGTTTATTGTCCTGCTGACGACAAGAGCGACTGTCTCGTGCAATTTGAACTAATACAGGTACAGCATCACTTGCTAATTGACGTGTTTTCTGGCGACGTCGACGCACAGTATTTGTGGGATGAACACAGACACCGTTAGAGACAGTGGCACTGGACGAAGTGGAATTAACTACATGAATGTCCATGGGCGAAGGTTCACGAGCCTGAGTATTCTTGGTTCGATTCCGGCGCAAAGCAAAGGGCCTGGAATGGTTGTGATTGTCTGATCTGAGCTTTTTCTGGCAAACACTTTGAACACGTCCTTTCTTATTACAGGAAAAGCAAATAGCATGGCGTGACAGGCAATTTTCACGCGAATGTCTAGTAGCACACTGCGGGCATGATTTCACTGCATTTGTATGCTGGCGCGGCACACCTGGTTTAGAGCATGGCGGCAGCTGCGTGGACCTGCGCAGGGGCAATTTACCGGCCCGTGTAGCGCGCCCGGCGGGCCGGTTAATGTTACACACGGCTGGCGAAGTTACAAATGATTCCTGAGCAAAGTCAAGCGTATCATGTCTATCTAATATGTCTATCACTTGCTGAAGGGAGGGATTGACGAGTTTCAAAATCTGTTCCCGTATGCGAACATCAGAAACGTTCTGTGCTATTGCATCACGTACCATAGTATCTGAATAAGGGAGTCCACATTCACACTCAAAAGCACAATCCCGAGTAAGGCCTTGCAATGTTGCAACCCACTCCCTATTAGTCTGACCGGCCGTACGTTTGGTAAGAAAGAAGGTATACCTTTTTGCAACTACATTAACTGTTTCCTTGAAATAGGCATCTAAAGCAGACAAAATTTCTTCGTAGGACAGAGTTGCTACGTCGCGTTGGGGAAATAATTTCACTATCACACGGTACGTTTGCACCCCTACACACGCCAATAAATGAGGCTGCCGCTCGTTACCTTGAATTCTGTAGGCGGCGAGATGAAATCCAAACTGGCATGACCACTCCGTCCATGATTTCGTAGCTGGTTCATAGGGACGAAATGGGGGTGCAACTGCATGTTGTGGCTGCGGTAGCGGCGAAGCGGCGGCGGCCGCATCGTTTTGCAGTGCACGTTGACCCTGGACGAGCTGTCCAAGGGCATCCAATAACGCCTGCGTCTGCTGATTCTGCGAGCGATAAAATTCGGACAGTACATCTGGCGAAGCCATGACACAATTAAATTAGAGCAAGACGAACGCGAAATCCTCTTTTAAGCCTCGTCGCCAAAAATGTTGTGTCTAGACAAGACAGCCTAGACACAATGAGAGGAAGCCGAAAGGCACGCGCTAAGCTAAAGCAGGATGGCGTGAGGTCTGAAACTGGATACGTAATGAATGCTATAAAGAAAAGTACGTAGCTTCTGGAATACTTAACTTTAATCCATCCTTTTGGTACATCTGGAGATTGTGGCGATACAAGTGAGACTCTTTAGATACATGCAATGTTACTAATGGCGCCTTGCTAGGTCGTAGCCATTGACTTAGCTGAAGGCTATTCTAACTAGCTGCTCGGCAAAGGAGCGAGACTTCGTCAGTGTAGTCGCTAGCTACGTCGTCCGTGCAACTGGGGCGAGTGCTAGTCCGTATCTCGAGACCTGCCTTGTGGAGCACTCGGTCTGCGATCACATAGTGGCGACACGTGGGTCCGACATGTACTAATGGACCGCGGCCGATTTAAAACTACCACCTAGCACGTGTGGTGTCTGGCGGTGACACCACAGAGCCATCACTGATGCCTCTGGTGTAAATGTCCGTTGCTGACTTTGGTGTGGCGCTACGATCTTTGGACGGTACAACCGTACGTTAATCAAGTATCAAAATGTACACCTGAGAGCGACATTTTGCAGTTCGTTGTAAATAACTTAATTAGATGTGCTGTCTTCAAGAATGTAATTGCTCTTATTTCCACTACATATTTCCTTCTGGACCACAGCTAGACTGACTACAGCTACCGTTTTCTAATTTTTTTTTGTGAAACAAATTTTTTATCACAGACTCTGCAGGAACCTCCCACTTGTACTAAAGGTCCAGAAATGTCTCAGTTACCCAGTGAGTCCGCAGAGCATTGTATAAGAATTTTACAGTACGATTGGCCGTGCTTTCCGAATTTTGCGGACGTTAAGACAATCCGTTCCTACATCGCGAGACAAAATTTCTGGTTGGTGCGATGAGTGGTGGGTAGCTCAAAATGTAGGAAAATGTATGTTAATGTGGATGAGTAAGACGAACAAACCTGTAACGTCCGGATACAGCATTAGTGGTATCCTGCGTGAGACAGTTACGTTTAGATATCTGGCCGTAACGCCACGAAACGATGTGAAATGGAACGAGCATGTGGGATTGTGGTGGGTAAAGCGAATGGACGACTTCGATTTATTGGGAGAATTATTGGAAAGTGTGATTCATCTGTAAAGGAGCCCACATATATCAAGTGAATGCAACCTATTCTTGAGTAGTGGTAGATCTTATGGGATCTGTAGCAGACTAGATTAAATGAAGACGTCAAAGCAATTCAGAGGAAGGCTGCTAGATTTGTTACCGGTAGGTTCGAACAACATGGAAGTGCTACGGATAGGAACTTAAATGGGAATCCCGTCAGGGAGACGATATTCTTTTCGATGAACATTAATCAGAAAATTGAAGATTTGAATAAATTTCAAGATGACTGTAAAACGATTATACTGCCACTAACATACATTGTGAGTAAGTACTACAATGATACGGGAAAATAGGGCTCATACGGAGATGTATAGACAGACGTTTATCCCTCGTTCTGTTTGCGAGTCGAACAGGGGAGGAGATGGTTAGTAGCGTTACGGGGTACCCTCAGCTACTCGACGTACGGTAGACATCAGAGTACCTGTGTAGATGTAGACGCAGAGGGCATCCTATCGGCGAATGGCGACTACGGCACGCAACCTGTGCCTCGTACTCACGCTCGTGACATTTCGTAGCCGTTCCTACATTTACATGAGTTTAACATTATTGATTCAGTTATTAAAATTATCCATTTCTGGCGTTGTAATATTGTTGTAGGAAAGTTCTTATGACCCGTGGGCTTCTCCTGGTATATGTACTGGAAAAAGCGACGTTTCTTAGCAAGTATTTACTAAGCAATAATACTTGCTTCGCGCCCAATAATCGTACTTTCCCAACGTACCTCGCTGCAGACGTAATAGGCGTTCTCATGTCAAGCCCCAGCACCTCACAATACCTTCCACTGCAAGGGCTTATGGTACACCACTTCCTTCAGCCAGAGTGGGAACTAAAATCTTACTACTCCCGACTGTGTGCGTTCTGCAGTACCATTTAACTCACTGAGTGTTACACGATATCTGCAGAAGCGACACACGTTTGTAAAAATGGAAAACCAGGAAAAAAATGTGGCTTGAACAGAAGGGGTACCTAACAACTGGCGTTAAAACGAAAATTGTTTGTTGTATTAGGACTTATTCCTGGGCAGTTTTCCAGCGTATTGGATATGAAACTGAGACAAATTGAACATTGGCTGATTAACATTTACTTGTGTGTTGTTGTACACTGCATGTTTGGGATTGCAGCAGTTCAGCACATAGAATGTATATTGGCAGGTATTGGCTATTGACAGCACATGACAGCGTGACAGCGCTTGTCCTCATCTCTAGTGTTAGCAGTACTGCCTCAAACTGACTGTCAACATCTGCATCAACGACGAAGCCATTCATTACCAACACTGAGGCTATTTTTATAAGACCAGATGACCAAGATTTTCGCTCAATCTGGATGGTATTTTAGCTGAATGGAGGTTTTGTTCAACATATGACTATACATCTGCATAGCTCACGTAAAATTTTGGTAATCTTATGTAAAGCGCAATAGAATTTGAACGGCACATTCACGGTTTATACGAGGTGGGTTCAGTAAGTAATCCAGCATATTTTTCTCTCCGCCGATTCCTCTTAGCAAAATGCGGAACTTGTTTTGAGACAACTTGCCGGTGTGGCCGCGCGGTTGTAGGCGCGTCAGTCTGGAACCGCGTGATCGCTACGGTCGCAGGTTCGAATCCTGCCTCGGGCATGAATGTGTGTGATGCCCTTAGGTTAGTTAGGTTTAGGTAGTTCTAAGTTCTAGGGGACTGATGACCACAGATGTTAAGTCCCATAGTGCTCAGAGCCATTTGAGCCAGCCATTTGTTGTGTGACACCGTGGAATATTCCCGCTTCAGCTCGTTTAGTTTCATGAAGTTCAAAATGCCGTCTGGAATGGAATTCCATTTCAAGCAGGGTTTCCTTTGGCGAAAAACCAGAGCATCGCATATATTCAAAGACGTTTGCTGAATGTCGATGGAGGCACGGCAGAGAACACAACCACGGTGAGTCCTTGGGCGGTGCGTCTGTCATCTTAGCAGCAAGTTGAGCAAAGCTACCCGATTCCCCGCCTGCCGGCCGACCACACACATCTGTGTCTGCGATGTTGAAGCATGAGAGCAGTCACATTCTGGGTGATCGGCGGATCACAATCCAACACCTCGCTGCTCAAGTGGGTATCTCTGTTGGTAGTGCAGACACACTCGTCCAACAGCTGGGTTATTCAGAGGTGGATTCCCGCTGAGTTCCTCGTCACTTAACCATAAAGATCAACAAAGGATCTTTCGTGCGGAATCGCCTGCGCTTTACTAGGCTGATCGTGGCAATTTTTTGACGACCATCGTCACCGGCGATGAATCTTTCATCCGGAAACAAAACGCTAACCCATGGAGCGGCGCCACACCACTTCTCCTCCGAAGAAAAATTTCAAAGCAGAATGCAGTCATGGAGTCCGTATCCTGGGAATCTAAAGGAGCTATTCGTTTTGATGTCCTTCCTCTTGGTGCAGTGGTCATCTCTGAAATGTGTTGTGCTACCCTCAGGACACTGAGGGAATAAAAATGCCAACGAACATCTCCTTCTCCCTGACTACACAAGGCCTCACTCATGTTTGTACTGCCGATAGGTGGTGGAAAACTTCGCTGACTGGTCTTCCTCAACAAAAGTACAGTCTATATCTCGCACGTTCTGACTTCCATCTGTATGGCCCAATGGAAGATGCACTCTGTGGGAAGCAGCACAAGGATGATGGGGAAGTTATTGCTGCACAAAGACGTTGGCTCCAACGCCGACCAGGACGGCGCTACCATGCTGGTAGACAGGTCCTTCCAGTAAGGTGGTGTAAGGCAGTCGCATTGAACGGAGACTATGCTGAAGAATTGGATTTTGTAGTAAAAGAGTGAGGAATAATATGATGTACTGGAGTCCTGAAAAATAATCTGTTTTCAGAAAAAATGTGTTCCGTTGCTTATTGAACCCTCCTCGTAAAACCGTAGTGGGTCGCATATTCGTCCCAAGACAGGGACTTTCCTCAGCCGCGGTCTTCCTACTGAGAAATTAGAGTATTTATCGTTGTGTATTTTCCCCTACGTGTCAAATCGTTGATAAAACTGGTCCAAATGGCTCTTAGCACCATGGGACTTAACATCTGAAGTCATCAGTCCCCTAGAACGTAGAACTACTTAAACCTAACTTACCTAAGGACATCACACACATCCATGCCTGAGGCAGGATTCGAACCTGCGACCGTAGCGGTCGCGCAGTTCCAGACTGAAGCGCCTAGAACCGCTCGACCACTCTGGCCGGCACCAGACAGGTTATTATCATATTCGTAGTGTAAGCGGTTGCGTAGTAGGTCGATAACCGAGTGGTCTGTTGTTCGGTGTTTCGAACTCGTTGTGATCCACAGTTTCTTTTTGTTCGCTTTGAATACCTAAACAATTTAAAAATGAATTTTATCAAATACAAGGTAATTAACTCATACTTAACCATCATTTTTGCAAGAAAAATTTACGTGTTCTAGTTTCAAATGACATATCACACGCAGAATTCTGGTTTTCATTGCAAATACTCATTCTAAATTATCGATATATTATAAAAGATTGTTAAAGACATGACATACACATGATTGATGGCTACATTGAATGAATGGGTGTAATTACATCTGTGAGCGATAGGGTGGATTCAGCTGAGAATTCTTGGATTATCTTTGCAGTAGAAGCCTATGACAGGTGGTTGGATGTAATCTTCGAAGGCAGCCTCTGGCGCCAGACAGTCGCTTCACTCCTCTTCTAAGTGTTTTGAACGCGAAGAAACGGAATTACTTCATCCAAACCAACGAGTTAGCGATGCTGTGTTCGTATTTTGGCCCCTACCTCAGGAGGGTCGATTCCTCCCTCGGGCATGGGTGTGTGTGTTGTGTTTAGCATAGGTTAGTTTAAGTAGTGTGTAAGTCCGGAGACTTATTTCTACTACAGATTCTGCATTCCCACGAGAGGAGCTCGCTAGAATGCCCACTGGCTTCGCTACTGCATTCCTCCCGATTAAAATACTTCAAACAAATACTACACCGTAACCCACTACTCACAAACCTACATTAGCGCCCACACTTCTCAGTCATAGTAAAATTTTACAATGACTGAAAAAAACTATACGTCTACGTTACCAAAGTTCAGTTATACCAGTAACAATAGCGGTCTCGAAATTCTCTACCTTCTAAGAAAGCAACTACTTGTATTAATACTACTGCACCACAGCTAACACCAATACCACCAAAACTTCACAAAAATATTAGCTAAAATTCAAACGACCACTGGAACACTCAACAAAGTTAAAACGCTGAATAAGAATTTTACTGAAATGTTTTGCTAGAAACAATAAGAAACACACTGACACGATAGGAACAACATGTCTGCCTACCACGGCTCGGAACTGTAACTTCTCGCTTCCTACTTCATATGAATAACAATCGCAGCTTCGAACAGCAGTTGAGAAGGAGCTCCTGGCGTGGGAAGATATCCGGTGACCGGACTGGGCTGCTGATTCCCACGATTTAAATCCCAATGAGCTTGTTGAGACGCTTTGGGGGGACGTATTGTATAGCATGTCCACATATACCAACGACCCTCAGCCAGTTGTCAACCGTGCTGATGGTGGAATGGAGAGACCTACCGCGAGAACTACTTACCAACTCTGCCTTGGTTGGCAAACCACTTGCGGTCGGCACTACTTCCTCCTTCGAGTCATGGAACATCGCTGGCGAGCGATGTGTTTATCTAATAAGCGCGAAGTGGGAAGGGAGGAGTTACAGTTACGAGCCGGAGTAGGCGGACATGTTGTTCCCACCGTGTTAGTGTGTGATTCGCCGGAACCGAGGCTTGGCTCTGGAGCCCTGGCTGTCTTGTTCTATGCTAAGACGACCACGAACTCAACATGATTGTTCTGTGGATATACAGTGGAAATGGCTGTACTCCGGCGTTTCTCCGTAGTAATACTACTTTACAGCGTGTAGAATAAGCGTCAAATAGAATCTTTTCTGACGAGTGTGACCCAGAAACGTCAATCTCCAGTTAAAATGATGCTTTGGGCTCTCCGTAATGTGCAAAATTTTAGTCGGTTTCAGCCCACGTATTTCACTGTGGTTTGGGCATGAAGCAAAAGGTCCTGCCATGTCGGAACCGATGTAATTTGGTGTGGTGATATTTAGCTAAAGAGGTCAATCTATAAGTAACAACATTCGAGAAGACAATTATTAAAGATACTGTCTTGATGAACTTCATGTAATCCTTCTCGAACTTCTGCATCGCTAAAGTTGTCTATTTTAACTGTGTTCACGTTGATATATATTTGAAAATCGATCACCTTTAAGAACCTAAACTGGCGTGCTATTACAAACCTGACTCTTATACAAGATCTAATTGCATTAGTTTATTGCTAAGCTATCCATTGTTTACTGCTGTCCATCTCTGAACGTAAGTTGATGGGATTGTGTTAAAATGAACCTCAGTTGGAATTAGGAAAAATATTTTGCTTCATTGATGGGATCTACTTATTTGAAACGTTTGTGTTCACGAGGAGAACTGAGTACAGTGTTACGTATTGTAAATTGTGTGCCTGAGTACACAGCGCTGAACATTGTGTTCTCATGTATATCCGTCTGTTGCTGAAATTGCTTCGACGATGCGACTCCGTAACTCGTGTGGGAACACAGAGAATTGTAACGGCCATCTTCATGGCTATCGAACTGGGAACGTTTACTATATATTCAGAGCAGAGTTCACATCCAGTATCAGTATTTCTTTTATTGGATAAATTTGAACCTTTTATACTTAACTGATTACAATAAATAGTCAATCGTTCCACTCTTTAGTAAGGTCCCATATCCTGCTACACAGCTTTGTGATCAACAATTCAACGTAGCAGCATGATGCAGAGCATGCATTGCCGTCCGTGGTGACGACATGCCCTATCATGAAACATGTCCTGCCTTTCTCTTAGGACACGAGAAGCTCCCAGTGTGTGACAGTTGTGCTACACAGTTGACAATTCAGTATATTATAATTGCGTGTGTTTTTTGTGATGACCTGAGAGCAGATATGGATCCAACAATACAACATGCTTGCCGCTTGTTAAATAGAACAGTATGACTAATAAACTAAACTAGCGCAGGGGCGTCACTGGATCCGGATATGGAGGGACATATAGTCAGCACACCGGTCTCCCGGACTTGGCAGCTTTCGTGACCAGAGCCGCTACTTCTCAGTCAAGTAGCTCCTCAGTTTGCTTCACAAGGGTCAGAGTGCACCCCACTTGTCAACAACGCTCGGCAGACTGGATGGCCACCCACCCAAGTGCTAGGCCAATCCGACAGCGCTTAACTTTGGGGATCTGACGGGAAACGGTGTCATCACTGCGGCAAGGCCGTTGGCAATACGACGAATAGAACAGTGAAATGAAAAGCTACGGGAACGAGATAAGTTTGCTTTCAGAAAGCTAAAAAATGTTAATCAAGAAATTATATCCGATTCCACAGTTCTTTTTATATCCTTATGACACTTCTTCTGAAAGTACTACACAATGACAGGTGGAATATTGTGTCCACACTTTAACAATGAAAGTGATACAGAAACGTATCAGTAATCGACAACGTCAACAAACACGGAATTGAAGTTGTTAGTTAGTATTGCGGAGGGTGTCCGGGAAGATTTGGGGATTTTCAGTACTCTTGTCTGACTTTCACTACAACGAGCAGCTATTGTAACGAAAGAACTGCTCTAGTTAGGATACCAGAGTTTGAGGATGAAATACCAACGATAAATTTCATGCTTCACGTAGGAGATAGCCCTTTCAACTGAAGGTAAAGGGGACCTACTATATGGAATATATGGAAAATAGTTTGAGGATCAACAGCGCTGATACAATGGTGACCAAGTATAGTACAGAGCCACTACTAATTTATGACACAATTGAGAATGGCACTGTACTAGAAAAATCTATTTTTGACGTTAGTTTACACTGGAGGGAAGAATAAAGGGAGAGGGGGGTTCCTGCTACATGCTGTGCTTGTGAGTGATGTCACACATATTTTATCTTTTGCAATAGTTGCTGCTGAACAAAATCCTACACTTCAATTCTGAATAATGAATACTTGAGGAAAACACGAGTCTTGAACGTTGCAACCACTGGTAAAGTTACTGATTAAGAAAAGAGTTGTGCCTAGCAGAAAATAAATCCAAATTTAGGTAAGGCATATTCCTAAGGGGTCGAACCAGCAGTTGTGTACTGACGCGTTGTTGGCTGCGTTATTTGAATAAAATTACAGAATTTATCAAAATCGATGACTCTACCTTTTTCCCAATGAGCAATGGAGCAACGGTTACTGTTGAAAACGACAATCATTCTTCCTACTTCATCTCAAACGGATCTAAAAAGAATGCATTAAATTCAGAATAAAAATGGCTCCTGAAGTGTTAACCATTTACGAATCGTAGTATTTTAATTCCATCGTCAGTTCTGTGGGGCCTGTAACTGACAGAAGGGAGAGCAGCAGATTCACAGTTCGGAGACAATGCGCGGGTCATACGTAATCTGTGCTTGTTCAAAATGATCCCAATCCATTGTTAAATGATCCGCAAATAATCTCAGGTACGCGCTTTGCTTATAGCAGAATGAAATCGATGCCTGAACACGAAATGCATTCAGAACATTGTGTGTCTTTGCCATGATATGCTGAGATCGCGATTGCAGCTAGCTTCTCTGAAACAAATACTGGAAAAAAGTCACATATCTTGTACCACTAAATAATTGGGGGTAGTACATTTCCTTATGAATGAAACATAAATATAAAGCCGTTTTTAACGTATTTGGTTCCAAAATCAAAAGTAATTCTACTACAGAGAGACTTTCATAAAACACGCCTGCTCAGTTCGATTGAGACACGAGAAAAGAGTACGGTCTGCTGAGAGAAGCTTCGCGCCTCGCTTAGATTTTGTTAAAGAACATTTAAAATTACAATTTCTCCGATTAATATCAGTCACACGCCGATTTCTTTGATATTACTGATTCGAATTCACAGTTCGTCTACGTTTTATTACATTTTTCATTGACAACAAGAAACATTTTATTAAGAAAAGAGCGCACATTAGCTCAAGAAAATCACTTTGATATATTTTTTATATTTAAAATAGATGACTTCTTTCAAGTAATGCTTCAGTACATAAGATATTATCCCTACGTTTCGTGAAAGCTGTGAATAAGCGAGGATGAGCAAAGCGTTGATTAATAAAAAAATAGATTCTGAGTTTATGGACCCTGGCTGTATTCATCAAACTTATTCCAAGTTCAGTATTCCTACTCTATGTTCCTCTATAGGCTGAGTAATAATGAGTCCGCATAAAATTATAATGTGATCATTGCCTTCTAATACCTCATATTCCAGCAGTTTCCTGTGCCTCAGGTATGGAATTTTTTTTTCTATCTCACTGCTGTTAAAAGCAAGACACAACATGAAATTCTGTTAACGACAAAAACAGCTGACAAACCACACTCTGTAAGTCATGGGAGTATTTCGCCTATAGATAGCAGGATCATCAACTTGTAATTTTAACATTGTACATTTTGTTCTGTCATCTACATTGAGGGATAAAAACGCATTACATTTTCGTTAGTTTTTCACTGAATTACCGTGTTCCATGACTGACTGTTTACGTTCTATCACTCTTGCACTAGTTGCAGTTGTTTCAATTTTGCCATTCCAAAGGAGAAAATTTTAATGTCAACGAGTGTATACCGGTGTGGGGAGGGTCGTAATTTATTTGTGAAAGTTAAAAATAGAAAGGAAACGTCAACTTTACAGTTTTGAATTGCTAATGTGTGCCTACAATTCTACATGTGTAATTTTGGTGCAATTATTTCATCTCCAACTAACAGTTCTCTTACGCTAACACTGTTGCGATTCATTGTACTACTTTTATGTTTCTTTTTGAAATTATTTTTGATTCAAGCGACTACTATTACAAATTCGTTCGATTTTTTAGGCCTCTGCTTCTTAGCTTCGGTCGTTTGCAGACATCTCCAAACTGTTCCGAATGTATAATGTAAGTTGGTTCGTCACTAAGCTTTAAGTTCGAATTTTCAAAACTTCTTTGTTTCATATTTTGAGTTTTCATCAATACGTTTCTCATCCTTTTGTCGTGATGTTTTACTTTTTGCTGGCAGTTGCTCCAGGGAAGAGAGCCGAGTTTTACTACATTGAGCTTTTCGGTCAATATGACATATCCTTCGTCTGCAGATACATACGAATCTACTTGTACCCCAAACATCACCTTATGTTTTCTTTCTTTTTCCAGAAATAACAACAAGATATAGAGACTGACTTAGCAATTCCTACCCACCACCTATAACAAATTACAAACATAGAAATTCTTCTACAGAATAGAATGAGTTGTCAAGGGGAAACTTTTTGAATTTGTTTTCAAATTTTACCTTTGCTGTCTGTTACACATTTTATATCACTGGGTAAGTGGTAAGAAATTATAGTGCTGTGCACCCCTTTCTGTACTAAAGACAACCTTAATATTGAGTTCTGAATTTCATTTTTTCTTCTGCTATTGTAATTGTCTTCCTCGTTGTTCGTTTTGAACTGTAGTGGATTATTTACAACAGACTTCATTAGGGAATAAATATACTGTGACGTAGTAGTCAGAATGCCAAACTCCTTAAACAGATGCCGACAAGATGATAGCGGGTGAGCACCACATATTATCTTACAGCACGAGTTTGGTCAATGAAGACCTTCTTTCTTAAAGATGAGTTACCCCAGAACATTATTCCATATGACATTAGTGAATGAAAATAAGCAGAATATGACAACATACTGATTTCTCTCTCCCCGAACTTTGCAGCGATTCTAAGTTCAAATGTGGTTGAAGTAAGTTGTTTTAGGAGTTACAAAATGCGTTTATTTTCCAATTTAATTCCTCGTATGAATACTTAATAAGTTTGAAGTTTCCATCTTACGTATTACTTTATCACCATTTGTTACACTCATCACTGGTGCAGTACCCATAGAGGTGCAGAACTGAATAAGATGTGTCATTGTGAAATTCAAGGTGAGACTATTCGAAGAAAACCAATCAATGATACTTTTGAGAACTTTGTTCACTATTTCTTCCCTTGTTGTATGTATACTGGGAGTGTTTACAATACTAGTGCCATTTTCAAACAGAACTACTTCCGCTTGTTGTACAGTAGACGGTAAATCATTTACATATATGAGAAACAGTAGTGTACCTAAGATTGAGTCGTGGGGAACCCCATATGTGACTTCTCCCCACTCAAAATCATGTCCCTGAATTCTGTTGGTTGAGTTACTACTAAGTACAACTTTCTGCATTCTTTTGGTTAAATGTAACATGAACCACTGGTTGGCTGTTCCATCAATCCCATACAACTTCAATTTATCTAAGAGTATACTACGATGATTCACACAATCAAGTCCGTTGCATAGGTCACAGAAAATACCTACCGGTGCTATTTTGTTGCTTGATGCTTGTAATATCCGATGTGTGAATTTGAAAAAGGCATTCTCAGTAGAGCAACCGTTCTGATACTGTTCTAGAATACATCACCTTCTAAAAAATTTTGGAAAATGATGTCAGCAGTGAAATAGGTCGGTAGTTACTGACGTCTCTCTTATCACCATTCTTAAAGAGAATTTAACAACGGCATGTTTTAGTCTCTCTGGAAAAGCTCCATGAGTTAGAGATACATTACATTATTCGGACAATACCGGACTTATTATATGGGAACAAATACTTAGTACCACATTGGAAACACCATCAAAACCCGAAGAGCTTTCATTCTTGAGAGAATGTATGACTCTCTTAATTTCTGAAGTAGAAGTTGGTGGTACATTCAAATGATGTAATTTTATCAGAGTTACTTCTTCAACACTTTTCTCTTGAACTGGTGGTGCCTATGCTCTCTACTATGTTTAAGAAATGATTATTAAATACATATGCTACCTGTGACTTGTGACTTACAAGCCTTCCACTCAATGCAATAGTAACGTTTTCTGTGGTTTGTTGTCCTGTCTCTTGCTTCACTATATTCCATATGTTGTCAGATGTACTGATATCTGATATTATCTGCCTGTTTCTTGACTTTTTATAACTTTTCTTAGTAATTCTGAGTGGTTTTTGTAGAGCGCAACTACTGCAGGGTTTCTACTTGTTTTCGCCAGTATATTTTTCGAATAGTAAACAAACGTTAAAGATTGGCAATTTGGCAACACTGTAATCACATGTACGATAAGTATATCTGGAAGTATTGCGAGAAGGGCTGTAAATTTGGTGCCGTGTTCTAGGATTTGGCTTAGCATACCGGAGGTCAAGGGTATGATTCTGGGTCGAAGCTTATTTGTCATTATTTGCTAGAAGTAGTCTGCCTGGTACGGTGTCTGGCACCTTAATCGTCACATACTTATAACAGTGGGTCTTCTACAAAACATTTGCATTCATGTACTGTGAACACAGACATGGAAATATAATCGTTTTCATTGGTCAGCTGTTAGAGAAGCCTTTTGCGCGTCGTGGACGTGATTGTTTCACGCCACTGCATCTACTAGATTCCAGACCTGTTTTCTGTGTTCCCTCGCCCAATAGTCCCGTCGAAATTATTTGCAAAACACCTTGCTAGCCATACTGACGACGTAAGGCCGTAACGAAATATAATGGCTAGAATAATTAATCGATGAGACCATTTAGGGGGGGAGGGGGAAGGGGGGAGAGGGAAGGGGGGAGGGGGAGGTTTCACACAAGAAAGTTTGGATTGTAGCAGATGCAGTAGTGTGAGACAACCCGTGTCCACGACATGCAAAAGGTTTCTTTGAAATCTGACCAATGAAACCGATTGTAGTTCCGTTTCTGTGTTTGTAACACTTAACTGCAAACGTTTTGTAGAAGGCACACTGTAATCGTTGTATGACGATTAAGACGCCAGATACCTTACCAATCTGAATACTTTTAGCAAATAAGTAAGCCCGTGCCCACTATCGAACCCTTTAGCTCGTGCATCCTAACCCAAAACACTTTTGACTGCCCCAACTGCACAGCGCTACGCCGGTCTCCTGATAGAGGTAGCTACAATCCACGTGTTGCCAGATAGCTAATTTTAACGTCCATTTATTTTCCGAAATATGCGCAGGACGAAATTTTGTGACAGACATTTCTGTACTGTCAGTATATAAATAATGGTGCTGCTAAGTCCGAGTGCCGGAATTTTTCATCATCCTGTGTAATACTTAAAAAGTACAAGCGAAAAATTCCCTGGTTAATTTTTTTTCCATGTTTGCACTGTTAAAGAATACTGTGTACTTTCTTTGTTTAAAACATTACCCATTTGCTAAAATTCATCATAATTACCACACAATATTACCTTATCTGATTCTCAAAAGTCTTTCTTTCTAATAACAGGTGCATTTTACAGGTGTAGTGAAGATTTAAGACAGTAGCAGTCCGAGCGATGTTCCGGCGGAAATTGTTCGGTATGACGGCACATAACGGAGCCCCGGCCTGCGGGCTGCAGCTCCTGATTTACTGCCATCGCGATAGAGCGACGCAGCGCGGGATTACGCAGTTGGCTGCAGTCGTAACGTCATTACGTACGCGCGGCTGACTCCAGAACCCATTAATCTTCTGCCTCAGATACCACTGTCACACCGGCGCTAGAAACTTGGTTTTATCAGAGTTAAAGTGCTAGGCGCCGCCACACGTAATAGCTAATAAGCCAAGGTGTGTGCAAATATGGAAGTTCGAAGGCGTCTGCAAGTCTCTTACTGGTGGACAACGCCCTACGCAATGCATTTGAAGCAACCGTGCAGACGTCACATTTTAGCGTGTAAGCGAGGTACCATTATGTAGACGAGTTTTATTACTTTCCACAGTCGGAATTGTTGTTGTTCTAAATTGTAAGCATAATCTCCAACCTATAGAAAAGTGGTTCAAATGGCTCTAAGCACTATTGGATATTAACGTCTGATGTCGTGAGTCCCCTAGACTTAGAACTACTTACACCTAAGGACAACACACACATCCATTCCCAAGGCAGGATTCGAACCTGCGACCGTAGCAGCAGAGCGGTTCCGGACTCAAGCGCCTAGAACTGCTCGGCCACGACGGCCGGCACCTTTAAAATGACCGACATTTTCTTGTAGCTTTAATTGAGTCCCGGATTTTTGACAGTGTTGCCATTATAAATTTCCGTCTACATGACTACTATGCAATTGCTTGGCAGATGGCAGAGTATTTACGAGCCATCTTCAGACTATTATTCTACCGTTTCACTCTCGAAATGCGCGCGATAAACAGAAAACTTACATCTTTCCACGGGAGATTTGAATTTTCCTATTTATTAGCATGACCATTTTACCTGTGTAGGTGGGTGTCTGCAAAACATTTTCTCATTCGGAGGAGAGAACTGCTGATGTGATTCCGTGAAAACGCTTCTGTTCTAAATATTGTCACCATGACTCGCATATCATACCTCAGAAATAGTAGAAAGCGAACTTTCCTTCTTTGATGTTGTTGCATGCTAGTCTTGTAAAGGGCAGAACACGGATAAATTTTTCGGAGTCCCGGAGCGAAGCTATCTCGCTACATTACGGCAACGTCGAAACGAGGCTCCCGCGATGGAAATATTTCTTCACAGAGACTGGGTCAGGGCAAAATACAACATCGTCGTTTTTGGCGTGCCAGGCAGCAAGCTCCGTCAGAATGTAATGGGTCGTAGTTGTCAAACATGGCCGCGTCGTGATGAAAGAAAGGCTACGGCGACTTTAACAAACGGTATCAAGAGACTTTACGAACCAGTTCTATGGCCTGACAAACTTGTTAAGCAAGCACAACACAAGGAAAACCGATGATACCTTCATAATAGAAAGCCCGATGGGATCATGACGAATGAAGTTAGGTAAACATTAGCCACTTCGCTCCATCAACACCTCAGCAGTTTAGCTCATAAGTCAGTCGGTCAGACAGATCGTTGGTGTACATCACGTTCGCACTCGATTTTCTGATTGCAGCGAAATGACATCTGGCATAAGTCTGGTGTGGATTTCCTGCACGCTACGGACAACAACAGCTGCTACTGGGAGAGATAGCTACCTCGCCATATCACCAGTCGCAGAGTCCAACAGTATAGTCCACCTCCGTCGCGGATGGGAGGACCTGGAGTTCCTTCCGTCCCACCGGTATCAGGACACCAGCGTTCCTGACATTCCAGTGGACTAAATATGGCCAACCCGGACAGCAGGCCAATATTATCCAACTTCAGAGCTACACAGCAACCTTCATTGCGGTATGGCGGATGACGAAGAAGGGTGGTGAGCGGGAGGGGACAGAGTACCTTCCAAGTTGGCGTGTGTGAGTTCAGTACAATCGCCGCCGCCAGCCACTACCACTGTGTCTCTGTACAGCTGGAGCTGGGGCCACCGCACGCGGCGAACCGCCAGTGCAGCAGCCGGCTGGAACGAAGTCTGCCGTTACAGCTGCCGTGAGGGGGCTGAAGGCTGCTTACGACGCGATTCCTCAGCATGCACTGACAGACGCAACTCCAGCCACTAGACGAGACCTACCCTAATTTTTATGGAAATAAATAACAAATTCTGAATCCTCATTCACTGTGCCTACCGGCCATTACGTCACTGCCATTCTTCTGAGGAAAACTGTTGAGCATGGAACTACGAGAGTGCCTCCTGAAGCAGAATCAACTCTACTAATACCCTCTGAATAGTCGCGTCTTGCAATATTTTTCTCTCCGTCAGTCCTACCTAGTAAGTGAAGGTGTTCACAAAAGCCAAGAAGTTTGTTACGAAAGTGTGGCGATTCAGTCTTCTCACACATCGGAATTTTCGACTGAACTGATTGAATGTCATATTAATTCAGCTAAAACTTAAGCGGTCTACAGGGTGTAAAATTAATCTCTTCCCGTCGACAATAATTCTTCAGTTGTTATTGTTGTTTTCTCGTCCACGCGCTTGGCTTAGTTCGTTAGCTGAAGGTCGCAATCGGCAGTTTGAATTGGTTTGACGTGCTCGGGAAAGGCATGAGTCGAGTGTGTTCAGAGATGATCCAGACATGATCCGGCAGTATTTTCAGTCTAATTATTCGCGAAATGTTTTCAGAGTCTTAAAAGTTTCATTGTGATTCAGCTGATCTCGTGCTGTGGCATACGGGATGCTACTAAATCTGAGTGTAGTTCAATCAGTTTCGAACAAGCAACTATATCAATAATAAATCATACAATCTGTGATCCGCCAATAGCTGTTACTAAACCTCGCAATACCAAGGGGGAGGGGGAGTAGGGGTAGTGTGTGCCCACCTTTTTTAAATATTGTTATGTAGTCATGGTGCCGTATATTTTTAATTTGTGAAAAGATTTTACATTGTTGTTAATGATTTCTTGTGACAGATTAAGTATTTGCCTTGAATTTTTCGGTAGACTGAACCCAAAAATTAAAATGTTAGTCGTAAAGGTGCCCGTTACACACAAGAAATGTAATATTCATGTTTTCATGTTCACGACAGTTCTTACACATCTATTGCTCTTTAAAATGTATGTTGTGAATAAAAGTCAAGGACAATTAACGAAATATGTATTTTTTTGAAATGTTTGTAGCGGTATTAATATCGCCTCTTAGTTATAGGAAATACATTGGTATTGCTAAAGTTACTCTAAACGACATTTTCAGTTTCTGAAATCTACCCATTTCAAAAGTTTGTTGTTAATGATACTTAACAAATAGTAACGAAATTTATTTTTACTTGTTTTTTTTGTGGTCGACATAAGGAATCACCTATTGGTACTACACGTTGTGATTAATACGTTGGTATTGCTAGAATTAAATGAACACGCCGTGGTTCACTTTGCAAAATAGTTACAAAGAAATCGCATAATAGGGTACAGGGATGTGAGGAGGACGAATGTAGCAGTACTCTTAATTTGACAAACGGTACTGGTGTATGTGGACGCAAGTAACAAGGACGTCGCATTCTGGAACAGTTACCGGATACGGAGACCGATCGGCAAAGTCGACGGAAAGTGAGTGATTTTGGGATTTTCGGTGGCGTTTCTGTTCTTAGGAAACATTAGACAGAAAAAAGTTATAGATTGGGAACTATTACCTTGATTGTAAATTACATGAACGGTGTGCTCGTTTAATTAACAATCGCTAGTGAAGTTGAGAATCATTGCATAATTAATAAGGAGAATAATGTCGATCTGAAGAGAGTTAACTGGAGTTGTATTAGTTAATCAGGTATAGTTAACAGCAGTCAAGCTGTGTAAGCAACTGTAAATGAAGCTTTAATTTCGAACATAGAAACTCACCTGAGCAGGAATCCACCTGAATCATGTTGATATTGTAAAAAGATGTGAAATGAAATTGAAATATTTATAGGAAATATATGAGGAACTGAAAGAAGAAAAATCAAAACTTGAACAAATGGCTATATGATAATGATAAAGAGTTGAAGGATTTATGAATAGATTAGAATAAAGTGTTAGGTCAAACAGTAATTGATACTCGTAATGATATGTGTGGTGACGTTGTAGCACTTCCAGATTTGTTCCTGTAGGAGGCCGAGCACATACTTCAACACGCATTCGAAATTAGTAGTTTACCTTATTTGAGGTGTAATACTTAACTTCACAAAGAATCCCTGTTCACGTATGATATGTAGTTGATACTGTCGTTGTGGCCTAACACTTAGCAATTTGTTTTACATATGACGATAGTCCTCCCCCCATGAACCATGGACGTTGCCGTTGGTGAGGAGGCTTGCGTGCCTCAGCGATACAGATAGCCGTACCGTAGGTGCAACCACAACGGAGGGGTATCTGTTGAGAGGCCAGACAAACGTGTGGTTCCTGAAGAGGGGCAGCAGCCTTTTCAGTAGTTGCAAGGGCAACAGTCTGGATGATTGACTGATCTGGCCTTGTAACAATAACCAAAACGGTCTTGCTGTGCTGGTACTGCGAACGGCTGAAAGCAAGGGGAAACTACGGCCGTAATTTTTCCCGAGGGCATGCAGCTTTACTGTATGATTAAATGATGATGGCGTCCTCTTGGGTAAAATATTCCGGAGGTAAAATAGTCCTCCATTCGGATCTCCGGGCGGGGACTACTCAAGAGGATGTCGTTATCAGGAGAAAGAAAACTGGCGTTCTACGGATCGGAGCGTGGAATGTCAGGTCCCTTAATCGGGCAGATAGGTTAGAAAATTTGAAAAGGGAAATGGATAGGTTAAAGTTAGATATAGTGGGAATTAGTGAAGTTCGGTGGCAGGAGGAACTAGACTTCTGGTCAGGTGACTACAGGGTTATAAACA
Source organism: Schistocerca americana (assembly GCF_021461395.2). Taxonomy (NCBI): domain Eukaryota; kingdom Metazoa; phylum Arthropoda; class Insecta; order Orthoptera; family Acrididae; genus Schistocerca; species Schistocerca americana. Next base: position 72,129,538 of record NC_060119.1, read on the forward strand.
CAAAGTCAAATAGGGGTAATGAAGGAGTAGGTTTAATAATGAATAGGAAAATAGGAGCGCGGGTAAGCTACTACAAACAGCTTAGTAAACGCATTATTGTGGCCAAGATAGATACGAAGCCCACACCTACTACAGTAGTACAAGTTTATATGCCAACTAGCTCTGCAGATGACGAAGAAATTGAAGAAATGTATGATGAAATAAAAGAAATTATTCAGATAGTGAAGGGAGACGAAAATTTAATAGTCATGGGTGACTGGTATTCGAGTGTAGGAAAAGAGAGAGAAGGAAACGTAGTACGTGAATGTGGATTGGGGCTAAGAAATAAAAGAGGATGCCGCCTGGTAGAATTTTGCACAGAGCACAACTTAATCATAGCTAACACTTGGTTTAAGAATCGTGATAGAAGGTTGTATACATGGAAGAACCCTGGAGATACTAAAAGGTATCTGATACATTATATAATGGTAAGACAGAGATTTAGGAACCAGGTTTTAATTTGTAAGACATTTCCAGGGTCAGATGTGGACTGTGACCACAATCTATTGGTTAAGACCTGTAGATTAAAACTGAAGAAACTGCAAAAAGGTGGGAATTTAAGGAGATGGGACCTGGATAAACTGAAAGAACCAGAGGTTGAACAGAGTTTCAGGGAGAGCATAAGGGAACAATTGACAGGAATGGGGGAAAGAAATACAGTAGAAGAAGAATGGGTAGCTTTGAGGGATGAAGTAGTGAAGGCAGCAGAGGATCAAGTGGGTAAAAAGACGAGGGCTAGTAGAAATCCTTGGGTAACAGAAGAAATATTGAATTTAATTGATGAAAGGAGAAAATATAAAAATGCAGTAAATGAAGCAGGCCAAAAGGAATACAAACGTCTCAAAATGAGATCGACAGGAAGTGCAAAATGGCTAAGCAGGGATGGCTAGAGGACAAATGTAAGGATGTAGAGGCTTATCTCACTAGGGGTAAGATAGATACTGCCTACAGGAAAATTAAAGAGACCATTGGAGATAAGAGAACCACTTGTATGAACATCAAGAGCTCAGATGGATACCCAGTTCTAAGCAAAGAAGGGAAAGCAGAAAGCTGGAAGGAGTATATAGAGGGTCGATACAAGGGCGATGCACTTGAGGACAATATTATGGAAATGGAAGAGGATGTAGATGAAGATGAAATGGGAGATAGGATACTGCGTGAAGAGTTTGACAGAGCACTGAAAGACCTGAGTCGAAACAAGGGCCCCGGAGTAGACAACATTCCATTGGAACTACTGACGGCCTTGGGAGAGCCAGTCCTGACAAAACTCTACCATCTGGTGAGCAAGATGTATGAAACAGGCGAAATACCCTCAGACTTCAAGAAGAATATAATAATTCCAATCCCAAAGAAAGCAGGTGTTGACAGATGTGAGAATTACCGAACAATCAGTTTAATAAGCCACAGCTGCAAAATACTAACACGAATTCATTACAGAGGAATGGAAAAACTAGTAGAAGCCAACCTCGGGGAAGATCAGTTTGGATTCCGTAGAAATACTGGAACACGTGAGGCAATACTTACCTTACGACTTATCTTAGAAGAAAGATTAAGGAAAGGCAAACCTACGTTTCTAGCATTTGTAGACTTAAAGAAAGCTTTTGACAATGTTGACTGGAATACTCTCTTTCAAATTCCAAACGTGGCAGGGGTAAAATACAGGAAGCGAAAGGCTAATTACAATTTGTACAGAAACCAGATGGCAGTTATAAGAGTCGAGGGACATGAAAGGGAAGCAGTGGTTGGGAAGGGAGTAAGACAGGGTTGTAGCCTCTCCCCGATGTTATTCAATCTGTATATTGAGCAAGCAGTGAAGGAAACAAAAGAAAAATTCGGAGTAGGTATTAAAATCCATGGAGAAGAAATAAAAACTTTGAGGTTCGCCGATGACATTATAATTCTCTCAGAGACAGCAAAGGACTTGGAAGAGCAGTTGAACGGAGTGGATAGTGGTTTGAAGGGAGGATATAAGATGAACATCAACAAAAGCAAAACGAGGATAATGGAATGTAGTCGAACTAAGTCGGGTGATGTTGAGGGTATTAGATTAGGAAATGAGACACTTAAAGTAGTAAAGGAGTTTTGCTATTTGGGGAGCAAAATAACTGATGATGGTCGAAGCAGAGAGGATATAAAATGTAGACTGGCAATGGCAAGGAAAGCGTTTCTGAAGAAGAGAAATTTGTTAACATCGAGTATAGATTTAAGTGTCAGGAAGTCTTTTCTGAAAGTATTTGTATGGAGCGTAGTCATGTATTTAAGTGAAACATGGACGGTAAATAGTTTGGACAAGAAGAGAATAGAAGATTTCGAAATGTGGTGCTACAGAAGAATGCTGAAGATTAGATGGGTAGATCACATAACTAATGAGGAGGTACTGAATAGGATTGGTGAGAAGAGGAGTTTGTGGCACAACTTGACCAGAAGAAGGGATCGGTTGGTAGGACATGTTCTGAGGCATCAAGGGATCACCAATTTAGTGTTGGAGGGCAGCGTGGAGGGTAAAAATCGTAGGGGGAGACCAAGAGATGAATACACTAAGCAGATTCAGAAGGATATAGATTGCAGTAGGTACTGGGAGATGAAGAAGCTTGCACAGGATAGAGTAGCGTGGAGCGCTGCATCAAACCAGTCTCAGGACTGAAGACCACAACAACTACAACACGACGATAGTCTTAATATCGTTTTTTCTTCTCATCAGTCTTCTGACTGGTTTGATGCGGGCCTCCACGAATTCCTCTCCTGTGCCAGCCTCTTCATCTCAGAGTAGCCCTTGCAACCGACGTTCACAATTATTTACTGGATGTATTTCAGTCTCTGTCTTCCTTTACAGTTTTTGCTCTTTTCGTCTCCCTCTAGTACCACGGAAGTCATTGCCTAGAGTTTTAAGAGATGTTCTGTCATACCGTCCCTTCTTCTTGTCAGTGTTCCACATATTCCTTTCCTCGTGGATTCTGCAGAGAATCCCCTCATTCCTTGCATTATCAGTCGACCTAATTTTCAACATTTGTCTGTACACCACATCTGAAAAGCGTCGACTCCCTTCATTTCCGATTTTCCCACCGTATGTGTTTCTTTACCACAGAATACTCTGTTCAAAACGTTTCTTCTCAGAAATGTGTTCCTCAAATTAAGGCGTAGCAGACTCCAGCAATGCCCCTTTTTCCACTGCTTACCTGCTTTTAATGGCTTCCTTGCACCATCCTGCAATGGTTATTTTGCTGCCTAGGTCGTAGAATTTCTTACCTGCGTCTATTTCGTGTTGTTAACATTGTCGCTGTTCTCATTTCTTCTCGTTACTTTCGTCTAGCTTCGATTTACTCTCAATCCATATTCTGAATTCATTAGACTGTTCATTCCAGTCAGAAGATCATGTAATTAGTCTTCACTTTCACCCAGGACAGAAATGTCATTAGCGAATCGTATCATTGATATCCCATTACCTTGATTTTAATCCCATTCGTGAATCTTTCTTTTGTTTCCATCTTTGCTTCTTCGGTGTACAGATTGAACAGTAGACTACATCCCTTTATTACACCCCTTATTATCCGAGCGCTTCCTTAGCGATTCTTCTAGTCTTGTTATACCCTATTGGTTTTTGTACTTATTGTATATTACCCGACTCTCTGTACAGCTTACCCCTAGTTTTCTCACTATTTCGAATAACTTGCACCATTTTACACCGTCAAACGATTGCCAGGTCGACAAATTCTATGAACGTGTCTTGACTTTTCTTTAATGAGGTTTCCATCATCAACCGCAGAATCAGAATGGCCTCTCTACCGCCTTTACCTTTCCTAAAGCTAAAATAATCGTCATCTAACACGTCTTCAGTTTCTTCTACATTGTACACTTGACTAAACTTTGATTCACTGTTCTGAGTTCTAACACAACTTCCGCTCGTGGATGAGAGGTAAGGCGACGCTATCGTCGTAGTCGATGAGTAGCAAGAGAGCCGTACATGATCTGCTGAGCGGAATGAACAGTTTAATGAGTGCACAGTATGGACTGAGAATAAATTGAAGAAAGAAGACGGTAATGAGAAGTAGAAGAAATGAGAATAGTGAGAAACCTAACATCAGGATCGACGATCACGAAGTAGACGAAGTTGAGGAATTCTGATACCTAGGTAGTAAAATAACCAATGACGGACGGAGTAAGGAGGACATCAAAAGCAGACTAGTTATGGCAAGAAATGCATTCTTGGACAAGAGAAGTCTACTAGTATTAAATATCGGTCTTAATTTGAGGATATAATTGTTGAGAATATACATCTGGCGTACAGCATTGTTTGGTAGTGAAACGTGGACTGTGGGAAAATCGGAACAGAAGAAAATCGAAGCATTCGAGATGTGCAGCTACAGACGAATGTTGAAAATTAGGTGGACTGATAAGGTAAGGCATGAGGAGGTTCTGCGCAGAATCGGAAAGGAACCTGTGGAAAACATTGATAAGGAGAAGGGATAGGATGATAGGACATCTGTTAAGACATGAGGGAATGACTTCCATGGTACTGGGGGGAGCTGTAGAGGGCAAAATCTGTGGGGGAAGATAGAGATTGGAACACATCCAATAATTGAGGACGTAGGTTGCAAGTGGTACTCTGTGCTTTGCGATGAAGAGGCAGAGGTAAAGGACAGGAGAGGATATCGTGGAAGGGCGCAAGGGCGACGTTCTGCATTACTGTTGGTGAACAATTATGGTGAACATAAGTAACAGCACTGCCGTGATAGTGAATTTCCAGAAACACTCTTGTGGAAATCAATATGATCATCTGTTTCAAGTCCGGAATTGCTATAGTGAACGTATGAGTTGTCCAGAAATTAGCAGGGTCAGAGTCAAACTTTTCTGCTGGTGTTAAAAGGATTTGAGGATACTTTTCATACCACCATTAGCTTCAGAAACGCACATTTCTTGTTGGTTGAAATAACTATTCACTTCAAAAAAGCACTAGTTAATGTTTTCATAAAGTTTTTGCGAATCATTTCATATTCATTCGTGTTCTGTTTGTTATAATTATCTTTAAATTGTGCAAAATTACTGTAATAATCGATAGAACATTACTACGCTTTTAACTCGTATTAAATATTTTTATTTGTGTACACCTCCACTTTAGGACCCACAGCTACAGCTTAAATCATTGACATTTGCACTGTTATTTGTAGCTTGGATCTTAAAGGTAAGTCTGGCTCATAATTAGTTTCTTGGTTCAGGGGAACATTTCACACGCACACATGTAGAGTTTTACAGTACACCATTTAAACCAGCTTCTCAGCATGCTCCTACTGACATGTCTAGCTTTAAGTATCCGTTTCTGTATCAAAAGTTGTAACTCAGACTGGTGATCTCCGTAAAAAACTGAAACAGAACTCCACCCGAATAAGCCATGAAGGTCCAATGGTACCGACCGGCCTCTGTGTCATCCTCAACCCACAGGAATCTATGGACAGGGATATGGAGGAGAATATGAACAGAAGTTTAGATGAATAGATCACATAACTAACGAGGAGGTACTGAATATAATTAGGGGGAGGAGAAATATGTGGCACAAATTGACTAGAAGAAGGGATCGGTTGGAACGACATGTTCTGAGGCATCAAAGATCACCAATTTAGTACTGGAGTACAGTGTGTAGGGATAAAATCGTAGAGGGATACCAAGAGCTGAATACTCTACGCAGATTCAGAAGGATGTAGGTTGCACTAGGTACTGGGAGATAAAGAGCTTGCACAGGTTAGAGTAGCATGGAGTGCTGCATCAAACCAGTCTTTGGAATGAAGACCACAACAACAACATATGGTCAGCAAACCTGCTCTCCTGACTGCACGTCAGTTTACGAGACCGGAGCTGCTATTGGTCAATCAAGTTGCTTCTCAGTTCGCCTTACAAGGGCTGAGTGAAACCCACTTGCCAACAGCACCAAACTTCAGTCATCTGATGGGAACCCATGTTACTACTATGGCAAAGCCATTGGTGATCTCCCTAAACCCACTGAATTACACACAATCTCATAAACTCCAGGGATAGCTCTACCAATCTTATAAAAAAGGGACAACTATCTTTAATTTCAGTCAGTCTGCCTGTGGCACTATCAGGGGCAACACGAGTAGTAATGCAACAGCACTGCTGGCACATATTGTTTGTGCAGGTAGCCTGTATGAGGAGCTAGTTTGCACTCAGGGGCAAACCTGTTGTTCTCCTTTGAGTGACAGGCCTTGAACCTATTGTTCTGCTAAGAGGATCCTACCTTTCGATTGACATGTCCTTAACGTATTGTACCCCACCCCTCCACACCTTCCTCTCCTCTGTACCACTTCCCCTCAGGAAACCTCCAACGCTTCCACTTTCCCCATCAGTGACACAACCACACTTTTGATGTAAATTTGATTGACTAATTAATTAAATCAATCAAATAGCTAAATCCGCCCTGTGGGAACATCGTCCCCCCCCCCCTGAGTCCCCCTCCCTCTCCCCAAAATTGGTGGGAAAAGAACTAGACTGGAGTGTATTGAATACTGTTTAAACAATTTACACATGGTATGGAAAATTGTCTAATTATTTATGGCAATGTATGTAATGTTGTTTCTTTATTTGCTTAAGGAATTTGTCTCGAAATTGATTGCACTTTGGAAAAATTGTTTAAACAATTTAGACAATGTATGGAATATTGTTTCTTTAATTAAATTGATCAGTTGATATATTCCTCTCCATCTGGTATATCCCCATCCACCTCCCTCTCCCCACCCATCCCCTACATGGTAATTGGTGACTCTTTGGTGGAGAGAAGGATCTCATGACCGGATATTCAACGCTACATTGTTTATTTATAGAAAAACTGTTTGCAGGGGTTAGATTTCTCTTGTCTATCATTCTCTACTGTTTCGAAAGATGAAGGTATTGTAGCAAGTAATTAAATCGATCGCTTTTTTTCATTCCAGTCACACAAGGAATTCTGTCATTACACAAATATTGCACATAATTACACTGATAAAAATATTTCAGTCTCGAAGCATGTGCCATCCACTGCCAGTAGTCGGGGTATACCAGCAGCACTGGAAAGCAACAATGAGGCTGTCAGCTGCCGAGCCACTGCAGTTGTCTGTTCGCATCCCACAAGCATGAGGTGGTGGCACTCGTTACATACTTGAGAACTTAGATATTTCTGTCGAAAAATGTGTTTACCTAGCCAACGTGTATGTGCATACAGAGAACAAAGCGAACACAATGCAAATGTAAGATATACGGGAGAAGGTGACTGGATGTATCTGAGTACAGTGCTACACTGTGTCATCCAACCAGAAAAATAGCGCATTAGGGTTACATGCTGGCAGCAATTTTAGAACACGGAACAAGGAGTGATGTCATGATCACATGGCTAAACGTGACAAAATCGATAGGATTACAAAAAAATGACGGAAGTTATGTATAAATGGAGAGAGACTACATCGAAATACAGAGAATTGAGGAGGCACTTCGTGTCTTCTGTTTAGTGCAGAACAGTTCTTGTACATTGGAACGAATACGCGATGGCAAGAGGAAAACGGGAATACGTTGACGTGGAAGCAAAGGGAAGCAGGGAAGGAGTTATTTTTGTTGTCGAGGAAGGCATTCTGCTGTCTATTGAGGTAATAGCGACACGCGAGTAGGCTACTGTATTTGACGCTTTCAAGGAAAAAAAGAGAACAATCTGCCTGCATTAAAGGATGACAGATAGTGGATAGAGTGGTCGGTTGAGATGGAGTTGTAATGAGGTATGATTTTATGGTAGACCGATGATGCATCCTAGAGAGTGACGGAGATGTTGCTGCAGATCATTAGACCATTTTCTACCGTTTTTCTGTCAGGATGCATCAGTTTTGTGACAGTCTGCGTTTGAATTGTTTACAACCGCTTGTTATTTGTGTGACTTACAGCACTGGCTACTTGCGATCGTTAACAGCAAACCTCTCTGTCATCACAGGACTTCCCTCTCATGTGTGATGAAAAGTGACCATCCTGTTTCGACACATTCGTCTAAATGAACGAAATGTGAGGTAATCCATTCCTTTGTCACATCTTGGGAATAAAATGGAGACTTCAGTTTGGTAACTAAGGTGATTATAATGGTGACAGGTGTTTGTGAGGCACTGCAATCCCCATGTACACATCTGCTTGAGAGATGTCCTGTTTACGGAATTAGTGGTGGCATGACATGTAATTTCACATGTCAAACGACAGTGCTAAGCATTCATATGTTTCCTTGTAAGACGTATTCTCCGTTACTAACGATCATTTAATATAGGACTGATGCGACCATAGTATAATTTCTAAACTATGATCGGATGTGAACAGTGGACGCTATAGACCTCTGGAAAGCTATATTGTGCACGTACCACACAGAACTGATATTCTAAGGAAGCAGATTTTTCATTTTACAGTTTGTCACCATAGTTTATCGTAGAGAAACCTGCGACAAGAATGTGTGACATGTGCTGGAAACATATTTCTTACATTGGAATATCAACAGCGTTGCATTCCACATGACTAGTTGGTCAGAAACTGCAACGATCTAACATTGTAGCCTGTTTTAAGTGCATAACCGTGTAGCCTTATGAGTGTGTGAGTTTACGTTCTCTTTCCAATACCTTCTTGGTACTGATCCCAGATACTAGAACGATACTTTAGAATAGATAGAATACTTGATTTACATAAAACGCTTCGAACTCCATGCGTTGAAGCTCCAGTGGAACAGCAGTTACGGACTCAGTACGCTCCATACATTCACGAAATGCGGAATGTAGCGGTCTACTTGTGGTCTGCTGCAGATTAAGTCAGTGACAATGCTGCAAGATGGGCTGGTCAAAGACAGTCGAGGAGATCTTTCAAACTTTATCCTAAGAATGCGAGAATTTGTAGCGACTCCCATCCACATAGAGAAAAATTGTAAATTACTTATTATATTCGAAGTGCTAGAAATATGTAGATCGCTGTCTGGTATAGTTTGATGTATATGTTCGAGAGTTAACAATGAATAGACGTACTTCACAGTCATCTATCTACGTTCGCAATGGTACTCGCAATATAGGGGTGGGGCGGTTTAGCAATGATACAGAATCTGGGAAGAATACTGTTGCAGCGTTTGTGTTGAAACTCCTGTAAAATTGCTAAAATTCTTTGCACTCTCAACTGTGATACTTATTATTACAGTAGATCGACGGTGTCTTTTCCATCCCATCCATTCATTGGTACGCTGTTGATTACCACACAATGGCTGACTGTGATCGCTTGGTTGAGATGTAGAAAGATTCGTGATGGAGGGGTGACAACTTCTGGGGTTGGGTAGCACCGAAACAGTGATCAAGTGCATGACTGCAGTGTGAGGAATCAATCGAAACGGAACACTGAGATTTAGCTATCCCTTTGACTATCACAGATGAATTTAAATGTAGAGGCCATAAATCACCTTGGGACAGCAGTTTGGGAACGTAGCACAATGCCGCAAAACTTTTCCGGTTTCCCTACATTGTGACTGTTATTTAAAATCATTCAGTGTGTGTGTGTGTGTGTGTGTGTGTGTGTGTGTGTGTGTGCGTGTGTGTGTTTGTATGTGTTGTGGTAGCAGCGGCAACGACATGATTTACACTGTGTGGTGTCTAGTTTCCTGTGAGAGGCAATGGATCAGAATGCGTTAATGTATAGAACCTGACACAGGCTGCGAAGTCATGGATGAAAAAACTAAATATATGGCAGTGTACAGAGCATGTTACAGCAGAAAAAAAATCAGTGTTTCAAACAACGAGACAGGGTCATCTTACAGTACAGGTGATGAAACTCTACATTGGTCTGTGCAATGGATCAATACTTGTATGTTTAATAGCACTGCCACATATCCTCTATGGCAGCACCCATACAATATTTGTTTTCAATATATTGGAAGAGAAAGATGATGTAAAAATCTTATCGGAATCTCTATCGGATGAAGTCAGCAGAGCTTTTATTGTTCACAATTGATTCTCTGCTAAATGGTACGGAATAAGAACGTTAGAATGTTGGTGTTATAGATGTGAATGGGCCTTGTGCGGTGCAGATCTTCTTCTGATTGCAGTACCTGTATGAACATTGGACATGCACTGCAATGCAGTATCAAAACTCTTGTCGTTCTCCCAGTACCAATACTGTCTTTTATACTACCTCATATTGCAGGAGTGGGCTTCATTTGGCACTGACCTCACACATCTCACATGGTTCAAATGGTTCAAATGGCTCTGAGCGTTATGCGACTTAACTTCTGAGGTCATCAGTCGCCTAGAACTTAGAACTAATTAAACCTAACTAACCTAAGGACATCACACACATCCATGCCCGAGGCAGGATTCGAACCTGCAACCGTAGCGGTCACGCGGTTCCAGACTGAAGCGCCTTTAACCGCACGGCCACACCGGCCGGCCATCTCACATGGTTGTTGGAGCGATGACAACATGTTCCCATTGCAACCGAATGGTCAAAACACGGTCCTTTCGCACTAACTCAGGTCACTCTGTTTCTACACGGTTTGCAGAAGCTATAGAAATAGCTCTCTGTGACTTCTCCTCAGTTCCGACTTAAATCGGAACGATCAAATGCACAAAGCTGCAGGGATGGCAGGGGTGAGTCTGATGAGCAGTTACAAGGTGCATGAGGACTGTTTGAAACCATGCTGGGATTTTACTGTAGCAGATATGTTCGAAAAAAGCGATACATTTCGAGATATGATTCACTGGCTGTAATCATTATAAAACTTCTCCGTAGGATCCAACGCAGTATGTGGTTGAATGGGAAGACTTGATTTCAAATCGCAGACAGTGTGTCCACTGGTAAGCATAACTATATTGATGTCGAAAGCTAGTGTACATTTCTTACGATCTCAATCAGTACACCATCTACTGAATGTGATTGTTCTCAGTCAAACATCACCTTTAACCCAGTGGATACATCGCAGAATCTCTGACCTGGCATTGAGACAAAATGTGTTACTAATACTGGAGAAATATCTAGCGGCAGCGTGACGGAGTTACAAATACTAGGTTCATACCACATTCCTTAGCCGAATCACTTTCTAAATTCGGTGATTTTATTGCGAGCATACACTGTCAGTGACGTGTAACCGCCCTGTAGGTCTGTTAATATACACTCCGGTGATCACCGTCTGTATTCAGTGTCATGGTATTTGTGTGGAAAACTACTTCATTTGGAAGCAATACCGTACCTCGACTTATAAAGCCAGTATAGTTTTAACATGGATACTTGTTTGGGTCGGTAGAACCAATACCGTTTGTGACAGTAACATGGTAGCCGCGATTGTGTTTTTAACATCTGACAGCATGTAAGACTATTACGCCCCTCTTTCTAAGACACAGTGGTACCATTCGCAAGAAAAACTTATGAGACATGTCCACTCATAGCTGATTTTCCCTCAGTATTGTTTCAGTCGCCTGCATTCAGTTATTTGCGAAGTATTTTCCTTAGTAGTAGGAGATATGTGACAGGTTCACCTTGAGCATCGGGCTTAAACAGTATGTGTGTGTCTTCCAATACTTGCAAAGAAAATGAGTATGTCCAGTCGTAAGGACTGTACGGATTTAGCATGAAATACTGCGATATCCACAAAGGGAAAGAAAGATTTTTTCAACTTGGAAAATGATGTCAAGTCATAAGAATGGTATAGATATTTTATATCCAGAGCCACAGCCGTCATCAGGGTATATTTCTAATACTTTGCTCATTTTCAAATGTTGTCAAATTGAGACCACAATCGTAATATTTAATTGTAAGTACAGTGATCAAATATACATGTGGCCAGTTGGCTACGACGGTTCTACCTTGTGTGCGAGGAGTACATGGCAAATGTGGCCTGTGGCGGGGACGATTCACGCTTCTTGCTTGCAGAAGGTGCAATCTGATGCAAAGGCTGGTTGGGGTACAGGAATGTAGCTGACCTAACAGTGTCGCCCTCTAGACAGCTGAATCGCGATCTAATAGAATGTGTTTGACAGCCTTCGCGTCCATGTTTGTCCTCCATGGAAATGTGAATAGATTCAATATGGACATGTGTTTGCACTGGACCATTATCCCCCCCCCCCCCCCCATGTAAATTGTCTGATCGACAGCTTCCGCGCATTTCTTGTCTTTATTTGGTTGAAAGCACATCGATTGTGGTTTGTGTGTTGGGTGCATGTAGCAGTTGAAAGACTGGTGGAAGACACATTTGCTGGTTCTCTACACATGAGAAACGCCTTTAATTGAGTTTGTAAATTGTAAGGATGATTTGGAATCTGTTGTATCACCGACATCGATATTCGCAAGTGGGAACACCAGTTTCCTCTTTTTCCGAGTTTTCAAATAAAGATCCTTGAAGACGATGCAGATTTCTAGTTACTCAGTGGTTTTCAGCATGCTGGACCTCACTAAAGTTCGAAGTTTCTATAGAAATAATTTCCAGTCTATATCTTCGGAATTATACTGTGCAAGCGATCAGTAACATATTGCTGTGTGCTTGATATAGAGAAGTATCGGTATATCGTATTAGATTCTGGTAAACCATGTGAAAATACATAGGTTCTTGTAATCCCAGCGTCTGGAGATGGGGTGTAGAAAGCAAGTAAGCAAGCAGGTCGGGGCCAGAAACCATAAAGCCTTTGTGCCAAGGGGAACCGACCTAGCCTTTGTAGAACAGTTCAGATAGTGATCTCGGTCCTCTGAAGGCCCTTTGGCACACGTCGGACTGGTGTGTGTGTGTATGTGTAATTAAATAAATATGATTCCCTTGTTTTACGAATAACTCATGAAGCTTACTTACAATGAAACTTCCTGCCAGATTAAAAATGTGTGCCGGACCGAGACTCGAACTCGAGATCTTTGCCTAAGCCATGGCTAAGCCATGTCTCCACAATATCCTTTCTTTCAGGAGTGCTAGTTCTGCAAGTTTCGCAGGAGAGCTGCTGTAAAGGCTGGAAGGTAGGAGAAGAGGTACTGGCAGAAGTAAGCTGTGAGGACGGGGCGTGAGTCGTGCTTCAGTAGCTCAGTTGGTAGAGCACTTGCCTGCGAAAAGCCTCGTGATGACTGGGTGTTGTGTGCTCTCCTTAGGTTAGTTAGGTTTAAGTAGTTCTAAGTTCTAGTGTACTGATGACCATAGATGTTACGTCCCATAGTGTTCAGAGCCATTTGAACCTGCGAAAGGAAAAGGTCCCGATTTCGAGTCTCGTTCCGGCACACAGTTTTAATCTGCCAGGAAGTTTCATATCAGCGCACACTCCGCTGCAGAGTGAAAATCTCATTCTGGAAACATCCCCCAAGGCTGTGGCTAAGTCATGTCTCCGCAATATCCTTTCTTTCAGGAGTGCTAGCTCTGCAAGATTCGCAGGAGAGCTTCTGTAAAGTTGGAATGTAGGAGACGAGGTACTGGCAGAAGTAAAGCTGTGAGGAAGGGGCGTGAGTCGTGCTTGGGTAGCTCAGTTGGTAGTCGGCTCTCAGCCGTGGCAGCGTGCGGACGACCCCGCGCGCCGACCAGTGCTCCGCTGCAGCCGTTGTTTACTTCCGCGTCGTAGCTTTAAGGCTTGTGTCCGTCCACCGTGAACAACATGTCGAGCGCTTACCGCCGAGCGACCCTTAAAGTTTCCTTCCCAGCTGAACATACGCGACCTCGTGCACATGAAGTTGAAACGTTCATACGTGAAGAAGTTCGTTTAGATCCTAACCACGTTATGGGAATCCATTTTTTGATCACGAGTAGTGTCGTTTATATTAAAATGACAAACACCGAGGTGTGTGAAGACGTTATTCGCCGCCAAAGCGCATGTCGCCGATTTTTCACCACCACATGGCTTCACGGCGCATCTTCCTTCCGCTTCGGACACCGGTAGTGGTGTTGCTATCATCTTACGCGAAGGTCTTCCTGCCGAATACTCTGATGGTCACGTCGGAGCTGTAACACTTGAACTCGCAGAGTACGGTCAACGCAGGATTAGGATGTTTGAACTACCTTTTGAAGTGCCGAAGGACGACGTTGTCTCTGCGTTACAACCATACGGTAACGTCATCGGTTACGTAGAGGAAAAATGGCAAACCTTCACGACCTACCACGTCCTTAATGGTGTGCGTCAGGTCAAAATCGAACTGAAAAAACATATACCATCACACCTGACAATTGGCGGGGTGTGAGCTATTGTCATGTACGACGGCCAACCCCGAACATGTGCGGGTTGTGGACACGAAGGCCACGTCAGATCCGCCTGCATGCGACGCCGCCTGATCCAGAAGCCGGTCGGAGAGAAAGCGTCCCCAGCGGTGATCACTCAGATCCCTGTCACATATGCCAAGGTTGCCAAGGGAGGTGGCACCTCTCCACAGGGTCTTCCTGCTTCGTTGACGTCGTCTGATCAGGTAGATGCAATTGCTACTGAGAATCCTTCTGAGGTGCCACAGACGCCAGATCCTGACTTGCCGAATCTTCCCAGCAATGTGACTGAAAATGCTACTGAGATGGACGTTGATCCGGGAGTGGTACCTACTTCTGCTTTCCTTCAGACTGGTCCGGAGTCAGACGATAGCCACCCGCAATCAGACTCTGAACGACATGTTCGAAAACAAGGGTTGACACGAAAGAGTAAGAAACGTAGCCGTACACTCCCTGATGAATCCATTCTACGAATGGATACCAGGGAGCAGACCCGAAGATGGACGGCAAACCGCTCTTTGATGACCAAATGTCTGATGCGAACGACCCACCACAGGCGACCACTGGCAACGAACACCCCTCCTTACTGGCGCCGTCGCCCCCACAGGTCGACGTTGAAGAGAGCCTATCCGATGAGACGAAAACTACGTCTCCTCTTCACGTGGATGATGTGCACAGCCGATGCCCTACCGCAGTATCAGTCTCCTGGGCAGACGACGTGGAGATCGAAGGGACTGGGGTGGACGGTGCTGATGATGGGGCGCCCCCATCGGTTGCGTCCGCACCCCCAAACTCTCCACAACTCAGCCTCTTCAGCGGCCCGGCAAGAGCGACGACCTCTCGCTCCTGAAGAAGGAGCCCCACCTGTGCCTGTGGGACTCCAGCATTATCGTGTCGCAACGATTAACCTCGCGACCATTCGTGCGCCCCAAAAACTAGCGCTGCTCCGCGATTTGATTTATGATGCGGACATAGATATTGTGCTTTTTCAGGAAGTGCATGTCGCCGATTTTTCACCACCACATGGCTTCACGGCGCATCTTTCTTCCGCTTCGGACACCGGTAGTGGTGTTGCCATCATCTTACGCGAAGGTCTTCCTGCCGAAGATGTCCTATACCTCCCCAACGGCAGAGGTGTGGCCCTTACTCTCTTTGGTGTACGCATCGTCAACATTTATGCGCCGTCGGGCTCCAGCTACCGTCGTGAACGCAATGCTTTCTTCGCGAATGAAGTTACACCCCTTTTTATGGGACCACACGATGACTGGTTCATGGGTGGAGACTTCAACTGCACCCAGCGACCTCAGGATCAATTGCCGCGTCACTCTCCATGCGCATCTCTGGAAACAGTCGTCACGCAGCTACAATTTGTCGACACGTGGAGACATGTTCACGATGATCTTTTGGGCTTTACGTACTACACTGCGCACTCCTCTAGCCGACTGGATCGCATCTACATCTCGTGATCCCTAAATCAACACACTCGACAGGCTGAAATCTGGCCTGTTGCTTTCTCAGATCATGAGGCTTACTTCTGTGATGTTATTCTCGCAAGACAGGCAGCATGGCACGGATGTGGAGTATGGAAACTGAGCACGGCACTTCTTAATTCACCTGACTGTCGACTTCTAATAGAAGACACTTGGATCACATGTAATAGACGCCGACCCACGTATCCGTCTACCATATGGGTCAAATGGCCCTGAGCACTATGGGACTTAACATCTATGGTCATCAGTCCCCTAGAACTTAGAACTACTTAAACCTAACTAACCTAAGGACAGCAAACAACACCCAGCCATCACGAGGCAGAGAAAATCCCTGACCCCGCCGGGAATCGAACCCGGGAACCCGGGCGTGGGAAGCGAGAACGCTACCGCACGACCACGAGATGCGGGCATGTCTACCATATCCTGGTGGATCCAGTGTGCAAAACCTGCTCTTCGAAAAACTTTAATCCGGTATGGCAAAGATGTTGTCGCCTGGAGGAAGAGCACTATGAACTTTTACTACAGGATCCTACGAGAATTCTCCACGATGCCAGCCTCCCCTGAGCGCCATTCAAGGATGAACCATGCTAAGGCCCAAATCTCCAATCTCATGCGAAGGCATTTGGAAGGAGCGATTGTACGATCTCGTACTACTGTTCGCGTGCCTCATGAACATCCGTCGATGTACCATATCATCCAAGAACGCCAAAATCGACGCCGAAAATTGATTCACGTCCTAACAGATCAAGAAGGGCGTAGCTACGTAACCCAAACTGCAATAGGAAATGTGCTTCACGCGCACTACCAGCAGCTATACGCCGCAATTCCACATTCCCCAGAGGTGATCGAGGAAGTCACACATTTCAACTTCGGTGGTGTCCCAGGAGATGCGGCGATTGACTTGATGTCAGAGGTGACTGATGAGGTATTCCGCAATGCGATCCGGGCAGGAACAATCAATCGCTCCCCAGGACCCGACGGCCTTCCCCGCGAATTTTATCGCACATTCCGTGATTTGTTAGAGTCCACCTTCACCTCCATCTGTCGGGAACTGATGTCTCCGGAAGTACCTGTGCCGGACGCTTTCATGGAAGGAATTATTCCCGAACGAGGTGGCGCAGTGGTTAGACACTGGACTCGCATTCGGGAGGACGACGGTTCAATCCCGCGTCCGGCCATCCTGATTTAGGTTTTCCGTGATTTCCCTAAATCACCCCAGGCAAATGCCGGGATGGTTCCTCTGAAAGGGCACGGCCGACTTCCTTCCACATCCTTCCCTAAACCGATGAGACCGATGACCACGCAGTCTGGTCTCCTTGCCCAAATAACCAACCAACCAACCAAGGAATTATTATTCCTGTACATAAACCGCATGGTGGCAACAATATCAGTGATTATCGGCCCCTCACCTTCCTTAACAGTGATATGAAAATCTTCACTCACCTTTTGGCGGCACGACTGAAAAACGTTGCCCGATATGTTGTGTCGCCAGACCCAGCATCTTTGGGAGGGGATAATAATATCCGCACGGGGATATGATCGCCGTTACCCAGGCACGACGCCTCTCTGGGGCACTTGCGTCTTTGAACTTTAGTCAAGCTTTTGATAGGGTTGACCATTCGTTCCTTACGGCCGTTCTCCACCATATGGGTTTCCCGGTCGCCGATATCACGGTAGTGATGCGCCTTCTGCGGGGTGCCTCGTCCAGGATTATGTACAATGGCAGACTCACTCCACCGATAAAAATAGGTCGATCCGTATGTCAAGGTTGCCCTCTATCAGCAATTTTGTACGCCTTTTCCTTGGAATCCTTGCTATGTGGACTAAGACAACGTTTGGTAGGGTTGTCCATAGATCGCTTTCGATTCTGTTGCACGGCTTATGCTGACGATGTAGTCATCTGTTTACGTAATGCCGACGAGGTTCGAGCTGTTTTGACGTGGGTAGCGACTTATGGTGAAGTGTCGGATAGCTCTTTAAACGTACGCAAGTCACAAGTTATGTTCATTTGCACGGGACTTCCCGTGGAGTGCGTTACACCTCTCACCACCGTTGATGCCATTCGCTGTTTGGGATTAGATTTTCCATCTGATCTCCAGCGTTGAGCCACCATCAACTGCCGACGCCTCCATTTAATGATCAGAGCAGGTCTTATGGACCATCGCCTTCGATCCCTAGATATTCTCCAACGAGCTCGATATGTCAATATATATATCGCATCCCGAGTTCCCCATGTAGCACAAGTTCTACCTTTCCCGCTTACTGTGGCACGTCGCATGTTGGCAGCGATGGCATCTTTCGTCAGCTCTGCGCTGTTGTTCAAGGTTAACTACGCAACCCTTACTCTTCCCCGTGAACGAGGTGGGATAGGTCTGTTTCACGTGCCGGATAGAGCTCGCGCCCTATTTATCAGCTCCCAGATGACGGTATGGACACGTTGCCCAACGAGCCTCACTGGTCTCCACCTGTCGGCATATTCGCCGGTCTCACTGTCAGCCCCAGTGATGTTCCGGCCCAGTTCCATTATATACGTTACTTCTTTCTTGAACTCAGTTATCTACGCCTCACCTTACCAAGACAGCTTTTACTCAAGACAAAGGCAGTATACAATGTCCTCCAATTAGGTCGTCCACCTAGCCCGATTGAACAAAAGTTCCCCCAGGTTGACTGGCGTCATGTATGGCGCGCGATTTTCGCCTGTTACCTTGACACGAATGTTCAATCTGTCTGGTACCTAACTGTCAATGGTAAGCAAATCAACCAATTTCGCCTTCATCGTATCCACCTCGCCCAATCACCTCTACGTTCCCCGTGTGAAGTGCCAGACAATGATGAACATCGGTTTGTTTGCGGACCGGCGGCAGAGATTTGGCACTTGGTTCGACGTATTGTGGCTTTTCTAACGCGGGACATTCCGGATCGGATTACTCCCCTTTCATTATTATTTCTGGAACGTGACTATTTTCCTCGGACAAAGACCAATGCTGTGAATGGGATTCGCGGACATGCCATTCAGTACCTATTTGGACAAACTGTAGACTCTGTACTAGATTTATGGACATACCGTCACTATGTCGTTGTCCGTCACCCAAAATACAGACAATTTTTGTCGAACTTCCTTGGGAGTGCTTTCCGCGAGCCGCCTCGCAGCTGGAATGTGTTAAGCCAAGAGCGAAGAAGGTTTCCTGTTTGAACCAATGAACATTTCTGAACAATTCAACGGAACGCATCAATTTCGAGAAGACGTGACTCAACATATTACCAGCGGGGCGCAGAAGGCCTCTGATCAAATACACAACAAAACTACACAAAACAAAACAAAAAAAAACAAAAAAAATAAAATAAAATAAAATAAAAATAAAATTTAAAAAAAGTAAGATTTTGTTGTTTGTAAGGATAGCCCTAACCTTGGTTTCCCATATTTCCCCTGGTATATAGGCAGCTCCCTGGAGTAGGTTCAGCCAGGAGCCAACGTCTGAAGTTGACCAGATTTTTTTTGTTATAGGATGAAAAGTGGCGGTGGCACTTAGAATTTTTTCTTTTTTTTCTTTTTTTCTTCTTTTTTATAGTTCCATTTTATTAAGGGGCTTTCTTTATTTTTTCATAAAAATAATCAACTAAAAAAACAGTTGGTAGAGCACTTGCCTGTCAAAGGCAACGGTCTCGAGTTCGAGTCTCGTTCCGGCACAAAGTTTTAATCTGCCAGGAAGTTCCATATCAGTGCACACACCCCTGCAGAGTGAAAATCTCATTCTGGCTTACTCACAATATCCTGGAATGTGTGGACAGTGTCCTTACCGTGGGTGGCTATTGTGATTCTGCAAAATTATTTATGTGGTATGCGTTTTTATATTCATGTGATCTTTTTTGGAAGTCACTCAAAATTTGGTGTATATGGAGGGCTTTGCACGTAGCACAAGTATTTTATTAACGCTGACTGTATATGTTTATCTTTCTGTGTCTTATGCTATGTCGCAGCGCTTGTGGCACTTTGTTACGTGTTGTGAAGCCTTGTTAATATTGTCGGTCAGACAATATGCGTTATTTTGTAAGAGAGCTTGCTTGTGAGTGGTATGCAAGCAATGGTTTTGGTTTTTAGTCTCTGTATACTTGTTGGTGTGTTACTTATTCTTCTCTGTATGGGGTTGTCAATAGATGTGTCATCATAGTCATTCCTGCAGCTATTTGTCTGATCATGCAGAGTTCTCTCATGCTTCACATATTTAAGTAAAGATATATTATAGGTTTAGTTAACCAGTTCTCTGAATACCAAATGTTTGTGTGTTGTAGTGCAACACTATGAGCTGCGTTTAGTGGCGTCTGTTGTAATTGTTTTCCTGTGGACTTTGTATGTGTGTCTAGTGTTTTCTTTACTGGCTTTTAAGTGTAGAGTGGCTATGATGAGACATCTGTTATGACTACGTGATGCATACTTTGTTGATCCAGACGTTGCAGTGATTTAATCTTCAAGTGGCTGTAATTAAGGACGATTCCACTTTCTTCATTAAGTATGAACCGTTTTCAGTCGAACCTTCGCACTAGTTACCTCCATCGCAGCCCCATTCGCCGTCCTTCTAAGACGATGGGTATGCAATAGTCCTTCACCAAAACTCGTAGTAGAATAGCAAACAATCGCCCTCTTAGACTAAGACTATCCCCTGATCTTCAACCTCACTAAAACTCATTTCTCCCCCGTTTTTCCCATTTCACGAATCCAATATATTTTGAAACAGGCATTAAAAACTTTTGGTTACTGTTTAAATTCCTTACCAGACATTGAAATTGAATGTAAACGCAAAAATTAACCGAAAATTTTAATATAGGTGTACACCTGACACCAACTGCAAGATCGCCCCATGGCACTTACAATTGGAGTATTCAAATAGCTAACTATGCAGATGACTACTAAAATGAAAAATATATGTTGGTAGAAACGGGGAGTATGAGAGTTACGAGTTAGTAAATGAAATTCAATTTTCAACAATTGATGGTAAAATATATGAGAGTGCAAATATGGATCAGTGATGACATGGGAGGCTGAAAAATTGTTTGGGAAATGCAATATAAAGCTAAGGCTCAAATCATTTGTCGCAGGTTGGTGTCCACTGACAGTACCTAACCTGATTGCGTTGACAAAATGTAACCTCATTTTGTGTATGCATTCGTCAGCATTGTTTCTTAAAGGTGTAACAGTAAATGTTAGTACATATTCTACCACCATACTTTCGTTTTGTAGAGCTAGAAAGCCTGCTAAGAATATATGTTTTGCCACTTGAAATAACTTTAAGTACTTAAGTAGAGAAAATAGTTCACAGCTCTGACGATACTGTATTTCTATTTGCATACTGATGCTTGTTGTAAGACACAATCTGGTGGCATTAGTCTGGTAATTCCTACATAGGGACCCAAAAAAGTTTAAAATGTTACTTCCAAGATATTTGGTACTTACTGTTGTGCATTAACTTAATTAAAATTTTTTCACGTTTTTTAAAATTAAGCTCGTAAATTTCTTTAAAAACACCAAAAGAGATAAATCATTTCAACAGCTGTAGATGAGAGGATCCCTGTTTCAACTACATCCCTTTCTCAGCTGTAAGTCAAGTAAAACCTATTATAAAGTTAGGAAACCGTTTAATAGTGCCATTGTAAACAGCTATATTTCAAATCTATGTGACTACGTGTTATGCAAAGCAAACAAATTTATTGCAAATTCGTTTTCCAAAATCGACAGATAACCAAGTTTTCTTTTAAATGTCGTCTAGATTTTTACTGCCTGTTCAGGGTTACCTGCCCGTTGAAAATTACAGATAAGAAAGTTAATTTATTAATCCAATACAGATCGAAAACAAATTATATACTTGGCAATTCCTTAAATTGGAAAAGAGAAGGTTACTTAATTTTTATTGACTTAATTTCCAAAAGCTACATTGGAGGATATCTCTTTCCGCTCCATCAGAATCATTACGCGCCCAAATTCAGCATGTGACGCGCATTGTCAAAATTGGTCTGTTGTTTTAAAGTGATAATAGTTCAAAAAACAGGCAGACTGCAGGAGAACGGTCACCGGAGTATATTAGTGTTGTTCGTGGTTGGTGTTGTTACCAGACGTGGAAGGATACACTAGAAGCGTTAGTAGCGTCAGATATTGGGTTATGACTGTGAAGGAACTGGAACTGCCGCTTACTTGTGTGAGACAGTGTTATCAGTACGTGCCAGATTTTTGAAGGGGGCCTGATGAAGTCTCTGTATGGCCGGCTGAATGCACTGTTCAGTAACCAGATTTATGGAGCTTTCAAATTTGGCAGTGGACCGATGGTGAAATACGTAGGGAAGCGTGGGAAGACATACTCGTCAACAGGGTTCTGGCCACCAGCCTCTACCATCCGAAAACAAGTAATGAACTCCATGGGGCATTCTGTGTTCCTAAGCATTTGGTCAAAGAATAACAGTACCTGGACCATCGACGGGTGAGACTGGAGGAGAGGTCTCATTCTTTCAAAGTTGTGCACGGGCACAGCGGTGTTATTCCTGGAGTCATGTTGCGGAAAGCATTTGCATTGGACTTCAGGTCACATCTGATAGTGATCGTGGGAATTCTCACGTTGCAAAATAACGTTACGAACATCATGTGCCTTCACATATTTTCACTCATACGACAGTATCTTGGTGCCGTTCTTCAATAGGTCAGTGCTCGTTCACACTTTGTACGTATCTCTATCAGCTGCTTGAGTGAAGGTGGGGCACTTCTCTCGCCAGAAAGATCACCGGATTCGTCTGCAACAGGACAAATGTGGGAAAGGTCGGACGTCAACTATTTCTAGTATGCAAGATATCAAGGAACAGTTACTGCTTGTGTACCTGCGTGCCTCAGAAGTGGACAGAACGATTTTATGAAACGCTTCCACGTGATATTGTGTCCAACGTCGCACTGATCAATGGTCTCATAGTACTAAGTTCATTGCAAATTTGACTTGATATTGCAATCAGTGGGATAACATAGCTTTCCCACTCAACCCGTGATATTTCGTTTTCTCCTCCACTTCTGGGTGGGTTGATTGGGGTTGATTTCGGGAAGGTGACAAAACAGCGATGTCATAGATACGATCGGATTAGGGAAGGATGGGGAAGGAAGTCGGTGGTGCCCTTTCATAGGAACCACCCTGGCATTTACATGAAGCGATTTGGGGAAATCACGGAAATAACTAAATGAGGACGGCCGGAAGCGGGTTTTGAACCGTCGTCCTCCCGAATGCCAGCTTCTGGGTGCTTCACATTTTTTGCCACTGAGTGTACGCCCTCCAAAGCAACATTGGTTGAATGTGCTATTTAATACGTAAAGTATGACATACCATGCTCTCCACGGGCCTGCTGCCAGATACGATTGTCTTCACTACATGATATTTCGGTGATCCATCTGGCCGCCATCTTCAGTTGCGATCGCTGAGTATACGATTACGCCGGAACTGAATAAACATCAGAAACGGCGACTCCTTTCTATCCCGGGTCGAGGCCACAGCACCTGCGGGCGAATCGGAAGAGCTGCCCCTGCGAAGTGAAAGAATTGCTTCGCCACAGGCGGTAGAAACTGGCGCAGGTGATAAATCGCAGATTAAGATGTAGCGGGTCGAAAACCAGACCGTTGTTGTTTTGTATAAGATAGGATTTCGTATCTTGCTTAAAGGAAAACCTTATCTGTATTAATAATGTCATTAGATAATCGTATCTCGATGGATTCCTTGAGTATACAGTCCCAGTAACAAGAAGCAGGAGCAATAATTTGCTTCTCTTTAAACGACGTGTTATGCCCTTGTTTCAGACAATGTTCAGCAATAGCAGATTTTTCAGGCTGGAGCAGACGTATGCGATGCAGATTTTCCACACATCGGTCATGAACAGTGCGAATAATCTGTCCAGTATAGGCCTTTCCACAATGACAGGGATTTTTATAATCTCCGGGCTGTCTCGATCCCAAATCGTCTTTAACATATCCAAACGGGGCTCTAGTCTTGACCAAAGGCAAAAGAACACTTTTAATAACATATTTCCTGAAAATTCTAGACGTTTTTGAAGAAATACTTCCAGCAAAGCGTAGAAAAGCAACTGATTTACTAATATCCGGAGCTGGTTCTCTTCTCGCGCAGGCGCAGTGGCCTGGACCCGGGGTACAAAGGAGCCGCCGTTTCTGATGTTCATTCCGGCGTGTTTGTGCACTAAGCGATCGCACCTGAAGATGGCGGCCAGATGGATCGCCGAAATATCGTGCACTCAAGACGATCTGGCAGCATGCTCGTGAAGAGCTTAAACAAATAAGATGCCGGGAAGATGTACGGAATCAAATATGACAGGCTACGTTGGAACAGACCAAAACAATAGCCCTGGGGCGTTAAATCGATACCCCTGGACGTGTATTCTGGAGCCAACTTAGCAAACGAAGCTCCTAGTAGTAGGGAAATAATAAAACAGAAGGAAGGGGGCACAATGTTCCACCTCATTAAAAAAAAATCATAAATAGGTATATTCCGGAATAGCTGAAATGATGCTACGAAGCGGAAAATAGGAAAAAATTATACGGAAGTCTGTAGGAAAGAATGGCCTACGTCACTGTGATATTGATAAGTCATTCAGATGCAACGCAAATACAGGTTGCTGCACAAAAAAGAAACGTTCCATTGTTTCGCGACAGCAGTGAAATGGACAACATAAATATGTGGACACAGACGAGCAGAGATGAAGAGATTGGGATGAGAAACAAGCTGCAAGACTTGATAGAGAAGTATAACCGGTATAGAATCCAGCAGTGAAACCAGTGCGCCCTCTTACTTGCTTTATTGTTTTTACCCAATGTTTTTACGAAGGACGTTGCGCTTCATTCACGCAGGCTGTGTTTTCACATATACGAAACTTTATAAGTATTGGACGTTAATTTGTGGTCTGAAACGAGTGTAACTGGTCGCAATGTTAACTACGAGAGACAGAAAATCTGCTGCGCTGGTAGCACAGTCAATATAGAAGCATAAATTTTATACCCGGCTGGCTGTGCGGTTTCCATCAGCTATTGTGTCGGTTTGACAGAGCTAACTAACATTTGTAAACGACCATTTTCGTGCCGGAAGTCGTACGTCGCCTGTCGACAGTGCAATCAAATTTATTGTGGTGACTTTTTACGACACGGCGCCGTTATGAGAGACACAATATCCTCCGGCCGAGACGCGGGGCCGGGCGTCCATTTTAGTACCCGCTTTGTCCGCGGACAGGAACGGGAACGACCTATACAACTGCCCCGGCGACGCAGCCTACTGCCAACTGGCACGGCTTGTTTGCAAGGGGCTGAGTCGGCTGTAAAACTGCCATTACTCTTCCGTTCAGCGGCGAGGGGTAGCGACCGACCTAGCGAAACAGTGAAGTGCGGTCTAAATCACATCTGATTTGAATTTAACTGTCTCAGCACTTAGTGCAGGAAAATACACGGACGGGAAAAACACTGCAACACCAAAAGATAATTGATGTGGAGTAATGAAATTTCGGTAATACATTTGTAAATGTAAATGTAAATGTTGTGTGACTAGGGCCTCTCGTCGCGTAGACCGTTGGCCTGGTGCAAGCCTTTCGATTTGACGCCACATCGGCAACTTCCCTGTCGATGGGGATGAAATGATGATGATTAGGACACAACAACGCCCAGTCTGTGAGCGGAGAAAATCTTCGACCCAGCCGGGAATCGAATTCGGGCCATTAGGACTGACATTCTGTCGCGCTGAACACTCAGCTACCGGGAGCGGACAATACATTCGTGTAAGTAACATATTAAAGCGATCAACATTGGAAGATCACAGGCTAATAAAAGCGCAAGGTAAGACATTGCAAATGCCGGCCTTAGTGGCCATGTGGTTCTGGGCGCTACAGTCTGGAGCCGAGCGACCGCGACGGTCGTAGATTCGAATCCTGCCTCGGGCATGGATGTGTGTGATGTCCTTAGGTTAGTTAGGTTTAATTAGTTATAAGTTCTAGGTGACTGATGACCTCAGAAGTTAAGTCGCATAGTGTTCAGAGCCATTTGAACCAAGACATTGCAAATATGAAATGGTGGTTCATTAACAACTGGTGCAAACCGCCAAAATGTTGAATGCAAGGATGAAATCTGCATGCATTTTGTTGTACAGGTGTCGGACGTCAGTGTGTGGGATGTAGTGCCATGCTTCTTGCGCTTGGTCGGTCAGTACACAGCCAGTTAATACTGTTTGTGAATGACGCGGGAGTAGTCCCATGATGGCCGATACGTGCTCGACTGGAGACTGATCTCGTGATAGGGGAGGCCAAGGCGACACGTAGACACTGTATACAGCATGTTGGGTTACAACAGCGCTAAGTGGGCGAGCGTTATTCTATTAGGAAACACCCCCAACAATGCTGTTCATGAATGGCAGCATGGCAGGTCGAATCACCAAACCGATGTACAATTTTGCAGTCAAGGTGCAGCTGCTCGGTCAGTCAGTGATGATTAACGCTGAGGATATCGTTGCGGTAGTCTGATGATGCCCGAATGTCCTCCAGTGGAGAGACATCTCGTTATGGAGCAGGCGAAGGCAAGTTGTCGACACTCTGTAAAGGATGTTGGGTTACAACAGCGGTATGTGGACGAGCGTTATCCTGTTGGAAATCACCCCCTAGAATGCTGTTCATGAATGGCAGCATGACAGGTCGAGTGGCCAGACTGATGTACTACCTTCCAGCCAAGGTGCGCGGGATAACCACGAAATCCCACCCCAAACCATAACTCCAGGTGTCGATAGAGTGTGTCCATCACGGAGATGGGTTGGCAAGAGTTCCTCAATTGGCATCCTTCTAACCGACACACGACCATCACTGGCGCAGAGACAGAACCAGTTTTCATCTGAAAACGAAACAGACCTTGATCTGGCACCCCAGTGACCTCTCGCTTGGCGCCACTGGTGGTTTGGGGTTCCGTGGAATGCACGCTACAGGTCGTCTGGCTGCTGTGCCAACTACTGCTCAGATTGCTGCTGCAAATGCAGTACGATGCGCCAGAGCCATACGCTGAATACGACGGTCCTCCCTCTCGGTCGTACCAAGCGCCCGCCCAGAGCCCGGTCTTCTGGCCACTGTACATTCTAGTGACAACCGCTGCCAGCAGTCCTGGACTGTCCGACGCGGATTTGAACGGTCCTCCTCGTGAATACGAATCCAGTGTGCTAGCCACTGCGTCTACTAGCCTGGTGACAAGTGTTTTAGTTGTATTGTCTTGCGTCTTTCGTTATAACAGTGCTGTGCGTAATGTTAGATGGTTTAGCCTTCCCTGCTACAAGCAGATTTTTTTAGAAATAAGCGGATTCTCGAGTAGTTCTCGGATCTATTCCTCCGCGTTATTTCTATGTGCGACGAAAGTTAATTGCCACACCAAGTGCCGAGAAGTGGGAACGAGTGTAATTGAACATGTCAAAGGAGGATTTCACGAGCTTCCAAAAAGTTAGCCCGAAAGAGAAACAGACCAAACGGAATGGCTAGTGGAATTTCGGTGGAGTCATTTTGGTATAAAGTTTGAGGTTAACACTATTTTAGAACTATATAGTCACAAGTAAATTGAGTTCGACTAGGAGATACATGGATCCCGAAAGCGCCTGGACCTTATTGGAGACACAATCTGGCCCTCAGTACTGTTGATGTGCAGTCCGGTCGACGCATCTATGGCATGCTGTCTTTCAGCATATGAGACCCATACTTTTGTTCCTAGAAGTGCTCTGCTATTTTTATTAATTGAATACAATTAAATGTTTCACTCAACTTTGGTATCTTAATTAACTCAGTAAGCAAGGCCTCAGTCTGATAGTTTTTCTTAGTTGTCCACATCTTGAAATATAACTGACATATTGTGTTCAGGGCCTGACGTAAAACTCCAGTGTGACGTTGTTGGCGGTGTTCGGCACAGGACGACTGTGTAACACGCAGCTTATATTGCAGTAATTGGCTGCGGTGTCTCTCTAAACATTTCACTGATATAGCTACCAGTTACAAGTGGTAAAGGTTGCATATTACTCACATGCCCATGAAAATTAGCCCCAGCGCCTCACGAGTGCAATTGTATCGCTCTAATTTACGTTTTCGAAGGTTTCCTCTTGAGCGATAAATGATAATAAGGTATTCGATATAAACGTTCTTTATTCCATCGATGTTACCAAAACTAGCATACAACAATTACAAGCATGTTCTGTGCTACAATTTCTTCTTCTGTCGCTGTCCTGTAGCTCTTGAGGTCTGCTGTCTAATCTCCAGGGTTTTTTGGTTTGGTAAGATGGCTACAAAATTAGTATGTCAGACAAATAATGCAATAACTTTCACGTCTACGCCGTTCGATATCTAATGGTAATGCTATTTTAGCAATGACAGCAATAATCCTTTCTGACACTAGGACAAATAACTCAGTTTTATTACTGCCATCACTGTAGCTCCAAATGTAAAGTCTTATCTCCTACATATGTACTACTGTGTTCTTATACCATTCAGTACTAATTGTCAGTCACCCAATAACTGGTTCATCCATTACCTACATATGAATTTGTACTACGCTTTAGGACTATTATTCTTCAACGTATGGGCTTTTATTGTACTTCTGCTATACATTTACTTTTATTTCTTTCTTTTTCACCTATATTTTATAGAGCAAGAGCGTCACGTTTAATTTTCACGGAGTATAATACTCTATTCGGTAACATCGATATTACTTGATATCATGTCTCTTTTTCTTTACGTCCGTTTATTAATTCCGACACAGCCTGTATCTCATTTGGAATGTGCTCCACATTACCAAATGTCCTTGTGCCTGTTCTGTTACTGTGCCTTAGGGGTACTGCTTCGCATTATTGTTTTCGTCTTTGATAGAAGAGACAAATTTTGACGCTTTTGATTAGGACATTGATCACCGTGTCGGAGGATTCAACTTCGTACAACTCTGTACTAAATATTATGTGTTTCATTTGACACCCCGACACCTTTTTCATTACGTTCATAAAATTAATTCGACCTTTAATCAATATCAGCATATCATGTTTGAGTACTTTCGTTACTGGTACCTATTGCAGCCCTCTATTATAATTTTAAACCTTTGTCTAAGTTTTAATTGAATGTCATCCCGTGTCTTTCCATCTTATCCAGATTTATTTACTTCTCTTGTGATTGTGAATGAGACTCTTATCAACAGTTTGATTAATTGTGCAGCACACATGAGGAACTTCCAATAGATTTCATTCCCTCACTCTGTATTCTGCACTAATTTTTTCTCACATTTTCGCCCCAATTACGTCAGTACCAGTCACATTGGGCTACTCAGTTTTGTATGAACTACTCCTTATAATCCATGGGTTGGGATGAAGTCTTGTTCTGAATGTGTGTCTCCTGAGTAGAGGGAATGAATATACTTTGGCTAAATGTTTGACATTTAATTAGACGTTAACTTATTATAAAGGTAGTTCTATTCTTTTTAAGAAATATATAGATGATAATAAACGTTGCACACAAATAAATCTGTGAGGGTGGCAAAATATAGGTACCCGTTTCTTCACTGTCAATAATGTACGAAACCAATTAGCATCAAAGACATTTTATGTTGTCTGGACGTTTCCACACACAGCTGCTTTCGTAATAAAATTGTTACAAAGTATAGACATACTAAAGTGCATTTTTAAGTAATTTACGAATATAAACTATGTTGAAAGTGTATAACTGCGTGTGATTAAGTACCATTGCGCATTTCAACAATACTTCACTATATAACATTTTTTCAAATGCAAATATCTTACATCAAACAAAGTGACACATTTTGCGCTTTACCAGATACTGAAGATCAGCAACTATTGAAATACTGTTAAGAGAAACTACTACTTTTATGTGCGTCTAAACTATAGTCAGTTAGGCTCGCTCTGAATTAGTTTATTCATTGTCACGTGTTTTTTCTTCCTGTATTTTATGCCCATCAATAAGTTTTTTTAAAAACTACAAAACTTCTTAAATCAATCACAAATTAGTTGAAAGACAAACGTTAGAGTCACACAGTTTCAGATGTACGAGCACTAATTAGGTATTTTTTGCCGAATCTTTGATGCGAAACTGTAAATCTCAATTAACTTCATAAATAATTATTTGTACGAACAACATATCACAAGGAACGTTACTGTGGATGTTTCAGAGTCGGGTATACGTATAGGACGACGCATCAATGACATCAGAGAAAACAATTTATGATCCAAGAGCGTACTAGAAACTACAGAATGATTTGGAAGTGGGATTATAATTAAAACTGAAAGGATGTCAGTTATGAGATTATCTGATGGCACTCTATTTCTTGTGAAAGTAGCGAGAACTTATAGGACGCTTTTGCTACATTTATTTTTGAGTAAGATCTGACTTAATGGTAGTTAACATCAAATGTTTAAAATATATTCAGTGTAAATCGCAAGTAACTAATGTAAAACCACATAAGTCTTATATTATGAGTCTCCCGGGCGAATTCTCCAGCTGTTACTCAGAACCCCAGTCTCAGATCGCTGCTCCAAATGAAGTTTTCGCCGTTTATAACCACTAGAAGTCAGTTTCACGACCAGGCGGCGCATCCCCAGATAAGGTAGGCCGTTTAGGTGCGAGCAGACACCGCCATAAAAGCTTATCGTCCGGATTTGGTGCGGAAGAAAACGGTGTGCCACACCGCCGTTTAATGGCGAGCAGGCGGTGTCGGGCTGCGATTAAGTTCCTCCTGTCCATTGACGGTGAACTGTTCATTCCGCGACGCAGTCTGGCGTGCGCGCTGCTATAAGCTTTCCGCCATTATCAGCTGCAGCAGAAGACAGGCGAACCACCTATAATCTGTCCTTCTGAATGAGTTTACTTACAACGAGGATGCTCCAGAAAGACGATAAAATGTCTTGCTACATCAGCATATTCCTCCTACCCAGTTTTAGAAACTAAGGCGAGCGCACTTATGATATCTTCATATATCATGACAGAGGTGGTAATTATTTCAAAAGCACTGAAGTACTCTGAAAACCGCACTAGGTTTTTTTTATATATCTCTGTACACAGTATTTTCTCCTTTGTTACTTTTAATGTTATCTATTTTATGATCTATGTCGTTCGGCTGAAGAGCAGAGCATACGCTGCTGCCAGTCCGCCCCGATGGGGAACTGAAATAAAATTAGGAAAAAAAAATTTAATTTGAGGCAGTCATTATGTAGAAAAGCTGCGGAGTGGCCAAGATAAACCTTTCGTGGAAAATATTTCAGCCGCGCGGGATTAGCCGAGCGGTCTGAGGCGCTGCAGTCATGGCTGCTGGGCCCCGTAGAGGTTCGAGTCCTCCCTCGGGCATGGGTGTGTGTGTTGTTCTCAGGATACTTTAGGTTAAGTAGTGTGTTAGCTTAGTGACTGATGACCTTAGCAGTGAAGTCCAATAAGGTTTCACACACACACAAAATATTTCAGGTGCCTTAAGATGTCCAACACAATTAACATCCTCCGCACGTGGGGAGTATGATATAGGTTGGTTCGCATATCTGTCTTTTTCTTTTTCTTCTTCTCCTTCGTTTTTTTGAGACATCAGTCTTCTGTCTGGTCTGATACGGTTCATCTTGATTCAAACTCTGGTGCTAAACTCTACATCTCAGAGTAGCACTTGGACCCTACGCCACCGTCCACATGTTATTACCGGATGTCGTAAGCCATGTTCAGTGTTGTCCATACAGATCTTTCCTTGCCGATTCTGCGGAGAATTTCCTCATTCTTTATCTTATCATTCGACCTAACTTTCAACATTCTTCTGTAGCATCACATCTCAAATGCTTCGATTCCTTTGTTCCGACTTCCCAAGTGTCCATCATTTACATCAATAGAATGCTTTGCTCCAAAGGTACATTCTCACAAATTTCTTCCTAAAAGTAAGGTCTATGTTTGAGACCAGTAGACGTCTCCCGTAAGGAATGCATCTTTTCCTGCTCTAATCAGCTTTATCTGTGCTCTCTGCTTTGTCTGTCATGGGTCAGTTTGCTATCTAGGTAGCAGATGCATCTTCGTCTACTTTGGGATCCCCAATTCTGAATTAAGTTTCTCGCTGTTTTCCGTTACTTCTCATTACTTTTGCTTTTCTCAATTTACCCTGAATCCATATTATGTACGCACCAGACTGTACCTTCCATTCAGAGGAGCCGACAATTCTTCTTCATTTCCATTGAGGACAGCAATGTCACCATTCATATAATTTAACTCTCAATTTTAATACAGCTTTTCTTTTATTGCCCTAACTGCTTCTTAAATATACAGTTTTTAAGTAAGACTGTGTTCCGATTAATCAGCAGAAAAACGTACCAGACAACAAGCCAAAACATATACATACATTATATATGAACAAAATAAAAGTGCAATTACGATTAATAATACATCCAGCCACTCGTATTGTTGATAATTTCTTGACATATCCGAAGCATGCTTGAAAGCAAGATTTCCGCCGATTCGCGTGGAAGAGACCTCGAGATGCATCTAATTTGAATGGTCAGTTCTTTCAAAGTGGAGCTCTTCTTTTCTTGCATCTTCTTGCTGATTTAACACCACACATTTTCAATAGAATTAACGTCAGGCGTCTGTGAGGACCCATCGAGTGCCTGCACGTATTTCTTCTTTTTCCAGTCGCTGTAAATCCTGCTGCAGTACTTCAGGCCATTGTCTTCCTGCAGTACCCAATCTTCATTTCTGTCATGAACCGATTGGTATTCGGAATGAAACATCTTAGATAATTCAAAGTAAACTAATGATTTACGGACAGTGCATGAAGACCAAAGTTTCCATCTGTTGTGTCGTGTAAGAATTAGGGCGATATCTTTTACCATCTGTGTGTTATGCTTAACAGGCTCTACTAAGAGATTCAACAGTAGGGGCGAAAGAGTGCATCCCATTGATACGGCCTTCTTACTCTGGGTGCTTCGTTCGTGGCCTTCCAATCTTGTTGTTCCCCCTTGTTTCCCATACATGTTTCATATTACTCATCTTTTCCTATAGCTTACTATTGTTTTTATTAGAATTTCGAAGGACTTGCACCAGTTTACAATGTCGAACGCTTTTTCTATGTCGACAAATCTTGTGAGCGTGTCTTAGTTGTTCTTCAGTCTTGTTTCCATTATCAAGCGCAACGTCGCAGCTGCCTCCGGTGCCTTATCTTCCCCGAAGCCAAACTGTCCGTCGTCTAAGAGACAGTACATTTTATTTTCTCTTCATCTGTATAGCACTGTTGTCGACAGCTTAACTGCATTAGGTTTCAAGATGATTGTGCGACTGTTCTCACGCTTATCAGCCCTGGCTGTCTTCGGAATTGTGTGGATGATACTTTTCCGAATATATGGCTATACGTTGCGTCCCATACATTCCTCACAACAACCTAAATAGTCGTTTAGTTGCTACTTCCTCCAATGATTTTAGGAATTCCAGAGGAATGTTATCTATGTCCACTGCCTTATTTCATCTCAAGTTTTTCAAAGCTGACTCAAATTTTTACTCTGTTTCAGGATTCCTTATCTTTACCCCGTCGACTCTTGTTTCTTCATCTATCGCATCTTCAGAGTCCTCACCCTCATACACTCCTTCAGAGAATTCTTTCCACCCATCCACCCTCCCCTTTGCGCTTAAAGCGTAATTCCCGTTGCTCTCTTAATGTTACCTATCCCCTACCTTAAGGAGCAAGAATATTTTCCTGGGCAGTACACTTGCCCAACCAGTATTTGACCTAACACTGCTTTCTTTCATGGAAGCACGCTACGTGTCAGTAGCTAGCAAAATGAACAGCAACAAGCTATACTAATTTGAGTGAAAGATACTGTGTCATTTGATGTAAGGAGAAGCTGGCCAAAAGCTTGTGGCATAGGGACTCCATACCAATCAGTGGTACAGCACGTCAATAATGTACAGCGATAGCGCGAATGGGGCTGTAAGAAAATGAATTACTAACAACAAAGAGAAACATTTTGGAGAACTACGTCCTGTTATAACCTACACTCATAAATATACGAAGCAGATAGTGTCAAGCTAATTTTATATTACCATAACACGTTTAAAACGTAATAACGCACTGATTCGAAAAAATCCTTTTGGGTAATAGACTGCGATGCTCTTATGGCCGACTCAGCTGAGGAGTTTCGTTTCCCCGAAGAGGATCAGTGCCGCGGTGGTCGAATTATTGGCTCTGCAGCGTTTCTAATGCTGCAGCTCATAAACTTAATTGAATTATTCAATTTCACACCGGGCATGGGAACCTACGCACTTCAAATGCTAATGACCACAAAAAAATATTGCTTCTAATGTGACTCACTGATGAACCTCATATTACACGTGGGGACTGTGGTGTCACCGCCAGACACCGCACTTGCTAGATGGTAGCCTTTAAATCGGCCGCGGTCCGTTAGTATACGTCGGACCCGCGTGTCGCCACTATCAGTGATTGTAGACCGAGCGCCGCCACACGGCAGGTCTAGAGAGGCTTCCTAGCACTCGCCCCAGTTGTACAACCGACTTTGCTAGCGATGGTTCACTGACAAAATACGTTCTCATTTGCCGAGACTTTAGTTAGCATAGCCTTCAGTTATGTCATTTGCTACGACCTAGCAAGGCGTCATTATCAGTTGCTATTGATATTGTAAAGAATGTACAGACAAGAGCTACGTTCAACATTAATGGATTAAAGTTAAGTATTCCACCAGCTACATCCCTTTTTTTTCTAGTCTAAATTCATTGTCCTGTTCCAGACCTCACGCCAGCCTGCGCGAGCTTAAACGCGTGCCTTTCGGCTTCCTCTCAATTTAGTGGGTTGGTCTCCTGCCAATCCATAACAGGGACATCTAAAAGATGAGAAACGTAATGTTATCATATCCAAAAATAAAGTCTCGACAGACTGAGTACTGATTGTACCTGCTCTTCCATCCTCGTCAGTAAGTACCCAATTTTTCATCCTAGCAAATCAAATTTCTATTTCCTTTCTTAGCCATGTTCATGTCTTAAAAGCTGCGCATTACTATACTACTATCTCCCTCAAATCTTGGATCTCATTGCTACAGAAAACACTTATTTTCTTACACTATACGTCTTTCGTCACTGCTATCCTGGTTTTAATATCTGTGCTGAACTTCCACTCGCATTATACTGTGTGTCTGTATATTTAAAACTTTTCACACATTCTAATGTTTCTCCTTCAACATTAGCTTTACCCTCTTATTTTCCCTACGTAACATAGCTTTTGTTTTGTTTGTACTGATTTACATTACAAAGCTCCTTCACTTAGCCTCCATGACCTCCACCACGTCGGGAAGTCTTTCTCGTCTGATGCTAGAAGAGACGTGTAATGTGAAAACGTCATACATCACGTTCTTCTTCCTCCAGCTGTTAAACCACTTGATCTCTAATGGGCAGTCATGTTCTCCAATTATAGACTGAAAAGCGAAGGAGGCAGACAACAGACTTGTCTGACTCTTATTCCTAATTCATTTCAGTTGATACTTTCTGCTCTCACTCACGTTGCCGATTTTTGATTTAAGTATGTCGACCTTGTTAATAGACTCTTTTTCCAGTTCACTCTCTTTACCCTGTTTATAATTGTAAGTTTATAGTAAGACACATTGTCAAATGCTTTTTCTAAACGTATACGACGCATGTAGAAGTCTCTTCCCTTCTCAATAAATCTCAGTAGCAGAAGTTACAAGACTTCTGTAGAATCTCTTAATCAGGTACACCGTCTAAAACGAAACTGATTCCCACAAAATTAACGTTCTTTTATTCACAGTTCTTAATATAAATTTGGTATTAGGTAAAATGAAGCTAACTGTCTTGCAGTCACTGCGTTCGTTATCCTGCTCCCTTTGGCATTAGAAGCACTACTGTTGTTATACAGTCTTCCGACCATTCGGTATTATGATACACTTTGTTGCGTAGCATGGGTATTTCTCTGAATTTTCTTGGTTCAGAGACTTAAACATTTCTCGTTTTATCGCATTAGTGCCTGTTGCATTCCCACCCATCTCTGCTTGTGTTACGCTCTTTACTTCTTCCAATATTATTTGTGGCCCTTTCCCACCATAGTTCACGTCAATCAAGATTCTAATTCAAAAGTTATTCGTTTGTGAGTTGTGTCACATAATTCTTTTAAATAGTCTTCCCAGCTCTCGACGACTTCCTTGCTACACTCCATGATTCGCAAATGATTTTAATGTTCTTCTGTAACAGTATTGTTACTTTTACTAGTGTGTCTATATGTATATAATGTTGTAATATGGTAACTCTTAATAAATATTAGTTGTTGATAGCTGTATACCCAAGAAGCCGAAATCCATTAAGAAATAAGAAACATGTATGTAGTTCAAAAGTAGTTTATAATCTGATCGTATCAGTTATACAGATTGCTCCTGTGTTTGTGACTAATGTTTAAAAAAATAATGCTACCGGATGACATCAAAATGGAATGAGACAATTTAAGTGCTAAAACAAACTGTTTATAATATGATTGGGATTATCGAACTGTTTCCATTTACTTGTTAATTTCAGTTTCATATTATATAAGAGAAAACATGTAAAGGTAACAGTAAAAGAACGTAACTTGCTTACACCTTTTTGTGTGGCGATACCCAAAGCACGAACAAGGTTTTACTCGTTTAAGTTTCTCACAGTTTAGTTTTGTGCTGTGTTTCTTCGTACTGTACCTCCATTCTAAAGTTTCAAATACGTCTCCCCACAGTAGACAGACATGTGTGGCAGCCATAGCTTAAACCTCTATGTCCCGCACTACTGTGAAAACCAGATTGCGCATGCTTGTTTCCCTAGCGTTGCTTAGCTTTCTGCGCAAGTTGCTGTATTTTCTGCCGTATCTTTTTTTATCTCCGTTTTCTCACACAGGCAGTCAGACATCATAACACTGGTAGTTATTTTCGACATTAATCTGATGCAGACATTGAGGAGTTTTGTGTGGGGACACTCCCACTTATATTTCAGTAATCACTGACATCGAACACAGCGATATGTTAACAACTTTCATACAAGTTTTTCATGCAGTTTTCAAGAGACAGAGTTCAGATAATGAGTCCTCGACGCGTATTTCGCCATTAATATCTACACCTCAACGTGAAAATCCAAGTATCGTTGATGGAAAGTGGAAAAATAAATACATTGAAACAAGAACTGTGGTTATAAATACATTGAAAGTGCATTCTCACACAATCAGCCTACGACATCATTTTCTTTTTCTTCTTCACTTCCTGTGTTAGGCTTGAAGCCTGTTCCGACTGTGACAACTATGGTACAATTGCATTTCATGTATCCTTGTAGCAGACCCTGTGGAAGAATTATCTCAGGATTGTCTTTCAGTAGTTTTTATTTTGATTTTTAAGCCAATGTTGGAAGACGTAGTTTCCCAGATCAATTTATGTGCACCACAGAAGATAAAAAAAATTTAAATCTGAAGGAACAGGAGTTGTTAGGTTTTTTGGGAATTAATTTATTTATGGTACAGCACAAAGTACCACCATGGAAACACGACTATTCTGCATGTTATGACCTTGGTGTCTCTGTTACTAGCCTATAAGTTAGTATGAACAGAGTTTATGTTAGGCTAATTTAGATTCTGATGGTAACAAGAAAGTCTATAAAATAGCACTGATAATTTGTATAAAATACTCCCATTCTACATGCTAAAAATGAGCAATCTACATCCATTTACAGGAGCACTACACAGCTCATCATTGATGAATCAATGTCTCCGGGAGAAGAAACAGCATAAAGCATTATAATCCACTGGAACCAATCAAAAGAGGCTATAAAATATGGGCATTTTGTGACAGAAATGAATAAAGACTAAATTTTAATGTGTGTCAAGGTAGAAATGAGACACTGAAGAAGGAATTTGAAGGGTGCCGTCTAAGAGAGTTGTTGTTTTGAAATTCTCGAAAACATACTGAGGTCAGTTAAGAAAAAGGTAGGTCGACAGCTTTTTTTATCTCTGCCCAACTTTTAGAGGCATTAAAATATAAAACACACTTGTCTGTGATACAGACTACAAACTGTAAGGGTTTTCCATTCAGTTTCCCCAAAGGAAAATGTCCAAAATGCCTGCACGGAAATCACAGTATATCATCATTAGAACTGACAGTATTCCAACCGCGAAACATAAACGTAGTGTACTTTGAGTTAAACTTCGAAGGCACTGATCAGAGTGTAGTCTCAGGTAAGCCGAATGATGTAACTGGTGCAACACTAAAGCCTTTGGAGGCCACAGTAGCACAAATTCTGCAAAGAAAATAGAAAAAGGTAAATTTTCCTCGTGTCAGCAAACAAAGATTAAATTCCCGAAATAGAAATCTGAAATCTATGTTGTCATTAATATAATGATCTATAATGACTGCTGTAATTTTGATATTATAAATAAGACTAACCCAGTTGAGTGGACGTACAATTATATTAAGATTTTACCAGTGTATGTACTTTTAAATCTTTAATTTCTGCCACAGCCTAGAACCCAACGCGGTCCCAATGGGATATAACAAATCCTATCAGAGTATTCATTTCCCACTGCAGCTGGATTAACAGTACGTTCGTTTATAATAGGTGAAAACTATTTTATATATTCTTAAACCACGTCAAAGGTAATTATTGTTTAATCTAGAAGACCATACAGAACAAAATAATTGGTGACCACGAAATGAGGATTTTTGGAGGGCAAATGTGACCAGTGTTACCGATTAGGTTATAAAAGTGAGTACCTGTCTCATGTGTTGCTCTATAAAACTTTATTACCGATTTCCGCTTTGCAGCCGTCATCAGGTCTAGTTATTACAGCAGCGACAAGTATTGGCCCAATCAGCACGTCACGTTGTTACATATAATATAGCTAAGACACTGTAACAGAGTAACAGAATAATAAGAATAATTCGTGTCATACGGTAAATAACTGAATTATTCATATCAGAGATGCTTCGACGGACATTTGTTTGCCGGCCGCGGTGGTCTCGCGGTTCTAGGCGCGCAGTCCGGAACCGTGCGACTGCTACGGTCGCAGGTTCGAATCCTGCCTCGGGCATGGATGTGTGTGATGTCCTTAGGTTAGTTACGTTTAAGTAGTTCTAAGTTCTAGGGGACTTATGACCATAGCAGTTGAGTCCCATAGTGCTCAGAGCCATTTTTGACATTTGTTTCCGTTGTAATGAGCGTAGTATTTCTTACCAATGATTCAAAATTTTAATGTGTATTATAGTGTAATACGTGTTGCATTTTTAGCTTTGTTTGAAGATTAGTGCAACTGTGACATTATATCGTTACGTTAGTAAAGGACCGTACTTGACATACAACATACACAGCAGTAACACCTTCATTATATCTATTTTACAGTGTAGTTCCAGTGTCGATTACAAGTAATTATTCACGCACTGTTCAGTACTTTACAACAAGTCAAGCATAATATCATTAAGTAGGGAAATTCGCACCGGCAGCATTAATAATCAGTGGCTCCGCCTGATTCGAGGCGTGCCCCATTTCAACTACTTTCATAATGTTATGGTACTGTTACATTTGTGCCGATTTGTGTGTGACTTATTGGGTGTGTGTGTCTGAGAACTTATGTTTACCATTCTTCGCCAAGTGAAAAGGTGAAACTTGCCTCAAAAATAGTATGGAATAGATATTTTTTTGACACCCTATCTATTCTGTTAGGACAGAGCAAATGTATTGAAAGTTGTCGAGTGTTGATTAAGAACAGTAACTGTTAGTCCTTATATGATGTGTATACTGTGAAAGAACGTTGTTACCAGCAGTTTTAGCCAGGCATTCATATAATACATTTAAACGTTTCAGGTCTATCCTTTGTATGACAAAAGGAAAGGGGGAAAATACTGATTACTCTCTAACACTCCAAGCCTCCGACAAGAAAAGTCTTCCGGCTACGTAGAATGAGACGAGAGTTATTCACTGTAGGAATTACGGAAAGTATCTCTAAAGCACAACTTCAATACATCTGTTGAAATCAGAAGATAGAACAAAAACATTTACCATGAAGTAAACTGCAAATGTAACGAAACGAAAGATGAAAATATAGTACGTGTAGTACAGTATTTTTTTCAGATGACAATCTCACTTATGTTGCAGAGGTGACATGTTGTGTAGGCTACAAAACTAATGGCGAAGACAAGAGAGAAATATGGGCCTATTACGTTCTTCGGTTACTAAATAATTAGCGTGACGCATTTCGTGCTGTGGTTTCACGTAACACGAAAGCTGGAGCTGAATAAATCGCTCTCATTACGGGGAATCGCGTGGAGTGACAACGCATTAATCAGCATCACGCAATTTCAGAGAGAAACAAATCGCCGCACAACACGCCATCAGAAAGAGAGGCTTAGATATTTCTGTTTCTCGCTTCCAGAGCATTTGAGGATATCGGGAACCTAGGTCTTCGTCGTTGGTCAAGGATGACAAGCTCAGGTGTTGAGACGGACGGCAAAGAAATGGGCTGTCACCTTAGTGAACAAAAAATTTATCTGCATTCGCCACAATTGACGCAGAAAATTACCGCGTTACGCCTGTCACAGTAGCTAGACATGGCTTTGACTGTCCTTCGTCCCTTAAACGTATCCAGTATTTTCGCCACAGCAGTCCGCCTTCGTGCCAGTAACGATACTTGACATCTTGTCAAAAACATAACCTTATGAGCGAACAATCATTTAGGGCAATCACTCGCAACTGAGTATCGTAATAGACGTGGAAATCAACGCTTCAGTTCGTAAAGAGACATCCTCCTCTAACATTACTTTTCCTCAACGACAGTTGTCGATAGCAGTAATATATTTCCAATTTTGGAAAGCTTCAGCTGTTTCTCTGAAAAATTTCACATAATTTTCTGCACAATATGTCACATTCCAAGCTACAATTTATGAAGAGGAATTACCTTATTTTCGTTGTTCCACCGATATCTACTAGCTCTGAATGCACAGTTATACTTGTTTTCATTTACAAACGTTTGAAATTACGAAATATTTGCCATACTTAAAATTTCTGTTTTAATTACGCAATTTATTATGTTTATTTCTGGATTCAGTTATAAAATAAAAATCTAAACTAAACGAAATTCATTTGTTAAGAAAAAATTTTAGACGGTTGTAATATTGTTATCAAAGCAGAGTGAAGTATAGTTCAACTCTTTTATCATGACGGCTCGCGCATGCCCGCCCAGACGCGGGAGATAGCTGCGTTGCCCGTTGCACACAACGCACGCGCCAAGAGAAGCAGCGCCATAGTATAGCATAGTGCGCAAGCTTACGTTTAGGTGTCGTATATAATATTGAGAAATATTCCGTTTTTCGCGACTGTAACTATGTGGTACTTAAATTAAATGAGGTATTGTTATACAGTAAATTTTATATGAAATTTAGATATCTTGTCCACATTTCATTCTCAACATTGTGGCAACTAAAATCGACCATACGGAAAGTATACGCTATGGACTTTTACCTCGGCAAACTCTTCAAAATTTCGTGGAATGGTTTACTACATTTAATGCTGCACAATAACCGGGTTGAACATCAAAACAAAATTAAGTCATTTATGGGGGGAAGGTATCAGTCAAGAAGATGTGTAAAAATCTAATTTTTGGGCAAAATAGTTTTTGTGAAATCGAATGATAAGTGCGTCAAAGCAGT
The DNA here is from genome assembly GCF_021461395.2 of Schistocerca americana. Lineage (NCBI taxonomy): Eukaryota > Metazoa > Arthropoda > Insecta > Orthoptera > Acrididae > Schistocerca > Schistocerca americana. The sequence goes on from NC_060119.1 coordinate 72,170,967, forward strand.
GGGGAGACCAAGTGTCTGCATAGGCGAGCAGTGCAGTGATGACAAAATCGCGCACAGCGCGGAATACGGGGAAGACGTGTCTGCAGCAGCGAAAGTGTTAATGAAGAGACAAAGCAATAGAAATTTCAAAAAACTGCATTCAAACGAATAAAATTCGTGAAGTAAGACACTTCGATATTGTATTTAAATAAAGAAAATATTATGCACCGCACAAGGTTTGAACCCTCCACCTTTTATTTGCTAACCCAACGTCTTAACCGCTACGCTAATGCAACTCGTCCTACACTGTAAATCCATGAGGAGTCTAACAGGTCACGCAAAATACCGACAAACACTGTTGGTATGACTATGAATTACTCACGTTTCGTCGAAGTACAAAAGGAAATAAACAATTACCGCTGTTCTTTATTGCGAAACAGCGGTTCGTGAGATTGATACAAACACCTTTTCTTGCTGTCGCCTGAATTAGGAGTCTTATTGCTTATTTGGTTTAACTAATTAATAGAATATGAAGCAATTGGTATAAAGAATGCTTTTTCCAAACATTCTATCAAAGAAAGTCTGCTATCAAGACATTGCTTTTGTTCTATTACTTTATTTATGACTGAACGTTTCTAAAACTGAAGACACTCGTCGGTGTTCTGCTCTGCAGTCGAGATCTGGCAACGTCGTTCTCTGTTCATTGGCTGACTGTGTTTTGTGACGTCAGATGAGCAGAACGAACCTAAACTCGGCCGCCAACATAAATGACGCGCACTTAGTAAGCATGCCTCTTATATGATCGGCCGTATTTTTGTATTTTCGAGGAACAATGTAATTTCGGCTTATTTAATGTGAAAATTGAAAAGGGAGCGTGATATAGTAAAATATGGGACAGTAAATTATCATAAAAACAAAAATTCAGCAACGACATTCTTCAAAATTATTTATATAAACCGAACCATAAGAACCTAAAATGTGAGAATTCCAGCTTCAAGAATGAGAACCCTAGACATGAAGAACTGGTGCCAACTGTGAGAGAAATGATAAGTAAAAAGTTTATTGTAAATATTACTCGTCTCGAATCTTCTGAAAAGAGTTACCCATAGTGGACAGTAGCAACAACAGAGAAGGGAGGGGTGGATTACAAGTTGTAACGCTTTTATTTTTAGGTTCACGTCCGGTCCGGGCAAACAAATGTCCACCATAAGGTGCAGTTACTGGGAAACAAGCAACTTGTGGCAAGAACTTTAATGTTCTTTTAGTTTTATTCTGCACAGATATCCTTAAGCTACTAGACTTTTTATTTAGTGGTTTTTATCACTTATTCCTTTTGGTTCCTCATTTTAATGTTATTCCTTTTGGTTCCTCATTTTAATGTGTTTATTGATCATTTAAAATTTCTGTGATTATACTTTTCCACTCGCTTTTCACATCGTTTGCATAACTTTACAACATTTTATCTCCTATTTTGCATTTAACATTGTCAATATGAATGCGAACGGCGGGGCGAGTCGGTCTCACGGAGTTCACTTCCACTCGTCGTAACAGATGCTATAGTATCGTCGCTGCAATCTCTACCAGCTTTGCTCCCTCCTTCGAGCGCACCACGTGCTTTGTGCTCGCTTGCGGTAGTCCCCTTTGCCCTACCCAGTAGCAGTCGCAGGACACGACGTAAGTGATCTGGTTCCTTTACTATGCCACTTCACCTAGACGATTTCTACGTTTCAAATTATCGCCGTGCTATTGTGACGTATTCCTCTTTCAATTTTCACTGTATCTAGCCCGACCGCTGTGAGAATTTTACAAATGGTGGTCCTCAGTCGTTTCACTTTTTACTACTTACTGTTTCCTACCTCATTTGGTAAAAACTGATCATTTTGTTATCTTCCTGTCTGTCTGGTGCGCCGTTTAGAACCCTTTTTCTCAAAAATGATGTATCAAGGTCAGATTTATGTCACATGCTCAACGGTTCCAGAGGCCCCTAAAAAATGAAGCTACTAAATCAGTGCAGTGAAATGAAATAAAATGTCTGGTGGCTGGGGCCTCCCGTGGGGTAGACCGGTCGCCTGGTGCAAGTCTTTTGAGTTGACGCCACTTCGGCGACTTGCGTGTCGATGGGGATGATATGATGATGAGAAAGGCAGCACAACACGCAGTGCCTGAGCGGAAATAATCTCCGACCCTGCCGGGAATCGAACCCTGGCCTCTTTGCACAGCATTCGGCAGAGCTGACCAGTCAACTATCAAGGCGGACAGTGCAATCAAAAGATATGGCGATTTAAATCACACGTTCTGATATTCACTCATCAAAATCTACAGGCTGTTTCCCGCTAACCTAGAATCACGAAAATGGCTAGAAGCAGTAAAAGTAAGTGCAAAAATCAAAAAATTGTTAATCTTTAATTATATCACACGAATTTGTTATTTATTTGGCAAACTATTCTTCGTTGGTACGGATCACTATTTTCTGTGCTGGCCGATTAATCCGAACGATTCTTCGGGTCTTCTGGCACAATGGCCTCAAGGTATACATCACAGTATTGAAAACAATGGACTCCAAGATAAGGATGCCAACTGTCTTTCAATGATTCCTGATTTCATTACTGTGTTAAACGACACTGCAGCTGAACAGGGAAGTCTCAGCATTGGAAAAAGCCAAAGAAGGCTAGTAGAATGAGTAACTCGCCAGAGGAGACTTACTATCAATAAATGGGACACTGTATAAAAGGAAACGTGTTCCAAGCCGCGGTAATGGTTGCTCTACATCACGTCTCATCCACGGCCAGCAGGTACCACTGCACAGGTCTAGGTCGATCTGTCAGAGGCTATGAAAGCCATTGTAAAGAATACCAGCGACTGTATTTAGAACTATGTCAGAGATAGCTCCACCTCTCTTCGTTTTTCTCGAACCACTGCTGGACTGCGCCTGCAGGACTACCAGTCCATTGAAATTAAATCGCCCTCTTCAGGAAGTTCCTACATTCGACATGGCTTAAGTCAACGTGATTTCTTCTTATGCGGTTACATAAAAAATCTTGCGCTGCTGCCTCCTCTGGCATTTAATTTGGAAGAGTTGCAATGTAGGCTTATTATCGCGGTCGTTCATAACGATAACAATACTTCAAGACGCGTGCTGCAAGGCTCTGTTATGTGACTTGAAAACTTGGGAAGTTGCTCTATTCACTAAGATGTGTCTATCATCTGTATGTGTTGTAGCAATTGTGTGGTGATTATCTGCAGACCTGAACGTACTTAAGAATAACCATACGTTTTCAAGGTTCGTCTGCATCATGTTCAAAAAATTTCAGCCCATTTTACAACCATACAGACACAAACATCGATAGGAAAGCGACATAAGAGTATGCAGTGTTTGAAGTCTCGTACGGACACGAATCAGGTGTTCACACGTAAATGAGACGAATAAGAGTTTTAATGTAGATTTATTGATATCCTTATGTAGTGTCATAGTTTTTGAATGTATTTTCCATTTTCTGCTAAACAACCAGTCCTTGAATTTGAGATCACAGGAGAACTTCCTGCAGCAACTCTATGTACAATAAAATGCAAATCATTCCCCATGCACTATATATTGTTATGGGAATACTATGCTGTAATGACAAAAAACGATAACAAACCTGTTTCGAACGAATAAATATTAATACGAGGGTGGGAACTAAAATAATACAAAAGAGTTATATGTTTGCACCTGTTACTGTACTTCAGAGTAGTCACCAGCGTTGTGTAGAACCCGTTGCCAGCGATGTGGAAGGCGTAGTATACCGTTAACAAAGCCTGTTCTGTTGATGGTGCGACTGGAGCGGTCTACTGCCAGTCGAATCACAGGAACAGTTCTGAAGCGAATGCCACGAATTGGTTCCTTCAGCATCGGAATCAAACCAAAGACTTAAGTCCGGGGAGTATGGTGGATGGTACAGTACTTACCTTTCCCATCGACCGAACGGAGCAGCCACGGCTTGCGCTGTATGCGCCCGCGCAACTTCGTGCCAAATGATGGATGGGTAGAGCGGAAAGTGTCGCCGCCTTATTCACAAAGCTGGTCACAGGTGATGCTCCAAAAACGAACAGTAATACGACGTAAGTCCTCTTCAATTTGATTTGATTCCGAAGATGAAGGAGGAACTGTTCCAGGGATTCCACAGGCAGTCGACCGTTCCATTCGCACCATCAACAGAACAGGCTCTGCTAACGGCATACTACGCCTTCCACATCACTGTCAACGGATTCTACACAACCCTAGTGACTACTTTGAAGGACAGTAACAGGTGAGGACATGGAAGTCTTTTGTATCGGTTGTGAATAAATAGTTGCCACTATTTAAGTTCCAACCCTCGTAGTTACGTTCTCTTTCGTTGGCCTCCGTAGATGAATGTTCAGTGTGTCAGGTTGCTATGCGCAGGAACCAGTTTCAATTCCCAGTCATGTTAGAGATTTTTCCTTGGTGGAAGGACTGGAAGGATGTGCACTCACACTCGTGATGTCAACTGAGGAGATGCTTCAGTGAAAAGTGTCGGCTCCAAGGTAAAGAATGCCGACAACGTTCGGAAGATCAGTGTACAGACAGCACCCCTGCACGTACTGCAGCCAATGACGTCACAGAGAAAATGAAGTCACGAAGGTCGATCTGTCGGCCCTGAAGTAACAGTGACGGTCAGTACGCGAAACTCTTTTTTTTTACCTTTACTTTTAATTTTGTCACAAAACTTTCTGTAAGATTTCATCAGGGGAAGAGAGAGACCTGCAAGAAGAGATGTAGCATATAAACAGAATAAAAGATTACAGTATTAATACATCCACAGAGAAAACTAATACAATAGGTTTTATCGGACAGGATCCGAGAAGAACAAAAATACTGGTGAGCGATGCAATAGTATAATAGGTCAACTGTTTTAACTATCTGGGACTTAATATCACACAGTATGACAAAAATATATACAAGAAAGTAGCCAGTTTGGGAAACATGCGTGGAACAATGAACAAGTACTTCAGAAACATGACACGACAAATAACACGGATGCTGTTGAGTCGTGCGTCATTTAAAAATAAAAAAAAATAACGTAAGACTCAGCCAACTGCAATGAGTTTCCTTAGCGCTGGAAAAGTCTGCAGCAGAGTACACAGAGCAAGAAACAACGACGTTAGAAAGAGTTTAGCATATTTAACATAAGAATCAAAACTGAAGTCAATACAAGAAAATGGAGTAAACATCTGGGCAGAATGCGCAGTGGCAGTCTACTTCATAAAGAGTAACATTATGGCCCGTAAGCCGAATTAATCTGGAAAGGACAAGGAAGACATGGGAAGCGCAACAGGTAAGGATTTAATTCTTGAAGTACAGAAGATGAACTCAATATTGAATCAATGTGCTTACACCTCTGAATCTTTTTCGTTTCCTCGGATGTGATGTTCGAGAAAAACCGTGTTAATGAGCAATAATTTGAAAACAGTATTTTATTTTGTACATCAACCATATACTGCATTCTCTTACGTTAATTTCAGGTTATATTCAGACTGGAACTCAGGACCCTGTGTTACATGGACAATGCTGCTGCTAGCATCTGTTCTAGCAATAAGTGTATTTGCTGCAGCACGTCTACCATACAGTAAAAATTGACAATACAATAGCTCTCCTGCTATTTTTGCTGGACTAGCTCCTTTGTATGAAACAATACAAAGTTAGACAGCCTTCCTGACATATCACTCACAGCTTACGAACGAGTATCATGGTTCTGTCTTAGATTCCCAATCTGACACCTAATTCAGATATTATTAAGTTCTCGAACTATCGTTTGGAGATCGCTTTTATAGACTGGGGGAGAAATGCACCTCTTTGAGTAAAAAGAGGCCAATATCATCCCGTTTACAAGACTGTGACTGAATAGTGGGTTTCCAGCTGCCTCAGACTACCTTCCTCAGCCATTAGAAATATATCTAAAAAATTTTGGAATGCGAATATACTCGCTATCATTTTAACATGCAACTCACAACTCACTTACAGAAGCTCCTCTAACTGTAACTCATCCACACCCACTAATCCATCGCTGTAAGTCGACCCACATTCACTCCCTCTTCCCTGTTCGCACTCACTCATTGAGACATACTCGTTTTCAATATCGCTTTGTGTCTCGCTACTGTCACTGTCTCCTGTGTAATAGCCACAGCGTCCTTCTGCTGTCCTATTACTACTGTCTCCTCTCACAGCCAGTCACCCTCTCGCTCTCTCTTCCCGATACTACTGTTTCATTCATTCTTTCCCATTTCTGCTGTCTCTTATCACTGTCACTATCTCTCTCTTCCTCATTGTAATTGGCGTAGACTCTGTCCCTCATCATCACTGGCTCTCACCCACTTTCATGTCAGGCCCCGGTAGCTGAACGATCAGCGTGACGTATTGTCAATCCTCTGGGCCCGGGTTCGACTCCCGGCTGTGTCGGGGAACTTTCTCCACTGGCTGTTGTGCTGTCCTTATTATTATCCTGTTATCCTCATCGACCGCAAGTCGCCAAAGTGGCGTCAGATTGAAAGACTGGCACCCTCGAACGGCCTACCAGACGGAGGGCCCCAGCCATACGATTAAATAAATAATCGAGTTCCATTTTCTCCTTCTCTTTATTCTTCTTCCACTGGCACTGTCTCCGTCACACTCTTCCTAGTAGTGTTTTTTCACTCTCACTTATTTCCACTGCCACTACGATCCTCTTATTTTCCTCACACTACCATTGTCTCCCGGGAACTTTCTACACAATCTTTCAGTATTTATTACTTTTCCGTTCCCATCCCACTACCTCTGCGTCCTTCCATCTCAGCATAAGAAAACGTGAATGCGTTCGCATGACAAAATATTTGTGAAGATTTTAAAGGTGGTGAGGAAGGCAACATGAAGAAGCTGGTACCCCACTTTCACTAAGAGTCTTTTAAGGGAGCATATTTTCCATTTTTGTGCTCCAAGCATTTTTCCGCTGGTTGTGTTCCCTTCACTGCCGCAGCAGGGCATGTCACTCAAATGAAAAGAACTTTATAGGTCAGCAAAATTATGCTGTACTTATATGATATTGTAATAGCGAAATATAATTTTACACCTCACACCGTATTTTACGTGCTCAAAAGCTTTGCGTGATTTTGAGTACTATAATATAGGGTTCCTAGAACACTTCTGATGATTCCAGAGACACATTTCTCCGTGATACGTCACTTTATAAACAACATATTTGCCTCACACCGAATTTTACGTCCATGTTTCACTTGTACAATTACGGTAAATTCGAACCTCTGTATCACAGAAAGGATAAAGTCATCTAGAAAATTTTGAAGATCATTCCTGATCTGAATCTTAGAAATGTATCGCAAAAGTCAACTCTATGGGCTGTACGTAGCAGTCTTAGAATCTGCGGCTCGATTTTGGTTCTAAAAAAATGTAAAAACAACCCCTTTTTTGTGTTTTTGTAAGAAACTGTCCACGAACTAATGGTGCCACCATAAGCTCAGAAATGCAAAATGAATCTTCCTCACGCTCTCTGATGCTGTCTGTTCGATTTGGTGTTCGTCTTTTTACCACCTTTATTTACCTTGGTTCAAAATGGCTCTGAGAACAATGGGACTTAACTTCTTAGGTCAGCAGTCCTCTAGAACTTGGAACTACCAACAGCTAACTAACCTAACATCCCACACATCCATGCCCGAGGCAGGATTCGAACATGCGACCGTAACGGTCGCGCGGTTCCAGACTGAAGCGCCTAGAACGGATCGGCCACACTGGACAGCTATTTACCTTACCTTGTTTTTTGGGCTTGAGATTTTGTGTATTGCAGAGTGCCTGCCTTATCCCTTTTTATTCTTGCGATCAACGAGCAGATGTCTGCTATATTGTTTTAACGCTTTCTATCGTTTTTTTTCCTTATAGTTAATGTTTCCCATTTTTGCTTGCTGCTTTCTTTTGCTACTACAGTGTGGCTACACACTAAGTTTTACAATTTTGTTCCTTCCCCGGATTTCAGGCGATAGGATTCTTTTGGGGTATGGTTTTAATCCGAGACCTGTTTGACTAGGAAAAAGGGACTGATGATCAAGCAGTTTCAACCCTTTACACTACAAATCAACCAGGCAAGCAACCGACCGATAAAGTGCTTATGCTCAGTCACCATTGTTTTCGTACGATAATGTACTGATGGTCCTGTAACGGTCTTAATGTGTGCTAGTATATTTTATTTTGTATTTGTATTTTTCAACATTTTCTTCTGTACTCGTTTACTCGCATGGTATATTCCTGGAATTCTATTGGTACTTTCAATGTGCTTACGCTTATTGGCTGTTTATCGCTCAAAGTGTACCTGGTATCCACTTAATGCAGGCGCTGAAGACCTTGCTGTCGTGCGCCCACAAAACCCCTCTACAACTCTACAACAGCTTAATGCAGTCGGCATACAGCTCTTAATACGGTGTGGTATTTTATGCGACGGATTTTCCTGTCATGACAAGTCTTTGATTTTAGAGGCCTTAACTTTTACAAATGAAAGTACAGATCGTTGCCGACAGATTTCGTGTGCAGATGTTAGTTCGCTTTACTAACTGACTGTTTTCTAATGGTGTGAAGTTTGTAAGTGTTACTTTTCCTATGTTGTTATATAGCATGTTGTTTGTGACATGGCTACTCTTGTTGTAGGTAGTAGTTTCTGTATGATGCGTAATAATGTTCCATGATGTTTTCATTGTCATTTATGCTGTCGCACTGTATGCGGATAGCTTATCCTGAAGAAGACGGGTTTAAATACGTTGAAAACTGGCTTACGGTTAGTTGAAACCCATCATTTATTGCAATTAGTTGGCTGTCTTATTCACCTGCTGTACTGACAATGTGCTTGTATATCCCGTTCGCTCAAATTACAGTCATCATTTCCAATAAGTTTCCACGCTCCCTATAATACTTCTTAAAATGCAACACACAGAGGAAGTCTTCGTAGACAGACTGCGACTACAGCGAGCATAGCAACAGGATGTACACAGTACCGTCTTAAGTTGGCAGCTATAAGCTCTACGATTTCGATACGGAAGGAACTGGGGGTGCCATTGGATGAAAACTGTTATATCAAAGATAAAATCTCCAAGAAGTTTTTGACAGGCAGTGAAGCACGCGCTACTAGCACTACCTTGTTAGAGCAATGTTCCGTCACTAGTGCGGCCCAGAGTTGATTGCCTTCATTTAGTTTCCTGCCGCTCCACTTGTCACTTATTGACAGCTCCTTCAATTCCAGCGCCAATCATTCCTAGTTGCGCATCAACTGCAGGGTACCTGACAGACGTTCGTGATCAATACTGGAGCCAAAAGAGCAACGAATGCAATGCCAGCTGTCAATTTGTATCTTCACTCGATACAAACCTTTTTATTCAAAAATATTTTCGTGCTGTCTCAACAAAATCTGAAGCTATTGAAACGACATGTTCCATAGATACCTCTGAATATTGTTAAAAGTTACATTTACTTTGTTACACAGTAAAAGGCTGTTTGTTCTCTCTGGATATCTAGTCTAAGTAATTACTCCTTTATTACAGTTAAAAGATGGTTCAAATGGTTCTGAGCACTATGGGACTCAACATATGAGGTCATCAGCCCTCTAGAACTTAGAATTACTTAAACCTAACTAACCTAAGGACATCACACACCTCCATGCCCAAGGCAGGATGCGAACCTGTTACCGTAGCGGTCGCGCGTTTCCAGACTGAAGCGCCTAGTACCGCTCGGCCCCTTCGCATGGCTATTCCAGTTATTTAGATAACAGTCGTCTTGGCCAACGTGATAGTTCTGTTTCGCAGTAGGAAAGAATTACAAACCGTTGTTGATGGTTATGTCATTTATGTCAGGCTAATAGTTGGCAGATTTGTTACTCGTTTTTCTGTCGCTCAGAGCGGGGTAATCGGGCGGTCTACGGGCGCCTTGTCACGGTCCGCACAGCTCCCCACATCGGAGGTTCGGGTCCTCCCTTGGGCATGGGTGTGTGCGAGGTCCATAGCGTAAATTAGTTTAAATAGTGTGTAAGCTTGGCGACCGATGACCTAAGCAGATTGGTCCCATAACATCTTATCCAAATTTGTATTTCTGTCGCCTAGACAGATTCGAAAGTTGATTAGTCAGTCGGTTTGATACAAAGCCAAATAAAATATATCATAAGCGCTTTTGTAGATGTGTTACAGAACTGGAAATTTCTGGTAGTGCTAGAGGCCGGCAACATGTATGTAGATGTATATATGATTGTGCAAGACAAAATTCGTGTCAATAATAACTTACACTTTAGGTGTATACTTTCATATGCACTGAGATTAGTTAGTATACTGGTGTTCACTCAACGTGTTTAGCCTCATACTAATAATGTGCTAAATAGAGACGAATGAACCGTATCATGTACCGAAATATACAGGGTGAGTCACCTAACGTTACCGCTGTATATATTTCGTAAACCACATCAAATACTGACGAATCGATTCCACAGACCGAACGTGTGAAGAGGGGCTAGTGTAATTGGTTAATACAAACCATAAAAAAATGCACGGAAGTATGTTTTTAATACAAACCTACGTTTTTTTAAATGGATCCCCGTTTGTTTTGTTAGCACATCTGAACATATTTTAATTTATAATGTGTAGTGATGGCTCTATTACTACCAAATCTCCCTATTTACCGTCAGCAATGGCTGTGTCGCGTCTTCGCAGTGGCAACCACTCGAATTTTCAGCTCCCATCACATATTGTTGTCCTCGGAGTATCACGTTGCACGCCTTCCAGCCGTGAATTCGCCGGCCGAAGTGGCCGTGCGGTTAAAGGCGCTGCAGTCTGGAACCGCAAGACCACTACGGTCGCAGGTTCGAATCCTGCCTCGGGCATGGATGTTTGTGATGTCCTTAGGTTAGTTAGGTTTAAGTAGTTCTAAGTTCTAGGGGACTGATGACCTCAGCAGTTGAGTCCCATAGTGCTCAGAGCCATTTGAACCATTTTGAACCAGCCGTGAATTCCGGCAGTACTTTTTGCTAGCGAGTACTTGAAAGAGGCCACAAACTTCCACACGCCTCTCTGTACTTCAGCATCGACTTGACTCAGACGACGCATCAGTAACGTTCCATGTTATGATCTGTGCTCGTACAATGAAGAATGACGTTCACCGCAGTTTCAGTGTCACCACATAGCTGTCGTCTTCGTTACATCTAAACGTGTATAAATGTAAGGATAGAGTCCCTGTTCAGAGATGACACAGAGAAAACCTTTTGTGAGAACTAAGATTGGTTGGTTGGTTGGTTTGGGGAAGGAGACCAGACAGCGTGGTCATCGGTCTCATCGGATTAGGGAAGGAAGTCGGCCGTGCCCTTTCAGAGGAACCATCCCGGCATTTGCCTGGATTGATTTAGGGAAATCACGGAAAACCCAAATCAGGATGGCCGGACGCGGGATTGAACCGTCGTCCTTCCGAATGCGAGTCCAGTGTTGAGAACTAAGAGTTTCATGCGACTCTCCACTTTTATGTTTGCCAGAAATGAACGCAACTTATCGTCAAAGTACAGGGTGACCATTCGAAAGAGGCCTCACAAACTAACATTTGCGTAAACTTCACTTAAAGGTTTTGCACAAAAATCAGGAAACGAAATGAATTGAACATGTCATACCTGGTTTGGGGGAAAATAAATGTGAATCACAGAAGTTGCTGAAAGTCACAGCCCTCGTAAACACAGTTGAACAGTTTCTCGAATATTGCTCCCAGAACCTCTGGCGTCACTGCCTCGTTTTCACGGATGACGTTCTTTCGTAAATATTCCAAGTTGTGAGGTTTGCTCCTATAGACATTGCATTTTAGGCCACTCTAGAGGAAGAAGTCAAGTGGTGGCTTTGAGAGCCACATTCCGTTATAAAATAAAAAATAATGCAATCTCAGCCATGGTCACTCGAGACGTGTGGCATTCGGCACCATCCTGTTGCTACCAGCCCAGAATAAGCTCTTCATCGTCCAACTGAATTACAAATTCGCGAAACATTTCGATGTAAAAGTGCACCTGTCACAGCAAATTTAAAAAAAAAATTGTTCTGATGATGCGACGCTGTGATTCTGCACAGAACACACAAATCTTTTTTGAATGCCGGAGTAGCTCGACCAGTACGTGTGGATTTTCATTACACCATAAACGCGTATTCTGAGAGTTTACGGGGCCACAGAGGTGGAACCACGCCTCATCACTGAATCACGTGTACTGCAAAATTCCTGGACTCGGAGCAATAAACTGTTGAAAACAACGGAAAAATGTGATGCGTGTGTCTTTGCCATTGACAATGTTCCTGAACAAACTATAAACCTATATAGATACATGCTGGCTTTCTTCGCATATCTGTGGCATGTGCTCCATGACATTTCACATTCCTGAGATAAACATCTAACAGACTTTGCAGAAGAGGCCAACAATCGTTGTTTCACGTCAGTCACTACTTCTTCCGATAATGGCGGCCGTCCCTCGCTGTGAGGATCCAACACCTTTCCACTGCTTTCTATCTTATTTACCAACTTTTGTATGCAGCATTTAGATGGTATATGCTGGTCACTAAACTGTCCAATAAAAATATTTTAATAAACATGTTCTAATAGAACCAGTAATCCAATATTGTTTCAGAAGAAACACGCGCTCGTCGACAGAATAACGATACGTCGTCATTGAACACTGACCTCCAGTCACAGCGGCACGTGGAAACACACTGTTGTCTCAAACGATGTTGCAGAGTGTAAGGTTGCCACGTCAGACGTCACAAATTACGCGGTTCAACTTCAGCGAAATAAGTACACAAGTTTGTGGGGCCTCTTTTGAGTGGTACACCCCGTATTTTTGCAAATATGTGGTCATTCTGTGCTTACCGATCTACATACTGTGTTTCTACTTTCCAGTACCTCTCGAGTTATGCCCTACGCATTTTCTATTTATCATCTACATAGCGAGTAAATGGCTCCTGTCCTCAGACTATGCAATTTTGTGCGGATTATTCTCAAGATTAACAGTAAGATCTTTGTTGCTGTTGTACTACCTGCCCAGTGTGTCGCAAAGGTATTCACCGGCTCTCCTATCCTCAGTTTGTGTGTCCAGATACTGTCTCTGAATGAAACTGCAGCCGTCATGATGACTTCCTCGTACTGTCTCGACATGTCGGGTGGTATTCTGTACTGATCATCGGCGACACTGGAAATTTTGTGCATAATTCTTGACGCTCGTTCAGACACTGCTTCTAGTGGGACAACCTCCATACCACCCCACGTTGCAGTGTCGACAAAATTTATTCAAGATGGCGGCTATAGATATGGCAACATCACAATGACATCATGCTGGGAACTTCATATTTTGGCGGGAAGATAGATCAATTTGGCTACTTACAATAATCCAATCCCTCCCTTCCCCCTTCCCCCTCGCCACTGTACCCTACCAGAAAATGGTGGGAAGTTCAAATTCCAGCAGGACATTGCAACAAACCACTGCTACCTCCACTAAACTAAGAAAATAGTGGGAAAAGAGGTCACCAGGGCTACCTCCATTAACCTAAGTCATCTGGCCGTCAACACTTCCTAAGAACTGATGAGAAAATACCCAGCCTGTGCTGGGCTGCTGGATAGGATGTATGTAAGTCTTTATTCTGCAGGCAGTTTTTCTTTAAACAATTTGATGCAGTAGGTCCATTCACTGTTTGCAATTTGAGGTCTGGAGTCCTACTGACCTAGTATACAGTACTGCCACCAAAGGGCACTGTCATCCCTCCTGTGACATAATCCAAGATGGCGGTCTGAGGGCAAAAATGGAGAGAAAAAAGAACTCAGCCTATTTTGGGCTGGTGGAGAGAGGAAGGAGTGTACTTTATTTAATTTGCTACAATTTTTTAGGGACGGACTTCACATTGATTACTTATTGCACTGATACAAAACACTCACTCTGATGTGCTTGGTGTCGCAATACACAGCCTACAGACTTCCAAACTACTCTTAAATCACCGAAATAATCCAATACACTGATGGACAGACACACAAACAACACGTAAATAGTCAAAATAATGCATGTATAATGCTCTGCTAACAAGCTTGCTAATTGTAAACTGCCGAAATAATGCAATGAACAGCCTACAAAATTGCAAACTATTTGTAAATGACCGAAATAATACAGTTCACTGATGTTCAGAGACGCAAACAACTAGTAAGTTTTCAAAATAATGCATGTAAAAGATGTGGTGTCACCGCCAGACACCACACTTGCTAGGTGGTAGCCTTTCAATCGGCCGCGGTCCGGTAGTATACGTCGGACCCGCGTGTCGCCACTATCAGTGATCGCAGACCGAGCGCCGCAACACGGCAGGTCTAGAGACACTTCCTAGTACTCGCCCCAGTTGTACAGCCGACTTCGCTAGCGATGGTTCACTGACAAATAGCGCTCTCATTTGCCGAGACGATAGTTAGCATAGCCTTCAGCTACGTCATTTGCTACGACCTAACAAGGCGCCATTATCAGTTGCTATTAATCTTGTGATGCATGTACCGTCAGACCGATGTTCACCAATTACGGTTTAAAGTTAAGTATTCCAGAAGCTACGTACCTTTTTTGCTAGTCTCAATTCCTTGTCATTTTCCAGACCTCACGCCATCCTACGTGAGCTTAAACGCGTGCCTTTCGGCTTACCTCATAGTGGCTTGGCTGTCTCGCCAAGTCACAACAAAAGACTTTAAAAACATGCTTGCTAATCGTCGACTGTCGAAATAATACACTGCACAGCCTGCACACCGGTTCACAAAATAATGCAACAGACACGAAAACAACTCATAAATTGTGAACATATAATGCATGCGTAAAGCTATGCAAAGATGCACACAACGCTTAAACAGCCAAAAATAATTCAGTGCACAAACATTCATTGCACATAAAAAGCGCTTTCGAACTATCATCAACTGAGACGTATCAGAGAACTGCTCCTCCCGCAGCACTCAAAGGACCCACGCAGGCAGTGTGCTGATGCTGGTCATAGATGTGAGACGCCTCTGGGCTGCGCAAGCATGCTTACTGTTGCTGGCACGGTATCTCTATACCTGTGGATGCTGACATCACAGGCAGTATTATAGAAATCTGTTCCAATGCTTCCCAGGGTGCATTATTCCTAGCGATCATAATGGGACATGCAAGCTGCACCTAGCTGTGCATGCATTTACCTGACCAGCAAGGCTGGTGCATTGCCACAAAATGTCAGCGCTGCAACTTACCATCGCAGGCACATCGAAAAGATTCTTAATGTAATACTGAAGTCACTCGGCTACGTAAATAAGAGCCAAATCGACCTCTAGGAAATTGCGAAGTGTCGTAGAAGTAGTTAACAGTCGCTTTTGGAGGAGCTTTCATGATGTCTCAGCTTGTCCCCATGGCAATTCTTGTCCTAACATAATGTGTTTACAAGAATATCCCACAATAACAACTAATGCATTCCTCCTCATGGTACTTACGTGGCACACCATTCATCACTTGTTACCCTTCCTGGAAATATTTAAGTGCTACTTTCAACAAACATATCCAAAACACAAACGTTTTCACTGCCATATAGAGGACCCTATGCCACAGCCCGAAGCATGTCTTGTGAATGAATGTAGCACTCTGATTGGCTCTCACTGAATTTACCCACCAAATTCCTAATACTGCCGGTGTGGAAACATCGTTAACATTTTTTTTCTGCAGACGAGACTTACAGCAGCAAAACTATTTTGTACAGATCGCCATATTGAACTGACAGTTAAACACCGAAAGTGATCTACAGGTCATCAAATACATCCCACGTATTCACCGTGCTGCTGTGCAATGCCATCGGAGGATACTGCTGCCATAAAAGCATCCCATGACACCAGGCGCAGAACAGTGTGTGAACTAGAGAGGCCAGATGGCTGTGGACGACCCCACAACCTGGGAGAAGCCAACAATACTATCAGCACAAATACTCGTTGTATTAAATCTTATAAAATTTCCACAGAGTGTACATACAAGACATGTGGTTCCGAAAGTGACTCAGTGCAAACCTGGTATTAGTTAAATATTCACCTGTCCAGGGGAGACGCTAGCCAAATCATCATAAGCCAGAAACTTTCTCAGACTGTCTAAACCGATGTACAAAGGATAGCCAAGTCCCAGCTTGGAACAATAACATCAGATAAGGTGTTGTTTCTGTCCCTGATCTGCCTGCTTGCTGATATGTTTCTACGGTCATCTACAGACCCACAAGTATATTGGGAACCAGACACATATTTTTTCAGTGTAACTGTAATTAAATATCAGGATTGATGCTGCAGTCTAACACTCAGAAATGAACTAGATATGTATCCTCTCTACGACAGTGATTCTGGAACGAATCTCAGTATCTATAGCACACATTAATTTCCACGTAAAAAAATACAACCTCTTCACTTAAGACTTCCGGGCTGATAGGCCGTGGTCGAAGTTTTATACTTCGACTATGGCCTATCAGCCCGGAAGATTTAAGTGAAGACAATACCGGCCGTGAAAGCTTACATTGTATGACCAAAAATTCAATCTTTCATTCTCCTCATGGTTATGCACTGAATCTATACTTCCCTCATGATAGGAGAGGCAGTAGTGATCATTGGTTAGTTGTACATATACCATGAGACTGTTGCATAAACGCTGGGTCAGTTCCTCTTGGAACAAAGGGATTACTGTTTCAGGTCTCGACCTATCTGCTTGCTTGCTTGTTTTATACACGAATCTCCAGACACTGGGATTGCTGTAACATATTTAATTTCACATGGCATGCCAGACTATCATACAATTTCCGTGGTACTTCTCCATATCAAGCTCATAGCAGTATGCTACCGATCGCTCGCACAACATAATTTCGAATATATATATATATATATATATATATATATATATATATATATATATATATATATATATACACTCGAAATTATTTCTCTAGAAACCCGAAACTTTAGCGAGGTGGGGAGAGCTGTAACCCACTGAGTAACTGGAAACTTATCTCGTCTGTAACGATCTCGAAAAAAGTACGGGAAATTGATATTTCTACTTACGAATACCGACGTCGGTGACATTACAGATTCCAAATCACCCTTATAATTTACGAAGTAAACTAAGGAGTTTTTCATGTCTAGAGAACCAGCAAACGTGTCTTCCACCATCTTTTGCGTGCTGGATGTGCATACCACAGTCGATGTTCTCTCAGCCAAATAAAGATAGGACATGTGCAGGTCAACCAGACAATTTGCTTGGGAGGGAGTAATGGTCCAGCGCAAACATATGTCCATATTGAATCTTGTCATGTTTCAATGCAATCATGAAAGCTCTGCAACACATACAGCATTAGTTCGCTATTCCGCTGTCTAGATGACGACACGGTTAAGTCAACTGCATTCCTGCGTCCCAACAGGCCTCTCAATTCGGACAGCAGTTGTCGTCAGCGGGAAACGTAAATCGTTACCACCACAGGTAACAGGCAAATCCTCCTGCGAAACCGGCCACATATATATTTGATCGTTATACTTACAGTTAAATGTTACGATTGCGGTCTCAATTTAACGACATTTGACAATGAGGAAAAGTATCGGAAATACGCCCTGCCGACAGATGTGGCTCTGAAAATAAAATATGTGTGGCATTTTTATGCACTGACATACTCTCCCGTTTTCTATCACAGTTTTCCAAGTCAAATCCATACCTTCCGTACGACTGGACACAGCCACATCCTTTGCACACATCGTAACACAAATACTTACTTTACAAACCTGATGCTCAAGGTGAACGTACCACACATACTCTACTACTAAGTACAATACTTCTCCAGTAACTGATTGCCGGTGATACGAAATAGTACTGACCGAAAATCAGCGATGGGTGGACATGTCTCATGAGTTTTTCTTCAGAGTGGTACCACTGTGTCTTAGAAAGAGAGGTTTAATCGTGCAGACAAGTATCCATGTGAAAAGCTGTACCGGCTTCATAAATTGGGTTATAGCATTACTTCCGAATGAAGTGGTTTTACAGACATATTCTGAGGCATTGAAATGGACGGTGATCGCTGGATCTATGGTGCAGTTACACGTCGTCTACTGTGCAACCTCATAATAAAATTAAGGAATTTAGAAGGTGATTTGGCTTAGGAACATGGTATGAAAGCAGTATTTGCCACTCCCTAATGCCACCGCTATTTTGTATAACGTATTCTGTCTTGATACCATGTCAGAGGGCCGGCCGGTGTGGCCGTGCGGTGAAGGCGCTTCAGTCTGGAACCGCGTGACCGCTACGGTCGCAGGTTCGAATCCTACCTCGGGCATGGATGTGTGTGATGTCCTTAGGTTAGCTAGGTTTAAGTAGTTCTAGGTTCTAGGGGATTGATGACCATAGATGTTAAGTCCCATAGTGCTCAGAGCCATTTGAACCATGTCAGAGGATCGGTGAGATATTTACTGGGTTATAGGCGATGGTTGATTGAGAAGGATCAAAAACAGAGTATGGTGTGCTGATTGAGGTCGTAAGAAATGTACCCTTGTTTTTCAGATCTCTAGTGTCACAAAATCCGCTTGAATCGCTGTCTGGGACTTGCAATCAAGTCTTTCCATTCAACTGCATACCTGCATAGGATGCTACGGAGAAGTCTTTTAATCATTACAGCAACTAGTTAACCACATTCCTGGCACTGTCATATCTCGAAACAGGTCCCCTTTCATGAGCCTACCTACTGCAATAAAATTCTGACGTATTTTTAGGTAGTCCTATGCATCTTGCAATTACTGCCATTTCTGCGCTTTTGCATGTGATCGTAATACAATACACTGAAATGTGGGTAAATTGAGGAAGCACTTGTGTGTCTTCTTGTCGGCGCAGAACAATTCTTTACACAGGAACAAATATACGACTGCAAGAGGAATCCGAGAACACGTCGAGTTGGAAGCGAAGGGAACCAGCTGTTTACTGTACGTCTATTGACGTAAAAGTGATACATGCGAGTTGACTACTGTATTCGACGCTTTCCAGGAAAATAGAGAACCATCTGCCTCTAAAGTTACATGCATCTGTGTTATAGGATAGCAAAAACTGGACAGGGTGTTCGACTGAGATGGGGCTGTAACGAGTTATGATTTAATGGCAGACTGCTGATGCATTCTAGTGAGGGAGATTATGATGCGGGTCATTTCGCCATTTTGTGCACTGTTCTCTCGGAATGCAACGGTAGCATGACATAGCCAGCATTTCACTCGTATACAAACAACCATACGTCCTGTATGGAACTTACAGCACTGTCTACTTGCGATCGATAACAGCAAATCTCTCGGTCATCAGAGGACTTCCAGCTGATATGTGATGAAACGTGACCCTCCTATATCGACACGTTCCTCTAAACGAACGAAGATTTATACGATATAATACGTTCCCCTGTCGCATATTGGATATAAAGTCGAGACTTCAGTTTCATATCTAAGATGATTCTAAGTTAGCGTTAGGTGTTTCTGAGACACTGTAATTCCCGTGTATACAACTGATTGACAGATGTGCTGTTTACAAAGTTAGTTGTGGCATTGTGTAATTCCACATGTTGGACGCCACTGCTATGTGTTTATCTGTTTCCTTGTAAGAAGTATTCTCCATTACTAACGACCATTGTACAAAGGACTGATTCGAGCATAGAATAATTTCTGAACTGTGATCGGATGTGAGAAGTGGACGCTAAAGATCTCAGGAAAGCTATATTGCGCATGTATCACACAGAGCCAATGTATTAAGGAAGTAGTTTTTTCATTGTACAGTTTGTTACAGTAGTTTATCGTAGAGAAACCTGCAAGAAGGATGTATGTCACGAGCTGGAAATATATTTCTTAGAGTGGGATATTAACAGCTCTGCATTCAGCACGACTGATAGGTCAGAAACTGAAGTAATGTAACGTTATAGCTTATTTTAAGTGCAGAACTGTGTAGCCTTAGGAGTGTGTGTGTTTATGTTCTCTCATGCCAATACC
Organism: Schistocerca americana; assembly: GCF_021461395.2. Taxonomy (NCBI): domain Eukaryota; kingdom Metazoa; phylum Arthropoda; class Insecta; order Orthoptera; family Acrididae; genus Schistocerca; species Schistocerca americana. Next base: position 72,190,987 of record NC_060119.1, read on the forward strand.
CTCCTGATAGTGATCGCAGACAGTAGAACAATACTTTAAAATTGATAGCGTAGTTGAGTTACGTGAAATGCTATGAACTCAATCCGTCTGGAGCTCCATAGTGCTGAAAAACGAACCGTTTCTTTTTCTGCTGCTACAGAACTTTCAGATCTGCTACTATACACCAATAAGGGGTGATAACCTCCTCCACATGGGAGCATCTGGAGAAATCTGGTGTACAGATGGGGGAGGACTTGGTAAGGTTTCACAAGATGTGGAGTGTAGCAGTCTACTTCTGGTGAGCTGCAGATTAAATCAGTAACAGTGCTGGCTGGTTTGGTCAAAGACAGTGCGAGGGGGTCTTTCTGTCTAATTTTATCCTAAGACTGCGACAATACTCTGTAACTCCCATCCACATAGAGATAGATTGTAAATTACGCACTATGCTCGAGGTGCTAGAAATATGTAGGGCGCTATCTGGTATACATTGATGATGTAATGTTCGAGAATTAACAGTGAATGGTCGTACTGCACAGTCATCTACCAACATTCGCAATGACACTAGCAAAGTAGAGAATGGGCAGTTTAGTGATGATACTGAAATTTGTAAACGTGCTGTCACATCATTGGTCAGTGTTAAAATTACTGTAAAATTGCTAAAATTGTTCACACTATCAACGGCGATGCATATTATTACAGTACATCGACGGTGTCTTCTCCATCCAATGCATCCACTGATACACTGTTGGTTACCACATAATGGCTGACTGAAATCCCTTGTTTGAGATGGAGATAGATTTTTGGCAGAGGGGCAACACCTTCTGGGGATGGCTAGCACCAAAACAGTGATTGCATACATGATTCCAACACGAGGAATCAGTTGAAACAGAATGCAGAGCCATCTGTCTTTTATTTAAAATCATCCAGTGAGTGTGGTGTGTTATGGTGACAGCAGTAACAACATGATTTACACCATGCGACGTCTGGTTTACTCCAAGAGGCAATGGATCAGAATGTGTTCATGTCAGCTTAGAATCTGACACAGGCCTCGAAGTCGTGGCAGAAAAACAAAATGAAAGGTAGTGTACAAAGCATGTTACAGTAGAAAAAAAGTAATGTTTCAAACAGTGACACAGGGTCACAGGAAGTGCCTCTTGCGACTTACAAACAGGCAGCCTGGGTGGCTGACTAGAGGGATAAGATTATCCTGTAGAACGAAGTGGCAATTATATCAAAACGTTAGAAACAGTCAAAATCCTAATGCTGCAGCCCATTACAAACAGTATTGTAGGGTGCTTAAAAAAGTTATTTGAACGGCAAAAAGTATGTGGTATGCAGATAGAATAGCTAAGTCTCAGGATTAAAACCATATGGTCAATCGTAAAGGAAGTGGCTGGTCTGCAGAGACAGGTCGAGGATATAGAATCGGTGCATAGTTGGAATGCCCGTGTTACTGATAAGTCGCATATATGTACAGTATTTAATAATAACTTTCTGAATACAGCAGGTGAACTAAATAGAAACCTAGTCCCAACAGGGAATCATATAGCGCTCGTAGAAAAAAGTGTTCCGAGACTGTTGCCTGAAATGCTCCTCCATGATACTGACAAGAGGGAAATTGAGTTAATAATTAAATCACTAAAGACCAAGAACTCTCATGGATATGATGGGGTATCTAGCAGAATACTGAAGTATTGTTCTATGTATGTTAGCCCAGTTCTCAATCATATCAGTAACTTTTCCTTTAGGAGTGGTCGGTTTCCTGATCGATTAAAGTACTCGGTAGTGAAGCCACTTTATAAAAAGGGAGACAGGGATAATGTTGACAATTATAGACCTATTTCTGTGCCATTGGTGTTTGCTAAAGTAATCGAGAAGGTTGTATGCACAAGGTTACTGGAGCATTCACATAATTTGCTGTCAAATGTACAGTTTGGTTTTAGAGATGGTTTAACAACTGAAAATGCTAAATTCTCTTTTCTCTGTGAGGTTTTGGATGGATTAAATAAAAGGTTGCGAACGCTACGTGTTTTCTTTGATTTAACGAAGGCTTTTGGCTGTGTTGACCACAAGATATTACTGCAGAAGTTGGACCATTATGGATTAAGGGGAGTAGCTTGCAATTGGTTCGCCTCTTACTTTAAGAACAGAAAGCAGAAGGTAATTCTCCGCATTATTGAGACTGGTAGTGATGTTCAGTCCAAATGGACACTGTTAAGGGGGGCGTTCCCCAAGGGTCGGTGCTGAGGCCACTGCTGGTCTTATATATATAAATGATATGCCTTCTCGTATTACAGGTGATTCAAAAATATTTCTGTTTGCTGATGACACCAGCTTGTTAGTGAAGGATCTTGTGTGTAATATTGAAACATTATCAAATAATGTAGTTCATGAAATAAGTTTGTGGCTTGTGGAAAATAATTTGATGCTAAATCACAGTCAGACTCAGTTTTTACAGTTTCTAACTCACAATTCAACAAGAACTGATATTTTGATCAGACAGAATGAGCATATTATAAGCAAGACGGAACAGTTCAGGTTCCTAGGTGTTCGTATAGATAGTAAGCTGTTGTGGAAAGCCCATGTAAAGGATCTTGTCCAGATACTAAATGATGCTTTATTTACCATCAGAACAGTATCTGAAATAAGTGACAGTTCAACACGAAAAAGTAGTCTACTTCGCATATTTTCATACGCTTATGTCATATGGTATTATTTTTTGGGGTAATTCTTCTGATTCAAAACGGGTATTTTTGGACTAAAAACGGGCTGTTCTAGCTATATGTGGTGTAAGTTGGAGAACCTCTTGTCGGCCCCTATTCAATAGTCTGGGAATTCTGACATTGCCCCACCAGTATATATTTTCTTTAATGTCGTTTGGTGTTAGCAATATTAGCTTATTCCCAACAGTTAGCAGCTTTCACTCAGTTAATACCAGGCAGAAATCAAATCTGTCTGTGGAATGCACCTCCTTGACTCTAGTGCAGAAAGAAGTTTACTATTCCGCTGCTTCCATTTTCAATAAGCTAACACAAGAACTCAAAAATCTTAGCAGTAGCCCAGACGCTTTTAAGTTTAAACTGAAGAGTTTCCTCATGGCTCACTCGTTCTATTCTGTCGAGGAGCACCTGGAAGAGCTGAAAAATTAAGCAAATTTCAGTGTTACATTGTTGATTTTCTTTACTTAAACTTACGAATTGGCCTCAGAATACGTTTCTTGTATTTCATTTTATCTGTTTCTACTATCGTGTTATAATTTCATGTATTGACTCGTTCCACGACCATGGAGACTTCTTAATTTGGTCCCACGGAACAATAAATAAATAAATAAATATCAATAAATTACAGTATAGTCTGTGGACTATGGTCTTCCTCCTCCAGTAAAGATGATGAAACTTTTAATTGGTCTGTGCAATGGGGGCTGATGAACTCAGATGTTAAATCCCGTAGTTCTTAGAGCCATATGTTTAGTGGATGAATACCTGCATATTTAATAGGTTCGTCACATGTGCTCAGTGCCACCATGCATGCGGTATTTGCTATTGGCTTATGGGAGGAGAGATATGCAGTAAAAAATCAATGGGCTAAAGATAGTGGAGTTTTCATAGTTCTTAATTTTTCTCTGTTGGATGGTAGAGAATGAAGCTGACAGCATGTCGGAGTGATAGAGGTTAATGGGCCCAGAGGGATGCTAATCTGCTTCAGACTGCAGTATCTGTATTTAATCTGGAGAAGGATCACAATGCAGTAGTGAAGTCCTCATCCTTCTCCCATTTCCAGTGCTGTCTGTTATACAACCTCGTGCTGCAGGAGTGGGCTTCATTTGGCACTGACATTACGTACTGTGAACAGTTGGGGGAGCTACAATAACAATTTTCCATTTCCAACGAATGGTTAAAACACAGTCGCATCGCTATATCTCAGCTTAGCTTGTTCCTACACGGGTTGCAGAAGGTGGTAGATATGGTTTTCTCCGACTTCTACTATGCGTAATGCTGCAGAAATGACAGCAGTTGCAAAATCCGTATGGACTACCTAAAACGATGTTGGAATTTTACTGTAACAGATAGGCTCATGAAAGGTGAGACATGAGAGTGCCAGAAATAAGGTTCACTAGTAGCTGTAATCATTAAAAGACTTCTCCATACAATCCAACTCAGGTACGTGGTTGAATGGAAAGACTGGATTGCAAGTCCCAGACAGGATTTCTAGGTGATAGCGTGACACTACAGATCTGAAGAGCTAGTGTACATTTCTTACGACCTCAGTCAGCACACCATATACTGTTTGTGCCCCTTCTTAATAAACCATCACCTATAACCCAGTCGATATATCACCAAACCTCTGACATAGCATCAGGACAGAATGTGTTATAAATACTGGAAAAATATCTAATGGTAGCATGAGGGAGTAGCAAATACCAGTTTGTTACCACATTCCTTAGCCGAAACACTTTCTAAATTCGGTAATTTTATTATGAGGTTGCATCGTCGACGACGTGTAACCGCACTGCTGGGCTTATAATCTACACTCTGGCGATCTCCGTCTATATTCAATGTCGTGGTACTGGCCTGGAAAACCATTTAATTCGGAGGTAATACCACACCCCGATGTATAAAGCTGGTATAGCTTTTAAAATGGATACTTGCGTGCTCCTTTAGAACCAAGACTGCTTGTGATAATAATGTGATCGTTGTGACCATGTTTTCTTAACAGATAGCGGTTTGTAAGACGATTAAGCCTCTCTTACTGAGACACAGTGGTACCAGTCCGAAGAAAAACTAATGAGACATGTCCACCAATCACTGATTTTCGGTCAGTACTATTTCGTAACGCCGGCAATCGGTTATTGGCGAAGTGTTGTACTTAGTACTAGGGGAAGCGTGATCGGTTGTCTTTGTGCATCAGGCTTGTAAAGTAGGTGTTTGTGTTCCGAAATGGGAAAAGGAAATGGCTATGTCCAGTCGTAAGTAAGGTATGCATTTGACATGGAAAACTGTGACAGAAATGGGGAGAGTATCTCAGGTCGTAAGAATGCCACAAATATTTCAATTTTCAGAGCCGCAGGGGTATTTCCGATACTTCGCTCATTGTCAAATGTCTTCAATTGAGACTGCAATCGTAATATTTAATTGTAAGTAGAGCGATCAACTATATATGTGGCCGATTACCTAGGATAATTGTGATTCTGTCAATTCTTTTGTATGAATTGGAGAGCATTCGCGTTGAAATATGAGAAGATTTAATATGGACATGTGTTTGCGCTGCACCATTATTCCTTACCATGTACATTATCTGGCTGACCGCTTCTGCACGTTTCCCGTCTCTATTTGGTTTAGAGAACATCGATTCTGGTGTGTGCATGTAGAAGGTGAAAGTCGGGTGTAAGACGCGTTTGCTGGTTCTCTAGACACGAGAAACGCCTTAGTTGACTTTGTAAATTATAAGGATGATTTGTGATCTGTTATATCCTCGACCTTGGTATTTGTCAGTGGAAATGTCAGCTTCCCGTATTTTTATCGAGGTCGTCGCAGACGAGATCAGTTTTTAGTTACTTAATGGTTTACAGCACGCTCCACTTCGCTAAAGTTTCGGGTTTCTAGAGAAATTACTTCCAGTCTATGTCTTCGGAATTATGTTGTGCGAGCGAGTGGCAGCATGCTGCTATGTGCTCGATGTCTAGAAGTATCGCGAAAATGGTATGATATTCTGGCAAGCCATGTGAAATTAGATGTTCTCGGAACCCCAGAGTCTGGAGATTGGTGTAGAAAACAAGCAAGCAAGCAAATTGGTCGGGACCAGAAACAGTGACGCTATTGTGTCGAGGGGAACCGACCCAGCCTTTGTACCACATTGTCGTGGTATATGTACGAGTGTCCGACAATCACCACTGCGTGTTTTATCGTGAAGAGGGTACAGATTCAGAGGATCGATAGCCGCAAGGACAATGAAAGATGTTTTTTTTCTTTTTTTTACGTGGAAAATCATGTAAGCTATAGATACTGAGATCCGTTCCACAACCACGGTTCTGAAGACGAGACATATCCAGTACGTTGCTGGGTTTTCAGCTGGGTTTTCAACTGTGGCAGCAATCCCAATATTTAGATGTAGTTACACCGATAAATAAAAAGTCTGAGGTCAGATTGACTTCCTGGCCAACAATACCCTAAAATTGCGAACTAAGCATAAACTGCAAAGGGAGTATCACAAAATTTACGGCGCTGGAGAATACAGGATTGGCTGCAAAAAGTGACAAATATTATACCTCGCAAACGGGTCGCTATTTCAACTTAAGTCTTAAAGAACACTCACAGCCACAGAACAAAACTGCTTTGAGATAGTAATTATCTGAAACTGGTCATGCTACAGTGAGCATTGAGAATTGTATGCGTATTCTCCACAGAATGGAAAGAAGCCGTGCATTTAATTTGTTAGAGAAGCTTGAGATTTATAAAGCAAACAAGAAATAACCAACAAAATTACTTGCCTGGCAGAGGGACTCTGTGCCCAATGCCTACTTTGCTTTGCTGCGCGCCTCTGTCACATATACTTTGGGGATAGTTTCACCTAGTACAGAGTGTCTTACATATTTACATTGTAGGCTTAACTCTAGTTTTTTCTTGTTCCTTCTCTGATCATTTAATATACTGCATTAACTAGATGATCTTGTTCATCCACTGGTGCGGAATTTTATCACTCTTTTTTTGTAACGACGTGCCGCTGGGTACGAGGGGCCTTCTTGCGGTCACGTTCCTCCAACCACTTCCCGCCTGCGCGTAATTCTGGGATAGCGCTAACAGAGGGCGCTGGTTACGTGCACCAGTATGTTTTCTGTCATTGTGGCTTCTTTAGCTATTTGCTTTGTAGTTTTTATATTATTCCGTGCACTATGAAAGCTGTTTATTACTTATGTCATTATCTAGAATGTCGGCACTTGAACCTATGTTAATTACTGTTCTCTTAACTCTTCCTATTTTTAACATTCTAACTTTTTTCGTGTTCTATGTCGTCGCTTTTTATTACTGCAATGCCTCTTACAGCTTATAAGCTCATTACAGTCTTTACCGACTGTGTCCCACCTTTATTTTACGCTGCTCAATAGATCATTGAAGACTTGTGTATGACTACACTAGCAACATCTGGCGACTTACAACACAAACATCTTGCAACTACTGTACGACAGTTTGTTTTGAACAGTACTGTTGCTAACAACTTGACTCGTGCACATGCTGTTATTTATATACATTTGACGATGCTGGTGCTGATTTTGCATTTAACATTTGACGATTCCACTATGACTGCAGTACATTAGGATATTGTTTTTTTAAAAACAGGTATGCCTCTTCATACTTAAAGCGCACAAATGTATATGTACGTCAGTAGTACTCTTCATTACGAGGAGACCACACACAACAGCGCTCGGTGGCTCTAGGAGAAAGTGGCTGCCCTACAGGACACTGTGTATGGGCTACGCCACGTTGGGACTATACATCCACGTTGCTGGCATCGCCATCCGGTTTCGCTGACCATTTTCGAGGAATCGGCTTCCGAATAGGACTAGCGCTGCGTCTGGCACGCCCACCACGGCTGCCTCCTTTGCCAGGACAAGCCCTCCATTCCACGTCCACGTCTTTCCAATCTCATCTGCCCATGTCGAACTAAGTTTTTATCCCAGACAGAAGAGTACTGTCAAGTTGCAGGGTGGTATGGGACTCCAAGTCCCACCGCCAAACCTCCAAAGTGTATTGCAGTGACGCAATGTCACTGTCCTATGGTTTATATTTACTGGCTTACCAACATAGACCACGGCAGGCTGGTGATGCTGTAGTGTACCGTATCACAAAATTTAAAAAAAAACCTACATTACAGTCTGTTTTAATGTTTTAAGCAGTAAACAATCTGCCAGTGTATTTATGTTTTACCATGATTTGCTGCAGATCTGAAAATGGTCATTATGGACCAAAACCTGTAATCTGTTGACGAAAATGTTGTGACCATAGACCTAAAGTAAAGGAAACTTATTCTACATACATGTCACTGTTTTATTTGCGACAATGTCGCAGCCTGTGAAACAGATAAATAGTTGTCTGTTTTCCAGTATTCTTGTGAGTCTGGAGATGGCCGTAAAAAGCATAGCAGCATCTCAGCGAAGGCCTTTGTCCAAGCTGAGGCTGGCCCATCCATTGTACACCGATTCAGAGAGTATGAGAAAGCTTCTGGTGTAAGATGATTAGGCTCGCACCTCCCCTGGATGGCTGAATAGTGAACTAACACCCAGTATCCACTGAGTCGCCTTCAGGGCCACATATGACTCATGTATACTCTGTTCAAATTTGAGGAAATTCAGTTAGATGAGTGTTTGCCCTGGGAGTATTGATAGACTTCTCCCGGGATGTGGGGTCGTCAACAGCCAGCTGCCCGCCCTGGTTGAAACACTCTTCCACCTCTGCGGTCATGGGCCGCATTTACGTCGGTAGTTTCCTCCGTTGGCACTGCACAGTGGCATGTGAATATGTGGGATTTATTTATCGATCAGTAGATCACTTTTGCAGGGTTTAGCTGTCAGTGCAATATGGCGATCTGTACAAAATAATTTTGTCACTGGAAGGCTCATCTGCAGAAAAAAAGGCGGCGAGTGCTTTCACACCGGCAGTATCAGTAATTTCGTTGGTAAATTCAGTAAGAGCTAATCAGAATGCTCCAATCATTCACAAGACATCTTGTGTGCTGGGGCATAGGAGCCTCTACATAGTAGTGAGAACGTTTGTGTTTCGGAGATGTTCGTTGAAAGCAGCACTTAACGATATCCAGGAAGAGTAACACGTGATGGACGGGGTGGCATGTTAGGGCCATCAGGAGGAATGAATTCGGTGTTATTCTGAGCTATTTTCGTCAGCAGGTTCTGTTAGGACAAGAATTTCCATACAGACAAGCTGAGAAATCACGAAAGCTCCTACAAAAGCGACTGTTAACTATTTCTGTGACAATTTCCAATTTCTGAGAAGTCAACTTGGCTCTTTACATAACCCAGTGATGTCAGTAAAACATTGTGAATCTTTTAGATATGCCTGCGATGGTGAGTTGCTACGCTAACATTTCCTGTTGATGTGTCAACCATGCTGGGCAGGTAAACACATGCAGGGCTTGATGTAGCTTGGATGTCCCATTAAGACCGCTATGAACAATGCACCCTGTGCTATTCTGCGAAGCATTGATGCAGATTTCTATATAGTGAACTGTGACGTCAGTTTCCACAGGTAGAGAGGTATCGCACAAGCAATGGTAAACATTCATGCACAGCCCAGAGATGTATAGCATATGGGACCAGCGTGAGTGCACTGCCCGGCATTACCAAGCATGTTTGCAGAGCCTTTTAATGGATTATTTTGACAATTTACGAGTTGTTTGCGTCTCTGCACATCAGTGTAGTGCACTATTTCGGTGATTTAACAGCAGTTTGCAGGTCTTTAGGCTGTGTGTTACGACCCGAAGCATGTCAGAGCGAGTGTTTTGTATCAGTGCAGTAAATTAATTATGTGAAACTTGACCATAAATTAATTGTTATTAATAAATAAACTACACTCGTTCCTCTCTCCAGCAGCTCAGCAAAGGCTAAGTTCTTTTCCCGCCATCCCCCCCCCCCCCAGACTGCTATTATCTTGGATAATGCCACAGAAGGGATGACAGTGCCATCTGGTGGCAGTACTGTGTACTAAGTCAGTTGGACTATTGTGAACACACTGGATGGACCTACTGTGTCAAATTGTTTAAATGAAGACTGCCTTAAAAATTAAACTTACAACCATCCTATCCAGTAGCCCAGCACAGGCTGTCGTTTTCCCATCAATTCGTAGGATGAGATAGCTGTCAGATGAGGTAGTGCAAGTGACTTATTTTCCCGCCATTTTTTTAGGTTAGTGGAGGTAGCTATGGTGTGCTGCATTGTAGTGCTGGAATTTGAACTTGGTGCCATTTTGTGGGAGAGTGGAGTCGGGAAGGGCGAGAGAAGTAGAGGAAAGTTAGGGTAGTTTGGGTAGCCCAATAGACCTATCTTCCCGCTAAAATTTGAAATTCCGGCCATGATGTCATTAGAACGAGATATTGACATACCTGTGTCTTTTAACTGTCACTTTGTTTAGTCTGATGGCCGGATTCCATGTTCTACACAATCCACTATTCAGGAGTATGTAAATTCTTTTTTTAACACCATTTGCAGCTCGCTACCCAAGTGTACAAAATATTTATTTCATTACTTTTATATTTGTGCCCTGAAATTATCTGAAATAACAACGAGCAACTCGTCGGCATATGCCCCATCTCTAAAAATATGAGTTTTCTGTAGTATTTTGAGAAGAGGTTCCGTCATATATTTCCAAAATGTAGGTCTACAGATTGATCCCCGTTGGCACCACTTTGTAATGCATCTTTGTACCAATGCCTAGGTGGTCCATCGTACCCTTCGATTTTTTTAGAAATCTTTCTGGCTCAAATAAAGATAGAACAGTCAATTGCCATAGACTGCTGAAAGGGACAGTACCGCTACTTACGACACGATGTGCAGGGCGTGTTATTCTGCTGTTATCCGTTATCCTCTTCTGGACCGTCCATTAGTAGTTGAATCCAAAGTCGATTTTCATCCTGGTGTGATTGTACCACGTCGCATCTTTATTGTTGCACTACAAGTAATATGCGAATTTTTGCTGTTGATTTTTGAGAAAGGGTCCCCGAGTTTTCATTTCAAAAGTTTTTGCAGCAAATGTTTCGCATTTATTTAGCCATTTGTATAGAATTTGTGTGCTTTGGATTTTATCCTTGTACACTTTCTTGGCTTTCATTTAACTAACAACATCGATGTTCTTTCTGTTTCCCCCAACATTACTTAGTAAGTTTTTCTTTCAGCCCTTACATTATGTTTCGAGACATCAGTTCTTCATTGTATGATGTAGTTTTCATTGATCTCATGATATATCTTGGAATTTTCCAACTCTGTGAATGATGTATAGCCTAAACTTATGAAAAATTTTGGGATTTGCAAACTCTGTGCATTTTGTTTATTTAGAATGATAACAAGTAAGTCAATGACTGATAGGCATATTACAGATACTTAGTCTCTTGTTTGTGACACACTTTGACGAAACATAAGGTTAGGTAACAATAATGCTTGAACTTACACTATAAATTTTATTCTCTTACAACTTTGAATAAGAAACGAGCGACAGTAGGGTTTGGGTGCATTTCAGGAACTCTGTAACTACATTATTTGCTGATAGAAAGGATATCTCTAAATTTCAGGTGTACTTCAGTGCTGGAAGAGTTGAACACCTCGGACTGTTATATTATGAGATAGATTCGCTTATCTACCAATTTCTTTCCCTGATGGTTTGAGTTGTTTTAGCAAGGAACAAGGTGAGCAAAATGATGGAGAATCTGTTCCGAGAATACTACATGCAGTCCACTAGCATAAGCCGTATTAAATGCTATAAGAACAGTAAATCGATGAAATATAAAAACAATTCATATTTTCTACAGAATATTTGGCCATTTATACTTCAACAGTACCACTGTTTGTACTGTAATGTTAAATTGCTTTTCAGTCTAATTATGTACGTTTCGCAAGGTTTCCTGTTTATAAGAAGGTCACAATCTGCCAAAAGTGAACGGGGTAAGAAAAAAGAAACGTGCGGTCAGGTATGGATACAGGGCCCTCCTAAAAAAAAAAAAAAAAAAAAAAAAAAAAAAAAAAAAAAAAAAAAATCCCCAATTAATGGGGATATTATCGGTTTTCGTGTGAGAAGTACGCCACAGTAAGTGTTTATTGTGTTGTCCATTATCTGTATGCCGAACGTGCCTGAAGTGCATGTTTTGTGGAGTCCCCAGGCTGCTGTTAGGGCGCCACCAACACGGCTGTCAGCGGGGTGCGGGCCGCAGCGCCGCAGGATATTGCGGCATGCGTTATCTGCAGGCCCAGGCCTGAGCCCTGGGGAGCACCGCCGGCGCCGCCGCCAGCCGCGTACGTCAGCGCTATCTGCCGGCGCGGCCGCGCTGTTAATCACCTCCACCACTCGCCACTCCGCAGGTCGCCCCTGCAGCCCAGCGGTTCTGCAGCCCCGCGACACACACCTCAGCTGTGGGGACAGACTGACAAATCACCTACCGCGGTCGGGATCATGCTGTACCGCCACAGTTTAGCTACTGTAAAGCAATCGCAGCTAACACATACAGTCTGTGACACACATTATAGGCCAAACCATGACCTATAGTACTCCTTAAACGTGAAAGGTTTCTATCTCATTGTCTTACTATTACTTTGTTCGTCATAGTTGCAAAAGTTTTACATTGCTGCTCCACCTTGATATTATCTGCAACAAAGGTATTCTCCATCACATTTTTGACGCTTTCTCTGACACATGAATTTTGAAAGGTTAACAAAGAGTTGGAACTGCTAGTGAGAATGAATTTTTTCTGCCAGTAATAGTAGATGGCGCAGCACGTTTTTCTAATGAAACTGAAACGTAAAAGTAATAAAATTGAGAACGTATCATTGCTGGAAACTGGCTTTGTTCACTCCACTGGCTTAACGTATTCATCATAGTGAAAACTGTGTTTTCTTCAATGGCTGTCTGTGATCTGACATGTTGAAGGCTGATACTCTGTGTCCAAGATACAATCACACATTGAAGCAACATGTGTAATTTGTTAGGATGTAGTTGTAAGTATAATTTCTAACATGTAACCTTAATTTGTCAATAGCCCAGTTAAATATCGAATGATATACAAAACCTATTAAACTTGTACCATTGAAAGACACTGATTTTAGTGAGACAAAAGGAAAGCTGACGTTCCTCTTGGTTATTAAGATCTTCATCGGTCCGTCGACGGCGATTATATCTTCACAGTCCCATGTGCTGTGTGAGGTCTGCCACAGCCTCCGGAAGAATACACTTATCCATTTATTAATATGTGAAAGCTGTTCACTGTACACTACTGCTGTAGCAATAGAAACTAGTTTATCTAAGCTTTTAAGATTGATAGAAGCAAATGAATGTGAAAGTGTTACGTTACTATGGCTTTTTGTGCCAGAGAAAAAAATTACCAAAGAGAATATGAGTTGTTGCACAAAACAATGTCTAACTACCCTTGTCACATAATGTATACACTACAAAATATTTATCTTCCTGAATTGCCATTTTCTTTTCGAGGCATAACGTCACTGACAAACACAGAAAAGGCAATTAACCTCACTTCATATTAATTAGAATCTGAAGTAACCGTACATGCACTTAATGATTCCGTAGATGTAGTTTTTAGATTGTATACTTACTACCATAAACACTTTGTTCTGCTCCAGTGATGGAGCACTCAATTAGTCTAGAGTAACATCGTTCTCAAGGCTTAACAAACAAGTGTTATGGTGCAATAACAGTGAAGTTAAGAAGTTTTTAACGTGATTCGCATTGGACGCCAACAGGTGGGAATGATGAGACAGACGATCAACATATTGCGTTCACCAATCGAAATATCACGATGCTTTTGACTACAAATTACCGTAAAGGAGAACGCCATCATTATTGGCATTCATCCCTCAGGCACTACGAAACAGTAAAATCTGCACACGAACGGAGCGTAACCGACCATGTGTAATCCAAAAATGTCCGCTTCATTAAGATCAGATCCGCTTGTTTGTTTATTCCACAGAGGGAAGAAATACAGGCAGTACCCCTACATTATCCCCTTGTAGCTATAAAGGAAATCTGACCTGCTGACGTGTTCTGAAAGCAAGACGTAACTATCGGAATGGGTTACCAAAATCGCATCACAAACAGTTTAAGAAAACACTGTGCTTAAATCTCATTGCGTCTGTAAGAACAGTTAATTCACCGACAACCCTCGAAGTCAGAAAGTAACTCCTACACCTAAAATAATGTACATCTCGGCAGTGAAATTCTTTGAGTGACAGTACGAGGCATAGTAGAAAGCACTCCTGAAATATTCAGCACAGGGACAGGCATGTCACTCGCGAAACCACGTACCAGAGAGAAGCCATACGCAGGTAGACACATCAGCCAATAATGACCCAGAGCTGAGCTCGGAATGTAAGAAGCATGGCTGTAGCAGCCAAAGGGATATCGTACAATTAACTGCTCGGATTTTCGTAACTCTGATTCACGATTTCAATACGCTATTTATTAGTCGTTCCCTCACAGTCTGCATATATTCAATTTACTTCGATTACTATGATGCACGCTATGACTTATGGACTCCTTATTACAAAATTGTGGTTTTAAGCGATACAGCAGTTTGCTCTTCCATGTTTTTGCATTGTTCCCCCCAACACTTATAATTGAAAATTGCGACTTTTGATTGTGCTAAAGTTCCAGTAATTCATTCGACTTTCGAATACGATCAGTGCCCAGCGGTGCAGAATGTCCTCGCTTCGACGTTCAGTGCTGACGTAATATGTGTTGAATTTGTTTTTGTACATTGATCTCTGACTGTGGATTTGTTTTGAGATACGACTCTTGAAAGTCTGCTGTCTTTGTCATTGAACCGAAATGAGTGAATGAAGGCTATACGGAACGGTCTATGCTTACAAAGTTAAATTGAGCTAAGAGTTAGGATCATTTTCTCATTTGTTATTTGGACGATACTCTCGATTTTTTTCACAGAACGCAGAGATATGTTCTGCTTTTATGCTGAATTATTAATTTTGAAAAAATAATGTATAGTTTTTCAGATATTTTATTTTCTGTAAATGTTAAAAAAGTTATACATTTTAACAAGTGTTTTAAAGTTTACATCCATTAATACAAAATAATTCCACATATCTTTTAATTCAGATGTATTAGAAGGTCTTAAGGAACAAACAAAGAAAATTTCATCTTTCTACTATAAGTAGGCCCTGAGAAAATGTACCTTATACACAAAAAAACTAAAGTTACGGGAAATTAGCTTCAAAGTTTTTACTTCAGTACAAGCCTGCTCCATAACTTGTATCATCAGAATCGTCCAACAGATTCCTCTTGATGGCTCTGCTATACGGTCTAGCCATCTTTGGATACACTTTTATGGCATTATCTGAAGACCTGAGCCGTTCCTTGTACAAACAAAGCATAGCTGCGGCAGTTTATAGTCCTACACAGAGCCCCAACTTCTGCAGAACTTTGCACTTTGTTATATTGCGCTGATTGAATGATGAAACAGCATCATCAACGCCAAAGTGAAGTGTGTTTATACCCACATACACATTTTTAAGTAGTCTATTCCATATCACATGGTTCACACACTCATTTGGATTTTGAGTCCGGCCATGAAGACATTTCTTTAGT
The DNA here is from genome assembly GCF_021461395.2 of Schistocerca americana. Taxonomy (NCBI): domain Eukaryota; kingdom Metazoa; phylum Arthropoda; class Insecta; order Orthoptera; family Acrididae; genus Schistocerca; species Schistocerca americana. Next base: position 72,206,292 of record NC_060119.1, read on the forward strand.
AGACTAATATCTGCGAGGTCTCAGAATATTGGTTTTATTTCATCCATTATGGCAGGAGGCAGGTGATGAGGGTGATTGTATTGTTTCTTAGTTACCTAGCCTCTGTTGTACTTGCACCAAGTATCGTCTCCTTTTGGACATAGCACATGTTGGGGATTCTCATTGTTTGAAGGTGTATGAAAAAACAGAGCCCAGATTGCTCATTAATTCTGCATCTGCTGTATTCTGTCTTATTGCTAGATCATAGCACTTTTGAATATGATCTATTGTAGCATCTGTCAGTCTATTTTTCCCATCTAAAATTTTTCCATCGCTCAATTTCTTGCCTTTCATGCTAGCCTTGAGCCGTCGAAGTCTTGATCCCATCCTTTTCTGAACATGGCCAACACACTGCAGTTTGGAAATTTTCACATCGTTACCATAGGGTCTCAGTTCCTTAATTTCTTTGAAAGCCTTTGAGTCACCATCTCCAAGATAATTTATGTATCTAACGTTGTATCATTTTACTGAGCGTTGGTAAAAACTTCTTACACCAGCAACTTCCATACCGCCACTTGACCCATAGTAATTTGCCATGCACATCTCTTCATGTTTATTTTTCATTTTCTCCTTGCATCTGCAATGCTTGGAAAGTATTTCCACATCAACTACCTTACCAGTGTCCACACCTGTAGCTGTTACTACACCATTCAGAGATGTGTGGCCTCTCTTCTGCCAGCTTCCATCAAAAGCAATGGACAAGCTTCTGCTATTATTATTTTCAACAACTGCTTCCTCAACAGCATCTTTCATGTTTTCCTGTGCAACATCTTCTACAGCAGAGCCGATTGAAATTATGTGTTCGTTAAATTTAGAAGGTGGAGGAGGGAGGTTCATCACACCACACAACATGGCACCTGCAGCCCCGCCCTTTCCAATACACCGTAATCCATAGACCAGTCTAATGTATATATCGTATAGTTTACCTGTATCTGCAGTAACATATGAGGAATTGAAGAAGGTAACACTGCGTTTGCAATAACTGCAAATCAACTCTAATTCACAAGCAAGTCCTACATGTAAGTTTGTTTTCAATGAAACACCATATTTTCCACATTTTTTGCAGCACACATTGTCCTCCAAAACGTCTGATAATAAAGAGACGTTAATTACCTCATGTTTTGTAGTCCCAGCATTTAGTTTCTTGTATTCTTCTTCAATTCCAGCTAGTTTTCTTCTTGAAGCACTTTCCGGTGTAGATGCAGCAGCATCACTCAATATATCACCACCAGTGTTGAGGTTAGTTGCTACTGGGACATCAGATACTGATGAAGATGAATCAGACGAATTTTTAGTACACTTTACTTTCTTGCGCCAATGTACACGCTTTCTAAATACCTTCAGACTAGGTCTTGGCATGTTGAAGGAAAGAAAACTCAATGACTTCTCCACATACGACTTTCACAACAATGACATGGATGTACCCACAAAGGAAACACTACAAATGGTGCAGAATCTATTGTCAACTGTCTAGCAGTGTAGCCAAAGGAAAAGCTAACTCTCTTGTGCTCAATTATATTTCTGGCAAGGCTGTCTATATCAAGTATATTTCGCGTCTCATATACAAAGTGCGGAACATCGCGTGTCGAAATTATTTTAAAAAATTATTCAAAATAGTTCTATTCACGTCATCCAAATATTTTATACATGGTATTAAACGGGAGAGTTTAAATTTTTCGAAAATGCATTTACCCAAAAATCGATTTTTTCATCGAAAAACTCATTCCGTATACCCTTAAATAAACCCCTTTACAGTAAAATGTTCTGAAAAAGTTTTACTGAAAGTTTCAATACTAGAAATATTACTAACGATTTCTGGACACTGCTTAGTTGAAATATTCAAGAGCAAGAAGAATTTTCGTTGATACACAGACCACGTGCTATGAGGATGCACGATTTAGCTTTGAAGAACCTAACACCAATCCGCATAGAACATTAAATATAACTCTCACATCGACCAAAGTCTGGAGAAGAATGAAGTCTCGACGTGTCATTGGCGCCAACGTACCTTAAAATCTTTAAAAAATGCAAAGAACTCAGAATGTTTCTGGTAATGACGGATGTTTTGTTTTGAATAATCATTGAGCTGAAGGCAGTGTTCACAGAAAAGTTCAATCTTAAATCTAGTACTACCTTACGCTGCTGGATTTATAAATGAGTGAAGGAAGGAATATAAATCAAAGAGTCTTTCGTGAGATTCCAAATTATTAAAAAGGAACTTCATAAGCAATGAGAAACTGCACATCTACACTTGTAGTGTGATGGAGCTCGTAATGTACGTGATATACACAAAAAAAACTCACACGTACTCGAAAAGCAGCGTTAAATCAGTGGGAATGTAATGAAATCTTGTGATAACCTTACAGATAGATTACTGAAATGTCGATACTGTGCTATTGGTATGGAACACAGTGTATATCTCAGATCAACGTAACGGTTGCGAACAACATATTATCCCAACCTGCACGAGCATGCCGCGATCTCTTAATCCTCGTGGTTTGTGGCATGAAACTGGGCGATGGAACGTACTCACGTGTCAGCACATAATCGTGAGAAGCAGAAAACAGCAAGTCGTCCTTAGAAAGGCGGAAACAGAGGTTATGTATGATGCACGGTTTGAATCCACTCTGCTACGAGAGCTTCCAACAGGTCTGCTCATTATACTGTACCTGCAAAGTAGTGCCCACAAACTCTCCTATGCTTTAGCAGCCGAAGACTGTTGTGTGCTTAGAAATAGATAATTCGCACACAGAATGTCTTTGCAGCAGCTTAGTGTCTCCGAACTAGTGTAAAACCGAAGGGGCCCGGGTTCGATTTCCGGAAGGATCAGAGATTTTCTCCGTGTAGATATTGAGTATTGCGTTGTATTTACTTTCGAGTTGCCGTAACTGAGAGGAAAAAAGTATCCAGTATGCTATCGTATCATCTTTACATTATTAATATGGCTGAATGTGCACCACCCGAAAGCCGATAAACAGAAATTATAAAAAAAAAACTATAGCGTAAAATGAAGAGCTTTCTCCTAGATCAGCCATTTTCTCACATTGTTTCAGATTGTGCTGGAATCAGTGATCCCGCGGAATTTAAACAACGTAAACAATGCAGAGAAACCCTGTATTCTACGCAGGAAAAGGCAGAAGTTATACTTTGCTATGACTTAATTAACTGCGTTGATCGACATTGTAATGAGACATCCTCGTCTAGCATTGCTTTTCCTCAACAGTAGTTGTCGATAACAGATTATTTTTTTTTTTTTTAGAATTTAGGACAGGTCTTTACTATCTCAGTAGCTTTTTTGAAAATTTTCATGTAATTTTATATACAGTATGTTATATTTCAAGCTAAAATTTATGAAAACCAATTACTTTATAAAATATCTTAGTTTCGATGGTATAATCGATAAAAACTAGTTATCATGTACATTTAAAATTATTGTTTTTAGAAAAATTTGATATTACAGATTATTTGCACACTTAAAATTTCTATTATTAATTATGCAATACTGTAATGTTTGCTATGTTTATTTCTGAAATCTTTTATGATATAAACATCGAAATTAATAATGAAACGAAAACTCGTAGGACTTCATTTGTTAGGAAAGTGTAAACTCTTTGGAATTTTGTTATTTCCACATTGTGTGAGAGTCGTAAGCTTGCCTCTGATGTGATCGGACGTATTTTTGCATAATAGGTGCGAAGAATGTAATTTCGGCTTTGTTAATGTGAAAAACCAAAAGACTGTGTGATATATTCAAATGTGAGAAAATCAGTGGAAAATAAATTTTCATAAAAAATTCTTCATCAACAATCATACAATTTACTTAGTTCACACCAACCATGAGGACCTGATGTTAGATTTTTCAGCTTCAAGAATCAGACTCCTAGACAAGAAGAACTGGAGGCATCTCAGCGTGACAAACTAACTGAACTTGAAAGTTCATTGTAATTTTTGCTCCTTCAACTCTTCATAACGGCTTTGCTGATTAATTACTTGGACTGGGCATTGTTTAATGTGGACAATAAACAGAAGGATGGGGAGATTACAATAGACTCATGACGTGTTTATCGAACGGCACCGTTTACACACCATTACATTTGAAAAAAGCCACAGCAGATTATTCAACGATTTGTAGAAGAGGCATGAGGATAGAGTATCGCGATAGACACTGCACAGTTTGCGCCATTAATATGGAAGAGAGCGTGTTTAAGCTGACTCTATATATGAGGGCGAGCAGAGAAGTAATTCCTCCGAATTTCTAATGTGAAAACTCTTAAATTATTTTAAGTAAAACTACCGTTGTTAACATGAACATTTTTGTTCTTAATGTCTACATGTTTGCCGCTCTCTGCCGCCACAGAGCTCCGAACTGTAGTGTGTAACAAGGCGGTGTATTACGTTAACTACTTCGGTGCGTGAGAAATGGTGTGCCTAGTGTGGTCAGCGCATGGAGAATCTTCTCATCCAGCACGACAATACCAAATCACACACGAGCGCTGCGACATATGTAACATTCCGTCGCCTTCGGTTCATTGTCATCGATCATCTTCCGTAAAATGCCAACTTAGCCGCATACGATTTTCATCTGATTCCTAAGCTTAAAGAACACCTTCGAGAGCTTGACTGTCATTGTGATGAAGCAGCGCACTTGGAGGTGAGGCTGTATCTCTACCAACAAAGTCATTTATTCTACTGTGACAGTGGAAACTAATTGGTCTCTAGTTGGGAGATATGTTTTCGTGGCAAGAGCGGCCATGCTCATAAATAAATATGCTGACATGAAGAATAAAGTTACAGAGTGTTAATTACGTTTGTGTTATTTAAAAGGCTGTAAAAAGACGCACACAAAAATGATGAGGCATTACTTTTCAGGACACCCTCGTACAGTAGCAAACGTACAGCACTGTTTCACTACTTCAGTTTTAGAATGGAACTGAAGTCCTATGCTTCTTGACAGATCATTGTGATTTGTTGTAAACCGATTACCAGTTCTCAAAGTATTATTTTTATACCAGAATTTCAACGTGTGCTCCACTCGTCGCTCGTAGATAATCCGGTAATAGTCGTCAGCATCTACGGAGAACATCATGGAACAAGTGAATCCGATTGTTTGGCTGCAATGCTTGGGCCATTGGCACTTGCTAGGCAGAAAGGTAGAATGAATATATTTTATGTCCGCCAATGATCACAAAACGTTTGGTCTTCAGACTACCACTCCGGTTTCAGCCGCGAATGACGATATTTTCATCTGCAGCACAACACGGGAAATGGAATACAACAAGTGAACTGAATACGTCTTAGGAGAACAAAATTGATATAGCGAAAAATTATTACTGTTATCGGTATGAAAACTTGTGCCTAAAATATGACGAGTCATACCAGTTTCATAAATTGTCCTAAAATAATAAAGCCACAGTGCCATCGTCACAAAATATACACAAAATCAGCATATCTTCGTCGCACATATTTAAAATGTGATGTAAACTAGGCCACAGCTCGAAGACAGTCATACTGTCTCTATCGTTACTGGTCAGAACAAATTGAAATACAATAGTCATAGCATATGTTTGTGTCATAAGCTCGTTACATGTCGCTACATATATTTGTCAATTATAAAAATTGTACAAAATGCAGTAAATGAAGAGTAGAATAGATAAAACCTATAGTGGGCTTGCCAAATGGGCAAGTTATTACAGAGATAAACTTAAGAAACTGTAATAAATATGTGATGTACTCTGTGCTATGAAATGAACTCGTATGTTTATCTTGCCCAGTCGTTACTTAGTATACAATTCCTGTATTTGTTCCATTTTCTTAACTCTTTCGTTTTACTATCGCATTTGATTCTCCCTTTCTCTCCGTGTAATTCACTTCGTGAAGAAGTTAATCTTATTAAGAGACTGTAACATTTTTGTGTTATAGTGTTCTTGGAACGACGTGTCGCACGGTAGGTAGGGCCCTTCGACTTCTCGCCTATGATGCATTCTGAAAGCTACGCCAACAGATGTCACAGATTACTTATTTTAAATTTTTGTTTTCATCTGTTTCACTTCTTTCCTTAGGTCTTCTATCAACTTTAGGTTATTTAATTAGCTACATAAGCTTTTTCTTGGGTATATTGTTTTTATCTAAGGTGACCACAAAAACGTCCCAAAATCATACATTTTTATTTACCCATTTCCTTTTAGCAATATCAAATTTGACTTTATTCCTGTTCTTAATTATTGCACTTCATCACTGTAATAACGTAAGCATTTTGGAAGCCCAATACAGATTTTACCTATTGGACTGTTCACCTATTGCATACTATACAACTTTTATAATTGACAAATGTGTGTAGAATTGCAGTAGCAACATCTAACGAGCTTATGAGAAAAACATATGCTGTGGCTAATGTATTGCTGTTTGTTATGAGCAGTAACGGTAGAGACTGTGTTACTCAGTTGGAACTGCGGCCTAGTTTATATCACGTTTTAAATACGTGCGACGATGCTATGTCGATTTTGTGTATATTTTGTGACGATGGCACTATGGCTTTATTATTTTAGGACAAGTTGCAAGACAGGCACGCCTCGTCATACTTTAAGCGAGTGTTTTCATGTCCATAATTTTTCGGTATCACATATTTTACTGTTCTGAGACGTAATTTATTCACTAGTTGTATTCCATGTTGTGCTGCAGATCTGAATCTGGTCGTTGCTGACTGAAGCCGGTAGTCTAAAGACCAAAGCTTTTGTGACCTTTGCCCTAAAATAGAAGAAATTCATTGCATACTCTCTCGATCACTATCGCTGCTTGTCGCACAGAGACGTGTAGCTGCTTGTGGACATTATACGGACGGTTGATCTTGGTTCCTGAAATTCGCAAGGTGCACGACGATCTGACTTCTGGGGGCTGAGCCAAAATGCAGCTTGCACTGTATCAACTCTTGCTTGAGACACAGGGGGATATCCACTTTTAGAAAGGTCGTTGACATTGCCCGTATCCTTGAAGTTTTTGAAACACCTCACGATGCCTTTTTTTCAGGTGGTCCCCACTCTTACTGGCGCCCATATTTCCGCAGTACCGTTGTCACAGAGCTCTGCACACTAGCTGACACTATGTGCTTTCTCCTTGTCTGTCGCCAGTTTGATGCCCTCCAAGTTACAAGACAGGACAGAAGAAACAATCTTTGGGAGCTGCTAAACGATTTGCAGCAAACCACGATTTCGTATCTTTAATAATTTCCAAGTTATAATTTTTTGAAGTGACAGCGGGACACTGTACGTTTCGTTGGGCCAGGACTTTCCTTAAGGGGCTCCGGAACGCCCTATACTTGCAATGTTAAAATAACGCTTATAAATTACATCTTTCCTCACAAAGTATTTGAGGTAGGAAGTTGAACTTTTTACAGATTATTTATTGGAATATGGGCTACAACTTAACACAGTGATTTTACAAAATTTTAGTTCAGTTATTAAAGATGATTTTTTTTTTCAATTGTAATGAAAATTCACAACATTTTTTGCAATTTTTTATTTATATATTCAAAAATATACAGTTTTTTGGAAAAAGGCTGTGTTAAATTATGCAGAAGGTACTGTGTAACATTTACTGAAAGTTTGAAACAAATATGTTTGGAAGATCCTTAGAAAACATGTAACCAGTATGAGAAAATAAAAGTTTTGGGAATCGAGCGACAAAGATTGGATTAACTTTTTAGTGCATTCCAGGTCCATAGGATGGATTATCTTCATCCTCTGCAAACTCCTCCTCCAGCTTCCTCTTGTTCCTCCTCCTGTTTAGTCTTGCTTGTATTTCTAGACTCTTTACAGCCCTGTCTGCAGCCCGAGGGCGTTCCTTGTCTGAAGCAAGCATCGCTCGTTGTTGTGTTCGTAGATTTTGCTTCCATTTTCTTCAGTTGCAGTTACTGCAACACTGTTCCAAAAGGTGGTCATGTATGAACACTTATCACATTTCAGTTGTATTTCACTAGCAAATCCTACGTGCTTTATTATGGAGAGTTACAGACCAACTTCACTACAATGAATACATCTTACACAGTTTGAAAAAATTCCTTTGAGAACCGACATATCAAATATTTCATTCACATCCGATTCGCCCATAAAACATTCATAGTTTTCACTCATTGAACCAAGCTTCTTCTGTGAAGTATTTTCTTTCCCACTTTGACTGCTATGGGCAGGTGTACTTGAGAGGTTAGGTTCACTCACTTGGTTATCGTCTTTATTGTTTACAGTAATAACACATACCTTTGGCTTTCCAACATTTCTCCTTTTCTTAAAAGCCTTCAGAGGATTTCTAATAACTCTACTTTTACTCATTATTATACTTCAACAAAACAGAGACTCAAGAAACAGAATTAATTACGAATATTTTCGAGATAACGACAGAGTAAATACACATGAAACAATCGACAATCACACCAGCGATATATATTGAACCATCACAGGTTAGCCACAACACATACTTTATCTCACATCACTAAAATGTACCTGATGAACACGGACTTTAATAATAACACCATTTGACAGCAGTTTAACAGCGCCACAGTGGGTCACGCCCATGTAGAACACATTTCAAAAAAAATTTAAAAAAAGTTGTAGTCTTCGGAATTGAATAAATTGTATATCTATTAAGAGGTAATAGTCTGCAGATTCAGAAAACGCAAAAAAGTAAAAATTGAACTTTTCATGATTTTGAGCCTTTCCGGAGCCCCTTAACATTCTTAGCTACTGGTGTGAGTTATCAGTCAAGATGAAAGCCACAATTAGACGGTATCATGGTCGTGAAATTTCAGTTAGTTAGCTTCAGCGGGTTCCGCAGTGTAATCGGAAAATCTATGATGGTCCATTGGTAAATTCATCTCATATTCAGGACTGCATGGACGTCATTGCTTTCTGTGTCTTCCTTTGGAACATCTTTCTCATAATGTATTTTCTTAATGCCTTTTATAAAAAATAATTAACTTGTGAATTTTGAGGACTGTTGTTCAGTTACAAGCGTTCCCACGTTCCCTGCTATGTCTACGTCCAAAAACATTATTTACTGGAAAGCCTGCACTGGTTTTACAATGAGGTGACAAATGTCCTGTGACACCTGCTAATATGTTGTCAGACCTTGTTTTGCCAGGCGGAGTGCAGCAACTCGATGTGACATGGGGTCAACAAGTCGTTGGAAGTCCACTGCAGAAATATTGAGCCATGCTGCTTCTATAGCCGTGCGAGAGAGTTCCCGGTGCAGAATTTTGTGCAGGAACTCGTCACTCGATAAATGATCGATGGAATAGATGTCGGGCGATCTGAGTGAGCAGATCACTCGCTCGAATTCTTCAGAATTTCCTGTCATGTGATCCATGAAAATTCCATCGTTGTTTCGGAACAAGAAGTCTATCAATGGCTGTAATCGTCTCCAAGTAGCGAGAAATAACGATTTCCAGTCAATGATCGGTTTACATGGATCAGGATGATGATGATTAGTTTGTGGGGCGCTCAACCGCGCGGTCATCAGCACCCGTTCAAAGTCATAATTTTTACACAGTCCAATTTTTTCACGATCCAATCCAGCCCCTGTCACGAACGGTGATGATGATGATGATGAAGGCAACACTAATGCCCAGTTCCCGGGCAGAGAGAATCTCCAACCCGGCCGGGAATCGAACCCGGGACCCCATGCTTCAGATCCAGCAAAGCTAGCCAGTAGACCGCGAGCTGCGGACTTAGATGGACCAGAGAAACTTGTACACTCCATGTAAAGGCAAGTCACATCGTTGTGGAGCACCACCAACTTGCACAATGCCTTGTTGACAGCTTTGGGTCCATGGATGCGTGGGGTCTGTGCCACATTCAAACCCTGCAATCAGCTCTTACCAACTGAAATCGGAACTCATGTGGCCAGGCCACAGTTTTCCAGTCGTGTAGGGTCCAAACGATATGGGCATGAATCAAGGAGAAGCACTGCGGACGATGTCGTGCTGTTAGCAAAGGCACCAGCGTCGGTGGTACGCTGCTATAGCCCATTAACGCCAACGGATACGTTCGTAAGACGTCCTATTTTGATTTCTGCGGTTATTTCCTGCAGTGTTGCTTGTCTGTTAGCATTGACAACTGTACGCAGACGTCGTTGCTCTCGGTCGTTAAGTGAAGGCCGTTGGCCATTGTATTGTCCGTGGTGAGACGTAATGCGTTTTCTCGGCACACTCTTGACGCTGGGATATCGGAATACTGAGTTCCCTAACAGTTTCCGAAATGAAATGTCACATGCGTCTAACTCCAATTACTATTCCGCGTACGAAGTCTTTTAATTGCTGTCGTGCGACGGTAATCACCTTTGATACCTTTTCACATCAGTCACTTGAGTACAAACGACAGCTCCACTAATGCACTGATCTTTTGTACCTTTTCTGCATAAGTGCATATAGCTATACGATGACTTTTGTCACCTCTGTGTACTACTTTCTCCTCAATGTAGATTTAGTCGAAATTGTTGCTACTGACGTTACACATTCTTTCCATAACCTTTTGTGGTTTCCCCTCGTCAGAATTGTTTTTTTGTATGAGCTTGGGCCGTATGCATTGCAGATACATGTATATAAATATGTCACACGCTTCTCATTGTACGATTCCACGAGATGAGAGACAAGTGTGCAGAGAGTGTCTGCTGCGCATAATTACCAGTCAAGCCCAAAACTCCTTATATACAAGGAATATTTTAGTCAGTAATTCGAAGAATGAGCTCAGCGCTTTCATGTACGTTTAGTTTCAGTAGTCAGATTTAGGCTCTGCAGTGCCTTAGAAACTTTATCCTGGGTACAAGTTTCAGCTAATCGTTTTCAGTTACCACTAGATCAAAAGCGCTCTCTAATGCAGATGTAGCAGCCAGTCAGATTCAGTGTAACGACTAGTACATAAGTAGAAACAAGTAAGGGGTAAATTGTAATGGTTGAAGGTGGAAGATGTTCTCCGACGAGATCTGTGCTGCATGAGGAGTTACTTCTCACAAATGATATTCAACGAGTATAAGACCTCGCCAGAAAACTAAAGGTCAGTCAGTGGGTTCTAAGACGACACGCTGAAGTTCCGTAGTCGAGAGCTCGATTTTTTTTTACATTTGAATCAAAATTAATAAATAGGAGAATAATAAATTTCTCCCATAAGCAAGTGTAGAAATATGCAGTTACTTGACCTATCATAGGATTAAGCCACCATAGTTGCATCAGTTTGTTGTGTAGGAAGAAATTTCTGGTGCCAGACGCACAGCGCCCTGTCCTTAATATGCGTCATCAGTTTAAATCAAAAAATTGATACCGGGTACATTTTTTTGGAAAAAATGCAAGGGTATTGGTTAAGGTACAGCGGGGCACATACCCCGTTTCCTACGCCTCGTACTGCAGCACCTAACAAATGTTTCACGATAGATGACTTGGTCGAGAGGGTCCATGGCTCAAATGGCTCCGAGCACTATGGGACTTAACATCTATGGTCATCAGTCTCCTAGTACTTAGAACTAAAACCGAACTAACCTAAGGACATCATACAACACCCAGTATAGGTTCCATGGCCCATGCGTCCACATGGCCTCGGTCCCACACGGAAAGGTATCGTCGTGTTCGCCATCCATCCTCAACATGCACACGTTTCAGGATCGAGAGACCCCTGTGTGTCACCAGATTCGAAGGCACCGAGGCGTGTTCATGGTTCTTTGAGAAGTAGTCCAGAATGATGTGGAACAGGAGCGATAAACACACTGATTACTTCCTGTTGTGTGATCGAACAAGAGGCTAGTGTAGGACAAAATGGACCACACCTCGACTGCTCTTTGATTCCTAACATATGTTACACAACTCTCTTGTTTTGTCCAACACATACTAGGCGCTTTCGTTAAGTAATGCAACACGTTTTTCTTGTAAGCAAGTTGTGTTTCTTCATGAGTCCAACATATACTCCTGGAAATGGAAAAAAGAACACATTGACACCGGTGTGTCAGACCCACCATACTTGCTCCGGACACTGCGAGAGGGCTGTACAAGCAATGATCACACGCACGGCACAGCGGACACACCAGGAACCGCGGTGTTGGCCGTCGAATGGCGCTAGCTGCGCAGCATTTGTGCACCGCCGCCGTCAGTGTCAGCCAGTTTGCCGTGGCATACGGAGCTCCATCGCAGTCTTTAACACTGGTAGCATGCCGCGACAGCGTGGACGTGAACCGTATGTGCAGTTGACGGACTTTGAGCGAGAGCGTATAGTGGGCATGCGGGAGGCCGGGTGGACGTACCGCCGAATTGCTCAACACGTGGGGCGTGAGGTCTCCACAGTACATCGATGTTGTCGCCAGTGGTCGGCGGAAGGTGCACGTGCCCGTCGACCTGGGACCGGACCGCAGCGACGCACGGATGCACGCCAAGACCGTAGGATCCTACGCAGTGCCGTAGGGGACCGCACCGCCACTTCCCAGCAAATTAGGGACACTGTTGCTCCTGGGGTATCGGCGAGGACCATTCGCAACCGTCTCCATGAAGCTGGGCTACGGTCCCTCACACCGTTAGGCCGTCTTCCGCTCACGCCCCAACATCGTGCAGCCCGCCTCCAGTGGTGTCGCGACAGGCGTGAATGGAGGGACGAATGGAGACGTGTCGTCTTCAGCGATGAGAGTCGCTTCTGCCTTGGTGCCAGTGATGGTCGTATGCGTGTTTGGCGCCGTGCAGGTGAGCGCCACAATCAGGACTGCATACGACCGAGGCACATAGGGCCAACACCCGGCATCATGGTGTGGGGAGCGATCTCCTACACTGGCCGTACACCACTGGTAATCGTCGAGGGGACACTGAATGGTGCACGGTACATCCAAACCGTCATCGGACCCATCAGTCTACCATTCCTAGACCGGCAAGGGAAGTTGCTGTTCCAACAGGACAATGCACGTCCGCATGTATCCCGTGCCACCCAACGTGCTCTAGAAGGTGTAAGTCAACTACCCTGGCCAGCAAGATCTCCGGATCTGTCCCCCATTGAGCATGTTTGGGACTGGATGAGGCGTCGTCTCACGCGGTCTGCACGTCCAGCACGAACGCTGGTCCAACTGAGGCGCCAGGTGGAAATGGCATGGCAAGCCGTTCCGCAGGACTACATCCAGCATCTCTACGATCGTCTCCATGGGAGAATAGCAGCCTGCATTGCTGCGAAAGGTGTATGTACACTGTACTAGTGCCGACATTGTGCATGCTCTGTTGCCTATGTCTATGTGCCTGTGGTTCTGTCAGTGTGATCATGTGATGTATCTGACCTCAGGAATGTGTCAATAAAGTTTCCCCTTCCTGGAACAATGAATTCACGGTGTTCTTATTTCAATTTCCAGGAATGTATTAACATCTCTTTTTTCGTTACAAAGCTCTGTTTTTCAAGATGTTCTCCGTTTACTGCGACGACTTTACGTCATATTACTGGGGTAGTGGGAGAGGGGCTGTACGCCCGCATAGTATCACTCTACGAGTCCGCGTCGGAGCCAATGTCTTGCTGCTACAATAACCTCCCAATCATACACGTACTCTTCCCGTGTAGTGGGCATCCTTCATTGTGCCAAACAGATGGTCCATCGGTGGTCCTTATGTTGTTCTACTAGTCGACGAGGAACCCATTGGCTTAGAGTTGCGCTACTGATGGACGCCCAGTTGCGGAGCGAGGTGTTTGAGTGTGAGAAAGATGCAACGTGACGCTGAAAAAATAAGAAAAACGGCAAAGGAAACTAGGGATACGTTAGCTGATCTCCACACGTTTGGTGTCGAATATATTTCCTGAAAAACAGTGAGGCAACTGCAAGGCATGGTCTGCTGTCAGTGTCACTTCATATACCCACACCCACACACACCCACACACACACACACACACACACACACACACACACATCTGAAAGGGTCTGTCCTATTTGCCATGACGATTTTCAGGTAGTCTTGTCCATAAATGTGAATGAATTTGCGAATTTGATAAACGTACTCATCCTCTGTAGGACTACATTCCTTGACCGGAGCGGTTACTTCTTTTGAGGAGAGCCGCTCGAGTGGCCGAGCGCTTCTAGGCGCTACTGTCTGGTACCGCGTGACCGCTACGGTTTTTCTTTTTTTTTTTTTTTTAGGAGAGTAGCAAGGTGTGTAGGAAATTAAATTAAATTATATTAGTGGAAGTATGTCAGACGGACAGTTCTTAAGGTAAGCCCATTTTTAGTAATTTAGAAAATTGCGTGTGGCTGAAGCTTACTGTAGACATCTTATAATGCTACGTATCTTTTTGTCTTATAGTTGAAATACGTGTCAAGCAAAATAATTGCACACAGGTAAGTTGCTATGCAGTATTTTGATAACTTCTCTAGGTGCGACAGCATTATGAAAAGGTGTTTTGTAGTCAGAGCTTAATGAAGCGTTCTTAAACTTGCGGCCTTCGTTATCATTTATGAGTCGTTAAGATTAGATCCGCATTTTCTTTTTCACTGTCGTGACTGTGTTTGCACACTCGCATTGCACATCGCGAGTTGTGTTCTGAGAAGCGTTTCTCGGAAATTAGTAAGATATCGTATTGCACTGGACATTGCAAGTACGGCAAATGAAGTTTGGTTTAGGACAGTCGCATCATTATTCCTAATAGCAACAGGATGGAGAGCAGACGAGAGTTCGGTGCGCACAGGTAGGGCGATAAATTTAATTACCATCAAAGTTCGCGTCCATTGTAAGGCACATTGATTGTCAGTGTTTTGTGAAAATATCAGTATCAGTCCTGAGGCTTAACACCAGTAAATAAATTCAGTAAAGTGCTATCTTGTGAATTTCGAGGTAGTTTTATCAGAAGTTGAGATGCGTTAACTTTTATGTTCATTTGCTCTGTAATTAGAATGACAAATCTGGTACAGTGAATGTGTACAAGGCTAAGAGAAAGGTTAGCGATTTTCAGGGACAACATTTCTAAACTGAATCATTTTGTTTTACAGTCAGATGGAGTACTAGTATGTAAATTTCATTGAAAACTGGACGCTTTCGGGGAGACGAACTGTTCGATGTACCCGCTAGCATGCGCTTCGTAGCGAGTAGCTTGTGCCCATTTCCGTAAAAATTAAATTTTCACATAGTTCTGTTCCCCTGGACTGAGCGTTACGTATTTCGATATCAAAATAAATGTTATACATTTCTTAAATACCAGCCTGACTCTTACAAACACGAGTTTAAGTATTACAAGAAACTTTCATATCGACAGGTATGTAAATAATTAGTTATAGTTCCCTGTGACCGATAGAACAGCAACCAGCGTACAATTGTGTCGTTCTCTTTTAGCGTCATTACAAGGATTAGAAGGGTATATAAGCGGCATTAGATGTTGAGTGCGTTCTATGGAGCACACGGAGATGTGAAGTACCCGTTGAGACGGCGTTATCAGCAGTAGAGATACTTTGAAACGGGCCTCATTGTAGGCCTGCATTTGGCTGGCTGGTGGAATCATGGAGTATGCAGATTTGTGGGGCATCTGGATGTGACAGTGGCTCCATGTTGGACAGGATGAAAACGTGGGGGCCAGCATACTCGTCGACAAGCTTCCGAACGTTCACGCCTCACCATCACGAGAGACGATCGCTGTGTTGGACACCAAGCATTTCGTGACCCCTTTTGCGCATTTGCACTACCATCGGAAAACAATGGATTCCCAGCAACAGCTCGTATCGTTGGTCTGAGATCAGGAAGAGCCGGACTAGTGAATGGCCATCCCATGTGTAGGCTGGAGTCAACGCCACCATGCATCATGCATGCGGCTGTGTTGGAGTGCCCTCGTGACCAGGAAGCCAGGACTGTTGATGAATGGCGTCGCTTTCTGTTTAGCTATGGATCGTAGCTCTGCACTATCCAGGACGACAATGGTCTGCGAGTATTGCGGCGGCATGGGGAGAGATGCCATTGTAAGAATGTTTCGGAGACCCAGATCAGCATTGCTCCTGACGTCATGATGTCCCTAATCATCATGTATGACTTTAGAGATCACGGATGGTAGTGACTGCGGGTACTATGATGGCACAATGGTACGTCAAGGACAATTTGCTTCCAGATGTATCACGTCTCATACTGTAGTATCGCCGCGCCATTTACCAAGAGTGCAGTACTCGTCGATACGTGGCACTGCCTGCGTGAAGTTGGCGTACTCCCGTGGTCCACAAGATCCTCAGTTCTGACCGCGGAAGAAAGTGTGTGGAACTAGCTCAGACGTCATCTACGTACCAGTGGTAGTACTCGGCATATCCAGGATCTACTGCAACACTTGTGGACCAGCGTGCCTCAGGACGGGACACACAGGTTTATGACATCCCTTACAGCTGAATCAGTGTGTGCTTTCCGCTCAGAGACGGTGAAACATCATCGTAATATGTCGATTCATACTGCACAGGTCTTTGTAAATTTGATTCGATATGGTAACTACTGAAATAACATCAAATATCCGCAGTTGCTTCTCCTATTGTAGTCTTCAGCTTTTTTTAATTTTTTTTAAAATTTTTCTTACTCAGTGTATACTGAACAAGAAATTTTCAGTCAGCGCAGGTCGTTTATTATGTTACTGCAGTTTTATTTATAAAATCACATGTCATCGTTTTTCTTCTGCCAAGCGAAAATACAAATGCCCAAATGACACAAGACGATAAACATCATCTAAATGTAATCGTATACTAGGAATATTTAATTGTATTTTATAATGGTGAATTGGTCATTAGGGAACGGTTCTCCTTCAAAATAGTCGAAAATTCGATTTTATCGCCTTTTTTGGAAGCTAAATGTGTCTATAATGTTGGGACGAAAAAGTTTTTTTAATCCTTGCGTTACAAAAGTTTCTACAGCCCATTTCTCGAAGCATTGTCACGGCCACTGTGGGACGTTCGAAGCGGGAGACACCCGGCTCAGGTAGAAACGTGTTACACCGTGATGTACGTTCACAAGATTCTTTATACTGCAGTGCGCATGCAAACATATTCGCCGAAAAACTCACGAACAACGTGTGGAGGCTGCCGAACGCTGCATATCCAGCTCAGACAAATCGGATTTTCTCGCCAAGAAGAACGAGAGAATTGCACTGCAGAAAGAATTCAAGTTAGTGGACGGGTTGATATACGTTCCTATAATTGAAGACTAAGCGTAAGAAAGGAAAACACTTTCTATTTGGTCAAATTTTAGTCAAAATTGGTAAAAATGTTATTTTTGTTCCACCATACTGGATTAGCCATTTTCAGTTTTGAAAATCTAACTTCAGATTTGTGTTCAGCGGGATCAAAAATATACACTAACACATAGTTCAATTCCTTTATCTTGGCGGCTTGCGCATGCCCGCCCAGACGCGGGAGATTGCTGCGTTACCAGTTGCACACGACGCACTCGCCAATAGAAGCAGCGCCATAGTATAGCATAGTTTGAAAGCTTACGTTTAGGGGGGAGCGCTCAGTTCATGAAGTAAAACCACCACGGCCGCATTAACCCTTTCGCTGCTACAAAGACGTGCTCCCTGCATTCCGCGCTGTGCGCGATTTTGTCACTGCACTGCTCGCCTGTGCAGACACACCGTGTTCCGACTGCTTTGACACTCTTATCATTCGATTACACAAAAACTATTTGGCCCAAAAATTAGATTTTTACATGTCTTCTTGACTGATGCCTTCCCCCCATAAATGACTTAATTTTGTTTCGATGTTCAACGCAGTTATTACGCAGCATTAAATACAGTAAACCATTGCACGAAATTTTGAAGAGTTTGCAGAGGTAAAAGTCCATAGAGTATACTTTCCGTATGGTCGATTTTGGTTGCCACAATGTTGAGAATGAAATGTGGACAAGATACCTAAATTTTATGTAAAATTACTACATGTAATGCTGCATAATAACTGCGTTGAACATCGAAACAAAATTAAGTCATTTATGGGGGGAATGTATCAGTCAAGAACACGTGTAAAAATCAAATTTTTGGGCAAAATAGTTTTTGTGAAATCGAATGATAAGTGTGTCAAAGCAGTGGGAACACCATGTGTCTGCACAGGCGAGCAGTCCAGTGATGACAAAATCGCGCACAGCGCGGAATACGGGGAGCACGTGTCTGCAGCAGCGAAAGGGTTAATGAAGAGACAAAGCAACAGAAATTTCAAAAAATTGCATTCAAACGAATAAAATTCGTGAAGTAAGACACTTCGATATTGTTTTTAAATAATGAAAATATTAAGCAGTGCACAAGGTTTGAACTCATAACATTTCGCGTAGAAGCTGAATACCTTAACCGTTACGCTAACACAGCTCGTCTGATTACAGAACGCCATGAGGAGTCTAATAGGTCACTCAAAATACTAACAAACACTGTTGATATGACTATGAATTACTCGCGCTTTGTCGAAGTACAATAGGAAATAAACAATTACCACTGTTCTTTACTGCGAAAAAGCAGTTCGTGAGATTGATACAAACACCTTTCCTTGCTATCACCTGAATTAGGAGTCTTATTGCTTGTTTAGTTTAATTAATTAATAGAATATGAAGCAATTGGTATAAAGAATGCTTTTTCCAAACTTTCTATAAAAGGAAGTCTGCTTTTGTTCTATTACTTTATTTAAGACTGAACGTTTCTAAAACTGAAGACACTCGTCTGTGCTATGCACTGCAGTCGAGATCTGGCAACGTCGTTCATTGGCTGACTGTGTTTTGTGACGTGAGATGCGCAGAATGAACCTAAACTCAGCCGCCAACATAAATGACGCGCACTTTAGTAATACATATATAAGTTTCCGATAAACTTGAAACAGGTTTCTGTCGAGAAGCACTATGTCAAAACTGCTTGCAGAATAAAGTACTACCTTCAACCTCGGAAAAGTAAACACTTTTTTGGGGAGCTTATACAAATAATGTATGAAATTTGTAAATATTAATTATGTTTTGTTTAACCATATAGAGTAAACAAAGCCCCCAATAATCGTATTCAAACTACGAGTTAGCACCATATCATTAATTTTAAGGTTATTTTATTGTGGTTAAGTATAAGCACTCAGAAATTTAGAGTAGAATCGATTCCTGTTAACCATTTTTGATATCAGATAACTACTTAGGGACTACACTGCACGCCGTCTGCGAATTTCAAACTGGCAGACCCTTTATCTAATCATAATTATGGCAACACTTGGTTTTTTAGTAATGAACATCTAAAATCGAGTTAAAAGTAAAATCAGTCATAATCCCTAAACAGATCCTTTGTATGTCTTTCCACTGTCTCAAAAATGTTTTCAAACTTTGCTAATTTTTTGCTCATTTCAATGAGAATCTGGCCTTAACGCTTCACACAAACCATTTTCTCATTTACTAAGTACATATTGTCAGCTTGTGTTGTGCCTCAGGCGTAGCTTGACTGGAATCTTCCGCTTCTACATCTATGATATCTATTCCACAACCATGGATAGAGAAACGATCGATGCTACGGAATATAATAGTCATTAGTGACAGCATGAAACCCGAGGACTTACCTCCCGACCTCAAGCGGCCATTATGAACAATTGGAGTATTATTCAGTTAGTCTAAAATCTTGAGTTTCACACACTTTCGATTTGTTTCACAGTCAAAAGGCAAAAATATTCTAGATTCAAAACGTAGTTTACTACGATCACTAGAAAGGTAAACATTTACTGATTATAGCTGCCTAGTAAAGTAGAAGAACGTGTTGCGGACTCCTCCACCACCTATTTACATCGGTTGAAGACGTGTAACGGCTGTATTATTTCGAACTCGAGACATCTGTTGTGCAAGAAGTGAACTAGTAATCACCTGTTGCTGCCTCTTGCATACATACAACCGTATTGACGCAGTGCGAGGAAATACGTTCGCAAATAAGAAATACTGGTATTTGTATTATTCCACCTGAATAATCGGTGTACACTTACTCGTGATACATCAAATTTGATCAACAAATTTGTATAATTACAGGAAAACATGCACTGCTCATCCAAACGACTTTACTGTGGCAATAGAAGTGTTAATATTTCGACGGAAGGATTCCGCATCGAAACAGTCACATTTTATTTAAGCACAATAAGGAGCATAATATAAAATTCCTTCTACGGAGGTTACGTTAAACACACAAAGATAGTGACAACCCCGAAAACATTGTGAGAGAATAAAATATAGCGCATTTATTAAACACGATATGTAAACTGTCATTCATAAAATGAAATATGGAAAGAACTTCCTTCTTTAAAAGCAGAAAGTAATAACGAAGTATATATACTTTGTAGGGTTTAAATTATATGTAGCGATATGAACCCAAGAGGATCATCTCGTTCATCTGCTTCGCACTTCCAACAGGTGTAACATACTTTACGTTTTTGTTAACATGCCTTGGGATTCTACATGAAATAAAATAATTAAAATAATGAAAAATAAATAAAATAAAAAATAAGCCACTTTCAGGGCAACATCGGAAGCAGTTACATGAAGATAAAGCAACGCAAAGAACGAAACTGGGCATGAAATTCCGTTGAGGTGCTCGTGATAACTGACATAGTGATCAGAAAGACCAGCTCCGTTGCATGCCAGATGAAAAACTTTGCGGACTCAAAGCGACAAAAGAAATGAGCAGTGTTGTTGAGACGTTGACGAATAGACTATGTGACCTGCGTAAACGGAAAATTGCCGCGCAGACGCGGCAGCGGTAGACGACTTTTTTGATGCTCGTGACGTGGTCGTCTCTGGTTACTCTTTATTACTCGTCATCAGAACTAAATGTGTTTGAACTGGAAATGTGGCTTTAGGGTTCTCGATATTTTGACAATATACTTCTCATTACAACTCATTTGCAGCGCTGAAACCTGGTAGTCAAGGAAGGCAGGATTCGGTTACGATTGCGGACGGGGCAGTAATCAGTTACTTATGGTTCTCTTTTGCAATTACACACACTTATTTTAACACGGTAATTCAAAACTCAGCAATAAATGAAGAAATTACACTTTGTTAATGAAGGAATAAACAACTGTGTAATTAATAGTGCTTTCAGTGCGTTATAATTTACCATATGTGCATAAAATAGAGACATATCAAATAATGTTTTGTAAACAAGCCAATGTGATCCCAATTAGAATTTTACGGCCAGTAACGAGTCACGGCAGGAAGCCTTTAACGCCAAGAACGGTAATTATAAAAAAAAAGTAACAAACATAGTGTAAAACAGCAATGCAATAGCATAGGTTAATTTAGAAAGACAGGTAACTGATCACCAAATGGGTGAGACAAAATGATGCTAATCTTGGTAGCGCAATCATTTAAACCTGCTGTAACGCCAAGAATGGCAATTATATAAAAAATTTAGAAACATACAACAAAATATCAAATAGAATAATAAAACACAAGGCCCAGTCACAGACGGTGCATCAGAAATCGACTTTTGGGTAGGTCTGGCAAAAAAGCACGTCCGCGAAAGATGAGAAAGGCAGCCAAGAGCTGCATTCACTTAACAAACTGGTAATTCAGACTAGTGGCAGTGTAACGAATGACTAACGATAATCTTGCTGAGGCTACCTGACGTCCAACAAACCAAATGAAAAGATGTAAAAGTACGCCAAATTGGAAACGATGGTCTGGACTCCGACCACAAAATACTGTGCCTAGAGCGCCCTGAACGAGAAAGGAATCACTACCACCAGAGTAGAAGAATCGCCAACCACCCTACAATCAAGGAAGCTGTCAAAACTACACGCCTCACCGGACAGAAGCGGCAAGGCAAGCAAACGTACACTGCCATTACATACACTAACCCCCCGAGCAGGTAACTGGGGCGTTAGCGCCCAACAGGCAGAAAAAATACCGCTGGTTGAACTTAACAACTAGTAACAAACTGAACGCGATAAATTGTAATTAGAAGTCCATGAAAGCTAGTCAGATCCACCTTCCCCAAGCACTCCACTAGCTGCTCTTGGCCTCGATAACACTACGAGCAGCAACATGAAGCCAAGTCACTGGAGGCTCGCAAGATCTCGCAATGGTTGAGGTTTCTCTACTTGAATATAAATGCTCTCAACTTGAAGCTTGCAGGATCCGGTTTACGACGAGGTCGAACACCCTTCGATCTGACAGTCCATGTGCACCGCCAGTGGTCCCGGCGTGTTCGCGCACACCGCGGACCTGGCTCCTCCTGAGTCCGCAAGCGAACTGCACACTGACACGATCCAGAAGAACCACGACGTCGCACCAAAGATCGGACCACAGTTACTACATATCGATAACCGCCGCTGCTGCCACTAGTGGACAGACAATGCTTGCAAAACAAAGTGGCACCAGTCAACACGAGAAGAAGACAAACAATCGCAACCATGTCAACTAATCGATACCGTCTGGCCTCCAACAGAGGACAGAAACCTACAAACAGCACCAACGCGAGCCGCAGCACGGCGCCAGCACATACTACACGAAACTTCACGAAACGCTGTGCTCCTCTTCGGGTCTTTCCTGTCGCCTGTGTCTGAGGAGCAATAGTAAAGTATCAGGCAAACGAGGGCTTTCTAAACTACTCCGTTCCCTGATATAAATACATTTTTTTTCGATAGTGACTGCATTGTCAATATGGAAAACTACCGACCTTTTGGTCACCTTCTTCAGGGTACTTTAGCTTATCGATTGTGACAATGGCCGCTGAAGCCTACGTTTACATTTACCTCATTCTTGGCTATTGTATGTTATCTGTGGATTCTTCCAATGAACATCACATTAACACCTGTCTCTACTACACTTACAAGGGGAGGCCGCCAATTGTGAAATTCAGATTCGATTCATACTGCGCATAATAAAAGCTCATGGCCAAAAGTGTAATGTGGCAAAGCACCAAGATGCACTTCTCAGCCGTTGTCGAGAAAATCGACAGTTAAAAGAAATTGTTGCGGTGAAATACTCTCTACGATTAATAACTTTCTACAGCGTCGTGGTGCAGCGGTAAGCGCTCGGGTTCGTAATCCGAAGGTCAACGGATCGGATCTCGCGCCATGGAACCTTTTTTTTTTTGTTTTAGTATTTGTTTTTTCTAATTCATATATATATATATATATATATATATATATATATATATATATATATATATATATATATATATATATATATATATATATATATATATATATATATATATATATATATATATATATATATATATATATATATATATATATATATATATATATATATATATATATATATATATATATAATATATATATATATATATATATATATATATATATATATATATATATATATATATATATATATATATATATATATATATATATATATATATATATATATATATATATATATATATATATATATATATATATATATATATATATATATATATATATATATATATAATATATATATATATATATACACTTGAAGGACAGGTGTTGAATGGGCCGAAACGAGCCGCCGCATAACAGCGCTGTTGCGTGCTAACTTCGAAAGAAGGTAGATGCGGTCCCTAGCGCAACTTATAACATCGTCGAAAATCAGTGCGGACGGGAGAGTTTTGGTACACCCTGTTAAAAAAAAGGGAAAAATGGAGGCGGCACAATTGGAGAGCGATCCGCCTTCACCAACATGCATAAGAAATTCATTAATAGTATATATATATATATATATATATATATATATATATATATATATATATATATGAAATACAAAAAACTAATAATGAAAAAAAAAGTGCATAGGACGAGATCCGATCCGGCGACCTTCAGATTACGAACACGAGCGCTTACCGCTGCGCCACGACGCTGTAGAAAGTTATTAATCGTAGTGAGTATTTCACCGCAACGGTTTCTTTTAACTGTCGATTTTCTCGGCAACGGCTGAGAAGTGCATCTTGCTGCTTTGCCACATTACACCTTTGGCCATGAGCTTTTATTATGCGCAGTATGAATCGAATCTGAATTTCACAATTGGCGGCGTCCCCTTGTTAGTTTTACGTTGTCGTTTCACATTAAATCCCTGTGTCTCAGTGTCATACTTTTCGTCTATAGAAGGTAAACGTTAATAACATGACATCGTTAATCGGCAACAGTTATAGCAACACATTTAATGACGAACGACCATCATTTCAGAAGTGTCATGGCGTGATACAAACGGAAGGATAGGGTGATGAAAGAGTGTTACTTATTGCAACATGCTGGCACAACATTACGCCATTCCACCCGCTAGCAACCGCAGCACATATGCCCGGTTGATGACTATGGAATATGCTTGATCTTGCATGGTACATGATAACTGCTAAGACCCATTTAATTACTGGCCATCCAGCAAGGCTGGGCACCGAACTGGCGAGTAACAGTGTCGGCATCTCTGGGCTTATACCTTGATGCTGCCATTGCCCAACCACCTTAATGATACAGAAACTTGCCTGACAGTCCAGCCACAGCATGCCTTTACAAGTCGGCAACACTATTCTAGTGAGCAGCCTTGGTCTGTTGGTGTCGTGTGCACGGTCGCCTGGTAAACTGCTGGGATACGGTACGAAGGCTTTCCGATCGTAGTCCTCATTCTCGGAACATTACTTCGTCGAGTCAACCTTGAATAATCTTGGATTGCAGAATTATTACCACTACAGCTCTTATCAGAAGAAGCCACTGAGAATCCACTAGGCAGACGTACGTCTGGGGTTGTTTCACAGATGTCTCCAACGCCTCACAGTGGTGCTATTCTCCAGCCAACCTCGCCTAAGGCCAAGTCAGGATAAGCTGGCCCGCCACGTAGCAGTGCCAGCGCCACCAGTTGCTTGGCAATGCACAAATGGCAGTGTCGCCCCTTGGCCCGTGCTGAGCTGGACATTGCAGTTCCTGGTTTCGTGTGCTCGAAACATTGTGCACTGTGATCCATGTGCTCGATACTCACCATCCTGTGCCCAACTGAAGCGGACATATGTCTACCACAACAGATTACAGAGCACAAAATAATGATTTATTCTGTCACCGAGCTCCTTGCGGCTTATTCTGTCCAGAAACTTTCACTAGAGAACACGTGTACCGCTACAATTGGTGTCACAGACAGGAACTGCTGGTGTGCTGGAAATGATGCCACCTTTCACATCATGTTCATTAGCGATGGTTAAACGTAAAACTTGCTGACTTTTCACGGGTTCATTCTGGGAAAATTTTATTGAGTCTGTGGAGGAATTTATAAATTAGTAGTTGTGTTGTGGTATAACAAAAGAGAACAGCAGCTAGTGGGGATTGCCAATAGTAATTGTATAAAAAAACTGAGACGTGAGTAAGGCCCACAAGTTCTGCTGTCGCTCTAATTATTTTAATCAGTATATTGTCTGATACGTGTACCCAGTGCCAAGCATCACAGGAATCTCGGGCAAGCCAGGAGGTAGCATCAGAGAACGGACCCACCATCATATTCACGGTTTCATTCGGTCATTACTACTGCCATCGAATGCTATTTGAGTTGAGAATGCGCTGGTGACATTACTACCTCTGTTAGATGTAATGTTACAAGATCTGTAAGCGAAGCAGAATTTGGTGTAACTAATTGAAATTATATTTTTAAGGACAACCAAGAGGAGTGGTACCTTCTCTGGACGTCTTTACTTAACTGCAAGTGGCAGAGCTGACATATACACTAACGGAAAAATAGCACAACACCAAACAATAATTAATGTAGAGTAATAAAACTTCGGGAATCCATTTTTTATAGGTAACATATTTAAGTATATAGAATTGCAGGGTCGCATGTAACTGTAATAACTGGAAGAATCGCCAGAATGTAGAATGTAAGCATGCGAACGTGCATGCATTGTGTACACGTGCCAGATGTCAGTTTGTAGAATGGAGTTCAATGCCTGTTACACTCGGTCGGTCAATAAACGGACAATGAATGTGGTTTTTGGATAGTGCTGGAGTTGTCATCCGATCATGTCCCATATGTGCTCATTTGGAGACAGGTCTGGTGATCGAGCTGGCCAAGGCAACATGTTGACACTCAGTAGAGCATATCGTGTTGGAAAACACCTTTTGGAATTCTGTTTATGAATGGAAACACAACATGTCGATCCTCAGACTGACGTACACATTTGCAGTCAGGGCTCATGGGATAATCACGAGAGCGCTCTAGCTGTCATACGAAGTAGCGCCCCAGACCATAACTCCAAGTACAGTGTGTCAAGAAAGTAGGCAGGTTGGGCTATGTATTGGTATGAACTCTGAAAAGTCAACTAGTTTCATGTTCAACCACAGACAGAAATTAGTTTAAGAGAGAAAGAAAGTAGCACTGTCAGCAAATTGGAAGGGCTCGATACCGAAGCCGTACTATCTGCCACAACATGCTGGCACAGCATTGTGCTATTCTGCCCAACCTATGAGCTGCAGCATGCCCGCCCAGTCGATGACCAACAAAGTTATCATAACCAGGATAACTATACCACCAGGTATATGAGACATGTGCAGCAGCCAATTAACAACAAACATTCTCCCCAACATAAAAATACTGGCCACCTGACCAGGCTGTGCATCTATTTGGCGAGTCATCCAGTCAGCGTCTGCTGTAGTGTGAGCTTCCCTATAAGCTCACCAATGCCCAGCCGACGTCCTGACAGAATCAGCTGATTGGGATCGAGCCGTAGGAGTAGTAGACAGACATTGAAAATGATGCTCTCCCACCACCTTCTTGTCCACCAGCTTTGGACGCCGCCAGCCAGATGGAAGTCTTGGTTTCGTCTGGGTTTCTCGGGATAATACCTGGAGGCCTCGATTGCCTCCCCCCCCCTCCCCCCAAGTATGTCCATTTGCCAGTCTGCCTCGTATAGTGTCAAGACTGGCCAAGCTGCCTCTCTCAGCAGGTGTGATAGCACCATTGGCCTTCTGACAATGTAAACTTCGCTGGTTCAGGGGCAGATCCAGTGTTCGGTTCTGGAGGCTGGAGGGGATTACAAGTCTTTGGGTTTATTTGTGTTTCCACCCCATCTCCTCTACCTCCCACTAATAGAATCTGCTGCCACCCTCACTTTTAATGCACCAAGGATTGATACAATTTTACTAACAATAAGGTATGTAACTTGTTTTAACACAATAATAATAAACTGATAAATTGACTGTTATGATAGTATGTATGAAATATATTAATCTAACAATAATGATTGGCTTAAATCTGTAAATAGTACAATGTTTGAGCATAATGTCCATAAAATTGCAGTTCAGATAAAGACTGCATCTGAAAAGCATTCGTCCACAAATTTGAGAACTATTTTTGTAATGCGTTTAGTTTAAGAATTGCAATGGGAACTTGGGTAACGTCATAATTTACATAGTACGAAATCGAAGTGTGTGCCCTCTACTACTAGTACTTCACTTAGCACTGCAATTGTAGTGTGGTATGCAAACTGTGGCAGTAAGATATGATAAATGATAGGATAGGTAATTACTTTTGTCGTTCTCGCATACGTCCGGGATATCTGTTTTTCTTCTTCTTCTTCTTCTTCCTTCTTCCTCTTAGTGGAAAGTGTTTCCCTTCTGTCTTCCCTTATTCAGCTTTTTGTGGTTTGCCGGATCGACTTGTGGAGTCACAAACCATGTCGAATTAATTGTAGGCAGCATTTAGATCGGCGTGTCCATGGGCGCTTTTACCTAACTAGAAGGCTCCCAGTTGGACCACAAGCGCATCTACATGAGCTTGTCCTCACATAAGCAACTGTTAAATACCTCACGTTACACGAAAAATGTAGGCACTAAAATCCATTGTCGAATCAGAGACTCTTGGTTTCCATGCTACATTGTTCCCAAAAGTTTGTCCTGACAACTGGAAATTGGTATACAAAGTGCGATCGTTAACGGGAATTGTCTTATGTAGCGTGTTGAGTTAGTGTGTTTCGCCCGATTTTTTCATTGTTTTCTTGATACACATGTACGAAAAGTATCGGAGCACAGTTAACCTTATCGGATGTTCAGCCTGTCGTGAGCAATCAAAACGTTTGCATATACCTTATAGTGAGATTACATGGAAAACGGATTTTTGTATTTCTATCTATTTATGGCATGTGAATTCAGGACTCTATTATCAATCAACCAAAGCAGTTTTATGCAACTGTCATAATTCTTGGGAGATGTGACTTCGTAGCTTTCCGACCATCTTTATAGAGCTAAAATTAGGTCGTTTGTTCGACAAGCACAACTAGCGTACCACTGTAGAAGATAGCTGTCCTGCGATGCGGGGTTTTAGGTTTCAATCTGCGCAGATTCATACACTTTGAGAAACGTGCATGTTCTACGAGTATTTCTGTGAGGAATCAAATTACATAGAGGTAAAAGAAAATTTATATTTTTAATTACAAACAACCTTGGTTAACGACCTTTTATAACATAATAGTAATTAAAAATTTATATTTGCAACGAAAACACTATTTTCACGTGAAAAATATAATTTGAAATAATTAGACGAACATTTTTCGTAGAAAGAGCATATATGTGTTAATCAGCGTATATCGATGAGCTTTACGTTTAAACAACGCGGATGTTGGAATTCAGTGGAAAACAAATGAAAAAATAATAGCCGAAACAAGATTCAATCCGGCGTTTGTCAACCACGAGCGATAGCTACTTTTTCTTTCTATACATGTTTTACACTTCACTGAAATGTTCGTAGAAAATGTATCTTTGTTTAAAATGTTGCCGATTATTTATTTTGCACTAAATAATTTGTATTAATTTGTATAAGAACCTATTAAACTGCAGCAAAGTTCAGAAATGTTAAATATTGATTTTTGGGGGTCTCTGCTATGAGTAAAACAAACGTTTACGAGTTTTAAGCTCTTCGAAGAAGACTTTGAAGACGTTGAAGATAACAGGTGCCATGGACGCTCGCGAAAATCATTAAACTATGAAGTAGTGGGAAAAGTGCAAGAAATTATTGCGAACGATCGCCAGAACACAGTGAGAAACGTCACTGATAATGCTAGTACACCAAAGACACGCTATGAGTTCTTTTTTATGTCTTGTTTCTGATACTTACGAGAGGAAAGTTTGTTCAGTTACGATTCCAACGGTGATGCTGAACAAGTGACATGTGACATGTCTCTTAACCGGTGACAAAAATGGGTGTACAGATATGACGTAAAAACTAAGTTTCTGTAGTTCCAGGGGGGGAAGTTTCTGGATCACTAACAAGGAGAAAGCGCGACAAATAAGTAACGTCAAAAGTGAACGGGATGCACTGCGTGTTCTTCGACGGTAACAGCACAAAGGATCATAGGTTCTTGTCACAAAGTCGGCCGAGCGTGAACCTACAAGTTCATCGCCGTAAGGCCTTGACTAGTGGCGTAAGAAATGACAGCTTTTGCGTCATGATAATGCACCTGCACACACTTTGTTGTACGCTCATGAATTTTTGGCAAAATATATAATGACGCCCCAGCATGTGTGTCCCCAGATAATGCGGCATTTGGCGTTTTTCTGTTTCCAGTAGTAAAGGAAACTTGTAAGGGTCGTCATATTATAAGCATATATTAGATTAAAAAGCATCACGCACAGAGCTAAAAGCTATTGCAGAGATTAAATTGAAGGGGATGTCATTGACATGGAGGAATAAATAAAATTATTTTCAAAAATAAATATTCCCCTTATTTTTGAACTCACCTTGTACGTAAGAAAATAACGCTTCTACTAAAAATATTTTTTATGGGTCATGACCCACATGAGCTCCCACTTGGACCCAGGCATGTGAAGGTAGCCTCTGCATAATGCTCACATGGACGTAGCAGTCTGGGAGACCTTTTTTTGACATGAATGCTCCCTTTGCTATGCTACTCTCCTCTATATGTTCTTCTTGCTTCGTCTGTCATGCGTCTGGTTTGCTTCCAAGGCAGCTTCGTCTGCTTTGTGGGCTTCAAATTTAAGGCTAATACCATTGCTAACCTCGGTACCGGTACTCTTCCCTACTTACGTCTTTATTCGATTTAATATCGATGTGTAATGTGTACTTATTAAACTTTTTAGTCCTTTCAACAGGTTTTGCAATTCTTCTTCACTTTCGTTGATGCGTTATCATTAGAGAATCTTATCACTGATATACTTCAAATCTGTATTTTTATCCCAATACTGGACCTTTCTCTCATTTTCGTCATTGCTTCCCCTTCGTGCAGATTGAACATTAGGGCTGAAAGACTATATTCCTATCGGAAAGCTCGTGGCAGTCATAGCACTAAACTCCATTTTGGTCGTAGCTTAATCGCCTATTATTTCTGTATCCTCTTGGTTGCTGTAGATGGTGTATGTTCAAATGTGTTTGAATTCCTGAGGGATGAAACTGCTAAGGAAATCGGTTCCTAAACTTACGCACTACGTAAAATAACTTATGCCACGAACAACAGACGCATCGATGCCTGAGGGAGGACTCGAACCTCCAGCGTGAGGGGCCGCGCAATCATGTCACCTCCAGCCTTTCCGAAGGGTACCTCACGCTGTTGCGACTTCTGTACAGTGGTGCTGATTTTTACCAACTAAACTGTATCACTGGACTCAATTAGTCTTCCCTTACTCTCAGCCCTACAGCGTAAACCATATTGTCTCGAAATTCTATCTTCTGTTCCTTCCTCCAGTACAGTATACGAATCACCCATGGCATCTGGATTATTATCTCCCTTTACATACTGAATTAATCGTTCAGTCTCCTCATATACTATGACTGTCTCTTCATCTTCTACTTGTGACGCCGGCATGTATTCCCGAACCTAGGTTGTAGGCCTAGGTAGTTTGGTGTCGATACTGATGAGAACAACCGTATCACTTAACTGTTCCCAGTAACTCACTCTCTGCCCTACTCCCCTCTTCATAACGTGTCCTGTTCCCACTATACTACTACCTGCTGCTGTTGTTATTACCTACGTTCGTCTAACCAGGAGTCCTCCTTGTCGTCTCATTTCACTTCACACAACTCCACTGGACTGAGTCCTCTGTATTTCGCTTTTGACATTTTGTAGCCTCCTAACAGGTTCAAGTTTCTGGCATTTCATCCTGCGTCTCTTATAATGTTGCCATTTCGTTTGTTATTCAATCTTTTCCTCATAGTTAGCTCTCAGCATTCCACTCCAGAATATCCAAATGGGAGACTATTCCGGAATCCTTCGGCAGTGGCGTGGTCATTATGACGCTAAATTACAGACTGTCCTGTTGATACATAACAATTGCCTTTAATCCACTGGTTTCTATTGCCGTTTGCATCCTCATGCCGTTGATCATAACTGGTTGGTCTAACTTGTGTCCGCTCCTCTGTTCTCTTCGAGAAGGCCATTGGTGGAATGGGAGTAGCTTAGCATGCCGCAAATCTTCGGCTGCCGTTGCTGATGATTTTTTACTCAGTATGTGAGCAGTGGATATGACAGAATCCGTTTTGATAAGTAGCCCCAAATCGTAACTCTAGAGCATCGGCACGAATGTAAACACTAATGGAGGAGTATTTTCAGCCAGCGCTGTTGAAACCACTTCAATTTAAACCATCACTTCTTAGCACAGTTGGTCAGAAGAATGAAAAAGATTACACTCTCAGTCAATGAAATTCAAAGATGGTGATTAGCACTGATAGTTCACTGTAGCAGTGGCAGTGCAAGACTGCATAACGTAGTTTAAAAAATCTTAGATGTTGACCGTGCATCCTCGCACGGTATTAGACAGCATAACGTAGTTTCAAAAATCTTAGATGTTGACCGTGCATCCTCGCACGGTATTATCACACTCGTTTGCTAGAACACAACTTCAAAGATATAGTAGAGAGAAGCCAACCACCGACATTACTTCCCAGGCTAATGCACATCTCAGTTTCAATCCACACACCCCCCCCCCCCCTCCCTCTTATAACAAAATCTGATTAGAGAAAACTTGCTAGAAAGGTCCCACTGCCTTAGAAAGATTCTTTCCAATCACCAAACTGAACACTACTTACAACAACTGTCCTGTTGATACATAATAATTTCCCTTAATTCAGTGGTTTCTATTGCCATTTGCATCCTCATGGCGTTGATCATAACTGGTTGGTCTAACGTGTGTCCGCTCCTCTGCCCTCTTCGACAAGGCCATTGGAGGAACGGGAGTAGCTTAGCTTGCCGCAAATTTCATTGGTAACCAGGATTTTAAGTTTTAGAATTACGATTAACTCATTCCGGAAAGGACGGCCGCGGCTGATAGGGAATGGTATTAATATGAGAAACCGCGTTCATAAAGCCAAACTTTCTCAGCCTTCTACACCGAAAAGCGAGTGCGTTATCACTAACTGGAACCCTAGTGGGCCAAAAAGTAGAGAAAACGTTAGCTATTTGTTGGTTAGTTATTTCGCCTGCCATCCATTCACTTGTTATAAGCCATACAAAACAGCAGAATTTATTGACAACAACAAATATGTATCTATTACCATTTTTCGTACGAAGGAAAGTGTTCAAATAATCTACAACAAAAAGTCCTGTCTTCTGTTGTAGTAAATGTAACGGCGCCGATGACCTCGCCAATGAGGACTCACAAGCTCCAAACACATTCACACACAAATACATTTTCCACTAGCTTCGCTTCATGGGCAGAATGGCGAAAGCCGTGACGAATATTGGCGTGAGGCTTAGAGACCTCAAAGGCATTACTCTCTCTGACCAGTCTTGTTATGTCTCTATTTAATTTAGGCCAGGTTAGGTGCTCATTAATTTTCGTTATGTCCTCAAAGTCAAGGTTCATAAAAATGTCGAGAAACGACTGGGACGAGTTCCTTGGGCTGAAAATTTTTTAATTTTCCATCAGAAGGGATGCAGTAACAGAGGAGTGATTTACTATGTTAATAAAAATTAATTTGTTCTCCAGACAGAAGCCTCAGTTTAAAGTCTTCTGCGTCTGTATCTCGATCACGTTTTTCATTTACATGACCGACTAGTGGAGATATTTTAGTTAACACCGTGGCAACCCTTGGCGCACCTGCAGTATAATGGAACACCCCCACATCACTGTGATGGACCTCAGACATGTAGCTCCTAACGTCCACGATGCGATTATCCAGTTCCCTTATATGCTTTACTAAAAACTGAAAGGCCAAAATTCCGGCAGCTCGACACGCACTCATATCAGTTTTACTAGATCACGCAAATGCCCTACTTGAGGTCTGTTTGTCGGTTCCTAACAAGACTCATCAAGAATTTCTTAAATTTCTCCGAGATGTCAAATACAGCTAGAAGCACTGTCTCCAAGACGGGATATTTGAGTTAAGCTGCAGACAAAGCTTTAGGAGCATCAGTCACTGATCTTCTGTTCTCGTCAAACTCCTGGAAGAACAGAGCTGCAATCCAGAATTTGAGGCTATGGTTTGCACTATAAAGGGACTTTAAAAGTCTAGTCACACTGCGAATTCTACTTAATGCAAATTTAAATGAATCAGAGACGGCCTGCAGACTACTGGTCGACTGAAGCACTTGCTGTGCATGGCGCAGCCGATTGAAGGGCATGGCCAAGTGTGCAAAAGTAGGTATGAATTCTTAAAAACATTATCATACTGGTAAAACGAGATATATGTTTCTTGTTTGTTGGCGGAGTAATATTCCGATTAGCTTTGTTGCTCTCCTGATCAATTATCAGGCTAGCACCATAAACTAAATGCACTAAAACGAGATTTAGTGATGGGCATGATTAATCTCAGATAGCTTAACAATTGACCACGACGGTCAAAAACGAACCAAAACTTGACCTAAATGTGTTCTAAATGTCCTTGAATTTTTTAAATCATGCCTTGCTACATCGTCAAGGTAATTATAGAGACCCTTAAACCTAAGTTCACTCAAAATTGTGTCCAATAACACCGGTGCACCTGTACCAAATGGAAAGCAATTCAACTCAGATAAATGCCAATCAGAACAGACCCTTTTCTTCCGTTACTTGAACGTGGGGGCAGGATTGATTAACGTATAAGACGAAAAAAAAACCCTGGGAAACCACATGAAACAGTTGTGCAAGCCTGCAACTGACTGCAAGATAACCTTTAGCTTGAGAGCACGATAATCTTCCCGTCTATAGCCTGTGCTATTCGTTTTATGTACCAAAAAGATAAGGGAAGCATAAGGTGGATGGATTTTTCACCATTGAAGCTAAGGCCTCCCATATTTGTGATAACCCAATCGACGCCGATAAAGACACCAGGCCTATCAGTAAACAGTCAGGTCACATTCTCTCGAAAACATTACTGACGGCTTCTGCTTCAGTCGACTTTAAGCACATCACCAAGGCAGCGGCTCCAATTTGTTGGATATATTGAATACGGATCTCATCACAAGCCCGTACCCAGAAAAAATGCCGATTACCCACTTCATTTTTAATCCTACTTGATTCTCCTAGAACAACCTTTTCATGTAAAATCGCTCAATGAGTCCCCAATATGCAAAATTCTGACAAAAACTCGAATCAGAGCACTTTGATTGAAGGGGTATATGATCTCAAGAAACACCAATGAGAAATTTGAAGTATTCCGGCATGATGTTCCGATTAAATGGATAGCTACAGTTGTTTAGTAATTTCTTCACCTGTTGAGTAGATATCCATCCAATTCACAGAATCACGGGTAAGACAGGATTCATGGCCTGACCTGAGGAGGCTTCACCTATGAAATTATATGCCTTGCCATTTTAGTGCATTCAGTCTGACGTGCAACTGCACAACCTTATTTTGCAATTCATCAATTACTACAATTTGCTCCTGATACTTATTCAGTGACTTCAAGTACTGGGCGGATTACACAAATGTGAACATCTACCCGGTGAATCTGAGCTTCAAGAACTTAAAGTATTTTTTGGAAACCTGCCAGAAAGGTGGAACATGCACTCACAGCAGCACATACCTTAGCCACGTTGGCCACAGTAAGTTGTAGCAGACAGCCCTGTGCGCCTCAGAACCGCGCTCACAGTTAGGTGACACAATCATCTGCTGGTTGACTATGAATCATCAATTTATACTGGATATGGTGCTATTAAGACACAAGGTCCCAGCACACTTCTTGGCTTTATAAATATTGATAAAGGCAGCTGTAACATGAACTCAGAGACAGGCAACAGTATATAATAACACAAAAAAATACTTTTACTGTTGTGTCTAGACAAGACAGCCTAGAAACAATGAGAGGAAGCCGAAAGGCACGCGCTAAGCTAAAGCAGGATGGCGTGAGGTCTGAAACAGGATACGTAATGAATGCTATAAAGAAAAGTACGTAGCTTCTGGAATACTTAACTTTAATCCATCCTTTTGGTACATCTAGAGATTGTGGCGATACAAGTGAGACTCTTTAGATTCATGCAATGTTACTAATGGCGCCTTGCTAGGTCGTAGCCGTTGACTTAGCTGAAGGCTATTCTAACTATCTGCTCTGCAAATGAGCGAGGCTTCGTCAGTGTGCATCGCTAGCTACGTCGTCCGTACAACTGGGGCGAGTGTTAGTCAGTCTCTCGAGACCTGCTTTGTGGTGGCGCTCGGTCTGCGATCACACAGTGGCGACACGCGGGTCCGACATGTACTAATGGACCGCGGCCGATTTAAAACTACCACCTAGCAAGTGTGGTGTCTGGCGGTGACACCACATTTACATATTATCAATTTAGTTTTTTTAACAGTTTCTCGTTGCAAGACCCATGTCGCCACGCTCACATACTAGTGGAAGGATACAGATCTTTGAGCTGGGACTGGAAGTTGCCAGACTATAAGAAACATTTACCCCCAAAAATTACCTACATTAATTTGAGACCAGTGTTGTAGCAAAACAATCAAATCTATACAAGTTTATAGCTGTGAGACTTAATGTGATAGCGTAAGAATAAATCAGTTTTTCAGTTGGAGCCAAAGTAAAATTATGAAAACATATGATGGTCACTCCAAAAGAAATGCTAACTATTTTTGTAGAAAAACAGTTTTCATTCCGCATGTGTGAAAGTTTTACAGTGTGTAGATACGTCCTTCCCGCTTGTTTTTCAAACTTAGTTCAACCTACTCCCGTGAGTGGCGCTGTCACAGCATGTCTTCAAGATGGCTGCTACACTTGACGTTCGCCAGAAGCAACCTGCTGTCATAGAATTCCTGTGCTGTGAAAACGAGACAGTGTGAAACATCCGCAAGAGGTTGAAAAAGGTGTATGGAGATGCTGCTGTCGATCGCAGTTCAGGTAGTCGGTGGGCAAGCAGGTTACGTGATGAAAGCAGGCATGGCAATATTGAGGATTGTCCTCGCAGCGGCAGGACACACTCCAGACAATGTCCAGAGAGTTAACGAATTGGTGACTGCTGACAGACATATCACAGTGAACGAATTGTCACGTTACGTTGGGACAGGGGAAGGAAGTGTTTGCAGAATACTGAAAGCGTTGGCGTTAAAAAAAGTTTTGTGCCATGTGGGTTCCCAGGATGTTGACAGTGGCTCACGAAGAAACAAGAAAAACGATATGCAGAGAAGTTTTGGAACAGTATGAGAACGATGGAGATGAATTTCTTGGAATAATTGTGACAGGTGATGAAACATGACTCCATCATTTTTCACTAGAGACGAATAGGGAATCAATGGAGTGGCATCATGCAAATTCAATGAAGAAAAAAAAATTCAAAACCACACCTTCTGCTGGAAAAGTTATGGCTACTGTGTTTGCCGATTCCGAAGCTCTTGCTTGTGGACATAATGCCAAGTGGAACCACCTTAAATTCTGATGCGTATGTGACGACACTGAAGAAACTTCAAGCTCGACTGAGTCGTGTTCGACCACATCGGCAAAAGCAGGATGCTTTGCTGTTGCACGACAATACACGGTCACATGTCAGTAAAAAAACCATAGAATTGATCACAAAACTCGTATGGACAACACTAAAACACCCGCCTTACACTCCTGACTTCTCTCCATGTGGCTATCATCTCTTTGGTTAACTGGAAGACTCTCTTCGTGGAACAAGATTTGAAGATGGTGACTCCCTTTTGCACGCTGCCAAACAGTGCCTCCAACAGGTTGGTCCACAGTTTTACCGTGCGGGTATGCAGGTGCTGGTTCCAAAATGGCGTAAGGCAGTTGGAAGGGATGGAAATTATGGGGAGAAATGAAAATATTGTTCCTAAAGGATGTATCTACACACTGTAAATCTTTCCAACATGTAGAATAAAATATGGATTTAAAAAATAGTGTGCATTTCTTTTGGAGGAACCCTCGTATATTAATTCACGCAGTTTACGACAAGCAGCTGATATTTTTCAATGTCCACGTAGCCAGGTAAGCCGAAGTAATTTTCCTACTTTTCCTGGTTAGTGATCTAGCAATGTAAGGAGATTGGAACATTTCAAGCCTCTCAGAAGAAAAAGAATTGTATCAAGCAAACGCAATAACGAAATATGTAAAACCGCCATATTACACACAGAGCATGTAAAGAGACGAATATTCAGAACTGTGAATCAACATGAGTGAAGACCTGATAATATTTTTAAAAAGAACAGTTAGTATTGAAGCAGTAAGTTTTGCTCGTACGAAAGCAGAATCACATAAGAATATATACAACACTGATTCATAATTTTTAAAGGGAGAAATAATCACAAACAACACAACTAGAGCTACATCACAACGTAACACTTGGCAAGCCAGTTAAAAGTTAACTAATGAAAAAGAAATTGCAACACGAAAAAGTAATTTACACAAAAAATTAAATTTAAGGGCACGTTTGTCTAGAAACATATTTAAGTGCTTAACACTAAAGATCAGAGGTTCACGTAAGTGCGAGATAATCCACTGCCAGTGAAAAATGCTAGTACATTAATAACCGGTGTAACTGCCAGAACGTTGAATGAAAGCACGGAGACTTGAGTATATTGTGTTGTACACGTGCCGAATGGCGGTCTGTGGGATAGAATTCCATGTTTGCTCCACCTGGTCGAAAAAGTTTGGTGATTACAAGTTGGTCCCTTTATTTTTCTCACACACCTCGTACGGTATTTCCTAAATTATGTAAGCTGCACATCATTTGCACAAAATAGCGACACACACCTGCGTATTTCGCCTCTGTCTCTATTTCCATACTTCGCTAAAAATGTTTATTTCAACTACCGTAATCATTACATATGTCATCCTTCTCCATTCCAAGGTAGTAGAGGAATTGCGTGGTTTTATGAAAGCTTCATTTCCTTTGCATTAAGGGTCATACACAAACACACACACAAACAGACACACACACAAATGTGAATCTCATTAAGGAAAGGTACCTGTGAGGCAGGTGGAGCCTAGGAGAGGGGCGTGATGGTTCCTGTCGACAGTTTTATCAGGTCAGAATATCTCTCGGATGCGTCTGACTGTGAAAAAACTTATCACACATTGTGTAACGTCTGCACACACCTGACTCCCTACATATTCAGCAACAGTTAGAGGGAGGTAACGTATCTCCAGCCTCGCAGCATGCGTAACCTGAGTTATCTTTTTACTGGCTCCCATTTGAAGCTGTTAGCTTGTGCCTTGTACCGTTTTCTATGTAGTTCGGTGCCTTTAGAAGTAAAAAAAAAAAAAAAAAAAATGGGGGCCCCTTACAAAATCGATTCACTCACAATATATAAATCGTTATCGGAAGAAGCAGAATTTTACTTCTCTTTAAAGTAGTCCTTGTGTACTATTTGATACCAGTTCGATGGCAACTTGATCTTCACATAAATTTGTATTAATCAGGACAATTCATGCCGAAATCAATATACGTGCTGTGAACCGACTTTTCATAGGTATCTTCTCTATTTTTGTTAGATATTTAAAAATGTGGAATAAATATGGCTTAAAGCTTTGAAGAGATAAACACAAGGCTATTTCACTTGTTTGTAAGAAGTGTCGCAGCTCCGATGACGCTGTTCTGACGTTGTAGGGTAAGAAAAGAGCGACTGCCATTTCTATGGAGTTTTTCTCCACTCCATGTGAAACAATTTTGCTGCAGTGACACTATGAAATGGCTTCGTGGTATGACAAACAGGAAGAGTCCTCAAATATTAATTTGGATCTATGTTGTGGAGCAGATTTGCGATTTATTATAGTTCAAATTATTTTCGGGGGTGAAGTCCTTTTGGTCTTCTTTTAATTTCTAAAATGACGAACGAAAGCTGATAAATATTTTTGGTTAAAATATGAAAGAAGAATACGCTGAAACTTAAGCGGAGTGTAAACCCGGTTTCGTTTCGTGAAATCTGAATTTCCGTGCAATAAAAGGAAGAGAGACACACACAGTTACAAAATATGCGCCAAAATGAAACTCGCAGAACCTTGAAAGAAAACCAATTGTAAAGATTTAGAGCTGCTCGTGAGAGACAGTCCATGGTTGCTAGGGGAGATCTACGAAATTAGGCCCTCTTAATCGTAAATGAGATGAATATTGCTGATATCCATGTTACTTAGACCTGATTAAATACAATGATACAATGGAATACAATGGAATACACAACCAAGCAACTAACTAACAAACTCTCTTGTTATTAAACCTGTGGTTATGGCATACTTCCTGAAACATTGATGAGATTATATCAGAGACAGTTGTAGTCAGGCAACTCACTGTCCATCGTTGAGAGCACTGTGAAGGTTGTTAGTAAATATGGAATCAGATATGAGCAGACTCAGGGAAGTAGTTTTCCACTGAGAGCTTTTATGTGCAGTCGAATTCCTGTAGATAGCTATACACTCAGTATTACTAATTTCTTTAACTATGCGCAAAACTTTTTTAGTTCCCCAGTACCTTCATAGAATCGGTGAGTATAAAATCATACATTTTCGAAATATGTGAACTGCACATTTAGTATTGTTTTTCTAAAAAGTGATTTTATTCCTAGCAAATATGTGAAGTAGGAAAAGAGCAATGCATGAAAATGCACAATTAGATTATGTACAAAACATGATTATTTGTAAAGTACAATAATCGGTCTGATCAGGAAACATTTACACACAGAAATAATTGTGCAGTATTTTGTGAGAGATACAAAAATAGTTAACAAGAGCACCAACTGAAAACCCATTTTTTCTTCTAATGCTAACAAATGCCTATAAAAATGAACAAGAAATTCTATTGTGCACACAACAATAGATCATATGTTACAGAAAATATTTAGTTACTCAGAAATATCAGCAACATGTAAAATAAAGGAACAATGGCTATGAAAGTACATATGTGAAAAACATACATGTAAGAACAAGAAGGTATGTATAAATGAAATAAGGGAGTAACAAACAGATATGCCATGGTTCACATAAATGAAAAGGAAAGCAATTCAGAGCATTTCAAAGGCAATATCCTAGTCAGTCTATGTGATAATTTATCCTGGTGTCATGTACTACTGCAGTGTAGAGAAGAGGTTCTTAACTTATTTACTGTATACACATTACGCATTCACTGAAACCTCATAAATTTCACTTAATAATACCTTTCTTGTCAGTTTGTCTGCCAAAAACATCATGCTAGTTTACCTGCCAAAATCGTCATATTCAAATTTCCTTCAAATATTTTGCCATCATAACCATATAATATAATCATCATTCAACCTGCTTTTACTCATTTACGTATCTACATTACAATCAACATCTTCCTCCAACCATAGCACATACATAATTTGATTTAACCTGACTACTCACATTTGAGTACTTACATTTCTTAGTATTCATTTGTATGTCATTAATAGGTGCACGTAATATGTTGTCAGCTTACTGTCTTCCTATATCCATTTTT
This sequence comes from Schistocerca americana, assembly GCF_021461395.2. Taxonomy (NCBI): domain Eukaryota; kingdom Metazoa; phylum Arthropoda; class Insecta; order Orthoptera; family Acrididae; genus Schistocerca; species Schistocerca americana. The sequence continues at coordinate 72,247,057 of NC_060119.1, forward strand.
CATAATTCTATTATTAGTCATTACATTTACCTTATTTTTAACCTCTAACAGTAAATGATTGTCCTAAGTGAGCCCTTATAAAACTGTTGATGTCTTGATATACATATACTCAGAAAAATACTTAATCAGAAAAAAATTCAACCAAATTTATTGTCATAGATATAAAAAAATGAATATCAAATATATTTCATAAGAAAGGCAATAGAGCAACGTGTCATATCCTGTTCATAGGCAACAAAAAACATTATGGTAAACCAGAATGTAATATACCAGTGTCATCACAAAATGCCATTAAGAATCAGTGTCAACTGGTACATTGGTGCACCAGTTATTGTGTAATGGATGAATTCATAAGAGGCAAAATCTTTGTTAAGCAATGTTCATATTATGCAACAATATTATAAAAATTTCATAACATTAAGCTGTATGAAGAAAATTAATTAATAAGTGCAAAAACACAAAAAAGGACAGGGAAATCATTATGGATTAGTAGCAAATTTTCCAGTAAGATACTCATATTACTACAAAATACATCTATACTGCAATTAATGATCCTCTCATACATATTTTCTACCTCTCCCAAGTAACATCACAAAAACTTGTCATCTAAAGGGCGCATCCTATGTGCACATATGTCTCACAAACCTGGGATATATGCATAGTAGCGAAATTCATTTTGTTATAACTTATCATGATGTGTAGAAGGAAAGACGTGTAGTTAGTTACATAAGATGAAATTACATACTTCAACAGGAAGATGCATTAATATGCCATATGCAGTAAATAAAAAAAAAAATATTACATGACATACCAGTTATACCGGATGACCCAAAAAAATTTATATAAGAAAATAATTATTGGTTTGCATACATTTCAGAGCTCTGTTGTGCTACTAATCATCAATGGCTCATCACTTTCCTTTAATTACATGGAAGCTGATGAAATATATCTGTGCAAAGAAAGAAATCAACTTCAACAAATATAAAACGGTTCTGATCACTATGGGACTTAACTTCTGAAGTCATCAGTCCCCTAGAACTTAGAACTACTTAAACCAGTCTAACCTAAGGACATCACACACATCCATGCCCAAGGCAGGAAAACCAATTGTAAAGATTTAGAGCTGCTCGTGACAGTCCCTGGTTGCTAGGGGAGATCTACGAAATTAGGCCCTCTTAATCGTAAATGAGATGAATATTGCTGATATCCATGTTCCTTAGACCTGATTAAACGGATTCAGGAAATTAAAAGGAAAGGATGTCGCAAAAATACGAAGCTGACTTCGATAAGACGTGTATAAGACATATCAATAACAGATAGTACTGTAGAGAAATTAGAAGATGATGTGAAGACGATGCTTTTACTTATCCCTTAAAATGCAGTGTATAAAGCCAATCAGCGAGGTTTTAACCACGAACTGCGTGCAGACCGTTCTTTAGCATTTCGAGTTAAGTTTGTGTCACCAGCTTCAAGCGCAGTAAAGCCTTATATCTATCTTCAGGATCATTAACGTTAATTGGGACCTAATACTCTACCTCCCAGTTGTAAAAATATTTCATAGCTTTTATTGGACCCTTGGCTGAATACAGCGGCACCTCTGAATTTAGGAGAACGACGAAAAACCTGTAATATAATTTGGATACCATCCGGAACTAAATGTTTGATTCAGCCTGCCGGCAAAAAATTTTTCAACAGAGTGAATTCTTTCCCAGAAGGTTGTCCGATAGTGTAATTTCCCACAGCTGTTTGAGATTCCAGGTTCATCAACGGGACAGTATTATTATGCTCTAGTCAGTAGTGCGTTGTCAGACTGTATTGTAAGGTTTTACGAATTATATCAAGTATTACTGGTTCACAGCAGAGTACACAGAAAAATAGTCACCACCATGTCTTACCCTACCCACATTCCCAGTAAAACTAGTTACTACCGTAAAGTGCCAGAAAGCTTTAATGCTTCTTTTAAGAAGTGTGCCTGCCGTAAGAAAAATATCAGTCCTCGTCATCCAATACACACTTTGAATTTTTGTGATGGCTAAGGAATAAATAACTTAGCAATACATACATTATTCAAAAATTATTGTAAGAACAGTGTTACAGGAATTGTTATAATATATCTCATGAGATCTCTGAGCTTTCTCTAAAACGTTGTCTGAATTTGAGAAAACTGAATATATAGATTTGAAAAACTTTCTGCTCACGTAACGTGTGCTTTAGATATCGTATTCAGTTACTGAGCAATACTGACTGTAGGCTGCCCTGTGTTGCACATGTCAACTACTTCGTGGAATAACACTTTAAACTTCATGAAATCCAAAATTTGAAATAATTAATTGCCAATAACTAAATGCCAAAGAAACTAATTGAGTGCTAAGTGGAAACGACACAACTAAAACTCAGTACCACAGTACATGATGAACGTTGAGTCACATGAAGTGCAATGTTGACTTGGAATAGCCAAAAACCAAATAACTGCTCTACTCCGAAGAAAATATCTGTTTGAAATTACCAATGCTGCTCGCTGATTGTTAATCTGTTAGCTAGCACGACGCCTGACAATGCCGACCAAACACTGTTTTTCAGAGGATACTAGCTGAGTTCTCCCCAGAAATAAAAATGATTTATCTCTTGCTCAGGGCACTGTTTCTGTGTCTGGAGCACTGCCATCATCGAAAGCAAATACCGATCAGTAAATGCAGCAGCTAAGGAAAGTAAACCACTCGCTATTAATTCCTTTCCTTTTTGCTTCTCAGAAACAGTCTGTGACTTCGTATGTCATAAGGTGCAATGCACACGCAGCAAAAGATTCAGAACTTCACTATGAGTAATGAAGGTGCGATTTTACTTTAAAGAAAATGGTTCTTGAGAAATCGAACTCTAATTATTGACAAAAGGACTGTACAACATAATCAGACAATAAAAAATTCTCTCTTAGTCGAAAATAAACAAACAAAGTTTGAAACAGTTGAGTTATTTGTGATGTAATGAAAAACAAAGAGATCATAACATTAACCACGAAACTTAGTAATTATTTGGGAGGAAAAGATTTCCTGAAACATATAGTTCTGACAAACAAACATTTCACCCTTGTGTATGCCTTTGTAACCTTTAAAATTTATCCAGAACCTTCTCCATCAATATAAAGAAGTAGAAAGTATTATAAATGGGTTTCCATCTCAATAATAAAGTATTTCACATACTGTAGCTCGTCACAGATTTACAAGAGAAAAAAGGATCTCATTCTGTAAAAAACTCAACTACTCGCTACAAAGCCTCAAATAAGAGTGTGCCAGTGCTGCACAACTGACTGACTAGCAAGACAACCACAAATAAAACTAAACAAAAAGTTGCGTATCCTATACACTACTCACGCAGTGTGCTCATTCATCTTGCCCCAAAGCAGTAAATGTGAATTATGTTTAAAATCAGAAAATATATGAGAACCTTACATTATCCAATGCCTGTCAGAAATTATTTCTTAGGTATTATCTTAGCTGTGATAATGCAAGGGGATTAAATCTTTTAACATTATGAAGAAGTGGGTGCGACGATAATTACAGTTATCAAGTGTTAGGATTCCGATCACTACATGCACAAGACAATGCTCTGATTCGAGTTTTTCATATGAAGATTGCCTTTGCACAGGAAGGAAGACACACAATATTTGGTGTGTTCTGAATATTGTAAATTAATATTGAGTCGCTTAAAACCTTTGAAATTTTCTTGTTGTCTCATACCGTTAATATTGAGGCCAATATGGGATTACAATTGAAGGTAAAATGTTGTCCCACTTTCCACCAAACAAGATACTTTAATCTCTGCACAACTGATTAACTTACAAAACCTAACAGGGTTTACAGTTTGGAAACCATTAAGTAAAAGTGTGAGGTCGCTCAACCCAGTATCTATATAGCACTTCAGAAAAAGCTTAATAAATGTTAATTGTGGAGATGTATATAACAAGCCAAATGTTAATGATATTTCTTGATAGATTTATATCCCTTTTTGAACATTGTTTCCCAAAGAGAATTACTAAATGTAACACCACACATTTTTCAAAGAAACCTTTGATTACTACCGGTATTAAAGTGTCTTCAGAAAGAGAAATAAAACTGTATGAGACAGCAAGGACTAGTAAAGATTCAGAAGTAGTTTTACACTATATAAAAATATTGTAATATACTGAGTAAAGTTGTAAGGAAATCGGGGAATATGTATCTTAGAGAAGAAATTCACAACTCCAGCAACAAAATAAAATCAGTATCGAATATTGTTAGAAGGGAGACAGGAAAAGTAACCACTGGGGTAGGTAGTATTAATATTACAGACAATGAGACCATTGTAAACAACAATATGCCAGTAGCTAATGTATTCAATAACCATTTCTTGAGTGTAGGAGAAAAATTTGGTGATAACAGTTGAAAAGAAAAAGCCAGGCTGTAAAGGGAAGACACTGTTTTGAAAAAAAAATTGTCAGCTTAAGTTTCACCTAAAACCTTTTGTGAAATAAGTAAAATTATTAAACCATCGAAAAATGAATGTTCTGAAGGAGTAGATAACGTCTCTAATAAGATATTAAAACAATGTAGAGCAATTACAGCTGATGTTCTGTGTCACACACATAATGCATCACTAACTCAAGGTATTTTCCGAGACAGGTGAAAGTATGCCATTATCAGGCCTCTGTACAAAAAGGGGGACACCACAGATGTCAACAATTATCGGCCAATATCGTAGCTTACAGCATTTTCCAAAATCTTTGAGAAAGTAATGTAATCAAGAGTGGTCACCCATCTCAAAGTAAATCACACTTTGCATTTCAAAATGCTGTTCCACTTAGACAGCAATATACAATATCAAGTCCACATATAGGGTCTTTAAAGAGTAAAATATCACCAATAGGAATTTTCTGTGATTTGTCCAAGCATTTGATTGTGTGAACCATGACATAATGTTATGCAAATTAAAATTGTATGATATAAATGGAATAGCATATGAATGGTTTAAGTCATACCTACAGAACAGGAAACAAAAATTTTCCTTATGCAGGTCAAGTGGTTTAAATAAGTTTGCCACTTTATGTAACTGGGGAGAAATTACATTAGGTGTTCCACAGGGTTCAGTCATGGGTCCCCTTATGTTTGTGATATATAGGAATGACCTCCCTTACTATCTGAAACAGGAAACTGAACTGACACTGTTTGCTGAGGATACAAGCATCATAATTAATCCAGTAAAAGAAACTCCAATTGAAAATTATACAAATAAGGTCTTTGGAAAAGTCATTAACTGGTTTTCTGCAAATGGGCTTGCTCTAAATTTTGAAAAAACACAGTACATTCAATTTTCTGCTGCCAAACGTACAGTTCCTTCAATAAATACAACACATCAACACATGTCAGTAGACAAGGTAGAGTATACTAAGTTTTTGGGTGTACATATAGATGAGAATCTTAATTGGAAAATTCATATTTTGGATCTTCTAAAGTGACTAGGTTCAGCAACTTTTGCAATCAGAATAATTACCAATTTTGAGAATATAGAAATTAGTAAGCTAACATAATTTGCATACTTTCAATCTCTGATGTCTTACAGGACAATATTTTGTGGTAACTAAATATTTAGACAAAAAGTATTAAGTGCACAAAAGAAAATGGTTAGAATAATACGTGGGGTTTATAGTCACACATGTTGTAGGCATCTTTTTAAAAGACTGGGAATTCTCACAAAGCCTCACAGTACATTTACTCACTAATGAAATTTGTTCTCAGCAACATCGACCAGATTAAAAACCACAGTGACATTCAGGATTACAATACCAGAAAAAAGAAAGACTATATTTGGCACAGAAAGGAGTAAAATATGCTGCTATAGAAATTTTCGACAAGTTACCAGATGAAATAAGATGTCTGAGAGACAGCAGTAATACCTTAAAAAATAAATTGAAGTAATATCTTCCTGAGAACTCCTTCTGTACCATACATGAATTATTGAATAGGAATAAATAAATCTCTAAATATAGTGTATGCATTTCTGTCATTTAAGGGAATATAATATAATTGTATCATATGTCCATTTCTTGTGCACCCTGCACATTCCACATCATAATGCCTTCTGTACCATGCGATTGATACAATGGAATACACAACCAAGCAACTAACTAACAAACTCTCTTGTTATTAAACCTGTGGTTATGGCATACTTCCTGAAACATTGATGAGATTATATCAGAGACAGTTGTAGTCAGGCAACTCACTGTCCATCGTTGAGAGCACTGTGAAGGTTGTTAGTAAATATGGAATCAGATATGAGCAGACTCAGGGAAGTAGTTTTCCACTGAGAGCTTTTATGTGCAGTCGAATTCCTGTAGATAGCTATACACTCAGTATTACTAATTTCTTTAACTATGTGCAAAACTAATTTAGTTCCCCAGTACCTTCATAGAATCGGTGAGTATAAAATCATACATTTTCGAAATATGTGAACTGCACATTTAGTATTGTTTTTCTAAAAAGTGATTTTATTCCTAGCAAATATGTGAAGTAGGAAAAGAGCAATGCATGAAAATGCACAATTAGATTATGTACAAAACATGATTATTTGTAAAGTACAATAATCGGTCTGATCAGGAAACATTTACACACATAAATAATTGTGCAGTATTTTGTGAGAGATACAAAAATAGTTAACAAGAGCACCAACTGAAAACCCATTTTTTCTTCTAATGCTAACAAATGCCTATAAAAATGAACAAGAAATTCTATTGTGCACACAACAATAGATCATATGTTACAGAAAATTTTTAGTTACTCAGAAATATCAGCAACATGTAAAATAAAGGAACAATGGCTATGAAAGTACATATGTGAAAAACATACATGTAAGAACAAGAAGGTATGTATAAATGAAATAAGGGAGAAACAAACAGATATGCCATGGTTCACATAAATGAAAAGGAAAGCAATTCAGAGCATTTCAAAGGCAATATCCTAGTCAGTCTATGTGATAATTTATCCTGGTGTCATGTACTACTGCAGTGTAGAGAAGAGGTTCTTAACTTATTTACTGTATACACATTACGCATTCACTGAAACCTCATAAATTTCACTTAATAATACCTTTCTTGTCAGTTTGTCTGCCAAAAACATCATGCTAGTTTACCTGCCAAAATCGTCATATTCAAATTTCCTTCAAATATTTTGCCATCATAACCATATAGTATAATCATCATTCAACCTGCTTATACTCATTGACGTATCTACATTACAATCAACATCTTCCTCCAACCATAGCACATACATAATTTGATTTAACCTGACTACTCACATTTGAGTACTTACATTTCTTAGTATTCATTTGTATGTCATTAATAGGTGCACGTAATATGTTGTCAGCTTACTGTCTTCCTATATCCATTTTTCATAATTCTATTATTAGTCATTACATTTACCTTATTTTTAACCTCTAACAGTAAATGATTGTCCTAAGTGAGCCCTTATAAAACTGTTGATGTCTTCATATATATATGCTCAGAAAAATACTTCATCAGAAAAAAATTCAACCAAATTTATTGTCATAGATATAAAAAAATGAATATCAAATATATTTCATAAGAAAGGCAATAGAGCAACGTGTCATATCCTGTTCATAGGCAACAAAAAACATTATGGTAAACCAGAATGTAATATACCAGTGTCATCACAAAATGCCGATAAGAATCAGTGTCAACTGGTACATTGGTGCACCAGTTATTGTGTAATGGATGAATTCATAAGAGGCAAAATCTTCGTTAAGCAATGTTCATATTATGCAACAATATTATAAAAATTTCATAACATTAAGCTGTATGAAGAAAATTAGTTAATAAGTGCAAAAACGCAAAAAAAGACAAGGAAATCATTATGGATTAGTAGCAAATTGTCCAGTAAGATACTCATATTACCACAAAATACATCTATACTGCAATTAATGATCCTCTCATACATATTTTCTACCTCTCCCAAGTAACATCACAAAAACTTGTCATCTAAAGGGCGCATCCTATGTGCACATATGTCTCATAAACCTGGGATATATGCATAGTAGCGAAATTCATTTTGTTATAACTTATCATGATGTGTAGAAGGAAAGACGTGTAGTTAGTTACATAAGATGAAATTACATACTTCAACAGGAAGATGCATTAATATGCCATATGCAGTAAATAAAAAAAAAATATATTACATGACATACCAGTTATACCGGATGACCCAAAAAAATTTATATAAGAAAATAATTATTGGTTTGCATACATTTCAGAGCTCTGTTGTGCTACTAATCATCAATGGCTCATCACTTTCCTTTAATTATATGGAAGCTGATGAAATATATCTGTGCAAAGAAAGAAATCAACTTCAACAAATATAAAACGGTTCTGATCACTATGGGACTTAACTTCTGAAGTCATCAGTCCCCTAGAACTTAGAACTACTTAAACCAGTCTAACCTAAGGACATCACACACATCCATGCCCAAGGCAGGATTCGAACCTGCGACCATAGCGGTCGTGTGGTTCCAGACTGTAGCGCCTAGATCCACTTGGTCACCACGGCTGGCTCAACAAATATAGGGTCCTTAGAATATACCTTAACAATTACCTACTAATTGCTCATAAAACATCGTAATTCCTAACCATTGCAACTTCCTGTCATATTATGACCATCATCCTCATCATCATCACCATCATCAATAATCACTAATATCTTCTCAAGACACTTACCTCTACTGTTCTATCATCATTTTAATATCATATCTCATAAACAGTCAACAGTAAATTCTCCATGCTCTGTTTCATTAATGAAAAATTACACGAGAAACATTCCGCATTCATTCTTAATAAATGAAACTACTAAGCAAACTAACCTTAATTACTGCAAAACTGATCAGGGAAAAAAAAAATCTCCACTAAAAAATAAATATTACCTCCGACACTGATAATTTCCTTCAGACAACACAATCTTACCTCTACTATTTTATAATTATTCCTTGAACTAGAACAAAATCCTCCATACACTTGTAATTCATCAGTGCCACTGTTATTAACAAAACTGAATTTCTCTTTAGATGGCGTATTTAGAATCACAATAAACTGTACATCTCATTAGAATTGATACTAAATATTTCATTTTATAACTCATGACTGCTACTGCTGCATGGCATTCAAAGCTGTATGAAATAAAATAGCTTACCAAAGCTGCAATTTTTTTGGGAGGTGGGAAGTCTGACGCCATTCTTAGGGCAGTCAGTAAGATGTCCCAGATAATCTTTAACTGAACAAGGTTTAGCGCTGTAACAATGGTATAATCTGTGTGATGTGATTGTTTTCCTTTATCTCTTTCTAATAGGACCAACTATTCATAAAATATGAGTAATCATTTATTTTAAAATTTTTTAACCAACTTAGGTTTTGTTACTGTCACGAAAGGCATGCAATCGAAGTCTTCAATTTATCGCTTTCTAATGTACTTTGTATACAGTATGACACTTTCTTAATTATGGCTCAGAAGTCACTAAAATTACTTTCAACTTATTTACATTAGGACAGAAGAAAAAAATTCCTTGTACTTAACAACTAAAACTATAGTGGGTGAAGACGAGTGTACCAAGAAACTGAAAAATAGTTAACACCCAGGTCAGGAAGTGAATATTGGTCAGTCGATGTTAAAATGGTGGCAAACAAGTAAGACACCTTACACCAATTTCCTGAAATAATCCCGGTTGAATCGTTATGTCACGTGACATAGTTATCGGAAGGCATATGAATTTTATTGATATGCAGATCGAACAGACAAACCAACATCTCGTGAATATAAACCACTACCTCTGACACTAGTAATTGCACACAAGTAATTTCCCTGTTCTCAGCAACGAGTTGCATTTCTGGGGGAAGGAGAATCTTACGATGACACGCCCATCCCATGTTCGGCTGAAACCACACAGCAGGACACCTAGCAGACACAATGAGATGCCGGAGACACTGCGTAGGCCATCGGCAAAAGCTGCCCCTTGCACCTTCTTTTAACGATGACCCTTAGGAAAGCCTTTCTATAGGAACATGATGGAAGAAGCCAGATAAAATTACCAGTGATAAGACGTACTGAGAAATCCAACTCGAAGTATTGATGACTCACTGTAGCCACCTGCGTTAAAACTCTCATGAAAGAAGAAGCTGTTTATCTCAATATCACGTATCAGAACTTAAACTCTGTCCTACGAAAGAAACGATGCTAGTGACACACTACAAATATTTTATTGGGTGGAGTTATAACAAGTACGAATGCTCTGATTTGCCAGAAAGAAAATGCGTGATCACCAGCTTCTTCTCTTGCAGTAAATCATTTAGTGCTTGAGTAAGGAGAGTCACGCCGTGCTCAGACGATTGCGAGAGTCAATATGTGAATACTTATTCACAGGCTCGTCTTAACTCATAAGTAGTTAAACTGCAAAGTCTCCGAGTACAGAGAATCGCATCAAGCACTGACAGTTAACGCTTTCAAATGATTTGAGGGCAATGATATATGTGCTATTGCAGCCAAATAGCGCATACCATGCCAATTAACTTATCTAAGGAACAACAAAGAGTCTTGGCTTCACCAAAGACATAGGAAATGTACGAGGTGCATTCAAGTTCTAAGGCCTCCAATTTTTTTTCTAATTAACTACTCACCCAAAATCGATGAAACTGGCGTTACTTCTCGACGTAATCGCCCTGCAGACGTACACATTTTTCACAACGCTGACGCCATGATTCCATCGCAGCGGCGAAGGCTTCTTTAGGAGTCTGTTTTGACCACTGGAAAATCACTGAGTCAATAGCAGCACGGCTGGTGGATGTGCGGCCACGGAGAGTGTCTTTCATTGTTGGAAAAAGCCAAAAGTCACCAGGAGACAGGTCAGGCGAGTAGGGAGCATGAGGGATCACTTCAAAGTTGTTATCACGAAGAAACTGTGGCGTAACGTTAGCTCGATGTGCAGGTTCGTTGTCTTGGTGAAACAGCACACGCGCAGCCCTTCCCGGGCGTTTTTGTTGCAGTGCAGGAAGGAATTTGTTCTTCAAAACATTTTCGTAGGATGCACCTGTTACCGTAGTGCTCTTTGGAATGCAGTGGGTAAGGATTACACCCTCGCTGTCCCAGAATACGGACACCATCAATTTTTCAGTACTGGCAGTTACCCGAAATTTTTTTGGTGGCGGTGAATCTGTGTGCTTCCATTGATCTGACTGGCGCATTGTTTCTGGATTGAAACATGGCATCCACGTCTCATCCATTGTCACAACCAACGAAAAGAAAGTCCCATTCATGCTGTCGTTGCGCGTCAACATTGCTTGGCAACATGCCACACGGGCAGCCATGTGGTCGTCTGTCAGCATTTGTGGCACCCACCTGGATGACACTTTTCGCATTTTCAGGTCGTCATGTAGGATTGTGTGCACAGAACCCACAGAAATGCCAACTCTGGAGGCGATCTGTTCAACAGTCATTCGGCGATCCCCCAAAACAATTCTCTCCACTTTCTCGATCATGTCGTCAGACCGGCTTGTGCGAGCCCGAGGTTGTTTCGGTTTGTTGTCATATGATGTTCTGCCTTCATTGAACTGTGGCACCCACGAACGCACTTTCGACACATCCATAACTCTATCACCACATGTCTCCTTCAACTGTCGATGAATATCAATTGGTTTCACACCACGCAAATTCAGAAAACGAATGATTGCACGCTCTTCAAGTAAGGAAAACGTCGCCATTTTAAGTATTTAAAACAGTTCTCATTCTCGCCGCTGACGGTAAAATTCCATCTGCCGTATGGTGCTGCCATCTCTGGGACGTATTGACAATGAACGCGGCCTCATTTTAAAACAATGCACATGTTTCTATCTCTTTCCAGTCCGGAGAAAAAAAATCGGAGGCCTTAGAACTTGAATGCACCTCGTATCAGACTGGTGTTGAACAGTCGAGAGAGATTTATAATAGATTCTCAGGCTCACAGCTCGCGCCTACAGCCACCAATGCCGCCGCAAATGGAGGTAAACACGCTTGCGTGCGCTAGATCAGCAACTGATATTCAGTTGACACTCAGAAGGGTGGTCGTCTCTGTCACTCCTAATTTTTGTACATACAACCATGACCTGTAGTTAAACATATTCAAGATTGTTGGACCTTATTGAAGCAGAAACGTGAGACATCCGACTTAATAAAAAGAAATGATCAGCCCTTGGAGAGTGCTTTATACTCTTAAGTTATGGAATTGTTTTAAATGTGTACTGCTGCAGAAATAACACCACTGTTCAGAATGATGTCATACGGCAACGAAATATTATCAGATAACGGGGAAAACGCATGGAAGAAGTAAAATAAATTGTAACGAAATGCAATGATACATGGCGCTCCAAGCATCATAATTTAATAGTGGTCGACTACAAATGCATATGAATCACACAATAACGTCTAAGGTGCACGTTTGACACTAAACTAACCGTAGTACTCAGTGTGCATGGTTGTACAGGTGTGATACTGTTAGATACGCAAGCTCATCCACCATGGCAGGGTTATATCATATCGGATAGGAAAAATCGGTTTAAGTGTCCTGAAGGCAAAAACCGCATATAAAGAATCACTCACTTCGATTTTTAGTTATCCTGAGACCAGAAACGACATTAAAAGCGTCAATAAAATCTGTTTGTGATAATTCTGAGGCGCAAAACAGCTTAAAAAGCATCAATGAAAATCAAATCGGATTATTAATTTCCGTGTGACTGGCGCAAAACAGGTTGAATATGCAGTCCACCGAGAATGTTCCACATCCAGAAGTCACACAGATTAAGATCAGGTGATCGAGACGGCCAGGCTATAGGGCAAAGGCACCTGACAATATTAGCATTGTTGAAATGGTGCTTCAGTACCAGTTTAACTGGATTTGCAGTATGTGGAGGTGCGCCATCTTGCATAAAAGTGAACCCATCCACACATCCACGCTGTTAAAGAGCTGGAATGGGGTGGTTGCCCAAAAGACACCCACAGCATTTAGAAATGACCGTACAGGTAGCAGGATTGGAATCACCTGACTCTATGGTAAATGACGCCGTAAAGCCGCACCACACATTGACCCTTTCAGGATGAGATGGTACTGCTTGAGTTGTGTGGTGACTTTCTGTTGCCCATATGCGACCATTCTGTGTATTGACATATCCTGGCAGATGAAAGTGGGCTTCGTCTGTCCACAGAATCTTCAACGGCCAATCATTGTCCACTTCCATGCGAGCAAGAAATTCTAAAGCAAAGGTCCCTGGTACTGGCAAGTCAATAGGAAGCAACTCGAGCACATGGGTAATTTTGAATGGATAGCAAACAGGGTGTTTCATAGCATTTTACACACCGTGCTCATGGGTATGTCCAATGTTCGATCAAGTCTCCATGCACTACACGTTTGCACTACACCACCCGTCTCCTCCTGCATTGCGGTGGCCACTGCTTCGACTGACGTCGAATTCGTTTCCTCCCTCTACCTGGTTGCGCACCAAGACAACCCCTCTTTTCGAATTTCCAATCGTTTTCTCCAGACCCATGCCAGTCATCGGACCAACGCCTTTTTTCAAAGCTTTCAGTGTCCAGAAGTTCTGCAGAGCGACGTGTGCACTGTTATCATTCAGCAGAGCGCGATCCTGCATTTAGACAGTCATGGCGAAAGTCGCAGACGCGGAAGGAGGAAAAGCCTTGAGAGTGGCGTGTTTATACTAACTGCAGTAGGTCGTGCTCATGTCTTCATTTACGGATTCTGAAACCTACAGCGCCATCTATTGATCAATTTTCACACTAATTCTTTTCTTCTGCCATACGTATTCCCCCTTCTCCGATACTAATCCGTTGTAATTTGAAGTCATTCCGACCAGCGGTGTTATTTCTACAGCGTTTTGAAAGTTTAACTTTAAATATAATCACCCTGCACACACACACAAACACACACACACACACACACACACACTCCTTTGTTTTTCACAGTTTAGCAATTACAATAGGCATTTCATGATTACGAGCATTTGCGATCAAATGATGACATATGGTGATGAATTAATGAAATTAAATGCAGGTCGTGTAGCTTTGCTTCCTTCTAATACGAAAAATATAAATCAGGTGTGAGGAATACTGAAATACAACACCAAGGGAGATACTAGAATGCTAATTTCCAATCTATCGATTCGCTAAATTTATTGATATGCTAACTCTAAAAGTGTGAACCTTGTACGGAATCGGATCTATGTATTTCTCTCATTATCTAGTTAATAAGAACGAAATTTTTCTGTATGAATGTGTGAGCTACGAATCGCTCTTACTGGAAGGTCACATAACCGCAAGAGAAAAGTTTATATGTTTATTAGTAGGCACAATAATATCAGAAGGCAAGTATCAAAGAACTTTTGCTGCATGGAACGTATTCAACTAGAAAACACATGTAGCATATACATATTTATTTTTGAAGAGTGATCTGCTACTCCTTGCTGTCATGTACGAAAGCGTTCGCGTTCTGTGCCTTAAAACATATGAATTGGACCCTGTGCATTGCATTTCTTCACATTATTCAGCATGAGATGCTCTGCTAAATGTTGCTAAAGTAAGAACTGCAGCTTATTACCGATACTGAAGACTCCAGTTTATTTAAATAGGTATAAGAATGGGTATTGACCTATTTGCCTGCAGGCATGGTGTTGCAAACACTATGTTTCTCACTAGATACGATGACTAGATTGAAGCATCTTACATCCCATGTCTCGATGTGAATAGTTTTCACAGCTGGGCAATGTTACAGTCTCTTCCAGTATGTCTCTCCAGAGGGTGTTGAAAGTTTTAACGTTGAAAATTAATCACACGATCCTACATAGGGTGCATTTTAAAAGTGGATCTCGAATATCACGATGTTAAGAAACTATGGAAATTATTTTCCCTTTATATGATAAGAAAAACTATGTTATCCATAACAGAAATCTAAAACAAAGTTTGTAACATAAATAGGTTTTGAAGAAGTTTCATAGATTTTTTTATCTTTTAGATAAGCACCCTGGAAGAAGGAATACATTGATATTCACACCCAAAAATGCATGAAGGCAAGCAATAATCACAAGAAAACCTTTTTCAAAAGATGAATAATAAAATCTTTGGTAAAACTATGCCAAATGTGGAAAATATGCGAGACGTAAGACTAGCGAGATCCTTGGAAGGCCGATGTCGAGCAGCTGCATTAATTGCGAAACCAAACTTTCAGACGAGTTTAATTTTTAGCAAAAATTTAATTGGTGTTTATTTCGACATGCTTAACGGAGTCTGTGATAAGCACATTGCATTAGAAATGACTTTTTTTGGATATTTCTAAAACCCTTCATACCAACTTACGTTATATGTGTGTATATTAAACGGTTTAGCAACAATTGACGTAAAACAGCGCTACACAGATACCAGTAGTATAATCTATCACATTAAAACTTCAAATATTAACCAGAACATCGGAAATAATGTCCATACAAGATTTGACACCTACAGTTTCCCCTAAAACAATGGATACAATACACCCCTGGTAAATACTAAAGAGGATGTATTAATAAAAGACGACTGAATAGTGAAGCTGTTACCGAGTTTGTCAGTCTATCAGCAATATTTGTGACACGCACTTGAGGCCTAGTCTGGACACATAGGGCACAACAAAAGGGTGAAAACCAGTCCTATGTTAATGGTATAGCCATAGATAATTGTGGGTAACATGTGGTTATACTCGGATATTTGAATAGCTGTACGAAGTAATTCAACCAAGGTACCATGTAGTTTCCCCTGTTAAGCATAAAAAATTGCTGTTTCTGTACAGGATAATAAAAGTTTCATACTTCGAGATAAGGTGAATGGACTGGCATGGGATCATAACCAAAAGGAAAATTATGATGATTGTCACTGTAAATAAAGAACAACCTGAAAAATATAAGAAATGTAAATTGTGTGAGTAATGTTAGTACCTCATAAGCGAAAATGTATGTAAAATGTGTATGTGTTTGTACGTGAAGAAAGTAACTTGTAGACTGTAATCGTAAACTGTAATTTTAAATTTAATTGTAGCTTGGTATCACTAACACTTTTGTAACTGATGTGAATACACATACTCATGCAAAATGCTCGTTTCTCATCGACTGCACTAATCTCGCAATCAGCAGAGAATTATCTTCTCATTATCTTGAGTTCAGCTGCTTTTCGAAAAACTTAGTTTGTTTACGTATACAACTTAGTTTGTTTACGTATGTTTATGAAAAAGAAATGTCCATCGTAATTGCTCACATAGTGAAAATATAATTTGTAACTGATTTTAGCGTAGGTATGATAAATATAGCATATGAAACAGGCTATGCTGAACTTAGTAAATCATAAGCAGAGTCAACCAGGTGTGTATTCAAATTTCTTTAGAACGTAGTCTTTGGTTTCACTTTTCTTCCTGCTCATTCCCTCTGTGACGTATTCTATTGTTAGTCCATCTACCACATAGTCTGTTTCGCGCATGAAATCATTTCATGCAATTCAAGTGAAGGCTATGTATCTTGTGATGTTTCGTGTGCACATGTAAGATAATACACAGAGCATTTGGCATAGATATTTTTGTCATATAATACAGAGATGATAGCAGTTTAATGACATATACCTTTGGATATGACGCAATAAAGCAGATACTTGTAATCATCATAGCTGGCTGTTTCATTTTAATACTGGATTGAATAGCTGGCTTTAGTAGGCTGTTTTGTTGTAATGGTGAGTAAAATACTAGACTGTCTGTTGTGGGTCGGGGTGAGGAGGGGAGAGAGGGAGTAGCAAGGGAGTGGGAATAAGGCACAATTTTCATCAGTCTTGGATTTCTTGTATCTTCCTAATATCCCACTGTTTTCCAGTTGTGAATTTCCTGACAGTACCGTCAGGCATTTGCAAAATTTCAGCAAGTGTCATCTTGGATTTTTGAATTTAACACAAGCTACTATCTTAGATTTTTGAATGTCCTGCCACTGCCAGGTGATAACACCAACACATGGTGGGGGAAACAAGTATAGATCAAACTCTCCAATGTTATGCTATTCTTGAAGAAAGAGGTACTATATTGCGTAGGTAAAATGTTTTGGACGAGCACGTTGTTTTAGATTCATGCCTTGACAAGTCATATGTCATTCAGATATTAACACGAATAAGCTGAAGAGCACAAAAAATTCTAATTCATGCATATTGAGAAGACGAAGTCGGCGCATTACAGAAAGATTAAAGTGATGATGTCGTACTCAACACTGTCAATGTCATGGTCATTAGAGCACCTTCAGTAAATGCACACGTCTCCAACACTATCTGTCAGCACATCCACCTCAGACCAACGAGGCGTATGATGTGAATATTGCAGGATTCTGACCACGTTAAGTTCATAGACAGTTAAATAGAAGCACTAAGACCACACTCCCTTCATCAGCAGCGTAACGCAGTGTTCGGTGATGTGTGCCTGCCTCTCACACGTGTGAAGCGTATTAACAGTGTCGTTTTAAAGTAACTATACATAGTCACTTGAATAGGTGTCCATTCATTTATATTTGAAGTCTCATTGCAGATTAGTTATTAACATATTATGGAGAAAACTGATCGTTCATCTTTTGCAATTAAATATCCTATTTAACTTTTCTAACCGGCCGGAGTGGCCGTGCCGTGCTAGGCGCTACAGTCTGGAGCCGGGCGACCGCTCCGGTCGCAGGTTCGAAGCCTGCCTCGGGCATGGATGTGTGTGATGTCCTTAGGTTGGTTAGGTTTAATTAGTTCTAAGGTCTAGGCGACTGATGACCTCAGAAGTTAAGTCGCATAGTGCTCAGAGCCGTTTTCTTCTGACTTTTCTACCACGGCTTGGGGCAATATGACTCTCCCTCGTTTCCAAAGCTATAACTTTCAAAATATGTGACTTTCTGTCACTGAGTCAGTGGCATCCCATGATGTTTTGTTCAGTTTTATACTTACGAGTCATTAAAACTTATTAACGGTCTTTTGCACTGCAGTCAATGTGACCCCAGTCTAAATTTCTCTCTCTTTCATCAATGAAACGCTTAATGAAAATAGAAAGCTGACCATTACACTGAACAGTTGTCATGTCAGTTTTTATATTAGTTTATTAAAATTGTGGCAATATTTCCTTAGAAGATTGCTTGTGTTCTTTGTCACTCAATGAAACAAAAAAATAATCCTGGCAGTGGGAGGGCTAATTATACAATACGAAACTGTTATTCAATAAAGTGTGACATATGGGAAATATTACACGTTCATGTACGAGAAACTTGTAACACCAAACACCATAAATGTTTACAAGAATTAATAATTAAATTACTGCTGTAACTGCAAGTTAGAGAGTGCAATGTTATTTGATCGATGTAAATGTTTGAATGTTCTGGCCGTGTACGTAATACGTTGCTGACTGCGAAAAAATCATTTTGTGTTTGAGAAACAAGTTCAAAATGGTCAAATTGCTGTGAGGACTATGGGACTTAACAGCAATCAGTACAGTATAGCGCTGAGTTGAAGCGAGTTGGTACGTTTATTGCCGGAGAGCGGACGGCGGATCCCCGAGTGTACGTGGTCAGCTGTGGCCCCGGTGCCAGTGTTCTGCGGACCGGGACACCCACAGGAGCTCGTTAGCCGGCGACGGTGCGGCGTGTCGGGGCTCCTTACAGAAGCCGACATTCAGGACACGTGTGCAATTTCCCCCACGTGTGGCGCCGGCTGTCGCCGCCAGCAGAGCTCCTCTGCCAGACCCTCGTTGCAGAAGAAGAAGGAGGAGGAGGAGGATCAGGAGGTGGCTGAGCGGGTGACCCGAAGGAGAGCTCGGTGAGGCCACCTCACTACTGTGTTCTGCTCTGCTCCTCTCCATATCTACGCTCTGAAGACAACTGGCAGTTCCACGAAACGTTCAATTGTAAGCCATCTCTCATTTGTGGGGCGTTGCAAGAATAGTAAATTAAAGATAATGACCGGAAAAAGTCGCGACATAATCGAAAGTTGGTAGACGTATATTCAGATTTCACGCCAGTCGCATAAGCGTGGCACCAGAATCGTCACTTTGAAGTGAGGATACAAATCTGGCTTGCTATAAATACGTGCTCTACAGTAATGTTCGTGAGCGTTACTTAACTGAACGTGGTGTGTCGATGCTACTCAAGAACGGCTTTAAGGCGACAAAGATGCCGTTATGAATGCCTCCTTGGCTTTCAGCGAGGTCGTGTAATAGGGCTACCTAAATCTGGATGGTCCTTCTGCGACACTGCAGGAAGAATTGGCAGGAGTTTTGCAACTGTACATGATTCGGTGGTCATAGAATGTACGGTTGCAAGATGATCGTGCTCAGGACGGCCACGAGCCAATACTGAAAGGGAAGACCATCGTGTACGGCGTACATCGCATCGTGCTGCACCTGCATCATATATCTGAACAACAGACCACACCACTGTGATACATAGAGCAGATCCGAGCCAGACGCCCTCTAACATGCATTTCGCTGACCCCAAATCGCCGACAGTTCAGTGGTGTCAAGCGAGAGCTCACTGGAGGTCAGGTTGGAGGTCCTGTTTTTTGATAAAAACGGGTTGGGACTCGGTGCCAGTGATGGCCGTGTGTTTGTTAAAAAGAGGCCAGCTGACGGCACGCGACCAACCTCTCTGTTGGCTAGACACCCTGGACCAACACCTCGACTTATGGTCTTGTTAGAGCTTTCGTAAGACAAAAGAAGCATTCTCGTGGGTATCCCCGGCAACCTGACAGCAAATTCGTACGTCAGTATCGTGATTCGGCTTGTTGTGCTGCCACTGATGAGCAGCGTTACAGGTGGTGTTTCCGAAGAGGATAAAGCTCTCCTAAGTACCGCTCTTGTTGCCCAATATCCTCTACGCGTTGTCGACATGTTGCCGCGACCTGCTTCATCACCAGATCTGTCTCCAGTGGAGCACATATCGGATACCACCGGACAACAACTGCAGCGCCATCTAAAAACACTATCAACCGTCCCTGTATTAACAGACCAAGGGCAACAGGCATGGAACTGCATCCCACAAACTAACATTTGACACCTGTACAACACAGTACGTTTACGTTTATACGCTTGCCTTCAACATTCTGTCAGTTATACCGGTTATTAATATTGCAGCATTTCGTGTTTGCAATAGCTTCTCCCACGCTTGCGTTCACCTGTGATCTGGCAATGTTAATAACAGAAGTATGTTAGATACACATATGTATATTTGATATTTCATTATTCTACATTAATTACTTTTTAGTCTCGCGATTTTTTCTCCGTCATTGTGTGTCTCTACACGCTTTAACCGACTTTCACCGTCCCTACTGTGGCAAAATGCCGGTAGGTATGATACATTCTTAGATTACTCAGATAATAAATGAATTTTTTCCCTATGCAGATACGTTTGTGCATATTTGAGCTTATATTAGCACAAAACAGACACCCCCACCCCACCTAACAGCTTCATTCTGCAAGTACCCTATCTCCTCACTTGCAGACATGGTAGGAGAAGAGGTACTGGCGGAAGCGACGCTGTGAAGAGTTACTGAGAGTCTTGCGCTAAGAGCCCAGTCGGCAGAGCTGTAATCAAAGAAAAGCAACGGTTCCTGGTTTTAATGCTAATCCGGCACACAGTTTTAATTCGCCTGAAAGTTTCATAGTTCTTCAGTTTTCAAAGTAAGCCTGAAGCCAAGGTTCCAAACGCTTACATAATATTCTAGGATGTATCTCAAGAGTGGTTTTAAGTAGTCTGCGTTGTACACTGATTGCATTTTTCCAGTACCCTGTTTAAAAAACAATGTCCTCTACGTTATTCACGCACTAAAGAGCCTAAGCGATCATTCTATTTCACACCATTGTTACATCCAGGTATTTGTATGAATTCACTGATTCAATGGCAACTCAATGACATACGTAGTATTTAGCGTTATGTGATGTGTATTACTACATTTTATTCAAAATGTAAACAAAATAGCCAAACACTCCACCACTTACAAATGTTGCAAAGATCGGTCTGAATATTTATTCAGCTCTTTTCACATAGCACTTCTTTGCAGATATCTGTAACGTCTGTAAAACTGATATTAACAAGCCTTCTTGGTTATTAATGTACGAGGGGCGTTCAGTACGTAGTGAAACACTTCTTTTCTGAAAGTAGGTTGGTCTCATTCAGGATACCAATACACCATATTATGCTCCTCTCTTTTGGCTACAAAATTCTGTGTTTCAGCATCATATTAGCTCAATGCGATGGCCTTACTTCACCATACTGGGAGGGCTTTTAGCCCACGTGATAGCACTCCAATGGTCGAAGTCAACGTCCTGCTGCCGTAATAACCTCCCCAATTACTGCTTCCCACAGAGTTGCACCCTTAAATGAACCAAGTAGATGGAAGGTGGAAGGTACAAGCTCTGGACTGTAGGGCAGATGAGGAAGAACAGTCCAGTCAAGTTTTGTAAGCTCTTCTCGCGTGCGCAGACTCGTGTGTGGCCTTGCGTTGTCATGGAGGAGGACAAGTTTGTTCACATTTATGTTTTGCAAACGATCACGCTGAGGTCGTTTCTTCATTTTCCTGAGGATAGCCAAATACACTTCAGAATTGATCGTTGTACCATGATGGAGGTCATCAAACAGAAAAACTCCTGCAGAGTCCCAGAAGACGATTTTACCTCCTGAGAGTGCGTCTTTGAAATTTTCCTTCGGGGGAGAGGTGGTTTGGCGCTAATCCGTGGATAGCCAATTAGTTTTCTGTTGGAAGTGATGAATCCACAACGACTCACCACGCTTTTGTTCACTACCAGGTCTTCGTAAACATTCTGCAAGCACCTATGAATATCTGCGATCTGGTTTTTCGCCAAAAGAAACTCAATGGCAGCTCTCTGGAATGCATCTCAGTTGCAGACGCCATTTCGAAAGCAATCCATATCGCCATCACTAGTCGGAATTTTGTGAAACTATAGAGACTGAAGCGGGAAAACTTCGGTTTTCTTCTGCAACACAAACTGACCGGGATAAAAAGTGTTGCCTAAATTATTGAAAGCCCCCTCACACAAGCCTGAAAGAAAGATTTCTACACACTTCCCCAGAGCGTGTTTGACGTTACATCAAATCTGCCAAAGACTTTGCAAAAAGATAACATACTGCGACGTCGCTACGAAGAAATGTGAGAAAAGCGTGTGTTGGGCTCCCTGTGAACAATGTTTAATGGATGACATTCTATTCAGTACGCATATAAATTCAGGCATTCAGGTTGGACACAAGGAATGCAGGCCTTTACACCGATACACATAGTAGGAAGCTAAGAACTGCACTGTGCGCTGATGTTGTTGACCTAGAATAACCGATTTTCACTTAAATGTAAGGAGAAGAAAAACTAAAATAGTTAACAGTGACAGAAACAGTTTTATAAGTACAAAAATATATCATTACTTATTATGTATCACCGAAAATACAAATAAAATACCTTATGTACCATCCTAAACTTTTGTCGTTTAATATCCGTTGATAATTTGTACTGAATTTCTGATTCTGAACCTGTACGTTGTATTGCAGAAAATATATTTAATAAGAAATCGATTTAATAGAGTGTTTATTTCTAACTGTATATAACTGCTGTAATTTTAATGAAAATGTTGCAAATTGCTGGGTAATACCCAAGGGTACTTCATTTAAATGTATCGATGACATCGATGAAATGGCATGAACTGTGTCGTTGTTTATCATTGCGTATGGAGACTGTCGCGCTGCGAGCTGAGAGGAAGCAGAGCAGCTTGAGTCATGAAAGAATGAGGAAGTGTTCGTTAGGCGTTGCCGCAGACGCGGGGTGCAGATTTGATTGCGCCAGTGTGGGCGGGCCTAATTCGTTAATCAGCGAGTATTGAGAGCACGGTAGGAGCGCACAGAAGGAGGAAGCTGTAAGTCTAAGTATTCCCTGCTCCAAAATTATCCGTGGCTCTGGAGACGACTCGGGGATCTCATCCAGCAGCAGCAGCAGCTCAGCATTGTCGTCAGCTACAATATCGTAAGACTGTTAACTGACAGACATATTTATGAAACTTCTTGGCAGATTAAATCTATGTACCGGAGCCAGAGTCGGGGCCTTTGTCTTTCGGGGGCAAGTTCGGAATATAGGAGACGAAGTACTGACAAAATTGAAGCTGTGAGGACGATCTGTGAGTCGTACTTGGGTAACTCAGTTGGTAAAGCACTTGACCACTAAAGGCAAAAGTCCCGAGTTCACCTCTCGTCCCGGCACACGGTTTTAATCCGCCAGGAAGTTTTACTAGAGCACACACTCCGCTGCAGAATGAATAATCTCATTCTGTAATGTAGAGGTTTTACCCACATGCATATCTTTCACAAAGTATGACAAACTTGAACAATAAACTACAATAGCTACAACTTGTAGGGCACCTGTGTTGTCATTGTCCTCACACATTACTACCAGGTAGGGTCCCTTTCCTTTCCATGCAATCACTGAGTCTCTTAAGAATATGAAAACTGCTTGACTATTTACTGCTAGTTTTGTTTGTCTGCTAGTGACCATTTTCAGTCTAAATTTTCTCCGGCACTGATGGTTCATTCTTGTGTTGCATAACAGAGGCTTAAAGAAATTGCAATTTAAGTACTAAGGAATGACGAAATGCGCTTGAAGTTATCTAAGGCTATAGATACAGCAATAAGTAATAGCCTAGTAGGCAGTACAGTTGAAGAGGAATGAGCTACTCTAAAAAGGGCCATTACGGAAGTTAGGAAGGAAAACATAGGTACAAAGAAGGTAGCTGGGAAGAAACCAAGGGTAGCAGAGAAAATACTTCAGTTGATTGATAAAAGGAGGAAGTACAAAAATAAATAGAAAATGCAGGGAAACTAAGACGAAACGGCTGCCGGAAAAATGTGAATACATCGAAAAGGAAATGATATTTGGAAGGACAGACTCAGCACACAGGAAAGTCAAAACAACCTTCAGTGACATTAAAAGCAAGGGTGGTAACATTAAGAGTGCAATGGGAATTCCACTGTTAAATGCAGACGAGAGAGCAACAGGCGGAAAGAATACATTGAAAGCTTCTATGAAGGGGAAGTTTTGTCTGATGTCATAGAAGAAGAAACAGAAATTGATTCAGAATAGATAGGGATCCAGTATTAGAATTTAAAAGAGCTTTGGAGGACTTAAGGTCAAATAAGGCATAAAGGATAGATAAAACTCCATCAGAATTTCTAAAATCGTTGGGCGAAGTGGCAACAAAACGATTATTCACGTTGGCGTATAGAATGTACGAGTCTGGCGATATACCACCTCACTTTCGGGAAGGCATCATCCACACAATTCCGAAGACGGCAAGACCTGACAAGAGCGAAAATTATCGCACAATCAGCTTACCAGCTCATGCATCCAAGTTGCTTACAAGAATAATATACAGAAAAAAGGAAAAGGAAGTTGAGAATGCGCTAGATGACGATGTGCTTGCCTTTTGGAAAAGTAAAGGTACAAGAGTGGCAATTCTGACGTTGCGGTTAATAAATAAAGAAGGATCAAGACGCGTTTATAGGATCTGTTGACCTGGAAAAAGTGTTCGACAATGTAAAATGGTGCAAGATGTAGGAAAATATGAAAAAAATTGGGGTAGGCTATAGGGAGAGACGGGTCATATACAATGTGTACAACAGACAAGAGGGAATAATAAGAAAGGACGACCGAGAACGAAGTGCTCGTATTAAAAAGTGTGTAAAGCAAGGATGTAGCCTTTCGCCCTTACTGTTCAATATGCACATCGAGGAAGTAACGTTGAAAATAAAAGAAAGGTTCTAGAGTGGAATTAAAGTTCCAGCTGAAAGGATATTAAAGATATGATTCGCTGATGACATTGCTGTCCTGAGTGAAAGTGAGGAAGAATTACATGAGCTCCTGAACGGAATGATCATTCTAATGAGTACACAGTATGGACTGAGAGTAAATCGAAGAAAAACTGGTGCTGAGAAGTAGTAGAAATGGGAATCGCGAGAAACTTAACATCAGGATTGATGCTCACGAAGTAGATGAAGTTAAGGAATTCTGCTACCTAGGCAGTAAAATAACCAATGACGGACGGAGAAAGGACGACATCAAAAGCAGACTAGCTATAGGAAAAAGGCATTCCTGGCCAAGAGAAGTCTACCAATATCAAATATCGGCCTTAATTTGAGGAAGAAATTCCTGAGAATGTACGTCTAGAGTCAGCATTGTGTGGTAGTGAAACATGGATTGTGGGAAAACCGGAACGGAAAGAATCGAAGCACTTGAGATGTGTTGCTACAGTCGAATGCTGGAACGTACGTAGACTGATAAGGTAAGGAATGAGGAGGTTCTCCGTAGAATCGGAGAGGAAAGTAAATGTGGAAAACACTGATAAGGAGAAGGGACAGGATGATAGGACCTCTGTTAAGACATGGGGTAATGACTTCCATCGTACTAGGGGGAGATGTAAAGGGCGAAAATTGTAGAGGAAGACACAAATTGGAATACAGCCAGCAAATGATTGAGAACGTATGTTGCAAGTGCTACTCCGACATGAAGAGGTTGGCACAGGAGAGGAATTCGTGGCGGGCCTCATCAGACCAGTCAGAAGACTGATGACCAAAAAAAAGTATTAACTTCATTCACTTAAAATGAAGTAAAATTCCACTGGCAAAAATAATAACTAAAGCTAAGGCAGAAATTGAGAGTGCGCAGTTTGTTTTGTTCTATATTTATCTTAGCTTCTAAATGAGCTCAGAATTCTGTGAATCATTCAGCTCCTTCTAAATTTTGTACGATTTATATTCCTCGACCGTAAATCTAAACATACTTGAAATTTACTGCAGTTACCAGTTTAGAATTTAGTGTCGTGCCTTGGTACGTATTTTATTGTTGTTATTTTAAAAGTAGAATCAATTGCTCATTTGCTTAAAGTGAAGTCAGTTCAATGTTTCAATAATCAAAAGTAAATGGCTTGCCTTTTTCTGAGTTTTGCATTACGTTACGCTGATGTCACTGGAAGTCCTTAATTGCAAAATAAAGTTTAAGTTAAACCGGTCACTTAATTAACCAGTAACTTCATTTAATTTTACTTTCAAAATTTAGTATTATAGAATAAGCAACTGCAGACCCAATTGTTTCTGATTTATTTATTTCCTCTTGAACTGTTGTGCTGTGGAAAATCGTGACAACCTTCTGTTGCCACGCGTATTATTATTGCTTAAATTTCTTTGCCATTACCTTTCTTAAGATTCTGGAGATTCATTGCCCTGGCGGGGTGGCGACCGTTTAATTAACCCCTTTTTAGCTAATAATTGTTTTCTTTGTATTATCAGTAATTGTTGTAGTACATATTATGTGGTACCCTTTTCTCCCTATGAGATTCGTGAGCGATTGCGCTATATTCCACGGATTTCGAAATTATCATCAGTATTTAGCTTAAGTTTAGAATAGATTCTTCCTTTAGAAGGGTCTGTTGCACACTTTCTTCCAACTAAACGGTGATATTTTCCTTCGGTAACGGTAGCCTAACAAGCAGTAAAATTTCATTAGACATATGCGACCACGGTCAGTTGCATCGCAGTCCAGAAGACGAAATAGGAAGGCGAGGTTACTAGTACAAGCGACACAAAGAAAGAAAGGAAAAAAAAGTTTTGGAAAAAACAAAGAGAAGGAATAGTGATACCAGCTGGGTTATGACCCAGTTTAGAGGAAAATTCTCGTTATAACATTTACATCTGTGTCACTGAAGGGATTGATGTAACTGTGTGTGTACCATTACTCACCCACATTGTGTCACTGTCAAAATTAAATTTGGAGGCGACTTCCTCAAATTCATCAAAATTCAGTATAACGGAGAAGAACCTCCATCACATCTAATTTAGAAGAATTTGAGGGACTCATTAAAAATTATCGAAACTGAGAGAAGCTTCTAAATGATTTCAGAATTCTGTCAATCATTCTGCTCTTTCTAAATTTTGTACGATTTATATTCCTCGACCGTAAATCTGAAAATATCTGAAATTTACAGCAGTTTATAGTTTAAAATTTTGTATCATACCTCGTTGTGGCTATGGGTTTACAAAAATACATAAAATGGGTGTATTTGAAATACGTGAACAAAGAATTTGAGTGTTATCGAGTCCACTCAAATGAAGAACTTAATCAAATTAACCTTTCCGCTCACCGTTGGGGACGAAAATACGAGATAACATTTTTATGAATGAGATGATATTGGTGTTTATTTTGTAGCATATACTCCTAAACAACAGGGAAAGATAATATCACTAATCCGAACAGTACTTAGATTCATTTCATACAGAAATCCAAAGATAAATACAATGCTACGGATGGTACTTCTGGTTTTTCTCTTTATATGTTTGTTTACAATGTACCAGGTAGTGTACGATAAATTCCGAGGCGTTGCTCAGAGACCATTGTTACAGGCTCCAGGTAGTGATGAGAGAAAACTAAGATACAAGAACGTATTTAACGCATGTTAAGATATTTTCATTTAACAAATGCTTCTGTGTTATTAACGAATTGGAAATGTTGTTCCACCTGCAACATTTATTCTGTCCACTCTAGTCACCGCAGTTCTTAGCATCCCGATGATACTTTGAACGAGACTGGAGCTACGTCTAAATTCCGCTTAGGCGTAAAGAAGGTTCTCCTTCCGGTAGTCATCATTACTTTATCTTCTAAATTGACGACATGACACGGAGGCAGAGTGCGAAATCCTGTTAATGCGGAAAACTCGATACGGGCGTTGGGCAGTAAACTCTGTTTACAGCGGCGGAACGTTCCGTGACGTCATCGTTACTCCTGCTTAGCTCTTACCCTGAGTGGCTCGTCCGACCCTTCACGACGAGGCCGCTCGGCGGTGCGGCGGTACGCAACCACGCGCTATCTTCAGAGTGACTAGGAAGTCCACCGTTTCCGACTTTCTGCAGACGGTTTTTGTTATTTACTTACGTCCAGAAATACGTATACAGAGATAACAAAATTACCACGTGTCAACATTTAAACACAAGTCTCCAGCACAAAATAATACGAATGGCAGCAGCTATGTACGAATATCGAGGCCTTTCATGTATTTTTTATCATGGCTCGTTCCTGTTAGGAAATCTCCAAAAGGCCCTTTCTACACACGTGCAGGGAATGTTGATACAATATGAGCAACTGTTTGTGGTTCCACGCAACTGCTACACAATGGTGATGAAGATTTCCTCCACTTGTGGATAGAGTTTGCACATCGTCCGTGGCCCATTCGGATGCAGTTCAGGACAGTCGAAACTGACCGAAGCTCATCAAATACAAATGTTTTCTTCTGGATGCAGGACAGCTTCAGCCATCGTGCAGGAGAGTTTTCTTGCCAGTAGCGTTTCCATTCATCGATGGTATCTGACTGTGACAGGAGTGTGATATCTTGATTATTCTTTTTCGCTCCGGAAGGGAGACTTCGGTCGACATTGAAAGGTAGGGGTTAACAGCAATCTTCTGGTTAAATATGATGTCATAAACACTGAGATACCTGAGAACCAACCACATCATGGACTACATTTTAATCTGTAACTTTTTACTAGTATTTCTATTCACAGCACATTTCGTAGACAGTATGCACATATACCACTGGATGCATCTGCAAAATTAGATACAGAGACTTAAACTTTGAGATGGTTGGACTGGATGTCGCTGAGATACATGTGTAATAAGTGCATAAATACTCATGAAATAAGTAAAATATGTGTGAAATGTATCTGTCATGTGCGTATGTGTGTAAGGCCACGTGTAAAAAGCTCATCCTAAACCCATGGACGGTTTGAGTCAAATTTAGTGCACACATTAGACACAATCTGAAAAGAATTACTCTAGGGTTAAAAAGCATAGTATCCTATTGGAGTGAGTGTGACCACGTGGAGAGAGATGGGAGGACAAGGAGATGCACAGGCAGTGAGGGGGAAGGAGGAGGTAGTCAGAGATAGGTGTAGACAGAGTTACAGGAGAGGGTAATCGACAGCGAAAGGGGGAGGAGGAGATGGATAGAGAAATTAAAGAGGAGGAGATGGAGATAGAGCAGAAAGAGGAGGATACGGATAGAGACAGGGGGAGGAAGGGATAGGTAGAGAGATGGGGGACGAGATGAACAGACAGAAGTGTTAGAGAAGACTGACGAAAGGAAAGTGGGGAAATTGACAGGAAAGGGGAGAGGAAAAGGGAAGAGATGAACAAGGAGGGTGGAGGAGGAGATGTAGAGAGAGGGGGATGAAGAGACTGACAAAGGGGAGGTGGAGGCGGTTTAATTAGAGGGGGGAGGAGCAGTTTAACTGGAAGTGGACGGAGAGAGAGGGGTTGTTGGAGATGGGTAGAGAGAAAGGGAAGCAGGTGATGGACTAACACAAGGTTGACTAACACAAGGTGGGAATAAAAATATATATATATATATATATATATATACTGGAGAGCCTAAGAAATTGGTACACTTGCCTAATATCGTGTAGGACGCCCAGAAGCAGGCAAAAGTACTGCAACATGACGTGGCATGGACTTGATTACTGTCTGAAGTGAAGCTGGAGAAAACTGACAGCATGATTCCTGCATGGCTGTCCATAAATCGGTAAGAGTACGAGGAGGTGGATATCTCTTCTGAAGAACAAGTTGCAAGGCATCCCATACATACTCAATAATGTTCATGCCTGAGGGGAGTTAGTGGCCAGCGGAAGTGTTTAAGCTCAGAAGAGTGTTACTTGAGGCACTCTATAGCATTTCTGGTGAGCACCAAAATACGACAGAGGGTAACTGGATTAAAACTTGAAGTACCTGCCAGTGAAGGGGCGATCAGAGAGGTCTTTTAGGATCCTCATAGGGAACAGTAGACAGATGTGGAAAATGAGATGGAGTGCATGACCTTCAAGGATTTGGAGGGCTTTACAGAATTTAGGATTGGCAGAGATCCATACCACGCTGGTGTAACAAAGGATGGGATGGGTCAAAGATTTGTAGGTATGAAGGATGATGGAAGGATGTAGTCCCCATGTCCAGCTGGACAGGAGTTTGTGGGCTTTGTGTAGGATGGTAAGGAGATAGGGAGTCTAGGTGAGGTGACAGTCAAGGGTGAGGCCAAGGTATTTCAAGGTAGAATAAGATGGATAGGATAGTGAGGTAAAATCATGGAGCCAGAATGAATGGGTAGTACATCTAGTAATTATAGGCTGGATTTAGGAAGGTTTGATTTGAAGGAGCCACTGGTTGCACCAAGGAGTAAACTGGTCTATATGAGTTAGGAGAGAGCTCTGAGATTGTTTAAGGGTATGATAGAGGGCAAGGAAGGCAGTTTCATCAGCAATTTGTAGGAGGTCGATACTCGGGGGTGGATGCATAACACAATAAGACAAGTGTTAAATTTACAAACTGTGTATATGTGTTGAGAGGTCGTAATCATCTATTCCCATCCTATCCAACAGACCATATTCATCTAGTGTTTGAGAATATGTGCATTTAGCAATTTCGAACATACTTTTCGCAAAATAAGGAATCTCTTCGAAACTTTCTCTGCCTGACGCACCCTGCAATATAATGAAAGTGAAATCTTTTTTCCATATTTGATGTTTTCACCACTAGCCATCAGCGCTGTCGTAGTGTTGCAGTCGCTGACTGTGGAAAGAAATTCAAAAAGTTATTTCACTTTTTCATTACCTTATGGATAAGTAGCCCGAATTAATAAAAAGGATGTAATTATGATTTTGTGTCTTCAGCCACTAATTTTACATTCTAATATACTAGGTGAATATGGTCTGTTGGATAGGATGGGCATAGATGATTACACTCTCTCTTCCTTATAAAGTATGTACAATGGGAAGGCGGTGGAAGGGATTGGAAGGGGTGCTTACTGACAGAGTTATTGCTGCAGTCACCACATACGTCTACTGCAGTGGCAACACCGCAGACAGGCCAGCGATGGCGGTTGCCCACTCGGCTGCGAAGCCTGGCCAATGCAAGAGTATTCACAAGCAAGTACCACAGTTGACAACAAACACGTAGGTGGGGCCAACGTCCACCAAAGGGTATCAATCAGCAGCAGAGGAAGGGGGCGCGACGATTAACGAACTATTCCCTGGCGATCATGTGTGTGTGAAAATAGTGCTGGAAACATCCTTCTCCCCAGGGCTAGATAAGCCGGCACCCAGCCTTTTAGCAGGCAGTTCTCGAGACGCCGAATGCGGAGAAGATAGGCCAGTCGAGCGGTGTGTCACCTCAACCATCCTGTCTTTTGCTACAACTGTAATACATCGCCTCCATCGTGTTAGGCTATCTACTTCGACGAGGAACGGTTGTGGGGGTCTAGAGACGAATGGATCTCTGATTATAGGAATTAGTTGTTGTTTGCTTGATCCACAGAAGGGATAGTCATTGTTTTTTGGTTTTGAAGAGTGTGTTACTGATGGTGGTGTATTGTAGTTCCCTTAGTAAAGAAAAGTTAGCAAAACGAGTTGGTTCTTGTTCTGTAGATTTAGAAATTGTAGTACCGAATAGTTTCCTCAAGCGGGGCCTGTGTAAAGTAAACACTATTAAAGCACTTTTAGTATACTAAAAGGTTTGTGGCATTTTAAAGTGCATAATTGCAATAATAAATTAGCAAAAATTATTTTGGTGGAAATGACGTAGAACAAATCATATTATAAGCCGCATATACAAACTTTGTTTCTATGTACATTATAAGACATTAATTAGGGACTGCAGTACATCATATTACACAAAGGAAACACGTTTGATGCTATAGTCCCTGACACTAATGATGTTGAATCTATGATAGTAACGATAAGTAATGTATTTATATTGGGTCTGACTTTTATCGCGTGTGAATGATGATTGATATAGCATCCGTGTGGCCTCAGATTAACGCTAAATATTTCACGTGACTGAAAGACCACCAGTCTGGAATGTAAATTGCAGTCACTAGGACTAAATTCATCTTATTGTACATCATACAGCTAAGCATAACACAATACACAACTGCATCGATAGAAAGAGTAAAACATATAAGCTCAATTCCTAACACAACACATTATGCAACTGTGCGCAACCAGTACACACTCCTAACCACTGAAGAGACAGTTAATCAGTAAAGGTCATGAATAACGAGTAAGTATAAGACAATGAAATACATTTGATATACTCTTCCCTAGTTTACCAAAACAACTACCTGATTATGTCCCTGACTGAAAGAAATTCCACCTGTGTCCATTCTCCTTTGTACAATGAGTGATGGGGGCAGGCTGCTAGTGCTGAGCAAGTCCTGCAGTTTAACATCTTAGCTGTGGTTGCAGCTGTGCGATTGGCAGCCACCCGACGGTTCCCAATGTCTCAACATGAAAGCAGTGGTTAGAGATGCAGTGGTTTTAGGTGGCAGATAACGCCATGAACATGGAGCCCAAATTCTGACAGATATGAGTGCTCAAGGCAGCAAGTGGCCCCTTGTTACAGACAGCAGTGCCGATGCTTTTCACAGCAGGCGACGTGGCCACCAACTCCACACCTGTGACGCTGACTCGGGCCTCAAAGGAGGGTGGTAACGCGGCAGCTGTGGTAGGCAGCTGCACTGGAGCCTAGGGCGGGCAGTAGCCGCTCACAATGGTGACGTGCGACTGGACAGGCGATGAACAGCGACGAAATGACCCACACAGGCGATGACGGCTAGGCGGCACAGGCACGAACAGAGGTCCCCCCCCCCCTCCCCTCCCCCTGATATGCATCTGGCAGCAGACTTAAGTTAGCCAGAAGGTGACCCGATGGGTTGAAGGGTACCAAGTCAGTAACCTAAGAGCTTAGCACAGATAGCAGACCTGCAGTAGTGTAGACAGCATCTAGTCTCACAGTAGAAGACACCATTCTTTAACGCATGGCCAAACATCATCACTCCTGGCTAATCTATTCCTTATTCGTCTCAGTGTCTCATCCCCTTCTAATAATGCCATCCCCCAAAACTGTAGTGATAACCTGAGCATCAGAGACTTGCTCCTCCAGCTCCTCCTCTCCATCATTTTTGGAATCTCCATAGAACAACCAACCCAAGAGGAATCATGTTCGCTATACCTCTCGCATTTCTTACTACAGTCAGAAATGTGGATATCTTGGTAGGCTCCCTAGCCAATGTGTCTATGGCAGATTCGCTCCATGGTCATAAGAGACCATCAGTTGCCATGGCCAGGCAGGACACAGTACCCTACACTCAGTAAATGATGGGAGTCTGCAATATCAGCTCTGACATTGCTTGACCAAGGCTGAACCATGTGTAACAGCTGCCTGGATACTACTACAATGCTTCACTGCTGGGACGTGTGGGCTGAGGTTCCTGCTCTAGCACCAACTGATGTGGCACGAGTTGTACTACGAACTACTATGTGTAATAAACGGATAAGAAAGTTTGCCAGCAGCTTTAGACTCACCCCAACCAACAATCCTCCACCAGATTATGCACATATCCTTTAGGAGCGGTGTGGGAAGTGCTGATGGAGACTGCAGTGCTTGTTAGATGTTTGTAACAGCAAGAGGAAATGCAAGTGAGCAACAGCATCTGTAATCTTCTTTTTATATGGTCCATTACAGGTCCAGTTGTAGTAGTTTTGGAAGGGCAATTTATGATCGAATGACGCCAGTGGTACGTGACCAGTTTCACCTAGGAGGTTATGCGGCACCATGTATCGAATCATATGGTGAAGTATGCTGGATACGCTGGCAAGTAGGGTGTAGCGCCGAGCAGTGTTTGGAGAATGCTGGTGGAGAAGTGGGAGGCCGTGGGTACCAGGTAAGTTTGGGTGAATGCAACATGTGTCTGTATTAAGAGATAATGAGAAGAACAAACCTGCACAACTATACATCACTACCGTAACCATCTGATGAAGTACAATAGGGCAGCCTGTATTTACATACCATACCGCGTAAAAAGAAAGTCTTTCGGCGAGAATACCGCACTATTCAATATACACTGTTCAGCCAAAACATTGCAAACACTGCTCACAGAGACGTTGGATACTGTCTGGTGGCATTGTGGGCACATGAAGAGGTGAGAAAAGTATGAAAGCGGCTCAGGCACAGACGAGGGACATCCAAGTGAAGATATGGGCTGTAAATGGGGCAATTCATTGAAATAAGCGACTTTGACAAAGGGCAGATTATTATAACACAGAGCCTGTGAACGAGTACTTCGAAAACGGCGAATGGTCAAATGGTAATGTGCTACTGTCAAAAGCATCTACAGAACAAGGTGGAAGGACAGCGAAACTATCACTTGGCGCTAAATGGTTGGGCGTCCGCGACTCTTCATAGAACAAAGTGGGATAGATGGAGATCTGCGGTATCTCTGCTGACAGAGCACAATACTGGTGCTTGCATAACAGTTTCAGAGCACTCATTAATCGTACATTGTTGAACTTGGAGCTCTGCAGCATACCACCCATACTGGTTCACAAGTTAACCCACAGACACCATCAATTAAGTTGGCAGTGTGCACAGGGCCACTGGGACTCGATTGTCGATCAATGGAAACGTGTTGTTTGTTCGGGAGAACAACATTTTTCCTGCACTAGCTCAATTGTCGTCTTCACAAACGCCGTCAACGAGGTGCACGGCATTTCGAAACATGAAGCTCGCGATGATCGCAGACTGGAGGGAGCAGTATTATACTGTGGGAGACATTCTCCTGTACTTGCACGGAACATGTGGTAGTAATCGAAGACACACACAGCTGCGAACCACCTTGATCCGTTCATGCTTGTTATCTTCCCTGACGGCGATGTCATCTTTCAGCTGGGTAATTGTCTGTGTCTCATGTGGTTTGAGGAGCACCATAGTGAACTCACATTGATGTAGATCCTATGGAACCCACCTCAATCACTATCGGGCACCATTACCGAGTCTGCAAATCAGTGGCCCGTTTGGGAATTTCATGATATGTTCTAACAAGCGTGAGGCTGATTCTGATCTATCTTCCTACCACAGTTGTGCAAGGATGCTCTGTGAGTGTCTTAGGAATTTGGTGTTGAACCTATGGCCTGCAAGATAGGAACATAACATCTCACGCATGCAGAGTTCAGAAGAGTGCAGCAGTATGGACAGTGATGTAATCAGACAATGATCTCAATATCAGTGGCACTACACTCCCTGTGAAAGAAACGTTATGGCTAACAGAAATTACTGTATGGGTTTAGGTGTAACTATGAAAAAAATGAAATGAAGTCCCATGCTTCCTTACAGAGCGTAGGGGAACGATGCGGGAGACCCGCACCGCCTTACTAGGCGAGGTCCTAAAGGAGGTGGTTTGCCGTTGCCTTCCTCCGACCGTAATGGGGATGAATGATGATGATGAAGACGACACAACAACACCCAGTCATCTCGAGGCAGGAAAAATCCCTGACCCCGCCAGGAATCGAACCCGGGACCCTGTGCTCGGGAAGCGAGAACGCTACCGCGAGACCACGAGGAAATTCTTAGGTTTTCGTTATTAGGGTTTGTTTTTCTAAGTATAGCTTCTTGACATAGGAATGTTAGCAAAATTACATACAGCATGGTAAATTATTCATAGTGGGTATTCACATCTGTGAAGCGAAATTCCTAACTAATAAAAGGTTATTTAATGGTAAAATGGTTGATGGGTCAATAAGATACAAGCAAATTAACTACAATTGTGGTCAGAGATATCAATCACGCTAAAATGCACAATGAAAATGCTCAAATTGAAATAGGGGTCGCTAAAGAGAAATCAAAAAGAAGTACACAATTAACACAATTCAGAAAATGTATAGTATAAAGCATTCTACAGTGGCTGATCAATTCTTTTCATTAGATCGCATATCTCACGTTTCCGCTTCAGTTAATCCTGTCAATCATATATATATATATATATATATATATATATATATATATATATATATATGAGAGAGAGAGAGAGAGAGAGAGAGAGAGAGAGAGAGAGGTCATGACTGAATGGACCAAAATTAGGAGAGATGGAGCGGACTGCAGCTCTGAGTGGGAATATAATATCACTTGCTAGGTACCACGAGTGCACGTGTAGACCTTTTACCGGTGACGGCAGTGGCCGCTGTCGACACGAGCTGTGAACCTGATAAACCATTCAAACTCTCTCTCGACTGTTGAACAACAGTCTGATACATTTCCCACGTCCTCGGTGAAGCCGAGACTCCTAGTTGTCAACTAGTTAAGTTAACTTGCATGGTACACGCTACTGGACTGGAATAGCACGTACATCGTCGCCCTCAAATCACTCTCAAGTGTTAACTGTCAGTGCTTGGCGCGATTCTCCATACTAGGAGACTTTGTAGATTACCACCTTGCAAGTTTAGACAAACCTGTCAATTGTTCACATAATTACTCTCACAATCGTCTCAGTACGGCACGAGTCGTCATTCTCACCCGACGATTTTCTGCAAGAGAAGAAGCCCATACCTAACCAGGTGGCCACACATTTTCTTTCTAACCAATCAGAGCGTTCGTACTTGTTGTAACTCCACCAAATAGAGTTTTTTGTAGCCTGCCACAAGAGTCGTTTCTTTTCGTAGGGGATAGTTTAACTTCTGGTATGTTATACTGAGATAGACAGCTTTTCTTCTCATGCGAGTTTTAACACAGGTGGCTACAATGAGTCATCAATATTTTGAGTTGGGTTTCTTTGTATGTTTATCTTGCATCTCCTGTAGAAAGTCTTTCTGAAGGGTCATCGTTAAATATAAGGACAACGGGCGGTTTTTGCCGACAGTCTACGCAGTGGCTACAGCGTCTCATTGTGTCCGCTATATGGCCCGCTGTGAAGGTTTTAACTCAACTTCGGACAGAATTCCATCATAAAATTGTCCTTCGATCATAACTGTATCTCATAGCTTGGCTCCGGGAAATTACTTGCTTGCAATTACTAGTGTGAGTGTTAGTGGTTTATATGAAGAAGATCCTGGCTTATTTATTAGATCTGCACATCAATAAAATTCGTGCAACTTCACATAGCTATGTCGTATGACATAACGATCTAACTGAAGTTGTTTCAGCAATTCAGTGTAAGGTGTGTTATTTCTTTGACACGTCAAAATGTGTGTAGACATCTAATGTCGCATTCCTCTACATACCTACCGACGAATGGTTGGACCTCTGATATTTAGGATCAGTGATGTATTTTGTTCCAAAGGCGGACAAACAAACTATTAAAAGGGTCGTGATAACGTTTTGGCTCATCAGTGTATAGCGGCTTGGAATTGTTACGACAATGATTTTGTGGAGAAGATCAATAAAGAAATCCTCAGTAAAAATGATCCGCTCGCTTTGTGCATTCGGCCACAACGCTACTCCCTCTTATCAAAATAGGGTCTGGCCTAGTTAAGACAAAGTACCCTATTTCAGCACTGTATAGGAGTTATATTGGCAGAAAGTTGAGAAAGAACTATAGCCGTCCAGCATTCTTTATTGTAAAGAAAGTTGGTAGACGATACAGGCATAATGAGAAAGCTGTATACAACAAATATAAGTGCTCAAAGGTTTATGAGATTGCCTGCAACGACTGACTCCAGAAATGTATTGCTCAGACTGGGCACAGCTTTAAAATATGATTTAAATAATGCCTAAATCTTGCCGGCCTCAAATCAGCTATTGAGTCATCTAAACTTTAATTCCAGTAGATAGTAGTAGTATCTACTCCGTCTCACCGGAGATATCAATGTCATCAGCGATTTCTTTCAACTTTCACATTTCATTTCAATAACCAAATGTGAACTTTTTTTTTGCTTTGGAAATCACTTTTTCGGTGCACTCGTTCAACATTAAGGGAGCCCGAACTACACCCTGCCTGACGCCATTTTTAACACATTTACCTCTCCCATGATGTCGAGTTCTTACTGTTCCCCGATGGTTTTTGTACTTACTGTATACCACCAATCTATTCCTTTAGTTTATACCTGCTTATCTGAATATTTCGAACATCACTTTTACAGTGATTAAGCTTTCTCTGTGTCGGCAAATGCTGCGAAGCTTTCATTCATTTCAATTCTTGACTGCATCAGCCAGAGCATCAACAGAACTGCCTTCCCTGTAAGGCCGGGCAGCCACTAACGTTCCCACGCCACCGCACAGCGGGCGAGCTGCCCCACTTTAGCCGGAGTCTGCCGCCAGCGTCGGCCTGACCTCGGCTCCCGCAGATCCCCTCAAGTTCACCGCGGCGGCGCCCTACCCCAGCCCCATAATCCTACAGCTGAGCCCTCTTTTCTGCCGGCCGTTCTCGCCATCGATCTACCGACCAGTTGTTGCTTTACGTCCTCTGCTCTGAGAATCCGCCTGCCTAACAAAACAGACACTGCGCGTAAGGCCGTCAGTGGCCAGTAAAAAGCTGAAGGCACGACACAACGTTTTTTTTAATTTTCTTTACACAAACATTTTTTTTACTGCTTAACACAGCCACACAATATCCCTGCCGGCTATAACATTATGCAGCAAGAAGTCCGCAGTCGGAAAATTCGGTCGTACAAATCTCGACAGAAGGTCACTGTGGCATTCGCAGTAATAAGCATGCTGCTCTATTAGCTGAAGATGGAGCGGATTCACATGGATCGAGCAATCGAAAGGAGCCACACACTGAATTCCTATAACGAAACTGACAGTGCAAATGGAATAGGACGAATGGAGAAGGGAAACTTCCAAGAAAGGCGGACATTAAATACAAATACGCAGTTAGTCCCCGCAACATATTAATAAGTGCATGAAGCGGTGACAACATATTTGTATACAATCATATGACATTTGAAATTTTGCCACAGTCGCTTTTAAAACCATCTACAACACCTCTGACTTTCGTAATCCGTGTTTGTACGTGCAGACAAGCGAAAGATGTGAATTATAAAACATTACTACGTCCCAAAATGAAAACCACGTCAGAGCATTGCTAAAACTGTTGAGTTCTATGGGTTACAAAGGTCCCACTGCGTTGTTGTTGAGTCAGTGTTTACAAACGTCTTAAAATAGTTTTCAGCGAGCTATGAAGGAACACGTACATAGGCAGTTAAAATTTTAAACTTGTGAGTAAATAGTTCCTTCCTGCTCTAAACCTGGCTAGAGAAACATTTTAAATGAAGATTGAAGCGATTAAGTCCTGCGACACTTGAGCACAACCCCATAAGCAGTCTTCAGTCAGTATCCTGATGGAGAACAATAATAATTAAGAAATACACCGACGGAAAAATAACCGCAACACCAAAACATGATTAGTATAGACTATTGGAAATTTGGGAATACATTTCTCTAGCTAACTTACTTGAGTGATGAACATTCCAACGTCTCAGTTTAATGTAAGCACGAGATAAGCCACTGAAAATGTGAAATGTTGGTACACTAATAACTGGTGTAACTGTCAGAATGTGGCATACAAACATGCGTGCATTGTGTAGTACTAGTGCCACATATCACTTTGTGGGGTGAAGTTCCATGCCTCCTGCAGTTGCTCAGTCAGCAAAGGGACGAGTAAGACTGTTTGTGGACGACGCTGGACTTGTCCTGTGATGTCCCATACATGCTTATTTGGAGACAGATCTGGTGATTTAGCAGGCCAAGGCAACGTGTTGACATTATGTAGAGCATGTTGGGCTATAACAGTGGTATGTGGGTGAGCGTTATCTTGTTAGGAAACAGAGCATGGAATGCTGTTCACCAATGACAGGACAACAAGTCGAATCACCAGACTGACGTGCTTATTTGCAGTCAGGATGGGTGGGATAATCAAGAGTGTGTTCCTATCGTCACAGGAAACCGCACCCCAGACCACAGCTCCCGGTGTAGGGCCAGTGTGTCTAGCACACAGACATGTTGGTTGCAGGCCCTCAACTGGTCTCCTTCTAACCAACACACAGCCAACACAGGCCCCGACGCACATCCAGCCTTCATCGGAAAACACAACAGATCTCCACACTACCCTCTAACGAGCTCTCGCTTGACACCACTGAAGTCCCAAATAGTGGCGGTTTGGCGTCAGTGGAATACACGGTACAGGGCGTCTGATTCAGAGTTGTCCTTGAATTAACCGATTTGTAACAGTTCGTAGTGTCACTGTGGTGGGAACTGCTGCTGAAATTGCTGCTGCAGATGAAGTATGATGCGCCAGACCCCTACACCAAACACGATGGTCTTACCTTTCGGTAGTATCACGTCGTCGCCCGTAAATGACGCTTACTACCGTTACAGTGTGTAGTTACATCTACATATAAGTATATACCCCGCCAGCCATTGTACGGTGCGTCGAGGAGGGAACATTGTGTTGCTACTAGTGTTTTCCTTTCTTGCTCCAATTTCAAAAAGAGCGAGGGAAAAACGAATAACTGTATGCCTCCGTATGAGTCATAATTTATTATATATTATCTTCGTGATCCCTATGCGAAATATATCTTGGCGCCTGTAGAATCGTTCCCCAGTAAGCTTCAAATTCTCGTTTTCTAAATTTTATCGGTAGCGTTCATCGAATAGGTGATCGCATTCCCTCCAGAGATTGCAATTTGAGCACCGAAGTATTTCCCGCACTCTTGCATGTTTTTTGAACCTGTTGGTAACAATTATAGCAGTCCGCCTATTACCTGCTTCTATATCATTGTTTAATTCGACATGGTACGGATCCCAAACATTCGAATAGTACTGAAGAATAGGTCACATTAGCGACATGTATGCAGTCTTCTTTACAGATAAACCGCAGTTCCCTAAAATTCTCCCAATAAACGGAATGCCTCAGATTAACTGGCTCCCGGGTTCGATTCTCGGCCGTGTTGGGAGTTTCTCTGCCCAGGATCTGGATGTTTGTGTTGTCCTCATAATTTCATCATCATTCATGAAAGTAGCTGGACTGGACTGTGCAAAGATTGATGACCGCGCATTTGAGCACTCCACAAACCAAAGATCATCATCACAGTCATCAATAAACGGCAGAAGACAATTCGCCTTCCTTGCACACTGGCACGGAATTTAAAATAGACAAAATCTTTTATATGTAGAAACGCGCCTAACAGCTTTCATTTATGTCACGCAACTGCTTGTTGGTGTTGAGATTCTTTATTCGTCAGAGTACGTTTCGTGGAGGAACCACTGGAGCTGTCCAGTATGACGGAAGGAGAATCAGGTATATGCACCGTAATTTATACATTTGGAAACCTGTAACTTTTTATTTTGTACAGATATTTAATTTAATTTTCTAGAGTTTCGCCAGTATTGATACTACTGTGACAATTAAATTTTATCCCGATGTACTGCAATGTCGCTGCTAGACGAAGTGCTATGTGCGATACACGAGATACCTTAGGCTTAGTCACAGGAGGCCATCCGGCAGAGATGTTTAATCAGTGGAGGCACTAGTCTTCCTCAGGCCAGGGACATAGTTACAGTCATGGGTTTTGTTTTGGTTGGCAGGAGAGCCAACACCGTGTTACTAGAAGGAGGCCGAAAGGCACGCGTTTTAGCTCACGCAGGCTGGCGTGAGGTCTGGATCAGGACAAGGAAATTAGAATTTAGAAAAACGGACGTAGCTGGTGGAATACTTAACTTTAATCCGTTAATGAAGAATGTCGGTCTTGCCGGT
Organism: Schistocerca americana; assembly: GCF_021461395.2. NCBI lineage: Eukaryota > Metazoa > Arthropoda > Insecta > Orthoptera > Acrididae > Schistocerca > Schistocerca americana. Next base: position 72,288,742 of record NC_060119.1, read on the forward strand.
ACATGATTCACAATATCAATGGTAACTGATATGGCGCCTTGCTAGGTCGTAGCAAATGACTTAGCTGAAGGCCATGCTAAACTATCGTCTCGGCAAATGAGAGCGTATTTTGTCAGTGAACCATGGCTAGCAATGTCGGTTTTACAACTCGGGCGAGTGCTAGGAAGTCTCTCTAGACCTGCCGTGTGATGGCGCTCGGTCTGCAATCACTGATAGTGGCGACACGCGGATCCGATGTATACTAACGGACCGCGGCCGATTTAAAGGCTACCACCTAGCAAGTGTGGTGTCTGGCGGTGACACCACAGGTTTGGCAGTGAGCCCCTCCCTTCATCCACTACTGCCCCGTTTCCTGTGCCAACTCACGAAAACGTTACCCATACCTCATCGCTCAGCGTGCCCAAAGCACACCCGCCGAACTTCGTGACTACGCGAGCACCGTCGTCGTTATATTAGATTTGGTTGAAAATATGAGTAAGGTAAATTTTTTCGTAATTACGTTGGTATTGCTTTCACGAATTCAAGATAAACGAAATATAATCTTAACTTTATCACTCAAAATATTGAGTGAAGTGAAAACAAGAGTCCCTAAACATCAGTCAATAAAATTTGTCGGAATTTTCATAGCCAAACGATGCATCGTAAGTCGACAAATGGCGTCGGAGTCAGGTCTAGTTTCACAAAAAAAGATCTCATTGCTTGTAAGGGTAATTACGACAATTTTAATTTGTGATTTCAGAAAAACCTGACATATTTCACCAATAGCTGTTGTTAGCTATTGAAACGAAGTCTCAAATAGTTCATCTCACCAACGCATCCCTATTTTGCGCATACACAGATATATCGCTTTAGAAATTGTGGAATTCTTTCTTTCATGTTGAAATAATACACCAACACCAGATTACCCACATAAACTGAAAAAGCTCTGGTTAATTTTAATCTATATTTTCTGAGTGATAATAGAATATAAATAGGTTGTTAAATATATTACATGTCACACTTTCTGAAGAACACTTGAAATCTTAAAAATTAAAAAGGAAGTTCTCAGCTTTTGTTCAAATTATTTGTCTGAAACAAGAAACAAAATAGGTTAGAGAAACATTTGATGTGTGGTATTTGCGAGGCTTCATTTCAAGCAACATTCAAAGGTACCTCAGATAGTTCTATAACCTAGCTTATTTCTTACATTCACACAAATCATTTCAGAATGCTTTTGACGATTGTTCTCAGATTGTTTTCATTTTATGTACATATCACCAGCATTTTCCGTTTCTGTCTCTATATATTTTTTAAGTTTTAAACTCCGTCAGTTTGTGTTATTTGTGACGGTACGTAACTGAACATAGCTCTGTCGTCTATCGTGTGTCTAATGTTCGATTCCTTCTTCAGTAGCATCCAAACATAGGTCTTCCTGTCAAAATTTCATATACACTCCTGGAAATGGAAAAAAAGAACACATTGACACCGGTGTGTCAGACCCACCATACTTGCTCCGGACACTGCGAGAGGGCTGTACAAGCAATGATCACACGCACGGCACAGCGGACACACCAGGAACCGCGGTGTTGGCCGTCGAATGGCGCTAGCTGCGCAGCATTTGTGCACCGCCGCCGACAGTGTCAGCCAGTTTGCCGTGGCATACGGAGCTCCATCGCAGTCTTTAACACTGGTAGCATGCCGCGACAGCGTGGACGTGAACCGTATGTGCAGTTGACGGACTTTGAGCGAGGGCGTATAGTGGGCATGCGGGAGGCCGGGTGGACGTACCGCCGAATTGCTCAACACGTGGGGCGTGAGGTCTCCACAGTACATCGATGTTGTCGCCAGTGGTCGGCGGAAGGTGCACGTGCCCGTCGACCAGGGACCGGACCGCAGCGATGCACGGATGCACGCCAAGACCGTAGGATCCTACGCAGTGCCGTAGGGGACCGCACCGCCACTTCCCAGCAAATTAGGGACACTGTTGCTCCTGGGGTATCGGCGAGGACCATTCGCAACCGTCTCCATGAAGCTGGGCTACGGTCCCGCACACCGTTAGGCCGTCTTCCGCTCACGCCCCAACATCGTGCAGCCCGCCTCCAATGGTGTCGCGACAGGCGTGAATGGAGGGACGAATGGAGACGTGTCGTCTTCAGCGATGAGAGTCGCTTCTGCCTTGGTGCCAATGATGGTCGTATGCGTGTTTGGCGCCGTGCAGGTGAGCGCCACAATCAGGACTGCATACGACCGAGGCACACAGGACCAACACCCGGCATCATGGTGTGGGGAGCGATCTCCTACACTGGCCGTACACCACTGGTGATCGTCGAAGGGACACTGAATAGTGCACGGTACATCCAAACCGTCATCGAACCCATCGTTCTACCATTCCTAGACTGGCAAGGGAACTTGCTGTTCCAACAGGACAATGCACGTCCGCATGTATCCCGTGCCACCCAACGTGCTCTAGAAGGTGTAAAACTACCCTGGCCAGCAAGATCTCCGGATCTGTCCCCCATTGAGCATGTTTGGTACTGGATGAAGCGTCGTCTCACGCGGTCTGCACGTCCAGCACGAACGCTGGTCCAACTGAGGCGCCAGGTGGAAATGGCATGGCAAGCCGTTCCACAGGACTACATCCAGCATCTCTACGATCGTCTCCATGGGAGAATAGGAGCCTGCATTGCTGCGAAAGGTGGATATACACTGTACTAGTGCCGACATTGTGCATGCTCTGTTGCCTGTGTCTATGTGCCTGTGGTTCTGTCAGTGTGATCATGTGATGTATCTGACCCCAGGAATGTGTCAATAAAGTTTCCCCTTCCTGGGACAATGAATTCACGGTGTTCTTATTTCAATTTCCAGGAGTGTAATTAACTGATTTCTAACAAGGGAAATTTCCCATCTCACCCCCATCAGATCTAGTGGTGATATGGCACAGTGGATATCCCGTGAAAAACTGAACACAGATCAAGCATAAAAATAAGAAGAAGGTGTACTCAACTGTGAAAAATAGGCAAAATAAGAACAATGAACTATACAAGATTTATAAGTGCCCGTTGAGAGGCTGTTAACCGGCGTTACGTCGTGGGCAAGGGGTCACAGAACTGAACAATAAAGAAAATGACCTGGGTTCTAAACCAGGGTGAGCCATTTAATTTTTTATTTTTTTTTCACCACATTGTGAACTGTCTGTTCGGGTATTGAAATGTTTGTTCTCATTCTGCTGTCTGGGCAATTGTCATACTATACAGTGGTTATAGAATATGATCCATGTGATAACAATACGTCACCGTCGCAGGTAAACGTCATGAATAGTAAGAGCAGATGAGATACCACACAGACATCTAACAGAAATGAGAACATCAAATTTACGGGTGTGAACTATGTTACAACAAACGAATTCAGGAGTCAAAACTTTCAAAACGTAGTGCAACTTTAGAAACGTTGAAAACATATGTTTTGATAGAACACAGTGTGATTGTGAAACTGTAGCGCTCATTTGTTGCAATTTGTTGAACGTAGTACTATGTTTTCATCATTTCTTTGGGAGTGATGACATTCGCATAAATACGAACTCAAAAATCGGGCAAGGAGACGTAACACACTCATGTACCAGGCCTGCAAATTAGGTGCGTCGTCAAGAGATTCTTATCACATGACGCACGTTCTGTCACTAATGCCGTGTTTGACACACCAGACTTGTTTTACGGCGGCGGATTCGGTTTACTTGTCGTCTAGCCATCAAAGATTTGCGGCTCCCATTCAAAAGCCACCCCCTTTCGTCTGCTAATAGGGTAGTTGTGTAGAATCAACTGGTAATATACACTACTGGCCATCAAAATTGCTACTCCAAGAAGAAATGCAGGTGATAAACGGGTATTCATTGGACAAATATATTACACTAGAACTGACATGTGATTACATTTTCACGCAATCTTGTTGTAGAGATCCTGAGAAATCAGTACCCAGAAGAACCACCTCTGGCCGTAATAACGGCCTTGATACGCCAGGGCATTGAGTCATACGTAGATTGCATTGCGTGTACAGGTACAGCTGCCCATGCAGCTTCAACACGATACCACAGTTCATCAAGAGTAATGGCTGGCATATTGTGACGAGCCAGTTGCTCGGCCACCATTGACCAGACGTTTTCAATTGGTGAGAGATATAGTGAATGGGCTATCCAGGGCAGCAGTCGAACATTTTCTGTATCCAGAAAGGCCCGTACAGGACCAGCAATACGCGGTCGTGCATTATCCTGCTGAAATGTAGGGTTCCGCAGGGATCGAATGAAGGGTAGAGTCACGGGTCGTAACACATCTGAAATGTAACGTCCACTGTTCAAAATGCCGTCATTGCGAACAAGAGGTGACCGAGACGTGTAACCAATGGCACCCCATACCATCACGCCGGGTGATACGCCAGTATGGCGATGACGAATACATGCTTCCAATGTCCGTTCACCGCGATGTCGCCAAACTCGTATGCGATCATCATGATGCTGTAAACAGAAGCAGGATTCATACAAAAAATGACGTTTTGCCATTCGTGCACCGAGGTTCGTCGTTGAAAACACCATCGCAGGCGCTCCTGTGTATGATGCAGCGTCAAGAGTAAACGCAGCCATGGTCTCCGAGCTGATAGTCCATGCTGCTGCAAACGTCGTCGAACTGTTCGTGCATATGACTGTTGTCTTGCAAACGCCCCTATCTCTTGACACGGGGATCGAGACGTGGCTGCACGATCCGTTACAGCCATGCGGATAAGATGCCTGTCATCTCGACTGCTAGTGATACGAGGCCGTTGGGATCCAGCACGGCGTACCGTATTAACCTCCTGAACCACCGATTCCATATTCTACTAACAGTAATTGGATCTCGACCAACGCTAGCACCAATGTCGAGATACGATAAACCGCAATCGCGATAGGTTACAATCCGACCTTTATCAAAGTCGGAAACGTGATGGTACGCATTTCTCCTCCTTACACGAGGGATCACAACAACGTTTCACCAGGCAACGCCGGTCAACTACCGTTTGTGTATGAGAAATCGGTTGGAAACTTTCTCATGTCAACACGTTGTAGGTGTCGCCACCGGCGTCAGCCTTGTGTGAATTCTCTGAAAGGCTAATCATTTGCATATTACAGCATCTTCTTCCTGTCGGTTAAATTTCGCGTCTGTAGCACGCCATCTTCGTGGCGTAGCAATTTTCAATGGCCAGTAGTGTAGGTCCATTCCTTACACCTCACTGTTGCAAACGAACGTTACACCGGGACACAGACACAAATTTGAATACAGCGAACAACGAAAAAATAAGTGTGGATGCGATAGAGTTCTGAACACGTCTCGCCTACGTGGGAGTCTAACATTGTAATCACGACGCCACTGCCCTATTAGTCTCCCCTGCATAGCGCTTCCTATACTTAGACCGTACACTATCCATTTTGCTTCTTTCTTCACAGTTCAGTACACCTTCTTCCTTTTTTCGTGCTTGATTTTTGTTCAGTTTTAGACAGGCTGTCCACTGCACCCTGTCACGACTAAATCTAAGGGGGAGGGGGAAGGGGGGGGGCGATGGGAAGTTTGCCTGGTAAGTATCTGACTAAATAATCGTTTTCGCGCTAAACATTTTTTTAACAATATAGTGAACTAAGCTGAATGCTACGAATATATTGACATATTAGACGGCTTAAAAACAGTAAAAAATGACCCGAAAATATATGGGAGAAACACTAGCACGAACGTGCGCGTTGGGTTTAATTTCATCTTAACTGTCCTTTGCTTCACTGGCACATATTTGTTATTATGAAGTAATGTAATGAGTAACGTCTTATTAATGTTTGATTTCTATTTGATAGGATTCCTACAGAAGTCTTACGCAGCTTTTATCTCACATTTCAAGGCATACAGATCTAACAGACGGAACTAATTTAAAAATTTTTGCAACACAAATACGAGGTTCAAACTGCGTCATTTTTTGTAAATGAGTTTGATACAGTTCTTTCACTTTGCGAGAGAGTACTATGGTCACTTTGTTTTACTTCTCCTATGGCAGTGCCCGTATTGACATCTCGTGGTGACGGAATATCACCCACTATGTGCCCATCTCACCCCTTCTCCGGACGGACCTAGTTTGGGATGACCTTATAATTTTGCGTTTGTTAAGGTGGCCAACTTCTTGAAGGGCCTCATGCTCTTCTGCGATTCTCTTTTTGTTTTGACAAGCTAAAAGAACGTCTTCCAGAGCCATTACAAACTTAAGAAAATCCATAATGCTCTTTTTGACAATCCAAGTCTCACGAAATAACTTTCTGTACAGTTGATAGCTGAAAAAACTACGGAGTGTAGTAAACACTGGTGTAACGCCTCTCAATCAAAATTGTCTAACAGGAACCGAATATGATCCAGTGTTAGACCTTCATATAACGTAGCTAATGGGCTGTAAAACTCTCTCTTCAAAAAGTGAACAAAAAACAGTGACATAGTGAGCAGACAACAATGTCCTTTCAAGGCTTAAGTTGTGCAGAAACACTTAACCCGCAAAATCGTCTTCGTAAATATTTAACGCAAATTGTTGCATAAAGCATAGACATGAGATTTCTAAATATTTTGGGTGATGGAACTTGGTGTATTCCCTTTCTCAACAATGGCACCCATATAACTAACAACAGAAACACACGCTAGTAGGCACGACGTTGGCCGACCCTGCTAAAAGTTACTGTGTTTGGGCAGCAAAAAATGGTTCAAATGGCTCTGAGCACTATGGGACTTAGCATCTGAGGTCATCAGTCCCATAGAACTTAGGACTACTTAAACATAACGAACCTAAGTACGTCACACACATCCATGCCCGAGGCAGGATTCGAACCTGCGACCGCAGCGACCGTGCGGTTCCAGACTGAAGCGCCTAGAACCGCTCGGTCACATAGGCCGGCGTTTGTGCAGCAGTTTCACCGTTCTTTCAATAAAGGGCCCCACCACATACGCTGCTTGTTTAGACTACAGAAATTACCTGCCTTTTCCCTTTCACGAACCTTGATTCTCCAGGGGTGCCGTGCTGCCGGAAGTCAAACATCCATTTATATCGCTGCTAGTTAACTCGTGATTAAACTACAGTTCCCAGAACACTATTGTTGCCAACGATCTTGCGGTGAACACTTTCGAACATACAACGACACTCATCGTATTTTCCCTTTTTTTCATTGTCTCTTTCTGCTGCAACCTTTCCTTGTTGACTGAATTTTCACTTTTCCCTCGAGGACTCCCCTTGCCAGCGATGATCCTGGGTCGTTTGCCAGCTGCACCAGTCTAGTTACGCACCTGCCTGAGACACGTGCAGCTGGTGGTTGGTATGCGTAGTGTCTCAAGGCCCCCGCTCGTGGGCCTCCAAGTATCACAGACGGATTCGCTGGAGACAGGTCTAGTCCATGTTTCGGACTTGTACTGTAATATGTAAAAGATGTAAGTATCGGAGGAAATGTTACTTGTGGTAAAATGTATGGATAAATACTTTGTTGTCGGTTATGCACGATTGTTTTAGGCCGCGGTAAGACTGAGGTAAGCAACAGTTGTAAATTTTGCTGCTAAACAACTCGAATGACAAGAGGAAGGACGTAAGTTTGGCAGGAATTTTGTCAGAGTTCTCGTAGAGCGGTCGACACAGTGTGACACTCAGCCGCAAGACTCGAGGGTACAATCTTCACTGCTTGACTTCAGGGGAAAGACAATGATGCGTACATCGTCATAGCTCGGAGATCACCCAACAACCTGCTACAGAAAACATTAACAGTCACCCGTTGTAGGTTTCCCGCAGCTCCATCTGCATCCAGAATACACTCATGTTTGCCGCCTCTCACTCTGCTGTCGACGGCCCCCAGCGACAACAAGACTCCCATCAATTCACAGCCTCGCACAGCGTGGTGACGTGCTGCATTTAAGAACTCCTCTCGTAGGTCGTCTGCCAAAGCGCTGTTTGGCTCAAAGTAACAATCGTAGTCACGCATATGCAGGGTTATTCATAAGTAACTCTGGTGATTCAGAAGATGACTGCTAGGCGCTAGTAGTGAGCCATGGGAGTCCCGTACGGAGTTATGATGAAGTCTTCTCGGGTTATCAGCCGAGTCAAGGCCTCCTACTGTGGGAACGTTTCAACAAGTTCACTACTTCTTATCTTCAGGCGAAGTCTTTGCCTGATGATGACAAGTAGGAAACTTGTTGAAATGTTGCCGCAGAACGAGGCCTAAATTCGGCTGATAACCAGAGAAGACTTCATCACCGAATTTCGCCGAGAAAGTAAATTCTCCTGTAGACTCATTTACTTACATAAAGAGTTCATTCATTCTGGGAATCGCGAATCTCGACGATTTTGGTCTGTTGTCACCGTTGATACAGGCAAGATATAGGTCCTGGGGATTCCAAAACTTTTGAGAGAGTTGTAATTTAAAATCTGAAGTGGGATAACAAATGGCCACAACAACTTTTTTCGTTTGATATAATTACACATTAAAAATTTTCTAACTTTTTCTTTACTTTTACTGTGAAATTCTGCTTCCAGCCATATTTCATCAGTCTAGGTCAACTGGAACAATTCCATGGTTTTTGCAGAACGAGTTTGCGAGTACCGAAGTATGTGACATAAATGCACGTATCTTTTGATTGCTTTGACTCAGTAGCCAGAGTCCATTACAACGTCAAGAAACCATAGATATTTGTATGTTACCTAAATTTCAACTTGATACGTCTATACAGTCCTGAGAAAAAGTGTTTTTGACAGTCGGACACACAGGCAGACACAGACGCAGACACACAGACACGTTTTCTTACTATCTACAAGAAAATGCCTTGGACGTTAACGCCACCAACCTCCATTGGACGTGGAAATGCAGCACAATGATGGACAGAGAATTGTGGACACTATTGGTGGCCTAAGAGAGGGAGGGAAGGAAAAGGTGGACTGAAAAATGGGGGAGGAAGAGATGGGCTAGAGGGGGGAGGGGGAGGAAATGGACTGAGAGAGACGGAGGAGGAGATCGACTGAGAGGAGGTGGATAGAGAGACGAAGGAGAAGAGGAGATGGACAGAGACAGCTGAGAGGTGGAAATGGACAGAGAGGGAACGCACGAAGAGACAGATTAATACAATGTTGTAATAATTAAATATCCGAGCAATGCCGGGTTCCTCAGCCAAAAAGTTTCTCATCATCCCGGTTCCCAGAACTCCTTAAGATAGACGTTGACTGTGGATATTGTAACACAGACACAGTCCCTTTGACTGATCAGAGATGTTGCTAAATCCACCAAAAGATGTAAACAACAATGCATGAGCAGCGCCTATTAGACGGAGGGAGTCCGACAGCCGATCATATCCAGCCACTCCACCAGGAAGGTGGTAGAAGGCTCGTGTTATCTGTAGTTCAACCATGCCTATACGGTCAATTCCGCGGTTAGATCTCGTCCGCATTCTTGATTTGTGCCAGGAAGGGCTCTCCGCAAGGGAAGTGTCCGGGTGACTCTGAGTGAACTAAGGCGAAGTTGTGCGGAAATGGAGGAGATACAGAGAGACAGGAATTGTCGCTGAAATGCCTCGCTCAGGCCCTCCAAAGGCTACTACTGCAGTGGATGACCGCTACCTACGCATTATGGCTCGCAGGAACCTTGAAAGCAACGCCACCATGTTGAATAATGCTTTTAGTGCAGGAACAGGACGTCGTGTTATGACTCAAACTGTGTGCAATAGGCTGCATGATGTGCAACTTCACTCTCTACGTCCATGGCGAAATCCATATTTGCAACCACGACACCATGCAGGGCGGTACAGATGGGTCGAACCACATGCCGAACAGCCTGCCCAGGAGTTGCATAACGTTCTCTTCACCGATGAATGTCGCATATGCCTTCAACCAGACAATCGTCGGAGACGTGTATGAAGGAAACCCGGTATGGTTGAACGCCTTAGACACACTGTCCTGTGAGTGCAGCAAGGGTGTGGTTGCGTGTTATTTTGGGGCGGCATTATGTGGGGTCGACGTACGCCACTGGTGGTCATGGAAGTCGCCGTAATGACAGTACGATAAGTGAATGCCATTTCCGACCGATAGAGGAACAATATCGGCAGCATATTGGCGAGGCATTCATCTTCATGGACGACAATTTGCGCCCCCATCGTGCACACCTTGTGAATGACTTTCTTCAGGATAATGACATCGCTCGACTAGAGTGGCCAGCATGTTCACCAAACATGAACCCTGGCGAACGTGCCTGTGATTGATTGAAAAGGGGTGTTTATGGACGACGTGACCCACCAACCACTCTGACGGATCTACGCCGAATCTCCGTTGAGGAGTGGGACAATCTGGATGAACAGTGCACTGATGAAGTTATGGATTGTGTACCACGAAGAATTCAGGCATGCATCAATGCAAGAGGACGTGCTGCTGTGTATTAGAGGTACTGGTGAGTCCAGCGATCTGGACCACCACCTCTAAAGGTCTCGCTGTATGGTGGTACAACATGCAATGTGTGGTTATCATGAGCAATAAAAAGAGTGTCGGCTGGAGTGGCCGTGCGGTTCTAGGCGCTACAGTCTGGAACCGCGTGACCGCTACGGTCACAGGTTCGAATCCTGCCTCGGGCATGGATGTGTGTGATGTCCTTAGGTTGGTTAGGTTTAAGTAGTTCTAAGTTCTAGGGGACTGATGACCACAGCAGTTAGGTCCCATAGTGCTCAGAGCCATTTGAGCCAATAAAAAGAGCGGAAATGATGTTTATGTTGATATCTACTCCAATTTTCTGTACAGGTTCCGGAACTCTCGGAACCCCGAGGTGATGAAAGCCTTTTTTTTTTTTTTTTTTTTTTTTTTTGACGTGTATGTATATATAGATGACATATTTCCTGTAATTAATTGAATGTGTCCTGATCTTGAAGTAAGCTATTATTTCTATAGCTGATGTTAATTAACGTTCATTGCTTTGTGTCATTCGTTGGAGCGAATAATCTAAATCATTTCAATGTCACAAAATAAGTTTCGGTCGTCGCAGTTCTGTGTCCAGGTCGACAAAATTATGGCGTTCTCACAAGGGACGGGGCAGCTAACGTTGAGGTGGAGGCGAAGAAAACCCTCGGCCTCACGAGAGATAGTGCCCTCGAAACGTCGAGCGAGCTGGTTGACGTGATTTCTACCCTCATCGCTGTCCATCGGACGTTGTCAGCTTTATTTGGCTCACAGACCGAGCAGTTACTTTACGAAAAATGACACGAGTAGAATGGCTGCCTGGACACTGTTTGTGTCCGTCGAAGAAGAACCGAGAATTTCGCCAAGAGGACTCTGCACTCGTAGATGGCTTGAACAGCGAGTTGCTGGCACAGAAAGACAATATCTTGTACAACGATCTGAGATAAACACCGGTAACAGTTACTCGTTAACTCAATTAAGCTTTCATCCTATCTTTGATTCTAAATTCAATGTAGTTCACAATAGACCCTGACACCAGTTTGTGCATGTAAAATATCCGTATTCTCGATGCTGAATTGACTACCAGCTCTCTGAAGTTACGTACTTCAATTGCTTTGAATCTGCTTACCATCACCGAAATGAATTTTTACCGGCAAGAAACAAACAACAGCTAATCATTAAATCCTAATATAGGTATACATATTATAGGGAAAGTTTCATCAAACCTAAAACTTGGACAGCTGTTATTCTCTATGCACATTAATGATTTGGCTGACAGGGTGAGCAGCAGTCTGCCGTTGTTTGCTGATGATGCCGTGGTGTACGGTAAGATCTCTCTCATAAGATACAAGACGACTTACATAAAATTTCCAGTTGGCGTGATGAATGGCAGCTAGCACTAAATGCTGAAAAATGTATGTTAATGCGCATGAGTAGTAAGATAAAACCTGTAATGATCGGATACAGAATTAGTGGTATCCTGATTGAGAGAGTTTTTTTAGATACCTGGGCATTGCGTTTGCGAAGTGATATGAGGTGGAACCAGCATATGAGAACTATGGTAGGGAAAGCGAATGGTCAACTTCTGTTTATTGGGAGAATTTTAGGAAAGAGTGGTTCACCTATAATCAAGGCCACATATAGGATGCCCGTACGGCCTGTTCTTGAGTCCTGCTGGAGTGTCTGCATCCGTATGAGGTCGGAGTAAAGAAAGACATGGAAGATTTCAGAGGCGGGCTGCTAGAATTCTTACCGGCGTACATGTTCCGGAGACGCGTCGGAAACTCGAATAGGAGTCCCTGGAGGGAAGTCTACATTCTTTTCGAGAAAAACTATCGAGAAAATTTAAATCTCAGGCTGACTGTCGAATGATTGTACTTCCGCTACCATAAATTGCTCGTAAGGGCAACGAAGATACGATACGAGAAATTGGGTCACACATGCAGTCGTTTTTCCATCGCTGTATTTGCAAGTGGAATAGGAGAGGAAATGACAAACGGTGATAAAGGATACTCTCCGCCACCCCCTGTACTGTGACCTGTGGAGTATCTATATAAATGAGGATGTAGATGAACTTCCAACGTGTAATTTGTGTTTCTGCCCACTGGGGAAACATGGCTGTCGACGGCCTTTGCATCACGAATTGCAACAAGTAAGTCACTTACCATAATTAACGTCGACTTTTAGGAGACTACTTTTATTAAATGACTGAGAAAAAACCCAAAATCTTTCAGAAAAAATGGGTGAAATAATCGTTTGGAAATGGAGGTGAACCAGATACCTTTCATTTCACAATTCAACGGCTAATGAGGCTGACATCTGCGGTACGACACTTTCGACATATCATCAACGTGCTGTAGCACTGAAATTACTCAGACACATCAAAAACAGTTTTGCATCAACACGGTTTCGAGAGTTCCGGAGCCTGTACAGAAAATTGGAATAGAGATCCACATAAACATAATTTCCACTCTTTTTGTTGCTCATGAAAACCACATATTGCATGTTGCACCACCATAAAGCGAGACGTTTAGAGGTTGTGGTCCAGATTGCTGGACACAGCTGTACCTCTAATACCCAGTAGCACGTCCTCTACCATTGAAGAATGCCTGTATTCGTCGTGGCACACTATCGAGAAGTTCATCAAGGGACTGTTCCTCCAGAATGTCCCACTCCTCAATGGCGATTCGGTGTAGTTCCGCCAGCGTGGTTGGTCGTCCATAAACAGCACTTTTCAATCTATCCCAGGCATTTTCGATAGGGTTAATATCTGGAGAACATGCTGGCCACTCTGGTCGAGCGATGGTATCGTGAAGGAAGTCATTCACAAGATGTGCACGATAGGAGCGCCAATTGTGGTTCATGAAGACGACTGCCTCGCCAATATGCTGCCGATATGGTTGCACTATCGATCGAAGAATGGCATTCACGTATCATACAGCCATTACGGTGACTTCAATGACCACCAGCGGCGTACGTTGACCCCACGTAATGACACTCGAAAACAGCAGGCAACCTCCACCTTCCTGCAGTCGATGGGCGGTGTGTATAAGGCATTCAACCAGACCTGGTGGCCTTCGTACATCTCTCCGACGATTGTCTGGTTGAAGGAGTATGCAACACTCATCGGTGAAGAAAACGTGATACAACTCCTGAGCAGCTCATTCGGCATGTTGTTGGGCCCATCTGTACCGCCTTGCATGGGGTCGTGGTCCCAAAGATGGATCTCGCCATGGACGTCGGGAGTGAAGTTGAACATCATGCAGCCTATTGCGCACAGTTTGAATCGTCACACGACGTCCTGTTGCTGCACGAAAAGCATTATTCAACATGGTGGTGTTGCTGTCCGGGTTCCTCCGATCCATAATCCGTAGGTAGCGGTCATCCATTACTGTAGTAGCCTTTGGACGGCCTGCGGGAAGCATGTCAGCAACGGTTCCTGTATCGCTGTATTCCCTCCATGTCTGAACTACATCGCTTTGGTTCACTCCGAGACGCCCGCACACTTCTCTTGTTGAGAGCCCTTTCTGGAAATGCGATCGAACCGTGGTATTGACCGTCTAGGCATTGTTCAACTACAGACAACGTGAGCCGTGTACCTCCTTCCTGAGGGAATGACTGGAACTGGTCGGCTTTCGGATCCCTTCCGTCTAATGGGCGCTGCACATGCATGGTTGTTCACATCTTTTGGTGGGTTTAGTGACATCTGTGAACAATCAAAGGGACTGTGTCTCTGATACAATATCCACAATGAACATCCATCTTCAGGAGTTCTCGGAACCGACCTGACGAAAAACTTTTCCTGATGTGTGGTATTTTTGTTGCACAGAAGTTATAATGCTGAAATTATCAACCATAGTAATCCTATACCTACCAACCTGTACTTTTCTGTCGTTTTATTATAACAAATCGTAGCTAGAACTACTTGGTTTCGAGAGATCTGAAGAAGCTTATGTTCATACCGTGTACGCTATAGAAAAGAAAGCGCATCAAAATGATGGTTAACAACATATAATGTGTGACGGAAACGATATCGCACCTCATTGGACACATTCACCACAACGAGGAAAAAATGTGGCCTGTAAGATTCTTTATCTCCTGCTCCGCAGTATAGCGGATCGTGGAATGTAGAGCTGTGACGTCACAGCCTCGTCGTTAACGTGCCTTTTTACGTCACGTGAGAGAATGGTTTTAGCCAGCTAGCTACTCGCTGCAACTGCAGCTGTTGTCGGCTGCGGACGGTACACCTCTATCGACAAGGCTACTTCCGGCGCCCGCAAGTCACAGTGATTACTGCCGCCGTGGCCGTAGACCAACGCAGGAGTGCACGTGGATTTAGCCAGTGTCAGGACTGGATATACCCAAGAATGCTTAAGACATGAAGACGCCTGCAATTAATCACTGAGGCGGATTTATGCCGGAAAACGTTATATCATTTTAGGAACACAATCAGATAACAGAGAGGAATTGTTAGTATTCCTTCATATGGTGTAATAACGAAATTTAGGACATTTTAAGCAACGGCGCTGCTATATAGCTCTACGATGATTTACAGAAAATTCGTAGCTTAAAATTTACAGGAAACTATGTCTTGGGGTGGTGTACGATCACACACTATGATACTCTTACTGTCTGTTCAAGTGCTAAATTCAGTTGCATTGAGTGGTTATCAACTGGCCAGTGAGAGGGTAAACGTCAAAAGCCATTGATTAAGGTAACAAAACGGAACTTTTTCCTAACGAGTCCATTCCTTGAGTATCAGTCATGAAAAATATACTATTAACTACAAGTAACAGTCGAGTATGTCACTCTAATTAAAGAGGACATTCCACACGGAACCTATAGATATCGACGCTGACAGTACGGGTAATGTAACTGATGATGATAAACAGAAGGCCGAAATTCTAAACCTAGCTTTCAAAAACTCGTTTACGATAGAGGAGCCGCGCGGTATTAGCCGAGTGGTCTAGGGCGCTGCAGTCATGGACTGTGCGGCTGGTCCCGGCGGAGGTTCGAGTCCTCCCTCGGGCATGGGTGTGTGTGTGTTTGTCGTTAGGATAATTTATGTTAAGTTGTGTGTAAGCTTAAGGACTGATGACCTTAGCAGTTAAGTCCCGTAAGATTTCACACACATATTTCAACGATAGAGGACTGCAGCACCATTCCGCCTTCCAGTTATAGAACAAACGAGTGGATGGCTGACATAGTGTTTAGTGTATCTGGGATTGTAAAACAGTTAAGATCCAAAGACGCCAGGAAGGCATCTGACCCAGACGGTATCCCCATAAAATTGTATGTTGACTATGCTACAAATATAGCACCATTCTTATCCGTCATCTATCAGACATCATTGAAATGACGGAAAGTTCCACGGGGCTGGAAGAAGGTCCAGATCAAAAATGGTTCAAATGGCTCTGAGCACTATGGGACTTAACTTTTGAGGTCATCAGTCCCCTAGAACTTAGAACTAGTTAAACCTAACTAACCTAAGGACAGCACACACATCCATGCCCGAGGCAGGATTCGAACCTGCGACCGTAGCGGTCGCGCGGTTCCAGACTGTAGCGCTTAGAACCGCTTGGCCACTGCAGCCGGCGAAGGCCCAAATCATAGCAATTTATAAAAAGGGTAAAAAATCGGATGCACATAATTACCGGCCTATTTTACTGACGTAGATCTGTTGTAGAATCGTGGAACATATTTTGTGTTCAGACATAATGACCTTTCCAGACACTGAGAAGCTCGTCTGCAGAAACCAGTACGGTTTTAGGAAACAGCGGTCATTCGAGACGAAGCTGGCTCTCTCTGTGCATGATATACAACAGGCTCCAGATACCGGCTCCCAGGTCGATGCCATATTACTCGACTTTCGAAAGGCGTTCGACTCAGTTCCGCACTTTCGCTTGCTACAAGAAGTGCACGCTTACGGTCTATCCGATGACATATGCGGTTGGATAGAAAGTTTTCTAACAGACAATGAGCAGGATGTCGTCCTGGACGGGGTGACTTCAACAGCAACAATCGTAACTTTAGGTGTGCCCCAGGGCAGCGTAATAGGACCTCTGCTTTTTACGATTTATATAAACGACCTGGTTGGTGGTATTGACAGCGGCCTTAGACAGTTTGCCGACGATGCTGTAGTCTACAGGAAAGTAGTATCACATGAAAGTTGTGAACAAATGAATGAGGATTTGCAGAAAATAAATGCGTGGTGTAATGACTGTCAGTTACCTCTCAATTTTAGGAAGTGTAACCTACTGCGTATAACAAGGCGAAAATCCCCATTAATATACGAGTACAAAATAAATACCCAGTCTTTGGAAGCGGTAACGTTCGTCAAGTGGCTGGGTGTGACTATTCGAAATGATCTCAAATGGAATGATCAGATTACCCAAGTAACGGGTAAGGCGAACTCTAGATTGCGGTTTATTGCTAGAATCCTGAAGTGATGCAGTCCTTCAACAAAGCAAATAGCTTACAATACGCTAGTTCATCCGGTCTTGGAGTATTCTTCGTCTGTATGGGACCCTTACCTGTTGGGTCTGATTCAAGAGATTGAGAAGGTCCAAGACAGTGGGACAAAATTCGTGACTGGAACATTTACCCATCGCCAGTGTGTTACAGATCTCATAGAATGTTAGAATTGGGACACACTTGCAGATAGACGGCGCGCTAAACGGAAGGAGCTGCTCACTAAATTCCGAAATCCGATCTTCGCCGAAGATGTATTGCATATATTCTTACCACCAACTTTCAAATGGCGCAATGAACACCATTCAAAGATAAGGCAAATTAGAGTTCGTACTGAGGCGTTCAGACAGTCGTTTTTCCCTCGCGCAACAGTGGCGGGGGGGGGGGGGGGGGGGGGGGGAATGTGACTTTGGGGCGAACTGTGCCCTCCGCCACACACCGCTTGGTGGCCAGCGGAGTATATATGTAGATGTAATCGTAGCGGATGTATCATGAATGAGAAAAAGAAATGGTTGTCGTCTTGACAATAACAGATGACAGCCAAAACAGTTCCTGTATAAAAATTTATTAAAATTCTTGACCAAGGTTTCGGTATAGATGAATATACCTTCATCAGAAATAAAAAATCCTGAACAGGAAGACACTTTCATTAGCAAAACGTTAGCATATGAAATGAGAAACACTAAAGCTTAAGTAACAGTGAAATTACCAGAGTAATACAGGCACAAAACCTTTTCGTTACTTACTAAAATAACATCATGCAATGGAGATTAATAAAACAATTGTGCCAAAAGCGTCGTCAATAAGTAAGACTATGAACTATCGAGACGAGAGTATGAAAGCACTAGGGCAGATGGTTTCGCCGAGAGAGGGCACTTGTGGTATGTGCCAGACACTCGCGCATATTAAAATGTATGGATATCTACATAAGCGCATCAAAACTATTAAATGTTGTGCTAATTGAAACCATCTGTCTTAATAAATAAAACATATCTGACTATTTAAAAACATTTACATAAATAAAAATATGGAACCAATTTACCTGTGTCCTAGCGTCAAACAGATGACGCTAGCGCTATGGAACACGTCTAACGAGAGGGGCACTAGCGTAATGCGCGAGAATCTTGCGTAACGTAGATGGTGAAATACATACTAGCGAGAACAACCAAAATGTTAAGTAAAACGAAACCATCTGCCGTTGTGAATAAAAAGATACTAGTCAATTAACCACACATACACATCGAAAATCACAAACAGCAAGCATCAAAAATACGTTGGTATCTTGCCTACTAAAAGGTCCACTCTATTTAGTGCTGCTTAATTAAACACATGTTATTGGTTCAAATGGATCTGAGCACTATGGGACTTAATTTATGAGGACATCAGTCCCCTAGAAGTTAAAGTACATCTCCGGCGGTAATCGGGAAGGATACCGCTCTTCGATTGTGCCAGTCCGGCTCTAATCGAAGCGATAGGTCTATTGCAGGTGCCAGCCACCCTCCAGCGGTCCAGCCAGCAACCAGCAGCCAGTAGCGGTCCCAGCCAACAGCCAGCAGCAGCAGCAGCGTCCCCACCGGCCAGCCAGACGGGTCGCCCTTCCCCTCCCCCCCCCCCCCCACGCCAGCAGCATCAGAATGGGGCTTCGGCCCCAGTCTCCCTCATCGTCTTCCGTCCCTTTGTGTTTCGCATCACCTTGGCCGTCCTTCATTTGCTTCTTTGTCCTGTCCTGTGTTCTTCCCCTTATCACCATGTCAACCCCCACCACAACTACTACAGCCACCACCACTGTCATCGTATTCACATCCCCGTCCACCACCACCACCACTATCACGTGGTGTGCCCAGTCTCCCACCCCCTCAGTCCATCCCCTCACTCCTCACTCTCTCATCTTCCTCACTTTTTGATGCCCCTTCCCCTGCTCCTCCCTGCCGCACCCCCGCTGATCCCTTCCCTCCACTCCCTCCCTCTGCTCCTTCCGTTTCCGTGGCCCCCGCTAGGGTGGTTGCCCAGAGGGACACGGCCCACGTTCAACTTTCCCCTTCGCCCTCTTCATCATCTTCATCATCGCTGTCGCCATCGACTTGGCCGTCACCATCTCGACGCCGACTCCAGCATCGGGACCTGCAACTCCACGCCACCTTCCAGATACTCCCGTCCCCCACACCTCCTCCGCCGCCGTCAAATGCCCCAAAGCCTCCCCCGCCTCCTCTGCATCTAAAAAGGCTCCGCCTCGTCCCCCTTCTACTGCCCAGGATGCCATGGATGTCTCGCCACCTGTCCCTGCCCCCTCCTCCTCCTCCTCCTCCTCCTCCTCCCCCACCTCCCACCCCTACCTCCTCTCCCGTCCTGATCCCTCCCTTCTTGAGGCCCAGAACCCCACCCTCTTCCTTCGCCAGCATTTTCCCAGTGCCCCCATCTCCCTCCTCACTCCTCGCCACGATTCGGTCTTCATCTCCGCCACCAGCCCTACCCTTCACATGGATCTCCTTTCCCACATCCCTGTCACCCGCTTTGGCCCTAATGCCTCCCTCACCCCTGCTCCTTACCCGCCTCCCTCCCGCCAACCCCAACCACCGCATCGCCTGCTGACCCTCACCGCTGTGATCACTCGGCTTAGTCCGACAATCACAGAGGTGGAGGTGTTGGCGGAGCTCCAGGCGCATCCCCATCTGGAGGTGCATGCGGTTCACTGCATCCATAACTCAACTGGCCCCAGCCGCCTTATGCGGGTCTTTTCCGAACACGCCCCCTCCATAGACCGGCTCCTGAAGGAGGGTGCACTTCTCTTTCACCAGTGCCACCAAGTTGACCCTTCCCGTTCCCCTCCTCAATCCCTCCGCTGCCAGAGGTGCTTGCGGTATAATGCACACCCAACATCTGAGTGCCGCGAGGCCCTCACCTGCCCAAACTGTAAGCAAGCTCACTTCTTATGGCAGTGCCCCAATCTCCAGTCCCCCCCACATCCTGTAATACCTGTAAACTCCGTCATCCTACTTACTCCCAGAAATGTATGGCCCGACCCCCTCCTACCACCCCTGAACTCACCATACCTGTCCGCCCTCTGGGCACCCCCACCCCTCCCGGCAATTTCCTTCCCCCACACCCTACCACTGAGGACATCATCAGATTCCTCAGCATCGTCCTCCAAAATGTTCACCCATTCCAGCGCCCCCACACTCTCCCACAGATATACCTCGCCACCTGTTTTCCACCTAAAAATGTATGCCACCCACTTCAACAACCAGGCATATTTCACCTTCTCCCATCTTGACACACTTGTCTAAATCCCTATCATGGTGTGACAGCACTGTATCCTTTTCAACAACATCCAATCCATTCCCTCCAACAAGAACCTGTTCCTGCACACCCCTGCCACCCACCTCATGGATTCCTTCCTCCTCAATGAAACCTTCCTCCAACCCCACCATACTGTCCACACTTCGCCCTACCTCCTTCACCTCTCCGATAATCCCCTCCCGATTGCGCGTGGTGGAGTTGCCATTGGTCACCACTGACAGATCTCAGTTCGGCTCCAACCTCTCCTTCCCGACCCCACCGAACTCCTGATCCTTAGTCTCTTCTTCCTCGGCCTTCTTACCTGCGCCACCATATATGTCCGCCCTAACGCCCCTATTCCCGTCAACTTCCCCTCCCACAATGACCGTACTTTCTCCTTCTACGTGATTGCCACCAACCTCAACATCCATAGTCATTCCGCCACCCAGTTACAGCGGTGGCATCGGTTCCTCTCCTTCCTTCACGGCCACCTCGTCCCCATTCCCCAGTACACCCATCCCGAATCCAACTCCACTCTCGATGTTATCCTTTCTTTCCCAAACCCCCTTGGCCGCATAACAGTGGATGTCCTGGAGCCTATTGGTAGCGAACATCTTCCTGTCCTCCTCACCGTTTCAGACGGCCGTCGCCCCCGCTCCGACCCTCGTAATGACCCTCTCCCAAAGTATGTCCATGACTATTCCTGCTCCAACTGGAATGCCTACCGGGATACCATCTCCACCCAGGTAAATAGCCACCCCTCCACCTACCACCACCCTGACGATTTTACCCACGCCGCCTTTCTCCAGCAGACCTAGTCTGAGGCTGTGGAGGCCCATGTCCCTACTGTCGCATCCACACCCACCGTATTACCTTACCCTCACAGGCCGTCCTCCTCCTCTGTGAGTCCCGCCATCTCTACTGTGCCTTCCTCCTACACACACGACCTGGACACAATTCGATGCCACCGGCAAGTCCAGCGACACATTCCAAATTTGCTCGCGGCCAAGAAATGCCGGGTTTGGCGACATACATGCACCTATTTAAATGCTACCCTATCCATAAATCCGTCCAAGTTCTGGTCAGCCTTCCATCACCTTACGGGAACTAAACCCTCCCCCTACTTCCCTCTTCTCCATGATGATCACCCCTTCTTTTTTTTTGTCATCAGTCTACTGACTGGTTTGATGCGGCCCGCCACGAATTCCTTTCCTGTGCTAACCTCTTCATCTCAGAGTAGCACTTGCAACCTACGTCCTCAATTATTTGCTTGACGTATTCCAATCTCTGTCTTCAAAATAAATGGTTCAAATGGCTCTGAGCACTATGGGACTTAACTTCTGAGGTCATCAGTCCCCTAGAACTTAGAACTACTTAAACCTAACTAACCTAAGGACATCACACACATCCATGCCCGAAGCAGGATTCGAATCTACGACCGGAGTGGGTCGCGCGGTTCCAGACTGTAGCGCCTAGAACCGCTCGGCCATCTCGGCCGGCAATCTCCTCCTTCCTCCACAGTTTTTGCCCTCTACAGCTCCCTCTAGTACCATGGAAGTCATTCTCTCATGTCTTAGCAGATGTCCTATCATCCTGTCCCTTCTCCTTATCAGTGTTTTCCACATATTCCTTTCCTCTCCGAAACTGCGTAGAACCTCCTCATTCCTTACCTTGTCAGTCCACCTAAATTTCAACATTCGTCTATAGCACCACATCTCAAATGCTTCGATTCTCTTCTATTCCGGTTTTCCCACAGTACATGTTTCACTACCATACAATGCTGTACTCGAGACGTACATCATCAAAAATTTCTTGCTCAAATTAAGGCCGGTATTTGATATTAGTAGACTCTTCTTGGCCGGAAATGCCTTTTTTGCCATAGCGAGTCTGCTTTTGATGTCCTCCTTGCTCCATCCTTCATTGGTTATTTTACTGCCCAGGTAGCAGAATTCCTTAACTTCACATTTACTTCGTGACCATCAATCCTGATGTTAAGTTTCTCGCTGTTCTCATTTCTACTACTTCTCATTACCTTCGCCTTTCTCCGATTTACTCTCAAACCATACTGTGTACTCATTAGACTGTTCATTCCGTTCAGCAGATCATTTAATTCTTCTTCACTTTCACTCAGGATAGCAATGTCATCAGCGAATCGTATCATTGATATCCTTTCACCTTGTATTTTAATTCCACTCCTGAACCTTTCTTTTATTTCCATCATTGCTTCCTCGATGTACAGATTGAAGAGTAGGGGCGAAAGGCTACAGCCTTGTCTTACACTCTTCTTAATACGAGCACTTCGTTCTTGGTCGCCCACTCTTATTATTCCCTCTTGGTTGTTGTACATATTGTATATGACCCGTCTCTCCCTATAGCTTACCCCTACTTTTTTCAGAATCTCGAACAGCTTGCACCATTTTATATTATCGAACGCTTTTCCCAGGTCGACAAATCCTATGAAAGAGTCTTGATTTTTCTTTAGCCTTGCTTCCATTATTAGCCGTAACGTCAGAATTGCCTCTCTCGTCCCTTTACTTTTCCTAGCGCATTCTCAATTTTCTTTTCCATTCTTCTGTATATTATTCTTGTAAGCAGCTTCGATGCATGAGCTGTTAAGCTGATTGTGCGATAATTCTCGCACTTGTCATCTCTTGCCGTCTTCGGAATTGTGTGGATGATGCTTTTCCAAAAGTCAGATGGTATGTCGCCAGACTCATATATTCTACACACCAACGTGAATAGTCGATTTGTTGCCACTTTCCCCAATGATTTTAGAAATTCTGATGGAATGTTATCTATCCCTTGTGCCTTATTTGACCGTAAGTCCTCCTAAGCTCTTTTAAATTCCGATTCTAATACTGGATCCCCTATATCTTCTAAATCGACTCCTGTTTCTTCTTCTATCACAACAGACAAATCTTTACCCTCACAGAGGCTTTCAATGTACTCTTTCCACCTATCTGCTCTCTCCTCTGCATTTAGCAGTGGAATTCCCGTTGAACTCTTAATGTTACCACCGTTGCTTTTAATGTCACCAGAGGTTGTTTTGACTTTCCTGTATGCTGAGTCTGTCCTTCCAACAATCATATCTTTTTCGATGTCTTCACATTTTTCCTGCAGCCATTTCGTCTTAGTTTCCCTACACTTCCTATTTATTTCATTCCTCAGCGATTTGTATTTCTGTATTCCTGATTTTCCTGGAACATATTTGTACTTCCTCCGTTCATCAATCAACTGAAGTATTTCTTCTGTTACCCATGGTTTCTTCGCAGCTACCTTCTTTGTACCCATGTTGTCCTTCCCAACTTCTGTGATGGCCCTTTTTAGAGGTCAATTCCTCTTCAACTGTACTGCCTACTGCGCTATTCCTTATTGCTGTATCTATAGCGTTAGAGAACTTGAAACGTATCTCGTCATTCCTTAGTACTTCCGTATCCCACTTCTTTGCGTATTGATTCTTCCTGACTAATGTCTTGAACTTCAGCCTACTCTTCATCACTACTATATTGTGATCTGAGTCTATATCTGCTCCTGGGTACGCCTTACAATCCAGTATCTGATTTCCGAATCTCTGTCTGACCATGATGTAATGTAATTGAAATCTTCCAGTATCTCCCGGCCTTTTCCAAGTATACCTCCTCCTCTTGTGATTCTTGAACAGGGTATTCGCTATTACTGGCTGAAACTTATTACAGAACTCAGTTAGTCTTTCTCCTCTTTCATTCCTTGTCCCAAGCCCTTATTCTCCTGTAACCTTTTCTTCTACTCCTTCCCCTACAATTGCACTCCGGTCGCCCATGACTATTAGATTTTTGTCCCCCTTTACATACTGCATTACCCTTTCAATATCCTCATACACTTTCTCTATCTGTTCATCTTCAGCTTGTGACGTCGGCATGTATACCTGAACTATCGTTGTCGGTGTTGGTTTGCTGTTGATTCTGATTAGAACAACCCGGTCACTGAACTGTTCACAGTAGCACACCCTCTGCCCTACATTCCTATTCATAACGAATCTTACACCCGTAATACCATTTTCAGCTGCTGTTGATATCCCCTATACTCATCTGACCAGAAATTCTTGTCTTCCTTCCACTTCACTTCACTCACCCCAACTATATCTAGATTGAGCCTTTGTATTTCCCTTTTCAGATTTTCTAGTTTCCCTACCACGTTCAAGCTTCTGACATTCCACGCCCCAACTCGTAGAACGTTATCCTTTCGTTGATTATTCAATATTTTTCTCATGGTAACCTCCCCCTTGGCAGTCCCATCCCGGAGATCTGAATGGGGGACTATTCCCGAATCTTTTGCCATCATGACACTTCTTCAATTACAGGTCACATGTCCTGTGGATACACGTTACATGTCTTTAATGCAGTGGTTTCCATTGCCTTCTGCATCCCCTTGTCGTTGATCATTGCTGATTCTTCCGCCTTTAGGGGCAATTTCCCACCCCTACGACAAGAGAGTGCCCTAAACCTCTATCCGCTCCTCCGCCCTCTTTGACAAGGCCGTTGGCAGAATGAGGCTGACTTCTTATGCCGGAAGTCTTCGCCCGCAAATGCTGATTATTTATCAAAATATAGGCAGTGGCACGGATCGAACCCGGGACCGAAGACGTTTTGATTATGAATCAAAGACGCTACCTAGACCCCGGGTACCTCGACCTTCCCTTAGTAAGGTCAATCACTTTGCCTCCTTCCTCTCCAATGTCTTTTCCACCCCCGATGATCCCCAGTTCGATTACTCCCTCTTCCCGGATGTCCGCGATTGAACTGACACCTCTGCCCACCCCCCTCACTCCTGGTTTCCAGTACTTGGACAGCACTGCACACACAGAACTCAATGCCCCTATCACTACACAGGATCTCATTGCTACACTCGGCAACACTGCTCCTGGTCACAATCGTTTCACCTACCGCCACCTTTGTGAAGCTCCTGTCTCTTTGCTCTCCACCCTGACCAGGCTCTACAATATAGTACTGTCCACCGGCTACTACCCTGAGCTGTGGAAAACCTCCCATATCCTGACAGTCCTTAAACCTGGTAAACCCCCGTCCGCCGTCTCCTCCTACTGTTCCATCAGCCTTACCTCGCTCTTCAGCAAGGTCCTGGAATCCATCCTCACCTGGCGCATCCACCAGCATCTCTGCCAGCACCGCCTCCTCCCCTTTACCCAGTGTGGCTTTCAGCTATCCATCTCTTCTGATAATCTTCTCCTTGACCTCACTCATCTCCTTTCCAAACAGCTTAATTCCCGTCGCTCTGCAATCTTCCTCTCCCTGGTCCTCGAACGTGCCTATGACCGTGTGTGGCATTCCGGTCTCCTCATCAAGCTCAAAACTTTCGCCCTTCCCATTAACTACGTCCGTCTGATTGGCTCGTTTCTCCCCCACTGTCCTTCCCACGTCACTATCCATAACACGGATTCTTAAACCTCTTTTCCCTCTGCTGGTGTGCCCCAAGGCTCCACCCTCTCCCCCCTTCTGTACCTTTTGTTTACGGCGGACAAGCTGCTGCCGTCACCCCCCCATCCAACTTCTCCAGTTTGCCAATGACACGGCCTTCCTTGCCCTTGCCCCCACCCTTCAGCGCTCCCAACACCTTCTCCAATCCCATCTTGACCGGTTCACCACTTGGTGCAACCAGTGGTTGCTCAAGGTCAATCCCTCCAAATCCGAGGGGATCATTGTACGCAAAACCACCTCTTCTTTCCGCCTCCTCGATTTCTATCTAACCATCTATGGGCATCCTGTCGCCCTCACCCCAACCCTTAAGTACCTTGGCGTCACCCTCGACCGTCGCCTCTCCTGGACCCTCCATCTCAGGATAATCCAAGCCAAGGCACGCTCCCGACTCCGTCTCCTCAAGCTCCTATCCGGCCATATATGGCGTCTGGACCACTCCACCATACTCCACACCTATAAATCCCTCATCCACCCTAATCTTTGTTACGC
The DNA here is from genome assembly GCF_021461395.2 of Schistocerca americana. NCBI lineage: Eukaryota > Metazoa > Arthropoda > Insecta > Orthoptera > Acrididae > Schistocerca > Schistocerca americana. Next base: position 72,314,883 of record NC_060119.1, read on the forward strand.
CCATCTGGCCTGGATCTCTGCCCACCTACCTTTTACAAATCCCTTCAGATCCTTGAGCGCCATGCTCTCCACCTCGTCTATCGCATCCGTCTCCCCTCCATGCGGATCCTGTACAACCTCTTTTTGTTCCCCTACCTCACCCTTTTCCTTGAAGGGATGCGGATCCTGTACACCTCCCGTAAACTCGATCCTCCTCACCTGCTTATCTCACCCATCCTCCCCTACCCCCGCCCACTCCCGCACCTGTATTCCAACATCCCACTCAGTCTCCATCTCTCCACCCTCCTTACCCTCTCCCAAGGTGGCTTCCGCCAGCTCCCCCTCCCTGATGATGTCCTCCTCCCCTCCATCTACCCCTCCTATCAGCTTTGATCCTCCCACTTCCTGTCCCTTTTCCTTGGGCACCCTCCCTCCCTTCTCTCTCCCTTTCCCCCCATCCCCTCTTCCTCCACTCCTCTCCCCCCCGGGCTACCCCTCCCCCTTCCTCCCTTCCCCCTGTCTCCCCTGCCTGTGGCATCTCTACTCTCCCCTCTCCCTCTTCCATCCCCCCTCCTCCTCTCTTGGCAGGTCCCCGGACTCGTACACGCTCAGTGAACATTCGCACGCCGGAGATCATCGTCATCAGTGTCTCGTATGTGTGCCTTCGTTTTGTGTTTAGTGTTCTTTCGCCGTCACGCCACCACTGTTCACCTGTGCCATCGCAGTCGTCCGTGTTTTGTGCGTCGTATCAACTGGTGGTTTTTTTTTTTTTTTTTCTCGTCCAGCGAAAACGGCTCCATGTTTAGTGTTTTTCGTGACTACGGTTTTTGCCCGCAGTTTTTTTTGTATTATCTGTGCCAATCGCGGCTGAAGAGCAGCGTACTATGTTGCTGACAGCCCGCCTTTGTATAAGGAGATTAAAATAACAATAAAGGAAAAAAAAAACCTAGAACGTAGAACTATTTAAACCTAACTTACCTAAGGACATCACACACATCCATGCCCGAGGCAGGATTCGAACCTGCGACCGTAGCCGTCGCGCGGTTGCAAAATGTAGCGCCTAGAACCATGCGGCCGGTATGAATTGAAACAAGTGAGGAACAATAAAAGTGCGAAATTCATAATCGACTATGAGAGTTTGAGCGTAAAAGACTCACTACTAATTATAAGCACTGAACACTGCCCACACAAAACCCATTGTTGCACAGCAAAGACTTCGTTTGAGTCTTCTTGCAGCTGACACTTGTTACATCCCACAATATCGGACACACACACACGCATATATGGTATATAGGGTGATTTTTCCGCGGCGTGCTAACTCTAGGGATTGATCGATCAGAAGATACGGAACAATGAAGGTCAAATGAACTTTTGTCCGGAAATTCATGGCTTCCACGCTAGAGACCATTTATTCAATCATGTTTTGTTACAGTGTTGAAAATGGCTTCCATGTGTCTCAACGCTTGCGTTTACGTGCCGTAGCGCGTTCTCTTGCACACGTTCACACTGGCCAGACTGCATTGGAACAGTGTCAAATGCAGCATGAGTATGCTGCTCCAGAGTCTCCACATCTGGAATGTACATACACGATACTTTTGCAATGGCGCCCTGCTTGAGATGTGGTGAAAGGCAGGCCATACACTTTAACCACTGCCATCGACCAAGGAGGAAACGACTGAGATGAGTTCGGACGTACCATCATGTAGTAGCCACATAACCCTCTGATCATCAATGGCACTTCTTCCAGCAGGAGAAGCAAAGTCACCCACAAGAAGCGCCCTTAGTTCCGGCCTGTTAGACGGCGTGGAAATAGGGCTGGTCGCAAAATACCGTCGCCAGTTATCCGGGCCAACACAATCCGGCTGCATCGATGATGATCATTCGCTGTCACCGTACCATGGGCATTCTGCATACTGTCCCACGGATGACAGTTATGAAAGTTGGTGATACCACTACACGTAAAGGCGGCCTCTTCTGTGAGTATGATGGATGACAAATCGCGTCATCCAGGTTGCCTGGTGAAGAAACCAGTGACAAAACTGTTCCCGATGCGGAAGGTCTGTCTCTAGTTAGCCCTGGAAACGCTGTAAGTGATAAGCGTACTAACAATTGTCATGGAGAATGTTTCACATGGTCGTCTGGCGGGCCAACTACCTGGTATTGACGTGGCGGTTGCCTTCCGCAGTGTTAATTACATTTTCCTGCAAATCTGGTGTCCGAGCATTTCAGGTACGTCCTTCCTGATTTCCTGCTTCCTGAGACGACCCTGTCTCAGACAAACGGCGAAATACTGTTCCAAACGTTGAATGCTGTAGTTGGTGTCGTCGCGGATAGGTCTCCTGATACAACCTTGCTACCCGACACGGGTTGCCTTTGCCTTTCCGTAAGTAAACACCACGTCGGCAAGCTCTCGATTGAAAAGCGGAACCACTGCGTACAACCCTGTGTCACATCCACTACTAGGTGAGTCAGCAAGAAAAGTGAATCACTCACGACATTAACAATTGACAGACTACATGGTCTGTAGCATGGAAACCATGCATTTCCGAACATAAGTTCATTAGAACAATTTTGTTCCGTATCCTCTCATCGATCAATCTCAATAGTTTGTACATGACGGAAAGAAATTACCCTATATATATACTGCTAGCCATGTCGACGACACCGTCCCAGAATAACCAAGAACAGTGCCAGTGCATTATCGGTGTACTCAGAATGGCAATGAAAGTAGATAGGAACACTTGTAGAATAGGGAAGTTAAATTGCGTACACTATGTGAAAGTCAACTCAGAGATACAAATGGGGAATACCACATTGACTGTTGACAGAGACGGCGAAGACCACACTGGTTTTGTCCACGCTGAGTCAATCAGGTGTCATGACTCAAAGATGGTGAAGCCCAGCGCAGTACTTGTTGCACAAACTCACCTCAGTTGACGTTCCGCAAACATACAACCATACACAACCACAGCTAAAAATACAAACGGAAAAGGAATACCCTCATGACAGTCGGCGTCCACCCACGCGAGAGGATATCACACTGCCGTCAGCAAAGTTAAAAATGAAGCCAGCCTCATGTCTTGACGGCATCCGTATAGAAGTGGCACCACAAGTTGCCCCACAAATTACCCCATTTCTTACACATCTATTAAGCTAGGCCTGACACCTGTGGAGGATATTTGCTATGTAGAAAATTGCGTGCGCAGTCATAATTAATAAGTCAATTGATAGGTAACCTTCAGAGCCAAAATACGTCTACTTAATATACTAGCTACTGGCCAGGAGTACCTCCTCTGCAGTTGTCTAAAGAAGGAGCGGCCAAGAATTCGGCGTCGCGTTTAAATGGCAATGCAGGCACACTGCATACGACTTAGTTTTGATTTTCACATTTCTCAATAACATAGATCAAATAAAAAAAGAATTTTAGTATTATACAGCTATTTCTGATACGTTGAAAACATAATTCTTATTTAGTTCACTCTGTCGGCGTAAGGACTTTGCTGCTGACTCTGCCACGTAATCCTGACTTATGCATTACATAATCGAAAAGACGTTTATAATCCACACATGTTGGTCGAAATACTGTAGCGGTTTTGCAGCCTCATTATGCAGGTATATATATACTCTACCTGAGATCAGCAGTGTAGATGTACTGATTAATTTGAACGTTAAACGGATCGTCTTTAAAACGGGCGTCGTCTTACAGGTGAATCAGTCACATTTCCATATGCAGAGAGGCACCTTCAGCTGAAACGCCAAAAGATGTCGTAAACAGGTCGAAAATAGATGTAAGATTTGCAGTGTCCTCAAAAATTTTAGGAAACTACCCTTGTATTTCTTTCGAGGTCACATGAATTCTTCAAAACTCGCGTTTTCCTTAACACCATTGTCCGTGGGGAACTGGACTCTCTTCGTAAGAATGTGTTCCTTCCACGCACGATTTTCTTTTTGAAGGCATCTCCATCCACTCAGAAATAAATTGTTTGTCTCTTTGCAATGTCTTACTGTGGGCATTGAGCAGTCTAGTCCACTTAAAACGCAACGTTTGCAGTACATTCCCCGTATTGTAATTTACGTTGCTGCACTTCTTCTTCCTTCTTAAATTCAACAATAGCAAGTTTTAAATCGAAAAATCGTTCCAGACAAGTCCCTTGACCTAACTAACGTACTTCGCAGTAATACACTAAGTCCCCATGACCTTCGTTTAGTTCCATCGAAAATTGTTACAACAAACAGTGAAATAATGCGTACGATTACAGAAATTTTGGATTTTCTATCACCAATTTCTTTGCGTGCTCAGTGCCTATAAATGTAGCAAAATAGCGCTCTTTGATGTAAAGAACAATGAATCCCGTATGTCAATCGTTGTAATTTTGTGCTCTTTCATTGCCAAATAAGTCTTCAATTTTTTTCTGCACAATATTGTAATTTCCAGTATTCGTCGCTTGTACGATTTCATAATATACATTGAGAATTCTCATCACAGTCTTCTGGCATTCCCATTCATTTTTAAAGGTGTATGACGATAGATCGTTGGACTGCCACTTTCTGTGCGAACAGCCGCAGTACCTCTGAATATCCTCCGCACCATGAACAAATAGCCAAGGGTAAGCAGTGGTGACTTGACGATTCTGCCGAAATGAAGAGAATTGTGCAGACCGAAAATTGCCACACCGCAACATTCAACGAAATGTCCACAAGTTCCGGGCATTATTCGAGAAGGACCGAGGAAACCATACACACGCTGGGTCTTAACCCACCCATGGCCCGCACACCTTGAAAGGCATCTTGTTTGGACTATTTAATTGACTGAGAATGTTGGGAAAATCTAGTGTACTAACAACATTTATTTTACCAAACAACACACAAATTATACTAAACAAGCTATAGATCGAATTCCCTAAACAACTTACAGAAGATTGAACACTCCACTGGTGGCCGCATGGTTGTCAAAGCCAGTTTAAGTAGGTGGTCACTGAGTCAATTACTCTGCACCTAAACTATGGATAGCGCAAGCTGGATTAATCTCATGCTGAGGAGACTTTGATTAATCAAATCTACTGTAGTTTCTCTGCACAGATGCCACTGAGAGCAAGTGGTGATTGAGATCTGTACACCCTGACAATGCCAAAGGGGCAGTACAGTAGCCTGTGTACTTCCTGCGGCGACGTGACTTGCAGCTAGCCAGATGTGGGCGGCAGAGCAGGTGAGACGTGGATCGCACCCACGAAAGAAATGCTAAAATCTCAAGGTCTAGCAATCAGGCAGGCGGATCGCAATTTACTCCCTGCCAGAGCCCTGAAATCATGGTAGAATGGTTCAAATGGTTCTGAGCACTATGGGACTTAACATCTGAGGACATCAGTCCGCTAGAACTTAGAACTACTTAAACGTAACTAACCTAAGGACATCACACAGATCCATTCCCGAGGCACGTTTCGAACCTGCGACAGTAGCGGCCGCGCGGTTCCGGACTGAAGCGCCTAAAACCGCTCGACCACACCAGCCGGCTAAATCATGGTAGATTTCAGTGTGTTACACACCCATTTGCTTGTCGTACCAAGGACCAATTTGGCTCACTTATATGACAGAGCTCACAAGAATACAAACGTCAAGACTGTTAAACCAGAAACGAATAAGTGTGCCTTCGGCAAACGAGTAGTCTGAAACGTTCGAAGTCACACTGACGGTACAGTAAGAACTTCACCACAAGTTCCCCGATATAAACTACCTGCAAGTAAAGTCAGTCTCAGGACCGGTCCCAAGTACTAACCACACACGCCAAAACTTCGACAGGAAGAGATTACCAGCCCAAAGACCCCGCACCCAAGAGTTTCCCACCTATCCATAAAAAAATTCCGTTTTCCCGCAAAGTTCACAAACAACACTTCCTTCAAACTGAGCCATCACAAAGCTCTAGAGGCGCTAAATCTCACTTCCACACAACAGCACAAACTCATGTCGAACCCGGGCAAGCGTTAAGAAACCTGCATCTCTGAAAAAAAAGAAACCGCCAATTACTGGCTTTTTTAAAAGCTTTTGCAGAGGAAGAAAAAATGATTCTCTCTGAAGTTGTGCCTCATTCCAAGGAAACAAGCTAACAGATACAATCTCAAACATCTGTAAGTAAATCACCTGTGTCTTGGAGCTTGTTAGTCGTGGATATGAGGTGTAATAAAGATTCCACCTCTAAATGTTTCTTAGATGCCAGAGTTTCCATATACAACAGGAGCGGCCGAGGGAAGTGGCTCATTGGCCTTCTTACAATATCGGTGAACAAGTCACTCTGCACACAATGCTCCGTTTACAACTTCACTGTGTAGACATGTTCCGTTAGACCATCGCCCCTGCCGAGGCTTCTGCTGGTGCCGCTGCAGGTATCGTGGCATTGTCCTGCTGGAGTCCTGTCCCGACAAGGGGCTGCCCTGTCTGCCCTGTACAGCTATGGATCTGTGTGGCAACATTTAGTAAGGGATGGACTCGCCACCAATTGCCTTCAACTCCCAACAAGCTAGTAATCATAAAAGTACATCATGCTTTTAGCGCCCTACCCAGCTCCATAACTGTCTGCTCAGGCAGTTACTTACTCAAGAACCGAACTAAAATGTAAATCATGCAACGTATTAAACACATAAACCATTTGTGAGGAAAAAGTAAATTAAACGTATCAGCTAACAAAACATTCTTCATTATTCTAGAGGGCAAACTATAAATAACCCCTCTGATCAAATTAGACAACATCAACATAAAAACTACAAACACTGACGAACTATTTCGTGACAACATAGAAATAATTTCCGAGAATGCCGAACGACTATTTGAGATGAGAAATAGGCTAAACACCGAACAAGTTAGGTTACCATTTGTTATACTACTCACATATCGCTGCGCGAAATTTTAGGCAGGAGAGAAATAGACAGTATGGCAGACTCGATCTCAAAGACGCTGAACCTTCGGCACATAATTGCCCACAGCAGAAGAAGGTGTTGGGTACTAGAAGTTGATAATGCCATGAAGGTGCAGTGAAGTATGTCAATTCCGCCTCTGTTCCGGTAATTATTAACGCTAGTTTCATGCACCAGTGGCAGAGAACACCATTCAAGTACTGTGAAATTAATAACAAGCCAAGATGTGGGCTATTGACTACCAGTAGCTCAGTGAGTGTAGTAAGTGAAGAATTGTGTGCAGGTGGTCGAATCTGAATTTGGTTAACACCCGATTCTTGTACCTTGTGGATGTTTTGTTCTCATTAAGTTAACATTCAGGGAGTTTACATGGATAACGAAGTTAAGGGTGGTAGAGGGGCTATGTACCAAACTCATTCTGTGGTCGGTTAGGTTATGGATGGCTAACCTTTTTAAGTACCAAGTCCAGTTAATGGATACTGCTATAGTGAGGACGCCACAGTATCATCTTCTGCCAATGCTCAAGAAGGGATTGTAAGTTCTACTGGAAGATACGTAGCAGATGTTGTTGTTCACCCTTCCAAGTCACCTAATTTGCCTTCCGTATTTCTTGTGTTTAACACATCCGGCATACTGAGACGCACAGTCAATGGTTCAAATGGCTCTGAGCACTATGGCACTCAACTGCTGAGGTCATTAGTCCCCTAGAACTTAGAACTAGTTAAACCTAACTAACCTAAGGACATCACAAACATCCATGCCCGAGGCAGGATTCGAACTTGCGACCGTAGCGGTCTTGCGGTTCCAGACTGCAGCGCCTTTAACCGCACGGCCACTTCGGCCGGCAGACGCACAGTCAATTACAGCTAACTTAATAAGAAGGAAGTTCTCCATTCCATACTCTCCTCAAACTTGGTTATCTGTCTTGAATGGTTTGCTAGTGTCTGGGAAAAACCTTACATTCGAATCAGAAATGCTATCAAATCCACTGGACGTAGAATCAAAACGTGTCATTGTGTGACCACAAACTGGAATTAATTTAACTGGGTGCCTTTTGGGCTTACCACTCTCATAGAAGTGTTATCACAATTCTTGGATACATTTGTTTCGGATGTTCAAATTCTTGTTCCAATATCAGGACATTAGTAGGACCAGATGCAACGCTTGAGAGAAGTCTTCAATCATTCTAGGAAGGAGGCCTTACGGTCAGACCAGAAAAGGTGAGTGTTCAGTTGTGCGACGTTTCGTTTCAAGGGTGCCAGGAAGGAATCAAAAGTGACGATGAATGCAGTCCTACTAGAAAAGCTAACGAAATAGCAACATTTTTTGGCATGGTTAATTTTCTTAGGATATTTGTACCGTATTTCATGCAGTTGGCCGGGCCACTTACTAATAAGATACGGAAAATCCCAACACTCAGCATGTGAGGGCTTAAAGGAGGCCGTGGTGGGTGTCCCATTGTTAGCACTACCAGACTTTTGGGGGAATTCATCGTGGAAACCGACACATCAGTGCGTGGCATGGCAACTGTGTTTCTTCAGTAGTACCCAGAGAATATTAGGCCAGTGGTCTAACACCATTAGAGAAGAAGTACCCAGTGTGTGAATTTTGGGAAGTAGCTGCTATGTCAACCCTGGAAACTTTCAGTTTCTAGTGAGAAGGTAGGCCCTTCCAGTTAGCGACCGACAAACAGGCTCTTTCGTGGGTGCTGGCATGGCTGGGCTGCATACTCTGATGTGTTACGGGAAATTCAGTTTTTCAATTTGATATCAAACATGTAAGAGGGACCGACTATTTTTTCATCTATGTAGAGACACACGATTCAAGCGGATTGTGAGAGAACTATGATTTGTATGCTAGCTCAGGGCAACATGATACAGCGAGTGATTCATATTTTGGAGGATTTTCATGCTTTGTTGCCAAGTGTCAAGAACAGGGTGAGTTTGTGAGAGAAATTAAATGGAAAATGAGATGGGAAGTGAATAGGTTGTATTCCATACGGCATGGCTTCCTGCATTCTAATACTATGGGTGTCAGTTGGCTACAATAGTGGTACCTACAAAAGTTGTACCTATGTCATTCGCCTGTTATCATCAGACTCCAGTGGTAGACCATGTGTGTGTTTTCAATACGCGCACTAAGGTTTGCGGAAAGTGCATAGGGAAGGGTGTGGATAGAGATATTAGAATTATGGGCGCGGCATGCAAAATCTGTCCCCACAGGATTAGCATTACCTACGGGATACTAAATGCGATTCAATGGCCTCTAAACCTGTATAACATCCAAAGGCGAAGATTATATCGAATATGTGGGCCCATTTCCCAGATCACTAGGGTGGTATCGACCACCGCCGGTCGAGCGCACTCTGAAATATGTGCGGCGCTAGTCATCGCCGCGCTTCCCACGACCTCTGCCGCCGCTATTGGGCTCTACGTCGACGCCGTCACGCTGCCGCTAATAATCTGCAAGGATCACTGCATTCCAAGGTTCAACGGCGGGTGTATTTAAGATATGGAAACGGTTTCTCTCTTGCTCATTTGTGACTTGTTCTTGCGCTGACAATTCAGTGTTCCCACGTAATTGTTGGCCAGGGCTTATGGACTCGTTAATTACTACTCATAATCTGAAGCCCGATTGGATAATTCCAAACTTGAGTGTTTGTCTTAATAAGGAACTTGTGCGCAGTCAACTTCAACCAGATTGATACGTACTCATCCTCTTCTTAGTGTTACCAGTACTTACAATAATAGATAGTTGTCGGTGTTTATGTTAATAGCGCATTAGCTCCACGTTCCCATCAACCAGTTGAGATCCGACATGTGTATAAGACGAGATATAACAACTTCCAGCAAACTTGTATGCTCTGGTAAGCATGACTGCCTTTTCGAAATTCTCTTGGTTATATTGAGAACTAACTCCCCATTGGCTAACTTGTGGTGGATCGAAGATTTGTCATCCTGCAATGTATCTCCTGAGGATGTAAAAGAGAGGTAACATAGCGCTAGGAAAAATATACTGATGGTTCATGTACATGGTGTTTCAGCTGACAACAAAGGAAGATGGGCAAATCCAGATACATTAGTAGAATTGGTGCATAGTAACCATTTTGAGAAAGTGAGTGTAGCGGATTCCAGGCTTATGGAAAATTTCCTGTTGTGATTTAAGGGGCCTTAGGAACCTTTAGAAATTATTCAGTTTGTCATTATGCTCACGATTTAAATTAAGTTTTTTTGTACAGCTACTGAGTGCAGAGACAAATCTCTCAGCTTAACTCAGCTTATGATGAGTAATCATGTTGTAATATGTGTGGGTTTGCATGTTTCCCCAAGTTAGTTGTTGGATTTATTCTTCAGGTGTTTTAATACCTTCTTTGTGCTATTTTTTAGGGCAGGATGCAGAAATTTCGGGATTGAGGGGTGGAGGGTGGGGAGTAGATTATGCCATATCAAGTGCCACATTTATGTTGCCCATAGCCAGAGAATTGAGCCATCTGTTCAGCCAACACTCCCCTCGTCTCCCACCTTCCATCACCCCATTGAGTAGGTATCTGACCTGTCTGTGTGGTCATACTGTGACTGCATGGGGCACTTTACCCTGCACCGTGTAATGTGGCAGCTTTCACCATGCTGAAACAGATGGGGAAAGGACGGAGTGTTGGTGGGAGACAGTGGTCAGGGCTAACAGGTAGCGGTGCATCGGTGGATTCGATGCACCCAGACCATGGACTCAACTTCTATAAAATTACCGACACTAACACGAATGAGTCAGTACAGACTCACTCGAAAGTGGTGGTTATCAGACGGAACTGCCTGTGAATGGGCGGCTTTATGGTTGGTGGCATGTCACATTGAGTAGCGAGAGGGAGAACAACACACACATTTGACTACTGCAAGCACTGCAAAGGCTGAGGTGCAGCAGTGATGGACGAGTGGAATTAAGCTGGTGCACAACCAGGTGTTAGAAGATTTATCTTAGCTGATACGCCAAGGAGCTGCCTTTTGAAGGTCGATAACGATCAGTGTGAACTGTGGCCAAGGTTTGGACATAAACAACCTGGTGGAGCAGTTGGTGACTTTTCGCAGAACCGAGAAAGGAAATTTCAATGAAGGTTGAGAAAGAGGCTATTTTCTTGACAGAGGAACGCTACCTATTGGTTCTATCAGAATGGTTAAATGATCCAATGTAGTACAAATTTTGAATTGAATGTATTAGTTATCAATTAATAGTACGCACAGGAAGTCGGTTGTTTTAATATATGTTGTTGTGTGATGGCATGCTGTGTGCATGAATAAGTTCTCTAATCAGTAAAGCTATTTTTCGACTCTTAATTAAATGCCATGAGTGTGAATGATTTGTATGTATTACCGTAAGGAAGATAATCTTCTTTTATCACTCTATGAATGTAACTGATTTCATTTACACCATGTTGCAAGCGAAATTATCATGGTATTTTGCTCTGTGACACAGGTTTACATGTTTGACTGTACAGAAGGTTGTATTGAGATATATTGTGGGTCTCATATCAAAATACTGAACTTCTTCTGTTCCTGTTTCTAGATAAAGTGGTACACTGAAAACTTAATCTTTGGAAACAAACAAATGTTTCATAACCAAATATTTGGATAATCGAAATGGATGACTATGTAATTGCAAACAAAATGAATTGTTACTGTGATTAAAATAATCAGTGTGGTTACATCTGTGCCGACTGTGGATAAGTAACTATAAACAGTAAATTAGTGTTACATAGATTTCTCACCTGCAGCCATGTAACTCACATCACATGAGGCGACAACAACACAGTATTGTTGATATTGGTAGACTTTAACAAAATATCATTTGTATTATCAAAGGCATGCTTCTGCTAGTTACCAATGATTAATAACAGAGATGTGATTTACCTTCTGAATGATTTTTCCAGATGTAGTTCGTGATATGTATAAACAGTAAGCACTTTAAAAGTATAGCAGCGCCATCTGAGCGTGTATTAATCATGTTTCCATAAGATGTGCAACTTGTAAGTTACATTAAAGGTGAAACACGTTTTATGGCCATAAATGAATCCGCCAGAAAACGATTGGATAATAAGACTAAAGTTTGAAAGTTCTCAAATGACACTAATGACATTATATCAATGATTCTACATCATTAACTAATTTGCACAGAGTGTTCCACAAGTTGTGCAGAAGTAACGTTATGCTTTTGACATTACGCTGCACCTAACGTGATGTTTAGTCTTACAGGGTGATAGTACGTCGAACATTTAATGCCACGTAGTAATTTTCATTACTCTACAGGTTCACACTCTTTTCATTGTTATACAGTAAGCCTAGGCGACGATCTATAAATCACTAGGAGCTGACATTGGTATGTGCCTTTATTTGACTGTTAGAAAAATACAGGTAGATGCAAAATGATCCTCCACAAAGTAATTATTATTCTTTGAAAATAAACAATTATTCGAGTGAACAGTATTTACAAAAAAAAAAATAAAAAAAAGTATTTCAATGCTCCACTGTGGCAAGTGCATACACAGTACGTTCACTTCGATATAAAAAAGGAAAACTGTCTTTGTTTTAAAAGCGTTATTTTACAGTCAGTTATCCTAGAGTCAATGCAGCCAATATGCACAGACATAAATCACTGTAGTAACGTATAGTCACGTGAATTATTAATAAATAATAGCCATACAGCCACCTTCGGGCATACACAATAAACATATGAACACAGTAAGTTTTAATACTATTTATGTAAATATATGCACATAGAGAAAAGTAATAGTGTTGTTTTCAACAATTTTATCTCTAATCTCTTTAGTCATAATTCATTTGAAACTAGTTGGGCGCACTATTGTTCAGGAGGATGTACAAGAAACCTTTATTACGTTTCATTATTTTTACATACACAGGCGAATTAGAGAATGTACTCTTTAGGTCTCATCGCTGGCGATTCGGTGCCTTTAAGCTGTGACTTGGATATCACATCATAGCATTCGTTCTAATTCCACAACAAACTAACACAGAAAACTGCGAAAGGGCCACTCCTAGTTGTGACTTACTAAAGAGTTTTTCATATGTCGTTTTTCCATTTGATAAATTGGATAAGACATTCCAGTCTGTAACTAACTAATAACATTACGCAAATTTCATTTCCGTTTTCTAGGTTGGGATACACGAAGGACTGCAGATGAGGTGAGACATCAGTCAGCAAAATTATGGTCGGTGGGTTGCTACTTGGGGAAGCAGAAGTACAGCAGTGCAAGGATCATGGGCAGTAAGAAGTAAGTCGATCAGGCATTATAACAATAAAATGTACTGCTGTTTCTGAAAAATGATCTATGATTAACTAATAAGACCAGCCAAAAGAGATGCAAAAGAAGACCAAAATTTACATCAAAATTCTTGTACACATGAATTGTGTGTGTAACCTATTATGATTTACCTTAATTTCAAACTTAATATTTGTTAGCGCTAACAGTACTTTGTTCACACTGTTACATAAAAATGCTCAGGTGGTAGTGATTTTTCATTTATGCCCATATCTGCCACATTTACAAGCTGTAAGCAAGGCCATAGCGAGTCGATGCAGTTCACATACCGATTGCATTCTCTCAGTGTATAGTCGTCACAGCTGCAGCTCACCGCTCATGCGGAGTGTCTACAGTAGCCGCTTGGCCACTCAGTGCCGATGTCACGATTGCACTAGACACTAATTCTTGACAATGTTATTTATTCCGCGGGTGAGCCACGTACACTGTTCACACGGCGTGGGGTATTCAGTGTTCATTCAAATGATGGTTTGACGCTTCTGGACAAGAAACTGTTAAGCCTCAGGCTGGCGCCATGCTGTGGGTAATATGTTACATAATTTCCGACAATACGCAACTTAGTAAGTGCTAGTGATTGTCATTTGCTACTATATAATGTAGAGTTCCCTCCCAATGCACTGCCACAGCAGGATAGGCGCTCTTGCACAGTACACACACGTTGCTACAAAAACATGTTAGTCAATACTAAACGACAGAAGCATGTACCGTCACTTGCACGTGTTTCAGCGTCTGTTCTTAAACCTTCAACCATAGGCAGTGTACATTTAAATGATATCTCAAGCTAATGTCATTGAAATAGACCACTAGACCAGAATCATAGACAGATACAATAAGATACTTACATTAATGCAGCACTTGTCTCTATGTACACCAATATTTATTCAAATATATGAATCTTTTCCCTTCTAACAGACTGAAGTATGCACAAATTGACACTAAACCTGAGATAACGACAATCAAGTAACTTCTCCTTCATGCATACCCTTCATGAGATCTGCGGCAGTAGGCAGAGCACTAACATATTACTGCATAGGAAACTCATGGTACTAGGTAAGGACAGCAGCTGTAGACTCACACTGAATATAGAATATTTAGCTGTGATGGGAGAATAGGAAATGGTACGTCTTACATTTACACGAATGCAGTAAGTGCATCACAGATTGACATTTGACTTATACAGCTAAAGAATATGAGTCAACATATCACGCAAGGACAAAACTTATATATACATTGCTATATTACATACACCCCCCCCCCCCCATGAACCATGGACCTTGCCGTTGGTGGGGAGGCTTGCGTGCCTCAGCGATACAGATAGCCGTACCGTAGGTGCAACCACAACGGAGGGGTATCTGTTGAGAGGCCAGACAAACGTGTGGTTCCTGAAGAGGGGCAGCAGCCTTTTCAGTAGTTGCAAGGGCAACAGTCTGGATGATTGACTGATCTGGCCTTGTAACAATAACCAAAACGGCCTTGCTGTGCTGGTACTGCGAACGGCTGAAAGCAAGGGGAAACTACAGCCGTAATTTTTCCCGAGGGCATGCAGCTTTACTGTATGGTTAAATGATGATGGCGTCCTCTTGGGTAAAATATTCCGGAGGTAAAATAGTCCCCCATTCGGATCTCCGGGCGGGGACTACTCAAGAGGATGCCGTTATCAGGAGAAAGAAAACTGGCGTTCTACGGATCGGAGCTTGGAATGTCAGATCCCTTAATCGGGCAGGCAGGTTAGAAAATTTAAAAAGGGAAATGGATAGGTTGAAGTTAGATATAGTGGGAATTAGTGAAGTTCGGTGGCAGGAGGAACAAGACTTCTGGTCAGGTGACTACAGGGTTATAAACACAAAATCAAATAGGGGTAATGCAGGAGTAGGTTTAATAATGAATAGGAAAATAGGAATGCGGGTAAGCTACTACAAACAGCATAGTGAACGCATTATTGTGGCCAAGATAGATACGAAGCCCACACCTACTACAGTAGTACAAGTTTATATGCCAACTAGCTCTGCAGATGACGAAGAAATTGAAGAAATGTATGATGAAATAAAAGAAATTATTCAGATTGTGAAGGGAGACGAAAATTTAATAGTCATGGGTGACTGGAATTCGAGTGTAGGAAAAGGGAGAGAAGGAAACATAATAGGTGAATATGGATTGGGGGACAGAAATGAAAGAGGAAGCCGCCTGGTCGAATTTTGCACAGAGCACAACATAATCATAACTAACACTTGGTTTAAGAATCATGGAAGAAGGTTGTATACATGGAAGAACCCTGGAGATACTAAAAGGTATCAGATAGATTATATAATGGTAAGACAGAGATTTAGGAACCAGGTTTTAAATTGTAAGACATTTCCAGGGGCAGATGTGGACTCTGACCACAATCTACTGGTTATGACCTGTAGATTAAAACTGAAGAAACTGCAAAAAGGTGGGAATTTGAGATGGGACCTGGATAAACTAAAAGAACCGGAGGTTGTACAGAGATACAGGGAGAGCATAAGGGAGCAATTGACAGGAATGGGGGAAAGAAATACAGTAGAAGAAGAATGGGTAGCGTTGAGGGATGAAGTAGTGAAGGCAGCAGAGGATCAAGTAGGTAAAAAGACGAGGGCTAGTAGAAATCCTTGGGTAACAGAAGAAATATTGAATTTAATTGATGAAAGGAGAAAATATAAAAATGCAGTAAGTGAAACAGGCAAAAAGGAATACAAACGTCTCAAAAATGAGATCGACAGGAAGTGTAAAATGGCTAAGCAGGGATGGCTAGAGGACAAATGTAAGGATGTAGAGGCCTATCTCACTAGGGGTAAGATAGATACCGCCTACAGGAAAATTAAAGAGACCTTTGGAGATAAGAGAACGACTTGTATGAATATCAAGAGCTCAGATGGAAACCCAGTTCTAAGCAAAGAAGGGAAGGCAGAAAGGTGGAAGGAGTATATAGAGGGTCTATACAAGGGCGATGTACTTGAGGACAATATTATGGAAATGGAAGAGGATGTAGATGATGATGAAATGGGAGATATGATACTGCGTGAAGAGTTTGACAGAGCACTGAAAGACCTGAGTCGAAACAAGGCCCCCGGAGTAGACAATATTCCATTGGAACTACTGACGGCCGTGGGAGAGCCAGTCCTGACAAAACTCTACCATCTGGTGAGCAAGATGTATGAAACAGGCGAAATACCCTCGGACTTCAAGAAGAATATAATAATTCCAATCCCAAAGAAAGCAGGTGTTGACAGATGTGAAAATTACCGAACTATCAGCTTAATAAGTCACAGCTGCAAAATACTAACACGAATTCTTTACAGACGAATGGAAAAACTGGTAGAGGCCAACCTCGGGGAAGATCAGTTTGGATTCCGTAGAAACACTGGAACACGTGAGGCAATACTGACCTTACGACGTATCTTAGAAGAAAGATTAAGGAAAGGCAAACCTACGTTTCTAGCATTTGTAGACTTAGAGAAAGCTTTTGACAATGTTGACTGGAATACTCTCTTTCAAATTCTAAAGGTGGCAGGGGTAAAATACAGGGAGCGAAAGGCTATTTACAATTTGTACAGAAACCAGATGGCAGTTATAAGAGTCGAGGGACATGAAAGGGAAGCAGTGGTTGGGAAGGGAGTAAGACAGGGTTGTAGCCTCTCCCCGATGTTGTTCAATCTGTATATCGAGCAAGCAGTAAAGGAAACAAAAGAAAAATTCGGAGTAGGTATTAAAATTCATGGAGAAGAAATAAAAACTTTGAGGTTCGCCGATGACATTGTAATTCTGTCAGAGACAGCAAAGGACTTGGAAGAGCAGTTGAATAGAATGCACAGTGTCTTGAAAGGAGGATATAAGATGAACATCAACAAAAGCAAAACAAGGATAATGGAATGTAGTCTAATTAAGTCGGGTGATGCTGAGGGAATTAGATTAGGAAATGAGGCACTTAAAGTAGTAAAGGAGTTTTGCTATTTGGGGAGCAAAATAACTGATGATGGTCGAAGTAGAGAGGATATAAAATGTAGGCTGGCAATGGCAAGGAAAGCGTTTCTGAAGAAGAGAAATTTGTTAACATCCAGTATTGATTTAAGTGTCAGGAAGTCATTTCTGAAAGTATTCGTATGGAGTGTAGCCATGTATGGAAGTGAAACATGGACGATAAATAGTTTAGACAAGAAGAGAATAGAAGCTTTCGAAATGTGGTGCTACAGAAGAATGCTGAAGATTAGATGGGTAGATCACGTAACTAATGAGGAAGTATTGAATAGGATTGGGGAGGAGAGAAGTTTGTGGCACAACCTGACCAGAAGAAGGGATCGGTTGGTAGGACATGTTCTGAGGCATCAAGGGATCACCAATTTAGTATTGGAGGGCAGCGTGGAGGGTAAAAATCGTAGAGGGAGACCAAGAGATGAATACACTAAGCAGATTCAGAAGGATGTAGGTTGCAGTAGGTACTGGGAGATGAAAAAGCTTGCACAGGATAGAGTAGCATGGAGAGCTGCATCAAACCAGTCTCAGGACTGAAGACCACAACAACAACAATTACATACACACATTGTTTCTGTAAGTTCTGAGACTACCGATGGTAAAGTTGAGGGTCTTGACATGCGTGCAGAGCTTATTTTCTCCAATGACTGCTGGGAACTGTGACCAAGCAACACTATAGATTCCATGGCAAAATGTTTTGTGCAGTTACACATCGAGTTTGCACTCGTATTCTTGAATTATTCCGGGATTTCCGTTGAAGATTGTCGAGTACGACTATAATAAGTGTCGTAGCACTGTTCGCTCAAGGGTATGGATTCCTTTAATATGAAGAAGCAAGTTTCTACTCCGATTCTGCTCGTAATACGGTTGATGGTTTCATCCACGTTTCGAAACTTTACAAAATGACCAAGCTTGATGTCGTAATCAAATCGACAGTAATGTCAGAACCACTTATTTCAGCATGCAGTTTACCAACAGAGAGGTCAAGTGCGGCATCCCTTTCGCCCAGAAAATTAATACCGTCAGTGAATTCGATGGTAACGACATCCACCATGAGGAATCGGAATGATACACACGTTTCCCCTAATTCGATTTCTAGCAGAGCATGCCGTGTAACTGGTTTATGTCTGCTGCTAAAAGCTTCTAGAATCTTGCTGCCAGTAACGGGGAAGTATACTGACACAATTTTGTGCAGTGGTAGGAGTAAGTGCCATCAATAATATACTAGAAATACTGAAAGGTGTGGCATGATTTATAGAGTGGGATGCATTGGAAACAAATTTTTGTACATTTTTCATGAATAACTTTAAAAACGTGATCTCTAGAGAAAACGTATCCCAGTACAAAATTAAGCTACATTCAGTGCCCTGTTTTTTTTTTGTTTTTTTTTCTCTAGGACTAATAGATGTAAGAAAAGAGCGAGAAAATACTGAAGCTCCCGTGTGACACGCATGTGGTAAAGGTAATTTTTGTGAGCCAATGTTTCTTGAGTTGATGTACAATAAGTGTCCTCTACACCTGTGCTAAGTTGTAAGCAGTTATTGTTTACATCCTGTATAAGGTGTAAAGTGTTTTCTGCGTTAGTGCAGTGTTCTGAAGAACTTATTTTTCTTCATTTTATATCTTTTAATGTCTTCCTTGAATCCGACCTGGTACAGATCACAAACACACGAGCGGTACTCAAGAATATGTCGCACCAGTGTCTTACAGTATATGCGGTCTCCTTTTCGGTGAACCATTCATTCCTGAAATTCTTCCAGTTAATCGAAGTCGACGATTCGCCTTCCCTCCCACAGTCTTTGATGTGTTGGCAAATGTGCCAACACCTTGTAGATAGAGGCGGCCGAAATCTAACGCAGACGGGCGTGAATTCTGGAACAGGATAGGTAGTGAATTCTCATAAGAAAAGTATGCAGCTCCTCGAATACTTAACTTTTATTTATCCTTGTTGTGAATACAGCATTCTGGATGAGACATGTCATACGATAACTATCAAACTATGTAAGGCTAATGGCGCCTTGCTAGGTCGTAGCCATGGACTTAGCTGAAGGCTATTCTAACTGTCTCTCGGCAAATGAGAGAAAGGCTTCGTCAGTGTAGTCGCTAGCAAAGTCGTCGTACAACTGGGGCGAGTGCTATTCCGTATCTCGAGACCTGCCTTGTGGTGGCGCTCGGTCTGCGATCACACAGTGGCGACACGCGGGTCCGACATGTACTAAATGGACCGCGGCCGATTTAAGCTACCACCTAGCAAGTTTGGTGTCTGGCGGTGACACCACAGTCTTCACATGGTCTTTTCATCCCATACGTTAAGCCCAGATACGTAAACGACTTTCCCGTGCTAAGCAGGACCCTAGTAATACAGTAGCCGAACATCACAGATTTGATCTTCTTCCTCATCCCCGTTAACTTGCATTTTTCCACATTTAGGGCTAAGTGCCATTCATCACACCAACTGGAAATCTTGTCTACGTATTCTTGTATTTTCCTACAGTCACTCAACTTCGACACCTTAGCGAACACCAGAGCATCATCAGCAAACATTTATGCACATAGAGAACAACAGCAGTCCTATGACACTTCCCTCGGGCACTCGTGGCGAAACCCTTGTCTCTGATGAACACTCGCCGTAGAGGACAACATACTGGGTCCGATACCCTTGTCTCTGATGAACACTCGCCGTAGAGGACAACATACATGGTTCGATGCCCTTGTCTCTGATGAACACTCGCCGTAGAGGACAACATACTGGGTTCGATACCCTTGTCTCTGATGAACACTTGCCGTAGAGGACAACATAGTGGGTTCTGTTACTTCGAGCCACTCTCATACATGTTAACTTATTCCATATGCTCGTACCTGCAGCATGCAATGCGGCACCGTGTCATATGCTTTCCGGAAATCAATACACATGCAGTTTGCCTGTTGCAGTTCGGAGTATATCAGGTGACAAAAGGGCAAGCCATGTTTCGTACGAGGATGCTTCCTAAAACCATACACATTCGTGAAGCTTCCTAGTCTCAAGAACGTTTATTGTGTTCGAAGTGACAATATGTTCAAGGATTCTGCAACAAACAGAAGTTAGGGATATTGGTCGGTAATTTTGTGGGTCCGATCTTTTACGTTTCTTATATACTGGAGTCACTGGTGCGTTTTTCCAGTCGCTTGAGCCATTGTGCTGGGCGAGACAATCACGATAAATGCAACCTAGGTTACGAAATTCTTTAAAATATATGTACCTGTCTCTGGGCTTATGGACTGGCTCATGTTTCTGTATTATGTAGCGTTCCTCTACCAGTAAGTCACTGTTCAAGCCACTGATGTGTCGAAACTCTTCGTAAAGAGTTGACGCAGCTATTTTATGCGCGTCCATTTTCGTGATGTTGGACATGGAAGACAAGACTAGACTAATTAATACAGGTACAGAGTGTAAGGAGTTAGGAAGTACTGCTGTTTTTTGAATCTTGACATAGTGATATTGTACACCTTACTCATAACTCGGTTCTGGAATTTTCGAAGCTGAGCGCGCTTTTTCTCTGGCGGAAGCATTGCCTTGCTATACAACGTCAACAGTACCCAATCAGTGTTTATCACGCGCAGTCAGAGTCATTGTTGAGTCATGTCTGGTGCGGCCACACTCAGCCACCATGAAAGTATTACGTCAGATCATAGAGTGAAAGTGATTTATAATTCCATTTATACGAAGAAAGCCGCATCAGATTACTTATGTATTTTTTGTTTGAAACGGCACCGTGTTGTTAACTTCCGCAGGCATAAAACAGTGCTAATAGTACGTAACTGAAAAATGCTTCCAAGACGAGTGATTACCCTTTACATTATTGTGGATATGCAATAAATCAATGCTTAATTCAGAATAAATGTGAAACAAGCTGACTGTTAATGCAAGAATAGATACAATAAGGTACTGTTACGGAGTGTGTTACGTGGTAAACGATAATAATACGAAGGATTATTAGTTTTGACTGCTATTATCTCAAACTGTGTTCTCTGTTCTGTAACTAAGGAACTTTAATATTTTAAAAGCATCAGAGACACGTGTTCGTATATTAGGCATATGGTCAGGTTCATTTAGAAACTATGTGTGTTCTGTCTCTAAACATCCCATGCCCAGTAGCCATAAAATTAAAAGATATCGAAGTAGGAGGAGCCTTACAGTTGTTACGAGACTGGAACTCGACTTACTACAAGATTTATTTAAGGAATAATTATTCCCGAACTTCCTCTACGAATGGAAATGGAAAAGGTCTAGTAAGTGACACAGTGCAAACTACCATATGCCATGCACTTCACGGTGATTTACGCAATCTAGCTGTAGGTCTTACTGATATATTAGACTTCTGTATGATTTGATACCACCCACTAATGTGTCAAATAACATTTTTCTTCGTCACATGCAGAAATATTTTCAGTAGACCATCTCCTGCCTGTTCGTAATTAAGATAACAGCCTGTCGGGAACCGGTGCCAAACTTCCGCACCGAGCTCACGTATTAATTCGAGCGTTTGCCACTGGGAGTTAAGGCGGAACTCCTCTGCATTCACCTGCTGCCGACAGCAGGGAGAACCGTGCTCATATTTCTCTCGCTCTGCCCGGCGTCGTATTCCACTCGCAAAAGGGAAGCCCGCCGAACCGAGGAGGATTGCCCCGTGTGCCGCTACGCTGAAGGCACCTATTGTACTCCTGCAGCCGTTACTTGCCAGTGGAGTCTCGCCGTAACCAGCCGTCTATATGAGCCGTAAGAGGATTTAGAATTCCGACTGAAATTAATTTCACTGCAGCTGTGGATGAAGTAGCTTCTAACTGCTGTGTAAATCTCATACACTGCCTCACAAAAAGGGACGCACCAAAAAGTGAAGGAACGATGCAGGCACTCGTTTGGGAAGGGTGTCCCAAATGTTGTATCCTCTGCTGTGTCGATCGGCGCACAAGTGCTGTAACAGTTCATGTCAGAGAGGTCACAGTTATTAGTAATTGAGGGAAAGTTATCGAGTAAAAAAGAAGTTATTTACGGCGTTCCCCAAGGTAGTGTTACAGGCTCTCTGCTGTTCTATGTCTTTATAAAAGACTTAGGAGACAGTAGCCCATGGTTGGTTGCTTTGTGGGATTGAAGGGACCAGATTACTAGGGCCATCAGGCCCTTTTTCCATGAACTTGAAACCCCCACAAGAAATAAAAACAAACAATGGAGATGACAAAAGACGACACAGGACAAGGAAGACACAGACAGATACCAGACAAAAGGAATTAAAATCACATCGAGTGTGACAGTGGTTGGCCCACCATAGAAACAATAAAAAAGGAAAACCCAACCACCAAGAAACGTTCTTAAAACTCCAGTCTAAAATCGTCGGCCAAAGCCAGACTCATCACAAAAAAAAAGGACAAACACTTAGATCAAGCGATAAAAACCCCTGCAGGAATAAAACTCAAAACTGAATCTGCCATCGCAACGTCATCTGATAAAAATGCAGGAAGCGTATCAGGCAGCACAAATGTCTGCCTGAGTGTAGTTAAAAGCATGTAGTCCAACAAAATGTGGACCACAGTCAAAGCTGACCCGCAGCGACATAAAGGTGGGTCCCCGCGGCGCAATAAATAGCTGTGCGTTATCCAGGTGTGGCCAATGCGCAGCCGGAAAAGGACAATAGAGTCCTTGCGAGAGACCCGTAAGGTGGTGCGCCACGCACCGGTAGCCTCCTTATGGCCCGAAGTTTGTTGGGTGAAGGCAGGGCGCGCCATTCTTCACCCCAGGTGCGAAGTACCTTCTGCCGCAAAACTGACCTGAGGTCACTCTCCGAAAGATCAATCTCCAAGGCTGGTGCACCGACAGCTTGATTGGCCAGCGTGTCAACACGTTCATTTTCCGGCATGCCTACATGACTCGGGGTCCACACAAAGATTACAGAGCGGCCGCAATGGTCAAGAGTATGGAGGGACTCCGGGATAGCCATCACCAGACGAGAGCGAGGGGAACACTGATGCAAAAATTGGCAATTCTCCCTAATTAACGAAAAGTTTTAGGTCATTCACATGAATGCTAAAAGAAATCAGTTAAACTTCGGTTACACAACAAATCACCCAAATATAAAGGCTGTAAATTCAAATAAATACCTTGGAATTACAACTACGAACAATTTGAATTGGAAAGAGCACATAGTAAAAGTTTGTAGAGAAAGCCAACCAAAGACAGGGTTTTATTCTCAGAACACTTAGAAAATGCAACAGATCTACTAAAGAGACTACCTACCCAACGCTTGTCAGTCATCTTTTGGAGCACTGCTGCGCGGTCTGGAGTCCTTATCAGATAGGATTAACGGAATACATCGAGAAATTTCAAAGAAAGTAGCACGTTTTGTACTATCGTGAAACAGGGGAGAGTATGTCACTGGCATGATATATGATTTGGGGTGGGCATCACTAAAACAAAGGCGATTTTTGGTGCGGTAGAATCTTCTCACGAAATTTCAATCACGAACTTTTGTTGAGGGAGGAACCAGCATAATAATAACATAGGGGTAATCAGAACTCGTCCGGAAAGATATAGGTGTTCGTTTATTTCCGAGCGGCGTTCGGGATTCGAATAATAGAGAATTATTGTCAAGGTGGTTCGATGAAACCTCTGCCAGACACTTAAGTGTTATTTGCAGAGTATCATGTAGATGATACTCGCACTGGGAGGAACTTGACATACGAGCTGGTCCCACACAACTTCATCAGTCGCTAGTGGCGCAAGTTTTATCACCAAGACCATTGACCATCTGCCCATTTGTCTGGGCCCACTTTGATACTGTTGGTCCATATCCCAGTTCGAAACAGCTCGCTGTCACACTCCATGTCGGAAGGTAATGTACGTGGTTTGGGTCAAATTTCTGACACTGAGGACGTTTCACTTAAAATACTCCTCAATAACGGCTTTCAGTTTAGACATCAGTCGTCTCAACTTGTAACAGGTTATTACGCATTTACTGAGAGTTTATAGCTTCACCAATTGAACTGTTAAGCTGAGCATATGGCGATTATTATAAGGAAAGGAAACAAAAGCTGCTGGCCGAGCAAAACAAACAGATGAGTGTCATTTCGAGCACATGCAGGGCCATACCAGGATATGTGAGGAGCTCATCTGACCTCATGCACGGACCAACGATCGACGCAGTCTCTTTTCCGCCTTGTGCAGACAACACCCAAAGAGATGGCTGCAGACTTGGTGCGTCGCCAGCAACACAATGTAGGACCAGCTAAATCCGAGTGTCTGTATGGGCTTGCTCGACTGTGACCCTTAGTGTGTTCTGCAGTGTAAGGGGATGTTTCTGGGATCACCATATATAGCAAATTCGTTCCAGATGGCACCCAGTGCCCACGCCACCATTGCCATTCACCTGGATACGGAGTCTCAGCAACTGTCACCTCGGCAGCACCTGCCGCCATTGAATTAGGGATTACTCAAGTGTCCCACACACGGAGAGCCCCGAGTTACACCCAGAGAAGAGTTATGTTCAGTCATCTTTCTACCGCAGACAGTATTGAGAAAGCCATCCCTCCACTGAAGCAACATCTCTTTGCGGCGACCTCCACAGACGAAATCACACACCCATCCACCTATCACCCCGTCCCCAAAGTTGGGTCATCAACGAGTGCAGACACTATGACAGCAGAAATAGTGATATCCCATCCTCCAAGAATGAACCAGAGCAGATTGCAGCTTTTGTGTCCAAAGACGCCGTCCAAATGAGGAGATTGTTGTTGCAGCCTACAGTGAAAGGATAGCGATGGAGAACAGGTGATCTGCCTAAAAAGCGGGAAGCCTTCCACATGCGCGAGGCCCCAACTGAAGAACACACTCCCATAGTTCTCTAGGGATATGAACTTAATACGCAGCAGACTCAGTCTGACTGTGGGTGGTACTCAGACTGGTTCACTCAGGATATTTGCTTTGGGGTTTATATTACTGAGTGTTGTACAAGTACGTGGGGCTTTACAGGAACAACAGCATAAAAAAGACTTATATTATAAATTAGCTTTAAGATTGAGATTTTCATTCTGCAGCGGAGTGTACGCTGGTACGAAACTTCCTGGTAGATTAAAACTGTGCGCCAGACCAAGAGTCGAACTCGGGACCTCAGCTTTTCGCGGGCAAGTGCCCTACCAACTGAGCTACCCAAGCACGACTCATGCCCCCTCCTCACAGCTTTACTTCTGCCAGTACCTCGACTCCCACCGTGCAAACTTTACAGAAGCTCTCCTGCAAACCTTGCAGTTTGGAAGGTGGGAGGCGAGGTACTGGCCAAAGTAAAGCTGTGAGGAGGGGGCGTGAGTCGTGCTTGGGTAGCTCTGTTGGTAGGGCACTTGCCTGCGAAAGGCAAAGGTCCCGAGTTCGAGTCTGGGTTTGGCACACAGTTTTAATCTAGCTTTAAGATGATTGTGTTACAATGCCAACTTACATGAAGCACTGGCGCTAAAACCCTCTAACAACACTTGAATTCACTGACCTGTCACTGGAATCCTGTGTTCCATAATGAACTAACAAGCCCAACAATGCTTCGCAATTCCTAACTATGCTAGGAACTAGCATACTCATCGTAAAGTAATGTATCCGTCCCTGTCATTTCCTGACTCCTCTCTCTATATATATAATCCCTCTCTTCTCCGTCCTTCTAGCTTCTTAATCCTCTTTCTGACCTTGAGCCTTGTTTGTTGTAATTGTAAAAGGAAGCTTAATTGTGAACTGAAATCGCCTAAAATGAATCGAGTCAGTGGTGTAGGGTTGTGGGAGAGACCTATCCAGATATTGGATTTTTGAGGGAAGTAGCTTCAATGGCAGTATTTAGCGAAGTTTAAACCTGAGAATGGGTAGAATCGCCGAGTTTCGCACAATTCAGATTCCGTTGTAGAATTCTAATCATAAGCCGATACACGATAAACACACCTTTCGTGTTTTTGTAGGATTGACAGCGAGGAAGAAAATGAAACAGCACGTTGTTGCATACACAGTTTATGTTTGAAATTATAAACAGGGAGAAAGAAAAATGGCTCTGAGCACTATGGGACTTAACATCAATGGCTATCAGTCCCCTAGAACTTAGAACTACTTAAACCTAACTAACCTAAGGACATCACCCAACACTCAGTCATCACAAGGCAAAGAAAATCCCTGACCCCGCTGGGAATCGAACCCGGGAACCCGGGGGCGGGAAGCGAGAACGCTACCGCACGACCATGAGCTGCGGACAGGTAGAAAGAATATACAGCGTCTTTCTCAGATGAATGTAGAAAATGAGGGGGCTGGTAGAGTGGATAATAACATGCTTGTTTCACACAGCAACTCACGATCACATCCCTTAGTGTATGGCGATAGGCGGCGTTGAACAGCGTCGAGCGGCGCCAAGAGAATAGGCACACATACCATCCGAGCCAGGTTTGCGGGGCAAATATTTCAATGTATTTGTGACATCTAGGTGAAACAGACGCCGGGTTGAAGTTTTATGACCTTAATATGCAGACGCTATAGTTTACATACTTGCAGCTGTTCCAGGCCAGACAATACTACGGGTTTTCCGCCTTTTAGCGAGACGTGAACGCAATGCTTTTCGCTGTGCAGATGCATGTGAGCTATGCTCACTCCAAACTATGGGTTTTCTTGAACTTGGCTGTTTATCTGTGTCTGGTTTCACGCTGTCGCTGCGGTTATGCCGTGGTTCTTCCTTCTTCTAATGTGTGGCAGCAGCGATGTGTATCGATACTTGGACCGTGTACCATCTTTGATCATTTGCATATAATTTCTGGCTATGTGGTCTGTGGGAGTCGGTCGGCTGGTGCGGACCAGGGAGTATCTCCATGCGGTGCAGTCGGCTGGGTCTTCTGGCGGTCCCTGCGCAGTGTGGGAGTGTGTGTGTGTGTGTGTGTGTGTGTGTGTGTGTGTGGAGCTGTCCGACCGCTACGAGCTTCGTCGCTTACCGATCCAGGACGTCAAAGTTGAGGGGTGTGTTAAGTACCCAAGTCACGTCCGTTCATGTTGTGCAGTTCGTTTCGGTGCTTCTACGTTGGGGAGCTTTTCCTCTGAGCAACACAGAGTGTTTGCAGAGATGAAATCGAGACGACGTGCAGTGGAATTAACTATATTGGTTCACTACAATTCAAGTGCACCGGCGGAATATTCTGCCTTGTGGCCGTTATTGTTCCGGTCACCTGCCCTGGCCACTAACGTAATTTCAGGCAGCGTCCTTTCTACACCTGTTGTCCCTGTCCGAGATGTTGTGTTGTTTTGAAAGCTTAATACATATTCCATTGTGGATAATAAAGTCTGTAACATTTTGTATATGAGTTCTCATGTACCGATTGGTGGGATGCAAGTCGATTTGTCGGTCGGTCCGTGTCTGTCCCTTGGTTGGGTTACCGACGGATCAAATGTAGTTGGGCTCACTACCTGTCTCACCTAAGTGAACGAGGGCAGACCGACCTACTGCAGGCTTCTGAGTGCCGTTGTTTTTATTGTCTTTCACACCGGTGTTTAATTGTCTGATTATAATATATCATAGCCAATGATTTAAAAAATTCTTGGTTTTACTGTGTTTTATGAAAATTAAAGGCCTTCAGCCGCGTGTAAGTAAGTTTGAATTTCGGCGTGTGGATATTTGCCGAAAGGTTATTGTCGTTGTCTTTTATTTTAGTGCGATTTCATGCCCTGGAAACTTAAGGCTTATGATTACAGTTTTTTAAAATTTTTTTAAAAATTAATATTGTTCCTTCAACCGCTTGGAACCTTATCCTTAAAATTACCTTTCAAGCTTAAACATTGCAGCCATTCTGCTCTTAAATGTTTATGGTATTTCTGAATTTTGGAAAGTCAGTTGTGTGCCTTCAGCCGCCAAAAAACCATATTCTTAAAATTACCCTTCAAGAAAAAACATTGCGGCCTTCTGCCATTGAAAGACTTAAAAATTTTATTGTGGGCTTTCAGCTGTTTGTGTTGGATCTTGTTTGTTTGTCTATCCTCTTTTGCCTTGAGGCCTTCATGCTAGTTATGATATATACCTAATATTTTAGTCATTTTATTTGCTGTTTGGACTGCATTTTTATCTTGCTGATTTTTAGGATATCAGTTTTTGGAGGACTTCAGCCATGAAAGAATTGCATTTTGAAACTCGAAGTTGTAAAGTTTCAGCTATGTGCCGTTTTGGTTTAAAGGTGTTATTAAATTACTAAAAATTACAATTTTGAGTGAAACTGACTATAAAATAAATAAATAAATAAATAAAATATTACTTGTTAATTATATATGATAGTGATTGGTTATAATTAATATTTGCTTATCTGGAACGTGGACGTTTAATTATTTGGTATCGGACAATGGCTTTTTCGTAAGTGCAATGTCATTCGTAGTTGACCGTGAAATAAGACTCAAATAATCGGACTTAGTATTTAAATCGTTTCCAAAGACTGCTGCGGTAGGTGCGGGCTCAATATCTAAATCTCAATATTAGAATAATTTGCCAGCCATGTCAATACGTCGTACAGAGGTGACTGTCTACTAAACACAAAAAGTTTACACAGTTAGTTAAATCAGATTTATTCAACGAATAAGCCTACAGTTAAATAATTCAACCTACTTTCATAAATATAGAATCTTTACAGGGTCGAGTGTCTAGTGAGATTGCAACACGCAGTGTTCTTATATAACATCAAAAATGGCGGTCTGCCAGTTAATAAAATATACGTGCTTCCAGCCGCAGCTATTCTACAAGACCTCTTCCTTCTTAAAGAAACATAAGAGTGTCATAATTGTATTTTGTTTTATCCGCAGCATAGCGCTGTAGTTCTGTTCCATAGGCTTTATTGATTTGTCAGAGATTAATTATTTAATTAAGATTTCGCGTTTCGGAGGAAACTCACGCACGGCATGCAAATGTGCGTTTATATGACCGACACCTTATTTGGCCCTTTTCACAACCTAATCACCTGTTCTGCCCTGCGCGTTTAGCGGGCGTATCAGCCTGTTTGATAGATGTTGCAGAGAAGGCAGCAACTGTGCCCAGTGCGTAGTCTGGTTTCCCCCGCGCCAGTTTTTCATCAAGCGTGGACACTCTTGTGCCTGTATGGAACGAACAGGAAATAGATGGCTATTCTTGGAAGGAAAGGCCAGACATTCACTGTGTTTGTGGGGTAACGGATGGAAATCCTCAAGCCACCAACATTTGTACTTTTGGGGATTTTCAAATCGTCGAGTGACAGACCCACGCACATATACTGTCACCCACAGGTCCCTACGAGAGACAGGTTCACTTGACGTAAGTTTCCAACCCGTACGTTCTCGTAATGGCACATGTGCATTTAGGGCCTACTTGCAAACCCGAAGTATTCGTTTTGTGTTACGGGTGCGAAGGTCTCACGGCGGTGTACACAGCACAGCATGTGCACCAGGGCATGAATAGTAGCTGCTAGCGCTGTTGGAAAATACATACCCAACAATCTCGCGGTGTGGTGCACGGGAAATGGGTGTAAGTCATTCAAAATTTAGGTGTGTGTGGTATGGAGACGATCTGCACCTCTGCCGCCTTCAGAAGGTTCAAGCCCTTAACCAAGACGAGTTCCCACGTCGAACTAAGTTGTGCCAGTATTTTTGCAAAGGTGTGCCGTTGAATCGGACTTCCTGAACAGTGCAATTTTTACGGATGAGGCATCCTTTGCACTAGAGGGTATGTTCAACAGCTACGATCAAAACGTATGGGCGCAGGAAAGTCCGCTCGCCGTCTCTGTTCGTGGTCACCAAGATCGCTTCACTGTCATCATTTGGGCCGGCGTGGTAGCTGATAATATAACCGGTCCGTACATGTTCCCTCGGCGACTGAACGCAAACAGTTACTCAATATTCTTACGAGAAACTTTGCCAGAGTTGTTGGAACATGTTCCACTCAGTGTGCGTCCGCGAATGTGGTACCAACACGATGTCGCACCTGCGCACTTCGCACATGCTGTGTGAATGCATTTGGATGAAACCTTTGGTGAGGACTGGATAAGGCACTGTGGGCCGGTGGCATGGTCTGCACTTACCCTCCACTTGCCGCCCACTGAGTTTTTCTTCTGGGGTCACCCAAACACTATAGTCTGTGAAACACTCACTTAGACTCATGAAGAGCTGATTGCGCTCATTATCGCGGTCGAAGTCTACGTTCCAGCCTAATGTAAATCGGTGACAAACTTTTCCAGATGTTTGGTAACAATGTCAAACGACGTCATGTCCTTATATAGTAATCTAGCATAGATAACACTCAACGGATTGCAACTCATTGACGCAGAGTGAAGTACATATTGGTGTAGAGCTTCTGCTTATAGAGAAAGCTTTAAGAAGAAAGACTAGTACGGAAATTTCAATTGGGCTACACCAAGGAATTACTTCTGTCACTTTATCGGAAAGTGTCCTCTTATACACTAAAGGTACGTTCTTACCAACAGTTGGTTTATACTCACGTTCATTTGTGGTCTTTTGTTTCTTCTTCACTGATCGCTATGTGAACTGTCTAACTTCCAGCACTGAAGATGACCATTATGTTATCAAAAATCGATTTTGTTTTTAACAAATCATGAAAATAACGGCCAATGCTGACCTTCCTTCTAATTTTATTTATCATATGGTCGTTGCGCACACAGCACTCTATGAAGTCACTAGTCAATAAGGGTCATCTTACTCCCTGCTCAATGGCCCGGATCCTTACGGCGTGTGACAGTTGTGTGGACGCGCGGAGTAGCCGCGTGGTTTGAGGCGCCCTGTCACGGCATGCGCGGCCCCTCCCGCCGGAGGTTCGAGTCCTTCGTCGGGCATGGGCGTGTGTGTTGTTCTTAACATAAGTTAGTTTATGTAGTGTGTAAGTCTAGGTACCAATGACCTCAGCAGTTTCGTCGCTTAGGGATTCACACACACACACACACACACACACACACACACACAGGCGCGCTGACACACACACAAACAGTTGTGTCTTAAATCTCGCTGTTTAGTGAACATGCCCCTAATGAGTAGATGTTTGTGTATCGTTATGTCCGATTTACATGCTGATGGCACACAGCCTACTTCACTCGAATGGCACCAAGCTGGTAGCCTGGCTTAGCAACCTCGTCTGCTGGATGGATTGCCATCAATTGTACCAAACGCCGTCCCTTCATGACCCGCTGTGGATAGGCTTGCTATGTAATTTGGGAGACTAGTGCAAAGGCGGGAAGTTCACGCCATCGCCTATCTACCATATTCCGACCAAATAGCGACACCGAGTTTTGAACTGGCTACCTCCGAGCTGCCCCATGGCTGTGGAGGCGGGTAAAAGTTATGCAATTCTTGTTTAATTCACTTTTTCAAACGTTTCATCCTTTCCTACCTCCTGGAAAGAAGGACACTATAGTCGAACTGCAGACGCACAGTGACTGTTTTGGAAGTAACTTATTACCTGGCGGAACTAAAGTAATGTCTAATCAAAATTACCGGTTCCAGACGTCACAGGTACTCAGATCATACAAAAAAAAAAAAAAAAAAAAAAAAGAAATTCCTATACAGTCCCACCACCGCAGAAGCCACATTATCTTGGAAATAATTTGGTTTTAGTTGATATCTTTTCTATTGCGGGATGTGGGGGTGGGGGGGGGGGGCAGGAGTCCTCTAGTGAGAACTTCTGACATCTACATTTGGCGAATTGTTGCTGATACTGACATAAGCTGTTAAAGCGAATGCCTGCAGACACGCTAGCCGTAAATGACAAGCTACGCGAGATACGCTTTTGAGCGTAGGCTTCAGCTGCAGACCTTGGCTTTTCCCCTGACCCTCGATAGCCGTTCACAATGGAGCGCACGTCATTACCTTCCTGCACCCCTTCTCCCCACTCGTAAACAAACCGTCTGCGAATATGAGAGCCAGGCTGTTTTGTGCACTCTATACTGTGCCGCCGGAGCGTCTCTTTTCAGCAGCACGTGTCACTTTTCCGATAGTGTCGAGAACCTTTTATGTAAGCACTAGGATGCAGATAAATTTTCATTTTCAGCTTTTAGAAAGGTTTTTTCAAAGCTCTGGTTTTGTTCATAGTGCTGCAAACCGCAGCTTTGCTTATCTCTACCAGTAGCTCATGCATAATATTTTCATTTCAACGTGATAATCCCTATTATTTCGGCCATCCTCTCTGTCATTTGCCCCGAGCGGGAATAGCAAAATATTTAAAATAATTTGGTATTTGTAGCATAATCGAGATGGAAACCTTCGTTATTAACACCCATAAGGGCCCTTGCTGTAACTGTTTCTTAATAGTAATGTATATCGCCAGTTGGAAGTACACTAAAAGGCAAAAAAAAGACACACCACTAAGAAATTATCCGAATGTGACGGAAATGGGGAGATGTGAGGTACAGTACAGAAAACAAGTGACTGCAATGTGAGAAAAATTGAGTGGTTTATTCAAGAGAAAGAGCCTCACAAATTGAACAAGTCAGTACGCGTTGTTCCACCACTGGTCCTCTTACAAGCAGTTATTCGGTTTGGCATTGACTGATGGATTTGCTGCATGTACTGCTGAGCGATTTTAAGCCAAATTATTTCTAGTTGGCCCGTTAGATCGTCAAAATTCGCAGATGGTTGGAGGACCCAGCCCACAAAACCCCAAACGTTCTCAGCTGGAGACAGTTCCGGAGACCTTGCTGGCCAAGGTAGGTTTCAGCAAGCACGAAGAAACTCTCCCCCGTATGCGGACGGGGTTTATCTTGCTAAAATATAGGCGCAGAATTGCTTCCCATGAAAGGCAACAAAATGGGGTGCAGAATATCGTGGACATACTGCTCTTCTGGAAGGGCCGCAGATGACAACCAAAGAGTGCTGCTATGAAATGAAGTGCCCCTTTCCCCGCCCCCCAGACCATCACTCCTGGGTGTCGGGCCATGTGGCTGGTGACAGAATGGGATCCCACCGTTGTCTAAGGCGTCTGCAGATGCTTCTTCACTCTTCGTTGGGGCCTGGTATCTCACTGATTGGAGTAGGTCTTCAGCGATGAGGAACACTTCGAATGGAGCCCAATGATCGGCAAAGATATGCGTCACTGCGCCCTGGACAGCGGTGTGATACCAATTTGACTGTCACCGCTCACGACAAGCTTTCCCGGACTTACATTTCAGAAAAATAATGCCCGCCAGCTCACGGTGAGAATGTCTATTGCTTGTCTTAGTGCTTTCCATACCCTACCTTGGCCAGCAACGTTGCCATATTGAGAAATCGTGAATCAGTATGTGGAGGACCCTACAGCCAGCTAGGTATTTTGATGATCTAACGCGCCAGGTGAACAGAATTTGGCATGATGTCGTTCGAGAAGACATCCAACAACTCTCTCAATGAGTGCTAAGCCGAATATCCGCTTGCATAAAGGCCAGAAGTGGACCAACGCGTTATTGGCTTGTTCAGCTTGTGAAGCTCTTTCACTTGAATAAATCATCCAGTTTTTCTAAAATTGTAGTCATTCGTTTGTCTGCCCATGTACATCACATCTACCAATTTCCGTCCCATTAGGATAATTTTTGTGCTTTAAAATAGCGTAGTGCGGCCACATTTTTAGAAAAATTTTTAAGATGACCACAACATTATCGGTCACAGATGAACACGTGTAGTGCCTATAGCTGAATACATGATGATACCACGCTGTTAGATTTACGACACGGGCAGATGTTGTAACCGCGACGGGAACCGTCACGGGGCTACGGAGAACGTAGTGCGGCGGGATCACATGGGAGCGGCCCACGATCAAACAAACGAACGGGAAAGGACGGACACGAGAAATGACAGAAGACCGAGCAATATCTTAAAAACGACAACACGCAAGAAGCAACAGGGTCACAAACGACAACCAAACGAATCCACAACGTCCACTCGTAAACGAAAACAAAGTACGGTAAACACGCTGTCTTTAGCCGAGATGTCGATAGACTCACACGAATATCAGACTGCTTAGCTGAGCGAGAGGCAGGAGCTTAGATACAGGATACGGTACATCTCTATGGGCTGTGGGACCACGTGCTCCACCTTGGCGCCATCAGTTTATCTGCGGGCCAGAGCACGCACAGCCACAGCTTATGGCGCGACGGCTGTACAGACCTCTAGTGGTAATCGAGGTCCATGCTGTCTGGCGCGGATTCGAAACCCGCGGCTCTCGGTGCCAGAGCAGACACATCTGCCAACTGCAAAAGTGGGACCCAATATTTATGGAAGATATTTTAAAGACAGTTGATGGTTGCATTTCGAATACTAGAACAACTAATGAATTTTTAATATCAGTTTCTATTTTAGTGGCACTGAATTAACAGCGTTTTGTGAGTTGAACAGTGTTGTCGTAAAATAATGATTTCGAATGATTTCAGACCAGTACGGCATAAATCTTTGCACATATCATCTGACTGTTATACCCATTGAACAGCACTGTTTTGTGGTGTGTCGTACATAATTGTACTTTCGTTATGTTTCACTATTCTAATGTAGAACCAACGGTTATAGTGACAGAGTAGTTGTGCACAGTGTGGTGCACTTGTTTTGTCGCATACTACATGGTCTGTTAATGGTCGATTTCGTGGTACGCCTTCTTTGAGTCAACGCCAGGGATTAACATCCGATAACTCCATGTGCATAGTAATTTTGCAGGGAACGTTATGTACGCTGTCATCATGGAGACACCTCATGTACTGAGGATAAATTGCTGTACTGCGACAAAGTTTGACGGTGTGGGTTGTGCCAAACTGCAGTCAACTAGTAGACACTAGCAGACTGGCGCCCCTTGTGGGCAAATATTTGCAGAGTTTTCGGGGGAAACTGGGACAGATACGTTAACACGCCGTCATTAACGAGGAACAGAAGCCAGTATATCAAGCTGAGGTTCCGTGTCTGCTAAACATACATCAAAAGACCCGTGACACATTCCTGTTCAACATGAATTCAGACATTGAAGAGAAAGAATTTCGATATTCACCATCCAAGTAGTTGACCACGTTCCACAGCAATTCGTTAAATATTTGCTTTAGCGTCGAAATGAAACCCAAAATGAGCTAATGTTCAAGTCTCTTACGTCCTATCCTAACTAAAAAATGTGTAAAAGCAAAACCTAAACAGGAATTATGAATGAAACACATGATTTGCTGAACGAAATTTAATGCTATATGTGAGTAATGATTCATTAAGAGACATCAAAATAAACTGCATAAAAATGTATGTTTGATACGAGTTAAAGACTTAAGAATACCAAGAGAAACTACGCAGTATTTGGAAATTCGAAGCTAAGATGTCATTTGTTGTGCACTTAGTAAAAATGTCAATAATGACAGTACGATGTGCTTGTATATCTGTTTCTCACGTGCTATGTTTTGTATTTTCATCATCCTAAAGAACTGTACTTTGATACAAACCGATATGAAATCTGAAAATGAATTAGTACACGAGTAGCCTGTAGCTGAGCGTATGTCACACCTGCAAAACATCATGTGTCCCGTAACTGTAACAGAATCATCAAACAATGCATCACTGACGGGTCGTACAGCTCACACTTCGCGGCTGAGGCCCGTCTATCACTTCTTCTGTACAGGAGGGAAATACATTTTTCCAGATTTCATTAAATCAACGTATTTCTTTAGGTAGACAATGAGTGATATAGAAAGGAACTTGTAGACAAGGGATTTCTTGCTGCAAACAAAGAAGAAAAATCTAATTTGTGTCGAATCACAATTTTCTGTGTACTAGGGACAAACACTTAGCTTCATCCATTGCTGAATAAGTGATACTTATTTATTGTAAATGATTCGTTGATATTCTTTATAACGTTCTTGAAAAATGGCCCCGTTGTGTTCTCAAATTGACTATCATGTGCTGCTGCACGTTTACCACAGTGAATGTTTTGGATGCTGAAGACACTATAAACCAGTGACCACGCTGGAGAAAATGGTGATCATTCTTCGCAAATCTATGAAATGCGGCAAGTTTTTGAGCCATAAAAAATTTTTATTCTTTTCTGAATAACTCTCTGTGAAGACATACAGCGTTTTAACACAGCTCTGTATATTAATGTTATTCAATGATTTAATTTTCGTACAGTTTCGTCCCCTTATTCTATGGCACTGTTTTGGTCGAGTGGTACATTTTGTATTCCTCCGCTGATTCCCTTATTTACATCAATTCCCCGGTTGTAACTACAGGAACTGGAAGACTCTAGCGATAATTAAAACTTATATCTTCAACTGACGCATCCTTCTGAGACAGCTTACTAGTTTCTTTGCAGTAGTAATAGAATTTTACTGCTTTTTCTAAACACAAATTCCTCTCAGTCATGTCATTCCTACCTATGTCTTCATCGCTATTTCTTTCAACATTTAGTTTCAGACTATCAAATGTTTCACTCGTGTCTGAGTAGGGAAACCAAAAGAAAGATTCACCTTTGTGTTAAGGACACCAAGAAGAAATTCGTATATTTCTGATGGTTTAATGTTGTGTTTAAGCCGGCCTGGATGGCAGAGCCGTTCTAGGCGCTACAGTCTGGAACCGCACGACCGCTACGGTCGCAGGTTCGAATCCTGCCTCGGGCATGGATGTGTGTAATGTCCTAGGGTTAGTTAGGCTTAAGTAGTTCTGTTCTAGGGGACTTATGACCTCAGAAATTAAGTCCCATTGTGCTCAGAGACATTTGAACCATTTTTTTGTTGTGCTTACTTTACTCTGCATGGGCACTTACATTTAGTTACAACTTTCCACGTGAAGTATGTGGCTCTTCAGAAGACTCAAATCTGCATTCACGTACTTTGCCTAGGTCGAGCTTCTTCATTCATTAGCAGAAAGTGCCGGTGAACAGATATCGTTTATTATATACGATGAATTCCGAAGCGGAGGTGCAAACGTATGAATTATGTTACTATCACGTTCTTCATCAGCAATGTCATCACTGTTTGCATTTGAAAATTTAACTCTTCAATATTATGCACAACTTGTATGTAAACGATGACGCTCTGCGTTTCACTTCCATTTCTGGTTCCTCCTCCACATATTTAGTATCAGGTTCGTCATCGTTGCTGTCGGTAATTCTTTTATGTTTCCTCTACTTCATACTTAGACCAGGACGTGCTAAAAATAGGGATTAAACGTTGCTAAATATGGTATTTAAAATTAAATGTATATATCTTTAGTATTTAACTTGGTGCAGCCTAGTTAATATAGTCGGACAAATGAAATTTTGTAATGAGCTAGACCTGCATCCTGATCGACGTGAAGAGAAATGATTACTCCGCTTCAGTACCTGACTTTTTCAGAGCATTTTTATTACTCGTTTTTCAAAATACACTAAAAATTGGTTTTTTTATTCCTTTTTAGAACATGCCTATGATTTTTCTCTTGTACTTACCTCAGTCTCTGATGCTGAGTGCTGAGCAAGCATCGTTCCGTTTTGTATGGAACACGCTCTAAACCATGAAGACGACAACTGTGACAAGTTTAACCGAGAGCAAGAACTAAACATTCCTGGCTGTTATCTTCCTGATATTCTAGAAATGGTAAAAAAGGCATTCCTGGACAAGAGAACTCCACAAATATCACATATTACCCTTATTTTGAGGAAGAAATTTCAAAGAATGTACGTCTGGAGTACAACATTGTTTGGTAATGAAACATGAACTGTGGGAAACCGGAATAGAAGAGAATCGAAGCATTTGAGATGTCTTGCTTCAGACAAATGTTGAAAATTATGTGAACTGATAAGGTTAGGAATGAGGAGGTTGTGTGCAGAATTGGAAAGGAAAGAAATATGTGGAAAACAGAAATAAAGAGAAGGGACAGGATGATATGACATCTGTTAAGATATGAGGGAATGACTTACATTATACTAGAGGGAGCTGTAGAGGTCAAAAACTGTAGAGAAAACAGAGATTGCAATACACCCAGCAAATAATTGATGACGCTGGTTACAAGTGCTACTCCGAGATGAAGAGGTTAGCACAGGAGAGGAATTCGTGGCGGGCCGCATCAAGCAAGTCACAAGACGGGTGATCAAAATAAGATTCTAGGAAAAGATCACGGAACTGAAATAGCAAATAGCGACCGAAATACTTAACATTTGTTGAAAATTAAAACACTACTTGACAAAGGGTACCTGTGGACTGAAATTCATAAAAAGACCTCAATTTTGTGAAAATCAATCATTCTCCGTTTGTTGCATTCAGGTCTTCAATGTTTCTGAGAACTGTAGTTTTTATCGTTTTGTTGAACTCATAATGGTATCGATCTGCGAGTTATATGACGCGTTATCAGCCTTTAACGGGCACCTAAGGATTGTGAAAATGTTGTTCTTGTGTATTGTTTAGTTAACTGTCGTGCGCTTACAACAATGAGTATTTCTGCAATTGACATCAGTGGATTGAACTCTCCTAACTCGGTTTTATTATTCTTTTAATTTTAATTACATTTCAGATATGGCTCTAGTTTTTGAAAATCTATGTGAACTTGAAGATGAGTTTAGTGATGATATAGAAATTGTTTGTCACATCACAGAACCTATAGTTTAAAACCTCGAAAGAAGTTGGAACTCACACTGAGAATTTAAGGAAGGTACAGGTATTTTAATGCAGTTACTACTAGCGTGGTTAACCTGATTAATATAATAATTTACCGTCAGACTTTTAACAAAACTGATTTCACCTAGTAACAGATAGTCTCTTATTGCTTAGCTAACACTAGTTGCAATAGAGTTATTGATATTTAAATACGTTGGCAATCTAGACTACTCTTTTTGTTCAACTGACCAAAATCCAAGTGCTATACAATGACTGTGAATATGCCTACAGTGTAAAACATCGCAACATCTCTATATGACGGCCCGTGGTGCGTTTAACCACCCATATCCGCCAACCCAACTGCTTGCATAATTTTAGAATGATTGTGAAATTTCTTGTTTCATATCGCAATCTTTCATGAAACCATTGTGCTCACAATTTACTGTGTTTTTGACAGATACTCTCCGGGACGCTACAGCATTGTGCTCTGAACAGGGTCAGTTCGAGCTGTGAGAAGCTAACCCATCAGATGTCTGTTTTAGCCCCAGCAGTGGAGCCGAAAACTTCCTCTATAGGAAGTCGCCATCACTGTTAATAGTCTTAAGAGCGCTATTCTAGTATAACGGACAAAGCATTACGTCAGAGTAGTATTTATTGAATTTGCAGTTATCTCTCTTCTTTTCTTTGGAGACAGTGTG
Organism: Schistocerca americana; assembly: GCF_021461395.2. Classification (NCBI taxonomy): domain Eukaryota; kingdom Metazoa; phylum Arthropoda; class Insecta; order Orthoptera; family Acrididae; genus Schistocerca; species Schistocerca americana. The sequence continues at coordinate 72,354,329 of NC_060119.1, forward strand.
TTACGGTTTCGTGGCCCTTCCTTTAACTAAATATTTTCCTGTTTAAATTCACGTGTTAATGTAGTTCAGCGGGAATTGCTTAACCTTGCGGTCTTGCTGTTATGATGGTTGAGCCGGTACGGCTCGCTATTTAATTCATTTATTTAATCATCCGAGGCATTTTGCTCTGATTGTTGCCAGCATCATATTTAAAGTACCAGGGAAGCAGGTTGCTAGCCTTACTTGCCCCGAGTCCCATTGGGTTTTACCCCTAACGGCTGAGGGACTAACCGGTGGATTTGGTAGTCTTTGCCGTATGAGCACAAAGGTGACCACGACTCAGAATATGTCCGAGATGCCCAGCCTTATTCCAAAGTAACTGGTATCCCGACTGCCGGGACCACTTACTTGGCCACTCATACGTTGCCCGTGGTTCATGAACTAGGACATGACTACAGGAACCCACACCGTGAACCACCACGTTGGGGTCATGTTACACGCATGGGAGAAGCAAGGTTACCCAAGAGACTCATGGGTTCAGCAGTAGAGGGTAGGAGGAGTCGGGGCAGACCAAGGAGAAGGTACCTGGATTCAGTTAAGAATGATTTTGAAGTAATAGGTTTAACATCAGAAGAGGCACCAATGTTAGCACTGAATAGGAGTTCATGGAGGAATTTTATAAGGGGGGGCTATGCTCCAGACTGAACGCTGAAAGGCATAATCAGTCTCAAATGATGATGATGGTGATGATGATGATGATGATTTAATCACCCGCCTTCTCAGTATTTGCTGCGATGTCAACATAGAGACTGGACTGAAGTCTCTGGTCGCCGCATATCTTTGGCGAGTTGGCTTTCCATGCGCCGGCCACTGTGACCGAGCAGTTCTAGGCGCTTCAGTCCAGAACCACGCGACCGCTACGGTCGCAGGTTCGAATCCTGCCTAGGGCACGGATGTGTGTGATGTCCTTACGTTAGTTAGGTTTAAGTAGTTCTAACTCTAGGGGACAGATGACCTCAGATGTCCGTTAGTGCTTAGAGCCAATTGAACCATTTTAAGCTTCCAGCACGCCGCGAGGCGACAGAACGCGGAAGAAGGGGGTTGCTGCGAGTTATCTGTAGAAGGTGCTTGCGGAGCGACGTTGGTGTCGGAGGGCAATGCCGCTTGGTCGGTGGGCCCCGAGGAAGCAGTCGGTTGCCGACGGAACGCCGTGGTTTGGAAGATCCTAGTGTGGAAGGCCGGTGTTGTCCCGATTGCGGTCATCGTGTGGTCATTCAAGGGCTATGAAGTGATTTCTTGGTTCTGCCCTTGGATTCCGAGGAAGAATTACGGCACGTTCGGTGTATGAGGTGTACATAAAAATTTTAAAAAAGTGCACGTTAATGGCATGTGTATCAGACTTGTAAGTGGTGTAAGCTTTGCTTCGGTACTGCAGTCTCCAGCTAGAGAGATGTTTGGGAGGAAAGCGTTGATATCGTCATTGTCATCTATTTAGCTGCTTTAAAGTAAATGACTGCTTTCGATCGAAGGTGGATACAAGTGAGGGACCGAATCATTGCGTGTCTTCTTAAGAAACCTAAGTCCGCCCGCAGCGTGTTAAATTCTGTTATCTACAGTTACAACGAGTAATTGGCACTCTGGTATTGTCCACGAGTGAACATTGGAGGTACTGTTATGTGTTTGTAGTAATGGAAAGATTGAATGTGGAGCTTTTCCGTTGGATGTTTGTCAACCGTGTTAATCTCAGTTCACTTCGTATAGCGTTTTACGGTTCTACTTTTCGTGGCTAAATCGCTGACAGTACTTTCATAATACAGTGTCGGACGTCATTCTGTGATGTGGTGTGGCCCTCCCAAGAGTTTAAAGCCCCAGATGTATTCTTCCTGCATTGGTGAGGTTTCCTTCAACAGTTGATGATTTCTCTGTTGTCTACTCCACGGTACTGCTGTTTGATGCAATGTAGTGAAGTCGAAGTGTTCAGAAGTACCGCATCTACTGCCTCGCCCGTTTTAAGAATTAAGAGACGCATCCACATTACCGTATAATCCCAGTATGCTATTTGTGTAAGTTGGTTGCACCCGGTAAACGTTTTGTACATCGTGGAAAATCTTTCAAATGTTCAAATGTGTGTGAAATCTTATGGGACTTCACTCCGAAGGTAATCAGTCCCTAAGCTTACACACTACTTAACCTATATTTTCCTAAGGATAAACACGCAAACCCATGCCCGAGGGAGGACTCGAACCTCCGCCGGGATCAGTCGCACAGTCCATGAGGAAAATCTTTCGCGTGCCGCATGCGCTCCTGAAGGAGAGCACCGTACACAAGAGCGCATGACAACTCTAAATTAATATATATATATATATATATATATATATATATATATATATATATATATAACAACTCCCTGCCCCCCTCCGCTCCCCTCACCCCCCAATTCCTTTTGCTACATCGGATTGTGTGTTATCATATTTATTGTTGTATTATTAATATTTCGAGAGCCGTTGTCCATTAAGGGACCATTACAGAATAGTGTCTTACGTACAATTCCACATAAGACTCTATAGAAGCAAAGCACCCCTGTGATTGTGATTCTGAATAGTCGTTTACAAACTAGTTCACTGTTTAGTAAATAATGAAGCATTTGATCGTAGCTCATTAATTCACGACGTCACTTCCCAAATCTACTCACCCTGAAACCCCAAGTATAAAGAGAAAATAGGACACGAACGTACTAAAATTATAGGAAATGTGTCCTTGTGCAGGAAAAATTGAAGTACCAGAGAAAGTGTCAGTGCTCATGACAACTTCCTTCAATCTTGTTTGCAAATCGAGTTATTACAAACCATTCATCACAGTGTAAGGCGACAAGGCTCAGCCGCCATGGTGACCGTAAGTAATTTTGAGAGTTCATATTTCAGTTAATTAGTATGGGAATGCATTTTTAGATAAAGTTATCGTGTTATTTATCGTTTATAAGTTGATACTGGGTAGCCTCATACTAACATTTCGGTAGAGGTGCAGGCTTTGAGTTTGGTTTTACGCTGGCTCTGGCAGAAGGGCGAAGGTGGTCCTTCACGGCCCTGGATCGGCACGGGACAAGGGCTGCAGAAAGGGCGGTTTTATGGCTCTGACAAGGCAACGTCGGGCATTTACTGCCTAAGACCACCGCCCTGTCACGAGGTCTTCACGCGACGGACCTGCAGTCGCAAAAGAGGCGTCGGGGGGGAGGCGGGAGACGATTCAGAAAGCGTAAGGTCGTAGATGCAGCTTTTTGCAAGTGCCGCGACCAGCCTATTTTAGCACAAGAAATGCCCATAGAATACCTGCTCCAGATGCGGGATAAGTTCACAGAAGTTCTCCAAGTTTTAAGGCATATTCCCTCCAGGAAGCGCAGAAACACATCTGGCTGACTAAGTTGTAGACTGAGGAGTGGTCACATTTTGTTCTATAAGTTTCTACCAAACTGTATATAACCTGTAGGCAGTTACCTGCAGACAGCTTGGTGATGTGTAGACTACGAGATATTCGATAATACTCTTCTCGGGTATGCAGCCGGATCATAACGTCTTCATGACACAATATTTCCGCGGTCCATCTGGCCGCCATCTTCAGGTGAGAGTGCTGGTGCACGAACTCGCCGGAACTGACTTCCTAGCGCAAGCTGCGGCCCCTATATAGGCCAGCAGAAGACCCACAACGCGTGCGCGAGAAGGTGCCGTAACTGCCCTCTAGCGCAGTAAACATAACCGTGCCCTCGGCGGCTCAGATGGATAGAGCGTCTGCCATGTAAGGAGGAGATCACGTTTTCGAGTCCCGGTTGGGGCACACATTTTCACTTGTCCCCGTTGATATATATCAACGCCCGTCAGCAGCTGAAGGTATTAATATATACTTCTAATTTACTTACTGTTTCCGTCGTGTAAATGGGGCTGAGATTTCGGGTCATGTCACAGACGTTTTCATAATCTCAAAGTAGATTAATAAGTAGGAGTTAACGTTCTACGTCTACAGGGAGTTTCCGAGCGAGGGTGAAAAATTTAACAGGACATTGCTCCACTGAACAATTTGAGATAGGAAACATGAAGTCTGAGAAATCAGCTTAAAGGGATGTGCAAGTAAACTTGTCTACGGCTTTGTGTAGCATTGCTATTTTCCAGTTTATTTAAAACTAGCACCAAAATGGTTCAAAAATGGCTCTGAGCACTATGGGACTTACCTGCTGAGGTGATCTTGCCCTAGAACGTAGAACTACTTAAACCTAACTAATCTACGGTCAGTACACACATCCATGCCCGAGAAAGGATTCGAACCAACCACAGGAGCAGCAGCGTGGTTCAGGACTGAAGCGCCTAGAAACGCTCGGTCACCGCGGCCGGCTTACAACTAGCATGTGTACAAGTTTACACGCGCTATGCTGTTTATTTACATATATAATCATTATTTCCTGGAAGGAGACAAGGAGGATGAGCCTGATTACCAGGACGTCAGATTTTGTTAAGGCTTTCATGGCCACTTGTTGACAATGTGCCTATTTGCTACTGTAGCGGATTCTTCGGCCGACGTTCGTCTGATGATTTTACTGACGTTTCGGCAGCACTAGTGGCTGACATTGTCAAAGCTTCACCCTCCATTGCCGGTGGTGAACTGGAGCCGAGCTCGCGGCCGCAGACTATATGTACCTGGCGCGCCAACGTCCGAGGGCTTCTCCGCGGTCATTTCCGGTGCGGTTCTCCTCTTGCTACGTGCGACGGTCGTTCGGTGCAGTACGGGAAGCCAGGATCCGTTTATCGTAAGGCTTTCCTGTTTCTTCTTGATGTTATTCGGGTGTTACTGTCTTTGTACAGCGTCTCAGAACTGCCATTTCTTCATGTGCTGGTCACAAGAGCTGACGCAAACCTGGTACACAGCGTGTATCGAAAACTGACACACACGGACCGATACCTGCACAAACTATCTGACCACCACCCGAGCCAGAAAAGAGGCACGATTAATACGCTCGTAACGCGGGCAGGACGAATATGTGACACGCAGCAACTCAGACGCGAAATGCAACACCTGGAAAGTGTTCTGAGGAGCTGTGGGTACTCCACAAATTATATTAGAAGTGTAACAGAGCCAAAAACTCGGCGAAGTAAGAAATCAGAAAAGAAATGTCGGGTACTGCCTTTCTGCCATACTTTCCCAGAGTGACGGACAGAATTGGCCGTATATTGCGCAAACACGGCGTAAAGACGATTTTCAAACCAGTAAGGAAGACTAAAGAATGTTTTAATTCGGCAAAGGTGAAAAAGGACTCACTTGTAATGTCGGAAATATACCGCATATCATGCACATGCGGAAAAGCGTATGTCGGAATGACTGGACGATCAATCAACACCAGGATTAAAGAAAACATGCGACATCGCAGGTTCGGATAGGTGGAGAATTCGGCCGTGGAAGAGCGCGCACTGAGTGAGATCGACCACATAATAAAATTCTCTGACACGGAAGTTCTGGCTGTAGAGAAGCTGTACAAATACAAAAACACCCGAATAACTTCAACAAGAAAGAGGAAAGCCTTAAGGTAAACGGATCCTGGCTTCCCGTACTGCAGCGAACGACCGTCACAGGTAGCAAGAAGAGAGCCGCACCGGAAATGACCGCGGAGAAGCCCTTGGACGTGAGCTCGGCTCCAGTTCACCACCGGCAGTGGAGGGTGAAGCTTTGACAATGCCAGCCACTCCTGCTGGCGAAACGTCAGTAAAATCATCAAATGAACGTCGGCCGAGGAACCCGAGACAGAACCTATAGGCACTTTGTCACACAGGTTCTGTTTACTTATCCATAATGTGGCTGTGTTGTACTGCATTTACCTCCTCCAATAACAGGACGTGCTACGACCCCATTCATTACTCAATGTGATTCAGAGACGAACAGTACTATACGATGGAGCAGTACCGATACAATATTTTCTGGTCGCAGGATTGAAGGGTGAGGTCCTATTGCGTGGCCACCGAGGTTACCTGACCTGAATGCGCTTCACTTCTGTATGAGACTCCGGTGGATACGGCGTCATTCGAAACACACCAGGGATATTTGTAAGGGTGCTAAAGTAACTTGTTCGGTGATGTCATGCTTGCATTGAGATTAATTGCCGTCAGTTTCAGCACCTTTTGTAAGATACAGTACAAATGGCGCGTTCATTGTGTCAATAACGGTATTTGCAGATATCTGTAACTAATATAAAAAAAATTACACACTAATGTGATTTCATTCCTATTATCTCCTTAAGCTGGCTTCTCTGACCAGTTTCCCTGCCTCAAATTGTTCAGTGGTGCATTCTCCATGTCCTGTTCAGTTTTTTCACTGTCTGACGGAAAAACCCCGTATACCTACTCACATTCCATGTGTTTCTTTGAGAGTTATATTTGCAATAAACATATTAGCAATAACCAGTTGTTCTACTCTTCGAAGGATTAGACTCGAAGTACCGGTCGTAATGAGATTAGGGTGGAGTGTTGTCACAAATTTGGGAATCAACACACACATTACTCCCCAATGCAGTCTGTCAATGTCAGGGCTACTCTAATTAACTTTTTAAGTGTTACCACACCGTTGCGAACACGACATTGACAGCCATCACACATAATGTCACGCATTTAGAGAAATTAGTGGTATAACAGTTATGTATTGCATATCTGAAACATGAACATTCATTTGATTTCTTTGACTCACTGCTACTTTATTTATCCGATAGACACACAGTGCGGTGAATAACTTGTTCATATGGCTCAAAATTGCGAAGAAAAACGAATAGAAAGTTGGGGCTACATCACGCGATAGCCGCCTATCAAGCTTAGCGGCAGGCTCTTGACTTTAGGATGGGAAAGTACCACTAACAGGCCGAAGGCTAGCTATGGTCAACTGCATACAGCTGCATAAGACAAAGGAAACCACTGAATTAAGTAAATGTAATGCGTGTCCACAGGACATGTGCCGTATAACTGAAAAACTGTCATGATTTATCTATTTACAAAAGATTCTGGATTAGCTCCCTATTCAGATCTCCTGGAACGGACTGGCAATGAGAGGTGAGAACGAAATAAAATTTGAATAACTAACGAAAGGATAACATACAACGTTTAGAAGCGTGGAATGTCAGGGAACAGGTAGACATGATAGAAAATCTGAAGAGAGGAATGCAAAGACTCAGTTGACTTGTATTGGGGGGTTAGTGAAGTGAAATGGGTAGAACATAAAGGTTGGAGGTAAGACGAATGTATAGTAATATTAACAATAGCAGAAAATCATGAAATGGAAGTAGCATTTGCCATGAATCCAAAGATACGGCAGAAGTGGATATTATGAAAAGTTCAGTGATAGGATTATTCTCGTCAGAATCTACAGGAAACCAAGTCCAACAACGGTAGTTCTGGTATACACTCCGACACCCAAGAAGAGGATGAAGAGGGAGGAAAAGTGTATGAGATTTTGAACGTACAGAAAATCAGATTGGAACCCTTCAGTAGGAAAAGGTACAGAGAAATAAGAACTTGGCTGTAGGAATGAGAGGAAACAGACTAAATAAGTTCTTCAAATATTTACAGCGATTACTGTTAATAAATAAAATTCTAATAATATAAAAATTTGTTTTGTTTATTAATTAATCTTAATAGAATTTCAATAACTAATATTAATTCTTATTTTTAGTAATTAATGTTACATATTAATTACATTTTACTAAATTTTAGCGAATTAACACTTCAAAAATTGCAAGTGAATATGCTTGGCAAAAAATGGGAAACGCAGCAAGATTCTTGCTGGATTACATGATGGTCAGACAGATTCTCAAAAATAAAATGCTAAATTGTAAGGCAACCAGGATTAGATACATAACCAGGTTACATTTTATCAATGATGAAGAGTGATGTTCCAGAAAATCTTGAAGAAATTCATTTCAGTCATCAACCGTATAAACTATACCTTATCGTTTACCAGCTATAGTCGTCGCGACCGCAATCATAGGAAGATAAAGCAATACATTTCTGTCGCCGCAATCTGAAAAGAATAAAGAACATATTGTACAGCTTATGGCTAACGTGCAGCTCAAGTTTCTCAGTTGTGAAAGGGCAACTCACTTAAACACTTCATAGATTCGTCTGATACAATGAATCTGGAAGAAAGCGAGATACATACAAACCGATGGATGATGAAGTTTGTAGTTCTCTAAAACTGCATGTACTGGCATGATGAATACTGCAGTTGGCAATTCATTTGCATCCAAATGAACATTATTCGGTAAGAAAATTTCATTTTTGCTTCGCTTTTAGCTTTATATGTTACGTTCATAACGATGTGTCCATCATTTCGTTAATGGTCGTAGTTGCTGTGATACTTACGTGAAACTAAGACATTGCGCGATGCCTGGAAAGGTGTGCACTGAAAAATAGGGCTCAGTATGATTTTGCGTTGATGCATATTACATAATATGTTGTTGCGTAGGAAATTTAGCTAACATATTGTATTTTCCTCTAGAGCTGGGTAGAGGTATCTATGTCACCAATATCGAGAAAACTGCCCTGACATAGCACATTCGTTTGCGACTGCTCCGCGCCCAATACAAAGCCACAGTTAAATATGCACAACATCCGTCATATTTCTCAAACCGTTAGAAATATCAAAATGATATTTCGGCAAATGATAACATGCAAGAGAAGAGCATTTTACCATATCGTTTTTATGTAAAACTTAATTATTTGCCGTGTTATTCCAATAAATACAGACTTTTTCGGTGAGTGAACATAATTTTTAAGGGTTACGCGATAGCAGGTGAAATGAAAAAGGCTATGGGTTTTGGAACAACGTATGTGAAGACATTACATGGTTTTCCATAAGCTACTAACTCTACTATTCGTCAGTTCGCCACTTATGAAACAGTAGATCATTTGGAATGGTCACAATGCAAGTGTAAGCGTGGAGGGACCCACTTAATATTTACAAAAGAATGTGACCCTAGGGATGGCCTATGTCGCCGAGCGGTTCTAGGTGCTTCAGTCTCGAACCGCGCTGTCACAGTTTCGAATCATGCCTCGGGCATGGATGTGAGTGATGTCCTTAGGTTAGTTACGTTTAAGTACTTCTAAGTCTTGGAGACTGATGACCTCAGATGTTAAGTCCCACAGTGCTTAGAGCCATTTTTGATTGCAAGGCATCCCATAGTGCTTAGAACCGTTTTTGTGATCCTAGGCTTCAGTTTAGAAAAGTACTTCCCTCCAGCGCTCGGCATTTCTCCTACAGCGCTCGGATCTTCCCCCACCACTGCCACTCCCTCTATGCTTCCCCAACTGACTGCACTCCTAGAGGCCACGGCATTTTGCGCACACTATAACAAATGAGTTACCTAATTATGGGCAGAAGAAGACGTACATATGTATTCAGGAAAAGACACGAATACAGCCTTTTGCCTCAGGAGTGAGCAGGATACAGCATGCAGAGAACCAGAGCGAAATGATTGTGGCAACAGTGAGAAGAAATCGAAAACATATTGTCCTTAGAAAGACAGATACAGCATATCGAATAGTCAAAACAACCTTCTCTGAAACTAAAATCAAATTAAAAGATCGTCTAAAATATCAGTGAAAGAAGATCGCGGGGGGGGATAGTCGACAGGATAAAACATTACACTGAAAGTCTCTATGAAGAGTAGGGCTTTTCTGTTGACGTGTTAGAAGAAGAAATAAGAGTCGATATAGGACACATAGAGCATAAGAGAACATGGGATGCTTTGCAATAAAATAAGGCAGAAGAAATAGATAAAGTGACATCGAAATGTCTAAAACCATCGGCAAAAGTGGTAACGAGATGACTATTCAACTTTGACTATGGAATTTATTTGCCTGGCGACACATCACGAGACCACTTGAAAACTTTCATACACAGTATCTGTGCCATAGCAAGGGCACATGAGTGCGAGAATTTCAGCACACTCACCATTAACTGATAATGCGTCCAAGTTGCAGAAAAGTGTGCAGACACTAAGTCGTTGCGAGTTGCGGCGACTTGCATTCCCGCGCCGCCTCGTCGGTACTTGCTGTGGTGCTGTGCCAGGAGCGGTGCGAGTGTGGCGCCGTCAGTTTGGCAGCCGGTCCTTGCCGGTCACATGTCGACCCCTTCTGTGATCCAGCCGTCCTTCTGCAAGGGTCGATGAGTCGGATCGCCTCCCTGAAACAAGCCGCTCGCCTCACCGCCACGTTAACCTTTTGATCGGTATCGGTGTCTGTGTCACTGCCATTGAAACTTGTTATGTTTCTGTAAGTGATCAAGAAAGAATTCCTGCTGGTATTTATATCTGTTAGGCGCTACTGGAAAACTTAACCGATGTACTTTAGAGGGAACTGGGTCTGGCTATTATACCAGGGCTATTTCATGCAACCAAATTTGACCATTTGGTAAATAGACGCTTAGTATAGGCTGCCATGAGTATAGAGCTTTTGTGGCCGTCTCGTCCATGAGTGGAGTGTTAAATATTTCGTGATTTAAGATGGTGCGTCCTCAGAATCATTTATGGGCTCTAGTTGGGCAGTTCAACTCATTCAGATATACGTTCAGCTGAACTAAGTCATTGGAATCAACTGTTTGAAGTTGTGTGTCATTATTAGTGCAATTATCTACATCTACATAGACATTCCGCAAGCCACCGTACGGTTCATGGCGGAGGTTACCGTCAACCACTACTTGTCAATTCCTTATTCTGTTTCACTCGCAAATAGAGCGAGGGAGAAACGACTATCCCTATGCCAATATATGAGACCTAATTTTTCGTATCTTATCATCGTGGTCCTTGCGCGCTGTGTATGTTGGCGGCATAGAATCTTTCGGCAGTCAGCTTCAGATGCCGGTTGTCTAAATTTTCTCAAAATGGTTTCTTAAAAAGAATGTCGCCTTCTCATTTGAGTTCCCGAAGCATTTCCGTAACGAACCTACCGTTAACAAATCTAGCATCCCTCCTCTGTATTGCTTCCATGTCTTGCTTGAACCCAAGCTAGTACGGAACCCAAACATTGCAGTGGTACTCAAGAATTGGTAGAACCAGCGTCCTATATGCCGTCTCCTTTACTGGTGAACCACTCTTTCCTAAATTCTCCCAACAAACCGACGTCGACCATTCGCCTTCCCTACCATAGTTCTCACATGCTGGTTCACATCAACATCTACATCATACTCCGCGAGCCACATTATGGTGTGTGTGGCGGAGGGTACTTTCGTTACCGCTGTCTGATCCCTCCAGCCCTGTTCCACTCGCGAATAGTGCGTGGGCGCAATGATTGTCGGTAAGCCTCTGTACTGGCTCCAATTTCTCGAGTTTTCTCCTCGTGACCAATACGTGAGATGTATGTGGGGGAAAATAATAAGTTATCTGAATCATCCTGCAAATTTCTGTCTCGAAATATCAGTAGTAAATCTCTCCGTGATGCACAACGTCTCGTTCTTGTAACGTCTGCCAGTGGAGTTTATCATCTTCGTAATGCTGTCGCAGCAGCTAAACGATCCCGTGACGAAACGTGCCGCTCTTCGTTGGATCTTCTCTTTCTCCTCATCCAGTCCTACCTGATAGGGATCCCAAATAGATGAACAACACTCAAGACTGGGACGAAGCCACTTCCTTCGTGGGTGAGTTAACAATCCCTTAAGATTCTTCCGATCAATCTGAGAGTCTTCTGTCAGCTTTTCCCACTATCTGTTTTGTATGGTCATTCCACTTAAGGTCCCTCTGGATAGTTACGCCTACATATTGTACGGAAGACGCTGTATCCAGATATTTGTCATCGATAGTGTAGCTGTACAGTAGTGGATTTATTTCCCTATGCATGAGCAATATGTTACATTTATTTACGTTCATGGTCAACTGCCAGTGTTTGCTCCATTTATCAGTCCTCTGCAGGTCGTTCTCCAAATTCTTTCTATCTTCTGACATTGCTACTTCGGTATAAACAACTGCGCCATCTGCGAATAGCCTTAAAGAGCATCCCACGTTTTCTACTAGATCATTTACATATATTGTGAAGAGCAACGGTCCTATCACTCTTATTTGTGGTACTCGGATGTCACCTTTTCATCTCTCGATTTAGTTCCGTTAAGAGCTACGTGTAGAGTTCAGTCTGCAAGAAAGTCTTAAATCCAAACGCAGGTCTTCTCCGATACTCTGTAAGCTCCTATTTTTTCATTACTCCGCAATATGGGTCGGTGTCAAATGCCTTACTGAAATCAAGGAACACGGCATTAACCTGAGCGCCGATGTCCACTGCGCTGTGGATCTCATGGAGGAACAGAGCGAGCTGAGTTTCGCAGGATTTCTGTTTGCGAAATCCATGTTGATTTTTATAGAGGAGATGTTTCCGCTTCATATCGCTTTCCAACGTTATGCGCAGATATTTAAACGACTTGACTGTGTCAATCAGAACACAAGTAATAGTGTATCTGGACATTATAGGTTTTATCTTCCTAGTCATCCAGATTAACTTACTTTTTTCCACGTTTAGGGCTAGCCGCCATGCATCACAGCAACTGGAAATTATCTACGTCGTCTTGTATCTTCCTCTACTTACTCAACTTCCATACCTTACCGTACACAACGGAATGATCAGCAAACAACGGCAGATAGCTTCCCACTATGTCAGCCAAATCATTTGTGTGTCTAGACAGCAACAGCGGTACTATCACATTTTTGTTAGGGAGACCCGACGATACCGTGGTCCCTGATGAGCACTCGTTGTCGAGAACAACATATTGGGTTCTGTTATTTAAAAAGTCTTCTAGCCCCTCACACATCTACGAACTTAGTCCATACGCTCGTCCCTTCGTTAACAGCCTGCAATGGGGCAACAATGCTTTGCGGAAATATAGAAATATCTAGTCATCCATAGTTATCAGTATATCATGTGAGAAAGGAACTCTCAGTTTCGCTCGAGGGATGCTTTATAACACTATGCTGATGCGCGCACATTGTGTCAGGAATTTTGTTAACTGTTTCTCTGACTGGTGATCTTGCAATTTTAGAGTTTTTGCAGTGTTTAAAACTGTAGTAAATAGGAGTTGTTCAAAGGAATCTCATACCCACTTCCTCCTAGCCCTTCCAATTTCTAATTATGTTACGCTTTTGTAGCAGAGAACTTGGTATGGGTGCGGTGACCTGGGTGGGATATCAGAGTAATTTCTTTTTCTGTTGCATATTTGGGTTGTATTGTATATCGGGAAATGTGGCCGAGTTAGCGCGGCGTCTCCGGCAGGTCCTTCGTCGTCCGCCAGCGCCGCCGGTCTTGCAGGAAGCGCAGGTGAGTGACACCGTTACCAGCATTAAACTGGCGTTAATTTAATTACATACATCCAAAAAAGTTTTGCATCATCCCGCTTCCCAGAACACCGAATAGACGTTGACTGTAAATACTGTATCATAGACTCAGTCCATTTGACTGTTCAGAGATGCCACTAAACCAGTCCAGAGAAGAAAACAACCATGCATGAGCAGCGCCTATTAGATGGAGGGAGTCCGACAGCCGATCAGTTCCAGTCATTCCTCCAGGAAGGAGGTACACGGCTCGTGTTATCTGTAGTTCAACCATGCCTAGACGGTCAATACTGCGGTTCAATCGCGTCCGCATTGTTTCTTTGTGCCTGGTGATGCTCTGAACAAGGAAAGTGTCCAGGCGTCCCGGAGTGAACCAAAACAATGTTTTTCGGATGTCGAGCGAATACAGAGAGAGACAGGAACTGTCGATGACTTGCCTCGCTCAGGCCACCCAAGAGCTACTACTGCAGCGGATGACTGCTACCTACGGATTACGGCTGGGAAGAACCCTGACTGCAACACCAACATGAATAACACTTTTCGTGCATCCACAGGACGTCGTGTTACCATTCAAAATGTGTGTAATAGGCTGCATGGTACGCAACTTCACTCCCGACAACCATGACGAGGTCCATGTTTTCAACCACGACACCATGCAACGCGGTACAGATAGGCCCAACAACATGCCGAATGGACCGCTCAGGATTGGCATCGCGTTCTCTTCACCAATGAGTGTCGCATATCCCTTCAACCAGACAATCGTCAGAGACGTGTTTGGAGGCAACCAGGTCAGGCTGAACGCCTTAGACACACTCTCCAGTGACTGCAGCAAGGTGGAGATTCCCTGCTGTTTTGGGGTGGCATTATGTGGGGCAGACGTACGCCGCTGGTGGTCATGGAAGGCGCCGTAACGGCTGTACGATACGTGAGCACTATCCTCCGACCGATTGTGCAACCATATCGGCAGCGTATTGGCGAGGAATTCGTCTTCTTGGACGACAATTCGCGCCCCATCTTCCACATCTTGTGAGTGACTTCGGGATAACGACATCGCTCAACTGGAGTGGCCAGCATGTTCTACAGGCATGAACCCAATCATACATGCCTGGGATGGATTGGAAAGGGCTGTTTATGGACGACGAGACCCACCAACCACTCTGAGGAACCTACGCCGAATCGCCGTTGAGGAGTGAGACAATCTGGACCAACAGTGCCTTGACGAACTTGCGGACAGTTTGCCACGACGAATACCAGGCAGGCATCATTGCAAGAGGAAGTGCTACTGGGTATTAGAATTACCGGTGTGTTCATCAGTCAGGACCAGTACCTCTGAAGGTCACACATTGTGGTGGTACAACACGCAATGAGATGTTTTCATTAGCAGCAGAAAGGGTGGTAATTATGTTTAAGTTGATATCTGTTCCAGTTTTCTGTACAGGTTCCGCAACCCTCGGAACCGAGGCGATACAAAACTTTTTTGAGGCTAGAGAGCCGTCTCGTTGGCAACTTAACAGAGTTAGAGCTCGGTTTATGCATTACCTCGGGAGGACGCAGTATCTGTGTAGCGTCAAATCGTCTGACCAGGTATGCAGGATGTTGTGTGAACAGCTCGCTGAATTCCTGGTGCGACTCAGGGGATGGTAGCTCGCGTAGGGGACTTTGCTGCATGGGAATTGTCACCCAATGGGAGAGCAAACGGCTAATGGATCTGCTTCTACAGGGTAGTCCATTGATAGTGATCGGGCCACATATTTCATGAAACAAGTATCAAACGAAGAAAACCACAAAGAACGAAATTCATCTTTCTTGAAGGGGGAAACCAGATGGTGGTATGGTTGGCCCGCTAGATGGCATTGCCATAGGTCAAACGGATATCAACTGCGTTTTTAAAAAATAGGATACCCCATTTTTATTACATATTCGTGTAGTATGTAAAGAAATATGAATGTTTTAGATGGACCACTTTTTCGCTTTGTGATAGATGGTGCTGTAATAGTCACAAACCTGTAAGTACGTGGTAACACGTAACATTTCGCCAGTGCGGACGGTATTTGCTTCGTGATACATTACCCGTGTTAAAAAGGACCGCTTACCAATTGCGGAGAAGGTCGTTATCGTATTTATGTATGGCTATTGTGATCAAAATGGCCATCGGGCGAGTGCTATATATGCTGCTCGGTATCCTGGAAGACATCATCCAAGTGTCCAGGCCGTTCGCCGGACAGTTACGTCACTTAAGGAAACAGGAAATGTTCAGTCACATGTGTAACGTCAACCAGGACCTGCAACAAATGATGATGCCCAAGTAGGTGCTTTAGCTGCTGCTGCGGCTAATCCGCATATCAGTAGCAGACAAATTTCGCGAGAATCGGGCACCTCAGAAACGTCGGTGTGGAGAATGCTACATCAACATCGATTGCACCCGTACCATTTTCCTATGCAACAGGAATTGCATGGCGACGACTCTGAACGTCGCGTACAGTTCTGCCACTGGGCGATGACAGATTTTTTGCACGCGTTCTATTTAGCGACGAAGCGTCGTTCACCAACAGCGGTAATTTAAGCCGGCATAATATGCACTATTGGGCAACAGAAAATCCACGGTGGCGGCGACAATTGGAACATCAGTGACATTGGCGGGTTAATGTATGGTGCGGCATTATGGGAGGAAGGATAATTGGCCCACAATTTATCGGCGGCAATCTAAATGGTGCAATGTATGCTGATTTTCTACGTAAGGTTCTAACGATGTTACAACAAGATTTTTAGTTGCATGACAGTACTTCCAACACGATGGATGTCCGGCACATAGCTCGCTTGCGGTTGAAGCGGTATTGAATAGCATATTTCATTACGGGTTGAGTGGCCGTCGAAGCACGTTCACCGGATGTGACCTCTCCTGGTTTCTTTCTGTGGGAAAAGTTGAAAGATATTTGATGTCGTGATCCACCGACAACGGCTGACAACATGCGTCAGCGCATTGTCAATGCATGTGCGAACATTACAGAAGGCGAACTACTCGCTGTTGAGAGGAGTGTCGTTACACATATTGCCAAATGCATTGAGGTTAACGGACCTCATTTTGAGCAATCATTGTATTAATGTGGTACTTACACTGTAATCACACTGTAACAGCATGCGTTCTCAGAAATGATTAATTCACAAAGGTGCATGTATAACTTTGGAACAACCGAAATAAAATGTTCAAACGTACCTACGTTCTGTACTTCAATTTAAAAACCCCATCTGTTACCAACTGTTCGTCTAAAATTGTGAGCCATATGTTTGTGACTATTACAGCGTCATCTATCACAAAGCGAAAAAAGTGGTCCAACTAAACCATTCATATTTCTTTACGTACTACACGAATATGTAATAAAATTGGGGGTTCGTATTTAAAAAAACGCAGTTGATTTCCGTTGGTCCTGTGGCAGCGCCATTTAGCTGGCAAACCATAGCGCCATGTGGTTTCCCCCTTCAAGCTAGACCAGTTTCTTTTTTTGTAGTTTTTTCGTTTGACGCTTATTTCGTGAGATATTTGGCCTGGTCACGATCAATGGTCCACCATGTATAGTGATCTGCGATTTATCTTTTAAGTTATGCAATCCGTTAGATGGCCTAATTCGGGGAGCAGGGGTTTTGTCGTTGGATTCCACTTATGAGGTAGCATTAAAATTTTTATTGTAATTGCAGTACAGAGGGGAGTTTTCTGACTTAAGTGCTGAACATTGTTACCTGTTACTGAGCCGTGTGGTATGTGGGGGTCTAGAACAGGCTTTGATGGACTCAGTGCTTGTCACTGCATTTCGTGAGCTAATTTGTAGTAATTATTTGAGCACCCACGTCCTACATGACCTTGTAGGCTATCTTGCGGTATAGTATTCCGATAAACCATTAGAGAATATCAAAAGGCTAAAAGACAGCGCTAGATGTTTGTGTTATGAGCTACTGTGAAGGGGAAATAATTGAAACATTTTGCAAAGAATGCCACCCACTGACCGCTATAGGGCCTTCTTTTCCGAGCAGCCACATAACTTTCGTCAAGTAGAAGGATTTACTTTGTGGCAAAGAATTACAAATAGTGGCACCAGCTGGGAATTGGCGTCGTCATCAGCAAAGTGCAAAGATGCAAGGGAAGTTGGTATATTGCGAGGGATTGTACAGTGTGACGGAGTTTTAAAGACACTTGACTGTACCTTAAGTGGGGACCGTGAAGATTGGGCTTTTGTAAAATAATTTTGTCGATTACCGCGCCGTGAGTCCCTTCTGTATAAATGAAGAGTCTCTAGGTGCTCTACTTGATGCCGGAAGCTGATGTGTCGTTGGTCAAGGGAGAATTGGTGTTAAGCATCGGGAGCACCGTAGATTACCCGAAGTGTCGGGTGGAATTGAGTCCTGTCAGTTAGCCAATTCCGAGCGAATGCTAATTTTGGGGACAATTAATGTTAAGATTCATGTGGGTGCTTTTACATGGATGTCTCCGTTAAGGATGGCCTGCAGCCTTCCACTGCCGGCTATCCTAGGTGCAGATTTTATTTGTAAGGTGGAATTGGTTCCAAAGTAGGGTAAGAAACAATTTATTTTGAATTTGTTCGCTAAAAGATTTAAAAAATTTTAACAGGTAGTGAACGTTTTTATTTTTGTTCGGGGGAGGTATGTAACTAATTCAGTGGTCCTGGATGTTGCCGTGTATAATCTCGGTCATTTGTCTAACGTACATAAGTGGCAGCTTGTTAAATTATGTGAAGAATTTAGTGATGTGCTCACTGACAGATTGGGTGAAATGAAAGAAAACCGAGTATAAGATCGAGTTGACGGACAACATTCCCGGGAGGCAGCCACCGTACAGGTTGTCTCCAGCCCGAATGATGACCACACGGTCAGGGGGTTAGCTGCCCTAAGTAATAAAAAAATAAGTGAATGTATCAACGATGAACTTCAACGGGTGTCAAAAACTTCCGTCCCGAATAAGTGTAACGAACAATATGATACAAAATAAGAGTAAAATTTTAAAAAAAATGTATGAAAGCGTTACGGGCCGCGATTGGGAAAATGCTGCTCCAAGGAGTTATTAGGCCAGCTAAATCCCCGTACTACACTTCCATATTCATGGCGCCCAAGCCACAGGGCGGGGTGCGTTCCGTTGTTGAGTATCGGGTCCTTAACAAAAAAGTAGTCCCACAATCTATGCTCCTTGCTGATTTGCATTGGTGCTCCTCATGGTTCCAAGGGCAAAGGTCTTTGCGACCTTAAACCAAGTCTATTGCCAAAGCCCTCTTGCCAAGGAGTCCATACCCGTGATGGCATTCACTATTGATTGGGCACTTGACGTGTATAATAGGGTTTCATTCGGACTATCCACAAGGGTAATGGTCCTGTCAGCTATCCTGGATAGGTTGTTCTCTGATATTAAATTTTAGTGTTTTTACTGTAACCCTGATGATTTAGTAATTTTAGTGGAAATTTCCAGGAACATATTGGTCATGTTGGAGAAGTGCTTCAAGGGTTGCGGAGAGCGCGTTTTAAGGTCAAACTTTCGGAGGTAAAATTTGCTCAGCCTGTATCTTTCTTGGTCCACACTGCTTTTGGGCAGCGGGTTAGGATCGATCGGAATCGCACTGAGGCGATCTGATCGTGTCCCACTCTTAAAAATATCAAATCGGTGGCGCGTTTTATAGGAACGGTCAATTAGATCCGAAAATGTGTGCCAAATTTTGTCCAACTAACGCAACCATTGAATGATCTTCGAAAGAAAGGGAAAGAATTCAAGTGGGGGCCTTCCAAACAAGCGTCTTTTGAGACGTTGCAGAAGGCTCCAGCCACCGCCCCTGTGTTGGCTATGGCTGATTTCAGCAAGTAAATTATTGTCGAAACAGACGCTTTCATGACAGGAGCTGCGCCCGTCGTTTTGAGGGAAGAAGAGTCTGGGAGACGCACTATTGCTTATGCTTCACTCAGTCTATCGCCATTAGAGGCCCTAGCAGTCTTGTTTGCTTCTGACCTGGCTGCCTTAGTTTTGAAGTATTATCATAAAACTCATTTGGGAGAGGTGAAAACACGCATGAACGTTAGGGAAACTTTGTTTGGAAGAGCATGAATAAACGGATCAAGGAGATGGTGTTAGGTTGTAAGACCTGTGGGATTACTAAACCGGCTTTGAATGCGCGACAAGGCATTTTGTCATCCGATATCCGATGTTGCGGTTCAACCTATGGAAAAATTGTATGTTGATTTGGTAGTACCTTTCCAACGTCCCAGAGAGGGCAACTGGTATGTCTTCGTTTGTGTAGATGCGTTCACGCGCTTCTGCTGCTTGCTTCCCGCTCGAAATATTATCAACCATACGTCTACAAAGTGTTTGCAAAGTATTTTTGGTAGCTTTGTGCATTGTCGCGTATTGGTTTGTAATAATGCTACACCCTTTAAATCGGCCGCGTTCCGTAATTTGTGCTTAGAAGTAGGGGTGGCTCACAACCACACGTTATTATCCGAATGCTTCCCTGGTGGAGCGGGTGAATGGCAATTTGAGAGCGGCTTCGATCGCTGTCGGTCATAGTGATCATACCCTATCACATAGTTCCTTACCTTCGTTAGGGTACGCCTTCAATACCGCCATGCATGGGGCCCACAGGGACACACCAGGTAGCTTAAATCTAATTCGCCACTTGCGAATTTGTGGTCTCGATGATTTTTTTCCGGAGAGGATGGGCGCTGCTCAGATCCGCGCTAACTGAAAGCGCGCCGGTATTAATATGAGGGTAGCCCACGGGAAGCTGGAAAATTGTTATAATGCTGAAACACGGCCGATCTCGCTGAGAAGATCTCGGTGAAGAAAGTTGGAGCAACAACTTGTGGCCGGCCGTTGTGGCCGAGCAGTTCTGGGCACTTCAGTCCGGAACCGCGCTGCTGATGCAGTCGCAGGTTCGAATCCTGCCTCGGGCATGGATGTGTGTGGTGTCCTTAGGTTAGTAAGGTTTAAGTAGTTCTAAGTCTAGGGGACTGATGACCTCAGATGTTAAGTCCCATAGTGCTTAGAGCCATTTCATCCATTTGAACAACTTGTGGGACAGATAAAGTTACGGGAAAACCTTAGTGCGGAATTGTGAGACCTGGCCGAATTTTGCGCTTCGTCAACCCGGTCACGTTGCTGGTCAGTAACTCCCAATATAGTTACCATATATCTTAATTTAAACAGTATATGAGGTAGAACGTACCAAAGTAAGAACGTTTACTTCTGATGGTGGAACTAGTGTTATAACTGTTTGTCATAATTGCTGCTCAGTGTACTAGCTAGATGGAGTGCACTGCCCCAGTTGTTCAGCCAGTTGATCCTTGTTGAGGATGACACCCTGTAATTTAGAAGCTAAGATGGTTTCCTCGCTACTTACAAGGGAACCTCCTCACCGCACCCCTTAAGATTTAGTTATAAGTTAGCACAGTGGATAGGGCTTGAAAAACTGAACACAGGTCAGTCGAGAAAACAGGAAGAAGTTGTGTGGAACTATGAAAAATTTGAGCAAAATATGCAAACTGAGTAGTTCATGTCCATGATAAGTACCATCAAGAAAAGTATAAGCTCGGGAGCGCCGTGGTCCCGTGGTTAGCATGAGCAGCTGCGGAGGAAGAGGTCCTGGGTTCAAATTTTCCCTCGAGTGAAAAGTTTGTATTCTTTATTTTCGCAAAGTTTTGATCTGTCCGTTCGTTCATTGACGTCTCTGTTGACTGTCATAAGTTAAGTGTTTGTGTTTTGCTAGCGCAGCCCAAAACCGTGCGATTAGTAGACGTAAGGACGTGTCTCTCTAATGGGAACCGAAAACATTTGATCGCAAGGTCATAGGTCAACCGATTCCTCCACAGGAAAACACGTCTGATATATTCTATACGACACTGGTGACGGCATGTGCGTCACATGACAGCAATATGTTATCGACCCACCTAACTTGTACACTTGGCGAATGGGTAAAAAGATTCTTCTACCTTGCCCGTTGTAGGTTTTCTTGTGGATGTGATAATCACTCCCAAAAAAGTGATCGCATCGGACGGACAGATAATAATTGTATGAAAATAAAGTAATTAAACTTTCTACTCGAGGCAAGACTTGAAACACGTACCTCTCCTTCCGCAGCTGCTCACGCTAACCACAGGACCACAGCGCTCCTGCGCTCATAGGCTCCTTGATGTTGCTTATCTTCCACATGGACTACCCAGTTTGTATAATTTGCTTATTTTTTTCATAGTTCCACACAACTTCTTCCTGTTTTCTCGATTGATCCGTGTTCAGTTTTTCAAGGCCTATCCACTGTGCCAACTTATAACTAAATCTGAGGGGGATGCGATGGAGAGGTTCCCTTGTTAGTATTATAAGATGGAGTGCGGAATTGCGTTTAATGCGCAAGTTCCTATATATGACATTTTAAAGGAATGGAAAGTGATAGTGGGTCGTGATATTAAATTATCACACAGTATCTATTCGAACAATCTTCTATTTGGAGACAGTGGAATGATGATTTAAGGTAATGAGACACAGGTACAACAATATTAGGAAAAGGATAAATTGCTGCTCCCAGTAAAGAGGCCCGTTCAGTTGCAGGCGAGCACAACGAAAAGCTAGTTAACACACTAAAACTGCATGCCATACTGGCGACAGAATAAAAGCTATCCACACAATCAGAAGGCAATGTATGGCTATATATATGGGAAAGGGTGGGTGATATGTTACACCCTGTCTAAGTCCTGTATTTCCTAGAACTGGTTCACTTCTTTTAAATCCTGTGTATGTGATGAAAGTGGTATTGGTTCACTAACTTCTTGTTACTAAAACCAGGGGTCACCGATAGACTTTATTTTCTGGTATTATCGACAGTTTTGTTGGGTTTACCCTGTTGACTGTCTTTAAAAATCCATGTAAAAGCGAGATTCGTTTTCAAGTTGTTTTCTTTCTTCTGCTATTTGACCAATGGTGAAGACATTAACCACGCACGATGTGTCTTCCTCAAATTCATTTCGCTCTTCTCCTAGCAGAAACGTGCAACAGAATTTAATTTGTATCTTTTAACCTAGATTTTATATCCTTTACTCATGAGACTAATTCACCTGCAATTTGAACAAATCCTGTGACGTCTTTTGAATAATTTTTTTAATTCGAGCTGTTTAGCAAGAGACCTTGTGACAGTCGCTTAATCTGTACAGCCAAGGTAGATAAATTACTTTACTATGTTGCTTACTGGTTAAACATTAATTAATTAAAAAATTACGGTAGTGATACCTTTTATCATTCCCTTTTTACTATACAAAGCTGTACTGGTATAACAGCCCTTTCTTTCTTTTTTTCTTTCTTTCGCTTACGCCATACTCACGCAGCGATCACAGGGCAGCGTGGCTACAATGGATTTGCCAGTGTTAGCGTTAGGGATGGCCAGATGCCCTTCTTGCCGCCACCCTGTAACCCCCCAGGACGGAATTAGTGCACCCCAACTGTCTGCGTCTAGTGTAAATCGTGAAATAGTGCGGACGTGTTGTAAATGTCTCCGACGCGTGTAACTGAGGGGGAACTTGGGGACCAGCCCGGTATTCACCTAGTGGGATGTGGAGAACCGCCTAAATATCACAGCCAGGCTGACCAGTAAACCAGACTTCGCCGTTAATCCGCCGGGTGGATTCGATTCGAGGCCGACGCGCCTACCAAGGTCCAGGAAGCAGGGCGTTAGCTTGCTTGGCTACCCTGGCGGGTTATGGTGTAACAGCACTGCAGTAAGAAATTCACATTGCCTCACTGTAGAAATGACAAGCCCATCCATTGCAGATTTCATGCACTGTGGTAAATGAATTTCATGAAGACAAAGCTCCTTGTGGCCAGCCTCTCACAGGTGTTGACTTAAGTAACAGTTACTTCTGCTGTGGGTAATGAACAAGGTGTGTTGCAGTAAGGAAGACAGATGAAAGTGATCGATGCAGAAGGAAATACTGAAGGGGACAGAGGGATGATACACAAGAAACACTGAGGCTAGGTTGTAATTTTTATTTTGTAATTCCTAGTATCGACTTGAAATACTGTGTGATACAAGATGACGCCCTGTACATCAGACTTATATGCAATGGCAGCGATAAAGAAGTAACTGCTACCAAATCGCTGCTGGGCAAAAATTAATACGTAAGGGGATCTACAGCGCATAAGAATGTATAACTGAGTAGTATAGTAGAAACAATACTTAGAAACTTTTGGTTCAAGACAACACAACTGATGCCATAAAGGAAGCAGCGGTTTTATACATCTCAGTGAATCTTCTCAACGAGCGGAGACGTAAAAAGCAGCCAAGCAGCAAATATGGAAGACGTATGGGGTTTCTGAATACGAAAGTAGTAACCCTCGTTGCAACAGACAAAAACCTATAAAAAACTCACCTGTATTTTTTTGCGATTTCGACATAATGGAACATTTAGTTTTGAGTCCAGCAGATTGACGTTGCACATTCATTTATTTGCTTACTCCTCGATCGAAACGTCTTTAACTCTACAGTACCTTCAGGTGACAGTCTTGATAATGTTTCTGCGTTCACACATCTTCCTCCGTGTAAAGTAAGTTAGGCGGAATGGAGTTAAGAGCCCTAGTTTTTGTAACCGTGTTCTTCTCAGCTGCACGAGATGCATTTACATGAATTCTCGTTACTCCTTAATTTCGTTGTAGGGTCGTCTTAATGACCTTCCGAACAAATAACGCACCTACGCTCCAGATAATAATGCCCCTGGGTACGAGCTAAATCAATTCCGTTCATCGTCAGAACCCTAGGAGACGAAATTACCTTCGCCGAACCGACAATCTCTACAGCAGCGCCCACGTTATTACAAATACATCTCCCGAGAAAATTTCTTCCATAATTTCATAATGTGAGACAAGTCAGTAATTGTTTGCACCATATGTTGTCGGTGGGAGTAAGGCTGTCTTTATCTTTCATCGGATGTCGCTCAGAGTCCATGCAAACCATAACACACAAACTGTCTCCTAATCGTATTAAATACAAACTACACAATAAAATTAAAATATTGCCTTCTTTGAGGGGCATTGATCAACGATGCCTTGGTCTGGTGTCAACTAACTCTCTTTTTCACAACGCTACCAAACACTTTGTTACGGTAACTACCACAATAAATGCTACAGTGCCAAAGAAATTAATTTAATAGCGATCTCTCATACTTCATTACTGATTCACCGAGGCAATATTGTGTTCACACGTTAAATCATAGTTGTTCCGAAAGTTCCTACTTCTGTAAACATCCTATAACAAATTTTTCCCTTGTACGAGGGCAGTTCAGTAAGTAATGCAACACATTTTTTTTCTCGGCCAATTTTGGTTGAAAAAACCGGAAATTACTTGTGGAATATTTTCAAACATTCCCGCTTCGTCTCGTATAGTTTCATTGACTTCCGACAGGTGGCAGCGCTGTACGGAGCTGTTAAAATGGCGTCTGTAACGGACGTGCGTTGCAAACAATGGGCAGTGATCGAGTTTCTTTTGGCGGAAAACCAGGGAATCTCAGATATTCATAGGCGCTTGCAGAATGTCTACGGTGATCTGGAAGTGGACAAAAGCACGGTGAGTCGTTGGGCAAAGCGTGTGTCATCATCGCCGCAAGGTCAAGCCAGACGGTCTGATCTCCCGCGTGCGGGCCGGCCGTGCACAGCTGTGACTCCTGCAATGGCGGAGCGTGCGAACACACTCGTTCGAGATGATCGACGGATCACCATCAAACAACTCAGTGCTCAACTTGACATCTCTGTTGGTAGTGCTGTCACAATTGTTCACCAGTTGGGATATTCAAAGGTTTGTTCCCGCTGGGTCCCTCGTTGTCTAACCGAACACCATAAAGAGCAAAGGAGAACCATCTGTGCGGAATTGCTTGCTCGTCATGTGGCTGAGGTTGACAATTTCTTGTCAAAGATTGTTACAGGCGATGAAACATGGGTTCATCACTTCGAACCTGAAACAAAACGGCAATCAATGGAGTGGCGCCACACCCACTCCCCTACCAAGAAAAAGTTTAAAGGCATACCCTCAGCCGGTAAAGTCATGGTTACAGTCATCTGGGACGCTGAAGGGGTTATTCTGTTCGATGTCCTTCCCCAAGGTCAAACGATCAACTCTGAAGTGTATTGTGCTACTCTTCAGAAATTGAAGAAACGACTTCAGCGTGTTCGTAGGCACAAAAATCTGAACGAACTTCTCCTTCTTCATGACAACGCAAGACCTCACATTAGTCTTCGCACCCGAGAGGAGCGCACAAAACTTCAGTGGACTTCCTCATGCACCCTACAGCCCCGATCTCCCCCCTGCGGGTCCGGGGATTAGAATAGGCCCGAGGTATTCCTGCCTGTCGTAAGAGGCGACTAAAAGGAGTCCATCCCCCTCACGGGGGTAGTTAGCGCCTGCGTCCGGAGACGGACGGTTTCACGACCTATAATCGTGGTCTCTTTGGTTTTTCACTTCTCGTTTCTTCCTTCCTGTTGTTGGTTCCTTTCTTTGCTCTTCTCCACTTCACTGTCTTCCTTACTCTTTCCCTTGACTTCTCCTTGCCTTCTCATTGCCTTTTTCTCCTTGCCTTCTCATTGCCTTTTTCTCCTTGCCTTCTCATTGCCTTCTTCTCCTTGCCTTCTCATTGCCTTCTTCTCCTTGCCTTCTCTGGTCTCCGCCTCGGCGTTTGAGACAGTCTGTCCTCTTTCTCCCTCTCTCTCTTCTTTTTCCTCTTCTTCCTTCCTCCCTGTGCGTGTCTGAAGGCCGACCCACGCGTTCGCACGCGTAGTCGGTGACGGGGTAACGCGTAAGTCCCCGCCCTGGGTAGACATGTAAGGCACGCGCGTACCCCCTGGTAAAGGCCAGGCCCGGGGAGGGGTGATTGCCTGAGCTGATACCTTCTGACCATGCCGATTGGTCCCTCCGTCTGTTTCTCGGGAGGTGTGACCTGAGGTGTAAACATTCACCTAAGGCGGGAGTGCCCTCTGAGAGGGTCCCCACAAGGAAGGAGCGCGCCATCGGAGACGCTGGCAATCATGGGGGATTCCTCCGCAATGGATTCTACTCCATCGCTTTCGACTTCGACCCAAAAACGGAAACGTGACCAGCCAACAGTGACAAAAGTACTACCGCCTGCCCCACAGTTCCTCGTAGTTTCTCGATCTGAGGACGGAAAGGATTTTTCCTCTGTCAACCCTTTCGTTATTCAGAAGGGCGTAGATGCCATAGCCGGATCTGTCAAATCTTGCACCAGGTTGCGTAACGGTACCTTATTACTAGAAACTGAGAGTGCCTTTCAGGCGCAAAAACTGCTTCGGGCCACACTCTTGTACACGTTCCCTGTCCGGGTGGAGGCCCACCGCACTTTGAATTCGTCTCGTGGTGTAGTCTATAGTAGCTCCCTCGACGGATTGACTGACAGCTTCAATCTTTCCTCGCTGAGCAGGGCGTGACGGCTGTCCATCGGGTCATGAAAAAGGTCAACAATGACCTTGTACCGACCCGGACACTTTTCTTGACCTTCGATAGTGTTAAGCTGCCATCGCGCATCAAGGCGGGCTACGAGGTTATTTCTGTTCGCCCCTATGTCCCGACACCTACGCGCTGCTACCAGTGTCAGCGTTTCAATCACACTCGACAGTCTTGCTCCAATGCGGCTAAATGTGTCACTTGTGGCAGGGATGCCCATGAGGGTGACTGTCCACCTCCGTCTCCTCGTTGTGTGAACTGTCAGGGTGACCATGCCGCATCCTCCCGCGACTGTCCTGTCTATAAGGAAGAACGCTGTATCCAGGAAATTCGAGTCAAAGAGAAAGTGTCCACCTCGGCTGCTCGCAAGCTATTGGCTAGTAGGAAGCCCACGCTGCTCCCAGCGGGGAAATACAGCACTGTCCTCGCCTCTCCTCGGGCTACCCGGGAGGTAGCAACCCTGACATGCGATCTGACCTTCAGCACCACGGTCGTCCGTTCGGCCAGTGCTAAGATCGCGCGGTCGACGTCTCCTCTTCCTCCCGTCACCCCACAGACACCAGCCACTTCCTCAGCTTCTGCTAAGTCGAAGACCCCGAAGTCAGATGCACGGGCCTTCAAGAAGGAACCATTCCGTGCAGACTTCCTCCGTCCCTCGACCTCCCAGCCTTCGACCGGTACTTCCACCAAACGTCCTTCTAAAAAGGCGCATAGGAAGCACAGTTCTCCTTCTCCACCGCGGCGCCTTTCTTCTCCTGCGCCACCCAGCGGTTGCCGCCCCAGGCCGTCATCCGTTTCGCCTGGCCGCACCGCTGGTAGCCGAACATCTGGCCGTTCACCGGCGGAGGAAGCTCCCCCTCCCGGCCATCCTCCCGAGATGGCCGATGACCCTATAGACCCCATGGACGATGACTGTCCGCCTCCTGATAGCGGCGGCAGTGCTCGCTCGAAGCCAGGCCCTAAGCGGCCTTCGAGGTGACCCCTTCTCTCATCTTCCTTTTCTTACGATGGCACTTATTAACTGGAATATTCGCAGCATTCGCTCCAACCGAGAGGACTTGAAGTTGCTGCTCCGCTTGCATCGTCCGCTCGTCGTAGCCCTCCGGGAAACGAAGCTACGCCCATGCGATCAAATTGCCTTGGCACACTACACCTCTGTGCGTTTTGACCTACCCCCTGTGGTAGGTATCCCAGCTCATGGAGGGGTTATGCTGCTGGTCCGGGATGATATTTACTACGATCCCATCACGTTGCACACCGGCCTGCAGGCAGTTGCCATCCGCATTACTCTCCCCACTTTTACGTTTTCCTTTTGTACCGTTTACGCTCCATCGTCATCTGCCGTTACCAGGGCAGACATGACGCAACTTATTGCTCAGCTACCTGCACCATTTTTGTTAACTGGAGACTTCAATGCCCACCATCCCCTTTGGGGCTCTCCAGCATCCTGCCCGAGGGGCTCCTTGTTAGCAGACCTTTTCACCCAGCTCAATCTTGTCTGCCTCAATACTGGCGCCCCTACTTTTCTTTCGGACACATCTCATACCTATTCCCATTTAGACCTCTCTATATGTACTCCCCAACTTGCACGCCGGTTTGAGTGGTATGCACTTGCTGATACATATTCGAGCGACCACTTCCCGTGTGTTATCCATCTCCTGCAGCGTACTCACTCTCCGTGCTCCTCTAGTTGGACCATCTCCAAGGCAGACTGGGGGCTCTTCTCTTCCAGGGCGACCTTTCAGGATCAAACCTTCACAAGCTGCGATCGTCAGGTCGCACACCTCACGGAAGTCATTCTCGCTGCTGCTGAATATTCCATCCCTCACTCTACTTCTTCTCCACGTCGCGTACCGGTCCCCTGGTGGACCGCAGCATGTAGAGACGCTTTACGTGCTCGTCGACGTGCTTTACGCACCTTTAAACGCCACCCTACAGTGGCGAATTGTATTAATTATAAACGATTACGTGCTCAGTGTCGTCGTATTATTAAAGAAAGCAAGAAAGCCAGCTGGGCTGCTTTCACAAGCACCTTCAACAGTTTTACTCCTTCTTCTGTTGTCTGGGGTAGCCTGCGCCGGCTATCTGGCACTAAGGTCCACTCCCCAGTTTCTGGCTTGAAGGTCGCGAACGAAGTCCTTGTGGCCCCTGAGGCTGTCTCCAATGCCTTCGGCCGCTTTTTCGCCGAGGTTTCGAGCTCCGCTCATTACCACCCTGCCTTCCTCCCCCGCAAACAGGCAGAGGAGGCTAGGCCACCTGACTTCCGCTCCTCGAATTGTGAAAGTTATAATGCCCCATTCACCATGCGGGAACTCGAAACCGCACTTGGCCGATCACGGCCCTTCGCTCCAGGGCCTGATTCTATTCATATTCAGATGCTGAAGAACCTTTCTCCTGCGGGTAAAGGTTTTCTTCTTCGTACATACAATCGCATCTGGATTGAGGGACATGTTCCCGCATGCTGGCGCGAGTCTATCGTTGTCCCGATTCCTAAGCCGGGGAAGGACAAGCACTTGCCTTCCAGTTATCGACCTATCTCGCTTACCAGCTGTGTCTGTAAAGTGATGGAGCGAATGGTTAACTCTCGATTGGTTTGGCTGCTCGAGTCTCGACGCCTACTTACCAATGTACAATGTGGATTTCGAAGGCGCCGCTCTGCTGTTGACCATCTGGTTACCTTGTCGACCTTCATTATGAATAACTTCTTGCGGAAGCGCCCGACCGCGGCTGTGTTCTTTGATTTGGAGAAGGCTTACGACACCTGTTGGAGGGCGGGCATTCTCCGCACCATGCATACATGGGGCTTTCGCGGTCGCCTCCCTCTTTTTACTCGTTCCTTTTTACTGGATCGACAGTTTCGGGTACGTGTGGGTTCTGTCCTGTCCGACACCTTCCGCCAGGAGAATGGGGTGCCACAGGGCTCAGTTTTGAGCGTCGCTCTCTTCGCCATCGCGATCAATCCAATAATGGATTGCCTCCCAGCTGATGTATCAGGCTCCCTTTTCGTGGACGATTTTACCATCTATTGCAGCGCGCAGTGTACACGTGTCCTGGAGCGCTGTCTTCAGCGTTCTCTTGACCGTCTTTACTCCTGGAGTGTCGCCAATGGCTTCCGTTTTGCTGCCGAGAAGACGGTCTGTATTAACTTCTGGCGCTACAAAGAGTTTCTCCCACCGTCCTTTCGACTCGGTCCCGTTGCTCTCCCAATCGTGGAGACAATCAAATTTTTAGGCCTTACCTTTGACAGGAAACTTAGCTGGTCTCCACATGTGTCATATTTGGCCGCCCGTTGTACCCGTTCTTTAAATGTCCTCCGTGTTCTCAGTGGTATGTCGTGGGGAGCGGATCGAACCGTCCTACTTCGTCTATATCGGTCGATCGTCCGCTCCAAGCTGGATTATGGGAGCTTCGTATACTCCTCTGCACGGCCATCCATCTTACGCCGCCTCAACTCCATACAACATCGGGATTTACGACTTGCGATCGGAGCATTTTATACCAGTCCCGTAGAGAGTCTTCATGCTGACGCTGGCGAATTGCCACTCACCTACCGGCGCGATATACTGCTTTGTCGGTATGCCTGTCGGCTACTGTCAATGCCCGACCATCCGTCTTATCGTTCCTTTTTTGACGACTCTCTTGACCTTCAATACGGGTTGTATGTCTCTGCCTTGCTACCCCCTGGCGTTCGCTTTCGTCGCCTCCTTCAACACCTTCATTTTTCACTCCCTGCGACCTTTCGAGTGGGCGAGAGCCGCACGCCACCTTGGCTCCAGGCTCAGGTCCGCGTTCACCTCGACCTCAGCTCGCTCCCAAAAGAGGTCACCCCCGGTTCGGTCTACCACTCCCGTTTTTTGGAACTTCGTTCGAAGTTCATCGACATGACTTTAATTTATACAGATGGCTCTAAGACCAATGACGGGGTCGGGTGTTCCTTTATTGTTGGGGCACAAAGTTTCCAATACCGGCTCCATGGCCATTGTTCGGTCTTCACAGCTGAGCTCTTTGCCCTCTACCAGGCTGTTCTTTACATCTGCCGCCACCGAATTCTGCTTATGTCATCTGCTCAGATTCCCTGAGCGCCATCCAGAGCCTCAGTGATCCGTACCCGGTTCACCCTTTCGTACACCGGATCCAACGCTCTCTTCAGCAGCTGGTGGACGTCGGTACGCCGGTTAGCTTTATGTGGGTTCCTGGCCATGTCGGTATCCCTGGGAACGAAGCTGCAGATGCCGCGGCCAAGGCTGCGGTCCTCCAGCCTCGGACAGCTTCTTGTTGTGTCCCTTCGTCCGATTTTAGCAGGGTCATTTGTCGGCGCGTTGTGTCGCTGTGGCATGCCGATTGGGCTGCACTTACCGACAACAAGCTTCGGGCCTTAAAACCTCTTCCCGTGGCTTGGACGTCCTCCTCACGCCCTTCTCGGCGGGAGGAGGTCGTTTTAGCAAGGTTAAGAATTGGACACTGCCGGTTCAGCCATCGCCATCTGCTGACGGCTGCGCCGGCGCCGTTCTGCCCATGTGGGCACTTGCTGACGGTTAGACACATTTTAATGTCCTGTCCAGATCTTAACACACTGCGCCTCGATCTTAACCTGCCTAATACTTTAGATGCCATTTTAGCGGATGACCCACGAGCAGCTGCTCGTGTTCTTTGTTTTATCAATTTGACAAACCTCGCTAAGGACATTTGAAGATGTTTTTTAGTCCTATGCCTGTCAGTCTGTCTTTTATTGTGTTTTCCCTTTTAGTTGTTGTTGTCAACTTGTGCCTCGCAGTGCATTCTTAGAGTAGTCAGGGCGCTAATGACCACTGAAGTTGTGCGCCCGAAAACCACAAAAAAAAAAAAAAAAGCCCCGATCTCGCACCGTCGGATTTCCATATGTTTGGCCCAATGAAGGACGCAATCCGTGGGAGGCACTACGCGGATGATGAAGAAGTTATTGACGCAATACGACGTTGGCTCCGACATCGACCAGTGGAATGGTACCGTGCAGGCATACAGGCCCTCATTTCAAGGTGGCGTAAGGCCGTAGCAATGAATGGAGATTACGTTGAAAAATAGGGTTGTGTAGCTATAAGATTGGGGAATAACCTGGTGTATTTCAATGCTGAATAAAACAACCCCTGTTTCAGAAAAAAAATGTGTTGCATTACTTATTGAACTGCCCTCGTATATGTCAAACCGAAGTCGTATGGCATTGGTGACAGAGAATGCATGAAGTAAGGATCAGACCAAAAATCCGAAAGTCGCGGTGTGTGAGAGCGGTGCAACATGTTTTATCTGTTGTTGCGTAATTAACTGTACTAACTGTGAATGTATGCAGATGTCATTTTTCAGTTGTTTGATGAGGAAAGTAGTTAAGATTAAGGTTAAACGTCCAGTTGCTGTAGGTATGGTCAAGTGAAGACGGAGGTGCCATTTCCAAGAAATCATCCCTGCATTAACCCTGGATTTAAGGACGTCACGGAAAATCCGATCCGGATGGCAGGATGGGGAGCTGACACATCGTTCAATTGCTGTCGATTAACACCAAGGAGGCCAGGACATTGGTTCAAAGCGTGGCGATCAGGATATTCTGACCTCACCTTCTTCCCTCCTAAGCCTACCATACACAGGTGATTCCAATTTCTTCCTCCACAGAGACGACCTGGCTACGTCCGTTTACCACCTCGATTATGGTCTAGCGTTGTGAATCTGCAAGAGTATACTAGAAATGACATAGCTTTTCTGATGATTTTACGAAGCATTGCCGTAGGTTTGTAAATCGGCCTCGGCCGTCAGACACTACATGCCCAACGAGAAATCGATCCACATGGGTAAAAAAAAAGCACTTTGTTACTTAAATGTATTAAATTCACTCTGTCTTAACTTTTAGTCGTTCTAAGGCAATTAGTGCCTTCACCAGTAAACAATAATACCGCGTCCGCTCAAATTAATGTCACTATCTCCAGTGGTCGACGTCAACGAGCATTGACCAGACACACAGCATCACCACAACCAACACCATAGCAATAACAAAAGCGTATTGGAGGAAAACAGTGTACACTGAAACGCCAGGTTAAATCCGCAGGACAGAATGGGTAGTTGGAATTGTGGAAAAGGGCCATAAATGAGCAGCTGTCAATTACACTCGAACACATATAACTCTATTTAGTTGCCCAAACATTACAGCGCAAATTTCAGAGCTGAACTACCGACTGAATATGTCACACAATCTTATGGCATAAGGGTACAACATCTTTAATTTTTAAAACGGCTAAAGGCCCATGATTTAAAACACAACTGCAATAAATTTTCAAAAGGCACAAAGCTCAAGGATTTATCGTTTCATTTTAAAACGGCTCAAGGCCGATGATCTAAAAACACAACTACAACAAATTTTCAAAGGCAGAAGCCCAAAAGCCTTATCCTTAAATAATTTTAAAAAGGAGATTGAAGCCTCAAACTATCTAAGACATAGCAAATAAGGAATTTTAATTTTAAAACGGCTGAAGGCCCTTTATTTATAACCCAGCGAGAAGCATACAAATTCAAACCATCGGCTATGAACCATTAAAATACACAATCAAACACCAATACGAAAAGGCAGTGCTGCCAGCGGCGCTCAGAAGTTGCCGGGGGTCGGTCTGCGCTTGAAATATTAACCTTCGCTTAGGGTACACAGGTAGTCAGCCCAACTATATCCAAACCACCGGCTACCCAACCAAGAAACAGTCAACGGACTCACCGACATGACGACTTGCTTTCCACCCGACCAGTGCACAAGGAACTCAAAAGCCAAAACGTAGAAGGTATAGCCGGCCACAACCAAGTATACATAAGCTGTCAAAACTACAGCACATGTAGGACAGTGACAGCACGGTGAGGAAAGGACACTGCCTGAATTTTACGTCAGCGGTCGGGGCAGGTAACCGGAACACTAACGGACACAAAGCAGAAAATTGAACTGGTGCACTTGGACTTCAAATAACCAAAATACTGTTAAGCTCCACCGGACGGTGTCCAAACTTTCGCAACTCGAACACTCGCTGTTGCTCACGGGAATACTCCCAACAGCCGACCAATGAAACCAGCGGCACAATGTGAACAGACTGGCTTCGGTAATTAAATGACCACTCAACTTTGATGTCATGGTTCTGTGAGCCACGAACCTCGTAGCAGTCGGAACAGCTCCCACACTGACACTGCATAGAGACCGCCAGCGGGCTCGGCCCACAGCGCCGTACGGAGATTTCCTGGCAGATCCACACCAACGGACCAACTGCCGCATAATGGCTAGCCAGAAACTATAAGCACCAGACGAAGGAAAGTACATGGTGCGAATATCGATACACACCGCTGCTGCTACAAGTAGAAAGATGAAGAACCACGCCATAACCGCAATAACCGAGGGAACCCAAACGCAGAGTAACAGTCAAGGTTTAAACCAACGCATAAGCCGGGACGAGCAGGCTCATACCTCTGGTACCGCACGCCGCGGAATTTGAATCCCCGCCTGACGTCATGCACGTCAAAGACCCCTATAGGTCTACTGGCCTACTGGCCCGCATTTAGAGTGAGGGCGCCACAGTGGAACAGGTGGTTGCAGCGGCCAATAGCGGTGTCCCCTATAGAGTACTTAAGCGCCTGCCTCTCGCTCAGTCAGTCAGTCTAACCTGGCGTACGTCTCAGGACATATCGCCTCGCCTTGGACAGCGTATTTACTTTCTTGTTTTGTTTACGAGTGGACGTGGTTGCCTAGTTACGTTTTCTTGACTCTGTTGTTTCGTTCCTGTTGTCGTAAGGTCCTTCGTTGGTCGTGTCCGTCCTCTCCCGTTGAGTTGTTGTTCGCTGGCCGCTCCGCGGTTCCCGCCGCGTTTTCCGTCACTTCAACCCGCGACTGTTCCGGTCACCGTTGCAACACATACCCGTTATCGCAATGGGAAAACGGAGCGATTTATCACATGTCTAAAGGACATGATCATCAGCTCTTAGGGCAAGGGGGAAGGATTTCCGAAACGGGTAAACACGTAAATTGTTTGTGAGCCGGTGTGGTTAAAGTATACCCTGCATGGCAAATGATGCCACTCAAAAGGCAGCTGCAGCCATGTGTCAAGGTGAATAGACTTTGTTGAGCAGCTGAGCACCTAGACGAACCCGTATGCTACTAACTGTCCCTCCTCAACTGTAAGTTGATCTGTGTAATAAATTTGATGTTTTCCAATGAAATATCCTTTTCAATAATCACAACAAGAGGAAAACAACGTACGTGGATTGACAATTCAGTGGTTAAAAATGTCATATTAATTGTATGGAAAATAATGGAAACTGTACATATTGTAATTATTAGGCCTATAACAGTTAAATTCTTATCAATTTCATATTGTAGTTTACAGAAATAAATATTTGAGAGATAGAAGATGACACATATGCCTCGAAATATGTCAGGGTGAATAATAAATAAACTAATCTTGTTTGCTTGTCTGATTTTCAAAACAACAGAATCACTCAATGAGCGTAGCCCATAATGCCGCTTCTTGTTCCCAGACACCTATTTTAAAGTCGCTACGTGTAAGAGCTCTATACATTTCTTCATGGAAAGGTTTCTACTTGAGGAAACAAATTTTTTCGCCTTTTTACCCAGATGTGTTCCAGTTAAGTTGCAGCATGATCACTGTATTCTCAATTTTCTTTCCGTTAAATAAAATGAAAAATTATGATTAAGCTCAGAAACACTGAAGCTCTCAACAAAACCGAAGACCACAGTGACATTTTAGTGACTATGAAACAGGAAAACTTAAAAAAATAAGACCACAAAATTTCTCGAAAACAACAATATTACACAACCAACCAGTGATTTGCCACGAAGATACCAAACAATCACGCAGACAGTTGTGGCTAACATCTGAAATATACTCACAAAACGAAAAGTGTAATCGCTAAAACAAAACAACTGAAAAAATAAAATAAAACTAAGATACCCACGCTAAACTGCCTCCCGAAAGTCTTAGAGCAGAACATACCAACAAACCCAGTTGCAAACTTCAAAAGAACACCTGTGTATCTTGCAGACAGAGAGATACATTCCTACATACAGTAGAATTACCTGTAGGGAAGCAGCAAAAGTATATGTAATACTAAAGAGCAGATACAAAAGATAAAACATATCACCATAACCATGGCAACCACACACATCGTGCAACATCACATTCATGTACACCTATATACCCACCACAGCAACTGTCAGTATCATCAGACAGCAAGCACAGTAAGACAGCGATTCCCAAATAGCTCCAACAGCTCCATAGTAACAACATAAACACAATCCATACTAAAATACAATTCACCATAGCAATACAAAACGCAATAAGTAAAATTCCTTGACCTCACAATACACAGAAGCAACAAGCAACATCAATTTCGGGTGTTAATGGAAATTACCACCACCAGCACTGCTGCATGCAATACCTGAAGCTGTTCTATTATAGACAATCGATATAGTTTACAATACGTGCTACACAGAGTGAATGAAGCTCCACTCAATAAAAACCACAGCAAAGAAATTCGACAATGAAAAAAATTGTTCTGAAGAATGCATACAATGCAGTCATTATAGACAAAAGGAATCACAATACTAAAATACGAATTAAAGTGATATTTAGCACACAAAAATAAAGAGATCATCACCAGCATACAAACACAGACACACAGAACATAAACACACACAAAATAAGACTAGCACACTTGCACATGAAAAAAAGCAATCAAAACATAACCAGACGGTTCACTCTGACTTACAACAACAAAGCAGCCTACAGGATAGACAATGTGCTCATAAAAAGGACTAAAAAAGCATACATAAAAGATAATTCAATGTAGAGAAAACTAAGGACAACCAACACCATCACAGATGAATGCGATACATATGACGTTAATCAACTGACAGGTCAATCCTGCAATTCAATTTACACAAACGTGCAAGCAGAAATTTCAATATTAATTACATAGAATACTTAACAGCACTAAGAAGTAATAGCTGTCGTTTGACATTCACCAAAAATTTATAAATACGGACATGCAACACATCAAAACTGGTCTAAAAATTCCAAAATGCAGTAACAGCCAACCACAAACGCTAATAATTAGGGAAAACTACTAAATGAAGACAAAAAAGGAAACAAAAGAAAACAATAAACAAATACACAATTCTCTGCAACGCAATTCTATTCTGTGCCTTCAAAGAACCCACCCACCCTCCTGCTCCCACACCCCCACTCACACACCCACATGCCCACCTACGCACCCACCCTCCCACACCCACCCACTCACTCATACACACACACACACACAAAAACACACACAGGTTGTGGGATGGATCTCTCAAAGTCTAAGACCAAAGCAAGATTTCGATCATCTGTCCAGAATACATTTAACTCAAAAATGGCTCAAATGGCTCTGAGCACTATGGGACTTAACATATGCGATCATCAGCCCCCTAGAACTTAGAACTACTTAAACGTAACTAACCTAAGGATATCACACATCCATTCCAGAGGCGGGATTCGAACCTGCAACTGTAGCAGTCGCGCGGTTCGGTACTGAAGCGCCTAAAATCGATCGGCCATCGCGGCCGACTACATTTAACTGTCTGCCATCTTGTTAACATAACTTGCAAACAGTTACACAAATCAGTCTAAAACTGTGGTTTTTGCTACAGTTTCAGTGCGCGTAAGGGCTAGGATGAAATGGTTGTGACATTCACTAAAAACAGCACCCGTGTACTATAATATTAAAAGGCAACAAACATTTTGTTAAGACAGTTTTAATAATTCGGAATAGCAATTTCTGTGCTAGGATTTTAAAATCTCAACATAGCCAGCAAGGTTATTGTAATGATTCCTCACACAACAGGAATAATAATGATAATTATAATAATAATGAATTAACAAATATTTCAGAAAATTACGCACACAATTATAAGGCAGAGTGTCAGCATGCTTAATTACAAATTATTTCTCACACAATTATAACAAGGCGAATTTGAAACATTTACTTGCAACGAAAACCTGATATAAATTTATAAGTTAGATTTGAAAGCTAGCACACAACATAAATCACTTTTAGAACGCATCACTTGCACAGAAGAAAAGTATTAACTTATCGATATATAGCTATATACTAACTTTATGACGAATGTGCCATGATATCGATTATGCAGGGCACACAAATAACACTATATGTCTAACTTACCAAATGAAAAAAAAATTACAAGCCAGCACAATTCACAGTTAACGAAATGCGTTATTGCACAGTATCTTCTAGCATCTACAACCCAGTCTCTATTACTTCCCTCATGACAACTTCGGCCCTCTTCACATTTCATTATCAACACAGTGGGCGCACGGACGCCTCAGCCACGTGGTTTAACGCCTCCCAACAAATGTAAACCTCAGCAGCAAGCTTTCATTACTATGTCCACCAAACTGTGCATTAATGACGAGTGTGATGGTGACCTCCCACACCAAGTTGACAAGTTACGACGGTGCACCAAACGGAGTGATGCAGGGAGAGCGGGGTGAAATTCAGCCTTCCAGGTCACAGATTCCATCAAGTCAGCATCTCACGCGATGTGTCCGGTATAAGATGGGCGGGGTGGCCGAGCCGTTCTAGGCTCGCGACCGCTGCGGTCGCAGGTTCGAATCCTGCATCGGACATGGATGTGTGTGATATCCGTAGGTTAGTTAGGTTTAAGTAGTTCTAAGTTCTAGGTGACTAGTAAACTCAGAAGTTAAGTCCCATAGTGCTTAGAGCCATGTGAACAATCTGTCCGGTATGCCGCAGCTGCAACTAGGCGGCTCCGCCCTGCACCGAGTTCAGGAGAGGCGGACACAGAGACATAAGTCGCCGCAACTTTTAATGCCTACAGCCGGCACAGTTTTCAAGTTAACTTAATTCTGGAACCAGGAAATGTAAGTGGAAACAAAATGACGCACACACCGTCCCTCACCCGCCTCCCACAAACACACATTCATCCACATAGAACAAAATTATTTTAACCATAACGTACCCAGTCGTAAATTTTCGGTGTTTATAATTTTCCACATTAAGTTATCTATGGCTGCAGTAGTTATAGTGAAAGAAAACAGGCATAGCGCAAAATATTGAAACCACGAAAACCGCACCAGGTTGTAATAAAGTATAAAAAATTATAAGTGTTTGTATTTGCGAATATCTCCTTAAAATTGATATTTTTAAATGTCGATATAGTACAGAGCAGTTTTGATGTTATTTACAGAAAGAAAATAAAAGCAAATAATGTTGACGGAGCTGTAACTTTAGCAGAACCTGTCTTGGTAAAAAGAAAAGTTTGTTTGCACAAAGGGGAAACTGTCTAAAAGTATTCAGTCGATATATTACTAAAAGAATGCTGTTCCAGCTCTAGTGCCCACAAGGGAACAGGTAGGCAACCATTGGCACACTTGGGCGGCGGCGTTAGGCAAACAGGAAATGAGCAGCAGACAGGTAGCTGGGTTGTGGCCTACACAATCGCGATGCAATAGGCTAGCGGTCACGGGCAAGCATCCGTAGAGCACGTACTGAGAGCCCGCCCGGCGGGCAGCCTATACTAACTGCGCCTGCCCATTGCTGGGGTAAGGGCCGCCCAGGGGCACAATGTTGGCACAGCTCGGCTTTAAGCAGTGGCGGTTCGTTGTGTTGCTCAAAGGAGCAGTGAAACCCCGTAGAAATATTCGCTTCGGATTTTATAGTGCATAAAATTTCAAATCGTCCACTGCTCTGCTTCTATGTAATATAGTTACTTTCACTACAGCCGACATGTTCATTTTGAGAGATTCAGCAACTATACAGATATTTAAATTAATAGGGTATTTGACTGTTTTCTGCATATTGTCTTAAATGATTAATTTCATCATACTATGCTTCCTACATACTGATTTCCTTTTGAATTTCAGTATTCTTTTATCAAAACGGAATAATTTGAAAACGCACTAAAACCCTCCATTCGAATCATCTAGTGTCTCTTACGTCACTGGCTATCTCGCTGCCCCTACAGTCTTTCTAATTCACAGTTGCAACTTGTTTTGGTTCAAAATCGTTCAAATGGCTTTCAGCACAATGGGACTTAATAGCTGAGGTCATCAGTCGCCTAGACCTAGAACTACTTAAACCTAACTAACCTAAGGACATCACAAACATCCATGCCCTTGACAGGATTCGAAACTGCAATCGTTGCAGCAGCGCGGTTCCCGGCTGAAGCACCTACATCCACTCGGCCACAGCGGCCGGCCCTAGTTTTGGAGTTTATGTTTCGTAAAATGGGGTACAAATAATGTGTAGTACCACACTGTACAAATACATATGTAAAAACTTCTGAAAAGTTGTATTTGAGTGTTACAGAGTATGAGAAGACGCATAAAATGTGGTTACACTGTACTGGCAAATTCTCACTACGTCGACGCACTAGTTCACTAACTTAATTGAAAATGCGTTGCAGAATGATGTTAACACTAACTTACGTCCCAGATATGCTCTCCCACTGTTACAACGAAGGTATGGTCATGTAACTACACCTCACTTATGCGATAGCTCAGATGTTACAGATGTAGTCAGTCATATTATACAAGATGATGTGCAAAGATCGCTGATCCGAATCTAAGAACGTTTTAATTCATTTGTAAAACGACAACACAGCCCTCTCACATGAAAACCAAATCACAATTACAAAACCTCACTATATCGATCAGAAACAGAATATTATTATGTTTTTCTTGCTGTTTACATGCCTTTGCATTTGCAGTCGATGGTCACACATGTGAAGTTCAAAAAGATATTTTTTAATTATTGTGGTCACACACTTTTTCCTTAAGTAGGAACGATTTTCTTATCATGTTACCGTCCACCTATTATCATTACGGTTTAACATTTGCAGTTTCATCATCTTACGTAAAATGAAGTTGGTCTGCTTCAGACGCTAACGTTAGTTTACATTTACAAACATCGCAGCCATTACGTTTCTGTCATCTGCATGTGCTACACTCTTTATGTCTCTTGCATAATCTCATCGTTCTGCCCCTCGGATGCGCTGTTTGATGTGCCACCTAACACCCGCTGGAGGCAGCATCTCGGCCGAGCATCTTCTACAGAGGAAATCAGCAGTATGTTTCATCAAGAATAATTTTATTCTGCTTTGAGTCACCTTCAGGTCTAAGCAGTTCCGTCAGAGTATTCTGAATGCACTTATGAGTAGACAAGACGGGTTGCTGCCGCAACTGCTTGAATCTGTAGATGATCATGAGTGATTGAAATGTTTAACCAAATTAAAAATGTGTAGCTGAGGTGGAACAGTATATCAGATTTTCCTTACAAGGTAACCTCCCCATCACACCCCCCTCAGATTTAGTTATAAGTTCGCACAGTGGATAGGCCTTGAAAAACTGAACACAGATCAATCGAGAAAACAGGAAGAAGTTGTGTGGAACTATGAAAAAATAAGCAAAATGTACAAACTGTGTAGTCCACGTGCAAGATAGGCAACATCAAGGATAGGATGAGCTCAGGAACGCCGTGGTCCCGAGGTTAGCGTGGGCACTTGCGGAACGGGAGGTCCTTGGTTCAAGTCTTCACTCGGGTGAAATGCTTTCTTTCTTTGTTTTCGCAAAGTTTTCTTTCTTTATTTTCTCAGAGTTATGATCAGTCTGTTCGCTTATTGACGCCTCTG
Source organism: Schistocerca americana (assembly GCF_021461395.2). NCBI lineage: Eukaryota > Metazoa > Arthropoda > Insecta > Orthoptera > Acrididae > Schistocerca > Schistocerca americana. The sequence goes on from NC_060119.1 coordinate 72,395,826, forward strand.
TTCACTTCTGTCTTCGTCGTTCCACGACTTCTTTGCAATATTTAATTCTGATTTTTTCCTCCACCCCTTTAAGTTTCTTAAATTTATTTGTTACTTCACTCCATAATCTATATTTGCTTCTTTTCATTGGTTTGGACAGTAACCTGTATCGGAGCATTTCCTTCATGTAACAAAATGAAATACAATCAGATTGAAGTCGCAGTATTTCCTCTTAGTGTTATTTGTACGGATCGTCAACAATCTCATTATCTGGTACATACAGTCCCGGAGCAATCAGCAAGGTATCGTCATCACCACACGTACTGTTTATCAACAAATGTAGGAAATAATCATACAAATGTTCGATAGTTGTTCGATCCCTTAAGAAACTTTCTGATTACTTACAGTTCGGAAAATATTTATTGACCTTGTTATTGAAGTCACGTGCTATATTTGCTGGATTCATATTGCCCACGGAATACATCTCATGCATTTAATGCACTCTCGTCCAAAGTACCGGCCGGTGTGTACGTGCGGTTCTAGGCACTACAGTCTGGAACCGCGTGACTATGCTCGCAGGTTCGAATCCTGCCTCGGGCATGGATGTGTGTGATGTCCTTAGGTTAGTTAGGTTTAAGTAGTTCTAAGTTCTAGGGGACTGATGACCACAGATGTTAAGTCCCATAGCGCTAAGAGCCATTTGTTCCATTTTTTTCGTCCAAAGTAGCGACCAGTCAACTGCCGGCCAGGGAGTCTCATTAGCAGGAATACTCTCTCTTCAGTATGCTGTAGTCGACTGACGTCGTGTGATTTGATGTTTTTTTAGGTGTAGCGTCCCCATACTACTGCGCAGTTACCTCGCATCGGACGGACGGACGGACAGATAATAATTGTCTGAAAATAAAAGATTAAACTTTTCACTCGAGGGAAGACTTGAACCAAGGTCCTCTCCTTCCGCACCTGCGCACGGTAACCACGGGTCCACGGCGCTCCGAAGCTCGTACTGCTCTTGATGTTGCCTATCTTGCGTATGGACTACTCATTTTGTATACTTTGCTTATTTTTTTCGTAGTTCCACGCAACTTCTTCCTGTTTTCTCGATTGATCTGTGTTCAGTTTTTCAAGGCCTATCCACTGTGCCATCTTACAACTAAATCTGAGGGGGGTGCGATGGGGAGGTTCCCTTGTTAGATAATTATTTAGTAATGTATGTGAACCTCCACGCCGACTTTTACGCTCATGTATGGAAATGCCGGTCATCTCTCACGTACACAATCGACGCGTGCGCAGAATTCTGTTCTGCACCTTCGAAGACCAGATTCCAAGTCCTAAAATCGTAGGCGAGGGAGGCAGAAGGAAGCGGAGGCAATAGGTGTTTCCTATGCACCACACTGGAGCGTAGCTCCAGGCTGTATCCGCCATGGGTCTCCACTCCCTCTTCTGCTGTTTAACCTCTCCGAAGTGTGGTTCCTCTTCCTCCCCCGTCGTTGCCCCAACGTGACACTCAAGTAGCACATTTTAAATGTGATTCATATCCACATTATTCTGCAACGATATTGGTCGTGTCGAGATTACTGTGAGCAATTGTGCACTGAAACAAAAAAACTGAAACACCATCAAATGATTAATTTAGAGCAATGAAATATCGAGAATACTTTTTTGTAGGTAACATAGTTTAGTTATTAACACTGCAAGGTCACAGATTAATGCTAGTGAGAGATGAACCATTGGAAACGTGAAATGCTAGTACATTAAGAACTAGTTTAATAGCCAGAAAGTTGAGTGGAAACATAGAATCGTGGTATGCATTGCATTATACAAGTGCCGAATGTCGGTTTATAGGATAGAGTTTGAAGACTGTTGCACTTGGCCGGTCAGTGCAGAGACAGCTGATGCTGTTTGTGGATGACTCTGGAGTTTTCCTTCGATGGTGAGACATATGTGCTCTACTATAGACAGACCTGGTGATCGGGCGGACCCAGCCAACATGTGGACTCCCTGCAGAGCACGTTGCGTTACAATAGCGGTAAGTGATCAAGCACTATCGCATGGGAAATGGTACTTTAGCACTTCGAATCAATAGACTGACGTACAAATTTGCAGTCGAGTGAGTGGCACAACCACTGCCGTAATACGAAATCGCACCCAAGACGTCAGGTGCAAATCGATGGTGTCTAGCACGCACAAACGTGGGCTGCAGATTTTCAAGTGGCCTCCTCCTTTCCAACACATGAGCTTAACTGCCACCGCGGCAGAGATAGTTTTCATCAGAAAAACAACAGATATCCACCCTGCACTGCAATGAGCTGTTGCTTCGCACCAGTGAAGCCGCAGAAGGCCGTGGTTTCAGCTCAGCGGAATGCACACTGTATGGCGTCTGGCTCGGAGATGTTGTTGAAGGAACCAATTTGCAACAGTTCGTTGTGTAACTGCTGTGCCACGATGGTCTTCCCTACCAGTAGTGCCACGTGACCGTCCGGAGCGCGGTATTCTTGCGAGCGTACATTCTGACGATCACCGCTGCCAACGATCTTGTACAGTGGCTACAATCCAGCCATAATTCTGTGCAATCTCTCAGAATGGAGATGCAGCTTCTCGAAGCTCTGTTACATGACCTCCAAGCTCAGTGAGGTGTTGATAATGGAGCCTTTGTCACCTTAAATGCAATCTTTGACTAGCATCGACACACCACTTTCAGACTCAAATGTAACTATCGTTCACAGGCTGTATTTTAAGCAAAAATGGTCTACGTTCCCATAATAACGCTACTAGCGCCACTCTTTTACATCTGGCGCAAAATCTGAACAGACATCATCTTACAGATGCAGGAACACGCCTGACAACTTTATGTCGCACGACTCCTTGCTGTTGCTATTCTTTTCAGTTTGTGTATTTTTATGACTGAAATAACAACAGAAGCCTAGTCAGAAACGACAGGCAGAAATTTTCTCTCGTTTGTTGCAGCTAAGTTACCAATATTGTGACCAGCGTGGAGGGTAAAAATCGTACAGGGAGACCAAGAGATGAGTACACAAAGCAAATTCAGAAGGATGTAGGCTGCAGTACGTACTGGGAGATGAAGCAGCTTGCACAGGATAGAGTAGCATGGAGAGCTGCATCAAACCAGTCTCAGGACTGAAGACCAAAACAACAACATTTTACTGTTTCCCACGCGGTAAGAATCGATATGCAGCTGTGACTTTGAAGACATGATTCCACAGATGTTCTTTGCATTCAACAATACTTCTGCTGGCCTTTTCAATTTACACTGTATTTCTGACTGAAAATCCACACTAAGAAGTCAATATGTGTGCTATATGAGTGCAGAGGATTAAAGAAACTGGTTTATATTATCTGTCTTAAAGAGGATTTCGCTATCAAAAACTTAAGGAGACCGACTCCGGCAATCAAATTAGCTACGAAAACTAAAAATTAAAAGTAAGGAAATTATCAAGGACTTACGGAGACCGACTCCGGCAATCAAGTTAGCTAAGAAAATTAGAAATAAAAAGGAAAGAAATTGTAAGAAAATTCAGACATTTACGAGGAAGTAGACGGGACATATGATTGTTTACCGCATATCACCTTCGCTAAAGGAAGTGTTGTGTGGGAAACGATTTGGATGCTAAGAGGCACTGAAGATCTCATGCAGTTATCACAGAAGATGAAAACAAAATTTTAACAGTTCAGATCATACACGAATGCAGAGCTAGAGCACAATATTTTAGGGAAACCGGATACTATACAACAACTGGTTAGTAATTACAGGCACTCGGTTGACAAGACACAATGATCAGAGAGGTAAATATCGTGACATACTCTCTAAAATTGTGTATTATATTAAAGTTTGTTGTGTTTCTAAGTTCGAACCTCATCGAAGTTACTAGTGCAGTGATTCATTCAGTGTAGAGATTTTCTGCGGTTTTATAGGTTTCATTCCAGGTTCTGATGCTGCACTTTCTGTTCATATTTCAAAGGAACATGTAAACACATTCGAAATGATTTGATCCCCTATGCTATAGGTATCTGAAGACCCAATCAGAAATAATGTGGCTGCTATTGATTTTGTATCAGTCACTGCAGACAAGAAAATGAGATTTCAACAATATTTCGCAGATTGTCGTAGTTACCAGACACATTTTCCCTGCAGGCAGACCTATACTAATGCTTTATATTTTTTCACTCCTCTAGGACATTATCAAAATACCTTAGCAGAACCACTGGAAAAAGGTTTTCCTGAATATTGGGAATAATGCAAATAATGTTATTTCTCATGTGTAAAATTGTACAGCTGTTCCTAGTGGTCGTCGTTTAGGTGCACAGACTCTTCTGAAATGATGTTCTAACCATGCTTATTTGGTTCATTGCTATACCTACAAGCTGAATATGATTTCTACCTCAGCATCGACTCAGAAGACGGACGTAGAAATTTTTGTTATTCTGACTTTAAGTGAGAGTCTCAGTTTTTCGCCACAGTTCTTCACTGTGAACAGCGGTGGTAATTCACATAGTAAACAGGGAGTCCTCATATTTACAACACAAGATGAAATTTTAAACCATGAGCTGTGCAGGCTGTGTACGAAAATAGTCACTTCTAGAACGCCTGGAGGAAATTGAGCTTACGTCTCTACAAACCACTACAGTTACTCAAGCAATTGGGCTCCGTTTGAAATTAAGTCACCCAGCATTTCAGCTTTGGTTGTCTGTGCCACGCGTTTTTACATTGTACAATCAATTACAGAGATGAGTAGTTGACCAAATGACACTACAATAAGAAGTGCGATATTTCAAAATATATCCAAGATTTGCAAAAGAAATGAGATAAAATTATCGGTCAGGTTACTGAACCTTTTGACTTCATGGGGTATCTCGATGCTGTGAAGTGACGCACAGATTCACCAGTACTTCCTTTCTGCAGCCTCACCAAATCAAAAGGCGACGGCATTTTGCGCCCGTACACTGCCTCATATAGAGACCACCCGGTATTTTTATCAACTTACGCAGAGTATCCACATACAATATGCTTCAAATACTCGCCCCATTGATGGTGATGAGAATCCACAGAAAATCACAGCATCTTCCCCATTGTTCTGTGTACCCGTTCTGTCCTTCCGTTGGCCTGTAGATGCAACGTGCTCGTCCTCAATTTATTTATATTCAACAATTCACGCATTTAGATTGATGAAATACGACATGGTCAGTAATTATTGTCTCAGGTACACAAAACTTCAAAATCTAGTTGTTTACTAACGCTTGCGTGACCATTGCTGCCTGTTTGTAACGTGCGCGTGGGGCACACAATTATCATTAAAGCCTGTACTATGGTAAGTGAGCGGGGTTCACCTTACGAGACAGGATTTTCGTATAGATATTGACCACGTGTACCTGAATAGTGGCAAATCAGACTTACATCCACTCTGTAATAACAATGATCCGTCAAGCAAGTTCGAAATGAAATTACACGTCAGTATGGACCAAAAGCAACACTGAAGATGCCACCAATTTAATAATAATACGGTCGCCAGCCTAGTTAGGCATTAACTGAGTTTCTTCCCTGTACAAGTTGGTGTATATTCATGCAAAACAACACGTAGTAACACTGCATAATACAGTAAAATTCTAGAACCAAAAAAATCTATTGAACTGTTTCACGTTCTGTACTGATATCAAAAAACCATGAATACATAACACTACACTATAATGTATACTACAAAACTTCGTGCTGTCTATTGATCTGATTAAAATCAGGCATAGGTTACCCTAGAAATAGCACTTTCGAGCCACACACTAAGTGTCAATCTTGATAAAGATAAAACACTGATAAATTTTGGCTTTTACATTGACTTTAACGTTTGCTGGTCATATCAATTTAGAACACTTCAGAATTCAAATACATAAAAAGGGGGGGGGGCGGATCTGAAACTGTTATAATCACTGTATTAAAAAAATTGATTACTGAATCTATTATGCGTTCAAGATTTCCAGTATATGAGTTATTACTCTTTTTTTTTAATTTACTGTTCATTTAAATGCCTTAATATCTGTCTCAAAATAAATGAACTTCATTACTATATCAATATTAAAGCTATCTTCCAACTTTGTTAGACCTTTGTTATTCATTTACTGGTTCATTAACAAAACAGTTCTTTAAACACCATTCTAACATAGCTAGGACTACAAATAATTATTATCGAAACAAAATTTAATTTTTCATTTCGGGACACTCGGATTGCACAACATTTCGAATGGACCCTGTCTAGGTTAGTTGTGAGGATAATTAAATGATGGGAAGGTTCAGGTAAAATTTAGGTCATTATTCAGCAGTTCACCTTCTGGTCCATACGAATACAGTACTAAATGTTTCAACCTGCTTGTATGGATGCGGCGGTTGGCGAGCGGCGAGATGGCGAGGCACAAAGCATACATACAACCACAGCTATGGCTCTTGACGTATCGGCACTTTCATTCTTCTTAGCGTCGCAATACTTTTCCATTTAGTGCCTATGGAATTTTGCCATGCTGTGTGGGCGTTGGAACAGCATACCCGAGGCTCAGTAAAATTACGTCTTCCAGGAGAGCCTCCTCGCTCCAGAAGGTGTTGCTCAGACCAATACCAAACTCCAACTACTACTGCTGAGCCCATTGTGCCGTGCAGTGCCCGCGTGCATTTTCCCGCGCTCGCCTGCCATCCACCTTTTTCTGCTCCCAGACAGGCCGGGTATTCACCCGAGGTTTTGCTTTCTACATATCCTAACACATTGCCTACGTATGGACCAGACGTACAATTACAATTTTAAACATCTTACAACAGTCTCAACATTTGTTGCATTTCAATTCCTTTACAATATTGCTTGACATTTGACATAAACATTAATATTCACACTGAAACTTGTTTACAGTTTTCTTAACACAATGACATGAAACAAAAAAGAAATGAAATCAGAACATCAAATACACTAGTTTATCGAGAAATCAGAAGAAAAAAAAATTTGTTATATGTACAAAAGTACAGCGTCGTTGTTGTTACATGTTGATTTCGCATAGCCACCATCTCCACATACCTCGAAAAAATGGTCTGTCGGAAGGAATCTTTTCCCTGATGGTGTTCGCCTGAAAGGTCCTAAGACATCGATCCCAGAATAGAAAACGGACATGTAGCTTCGGGCAATCGCTGTAGCTGTATCTGTTTCCCACTGATATCTGCTCTCTGCACCCATGGTATACAATTCTTGTCATACTAATCAACATCTGCTTTCCTTCGTCTCCACCAATACCTCTCCGCCACTCTCCTATTCGTGGCTCTCCATCCCCCATGACCAGATAACAGGTGATCATGTGCTTCTTTTAAAACCTCATCCCTCAACTTCGCTGGCACTACTACCCTTGTCCCTAACTTCGTTTCCCTGCACAGAGAACTGTCGTACATATTTAACTGTAGCTGTGTCCGATAAATTTACAATCATTGTCCGCGTCCTGTAATTCTTGCCATACCGCTAGGTCATAACCTACGACTTCCACTTTTCCCACCTTCGTACTTCCTGCATCGCATTACCGTGCTTCTTCAGATCCTTGTGCACCACCTCGTAGTCGAATTCACTAAGCCCATCTAGCGAGTCTAGTAGACGGATCCTTCAACCCCAACAACCACATCAATACAGCATGATCTGTCACTACCCGAAATCTTCTCCAATATAAAAAACATTTAAAATATGTGATTCCACAGATAACGCTAAGCATCTCCCTCTCAGTTGCTGAGTAATTCCTCTCTGCTAAACTCAGCTGCCTACACGCATAGGCTAGAGGATGTTCTTTCCCACAAATTTCTTCACTAAGAACACATCCTAATGATTGATTCGATGCATCCTTTTCAAAATCGGGAAACACAAGAACCGGACATGATGTTAATACTTCTTTCAGTTTGTCAAACGCTTTCTGACATTCTTCTGTCCACTCAAATTTCACACCCATGCGCAACAATCACGTCCGCGGTTGTGCTAAATCTGCAAAACCCTTCACGAACTTTCGATAGAAATTGCAAATTCCGATGAATGACTGCACTTCCTTAAATGATTTTGGTTTCCAAAAATCCCTTACAGCTTGTACCAATATCGGATCTGTTCGCACTCCGTCCTTACTGATAATTTGCCCCTGACATTTAACTTCTTCTAAAGCAAAATGGCACTTCTTCAGTCTCATCCTCAAACGAGCTGCTCTTAACCTCAGAAAAACTTTCTTAGCCACTGTCTATGTTGCTCCATACTACTTGAAAACACTATAATGCCATTCAAATAGACCAGACACTGTCGTGGTTTACAGCCCCTCATGACACGGTCAAGCAACCTCTGAAACGTTGCCGGAGCGTTTTTCAAACCGAATCGCACTCTAATGTACTGGTAATTGCCTACAGAAGTAGAGAAAGCAGTTTTTGGACGATGCTCTCTAGCCACCTCTAACGGGTGATAACCCCTTGTCAGATCCATCGTAGAAAAGTACTGGTGCTGTCCTAGTGATCCAAGTTCTCCGATATGTTGGGAATGGGGGTATGCGTCCGTTATCATCGGTAGTCACAACAGAACCTGTATTTCTTAATTCCGCCCATAGATATTTTAGGCACAACGACAATGTCCACTCCCCAGCAACCATTACTATGCTCTATAATACATTCTGCAAGCTGTTGATCAATGAAATCGTCCACAGTCGTCTGCAAATTCGGTATTCTGTATCGTTTATGGTAAACAGGTGCTTCATTCCCTGTTGGTATCCTATGTTGAACTTATGGAGTTGCTGGTAACGGCCCTTGTGGTAAAACAAGTTCTTAAATTCCGACAATAATTCTTCCATATGATCTTTTCTCCTCCTTTCAAATGCTTAATTTTGTCACACAATGCAGTTCTATCGGCAGTTAATTGTTGATCACTTCGCCTACCTCTCGAAAACTAGTCTTCGTCATTTGGCACATCAAAATTTGCTACTAAAACTCCTTTCCTCAAATTCGCGTCTACAGCGCTAAAATCATCCACGTTCACTGGAACTACTCGCCCGTCGTTCCCCTCCTGTACACGTACAACACTACGTTTCACAAAACAACCCACTGGACCGAAAACTTCATTATCCTCCGATGGTTCAATAACACATACTGTACCCACAGGTACATTTGACTCCACACTTACCCAAAGCAACATCCCAGTGGCACTAGACACACACACTTGCGAATTAAGCCTTAATGCTAATGTGCGCGGCTTAATTGGTTCGTTCATTACGTTGAACGCACCTCACGACAGCTGTGCATTGACAACGGTTTCCTGTAGCTGAAATAACATTCCATCAAGTTCTACAGTTTGTTGTCCAAGGTCAATTTTGGCATGATGTTGATGCAAGAAGTGTACTTCTAGGATCCTGTCGTAGCTATCGCTTTCCCATGGAACTACCTGCATGCATGCATTAATTCGGACTTTCTCTATTCCAACGTCAACTGTAACCGACCCTAAAGGCATGACCTCATTATCCCCCACTCCACGCAAGCTATAACGTGGTGGGTCTAGCTTCTTGCGTCCCACTACATTCCTAGTAGCCACTTGCGCCGCTGTCTTTAGCAAAATATTAAACTTCTTAGTTCCTATGGATCCTACCACTGAATATTCCACATCTGCATACGTATTCGTAGTAGTGAATTGGGAGCTCCCTTAGATGGGTCTTGGGCCCCCTCTGCCATTTAATGCTTGTCCACCTCTTCCATCTCCACTTCTCCATCCTCCCCGCTGTCGATTTCCACCCCTTCCTTTATTCCTCGGTGACTAGGTACATTGCCTTTGCACACGTCCCGTACGACCACACTTAAATCATCCCACACCAGCTGTAAACATTGTTTGCCCCGCACGTACCCCTGTTGCCATGTCTATTTCCTCACATTAAATTGGCCAAATAGAAATATTTTGAGTACCTTCACGCATTTTCCGTGACATATTCGCCGGTAACCCTCTCAAAAATACATCAAGTGCCCTTTGCTCGGCCTCCTGCAAAAGAACACTATTCGCTTCATTGCTCTAACCCAACTCGTAAGTATAATCATTGATTTCCCTTTCCTCAGATGCCTTGCCAGAAAACGGAATAATCAAACAAGCAGCAGCTGGATCAATCTCCTGCACCCTAGGCAACAACGACTGATCAGATGCGGTTTCCCACTCACTTCTAGATGTTAATTCATTTATCAACTGTGTATTTTCTGCTGTCAATTGCGCTACGTTATCCAACAAAATCCGTACTGCTTCTGGCTCTGACACACCTTGCATCCCAGGCTCTGCCATTGTGTTTCTTTTGTTCCCAGTCAGTCCTGAAACAAAGCATTTAATTACAAGAATAACCTGATTCCCTATTACTCAATATCATCATACTCAATAATATCACACCCAAACCAATACAAAAGTAATTAAATGCCACAAAAAATAATAAATCTTGCTGCCCCAATTCACTAACACTTACTCTGACAACAAAAAATACTATGCCCAAGCACAACATTTTCAATGGCCTCCCATGAGCAGTACTCAAAAACACAAAGGCAAAAAAACGTGCAATATTCAAAAGACAACTGGTCAAAACTCACCACATGTTGTATATGTAATGCGGGTGGTGGGCTTGAACGTCATACTGGGCAGATGACGTCTACTATTCTGGCACCAAATATAGTGGGAACTTCTTCCACCGAATGTATCAGGATGACCAAATGTAGTGAGAAGAGGTAGAAGGCACCGTATTAAGACTCGTCCGAGCTTTCACGCAATTTATTGTTTCCAACTACAGTGCCGCGCTCCCCTCAGTCTGTGTTACTGGGTCCCACAATGCTGAGGACACCATTTCACTGCCAGTGAAATGGTTTGTCGCGGAATGGCTGCCTCAGCGACTCGTGCACACACTGTATTTCTGCTTTGTATGCCGTTGGAGTTGCGGCATCATCAGTATGCTGGCAGGTGACTCAGCAGTCTGCTTCACTGTCGACTCAATGCCGCTCAGTGTCAGCCGCAGGCAGTTAGCCGCATCCTTCTCGCTGGTGTCGCTGAGATCACGGTGACAACAAGCACCCACGATCCCGCATCCGAATCTACAGCCCTCGCCTTGGGATGCCTCCGGCGTGTGTTGGAAGCCAGGACGACTGCCCTCGGTAGCAAGCTGTGGAATGGCCTGCCGCTGGCTGGCTACTGACTCTACGTCAGCCTCAGAGGGTCGAACCAGCGACCTGCTGTGGGCTGGAACGCTACTACCCCATCTGCTGCTGCGTGTAGCTGGTGGTGTGACATGCTCCACCGTCCAGGAGAGGTGCCACAGTTGAATGAATCTCGTTAGAAACCCATACCTATTTATACGTGGCTGTGTGCCTCTGTGCCTCTGTTTCGCCATCTGCGCCGCTTCGCACCACGTACACATGACACGCTAGGTTGGCCAGTGGGCCCCTTCTGCCTGTGATTTACGACATGCAAAACCGCTACATATACTCTTTCAGCAATTTGACGACCCTGTAGCCTCTGTTCTCCTTCGCAACTGTTGGTATGTGTAACTGCCTGCAATGTGGTCCGCACCTGGCTGTACGTTGTGCTCAGAATATTGCACAAAACAAACTTTTCCTATACTAAACGGTGGTGTCAATACACGATATATGCCCACAGCCAAGTCATTAACCCCTGCTAATTGTTTCGAAATCCCATCATTCTACTACAGCACTATTCCATCAGCTAGAAGGCTATCTAGCGCTCTACCTGTAACTGGCTATGTACGGAACTACCACAAGGAGAAGGAAAAAATAGCACACTTACGTTCATGGAGGAACTCAGTACCAAGCAGATGCTCGCATCCAGATATTTTTTACGATTAGTATTGGCTCTACTGCTTTGTAGTCATTGACAGAGTACAACGCTAGCAGGTGTCTACGGCTGTTTTAAATTCAATAGTTAACATTTATCTACATTCACCTACAACGCCCACCAATCCTCAATCATCTGAAAATCGCTATAGATTACCAGTGTCACAATCGTGCTATATATACAGGAGCCTATATCTAAATACGTATTCCGCAAACACCTACACAGTATGGACTATGTCGAAGCAGTATTGCCTACAATTCCTCCTTTTTCTCGTCACACGTGTGATAATCATGTATAAATGAATGTCTGCATACCTCTGTATATACCGTAATCTCCTATATGTTCAATAGGCCAGATATAGGTTTCTTGATGGCTGAGCATGCCTTATTGCTGCAACATTCCTGTACGATGACTGCTCAATGAAAATCTGATACATCTGCATTTCACATATATAGGAAACATGGGTTAATATACTTCCAAATACCTAGTTTCAACTACTTTTCAGGGTCACCCCCTCCTGTAGTATCCTCCCACTCCATCCAAAAGGCACACACACACAGACACTGCAAAATAGAAAACTCGCTTAGGATGTTTGTCTGGGCAGAGAATATGAAAACATATATTATTATACATTGCATTACAAAAGCATTGATAAGTGGCCATCTGTTGGAGTACTGGCCGATAATGCCGGCATCGAGAACGTTTACTACATTAAAGGGGACACAAAAAACTATTTACAAAGTTCCGTTTCCGTCTGAATGTCTTAAAGGAGTGGTTACAGCGTTTCTATATGTTATGTACTCAGTGTTGTGCACTTAGCAACAGAACAAGCGTCAGCAGAGTTTAATACTGATGAAGTAACAGGATTTAATGGTAACCGGTTTGCAAAAATCATAAAGTTAAGGTTCGATACGAAAATTCTGTGAATCTGTGGATGTCATGATTTGCCAACACAGACCCGGGATTATGTGGAATGTTCTAATAACTGCGTTATGCAGGAAGTAAGAGGGAAAATTAAAATTATCGAATGCTCTTGCCTAGTAGAATCACAAGAACGAACAGGACTAATTGTAGAACCATAAAATTTACAGGGAAAAACTAGATGTGTATTAAAATTCTAGAACATATCTTCTTTTTACTTGGCAAATTACTGGCTTACTGGCTGTATAAGAGTTTACTATCCAGGTGGAAAAAGACCAGCAACTACCCGTTCTAAATGCGGTGGTTGCAAGGAACGAGATCTGTGCAAGCTGTCATATCACCCTAGTGCGAAAAGCTTATTAACTATGTTCCGTCTAGGTAACGGTTTAATCTTTTACCTGTAAACTGCGTGCGGTTTCTTAACGCAGGCTCCATCAAAGACGATATAAATGTTACATTAAAGAAAGTGGAACGTATTTTCTCATTCTAGGAAGTTGTTCTCCACAATACATCTAACATAGATAGCTTTGAATTAGGACTGGTACCCAAAAGCAATGTTATACCGCAAGTCTTCAGAAAAACAACCAATGTTTCGAACAGACTTAAACCATTCCCCATTAAACAAATTGTCATCCCCTTAACAGAACGGAAAAGGAAACAAGAAATGAACGAGGTAGAATTCAAGAAAGGAAACTTGGGTATTTAGTGAAAACAGCTGCCACGAGGGACAAGCATGAAACTGCAATTGGAAAAGGAAGAAGCTATTGCAAATGTACAATCGATTCTCACGTATTGCTTTAACCATTGTGTATGGAGAAGGCTAGCTGGAAATAGGGAATATAAGATACTAACATTTATTGTTAACAGCAATTGTAGGTAGTTATACGTTGGAGTAATTACCGAAAATGACGGATTCTAGTATGTATGCTACATTACAAGACGCATGCAAAACTTATTTGTAAAGCAGCAACTCGTTAGCCTGAACAAAGAATGGAAGGAAAAGAAATATTATCCGACTAGGGAATACCGTCGGGTAGACTGGTGGTGTGGCGCAAGTCTTTTTAGTTGACTCCACTTCGTCGACCTGCATGTTAATGAGAATGATATGATGATGAAGACAACAAAACACCCAATCCCCGAGTTGAGAAATCTCCAACCCAGCTGGAAATCTAACCCAGACGATTCAGATAGCGGGGCGGACCTTAAACATGAATGGCAATACTGTACCTGAATGTGAAGGATTAGGCGTTGTGCAGATAGTACCAGAACATATCTTTGCAGAGTTTAAAACTGATTAAGCTGACTATCGTTGTGACTCTAAGTCCGAACAAATAGCATCTACCTTTTCTGTATATGTACTCATTTGCTACACAGCTGTTGTGTTAGAGGGAGAGAGAGAGTGATTGTAGTTAACATGATTTGTTCTTTGTCTTTGTAAAAGAAAGGAGATGTGCTGGATTGTATATGTACCTTACCGAATTTATAAAGTGTTGAGACCAAGGAATACTGTATGTATTAATCTGATATTTGCAGCTTCTCGGTGCTGCTGCTAGTTACTATCACAAGACTGCATAATCTGGTTCTACACCATGTCCACCAGTGAGCACATTCCACATCTAGAAGCTGTAAAGCCGTTTCTTTGGTAAACTTCGATGTATACAATATAAACGAGAACGTCACCGACAAAATTTCGTGGGCTCTCCAGGAATACTTTGTGAGTCTTTTGGTGTAAGGTACTTTGGGCCTCCTTGTGGCTTGTTACAGAGAAGTAAGGGGGCAGTTTCATCTTGCATTATAGGGATTGCACTGACACATATTCTTACAGCTCCCAGCACTTACATATCACTCTAAATTTGCAATGCTGCCACACGTAATCGGATGTGGGTAGACCGAGTCAAATCTTTGTGAGGCATCCCGTCACACATTATACGAAGTTAGATGAAAGTCAGTTGCATAGGTCTTGCGTGTAGCCTTAATGGTAATGGTTTATATTCACAGAGGTTTAACATTCAGTTCAATTACTCACATACAACTGTATTGACACTTTCTCCAGGTTGTCCTCTGAGATCAATTCGCTACGTTATAGGTTGCACTGTTGTGTTGTGGTGTTTGTCAGACACTTCCTCTTGCATTGAGGTGATATAATTATTGAGATTACTGGAGCATCTAACAGCTGTCTGGCCAATAATAAACATAACAATTTTTAAGGATTTTGTTTCACCTATGGCTAGAATCGACCACTAAGATCATGAGACGTATTGATAGCACGGAACATCATAACCGAATCTGAGTCATAATAATAACATGAGGCCTGAACAGTTGCTTAAAGGGTGACGTCCAAGAGGTTGAAAGACGGTGAGTGTGGAACGGCGGATGGTGAATGTGGGACGATGGTCATCAACACTTGCATCAAGTATTATAATAGAGAGAAAGATGAATTGGTATAGAGAGGCAAATTGACCTATTTCCGTCATGGCGTCGCAAGGTTCAGCCGGGGCCAGAGGTCTTGGGCGTGACGGGACAGCTCTGGATTGAGGGTTTGGCCACCACTGGGCTCCTCCAAACTGGTCAGGCGGGGTACGAGGGTCCTTTTGACCTACGAATGTGTTCGCGCGATCTCTGCGGTCTCTGACATTCAGCAATGACAACTACAGAATGGATCGGTTTACAAAGTGCTATGTCCTTAAACCGATTCTTTAGTTTCATAACTGCAGTGCTTTTATGTCAGTGAGAAGCTTTTGAGGTATTGCAAGCCCCGTGTATACATTTGCTTGACAGTTGTTGTATGTCGAAAAGGCTGTGTTCTGTTCATGGACTTGGTGCTGCATAGTGTGTATTATGCAACTGTCTGTTTACTTATATGATATCGCTGCTTCATGCACTTTTTGTGTTGACTACCATTTTATAGGACTGATGCCAGCGAAGCATACACTTCCGGGAATTAATGTATCACAAAGATTCTCTTTTATCCTTTGGTGTAGAAGGTAGTAGTTTTCAAATAATAAAATTTCTCACTCTAGTGCGTCGAATACAAAACTTGCAGGGTAAATGTATATCTGGTGTTGGTAATATATTTCCTGCATTGGAGTACTAACAGCATTGCATTGCATAGTATACAGGAAAATCTCATGACTCTTGCATTACAGTGTGTTTAAGTGCAGAACTTAGTACTGTGTGTTTGTGTGATAATTTCCCCCTTTCCAAAACATTCTTGTTATAGACTCCAAACACTAAAACAGAACTCCAGAATTAGTAGCACAAGTGAATTGTGTAAAATGTTTCAAATTCATTCCATTTAGAGCACCACGATGCATAAAACAAAAGTTTCTTCTTCTTAACGGCCTGTTATATCACCACAACCCTGAGAAATGTTTCAGGATATATCTATTATACAGCAATAAGAAGTTATAACCTCCTCAGCATCCACGAATCTAGAGATATCTGTGCTTGGATGGGTGTTGTGAGTGAGTTTGTTATGGAATAGTTTTCACAAAACAGCAGATACAGTTCTAGAATGTAAATACCAGGCCTTATCACAAGCGTAAGTCAGTTTTGGTAGTTTGAGAAACATGTTATGTTTTTTCAGAAAGCAAAATATCTAAGTGTATTCATTACATGGAACTCAGCTCGATCTGTTCCGTCAGAAGATGTCAATTGTAGCAGGTATAGGGCCCTCCTACTTTTGGTCAGTTCCAAATGAAATCGGAGACCCAGTTGCAGTAACGGTTAGCCATGGACGGACGAACAGTTACAAGATAAAAAGGAGAGACAGCCTAGAGTTTTCCTTAGGGTGCTTAGCTGATAGGTTCAACGAAGGGGCAGCTCTTTTTTAATTAGAGGTCAGAGTGCTGCTAATATATTTCGCAGTTTTATTCCATTGGATATGTCAAAAACAACGAGGAGAAAGAGAGATGAGCTCTGTAGCTTGCTTATGTAATACTCATGTGCATGACAATTTATTTACAAGACTACCACAGATGTTAATTTTGAATATGAGGATTGCTCTCTAACTGCACCAATTTGTTCATAATACTGAAAGACCCTACTAATAAGACTGTTCCGCTGAAAGTTCTTGTCACACAGTAGCTTATGACATGAATGTATTAGGACTTAAAGATTCACCCTAAATAGTTCTCACTTCACTCAGACAAATATACAAAAATGACAAGGATATTCTGCAGTGATCGGTTGTTTTCACACTAAAGTAGTGGAAGATTTCGATTGATTTAGGAAGCATTATCGATTTTGCACATTGCAGATCATGTGCTAGGTTAATGTATGTCGTCGATGGCTGGAAGTGGTGGAGTGTGGAGACAGTTGTAGGATAACATCGTTTAATGCAGGTTGTTTGTACAGTGGTATTGTGGTGGATGTCATACATCAGTACGGTGTTCCTGGCTATGTTACAAAGAATCGATGTTTTCGTTGGTGTGCAAGGTAGCTGTTTTATCACCTTAAAGTTTGTCGCCCCAGTATGTTGGAGAGAAAATTGCAGGGTGAATGTATGTGAAATGCTGAAGGCAGCTGCTGTAGGATAATAACCACAAAAATTAAGTCAGACACCACTTCAGCTGCCCACAGACCGGTGCAGGTAACTGAGGCCTGAATGCCGCATTGTGGCCAATTTCTAATGCCTTCTGTACTAGCAAACTTGAGCTCCATACACAAAGGTGAGCCCTTTGAGGCAGCAGTGCATCGACCAGAGGCTGTTGTGTGAGGATCCCTTAGATCGCTATCGTCAATAACCTGTCGGCAGTGGACAGCCCATATGGTGAATCTTGGTCCTGCAAGCATAGATCTGTCCAAGAAACCTCACAGTTGCAGGCTGCAGTACTGTTTTCCACAACGTTTGGGTCATATTGTGGACTAGGGCATACAGAAGGATGGCCATATACTCACACACACATGAAAAGAAAAGGTAGGAGGTCGGAGGAAGCAGAAAGTGGAGGCAGGGAATGGTGCTACGTGGAGGCAACTGTAGGACAATCCAGCGGGATAACACCTTCGAAAATAAATAAAGTAAATTAATACCTTGCACCCTTGCCCTTTAGCAGCTTTTCTGCTAATTCAAAATAGGCAGCAAGGATGGGAAGTGTGGTAGTGCAGGGAAAGGGGGAACATCTGGGTTTACAGGTCTGAGGTGCAAGTTGTTGTAACAGGAAGTAAGCATTTGAGGGAGAGGGGAGGTGGGAATTTTTCATGTATTGAATACATAAGGAAACAGCAGATGCCACACTTTGGGATCAAAGGGAGATGCTGCACTGTGGCTGCTGACTGACAGGGCAGTCACAAGAAATTTAGCTTACTACTGCTGTCACAACGACATGTCCAAGTGGCAGTACTCACTGCACTCTCTGGGTGGCTGATTAGAGAACTAACTAGTACAATGAGTATTCTGGTTGAATGGCAGCAGAAGTATGTGCTCTCTGATGTATGTGTGGAAATATGAGAACTGATTGGCTGACAGCTGGGTAGTCACAGCGACAGTCTCTCTGCCCTCTGAGCCTGGCAGTCCTGCAATTGGCAGATGACATGTGCTTTCCTATCACAGTATGCGTGATTGCAAGGTGTTTTTGCCAGAAATGTTGAGGTGAGTGTTTTAATTGGGCATTTTTCCTTGCAAAATTAGTCAATTAGGCTGATAAGTCAATTCCCACCAAATATGTAAGTGGCTGTATTGATCAACCCAGTGGAGTCTATCAGTCAAAACTGTGTCAAAATATTCATAAGCAGTGCAGGACCGGGGGGTTTTGGGACTAAGGCAGTAAAGCATTTCTATCTAACTACATCAGTATCCATCTGTACATAACAGTAGACATACCACGACTGAGCTATTTCCCACCAATTTTTTTGATATCAAAGGTGGCACAGGGGTGGGAAGCAATAGAGGCTTAGGGATTTCCTGGAGATGGAAATGTAGTTCAGAACTGAACTAGGGAGGGCTGACAAAAAATGTGACCCAAATCAGCATAGCATTTCTGAGAGAGGTGGGGAGGAGGAGGGGGAGAGGGAGTGGTGGAGAGCTTCTCAAAGGGATAGATTACCCCGAGGCAGTCGTAAATCAATTCCCAGGGGTTCATAAATCACTGAGCATAACAATAAGTTTAAGGCAGAAGTATAATTTGCCTCTGAAAGGTAAGTTGTCTGTGAATGTAAGCAGCCTGCGCAAACAAACTGTGCCACAATCAGCCTTGTCCGACTACTATGGTCCTATTGCATTTCCCTGGGATAGTCTGGAAGTTACTCAATGTGGAATGTTTAATTTATTAAAAAATTGTGTTGCCATTACTCATCAACTAAAAATACCAAATAACCATCCCTTTTAATATGTGCCATGACATAAATATGCTTATGCAGTCATGTTTCTGCTTTGTTGTTTGTACTGTCTTCTTCTTGTTCTTCTCCTTCTTTCTGTTGTGCACACAGGGTCGACGTGGCTAGCAACGCATTTGGACTAGTTGATTAAAGGGGTGGGAGTATGCCCTACCTACTGCCGTCCTGTTGCTACCTGGGTCGGTATGTGTGGCTCCGAACTTTTGCAAATTATTCATGTGAAAATCAGTGAAACTTTTCCAGATATTTGCGAATAGTGTAGATAAGGTGGGATTTAAATAGCAGCCTGATATTCATCTCTGGGGACGTGGAAAACTGCCTAATAACCTCTTCCACACTGGGTAGCATGCCGACACCCATCGTTAATCCACTGGGCAGAATTGATCCATGGCCTACCAGCATCCTGGTCACAGATGCTGCGGTTCAACATACAAAGCTGTTTGTTCAGGTCTTGTTTTTACTATCTTAACAATCGAAATTAGTTTACCTTAGTAGTTAAGAATATTATGGGATGATGTAAACAAGCTAATGTGAAAGTTGTAAGTGATGATGTGTATGTTACTGTGCCCTACCTCCCAGAGAAATAAATTTCCAATATAAATGTAAGATAGGGTGCTTATGAAATGATATAATCATATAAGTTACTTAGAGTACACGCTATGGCAAATGTATCTTTCTGTACCGGGCTACATATCGTTACAGAACCCAAATGGCATACTTAGCAAATGAATTTTATCACATTTCAAATCACTCTAATGTACCTATGACTGTAATGCACCTGATGACGGTAGCATACTGTAGAAGCACTTTGTGCTAGAATATATTATTAAAAACTGACTCAAGGAGACAAACTGTTTTCTAAATTTGTGATATAGTCGCAGACCTCAAACAGTTCCATACAGCATGGATAAATTTAAGTTCCTCAAGGTCTGTGAATAATCAGTAAGTCAAAACAGAAATGCTCAGAAAATATCATCCTCGTACCCGTATCGGAAAAGAGGATCGTCAATAACATACCGCATCTATAAAACGGGCGGAACTGGCTGGTTGGGATTTATTGCTTCTCTTGAGCGTTTAATGGCCTTATGGAAATGAGCTAACAGCTAGAGGGTAAATTTAGTGCGATAGCTGACGTTTATGGAACCGTGTGGAGTGTCTGCAAATCTCCCTTCATCTGTCAGAAAGCAAACGATGAGGTGAATGCGCAGAGGCAACACGTGCGCTGAAGGACTACTCACAATACAAAAACGCAGTTTGCATGAGGAAACAAAGAAAGAACAGGCAAAAATGAGTCAGTCTTTTCCTGCCAGCGAAATACCACACTACCGTTCTTGGAGCAAATTTGATGGTTAAGAGATTTTTTCAGCTCGATCCAACAAAAAACCATTGGCGCTTCGAGAATACGAACAAATATTCCCGTTTTTGTTGTGGTTTCCTTTTTCAGTTAAAAATTGCCTGAACTATTTGTTTTCCGAAGCGGTGTAACGTTCTACATTATTACATTTCCAGACTAGTTTTCGACTCTTACTCCATCGTCAGGTAAGTAAATAAATACGTGCGACTGTGATATTGTTGTGGGGCGAAAAATTTTAAAAGAAGTGCATGTAAACAGTATCTTAGTTGGTTTTCTAGGTTATCAATTCCTGATTTTTGATATAGGACAAAAAGAAGTGAAGTTATTTCAGTATAATGTGTTGCAAAACTGTGTAGCTAGGTAAAAGTTGGTGACGCATACAATAAAGTAATAAGTGACAGCTGAGCGCGTTTCTTCTCAGAGGTAAAATAAGTTGACCAATAAATAGTCCTCTTAAGTGTGTTGTCGGCTTCCTGTCATGTTAGTGAACAACATAATCTTGTACTCGACAGGTCCTATATTACAAATTCATATCAGTGAGACTAAAAAGGTACGTGAAAAATCGTAATCATACAAGGTAAAATTTTAGTATGGCAAGCGAAGCTACTATAACTTAAGAAAAGGAAAATGAGGCATATGAGGGTAGTTTACAAAGTGGTATCGATGAGACAGTTAGCAGTTGAAGTATTTAGAGCTGTCGAATAAGGCAAGTACGTTCGTCGTTTATAACTAAGTTCGGGAAAGTGGGTATAAGCTTACTAATTTCTTTTATGTCTAGATTGTTGATCCTTCTTCATTTATAGATTCGTAGAAGGATTCATATTTCCCAGTGTAACTGTCGTTTCCTTTAAGTAGGTGTCCTGCTAAATTAGAGTCTCTTTTCCCGAGTCTTCAACGTCTACGGTGTTTCTGAAAGTGGGTGAATAATGCTCTGCCACGCATGCCTGTATACAAAGAGATTTTTCATATTCCACTCTCTACCAAAACTTACATTCTGTTTTTACCATTGGACAAAACATATCCAGTCACATATTGTGATAACCTTAGCAACGAGATTCTGCTTTTTAGGTATGCTTTCCAGATAGGTAATTTTCTGCTTAAAGGTAGGCACCGTTACAAGAGGTTATATGAAATCTTATATAACATATACAAATGGAGGAGAATTAACTACTTTGAAATGATGGTAATTAATAAACATATACCCACTTGCCCAAGTTTAGTTCTGAATGATCACACTCACTTACGTTATTCGACACTTATAACTCCTTCAATGCTAATCATACCATTTAGTCCAGTTTAACAATTACCCTCAAACTCATATGACCTACTTTGCCATTACTTAAGTTACTTCAGTTACGCATGCCAAGTTAATATTTTACATTCTATAATTACAGTAAATTTCACGTACCTGTTTGGTCTCACTTGCATTACTTTACCTGTTTATGTTACTGGACCTGTTAAGGTAGAGGCCGGCCGTAGTGGCCGTGCGTTTCTAGGCGCTACAGTCTGGAGCCGAGCGACCGCTATGGTCCCAGGTTCGAATCCTGCCTCGGCCATGGATGTGTGTGATGTCCTTAGGTTAGGTTAGGTTTAAGTAGTTCTAAGTTCTAGGCGACTGACGACCTCAAAAGTTAAGTCGCATAGTGCTCAGAGCCATTTTAAGGAAGAGATTATCTTCTTCCGTCACTCTCTTGGAACATGCCACCACAGTTTACTAAATACTGATCAGTCAGAATATCATGACCACCTGCTTAGTAGCCGGAATGTCCACCGGATAACAGCAGAGACGCTTCGCGATATGGGCGCAGCGAGGCCTTGATAGGTCTTTGGAGAGATTTGGCACCAAATCTGCACACACAAGTCGCCTACTCTCGTGAATTACGGGAAGAGGAGCGATGAGCTCTGACGTCACCTTCGATCACATCCCAAATATGTTAGATCGCATTCGTATCTGGAGAGTTCGAGAGCCCTCTCATTAATTGGAACTCGCTACTGCTGTCCCGAACTACTCCATCACCCTCCTGGCGGTGTGACATGGCACATTGTACTGTTGAAATATGCCACTGCCGTCGGGAACCCTTGTAACCATGAAGGTGTGTACGCGCTCTTCAGTCACTGTACGATACTAGTTGGCCGTCGTAGTGCCCTGCACGAACTTCACTGGCCTAATGGACGCTAACGTGATTGTTACCAAGAGTATGATGGAGCCGCCGCGAGCTTGTCTCCGTACCACAGTACAGATGCCAAGGAGCTGTTCCCCTGGAAGACGACGGATTCGCAGCCTCCGACCAGCGTGAGAAAGAAGGTATCGGGTTTCCTCAGACCATACAATGCTCTACCACTACGCCAACGTCCAGTGCCGATGGTCACGTGCCTTTTTCAGTCGTAGTTGTTGATGTCGTGGTGTCAACATTCGCACATGAATGGATCGTCGGCTGCGGAGTGTTCTGTGCACTGTGTGTTCATACATATGTGTACTAGGCCCCCGCGTTAAAGTCTTCCGCCACAGTTCGCCGCCTGTCCTGTTTCACCAGTCTGCCCAGCCTTTGACGTCCGAAATCCATAATGAGGGGTGGCCGCCCCACCCCACTACTATGGACATGGTTTCACCTTGATTTCGTCATGTAGTGTAGACACATACCACAGTACTCCTCGAACACCGGACAAGTAGTGCCGTTTCCAAAATGCAGCTGCCGAGCATCCAGGCCATCACAAACTCGGATAGTTCACGCGCGTCCCTCATTCTACACACGGTCAAAACGCTCACTGGTACTACATGCAGCGCGCGTGTGTCCGACTAGCAATCAGTCCCTGCCAGGTGACGCTGCTGTGACCTGGGAGGTTTTATATCGGTATTGGTTCAATTGTCATAATGTTCTGGCTGATCAGTGTGTGTCCAGAAAGTTAATTCGTGTTGTTCCCAAGATACTCGTAATTTCATGTGTCACAAATATTATCTAAGCTCTATACTTTTACTCCCTCATCGCTTTATACAGAAAAAATTCCTCTCCTTATATATATAACACTGACAGCTGTTATCTTTGAAAACCAACTGGAATACCGTTTAGGTGCACTTAGATTATAAAGTTCAAACCCACAATAATTTTACAACTACTAGTATTTTTTTGTTACCGCCGACGGCTTAACAGGCGAAAACAGGTTTGTAAAATAACAAATATCGTAGAAAATTACTTAAGCGTCCCGTATTTTTCAATCATAATGTGTAAATAATTTCACCAAAATTTACCAGTAGAGTCAATTAATGTAAATGCATGCCTGACTACACTTAGCAGTATATCCTTTTGATTAATGACGTGTCAGTTAATATGTAGCGTATAAAATTATTGCAGAAATTGTGCCGTGATGTCAATCTACGTTTTGTCACTAAATAGGATGCCAAGCCAGCAGATGGTCAAAATCAAATAAAAACTGATTTATATGATCTATGAGTTCAACGTTATCAAGAAGACTGTGAAATCATGCGTTCCTGCCAAAAGAAACACTGTTTCATTAAAAATGACGCTAATTTAATTGTTTTCGATAGAATAATGCTTATCTTTGCTTTTCAGTTCGAAACAATTAAAGTGAAATGATTATACAGGAACTGTTTGAGAATCGAACTTACGAGTGCATGTAATTGATTGAGTATTTAGGCAGCGCTACTAATTCACAAAGAAACTCTTACCCCAATCTACCTTCCCTTCTAGTAAGTTGTTGCACAATATGGAATGCTCACGATGTGCTATTGTCAGAGGAAATCGGAAACGTTAACACAAAGTGGAGCGTTTGATGATATTACAAAATACACTATTTGATCAAACGTATCCGTACACCTGTTTATGGACAAAACTATTTTTTGTGTCCAACCTTCGCCTTTATGGTGCCTTGACCTCTGTTTCGGGCACATTCAGTGAGGAGGTTTCTGCTTGGCTGTGGAGGAATGGCAGCACATTTTCTTCAAGAGTCTACATCAGTATTCCCTTTATTGGGCATTGGAGTCGCGAACGAAGAAGCTGCTCCATTGGATTTAGGTCAAGATTCTTTGCAGGATAGTCTATTTTAGGAAATTCATCGTCCACTAACAACTGCCTCACATATGCTGCTTTATGGCAGCGTACGCTGTCATGCTGAAACAAACAACCGTCGTCCTCGAACCGTTTATCTAGTGTACGCACTACGCAGTGCTGTAGAATGAGTTGATATCACCCCGTAGGTAGCGTTTACTTAAGCGCAATAAGGGAACCACATCCCAACCTTGAAAAACATTCCCATACCGTAACACAACCTCCTATGTACTTCTTATTGGCACAACGGGTGACGATATCTAACGACACCACTGCGTGAGGGGCTCTAGAGCCAACATACAAATAAAAACAGACATACAAAGCAATTTTGGTGAGACAAAGAATGGGCTAGAAGAGGACATGAGAGATAAAATAAAATTAAGAATTTAAGACGAAGACGGAAGTAAAGAAAAACGAATAATAGTTCGGTGGACCACTTGCTCCCGATACACGATAGGTCCAGGGACGAGTCTCAGTCCGGCATAAAGTTGTAACCCGTCAGGAAGTTTCACATTTCATTTATGCTACTGGTCTTTATTGTCATATTAACTGCATTTACTATTACCAAAATCTTTGATGGATAGATTGTTCATTCCATTCAACACTCCCTTCAATTCGTCTTTCCTTTCACTCAGCATCCCAATTTCAGTGAGAAATCTCTTCATAATTTTATTTCCGACATTTCTTCCTAGACGTACATGCTAAAAATAGGGGGATACCCTTTCCCTTCTGTCCTAAGGTTTTTTTCATCCGATGTTTTGTCTCTCGGTCTTGAATTCTTATTAAAAAATCCGTACTCATTCTATATTACGAATCATTCTCTATGGGTTTTATTTTTCGGAGAATTTCACACATACTAGACCTCCTAGCACCAAATAATTCGTAGCAAATAGGAAGCACAATGGCGGATACAGGGATTAGTTGCCACAAGCTCGTTATAGCAAGACAGGATAAAACAGTATCCAAATCCATCAAAACTAAACGGAAAGTATGCGTAATTACAAAATCAAATTAAAATTCGCTTGACGCCTTCCTAAGTGAGAATTTCCTCTCTCTCCAACCTGACTATGTAAGCAGAGACCAAATGTGCTTTACGTTCAAAGAAATAGAATCGGTGGCAACTGAGAGATATATACCAAATAAACTAACAAGAAATGGTACTGATGGCCAATGCTACTCAAAACAGCTTGAACACTACTGCGGAAGTAACCAACGTAGCACGCCAAATTTAAAAGAACGCGAAACATCCTAGATTGGCGAAGTTTTACAGAAGATCGAAATTGACGCTGGGTATTAGTGCAAGATGTTTATAAAAGTTTCCACAACGAAAATCTGTCTAGAAATCTGGCAAAAGATTCAAAGCGATTCTAGTCGTATATAAATTCACCAGCGACAAAACCCAATCAGTACCTCCAATGCGTGATGGCCATCGTAATGTTACTGAGGGGCATCTCAACGGCGGAGAGCCGACTGGCAGTGTTATTAAAACAGAGTTACTAAACGCTTTTTCCGAAAGTTCTTCGAGAAAAACAGGAAGTAAACATTCCAGAATTCGAATGAACGATAACCGTCAACATGACTGACGCAGAAATAGGTACCCTCGGTGTAGCGATGCAGCTTGAAACACTAAACGTTAGGCCCCTGGTCCACATTGTATACCAGTCAGGTACCTTCCAGTGGACGCTGATACAGTAGCTCCATACTTAGTAGTAATATACAGCCGCTCGCTCGACGAACGATTAGTGGATAAAGTCTGTAAAGTTACATAGGTCACACTAGTACCCAAGACGGGAAATAGAAGCAATCCGCTGAATATTAGAAACCTGTCACTAACGTCGATCTGCTGTAGGATTTTGAAACGAATGAGTATATTATGTTCGAAAATTATAAATTACCTCGACGAAAACCATCCATTGAAACGCAGTCCGTACAGATTCAGAAAATATCCCTATTTTGCAAAACACGAAACTCTTTATTTCCACGAAGTAATGGTTGCTATCTATAGGGATTCTGAAATTCATTCCATATTTATAGATTTCCAGAATAGTTTTGATACCGTCTCTCACAAGCGACTTCTAATCATACTACCTGCCTACGGAGTTGCTTCACAGATGTGCGACTGGATTCGTGATTCCGTGTCACAAATGTGACAGTTCATAGTATTCTTCGGTAAATCATCAAACAAACTAGAAGCGATGCCTGGTGCACCCCAAGGAAGTTTATAGGCCCTCTGCTGATCCTAATCTACATAAACTGTTTAGGAGACAAATTGGGCAGAACTCTTAGATTGTTTACAGATGATGCTCTCATTTACTCTATCGTAAAAATATTGCAAAATTATTCGGACAATATTATTGGTATCGTGCGAAAAGAGGAAGTCGACACTATACAATGAAAATTGTGAAGTGATCCACATGAATAATCAAAAGAATCTTCCAATTTCGGTTTTACTGTGAATTACACAAATCGTGAAAGCGTATGAATTCAACTAAATCTAGGGAATTACTGTTACGAATAACTTACATTGGAACTGGCGCATAGATAACGAACCAAAGACTGCAAATTAACGGTAAAACACTTAAAAGATAAAACAGGTCTACTAAACAGACTGCCTATACTAAGCATCCCTGCTCTCTTCTGAAGTTATGCCGTGAGGTGTGGGATCTGCGTCAGGTAAGATTGACGGAAGTTATAGAAAAATTCAACGATCGGCGGGATAATAGGGAAGAAATTATCACTTATGTGATACTCAAACTGGGGTGGCAATCATTAAAACAATGGCGTTTTCCCTCGCCGCAGGATCTTGTGATGAAATTTGCGTCTACCTGCACAGCAATAAATGATCAACACTATAAAGGAAGAGAAATCAGAATTCGCACGAACAGTTCGTTTTCTCCCGTCGCGGTATTAGAGAGTGGAATGATAGAGAAATAGCTTGAAGGTATTTTGATTAACCTTCCGCCAGGCACTTAATTGCAAATTGCTGAGTAATTGAGTAATCACATAGACATGAATGTAGACGTACATTTTTTCGATTTTGCATTGCTGAACTATTCTTCTAAATCTAAATGAAATTACTTTGTTTGTACTATGGTCTGGCTCCTTTATGAAACCCAACGACAGGGTGTCTTCTCTAATGCCATTTACTTTCCTTAAGCGAAACTATTCCTCATCTAACATATGTCCAGATTTCGTTTCTATTCTTCAGTGTGTAATTCTTGTCATCAACTTTGATGCATGCTCTGTTAAGATGATTATGTGAGGGTTGTCGTAATTATGTGCCTTATCTATCTTTGAGGAAGCGTGAAAGACTATTTCGAAGCTATTCTCATAGCTGCCACACACTAACTTTAATAATCGTGTAGTAGCATTTATCGCAGTGATTTTTGAAATTTCTAATGAATTATATTGATCCCCTTTGCCTGGTTTACATAGGCCGTCTTTCAAACTTCTGTCGAAATATGACTCTAATTCAGAATCCACTATGTATTCCAGGTCGATTGACATATCTTCACGTGAGCAGAAAGATACTCTCTCCCTCCCCTTCACGCGAGCCTTTAATGGAGGATATCAGCTCATTCCTCTGTGTGTTTCCGTGGAATTCACATGGAACTCTTATTGTTGAAACACTGCTACTTATTTTATCCAAGGCTGTAGCACAGAGGAAGACTGCACTGTAGTTCCTTCTCTAGATTGTCGCACAGATGACACAATGGTAGATATCGAAATAGATGACAGAGGGATAGAGATACAATTAAAATCGCTCAAAAGAGGAAAGGCCACTGGACCTGATGGGATACCACTTCCATTTTACACAGAGTACGCGAAGGAACTTGCCACCCTTCTTGCAGCGGTGTACC
This sequence comes from Schistocerca americana, assembly GCF_021461395.2. Lineage (NCBI taxonomy): Eukaryota > Metazoa > Arthropoda > Insecta > Orthoptera > Acrididae > Schistocerca > Schistocerca americana. The sequence continues at coordinate 72,424,189 of NC_060119.1, forward strand.
GTTGGTCCCTAGAAGAGCGTAGCGTTCCAAAAGATTGGCGAAGGGCACAGGTCATCCCCTTTTACAAGAAGGGACGTCTAACAGATGTGTAGAGCTGTAGACCTATATCTCTAACGTCGATCAGTTGTAGAATTTTGGAACACGTATTATGTTCGAGTATAATGAGTTTTCTGGAACTTGAAATCTATTCTGTAGGAATCAGCATGGGTTTCGAAAAAGATGATTGTATGAAACCCAGCTCTCGCTATTCGTCCACTAGACTCAGAAGGCCATAGGCACGGGTTCCCAGGTAGATACCGTGTTTCTTGATTTGCACAAGGCGTTCCTCATAGTCGTTTAATGAACAAAGTAAGAGCATATGGACTATCAGACCAATTGTGTGATTGGATTGAAGAGTTCCTAGCTAACAGAACGCAGCATGTTATTCTCAATGGAGAGAAGTCTTCCGAAGTAAAAGTGATTTCAGGTGTGCGGCAGGGGAGTGTCGTAGGACCGTTGCTATTCAGAATATACATTAATAACCTTGTGGATAACATCTGAAGTTCACTGAGGCTTTTTGCGGATGATGCCGTGGCATATCGAGAGGGTGTAACAATGGAAAATTGTACGGAAATGCAGGAGGAGCAGCAACGAATTGACGCATGGTGCAGGGAATGGCAACTGAATCTCAATGTAGCCAAGTGTAATGTGCTGCGAATAATAGAAAGAAAGATCCCTTATTATTTAGCTACAAAATAGCTGGTCAGCAACTGGAAGCAGTTAATTCCATAAATTATCCGGGAGTACGCATTAGGAGTGATTTAAAATGGAATGATCTTATAAAGTTGATCGTTGGTAAAGCAGATGCCAGACTGAGATTCATTGGAAGAATCCTAAGGAAATGCAATCCGAAAACAAAGGAAGTAGGTTACAGTACGTTTGTTCGCCCACTGCTTGAATACTGCTCACTGGTGTGGGATCCGTACCAGATAGGGTTGATAGAAGAGATAGAGGAGATCCAACGGAGAGCAGCGCGCTTCGTTACAGTATCATTCAGTAATCTCGAAAGCGTTACGGAGATGATAGATAAACTCCAGTGGAAGACTCTGCAAGAGGGACGCTCAGTATCTCGGTACGGGCTTTTGTTGAAGTTTCGAGAACATACCTTCACCGAAGAGTCAAGCAGTATATTGCTCGCTCCCTCGTATATCTCGCGAAGAGACAATGAGAATAAAATCAGAGAGATTAGAGCCCACACAGAGGCATACCGACAATCTTTCTTTCCACGAACAATACGAGACTGGAATAGAAGGGAGAACCGATAGAGGTACTCAAAGTACCCTCCACCACACACCGTCAGGTGGCTTGCGGAGTATGGATCTAGATGTAGATACGTTCATGTTTATATATATTCGAAAGCGCTCCGTCTTTTACGATTTATTCAAATGTTTTTTGCAGCTCCCTTACATTTTCCACTGATGTCCTTCCTAAGTGACATATTTCTGTAGTCCTTTCGTTTTCTGAACTTTTTGTATTTTATTCCTTCATCAGTCAATCGAAGTGTTTCTTAAATACCAAATATTTACTGGCAATTATCTCTCTGTTATCGATATTGGTCTTGTCCACCTCCTGTAACGGCTTGTTATCACGTTATCCACTCTTCTTCAGCTGGTCTGCTTACTGTGCTACTCATTATCACAGTATGTACAGTTTCACAGAATTGTGAACTCACGTCATCACTCCGCACATTGATTAATTTCGACGACTGTCTTAAGTTTTAGCTCACTTCGTCATTTTTAAATTGTGATTTGAGGTATATCTTTTTCTGGTTAACATGTGCAATTCAGTATACCTCTTCGGAAAATCATGATGTAAACCAGCTGGTATGTCCGCGTGTCGCCAGGCGCACTTCTCATGCTCCTGTGGTTTATGAACGCGTTATTTGTTATTACTAACATTTATTGGGAAAGAGTTCTTCTCTCTGTTATTCCCACTTTCAAGCCCATATTCTTCTGTTTCAGTGTTTTTTATTCTATTCTCTATTGGAACGTTCCGTTCTATGTTAATTATCATACAGTGTTCCCCATTACTGATTGAGCTACCCGTTTAATGTCCTCAAGTACTCTTCTTAAGTTGCTTATGACGTTGGCCTTTAGACTTTCACAGTTGCTGTTGGAGTTTGTTTCCTGACGTTCCTGATGAGAATGAACAATCATCGAACAGCTCACTATGACTAACTTCCTCCGACTTTTCATATTACCCTACATTCGCGTGACTAACATTCATTTCCTTTTATTCAGTTTCAAATCACGTATTCTTACTGGAACTAGTTAGATGCACTTAATTTGCCTTCTCAGATTTTCTAGTTTTTCTCTGTTCAAAATATTGACAGTCGTCTCTCCAACTCGTAGAATGTCACGTCTTCGCTGGTTTACAGATGTATTTCTAGTGATCACCACGACCATCATGCAAGCAGATTCGAAGGGGGAGGGGGGGGGGCGGAGACTAATTCAAGGTTATTTTTTAGAGGATATAATGACCTTTCTTCAATTAAAGGCCACATTTACTGTGGGTGCGTATAGTGTGTCTTTAAACCAATGGTTTCCATTCCCTTCCCCATACTCATCATCAATAGCAGCTTCACTTCAACATTAGGCATTACTTTGTTTTCCCTTTTAAGATACCCATCGCTTCCTCAGTGTCCCTGCCCTTCTTATCACAAACAGCTCAAATATTCTTAACTGGAGGGGTAATATTCCTCCTATCCTTCATTCGACATGTTCTTTCCAACTGCTCCAATTTTCTTGTATTTTATTGAGGATGTTGAATACATTCAGTTCTTTCCTAATTCCTGAATTCCGAAATTTGTCGCCTGTTGTGCATTCCTGTACTACTCTTACAAACCTCATCTCCGTTGCTTGCATGAGGCTTTCTTGACTTTTATTTGTAACCCATTACTCACTTCCGTAAACAAGCATTGGAACTGCCATTGTCTCACAAAATTTAAATGTTGTTTCTTTTCTGGATTTATTTTTTAGACATCTGATTTTGTTCCACGTACAAGCCCAAACTCTGCTAATTTCTTCTGTATATCTTCATCATCCTGATCACTGAGAGAAGTGTAAGACATGGAAGGCTCTCGAAGGCTACTCTCTAGTATCACGAGATGCAAGATAAACTTGCAAATTGGGGCCTTCCTTTGGAGTCAGCTTTTTGCAAGTGGGATGCTGTGGAGACTAACAATTCGCCACTACAGCATCCTTACCTCCAGTCACAAGTACCGTGAGAGACCTGATGAGCTGTACATCGAATGCATCCTACGCAGCAAATTTCTCATCAGTCAATTTATAAAGTGGTGTCAACGACCGATTTCGTTCTGTTGATTAACTACTCTGTACTTTTGGCACTATAATCAATCTTACTTACCTGTGGCTACACAGCCTAAATAGATACAATATTTGAACCATTGTATTGTTAATCATAGTTTTGTACATACACATGTTTATCTTTAAAATCTATCGATTTTCCATCGTTTTCTGAAATAGTCAAACGATACTCTTCACAAATATCACCTAATAAACGTAGCTTGTCGTATTCATACTCCGCCAGCCTGCATACAAAAGGCCGTTGATGCGGTAATTTATGTTTACCCTAAACCCCCCTTTAAACAAATTCTTCCATTTCGTTACTGCATCATCTATAAATTTTAAAAAAAGTGGGGAAGCTCTACACCCTTGTCTAACTCGTTTGCTTGTAGCTGTTGGTGGTGTTAGAATGCCATTTATATCTGAAGCTACAGTCATATGTTTGTACAGACCTTTTAAGGCGTATATTAGGTGTTGTGGACATCGTCTTTTCCTCTTAATTCTCCGAAGTCTCTTTCTATCAACATTATCGAATACTTTAATAAAACGAGTGAATGCTAAATTGGTTTCCCTATTGCCCATTCTGTGTTTTTCGATTATTTGTTTAATTATAAACACAATATTTAGAGTCGATCTGGCAGTCCCAAAGCAAGTTGTTCTTCGCACTAAGGAACTTACAGCTATACACTTAATGACATATTCACTATCCTTGCATAAACTCTGTATGCGGTATATATACACTCCTGGAAATTGAAATACGAACACCGTGAATTCATTGTCCCAGGAAGGGGAACCTTTATTGACACATTCCTGGGGTCAGATACATCACATGATCACACTGACAGAACCACAGGCACATAGACACAGGCAACAGAGCATGCACAATGTCGGCACTAGTACAGTGTATATCCACCTTTCGCAGCAATGCAGGCTGCTATTCTCCCATGGAGACGATCGTAGAGATGCTGGATGTAGTCCTGTGGAACGGCTTGCCATGCCATTTCCACCTGGCGCCTCAGTTGGACCACCGTTCGTGCTGGACGTGCAGACCGCGTGAGATGATGCTTCATCCAGTCCCAAACATGCTCAATGGGGGACAGATCTGGAGATCTTGCTGGCCAGGGTAGTTGACTTACACCCTCTAGAGCACGTTGGGTGGCACGGGATACATGCGGACGTGCATTGTCCTGTTGGAACAGCAAGTTCCCTTGCCGGTCTAGGATTGGTAGAGCGATGGGTTCGATGACGGTTTGGATGTACCGTGCACTATTCAGTGTCCCCTCGACGATCACCAGTGGTGTACGGCTAGTGTAGGAGATCGCTCCCCACACCATGATGCCGGGTGTTGGCCCTGTGTGCCTCGGTCGTATGCAGTCCTGATTGTGGCGCTCACCTGCACGGCGCCAAACACGCATACGACCATCATTGGCACCAAAGCAGAAGCGACTCTCATCGCTGAAGACGACACGTCTCCATTCGTCCCTCCATTCACGCCTGTCGCGACACTACTGGAGGCGGGCTGCACGATGTTGGGGCGTGAGCGGAAGACGGCCTAACGGTGTGCGGGACCGTAGCCCAGCTTCATGGAGACGGTTGCGAATGGTCCTCGTCGATATCCCAGGAGCAACAGTGTCCCTAATTTGCTGGGAAGTGGCGGTGCGGTCCCCTACGGCACTGCGTAGGATCCTACGGTCTTGGCGTGCATCCGTGCGTCGCTGCGGTCCGGTCCCAGGTCGACGGGCACGTGCACCTTCCGCCGACCACTGGCGACAACATCGATGTACTGTGGAGACCTCACGCCCCACGTGTTGAGCAATTCGGCGGTACGTCCACCCGGCCTCCCGCATGCCCACTATACGCCCTCGCTCAAAGTCCGTCAGCTGCACATACGGTTCACGTCCACGCTGTCGCGGCATGCTACCAGTGTTAAAGACTGCGATGGAGCTCCGTATGCCACGGCAAACTGGCTGACACTGACGGCGGCGGTGCACAAATGCTGCGCAGCTAGCGCCATTCGACGGCCAACACCGCGGTTCCTGGTGTATCCGCTGTGCCGTGCGTGTGATCATTGCTTGTACAGCCCTCTCGCAGTGTCCGGAGCAAGTATGGTGGGTCTGACACACCGGTGTCAATGTGTTCTTTTTTCCATTTCCAGGAGTGTATATACTAAATGGAGGAAGCAAAAAATGGCAGAAGGAAAGATGAAAGAAGATATCTAAAAAAGGGGACCACAGTAACTGTGAGAACTATAAGGGCATCGGCTTATTGGACACCGCATACAGAGTATGTGGAAAAAGGTCAACTTATATATATACATCTCAATATATATATATATATATATATATATATATATATATATATATATATATATATTTCAGTTATCACCAAGAAATAGTCAGAACTTATGTCATATCCCCTGTACATTGTCGTGTCTCTTACTCTACTTACAATTCTTTATTAACAATAGTATTTTATCCATCCTCAACAACTGTAATTACATATAACTAAATAATAATCAACCAGCAGCATGAAAGAAATTTAATTTCTATACCGGTTTGGGGACTTAGTGCTCTTCTTCGTAAGAGGAAATGCAATAAGTGCACGAAATCGATAGAGCAATTAAATTTCTGTTACGCAACTGGTTGTTTATTATTTCGTTATATTATTGATAATATACTCAATAAGAGACTTAAATCCTCGAAGTGACCATATATATTTACGGCTACCTTTTTGCAAAAGAAACTATAGGTTAACTGCAGTGTATTAAAAGAAACAAAATCTCTAAATGACCGTCAATTATTATTTATAATGTTTCCTCTCATCTTTCCAACAATCTTTGGGATAGCGTATTTCCTACCACTTGTTTTAAACTTGCTGTAAATATTGTTTGATGCTAATTAATTTTTGTATTTGATGCTAATTAACTGTTAGCAGTTTATTATAAAATTTTACTCCCCTCGTCATGTGCATTAACTCCCATGATAGTCAAGTTTTGTCTCTCCTCTATGAGAGTTGGAACTAAGATTCTTCCATTTATATAACTACATCCTATTAATCTCTTTCACATTTCTCGTGTACATAAAGGGTAAGTGTTTTGTTTGCTATGTTATTTTCGTGCTCCTCTATATAACTCCAAATATTCCCCTACATACACGTTAGTCTGTAATATTTTCTTCATTATTTCTGGCAACTCTTCTCCTTTGTTTGATAATCCTTTGACACTCCATGTTGCTACCTTAACTGTATTAGCAAGCCATTTATCCAGTAAGTTTTTCTCATCGCCAGGTTCGACCTGGGTGTGTCTTTGATCTGAGATAGTTTTTCGTACGAGTAGTAATCGGGGAAATTCCAATGCCCGCCTTACAAGGACTGTGCAGATATAACTGGTTAGTGGGGCTACCACTCTGCGGCCTTGCGTCGTGCCCGACTTTCTCTTGAGGGTTTACTCCCATAATAAGACTAGCTTCCCTGCTACTGACAGTACTCCGTACGGTTTACTTATCACTAGAGTTTACAGGAGAAAGTGCATGTTAACAATAGGATTAGGTTAGGAGGAAGGATTCAATACACCGTTGCAGGATACACTTTTGAAGCGTGATAGCCGCGCGGTGTAGCCGCTCGGTCTTGGCGTCTTGTCACGGTTCTCGCGGCTCTCCCCGTCGAAGGTTCGAGTTGTCCCTCGTGCATGGGTGTTTGTGTCGTCCATATTGCAAGTTAGTTTAAGTTAGATTAAGTAGTGTGTAAGCTTAGGGACCGATAACCATGTAAGTAGGCTGTTTAGGTTCTTATATTGGTAACGCCACGTAGCGCTCTGTATGAAAATCACTGGCTGTGCTGTGTGCAGTCTGTGGCTAGTTTCCATTGTTGTCTGCCATTGTAGTGTTGGGCAGCTGGATGTTAACAGCGCGTAGCGTTGCGCAGTTGGAGGTGAGCCGCCAGCAGTGCTGGATGTGGGGAGAGAGATGGCGGAGTTTTGAAATTTGTAAGACTGGATGTCATGAACTGCTATATACATTATGACTTTTGAACACTATTGAGGTAAATACATTGTTTGTTCTCTATCAAAATCTTTCATTTGCTAACTATGCCTATTAGTAGTTAGTGCCTTCAGTAGTCTGAATCTTTTATTTAGCTGGCAGTAGTGGCGCTCGCTGTATTGCAGTAGTTCGAGTAACGAAGATTTTTGGTTAGGTAAGTGATTTGTGAAAGGTATAGGTTAATGTTAGTCAGGGCCATTCTTCTGTAGGGATTTTTGAAAGTCAGATTGTGTTGCGCTAAAAAAAAATATTGTGTGTCAGTTTAAGCACAGTCACGTATATAATTTTTCTAAGGGGACGTTTCATATGTCGGCCATTAGCCGAGGATACCTCACTGGAATCTTCTGATTTTTTCTTGTAGTTTGCGTAATTAGTGAAGCTTTTGTTTATTGCTAGCGCGTAATTATAGAGAGAATATCCTTTGTAGTTGTAGTTTTTCATTGTTGTACACTAAAACAGTTGTGGCATGCATGTAGATTTGCAGCAAGTATTTCGCACCTGCGCTTGCAATTAACGAGATATTATTTTCAGTGCTACGTTAATGTGTTCTCTTATTTTTGCTCTTCTAATTGTGCTTTTCTGTGTTATCGTGTGAAATATTGTGACAATAATGACGTGTGAAAAACGTAATACTAGGCTCCAAAGTAAACAGAGAAATGACAGTGAAGACGAAAGCAGTGTGTTAGCGCCACCGAGTAATGAATTAACTAATGTTCAAAGTAGTAATTTGGTAATTGTGCATAGGGAAATGGAGCGGGGTGCAAACAATAGTGTAGACAGTGAAACAATTAGTGAACAGGGAAGCATTATTGATTGATCGGTCGGCAACAGCTTGCCTCAGAAATCCGAAATGGCAGGACATAATCTTGCAAACACTGTAGATTCAGGTTTTGCGTCCTCACCGTTTTCTCAAATAAGTCAAGACCCATTTTCTGCGTTTCAAACTGCGAATATTGCCGGTTCAAATGCATTGCCGAATAGCACTGAGGAACATGTTTCAGACACCATTGCATTGTTATTACAATTAAACCGACAAATGGGACAAAAGGTTCAAAAGTTAGACATAATGGAACAAAATCTTCAAAAGTGAGACACTATGGAACAAAATCTTCAAAAGTTAGACACAATGGAACAAAATCAGAGACAAACACAGCAAAAGCTTCAAAAGTTAGACACCACACTTGAACAAACACGTGAAGATTTAACTACTGAGTTACGTAACATTGAATAGAAATGTCAAAATGTCTGTAATGACGTAAAAACACAGATTTTGAGCATTTTCAACCTATGTTTTCGCGGCATGAAAATGCATTACAGAATCACGAAGCAGCTATAAAAGAACTGCAAACTATTGTTCATGAAAATCATGAGACTTTGCAAGCTAGAATTGACTCAGTTGCATCTACCGATTCGGTTACGCAACTTGCAAAAACTCAAGAAAACTTAAAGGACACAGTAGATACCCTGAAAATTGGTTCAGAAAGACACATGGAGGAAATTGGTTCATTATCAGAGAAAGTAGTTGAACTTTCGGATCAGCTAAATAATTTATCTACGAAGGTAGATGATAATCTGAATGACACAATACCGGTAGTCTTTAATGACACAGAAGAGTGCGAACAAATTAGGAAATTCAAACAAAATCAGAATCAAATTAATACGCAACACCAAAGAGAAATCCAGGAAGTACAAGATCAGCTGACACACTATGCCTATTAGTAGTTAGTGCCTTCAGTAGTTTGAATCTTTTATTTAGCTGGCAGTAGTGGCGCTCGCTGTATTGCAGTAGTTCGAGTAACGAAGATTTTTGGTGAGGTAAGTGATTTGTGAAAGGTATAGGTTAATGTTAGTCAGGGCCATTCTTTTTTAGGGATTTTTGAAAGTCAGATTGCGTTGCGCTAAAAAATATTGTGTGTCAGTTTAAGCACAGTCACGTATATAATTTTTCTAAGGGAACGTTTCAACCTCAGCGTTTTGGTCCCATAAGACCTTAACACAAATAAAAAAAAAAAAAAATAAAAAAAAAAAGACTTGATAGCAGGATATGGGGATCCGGGAGCGGTAACTACTGAGCTCATTAAAGCATACAACAATTAGCATTATTTATTTCACATTACATCCAGCGTGTACAAGCCAGTCACTAGTATAGCTGACAAAATAATCAACTATATCATATTAAATGAATGAGCAAGGAACATTCGGCTTTGCAGTTCTGTGTTCTGTTGGGATCATTTTTGAGACATTACACTCATTTAAATCACTCCCATAAACAGATTTTTAAAAGGGCCAATTAAGAAAACGATTTAAAAAAACTAAAGAAATAGAATTTCAATAAAATTTAAAAACCTTTAGAAATTGTAAGTAATGTAAGACAGATTACAAACCATCACATCTCGAAAACAGACTGTATCATAGACATATTAATTAAGATTTCTTAAGCAAATATAGGAATAACAAAAATAACAGCAGACATATACAGGCCACCAACGGGCACACGAAACCGGGGCCGAGATGGTCCCACCTCATGCTTCCACTAGGCGCCCACTGTGCATACAGTCAGCTGCACGATAATACATGTACTACAGGGTGTTTCAAAAATGACCGGTATATTTGAAACGGCAATAAAAACTAAACGAGCAGCGATAGAAATACACCGTTTGTTGCAATATGCTTGGGACAACAGTACATTTTCAGGCGGACAAACTTTCAAAATTACAGTAGTTACAATTTTCAACAACAGATGGCGCTGCAAGTGATGTGAAAGATATAGAAGACAACGCAGTCTGTGGGTGCGCCATTCTGTACGTCGTCTTTCTGCTGTAAGCGTGTGCTGTTCACAACGTGCAAGTGTGCTGTAGACAACACGGTTTATTCCTTAGAACAGAGGATTTTTCTGGTGTTGGAATTCCACCGCCTAGAACACAGTGTTGTTGCCACAAGACGAAGTTTTCAACGGAGGTTTAATGTAACCAAAGGACCGAAAAGCGATACAATAAAGGATCTGTTTGAAAAATTTCAACGGACTGGGAACGTGACAGATGAACGTGCTGGAAAGATAGGGCGACCGCGTACGGCAACCACAGAGGGCAACACGCAGCTAGTGCAGCATGTGATCCAACAGCGGCCTCGGGTTTCCGTTCGCCGTGTTGCAGCTGCGGTCCAAATGACGCCAACGTCCACGTATCGTCTCATGCGCCAGAGTTTACGCCTCTATCCATACAAAATTCAAATGCGGCAACCCCTCAGCGCCGCTACCATTGCAGCACGAGAGACATTCGCTAACGATATAGTGCACAGGGTTGATGATGGCGATATGCATGTGGGCAGCATTTGGTTTACTGACGAAGCTTATTTGTACCTAGACGGCTTCGTCAATAAACAGAACTGGCGCATATGGGGAACCGAAAAGCCCCATGTTGCAGTTCCATCGTCCCTGCATCCTCAAAAAGTACTGGTCTGGGTCGCCATTTCTTCCAAAGGAATCTTTGGCCCATTTTTCAGATCCGAAACGATTACTGCATCACGCTATCTGGACATTCTTCGGGAATTTGTGGCGGTACAAACTGCCTTAGACGACACTGCGAACACCTCGTGGTTTATGCAAGATGGTGCCCGGCCACATCGCACGGCCGACGTCTTTAATTTCCTGAATGAATATTTCGATGATCGTGTGATTGCTTTGTGCTATCCGAAACATACAGGAGGCGGCGTGGATTGGCCTCCCTATTCGCCAGACATGAACCCCTGTGACTTCTTTCTGTGGGGACACTTGAAAGACCAGGTGTACCGCCAGAATCCAGAAACAATTGAACAGCTGAAGCTGTACATCTCATCTGCATGTGAGGCCATTCCGCCAGACACGTTGTCAAAGGTTTCGGGTAATTTCATTCAGAGACTACGCCATATTATTGCTACGCATCGCCATCTGTTGTTGAATATTGTAACTACTGTAATTTCGAAAGTTTGTCTGCCTGAATATGTACTGTTGTCCCAAGCATATTGCAACAAACGGCGTATTTCTATCGCTGCTCGTTTAGTTTTTATTGCCGTTTCAAATATACCGGTCATTTTTGAAACACCCTGTAGGCTCAAAACGCAAACACGGAAAGATCACTCAGTTTCAAACTTGCGACACTCTGAGAAAGTATTAGACTCTGAAACGTGGGCACATCATTTTATTTTTTCTAAGTTATCGATGTGCCCGTCAGACAGAGAGAAAGTTATATTACTGTTAAATCTGTGCGCAGTCCGACACGTTCTTAGTTCAAGTGTGGTAGGTACTGGACGCATTCCATACTGCTGCGTTGACTTGAAACTGTATCCGTTAGATGGAGAAACATTCATTGTCAAGGACAGCCAGGATGAATATTATGTGTATAATGAAAGGCGGAAAGAATATAAATTTTCAATATTGTTTATGTTTTCAGAAGAAGTGTGAGGTAAGGCAGCAGCATAGCCCAGCTAGTTTGCCGGATTGATTATTGGCAGCTAGTTTACTTTGCTCACTTGCTCAGAGCTGAGAGAAGGACCACCCTAAATTCCCTGAGTGATGCACTAACATATTAACAGATTAAACTGTTTGACTTCTGTCGAAATTATGTGTTAACATTATTCCATTTTCAAATCATTGTTCACTTTGCCAAGCATAATATTGTTCAGATCAGCGCTATGTGTGTGCGTGCGTACGTGTGTGCGTGCGTATGTATGTGTGTGTGTGTGAAGATGCCGCGAAGTATTTTCTGTCTTTTTGAATATATACTTCATTCTAAAATTGTTGGCCTGAAATATCATTTCATACGAGTAGTTACTCTACCCATCTCACTGTTTAAAGTAGGTGTATTATTACGCATTACCACATTGCACCATATGGTATGCAACAATTTGAACATTGTTTTGAAATTTTATTTGGAAATAGAAATTTAGCTCAGCCGCTGCCTGCTTTTTGTTTGCTGTTGTGCTTTCGACAAATCTGCAAAAACGAAGTCAAGACGCCAGGTAAATGGAGGAGATTAGTGTTTAACGTCCCGTCGACAACGAGGTCATTAGAGACGGACGCCAGGTAAATATAAATTTTGATTAGAGCTTCATAACTATTTTACTTGATTTACGCATTTAGTACGAAGACTAGTTGTATTCAGGCCATTCACATTTCATTATAATTAAATTCTGTTTAAACAATGGTTAGTACACGAGCTTGAGTTGGAGAACAGTTTATGGATTCATAGTTCTGGTAATACGTAGACTTGCTATACAGCTGAAGGTAAATTTGAGCTAAATTTCATACCCTAATAGATTGTGAGGAATTTACAATACAACTAAATTCGAATTTCAAGAAACTCTTTGTCTTAAAAAAATTATAAAAGAACATGACCCATAGTTTGGCAGCACAGTTAAATGTACTATGCGCAAATACTTTGTCTTTGTAAAACATGATCATTAATTAAAGAACACACATTCAGTGCAACGATGACCATGCTGTGTTGCTATATTTCCTAACAGCACACAGCTTGACTTTAAACAAACATGGCCATTCGTTGTAGAAAACACAGTTATTCGGAGCGTGAAGCAGAGGTGCTACCCATCGAAATTTATTACGGCATCAAGAGCTAATAAAAGAAATATTGGGCAGACAGAAGAGCAAAACACCTTTCATACAAGAATAGCCTCTAATAATTATATTACCTAAATATATTAAGTTGTTGTCGAACCAAATTGTATCCATGTGTAACAACTTGTTTAGAACTTTGTATTTTTGACTACAGTGGTCCAATGAAGGCCATAAAATAAATAATAATAAAAAACGGACGTCGTAATGGTACCTCGTTTAGTAGCGAGATTAATAGTTCGCTGTGGTGCCTACTGGCCTTCGCTGAACACAAATTTAATTTTAGGCGAGGAGTGAATAAACTTTTAGTGCGATGGATCACTGTCATAGGTAGTAAGTACCACAAAGTTAGTGCCAAAGAGCCCACAAACACGATACGTCGCAAGAAGGCTGACCGTTTGCAAACTGACGTCCGTGTATATGGACGTAGTCGGCTAGTCCATGAACGACAGGACTCACCCAGGCAGTCTCATTAACAACACTGACTCACTCGCTCAGGCAGAGGAACCACAACTTGATGCTTTCTTCTTGTGATTCTCTGTCACACATCGACAATATACGGAACAATGACCAGGTCATCCACGAATCCGTCTATTCTACATTCAGCGCTTTCAGTGACACACCGTCCACTTGCGTCACAGAAACCGGACTTCTCACGAACGCCAGTGACGTCCTCTCGTTCCAGAAACGGGATCTCAATATACGGAACAGTGACCAGGTCATCCACGAATCCGTCTATTCTATATTCAGCGCTTCCAGTGACACACGGTCCACTTGCGTCAAAGTCCATGACAGAAACCTGTCTTCTCACGAGCGCCAGTGACGCCCTCGCGTTCCAGAAACAGGACCTCAACGCCCAGGGAAGACATACTCGCCGTGAGTAGAGATATAAACGTATCAGCTTGACTCCCATTAATGTTGCCCCCCATTAATCTGAATCCCAGAAAAGGACCTTAGTTCCTTGATCTTTCATAGCCCCGGTTTTACCTTCGGCGTTGTAACATTTCATTTCAATGAAATGTGCCATGAACTGTCTTGTACTATTTATATCTCGGAAGAAGAAGCTGACAGGCCACAACCTCTTTACAACCATATGCAGATCCAGTACTTTGCCCCAGAAATTCGTAACATACAGATATTCACTAACAGCCACTGAAAGAGAGCGCCTCCCAACGTCGTACCTGCCCTTCTCTCTCTCTCTCTCTGATGTGTTACACTGATCTTCTTCTGCACAGTATCGCAGTTCCTCTTAATGTCCACAAGATCAATTCATTCCAGAAATAAATAATTTAACGACCACACGTTGGGAGGGGAGAACTGAGTGGGAACATGGGTTTCCCAGATGTTGTCATGTGTGTTTCATGATTTCGGTATTAAAAGTAAATGAAAGCCAATTCACTACCTTATCCCAGCACCATTGAGAGCACAAGAAGTAGAATATGAAGGCGACTTTGAGGTATTTATTAATTCTTTCAGCAAAGGGGAGCTACGGGTAGTATAGAATAGTGGTTATATCAGAGATGTCGTGATGCGAAGAAAAAAACGCTTAAACGTTCTAGACGTAAAAGCGACGTCGTTATCGCTCACTAAAGCATTTAGGGGACCTAAACTAACAAATATCGGCTAGAGATGTTGAAAGCAGATAGCCTTGGTCATCATTTTACTAGGTATAAACCAAACTAACCTAATGAACGCGTTGACCACCACCAAAATCAAAATATTTCCACTCCCGGTTGGTGGTAAAGAACCTAAATAATCATTTAATAGCTCATTCGTCAGCTGAGACTACCGACAAAATTACAACAAATCATGGCTGCCTTTTGTTTCGGGCTTAGACACCTTGCATTCCTCATATTGTGCCACGAGTCTCTGTATACCAGCATCCACTTCATTCCACGTCAGATGCTCCTGAAGCTTCAACTCGTTCCTTGGATAACCCCACACAGCGAATGGTGGAAATACTTAAAACAGCAAACATCAGGCACTTTGGCTGGCAACCATTTAATTTGTCATCGTGACATGAGCGGAAACACAAGATTACACTTTCCAAAGAGTAACACTCCAGCTTACCCTCTGCTCTAGCGTACGTTGAATATCATATAAATTCGGATCTTCCTGTTGCCTCTCCTTGAGATCGATAAACAATGATGGTATCGGCAAAGGAACGACGACTCCATCAGAGGTTCAGCTTCCCCGCCCTAACTGAATTCTATCTCCGGCTCCTGAAACATTCGATTCAGTGTAACAGCCACCTAGTTCTGCCCATTCCTAATATGAACCGCCTCGAAGAGAGAAGCCAATATCCGAATGGCGCATCATACAATAGGGCAGTACCCGACTCAGTGCCTGGTTATCGGTCTCTAGCAGTAACTTACTGAGTTCTAAGCAAAACTTAAAGCTTTCCAGTGCAAATAAAACAGGCGGTGCTGTTAATACATATGCCGGTATTTGGCTTCGGCAGAAGGCAATACCTGGGATGCGTGAGACGAAGGCCTCCGCTCGCCATCAAATTCCTGAAGGAGAGCCGCCACTAAATCTGAATCAGACTTGTCGGTTTGCATGATAAAGTCAGAATTAAAGTCAGAATTTCACAAGGCTGCAATTTCACTCAATGATTCATTTTACCTTCGTAGATGATGGAGAACAGCCGCCAAATGAGTAAATTTTAGGATAAATTTCCTAAATAAATAGACTATCCCGATTGAATGAGCAACGCCTTTCTTAAACACCACCTGAAACTTAAAGATTTCCTGGGTACGCTCATCAAAACTAGTGTCATACGAAACCACATCATCCAAATAGAGATACACAAATTAGAATTTCAGATCCCTCGGGACATAGTCCAACAGATGAGACAAAGCCACTGCACCTGCTGCTAAACGAAACGGTAACCTACCGAATTTAAAAAGGTTGTAGTCAATACATAAGACAGTTACCAGCTTAGAATTTTCCATACAGGCTATTTGGTAATACGCCTGGTTTAGGTTTGAGATGCTGAGGACCTTAGTACCCACAAACCATGTGAAATGACAACTGCCAACATTCTGCCGTGGGATCAAAAATATTGGAGCTACGTATAGTGAAACATACAGTCTCACTACACTATCATCTAACAACTGACTCACAATTTTACCCAATTGCTCCATTATGCGGCGTGAAGTCTAAATAGTCTCTGGCGCACAAGATATAAATTAATTGGATCTGATATATGACCTTATCAACAACCTCCAACGGATCGCCATCATGGTCCACCAATCCCAAGGCTTCCCACTTAACGAGATGCCCCACGAATTAGGCCCATTAGCAGCTACATTACACATCTTAACGCCTCAACCAAGAACACAAAATACATACTTTCTTTCAGGCTGAAACTTAAAATAAAATCTGCCTCAGTAAATTAAAGACGAGACTGTAAAATACGTAAAATGTCGCAGCCCAGCAACACCTTCGTGGCTAACCTTTTTACCACCAAAAAGTTCTCCCGCCGTGTTAGGTCATGAATGCGTAATTTAAAGCAGGCCTGCTCTACTGCCTGCAATGGCTGACCTGACAGCGAACGCCAATGATTGTTTATAATTCACAAGTCAGGAAACTTACGTTCAAAATGGTTCAAATGGCTCTGAGCACTATGGGACTTAACTACTGTGGTCATCAGTCCCCTAGAACTTAGAACTACTTAAACCTAACTAACCTAAGGACATCACACACACCCATGCCCGAGGCAGGATTCGAACCTGCGACCGTAGCAGTCGCGCGGTTCCGGACTGCGCGCCTAGAACCGCTAGACCACCGCGGCCGGCTAAGGAAACTTAGGTAATCGATGGTTTCTACGATAGCAATCGTAATCGACCAACGTAGCTCCGCTACCAGAATCAAGTGGAGTAGACACGCATTCAGACCCAACATCAGTACATACATATACGCAGCTTACTCGCTGCGCATACTGTAAGACGCACTATCGTACAGGTGAGTCCTTGAGTCTCTCGCACGGTACCTCACAATCATCCACGAAATGCTCCCTTTTCTCACAACTATACCATGCTTCATACGGAACGCTCCATACATCGTACTGGTCAGTCGACTGACACAATGAACCAAATTTTCGTGAGACCTGCATCCTTGATTGCACCACTTTTTAGCTGCATACCGGACATTATCGATCCCTACTACCAACTTACATAAACCAGGAAATAACTGTTTAATAAGAAAAAGACACTCTGGAAAGGTCTTTGGGTCACATATCTTCAAGAATACTACCCAACGCATCACCCTCAGCTGTCTCGACACAAAGTCTATTCGCACACTATCAAAATTCACGCCTAGTAATTCATTACAAGCTTTTATTCTAAAAACACGCTGGTCTTTCAATTTGTACCTTCCTCACGTTCTTAAGTGATGGTAAATTTCTTGTCTAGTCGAATTAAGGCATCTTCCTTTCACAACGTTTATGCAGTTATCCTTCTTTGTTGACCAACAGTTGGAAGACAAATAACTTAAAAAATAAGACTACAGATTACTTGGGATGCAATGGGTTGTTCTTGTAGTTTAACTCTAAACGACAGTAACCGTACCACCTGGTTGGTGCTTTCTGCAGATAGCCATTGAATCCCTGAAAGACAGCATCTAAAGCGTTAGATAATTTACAAAATAATTTACTACGATCAGACCTTTGATTCGTGTGTGGGTTAACTATACGTATCATCTTCAACTTACAGTTAAGGAAGAGCATTACCATTTGTTGTTTTACAACAAGTACTTCCTCTCGCAATATTTGAATTTCTGACAACATCTGCGCATCTTTATTAATTAAATGTATATCACAAAACCTGTTAGCCAAACGATCCTATAAGGCTTGTGATCGAAAGATTTGTTTATCGGAGGGAGATACAACACTAAATGTGAAGACATCTTGCACTTCACATAGCAACTCACCACACATGAAGCAGGCTGCACTTACCACTCCAATAGACCTGCCCTGCAACTACTGGCACAATGCGGCGATGCACTCTCCACATACTGCTGTCTAATCCTCGGTTTACAGTGGAGGCAACTTTTCCTCAGGTTAGTCAGTCCGGTCTGAATCGCCATCTCCGATCTACAAGCGAAGGTCACAATAGGTACAATTAAGAAGAACAGGAGGAAACCGTGGTTTGATGAGGAATGAAAGAAATTGATAGAGGAAAGGAGAAAAGCGCGATTAGATTGGGATAGAATGGGAGACAGAAAACGAGAGGAGTTCTTGAACATGAGAAGGAAGGTTGTTCGTAGGCTACGGGCAAAGAAGAGGGATTATTAGAACGATCAATTTAAAAAAAGAAAATGGAAACAAACAGTAAAACAAAAAACTTTAGGGACCTTTAACTAGACATAAATGGGCATAGGAAGGGGTTCAAGGCTAGGATAAATGCACTTCGAGGGGATGCCGGGGGAATACTGACAGACTGGAGAGCGTATTTTGAGCATCTGTTAAATGTACACCAGGAAGCAGGAAATGAGCAGGCTTACGGAATACATACAGCAGAACCCCAGATACGTGAGCCAACGTTAAAGGAAGTAAGAGATGCAATCAACATATTGAAAAACCATAAAGTACCAGGATCAGATTGCATAACTGCCGAATTAGTTAAAAATGAGGGACAGAAATTGGTGGAAGTAGTTCACAAAGTGATAGCTAAAGTATGGAACTCTGAGATGATACCTGAAGAGTGGCAGGAGTCGATTCTGATCCCAATTTTTAAGAAGGGCGACAAAATGGATTGTAGTAATTATAGAGGGATATCGCTATTACCAGTATGTTCCTAAATTTTCTCGAATATTCTGCTAAGCAGGCTTACACCATATGGAGATGAAATTGTGGGGCATTACTAAGCTGGCTTTCGGAGGAACAGATCAACTATAGACCAAATATTCATCCCCTGTCAAATTTTGGAAAAGAAATAGGAATACAATAAACCAGTTCATAATATTTTCATAAATTTTACTAAAGCATATGATTCAGTATTGCAATCAAAATTGTACAGAATTCTTTTGGAACTTGGAATACCAAAGAAGTATGTTAGACTCATAGAAGCGAGTTTGAAAAACACAAAAGGTAGGATACTCGCGGGGAAATTGGAGTCAGAAGAATTTGTACTAAAGAACGGACTTTGGCAGGGAGATGCCCTGTCTCCGCTACTTTTTAATTTAGTCCTAAAATATATTGTACTAATGGCAGCAGATAATTCAGACGGTGTGGAATTATATGGAAATATTAAGATATTAGGGTATGAAGATGATATAAACATCATTAGTGATAGGAAAGAATCTCTAACAGCAAATGCGAATGCCTTAATGAAGGCTAGTGAAGATGTAGGTCTAAGGATAAGTGAAGACAAAACTAAATACCTGGCTACCACTAGACTGCCAACAGCTGTAGATCAGGAAATGTTAAGAGTAGGAGACATGCAGTTTGAAAAAGTGAACACATTTAAGTTCCTAGGCGTGGACATCACTTCGAGAAATGAGATTGAATCCGAACTGAAGAGGAGATTACGGGCGGGGAATGCGTGCTACTTCCTACTGAATAGATTAATTTCATCACGGATATTGTCTAGGAATTTAAAGATTAGAATATACAAAACTATAATTTTACCAGTTATGCTGTATGGGTGTGAGACTTGGTCACTCATTGTGCAAAATGAAAAGCCGTTTCGAGTATTTGAACACAAAATTTTGAGGAAAAGTTTCGGAGCAAAAAACTGCATAACGAAGAGGTTCACAAAGTCTGTTCAAGCCCTGACATAATCAGTATTATTAAATCACGTAAGGTGCGATGGGCGGGTCCCGTAGCTCGACACCTAGAGGGAAAACAACCTGTGGGGAGACAGAGGCGTAGATGGGAGGACAATGTGAATGCTGAATTGAGGAGCCTAGGTATTGAAGGTGAGTGGAAGGAAATAGTCCAAGACAGGGAAAGAGGGCGAAAATACGTTGCTGCGCTAATGGACTCACGAGTCCGGTATGACCTGTGTGTGTGTGTGTGTGTGTGTGTGTGTGTAGTCAGTCCGATCGTGCTCCTTGCCCCCATGACTCTACAATGTGCAACATCGCAAAATTACGAAATGCACTTAGATCCTACAAAAGTGCATCAGTTATACTTCCCTTTTTGCTTACTAGCAATCTGTACAATACCCCTCCCGTCTGACCGAATAACAACGGTATCTGTGGTAAGATGACATGGGAAACAGATAGTTTAGGCAACTGAGCACACAGAAGGAAAGAAAGGGACAACCGTTGTTGTGTACAACATTTACCTGTACACTCCAGTAAAGAGTATAGAGTATAATTAACAACAGTATGTATCATAAATGTTAGGGCAAGGATCGATCTATTTTTCAACTCAGTTCTGTGGTTTAATCATTTCTGAAACAGTCTATTATTTTAAACCAAGTCTGCAAGTAGAATTTAACGAAATGAGCCAAGTGAGAAAACTGTTTACAAAAATTTAAACAAATATCATTAAAAGAAAATTTCAAAAACTTTGAAAATTTTGAAGAAACCTCTTAAACGCCCAAGAAAAACTGCTGGCCACCATAGGATCCCAAAACCACAGGGAATCATTGACATATCGATTAATATTTCCTAATGAAGGAAGCCTTCAAGAAGTATCGAAGGAACAGACGTCTGCATGGATGTAGCTGTTCTGTTCACGAGCAATTGGAGACTGACAGGCAGTCTCATTAACACGCGCTAACTTTCACAGAAAGAGGAACTACAACAAGCTATCACCTTGTGTGTGTGTGTGTGTGTGTGTGTGTGTGTGTATTCCCGAGGGACCAAAGTGCTGAGGTCATCGGTCCCTATACTTAGACGCTACTTAAACTATCTTAAACTAACTTATGCTAAGGACAACACACACACCCATGTCCTGGGGACGACTCGATCCAGCGGGAGGGTCCAAGTCATCCGAGACATGGCGCCTTAGACGGCGTGGCCACTCTGCGCGGTGCTATCAACTTGTTGTCACTAATTGCCAATATGCGGAACAGCAACCAGCTCTTCCACACATCCCTTTGCACTGTCCTCAGTGACTCCCGATATCAGTCGTCCATTTCTGTTCTCGTTCGTGGCAGCACCCTTCCACTCAGCTCGTTGGCACTGCTCAACAAACGCCAGAGATGCTTTCTCATTCCGTAACCGGGAACTCAACCCCCCCCGTAAAGACATACTCTGGCCTTGAGTCTCGATGCAGACTTCGAAAACCTCCTCGCCTGAATGGACAGTGCTAAGTTAAGGCGGTGTCTCCCAAAGCGGCTGCCACAAACTATAGCTGATACTCATTGCTAATTCTTCTGCTGTCAGGGCAAGTTTACCACCCCAAGGTGATATGGATTCCATGAATCTCTAATAATTACTCTCCCCTCTTTAGCAAGATCATTGGCAAACAGAAGGTGACTCTGTACGAAGATTTCAGCGGTCATTGTTGAAGGTTCTAATTAATAACCTAAACAGTGGATGGTTTATGCTTCCACACCCACGAATTTCTTTGTTTCAAGGTACGTACACTAACAGTCGCGTCTTTTGTTTAGGGCAATCGGACTTATGTAGATCACAAATAGGTAATCAAAGGAAGGTTGAGAGCTGTTACGATGTTCCCAGCACCCACCCAATGCATGTGTTCGATCTGAATACTATGTAAGTGGGTAGGCCATAGTCCATGCACAGTGACCTAGGCAAAGTAATGCGTCCTGACAACTGACCACCGGTGGACAGTGCCCAGCATGTTCAGTAACTTCACCAACAGCGATCCACTGCCGTGTTGTCAGTCTTCCGCATTTTATGTCCTAGACACCGAAGTGTTCAGGAAGCTTCTATGAGTCTACCAACTACACTTGATGAAAGCACACTGCGCTCAGTGTGCGACATGGAAATGAAGCCCCTTCCACAAAGTCAGCTCAGTGATGCTGTACTTAAAGCCCCTGGCAGTAAGGACACAGAGCAGCTGGGCAATGTAGCTACGCCCGGTTTGCTTTGGTCACTGCCTTGGAGCCAATCCGTGCCTTCGTCGGTGCTGCCAACGCCACCGACCGTATCTGCACCGCTATCTGCTGTCTAACCACACCGGCACATTGTAGCTCTACACTCTGCCACAACCGCGAGACTTCTTCACTGGGATGGCCATGACACGACTAGCTATCAACTAGCTCCGTCTCTAAGGAGTTTAACAGCCACTCGCCACTGCTCTCTGGCAATATGTCCAGAGTTACACTTTTGGCGAGGTGGTGCCCCATGAAGAGGCGTCTAACGCCCAGCCTCCGAGCACTACGTTTATAGTGCAGAATGTTTGAATCGCCATCGTCGCCCGCCACACATGTTACGAGCCGATAGCAAACCGTGCCAAAGACGGGGGTGCAGTCAAATGATTGCTCAATCAGCTGGATAAAATAGTAAACTGTTTATGTTCACCGATCGTTTGGCTGCAACTTTCCACAGCGTCACACCCCTCTCCCAAGCCATCGAAAGAACCCAGGACCCTCAGGTGAAGGTCGACGGGTCCTGGGAGACATGGAGGCATCTCCCACCATCCAATAGCGGTCATAGTACACTTGACACGCTGCAACAGTTTCATTATTACTCATTTCCATTGAAGCAGATAACAGCATACACCTGCTTTATATTCAGTAATAAAAACAAATACAATGTGGAGCTATAGTCACTGTCCGTTCGACAACTGTATCAACCTTTTTATGTTCGCACTATTACTAGTCACTACTGTGAAAATAACAGTTTCACTACACACAGTGTCATTCTGAATTGTTCACCTTGGAAAACCACGAAGTTTTGAAAAAGCATGTTATATGACACTTACTGGTTCTTATCGTTCACATCAGATTATTGATTTTAACCACCTGAGTCGCTTGAAATTTGAACACTATTTTTTCGATAACTTCAGCGCTAAAGGAGCCATGAGGATAAGTCTAGACTAATTATGGCATGTAAAGAGATAGTGAAGCTGTTATTGCTACAACAATCCATACGCATTTGGAATGGGAAAATTCCTAACATGTGGTTTAATGAGAAATACTCTCTTCTACACGCTTCACAGTGGCATGGGTATAGATAACAGCATACACCTGCTTTATATTCAGTAATAAAAACAAATACAATGTGGAGTTATAGTCACTGTCCGTTCGATAACTGTATCAACCTTTTTATGTTCGCACTATTACTAGTCACTACTGTGAAAATAACAGTTTCACTACACACAGTGTCATTCTGAATTGTTCACCTTGAAAAACCACGAAGTTTTGAAAAAGCATATTATATGACACTTACTGGTTCTTATCGTTCACATCAGATTATTGATTTTAACCACCTGAGTCGCTTGAAATTTGAACACTATTTTTTCGATAACTTCAGCGCTAAAGGAGCCATGAGGATAAGTCTAGACTAATTATGGCATGTAAAGAGATAGTGAAGCTGTTATTGCTACAACAATCCATACGCATTTGGAATGGGAAAATTCCTAACATGTGGTTTAATGAGAAATACTCTCTTCTACACGCTTCACAGTGGCATGGGTATAGATAACAGCATACACCTGCTTTATATTCAGTAATAAAAACAAATACAATGTGGAGTTATAGTCACTGTCCGTTCGATAACTGTATCAACCTTTTTATGTTCGCACTATTACTAGTCACTACTGTGAAAATAACAGTTTCACTACACACAGTGTCATTCTGAATTGTTCACCTTGAAAAACCACGAAGTTTTGAAAAAGCATATTATATGACACTTACTGGTTCTTATCGCTCACATCAGATTATTGATTTTAACCACCTGAGTCGCTTGAAATTTGAACACTATTTTTTCGATAACTTCAGCGCTAAAGGAGCCATGAGGATAAGTCTAGACTAATTATGGCATGTAAAGAGATAGTGAAGCTGTTATTGCTACAACAATCCATACGCATTTGGAATGGGAAAATTCCTAACATGTGGTTTAATGAGAAATACTCTCTTCTACACGCTTCACAGTGGCATGGGTATAGATAACAGCATACACCTGCTTTATATTCAGTAATAAAAACAAATATAATGTGGAGTTATAGTCACTGTCCGTTCGATAACTGTATCAACCATTTTATGTACGCACTATTACTAGTCACTACTGTGAAAATAACAGTTTCACTACACACAGTGTCATTCTGAATTGTTCACCTTGAAAAACCACGAAGTTTTGAAAAAGCATATTATATGACACTTACTGGTTCTTATCGTTCACATCAGATTATTGATTTTAACCACCTGAGTCGCTTGAAATTTGAACACTATTTTTTCGATAACTTCAGCGCTAAAGGAGCCATGAGGATAAGTCTAGACTAATTATGGCATGTAAAGAGATAGTGAAGCTGTTATTGCTACAACAATCCATACGCATTTGGAATGGGAAAATTCCTAACATGTGGTTTAATGAGAAATACTCTCTTCTACACGCTTCACAGTGGTATGGGTATAGATAACAGCATACACCTGCTTTATATTCAGTAATAAAAACAAATACAATGTGGAGCTATAGTCACTGTCCGTTCGATAACTGTATCAACCTTTTTATGTTCGCACTATTACTAGTCACTACTGTGAAAATAACAGTTTCACTACACACAGTGTCATTCTGAATTGTTCACCTTGAAAAACCACGAAGTTTTGAAAAAGCATATTATATGACACTTACTGGTTCTTATCGTTCACATCAGATTATTGATTTTAACCACCTGAGTCGCTTGAAATTTGAACACTATTTTTTCGATAACTTCAGCGCTAAAGGAGCCATGAGGATAAGTCTAGACTAATTATGGTATGTAAAGAGATAGTGAAGCTGTTATTGCTACAACAATCCATACGCATTTGGAATGGGAAAATTCCTAACATGTGGTTTAATGAGAAATACTCTCTTCTACACGCTTCACAGTGGCATGGGTATAGATAACAGCATACACCTGCTTTATATTCAGTAATAAAAACAAATACAATGTGGAGTTATAGTCACTGTCCGTTCGATAACTGTATCAACCTTTTTATGTTCGCACTATTACTAGTCACTACTAAGAAAATAACAGTTTCACTACACACAGTGTCATTCTGAATTGTTCACCTTGAAAAACCACGAAGTTTTGAAAAAGCATATTATATGACACTTACTGGTTCTTATCGTTCACATCAGATTATTGATTTTAACCACCTGAGTCGCTTGAAATTTGAACACTATTTTTTCGATAACTTCAGCGCTAAAGGAGCCATGAGGATAAGTCTAGACTAATTATGGCATGTAAAGAGATAGTGAAGCTGTTATTGCTACAACAATCCATACGCATTTGGAATGGGAAAATTCCTAACATGTGGTTTAATGAGAAATACTCTCTTCTACACGCTTCACAGTGGCATGGGTATAGATAACAGCATACACCTGCTTTATATTCAGTAATAAAAACAAATACAATGTGGAGTTATAGTCACTGTCCGTTCGATAACTGTATCAACCTTTTTATGTTCGCACTATTACTAGTCACTACTGTGAAAATAACAGTTTCACTACACACAGTGTCATTCTGAATTGTTCACCTTGAAAAACCACGAAGTTTTGAAAAAGCATATTATATGACACTTACTGGTTCTTATCGTTCACATCAGATTATTGATTTTAACCACCTGAGTCGCTTGAAATTTGAACACTATTTTTTCGATAACTTCAGCGCTAAAGGAGCCATGAGGATAAGTCTAGACTAATTATGGCATGTAAAGAGATAGTGAAGCTGTTATTGCTACAACAATCCATACGCATTTGGAATGGGAAAATTCCTAACATGTGGTTTAATGAGAAATACTCTCTTCTACACGCTTCACAGTGGCATGGGTATAGATAACAGCATACACCTGCTTTATATTCAGTAATAAAAACAAATACAATGTGGAGTTATAGTCACTGTCCGTTCGATAACTGTATCAACCTTTTTATGTTCGCACTATTACTAGTCACTACTGTGAAAATAACAGTTTCACTACACACAGTGTCATTCTGAATTGTTCACCTTGGAAAACCACGAAGTTTTGAAAAAGCATATTATATGACACTTACTGGTTCTTATCGTTCACATCAGATTATTGATTTTAACCACCTGAGTCGCTTGAAATTTGAACACTATTTTTTCGATAACTTCAGCGCTAAAGGAGCCATGAGGATAAGTCTAGACTAATTATGGCATGTAAAGAGATAGTGAAGCTGTTATTGCTACAACAATCCATACGCATTTGGAATGGGAAAATTCCTAACATGTGGTTTAATGAGAAATACTCTCTTCTACACGCTTCACAGTGGTATGGGTATAGATGCTCGCGTAGAAAAGAAAAAAAGATACGCTCTACACGCCAAGTCACTGGAGTCATGAAAACGTGAAAAATTGTTGCCGCAGAAAATGAAAAAATACTCTAAACCGACGAATCATCTTGTATCGTGTAACACATCACACAAACTGAAATGTGGGAGGTTAACGTTACTGTTTGAATTATAACCCTTACTTGTGCTGCTTCAGTGTCTGAAACCCCTCGACTCCTTCGTTTAGTAATATTTCTTGAGTTAAACGCCAGAGGTTGCTGTGGTTTCTTCTTATTAATGCTGCTGTAATGCCATTTAATCGTTGCCATGAGCGATGTGTGTTATTGGGGCTCAGAGGTGAAATAACACCATTTTTAAGCGTTTGGACGTCATCAGCATGTACCTGTTGATTCGTTACTTATCATACTGAGCGTCTAAATAAAGGCCATGTTTACCTTCTTACCACAATGACTTCGCGAAAAGCACCTGGTAGTCTTAACATGGACTGAAACAGAGTCTATTTTCATGGCTCACACTCTTTCGATTCAGCCGATGAAAGAGATCCTGGAGATTCAGATTCCAAAACGTCGTCAGATGAACACATTGAAGACAATGGAAATGAAGACCACAATACAACATGCTACTACAGTGGTAAATACCCCGAATGGAAATAATATAAAACGCGTAAACGACGTACTCGAACTCCAGCTGAAAATGTAATTTTCCATCCGTCAAGAGTGTAACGTGCTGTAAGGAATGTTGAGCCTGGACGTATTTTAGGAACCTGGAGCTTATTTGTCTCTAATCCCATGCTGAATATTAATTTGTAATATGCAAATGATAAAATAAGGGCAAGTGGAGAGAAATTTGAAGTACCATGCCCATTGGGAGCATAAGACTTAAAACTGACTGAACCAATCCTCCTCCGAGAAGGGATTGCAGTTTCCGATGTCGCATACCTCCCAACAGCGCGAGGGGTGGCCATAACAGTTGAAGGACTCAAAATCATAAATCTCTACGCCCCATCGGGCACTGATAAACGGAGGGATCGTTCCCAGTTCTACGCAGAAGATATCACGCCTTTATTCCTCGACCGATACGATCATCTCATCGTAGGTGGAGATTTCAACTGTGTTCTCGAGCGCACAGACCAATACCCCCATTTCACCACATGTCTGGAACTTCGCTTTCTCGTCCGCCGCCTTCGTCTCTTCGACACTTGGCGATTGGTACACGACGACCGCC
The DNA here is from genome assembly GCF_021461395.2 of Schistocerca americana. Lineage (NCBI taxonomy): Eukaryota > Metazoa > Arthropoda > Insecta > Orthoptera > Acrididae > Schistocerca > Schistocerca americana. The sequence continues at coordinate 72,451,773 of NC_060119.1, forward strand.
CGGGGTATACACACATCACGAGCCACTCCGCCAGCCGACTTGATAGAATATACATCTCTAACGCTCTAAAATCAGTTCTCCTCGACGCGGAACGTTGGCCGTCTGCCTTTTCGGATCATGACGTATACATCTGTACCATGAACCTAGGTCGACAATCTATATGGCGCAGTGCAGGACCTTGGAAACTCAATGTCGCGCTACTGCGTGACCCTGAATGTCGACAACAGGTCACTGACAGGTGGCACACCTGTGTTCAACGCATTATGCGTTACGAGACCACACTGCAATGGTGGTTGCTGTGCGCCAAACCGGCCATCCGACGCACATTGACACACTATGGCAGAGCCAAAGCCAGGTGGAATCACCATACAACTGATTTCTACTATAGCGCTCTACGTGAACTCATGGATCAACCTCCATCCGCGGATCGTCTAAAAGAAGCTCAACGCATCAAGGCAAAGATTTTAACCTTGACCAGATGCCGCTTAGAGGGAGCTATTGTACGCGCACGCAGCCAAGATAGGATTAACGGTGAAGAACCTTCTATGCATCATATTATTCAAAATATTCGTCGACGCCGAAAGGCTTTAATGACAACTTTAGACTTACCTGATGGACGACGGCTGACTTCGCCAGCTACCATTGCGGATGCATTCACAACGCACTATAGACTTTTCTATCAGGAAGTACCTGCCGGTGCAGAGGCCATTGCTGAGGTTGCCCAGGAGACACTTGGTACTCTAAACGCAAGAGCTGCAACCCTCCTGACTTCTGAAGTGACCACCGACGACGTCCAAGGCGCTGTGGCCAAAGGGTCTCTGAATCGATCTCCCGGCCCGGATGGTTTACCTCTCGAATTTTACAGAACCTTCCAAGATTTGATGATGCCACGATGGAGGGACATGTACTGGGAACTCTTGCCCGGCGCGGCGAACCCGCCACCAATGTTCATGGAAGGCTTACTTGTACCAGTCCCGAAACCCGCAGGAGGTACCCGACTCGACAGTTATCGGCCGATCACGTTACTCAATTCCGACTTCAAGATTTTCACACGCCTTCTAGCAGTGCGACTCAAACATGTCTTACGAGACATTGTTTCCCACGAACAAACATCTTTAGGCGGCGATCGTAATATACAGACAGCCCTCAGTGAATATCGAGATGTGATCGCTGTGGCAACACACTCGCGGCTGCCAGGCGCTTTAATCTCCATCGACTTCAAACAAGCGTTTGACCGCTTCAATCATGCATTCCTCAACGCAGTGATGGACCGAATGGCAATTCCCCCGACGTTCACGCAAGTGATTATGCGGCTCCTTCGTGGAGCAACGTCCAGACTTCTCGTCAACGGCAGAGTTACGGAACCTATACGGATTGAACGCTCAGTACGGCAGGGTTGCCCTTTGTCGACTGTGCTTTATGCCATTGCGATGGAACCACTCATTTGCGGATTACGGCGACGTTTGACAGGTATTCCACTCCGGGATCATATGTTCCGCTGCCGGCTTACGCGGACGACTTGGCCCTCGTCGTACGTTCAGCGGCCGACGTGCAAGCTGCGATGCAGTGGATTACCCGTAACAGTGCAGGGGCAGGGAGCGCTATGAACGTGGCAAAATCATGCGCCATGAAGATCGGCCGCGGCCTTCCCGCAGACAGCGTAGTCCCATTTCAACTGGTGAACACCCTTCGATGTCTCGGGTTGGTGTACACGCGAGACATTCGCCGCACCTCGGCGATCAATTTTCGGGCGCTGCTGCAACGCATCCGGGCCAACATACAAAATCACATACTAAGCCCGCTGACTATGTGCCAGAGAGTCACCTTCGTCAATACCCATCTGGCAGCCCGGATACCCCATATAGCGCAGATTCTGCCCATCACTGCGACAATGGCGGCCAGATTACAGGCGGCTTTCGGCTATTTCATTTGTTCTGGACATATCTTCAAAGTCCAGTATGAAGCTCTCACCTTACCGAAGCGGGATGGTGGCCTCGATCTGGTTAATGTGAGAGCCAGGACTACGGCACTTTACACCAATACTATGCTCCGGTTATGGAAAAGCCAAAATGCTAGTTTTACTGGAATGTTGACCACCGAGCTCGCACCTGTTTCGAGACGCCCACCGACGTCTTTGGCACACATCCCACCGCCGATGTCACATATCGGCCGTTTCTTTTTGGAGTACAGCTACATATGCACCGAGCTTCCCACAACCAGGAAGACGACCACCCGCGACATCTACCGCCTTCTCCGAAAGTCTCCACCCCGCAACCCCGTCGAAACACGTCACCGCCAGGTTTCATGGCCTACAGTTTGGAAAACGGTCCACCAACCATATCACACCACTGACACCACCTCTATGTGGTACCTTCTCGTCAACGGCAAGTATACTACAAGACAGCAACTGCATCGCATCGCACTGGTAGCCTCACCCCTGTGCCTCAAGTGCAATGTCGAAGATACAGATTTACATCGTTTTGAGTGTGGGCCAGCAGCAGCTGTCTGGACCCTCGTACAGAAGATTGTGGCTTTCTACCTCCGAGTACCACCACATCACGTTTCTCCTACCATGATGATATATCCCGACACGACCTACTTTCCATCGGCTAAGTGGCACGCCATCACATGGATCAGTGGCATGGCTGTCAACCACCTCTTCCGGGATGACATCGTCGATCCGGCGGACTTTTGGACACGCCTCCAAGTACATCACCACACCCTTCGCCGACATCGACACTATCGGGCCACTTTCGCGAACTATTTACAGAGTATTTTCACCAACCCGCCTCAAAGCTGGAATCTCAACGAACCGTGCCAGCCAAGACTGGACGATCCTACGTTCCCCTTCAATGGTCAATGATAGAATGCATTTTGTTTTGATGGCGCGCCAAAGTGGAGCATGGCGCGGAAAGTATTCCTATTTTATTTCACTTCTCTTTTCTCCTCCTCTTCTCAGTTTTTTTTTCTCCTTACACATGTTTATCCCTTTCACACATAGCTCTCTATCTGCAGCCTCTTTGTTTTTCTTTCTCCTGTGCTCCCAAAAAAAAAAAAAAAAAAAAGGAGGTTGCTGCTGATGGTGAGACTGTACACTCATTTATGTTAACAAAAAAAATAATAAAAATAAAAAAGAATAAAAAAAGAAGGCCGTTGCGGAAATATAGCTACCTTTTATGTTTTCCATTTTCAAACGATATGGTGTTATTTTATGAAGAAAGTCGTCTTTTATAAAAAAAAAAAAAAAAAAAAAAAGTTGGTAGAGCACTTACCCGCGAAAGGCAAAGGTCCCGAGTTCGAGTCTCGATCGGGCACACAGTTTTAATCTGCTAGGAAGTTTCATTTTCTTGTTTCTCTACCAATGCTAACAACCCACGAGGATGCGCAGTTAACACTGGTCTGCTACTGTGGTATTAATGTCAATGGGAAGTAACAAGGGTTCGGGATCCGCATGATAGAGATAGAGATCCTCAAATGTGGTGCATGTTTGTAGCAAGTAATATGAAATCAAGTAAAGGCTACAGTAGTATGTTTCGTAGGAGAAGGTGTGGTAAAGTTGAAAGGATGGCAATCGCAGCTCCTCCTTTTTTTATTTATTTATATTTTCTCTGAAACGGTCAGACTAGTTCTTATACACATCGTCGGCAAGACTAACAGAGGAAGTTGCTCCGTTATTTTTTAGTACAAACTGCTTTGTTTTCGAGACGACAGTCGTAAGATAAATAATTTATGTTGTTGTTGTTACCTCACTTGTAGAAAGAGTAAAAAGTTGTACAAAATCCATCTTTAAACAACGTCTTATGGCCTACAAGTGTAGTTCGTTGTTATTTATTTCAGTGTGATGGTTTCTTGCGTGGATCAGTTTTACCGACATTGCGTCTGATGGAAAACGTAGCCGCACAGCTAGTCGGGAAAAGTGTGCAAAATGTTTGCCCTACTAAGAATTAGTTCCTTCCAAAAACCACGCGTAGTACAGGAGATAAAACTTCTAAATCATATTATATTCAAAGTTATCAAACGCCTTTCCACCGCTTTGTGACAATTACGAATTTGTTGTGTTATAATATTTAAAACCATCTCTGTTCTGTTACTCAAATACAACAAACGGATTCAAAACGGCGTGCTGCAGCTGTTTGGTATCCTTACAGATACTAGAGCGTGAAGACGCTTATAAAATGTACGTGGGAAACAGAAAAACAAACATGGTTTCCTTTAGCGATAGCATTGGCCACAGTGTCCACTTACGTACGGAGAATTGGTCACTATGTAAGCCTTTAGAAAAACGCGTGTAGTTTCCACGTATAAATACGTGGTGTGTTGCTTTATTATATGTAGATTAAAAATGTGTAAGCTTGGGTCAACAACCATTGCTTGGTGAGAACTGAATTTCCCTCCCCTTCCCTGTGCCCTTCAACCTCTTCTTATCACGAGGCTCTTAAGCAAGAAAGTTTGACGACCATTGATCTAGAGGAACCAGGAGATGTGCCCTTCAACCTCTTCTTCTCAATAGGCTCTTAAGCAAGAAAGTTTGACGAACATTGATCTAGAGGAACCAGGAGATGTTCAGAGGTCAAATTTATTGCCATACTGAACAGTACGCGAGTAAGCAATGTGAATGTTTCAAAGACTCTTGAAAATAAACTGTAGAAAGCAATAACGTACCTTGACAAATCTCTTATTCGACTGCACTTGCAACACAGGTATTTGAAGCATGTTCATCTTCATCTGCAGGCCATCGTACGCAAAATCTTCTTTGCATATACCTTCAGCGCGTTCTCAGCAAGAGTCACCAAGAAAAACATAATTTGAAGGCAGACAGGAAAACTAAAAGTCAGTATAAAAATTATGGCATGTTGTAACTGCGGGCTACATACCCATTTTGTATGTCAAAACTGTTAATAACTCTAGGGTGTATAGCAATATTGTCCAATAACTTTGTGTTACTTACGGTTGTGTACAATAATTATGTTATTTATTACTGTTCAAAGCAGAGATCCGGCAGAGAAATACGTAAGGAGCTATTATAGGTTTGCCGGCCACGGTGGCCGAGCGGTTCTAGGTGCTACAGTCTGGAACCACGCGACCGCTGCGGTCGCAGGTTCGAATCCTGCCTCGGGCATGGATGTGTGTGATATCCTTAGGTTAGTTAGGTTTAAGTAGTTCTAAGTTCTAGGGGACTGATGACCTCAGAAATTAAGTCCCATGGTGCTCAGAGCCATTTGAACCATTTTATTATAGGTTTAGTGAACATTTAGAGATTTTGACACGTTAAACCACAATATTTGGAAGCAGCAGCAATCGAAGAAGGAGGCCCATGAACAGCGGAGTTTGTACAGCAGCGCTTCGGCAGATCAATGAGCGAGCAGATGGGCAGTGCTTCCAAGGAGAACAAAGGACCAGTGCAAATCGCACATCAGCGGTCAATGTTCCAGGATCTGTCAGCATACTGAACTCACGTGCGTGACGTATCTGGCGATGCGGAGGAGGAAAACGAGGCAATACCCGACCACGCCAGCATAGAGGTAAACCAAGAAAAGAGGGCACTTGTGTCTACGTTCGTCACATTTCTGCCCAAAGTGAGAAGCATAGAGCAATAGCTGGAGAGTCACTCACCGCCCTAGAAACTTCGCGACATTGGCGAAAACACCGAATAAAAATCTCTGACAAAGGGTCATAATGGGAGGGGGGGGGGGGGCGTTTGAGGACAGAAAGAAGAGACGAAGAAGCGTCGCTTGGACAGACGAACTGATGGTTCACTGCTCAACAGAAGTTGTCGGTGCCATGCCAATAGGTCAATGCAGGAGATGATTCTTTCAAAGAAATTTGACAGTAGAGAATTTCATTTCAAGTGGTGTTAGGTGTTCTTGTTACTTTCATTAGAATTGTATTCGGGTTTCTAATATTACTTGTTATATGGTTGAGGCTATGTTCGTGTGGTCATAGGAAGCATATTAGTGGGAATAACCATTTGTTTAACAGGAAAGCATTACAATGACAGACAGTAAGAAACAAATAGTTTTCACCCACGAGGCTATTCGGAGCCTGTTTAATCAGGTAGCCCAGTTCAGGCCTGGAAATAATGAATTGTGAATGGAGAATCCGAGTATAGGTCAACATAGAGTGCAAACCCTCCCATACTAGATACTTCAGGAGAAACCCTTGTGACTCGCTTCTCAGACGGGTTAAGCGAGGATATAGAAACATTCTTTGCTGCCTTAGCAGCTGCTAAACTTCATTCCTGGTCAGATGAACACATGTTGCAAATGACAAAGTTACGGTTCATCGGGGAAACTAAGGCGCACGTGTCATATCACGACGAGTTACGAAATGCACTCACTTCTGAAGAACTGAGACAAGGTATGCTTAAAAGTTTTAAAAAGCAGTGCAGTTGCCGTTTTTATAGGGAGCAGATGAACACCATGTCCCAAATCCACAAAGAAACTATAGAAAGCATTGTGGGTAGAATACGGAAAGTTAATAGTAATACTTACTAATTGTCAGCCAGTGATTGAGCCAATAAGTTCACATGGTTCAAATGGCTCTGAGCACTATGGGACTCAACTGCTGAGGTCATGAGTCCCCTAGAACTTAGACCTAGTTAAACCTAACTAACCTAAGGACATCACAAACATCCATGCCCGAGGCAGGATTCGAACCTGCGACCGTAGCGGTCTTGCGGTTCCAGACTCCAGCGCCTTTAACCGCACGGCCACTTCGGCCGGCAGCCAATAAGTATATTCTACAAGAAGCAGAAAGTAGGGCCTTAGATACCTTTTTGTGAGGGTTGGCACCCGAAACATCGAGCCGTGTTAGAGCAGAATTTCCTAAGTATTTAACTGATGCTCTGAACATTGCTACAGCATTAGAGGAAATAGACGCTGCGACGAGGTACAAGGAAGGAAAAGATCTCTTTTCCACAGGGATTCGTGCTTTCAGTACAGGAGAAGTTGCAAACAGAAGTTTGTTAAACAGGAGCGAGAACCCCAGAATCGCCACCACGCGTTCCCATTAAAATCCTGTGCTATTAGATCGCATGCGAAGATGAAGTGCTGGTTATCAGGCTCTATTAAGCGTATAAGACGTAGGCTATTAATCGATCCTGGGGTCATAGGTAAACAGTACACTGGGGTCAGGAGATATGACCCTCCAAGATATAAGTTAAGTGGTACAGGCGGCGGTGGCGTGTGTTCAGTAGTCTGTGCGTCACTGACCTTTGAAGTTGAGGATGTAGGATTCCAGGACGTTAAGGAAGTCGTATAAAGGGTAAACAACGAATATGTTATCCTAGGATTAGATTTACTGAATAAACATCACGCCATAATCAACCTCGGACAGGAAACAATAAAGCATAGTGGGACAGAATCGCCACCACGCGTTCCCATTAAAATCCTGTGCTATTAGATCGCATGCGAAGATGAAGTGCTGGTTATCAGGCTCTATTAAGCGTATAAGACGTAGGCTATTAATCGATCCTGGGGTCATAGGTAAACAGTACACTGGGGTCAGGAGATATGACCCTCCAAGATATAAGTTAAGTGGTACAGGCGGCGGTGGCGTGTGTTCAGTAGTCTGTGCGTCACTGACCTTTGAAGTTGAGGATGTAGGATTCCAGGACGTTAAGGAAGTCGTATAAAGGGTAAACAACGAATATGTTATCCTACGATTAGATTTACTGAATAAACATCACGCCATAATCAACCTCGGACAGGAAACAATAAAGCATAGTGGGACACAGCTGCCAAGGGCGCTCTGCCGCAAGATCCCTCTCCCCGGAAAGAGGAAGCAACTAAACTTAGAGCAATGTCATTGAATGTAGATTCACGGGGTAAAATACAATTCGCTACAATAGAGCTACTTTGGATAGATATTAATGCTGCTTTACTCACAAACACACTATCCATAATGGAACCGTTAGGGGAAAATGATGAATTAGGCGCAGCACATTGTTTTGTGCGCAGGAATATAGATCGTGCCGCAACAGTTGATGGAGTCAGAAAGTGCCGCTGCATATAGATTATTTTGGTAGAGAAGGCAAGAAGATTCGAAAGGGTATGTTAATAGTTTACATATGTGCCTTAGAAGAAAATGATTTTGGTTGGTCAGACACAGAACTGACAGAAGAATTGAAAGTTATTGTAAAGAAATGTGTTATTTTTGTTTCTAGGTTATTTGCCCAGTTACAGTTTGAAAATTGTTAATAAGCTCGTCTTACCAGGGACTACGCTGTATCTGTTAATAAAATTATAGTCTACAAACGACTTTTGTTTTCTTTTACGTTTTCATCGATTTGTTTCTTATTTCGTGTACGTAACACCCTACGAACATTTTAATATCGCCTGAAAACACGAACAGATTTCGGTGTTAATGATTCCATTTATTTTACGATAGAAATAATTTCATTTACATTGTATCAAATAACTGGTCAATAGGTTATGCACAAACGTTTATCCATCTCGTCTTCAGTATTTTTCGTTCATCATACGTCATTCTTACCAGTTCTCACAGACCGCACCTTGCAGCATCAGGTGTGAAGAGGTTCGTGATGTTCGGGTGAAATTTGTGGCAATAATGACTATATTAATTGCAGCGTAAGATTATGTAATTCTTATTTTTCCGTTCTACTTTCTTTTTTCCAAGTTAGATTTAAAGATGGCTTGCTAGTCAGGTGGAAGCTGGTCATCATTAATGAAATAATGATCCCTATGGTATCTGTCATTTGGTGAACCAAAGGAAACAAATTTGTACATCCAAACGTAGCAGTACTACGTTTTAAAAAGATTTACTTTGTGTAGGGCACTCGTAACTTAACTGGTGTGTTTAAATCTCATGTCATTCGTAGGTGCAGTAAAGCCGTATCAGACTTGAACGAACTGTTCTGCTCACGGGATGTACGGTACAGCTACCTTACTCGCTACAGCCCGCTCTATTTGGTAGTCAGTATATTACAGGCGGCTCCACTTAGCGACAGGTAATCGAACCGTGATCGGCAGCACCTTAGTGGCGCTAATGGGGAACCGGATGGTAGTCATGGCCGACACATTAGCAGTAAAGGCACCTAGCCCCGTCCGGAGATACAACAGGCGTGCGCACCGTGACAGGGACACGACCCATGAGCAGCACGAGGACCACCTAATCACGCTGTCCCAACACACGGCTTGCGATTGACAGCTAAGGCCACTGCGTCTCGCCAGACTAATAACTATTCACACGTCTAGGCTGCTGATTGACTATACAGCTCAGAATCGCTTGCTGTGTCCTAGTGGATGTTATCGGAGAGAAGATGAAGAAAATATCGATACAGATTTATCGCTCAAGGACGAGACTGGAGTCAAATATTACCCGTACTGCGTGAGATACAACCACGGTTAAACTCTGCGCCTTGTCTTGCTGTTACGCCTCATCGTCTACCTAGTTGCACTCAATCTCCAATATTGTGAAACTGGTAGCTTAGTCACTGCTAAAGAACTGCTGAAAACCAAAAGTTCACAGGGTCAAGACTATAATGGTGCAGCTGAAGCCAGTTTATCACTAAAAAAAAAACAGGCTATCCTCACAACCAATTAAAATATACTCCATAAAAATATCAGAAGCGGATCAGAGATTTCACGAGATCTAAAGGACCTCTTTGTCAACAGAAACGCAGATCAGATCAAGTTCCAGATTTTCATCTCCATTCTTGGTGATCATGATGATTTTGGTTTGTAGGGCGCTCAACGGCGTGGTCGGCAGCGCTCGTACAAATTCCCGAAGTTTAGACTGTGCAGTCTTGCCATGTTCCTCATTGGTGATGAGATGAGAAGGAGAACACAAGCACCCAGTCCCCGGGCGGAGAAAATCCACGATCCGGCCCGGAATCGAAACAGGGACCCCGTGATCCAGAGGAAGCAACGCTAAAGACTAGACCACGAACTAAGGACTCTCTCCACTCTGGCCTCGACATGAAAATTTTGGTGAAAACGCAAAGTCAGTACTCCATAATAGATGAATACTGGTATATTCTCCTTCATGAGACGGAGTCCTATCTGAAGGAGCGCTAAAATTCTTTAATTTCATGTCATTGACAGGTAATAGGAGAGACTATGAAATAACCAGGTAGGAGGCCCCCAGTCACAAGTTACTGCCACCTGCAACTAGGCGAATGGCTAGACGAATTGTTGTATACCTACATGGCTAACGCAGATCTGTTGCAGAACAGTGGGACATTTTTGTAATCATGTGTTGTGACTGATAGTGAAATCATCTCAGTCGGTAGGCCGTGTCATATAAAAAGTGTAACTCCGAGGAAAATCCTAGCAGAGGCATCAAAAAGGTGAGGATTGAAAACATTTGAAGAGGTACACTACGCGACCCAACGACTCAGAAGGTTTTACCATCAATGACTACGATCAGGGTAGGTTGCAGACTTATGTCTTATGACCTTCTCGGAAAACAGAAATCTACCAATTAGGACTGAGGTAAATAAGCCCACTGAGCTCACTGAGTTCGTTCATCATCCACATTTCTGTCGACAGCTGAGCCCGGGCTGATGGTATGTTCTGAAAAGCTTCGATACAGTCCCACGCTCTCCCTTGGTGAACAGAGTATCGGACCGGCTTTGTGAGTGGATTCAGAAGTTCCTGGCAGGTAGGACTTCGTAACTGGAGGGAATCAAAAATGTTCAAATTGGTGTGAAATCTTACGGGACTTAACTGCTAAGGTCATCAGTCCCTAAGCTTACACACTACTTAACCTAAATTATCCTAACGACAAACACACACACCCATGCCCGAGGGAGGACTCGAACCTCCACCGGGACCAGCCGCAAAGTCCATGAGTGCAGCGCCTTAGACCGCTCCGTTAATCCCGCGCGGCATTGGAGGGAATCCATGAATTTGAAAGTAACTGCAGTAGTATAACAAGGGAATGTTAGAGAGCCGTTACTGGCCACGGTATATGCAGATTGAACCAGAATTCCCTACGAGAAACTTTCAGAATTAGTACGTGGTTACGATCTGAATATTTTGGTATCAGAGACGCACGGTCTCCGACTGCTCATTACAGAGTAGATTTAATTACTGTTCATTCCGCTTGTTATCGCAGTCTGCATTGCTCCTGTGATAATACGTTCACAACGATAAAGAAACCTGTAATTATACAACACAAAACGCAGCGCAAGGTGTCACTGCATACAAGGAATCCCTGTAGTGTGAATCCACAAGCCCAGTCTTTAGTAATGCTCATTGGAAAGTGTAGTGTTAACTACTGTGACAGGAAAAATATTAGCTGGTAATGACTCACTATTTACATCGCAAGGGCGACAAAAATGAGAGTCGCGGGGAGGAGAGGGCGTACAGTAATCAACTTTCTATGGGATACATGTATTACATTTCAAAGAATGGACGTCGTTGATATTTAAGAAATGTAGAAAACAAACCATTAAATTTGATCGTGATGACCGATTAAAAACTGTACTCCACAGTGATCACAAAGGTTCGCACTATCAAGGTCGAAGACCAACTCCTTGGGAGTAACAAACCGCGTAGGGCGTTCAGCTAGGTATATACTCTTAAGGAATGCCTGTAGAATCGTGCAGGTGTAACAGGTTGACGAGAGCTGATAGAATGTGATGGCATGCAACCGAATGCGAAACAGTGTGGTGGATATTATGAAACAGGCTATCCTTTAAGACGTAGCTTTGGATACTGCGAGATTTTAACGGCTCAGGAAAAGCAAACATCTAGAGGCTTAATTTTTCCAGTGATTCCAGGTGGTATTAAGGGCTATGTCACACACTTTTCAAGACGGATAGTTTGTTCTACAGGAATACGATTTCTACATCCAGACCACGAATCGAGCAAAATCAAGTTATTTTGACCAACTGTTGGCCAAAAGCAGCGCTCATACCATAGTTGTAGTTTTCTTATACCAATTTTCTCACTGTTGCTTGCTGTGAAGTAAACTCGAGAAAGAATCGTAAGGGACAGAGCACTTCAAACTTCTCGCAGCACAATTAATACCCTTCTAATTAAGTTACCGGGCAGATTAACATTCGGCATAATTGTATATGAATGTGTATGGAATTCATGTTAGTTCATCTTTAAACAACTCTTCATGTACCTCTGATTTTCATGATTCCTTTCACATGCATTTTTTCTCCAAACGCTCACTGGTCGGAAATGAAAACAAATTCGTTATTGAACGATGGTATATGATTGTTTATCTCATCTACACTGCCGGCCACGGTGGCCGAGCGGTTCTATGCGCTTTAGTCCGGAACCAAGCGACTGCTACGGTCGCAGGTTCGAATCCTGCCAGGGGTATGGATGTGTGTGATGTCCTTATGTTAGTTATGTTTAAGTAGTTCTAAGTTCTAGGAACTGATGACCTCAGATGTTAAGTCCCATAGTGCTCAGAGCGATTTGAAACATTTTTTCGCCTACACATTTTAGGGGCCGATTCCGTAGTCTGCTGTGCATCGTCAATAGACACTATTTGAAATTTCATTCCCTTACGTCTTCCATTTCTGCAGTACTGTTTGAAGTTATGCAACAATCCACTGCCTTACTTGAAATCACTTTCATCTATATCGCGCACGACGTGACCTGTATAACGTAGTAGTGCACTATCATGCACGTCCGAAAAGTTGTATTGAAACGTGCCGACACCAGTTTTTGTAACAAGTGCGCCTAGTCCACCCTTGAATACCAACAGTTTTTCTTAAGCAGCACTTGGTCATATTCTTGCAGAGGTATTCGATATCCCTTCGTGTTTTCTTTTTTTACTTTGTTGCGGACGGTCTTCCATGCACGTAATTATGTTTAGGAGCCGCTCCTTGGATAACGATTGCCATTTACTGCATTTCACTGGAGACGGGATTTTCGGTTCCCGGTCGATCAAGGATGATAAATTACGTGGCAAGACACCTGTTTCAATATCAGATTCACTTGTTAAGCACGTATGGTTTTCATTGGAATCGTCTAGTACATTGTCCCCACAGTCGAGCACATACCGTACCACACATTCCACTGACTCGTCATGCAGAATCGTTAATATTTAGTCTGCCTTTGTTTGTCTCTCTGCGGAATTCCGTTGGTTCCTTTCTGACGAAATGTCACCTTTGACAACTGTTGTTGTAGATACTATGCAATGTTTGCTTTTTTTAACGTTGTCAGTGCTCTGCTTTGTATAAGAACCGCTAGCGCTGTAGCACTGTTGTTAATTACTCTTCGATTAAACTGTTCGACTACTTTGCGCAGCCTCGTGCTGTGCTCACCTCTGGATGCCTCCAATGCCACTCCTTGTTGCCCTCAGCAGCCATTATTGTCGTTGCATGGTAGACAATACGTGGGACGTCGAATGCCATAAACATCATTGGGCTTTTGCGACCAGCCACTCGAGGGGTTGCCTGTAAAATGCAGAAGTTCTGTGATGTGGATACAGCCAGTGTGGGAACAGCTCATGTCGTTGTGTGCCTCTGCCGTTGCATTTAGTGGAACCCACGCGGAAAATACATATCGGTCAGCTTTTCCTGATTAAAGCGATCCATAGTACACAGCTGGGTATCATTGTGAAAACTCGAAAGAAGGAAGTGAAAATGAGCATCACAGACTCCAACAGTAGGTACCGCGAGCGAATGGAAACAAGGCACCAAACGCCTATCATCGACATTTGCACTGTTGCGCACTGTTTTCAGTGCAACGTAGATACGAAGCTAACTAGGGAAAGAAACTGAACTAAAAGCAGTAACTTTGTAACGAGTCACTGAAGATCGTAGTATCGCTGAAGAACCACTGAATGTTTGTCGGTGCAGTTCTGGTTCACTCTGTATGCGAATGATGTGGTGGATTTCGTCGGGAGCTCGAATTGTTTGCTTGTGTTTTGTACAGGAAACTATTAGCGACATAAAACTGCAGCGAAATTATGGATGACGTTTGTCGCAGTGACTGTCAGTTAGTTATTAACGAAACGATGTTACTCTTATGCATATTGCAGTTCAGCACGCGGTACGTGCCATGAAAGAGAAGATAATACATGCTTCCTGCCATAGATATATTTGGATATTATCACAACTGGAAAAACAGAAATTAGAGCGCATACGGATATTTAACGACAGTCGTGATAGAAAAATGGAAAAGGAAGGGGTGAAATAATAGTGATAACGGAAACGCACTCCAGAAACCATTCTGAGACCATTAACGCTCAGTGGAATCAGATATTAGATAGTTCCCCCTCCGCTCCAACCTATCACCTACCACCATCTACTATAGCGTTAGTGCATAACTAAAGTCTGGAATGAAAAACACTTTTGTTTGAAAATTTCTATTTTTATTATGATGAAATATAAATTACATTTAATCTTTTAGACATTTTATTGAACCATGAACTATGTGCGACAATTGGCTCTGCTTATTTCAAACAATATTTCCTTTTATAGGATGATGAAGTTATTCACAGTCATCGCGAGTGCTGCTAACTGTCCTCATTCACGGTGGCCATTTGTTACAAAACTTACTTTATTTGCACCATTCCTGCCCAAAACGTCACTCGAATCATCCACACCCTTCATGCCATTATAAAATTAACCAAGTTAAAATTTGTTTAACATACTTTGTTTGTAAATCATTTCATTGCTGAACTCCTTACTTCAGAACTGGTGAGAATTGGACGGCTTCAGGCTGACAACGCTTTGCGTCTGAGCACTGCGACTAATAAGAATAATAATTAATATTGTTATTATACTGTGTAGCAGAAGTGTAGCAGTCATTAAAAAGTTACTGTTTTCTTGTGTTGTCAGATATTTCATTAATTTTTTGTGAAGTGAACAAGAAGCGATTTCTGGTTCACTAGGAGAACTACCTACAGCTCAGATAAGGCATTTATATGAGGTATTTAAGAGTATAGGATGTATACGTCTCAATTTTACTGTCATACGTGCATGTAATATGAGTAGTGGTTGGATTGTTTGATGAAGAAGATGTTCATACATTCGATTCACTAGCTGTAAGCTCCACATTGTGTCACACGTTAATGATAGTATTTAAAAAAATATTGAGAAAACCTAATTATTTATGACACACTCTTCTAGCTCTATTTTTTTTCGACAGTAGTTCTCAATACCAGTACCATTTTTCGAATTGTGGACAGGTTAATATTATCTGAGTTGCTTTTCTGAAAACTTCCATACAATTTTATACACAATACGTTATATTCCGAGCTAACATTTACGAAAAGGAATTACTTTATAATTTTTTTTGTTTCGATGTTATAATCGGTAAGTACTAGTACTCACTGTACAGTTAAAATAATTTTTTTACAAACATTTCAAATTACGAATCATTTGCACACTTAAAATATCTGTTATTAAATACGCTATCCTGTACTGTTTTCTACGTTTATTTCTAGATTCATTTATGAAATAGTAATCGAAATTAATAATGTAACAAAAACTAGTAGCAATTCATTTGGTAGGAAAAATAGTAAACCATTTGCAAAATTGTTATCTCCGCAGTGTGTGAGAGTCGTATGCATGCCTATAATTTGATCGGACGAATGGATGTAATTTTGTGCTAACAACATAATTTCGGGTTTATTAATGCGACGAAATCAAAATACTGTATGATATGCTGAAGTGCATGATAACATATTTCAATAAAAAAAAACCTGCAACAGATTTATCTCGTTCAAACCAACTGTCAGGACCTGATGTGAGATTTCCTGCTTCAAGAATCATTACCCAAGACAAGAAGAACTGGAGGTATCTCCGCATGACAAGATAACTAAACTAGAAAGTTCATTGTAATATTCGCTCCTCTCAGATCTTCCTATAAGACTTCGCTTATTAATTACTTGGACTGGACATTGTTTGATGTGGACAATAGATGGCAACAGGAAGGAGGGGGGACACTACAGAAGTCACCATTACAATCTTACGAAATGCTGCTAAACTTACGGTATTTTGAACATAATTTACTTTCATGATCCAAACACGATCGCACCATTTTGTTCTTACATCCCAGAATCTTTAATTTTACCTAGCTGGAAGCAACTACCCCCCATGATGGATACCTCTCCCTTACCCCGAGTGACCACTTAGACACTTGAGCAACCTACAGGCGCCTGGGTTTTAAGCCAACAGTTATGTGTGCTGAGAACGGAACTGGCACAGTGTGACATGGGTTTAAAACAAGAGTAGATTATGATCTTCTGTGAGCTGTAAAGCACACGACATCGATGAACTACAATTTTCATTAACTCTGTACTGATCACAAGCACGTTTTATTTATACTGAAAGAAACAACCAACAGTTTCAAAAATAACTGTTTGACTGCCAGTAAATTACCATATCCTGTCTTAAATGTTTTAATAATAAATGTTATCGTCCAGTAAAACATATTAGAATCTATTGTCACTTTCTTCTCGTATGTCGATGATCGCCTGAAGAATGCAATAATCATGAAGTTTGTAATAAATGTCAATGTTGGACGTGAAACATCTTTTGTTTTTGTGTTATAAAGGAGGTTTTATTCTCTTTTTCGGTGCGACATTAATCCAGCCGCCCGTTCTAGGGGAATGTGTTTTATGAAAAGGAGCACTTAGAGGCCTGCAACAACTTAGCTGGAGGGTCCGCCATTGTTATTAACGCGTTGCTGTACAAGCAAAGCCAGTAGCCAGTTATCCATTAGCGGTAATGGCTCGTTAAGGCCGAGGGCGTAAAAGTCGTTTTCCAGAGCTGAAAGTCTCCAAGCTGCACTCTTCACATAACAGAAAAGAATTTACTGAGTAGAAGGATTCTAAAGTAAAGTAATGCATACGTAAGCTACAAACAAGGTAAAACTTATTTTCGTTCCAGACTTGCCATGTACAAAACAATAGTTTCTTCTTTTAGAATAAAATGCAAAAAATGCAATTTTCATAAAGCCGCAAACTATTCTAAAAACAGTAACGAGTCCTTCTAGCATTTTCACGTTATTCATTGTTTCTTTCTGTCCACTGCTTGTGCGCTCCCTCTAGCAGCTTCATTACTCATCTTCAATAACATGTACCGATGTTGTTAGGGTTCAGTGTATGTTGTTGTTTGTTTCTTTTTTCCCCAGTTCAACTTGGTTGAAAGACTGGCTGAATCCTTATAACCTGTTTCCACCAGACTCACGTAAACTCTATATAAGTCCATGCGTGACCCCACCAATTTCAGTGCCTGTAACATTCTTAAAATCAACATATTTAGTGTTTTCTGTTTATTTAATTGTTTTATCTGTATTTACTATTTCCTTTATTTATTCTTGTAAAAGAATTAAGAATTCGATATACATACTTACTTAGTTACTACTCGAAGTCTTGATATATTTAATCCCACACATAACCGAATTTACGTGATTAATATTACAGAAAACCCTGCACCATAGTGGAACAGGTAATGAAACAAAATTGTAGAATAAATATTACAGGAAACATTAACAGTTTTCTCACTCTACAGTTCATTTCAAATGCTCACAGTTCTATTTCACACACTTACCAACAAATTTATTACAAAATACATTTTCTAAATCACCTCTTCCCCAGCCCCTTGTCTGTCTTGCTTCAGGAGCCTACTGTTCACTTCCACTCGCGTCCCTTCATTATGGTCTTGGTATTTTTTCTGTGGACTCCGTGATCTTCTTCTTCTTATAGGTGCTGCGACTTCCTAAGCAAGGTGTCTTAGAAACTTCCTGTCACGGACCACGCTGCTTCCCCCAGCGGGCATGCGTGTGAGTGTCGTCCTTAGTGTGTGTGCTTAGAAACCGATGACCTTAGAAATTTGGTCTTATAAGACCTTACCACAAATTTCCAAATTTTCCAAATTAGAAACTGTTTTCCTGCTTTGTTCTGTTTTCATACGTCTGCCGTATCTATCACGTCGTAAAAAAAAAAAAAAAAAACAAAAAAAAAAAAAAAAAAAAAAAAAAAAAAACAGCGTGACACCATCTCGTCGTAACGCGTGTAGCTGAAAACGGTCTTACCATGTTGTCAACGGTATGTACCCAAGACTGCATACTGCTTTAAAATAGAATAACCTCTGGCTCTTTCTTCTCATCTGGAGTGGTCTCGAATGTTCCATTTAGTGCAGGCAGTAGAGTGACACTTCAGCATTCCCTTGGAACATATGATACCATCAACGTATTCATGCCGATCGCGAAGATATTGGAAAGCTCTTCCCTAGCCCTGGAAGTCAGCATTTCTTTTGGCATTTCGGCACAGTTAGAGCGCACCGTTCTCACCAAGCGAGAGCTGTCATTGACTTTCCTTTAGCGGAAAACCAGAGAATCACAGATATTCATACGCTCTTGCAGAATACCTACGGAGAGCTGGCAGTGAACAAAAGCACGGTGAGTCGTTGAGCGACGAGTCTGTTCTCATCGTAACGAGTTCGCTCCCACCCGTCCAGTCTCACTCGTGCCAGCCACACGCACACAGCTGCGCTACTCTGAGGAAAATGAAGAAACTGCTTCAGCGTGTTCGCGCCACAAAAATTCAAACGAATTTCTCCTTCTCCATGACAACACAAAGCCTCACAGAAATCTGCGCACCCGAGAGGAGCTAACAAAACTTCATTGGACGGTTCTCCCTCATCCACCCTACAACCCTGATACCGCACCTTCCGACTTTCATCTGCTCGGTCCAATGACAGATGCTCTTGGCGGGAAGCAGCAAATGAATGATGGGAAGGTTATTGATGTGGAAAGATGATGACTGCCACGTCGACCATTGGAATGGTACTGTGCGGGCATACAGGCTCTCCCATTACGGTGGTGTAAGACTTTCGTATTGGAAAATAGAACTTTGTAGCCAAAACATTGAGGAATAATGTGGTGTATTGGAGTTCTGAATAATACCATCCTGCATTCAGTTAAAAAGATGTCTTCCATTATTTATTCAGTATAGAAATAAAAATATCGTAATTTCTGTAAGGGTTTCTTATGACCCCATCTCACTATAGCTTACGCATAAACAGAACTTCAGTGTTTAAAATGTGTTTATTCCCCTACGGAACATAAAATTTTTCCTAAAGGGCATATCTCTAAGACTGCGTGACCAAACATCCCGGAAAAACCGGGATTTCTGTGGTTTCTCATCATAACATACGGTGTTTCGAATATTGATTCGGGACCCTCGAACGTTCCGGAACTCCGTTATTAAATATATTTTATGAAAGTGTATAATTGTTGATAAATTTTGTTCAGATAAACGGAGCACGAGACGATGGATGAATATGTTTTATCTTATTCCTGTACTTCCCAAAGTCCCACAGTATTCACTATATCATTACCGATACACCGAAACAATAATTTATTTTGAGCGGTACTGTAGCTGGGGAGTAGTTGTACTCTGCTAACAGTTCCAGGCGTTGGAACTTAAGAAGAGTTATGAAAACTGTCCTACTGTTGCACCACTTACCTCTGACATTGTCAGAATTGTGCAGTAGTTATGGAAATGCCGTGTGACTAGGGTCTCCCGTCGGGTAGACAGTTCGTCTGGTGCAAGTCTTTCGAGTTGACGCCACTTCGGCGACTTGCGTGTCTATGAGGATAAAATGATGATGGTAAGGAAAACACAACAACCAGTCCCTGAGCGGAAAAAATCTACGACCCATCCGGGAATAGAACTCGGGCCATTAGAGATGACATTCCGTCGCGTCACCAGGGGCGGACGTTTAGTTGTTGATTTTATGACAGACAACTCATAGCGGTGGCTTTCCGTACCACTCGTATTCTTGCCAGAAGTTGCAAAACGCAATGCAGAAACGTGCCTGCAGATTAAGTGATAGTTATTATACGGAGTGAGCCATTGGTCTTGCCGCAGTGGTAACACCGGTTCCCGTCAGATCACCGAAGTAAAGCGCTGTCGGGTTGGGCTAGAACTTGGATGGGTGACCATCCTGTCTGCCGAGCGCTGTTAGCAAGCGGGGTGCACTCAGCCGTTATGAGGCAAACTGAGGAGCAAGTTGATTGACAAGTAGCGGATCCGGTCTCGTAAACTGACATACGGCCAGGAGAGCGGTGTGCTAACCACTTGCCCTCCATATCCTCATCCAGTGACGCCTGTGGACTGAGGATGACACGGCGGACGATCGGTACCGTTGGGCTGTCCAAGGCCTGTTCGGACGGACTTTAGTTTAGTTTTATTGTAAGGGGTGGAACTTTATCAACATAGGTCGATCTAATTAAGAAGCAGAGCATTCTTTGATTAGCCTCACTCATGGCGGGGATTCCGGAATAGTATATGATATCAAGTCAAAGAAATACATTAGCAGATTTAGTGCACCGAGCGGTAATAGCATTACTTGAACAGATATTGTAAAAATAAATCAGAGTAAATCTGTTCTTATCCTTTTTACTAATAGTAAATACACTATCATCGCATTAACAAAATGCATTAACAGTACATTAATACTAAGAATTAAAAAAAGATATATTTGGGGGGTCCACTGCAGTACTGCCGCTTCTATCCCGATTCTCTCCAAAAATAATTTGGTGACCCGGCACAAACATGCAGGTTTCATAAATAGAAATACGTACGTTAATCAACCTTTTCACTGGATCAGAAGTGACCCCAAACTGGTCACAATGGTCAATGCAGCTCTCCGTCCTACCTTATCGTGTGCTGCCCTCTTCATCTTTGCTGAACTGCTGTGACATACACCGATCTGAATCTGTTCACTCCACCGCCCCCCCTCGTCCACATTGCACGCAAACACTCTCTTGCGTTCATTGCCAAGCTAACGATTCCTAGATACCTCTATATGTGTCCTACGAATCCCAACACCACCCTACACCCTAAAGCTTACCACATATTACTCGACATCTGTGTGAACGTGAGTCGTTTTGGAGAGACGAACAAGCCTGCCGACCGCAGGATGTTAATCCATCAGTTCTAGAACTGCTTACTCTACAAGATACTGCTACCAACAGCATCAGAAATTTCAGGCTCTTGGGAAGTGAATCTTTCAGAGCAAGTGGCTTGGCAAATCATTGCGGCCTCTGAACTATTAGTGCGTGGTTCACTGTGTTGTAGAAAGCACAGGACACGCCACCGGACATCACCACACGCGTCGATAAGTCCACAAACCACCCCAGAGATGGCGAATAGCCAAGCGACTGGCGCACCGAAAAGTCGCAGCAGTGGCGCAGCGAGAGAAGTGAAACGCACAACTGGCTGAGCAGTTCTAAAGTCAGTTTGACTACCGTGAAGACCGCCTTATGCTTGTGTACTTAGACCCGCATAGTCTTCTGCTAGAGGACCTCACCAGCCCGTCTTCAGTGATCATTCTAGTGGGATAAGAACTGTTTACGATCCGACCATAGGGTCTAGCTTCTGAAATAGTATCTGAACTCCAGGATCTGCTGCCTGGACCGATCTGTACAAAGGTGAGTATTCGTCAGTAAATGTGTGCGTTCTTGTCACTAATTGTTGTCAGTGTTTCAGTGTTCTGCTCGTTCTCCTCTCATAGTGTATCATTCGGGGCACTATAAATATATGAGGGTGGTGACGAGTAAGTCTCCTTCTGTGGTTGTATCAGAAATACGATACAACAGGTGAAATCCATCTGGGTTTGTTGCTCAAATAATTACTCGACGACTGGACTTGACGAAGATGAAACCACATAACCTAGGAAACCGAGGACAGTGTTGTTCACCTATACCTTCTAGGATGGGAAATGCCCATTTATAAAATAATACATTGAGGTGAAAAGAGCCATAGGAGATCTAATTTCGTGTCAGACCTCATTTGGCCCAGAGTAGTGCAGCAACTCGAAGTTTCATGGATTCAACGAGCCGTTGGAAGTCTCTTGCAGAAATACTTAGCCATGTTGTCGCTATAGCTGTCCATAATTGCGGATGTGTTGCCGGCGCAGCGTATATTCCACGAAATTACCGCTCGATTATGACCTATACGTTCAATGGGATTCATGTCGGGCGATCCGTGTGGCGAAATCATTTGCACGAATTGTCCAGATTGTTCTTACAGCCAACCGTGAAGAATTGTGGGCCGGTGACATGGTGCATTGTCATTCACAAAAATTTCCATCGTCGTTTGGGAGCATGAAGCCCATGAAGGGCGGCAAATACACACCAAGTAGCCGAACATGACCGTTTCCAATGATCGGTTCATTTTGACCAAAGGACACAGTCCTTTACACGTAAACACAGCTAGTACCACTATGGAGCCGCCGGCCGATTGTACTTTGTCTTGTGGACAACTTGGGACCATGTCTCACAAGGGGAGACCGCCAATCGTGAAATTCAGATTCGATTCATACTGCGCATAATAAAAGCTCATGGCCAGATGTGTAATGTGGCAAAGTACCAAGATGCACTTCTCAGCCGTTGCCGAGAAAATCGACAGTTAAAAAGAAACCGTTGCGGTGAAATACTCTCAACGATTAGTAATTTTCTACAGCGTCGTGGCGCAGCGGTAAGAGCTCGGGTTTGTAATCCGAAGGTCGCCGGATCGAATCTCGCACCATGCAACTTCTTTTAGTATTTGATTTTTGTAATTCAGATGTATATATATATATATATATATATATATATATATATATATATATATATATATATATATATATACCCTGTTAAAAAAACGGAAAAATGGAGGGGGTACAATTGGAGAGCGAGCCGCCTTCACCAACATGCATAAGCAATTCATTAATAGTTTGTTTATATATATATATATATATATATATATATATATATATATATATATATATATTTTTTGAATTACAAAAACTAACAATAAAAAAAATTAAAAAAACTGCATGGCGCGAGATTCGATCCGGCGACCTTCGGATTACGAACCCGAGCGGTTACCGCTGCGCCACGACGCTATAGAAAACTATTAATCGTGGAGAGTATTTCCGCGTAACGGTTTCTTTTAACTGTCGATTTTCTCGACAGCGGCTGAGAAGTGCATCTTGGTGCTTTGCCACATTACACCTCTGACCATGAGCTTTTATTATGCGCAGTATGAATCGAATCTGAATTTCACAATTGGCGGCCTCCCCTTGTTAGTGGGATCTGCACCACAATCGAACACTACCATCGCCTCTTACCGACTGAAATCGGAACTCGTCCGACGAGGCCATGGTTTATCGTGGAGCAACATATTTTGCCACCTGCCCAGGAGAGGAGTTGCAGCCAATGTCGTGCTGTTAGTAAAGGCACTACTGGTGTCGGTCGTCCGCTGCCATAGCCCATTAACGCCAGATTTCGCCGCACACTCTTAACGAATACGTGTGTCAAACGTCCCACATTGATTTCTGCGGTTATTTCACTATGTGTTGCTTGTCTGTTAGCACTGACAACTCCACGCAAACGCCACTGTGCTAGGTCGTTAAGTGAAAGCCGCTGGTCACGACCTTCTCCGTGTTTAGAGGTAATGCCTGAAATTTGCTTTTCTCTCCTCTCTCTTGACACTGTGAATCTCGGAAAACTCATATTACTAACGATTTCCGAAATAGAATGCTCCACGCATCTAGCTTCAACTACCATTCCGTGTTCGGCGCCTGTTAATAACTGTTGTGCGGCTGTAATCACTTCGGCAACCCTTTCACATAAATCACCTGAGTTCAAACGATAGCTCCGCCAGTGCACTCCCGTTTTATTATATCTTGTGTATGAAATACTAACGCCATCTGTATATATGTCCATGTCTCAGTCCCATGACTTTTTTTTACCTCAATAGAAATTAGTGCACGATAATGCCTAAGGCAGATGTACTTGTGGGCTGTATTATGGAAAAAGGACGTAGATGAAGGCGAGAAGGGAGACATGACGCTATGTGAAGAATTTGACAAAGCACTGAAGACTTAACTCGAAACAAGGCCCCACTGAGTAAACAACATTTCATTAGAGCTGCTGATAGCCTTTGGAGGGCCAGCCATGACAAAACTCTTCCATCTGGTGAGAAAGAATACTTAAAGAAGAATATAGTAACTCCAGTTCCAAAGGACGCAGATGCAGAAATGTGAGAAACTTACCGAACTATCAATTTAATATATCTCAGTTGAAAAATACTGACACGGCATCAGGGAACATCTGTTTGGATTCCGCAGAAATGTAGGAACACGCGAAGCAGTACTGACCCTACGACTTCTCATAGATGATAGGTTAAGGAAAGGCAAGTCTATGTTTATAACATTCGTACAAATACAGAAAGCTGACAATGTTGACTGGTAATGTTACTTTAAATCCGTCTTGATTGCAAATTTTTTTATTGTTCATATGACCGGTTTCGGTTCATTCAGAACCATCTTCAGATCTTATATTTAAGTTACAGGAGTAACCCGTCCAATTCAGCAACTTTCACATGCTACGTCACATAGCATGTGAAAGTTGCTGAATTGGACGGGTTACCCCTGTAACTTAAATATCAGATCTGAAGATGGTTCTGAATGAACCGAAACCGGTCATATGAATAATAAAAAACTTTTGCAATCAAGACGGATTTAAAGTAACATTATAAAATCACTGATTGCTGTTATCCCATAAGACATTATGTCTGTTTTTGCAAAATGTTGACTGGAATAATTTGCTTCCAATTCTGAAGGTGACAGCGGTAAAATACAGAAAGCAGATGACAGTTATACGAACAGTTGAACGGGATGGACAGTGGCTGGGAAAGAGGGTAAAAGATGAACGTCAACAAAAGCAAAACGAGGATAAGGAGTAGAGTCGAATTAAATCAGGTGAGGCTGAGGCCATTAGATTAAG
The DNA here is from genome assembly GCF_021461395.2 of Schistocerca americana. Lineage (NCBI taxonomy): Eukaryota > Metazoa > Arthropoda > Insecta > Orthoptera > Acrididae > Schistocerca > Schistocerca americana. Next base: position 72,476,495 of record NC_060119.1, read on the forward strand.
AAATGAAACACTTAAAGTAGTAGCTGAATTGTGCTATTTGAGAAGCAAAATAACTGATGATGGTCGAAGTATAGAGGAGATAAAATGTAGAGTGTCAATGGTAAGGAAAGCGTATCTGAAGAAGAGAAATTTGTTAAAATCGGGTACAGATTTTGTCATATCATAACATCAAACACCGGCACGTCGGCCTGGAACGTAACAGCAGAGAAGGCTGAGAGACGACGTCAGTGAACTGTACGTTGAGTAGGACGACACCACGAAAGGAGCGGCACCAATGAGAAGGGAAATAAGAGCCGCTCCGTCTAGCCGCAGTTGGACTAGAAGACGAGCAGTCGTCCACACGCTTTAGCTGTGACTCATGAGCTGTTGTGTTTTACTTGCATTGAAATTGTAAATACCAAAGGACGTTCACTATTTGCATGTCTACATTTGCCTCCGACACCTCTTTGTGAAAATGAAAAGTTAAGTATTGTGAATTTAACTTACAGTAATAAACTATATTCAGAAGATTTGCTTGAATTGTTGTCAAGGTACCCGAGAAAACAGCTTCCTAGGCACCCTATATGAGATGAGTGGGCAGGATACGACATTTGACGACGAGGGTTCAAAACCAAACCCCGCGCCTCGCAAACGCGGAATTTTCTTTTATGTTTTGCTGGCTCATTAATTCTCTCGTGTCTTTACTTTGAGGGGTATTTACTTCCTTTAACACTCTTATCGTGTTTTTTCTAAGCAGTGTTTGCAGGTGGACTTTGCAGACATTCTCTTTGCTTTTGTTCTTATTTTTCGTCATTGCATAGTTTCTTCCATCTGTCCCTTCCAACACGACCACCCCACCTATACCACCCCTTTCAGGCACCAAAGATGCCAGTGTTAGATGCCGCACAGCTAATTCAGATGTTTCAGTGACAGACTCAACAAATATCTACTCTGCTCAACATGGTTAGAGCTAGTGGCCAACGTTACGCACCCAGCAGAACTAGCAACACCTATAGCAGCTATACTGCCATTTCGCCAGTTTCACGAACAAGAAGAGGAAATTCTTGAGTCGTTGCAACAGTCTGAAGCCCATGTAATAGCTCACAACGCACCAGGTGCTGTGAAACTACCCTATGTCTTGTCCATGTGAGGAAGCGCAGTGTCCAGACCTATTCAGAAGTTATGTCCTAACGCCACTCTGAGTGAACTTGCGTATGATCAGGTTGTAGATTCGCTAACAAACTATTATGACCAGAAAGTGAATGTGGTAGCAGCTAGGCATCATGTCTTTAATCGAAAAAACCGGTCAGAACAATGTCATCGAGAGTGGGTGACATATTTGCAGGATATGACGAGGAAATTCAAATTCATATGCTTTATAGTCGGATGTTATGCTGAGTGATGCGATCGTGTACGATTTACCTGATTTCAAACTCAGAGAACAGATTTTGAGACATTACTGCAAATACTATATCAGTACAATTCAGGTACCCTGTCGGCTGATAAATCTGAGCAGCCAGCAATTTGTTTGGTTGACTCCCTTATTTGCGACGGGTGCGTATGACAGCGGAAGCTTGCGCTCGCCATTCCGAGTAAACAATGCTCCACGCTGCGTAAGCAGCTCGCTAAACAGGCGGCCAGACAGGCGAATTGAGTGAAGTGTTCCTCTCGCTGTTACTCACGGCACAAATGCCAAGACTGCCCTTCCCAACAAGCTCAGTGTTACACTTAAGGACACGTACAATCCGTATGTTTGCAATGGAACAAACGTGTAAATTGCACCCACTCACAAAAATCGAGTCACAGGAACCATGTCGTTAAAGCAGCATAATCAAAGTCTGCAACAGGCATTCACAACACTGGCGCATGAGCGGTTTCTTCAGTGAACGCCAGTCGAACAAACTTTTTGTTCATTTGCTTCCTTGTGGGAAACGTGTGAAATATCAGTTGGACGTGGGTGCCTCTGCCACATTTGCTGAATAGTCACGCATATGAACCGTTAGGCTCCCCACATCTGTCTGAAACTAGCATGCATCTGAAGGCTTATAATGGACAAGAAATTCCTGTTCTCAGGAAATGTACTTTGCCTTACATGTATCGCTCCCATACACGGGCAGTGACTTTTACAGTGCTACAGTACCGCTGTTGTGAAAACATATTTGACCTTGATTCATTTGATTTTCTTCGCTTTAACATTCAGGACAATGTGTTGACAATGTCGTATTCCGTGCAAAAGACAGTGTAGCTAGCTTGCTTCCCGGAATTCTTTTCTGAAGGTTTAGGCAAGGCTAAGAATTTTGTTGCAAATATTACTCGAGGGAAAAATACCAAGAGGAAGACCACGACTGAGGTACATGGATCAAATCGTGAAAGATGTGGGATGTAACACCTATAAGGAAATGAAGAGAAAAGCTGAAAGACGCACAGAATGGAGACAAGCTGCCACTGTAGCTGTTGCAAACCAATCCTTGGATTGACCACTACAGAATTACTGTGAAAGACAATGCTCAACCGAAATTTTGCCGGGCCAGAACTGTTCCCATTACATTACGGGACGATGTCGCAGCTGAACTTAAATATTTACAAGATATCGGAGCTATTGCGCTAATACAATCTAGTCAATGGGTGAGTCCTCTGGATTTACTCCCCAAACCTTCAGGTCGCATTCGCCTCCGTGTTGACTTTATGTCTGCAGTGAACCCACAAACTGCGACTAATACTTATCCGTTGCCACGCCCTGATGATATGATTGACATATTAGAAGCTGGTCGGTACTTTCCCAAAATTTATTTGCGAGACGCGTATCTTCGAATATCACTCTATGAAGAATCCCTAAAAGTGTATGTAGTGAATACACATTTGGGCTTATTTAAATATTTGCATTTGTCTTTTTGGCAGTGCTTCTGCACCCGCCATTTTCGAACAGTATTTGGAAAAACTGACCCCTCAAGTGCCAAATTGTTCAAACTATTTGGACGATAATGTCGTAAGAGGTTGGACTCCAGAAGAACACCTTGCAAATTTACGTGCTTTGTTTTGTGTGTTATCTGATGCAGGACTAAAGTGTAGACTGGTCAAGTGTGATTTTTTAAACCTGCATAGCAGTATCTTAGTCATGCCATAAACAGTCAAGGTGTACATTCTTTTAGTTGCATTTGTTAGCCATACGAGATTTTCCAGTTCCTCGCAATGTCACAGAATTGCAGTCAGTCTTAGGGAAAATGAACTATTGTATTCGGTTCATACCAAATGCTGCACAAATCGCAGCACCATTACATCGCTTCCAGTCTCAAGAATGTCCCATTAGGTTGGAGAGTTGAGTGCCAAGTGGCTTTTCCAAAGCTTAAAGATGCATTGCTCTGTGATCGATGCTTAGTTCAATTTGATCTTCACAAACCAGTATCGCAAGTTGACGCTTTCTCTTACAGAACCGGGGCAATGCTTTCGCACAGAATTGGTGATAAAGACCGGCCTTTTGCTTTCACATCAAAACTCTTGTCCAAGGCTCAATGTAACTATTCCCAAATTGAGAAAGAGGCGGGTCCTGTTGTGTATGGTGTCACCAAATACCACCACTATTTCTATTGCAGAAAATTCTGCTTAGTGTTGGATCGCAAGCCTTTGCAGTTCTTGTTTCATCCGCCGAATCCGGTTCCTGTACGAACTGCCGAAAAACTGCAAAGATGTACTTTGTTGTTGTCTCAATACCAGTACCAGATTTTGTATCGTCCAACGGCTCAACATGGTAATGCGGACGCACTTTCACGTCTTCCTATTGGCCCTGATACAGACTTGGATGCGCCGGCCGGAGTGGCCGTGCGGTTCTAGGCGCTACCGTCTGGAACGGAGCGACCGCTATGGTCGCAGTTTCGAATCCTGCCTCGGGCATGGACGTGTGAGATGTCCTTAGGTTAGTTAGGTTTAAGTAGTTCTAAGTTCTAGGGGACTGATTACCTTAGATGTTAAGTCCCATAGTGCTCAGAGCCATTTTTGAGCCATTTGAATACCGTAAACGACTAACAGGTGATTTACACTACATTGAACGAGAGTCCTGGATGCTAAAGACAGTTTTAACGAGTGGAGTGAGTCAAGTACTCTGGCCCTAAAAATATCGATAATGCTATCTGAATTGATTTGACACTGAGGAGACTTTGACTGGCTAATGTACTAACATTTTTCTACATAGGTGGAGCTAAGAGCAAGTGGCGATTGAGATCTCTACGCCCTGACAATACCGCAGCGGCAGTATGTTACCCTGTTTACTTCGTGCTGCGATGTAACTTGCAGCGGACGAGATGTGTGCGGCAGAGGTGCGGCGTGGAAGCGGCACCTGTGAATCGATCGCGCCCACGAAAGAAATTCAAAAATCTCATGGTCTATTGGTCAGGCAGACAAATCGCAATTTATTTTCTGCCAAAGCCCTGATATCACGGTAGATTTCAATGTGTGATACATCCGTTCGCTGGTCGTGCCAAGGATCAATTTGGCTCACTTATACGACAGAGCGCACCAGGATACCAAACGTCAAAACTGGTAAACCAAAAACGAATAAGTGTTCCCTCGGCAAACGAGTAGTCCGAGATGTTTGAAGTGACGCTGTCGGTAGAGTAAGAAATTGCACCAGATGCTCCCCAATCGACTCACTAGTGAAGTCAGTCTCATGATAGGTTCCAAGTACCAACCATACATCTCAGGGCTTCGACCAGAAGTCCCTTACCAGAAAAAAGTCTCGCACCAGAGTACTCCATACCCCTCCAGAAAAAAAATCTGTTTTCCGGTAAAATGCATGAACGACATCGATTTACACCGTCTTGAGCCAATCACATGGCTCTAGAGGCACTTAATCTTCCCTCCCATACGACAGCAAAAACTCATGTCAGGACAAGTGTTAGGAAACCTGCATCTAGGAAAAAATGGCTTTTTTTAAGTTTTCTGAGATGGAGAAGGGAATGATTTTTTATTCTGAAGTCATGTCTCTTCCTACAGTGACAAACGGATAGATACAATCTCAAAGATTTTTATCTAATTTGCCTGTGCCTTGGAGCTTTTTAGTCCTAGCTATGACGTGTAATAAAGATTCTATCTCCAAATGGTTCTCAGACACTGTGTTTTTCTTATACAACCAAGGTGGCCTCGGGATGTGGTTTACTGGCTTATTTGGAGTATCAGCGAACACATAAATTTGTTAATTTCTATTATGTGTGGCTCTGTGCACAATGCCCTATTTATTACTACACTGTGTAGATGCGTTCCTTTACACAATTGCCCCACAACAAGCTTCTGTTGGCGCCACAGCAGGTAGTGTGGCATTGTTCTGCTAAAGTCCTGTCTTGATGAGAGGCTGCCCTGTCTGCCCTGTATGACTGTTGGCCTGTCTGGCAAGATTTACTAAGGGATGGGCTTGCTGCCAATTGCTTTCAACTCCAAAAAGCCGTTTCTATGAGCTAATAATCATAAAAGTACCTCATGCTTTTAGAACCCTATCAGGCTCCATCGACATCTGATAAGATCATTAAATTTCTAGAGTCTCTCTCAAGGTGTGTTAGGTAGTAATAAAATCCTTAATAATTTTCTGTATGCAAAAAACAGGTGAGAGAGTAACTTGTCCTCTCTCAAACTATAGGAAAATTGCACAGACCAACGAGACTGATCCAGATTTGAACATTTCGCTAACATACATTCGCACATCTTGGCCTTGATCCTTACATAGCATGAAAACCTCTGTAGTGCGCCAATAATTTTTGTCAGCATAGCCTCGCAATACAGAATGGAGTGATTCTCTGTCAAAATGACCGTGTGGAGAGAAGCATTAGTGGAACATCAGTCTGTGTCGCCAGAAAAATTTTCTGCTTGGCCTAAGTCGCAATCACCATGGAAACGTGTGCATACAGACTTTGCAGGACGTTTTTGGAATACTCGTTGTGATTGACTCATATAGCAAGTTTCTTTTTGCTGTGCCAATGGATGCGACAAAGTCACATACCACAGTTCAGGTGTTGTCCTCTATTTTTTCCCTCGAAGGTGTACCTGAAGTCATAGTGCCAGACAACGGCCGTCAGTTCATGTCAGATGAATTTGAAACATTCTGTGGACGCAATGGCATACAGCATCTGACTAGTGCACCGTTTCGTTCACAGTCAAACAGTGAAGCGGACCGTTTTGTCAGAACCTTAAGTCAGCAGATGACCAAACTTCGCTCCGCACACGCCAGGGATCAAGCGTTGCAACTGTTCCTCGCCTCATATCGTTCGCGCCGGCCGGAGTGGCCGAGCGGTTAAAGGCGCTACAGTCTGGAACCGCACGACCGCTACGATCGCAGGTTGGAATCCTGCCTCGGGCAGGGATGTGTGTGATGTCCTTAGGTTAGTTAGGTTTAAGTAGTTCTAAGTTCTAGGGGACTTATGACCACAGCAGGTGAGTCCCATAGTGCTCAGAGCCATTTGAACCATTTTTTCATATCGTTCGCACCCACAAAATGAAGCACTGCAGAATTGCCTCACGACCTCCGCCATTGGACATTGCCCCACCTGCTCCACACTCCTCAGCACCGGGCGCCGCAGGATGGATGCAAGTATCGCTTCGCGCCGGATGATATTGTGTTTCACAGGGTTTTAAGGGGCAGCTGGCGGTGGGCGCGAGGCGAGATCGTCCGTCGATTTGGCGCTTGCACTTCAGGTCCAGAAAGCTTGCAGCGCCGGCACCACAGTTGCTGTCATGTGCGCGGTGATCCTTCTGGATTTAGTGCCACAGATTCACGGATCCCAAGGACAGCACAGCCACAGCAGCCGCCAGAGGGTGTCATTACGACACCGCGGGACGACCCCATGGAGACGGAGCCTACGCCGAGCAGCCGACGCATTCCACATCTGGTTACTGGCTTCCAGAGGTGGACGCGTACCCTTATGGTCGTATTCCGGTGAACCTTTCCTCCAGAGCGAAGGCCAGGTGGTGGGGTACGGCCGGAAGCCTGACGTGCCCTGCAGCCACAGATTCGGGTCCAGCGCACCCTCCGGCCTCCCCCGCCGTTGTCGTGCTCCCTACACGACGATGTTCCGTCGCTTTGGGGTGGGGAGGGGTGGGAGGTGAAGAAATGTTCTGGTGTAACATCAACCGCCGGTATGTCGGCCTGGGACGTTACACCAGTGACGGCTGTGAGGCGACGTCAGCCAGTAGTACGCTGACTAGGGCGGCACCAGGACAGGAGTGGACCCTATACGAAGAGAATATAAGCGCTCCTCCGCCTAAAGTGCGCGTCATTTATGTTGGCGGCCGAGTTTAGGTTCGTTCTGCGCATCTGCCGTCACAAAACACAGTCAGCCAATGAACAGAGAACGACGTTGCCAGATGTCGACTGCAGCGCAGAGCATGGACGAGTGTCTTCAGTTTTAGAAACGTTCAGTCATAAATAAAGTAATAGAACAAAAGCAATGTCTTGATAGCAGACTTTCTTTTATACTGCTTTTTCGCAATAAAGAACAGCGGTAATTGTTTATTTCCTATTGTACTTCGATGAAGCGTGAGTAATTCATAGTTATGCCAACAGTGTTTGTCAGTATTTTGCACGACAGGTTACAGTCCTCATGGCATCCTGTAGGCAGGCGAGCCGCCATCGTGTAATGGTTATGGTGTTTGGCTTCTATGTGAAAGGTTATGAGTTCAAAGCTTGTGTGGTGTTTAATATTTTCATTATTTAAAAACAATATTGAAGAGCCTTACTTCACGAATTATATTCGTTTGAATGCAATTTTTTGAAATTTCTGGTGTTTTGTCTCTTCATTAACCATTTCGCTGCTATTGACACGTGCTCCCCGCATTCCGTGCTGTGGGCGATTTTGTCATCACTGCACTGCTCGCCTGTGCAGACACATGGTGTTCCGACTGCTTTGACACGCTTATCATTCGATTTCACAAAAACTATTTGGCCCAAAAATTTGATTTTTACACGTCTTCTTGACTGATACCTTCCCCCCATAAATGACTTAATTTTGTTTCTATGTTCAACGCAGTTATTATGCAGCATTAAATGTAGTAAACCATTGCACGAAATTTTGAAGAGTTTGCAGAGGTCCATAGCATATACTTTCCGTATGGTCGATTTTAGTGGCCACAATGTTGAGAATGAAATGTGGACAAGATACCTAAATTTCATATACAATTTACTGTATAACGATATCTCATTTAGTTTAATTACCACATAGGTGTGGTATGTTATATTGAGAAATATTCCGTCTTTCGCGACTGTAATTAAAGTTTTATTTACACTTGACGCGTTTGGCTTTATTTTAAAGCACTTCAATCAATGAAAGGTATGGCACATACACAATGGTACTCATGTTCTCTTTCTTGTTTTCGTTCCACAGCCGCAGTTTTACCAACGGTACTGAACTATATTCCTCTTCTGCAACTGTAATAAGCGACTTATTTAGACCAGACGCGTTTTTCTCTTTTGAAGCATCTTCAGTGGACGGTATTTTGTCTCTTCCATTGCCAAGTCACCTTTCGTAGTTTTGTGCTGCGGTAACACAATACTCAACGTTTGTGTTGGCTGATCAGTGTTTTAGCAAATAGATGATGTTTGTGTGTGCCACACACAAAAATTATATTTGACATAGCTCAGAGCACTTCACTGATAGACGGTATATTCAAGTACTAATGTTTTTGTAAGTCCACAGTTTTGTTTAATGTATTTTATCTACTTCCTTTTGATTCATTGAAGTGCTTTAAAATAAAGCCAAACGTGCTCAGCGTAAATAAAACTTTTGTTGCAGTCGCGAAAGACGGAATATTTCTCAATATTACATACGACACCTGTGTGGTACTTAAATGAGATATTGTTATACAGTAAGTTTTATATGAAATTTAGGTATCTTGTCCTCATTTCATTCTCAACATTGTGGCAACTAAAATCAACCATACGGAAAGTATACTCTATGGACTTTTACCTCTGCAAACTCTTCAAAATTTCGTGCAATGGTTTACTATATTTAATGCTGCATAATAACTGCGTTGAACATCGAAACAAAATTGTCAATTATGGGGGGAAGGTATCAGTCAACAAGATGTGTAAAAATCTAATTTTTGGGCCAAATAATTTTTGTGGAATCATATGATACGAGTGTCAAAGCAGTCGGAACACGATGTGTCTGCACAGGCGAGCAGTGCAGTGACAAAATCGCGCACAGCGCGGAATGCAGGGAGCACGTCTTTGTAGCAGCGAAATGGTTAATGCGGCCGTGGTGGCTTTACTTCATGAACTGCGCGCTCCCCCCTACACGTAAGCTTGCGAACTATGCTATACTATGGCGCTGCTTCTATTGGCGCGTGCGTCGTGTGCAACTGGCAACGCAGCAATCTCCCACGTCTGGGAGGGCATGCGCGAGCCGCCAAGATAAATGAATTGAACTATAGTAGCGGATGGACTAGAAGACGTCATCCAAACGCTTAAGCCGTGACTTATGAACTGTTGTGTTCTGCTTGCACTGAAATTGCATATACCAAAAGACATTGATTATTTTCATGTCGCCATTTGCTTGCGACACCTCTTTGTGAAAACGAAAAGTTATTGTCAATTTAACTTACTGTAATGAATTCCATTAATAACATTTGCTTGATTTGTGAACTAGTTATCCGATAAAACAGCTATCTAGGCACCCTGTATTAGAAGAGTGTGCAGGAAGCGACAGATTTAAGTGTCAGTAAGTCCTATCTGAATGTATTTGTATGTTGTTTAGCCATTTATGGAAATGAAACATGGACGATTAACAGTTTAGACAAGAAGCAAATAAAAGCTTTTGAAATGTGGTGCTACTAAAGAATGCTGTAGATTGGATGTGTAGATCACGTAACTAATGAGGGGGTAGTGAATAGAACTGGAGAGAAGAGAAATTTGTGGTGTAACCTAACCGGTTCAAATGGTTCAAATGGCTCTGAGCACTATGGGACTCAACTTCTGAGGTCATTAGTCCCCTAGAACTTAGAACTAGTTAAACCTAACTAACCTAATGACATCACAAACATCGATGCCCGAGGCAGGATTCGAACCTGCGACCGTAGCGGTCTTGCGGTCCCAGACTGCAGGGCCTTTAACCGCACGGCCACTTCGGCCCGCAACCTGACCGGAAGAAGGGATCGGTTGGTAGTACACTTCCTGATGTATCAGGGTATCACCAGTGTAGTACTGGTCCAAAGCTGTGGGGGGGGGGGGGGGGTGTTAAAAACCGAAGAGGGTGACCAAGAGATGAATACAGTAAGCAGATTCAGACGGATGTTGGTTGCAGCAGTTACTCGGCGATAAAGAAGCTTCCACAGAATAACGTAGCATGGAGAGCTGCATGAAACCAGTCTTCGCACTAAAGACCACAACAACAACAATGTGTAGTATAATGTGTCAATACGAACTGCTATATTGTGGACGCACTGTAGATTTCCGGATATCTGTTTACGTAAGTTTCTTCGTTCTATTAGCAGCCAGGGTTCACCTAATAATGTAAGTCTCTTCGAATTTTAGGTCCTTAGCTGTATTCATCTCTTAAGGTACGAGCTATTGCTAAATGTTACGAGTAATGTTGTTGGTATTTGTGTCTAATTTATTTTCGCAATGAATTAAGGGATACAATAGTGATAACCAGCTCTTCCCCACTACAGAACCTCGACAAAACAAGATCCTTGAGTGACGACTGCGGTCTAGCTGTTAATATAATTATGGAAATACGGAACTGAGTCTTCGCCACGTTATTAGTGGGTAGCACCTGTTGTTGGTTGTGGCACACAATGTTTTGGAAGGATAATGTATACAGATACGATGTGCAACCACCACATAGCTCCAATTATACGCAATGGAATTGGTGCCACCAACAGAAACTGCTACGTTTAACTTCACCGCTCAATTTTGACACTACAGCTGCTAGGTCGCTGGCGTTTGGAGAAAGGAAAATCATGCAAGTCGACATGCAGTGTTAGACACATCCGATATGTTGTGAAACCGAACGAAAGACCCATCGGACACTGCCACTTACCGGCAGTTACAATTCTTAGCGAACTGGTTATCGCCAATTGGGAATGTGCATCGGTTTCCTTTCATTTCCTGCTCTGAGAGGAATAAGCAGGCTGCCAGCTTGTTGATGTGCAGAATATCTAATGATACATCATCTTGCACTCTTGGTCTAGGGGTAGCGTCCTTCATTCATAATCAAAACGTCTTCGGTCCCGATTCGAGTCCCGCCAGTGCTTGAATTTTGATTAATAATCAGCATTGGTGGCATAAGAAATCACCCTCATTCTGCCAACGGCCTTGACAAAGAGGGTGAAGAGGTGGACAGGGGTTCAGGGCACTCTTTTGTCCTAGTGGTGGGAAACTGCCAGTAAAGGCGGAAGAATCAGCAATGATCAACGGCGTGAGGATGCAGAAGGCAATGGAAACCACTGCATGAAAGCCACGTACCGTGTATCCACAGGGCATGTGGACTGTAAGTAAAGAAGTGTCATGATGATCTCTCCATTGGCAAAAGATTCCGAAATATTCCCCCATTCGGATCTCCGGGTGGGCACTGCCAAGGGGGAGGTTACCATGAGAAAAAGATTGAATAATCAACCAAAGAATAACGTTGTAGGAGTCGGGGTGTGGAATGGCTTGAACGTGATAGGGAAACTAGAAAATCTGGAAAGGGAAATGCAAAGGCTCAATATAGATATAGTAGAGGTCAGTGAAATGAAGTGGAAGGAAGACAAGGATTTCTGGTCAGTTGAGTATCGGGTAATATCAACAGTAGCAGAAAATGGTATAACAGGTGTAGGATTCGTTATGAATAGGAAGGTAGGGCAGAGGGTGTGTTACTGTGAAGAGTTCAGTGACCGGGTTGTTCTAATCAGAATCGACAGCAGACCAACACCGACAACGATACTTCAGGTACACATGCCGACGTCGCAAGCTAAAGATGAAGAGATAGAGAAAGTGTATGAGGTTACTAAAATTGTAATACAGTATGTAAAGGGGGCTCAAAATCTGGTAGTCGTAAAGGACTGGAATGCAGCTGTAGGGGCAGAAGTAGAAGGATTGAGAGAGGAGAAAGACTAATTGAGTTCTCTAACAAGTTTCAGCTAGTAATAGCGAATACTCTGTTCAAGAATTACGAGAGGAGGAGTGATAGGGGAAGATTTCAGTTAGGTTACACCATGGTCAGACAGAGATTCTTAAATCAGATACTGAATTGTAAGGCGTACCCGGGAGCAGCGTAGTAGTGATGAAGAGTAGGCGAAGACATTAGTCAAGAAGAATAAATACGGAAAGAAATTGGATACGGAAGTACTAAGGAATGACAAGTACGGTGGAAATTCTCTAATGCTGTAGATACAACAGTAAGGAATAGCTCAATAGGCAGTACAGATGAAGCGGAATAAACATCTCAAAAAACGGCCGTCACAGAAGTTGCGAAAGAAAACATATTCGTGTAAAGGGGCTAACTGCGAAGAAACGATGGGTAACAGAAGAAATACTTCAATTGATCGATGAAAGGAGAAAGTACAAAAATAATCCGGGAAACTCAGGAATACAGAAATACTAGACGCTGAGGAATGAAATAAATAGGAGGTACAGGGAAGCTAAGACGAAATTGCTGCAGGAAAAATGTGAAGACATCGAAAAAGAAATGATTGTCGGAACGACAGACTCAGGATACAGTCAAAACAACCTTCTGTGACATTAAAGGCAAGCGTGATAACATTAAGAGTGCAGCGGGTATTCCGCTGTAAACTGCAGAGGAGAGAGCGGATAGGTGGAAAGAATACATTGAATGCCTCTATGATGGGGAAGATTTTTCTGATGTGATAGATGGAGAAAAAGGAGCCGATTTAGAAGAGAGTGGGGACCCGGTGTTAGAATTATAATTTAAAAGAGCTTGGGAGGACTTAAGATCAAATAAGGCAGAAGGGATGGATAACATTCCATCAGAATTTCTAAGATCGTTGAGGGAAGACTATTCACGTTAGTGTGTAGAATGTATGACTCTGGCGACATACCATCTGACATTCGGAAAACCATCATCCACACAATTTCGAAGACGGCAGTAGCTGACAAGTGCGAGAATTATCGCTCAGTCGGCTTAACACTTCATGTATCCAAGTTGCTTACAAGAATAATATACAGAAGGATGGGAAAGAAAATTGGGGATGCACAAGATGACGATCAATTTGGCTTTAGGAAAGGTAAAGTCACGAGAGAGGCAATTCTGACAATGTGGCTAATAATGGAAGCAAGATTGAAAAAAAATACAAAAAATTAATAAATGTAGTGTGATGAAGGCCTCCCGTCGGGTGTACTGCTCGCCTGGTGCAAGTCTTTCGATTTGACGCCACTTGGGCGACTTGTGCGTCGATGGGGATGAAATGATGATGATTAGGACAACACAACACCCAATCCCTACGTGAAAAAAATCTCCGAGCCAGCCGGGAATCGAACCCGGGCCCTCAGGAATAACAGGCTGTTGCGCCGACCACTTTTTTTTTTATTGTTTTTTTTTTTACATGGCAGCCGCTTTATTATTGAACAAACGGAGAGTACATATATATACACAAAATGCAAAAGTTCTTCAAGGTACCAGTTAAACATATACAAATGAGTGTTAGGTAAACAAATTATTAGAATAACATGAAATACAACAAATTAGAACATACCTTGTTTTCCTTTTTTTTTTTTTTTGTTTTTGTTTAAAAATTTGTATTGAACAAACTAAAAGTACATATATATTCACTATGCAAGAGTTCTTCAAGGTACCATTTAAAAAATATACAAATGACTGTTAGTTAAACAAAAAAAAATATTAAAAAAGAAAAACATTAAATACAACAAAATATAACATATTCTGTCTTCTTCCTCCTTAAAAAAAAAAAATAAATTGTGTTTGTTTTTGGTCGATGCATGAGAACGTGGATAAGGGTGTTGCATCATGTGACAGGTAGGCATGGTACACCCCAACTTTGAGGGGGGTCAAGGAAGACGCTGCGGAGATAACCGGCAAAAGTTTGACGGTAAGATGGTTTTCGGGTGAGGGTGCTATGCGCGGTCACAACTTTGTACCAGAAGTCAAGGACTGTATGCGGACCACTCCGGAAGAGATATTCTAAAGCCTGTCCTCGAAACCAGATTAGGGTATGGTGCTTAGCAAGAGGGTAGTGAAATGTCTGGGACAACAACAGGAAATCCGGGGTTACCGTCGTTGGCGGGGCACGGAGGTAAAAACCCACGATTCGTTGGATGAGGAGCCATACGTTTTGTTTCAGGGGGCACGTAAGACGGTGATCGTCGGTGTCTTCGAGCTGACAGTCAGGGCAGAGTGGGGAGGTGGCCAGTCCTATGCGATAAAGTCGACTATTAGTCGGGAATTTTCCATAGACTAAAACATACCAGAGTGCAGACACAGACGACGGTAAAAAGGGTGCATGCACACACCCCCAAACCGTGCGCCAGTTAATGTGAGGATGCTGTAGCACCATGGGGTCGCAAGGGTTGGACAGCATAAACAAACGATAATAATCTTTTGTACGGGGAGGACGGGTGACTGGAAGATCGGCCCGAACGTAGCTGAGTTCCATGAAACAAATGGCGACGTAGGACAATAATGGAGAAATAGGTGCCACATTGATCGGTGGATCGAGAGAAGCTGGTCGGAGGATATCTAAGAGACTGCGTGTTAAAGACGGGACCGGCCCCTGCCAGTGCCGCAACAGTGTGTGGACAAAGAGTGCAGAAGAGCGTGCCCGCACGTTGATGAGTCCGAGGCCACCTTCTGCAGGAGGCAGTGTTGGAGCGTTGTAGCGGACTTTGAAAAGTGCCCCTGCTGACACGAAATATCCAAAGGCTGATTGGATGCGGCGGCCAAGGAGTAACGGCATTGGGAGGATCTGGGCGACGTGTACCAGTTTAGGGGCGACATAGATGTTGACATAGGACACACGTTGGAGTTGGTTTAAGTTACGGTGCACTTGACCGCGGACATGGTGCCGAATCGACTGCAAAAGCCGCCGGTAAGCCAGGGCCACTGTGCGGTGTGTGGAGCTCGTAAATTCGATACCGAAGTAACGAAGGGTGGCACTAACTGGGAGTGGGGTCGGCACCGTAGCCGGGAGGCCGCGCCCAATGTGCATCATAGTCGATTTACGGACATTAAGAATGCTACCAGAAAGACGTCCATACTGGTGGATCCATTGGATGGCGTCACTGAGTTCCGTGGAGGAGCAGGTGAGAAAGAGGAGATCGTCCGCATAAGCCCTACAGTGAAAGGTGTGGTCACGCAAAGTGAGGCCCTGCAGTCTAGAGGCAAGTCCAGTGATGAGGGGCTCAAGTGCAATGGCATATAGTAAAGTAGACATAGGGCATCCTTGACGCACAGAGCGGCGTATAGGAATCGGTCCTACAAGCCTCCCATTGACTTGTACCATCCAGACCGTGGGAAGGAGTAACCGGCGAATGGCATCGACAAAAAGCAATGGGAACCCCATACGTGTCGCCACCATGAGGAGGAATGGGTGTCGAACGCGATCAAGGGCACTCGTGAAATCGACGGATACCAGTGCTGCACGAAGGCGACAAACCGACGCCAGTGCAATGAGGTCACGGCATTCTCCTAGGGCTGTTTGTAAGGTGGCCCCACAACCACGTGCAGTCTGCTCAGGTGAAAGGACCGTAGATAAGACGGTGCGTATGCGCGCTGCTAAAGGGCGTGCATAGATTTTATAGTCTGCATTCAGTAGTGTAAGGGGGCGATATGCAGAGACATGAGACCCTCCCTTCGGTTTAGGCACAGGTAGAAGAATGCCAGTGACGAATTCAGGTGGAATTGGGAAGGACGGAGTAAAGAGTTCCTGAATCATTTCCGTCCAGCGAGGAAGCATTAACGTGGTGAACGCCCGGTAAAACTCCACTGGGCGACCATCTGGTCCGGGTGATTTGTTCTTGGCCCCTTTGTTGATCGCATCTACCACCTCTTCTGCGGTGATTGCAGACATCATGGACGTTGACTCCGCTACGGTGAGGGTCCGATCAGGGGAAGGACGGAGATCATCAGGAATGGGCGTCGCCATCGGTTCATCATCATAAAATTGGCGATAATGTTCAGCAAAGGCGGACACGACCGCCGCCTGTGTTGTGTGGTGAACACCATCGGAGGTCGTGATGTTAGGGACGAAAAGCCGACGTCGACGACTATGGTCGGATGCGGCATGGATTGTGGATGGGGTTTCGTTGTGGAGGAGGTCTTGTCGTCGGGAACGCACCACGACACCATGCAGTCGTGCACGTTGAAGAGAGAGGAGACGTTGTCGTTCCCTGTGGGTGTCAGGTGATGGAGGGAGCGCATCGAGCTCACGGAGGACGGCGTAGTGAAAATTTGTGGTGTCTCGATGCCATGCTGCTGCTCCCTTGCCACATTGTATGAAGGCCTTTCTGATCGCAGGTTTGGCACATTTGAGCCACCAATGGAACGTGGATGTGTACTGCGGAAGGCGCCTTTCGCAAGACGCCCATGTAGTGGCAATACATTGTCGGCAGTGTGGATCATTAAAGAGGGAGGTATTAAGCTTCCAGTAACCTCTGCTGCGCCACACTGACTGAGGTGGCAGAGCCAGCGAGCAAATGACGGCGCAATGGTCCGAAAATGCAAGGGGCCATCGTTCAGCTTGGGCGACTTCATTGCCGAGGTGAGCAGAGACATAAAACCGGTCCAGTCTGCTCGCAGAATGTGCTGTATAATGGGTAAAACCGGGGGTATTGCCATGAATTTTCTCCCAAACGTCCACTAGATGAAAATCTTCGATTAAGGTGAGTAGCGCCGGGCATGGCGAATAACCAGGTACTTGGTCCTGCGGATGGAGGATACAGTTGAAATCGCCTCCCATGAGAAGGCGATCATAGCGTCCAGAAAACAGGGGCGCCACGTCATGTCCGAAGAAAGTGGACCGCTGCCGACGGTTCGTGGAGCCAGACGGAGCGTAGATATTGATGACGCGCGTGTCGAAGATGGTAACAGCCATGCCTCTTCCACAGGGAAGGATTGTCGTGTCCGTGAGTGGGATTCCTTCGCGTATGTAGAAAGCCACTCCACGCCCTGATTGATCACATGTGGACGTGTATGAGTCGTAGCCGTAGACTGGTGGTAGTGTGGCAACGCGTACTTCCTGAAGAAGGGCGACGTCGACGTCAGAGGCCCGAAGCATGTCACATAGGAGTTGCAGCTTGGGTGCAGTGCCGATCATGTTGGTGTTCAGTGTGGCAAACCGGTACGTTTGTTTTAGTGGTGGTGGACGCGCATCTACCATCACCAAGGGAAGTAAGAGGAGGGCACCGACAGGAAGTCCCGTCCCATCAGCTGCAATGCCTCGCTTTTGATTTTAACAGGCAGCCTCGTCCGGCGGAGGTAACTCATCCGGAGGAAGGGGCGTACCTTCCTCAATGTCGTCGGCCCATGCTCCTGTGCCGTGGGTCTGTCCAATGTCCATGGGAATTGCGTCGTGGTGAGAGAGATCTGGAGTTGTCGGCGGGGAGACAGGCGTCTCAACCGGCGCACCGATCGTTACATTGTGCGTGGCGACCTCCATAGTGGTCCCGTCCTGCGAAACGTCTTGTTCATCGTGAAAGTTGTCCGCCGACCTCTGCGTGGAAATGTCGGCTGGTTGGGTGTCGTCTTCGTCGTCGCGGGTGGCAACGCTCTGAGAGCCCGTGGGTGAACGGCGACGGCGTTTGCGCCTACGTGGCGAGCGTTGTTTGCGCACGTGTTCCTCAGTGTCGGACGACGGCAAGGAGGAGCGTCGACCTGGTTCGAAGGCGTCGGCGGGTACAACGAAATTGTCAAACAGGTGTTGTGAAGATGTACTGGTCTCCTCAGCGTCCGGTGCGGGAGCCTGTTCGGCGGCAAGGTTGTCAGGTGGGACGTCTGTACCATCCGTTGGTGACTGGGACGGTGGGACGTGCCGATCGGAAGGACCGGGCGACGGACTGGACGAAACGGTAGACGTGGCAAGAGCCGCTGCGTAAGTGACCGGTAGGGCGGTCATCGTGGGTGTGACGGACGCTTCCGACAACGGGAGCTGCGCGACACGTCGTTGAATGCATTCAGACCGTAGGTGACCTTCTTTCCCGCAACCGGAACGGGTCCGAGGTTGGCCGTCGTACATTATAATGGCACGGCAGCCTCCGATACGTAGATAGGAAGGCACGTGTTTCTGCAACTCGATGCGGACCTGTCTAACACCGTTTAAAACTGGATAGGTCTGAAATTGGACCCATCGTTCGGCAACATGTTCCAGAACGTTGCCATAGGGACGGAGCGCCTCGATGACGACGTCTGCAGGTAGTTCGAACGGCAGTTCGAAGATCCTTATCGTCCGTGTGCCGAGACCTGCGTGATCGACGGTAACGGGTCCGACGTTGCCGTCGGAATGACGGAAGCGCAGTCCACGTTTTGCCTCTTGAAGCACCTTGTCGCACGCCGCATCGTTGATCATTTTGACGTAGACGGTACTGCTAACTATGGACAAGTGGATACCAATTAGATCCGTTGGTGGTATTTTAACTTCATCGCGTATAAATCGTTCTACCTCCAGGGCCTTGAGTCGGGCGAAGTCGGAACAAAAGTTGAAACGTAATGTCTTCTTCCGATAGTTGTGCGCCATGGTGGTCTAGAAGGAAAACGGCACTTACAGCGGCCGAAGTAAACACAAACACACCGTGCGTGCCTCGCCCGCAGCGCTCTGGCGCGTGACCGCCTCGCAGCACTGCCGGCGGCAGACTGAAAAAATACAAAAAATTAATAAATGTAGTGTGATGAAGGCCTCCCGTCGGGTGTACTGCTCACCTGGTGCAAGTCTTTCGATTTGACGCCACTTGGGCGACTTGCGCGTCGATGGGGATGAAATGATTATGATTAGGACAACACAACACCCAGTCCCTACGTGAAAAAAATCTCCGACCCAGCCGGGAATCGAACCCGGGCCCTCAGGAATAACAGGCTGTTGCGCCGACCACTCAGCTACGGGGGCTGACCGAAGAAAAATCAAGACATGTTTATAGGATTTAAAGACCTGGAAAAAGCGTTAGACAATGTAAAATCGTATAAGGTGTTCGAAATCCAGAAAAAAGTTGGAATAAGCTATAGGGAGAGACGGGTCATATACAACACGTAGAACAGCCAAGAGGGAATTATAAGAGTGGACGACCAAAAACGAAGTGCTCGTATTGAAAAGGGTGTAAGATAAGGACGTAGCCTTTCGCCCCTACTTTTCAACCGGTACATCGAGGAACCAATGATGAAAATAAAAGAAAGGTTCAGGAATGGAATTAAAATTCAAGGTGAAAGGATATCAATGATACAATCCTTTGATGACATTGCTATCCTGAGTGAAAGTGAAGAAGTATTACATGATCTACTGAACGGAATGAACAGTCTAATGAGTACAAAGTAAATAGAAGAAAGACGAGGGTAATGAGAAGTAGTAGAAATGAGAACAGCGAGAAACTTAACATCAGGATTGATGGTGACGAAGTAGATGAAATTAAGGAATTCTGCCACCTACGCAGTAAAATAACAAATTACGGATGGAGCAATGAGGATATCAAAAGCAGACTAGCACCGGAAAAAGGGCATTCTTGCCAAAGAGAAGTCTACTAATATCAAATATCGGCCTTAATTTGAGGAAGAAATTTCTGAGAATGTACGTCTTGAAACATGGAAACATGGAAAACTGGAACAGAAGAGAATCGAAGCATTTGAGATATGATGCTACAGACGTTTGTTGAAAATTGTGTGGACTGGTAAGGTAAGGAATGAGGACGTTCTGCGCAGAATCGGAAAGGAAAGGAACGTGTGGAAGACACTGATAAGGAGAAGGGACAGGATGATAGGACATCTGCTAAGACGTCAGGTAGTGACCTCCATGGTATAAGAGGCAGCTGTAGAGGGCAAACAGTGGAGGAAGACAGAGATTGGAATACATTCAGGAAATAATTGAGGACGTAGGTCGCAAGTGCTACTCTGATATAAAGCTCTAAAACTGGCAGTAGATTTACAATATTCAGCAGATATTTTTTGTTTTGGACCGGTAAGTGGATGCCTTTTTCTGTCAATACATCGATCTATTGAGAATATTTTCGACATATTGAGGGCCCTCAGTACCCCCTCATTTAATTCGACTAGAGGGCCATTAATGATCCTTTTTCAGATATAAATATATCGGATTACCGATATTTTTAAAATGTCAACAGTTGTATTTCACATCACGGATGGAGCTGCAGGATGTGTGGCCAGTAGTCTGACAGCCTCTACTTGGAGCCGGTCATAAGCTAGTGGCAACTTGGGACCAAGGCATCGACATCATTTCAGCAGTGGAGCCGGCCACTGTGAAAGATGAAGTGGCTGCAAACAGGTGAATTCTTCCCTTTGATTTGGTCCCTGCATTGCGGGACACCAAGAGACGGAGACAGGGACATCCCAGTAGTGTTCGAAGGGAACATTGATTGGGCGTCCTTGGGCTACGTTTCTCTTTAATATTGTCTAAGCAAGCGTTAACTTTCAGGGTTATTATGTTAACGGTTGCTTAAGGGTCAGTGATACTGCTAATTCAAGTAGTGCTGTCCTGTGGCGGATAGCTTGTGTTAGAAAATTTGATTTCTTATATTTGACTTATAATCTATTGATTGTGCAATTATTGACTCATTTACGTATCGTAATATTCCAACAACGTTTGTGCCTTGTCTGCTTTGTATAATATTATTATTGCGAAGTTGAACACAGACTGTAGAATTATTTTAAATTTTATTGTGGATTTCTGTGTAGTTGTTGCTTTAATTCAGAAACAGATTTTTCAGTTAATATTCTTTACAGTTCGATGCTGATTAGTTACAGGTTGCTGATCCATCCGATATGCCATTTTATTATGAGATATTTACTGTCTTACGAAGTGGCCACCAAGAAGGCACTATGTGAAATATATTCTTTCACTTTCTGAAAACCAGTATTAGCTTTACTATTTTTTGAAATGAAGTCTGAAGAATACTAGGGCCAGTAATTTCCTATATTACTAAATCGGAGCCTCTCCGGTTTATGGTAGCGTTACTAATAAATTTTAATAGGGTTCGTAGATATATTGATTTCCGCACTGCTAAAGCCGTTCAACACTGCCAACCTTACCATCAAGAATATTTTTCACCCTTCGGCACATCACTCCTGTACACATCATTCAGCAAATTTTAGGCAAAACAGCTAGGGTGCAGCGTTACAATGTGTCATCCACGCAGAGGGTGACCCAGGGACATTAAACAACTTACAGTCTCACATGCGGTTGCACCACACAGTGCAGTGTTACACAACATACGCATGCGAACGGGGTATTTAATGACTTTTGGCCTATATATCGCGTAGCTATTTCCCCTCGGCGTGTATTTGGTTCAAATGGCTCTGAGCGCTATGGGACTCAACTGCTGAGGTCATTAGTCCCCTAGAACTTAGAACTAGTTAAACCTAACTAACCTAAGGACATCACAAACATCCATGCCCGAGGCAGGATTCGAACCTGCGACCGTGGCGGTCTTGCGGTTCCAGGCTGCAGGGCGTGTATTTCCTTGGTTCCACACCCATCAACTCAGATTGTTCCTGGAATTGCTTATTAGCTGCCCTTTGATGGAGCATCCTCGCAATAAGGACCGCAAATGTTTGGTGAGCTCCCAGCTACATTCAAGCTGTAAGGCACTGTAATATGGCCTGCGCTGTTCACAGGTGAGTTGGTCACACACCAGCTGTAATTAATACTACTGTAGTATTAACTGACTGTCAATTTCTGTCCTGATTGGCCTGTTGTCGCTGTTCAGTCACTGTGTTCGATACCCGGCACAGTTATCTCATTAGATCGCTGTTCATATTGTCTTGATAGTCTACACAGTTCTCACAGATAACGTTAATTCATAGTAACGATGCTACCTGTGATTTTTACGAGTCAGAAGTAAAATCATACGGCATACGGTTGATATCTTGACACGATATGTAAACAAAATTTTCTCCACATAGCCAGATTTCAGTTACACAGATTTATATTTTGTCATCATTTAATAATTACTAGTATTAAAATTAATATTTACTTATTGCCACATTCACACGCGTATTGTAGTGAAGTTATGCTGGACTTTCTTCAAATAATGAACAACGTATCTGTATTTCCCAATGGCCATGAATGTAAGGTATCCGTTTATCAATACGTGGTATGGCCGGGAGGTGCTTGCTGTCCTACCTGCTTCCTTGCCAACCGTTTCACGTCATTGTTACAAGTGATCAAATTGTCGAACAACAGTTCAGACGCTCCTTAGTTACTGAAAACTGCAAAAAAGGTTTTCTGTGTATTCTAGACGGAACATTGAGGATCTTGAACGGCGGCTGAAGAATCATACTGCTAAAAAAATCATACAATTGTTTGGTGTAATTTTAAAGGCAAATAAAAAATGGTGAGACACGAAATCAGTGCGAGACAACTTCTCGTCTGCCGTCTTAGACTGGTGCTTTCCTGCAGCCTATTCAAGACAGTCGTAAAACTTCGAACCCCGATTTCTCGAAACCGGTTGACGAGCATACCGTAAGATTAAGAACTTCGCGCAGTAGGAGAAGTCTTAGTGGACACGTCGAGCGTATCACAACACAGATGACCTGAAACAAATGGTAGCACGTTGTTTTTCATTTTGATACTGTAGTGGCGCAGAAATATCGTAAATAATTCATTCCGGGAGAAAATGCAAAAACTATCTTTCGGGTCTGGGCAATGATTACAAAATAGACCTTATTCTACACGCTAAAATTTGCCGTACTGTGTATAATGCATAGTGGATTCCCCACGAATTTATCTTACCCACACCATTCAATCAAATGTTGCTGGGGGTAAATACAGCACGTTATAGGAGTAAAGAGTTTCTTTATAGTAGAACTCGTGTGTGGTGTATAGTAATATGCTGATTACCACCACTGCGAAACCAAACTCTTAGAAGTGTAATAGCAAGTACTGAAAGTGTTTGAAATATCCATTAACAGATCTTTTCTCCTGAGATTCCTTTTTTATGAGTATACCTGTTTTAACTCATCCCAATTAACACCAGGCAGGTTAATCTGAAGAAAGGCCTACCGATAAAGTTTTGTAAGACACAAAATATCATTGTTGTTTTTTTGGTTCTCAATCCAAACATTGGTTTGATGCAGCTCTCCGTGCTACTCTATCCTGTGCAAGCCACTTCATCTCCGAGTAACTAATGCAACCTACATCCCTCTGAATCTGCTTACGGTACTCATCTCTTTGTCCCCATCTACGACTTCTACCCCCACGCTTCCCTCCAGTGCTTAATTGGTAATTTCCTGATTCCTCAGAATGTATCCTACGAACCGATCTCTTCTTGTATTCAGGTTATAGCAAAATTTCCCTTCTCCTCAGTTGTATTCAGTACCACTTCATTAGTTGAGTGTTCTACCCATCTAATCTTCAGCAGTATTCTGTAGCACCACATCTCAAAACCTTCCTTTTTTTTGTGCAAAATGTTTATTGTCCACATTTCACCTCTATACACTCAATACAAATACTTTCAGAAAAACCTTCCTGACACTTGCGTCTGTACTCAATGTTAACAATTTTCTCTAGTTCAGAAAAGCTTTTCTTGCCATTGCCAGTCTATATTTTATATACCCTCTACTTCGATCATCATCACTTATTTTACATCCCAAATAGCGAAACTCATTTACTACTTTAAGTGTCCCATTTCAGAATTTATTTCTCTCAGCATCACCTGATTTAATTCGGCTACAGACCATTATCCTCGTTTACCTTATCTTGCTGTTTATCTTATATTCTCCTTTCAAGACACTGTCCATTCCGTTCAACTATTCTTTCAAGTCCCTTGCTGTCTCTGACAGAACTACAATGTCATCGGTAATTCTCAAAGTTTCTATTTCTTCTCCCTGGACTTTAATTCCTACTCCAAATTTTTCTTTTGTTTCCTCTAGTGCTTGTTCAATATACAGACTGAATAACATCGGGGATAGCTGCAACCCTGTCTCACTCCCTTCTCAACCACTGCTTCCCTTTCGTGCCCCTCGACTCTTACAACTGCCATCTGGTTTCTCTATAAATTGTTAATAGTCTTTCGCTCCCTGCATTTTACCTCGGCCACCATTAGAAACTGAAACATAGTATTCTAGTCAATATTGTCAAAAGCTTTCTCTAAGTCTGCAAATGCTACAAAAGTAGGTTTGACGATCCTTAACTTATCTTCTATGAGTAGTCGTAGGGTCAGTATTGCTCCGCGTGTTGCTACGTTTCTGTGAGACCGAAACTTATCTTCCCCAAGGACAGCTTCTAACATTCTGCCAGTTATTCCGTTATTCTGTAAAGGTTTCGTGTTGGTATTTTGCAACCGTTTCTTGTTAAACGATAGTTCGTTATTTTTAATATCTGTTACAACCTGCTGTCTTTGGAATAGGAATTATTAAATTCTTGTTGAAATGTGATAACATTTCGCCTGTCGCATATATCTTGCTCACCAGATGGAAGAATTTTGTCATGGCTGGCTCTCCCAAGACAATCAGTAACTCTAACAGAATGTTTGCTACTACCGGGGCCTTGTATCGAGTTAAGTCTTCCAGCGGTCAAATTCTTCCCGCAGAATCATATCTCCCCTCTCATTTGCATGTACGTTCTCTTCTGTTTCCATAATATTCCCATCAAGTACATCTCCCCTGTATAGACCGTCTATATACAGGGTGGCGCAGATGGATCGGGTGGTTTTGAAGTGGACTGTACGTCTGGAGGGGGGGAGCCAGGTGTTCGGCGACTTCGTCCTGCGGTGGGGGGGGGGGGGGACGGGAAGTTTCAGTTGCAGGCTGGCAGTCAGTCGCGATGGCTACGTGGTCCGTTGAGCATCGTGTTTTCGCAGTGGAAGAGTTCATACGCAATAACGAGTCAATTGTTGCTGTGACGCGTGCCTTTCGCCGGCGTTTCAACATCCCACCTCGCGGTAGTGTTCCTAAGCGAGATACGATATTGAGTTGGGTGCATAATTTCCGCACTACTGGTTCATGTGCTCCAAAATGGACGCCTAGACCGCCAACAATAACAACGCCTGAGAACGTGGAGCGTGTGAGACGCGATGTCACTGCGAGCCCACGTCGATCAACGAGACGTCGTGCTCAAGCTCTTGGAATGTCACGTCGGAGCCTTCAAAGGATTCTTAACGAAGAACTGAAATTCCACCCCTATAAAATCCTGTTGGTACAGAAGATTCTCCCAACAGACCATCTTCAAAGGCTTCAGTTTAGCCAACAGATGTTGGAGTTATTGGAAGATGTAAACCTGATTATCATGATGTCTGACGAGGCTCACTTTCACATTAACGGATACGTAAACAAGCAAAATTGCCGTTACTGGGCCGACACTAACCCAAGAGATGTACACCAACGGCCTCTCCATAGTGACAAAGTGACGGTTTGGTGTGGGGTTTCTAAGGTAGGGATAATTGGTCCTTACTTTTTTGAAAATGAAAGGGAGCAGGCGGTTACTGTTAATTCGCAGCGTTATGTGAACATGATTGAAGATTTTCTTCTCCCACAACTTGAAGAGAACAATTACGACATGGGCAATATGTGGTTCCAACAAGACGGGGCAACTGCACATACCGCTAGGATATCAATGCAAGCTGTACGCGCTCTGTTCCCTGGCCGTTTGATTTCCCGTAATGGAGATGTCCATTGGCCCCCTCGCTCGCCGGACCTCACGGTATGTGACTTTTTCTTATGGGGCTATTTAAAAGCAAGGGTCTACATGAACAAACCCCGGACCATTCAGGAGTTGAAGGCAGCAATTCACACCGAAATCACATCAATTCCTGGTGATGTGCTTGAGCGGGCAATGCGGAACGTTAAGGACCGACTCCAAGAATGCGTCGCTCGAGAAGGAGGGCATTTGATGGATGTAATTTTTAAAAACTAACATTACTATTTTTTTGTTAATAAACTTCCATTGTAACTACACGTTTTGCACTTTATTTCAATCCAATACCTTTACAATTGACAGTTTGACAAGTATTTTAAAACCACCCGATCCATCTGCGCCACCCTGTACTTCGTCCACTTTTCTGCTTTCCGTTCTTTGCGCAGAGTAGTTTTCCACCTGAGCTCTAGAAATTCATACAGGTGATTGTCTTTTTTCCAAAGGGATCCTTAATTTTCCTATAGGCCGTATTTGTCTTACCGCTAGGGATATTTGCTTCTACGTCCTTACATTTGTCCTCCACCCATCCCTGCTTAGTGCTTTTGTACTTCCTGTCGACCTCTTTTCTGATACGTTTGTATTCCTTTTCGTCTACTTCATTTACTGCATTTTTATATTTTTCCTTTCATCAATAAAATTCAATGCGTCTTGTGTTACCCAAGGATTTCCACTAGCCTTCGTCTTTTTGCCTGCTTGAATCTGTGCTGACTTCACTATTTCATCTCTCAAAGCCCATTCTTCTTATATTGTATTTCTTTCCCCTGTTACTGTCAATCTTTCGCTAACGCTCCCTCTGATACTCTCTACAACCTCTGCTTCTTTCAGTTTATCCAGGCCCCATCTCTTTAATATCCTGACTTATTGCAGGTTCTTCAGTTTTAATCTGCAGTTAATAACCAATAAATTGTGGTAAGAGTACACCCAATCTGGCCCTGGAAATATCTTAAAATTTAAAATCTCATTCTGAAATCTCTGTCTTACTGTTATGTAACTAATCTGAAATCTTCCAGTCTCTCCCTGTCTCTTCCACGTAAACAGTCTTCTTTGATGATTCTTAAACCAAGTGTTTCCTATTATTAATTTATCGTCGGTGCAAAATTCTACCGGGCGACTTCCTCTTTCTTTCCCCCAATCCATATCAACTAACTACTTTTCCTTCTCTACCTTTATCTACCACCGAATTCCAGTTCCCCATGACTAATGAATTTTCGTCTCCCTTAAGTCTCTGAATAATTTATTTTATCTTATCATACATTTCCTCAGTCTCCTCCTCATCTGCGGAAATGGTTGGCATATAAACCTGTTCTACTGTGTAGGGTGTGGGCTTCATGTATATCTTGGCTACAATAATGCGTTCTGTATGCTGTTCGTGATAGCTTATCAGCGTTCCTATTTTCTTATTCATTATTAAACCTACTCCTGCATTACCCCTATTTGATTTTGTATTTTTAGCCCTGTATTCACCTGACCAGAAGCCCTGTTCATCCTGCCACCGAATTTCACTAATTCCCGCTATATCTAACTTTAACGTATAAATTTCCCCTTACAAATTTTCTAATCTGCCAGCCCGATTAAGGGGTCTGACATTCCACGTTCCGCTTCGTAGACCGCCAGTTTTGTTTCTCCTAATAACGACGTCGTCATGAGTAGTACCCGCCCAGGGAACCGAATGGGGGACTATTTTACCTCCGGAATAATTTACCTGAAAGGATGCCATCATCATTTCACCATGAGTAGAGGCGCTTGCCCCCCGGGAAAAATTAAGTCTGTAGTTTCGACTGGACTTCAACTGTTCGCAGTACCAGCACAGCATGGCCTTTTAGTTGATGTTACAGGGCCAGATCAGTGAATCATGCGGACTGTTGCCCCTGCAACTACCGAAATGGCTGCTGCCCCTCTTCAGGAGCCACACGTTTATCTAGTCTCTCAACAGATATTCCTTCGTTGTGGTTGCACCTATGATGCGGCTATCTGTATCGCAAAGTCTCGCAGGTCGCCACATCGACGGCAAGCTCCATGGTTCACATTCTCTCGGAATATCTGGCTTGGCTTCGTATTTTCGTGACCCTGAAGATTTGGAATATCTACAGCACTAATTTGCTTCGCACTGGGGAATCTGACATTTTATTATCAAATGATATTTAGGTTCTAAGCAATTATAGTAATTCGTAGCCGTTTCTGTGAGACGACCGCAGCTAAACGAATATCGCCCGTGCCTGCTTAATCGCGCTCGTACAACAGCACCCAAACACATATAACTTGACAACCTGTCAGTAAGATATTAAAGAGATTGATGTTAGGAAATAATGAAACAAGAGTCATTAATTGGTCGAAATAAATAGTCATTCATTCTTATATGAGTTTAAAATGATACATAAATCTTAGCGGACCAAGGCTGGAGAAAGAAAGATATCGAAGAGGTGACAGAAGAAAGAAGACAAATGATAGTGATAACATCACAATGATACGGTAATTTATTTATTTATTTATTTTCTTCATTAGCCTGACCAGATTAGGGCCTTAAATCCCTCTCTTAAATCTAACCAGGCATAACAAATACAGATATATTACCAAAACATTCATGAAAATGATAACAATCTTAGAGATGATAATAAGCATAATAATAATAATAATAATGGTAATATTACAATAATAACAGTAGCGAATAAAGTAGGTAATGACAAATGGCAATAGTAACATTAATAATAAAACATAGTGCATTAAAAATAACATAGACTAGTTCAGAACAACTTAAATCATATTTAATATTGTCAGAAAAAGTAAGGATGAAGAACAAGAAAATTTCAATGACAGTAATAGTGGCTGTTAGAAGAGGACTTGATTTAAGTTAATAAGTTTGTAAGCGAGAAGAAGGGAAAAGTTGTAGGGCGAGGGGGGATTGAAGAGCGTGGGCTGCAGACCAGTACGTGGAAGAGGTAGGTATTGCGAGAGAAGGTGAGCAATTAGCTGCTTTTTGAAGCCTGGAAGTGATTTAATTTCTCTGACATTTTGAGGAAGATCGTTCCAAACACGGGTTCCAGATACAGAAAATGATTTAGAACACATGATGATGTTGTATGGTGGTCCTGAGAGGATTTCACTTTGTTGAGAACGAGTATTTCTGCTGTGCTTTTCGGGCAGTAATGTAATGGCTAAAGATGCGTAAGAGGCATTCTGATGATTGAGAAGACGATGGAGTAAACATAAAGTATGGTAGTCCCTACGTTGGTCAGCACGTAGTCACGATAGTCGTTCATAGGTTGGAGTGATATGATCGTAATAACGATCGTCACAAATGTATCGGAGGCAAGAATTCATAGCCAGTTCAAGCCTGCGAGAGTCCTCATACGAAAGTCCTTGAAGAATAGCATTGCCATAGTCGCGAATAGGGAGTGTTAGAGATTCTACAAGCTTCTTGTTAAGCTCGGATCGAAATACTTTTTTATATCTCTGTAGACAATGAAGGGATGCATAAACTTTCTTGCAGACTGCAGTAGTGTGTTCAGTAAAGTCTAGGTGGTGGTCCAGGATTATCCCGAAGTTCAATGCAGAAAGAGAAATGGTTGTTTCGGTGCCATTTAAAACTAATCGTGGAAGAAATTCTTTATGCTGTGTTGTAATAATTCTTTTGTGAGCGACTGAGATTGCTTGCGTTTTGGAAGGGTTTAGTTTCAGACCTAAGTTTGCGACCATTCTGATAAAGCAAGTAAGTCAGCGTTTACATGATCGAGGGCTGTGTGCAGGTTTGCTGGACTTGCACTGAGATGTAACTGAAAGTTATCAGCGTATAGGTGGTTTCCGTGGTGGGAGAGAATAGTCGACACATCATTAACTTATAATGAGAAAAGTAATGGGCGCAGTACAGATCCTTGTGGGACCCCAGATACAATATCCTTCCACTGCGACCTTTTAATACCTACCATTACACACTGAAGACGGTATGTAAGGTATGAGTGGAACCACTGTACAGAGCTTGAAGAAAAATATTTACGTTTCATTTTAGCAAGTCAACAGTGTCGAAAGCTTTGATGAAATTCAGGAAGCACATAATAGTAGCCAGTTTTTTGTCGATGGCATGTTTTAATTCGTCGGTCACTTTTATAAGGACAGTCGTTGTGCTGCGATTTTACCGGAAACCAGACTGGCTCAAAATGGTTCGAATGGCTCTGAGCACTATGGGACTTAACCTCTGAGGTCATCAGTCCCCTAGAACTTAGAACTACTTAAACCTAACTAACCTAGCGGTCACGCGGTTCCAGACTGTAGCGCCTAGAACCGTTCGGACACTCAGGCCAGCAAACCAGACTGGTATTCATCTAAGAGGTTATTCAGTGTTAAATAATTGGTAACCTGTTCGTGGACTATGTATTCTAACGCTTTGGACAGTGCTGGTAGAACGCAAATGGGCCTGTAATCAGAGGGTTGTTTGGCAGATTCCTTCTCTGGAAATGGTTTTATGAGCCCCTTCTTCCACGATGTAGGAAAAGTGCTGGACGACAGAGAGCGGTTAAAGAAGTCAGTTATTTTGGGCAGTAATGGGTCGACAAGAACACTGATCATTTGCACCTTTATATTATCATGTCCTGCGGCTGCCAAATGAATTCACGCTATGGATTTGCTGAGCATGTTAGGGATTACCAACTGCAGATAATTTTTTCGTTTGTGCCACATACTGAAACGTTAAGGGCCAGGGCATCTGTGGTTCGAGCCCTTATGTCTTGGTCGAGTAGAGATGTCGTGGCAAAGTAATCATTTAGATCCTCAGCTGCAACGAGAGATTCATCAGCAGATATAGGTTTGCCAATACCTAGGCATCGAAGACTTTTCCTCAAGACAGCAGGCCTGAGGATGTCCTCAGTTAGTGAGTGGGCATACCTTTTGCATTTCTCACTGACTGACTGACTTGATTGCGTAGTTGCTCGTAGGTGGAAAGGTTATCAGGGGTCGAGTGCCGCTTGTATGTCCTATGTGATGAGTCTCTGACAATCATTATATATTTGCGGTGATCTGTGAACCATGGAGCGGGTTTCCTCCTTACTCTCACTGTTTTTATAGGAGCATGTTTATCATATAATTTATTGATGCTCTCAGTGAACTAAGACATATTGTTATTTATGTCAGAACTATTACCAGAAGTTGCCTGCCAAGAGGGATCATAGGCGTCAGTTATAATCTCAGACATATTAATGCTCCTACAATCCCTAAAAGTATCCAATTGCAATTTGGTCTTCGGGAATTGCAGCGAGTGGGTCATGAATATATCATTGGCGGACAGGCCAGGTGTCGAGAGCTGCTTCGTGTAAATAACTCTATTCGGAATTTTAGTAGCGAAAATATCTATAAACTTGTGAGTGTCTACTGTATAGTAAGTAGGCCAGAGCGGGATAAGTGTAAGATTTGAACGGGAAAGAATGCGGGTGAATTTTGACGCTGAAGCACTGTTGTTTAGGAAGTTTATGTTCACATCTCCAGCTATTATTACGCGTTCGTACAGGCATTCTATATTTGAGAGTGCAGATTCAAAACTATGGAGCTCTCCAACTTTAGGGGGATTATATATGACACAGACGAGACATTTTCTGTTTAAAGTTTTAATTCCAATGAATATGTATTCAGGCTGTTTGTCTTCGTTCTGAGACGTGAGCACAATCTTTTGGTACAAATTTGCCCCCCCGCCCCCACCCGTCTCTTGCATTTGTCATGTTTCCGAAAGACTTAAACATCAAGATTTACAGAACAAGAAGGGAGCCGGCCGCTGTGACCGAGCGGTTCTAGGCGCTTCAGTCAGAGACCGCGCTGCTGATATGGTCTCAGATTCGAATCCTTCCTCGGGCATGGATGTGTGTGATGTCCTTAGGTTAGTTAGATTTAAGTTATTCTAAGTATAGGCGACTGATGACCTTAGACGTTAAGTCCCATAGTGCTTAGAGCCATTTGACCCATTTGAACCAAGAAGGGATTCTCGGCCGCAGCCACGTCTCTGACAGGAGCATAACGTGGAACCTGAGACCGTGGAATATGCAGCGGAACGCAGTTATGTGGGCTGGTAAAGACTGAACATTAGTACGGGCGATCTGCAGTACAGCACCGTCCTTTTCCTGACTATAAGCTGGTAGACGGAATGAACTGGGGCGTCAGGGCCGTTCATTGCCAAGCGGTTTGTGGAATGTAGCGAAGAGGGGTTGGGGACGCAGCAGGCGGAATCGGTGACAAAGGCAGCACGTAGGGGGCGGGGGCTGAGGTTCAAGGACAGGTACGTGGGCCCAAAAACAGTGTGGCAGTACTGCGTAAGTCATAACAGAGATCGACAATACGTGGAAACACAGTGAGCTGTTAAAGTATGTGATAATAAGTAATGAAGGAAAATAATAATGTAAAAGGAAACAACCACAAAAAATGATTGTGAAGTAGAGTAATGGAGTAAAAGGAGGATGGAGAAAACAGCCTAGGATTGTGCTGCTAATTAATAAAGTAGTATGTTTACAGTAACTTAATCGTTAGAATCAGAGACCTATGTGAATAGTGAAGTGAGGGTGAAATAGTGACAATTCTGCACTTTGAAGAACAAAAGAATTAAAAGAAAAATTATAGCTATTACTAAAATGATACGTAATGAGAGGAATGATAATAACAGGAAACTGTTGTAAGGAAAGTACAAGCAAATAACTTAGTTCCTCACAATATAGAGGTACAAAAATATAACGAATGAGCTATAGGCAGCTGAGGTTACAAGTTACTAGCTACTAAAGCACAGTCTTTGGAGTTGATTTTTTCATTACGAAAAGTCTTTTTTGCCATTTGTGGTCTTCACCCTTATTCTGCCGTCGTTTTCCCATACATTTTGCAGTCCAAAACTCGAGACTGTGTTATTTAATTAAAATTCCATGTCATAATATTAAAGGTAAATGTGAGAGGTTTCTCTACCTTTATGTTACAATAGTCTCAGGGTTAACATAGTAAAAATAGATTTCGTTTATCAACATTTAGAATACTGAATGAGTTGAGTATGTTTCGAGTTGGGCCGCCTAACGGTAGATAAGATTCTCTCCAGTTTTGCCTTGCAAATAATGAACAAGAAATATTAAAAATCGTTACATTCAATAAGCTCCGCAATATCTCAGTTAATCCGCGTGACGTTTGGTACGTAAATGACTAGTAGCCCCTGAGACCGATACTGATAATAACAGTTTGGGTAAGAATACGCATAATGTCCTTTCTAAATAGCAGCGCTTACGCAAACTATTTATTAGAAGGCGGTGGGTCACGCGTTGTGTTTAAAAAATATTATATCGTACGTACTTCGGGGCAGCCGATGTCCGTACGAGTGTTATCGCGGTATAAATTAATGCAAAGTCTCATGCTAGCCCACGATATTTAAAGCCACCCCAACCAAAATCATAAAATACAATTATAAAAATAAAAATATATAATTATCCCCTGATAAAGTGGCCACACACACATACATATACATTTATACTGTGATAGTCTTTCAGAGGTGAGATCCTCACATATAATTAAACCTGACTTTGTGAGTTTCTTCTTCGCCGTGAAGATTTCGGACCTTTTCCTGTATGGCACGAAACTGACCCTTCCTGCTGTTTTTGAAACACTTATGATTGATATTTTATAAATAAGATTCCTTTCTGTGTCACCAACGGCTCATTGTATAAATAATTCATTATCTTTGGTAACGGCAATTTTATGACCACAAGCAAAACCTTATAAATCCTGTTTCGTCGTTATATTATGACTAATAGTTTCATGTTCGGTTTCTGTCTTGCTCCTCGCTCACTGGAAAGAACGCATAGTAATCGCAGGAAGCTAACCTGACGAATAATGAGTAAACAATCTTACTGCCAGCGGAGAAACTGCAGTCCCAGAATCATTTCAATGCTGCACAGCCTGCGCTAATTTCTTCCCAGGTTGCTTTCAACGACACTTGAAATATGATCCTTATGAATTGTGGTTACCGTCTTTTCTCCGATAGTTTACTTTTATATATAGCCAGTCTTCCTTACTTTATGACTAACAGAGGTAAACCTGTAATATTTATTCATAGCTCTGGATATTATTACGCTGTGAAAGGCGGCGACATTGACGGTTTCTTCGACTTTCAAATTATCGACATTTAACATGCAAATTATCAAAAGCACTACATAAATAGAATTAGTTCGTTTTGAAAATAGCGTAGTCCTTTATCTGTATTTAAGATTATCCGACAGTGACTGCAAATATGTGAAGTACCTGTAGGCGTTTTTATTTTGTGAGAATTACATGTCGCTGTGCTGGCAGTTGCACAAACAGTCAGCCATTAACTTAATACAAGTTGTAAAAGGTGACGCTAACGACAGTGTTCGCCAAGTATTCTGTGTATACTGGACAGGATGACGGGGCGCACAAACTACGAACAGCGGATAATGCCACGGCCATGGTGACAGACGCAGAGGAATCGTTAGAATTCTGCGAGAGATGACCCCCCGCTCCCAAGTTCCTTAAGCGTTTCTCTATGGTGAGGACGTTGTAAAGTACAGTAACGGTCCACGAAGTCGGGAAAACGTGCTTTGGGCGGAGAATGCAGAGAAGACGGCGCCAATCTGCCGATAGGAGATCAATATACCGCTGAACACTATGCAGGCTCCGTGAAAGCAACAGTTATTTATGGCTCTATGCTCTCATCAGAACATGGGAAGAAGCTGCGAGAGTTGTATAAGCGTGAGACTGCAACTTTCTCATCCCAAAAATTCGTGTAGCTGTCTTCTGGTACATATAAAGCAGATAGGAATATCTGAAAGGCCGTAGAAAACAACATGCTGTAACACAGACAGAACAAATTCCTCTCTTTAGCTATAGGCCTCTGGGCGCGAAAAAGTGGTAATTTCATTGCTCAGCCTGGTCTGACGTAGTAGTTTTGAAAAAAATTTTGAGAAGTGGGAGGACACCCCAGGAGAATTGAAACGTCGTTGGACGACTGCTGGCGAGAGGCTAGGATTGGTGCTCGAACAAGGGACGAATGTTACGAGGGAAGACAGGGTAACTAATGGACACTTCGTCTGCTGTTAGTGAAAGGAACACTTCGAATTCTGTTGGCGGAATTCGCTGAGAGCAGTAGTCATTTCACTCCCCAGCTCTAAGTGGAGCGCCGGCCGCGGTGGTATCGCGGTTCTAGGGGCTCAGTCCGGAACCGTGCAACTGCTACGGTCGCAGGTTCGAATCCTGCCTCGGGCATGGATGTGTGTGATGTTCTTAGGTTAATTAGGTTTAAGTAGTTCTAAGTTCTGGGGGACTGATGACCACAGATGTTCGGTCCCATAGTGCTCAGAGCCATTTCCAAGTGGAGCACGATGTAAAACTAGCGTTAGTTACCTTTCCGGGATTCACAGGCATCGTATCTAACACACTAGTGACCGACAGCGGCACTGGCGGACAATCGAGTAACGCTGGCTGTTAAAAGGACTGGTAAGATCTGCTTCAGCGTGTATAGGTCGCAATGTACTCAGTAAATGGTATAAAGTTAATGAGTGGGAGGAAGATGACCTTTTGACATACGTTATTTTACGAACTCAAATTTTTGGAATCATTATTGTAAGTATTTCCGGTTGGATAAACATACGGTAGTAACAACAGCAAAAATGAGATAACAGTACTGTGACAATAGAAGTAAGAATTCGTTATGAATAGTAAGATATACAAGAGTGTGATACTTTGAATAACACAGTAATAGTATTGTTCTCATCAGAATCGACGGCAAATCAACGCCAACAACAGTAATTCATTACACACGCCGTCGTCAGAAGCAGAAAATTAAGAGGTAGTTATAGTAAAATATGTTATTGAAAGGGTAATCCAGTACGTAAAGGGTGATGAAAATCTAATAACAGTTTGGAGAGCCTCTAGAGTGGAAGGAGTGGGAGGTTACATGAGAATAAGGCCCCAGTGAAAGGAATGAGAGAGTAGAAAGACTAACACAGTTCAGCAGTAATCTTAGGTCGGTTATAGCAAGTAAATTATTAAAAAATTACGAGATAAGTATACTTGAAAAACTAGTGGAAACAAGGAAGATTACACAGCGGTAAGACAGGTCTTCTGAAGTCAGAGGTTGGATTGTAAGACGTATCCAGGAACAGGTGAAGATTCAGATCTCAATTTAGTAATGATGAAGACAATGTTGAAGTTATGAGAATCGTTAAGAAGATTCATCACGGGTTGAAGGGGAATACTGAAGTACTGAAAAATGATGAAGTGCAATTATCTGAAGTCGCAGATACACCAGGAATCCTGCAGGGCTGTCCATAAATCCGTATGAGTACGGGTGACTGGAGATCTCTTCTGAAGAGGACGTTGGAAGGCATCCAAGATATGCTCAATAATATCCTTCCATGGGGAGTCTAGTGCCAGCGGGAGTGTTTAAACTCAGAAGAGTGTTCCTGGAGCCACTCTGTATCAATTCTGGTCGTGTGGCGTGTCCCATTGTTCTGGTGGAATTGTCCAAGTCTGTCGTAATGCGGAATGGACATGAATGGATGCAGGTGATCACACAGGATACTTGCGTACATGTCATCTGTCAAGTGGTATCTAGGAGTATCAGGGGTCGCTTATCACTCCAGCTGCACGCGTACAACACCATCAGAGTCTCCACCAATTTCAGCAGTCCGCTGCTGACATGCAGGGTCCATGAATTCATGAGGTGGTCTCCATACCCGTACACGACCGTCCACTCGCTACAATTTGAAACGAGACTAGTCTGACCAGGCAACATATTTCCAGTCATCAACAGTCCAATGTCCGTGCTTATGGGCCCAGGCGAGGCGTAAAGTTTTGTGTTCTGCCAGCATCAAGTGTACACGAGAGGGCCCTCGGCTCTGCAAGCCCTTATCGATGATGTTTCATTGAATGGTTCTTACGCTGACCCTTTTTGACGGCCAAGGATTGAAATCTTCAGCAATTTGCGCAAGGGTTGCACTTCTCTCACGTTGAACGGTACTCTTCAGTCGTCGTTGGTCCCTTTCTTGTAGGATCTTCTTGCGGCCGCAGCGATGTTGGAGATTTGTTTTTTTATCAGATTCTTGTTATTTACGATACACTCGTGAAATAGTCGTACAGGATAATCCCCACTTCATCGCTACCTCGGAGACGCTGTGTCCAATCGCTCATGCGCCGACTATAACACCACGTCCAAACTCGCTTAAATCTTGATAAACTGCCATTGTTGCAGCATAACCGATCTAACAACCGCGTCAGACACGTGCTGCTCACCGCAGCGTCGTATTTTTCCAGTTTACATATAGCTGTATTTGAATACCCATGCCTATACCAGTCTATTTGGCGCTTCAGTGTCTGAATGCCCTAGTACTGCACAACTGTTTGGTGGCAAGCCACACCACAGATCACATCAGACACAGAGTCAAGGGTCTTATCCACTTGTGTCGCTTGCTCACGCATCTTTGTCCCAATACAGTAAAGGAGAAATATTTACAATGGCAGAAAACTTATGGAAACCTAGCAGGTTTAGTAAGCAGTAAAGGAAACCAAAGAAAAACGTGGAGAACGAATTAAAGTTCACAGAGGAGAAATAAAAACGTTGATGTTCAAATGGTTCAAATGGCTATGAGCACTATGGGACTTAACATCTGAGGTCATCAGTCTCCTAGAACTTAGAACTACTTAAACCTAACTAACCTAAGGATATCACACACATCCATGCCCGAGGCAGGACTCGAACCTGCGACCGTAGCAGTCGCGCGGTTCCAGACTGAAGCGCCTAGAACCGCTCGGCCACCGCTGCCGGCCGTTAATGTTCGCCGATGGTATTCTTAATCTTTCATATGCAGCAAAGGACTTGAAAGAGCACTTGAAAGGTATGTGACCGTGTCTTGATAGGTGGATATTAGACGGACACCAACAGCAAAATGAGGATAACGGAATGTAAACGAGTTAAATCAGTCGATGCTGAAAGAATTAGATTAGGAAACGAGATGAGTTTTGCTACCTGATCAACAAAATTACTGATGACGACTAAAGTAGAGGTAGTATGAAATGTAGACTGGCAATGGCAAAAAACAAAAAAAAAAAAAAAACAAAAAAAAACGTTGCTGAAGAAGGGAAGGTTGTTAACATCGGATATAGATTTAAGTGTTATGAAGTCTTTTCTTAAAGTATTGGAGTGTAGCCATGTATGGATCTGAAACATGAACAATAAACAGTTTAGAAAAGAAGAGAATGTAAGGTTTGGAAATATGGTGCTGCAGAGGGATGCATTAGGTTAGACGGTTAGATCACGTAACTAATGGAGAGGTACTCAATAGAATTGGGGAGTAAAGAAATTTGAGGCACAACCTCACAAGCAGTATGTATGGGACACATTCTGAGACACGAAGGGATCACCAGTTCAGTACTGCAGGGATGCGTGGGGGGAGCCCAAGAGATGACTCCAGTAAGCAGATTCAGAGGGATGTAACCTGCAGTCTTTGGAGACGGAAGAGGCTTGTACAGGATAGAGAAGCATGAAGAGCTGCGTCAACTCAGTCTTCGGACTGAAGACCACATTAACAACATGGTAAAGTCGGCAATGTTGGGACAGCAGAGGCTGCAGTTCAGAGCTGGGAGTCGGCACCCACCACCAACATCACTGACGACTGCGGCCGCACGGAAGGCGATAGGAGCGATGTTATCGAGTACGTAACGGCCATCGTATGCAGGATAACGAAAAAGAGCAGAGCTGTTGTCATCATAATCCTCCGTTGACGGCAATGAGTCTGTTTGCCGGAATATCGTGACGAAGTTTCCGTGCGACCCGGAAGGACATCCGAAAATTCTGCAAGTTAGAATTGCACTGGGAGAACATCAGATCGTAAATGTAAAGTGGTTGCAAGTCCCTTCCTGTAACTCTGTCGAAACCTGGTCTTTCTCAGAAACCTTCAAGCGTAATAAACTATGTGTATAATTACCTACTGCTTTTCAAAAGGAAAAAAATGGTTCAAATGGCTCTGAGCACTATGGGACTTAACTTCTGAGGTCATCAGTCCACTACAACTTAGAACTACTTAAACCTAACTAACCTAAGAACATCACACACATCCATGCCCGAGGCAGGACTCGAGCTTGCGACCGCAGCGGTCGAGCGGTTCCAGACTGAAGTGCCTAGAACCGCTCGGTCACCCCGGCCGGCAAGATGCTTTTCCCCAAGTTTATTAATTATTGGATATGTCTTCGGTCTACTGCAGCTGATGCTTTTGCAGTATTTACACTAGTATATCGCACAGTTGGAAAGAATAAAAGTCTGCCGCCACCTGAAAATCTAAATGACAAAGTTTTGTTTTTCATTTACGTGGGACATAGTCGACACTCAATAACCGACTGCCAAAACACACTCTTACATCACGTATTACCTGCAAAAACTGTGTAGTAGTTGCGAAGTTTATGAGGCGCCCAGTGAATCCTACGTTAGAAACAAAAACTCAGTTCGCAGTTGCGAACGCCGAGTCTCTGCCGCCATCCCCCCTCACCCTCTTCTTCTCTGTCTGTGAGTCTAAAGTAAACTTTCGTTTCGGCAAAGTAAAAATTCTTATTATTGAGAGGCATCCGATTCACCGAAACGCAATAAAAGGGGTAAGGCTCTTCTGCAATATTTTCTCTTCTGTGATAACTCTGCAGAGAGAATGAGGCTTGCTTTTTTCAAGTGAGTTGGCTGGTGGGAGTAATTAGGCTGTGCTGGAGAACGTACAGAGAGCTTAAAAATACGTTATGAAAATGAAGAAAAGCCTGCCGATTTCGAAAACTTTACTGTGAGTGTGATATTGTCTCCACGAGAGACCAGAGACGGAGATGTCTTGGATCTCCCACGCTTACTTTACTTGTCTTAAACGACGAATAGATGACACAAAGATCTGTCGTATACGCTGCAGTCATCTGGTTGGATTAAATACTTAACCATATAATTTAATGCCCCCTGTTAAATAAACAGTGACTAGATATACTTGCAGGAATGCTGTGTTAAGTTTCACCCATCCGAAACGCCGAGCGCCTTAATGCGCCGCTTCTGTAATTCGGAGAGGCGAGCCTGCCTCGGATCTAATCCACCCCGTTGATTATCGACGAGAGTTGCTGAGCTGGCCACGCTGGATATCGTTTTCAGGAGGTTCTCCACTCCGATCTAGATGAATACCGTTCTGGTAGCCACGTCACGCCTCAAATATAGGCTATACAAAAATTTATATAACGTTCTCTCACTTCAGCATGTGACATACTCCAGGTGCAGACAGATGGGATAACACGCGTGCGTATGTAGTTCGTTGTCTCGCGACTGATTCCGATTCATGTGTGGTTGTGAACTGACAGAATGTTGTTGAAATACTAAACAAAATGAAAGATGATACAGGCGAAGACTTGTGAATCTCGGGGAGACTAAAAATTCTGAGAACTCTCTTACGGCTTGGAAACTTATGCCTTCCTCCGATTTGGATGTTGCCTAATGGCTGCAAGCGTTCGGTTAGAAAATTCTCACATATGCCCAGAGTTATCTTCTGTCTTTCTTTCCACTCAAAAAATCTAAAATGGAAACAAAGGTCTAATGATTCAAGTACTTTACCTAAGCTTTTAAATACACTGTATGGCAGACTCCGTAGTTCGGCTGTAGATGTAGATCACGGAATGGGCCGAGAAAATAAAATTCTTGTCGCATGAATAAGGTTCTTTGGATGTCAGTAGCGCAATGAGGGAGCTGGCTAAAATGGCCGAGCTTAAATGTATGTAACTGAAGAGGACTCCCACAAAAATAAGTAGCAATATCATTAGACCCTACGTGCCTTCTGCCTTAACGATAGACCGTAAATAAGGTCGAGGTCGATGAGAAGACATGGCACCAGAAATGTTGCAACACACTTCGAGGGGTTATAGAGAATGTCTTGAAGGATCCCGCTTCCGGAAACGTCAACCAGCGGCACTACAGAGCGTCGAAGTTACAGTCTCTGGTGCCTCCGTCTAGTCTACCCTTTCGGCAGCCAATGTGACTTTGTACGTTGACGGACAGCAGACGGAACGTCTAGCAGTTGTGTTTGTTATTCTGTGGTCGCGACTGATCGCCACGGTCGCCAGTGGAGAAGATGGAGGTAGCTGCTATGTACACAGAATGCGACGCTCTGTAGTCTTTTTGGATCACGGTTTCGGACATCCGTTTCCCTTTGCAGTTTATCCTCTATACCGAAACACTTGGGAATATTAGACGATTTCAGGAGAAAAATAAACCGTGGATGGACAACCGTTGCGGCGGGGCAAGTTGCTCTCTCACTATCAATCGAACGCTCTGTCGACGTACCTGGATGGACTTCAGGTTGTCTACCCCTTCACTCTGCGATGGTAGATAGTAGTTTAGCCGAAAAAAGCGGGCGTTAACAAAAACTCGACTCAGTACATACCATGCAAAGGCCACACAACTCAAGTCCATGAGCAGTAGCTGACAGTTAAATAATCGAGCATTCGGGATTCTTGCGTGAATCGTTTGAATGAAATGGAAAAAAAAATTTCCATTTAGTTGGTTTACTGTCTTTAAAATACGGAAAATAGCTATCAAGTATGTATTTAACATCTCAACTTCAATTATGGAATGTAACTGACTCCCTCTGAAACAAGTTCCCACGAAAATGCAGGCAGACGATATTTTGTCCGATCGGATAATTTAAACTTCCTAAACACCGCTGACCAACGACCACTTGCGAATTAACACAGTCAGCCGTTCTGTAGTCTTCTTGTACAGAAGGGCTCACCATAATGTCTCGTAATAAGCGCGAAACACATCATGCGGAGTTTATGGACGCCATGAAATGTCCACAAGCGAAATCTCTAGAAATAAATCACTGACAAAGCTAATCTTTCACAAAATACTCGACATTGTAGTCGTATTTCATCACCTACACGAGAATCGATGAGACGCACGTATATCTCCATTTTGGTCAAAATTTATTCAACCCGATTTAAGAAGACGGCTTCCGATCCACTCTCGGACTTAAAGATCTTAGACACAAAGCCATACTCAAACGCCCTGAAAATAACGAATTTCTACTGTCTAGGATGTTAAGCAGCCAATCAGGTCACCGCGAGCATATCTGTCCTCACGGTATTTCTAATTTTTAGCCAATCTCATTATCACAAATAATTTAATGAGAAATCACATAATTGCGAAACAAAATAAAACAGAATATGATTCCTTTCCACAAAATGAATTAAAAATAAATTTAACACTCCCCACCCCCTTCTTGCTTGTTACAAAATCGAGCTCACTCAGTCATACGTCACAAATTCCTCTACAGAACAAGATCTTCCTAAGGGGGCCTTGTCACGTCCCCTCCCCCGCACCCCCTCTACCGCCGTCAGAGGTTCGAGTCCTCCCTCGGGCATGGATGTGTGTGTTGTCTTTAGCGCTAGTAAGATTATTAGAGCTGAAACTTACGGACCGTAGGCCTCAGCAATTTCGTCCCATAAGACTTTACCATATTTTTTCAAATGTATTTATTTATTTACACATGAAGTTCCATAGGACCAAATTGAAGAGCACGTGTTCAAGGTCATGGAACGTGTCAGTTCATGAAATTACAACATAAAAGTAATAACAGATAAAAATGAAATGTTTATGAACCCGAAATAAGTAAGTTCATGAGTTTAAGTAAACGCAATGAACAATACAACAAAAATCAGTTTAATTTTTCAAGGAACTCCTCGAAAGAATAGAAGTAGTGACCCATGAGGAAACTCTTCATTTTCTGTTTGAAAGCGCGTGGATTACTGCTAAGATTTTTGAATTCGAGTGGGAGCTTATTGAAAATGGATGCAGCAGTCTACTGAATACCTTACTGCACAAGAGTTAACGAAGTCCGATCCAAATGCAGGTTAAATTTCTGCCGAGTATTAACTGAGTTAAAGCTGCGTATTCTTAGGAATAAGCTACTATTGTTAACAGGAAATGACAGTAAGGAATTTATATATTGAGAGGCCAATATCAAAATACACAGACCTGTGAATAGGTGTCGACAAGAGGTTCGTGAACTTACACCACTTATTGCCCGAACCTTCCGTATTTGAGCCAAAAATATCCTTTTAGATTGGGAAGAATTACCGCAAAATATAATACCATACGACATAAGTGAATGAAAATAAGTCAAATACACTAATTTTCGTGTCAAAAGATCACTCACTTCAGATACCGTTCGAATAGTAAAAACGGCAGCATTAAGTCTTTGAACAAGACCCTGACCGTGTACATACCAAGGCAGTTTACTATCTAAACAACGAGAAATTTCAATTGTTCAGTTTCACTAATCATATGCCCATTCTGTGAAATGAAAAATCAATTTTTGTTGCATTGTGTGTTAGAAACTGTACAATCAAGTCTTACTGTGATTTAGCATTAGTTTATTTTCTACAAGCCATCAACTTAGGTCATGAACTGCACTATCTGAAACCGAGCCAATGTTGCACACAACATCCTTTACTACCAAGCTAGTGTCATCAGCAAACAAAAATATTTTAGACTTACACTTAATACTAGAGGCCACATCATTCATATAAATAAGGAACAGGAATGGCCACAACACTAATCCCTGGGGCGCCACACACTTGACTTTACCCCACGCAGACCTCACATCACAGCCATTCTCAACACTGTGAATAATGACCTTCTGCTGTGTGCTGCTAAAGTAGCCAGTTGTGAGCTACTCTCCGTATTCCATAGTGGTCAAACTTCTGGAGCAATATTTTGTGATCAACACAATCAAACGGCTTAGTTCAATCAAAAAATATGTCGAGCAACAGTGAATGTAAATTTGTAGACAAGAAAATCCGTGGTTTTAGTGGCATTATTAAACTTTTATTCTTGTGAGTTCGTTTTCAGGGACGACTGAAATCGGTGTAGACACCCTAAAAATAAAATAAACGAAAACACTGACGTAACACCAATGGGACTCATTGCGTCTTTCCTAAATGCCACAAACCGGCCACCTTCCACTAAGTTATCTTCTTTTGACGTACTGGATCGTGACATCATTGTTAGTGGGTCAAATGCTATACGGGTTACAATGATGACATTACTTTGAATTCAACTCGTGTAATTTATGCTACTAATATAGGCAAATTGCAAGTTTCGTACGTGGTCCATGACAAAAAACTCGCGTT
The DNA here is from genome assembly GCF_021461395.2 of Schistocerca americana. Taxonomy (NCBI): domain Eukaryota; kingdom Metazoa; phylum Arthropoda; class Insecta; order Orthoptera; family Acrididae; genus Schistocerca; species Schistocerca americana. The sequence goes on from NC_060119.1 coordinate 72,520,409, forward strand.
CACGTCTTTGCCACCGAATTCACCTAATCTGACCCCGACGGAGCACATCAGGCGTCAGCTCCGCACAGATAAACCGCTGAGCCGTAAATTACGGGAAGTGCATGACCTATGTGGAGCTATCTGGTGCTACATACCTCTGGAAAGCTATCAAGAAATTGTGCAATCAGAGGCACATAGAATCGCTGCTGTATCTCGTTCCAAAGGTGGACAAACGCTGCGGCTATGTACCGCAGTCTGCTGAGGATTGCGGGCTGTTGAATGGTACTTTTCAGGAATGGCCAAAGACGTTGGTCGTGAGTTGCTCGCTGACTGTATCACTGTTCACGATCAGAAGAAGGCACACAGGTGTGTCGTACTGATTTAGAAAACACGAGGTGTGCAGACTTATATCTACACCAACCACATCACGCTATGAACTGTTGTTGAGTACATCTCATAAATTAACACGAAGTGTTCAGTGTAGAGAATGGCTTCCGTCTCGTATGCGAGTGTGGAATCGACTAGGGGTGGCTACGCGAGGGCGTTAACGACATATAGGGCCAAACCCGGCCGTCGTGATATAGAAATTTCTCCGCTGCAAACACGAACGTAGGTTCATTCTTCTGTTGACTCATTTTGGGAATGTTGGGTGAACCGTCAATTAGAGCGGTTCACAAACAACAACTCAAGTACACATCTTATTCCAAAACGTTATCGTGGAAGTAGGGGCCAGGAGGTCCTGGTGAAATAACACACACTGCTAAAGATATCTTTTTATTTTAAACTTTCTCCATAACAAAATTTTAAGTGTGGCATTTCTTTAAAAAATGATTTGAAAACAATTTCAAATAGCTTGACAATTTTCATTATGGAAAGGAGATTACCAGTTATGACAAGTTCACAGTAAAAAAACCTTTTTAAAAGTAGCTCTTCGTAAAGGATATTGCAAGGTTTGACGTTAACAATAAGAAGATTTTAAACTTGTTATATGAATAAAGGAACAATTCAAAAAAAAAACTTTAGGTAGCTAGCTTGCACTAAACTAAAATAGTTGCCTTTAGCCAGTTACATAACTTATATTTGTTACAAGATAAATGTGAAGAAGCCAGCACACAAACCTTCACCAGTTCCCAAAAAAAAAAAAAAAAAAAAAAAAAAAAAAAAAAATTAATAAAAAATAAAAAACAAATAAAAAAATCCTTAGCTCAGTGAGGGAGTGTCACGTGTAAAGGGGCCCAAATAACAATAGGCGGAATAGTTATTAGTGGTCTACAGAGCCATAGCAGAACAGCCCCAAAGCTTCCATTAGAAGCCGCCAACTCCCCGAGTTACTCAAAACCAGAAGATATAGGAAGGGCGGTGCCTGCACAGGCTCCGAACCACAGAGAACCGCGACACCGACCCTAAATCACCCAGTCAAGGTGTGAATGAAAACAGCCCGAACAAGAAACAATTACAACATTCCCGTGGACAGGCAAACGAAAACTGCGGTGGGACGACCGCGACAAAACCACTGGTGAAGGAACTCATACACTTCATTAACACTTGAAAACCTTCTCTTATATAACTCTGTTACATAAAAACAGTACTCAACTTCTCACGCTCCACCCCAGCGCAGGGAACAAGTCGCACTTCCAAATGCTCGTCAGAGCCAACCACTGCCGGTGGTTTCAACGGCCGATAAGAAGGCATACGGTCCCAAGCGGTGATCTCCTGCACTACGGCTTCTAAGACACATAAGCCACGTACATGCGGGTAAGGCACACTTAGCCCCTGACAGCCAAGACGTCGGCCAAAGCACGCGGGGAGCAGTTGACGACTCCCAATAGCAGGGCCCCGCTCGCGCCACCACCTATCTCGGTCACCGGCCAGATCGTAACCCTCGATCGTCCCGCGACCCTACACTTGCTCCACCTCCCGATAGAGGGCGGTAGCGATCCGAACAGCGCGCCAAACCGAAAGCGCCACCGCTAACACTAGACGCGAAGCGAAACACTCCGCCTGGTGCGCTTTTTGAAGAGCCGGACACGACTTCGGCTCAATGGGACATTGTCTGGTTCAGTCAACATTACTGCCGTCATATGCCTCCAAAGATAGTATGCGACAGAGTCGGCATCGTATGTAGGACCGTACTGTAGCTGGAATTGCTTGTATAAGACAATCTCTCCTTTCGTGTATGACATTGTCGAGATCATTACAGTTTTACCTACGGGGTAGGCGAATTGAAAGTGGACCGTAAAATATTTCGTTTCCCTTAATGTACGCATTCCTATTTACATCATCCGTCCTGGAAGCGGACGACTTAGGTTTGGTTGCCTGTTACAAGGTACAAGAAGCATTTTTTGATCCACGTATGATTTCCCTGCTTTGTTAGTAGACAAGCAAATTAAAAAGTGCTAATATGATCACTTACAATCACAACTTGCGTAAAATTCTTAGTAATGTTCTAAGCAATCGTGTTTCATCAACAAGAGCGGTATGCATAGTGGGGGACCTAATCGTTAATATGCATTCGTGTAGTGTCAGCACCATTAACGTCGAATATAGCTTGTATCGTTTCGTTCATTAATTATGAGGCACATTTATTTTTCATTTTTAGATTGCTGTTGGTGACTATGTATTCGATTCTGTGATTCACTTTCAAAAAATCGTTCTTCGTAAGTTCTATTGCTTTGTGGGACCCAAAAAGAAGATTGTAAAGACGAAACAACATTAATTATAATAAGTAAACACGTTGTGCGCTTGTGCTGTGAACGTAGCACCTTGAATGGCGAATTTACAAGTGTTTACTGCACGTTAATTCAAGTTTTATGGTTTTTGTTCCGGGAGTAAGTAGTCAAGATTTTCAAATTTGTGTCCTGTGAATTCTGTCATCTGCATAGCGTGTGTGTCCTTTATGTTATTCCGGCCGCTGCGCCTCAAAGGAACGGCCGATTTGTGATTTTTTCGTGGTTTTTGTCCATTAGGTAAATCATATTTTCCACTCTCTTAAAACAGCTCAAAATAAAATACGTTCGCACAAAGTCTATAAAGTTACAAAACAGAGAAAGTCGTCGAATATCGAGATCTCGCTGATACCATGAAAAATCTGCCATTCATTGCTTCTGCAGCATGCCCTAAAATTCGTGAAACCAGAAGTTATGAAATGTCGAAAACTGTGAGTCATCTACTCAGGGAAAGATATCATCAGCCTGTCAACATATCTAACTGCATCGAAACTGTTGAAAGAGTATTTGGGAAGTGCAGTACTGTGGGTTATATTTTTTTTTCCAAATAAGCACATTCGAAATACGCTGCGCACCTAGAGATGGACCTTTGTCTTCCGTACTTATTTCATTCTCTTCCTGTGGGCTTCCATATATCTTCATAGGATGTTGTTCTAGTCTTCTTCCTTGGTGTTTACTCTTGGTCAACTTGCGTTTTGTCAGTCTTAAACTTGAGGATTTCAGATACATCTCTTAGGATAATTCTTGCTAGTTCCAAATCAGTTTTTATCTCGTCAATCCACTTCATCGTGAACATTTTGGCTTTACCCCTGCTGTTAAAAAATTCGACTATTTGTTTTATAAGTCTGTCTGGCTTCATTCTCTTAATGTGTCCACAGAATGTTAACCTCCATTTTCTAAGGTGATCGAATCTACCGGTAACAAATACATCCCGATCAGGAGCGGGTGTCAAATACATGTGCAGTTCTCGAGAACGCGTCGCAGTAGTGATCGCAATACTGTTCCTTCCTAGAATTCTCCCAATAAACCAAAGTCGACCATTCACCTTCCCCGAAAGCAGGCCACTTGATCAGCACCCCTCAGCAGCAGCGACATTTCCGCGACACCGTTCAGGATGTCAGTGCCCTGGGCCAGCCTTCGAGGAGCCATTCAGGTTCGACTGGCTTCCGTGTCGTCGGCGATTACGCCAGACCCCAGTCGTAGCCCTGTTCCACTCAAACGCAGAGCCTTTCGGGACTTCAGCGCCGGGGACCAGCATTTAAACGCTGGCCTAGCCGAGTATCTCACATGCGGGCACAGAAGGGCCCGGCGCCTGCCGTGTGTCAGCCGGCAGTCCTCGCTGTGAACGTTGCCTCCGCTGGACCTCGAAGGAGGGATCTCTGCCTGTCTGCCCAGCCCCAGCAGGCAACACAGCGCCATCCCCCCGCTCCCGCCCGTCACCGTCTGTCCAGATTTCGACTCCGGGCACAGCCATCGCCGTCCCACTGGGACGACGCGACCTCCCGCAGTAGAGACCTGGAGGGGCCTCCCGTGACCGCAGCGCGGCCACATCCTGCCACCTCGTCTCGCACACCAGTCGCCAACGCAGCGCTCTGTCTCCAGAGCAGCGCTTGGAAGCCGCCTGCCATACGTCAACGTCTGAACCTACGACTCCGGAATATTACTAGGCAACTACGGACGGCATGCAGAGAATGGAGCACAATTGGAAGAGTGACCGAACTGAATGAATTAGTAAAGAACTAATAAATTTCTCAACTGTATAAATTAGTAAAGAACTAAGTAAACTAACTGTATGAATTAGTAAAGAACTAATAAATGTCTGAACTGTATGTACTAGTGCATAACTAATAAAGAGTTTTGTCTTTACAAGAACCCGGCCCTGCTGCTGTCCACATTCTACATCTTCGACACAGAACCCAGCCCACAAACAAATGGCTACCTCTCTCGCCTTTACGGTACAGCTACACTACGTTATATAACATCCCAGAGTTGTTCTGTAGGATTCAGGTCAACACTCTGGGCAGGCCAGTCTATTACAGGGATGTTATTGTCGTGTAACCACTTCACAACAGGACGTGCATTACGAACAGATGTTTGATACCGTTGAAAGATGCAATCGCCATCCCCGAAATTCTATTCAGCAGTGGGAAGCAAGAAGGTGCTTAAAACATCAGTGTAGGCCTGTGCTGTGATAGTGCCATGCAAAGGAACAAGGGTGCAAGGCCCCTCCATGCGTAAACACGACGACACCGTTACACCACCGCCTCCGAAATTTACTGTTGGCACGGCATACGCTGGCACGTGACGTTCGCCGGGCATTCGCCATACGCCCACCCTGCTGTCGAAACGCCGCATTGTGTTCCGTGATTCGTCACTCCACACAACGTTTTTCCACTTTTCTATCGTCCAAAGCTTACGCTCCCTACACCAAACGAAGCGACGTTTAGTATTTACCGGCTTGATGTGCGGCTTATGAGCAGCCTCTCGACCATGAAATCCAAGTTTTCTCACCTCCCGCCTAATTGTCATAGTACTTGCTGTGGATCCTGATGCGCTCTGGAATTCCTGTGTGATGGTCTGGATAGATGCCTGCCAGTTACACATGACGACCCTCTTCAACTGTCGGTGGTCTCTGTCAGTCAGCAGACAAGGTCGGCCTGTACGCTTCTGTGCTGTACGTGTCCTTTCACGTTTCCACTTCACTGTCGCATCGGAAACACTGTACCTAGGGATGATTAGGAGTAGGGAAATCTCGCGTACAAACGCATGACACAAGTAACATCCAATCACCTGACCACGTTCGAAGTCCGTGAGTTCCGCGGAGCGCCCCTTTCTGCTCTTTCACGATGTCTAATGTCTCCTGAGGTCGCTGACATGGAGTACCTGGCAGTACGTGGCAGCACAATGCACCTAATATGAGAAACGTCTGTTTTTGGGGGTGTCCGAATACTCTTGATCACATAGTGTATGTACTGTAGCTAAACACGTCTTCAGCTTGATTGAAAACACCATAAAGAACTCTCTCTTGTAAAACGGTAGAAGATGCTTTGTGTGGAGATAAAACACAAAACAATAGGTAAACTAAGGCACCTCAAAGCCACATTGTGTGATATCGGAACTTGTAACAAACACAACGTAATCGAAAAACACGCACCATGCACTAGCCGTCTTCACTTTGCCCAGTACCCAAAGAATAATAAGTTCAATCAGACAATTTGTGAGCTGCCGGTCAAACACAGCAGGCCGCTAGACCACACTCCTAGAATTCCGCATATTACAGCAATAAAAAAACTACTGTGCTCCTTGTCTGGTTATGGTTGCTGTCTTCTCTGATCACTGTGTAAAGACACACCTTGCATCCATATAGCCAACGCCCTTGAAAGTTTGCCTAGCTCCAACACTGAGTGTTGACTACACAGACTGCCCAGTTCCTCGGCACGTCACATTCGAGCTGTACTTTCCTCTCACCACAACAAACTCTGCTCCAACTGCAACCTGCTGAGGCTATTTCGGCTAGCCAAGCTGCACCCAGACAAATCCGGAAAGTGCCCCATAAGAGGCCGAACGCACCCTATGAGTAGTGGGCCGCTAGCCACTACGGTTTCCTGTTATGGTCTAGGCTGTCGTGGTCACTTCACCTCATTCTCTTGACTGACACAACCAAGTCAAGCCTGCTGATAAGGACAACATTCCCCGCAGCATCAACACTTGACACTGTTTCAGCGTCACAGGCCCATTTTCCACTTTCACTGTAATGACGACGATGATCTCCAGATCATCAAATGCTGTTGCTCTTATTACTCATTGCAGCTGATTCCTCACTCTTTCAGAATCAGCTCGTCATTAGGAGCATCTTGGCTGCCGTGGCAATCAGGCACCAAGGGATGCGGGCGTGCGCTGTGGTCTTGTCTTCCACTTTCACCGTAGTGTCAGTGTTGACCTACAAATACAGTCTTCGTTCTACTCGGAGCCGCTATCAGATCCCTTCCTCACCGACACAGCTAGACTCGGAATAGCGCTACTGCAGCAGAAATCGCTGCAAACCGCGCCCTCTGCCCACACTATGAGCGCCAAAACTGCACTGTTGTTTCCAGCTGGGAGGCAGGCAGAAAAGCGTTTCTCGAATTTCAAATTCATAGCATTATCTGACCCACAAAGAGAATGCGAACTCTTTTCAGCAGAAAAGGGGAAAAAATACTGAAAACATCATAATAGTGGCAATACCAAGCATGTCACAAGTATGACAAGCCGTGGCAGCTGCATGTAACACCAGTACATTTAAAATAACGTAACATTGTGGCGAACTAACAAACTGAATCTTGTCCCGCTTGCACAGCACAGGATTGTGGCTGGGGAACACATCCCACCATCAATAAAAACAATACCAATCGCCGTTATATAGATTTATTTCTAGGCAACCAGTTTCGACGTACCACTGCATCATCATCAGGCCAAAACTGCTCCAATCCAGAAACCTGCGTGTTAAAATTATAGAAGTGGAGCTGTTTAACGTCGAAACTGGTTGCCTGGCAATTAACCCATATAACAGCGACTGGTATTGTTTTTATTGAACATTGAACAGCCGTAGTCCCACACTCCACCAGAAGATGGAGTTACATTAATATCCCATCATGTTTAACTGAGAAAGGAAGTCCACCACGATGAAAACCAAACCGTCAACTAGGATTCCACAGCACCAACATACCAGTCCATTCAGCTATCTTGCGTGGATGACTGCAATAAGAGAAACATCCTACCCATTCTGATTTATCCTGTAGTTCACTCACTGACAGCCTACTTCCACCTTTAGCAAATCATTATTGACGTAACGTGTAACACGAGCCTGTAACCTACACAGCTGCTAGTTGTACTGCTGTTTTGCTAATTGTATTGCGGATTGATGTGGTACGCGATTTTGGGTAGGGGTTTTCGAGGCAAGGGCATTTTTTTTTTTTTTTTTTACAGAAGCATTAACTAGGCACATAAGAATTTACACAAACACAGTGGTAGCAATAGAATTTTAGGCAATTCATGACTATTCAACAGTATTCTGCACAGAGCTATTGCTTATGTAAAAAGTGCATAACAAACTAAGCATTCTAATACATAACAACACAAACGTGTTGCAGCCTCTCTGAAACATAAGCAGGTCCCAGCCAAGGACAAAAAAATAAGGAGAGCGGTATTCACACCCTCTCCCTGTGGTACAGTATGGTCATGCAGTCGGACGCAACAAATAAATGAATAAGACCACAGCAGGATCCAACTCTACTACCAACAACCTCCACCAGCAGCTTGTTACTGCTACATACATCGTGGCTACCTAATCTATCGACAGCAACAGCAACAACAATTTCATAAATCTTACAGCTCTGGTCAACAGTTCAGGTGTTTAAAAACAGAATACGCAGCTCTTTTTTGTAGAATGGTAGAATACGCCAACTATATGAAGCTAAGGCACAGTGCAAAAGGCACACACCCGGCGTTTCCATTGCCATGCAATGTGATATCGGAACTTGTAACGGAGAATTCATAGTCAAAATACGTACCCCAGCCACTGATAACATCCACTATATCCGGTACCGACAACACAATAATTTCAATCTTACGACTTGCCTCATGTCCATCAAACACTGCAGGCCATTAAAGCACACTCCTAGAGTTCTGAATGTTGCACAAATAACAGAACCACTCCTCTCCACGTCAAGTTGTGGTTGTTGTCTTCCTAGCATCTGACAGAAACAAGTCTGCCATCCAGGTGGGCAATGACCACAAAACCGTATTGTAGATTTTAGGGCCTACAGACGATCCATGTAAACAATCGCACGCCATGGAAGATACCGTAATTCATCTAATCGACGTTCAGAATCTGGGTAGTTTTTAGTAAAATAGAGCGGAATCTAACTTTGTTACTAGACGCTAATTTACTGACAAATCTCAGCAGGAAAGTAATGCACGGAATCAATTGTACAGAGCCGTAGACGTCAGATCACTTCACAAGCACGTGAGAGAGACACAAGTGGTAAACAACAGTTAAGTGAAATTGAAACTAAAGGTTGTAAAGAAAGTAGAGAAAAATGAAAAGAAGAAAGGAAGAAGAAAATATATTGAAAATATTGACGCTATTAATTTGATTCATGTAAAGCAAAAGTCACTGGTACATTATTTGTGAAACGACAACATTTTCGTGAGATGACGCTAAGGACTGAAATGTCTACTTTACTTTCCACTGCATAAAATTATTGACTAAATTGAACAACGAATCCGTTACAGGCGTCTGGAGGATACCATTGTTATGTCACAAATAATTTTATGTCTTTGACCGTAAGGGACAGACGGGTAGCAGTGCACAACAGATAATCCTACGCATTTAATACATGAAACTGGTGTTAAACATAATGATTTCCGTCTACTGTTGCCCTCTTCTGATCTCTGTAAGTAACAAACAGGAACGAGCCGTCATTTGAGATGTGGGACGCGTGAGTGTGAGGCAAACAAAACAGGCCAGTTCCTTATTGTATTCTGTCACACAATAACAAGACAAACTTACAGTTGTTACTGATTACTTTTATCTCACTATGTTACTAAAATCGTTAACGTATTGGACCATCACATGTATCTATTTTTGGTCCATGAGTGCGAAATCCTTCACAACATTTTCTTACTGCTGGCTCAGCCGCCTGTGGCAACTCTGCTGTAGTGCCCGTAATTTCGCCACGGGACACGGTTGGCTGCATTTTGGACTGCCGCAGCGTCATTCTAAGACAAGGTGGAGTGGTACGACACGGAAAAGGTCAGTCAGCTAAACGAGGGTTAACCAACATCTTCGGGATGTCAGCGCTGTCTCCAAAGTAGAAGCAATCGAAGGTCTATGGTGGTCGCTGGGAGACACATTGGTGAGACGCCAAAGGCGTCCAAAGTAGGGGGCTCGGCCTGAAGGTGCTGGGGAGAGGAGTCTTGAAGCAAGTGGAGCTTCTGGAGGCCCACAGTTAGGTGGAATTGGTAGATATGCTTTTGGAATGTCGCTGAGATAACAGGTTGCAATGGCGCTTGTGTTGTCCATAACGGTGACCTGAATCTGAACGTGTTGGAGGAAGGAGCCAGCTGCACCGAATCGTAATTCTAGCATCATCTGGAGGCAGGTGCCGTTGTTCTAGTGGAAGCCGCAGTAAATTGGTATTTGCGTCAAACGTTGTCACAACGGCTGAGGTTATCCTTATCAGCGAGATTTGACCTGTTTGAGTCCGCCGATTGGACCGTGAAGTGAGATTACAACAATTTCAGCCACTGCTGGAAGCTACGGTGGCTGGCAGCAGGCGAGTCATGGGATCGTATCTAGCTTGGTATTTGGCATCGTCCAGAGTCATTCGGGTGTGGCATGGCAGACCGAAGTAGCCTCTGCAGGCTACAGTTGGAGCAGAGAATTGGTTTGTAGGCCAGCATGTAAGACAGACGTTCACCTGGAATAGGATTTGCCAAGAAGCAGGGCATTCTGTGCAGTCAATGGCCAGTGCAGGTTTCTGAGATGGATAGCAGGTAAATGCGGTTCCATCGGAGATATTATCGTGAACGTGTAGGGCGATATTTGTTCCTGATCCGCAAGGTTCAATAAGCTAGTCATAGTCGTCACTCCGAGGTTGTGAGGAAGGAGAACGTCTCAAGGAACCCTGATAATCCTGATTGAAAATGGATATAGTGAACCTGGTGTTCACTACACATGTGGGACCTTATCATGGATGCCAGTAATCTGCGACATAAAAGTTGAATATCATTGGCCTGTGGGACAGAATCCTAAGTTGTGGGGTGGAGGGAGGACGGGAGACGGTGGAGGGTGTTATGGGATTACGACAATGCCCGCCCTCCATCCTGCAGAAGAAAATTTTTAGTAGAAATGTTTAATTTTCTTGATATAACAATTTCTACCGTCCGCCCACGACCCATGGACCTTGCTGAGGTGGGGATGAGCTTCGCGCGTCAACATCAAAAACAATCATCCTGTAGGTTCAAACTTATAAGAGGTGTATCTTGTGGTGTATGGAGAGACCACGCAAACCTGTGGTTCGTCAAGAGAGATAACAGCCATTTCAGTAGTTTCAGAGGCACCACCGAACATAATGGCTGATCTCATTCTGTGACGTTAGCCAGTATAGCCTTCCTTTCTTGGTTCTACAAATAACTGAAAGCAAAGGGAAAATATAGCTGTTATTTTTTTCTGAGGACCTGAAGCACTATTGTGTGGCTTAATAGTGATGAGATCTTCCTGGGTAAAATATTACGGAAGTAAAGGAAAAAGTGCTCCGTTCAGATTTCTGGTTGGGTAGTAATCAGGAGCGTGTTGTCATCGTGAGAAACAAAGCTAGTCTTCTACAGGTGCGTGGAATGTTGCATCATTTAATGAGTAATGTAGGTTAGAGAATTTGAAAATGGAAATGTATAGGTTGAAGTTAGATACAGTGGGAATTAGGGAAGTGGAGTGGCAGGAAGGAGAGGTCTTCTGGTAAAGTGTGTAAGGTTTCATGAATAGAAAACCAAATGGGAGTATTTGGAGAGTAACTCTGATAACGAATAAGAGAAACATAAATGCAGGCAAGCTGTTATGAACAACATGATGAATGCTTTATAGCAGCCTAGCTACACAAAAAGCCAGCATCCACCACAATACTATATGTATATGGGCCAGATTGAGAAGAGACTGAAATAATGTATGATAAAATAAAAGTAATAATTCAGGTAGTGAAGAAAGACGAAAATGTAATTGTGGTGGGGTATTGGAATTCGGTAGTCGGAAAAGGACGAGAAAGAAAAACGGTAGGCGAATATGGACTGCAGGATGAAATGAAAGGGTACCCCACCTGGTAGAATTTTGCGTCCATCGTAGTTTTGTTTAACAATCATAAAAGCGTGTTGTAGAAGTGGAAGAGACCGGGTGACACAGTAAGGTTGTAAACAGATTTTACACTGGTAATAAAGAAATCTGTAAATCAGTATTCAGTTTCAAGAAAGCTTCCAGTGGCAGCTGTTGGCTCTGATCATTATTTGTTGGTAACGTGGACTAAAGATTTCTACATGCATACTCAAATTTCTCGCCAGTCGCGTAAGAGAGGAGCAAGTAGCACCATTACGAGCATGAAAATCTTATCTGCTTGAAGCAGACACTGTAAAGGTAGTGAGGTTTAGTTACTATTGAGATTGGATCTGGTGAGTTCATGTTAGTCAAGAATGGCTGTAAGGCGACAAAGACGCCTTTATCAGCACCTCTCTGTGTTTGAATGAGGTAGTATAATAGGCTTAGATGTTCCTTTTCCGACAACGCAGAAAGACTTGGTGCGAATGTAGCCACTGTACATTATTTCTGGTAGCCGTGGTCACGAGAATGTACGGTCGCAAGAAGACTGCTCCAGACGGCCACATGGCATTACCGTGGAGGAAGACCACCGTGTATGGCCCTGGTGCATCGTACTGAATCTGCATCAGCCACTAGAGCAGCAGCTGGTACAACAGTGACACAACTAACTTTTACAAATCGAATACTTAAAGGTCAAATTCGAGGCGACGTCATGTAACGTGCACTCCACTGACCCAAAACCACCGCCATTTGGGAATTAAGTGGTGCCTAGAGAAAGCTGCCTTGAGGGCAGGGTGGAGGTTTACTGTGTTTTCTGTTGAAAACTGGCTCTGCCTCGGTGGTGAAGATGGCCGTGTGTTGGTTAGAATGAAGCCAGTTCACTGCCTGCAACCAACATGAGTGCGTGCTAGGCTCACTGGTCTACACCTGGAGTTCTTTTCTGTGATTTCTTACGAGAGCATGAGCAATCTGACCGCACCATGACTGCAAAATAAAGGTTCTGACATCGATAAATAGCATTCCTGGGTGTGTTTTCCAACAGGATAAGGCTGGTCCGCATGCCTCTCTTTTAACGCAACGTACTATAGCGAGTGTCGACATGTTGCCTCTGCCTACTCGATCAGGAGATGCTTCTCCAATTGAGCACATAGTGAACGTCATCGGACGACAAGTCCAGCGTCATCCAGAAACGGCATTAACCGTCGTTGTATTGGCCGACCAAGTGCAACGCGCTTGAAACGGCATCCCACAAACTGACGTCCGGCACATGTACAGCACAAAGCGAGCACATCTGAACTCTTGCATTCAATATTCTGGCGGTTACACCGGTTATTAATGTATCATTATTTCACATTTGCGGTGGCGTATCTCGCGCTTGCATTAACCAGTGATCTTTCAATGTTAATTAGTTAAATATGTTAGCCAGACAAATATATTGCCGAACTATCTTTACTCTAAATTAATTATCTTACAATGGTAATTGGTACAATATGTTACATAGACAAACGTATTCCCGACATAGCAGTACTCTACATTAATCATATTTTGCTTTTGCGATATTAAACAGTTAGTGTATAAAAGAAGAAGAGGGAGTAAATGTAGTTGTGATAGGACACATAATACTGCGAGAAGATATGGTCAGTGCTCTGAATGACCTATTGTATGCCTAAATAAGTTCTCTGAAGTATGTGACAGTCACCTAGAATTATCAATATCCTTGGAGCCGCCAGCCAAGACAAAACTATTCCACCTTTCGGACATGCGATGTATCTTCTGAATTCATGGAAACGGTAATTATTACCATTGGAAATAAAGCAATTGCTGGCGGAGGTGAATATAACCAAACCATCACATTAATGATTCATGGTTGCAATAAGCTGCGACGCATTATTGAGAGAAGGCTGAAAAACTAATAGTAACTGATCTCAGGGAATATCACGTTGGGTTCCGGAGAAATGTATGAAACCGCAGGGCCACACTGACCTTACGACTTACCATAGAGGACAGAGTGGTGAAAGACAAACTTAAATTTATAGCGTAACAGTTCTTCGTGGCGATGTTCTTGAATAAATGCTTCACAGTGTTCGAGGCACGTTGGATTTGTCAATCTTGAGCTTTCGACGACTTTCTCTATCGTAATCATCATGAGATATTTCAGCAGTTCGTTAAGTAAATTAATTGACCGAATTGTGCTGACCCCAAGGAGTCATATAATTTCCCATATGTGGCCCACCCACATGTAGCAAACATTTTTTCGATTACACTGCAAACGTTTCTCTGGGAAGCCGTTATATATCCTGCATTCAGTTCCGATGTCTTCCCATACGATTTCCATATTTTTGGATCCCTGAAGAGAGACATTCGTTGCCGTCGATTTACTTCGGATGAAGAGGTGCACGCTTGAGCACGATGGTAGTGCCGCAGGAAACCACAAACATTTTTTCATTAGAGCATTGATCGCCTTCTTTCACGGTGGGATAAATCTGTTAATAGTTACGGTGATTACCATTGAAATAATACACAGTTTACTTCCTTTTTTCTCATCTCTTTCGTTTCCATTTGACTGCCCCTCATTAAAGGATGAGAATGAACACGATTTGAATTGTACGTTCATTTTGCCCAACTTGTGATTCATATCTCTGTAACTGTTTTGGTACTGACAATTTTGAATCCCTCCACCCTTTGGACTGTGATCACAGTTGGGATTAGTAGTCTCCACCTCACGCCATTACCAACAATAACGGCGCACAAGAGAATGTTTCACCCTCAGTGTCGAATACTCAGTTCAGAAAAGCTGGACAAAGTCTTTGTGTTGAAGTTTGGCAGTCAGATAGAGGCAGAGGGGACCATAATATATGCAGTGTCCTCTTCTTTAAATCATTCTCAGAAATCGAAAACAGAAGCTGAAAGAAAACCTGTGGTTGCAGAATGGTCGTCTCAATTTGCGAGGCATTGTCATTTGTGAGATACCGTCAGAAGTAACCCAACTCGTTATCGGTTATGTTTACGTCTGGCCTTGACTACAACAATCTTTCATTTTCCACTAAGCACCAAGGGAACGGAGGATTTTATGTGAATTTCATTTTATCTACTGTTGATAATATTTAGATTGCAAACAATTTCCTTGTTCGCTTGGTTCAAAATGGTTCAAATGGCTCAGAGCACTATGGGACTCAACATCTATGGTCATCAGTCCCCTAGAACTTAGAACTACTTAAAAGTAACTAACCTAAGAACATCACACAACACCCAGCCACCACGAGGCAGAGAAAATCCCTGACCCCGCCGGGAAACGAACCCGGGAACCCGGGCGTGGGAAGCGGGAACGCTACCACACGACCACGAGATGCGGGCTGTTTGCTTGGTCTTAAATTGTCATATTTCCCGATAACCAGACAGGCTCCCTCTCAGTATGGCAGGACATGAAACACAGCAGAATAAATTTCAATTAAAACGTCCGATTCTTCTTCAGGTGTTCAACTGCAACACAATTTTTAGATACTTCTCTTTAACTTCAAGGACAACTTAGTTTTGCCAAATGGAATTCATTAATCAAAAGATTCTTAAATTGCTGGTCCCTCATTTATAACCATCCTGTTAGTATTCCCTTCTTCCCTAGGTCGTTTTGATCAAACGATAATTCGCTCGTGGCATGTAAATCTAACAAAGTATTGTGAAGTGTATGGCACAGGAAAGTAAAATTTCTCGTTTTTTCATGTACAGCAATGCAAAAATGCAATCGAAATACATTGGACAGAGCTACGAATGAGCTACACTACACTGCCATTTAGCAGTTCCTCTCTTTACTATGTATAGCCGCACCAGTTATGGAACAGGAGAGTATCTACATTATTCCGTCAAATTAGGCTTAACGAGCAGCCGAAATTAAGCTGTCTCCATTGCTTTTTCTACATTAGGGTGTTACAGTTCACGGTTTCACGAAATCTGAGATAAGTAATGTTACGAAGTGCTTCCACTTCTGAGGACAATGTGATCATGCGCGCGCATCGTAGATTGACGACGGAAAACAAATGAAACGATTCATTCGGTGTACTCAGTATTTAGTGGAGTTGACCCTTTAAAGGCCATCGCGTAAGCAATCATGTACTTAGTGACTGTTAGTTTGCCTATAGTGAAGAGCACCACCTCGTTGAGGCAACGGTACTGATAGTAACGATTGGCAAAAAAATTACTCACTTGCAGAAGGGAGACATCACACCAGGTGATTCATGTAGTAGTAGTAGTAGAAGTATATGAGTTGTTATTGTTGAAGGTCTCTACGCCAGTGTATTCCGTACAAGCCTTTGCCTCTTTGTGTATCTACTGCCGCCAACGTCCACCTGAATCTATTGACCGTGTTCAAGGCTCGCTCTTCCTCTACAGTGTTTGATTCCACACTTCTTCCCACGGTGCAACTGAACAATTAGTTGTGCCTCAAGTTGTGTCCAATCAACAGATCCCTTGTTTTATACACACTATACCATAAATATCTTTTCTATCCAAGCCGAATCTGAAACTGCTCGTTAGTAATTCGATCTAGCAACACCATAATAAATTATTATGTATTTTTTATTCTGATTAATTATGCTTTGCATCAAGTGTATTTTCTTTAATATGAGTTCTTTGATATGTTGTACTATGTTTTCTCTTTACTGATTAATTGCTTTGGTTGTATTCAGAAAGGGATGATTTTGGTTAAATAATTTTGTGTTGATTTCTTTCTAAGGGTAAATACAATGTCTGCTTAAAAATGTTTACTAGCTACTTTGTAATTCCTGATCCACATTTAAAGCTCTTGTTTCATGTTATGATAAAAGGTGGAGTGGTTCCCTCTAGAACGGAAGTTATTTAGCGCACGAAAATTACGGTTGCTGCGAGTAAAAAGGTGAACATAAAAGTCAGTCGGAGACTAGCTGCCGCACAGTTAGCAGTTAGTGATTGGAAAGTGCATTGTGCAGGTGCCGAGTGAGGCTTTTAGTGCTTGGATTTATTACGACAAACCTTCGGGTGGATGAATGGATTTAATGCAATGCTCTGTGGCCTGAAAGTATTATAAAATCTGATGATCGTCGCCATGAAGAAAAGAGCGCAGCATTTCGATTCCAGCGGCAAGTTCATCTGTCATCATATACTCGCCACCAGTATTGCGCAGTCAGCGTAACAGAGAGGTGGAATCATAGATTTGTAAAATGATGGATCATCACATTTAGTATGTGCAAATACAAGGTAAATCATACTGAAATTTATGTACCTACCTTGATTTTCTCCCTTTCATAGCACCTGTCAGAATCCTCTCCTTATGAGCTATGATTTCCAAGTGACCAGATTGCTAGAATAGATTATCAAAAAAGGAAGACATCTGATAAAATTTGTTCGAAATTGAGTGAAATAGGTTATCTACGCCGGCCCGAGTGGCCGAGCGGCTCTAGGCCCTTCATTCTGGAACCACGCTACAGTCGCAGGTTTGAATCCGGCCTCGGGCATGCATGTGTGTAATGTCCTTAGGTTGGTTAGGTTTAAGTAGTTCTAGATTCTAGGGGACTGATGACCTCAGATGTTAAGTCCCTTAGTGCTCAGAGCCTTTTGAACCATTTTTATGTTATCTAAAATTATTGTGTATTTTTGTGAAGTCTAGGGAGGAAGTAAGTCTAACTTTTGTGAAAGCACCCCACTACTCGAATTTCTTCATTTTAAAGTTTTGCGATTTTTTAAAAATTACTCGTTTATTAACCTCTGGTTTCAAATGTAAACCACTGAGGTGATAACAGACAACAAACCCTTTGAGGTCAGTTCAAAGTAAATGTTCTTAATGATTGGTTTGTAAGGAAATACCTAGTGAATATATTGACTGTAGAGTCTGTTAAAAATGCACTCAAGGTGAGTCAATTTACAAAGAACTGTTTCCCTGAGTTCGCATTCTTTATGTTATTCATGAAAGTGTGTTTAGTTTGCTTTAATATAGTAGTCAAGATTAGGGGGCACCCTCATTGCTTTAAACGCACTAAGTTACTTGAGTATAGAAAGTTCCAAGTGCTCTTGAAATTAATGTTGAGTTTTGTGCACACTGTGTGTTAAAAGGTGTAGTATCAGCATGTCATTCTCAATGGAGAGAAGTTTTCCGAAGTAAGAGTGATTTCAGGTGTGCCGCAGGGGAGTGTCATAGGACCGTTGCTATTCACAATATATACATAAATGACCTTGTGGATGACATCGGAAGTTCACTGAGGCTTTTTGCGGATGCTGCTGTAGTAAATCGAGATAATGTAACAATGGAAGATTGTACTGAAATGCAGGAGGATCTGCAACGAATTGTTGCAGGGAATGGCAATTGAATCTCAATGTAGACAAGTGTAATGTGCTGCGAATACATAGAAAGAAGGATCCTTTATCATTTATCTACAATATAGCAGGTCAGCAACTGAAAGCAATTACCTCCATAAGTTATTGGGAATAGGCATTAGGAGCGAATTAAAATGGAATTACCATATAAAATTAATCGTCGGTAAAGAAGATGCCAGACTGAGAGTCATTGAAAGAATCCTAAGGAAATGCAGTCCGAAAACTAAGGAAGTAGGTTACAGTACACTTGTTCGCCCACTGCTTGCATATTGCTCACAGCTGCGGGATCCATTCCAGAGTGGGTTGATACAAGAGATAGAGAAGATCCAGAGGAGAGCAACGCGCTTCGTTACAGGATCATTTAGTAATCGTGAAAGCGTCACGGAGATGATAGATAAACTCCAGTGGAAGACTCTGCAAGAGATAAGCTCGGTAGGGACTTTTGCTTAAGTTTCGAGAACATACCTTCACCAACGAGTCAAGCAGTATATTGCTCCCTCGTACGCGTATCTCGCAAAGAGACCATGAGGATGAAATCTGAGAGATTAGAGCCCACACAGAGGCATACCGACAATCTTTCTTTCCACGAACAATACGAGACTGGAATAGAAGGGAGAACCGGTAGAGGTACTCAAGGTACCCTCCGCCTCACACCGTCAAGTGGCTTGCGGAGTATGGATGTAGATGTAGATGTATCAGTTTATGAGCATCCACGTACTGTTTTATTTTCACTGAAGGTAAAGTTACTATGAATAACATTATCCATGAATACAGTTACCTCTTTGCTTCAAAGAAAAGTGTGAATATTTATGCAAGTGAAATTTAATTGAATTTGTACTGTGTAGAAAATATCTGACAAAATACGACTACACCCAGGCCCAATTTATAGTTTAGTATTTTCTTGTTTTTGTGGTGTTGATTAAGTTACTCAGGTTTGACACAGTATTTAAACTGATGAGTGTAACAGTGCCTTGCGTGTTTGTGAGGACAGGCATGTTTTACAATAATTGTTGGTATTCACTTTAACACTATTTTGCTTGTGATTGGGTCATTAAACTCTCGTCGGAAATAAGTATAATCTGTGTTTTCCCACGAAAACTGTTTACTTTGTCATTAAAAGAAATGTAAAACATATATATACCTAATTAGGCTGGCAACCGTATTCTACTTCAGATGAGCAAGTTTTGATTCTTCAGAAGAGTTCCTACATTGGATCAGCTACCTTCAGTGTGTTTGCGTAACTTAAATTACATGTCCGATAAGCAAAACCCTATAGCCATTTTGCGGTCAATTCTGCAAAAATCCTCACAGAAAGTAACATTAACTGCATCTAAATACCAAAATTGGTAACCGATCGGACACGTGTAGGCAGTTAGTGTTATAATCTACCCATCTAATTTTCTACATCGTTCTGTAGCGTAACATTCTAAACCTATTTTATTTGTTTCTCCAAAACTCCTCATTAGTTATTCGATCTACCTATCTAGTATTCTACAGCTACCTATGGTACAATATTCAAAACTTCCTATTTCCTTTGTGTCTCTGACACCCCTCATTAGTTATTCGATCCACCCATCTCATTTTCAACATTTACCTATAGCATAAGATTGAAAACCTATTTTCTTCGTGCGGTATCTGAATTGCTTTCCGTCTACGTTTCATTTCTGTACCAGGCTACACTCCAGACAAATACCTTCACGAAAAGAGATCCGAACACTCAAATATATGTTCGATCTTAACAACATCATCCTATTCGGTAATACTTTTTCTTTTAATGTCATACAGCATTTTATATTTTTTCAACTTTGGCCACTGTCATTTACTTTCCACCATTTTAAAATCTAGTCAGCTACTTTCCGTTTCTCATTTTCTAATGTAATTCTATAAACATAACATATTTCTGTTCGCGTTCACTTCATTACGCATGTCTTACATATGTTGATGTTCCTTGTGGTAACCTCTATGCGTTCTGTTCAACTATTCTTCCAAGTCCTTCGCCGTTTCTGACAGAATTACGATTTCATCGACATACCTCAAAGCTTCTACTTCCTTTCCCTGAAATTTAATTCTGTCTCCAAATTTTTCCATAGTATCCTTTACTACTTCCTCACTGTACAGACTGAATAACATCGGGGAGTGGTAACCACCCTGTCTCACTGCTGTCTGAATTCTGTTCGTGTTGGGTGATATCCGTCAGCAGACTACTATGCATCGCTCACTCCGCTGTCATAGTTTGCCAGAACTATGTAACGTAGCTGAAGGCGCCTATACATCGCCTCTGTGACAGTCACCGTCGAATGTTTTCGGTCGGCTGCACAATGAAGCCGTTACCCGTGTCAGTGAACTCGCTGGCGTGGTGACTGCGGGCTGTTATCAGGTGTGGCTAATCTAGCCCGTGTGTGTGCTGCCACAGCTGAATGAACAGCGGCATAGAGTGAGAAACGCTGTTACAGAACGAGCGTGAAATAAGCAGCTAATTTTAGGTTCACTTACCCGAGGGTTGGAACTATTTATTCACAACCGATACAAAAGAGTTAGATGTTTGCATCTGTTACTGTCCTCCAAAGTAATCACCAGCGTTGTGTAGAGCCCGTTGCCAGCGCTTTGGAAGGCGTACTACACCGTTAGCAGAGCCTGTTCTGTTGATGGTGCGAATGGAGCGGTCTACTGCCAGTGGAATCTGTGGAACAGTTCTGAAGTGAATGCTAAGCAGTGGTTTCTTCAATTTCGGAATCAAATCAAAGTCACAAGGAATTAAGTCCGGGATATGTGGTGGATCGTACAGTACTTGCCAGTCCCATTGACCGAACAGAGCAGCCACGGCTTGCGCTGTATGTGCCCGCGCATTGTCGTGCAAAATGATGGGTGGGTTGCGCAGAAAGCGTCGCCGCTTTTTTCGCAAAGCTGGCCGCAGGTGACGCCCCAAAAAAAAAGCTTGGCGAAAAAAGCGGCGATACTTTCTGCGCAACCCACCCATCATTTTGCACGACAATGCGCGGGCGTATACAGCGCAAGCCGTGGCTGCTCTGTTCGGTCGATGGGACTACGAAGTACTGTACCATCCACCATACATCCCGGATCTAATTCCTTGTGATTTTGATTTTATTCCGAAATTGAAGGAACCACTTCTTAGCATTCACTTCAGAACTGTTCCACAGATTCGCTCCATTAGCACCATCAGCAGAACAGGCCCTGCTAACGGTATACTACACCTTCCACATGGCTGGCTCCGGTTTCTCATAACGCTCGTGACTACTTTGAAGGACAGTAACAGGTGCAAACATGTAACTCTCTCGTGTCGATTGTGAATAAATAGTTGCCACTATTTAAGTTCCTACTCTTCATATGAGCGATTCTGTGCAGGGAACTGGGGTTTTTGTCTCGTTGAAATACAGATTATCAAATCGTCATTTGCAGGGATGTCTTGCCACCTGTTCCTTATTCGTCTGTCGGATCTATCCCTGCCATCTCTTTTTCGGATCTTCAAAGATGTGTTATTGTATATGGTATGTATTCCATGGTTTGTTATAGCGTTCACTACTCTCACAACTTTTCCACATTGTGCTCCACTTATCTAATATATAATCTCAGTTATTGGTTCGAATTTTAGTTCTTTTCCAATTCATTATTTTATGTTATTTTATACATCAAGTTACAGGTCATATGAACCCCGTTTCAAACGCTTCGTTCTTGATTCCTGTAACGTTGTGGTTGTGTCTTGGTAAGGCCCGAGAACTGACAACCATAGAGAGGTTCGTTGAGGAACGTATATTGTTTTGTAAAAAAATTATTTTAGTTGATTTCCTCAACTATTTTTTAAACATCTGTCCACAGTGTCACACATATTATGAAGTTTTAGAAGGATCATAGATCATACAGTCTGGACCTTATACCAATAGGATCGCGCTCCTGTTCTGGGAATCACGTTTCTTCTTACTATCTTTAAAAGATTCTCACATATATCTTGATGTCGTAAATCTATTATGTGATGTCGATTTGCTGTGTTATCTTGTCTTAAATGACAATATTCAGTCTTGTAATTATGTTGGAATGCTTTAAACACTGTCACGTCATATTGTATTCTTGGCCCAGTGAGCTCATCTTGGGATTATGAGTTTATGTTACTCATCACAAATAATTAGCTTGTTGTCAGCGAATAGCAAACATTTCGGTTTCGAATGAATTAAGCAACCCACTCCCTTAACGGGTCAAGAGGGTTATCAACTTATATAGGAAAATGCGCTAGCGATAGACTTCACCCTTGTCCACTCCTGATCCACTTGTACTTTAATGGGAAATTTTGAGTTAGCTTTTAACTGGACTATACAGGACATCTCCTCTGAAAGTTACCAGGCGCTTCTGCTTTGGTGCTTCAGCACATGTTTGCAAATACGTTTTTGCAACGCGTAGCTGGAGTCAGACCAAACAAATATTGCTCATTACGTCTTTCATGCGGCACCCTTCGACGGAAGCCGTCGGTTTGTTTCCCGTTATAAACAAAACAATTCTTAAAGTTGAATTTCATGCACCTTTTCAGTTGAATGGAATCCAGATTAGTCTAGCACGGCATTAATTTTATCGATTACTGTTAACAACGGCAGCAAAACTCGGAGAGAGCTAGAGAGAGAGAGAGAGAGCGAAGTCAGTGCGGACCAGGATTGTGCTGAAATTTTGGATATATATATATGTCAGAGGTAACATTATGATCACAGGCCACCGCGACACTAAATGCGATCTGGTGGAGTTGCGTGTCCACGATGCGTTGAGAAAATTTCGTAATTGGAGGAGCGATGAATGAGGGCCTATTCCAGCAACGATACGGGCAACAGATGGGGATATCCACCACGGTCCACAGCAGATGTTCCCTAAGTGATTGACGTCGCTTCAACGACCCTGTCAATTATAACTGCAATGACCACTGGATCATAGATTCTGGACCTTATACCAATAGAATCGCGCTCCTTTTCTGACGAATCACGTTTCTTGATACAAGGGGCCGATGATTATGTGAGAATATTTCGTCGTCGAGGCAACTGGCTCCTCTAAAAATGTAGAGCGACACAGACGCAGGCGGTTTTGGGCACTATTATGGTATGAGAGATGTTAACCTGCGCTTACATGTTGGCACCATAAAGTATGTGGATTACGTGGACGTTATTGTGAACCACCCGCGTACTTTCATTCTTGATGTCTCCCACAACTGTGATCATATCTTCCACGTGTCCGTGTCACAAGGCCAGAAACGTGTTGCAGTGGTTTGAGAAGTATGATAGTGGAGTAATGCTGATTGCTTAGCGACGAGATTCGCCTGATCTGTAACCGATGGAACGTAAGCGCGTGAACTGTTCCTCGATATCTGGTGCCCCATACCATCGGAAACCTACCAAGGATTCGTCAAATCTAAGCCACATAAAAACACAGCTGCATTGCGTTACAAAGATGAATCAGAACATTATCATGCAGTTGAGCAGGATGTTATAACCTACCAGTACATACATAAAGTCTTCATTTTTATACTACCATATAAAGACAAGTCATTGTTTAACGTTATTACCAAAAATGTCTAAGAGTACCTCACCAGTTTACTTCAGACTTTTACATAATACCCTAACAAACGTTCGGACGGACATAGGCCACTTACTTTTTTAAATATATATGGTACATTAATGTATATATATACTATGTTAGGGGACAAGGCTTTTAACAGAAATCTAGAAAAGTACTTGAACCCTTTACTCTAAAATTCTTGCACCATACACTAACGCACATTTGAACGGAATAAGCTATATATTTGTAATATATGTAGTATACAAATATACATTTAAAATCTATACTACTGTTCAAAGACAAGTTGATGTTTCACGTTTTTACCAAAATCTCTAAATGTTCTTGACTGATGTCTTTTTAAATTTTTCATTATACTCTAATGAACATTCGAATGGACGTAGGCTACTTACTTTAACAGATGTCGTGTACAGATATTTGTATACTATATAAGTGGGCAAAATTACTAGCAAATATCTCAAAAGTTTTGCAGCCAATTACTTCAAACTTTTATTCGATATTCTAATAAAAATGGAAAAAATTGCTAGTAATAATCTAGAAAAGTTTTTGACCAATTTACTTATAATTTTTCACTATACACTAATAAACATTCAGACTGACGTGGGTTATACATTTCTAAACAACAATATACAGGTCTTCTTTTAGAAACGAATACGAGAAATGTGCAGTTCTCTTTTCTTTCTCGTAGTCAGTTTCAGCTATGCTAGCAGGATATTTAAACATTACACTAATTGTTTCTTATACATATTTACTTTTCCCTCTGTATAAATTTAAACAAATACTTTATACACAACTATGTGCTGATTTGTCTCCTTCCCCACAGTCGGTTTTAAAAGGAAACAGGAAAGTTTTATTTATGGCTTACAGTGATATGATTAGAATACTGCTATGGAATACGAATTGGTCGAAGCTGTATAATCCTGTAGAGTAAAACTATGCCAGATGCTGTCACTGAAGCTACTACACTAAAAGATCCACCTGTAGGAGCGGTCCCTCATACCTCGTATACAAATGATCACAGTGAGGCATGAGGAGATGATGGGCAAAGAGAGGGCAAGGAGGTGGAGATAAACAGAGAGGTTGGACAGGAAGAGATGGACGGAGACAGGGGGCAGAAGTAGATGAGAATATATATCCAATTCCCACAGAAATTTAGCAGTTGTGATCCATAGGCAGAGTAGAGATGCTACATGCCTTCTACCGTTGCACACTCTTCATTTCTTTTTCGCGTGGTTTACGATGAGTGCGTTGCTGGTACAAACTGCCCTGTTAAAAAGCATTCTGGTCGTCAAAAGAAGGGGTCCAACAACCCTTGTACTCATTTAGAGATCATTCGGGTGTATATTTTATCTGACGTATCTGCCAAACATCTGCCTCTGGAAATTCTTTTTTCTTCAGTTTCCTTCCTTGCAGAGATTTTCAACAAGGCCATGCCTTCACTGATCATGAGTGCTCCTCTGTTGTCAGTATACGTCATAGTTAGCCAGCATCCTAAATGTCAGAATCACCCTGTAATGATACTTGAATTACGTAACCATTACTGCACCTCTCCTCAACCTCTCGATAGCTGCAATGTTCTACTGTGTTTCTGTAAAATAGTTAACATATTTCTGTGATAACATTCATATTTGATTTCATTAATGTAGAAGTACTTCGATACATCGATATGTATATATTGCAGTGATATTATTCTCATGTGTATTCTTTCTTTTGTCACTATGATCTTTGACGTACTTGTAACTCTGATTTTTGGGGGCGTAAGCGGTTATTAGAGGGTCAAGCTTTAGTTGTCATGTTAAAAAGACGCAAATTGTAGTCAGTTTATGAAATGCGAACTTTAACAGTGCGGAAGATATTTTCAAGTATGTTTTATATATTGAAGTGATGTTTTGGAACGAGTTACGTGATATTGCAACAAAAGTAATAAAAAAAAAGTGTAACTTAAATCCGGAGTGCTGATTACTTTTTTACATCACCATTGTCCTAACTTGCAAAAGTTTAATCTTCAAGATTGGTTTATGAAACACGTCTATAGAACTTTTTAATATCGCAGAATAACACCTAGGCCTCTTTGCATCCGAGCTTGGAATCATCGCTACCTAGATTTTCGACGATTGAGCCATGAGTTCACAACGAGACCAGCGTGGGGAATACGAAAAGATGAGTGCCTAGTTTATCCATTATTTCAAGAAATGATTTTATTAACTGTGCTCTAATGACACCTCCCACATAATATAACTTTGTTGCTGCCTGAAAATGCAATATTTAGCAGCGTGGGCAACACTACAATCATTATTAATTTTTGACCTTTGTTGTGGTAGGGTTGTTAGAACCCCACGATAGTTTTCTTTTCTTTTTTATTGTACCTCTCAGCCCTAAGGTCGAGGTAATATACAATAATAGACATAATGGCTCGTTATAGTTTGTTTCATTTCTATTTTGCACCTCCATAGCGATTTTACGTACCACACAGCGACAATGAAAGGCAAAGTTAGTATTAAAAGTCAGTTGACTCTCTAAATATGTAACTCATGTGGTACTCGTGGCCAGCCCGGCGTTCACCTAGTCCCATGTGGGAAAACGCAAAGAAAGGAAATTCAGCCTGGGCGACACACCGACCCACGTCATTGATTTGCAGGCAGGGGGGGGGGGGGGGGTCGGGTATTTGATCCGTGGCAGCACAACTGCCCTAATTCCGGAAATGGCGCATTAACATACACGGCTGTCATGGCAGGTATCCTGTAGCAAATAATATAGGAAAATATATATTTAGGATCGACCATTCTATCTTCTGGGTTGACAAGATCCAGTTCTTCGTCACCTAATGAAGCGTTCTTAAGTGAAGAAGTTTACGTTGCGTGGTAGACACAATTAAAGCAGTAATGAATGTGACAATAGTTCATATGTAGAGAAATCGGACTTGGATGTTTGTCAGAAAGAAGTTTTAGTATCTTCACGAGTGATCTGAGCAGCAGGAGAGTGAATTACTATCATATTCTGCTAGGTTTGAGATTTTCCAATACAACAGTTCATCACGTAACGTCAGGTCGGTAAAGATATACCAGCGATGAGGACAAGTGCAAACATGTCGGCCGGAATGGCTGTGCAGTGATGTACGGCCCACAAAATTCATTTCTTGTCGGGTACCGGAGCTGTGGCGTGATTGATCTATGGCCGTATCGGAGATGGACGAGTCCGGTCACTGCATCCAGTGTGTGGAAGAGATTCGCCAGGCCCGGGATTCTCATAATACGTACGCTGTGCATGGACGTCACGTTGCGTTATCAACTGTCATGGGATACTAACTAGCTCAATGAGATGGTGATGAGACACGCTGAACTGCGTAACAGATTAGCGGGTGTCTTACTCTACTGATAGAAACATTTGTTAGAAAAGATCATTGGTATGGGAAACGTGATTCAAAGAACGCCGGAAAAGTTTGTGCAAAGTTATGAAGGCGGGAACGCTTACGGCTATATTCCGATATGATGATGGGCATCCACGAAAGTTGTCTAAGTGTCTACAAGGTGGTGCAACTCCAATCACTTATATAGTTGATTGTGTTAGTTTCATGAAATTTTGGAACCACAGAACTAAACATCACAGGCTATACAGAATATTTACTCCATCCCTCGCGGGTGTTCACTCTTTTCTTTTTTCTTTTTTTTATCTTAATATGTAAGGCTGTTTCATGAAGCTATGCGAAATAAATTTTTATGTGTTATTTATGTGACTATAAATGTCATCAATGTTTACTTAAGTCTTTGGAGGGCGGGCATCATTGTAAGATACCACATATGTTGACGCTTTGAAAGGGCGATGGTCACTGTCGCTAACCGCATATTATTGTCAGTTTACCGCTCCGATGCGGTAGTTCTCTCAACTAACCAATGAACTGTTGATTACAGTGTCAGCAGACGACACGAGAATCGCAGAACCGCGTGTTTACAATTGATGCTTCATGCATTGTTGTTGTTAATCCTGGAAGTGTTGTGCATTTCTCGCTTTAGCTCTTCTTGATACTACTATTATTGATGGTAGTTGTTTGTATTTGTGTGTTTACGTTCCATAAATGTACATGTAATGTTGCTTTTTATTCGAATGGGATTTTCTGTACTTCACAGATGTGTTCCTGTGTGGTTTGTGGTGCTAACCACCGTCCTTCTTCTCCACCCAGCATGTCTCCCCCAAAAAGAATAACAGAGGAATAGTGTTAGCGAATATAATTTGATAAATTTCGTCTAGTGACAACAGTGTTGACAGTTATGAAATCCATGACAATGAACAGAAATTCACTTTCTTAGAGATTATAAAAAGGCTTGTTGGATCCAAAAGTAGTTTCAGTAGCTGCTCCTTCATCCCCTGTATAGAAAAATAATTTATCATCTCAGATCAAGGCACACAAGCCAAACGTAGGCGAAAGCATTACCGAAGGCAGTAAACATCAGCCTATTCACTCATCACCCAGAAGATGCGCACTCTGCAGTTCAAGAAAAATCCTATGCTCATTTTGCAAAGTATCTGTCTGTTTCAGGCGATAACACGAAAATTTAAAGAAACTTATACCAAAGTTGAAGCACCAGATATCGACCACGTATATTGTTAGGAGTGATGGTTAGATGCGATGACCACATTTGATGCTAATATTTTGTTGTTCTCAAGGTAGATTCTTCTCCTGTAGAAAACATATCACAATAATTAAAGTGTTATAAGTGGATTAAATTTAAAATATGTAAATTATTGTTCATGCCCCTCTAGGGTAAATTTCTACGGCTTCACCTGCCTCTCGAAGAGTTAATGAGTCTAAATTACGTCTGTACATAGCTGAATCCAACATATACAAGGAGTTAGGAAATGAACCTAGAAGAAGAATATTTGTAATGTAGGCATCCCCGGCCGACGTAAAGGTTTTCTGAGTAAGGCATCGCGTCAAAACATAAAAAAATAAAAAAATAAAAATAAAAATTACAAATAATAAAATAAAAAAACTCTTACTGAGGAAACTAACGATTTGGCCAGGGATACAGTTTTTTACATTGTGATGCGTTACCCTACTTAGAAGCCTTTTATGTATTTTCCTCTAAATTTATGATCCACTAATGTTTGGTTGACACAGTATCTTAAAATTCTAAAACTGAAAAATGAAGAAAAAGAAACAAAGGAACTGAGATACTACTGTTGGGTGTCAACTGTTACAGCACCAGCAACTGCCTCTCACCTGAAAGGTAAATTGTAATAATTTTACTGAGATATGATGATTCATGAGATTAGTCATTATTTCACCCTGAACCCAGTTATTGTATGGCGATATGTGACGGAAATTTCACTGTAGAGACGAAAGGTAACCTCGATGCACTGCTTTTATTATTATTATTATTCATATTCATTTTATTATTGCCTTGATTTAATTATTATTATTATTTTCTTATTATGGATTCAAGGAATTAGTTCTTGAGTATTCAGTCTCTGTGAGAAAAGAATTCAGACCTTTGAACTGAAAATATAACCAAACCGATCTCACTAGACAACATTTATGTTCAGGGGACTGTGCATGGTAGACCACAGATCGGCCGCTCTACGCCGACTCTAAGCTGTACTCGATGTCTCTGCCGGTCGTCGAACTGCGTGCTGAATCTGTAGGAATCTTAATCTACGATAACTACCGTTCAATTCTCCTTTCTATGGAAGCCCGTCGGTCGAAGTGGATTTGTTTAAGAGTCCTAAAGATAATTAAAGTATAGAGTTGGCAGTTTTGAGCTTCCACAGTCCAAAGAAATCTCTCGTAGGCATGCACAAATATTTGAAAATGTGAAACCATGAGATGTATAATTATTTACGCAATACACACATTATTTATGCTGGCGAAAAATTGGTTTATTGGCTTATTATCCTCGCACAAAATCAGAAAATGCCTTACAATTAAAGATGGCGGTCCCGCAACAATGCCTTCTCTCTTAAGCCGTAATACATCGTTCATACTCATTGAAATCAGATGCTAGACGATATGTTTTTACAATAATTAACATCGAACCAAAGCTCTCTTAGTTCAAGAAATATTGGGAGCGTCAGCGATAATGCTGCTTGCTCGCAGTTAGTTGTGTGAGAGTACGCCTCGATTAAAATCTTGTACAATAGCATCTTCACACGAGCATTCCCACCCCTGCCCTGGCGTACGGGACTACAAGTCCCACCGCCACACCTTCACCTGCCCATGTTAGGCAAAATTTTTCTGCCTGACTCATGTAGTACTATCACCGTCAGAGGGTGGTACGGGACTACAAGTCCCACCGCCACACCTCCAAAGCGAATTGCAGTGACGGAGTCACTGCCCTGTGGAAATTTACTGCCTCACCAACACAGTTAGACCGCAATAGACCGGTGACGCTGTATTGTAACATATCACCCCGGACTACAAGTCCATTTACAAAAAAAAAAAAAAAAAAAAAAAGCATCTTCACCCTCGCGTGACACAAAGATATTGCAAATAGCCATGTCCCTGCAATATCCTTTCTTCCAGGAGTGCTACTTCTGCAGGTTTGCAGAAGAGCTTTTGTGAAGTTTGGAAGGCAGGTGACGAGGTACTGGCAGAAGTGAAGTTGTGAGGGCGGGGCGTGAGTCGTGCTTGGGTAGCTCAGATGGTAGAGCACTTGCCTGTGAAAGACAAAGGTCCCGAGTTCCGGTCTCGGCTCTGCACATAGTTTTAATCTGCTAGGATGTTTCACATCAGCGCACACTCCGCTGTAAAGGGAAAATCTCATTCTGGAGAACGGGACTGCTTCAACTGTCAGGGGGCGGTCTCAGTAGAATTAGGTAATGCGCTTGTAGATGCACACATGGAATGCTGCTTGTTATGCTTGGTGAACCGAAGGGAACAGAGGTTTCAGGTTGACACGGGGCACACGTGTGTGTTAGTAGTCTAGACCTGGTTAGCAGGAGAAGGATTGAGCTAACACATTATAGGTTACGTGGGGTGGGGGATAATAAAGTGGGGTCGTTGGGTACGGGTAGGAACTAAGTTTAGTGAGCAGGTAGAGGTGTTACCATGTGTGGGTGAGGGGTATTCGGTGATTCTCGGACTGGACTTCCTTGACAAACAGCGTGCAAAGATAGATCTTTGGCAACAAACAGTGGAACTCAGTGGAACAATGTTTTGCATAGGGGAAACGGGGATGAATGTCGCAGAGGCGCACTTAACGTGAAGGCGACGGCAGCTAAACTGTGAACGAATTCATTCAAGGTCGATTATCAGGATAACATACCGGCAGGTACAGAGAAGGTAGTATGGGTTTCGATAAATATGGACTTACTAAAGGAGACGTTGTACATGGTAGAGCCACTCTCAAGTAATGAGGAGTTAGATAATGCGCACTGTTTTGTGCGGGGGAGTTTAGCTCACGCAAGTTATGTGGAAGGAGATTATAGGGTTCCCGTATGTATAGATAACTTATGCAGAGCGGATTTTAGCTTATCGAAAGGGTTGTTATGGGTAATATTGGGGATTTTCGATGAAGATGACCTCGATAGGGAGGATTTTGAGGCGAGCCATAAGCAAAACGTCGATGCAGCGCAACTGAGCGAAAAGTTACAGCGTTTGCAGGGAGACGACAGGGTCGCGTTGGAGGAGTTGTTATTTTAATTTGGTGATTTATTCGGAACGGATGGTAGGTCACCGGCAACACCGATTATGAAGCATCACACACCAATGGCAGATAATACACCAGTGTTTAGGAAAACATGTAGGGTAGCACGTCAGCTGCAACCGCTACTAGAGGAGTTTATAGAACAGTGGGATGGAATCATAGAGCATAGCGATAGTCTGTATTCAAGCAATGTAGTGCTCGTACCTAAGAAGTAGGTGGATGATACAACGAAATATCGGTTTTGTTCTGATTATAGGTTTCTGAATGCGAAAAACATTTCGGACGCATATCCGATTCCGAATATCACGGACACATTGGACCATCTGGGACAATATAAGTATTTTACGACGTTGGATTTACGGAGTGGATACCATCAGTTGGAAGTAGCGCCAGAGGGAAGGGCAAAGACAGCTTTTACTGTTCCGGGGGGACACTGTCAGTATATACGTATGCCGTTCGGGCTGAAGAATGGAAAGGCCACTTTTCAGCGATTATTAGATGAGATTTTAAGGGGATTGAAGCCAAAGATATGTATAGTTTATCTAGATGACACTACAGTATTTTCGAAGGATATAACAGAAAATGTATCGCGTTTAAGAGAAGTCTTTGAAAGATTTCGGTCGGCACGGTTGACATTAAGTTTAGAAAAATGTAATTTTGCGCTGACGAAGGTCAAATATTTAGGTCATGTAATCTGTGAACAAGTGGTTCAAACTGATCCTCGGTTAACAGAGGCAGCTCAGAATTTTCCGACACCACGTACAACGAAGCAGTTACAATCGTATATTGGGTTACGTTCATATTATCGTAAACTTGTAAAGAATTTTGCTAAAATAGCCGAGCCGTTAACAAAGCTATTAAAGAAAGGGGTTGAATTTCAATGGACAGAGGAGCGCCAGCAAGCTTTCGATGAATTGAAAATGAGATAACTTTCTGGTCCGGTATTGGTGTTTCCGATTTTGAAGAAGAATTTATCTTACCGTGTGACGCTTCAAATGGTGCAGTAGGATGTGTTCTGGGGCAAATGCTAAAGCGACAGGAGCATCGGGTGGCGTATGCTTCAGACCGTTAAATAGGGCAGATCGGAATTATTCCACAACGGAAAACGAGATGTTGGCTGTAATACAAGGAGTAACGTATTTTCGTTGTTACCTTTATGATAGGAAGTTTAAGGTCGTGACCGATCATGCGGCGCTGAGATGGTCACTGGGATTCAAGGATCCTTCTACTCGGTTAACACGTTGGGCTCTAAAATTAAGTAGGTTTGACTTTGAAGTACATAAGCTATGGAAGAAACACGGGAATGCAAATGCTTTAAGTCACAAGCTAGACGCATTAGAGGTAATGAGTAAGAGTATCTCGGAATTGCAAAGGGCACAAGCTGAAGATGAGGAGTGCCGGGGTTTTAGATCTCCACCCCATTTCATTGTGGAGGGAAATTTGTTGCGTAGAGTTACCAGGTCTGGACCACGGATAGTGATACCAAGGAGTTTGAGAGAGGAAGTCTTAAAGCAGGCCTATGATCACGTGGTTTCATGGGATGGGGGTCATCGAGCAAGGGAAAGACGAGTAGCAGAACGATTTTGGTGGCGCACTCGGAGAATTGATGTAGAAACAATACGTAGAAAATTGTGTACCGTGTGCACAGCAAGCGAATGTGACGCGCGCAAGAATTCCATTGCAACGGTTAGCAGAGGCTTCGAAACCTTTCGAGTTTATCGGGTTAGATATCTGCGGGCCATAAGACAAAACACCGGCAAGGAATCGTTACGTTGTAACTATAATTGATCACTTTTCGCGGTTTCTAACCATGGTCGCAACACCAGACCAACAGGCAAGTAGGGTAACACAACCTTTATTCAGTAACTGGTTATTGAAGTTTGAGGTGCCTAATACCATAATTTAGCATTTTTGCAACTGACTAATGTACTCGCTCAGTTCTCTCATTCCCCTACGGATATAATGAACAGGCCAGACAAACGTGTGGCTCCTGAAGAGGGGCAGCAGCCTTTTCAGTAGTTGCAGGGGCAGCAGTCTGGATGATTGACTGACCTGGCCTTGCAACATTAACCAAAACGACCTTGCTGCGCTGGTACTGTGAACGGCTGAAAGCAAGGGGAAACTACGGCCGTAATTTTTCCCGAGGGCATGCAGCTTTTCTGTATGGATTATGATGAAGAACTGAATAGAATTGGGGAGAAGAGGAGTATGTGGCACAACTTGACAAAAAGATGGGACCGGTTAGTAGGACATGTTCTGAGGCATCAAGGTATCACAAATTTAGCATTTGAGGGCAGCGTGGAGGGTAAAAATCGTAGAGAGAGACCAAGAGGTGAATACACTAAGCAGATTCAGAAGGATGTGGGTTGCAGTAAGTACTAGGAGATGAAGAAGCTTGCACAGGATAGGGTAGCATGGAGAGCTGCATCAAACCAGTCTCAGGACTGAAGACCACAACAATACCATAATTACAGATCAAGGAACGGACTTCGTGTCCGAATTAATGAGACAGTTGTGTCGGTAATTGAGAATTAAATAGTTACTGACCAGTTCATTACATCCGCAGGGGAATGGGAGAACGGAGCGAGTACGTAAGTCGATTGCAAGAATGCTAAATTATTATGTGAATTGAAACCGTGATAACTGGAATGATTATACTCCGTACGTGGCATCGATTAGTAATACCAAAATACATTCGGGGGTCGGAATGTCTCCGTTCGACGTGGTCTAGGAAGAAAGATGACATCATCGTTTGACGTTCTATTTCCGAAATCGGGAGCTAAAGGTAACGCAGTGAGGAAGTTTGCACGGACAATACAGGAAGTCTGGAAGAGGGTACAGAAGGCCAATATGAAAGCGTTTGCAAGGCAGGAAGAACAGAATAAGCGATTGGGACCCATACCACAGTACAGGGTAGATCGACGGGTACTGATCACGAATCCATATACACCTAAGCGAAAGACGAAATAATTCTTGGCGAAGTATCACGAACCATACCTGGTCGTGGAGATGACTTCGACTGTAAATGTTAAAGTACAGCTGTCAACAAAATCATCCATTATCCACGTCAGTAAAATCTTTTAAAGGAATGGTCCACGTATTACCTCAATTGCAAGGAAGTGACCCAACTGCAGACCTAGACAAAGCAAACGGAAAAGAAGGTCGCGGCGGAGGAACAACAGCAGAAGCATAACGTTCCGTATGCGTTACGGTCACGGAGGGAGAAAATTATTATATGTGTGTTATTGAATGGCATGTTTACATCTTTTGTTTTTGTATCAAGGGATAATTTGCTGTTCTTTTTGTGTTTTGGTGCGTCAGATACTAGTTGCGTTTTCTTGTTTGTAGTTCTAGTTTTGCCATTGTGGGGGAAACTATTTTCAGAGAATTCGATAGGGGCGTACTATCGGGCATTTTTGAGCATGCCGTACGATGCATGTAGTGGAAGTAACATGGGCCACTATACCAATAATCTATCATGTGTCATTGGTACTGATGTAGACGGATGGGGCGCGAGCTTACATCGATGTGAATTTTCCAGTAGTCGGATTTGATTCACGTTATGAGTGTTACACTATTCATCCATAATCAGTGAAATGGAAGGAGATCGGGAAAAGGGAGCAGATTAGGTTCAAAAATGGCTCTGAGCACTATGGGACTTAACAACTGTGGTCATCAGTCCCCTAGAACTTAGAACTACTTAAACTTAACTAACCTAAGGACATCACACACATCCATGCCCGAGGCAGGATTCGAACCTGCGACCGTAGCGGTCGCGTGGTTCCAGACTGTAGCGCCTAGAACCGCTCGGCCACTCCGGCCGGCCTGCAGATTAGGAAGCAAGACACACTTTTTATTTTCGTGAACAGAGAAGCTCATGGAGTACTACCATTGGCGGAGTTGAAGCATTGTAAGCAAGGTCGAGTGATGATTTGCCTTAATCAACGAGTTTTTTCGGACAGTAGTACATGCGAAATTGGATTGTTCCTGGGGATTACGAATGGCTCAGATTGTGAGAAAGAGGTGTTATTGACACATTCCTACTCCAAGAAGGTAGGCGGGCACTGGTTATATTCGGTATTTACGCCGATATGGGTGATGGTCACTTGTTATACCAATCAGAGAGTGGATAATATGAGGAGGTTGCAACTGCGGGAGCGTGAAATATATATATATGGTACGGTTTGTGAAATTGTGGGGAAGGATTTCCGTGTTCCAACATCACGTAAGGGTGAAACAGCATTAACTTTGTCGCAGGGGATGTTGTTTTATCCGGAAGGGGTTCAGGAGATATTACCAATGCAGAATATGAAATATTTAAACTGCACGTTAAATCCAGAGTTTTTATAAACGTTGCATTCCTTTATTAATGCACAGGAAGGATCTGTCACGATTGATGAAGTACTGGAACACGTTCGAACGTTACAACAGCATCGCACCGACAGAATAATGACAGTGAGCATTTCAGCCACAGGGTATAACTTTGTGGAGAGTGTTGAAAAGTGCACCAGTAGAGGAGCTTGGCAGCTCTCAGAAGCAACGTAAGTTGCCTACGGCATGGGTAAGAAGTGTAAACAGTGTATAGGGGTTGCGTTAATGTTTTTATGTTCTCGTTAGTTTTAGTCTGTAGCTTACAAGTTTTGTGATTAAGGTATGTTTACGCAGCCACAGGCCATGACTATTATATTTCGATTCGGGACAAATCTTGCTGAAAGGAGGGAGGTGGGCTGCATAATTATTAGTCTTAGTCGTAGGAATGGTGAATTTTGTTGAAGTTCAGTAAACGCGCGGTTGGGCGATGAAGTCGGCAGCAAGTAGGTCAGGCAGGGTAAACATGGCGCGAAGCTGCAGGGACGTGTTGCACGTAGGATTTGTTTGGAGTGGAGTAACAGCGAGGCAGGGAACTGCAGCGTTGATTTAAGTTATTGCGATGTATGAGGCGAGGCAGTAGGCCAGAGCCGGGAGTGACGATGTGTAAGTGGCTGACGTATGAGAATTTACCCGTGCCACAGTTTCTGTCAGAAGCGAGAGGAAAGCAGTATAAATAGTCATGCACTTTACGCTTGAGGGGACGTGCCAGGTCAGTCGAGAGTCGAGTCGCACCTGTGCCGGTCTACGCTTGTAGGGGCCAGTCTGCAAGCGATGTTGTAAATATTCTGTGCGAACGTGTACATTATTTCTGTGCACTTGTTCGGGCTGTATTCCGCCTCTGGGGACACAACACTGGGGCGGAGCGGAACAGCTGATGGATACTTAGAAATTGCACAGTCTGCTTGAAGGGGGTCGGTGACAGTAGTCTGCAGTGGGTCCAGAACGGTCCATGTTGGCTTCCCATCTAGCGTACCGGGGTCCAGGCGAGGTATATGCTGCAGGAGCCGCAGCAGCGCTGAAACAGCATTTGGGACAGTGGCGGGTGTTGCCATCCAACAAGAACCAGTAGTGGTAAGTAGCAGCACGGCGTCCAGGAGGATGGGGTTTTGAGTCCAGTCCTGTCCTGGGAGCAGCAATGTCAAATGGCGACAGGTGAGCAGTACAACTCCCTTCGTCCCATGGACGGACAGAGCTGGCCAAATTGGGCAGAGGCTGGCGGGGACCAGGTACTGTAACAGTTACCGGAATCGTGGGAAGTAGAGCGGCGCCACTCACTACGCCTCAGTGGGCGGCGACCAGGCAAGCGTGGCTCATTTGCATCGTCGAGCGGCCTTGATGACCGCAGCAGTGACGTCGGCAATCCAGGAGTGCTGAGACGGCCGGACTCACAGAACAGTGTGCGGGTGGTGCCTCAACAGTATGCTTCTGTAAACTAGCTGAATGAAGGAATACTTCCAAACACCGCTGTATCACTCTGCACTGCCCCTTGACACTATTAAACTTGCTCAGCCTCCTGACAATAAACGACGTGGATGGCTCCAGCTTCAGCTCTGCCAACTGGAGTCCCTGGTTCGACCATCGACAAGCCGCAACATTGCACTGGTCTTCCTCACGTCTAGTAAAATACCCTTTTCATCAACGAAATGAATTAAAAATTTAATCCAAATCAAGCAGAAGTGAGGTTTCTGCGCCCTGCCGGGGTGGCCGAGCGGTTCTAGGCGCTACAGTCTGGAACCGCGCGACCGCTATGGTTGCAGGTTCGAATTCTGCTTTGGGCATGGATGTGTGCGATGTCCTTAGGTTAATTAGGTTTAAGTAGTTCTAAGTTCTAGGGGACTGATGACCTCAGATGTTAAGTCCCATAGTGCTCAGAGCCATTTGAACCATTTTGAGGTTTCTGCAAGTTAGCTGTGATTCCTGATTCTTCAAATTTTGTGGGTAATTTTTCCAAAATTTTGATTTGCTCATCCCATGATCTTGCAGCAATCAAAATGTCATCGACAAACAAAGTCAGGTTGCTACTCAGCTCAGAGCCTAGGACAGAATCTGAAACTGCAATAAAGACTCCTGCTCTTATGTTGAGTCTGAAGTGTGAAACTTTAAACTGATAACTTTGACCAGCATACATGAATGCAATGTAATTCCTCGAGCGTTCGTACAGTTTTATTTGCGAGTACGAGGTCGTAAGTCAATGCTGGTCAAATAGGTTACCCCTCAAACCAGTGAATTAATTCGTTCATATTCTCTGGATGCATTCACACTGGTAATATTGTAGTATTGATTACACATGTATCCAGTACAAGATGAACTTTTACTCCTGGTTTGTGAACTACCAAAGCAGGCTACAATATGGACTTGTTGAAGGTTCACTCATATCCCAATTTAACATTGTTTGTACCTCTTGATCTACAGCTGATTGTAGCCTCCATGGGGCAGGGTAATAACTTTGTCAATATCTCTTGTGTGGTTTGACGTCTAAGTTACATACATAGCCACTTATCACTCTGTGACTTTCATTAAATACATTGATAAATCTAGTCTACAATCTGTTCAGTTGGTCCATCTGTTCAGTACTCAGCTGGCGCGATTTGGTAATATTTTGTTGTAAATGGTTAAATAACTCAATCACATCTTTTACGTTTTCCTCTTCTAGACACATGCTCGGTCCATAGCTTTTTACGAGCTGTATGCGAGCTGCCTTGCAACACTTCCAATGTATATTTCCTGTCGGTAAAAGTACCTCAATATCTCATTCTCAATATGCCACATGCAGAATCTGTGTTTGCACTTGTTTCCCTAAAAAAAGCCAGGTCCTGAATGCAGTCCGCAATTAATCCCTCAGCAATTAGAAATGTACCTTTACGGTCTCCATTCCCCAAACAGACAATTATAACTGCCTATCTCCTAATGCTCTTGGACTTGTCTCAAAAGCACCTTTGAGTTGGCAATTACTAACTGGACGTACTGGAAATTTTGTTTTCTGGATTAATTTCCAGGCTGGTGGTGACATTTGCCCAAGGAATAATCGACGCATCTTCCTGTCTGTTATTCATAGATGACGCTTGACGCCTCTCCTTCAACTCGTCTGGCATCTGTGGAAAGTCATTTATAAAAAATTGTTTTGCTTTGCTTCCATTCCCTTAGTTGCTATTTTTTCGATCCATGGGTTGTCGATCGTACAAGAATTTATTCCTTCCCTTATTTTCTTCTCAACTACAGAGCTTAAGGAAACATTTTTGTTCTTCTTGTGCCCACTGTTCTAGTTTTTGTTCATCAGCAACATGTTTTTCCTTGATTTTGTGTGCAATGAATTTCTCACACACTGAAGCAATTATCTAATTTTTCATCTCCTGATGTTTGTGGTATTCAGTGACATTATCCATTACTTTTCTCATCTGTTGAATAGCTTCTTTCGCAGGTAGGTGTTTCTTGCTTTCGTTTGAACTTCCTTGGTAGTTGTTTCATTCTTTGTAGATAAAGATGGCGTATTTGTGACACGATCTTCTTATTTAGTCTTTAAGATTCGAACTTCATTTAATACAGTCTTTATTTCGTCCTTTATTTCTTCCTTCATATTCCTCATTTTTGAAGATACCTCTTTCACTTCTCTTCTATCAGCTTCTTCCAAATTGTTATTTGTGACGCCACTTCTTTAAGGCTTTTTCTGTTGTTCATACCTTGCACCGTTAGTTTCTGAAAATATATTGGCATTCGGGCGATAGTATCTTCTACTGCCCTCGTTCGTACATTTTCTGTTTCGAGTGAAGGGCCCACTTCACTCAAAACTCCGTCCACAATGGATACATCTGACTGGTCCGATGATCGTGGTCTAGCTTCACCATGTTCAGCTACCACATTCTGAGTAGATGACGTCTCAAAACTTTCAAAATCCTTTTGTTGTTCCATTTTGTATTGGCTATGGTTTGTAACCATTATACATACACACAAAAATTAAAGAGGGTGCGCTCTATATTTGCACAAAAACACTGGACACCTTAGGTAAACTTTAAACACACGCAATTTAATACTCTCTAACACCCAAATTATTCACTTTGGAATATGTTCGTAGAAATTCACAGTACATCTAAAATAAATAAATACTATTCTACTTCAGATTACTTGGAAGTTATTATCTTCAACCAATTAAAGTCTATAGTTGTAGCAATTCTCTTAATTTGAGATTGTTATGATAAGCCACAGAAAGAAAATTGCCAAAGTATTTTCTTGATCTTGCTTTTGATAAGAAGTGATGCTGGCAATGCTCCACATTCACAGGATATCGCCTCTCTCCAACCGGATATAGTGGTAGTGGGAGGACATGAAACACATCACACATTCGTTAGTCTATTACAATACTAACGCATTCACAAATCACAAAACTTAACCTGGCACATACATCAATACTTTCTAATTTAATCTAATTAGCTTCCAAATTTGTCTTTGTCGTGATTACTTCTTGTCACTCAGTGAAAGAAAGTTACTACAAGTCAAAATTCAACAATTATACAGTTCTCATACCACTTCTAGACGTCCTGTCACATGGGGCGACATTCAAACTCTCTCTCACCTGAAGGGAAATTGTTAAAATTTTACTGAGATGTAATGATTTATGTGAGGAGTCACTCAGTTATCGTATGGAGACCTGTGCTGAAAATTTCCTTGCAGAGACAAAAGATAACCTCGATGAAATGTTTTTATTATTATTATTATTATTCATTTAATTACTGTTTTGATTTTATTTTTATTATTGTTATTACTGATTCAAGGAATTAGCTATTTAGTATTCAGTCTCTCGAAGAAAACAGCTTAGGTCTTTGTAATGAATAACTAACCGAGGAGATACCATTACACGACGTTTCTGTTCAGGGGGTTGTCCATGGTAGACCATAGATCGGCCGCGTCACGCTGACTGTAAGCTGTATTCGATGTCACTGCCTGTCGTTGAACTGCGTGCTGAATCTGTACGAATCTTACTCTGTGTTAACTACGGTCCAACACTCGTTTCTATGGAAGCCCGCTCGTCCAAGCCAATTTGTTTAAAAGTCTTCAAGTTAATTACCGTATAGAGTTTGCAGGTTCGAGCTTCCACAGTCCAAAGAAACGTCTCGTAGGCATGCACAAATTTTTGAAAATGTGAAACCATGAGATGCAGAAAAATTTACGCAATTGATATATTGTTTATGCTGCCGAAAAATTCTTTTATTGGCTTAATATTCTCACACAAAATCAGAAAATGCTTTTCAAGTTGGGGATCTCCCAACAATGCCTTCTCTCTTAAGCCGTAATTCATTCGTCCATACTCATTAAAATAAGAAGGTAGACAATATCTATTCACAATAGTTAACACCGAACCAAAGCTCTCTTAGTTTAAGAAACAGATAGAGCGTCAGCGATAATACTGCTTTCTCGTAGTCACTTGAACGTGAGTACAGGCCAAACACACGACCTCATGAATGTGAGAAAACATCCCAAGAATACCTTCAAACCGTCGAGTAGAACTGATTCTTTAGAGCCTTCAGAGCTCCGGCCGTTTTACACGTCCACACCAACTGGAATTTTGGTTTTGAAACTTTGGGACTGCATACTGTGTAGAGACAGAGTAGATGCCTACTTTATGATCCGGTAATTTTACGACTTTTGTTTCTGTTTATCAATTCAGAAAATATGATTTTTCATTTCCCGACTATTGCATCTGGATTCACAGATTAAGCATAGACAAGCAGACTTTCAGTAAAATATTGTAGTTTACTTTTTCAATAATTTATACAGTTCCTCTTACATTTAGTCTCAGCAGAGATGTTGTTTGTCCACGGACTGGAGGAAACATACTATTGAGATTTAGCTCAGATTCCAGGCGAGAGAGTGTTGATGCCGATTTTGAGGATGGATGTCGGCCAGGTATATTACTGTCATGCGTATGTTTCGACGAGTGGGGAGGAAGGGATGTAGTTGCTACTGGCGTGCGGCTCTGTGTCCGATGTCCGTTTCTGCATCATGATAAGAGTCACATGAGGATGAGACAGAGGATAGTTTGAGCGCTATTTCGTAAATGTTCTGTAAGGGTTCAGATTCTCATTGGCCTCCAGTCAGCGGAGGCTCAACCGCTACGTTAAGGAAAGGATTAAATTTCCTATGAACAAACAACCAAATTGTCTATCATTCTTTGCGTGTGGCAGTACTAAAGATAAGACTTTGTAAAGTCGTAGACACTCCTTTTTAGATATGTGTAATAATTCTCAAATCATTGAAACTGCATGTCCTAGATTCCATTGGCGGAGGCGAAGGGGGGGGGGAAGTTCGGAGAACTTACCCCTCTTCCCTCCTTTCCCTGCTCACCCACCATAGTGAGGCACACAACATGTGTTCGACAACTCATCGTCTACTATCCAGCCACAAAGTTAGCCGCTGTTACCAGGACCAAGATAATTGTGGAATCGTTAAACCTCGTTACAGCAAGGAAGAAACAACTGAGTGGAGTAAGTCAGAGCATCCACAGGTGAAGTGGAATGACGTCCTGGCTGAGGTACTTGGCTTGCAGGTTGGTCGATTGACGGGTTCTCTTGCTTGGTATTTCCACTTTGCTATCTTAAAAGCAAATGCGCCAATACGAAAAGGGCAAAAATGAATCCAGTATTAAACAGACATGAGAAAACGGGTAGGTGGAGAAAGTACACTGGGTGTCTCTATGATGGGAGTGGCAATTGAATTTTGTTACAAATTTCAAGTTTTGCCACTGTTTCTATTTTCGAAGTACCAATTTTATATCTCTGTCTTTTGACGTGCTTCATCTCTTTCTTATTTCACCACCACCATCTTTTACCATGTTGTGTTGAATGTAAACGTTTTTAAATTTGTGGATTATGGAGTTTGCCTTCACATTGCGAAAAGATTTAAGTAATACAACATATTCCCTGGGTCTTCAAATTGCATGTTTAGTATTATTATTTGTACTTAAGTGTCAGAAAATGTGATGCTGGTGGACACTCTTACTACCACAGGTAATTCAGATCAAAAGTAATTAAAACATAACAATAGCCTGTCAGTATCACTGTTTACATTTTTCCAGTGTAGGACTTCGTGCATTACCTTCCTCCCTCCCTAAAATGGTGCTCACTCAGGTGCAGAAATTTCATTTTGCTGACATTAGTAACATTGCCTCATTTAAACATAAGAGGATATGTTGAATACAACTACATTGCATTGTACATTACTTTTGTACTGTTGTAGAACACTTTGGCTGGGAAATACCACTGTGGTAATTAATGTTGTCAAATGTTTGTTACATATTAATTTTGCTAGTTAAACGTGAGTTAATACAATAATTTATTTATGATTGCTGGGGTGTCTAGGAACCCTGCATAATCGATTCGATAGACAAACATACAAACAAATCGTATTAATGAGTTTTATTACAAAAAGTAAATAATAAGATTACTTAACTTTTTCAATTAAAGAGATGTGTCACAAGCAACATGCGACATACAAAATGATAAACTGCTTCAGTACAAACAATTCCAGATCTGTACTACATGAAATGTATAAGTGAAATGAACAGAGTTGACGCCTCTATACAAGCGCCTATTCTTCAACTTGCTGTTCAGCTGGGTCGTCGCCAGTCGGTCATGGTGCTTATGTCCTCTTCACATAGGGGGTGCTGCTGTAGCATTGTCGTCCTGGAAAAGGGTCATCAGCATGCGATTGGCTGAGATCTTCTTACAGCCACCTCTTCTTTTTCGTTCCTGACTGGCGTGCCAGCGTTTCACTTTACGCCTAACAGTCACCATATTGACAAAGCTATTGCGCGTGTGTGAATAATAATTTACTGTTTGATAAATCGCTTTTGTACTACCGGTAACACGCTCTCATTCTGCTTAGCACATTATTTTAGCTGTATGGGTTTTATATTCATATATACAAACAGTAAAGCTTTTTATTTCATTTACTTATCAACTTATTTAACCTGATCTGATTTGAGCCATCACGCCCTCTCTTACATCAAACAATAATAATGACAATAATAAAAATTATGGTAGTGGCAAATATAAAAACCGTTCACGGATGTACAAAACAGGTGTTTTCGGATATAGCGAGTCCTTGGGAAAGGAAATGTGAGGAGACTGCACCAGCTAAGAATACTGGTAAATGAAGGGGATCAGGCTGGAAAGCTGAATGTACGGGGGTAGTGAGTGAGTACAGGGACAACCATAGACAATACTGTGACTTCAGTAGG
Source organism: Schistocerca americana (assembly GCF_021461395.2). Classification (NCBI taxonomy): domain Eukaryota; kingdom Metazoa; phylum Arthropoda; class Insecta; order Orthoptera; family Acrididae; genus Schistocerca; species Schistocerca americana. The sequence continues at coordinate 72,564,104 of NC_060119.1, forward strand.
TATGTGAAAAACTGTCTTTGGAGGCTGGAGACATTATTCAGTTATCTATTGTTATGTGGGAGATTATTTCAGAGTGGTGTTACTGCTGCTGGAAATGGCTTCGAGAAAGTCATTCAACAATGTGGTGGGACAGAAAGAATTTTGCTGGGATTGATATGAGTGTTTTAGCCATGTTACTGAGATAAGAGAATTAAGGTCGATCAGATATTTGAGACAGAATGTACTTTGATATGAGAACAGAAGAGACAGAGGGTTGGGAAATCTCTGCATTTCTATGCACACAGCCAGGACTGCTGTGCATATGATGGTGAAAAATTATCAAATGGCAGAACGTCATAGATATTACAAACACTGGCATTGATAGCTAGTTCCAGGTATCATGAGCTCTCCTGAGAAAGATGTGGAAAAGCTACAAGTTACACCTATTGTTTTTTGTACAAATACTATTGAAAACGACGCAAAATGTTTCAGATCCTCCTCCCAAACGTCAAGATGACTGCTCTGTGGCTACACTGTGTTAGCATGTTCTATTTTATCACCCTGCTAAATAGTATTTGATGTCAGATTCTTTAAAATTAAATCGTGTATATCATTTTTAGGGTAAATACTTTCGAGCATAAAAATCTGATCAATTGCTTACTTTTGAGCAAGGCCACTATTTTTAAAATTACCATGCTTTGATTGGCTCTTTCTTTTTAATGGGTGCTAAGAAGTTTTAAGTTTCTTGCCAACACCATCTTGGTTTTGCTTTAGTGTCTGGTAAAGATTTTGTATTCTCATGGTATTGTTCATTTTAATTGGTGCTAAATTAATGAATGATAAAAATACTTCCCACCAACATCAGCTCGCTTTACTTATTTGAATTTCACACGACTGCCTTATTGCAACTTTCTCAGTTACCCAAAAATCACTATTTTGTGCATTTTTAAAATTGCCACTAGGATTTCACACTTAAAATAATCGCCATCTGTCATCTCAGATTTCTACCTCTTCCCTGCAAGTGTGATGTGTCGTGGCCTCTTACACACTAAAATATAATTAAATTAGGAAACGCAAAATTTCAGCTATCATTGTTGTTCAACAACCAAGAACATATACTAAGATGTCCTGAGCACCCTGTGCCAATGCTAATGTGCCCAAAATCACAATTACACTAAATGGGAGTTTTTTAAATTTTTATATCTGTTTCGCTGTTATCCCATTTACTGTTATTTTATGTGTACCCACTTTGACTGATATTTTAATTGGTTTCGAAGTAAAATAAAAATCTTGGAGTCAGTTTTCTCTCTTGTTTTCTGTCACTGTAGAGTAGAAGCCCTACTGTACGTGTGAATTTGAAGAAAATGGAAAAGGGGTACAGAGGAATTTTGAAGAAGTTGAAGCAGAAGGAATATGGTAAATCAGACTCAGAATTACCACGACTAATTGGAAAACGAAATTGATATGGAGAGACATGGTGCTTGTAATGAAATAAGTTAAAAAATTAAATTTGAGAAAAGATAAATCAAGGAAATAAATGAAGAAACAGTCAGTCAAGAAATTTAAGGACAAGACTTCAAAATACGATTACACAGCTGGAATTGGAAAATCGATATTAGATTGCTTCTTTTTCTCTTTCGATGAAGGTATTTTCGATAAATGTAACAATACTAATGTGTACATAAGTATTTCCGGGAATTTTCCTCTTAAACGAAACGCTAAACAGACAGATGCGATTAAAATTAAGGCTTTTTGTGGATTACTTACTATGGACGGCTTTACTGCTCTGGGCATACGAACCTATAAGACCAAGGACCACAAATTGTTTTGTAATTCAGGTGTTTAACACAATGGTGAGTTTGTAACGGTTCCTGTTCACTTTCAGATGCATACTTTTTGTTGATATGCAAAGCAGGCAAGGGAGAAAGGAAACAGGTAAACTCGTGACTGTGAGGGAAACATTTGTACTATTGTACATGAACTGTAGCGAATAAAGACAGTCTCCGAACATACTATAGTGGATGAACAATTACTCACTGTCAGAGGAAAGTGTAGTTTCTCCCAGTATACTCCAAGCAAGATAATGAATTATGGTCTGAAAATTCTATCGGTGAGCAATGCGATGACTTGGTACTCCTTTGTCGGAAAACAGCCAGATGGTCTATACGATATTTCAAACTTACTGCAAGATGTGTTAATTCACCTTAACATAACACCTGAGGAAGTGGCCGTAATGTAAAGGCTGACAGTTTGTTCGCCAGTTGGCGCTTGTCTAAAGACCTGCTGAAGAGGAAATATACTTTGATCAGAACTGCACGTAAAAATAAAACTGAATTTACTCCTGAATTTTTGATCGCGAATCAACGTGAAGTAAACAGTACATTATTTTGATTCCAAAAGGATTTGACAATCGTCAAAAAGTGTACAAAAACATAATATTCTTTCGTCTGCGCACTGCGATAATAAAATAGATGACAACGTAGGAGACGAAAAGAAGTCTAAGACTATCAAAGTGTACAATTCTACAGAAACAGTAATCGAGACATTCAATGAAATGTGTGCCATCTATTCCACAACAAGAAAATCAAGTTGCAGGCCCAGTCAAATATAATTTCAAACCTTCCACATTTCGGCAATAAATTCTGAAATAATATTTGCTAGAAAGAATGAGACCAATAATATGACCAGAAAATTCTGCGTAGTAGAACTAGAAGTCTGCTAATGCAACCTGCTATGCTCAAGAGAGGAGCGACGACATGCCTGCTCTAGTTCATATAACACAAAACTCAAGAAGACGAAAACCAAGGAACTTTAGCTGGAAGACGAGGTGTTGTAAACAGAAGGTGAATGATAAAAGAAACAAGAAACAAAGATGTACAGAGTGGATAAGTAGTGAAGACACGAAAACTAAAAGTTTATCAATGAAGTGCTTGTAAACTTGTCAGAGTTGGCTCAAATGGTTCAAATGGCTCTGAGCACTATGGGACTTAACATCTATGGTCATCAGTCCCCTAGAACTTAGAACTACTTAAACCTAACTAACCTAAGGACATCACACAACACCCAGTCATTACGAGGCAGAGAAAATCCCTGACCCCGCCGGGAATCGAACCCGGGAAACCGGGCGCAGGAAGCGAGGACGCTACCGCACGACCACAAGCCGCGGGCCGTGTCAGAGTTAAAATAATTAATGATTGCTTCGAACGAGGACATTTTTCATGATTAGCCGGCCGTTGTGGCCGAGCGCTTTAGTCCGGAACCGCGCTGCTGCTACGGGCACAGGTTCGAATCCTGCCTCGGGCATGGATGTGTGATATCGGGTTAGTTACGTTTAAGTAGTTCTAAGTCTAGGGGACTGATGATCTTAGATGTGAAGTCCCATAGTGCTTAGAGCCATTTGAAGCATTTGCTTCATGATTTGCAATCAAACATAAAATAACGTAGAAAGCGTTGAAACTTGACAAAACTAAGATATATGTATTAATTGAACACAGGACGAAATAATTTTTTTATTCCAATTTGTAGTGTTCGTGTTTAACTCCATGTTACCAGTACATATAAAGCGTATATAGGTGTTGCAGAGTTTAAGACTTGAGTACAATAACATCACAATACATATTTTTGCGCTATAACATCATTTAGGCTCTTAAACTTTGGGTTTCTTCAACAGCCTGCACCAGTACTGATGTTGGTGCACCAGTCAATGCGGGTTAAACTTCCCAAGAACGTCACGTTGATGACGCCATCCATTGAAGACCATTGATGACGTCATAATTCACGAAACTTAGGCAACCTGCACTACCGTTTACACGTTTAAAGGGGAGATGAGCATGAAGTACCCTTAAGGCCCTAAAGATAACCTACTTACGAGAACATGAACATTAGCATCTCGAAGTAAACACACAGATACGAGTACATCAAGAAGCTGCGAAAAAAAAATTTGGGCCAGGGTCAAGAATTTCTATTACCTGTGTGGATGTAACCATGGCATGAAAGCTAGCACTATACACGAGTGGAAAATAGGGTGAAATGAGAAATTACAGTTCATCCTCAGTGTACATAGCCTGAGTGAGAGTAAGAAGCTAATACAAGTATATCAGGTAGAGTAACAGGCGTTTTTGAGGTAATAAGAACAAATAGAGTATGTTTCTTACGTGCTAGAAATACGAGACTGAAGAATCACTGCCTCTCAGTGAAGAATTTTGGGAAGAGTTGACCTCTGTCCAGTACTACCCTTTCACCAGCGAATTTGAATTCCTTCTCAAGCAGTAATCAAAAAGTAATATATTTTGATCATGTTGTATTTTTCTTAAACACCCTGGTCGTCGTCGCAGGGTTAAGTTAATAATCCACCTCCAAAAACGAAGTTGGCTAGCCGTACGTGTATTTCTCAGTGTTTTTTCACATGCGAATATTGTGAATGGGTTGACCGATGTTAATGATTCAAGGTGCACATCCGTGATGGTTCCATTTCATCGTGAGCCTGTACAAGGCTAGTACTGACGAAAGATTTTTAATTTTCGTACAGCGTATTAAGTGAATTCAACAGGTAGCGTCATAAAACATCTTATTTTTTTCCAATTGACGCCAAATTCCAAAGGCTGAATGTCATTCGTTCCATTTAATAAATGATGACATGAAATTTATTCTAATAATAGTTAATTTTAGGTGCCTTTTTCCTTGCGCCATTTGTTTAGAACTGGGCTAGTGGGCATATCAGCTGTTATGACGTTTCGAAATGTTATACCGCAACATCCATTTCTAAACTACAGTCTCTCCTTAAGAGCAGGTATTTAGCCAACAGTAGCAATTCAGTATGAAACTGTTAATGCGGAATGTATCAGAATAATCTTACATTCCAACCAATCAACTGAAGCTTCAACGAATGAATAATTAAGTTTTCAGAACGAATGAGCTGTTTGCTGCGGTGGTATGAAATACCTTTACATCGAATATGCACAGGGCGAAATTGGACAATGGTTAACATAGTGGGCTCACGTTCCGGACTTCTTTGCAAATCATGGAACAGGGTACTTAACGATTTACCCCTCACGGACCTCATTACGCGTATTGGCGTCACAGAGATGATTATGTTTCCCGAAGTGATAGTTATGATATCCCCAGTACTGATAATTAGATGTTTTCCGTGGAACACATTCTACAGCAACAAGTAAACAAATTTAAAAAAAACTGCAAACACTACCAAAAGCCAAATGTAACTACTTGACAACGTTATCCCTAATCCTTTTTTCACAACGTAACAAGTTCTTTCAGATTCAGACAATCTTTAGTTTTACTGAAGTTGTGGAGGTTGCTAGAAGACAATTGAAGCCTAAGATCCCAGCTATCATGAAAGAACTTTATTGCGGGCCTCCCCAACTTCCGCAATCGATTGGTGACGTTCGACGTTGCAAAAATTCAGTTCATAAATACAACGTAAAGAGTAAACCTAAAGCGCGCTATTGCAGTTTTTATTCGAGTCCACTTGGTACCCAAAACCTTAATACAAGAGTCACTAAAATAAATGCACAATGTTTTGCAACCATCTGATTTATTTTTCATACTTTTGTTATTTTTAAGTTACGAATGATTCAAAATGATTCTGAGCACTATGGGACTTAACGTCTGAGGTCATCACCCCCCTAAAACTTAGAACTACTTAAACCTAACTAACCTAACGACATCACACACATCCATGCCCGAGGCAGGATTCGAACCTACGACCGTAGCAATCGCGCGTTTCCAGACTGAAGCGCCTAGAACCGCTCGGCCACAACAATAGGCTTTTACGTGACGTTATGAGAGACAAAATGTATTTTTCCACATAATGGCTGTCCCTTCCGACTGCCTTACGTGACAGTGAAACTCAGGCCTGTAGTCACCCATGGTTCAAGTCGGGACCATAATGTCCAAACCACTTTTAGGAGCCATCATCATATTTAGATCTAGTCCGAAGAAGGGATTCCTACAATGTGCCAAAGATTTGAAATTACACGGTGACATATCAAGCCTGTAGAGTGGACGGTTAATTCCCCTTTGGCATCCTTCAAAATTCTTCTAATCCACTTGGCGCAAAAAGTTTTCAGCTTCATAGGTCTCAGTGTTCTGCACTCAGTCGCTTCTCCTACTTCTACTCTGACAGTTTGCATATATCAGCTAAAATCATATTGTGAGTAAGTTGCACATTGTCAGTAGTTAGTGCTTCGCTCTGTCTGTCACTGTACATGAGTTCCAGCTGTTGGCTTTTCATCTTTTATAAACTGCTTACGCAGTGACGTCCCCCGGTGTTACATGACACACATATAGCATACAAGTCTGCACCAGCGCCCCACGTGTACATATTCGGAACTGCAGGCTTGTGTATATCGTTAAGTGTGAAAATAGATATTTTTGCGCTACGCACTGATTCAGGAACTTGTGAGAGGACATGTTTCATATTTATTAAGCAGTTACTGTTATCAAAAATGGTTCAAATGGCTCTGAGCACTATGCGGCTTAACTTCTGAGGTCATCAGTCGCCTAGAACTTAGAACTAATTAAATCTAAATAACCTAATGACATCACAAATATCCATGCACGAGGCAGGATTGGAACCTGCGACCATAGCGGTCGCTCGGTTCCAGACTGCAGCGTCTAGAACCGCAAGGCCACTCCAGCCGGCAGTATCTGTTATCCTGCGCAGCTAAAATGAAATTACGTTATTGTTAAAACAAATTTATGGACTAAAATGTTCGTTTTATGTTAATCTGGTACAAGCAAATAATTGCGTTTCGGAGGCCTTAGTTGTCAATGCAGCATTTACCGTGACTGTTTCCGCCTTAGTTGTTAGGACAAGAGCCGGCCGGAGTGGCCGTGCGGTTCTAGGCGCTACAGTCTGGAGCCGAGTGACCGCTACGGTCGCAGGTTAGAATCCTGCCTCGGCCGTAGATGTGTGTGATGTCCTTAGGTTAGTTCTAAGTTCTAGGCGACTGATGACCTCAGAAGTTTAGTCGCATAGTGCTCAGAGCCATTTGAACCATTTTTGTTAGGACAAGGACAGAAGGATGACGTAATGCACGGAGTAGGAATGGGATTTGACGCTGGCGGAGAAGAAGGGGTTATAGCAGGGACATATATTCTCTGTTAATGAAGCAGTTGAGGCCCGAATATCAACAGGAATCTAGGAAGTCCGTAAGGACGGATGTACCCCGTTTTGACGAGTTGCTGACGATCGTACATGACGGGATTACCACAAGTGACACAGTAACGAGGAAGGCTGTTCCACGACAGTGCGACCGCAATGATGGAATATTGCTTTTAAAGTCCTCATTGGTTGTGGCCAGCCTAACTGCTTTGACTCTTACGACTAGTCTTTCAACATTACCTTTCCTCGCATGCTGAAGTGATACAAAAATGGCAATCAATTCAAACACATGCAATATTTTCACCTATTTTGATGATGATACACACACACACACACACACACACACACACACACACACACACACACATATACATCGAACGTAAAATTATAAACACATTCACGTAACACATGTAACCTCGGAACTAAACATTGTAGACTTACCTTATTTTGGAACGGCGTATCTAGAGCATCATACAGACACTCTTTCTTGGTTATACTGTCTTGGTTTAATGCCTGCAAAAAGTTTGCAGTAAATTTACAGTATTTATCAGCGGCAATATACAAAAGAATTTTCATTTGTTGTGTTACTGAAAATATGAAAATTATTCACTGAGGAATGTGTAGAATATCTCACGCTGTAGCCAAAAGAGTCCTGAAGCGCCCCAGTATTGCTCGTCTGTTGACCGCAAGTGGAACCAAAAAGGAGAAAGCTCGCTTGAAATATAGCAATTTGCGCCTGCGCGTGTACACCACTTCTACTGCGCAAACGCGGATCCACGGCAAAATGGGACGTTTCGTATTTCTCCCCGGCCCATGTACTGTCTGCTAAAATCGCAGTTTCAGCCGTTCTGCAGCTAGGTGGCAGGCCCTCTGTACTTGAATTGAACACGTTAGGCGTGTCTTCATCTTCATCTACATCTACATCTACGTGATTATTCTGCTATTCACAGTAAAGTGCCTGGCAGAGGGTTCAATGAACCACATTCAAGCTGTCCTTTCTGGTTCCGAACGGCGCGCGGAAAAATCGATAACTTCAATTTTTCTGTGCGTGCCATGATTTATTTTATCGTGATGATCATTTCTTCCTGTGTAGGTAGGTGCCAACACAACGTTTTCGCTATCGGAGTAGAAAACTTATGATTGAAATTTCTTGAGAAGATCCTGTCGCAGCGAAAAACGCCTTTGTTTTAAGGACTGCCACTCCACTTCACGTATCATGTCTGTGGCACTATCTCCCCTATTTCGCGATAATAAAAAACGAGCTGCCCTTCTTTGTGATTTTTCGATGTCATCCGTCAGTCCCATCTGATGCGGATTCCACACCGCACAGCAGTACTCCAGAACAGGGCGGACAAGCGTGGTGTAAGCAGTCTCTTTAGTAGACCTGTTGCACCTTCTAAGTGTTCTGTCAATGAATCTCAGTCTTTGGTTTGCTCTACCCACGACATTGTCTACTTATCATTCCAATTTAGGGTATTTGTAATTGTAATCCCTAAGTATTTAGTTGAATTTACAGCCATCAGATTTGTGTCACTTACCGCGTAATCGAAATTTAGTAGATTTCTTTTAACACTCATGTGAATAACTTCACACTTTTCTTTACTCAGGGTCAATTGCCACTTCTCAGACCATACAGATATCTGACCTAAATCATTTTGCAGTTCGTTTTGGTCATCTTATGACTTTACAAGACGGTAAATGACACCATCAGTTGCAAACCATCTAAGACGGCTACTGAAATTATCTCTTACGTCATATATATAGATCAGAAACAATAGAGGTCCTCTAACACTTACTTGGGGAACGCGGACATTACTTCTGTTTTACTCGATGACTTTCCGTCTATTACTACGAACCGTGACCTTTCTGACAGGAAATCACGAATCCAGTTGCACAACTGAGACCATATTCCATAGGCACACAGTTTGGTTAGAAGACGCTTGTCAGGAAGAGTGTGAAAGGCCTTCCTGAAATCTAAAACTATGGAATCAATTTGACATCTCCTGTCGATAGGACCCATTACTTCATGAATATAAAGAGCTAGTTGTGTTTCGCTGACTTTGTGTCAATAAATCGTTTTCTTGAGGTGCTTCATAATGTATGAATACAGTATATATTCCAAAACCCTATTGCAAATCGACGTTAGTGATATGCAATTTTCCAGTCTTTAGGTACGGATCTTTCTGTCAGCGAGCGCTTGTATATAATTGCCAAATATGGAGCTATTTTATCAGCATACTCTGAGAGGAGCCTGACTGGCATACAGTCTGGACCGGAGGCCTTGGCTTTTTTAAATGATTTAAGCTGCTTTCTTACACCGAGGATATCTACTTCTGTGTTTCTCATCTTGGCAGATGTTCTTGACTGGAATTCAGGAATATTTACTTCGTCTTCTTTGGTGAAGTAGTTTCGGAAAATCGTGTTTAATAACTCTGCTCTAGTGGCACTTTCATCAGTGACTTCACCGTTGTTATCGTGCAGTGAAGGTACTGATGTCGTCTAATACAGGCTGAATTCTGCTGCGATAGACAGTGAAATCCCCACACGCGTTCTTCAGTTTGTTGTGAATGTTTCTCATTGTCTTGTTCTTTCAACACAGAAATTCTATTATAACAGCACGTTGCCTAAGGCGAGCATCACGTACAGCAACCATCTTGACGGGGTCCTACGACAGCCCGACTTGCGGAATACGGCTGACTTAAATTTGATTAGAGGCGGGAAGAGGGTTTCTTTGGCCTCCATGAATATCGAAGACCTAGAACAAAAGCTAGACTTTTGAAAAAAAAAAGAAAAGTAAGGCTCGTAACGTAATTTTGTATATCCGAATATGCTTCATGATGAAAAGAACGTTTTTGGTACAAAATATATTTTTCAATTATTTCAGAAAGTTTCAAGCACTATCGCTTCCCATCACGGAATTAGGATCTGACTATTACTGCTACCATTTCAGCTCCATATCAATAAAAGTTTAAATAAAATCTGAGGTATCGACAGGTATGTCGCCTTCAGCTGGCCACACAAAGAGACAGGCGCGGAGCGGTCCGCTGAGAGAGAAAGTTCCGCTGCAGGCGACGCTCCATATCAATAAAAGTTTAAATAAAATCTGAGGTATCGACAGGTTTGTCGCCTTCAGCTATCCACACAAAGGCGCGTTGCTTCATGATGAAAAGAACGTTTTTTTGGTGTAAAACATATTTTTCAATTATTTCAGAAAGTTTCAAGCACTGTCGCTTCCCATCCCGGAATTAGGATCTGACTATTACTGCTACCATTTCAGCTCCATATCAATAAAAGTTTAAATAAAATCTGAGGTATCGGCGGGTATGTCGCCTTCAGCTGGCCACACAAAGAGACAGACGCGGAGCGGTCCGCTGAGAGAGAAAGTTCCGCTGCAGGCGAAGCGGTTCATTTCCGGCAGAATGCGGGCCTCTGCTCACATGGACGTCCGCCGGATGCGGATCAGCGTGCACGGAAGACTGGCCAAAGTTACAGGATACGGGATAGGGCGGGATATTGCTGCCGCCGACCGGACGTGCTGCCGAGTTAAGCCGCGCGGATCGGGAGAAACCTGCAAAAGTGCCTTTCCCTCCCTCAGCCCCACCACTCCAACCCCTCTCTCTTACCCTCCCTCCCTCTCGCCCTTTCTCTCTCTCTCTCTTTCTCTGTGGTCCCAAAAGGCTACTGGAGAGGCAGCTCAGCAAATAATGTGGGCCGCGCCGCTATTACCTGTAAGCCGCTGACGTTCTCACACCACAAAGTAAGTACAGTGGGCGCAGCTGATTTACGCCCGTCCGTTTTATTTCAACTACCGTCGCTCTCGTAAAAACAATCTGACAAAACGCCCTTAAATGGTCTTTTTTATTTTATTTTATTTGCCAGTAGACGTTGAACAATAACAGTAAATGAAATATCAGGTAGACGCGGGAAATTATTTTCTCACATGTATTTTTCGTGTTCACGTAGTGTCTGTTTCGTTCGAATGAATAAAATGGAAATCCGTGCCGTCTTAAATTCCTGGACAGCTTACCACCAATGAAGCTTCAACGAAAGTTGCTGGTGTTACTTGAACCCAATAACTGACAAAATGTCTTTCATACCAAACCCATGCCAGTGTGTACTCTTGTCAAACAGTAATGAGACCAGGTGGAAAATATTCACCGCAAATAATCAGGAGCACAAAATCTATGCTGAAATAGTCTGAAAATTCTGCAAAAAACTTGCAATGTCATTTTCTGTTAGTAAACATATGCCCTCAGGAGGAAGACATTTGCCAAAGAACTGGGGTAAACAACCAACGTTAAACTATTCACATAAATGCAAATTTGTAGCCACTGCGGCAACAGAATCAGATCCACGACTTCCATGAGATCATCCTTCAAGTACAGGTAGACAGCCTACCCCATCTGCTACGCCTGTACTTTACACGGCCTTATCCAGACAAGCATCAGTTACTGTAGTGGTGTTTGAAACTGTAGAAATAGTAACTACATCACGTGCATCAGTGTCTGCTCCAAATTCTGAATCTTGTGCGTGCTCATCTGTAACCTTTCTTATACATGTAATATAAATATTCACGAATGTCAGTATGATCCCTCTTCCTATTATAATCAACCAAATATGGAGAAATAATATCCCTATCATGCTCAAGTCATCACCAACATCGTCTCCTTCCAAGGTTAGGTATTCTAATCACCTGTTTCGATCCCTCATTCAGCTCTTACGAGGTCTACGTGGTTCTCTGTTACCAGTCGGCTGGTAAGTCATCATCTTTTTTTGGCAGTCTATTTCCTGTCATTCTCTCGATCTCTCCATTTCATTCTACTCTCTTTTATCTTGACATTAACTGAAAAGATTTTGAAAACTGATCATATTGCTCATTCCTTATTTTAACCATTATATTACGGCATTATACATGGCACATGAACTCTGTCTCCGCTGCTTGTATACGTGTAGGTACAGCCATAACTTTATAGTATTTCATTTGTGTTTGGTTTCCTGCTTTTCTTCCCAAAGTGCTTCCAATTGTTTCTGAGATAATTTGAAATTTATTGACTTTCTTGGTTGATCCAGATTTGCACGATAATCTGTAGTGTGCAAGTCGGATTGTGTCTGCGTTACTACTGCGACCTAAAGTCACTCGAACGTAGTAACTATAATCATGCTGTGGTGTCACTCTACGAGTTTCAGTCCCCACACGCCTCTCTGTCACCAAATTAACTTTTCTTCAATGCGTCAACATTTGCCTCATCGTCCTACTCTTCCTTCCAGTTCAGTGCTGACATAGGCTTTGCTCCAGTTAAATGCAGTACCTGTTCCTATGTAACTCGAACTAAACACCTAATATTTAGCATTCTTTTGTAGCCCCACAGCGCAGAAGCTACTGTTTTCTTCATGACTATTGCTTTTGTCCACGATTCACTTCCAGACAACGCTGCACTACGTACGAATACGTTCAGTGAGGCCTTCGTAAACACGTAAATTTATATTCTATATTTACAAACATCCCTTCTTCTGGCATGCGTATCTTTCTGTTGCCAATCTACATTGTATATTCTCATTACATTGGCAATCATCACTTATTTTTCTGTACTAGCAGAAAACTCATCCACTATTTTTGCCATTTCCTTTCCTCATCGAATTTCCTCAGAATCACATGATTTTATTAAATGACACGTCATTTCCTTCTTTATACTGTTGTTAATTTTTACGTTTTGACCTCTTCTGGAAATGCATTGAACTACGTTATACTGTTCTTCCATGCTCTTTGTAATCTCTGAAAGAACCGAAATCTCATTAAATGTCATAATTTCAAGTTCAGATTTCCTCTCATTGACATCAGTTATTGGTTCCTTTTCCAAATGTCTCATTGGTTTGCTTTACCGCTTACTCAGTCCATGTGCAGGTAGAAAGACATAGGATATAGACTGATAGACTGGAACCCTTCCTCCGTTTCACGTCATAGGACCTTCGACGTTGGAAACTGGTTCCTTTACAAGTTTTGGGTAGTCTATCGCTGCTACGTTCAGAATTTCAGAAAGTGTTTTGGAGTCCACAGGACATGTAGGGAGGAGCGGAACACATTATGGACTGTGGTCCCACTGAGCTACTTGAAGCCTCTTCGGTATGCACACCGCCGCACAGCACCTAGACCGACGACCAGTATTGACCAACTGGTCGATCGATTGTTTTACTTGTGATATCGTTCATGCACAAAACACACTTTCCTAGATTATCGCTATGCAACTGGAGTTTCCATCTTTCTTCACTTAGCCTATGTTCACAGTTCACTCAATTTTAAAACATATCTGAAGGGTGTGCTTTTGAAGATATGGATCATCCCCTTAGAAAATTTGAAAATGACAGTGCTGGAAAACCTCTTACATTATTTGATTTTCAAAGAGCTGAGCAGAACTGAACGTACTTTTACCTATCCTGATCAACAGTAAACTGACACAATATTTGTTGCGCAACGCAACCTGACTTTCAAAAATCCCTACAAAAGAATGGCACTGACTAACGATAACCTATACCTTTCATGAATCACTAACCTCCCAAAAATCTTCGTTACTCAAACTACTGCAATACAGCGAGCGCCAATTCTGCCAGCTAAATGAAAGATTCTAACTATTGAAGGCACTAACTACTGATAGGCCTAGTTAGCAAATGAAAGATTTTGACAGAGAACAAACAATGTATTTACATTAATACTGTTCAAAAGTCGCAATATACATATCAGTTCATGACATCCAGTCTTACAAATTTCGTTTTTCTGACGGACACACGTCCAGATCGTCCGCTCTCAAAACTCTGCCATCTCTCTCTCCTCATCCACCACTGCTGGCGGCTCACCTCCAACTGCGCAACGCTACGCGCTGTTCACATCCAATTGCCCAACACTATACAAGCGAATATTCCAACAATGAGTCCAACCAGCCACAGACTGCACACAGCACAGTCAGTGATTTTCATATAGAGCGCTACGTGGCGTTACCAACATAAAAACCTAAACAGCCTACTTACAAAGATTTAAGGCCTGGGAAGTCTCACCCTCTGAAATTTCTAGAACATTCCGGAATATTCCAGAGTATTCGAGAACAATCCATAGCATTCCAGAGTATTGGAGAGCACTCCACAACATCCAGAATGTTACGGAATGTTACACAATGATCCGGGATGTTCTTCAACGTTCGAAGTAGCCTGGAACATTCGGAAAGATTCCAGAATGGGAAGTTCCGGATAATCCCAGATCACTGTGAACATTCCAGAACACTCTAGAACATTGTGTAGTATTCTGAAATATTGCGGATCATTTGAAGCTTGAAGGTGTTCTCTGAAATGGCGGTCGAAACAACAATTTTGTAGTTGAGTAGCTGAGGTACCCGGCTTCGCTCGGGGAGTTGATATGAGATTGTGTGGTAGATGGAATAAGAGCATAAACTTTAAAGCGTCTGGAGACGCTGTCGAAACGATGAAGTTGTTCCGACATGTTATGACGACCACTTACTTCTTGTGTGGTGGTAAAGCTTATGAAATGACGGAGGGAATGGCGTTGGGATCTCCGTTGTCCCGACCAATGGCCAGCTTTTTTATGGAACATTTTGAGGAGCATGCGTTAAATCTCTTCGTCCATCTCCATTTTAAGGCCACGCTAACGACACGTTTACGGTCTGGCCACACGACGAAGAAGCTGTTGAACACATCCTTGGGACTTCTAGTGTACCGCAAGCCGACGAATACTGATTTACATCTTAGCGCCGAGAGTTTCCATTATCCAGTAAAAAAGAAAGTAGTTGTAACTGCACTGGTACACAGAGTAAAAACTGTTTCTGACGAGAACTTGAATTCCGAAATTTAAGTACGAGTAAACGCGATATGATGTCAGCGTTCTCCAAGAAAAGGAAAAATGAAAATGTTGAACTTTCAAGTCCAATTGTATTTCTTCCTTTCTGCGGCGATACATCCATTCCTGCGAAGACTAGGTATAACACCTAATTTGCGACCTCCTGAGATGAGGAGATGCTTCAACTTGTTGAGCACACTATCGGTCTCAGGATCCTGCAGTTTATAAGACTCCTTGTGAATGTGGATGCAATTAAATCGGTCAGCCCATCCGTACAGTTTCCGACCATTATGCAGAACACTGTATGCATATTAAAAATCGAGAAATGGAGAAATATGCACAGCCTTACAAACAAACACAAAATATTGTTTGACTAAAAAAAGTTTTTCCCTAGGCTAAAACGTACTGGCGTTCTGTAATTAATGATAATATGTGAGAAGAACCAGCGACACCACCGCAGACGTTGACACCCTCTATGGCAGACCACGGGCTGTACAAGGGCACCACAGCAACAGTTTTGACAATCAGCTGCTCCTAACAAAGACGATGGAGGTAATCAGCGATAGATCGAGGTTTTAATTTGAACTGACGCGGCAAGAAGTCCGAGAACGTTTTATACGACAGTGCCGTCGTGAAAGACTTCGTTCTCGTCACACTCGTACATGAAACTGATTTATGGTTCAAAGTAACTAATTTCACGAGTTAAATAATGACGTTTAGATTATAGGCTGCTACGAACCATGCTTTCTTTTATATTGGTAGATGAGCACTTGAAACCTGATTCGTAACTGTAGACAGCGTACTGACATAAGTTGAGCAGTGTCGAAAAGGAAATGCAAAATACTTTTTATCCATTGTCTTAGCTCTTCTGTTGTGTTCGATACTGCCTGTCACGACTTTTTCTTCTCTGTCCACGTCATCGCTTCAGAGTAGCGCTTGTGAGCACCGTTCCTAATGATTTGTTGGATTTATTCTAATCCTGTCTCTGTCTTCAGCTTCCACCAGCTACAACTTCTTCAGGCACCATGGCCTCTATTCCTTGATATCTTTACACACGTTCCATCATCCTGTTGCTGTTTTTTTGTCAATATTTTCCAAACCCCTCACCTCGCTGACTCTGATGGGAAATTCACTTCTAATTTTATACAAAACCAGCAAACACCGTGCGAACAGACCTTGAAGGCTAAACGGTGACGACCGGCCACCGTGTCATCCTCAGGTGTGACCAGACGTGGGTATGTGCCCAGCACACCTCACCCCTGCACGTTGATGGTTTTCGTGAATAGTGCCGCACTTCTCAGTCGAATAGCTTCTCTATTGGTCTCAGAAGGGCGAGTCAACAGCACTTGGCAGACACGGACAGTGACCCATCCAAGTGCTAGTCAAACCCGATTGCGCTTAACTCCGGTGTGTTACGGGAATCGATGTTACCACTGTGGCGAGACCGTTGCCTTGTAATTTTTTTGGTAAGTGCTCCTAATTTTCAACATTGTGCTATAACATCACATCTCAAGTCATTAGATTATCTCCTTTCCCCGTTTACCCACGGGCGACAACTCACGCCCTTGTGTTGTGCTCCAGATGTATAGTTTCAAGAATTCCCTCCTCAATTTAAACACAATCTTTAGTGAAAGTATATGTTTCTGCCCAGGAATATCCTCTTAAACTGTGCTATACTACTTTTTGTGACTTTCTTATTCTGTCTGTAATGAGTTATTATGCTTCCAAGGCAGCACACTTGGTTCTCTTTGCCTACTTTGTGTTACACAATTCTTATGTTAACTTTATCGATAGTCTCATTCCTACTACTTATCATTTCTTCGATGTACCCTCAATTCTCAAGGTGTCATCATTAGAATGTTCATTGCATTTAAGAATACATTTTTTTCCTAAATTTCACTGTGTGCAGCGATGTCATAATTGAACCTATCATTTATATAATTTTATGCTGAAGTGTACACCCTCCATTGCTTCTAGACTGGACGGTAGGAACGAAATACTGCATCCATCTCTACCACTCTTTCTAATCCAGGCACTTCGCTTCTGTTCTTCCAGTCTCACTTTTCCGGCTAGCTTCTTCTACATATTGTATGCATATTTGTGTGTTTTCTTTCACAGGGCAAAACGCTGTTCTCCATAGGGATCACTGACAAAAGCATGTTGTTGTGGTGGTGGTCTTTGTTCTGTCTAGACAAGACAGCCTAGACACAATGAGAGGAAGCCGAAAAGCACGCGCTTAAACTCAAGCAGGCTGGTGTGAGGTCTGAAACAGGATACGTAATGAATGCTATAAGGAAAAGTACGTAGCTTCTGGAATTCTTAACTTTAATCCATAATTGTAGAACATCGCTCTTGATGATACATGCTTCATAATATTAATTAGCAATTGAATATGGCACCTTGCTAGGTCGTAGCAAATGTAGCTGAAGGCTAGGCTAACTATCGTCTCGGCAATTGAGAGCGTAATTGTCAGTGATCCCCTTCTGGCAAAGTCGTTTGTACTACTGGAGCGAGTGCTAGTACGTCTCTCTATACCTGCCGTGTGGTGGCGCTCGGTCTGCGATCACTGACAGTGGCGACACACGGGTCCGACGTATACTACCGGACCGCAGCCGATTTAAAAGCTACCACCTAGCAAGTGTGGTGTCTGGCGGTGACACCACATCCCTCCCCCGCAAATCGGCGTACGGTTGTGTTATAAGGCTTCCGCCCGCCGTGGGGAGGACCCCATGTTGACGTATGCGACGAGGTGGGGAGCCTAACAACAGGCGAGGCTGTGCCACCCGCACCCAGCCATTCGGTCCGAGGGGAGCTAGGAAACGTCTGGACACCTAGACCAGGGTGCACGCCAACATGCGGTGTATGCGCCCGGAAAGAGACAGGAGGGGCCGAAGATTCGCCCTCCATCGCGTTGGGGTACCCGACGGGCGAAGACGACATCTGGTCCGGAGTGGGCAAGAGGTCCATGTCGGAGGATAGCTGGTCACGGGAAGCGATTGGCGGCGCGTGACCCAGGGATGCGCCTGGCGGCTGCAGCGAAACGTCCACTGCGGGCGGCGCCGGCGGGAGGACCGGCGGCGGCGGTGGCTCGTCGCCATAGGGCAAAATGGAAGGCAGCGTCGGTAACACCTGGGGATGAGGCGAGCCAGTAGATGGGTCCCCAGGGCGCTGACCGGACGGCACCGTCGCTGGAAGCAGATGGGGAGCGGCAGAACCCGTGCGACGACAGAGGCGCAGCTGATTGAGATGCCGACTCACCTCACCAGAGGCCCCCGAAACCAGATACATAGCGCGGCCGAGGCAGCGAAGAATGCGCCCTGCGAGCCAACGCCGTGGACCTCGATAGTTGCGATAGTATACAACGTCGCCTGGGGCAAAAGCAGGTGGCTGCCGCTGCACAGGAACCTGATGCGGCGGATGCAGCAAAGACATCAAGGTTCGATGAGGACGACCGTGGAGCAACTCAGCCGGCGAGCGACCATCTCGGGGCTGAGAGCGATACGAAGACAAAAAGAGCAACAACGCGTCCACCCGAGAATGCGACTCTTTCAACTTCAACATCTGTGACTTGAAAGTCCAGACCAATCGATCAGCGGCACCGTTTGACTGAGGCGAAAACGGCGCAGATGTCAGATGTTGAATACCATTGGCCTTGCAGAATTACTGAAATTCTGCGGACATGAATTATGGGCCATTGTCGGAAACAATAGTCTGTGGAAGACCTTCAATGCAAAAGATAGCGGATAACGCTTGGATGGTGGCAGATGACGTCGTGGAAGACATCCATACAACAAAAGGAAAATTACTTAATGAATCGACCACAACCAACCATCGAGCATTCCAGAATGGACCAGCAAAATCGACGTGTAAACGTTGCCAAGGGGAAGAGGCTTTCGGCCATGCAAAGAATTTCCGCGGCGTTGCGGACTGTTGTGTGGCACACGCCATGCAAGAAGAGCACATATTCGTAATCGCAGCATTGATTCCGAACCAAGTACAGTGCTGACGAGCCAGTTGTTTCGTTCACACTATACCCCAATGTCCTTGGTGGAGAAGCCGTAATACGGAGGACTGTAACGAACGTGGGACCACGACCCTGGACTGATCATTATCAGAACGCAACAGCAAAACACCACGTCGTACAAAAAGTCTCTCCTTGTGAGCAAAAAATTTGCGAACCAACAGATCCTCGATCCGTGATTTCGACAAGGGCCATTGCGTAGCAACAAAACGCAAAACGGTAGCAAGGACAGGGTCAGCAGCTGTGGCCGTAGCTACACGACGAAAATCAATCGGAAACGATTCGACCACTTCATAGGTTTCCGAATCAATGAACATGCAAGCAAGTTCGGAAGAATCGAATGCTCTATCCTCAGCAACAGGCAAATGGGACAACGCATCAGCGTTTCCGTGCGTAGCAGTGGACCGATACAAGATATCGTAGCGGTACAGCGAGAGGAAAATAGACCAGCGAATGAATTTCTGCGCTGTACATGGAGGTACAGGCTTGTTCAGATGAAAAAGTGACGTCAAAGGTTTGTGGTCTGTGATGATGGTAAAGTGACGACCATACAAGAAATCATGAAACTTTGTAACACCAAATACGAGTGCCAAAGCTTCTTTCTCTATCTGTGAATAATTTCTTTGCGCAGACGAGGCAATAGGGCGATCATGCGATCCATCATTGTGCGCAAGCACAGCACCGATCCCGAAATCCGATGCATCTACCAACAACAAAAGGGGTTTCTGGGGATCGAATGGCGTAAGGCAAGTATTAGAAAACAACGCCGATGTCAACTGGCGAAAGGTGCGTTCGCAGTCCGTCCCCCAGACGAACGAAACACCTTTACAGAGTAAGCGATGAAGCGGAGCCGAAATGGAAGAGGCATGCGGGATATATCTGTTTTAGTAATTTATTTTTCCCAGCTCACTCTATAGCTGCTTCAAATTCTAGCTGGCCGCGGTGGTCTCGCGGTTCTAGGCGCGCAGTCTGGAGCCGCGCGACTGCTACGGTCGCAGGTTCGAATCCTGCCTCAGGCGTGGATGTGTGTGATGTCCTTAGGTTAGTTAGGTTTAAGTCGTTCTAAGTTCTAGGGGACTGATGACCACAGCCGTTAAGTCCCATAGTGCTCAGAGCCATTTGAACCAATCAAATTCTACGGCGAAGGCAAGTCTTGTATGGCACGGAGGTGCTCTGGACTCGGATGTATGCCTTGTGCATTGATTACATGTCCCAAATATGGTAAGTCACGAGTAAAAAAAACACATTTGTCCTTCCGCAAGTGAAGACCATTTTGGCGCAAGACCTGAAATAATTTCCTCAGATTGGCTAAATGTTCTTCTTCCGTCTTTCCGGAGATCACAATATCGTCCAGATGGTTCGCTGCAGTAGGGACCGACGCACAAACTTTGCAGATTTTGCTGAAACAATGCAGGGGTGGATGCACACCCGAATGGCAGTCTTTTCAATCGGTACAAACCAAGATGCGTGTAAACCACCAAGACGCGCTGGGATTCTTCGTCCACTGGTATTTGCAAGTATGCATCTGCTACCTCCAACTTCGAAAAATATTTACCCGGGCACAGATTGTCAGAAAGATCTTCCGGGCGGGGTAAAGGAAAAGTTGCTATCACTAGTTGTGGATTCACCGTGGCCTTTAAGTCCACTCAAGGTCTCAATTTTCCGGAAGGTTTTAGTAAAATTACTAAGGATGATGCCCAGAGAGAAGCCTGCACACGTTCAATCACACCTTGTGAGTCCAAATCATTTAATGTTCTTGCGACCTCATCACGCAATGCGTGGGGAACATTGCGCGCTCTGAAAAATTTCGGTTGCGTGTTTACTTTCGGTTCAAAATGTGCTTTATAGTTCTTAGCGCAACCTAGGCCCAGTGCAAAAATGTCTGCAAATTGTTCACATAGACGAGAAACACTGGCTGAAGGCACAGTCAGATTCACTGATAGGACCTGATTGACTATAGACAAGTTAAACAACTGAAATAAATCGAAACCAAACAAGTTCACTGTAGAAGAAGAATGAAGATCGTAAAATGACACAAGTTTTATTTGTCCCTTGTATGTTGCAAGAGGGTTGCACTGTCCTAACACTGGGATATGCTGTCCTGAATAACTAGTTAGCTTAACATTTGCGGCACGCAAGGGAGGTGTGCCCAGTTGTTTGTACGTGTCTTTATTGATCAATGAAACTGCAGCTCTGGTATCGAGTTGGAATGGTATCACATGGCCAAGAATGTCCAAGTCTACAAAAAGTTTATTGTCCTGCTGACGACAAGAGCGAATGTCTCGTGCAATTTGAACAGACGCTGGTACAGAATCACTTGCTAATTGACGTGGTTTCCAGCGACGTCGACGCACACATTTTGTGGGACGAACACAGTCACTGTTAGAGAGATTAGCACTGGGCGGAGTGGAATTAACTACATGAATTTCCATGGGCGAAGGTTCACGAGCCTGAGTATTCTTGGTTCGATTCCGGCGCGAAGCAAAGGGCCTGGAATGGTTGTTAGTGTCCGATCTGAGCTTTTTCTGGCAAGCACTCTGAACATGTCCCTTTTTGTTACAGAAAAAGCAAATAGCTTGGCGTGACGGGCAATCCTCACGCGAATGTCTGGTTGCACACCGCGGGCATGATTTTAGCACTGTATGTGCTTGCTGCCACGGGACACGTGGTTGAGAGCTTGGCGGCAGCTGCGCGGACGAGCGCGAGGGCTGCTTACTGTTCCGTGCAGGTCGCCCGGCGTGCCAGTTATTGTGACACACAGCTGGCGAAGTTGCAAATGATTCCTGAGCAAAGTCAAGTGTGTCTTGCCTATCCAATATGTCCATCACTTGTTGAACGGAGGGATTGACTAGTTTCAAAATTTGCTCCCGTATACGAACATCAGAAACGTTCTGTGCAATTGCATCACGCACCATAGTATCTGAATAAGGGAGTCAACATTCACACTCAACAGCACAATCCCTATTAAGGCCTTGCAAAGTGGCAACCCACTCCCGATTAGTTTGACTGGCCGTACGTTTTGTACGAAAGGAAGTATACCTTTTTGCAACTACATTGACGGATTCCTTGAAATATGCATCTAATGCTGACAAAATTTCTTCGTAGGACAGAGTTGCTACGTCGCGGCGGCGAAACAATTTCACTATCACACGGTACGTCTGGACGCCGACACATGACAATAAGTGAGGCTGCCGCTCATTACCTTGAATTCTGTAGGCGGCAAGATGGATTCCAAATTAGCGTGACCACTCCGTCCAGCTTTCCATTGCCGCATCAAATTGACGAAAAGGTGGTGCAACTGCGTGTCGTGGCTGCGGTAGCGGTGGAGCGGCGGCGGCCGCATCATTTTGCATTGCACGTTGACCCTGGACGAGCTGTCCAAAGGCATCCAATAACGCCTGCGTCTGCTGATTCTGCAAGCGATAAAATTCGGACAGTACATCTGGAGATTAGGGCAATACGAACGGTAAATCCTCTTTTGAGACTCGTCTCCAAAAATGTTGTGTCTAGACAAGACAGCCTAAACACAATGAGAGGAAGCCGAAAGGCACGCACTTAAACTCACGTAGGCTGGCGTGAGGTCTGAAACAGGATACGTAATGAATACTATAAAGAAAAGTACGTAGCTTCTGGAATACTTAACTTTAATCCATAATTTGTAGAACATCGCTCTTGATGATACATGCTTCATAATATTAATTAGCAATTGAATACGGCGCCTTGCTAGGTCGTAGCAAATGTAGCTGAAGGTTAGGCTAGCTATCGTCTCGGCAATTGAGAGCGTAATTGTCAGTGATCCCCTTCTGGCAAAGTCGTCTGTACAACTGGGGCGAGTGCTAGTACGTCTCTCTAGACCTGCCGTGTGGTGGCGCTCGGTCTGCGATCAGTGACAGTGGCGACACGCGGGTCCGACGTATACTACCGGACCGCAGCCGATTTGAAAGCTACCACCTAGTAAGTGTGGTGTCTGGGGGTGACACCACAGTCTTCAGTCTTGAGACTGGCTTTATGCACCTCCCCATGCCACTCTATCCTGTGCTAGCTGATTCATCTCCCAGTAGGTACTGCAGTCTACATCCTTCTGAATCTGCTTAGTGTATTCATCTCTTGGTCTCCCTCTACGATTTTTACCCTCCACGCTGTCCCCCAGTGCTAAATTGGTGATCCCTTGATGCCTCCGAACATGTCCTACCAACCGATCCCATATTCTAGTCAAGTAGTGCCACAAACTCCTCTTCTCCCTAATTCTATTCAATACCTCCTCATTAGTTATGTGATCTACCCATCTAAACTTCAGCATTCTTCAGTAGCACCACATTTCGGAAACTTCTATTCTCCTCTTGTGAAAACTATTTATCGTCCATGTTTCACTTCCATACATGGCTGCACTCCATACAAATACTTTCAGAAACGACTTCCTGACGTTTAAATCCATACTCGATGTTAACAAATTTCTCTTCTTCAGAAACGGTTTCCTCGCCATTACCAGTCTACATTTTATATCCTCTCTACTTCGACCATCGTCAGTTATTTTTCTTCCCAAATAGCAAAACTCCTTCACTACTTTATGTGTCTCATTTCCTGATCTAATTCCCGCAGTATCACCCGACTTAATTCGACTACATTCCATTATCCTCGTTTTGCTTTTGTTGATGTTCATCTAATATCCTCCTTTCAAGACACAGTCCACTCCGTTCAACTGCTCTTCCAAGTCATTTGCTGACTCTGACAGAAGCATTGTCAGGCCGAACTGTGAAAGCTGAGGCATGGTGTCTCCTCTGCAAGGAACAACTACTAGCACCGTGTGTCGACGCGATTCGGTGAAGATGCAAGAAAACTCTGGTAATCGGCTCTGCAGCAAGCTGACTTGTGTCTTGCTTAAGTGCAGGTTTCTGCGGAACATGGGTCATTATGGGTCCATCCCGTCTCTAGGGTCTGTCCGCCACCGTTCCAACCACAGTGGGGAAGCAACGACCGAGATGACTCGACTCTCGTTGAGAATACCTGAGCCCAGGCCTCGCTTTTTCTAAACTGCCTACCATAAAGTGGTTGTTTTGCTATCTAGTCCGGCAGCGCTCCACTCTCCCCCCCCCCCCCCTCCCAACACCTAAATTTTGCATCAACAACAACAGCCTTAGCTGGCCACGAGTAAAAACGCATTGTCTTCATGAGCTTCAACTCGACACCTCGGAATACAACATGCAAGACTGCGCTACAACCAACACCGAGCCTAGTAACTCTCCATACTGTTCACTTATTTCGTCATTGTATCTCCCTAACCTGACACGGGCGCCCTGACGATCACATGGATTATAACCGATCGATTACGTGAAAGAGATGTGAGCCCAATGCATTAGCCAGCTTTCGAGATTGACCGGAGACCAGTACCCTTGCTTGCTGCTCTTCTCTCCGGTCCGTGCCCTTGGTCTTTCCTTCCTATAATTATTTCCTCAACATCATCTCCATCTCTTTTCATAATATGTCCAAAGCACTTGGAAACGTTTTGGCTGACACAAGAAGAAAAACATCTGGAGGTACCGTGTTGCACAATAATGGACAGCTTTGTTCTGCTTTTGGTCCATTTCATGCCCAGCGTCCCACACCAGCGAAGACATCAGTGCTTCAAAACACTTCTTGTCTGTTGACTTAAGGGTGCATGGGTCACAACCGTAAAAGAAGGCAGGCAAGATCTTTGTGCTCTTTCTTATCGGTCTGTTCTGCCAGATTTTGGTGATCCTCTTGATAGTCGCTCGCCCTAGAGTGATCTGTCCTCTTATCTCATCTTCACATCTTCCTCGCTACGATCGCTGTCTCATTCATATGGTAGACTAATGTCCCTCACTTTTGTGAGTAGCTCAGCAAGTTCATCTTCGCTGCTGCGTAAATGCATTGTGTCACCAGCAAATCAGAGGTTGTTAACGCTTCTTCCGACAATAGAGTCCAAACATCAAGAGCATTCTTAGTGACATATCTTTCACAGATCTTGTCAAGTTGGGGCGATAAGACACAAACCTATATATCACCTTTGTATGCACTCAGTGAATCAGGTTCCAATGCAGCGTGACTATATAAATACGGTAAACGTCTGCCATATATGCAGGTTTGACCAATCGGGATTGAACCCTGATACAAAAATGACTGAATAGAAACGCTCCCAATACCGGGCCGAAAATACGTTGCATTATCCTCTTTCACCCTGTATGTGACCGTCTTTCTCACTAATCATTTCAGGAGAGATATTTCAGGAAGTCGAAAAACGACATGTGAAGTGGAAATATTCTTAAAATGAATTTCACTGACACTGACGATTTAATGCGGTGCCCAGTGCCCAACGTTACAGACCCGAAGTATTTCGGATCACAAATGAAACTTACTTACAATGGTTGCATGTGGAACAGCTAATTGCAAGGAATATAGCAGTGTATGAGCATCGATATGAAGATGAGCGAAAATGGGAAGTTACTGGGAAAAGGAACATATTTCTTCATTAAAGTAGCTAACTACCTTGCACAAAGTTTAATGCGTAAATGAACCATTACATTCGATCATCAGTATAACTACTTGGATGAGCTGAAGTGGTCGCCAGGTCAGGATCAGAGCTTTAGTCCTCACCTTGCTAAATAGGATATTCGTCAAACTAATCAAAAAATTATATGTACACTGAAGGTAGAGGGAGGAGAAAGAAAGGAAAGAGACGGGATCACTGCTGTCAGCTGTATCGGGACATTACGCGGAATGAGCTACGACGAGTGTAAACGTGCACAGAACCGCGATTCGTACCTAGGATATCCATTTTACTGCACAGTTAAACTAGATAGTCTACCGTCCGCGACCAAGCGTTATCGCAGCTGCGTGAACTATCTCAGTACTCCTCGTGACCGACCCACATTCCCACCGAGCGCCACATTTCCTTCATGCCCGCTACTCTAAGATTCGAGCAGGAATTCAAATATACCTGTGCACCCGCAATGAAGAAGAAGAAGGTAGATCCATTGCCCATATGGGCGATTTGGTTATATGAATGTGTGGCATTTGTTCTTTCGGACATGCCGTCTGGCGTGCCAAGATAGTCCGTGCGGTTGCACTAACAGTGTGTCGCCGATGGCGCAGTGGTTAGAACAGACACCACATATCCATATAATCAAGCACTATTACAGAAAATTGGGTTCATTCTGTATCGCCTTGAATCTCCTGAACTATGGAATAACTTGCACTTGTAACCTCACGATTTCACCGACATGTGGCCGTCACGCTGCACGCAAAGTCGTTTCTCAAAGTACGAGGATTAACTACAGCATTCTGAAAGCTAGTTGGCATAGTAATGTTGTTAGTTTGCGGTAGATTGTTGAAGCCGATAAGCTGATGCGAGCAATTCTAAATTGACTATTGCTCGCCACATGCGGGCCATCACGACAACAAACTGAAAACTAGTAAGAAGCAATATTATGATTCGGATCGAATGTAGGTACTTGAAAGAGAGACCATTGCTGGGCTCACGTGGTCGCTTCTGGTATGAGCAAAGCCAAAGTGCCTGACCACCCATTCTTCACGAAACTTAACAAAAAATTCAAGTAAATGAAAGAAAGCACCTACAAATGTTCTGAGAAATCAATGAAAAAGGATTTGTTCATACTTCATCAGTACCTAAGCACGCCACGCGTAATACAGTTATTTCAAACTAAGGTACGAGGAAACATCAAACCTTAGCAAGTCATTGTCTGTAACCCGAATGCCAGTTTCAAACGGCTAGCGGAGGCGGTGGGCTTCGGAGAGCTACTTTTAGGGAGCTGGGTGCCTGGAGATCTCAAAACGACCATTCCAACAAAGTGGATAGCGCTACCTTTCTGTAGGGAAGATTATCAGTATCGATATTATGTAAGCACAGACCATACAAGAAATCCTCTGCTTCCCTCACCGGAAGATTCAAATACACACTCTCACAGATTGTTCAAAATGTTCACATGTGTGAAATCTTATAGGACTTAACTGCTAAGGTCATCAGTGCTTAAGCTTACACACTACTTAACCTAAATTATCCTAAGGACAAACACACACACCCATGCCCGAGGGTGAAATCAAACCTCCGCAGGGACCAGCCGCACAGTCCATCACTGCACCGTCTTAGTTCGCTCGGCTAACCCCGCGCGGCTCACAGATTGTACCTAAAAAGATATTATCTGTGGAAACAGAGACAGTGTGGAATGATACCCGAAAACAAATATCCGTTGCATCCTACATATCAACTTTACAACGTAGAGGGATTCAGATGAGTTACCTGTGCCATTTGCACGTGGTTATCAATGAACAGCAACCCGTCGGGAATTGAAGTTGGCTTATCTTTTACCAGCACTTGTCTTCACAGCAGCGAAGTGTCTTTTGTATAAACTTCTGATCAGTTTTATCAAGTTTGGTAGGACACCGAACTCTCCAATCACCTGCCACAACTTTTCTGTTTAACTTATCAGTAAAAAAATCATAACTTCGACACTAGAATTCCCATCTGACTGTTTTTACTGGTGTTATGCTGCTCGTGGCTCCGAGAACCACCAAGGAGTATTAGAGGGCAAAACAAAGCATAAACAAATGTGTCAGCTTTTCACAGCGGCTAATGGAAGAACTGTCAACTGCATTCAGTTACTGGAAACAAAAATACAACATCGTCAGTTCAATTCAGTTTTGAAAAAGAAGCCAAGGTCTGCTGAGAACAAAACATAATATCTTCTAGAAATGAAGTTAGAGGCACTGCGCATCGTAGAATTAAATTTCCTGTAAGTCTTTCACAGTATGAAAAATAACTGAAATGGCGCTAATCTAGCGCAAGTACGAATGTTAGCGTAAAACTCGTATAGTGCAAGGAGTGATGGCATCATTGAGCTGTTATGTTGTTTCTGCGTGGCCACAGCGGGTCGTTGACATCCTGCATTTTCGCCATTATCCGTCAGCTCATACCTCCTACACGTCAGGCTTGTGAGTATTGCAGTCCACAGAACTCGAATCTGGGTGGTCACTCGGATTTTCTTTGATGATTTCATCAAACAATTTTTAAAAAAATCATTAATGAAAGAATTTTTCTCGACTTGTCTCCCTTCACCGTTCGCTCAGCAACAGTTTGACATTAATATTTTCTTACCTAGCACCGGAAAGTAATATGTTAGTGGAAATAAATAAAGCCCATGTAACCCGAGTGTTAACAGTTGTAGCCTGGTATACTGGGATTACTCAGTGACATGTTAGATGAGGTGTATAAAGCTTTTTCTCTACACGAGGCTTTGGCTGGTGGGTTCGTGGCCATACACAGTGTGTGCTTCGGAGTTGGAAACTGGATGTTTTTCTTTCGAGGTAGTTACTCGGGTGACGTCAGAGGGTGCTAAACATGATGTTGGTACATATTCTCTAATGGCACCGGTCACAGCAACCAGTGATGGTACAACAGGTTTTTCGATAGTATGACAATTGACATACTAGACATTCATGCTCAGCTGCCGAGTAACACACTACTAGTACTGAGTGCCTGCGACTGGATATACCATATGGAACAGGACACCTTGCGGATAGGTACTGTTGTGTCTCGCCCAGGTCTTATCCGTTTGTTCTATGACCATGTTTCTTGTGCTCCGTCCAGTGTCAGCCCCCAGTATTTTAATGAGGTCAGTTGTTTTAACTGGTATCCTTCCCATTAAGTTTCCAGAGTTACTTAGGTGTGAGGCGGATATATGCATTTCGGCGGGGGCTGATTTGAGCTGATCTACTGTATACTTTTGTGAAGCGTAAGGGCAGTTTCTCGTAGATACTTCCGAAATTTTCGGCCATTGCCTCCCACATACACCTTACAGAGACAGCAGGGGAGGAAATCAAAGAAATAATGTCTATCACGGTGATTTTTTTTAAGTCTTTCTTCTCTTTGCAAATGTGACAACAAAGAAGGCGACTGATAGTGGTTCACTACCCGATGCGTCAAACAAACCTGTGACCATTCGTGCTGCCCTTCTCCATATAAACTAATGGCCATTAATATTGCTACACCAAGAAGAAATGCAGATGATAAACGGGTATTCATTGGACAAATATATTATACTAGTACTGACATGTGATTACATTTTCATCAAATATGGGTGCATAGATCCTGAGAAATCAGTACACAGAACAACCACCTCTGGCCGTATTAACGGCCTTGATTCGCCTGGGCATTGAGTTAAACAGAGCTTGGATGGCGTGTACAGGTACAGCTGCACATGCAGCTTCATCACGATACCACAGTTCATCAAGAGTAGTGACTGGCATATTGTGACGAGCCAGTTGCTCGGCCACCATTGACCAGACGTTTTCAGTTGGTGAGAGGTCTGGAGAATGTGCTGGCCAGGGCAGCAGTCAAACATTTTCTGTATCCAGAAAGGCCCGTTCCGGATCTGCAACATGTGGTCGTGCATTATGCTGCTGAAATGTAGGGTTTCGCAGGGATCGAATGAGGGGTAGAGCCACGGGTCGTAGCACATCTGAAATGTAACGTCCACTGTTCAAAGTGCCGTCAATGCGAACAAGAGGTGACCGAGACGTGTAACCAATGGCACCCCATACCATCACGCCAGGTGATACGCCACTATGGCGATGACAAATACACGCTTCCAATGTGCGTTCACTGCGATGTCGACAAACACGGATGCGAGCATCATGATGCTGTAAACAGAAACTGGATTCATCCGAGAAAATGACGTTTTGCCATTCTGGCACCCCGGTTCGTCGTTGAGAATACCATCGCAGGCGCTCCTGTCTGTGATGCATCGTCAAGGGTAGCCGCAGCCATGGTCTCGGAGCTGATAGTTCATACTGCTGCAACCGTCATCGAACTGTTCGTGCATAAGGTTGTTGTCTTGCAAACGTCCCCATTTGATGACTCAGGGATCGTGACGTGGCTGCACGATTCGTCACAGCCATGCGGATAGAACGCCTGTCATCGCACCTGCTAGTGATACGATGCCGTCGGATTCCAGCACGACGTTCCGTATTACCCTCCTGAACACACCGATTCCATATTCTGCTAACATTCATATATCTCGACCAACGCGAGCAGCAATGTCGCGATACGATAAAACGTAATCGCGATAGGCTACAATCCGACCATTATCAAAGTCGGAAAAGTGATGGTACGCAGTTCTCCTCCTTACACGAGGGATCACAACAACATTTCACCAGGAAACGCCGGTCAACTGCTGTTTGTGTACGAGAAATCGGTTGGAAACTTTCCTCATGTCAGCACGTTGTAGGTGCCAGCACCGGCGCCAACCTTGTGTGAATGCTCTGCAAAGCTAATCATTTGCATATCACAGCATCTTCTTGCTGTCGGTTAAATTTCGCGTGTGTAGCACGTCATCTTCGTGGTGTAGCAATTTTAATGGCCAGTAGTGTACGTTCAATAGACTCTGTTAGTGCTATCTGATAAAAGTCCCACACACTTTTAGGATGGGCCACACGAATGTTTTACGAGTAATCTCCTATGGAGACCGAAAACATTTGTCTGGTATTCTGGTCGAAGTCTACCACCTACTTTACCTACGACTAAGTTATGTGATCTGTTCATGTCACATCCCCATACCGACTGTTACAACTGGGCATTTGTATGAGTTGGACAATTCCAGCTGCGACTAATTGATCTTATAGTCACAGGTTACCACTTCTCTTCATTTTGCGAACTGCAAAACTTCTTATTTATCAAGATATAAAACAAACTGCCAATCTCTGCATTACTTCGAAATCATATCAAGATCCTATGGAATGTTTATGTTATCAGGGGTACTGCCCACTACACTGGTTGATTTTCATTCCGTAATATATTTGTAAATCTACATAAAACGTAAGCGGTGCGTAAAGTTGGTAAGTTATATAACAATAAATGTGGCTACAGTTTGAGGGATCGACCCCCAAAATTTGCCTCTGAAGTGCTAAAAAACTCAAAAAGTAGGGTATCTTCACTAAACATTTACGTACTACGGCAATTATTTTGCTGTTCATTCTGATAACTGAACTATTACGTCACATCCGAAATGTTTTGAAGCAACGTATTTTATAGAGCAGTAATGAATGATGTTTCACAGTAGATGACAACTGTTGTTATAAAGCTTCTGTTTGTAAGTATGGAAAAACTTGTTGGTTCGGTGTTTGTTACCGAGCCTCAAATTCTCTTTTGGCTGATTACTCTGAACGCAAAAGTTCGAGATACCAGCACGCGAGCCCTGATAGGCCACGCTGTAATTAACTACATGAATTATGTCTGCTCGATAAAAAGAGGAATTCCTTTCGACATGATTTCATTTGCACCTAGGGAAGCATAACAGGACGCACAAATTACTTTCAGTTCACAAGTCGGATTCGATGCTGCAGCGGAAAAAAATGTCATCGGGCTCGCCGCTGGGAGTGTGGCCTCGTTTCTGCGGCCGGCGAAATTTGATTTCAGCGGATTTGCGGCTGGGGTGGGTGGCTGTATTTTTCCTGGGTCTGATGGCTGCCCCGGGACCACGGACAGAGCTGCAAAAAAAAGCACAAGCTCCCGCTTAACGCCAGTATTGCAAAATAATTCCTGCCGCGTTTCTGTTGTGGAGCGTATCGTCGGGCAGAAACAATGAAATATTATTACCGCGCCCTCACGGGAGCTTCGTAATAAAGATACAAGATTTGGTCTACTCCAAGACCCGATCCGCATTATCAGTTTAATTAGTACTTATCTGAACGGTGGAGGGCTTACGTGAGTCTAGCAGCAAAAAAATCCTTCTGCTTAATACACCTTTTTGCAATCTTCTTCCTCGCTCTCATGGAATTTTAGGCCGTAAGATTTGTTCCTGCTCAAAAAAACATTCTCATCAGTTTCTACACCTGTGAAACCACTGTGACCCACTGGCTTAGAACAGTAAATGATTTATGGCAGTTCATATCCTATAATATTTAAATGCTGCTTCCACTTCTATGTGTCATTATTTATCAATAAAGCCTTTGACTTATAATCTAACTGAATTATATCTTGCGTGTATCCTTCGACTAATCGAAAACATTTTCAGGTTGGCTGTCTCTATATGACTTTCGTCCTTACCCACGTTTCGCTTCAGTAAAATGGTTCAAATGGCTCTGAGCACTATGGGACTTAACTTCTGGGGTCATCAGTCCCCGAGAACTTAGAACTACTTAAACCTAACTAACCTAAGGACTTCACACACATCCACGCCCGAGGCAGGATTCGAAGCTGCGACCGTAGCGGTCGCGCGGTTCCAGACTGTAGCGCCTAGAACCGCTCGACCACTCCGGCCGGCCCGCTTCAGTGTAGAAGGACTAGAAAAAACAGAGTATTATAAAATTTGAGATTTGTTTACGTTTCTCTTTCTCTCTTTTCAGATACTGTTCATTTGTGCAGCAAAGAGCTTATAATTTAATTCCACCAGTTATTCGTATCCCAACTGTAACTGAATCGCACCCTAATATCTTAGTTTTATAGCGAAGTTGAAAAACACATACGTGGACATGTTGACTTAGCCTCGATGATAGAGTCATAATCGAAGGAAACAAGTGCATCCCACACTGTTGGGTTTAAAATACAGTGAGGGCACCTAACTCTCATTGGGTATACTGCCTGAATAAGGACGAATAATGGAGTCAAAAGGTAATTCTGGAAAGGTCCAGCATGTCTGCGATGGAATAAGTAAAGCAAACTCAATTTACATGTCTGGAGATTGAAATACCAAAGTAGGTAATAGCCCTATTAAAGACGTAGTCAGAAAATAAAGAGAATATATTGTAAAAGGCGAAGGTAAGCAGACGAGAAGTTCCTGTAATTTTAATAACCTAGAACTGAAAAATTCTTCCTAAAGAATATCCATAAGTACAGGTGGGCTAACAGAGGAACTAAGTCAATTATGGTTTATATTGTGGCGAGTAAGAAGTCAGCCTCATTAGTATAAGGTGTAATTTTCAGAGGATGCGATATTTGCAGCAATCATTTTTTGGTTACTGCAAAAAAAGTGGAAGAGGCGGGAGGGCTCAATGTCTACTGACTCTGATAAATTATCCAATTTCCAACTAAGATTTTAAACGACCCCTCAGCTTAATAAACATATCTATTCAAAGTGACGTGAACGTGAACTGGGCAACATCAAGTACTGTATGAATGAAGCGGCAAATGATGGCGTAGGACATCTATATACAAGCTGAAACAGGAAACAATTAAAAACCTATGAATGTTCTCTGCAATCTCGCAATAACCAGACAAGAGAAGTTATAGACTTCTAAGAAATGAAGCTAAATTACTTATAACAAAACCTCATCGATATAACTGGGATGAATCTATGACAGAGATAGAAAATTACGCGTGTGCCAGACAAGTCATCCTTTTCAGTATATTAAGGCAGTAGATCTGAGAAAGATTAGCACAAATAAACGTAATAAGTTAGGATCAAAGGACAGAACATTACAAGAACAAGAATCTGTCTTATAAACCAAATGTCAGTGGTCATTATGCAAATGTGATTATGTTAGGAGAGTTTTAATTACCTTACAAGAAATGAAAAACGTAATTAGAATACAAACATGCTACAAATGCCCAGGACAGGGCGGCATTAATTTACAGTCTATTATATGTGGTGGATTACTGCCTAAGTTTAGAGTCCTATATCCGATCAATGCCTGTTTCAAAAGACTGGCTTAGAGCGGAGGAGCTATTACCGTTTATAAATGGGGATCACAACAATACTCAAATTATAGAGGTATCTGTGGTGTCACCACCAGACACCACACTTGCTAGGTGGTAGCCTTTAAATTGGCCGCGGTCCATTAGTATACGCCGGACACACGTGTCGCCACTGTCAGTGATTGCAGACCGAGCGCCACCACACGGCAGGTCTGGAGAGACGTCCTAGCACTCGCCCCAGTTGTACAGCCGACTTTGCTAGCGATGCTACAGTGACAAATACGCTCTCATTTGCCGAGACGATAGTTAGCATAGCCTTCAGCTACGTCGTTTGCTACGACCTAGCAAGGCGCCATTACCAGTTTATATTGAGATTGTTATTAATGTACCGTCAAGAGCGATGTACACCAATTATGGATTAAAGTTAAGTATTCCAGCAACAACGTACCTTATTGGCTATATTAATTACATTGTCCTGTTCCAGACCTCACGCCAGTTTGCGTGAGCTTAAACGCGTGCATTTCGGCCTCCTCTAGCTACACGGTGTTGGCTCTTCTGCCAACACATCAGTATCAGTACGTTAAACACTGCCTACAAAATACATGTAAGTAAAGTTTATTCCATTCATTACGAACTGATTTGCACAGCAACCAGTTTCCATAACTATATAGAGAAACAGTCTCGGTTTCAAAGATGGCTTTCATAGCTGTTGAAAAAGCGTTCAGCAGAGTGGGAAAAGATGCCTGCAGTAGATTATGGCAAAAGGAGGACGCCCAACTCTTTTAACAAATTCCATCAAGAGTCCGTATAATGGAAATCATACTAAATTTAATGTGCCCTATTCGAGAGGAGAAAAAAAATTAATCAACCTAGGTGTGAGAGGGATAAACCAAGCCGTGTGACAAGGGTGTGTGTTATAAACTACCCTTCTTATTATACGTGTAGACGATGCTATCCGAAAATGGGGAGAAGGAGCGCCAAAAAGAGTCAGCACAGACAAGGATAAATAATATAGTATTATATACTGATGATATGGTGTTAATGGCAAAGTCTGAAGATGATCTATAAAAATCAGTATAGCTTTTAAATTTTGCTCTGTGGTGTGGTAATATAAGGGAGCAGTAAATAAGACCAAGACAATGGCAAGCCATGGGAAAAACCATCTACAAAACAAAATAATTACCGAAGATCGGATTTAGGATCAAGTTTAACAATTCAACTACCTAGGTCTAACGACATAGATATTAAATTACACAGATATCAGAATAAAAGTGGTACTGTAAGAAGAACTTTAAGAAATGAACGAAGACATACAAATTATTATCTACAAGGTTATCGCTGTAATTTTCGTACTGTATGGCAGCAAATGTTAGTTATGAAGAGGAAAGATTCTAGTTATGTTGAAGCGGATGAAATGAAATTTTTACGAGCAGTCAAAGTTTGCACTAATATGGCCAGCATTCTTTAAGAATACGTTGGACAAGAAATAAATTTTTTGCGGCGAATGACAAAATAGCGGTAAATATACAAAATGATAAGGAATATCTGAATCGAGTGGAAGAACCAAGAAGGTATATGGTGCCCTTGATACACAGGTTCAACGAAAAGAGGGAGATTGGACGATCGGTTAAAAGCTGTAACTCAGGCCAGAACAGATTGATAGACCTGATCCGTGAAAGGCAAAAGAAGAAAAAGAAGGAGACCTGCTGTGAAGAAAAGTATGTCACTAATGTATACAAGTGACTAAAGTCTGTTGAAACTCGTTTTATTTTCCCTAATGATCAAGGAAATAGGCCAAAGTATAGGCATTTCATGTCAATATAAATAAAGTTCATTTATATAACACTGAACTTACTGTCGGAAGAGTTTTCGCTCTTAATCCGTTCTGTGATTACTTTACACTTTCTCAGAGGAGATTTCTAAATATTTAATCTATAACAAAACACCAGGCGCTGGGCCAGCTCTTCTTAAAGCTGAGTCTCAAAATCTTCCTGTTCCTTCCTCGCTAGCTCTTGTAAAAGCTGAGTCTCGAAATCTGCCTGTTCCTTCCTCGCTTAACACATTCTGATTTGTCGGGTGAGTCTTTTGCCATTCTACTCCGAAATGGTTGTCCATATAAGCCGCCTTACTGTAATCTAAGAGAACACTTGAAATTGACACACACAACGGATCTAACTAATACCGCTTTGAAGAAAATTGTTTTATGGAATTTAAGAAAATATTTCGCAGTATTCTGAAAACAATATGACGTTCACGTCGCTTCCTTATTCATTTCTCATTTGTTATGTTCACACAGGTAATCAGACGTTGTTGGTAAACGGAGAACGTACGCCTTAGTATCTTCTTGTATTGTCGACAAGTCAGGTTCTTCTTGCATCATACAAGGTTATAACATAAATGAATTCAAAATAAATAAATAAAATAAATAAAATAATTGCGATGATTAAAATTTAATGTAAAAAACTTAACTGTATCAACAATGATGAAAAGAAGACCTAGGCTTGTATATATCTAAGGCAAAGGCATTCTAGAATAATATCTTGGAACAGGAGTCTTAAGATTTACTTACATTCTTAAACTTAGTTCTCCAAAATAAATATTGTGAAATACGGGGATGCACGCAAGTTCTCTTGTTTAGTAACATATCAACAAGAAATCACAGCCAAGGCAGTGAAAATTCTGTATGTCTGCCCTCGTGAGAAACGTAAGAGATAAAAAAATCTAAAACAAACTTCCCAGCAGCAACACGTTTCGCTTTTGCGATGACCTTCGATCATGCGTTACGGTCCACGCCAGATCTGTTGACCGTTTCGGATGTCCTATAGCAGAAAACTGGCAACTACTTCAATATAACTTTCACTACTTGTCGCTTCTAAATTCTTACTAATTTTCGTAAGGATTCAACGCCTCATCTTTGCCATGTTGCAAGTAACTGAGGCTCCATTTTCGATTAGTTCCTCTGGCAGTAAGAGAATCGTTTATAAATGTAATTTCTAAGATTCTTAAAGTATTATTTTTCCCGTGCGCAATATCTCTTAAATAAGTGTAAATCAGGTCATTGATTTGACGCATCGAATGCTGTGTGGGAGCAGCGTCTCTTAAAACGCTCCAGGACAGCTGAGGCCAGGTCAAAGGATTCATTAGCGCCTGCTATCGGAAACGAATTAACCCGATGCCTGGGGGCGTAATGGTGGAGGTTAACAGCCGATATTGGCGAGCACCAACCTCCCACTGCCGGCTACCCACGCACAGATTCTCTTCACAGCTTTCAGCGTGTTGTGTTCCAACGCAAAAGACTTGTCGGAAGTAAGTTTCATCAATAACTGAGCCTTCTCATCCCGAATAAAAAATTTTCAGGTATCAAACTGCCTGCACAGTATTATGGTATATTGATAATTTTTACTTTTGCGACATCAACTGCTCAGTACCTAGAGCTGTTAAATCGCCCACGCCACCTGCCACTAAAGATGCCTTGCAGAGAATAAACAGGAAACGCATAAGACAGGAAAATTGTTTTATTCAGTTGTAGTTAGACGGTCCAAAAGTAGGAAGTATCAGTATAGTGTAATATTACACGCAGCTGAGGAAGACAGGACAACAAAAGATGAAGATGCCTTCACAGTGTTTCTTAAATAACGTATGAAAGTACAGTACAAATTCAAGATGTTATGAACGAAACGGGAAGTAATGCCATCGCCTTTAAAGACTTCAAAAAGTCGACTTAAGAATACACTAGAATCCAATTTGTTCAGTACAAGTGTACAGAGAATCACTTACCAGTTCCAGTTCTTCTTATCTTGTTTGCTCTTCTTTCCACTTGTATATCTTTTCCCTATCATTGTATTAACTTTTCCTCGTATCATTCTGCTTTTAATCTACTTTCTGTCCGTTACGTTCTTGGAGTCCTATCTGTGAAACTGATACTAGAACTGCACCTTTGTATTGTTTTCAAATGCCTTTTATCGCCAAAGATATTTGAGGATCTGTTTCATTACTAGATGTCAAACTTTTGTTTGAATGTTAAATGGAAATCAGTCTCTTCCTTCTTAACATTTCTGTTATATTTTCCGTATTCCGATATGCTTAGCCACTACTTCATTATTTCCAAAAGTTCGTCGTTTATAGTGGCTCTAGTATTATTATTATAGTCCTTCTACACAAGTTTCTCTTTTATCCTGCATACAGTTCAGTGTTAGGTATCCACTAATATATAGCATACTCTTGTTTCCTCGTGCGTTGTGTTCGTAGATAATCATTTTTTGTAGTAAATGTTATTGGTGTTAGTACAATTTCTGTCCATCTAGTGCCTCCTTTCTTATATAGAAGATTTTTCTGAACCATTTTTTTTAGGTTGTTACATAACACGATATTAAAATTGCGTACTTTTATACTTGATTAGTAAATGCCGTGGATAACTTGTGTGTTTGCGTTTTGTTTTATTCTACAAAGATTTGCAAGTTTGTATTGGCAGCCGCTTCCCACAGTATATTGGGGCGACTTACACAATAGTTAATAATCTTTTAACTTTTTCCTTTTCTTGTCTTATTTCAAAACTTTCGGATGATAATTCATTGCATGTGTAAGGACTTAAAGCACAATCTCTTATGCAAAATATACTGTATTCATATTGTCTCAGCATAACTCCCTCACTTTCTTTCTTAGTGTCTTTTAATATATAAGAAAACCGGTCACATGTATTTCAACAATAACGACAGCAACAAGTTTACACTCTCAGTCATTCATAGAACATTTTGCCACATCATTCCTGGTTAAAACATGCCATTCCTAGATAGTGGTAGAAAGTAGGAGGGCAAGGGGAGAGCAGGTGCATTGTGTCATTGCAGGTTGCCTGCATCAGGGGCAGGTATCCACTCAGGACCAAACCTATTGTTCTCTGTTGGTTGACAGGTACTTAACCTATTGTTCTCCTTTGATTGAGAGATCGTTACCCTATTGTTCTGTTAAAATGATCCTTCCTTTTGATTGACAAGCACTTTACCAATTGTTCCCCCACCCCCTCCCACTCCCCTCTCCCCTCAGGAAACCACCCCCTCACTGCCACAGGTACACTTTCGGGTCTGGGTTATTGTCTTAGAGCATTGTTCGACTGTATGGGGCCATTAGCAGTTTGGTCTGATTCAAGAGCTTCAGAGGGTCCAAAGAAGAATGGCACTTATAAGAGATCTGCAATGGCTTCTGGATATCTCCAGCACATACCCCTTCCTTTTCCCCTTCTTTGTATGTCAGGAAATAATCTACAACAATGAAGAATATACACCATATTATGTATACGATGCAGTTAGTTATGTATAAATAGTACTCTGCAAAATTCCTAATGAAAAGAAAAAAAGAACGTTTAATCGTTTTTGACCTTAGAAATCATGTACAACAACAACACTAGCTACAGTATATATTACGTAAACGATGAATTTTTGTAGAAGCAAACTACATGTACACGGATTGTACTACAGGAATACGAAATTATCACAGAAAAAGTAAGATTTATCGATTTGATTCCTCTAAAACATCTACAATAACCTCAGACCCGTTGGTCACAATACATTACATATGAAATGAAAGACATGTATACTGCTTGTAATGATGTTGCCGCTGCTGCTGCAGTTCATGCCACTGCTGCTGTTGGTGATGCAGCTGATGGCACTGCTGTTGCTGTTGCTGCTGCAGCTGCAGCCTCTGTTATTGTTGCAGTTGCTGCTGGTGGTGCAGCTGCAACCACTGTTGTTGATGGCACTGCTGTTGCTGTTGCCTCTCAGCTTCATCAGTTACTTGCTGGCTATATGCTGAAACAATAAGACATGTTTTCAACACAAAATTCTTATTGAAAAAAATAAATTCGTTATCGATTTTGATGTCTTTCTAAATCATCTACGGACTCGCTGGTCACACCAGTAGTGGAAACATGGTATACATGTTTACAATGCTGCCAATGCTGCTGCTGCTGAGGGATCAGTTGGTGCTACTGTGTCTGTTGTTGCACGACAGGTTTCATATAATCCACACTTTGGTGTTGATGGATAAGTGCTGAAACAATAAGAAGAAGAAATGTATTCAGTACTATGAAATTCTTAGTGGCAGAGGAAATTTACAGTTACCGATTCGAATCTATACTTGCCAGGTAATTCTCCATCATGCTCTAACAGTCTCTGCCATTTGCCGCCACTGGCACTATCGACGGTGCTTGATCCTGCTGCTGAACGTTCATTTAGTTTTTTGTGCCTTAACTGGTGACACGCACACAGCGAAGGAGCAAGAGTGAGAACTGGTCGATCGACCTCACACTATGGTGGTTGACGAAAGAATGAGGACTACTGGTGGTAGAATGGTCTTTATATACCCTGTGCCCCATCAACCCACCACTTCCGTCAGGGGACCAATAGAAACGCATCATTCTACGCCACCGACAACTGAATGCTTGCGTGAGTGCGCTGGACAGGTCAGTACCAGTCTGGCCACGCTGGACAAGTTAGTGCCAATCTGTGAGCACTACCTGTGTCCAGCTGGTTCTAAAATTTTTTCCTATTCGACAAAACCGAACATAAGATTTCGCGATAATTTTACGTTCAGCTTTCTATGTATCTAGGGTTACCACAATTTATATCTGACTAAACGGGGCACTTTCCTCAAATTGACTAAAAATGGACGTAATTTGAGAAGGATAAATCGGTCAAAGCGGGCTACTCCTCTAAAGCTTCCAGTAGTGAAAGGTTGGAGCAAATGCTGCAGATACGTATTTGTTAGCCGGTGTCGGGGCTAACAATTATTTTACAATACTACGGCAAGAAAGGAAGATTTAATTGATTGTTTGTGTTAATAATGATCACCCTCCTTTACCTCCTCTGCATTACTGCAGATGACGTGTCACTGAGCACATTTGTTCTGTGCATGCAATACACGTGAGGCGCCTAGTTGTGTCCACTGCACTGTGTGGAATACGAAGGTTCTGTTATGGTTCACTAACTCAGCGCAGAAAACAGCACGCAGGTCGTAGGTTCTGTATCTTGAGGCTGAAACTGACTTTTAGCGATGTTCTGTTCTGAAATAATGTATCACTTCTTTGGGATGCCACTCGTATATTTTAATACAGCCACACGAGAAGACTACATGATCTTAATACAACACCTTCTGATACAGCAAAGTACTTGATCAAACACAATGTTTACGAAAATGTATCTTTACACTATTTGTGGCACGTGTCTGTGCCTCATGACTACCAGAGTGAATCTTTTAATACTGAATACTGGCAAACACATCCTGCGACAGACAACATGTCTGTTCTTCTCGACTGCCTAATCCAGAGTGACGAACAGCCCGAAACACTTCGTGCGCCATACCAGAAAAGGCGTGACCCGAACGTTTCCGAAGTGTTTCGTCTGCAATTTCGTCAGTCTTTTGTTTTTGATTTAAATTGTTTTTAATAATTCTAAAATGACTGATTGATATTCAGCTGTTGAGAGATACTTATATTAAAAAGTGAAGTCATTCCAATGAGTGGTTTAACTGACAATAATATCTATACTTTAACGTTTTGGCGCCCTTGCTCCGAACACAGCAGCCAATCGCAAAGCAGTAGCATTATGCAGGCGGACTGGAATGGTACCGAATCTAACATCTGCCACAAGTACCTCACACCCCATATCGTCATCTATATACTTGTTGCATCTCCATTGCTCTGGCAACAGCTTCTTGGAGGGTAATATGATGGCTAAGCCAGAAATATTACAATTGCTGTTGATTTTGTTGTCCCCAACGTCACGGTTTTTATGGCTTTGGAAACATTAAACAGTTTGTGTCTTAGCGTGAAAGTATAGTTCACCAATTTGTAACACATGATGGTTTTTAACGGTATGACGACAGATTTGCTAATTTCACTGATGTTACTAATTGCCTCTGTCTGAATGAATTCGAAACAAAGTATCTGTCCAATTCTTTAAGTGCTTTACGTCAGCTAAATGATACTTAGTATCTGCTATTCCCCCACCCGCATTGTGCTTCATAGTCACGCCTCCCTCGTTTTATGAAAAAATTACCCGCTACACGACTCAGAAAACAGAGAATGACGCTGTTTTAAAGCTTAAACTAAAGTGACATAAGGGACGCTGATGGCGGCCAATCAGTGTGGCACCGCACATTCGAGTCGCAGTGGTTAAAGCGTGGCTCATACTTTGACATACGTCAGGTGGCAAGTAAAATATACATCATGTTGTGACTTGGCAAGACAGCCAAGCCACTAGGAGGTGAAGCCGAAAGGCACGCGTTTAAGCTCACGCAGGCTGGCGTGAGGTCTGGAACAGTTAAAGGATTTGAGTGTAGCAAATAAAGTACGTAGCTGTTGAAATACTTAACTTTAATCCATAATTGGTGAACATCGGTCTGACGGTACATGAATCACAAGATAAATAGCAAATGATAATGGCGCCTTGCTAGGTCGTAGCAAATGACGTAGCTGAAGGCTATGCTAACTATCGTCTCGGCAAATGAGAGCGTAATTTGTCAGTGAACCATCGCTAGCAAAGTCGGCTGTACAACTGGGGCGAGTACTAGGAAGTCTCTCTAGACCTGCCGTGTGGCGGCGCTCGGTCTGCAATCACTGACAGTGGCGACAAGCGGGTCCGACGTATACTAACGGACCGCGGCCGATCTAAAGGCTACCACCTAGCAAGTGTGGTGTCTGGCGGTGACACCACACATCACATAGTAATCGTACAAGTTGTGTAGGGGACATGTAATAATCAAAAGCGTTTCACTTGGCGACGACTCATTATCAGTTTCTAATAAATATCCAAGAGCATACTACACACATTTCTCGATTTCACCAGCTCAAACACGCTGTAAGCAGTAACATTCTCTTTTCCATTGATTCCGTAGTTCACAAGGTTAATTGTCGTAACATATTAAGGAAGTAAGAGCTAAGGAATATATTTTCTAACGTGTGGCTACAGCTCTGTTGAGCAAACGGAGTCGCGCAGTCACTATCCCCCACTAATAGCGATAACAAAAGCATGAACATACTTTGCACACGACACTCACTACCGCTTCTCAGAACTACGGCATTACCTCAGTCACAGCCATCCAAGACACACTTGAAGTTGAAAAACTGAATTACGTAGGAATCATAGTAATTATTTAGTTACATAAAGCTAGTCCGCTGAAAGAGACACACACTAGTCTATTGCACGCTTGTGATAAAGCATTGAGAAGGTAGAAGACGAGGTACTGCCAGAAGTATAGCTGTGAGGGGGAGGCGCTTAGCCGGCACGGTAGCTCAGCGTGCTCGGTCAGAGGGTTACGTACCCTCTGTAATAAAAAAAACTGTGTTAACCGATCAACAACGAACTTAATCGGATGTCTTACGACGTCCGGCCTGAGCAGATACAACGAACAAAATACCTCCTCAGCCGGCCGAAGTGGCCGTGCGGTTAAAGGCGCTGCAGTCTGGAACCGCAAGCCCGCTACGGTCGAATCCTGCCTCGGGCATGGATGTTTGTGATGTCCTTAGGTTAGTTAGGTTTAACTAGTCTAGGGGACTAATGACCTCAGCAGTTGATTCCCGTAGTGCCCAGAGCCAATTGAACCATTTGAATACCTCCTCATTAGTTATGTGATCTACCCATCTAATCTTCAGCATTCTTCTGTAGCACGACATTTCGAAACCTTCTATTCTCTTCTTGTCCAAACTAGTTATCGTCCATGTTTCACTTCCATAAATGGCTACACTCCATACAAATACTTTCAGAAAATACTTCCTGACACTTGAATCTATACTAGATGTTAACAAATTTCTCTTCTTCAGAAACGATTTCCTTGCCATTGCCAGTCTACATTTTATATCCTCTCTACTTCGACCATTATCAGTTATTTTACACCCTAAATAGCAAAACTCCTTTACTACTTTAAGTGTCTCATTTCCTAATCTAATTCCCTCAGGATCACCCGATTTAATTTGACTACATTCCATTATCCTCGTTTTGCTTTTGTTGATGTTCATCTTATATCCTCCTTTCAAGACTGTCCATTCCGTTCAACTGCTCTTCCAAGTCCTTTGCTGTCTCTGACAGAATTACAATGTCATCGGTGAACCTCAAAGTTTTTATTCTTCTCCATGGATTTTAATACCTACTGCGAATTTTTCTTTTGTTTCCTTTACTGCTTGTTCAATATACAGATTGAATAACATCGGGGAGCGGCTACAACCCTGTCTCACTCCTTTCCCAACCACTGCTTCCCTTTCATGCCCCTCGACTCTTATAACTGCCATCTGGTTTCTGTAAAAAATGTAAATAGCCTTTCGCTCCCTGTATTTTACCCCTCCCACCTTTAGAATTTGAAACAGAGTATTCCAGTTAACATTGTCAAAAGCTTTCTCTAAGTCTACATATGCTAGAAACGTAGGTTTGCCTTTTCTTAATCTTTCTTCTAAGATAAGTCGTAAGGTTAGTATTGCCTCACATTTCTACGGAATCCAAACTGATCTTCGCAGAGGTCCGCTTCTACCAGTTTTTCCATTCGTCTGTATAGAATTCGCGTTAGTATTTTGCAGCTGTGACTAATTAAACTGATAGTTCGGTAATTTTCACATCTGTCAACACCTGCTTTCTTTGGGATTGGAATTATTATATTCTTCTTGAAGTCTGAGGGTATTTCGCCTGTCTCATACATCTTGCTCACCAGATGGTAGAGTTTTGTCATGACTGGCTCTCCCAAGGCCATCAGTAGTTCTAATGGAATGTTGTCTACTCCCGGGGCCTTGTTTCGACTCAGGACTTTCAGTGCTCTGTCAAACTCTTCACGCAGTATCTTATCTCCCATTTCGTCTTTATCTACATCCTCTTCCATTTCCATAATATTGTCCTCAAGTACATAGCCCTTGTATAAACCCTCTATATACTCCTTCCACCTTTCTGCCTTCCCTTCTTTGCTTAGAACTGGGTTGCCATCTGAGCTCTTGATATTCATACAAGTGGTTCTCTTCTCTCCAACGGTCTCTTTAATTTTCCTG
Source organism: Schistocerca americana (assembly GCF_021461395.2). Classification (NCBI taxonomy): domain Eukaryota; kingdom Metazoa; phylum Arthropoda; class Insecta; order Orthoptera; family Acrididae; genus Schistocerca; species Schistocerca americana. The sequence goes on from NC_060119.1 coordinate 72,608,749, forward strand.
TAGGCAGTATCTATCTTACCCCTAGTGAGACAAGCCTCTACATCCTTACATTTGTCCTCTAGCCATCCCTGCTTAGCGATTTTGCACTTCCTGTCGATCTCATTTTTGAGACGTTTGTATTCCTTTTTGCCTGCTTCATTTACTGCATTTTTATATTTTCTCCTTTCATCAATTAAATTCGATATTTCTTCTGTTACACAACGATTTCTATTAGCCCTCGTCCTTTTACCTACTTGATCGTCTGCTGCCTTCACAACTTCATCCCTCAGAGCTACTCATTCTTCTTCTACTGTATTTCCTTCCCCCATTCCTGTCAATTGTTCCCTTATGCTCTCCCTGAAACTCTGTACAACCTCTGGTTCTTTCAGTTTATCCGGGTCTCATCTCCTTAAATTCCCACCTTTTTGCAGTTTCTTCAGTTTCAATCTGCAGTTCATAACCAATAGATTGTGGTCAGAATCCACATCTGCCCCTGGAAATGTCTTACAATTTAAAACCTGGTTCCTAAATCTCTGTCTTACCGTTATATAATTTATCTAATACCTTTTAGTATCTCCAGGAGTCTTCCAGGTATACAACCTTCTTTTATGATTCATGAACCAGGTGTTAGCTATGATTAAGTTATGCTCTGTGCAAAATACTACAAGGTGGCTTCCTCTTTCATTTCTTCCCCCCAATCCATATTCACCTACTATGTTTCCTTCTCTCCCTTTTCCTACTGACGAATTCCAGTCACCCATGACTATTAAATTTTCGTCTCCCATCACTACCTGAATAATTTCCTTTATCTCGTCATACATTTCATCTATTTCTTCATCATCTGCAGAGCTGGTTGGCATATAAACTTGTACTACTGTTGTAGGCATGGGCTTTGTGTCTATCTTGGCCACAATAATGCGTTCACTACGCTGTTTGTTGTAGCTAACCCGCACTCCTATTTTTTTATTCATTATTAAACCTACTCCTGCATTACCCCTATTTGATTTTGTATTTATAACCCCGTAATCACCTGACCAAAAGTCTTGTTCCTCCTGCCACCGAACTTCACTAATTCCCACTATATTTAACTTTAACCTATCCATTTCCCTTTTTAAATTTACTAACCTACCTGCCCGATTAAGGGATCTGAGATTCCACACTCCGATCCGTAGAACGCCAGTTTTCTATCTCCTGATAACGACGTCCTCTTGAGTAGTCCCCACCCGGAGATCCGAATGGGGGACTATTTTACCTCCGGAATATTTTACCCAAGAGGACGCCATCATCATTTAATCATACAATAAAGCTGCATGTCCTCGGGAAAAATTACGGCTGTAGTTTCCTTTTGCTTTCAGCCGTTCGCAGTACCAGCACAGCAAGGCCGTTTTGGTTAATGTTACAAGGCCAGATCAGTCAGTCATCGAGACTGTTGCCCCTGCAACTACTGAAAAGGCTGCTGCCCCTCTTCAGGAACCACATGTTTGTCTGGCCTCTCAACAGATACCCCTCCGTTGTGGTTGCACCTACGGTACGGCCATCTGTATCGCTGAGGCACGCAAGCCTCCCCACCAACGGCAAGGTCCATGGTTCATGAGGGGGGGGGGGGGGGGGGGGGGGGTCAGTCCTTCATAACACTTCGAGAAGCGCTGATCGACGACTTTGTCAGATAATTTCCTAGGGATGATGAGAATCGAGACATATAGTGAGTGTAGGTATACCACAATTTTTTTGGCACTGTACGGATACAAAAGATAACTGCGCTGTTTGTGTAAAATGTCTATTTATTGCAGTGTAAAGTTACTAAATGGTTCAAATGGCTCTGAGCACTATGGGACTTACCTTCTGACATCATCAGTCCCCTAGAACTTAGAACTACTTAAACCTAACTAACCTAAGGACATCACACACATCCATGCCCGAGGCAGGATTCGAAGCTGCGACCGTAGCGGTCGCGTGGTTCCTGACTGTAGCGCCTAGAACCGCATGGCCCCCCCGGCCGGCCAGTGTAGAGTTATTGTTGCTTATGTTGTGGCATTACCAGAGAAGATGAGGGTGTGTCCTATCATGAGGGACGTAAAGATTCAGGACATCGATAACTGCGAAGGTACGAGAGAGACTTTTACGTGGAAAATTATGTGAGCTATAGATACCGAGATTCGTTCCAGAACCACAGCCGTCTTTGTTTAAGTGGGTATGTCTGATCTTAAACTGCTGAATGACAGAGAAGAGGGAAATTGAACATTATTTGACTCAGAAACTGCCGAGTAAAACTGAACGCACTGAGCCTACTCTCTCTCTACTTTTACTTATCATGTCGACACTGACCCACAATATTCTAGCGCAACGCAATCTGACTCCTCAAAAAAATAACAACCTGACTTCAAATAATTAATTCAGAATAATGGCCCTGACTAAAAAGAAATCTTAACAATAACCTATACATTTCATTATGCACTTACCTCACAAATGTCTTCATTACACGAACCATTGCAATAGAATATTTCTTACCTTAATAGTGTGACATCCAGTTCAAACACCATATAAATCGTTATTGACATCCAGTACAAAGACGTATAATCATGAATTATTTTCAATCTCGAAGACGGATACTTCCAGATCGTTAGCCTGGCTGTTCACCTCCAACTGCTCAACAGTACCTCCATTACTGCAGGCGACTAACTTCCAACTGCCCATCACTACTGGCGATTAGCTTCCATCAACGAGACCCACCAGCCACAGAGTCTCTTATAAATAAAGTGCTGTCAGAGATCCAATGCGAAGCGCTGTCAACGCAGAAGGATCCGACTTACAACATTATCTGTACATCGATCGGTGTCAGACTACAGCAGCAATCGTAATATTTAATTGTAGTTAGGGTGGTAAATATGTTCCTGGCTTCCAATATTCTTATGAGTTTAGCATGTATTTGATGATCTGTAGGCAACTTTTGCAGGGTTTAGCTGTCAGTACAATGTAGCGAGCAGTGCAACATAATTTTCCCATTGAAAGTCTCGTCTGCAGAAGAAAAGGGGGGATGGTGCTCCCACGCCGGCAGCAGCAGCAGTTTGACCCGTGCACCCTGTCCTATTTTGAAGCATTGCAACATCTCTTTCACTCTTGGCACTGGATCCTATGCGAAATCATACCAGCAACGGTACCTAAGTGAACACGTATTTCGACAGGATTTTCTCAGGCATCGAGTATGAAAGCTGTGTTCCACTTGCGGATCACGCGAGGAAGAAACGATTGTCTCAGTACGAGCTCTAATTTCTCTTATCTCTGAATGGTGATCATTGTGTGATACGAAAGTTGGTGGTAATAATTATTATAATATATGCTCTAAATTCTCGGCGAAAATAATATTTTGGAATTTAGTGAGCAGCCCCTTCTTTTAACCCATTGTCTCTCTGCAAGTGTGTTCCACTTCAAACTTCCAATCAGACTTGTAACACGTTCGTGACAGCTAAATAAACCAGTCTTGAATCTTGCCATTCTTCTTTGGACCTTCTCACTCTCCTGAATCAGATCTAAGTGGCAAGAGCCTCAAACAGAAGAACAATACTCTGAGGCCAATAGGATGTCACGAATTAAAAAAAAAAGTACCCAATTCATCTGAAGAAAATCGATTTCATTGTTTTGCATAATTTTTTTGTGTCAATGTGGTGTTAGTGGTACAATAGTTAAGGGTGTGTGTGTGTGTGTGTGTGTGAGTGGGTGACATGGAGCAGAACAGCAGTTTGAGGCAGAATACTAATTTGAATATAGTTTATGTAAAACATAGTACAATAGTTTAAGGGGTTAGGTGACAGAGACGAATACGCGAGAAATTTTGTTCAGCAGCATGTGAAATTCGAAAAGTGTACCAGAAAATGGTGGGAGGACATAATTGATTACTTAATTAGGTATCATAGGTAGTGCAATAGTTTAAGGGAATGAGGGGGACATGGAAAACCACTCAACAGAACAATAGATTAAGTGCCCAAACATTTGGTTAAGACACCCAGAGTACAGGGCCGAACATTAGGTTATGAAACATGTTTGCCCACGTAATTGCTCCGACTCATTTCTCTACTGCTACACGGTCATTCTCAGCCATTGACCTATCTTTCTTCTCTCCAACCCCCATCGACTCTGTTCACTGGAAGGTCATTGACGACATTCATTTCAGCGATCACTTCCCAATCTGCATTCATCTCCTGGATGGTGTACTGCTGGAGCAGCGGCCACCACCGTGGATGATTGGCAGGGTTAACTGGCCACTGTTCACTCGGTTGGCTGTCTTTGACCGCCACAATAGCGTACAGGAATGGGTGGATCACATCACGCTTGTGATCCATGTTGCTGCTGACCTGTCCATACCACAGTCTTCTGGCACTCTTAAGCGGCGCCTTGTGCCTTGGTGGACAGAAGAGTGCCATTCAGCCATTCTTCGCCGATTTAAATGCCGTCCAACAGCGGTCAGTCTTAACGCCTTTCGAATCGCGAGAGCCAGGGCACGCCGTGTCATTAAAGAGCGCAAGAAAAGGTCATGGCAGGAGTTCCTGGACTCCATCAACCGTTCCACTTGTTCCACAAAAGTATGGGAAGCCATCCGGAGGATTTCCGGTAAACGCAGCCGTCTACCAATCGCTGCAGTCCTGAACCAGGGATGCGTCCAAACGACAGCCAGAGCCATTGCTCCGATGCTGGCAGAGCATTTTGCACAAAGTACTGCCACTGCAACGCAGGATCCAGCGTTTCGTCGCTACCGTGCGGCTGTCGAAAGAGTGAACTTGGACTTTCGGTCGAACAGTTCTGAGGCCTACAACTCCCCTTTCTCCTTGTGGGAACTTGAATCGGCTTTTACTGGGACTTCTGACACTGCACCAGGTTACGACCGCATCCGGTACTCCGTGCTTCGACATCTGCCAGTGGCGTCAAAGGAAATCCTCCTCGAATGTTTTAATCTCATATGGCAGGCAGGAGCGTTCCCCACCTCGTGGAGGGAGGCAATTCTCATCGCTCTCCTCAAACCAGGAAAAGACCGCACATGTCCCGGTAGTTATCGTAGTATCGCCTTGACAAGCTGTGTCGGAAAGACCCTGGAACGGATGGTTAACCGTCGTGTGGTCTGGCTGCTAGAGACCAGACAGCTCCTTAGCCGCTTTCAGTGTGGATTCCGAAAAATTTCGGTCCACGGTCGACAACCTGACCCTCCTCGAGGCGGCTATTCAGCAGGCTTTCTTCCGTCAGCATCACTGTATCGGTATCTTCTTTGATATCAGTAAGGCATATGATACTACTTGGAGACACTGTATTCTTGCACAGCTGCATCAATGGGCTTCGTGGCCGCCTCCCCATTTTCATTCGGTCTTTCCTGTCTCAGAGGTTTTTTCGGACCCGCGTTGGTAACACACTGTCTGATCGCTTTGAGCAAGAGAACGGTGTCCCCCAGGGCAGTGTTTTAAGCGTTACCCTCTTTGCCATAGCCATCAACAGTATAAGGTCTACAGTGAGGAGTCCAGTACAGTGCTCCTTGTTTGTGGACGACTTTGCTGTTTTCTGTTCCTCCTCCAGTGTTGCAACCGCGAGCCGTCAATTGCAGCTAACAGTGCGGCGGTTAGAGGAGTGGGCTGCAAAGACGGGTTTTCGGTTATCTGCCGATAAGTGTGTTTGTGTTCATTTTAATCGTTCTCGTCGTCTTTTTACTTTGCCTGCCTTGCATATGGGGGGATACTGTCCTACATTTTAGAGACACAGTGCGGTATCTGGGCCTCATTTTTGACTCCAGGTTGTCATGGCTGCCACACCTATGTGACTTGAAAGCCAGAATGCTGAAGGCACTGAACATCCTCAAGTGCCTCAGCCACAGGTCTTGGGGAGCGGACAGGGCGCGTCTCCTTCAGTTTTATCGAGCTTTTGTGCGTTCACGGCTGGACTATGGGTGCACAGTATATGGGTCAGCGAGGCCGTCTTATTTGTGGATCCTTGACGCTGTCCGCCATGCTGGGATTCGACTGGCCACGGGTGCTTATCGGACCAGTCCCGCACCCAGCCTCTGTGCTGAGGCTGGCGAACCACCACTTACCATCCGTCGGCAGCTCCTGCTGGTGCGCCAGGCTTGTAAGTTTCTTGCAGCTCCCAGCTCGCCTGCTTAACATCTTGTTGCCCATTCACCTCTGGACCACCTTTTTTTTCCGCCGCCCCCGGGCTACGTTGCCGTTTGGGATCCGTGTGCAACGTGTGCTAGAGCTGCTCGGTGTGGAGTCTGTACAACCCCAAATCCTGGGTTTTAACCGCCTGCCACCCTGGTTGCTGAAGAGGCCCGGAGTGATTTTAGATTTATTGCAGTACAAGATAGATTGCACTCCTGCCACCGTTTTTAATGCAGCATTTTCTGTCATTTTATCTGAGCACGACGACTATGTAGCTGTTTTTACGGATGGGTCGAAACAAGGGGGTTCCGTTGGTTGCTCAGTTGTTTTTCCGGATTGTGTCCTCCACGTCCGACTGCCTCAGACTTTTACTGTCTTTGATGCAGAAATGTCTGCGATCTTGTGGGCACTGGAGCAGATGAGACATTCTTCCTCTCCTAAATTTCTAGTCTGTTCCGATTCACTCAGTGCCCTTCACTCATTGCACCGTTTGTATCCGGCAGATAAAATAGTCCAGACCATCCAGGATGCCCTCCTCCGACTACAACGACTCGGAAGGGTTGTAGCTTTCTACTGGGTTCCGGGGCATGTCGGCATTGCTCGGAATGAAAGGGCAGATCTCGCAGCCAAGGAGGCGTGTCTCGCCCCACAAGTATCTCAGTGTGCTATCCCCCTGCACGCACTCACCTCGCTGTTGAGCTCACGAGTCATACGTCGGTGGGAGGATGAGTGGCTGGAAGTGACTGACAATAAGCTCCGTATAGTCAAGCCCACAACGCGCGTGTGGTGTACTTCCTTTCAGCCCCATCGACGGGACGAGGTTCTCCTCACACGGCTTCGCATAGGCCACAGCCCTATGACGCATGTCTTCCTGCTTCGGCGGGAGGACCCTCCAATGCGTGGTGCTTGTGGCGTCCAGGTCACTGTGCGCCACGTTTTATTGGATTGCGTTTTATTTTCTGACCAGCGGGTCGCGGCTGACTTGCCACCGGACCTGCCATCTCTTTTAGGCAACACTCGGACGAATGTGGTTAAAGTTTTAAAGTTCTGTGCCATGTCAAATGTTTTTACAAAGATTTTAGGGAGAGGATTTTAATTTGCTCACTGTGTGACAAGCTCGCCGATATTTTATGTAAGTGGCCAGCCAATGACAATTTTGTATGGCATTCTTGTTGCCATGTTTTCCCTTTCTCTCGGTTTTACTAACTTATGTAGTATTTTCCTTCTTTTCCTGCTTTCTTTGAGTGTGTTTTTCAGTTTTATTATGTCTGTCCACATTCGTTCCTTTTAATGTGTGTCAGGGCGCTGATGACCCCGATGTTGAGCGCCCAAAAGCCCCAACACACACACACACACACACACACACACACACACACACACACACACACGTAATTGCTTCTTGCAAGGACTAGCTGTTTTCCAAACAGCAGAGAATGATAAGCAAGAGAAATCCAAGCTGCACAAACCGAATTTTTTTCAAATAAACAGTATACCATCTCCATATGTTCCACACATTGTGAAAATTGTTTATACAGTATTCTGTACACAGCAATCGATTTCCCTACACATGATCTATCAACTGAGTCTTCTTCCCACCGTTTTGTTCTGAGGAGAGGGTGGGAGGGGAGGGGGTTTACCAGAGTGGGAGGGAGGAGAGGATGATTAATTGATCAGCATAATTATGTAGTCAGTCATACTGATGGTAGTGACAGGGGATATTCCAATAACTCAGACCTGAAAGTGTACCTGTAGCAGTGAGGGGGAGGTTAAGTGCCAGTCAATCAAAAGGAAGGATCCTTTTAGCAGAACAATACATTAAGTACCTGTCAATCAAAGGACAACAACAGGTTTGCCCCTAAGTGCATACTCGCCTCAGAAGTAGGCAACCTGCACTAAAAAAATGCACCAGCGCCCCCTTGCTCTCCTACTGTAGAGGAGAGTTTGATATTTAACCTTCTTCATGTGCAGTCAAACGTTGACGATATGTGCTGACTCCAACTTCCAGTCAGTACAGAACTTTTCGTCACGTTATTTATAGCTCATATATGTGCACATATCGCTACTGGCGAAAGAAACTCACAGGAAAACTTGTCACTAGGAAACTACAGCGATAGGTTTCAAGTTTGACTGTTGATACAACAAATATTTTCAGACTTTTGGCTTGAATTTCGGACATCTCGCAACTGGAAAGTTAAGTCGATATCTGGTTTTAGAATGTGCTAGCTTTTTTTTTTCAGTCATCAGTTTACTGACTGGTTTGATGCGGCCCGCCACGAATTCCGTTCCTGTGCTAACCCCTTCATCTCAGAGTAGCACTTGCAACCTACGTCCTCAATTATTTGCTTGACGTATTCCAATCTCTGTCTTCCTCTACAGTTTTTGCCCTCTACAGCTCCCTCTAGTACCATGGAAGTCATTACCTCATGTCTTAGCAGATGTCCTATCATCCTGTCCCTTCTCCTTATCAGTGTTTTCCACATATTCCTTTCCTCTCCGATTCTGCGTAGAACCTCCTCATTCCTTACCATATCAGTCTACCTAATTTTCAACATTCGTCTATAGCACCACATCTCAAATGCTTCGATTCCCTTCCGTTCCGGTTTTCCCACAGTCCATGTTTCACTACCATACAATGCTGTACTCCAGACGTACATCCTCACAAATTTCTTCCTCAAATTAAGGCCGGTATTTGATATTAGTAGACTTCTCTTGGCCAGAAATGCCTTTTTTGCCATAGCGAGTCTGCTTTTGATGTCCACCTTCCTCCGTCCGTCATTGGTTATTTTAGTGCCTAGGTAGCAGAATTCCTTAACTTCATTGACTTCGTGACCATCAATCCTGATGTTAAGTTTCTCGCTGTTCTCATTCCTACTACTTCTCATTACCTTCGTCTTTCTCCGATTTACTCTCAAACCATACTGTGTACTCATTAGACTGTTCATTCCGTACAGCAGATCATTTAATTCTTCTTCACTTTCACTCAGGATAGCAATGTCATCAGCGAATCGTATCATTGATATCCTTTCACCTTGTATTTTAATTCCACTCCTGGACCTTTCTTTTATTTCCATCATCGCTTCCTCGATGTACAGATTGAAGAGTAGGGGCGAAAGGCTACAGCCTTGTCTTACACCCTACTTAATACGAGCACTTCGTTCTTGATCGTCCACTCTTATTATTCACTCTTGGTTGTTGTACATATTGTATAAGACCCGTCTCTCCCTATAGCTTACCCTTACTTTTTTCAGAATCTCGAACAGCTTGCACCATTTTATATTGTCGAACGCTTTTTCCAGGTCGACAAATCCTATGAAAGTGTCTTGATTTTTCTTTAGCCTTGCTTCCATTATTAGCCGTAACGTCAGAATTGCCTCTCTCGTCCCTTTACTTTTCCTAAAGCCAAACTGATCGTCACCTAGCGCGTTCTCAAGTTTCTTTTCCATTCTTCTGTATATTATGCTTGTAAGCAGCTTCGATGCATGAGCTGTTAAGATGATTGTGCGATAATTCTCGCTCTTGTCAGCTATTGCCGTCTTCGCAATTGTGTGGATGATGCTTTTCCGAAAGTCAGATGGTATGTCGCCAGACTCATATATTCTACACACCAACGTGAATAGTCGTTTTGTTGCCACTACCCCCAGTGATTTTAGAAATTCTGATGGAATGTTATCTATCCCTTCTGCCTTATTTGACCGTAAGTCCTCCAAAGCTCTTTTAAATTCCGATTCTAATACTGGATCCCCTATCTCTTCTAAATCGTCTCCTGTTTCTTCTTCTATCACACCAGACAAATCTTCACCCTCACAGAGGCTTTCAATGTATTCTTTCCACATATCTGCTCTCTCCTCTGCATTTAACAGTGGAATTCCCGTAGCACTCTTAATGTTACCACCGTTGCTTTTAATGTCACCAAAGGTTGTTTTGACTTTCCTGTATGCTGAGTCTGTCCTCCCGAGAATCATATCTTTTTCGATGTCTTCACATTTTTCCTGCTGCCATTTCGTCTTAGCTTCCCTGCACTTCCTATTTATTTCATTCCTCAGCGACTTGTATTTCTGTATTCCTGATATTGCCGGAACATGTTTGTACTTCCTCCTTTCATCAATCAACTGAAGTATTTCTTCTGTTACCCATGGTTTCTTCGCAGCTACCTTCTTTGTACCTATGTTTTCCTTCCCAACTTCTGTGATGGCCCTTTTTAGAGATGTCCATTCCTCTTCAACTGTACTGCCTACTGCGCTATTCCTTATTGCTGTATCTATAGCGTTAGAGAACTTCAAACGTATCTCGGCATTCCTTAGTACTTCCGTATCCCACTTCTTTGCGTATTGATTCTTCCTGACTAATGTCTTGAACTTCAGCCTACTCTTCATCACTACTCTATCGTGATCTGAGTCTATATCTGCTCCTGGGTACGCCTTACAATCCAGTATCTGATTTCGGAATCTCTGTCTGACCATGATGTAATCTAATTGAAATCTTCCCGTATCTCCCGGGCTTTTCCAAGTATACCTCCTCCTCTTGTGATTCTTGAACAGGGTATTCGCTATTACTAGCTGAAACTTGTTACAGCTTAACGATCCGATTAGGTGCTGGGTTCGAATCTCCGACCAACATAAATTCTTAACACGATGTCATTTCAGTTTGAACATCCCCAAAACAGACTTAACCTGTTTTGTGGTTAGTTAGCAGAACACGTAGACTCCTGATAAGAGTTTCGCACCAGTATTAAAAATTTCCGTTCCTTAGTTTAATTCATAATCTTGCCACTCGATATGGGTCACAAATAAGATATTGTATGTATTCTCGCGCCTAGTCAGTAATAACGAAGAAGTCTCGTCAGGCACGACAACGTAACGTCCTTAGCATAGGTTAAGGTGCTAGGTGTGGATCGTATGCAGACAAAACATGGAGGCATGTAATTCAAAAATCCAACATGTAATCATGAATGCTATAGATGTTTAACATCACTCTGTGCTTTGTAACAAGGGCAGTAGACGAGTATCGACCTGCACATAGATCCACGTGTCATCACGCATATGGAGCCGTTACTAGGCCTACGCTGTTGATGTTGTAGTTTCCGTTCATTAGAAAGCTTACGAAAAATGTAACTGATAAGGAACGACGGAATGGAAAATCTTTTAGAGAACAAGAATGCTTTGGAAGCCCAGATGTTTTTGCAAAATCTCATATTCACGAAAGTCCAGTTTTGGCTACGGTCTACGAAATGATCTATGGGGTACAGTGAATGCAGTTGGAGGTCTCATATATCAGTCACAATGGCAACATTTTTCAAGTGTCATCTGTTGTATTAAATTTGAGTTTAAAGGGCGTTAAGAACTATGTCGCCTTCATTGTTCAGATATTTGTTATGTCGTGGTATTACTGTACGTCTTGATTGACAGCCATACACAGGAGTTTTCCCTATATAATCACCATTTTGTGTAGCAAAACTGTATCGAAAAGACATTGGTGGATCTACAAGAGAGGTACGATATTTGCGTGGGAATGGAGCGGAACGCAAAGCAAATCGTTCGGATAATTTTGGGCATTGTAGTACCTCCTAGACATCACGTGGTCCACAGTATTAAATCATTTTGCGATACGTGTCACTCAGACAACAATCCTTTTTCGTCTACATAATGCTAATAAGAACATCTACACCGCCCATCCAAAGAGTTACGAGACAATTTACTCGTGGCTTACTAGCGATGTCAGTCCATAAACTATGGTTGCAACTCGAACTCATAAGTGTAAACAACAGAGGTACTTTTGCGCTGGCAGTTGTGTGGAGGCAGTTTTAAGTAGAAGACATGCGACCGCAGTGTGCCAATGTCGTTGTGTTACAAAATCCATGGAGAAACATCTCTAAATAACGTATTCTGGACATTCTACAGAACGTTTTGAAGAAGAGGAAATTCTTTATCCCTCGCTACTTGACTGCGGAAGAAAAACAACACGTGGACGCCGGCCGTGATTTGATTTAAACGCAAAACGTGTACAGTTCTTTGCTGGAAAAACCTACACCAGTTATGAGACGTGGTGTTATCAATAATAACCTACCACAAAACGATGAAGTGTAGAAGTTTCCGTGAAAGGCTGAATCGTACAAAAGTACCGTCATTTGACCATCGGGCAGATTACGGTATGGACGACATAGTATAAGTAATAAGCAACTCTGCGGTACAGAAACAAATGAAAGATTTGAAAGTTACTAAATCACCAGATCTGGATGGAATCCCAGTTCGGTTTTACAAAGAGTACTGTACGACGTTAGCCCATTACCTAGCCTGCATTTATTGTTTATCGCTCGCCCAGCACAGAGTCCCAAGCAACTGGAAAAAAGCACAGGTCACTCCATTATATAAGAAGGGCAGAAGCAGGGAGCCACCAAATTACAGACCAATATCGCTAACTTCGGTTTGCTGCTGAGTTCTTGAACGTATTCTCGGTTCGAATATAACGTACTTCCTTAGCGCTGAGAAACTTGAGTTAATGAATTAACATGATTTTAGAAAGCATCGCTCAATTTAAACTCAGCTTGCTCCTTCGTCGCATGATGTTCTATGAAATATGGCTGAATAGTAACCGACAGATGCAATATTTCTAGATTGCACGTAGGCATATGACACGGTTCCCCATTGCAAGCTGTTAACGAAGGCACGAGCATATGGAATAAGTTCTCAGGTGTGTGAGACTATGATACTTTTGTTTATGGTCCATTTATATTTTTATAATTTTTTTGCATTAAAATTTTCGCATATTGGTACTATATTTTCTGTACATGTGAAGTAAAGTGTGCTATACTGGAGTTTGAAATTCTTTCCATTGTATGTGAGTAATGTATGTAAAATATTATGTAAATTGTTCATTACGTTAAATAATTTTCTGATGACATTTTGTGCTTAGAAATACTTGTGTATAAATTTTTCCTGTTGATGAAAATTCGAAAATTTAAGAAATGGTCACGGTTAGGAACAATGTAAGAAATGAGTGTTAAGTAAAGGCCATCGTGCTTTTGTTTGTAACGAAAGTGGCTCTGGGGAGTGGATAAGGTGGCAAGGACGAATTGGCGCACTACCTAGAGCAAGCGCGGGAAGTAAGTCACCCAGTCTGTATGTAGCAGTGATTCAGGCAACACCTTAGAGCAGCAGGAGAAGCTTTTTCTGAAAATTTGCACGAAATTGCCTCGGATGAAGACTGCAAACAGTTTAAGGCATACGTGCGAGTTGATGGGCTACTGAATGTAACACTGAACGACGCCGAGAAGAGAAATTGGGATCATATAGCAAGAGACTTGCAGGCCGTATTGTGGGTAGTGTAGCCATCATAATTGTTCGCCACACCCAACCCTACAACCACCATATATGATTATTTGTATTTTTACTTTTGTATAGCGTGAACCATTAATTTAAACTGTGTGGTAATAATCGTTCTTGAACTTTAAAGAAACTGTTATTTCATCCTAATCATACACTTATATATGGTTCCCTCCTGGTGTTTGATTAATCCGTGTATCCTGTTTTACAGAGTTAGAAAGTGTCAAGTTAATGTAAAGAAGCACCGTTTAAATTGGTTTTGTGTCTTTTTAACTACTGAAAAGTGCTATAGTAAAGGTTTGATTACGTAAAATTCAATCAGAATGTAGCCAACTTACTAGGATCTATTAAATGACAATACAGATTTAGTTCTAAGAGTAAGAGCTTCTGAATGTAAATTCCAATAACAAAGACGTTTTCTTGAACTGAAATGTTCAGTATAAAACGTGTGCCTTAGTAACTATGGATTTTCTTATTTAAATTCGTTGATTATGGAAAGCGCTTTACTAAAGGTGACACCCCCCCCCCCCCCCACCCCCTCACCGCGGTCAAATTTTTTAGCTTCTTTAAAGTTATCTACTAGGCTTTTTATCTTTTAACAACGTAATGTATAAGGATGTAGTCCAACATTGCTTAAGTGGAGTAATATTTATTTGAAGAACCAAATTAAACAGTAGCAAGAAAGTAAGCAAAATTCATGCTTCTGTTCTTCTAATACTTCACTGTTTCGTTGCCTCTATAGGCTGGCGACTATTAGTACTTTTTTTAAACCACAAAATGAACTTGGAACTGAGTTGCCGTAGCTTCAGTATATTTTTATTCATATTGTGTTTCTATCTAACCGCTAGGTAAGATCTTAGGAAACGAAGTGAGTAGTCTGATTTACTTATTAATTAGACACAACACACGTTCAAATCAGGTAAAAAGGGTATTGATTACCTTTTCCTCTCATAGTGTACAATACTCTGAAAGTAAACTAAATTGTAGTAAGAGGGTTATACGTGGCTTTTCCCGTGACAAGATTTTGTTCTGTTGGGGTACAGCATTCGCGCCAAGTAAATTCCAATAACAATTTTCTGTTATTCAGGTAAAAGCATACTAAATTAAATAGTAGTGGTAGGGTTGTAAGACTTCTTAAGTAATAGAACCCAGTATGTTGTCTTCGATGGCGAGTGTTGATGAGGGAAGATTATCGTAATGGGTGCCCCAGAGGGATGTGATTGGACCGCTGTTATTCTGTGTATACATATATGATTTGGCAGAAAGGGTGGGCTGCAATCTGTAATTGTTTGCTGGTGGTGGTGTAGTGTACGGTAAGGTGCCGAAGTTGAGTGACTGTAGGAAGATAAAAACTCATAGAGAAAATTTCTAGAATCATCTATCTCTAAATGTGGAAAAATGTAAATTAATGAGGATGAGTAGGAAGAACAAACCTGCACTGTTCCGATATAGCATTTGTAGTGTCCTGCTCGACACAGTGTAGACGTTTAAATATCTGGGCGTAGCGATGCAAAGTGATATGAAATCGAACGAATTTGTGGGCACTGTGGTAGGGAAGTCGAATGGTCGACTACCGTTTACTGGGAGAATTTTAGGATAGAGTGGTTTACCTGTATAGAAAACCGCATATAGGTCGCTGGTGGGCTGCTAGATTTTTTTACCGATAGGTTGGAACAACACGTAAGTGTTACAGAGATGATTCGGGAACTCAAATGGGAATCCCTGAGGGGAGGCGATATTATTTTCGAGAAACGCCATTCAGAAAGCTTAGACAATCGCCAATCGAAGACGACTGACGGACGATTCTATTCAGAAATTTTAGAGAATCTGCATTTGAAGATGACTGCCGAACGATTCTACTGCACCCAACCCACATTGCGTGTCAGGACGAAGGGAAATAAGATCTGACACGAAGGCATATAGACAGTCATTTCTCCACCGCTCTATTTGCGAGAGGAACGAGAAAGGAGATGACTTTTAATGGTACAGGGTACCCTCCGCAAAGCACTGTAATGTGGCTTGTGGAGTATCTTTGTAGATACAGAAGTAGATGCACTGTCAGTACTTCGACGACATTAAAGCAAGTGTGACGCAAGAAAACAACCCAAAGAAGTGCTTTTCTTACACTTTTGGTGCTTTGTATGCAAATGAGGGACGATTATGTAGAAGACCTGAAGCTTTAGAACCAGAGACTTAAATTATCACTTTATTTTATTAATCCACTCTAGAAACTTTCTGAACTAGCCACGTACGTCTAGAAACATTTTGTCCCTACTGTTCCTACTCTCCCCAGAGGCACGAGGTAGTCCGATTTTTCAAGAGTAATATTTTTAACCAAAGTTTTCTCGCTCCGAAAAAAGCAAACATGCTAACGGGTGGAATTAGGAAATGAAAATAATGTAATTAAGACTTGTGGTAAAAGAGGCATTCCCTATTTTGTGTTGTTGAGAAAATCACTTGAGATGCAGAGTATACGATAGTTCCATACACAGAGCAGCAGAATTTTGTGGCATGACCAGTGATGCTGGACATTTAATAGATATTTTAGATTTTATTAACGACCTGCAGTCACCAGCAGAAAGAGCTAACTTCGGTACAAGTGCTTTGCGGTGCTGGCAAAGCTTTCTCCCGAATACGTGGTAAATGGTTCGCACCTGTGATCGTACCGTCAGTAGAGGCAGCATTCGTTGTGGTACGGGTCATAGAAATTGGGTATTCCGACAGTGTAGCAAACATTGCCGGCTACAGGAATTGCAGCCTTATTTTCGGCACTGTTTCCCGGCAGTGTTTGCGGCAGTACATTTCTGGAACAGAAATATTTACAAGAGCCTCAGTATTGGGTGCGGAATGGACGAAAGCGAGCTACTGTAAGTGAATGTGACTTTTTGCGTTTCAATGCCACCAGGGAAAAGTCAGCAAGAGAAGGAGATACTGTAGTTAGTAGATGCGTTCTCTTCTAAGTACACGAGCTTCTCCCAGAACTTTAATTCGCCAAACAGTGCAGGATGTATACCTATTCCAGAATGCTGAAACGCTTTTCTTAAATACGTTGAAAAAACAGCGGTCCAAGAATTACTATGGCCGTTTTCAATATAGTTAACTATATACAAGTTTGCAATCTGACTGGCGGTCACTATTAGGGATTTCAGTTACGTTGATTCATGTAACTCTGATGTACCCGTTAAAGGGTGCGCTTCATGTCTTTCATAAATGCGATACAATTACAGTAATATCAACGTGAATAGTCAATATCTACGGAAACTGTAATGAAAAGAAAAGACAGTTGGAAAGCTGCTGCTCACAAATACGAAAATACACGTGATGAAATTTAGAAAATGTTTAGAATTCAAAACATATACGGAAAACAATTTTGAATCTCTACTACGACGGGAACAGAGAAAATTCGTTCTACAATGTGTTTCTTGTTCACATTGCTTTCTTTGTTTAATAGACCTGGCGGTATATCTATATATTACATACATGAAACACTCATGTAAATAATAAACAAATCGAGAGCCTAAACACACGCACAATCTTTCGTAATGAAGTAAAATGAAATTCTTTCAGATTAAGTGACACCCAATGTAGCTCACATCCTAACCTGTGCGTATCACTGAAGATACTTACCGTAAGGTGGGTGAGTAGGAATCTCACAATGGATAAATGCTGAACTGATTAGGAGTGGAGACTGTGTGCAGAAAGAACAAAGAGCGTCTTAAATCATCGAAAAAGTTATCGACTCTCAATACAGGCATTTACATTGCAACTTTATTGTGGAAGTTTTACTCTGTTCTAATCATGTACTTCATGGAGAGCTGCATCAAACCAGTCTCAGGACTGAAGACCACAACAACAACAACAACAACAATGATGTACTAGCTCCTGAAGTGTATGCTCATGAAAGTATAGATATTATACTGTTCCATATTTATTTCCAAATCATACTCCCTTCTTATGTACCAATAAACCCCACACCGTGATTCTTTAAGGAAACTATGGCGGAGATTTTCTCATGTGTAAGACCGATTCGAACGATATTTTCCCTCACTTCCTTTTTTATTGACTATAGTTGTAACGTCGATTCAAAATGTACTTTGTTGACTTTTGTTATAGAAACCATGAAATAGAACAATGTCTTTCCCTTCCTTCCTCAAAGTAATAGATGTATGTCACATATGTATAATGCACACATGTCTTCCTGCCCTCTCCTCTTGATTCATCTTCTCCTCTCTCCTCTCCATCCACCATCTCTGTGCCCCCTACATCCCCAATTCCTCCTAACTCCACTTTCTACCCACTTCCTCCTCCCTCTTTTCTCCAAATATGTTCTCGCTGTCAATCTTCTCTTTCACCCTCGGTCCATCTCGTCTTCCCCCGTCTCTTTCTCCATTTTATCCTCCCCCTCAGCCCGTCCTCTCTAACAACTCTTTCTGTCCATCTCCT
Source organism: Schistocerca americana (assembly GCF_021461395.2). Classification (NCBI taxonomy): domain Eukaryota; kingdom Metazoa; phylum Arthropoda; class Insecta; order Orthoptera; family Acrididae; genus Schistocerca; species Schistocerca americana. The sequence continues at coordinate 72,626,624 of NC_060119.1, forward strand.
CCTGCCCCTATGTCTGCCCATCTTCTCCTCACACATTCTCTTCCCATCTGTTCCTCTCAAGCTATTGACACTAATTTGGCTGAAATCGATCCAGGGGCCTGGGAGGAGATCCAGGGCATACACAGGTACACTATACATTATGTTGTTGTTGTGGTCTTCAGTCCTGAGACTGGTTTGATGCAGCTCTCCATGCTACTCTATCCTGTGCAAGCTTCTTCATCTCCCAGTACCTACTGCAGCCTACATCCTTCTGAATCTGCTTAGTGTATTCATCTCTTGGTCTCCCTCTACGATTTTTAGTCTCCAAGCTGCCATCCAGCACTAAATTGGTGATCCCTTGATGCCTCAGAACATGTCCTACCAACCGATCCCTTCTTCTAGTCAAGTTGTTCCACAAACTCCTCTTCTCCTCAATTCTATTCAATACCTCATCATTAGTTATGTGATCGACCCACCTAATCTTAAGCATTCTTCTGTAGCACCACATTTCGAAAGCTTCTATTCCCTTCTTGTCTAAATTATTTATCGTCCATGTTTCACTTCCATACATGGCAACACTCCATACAAATTCTTTCAGAAACGACTTCCTGATACTTAAATCTATACTCGATGTTATCAAATTTCTCTTCTTCAGAAAGGCTTTCCTTGCTATTGCCAGTCTACATTTTATATCCTCCCTACTTAAACCATCATCAGTTATGTTACTCCCCAAATAGCAAAACTCCTTTACTACTTTAAGTGTCTCATTTCCTAATCTAATTCTCTCAGCATCACCCGACTTAATTCGACTACATTCCATTATCCTCGTTTTGCTTTTGTTTATGTTCATCTTATATCCTCCCTTCAAGACACACATTATGCTTTATATGTAGAGAGATATAGAAGTACTGTCTGTAAATGTACACTTTTGTTGTAATTTGTGGAATGCTAATGTAACTTTCGTGTATTTGTGTAAATATAGTACTATGTCCAGTAGCAGAAAATTTATATTTGTGTGAAGAAAAATGAACGCGAAGACGAAGTAGGAGTCGGAAAGATGATCTGTGTCACGGAAGCACGTTGAGAGGGTATCTGTTTATGCATTGTGGGAATAAGATGTTCTTCAAGTCAAGGTTCGGACTGTAATGCTTCGAGCAGAGGGAGAAAGGCGAACGGTGATAAGGTGAAGTTAAACTGAAACACTTTTGGAAAATTATCAGACGCAAGGAAGAACGCTGTGTAAGTCCTAGCAATGCTGTCTTGGCGGAACGTTTGTTCATAATCTTGATTAAACTTCGGATATACGAAACACTAAGAGAGAGTGAAGACGGCTCAGTAAGCGAAGAAGCTGCTCAGTTGACTGAATAAGAAGCAGAGTTAATTTAAGGTGAATTTCCTATATCAAGAAATGACGAGAGCTAGGATCTAGAATCGCATGATGTCGGACGGCAGAGGCGGCGCTGTTTTGAGGAGCAGAGCAACGTAATGGAGTTTGGACTTGAATCCATGAAGCTGAAGTTGATCGAAGTGGGATGAGCTGAGAGTGGAGTTTAGTGGAGTTTATTATTCAACGACTTGTAGCGTTTATTCGAACTGTAGATTGTGGAGGACAGGTAGCGAACTTTCGAACTGTTTTAATCAGAGTATGCATGTGCAATACGGACTTACGTTATCATCAAACAGTTTCGATCAGTACAGATTTACGGTGTAAGGGCATAGTACGTTTGAGTGAAACTTCGAATAAATAGTGCACGGAGCTCGATCAAATAAATCAGTTGTGTGGATGCGTTGATAAAACATGCAGTGCGTGTTTTAGGCACAAACCACATCAACACCTTATTAATCCGTTTTCTATTAGAAGTTTATTGCATCATGTTACTGATTTGAATTTTGAAGTTTAATTTTAGAAAGAAATATTTTTACGTATTTTACGAAGTTAGAATCTTGAGTCAGTGCCATAATGTCAGCATCCTGTTCCACCGCCATCTTGGCAATAAGACATCTCCTGCCTCCTTCAATAATAACTGTATCAGGTAGGATGAGAGCACGTCTTTGGAACTGTGGTCCTCAAAATAACAACACAGAAAAGCATTCACGTCAATGCGCTGCTACGTAAACTCTGATGCATGACATACAAGAAACAACTATTTTCAGCAGCAACTAATTAACAAAAGTTATATTAGCTGACTTTTCAAAACTGTAGGAATAAATTCGTGTGGTCAGTACTTGGTATATATGCAACTGTGTACAGCAGTTACTTCTCTGATATTTATTTTCCATAAAGTTTCATTACATATTCAATTAGTTATGCTGAAGTTGTTTAGTAAAGTTTTACAAGTTTTAAAAGGTTTATAACAGATTAAACAGTTGTACCTTTCTTTTAAAGAATTCGAACAGTAACGTTGATGTTTCGTGGTTCTACTAAAATCTGATCACAGACACTCCAGGCAGTATCCAGCAGCCAACACTAACTAAATGATTTACTAAAATAATTTATATCATTTACTTCATCGTTCTGCATTTGTGTGCTGTTATGAGGTATGAATGTGTGTGTGAGTAGATATACTGGTTGTAATAGCAGGGGAAAACGAGAGACCGTGCAAAGGATCACTAAAGTTATTTATGAGTTCAGGTAGATATTAAGCAAACAGACTGAACTTGAATAAGAAAGAGTCCTGCGTGTGTGTGTGTGTGTGTGTGTGTATGCACGCGTCAGAGCCAGAGTAGAGACCATGTGGGATCGAATTATTCATTCACTGCAGCGAGTCAGGGTAGAGTTGACTGCTTTTTAAGCTTCGGTTTACCTTAATAAACTAGGGAAAGCTAGTTTTTAACGCATCTCAGTGTTTACAATGTAATTTCTCCTGAACTGCGTGACGTACAATGATATAATTTAGCAGATATTTTGAGTGACTTATTTGGCCACTGTCTACAAAATGTGTTGTGCATTGTGTTAGTAACAAAGAAGCAGGAAATTAAAACGTCGTGCTTAATGCTAAGGATTTACTGCTTGAATGGAGAAAATTTACTAAGGAATAAACTTTTTTCCTTTCAGTGTCTATTTTTTTTGGGGGGGAGGGGAGATGGGCTGCGAGAAAAGGTTTCGATAAGGCTTCAAATTATTTGTAAGGCACTTTGGAAGACCTTAAGTAGCTGCACTCCCAAACACTGGACGAAAATTGTCTGGGTAATTTGCGCGCATTGAGTTACTCTGCCTCAAGACACATGCACGATTTCGAACTTTAATACTTGACTTACAGAGTTTTTACTGTAATATTATAGCTGTTGATGAGTAGATTATGACAGCATTTCAAATTTTTAAATTCGCTCAATATTTACGTGAAATACTGTGAACGAAATGTTCGTTGCCTCTAAACGCCGTTAGGTAGGCTACCTGCAACTAGAATTTGTGTTATCCGTTCAGTGACATATAGTACATTACAAGTCAAAAACGTACATCTTTTGACCGTCAAAATTTTTCTTATTTTGCAAGGTATTTTTGAAAATTCCACTAGTTATCTCCGTGCCTATAAGGTCTGTTGAGAACTGCATTCCATCGGTTATAACTTTAGTTTAAAATCCCTTTTCTAATCCATCTACGTGTGTGTGAAGCCAGAAGTCACTATCAACTTTCTTTGACTTGTACTAATTTGTACATGCTTTGTTTAAAAACTGAACATAATGCATCAGTATCAGAATTCTTTAGCTGATAGTATTAGATTGGTGCATCATTTTTGTTTTGCTTGTGGGTATTCCGGTTGCCATGGGTTTGTTTATCGACTGTCAAATGGTTCAATTGGCTCTGAGAACTATGGAACTTAGCATCTGAGGTCATCAGCCCCTTGAACTTAGAACTACTTAAACCCTAACTAACCTATGGACATCACACATATCCATGCCCGAAGCAAGGTTCTAACCTGCGACCGTAGCAGTCGCGCGGTTCCAGACTGAAGCGCCTATAGCCGCTCGGCCTATCGACAGTCAGTATTATTTGTAGTTCACTGTTGCTACTTGAGTTCACATAATGTCATTTTGTGATTTGGAGATGCTGTGTACAGCTGTGGACTCTAGCAAGTGGAGTGCCAAGTGGAGAAATCGCAGCATTCGTGACGTATTCTTCTGTCCTAGTTCAGTAGAGGTGTGACAGTAGCGGAGGCAGCCAGACCCGTTTGAGCCGTGTTGGGATGATACAATTAGACGGAGCACGGCTAGAACAGGGTGTTATAGTTTTAAAGAGAGTCGTTTTAACATTAGTGACTCTCCAGGTTCAGCAAATTCTGAATTTGATGAAGATCGTTTAAACGCATTCATCCACAATGGTCGAGGTCAGTGTACTCCAGAACTGGCAAGTGTGATGTACCGTGGTCATTCCACCATCGTGCGACGTTTGCATGCAATGGCGAAGTTTTTAAAATCGGTACCGCAGGCCCTAAGCCAAAATCACAAAAATCTGTGGGTGGCTATATGCGCGTTTCTGCTTGCTCATCATGAACTGCTTCGTGAACAACACCTACCATTCCGATCACGTATCGTCACTGGTGACGGGAAGCGGTGTCTTTATAAAAAACATAGGGTAAGGAACGCAGTGTCGGAGCCAAAACAAAGCATCAACTGTCTGTACAAAGGCTTGTGCGTATCCACAAAAGATAATGCTATGCATCTGGTGGAACAGCAACCGTAATGTGTACATGGAATTGCTTCCCTGAGGTGTAACCATAACTGTTGACATTTACTGTCGACAGCTGAGACGTCTTGCAGACGCACTCCGAGACCAACGACCAAGAAGACTGCGTGACGTGATGCCACTCTGAGACAACGTCCACCCACGGTCTGCTACACCGACAAATAACACGATACAGGAGCTGGTTTGGTAACTCATTCCACACACACCTTGTTCACCCGATCATTCGCCCTCAGTTTTTACCTTTTGCACTCTCTATCGGGCACCGTTCAAGGAACTTCCTTCCCGGACCAAAATGCACTACGAACATGTCTCGACTAGTCCCTCGCCTCAAACCCAAGCGTCACGGAATCGGAAAGCTGCTCCAGCGGTGGCAGTGGGTAGCAAATACTGAATGAGAATATATTATCGATGACTGAAATCTCTGTTATAGATATGTTTTGTATTTATTAACCTTATGGAAAACGCTATGCACTTATGAACCAGTCTAACAGTTCTCATCAATATATATACTTCGGTGTACTTGTTCCGCTAGAGCAGGGGTAGTCAACCTTTTTTACCTACCACCTACTTATGTATATCTGTTAGTAGTAATATTTTGTAGCCGCCCACTTATTCCTCAGTAAGAGTTGCTTATAATTTGGGTAAATAACTATACAAATTTTTAAATCAAAGTTATAACAAGTTAAAACACGTGATGCCAAAATGTTATGAAAACCTAACGAAAATATTTTAAAACAGTTACCGCCTACCATGACAGCTGTAACGCATATTAGTGGGAGGTGGGGACAAGACTGACTAGACCGGTCACGGTTCTGAGAAAATCTGCAACTGCAGAAGAAAGTATCGCCTACCATTGGCACGTCATAACTTTCCCCCTCCCTGCTCAGTCGTAATTGTTAAAACGTAGACTCTAGGTGCCGTCGTCGTGGTTTCCTCGCAATGGCAGCGGGCTGGAGGCAGTTCAGTTCTTGTGGGCGGTATTCCCTTTATCTTTATGGCCTGCTACTCCTCAGGGAGCAATCTGACCAAGGAGGTTGTATTTCACCGTAGCGCAGGACTGTTTATAGCCTGACACTTGTTGCTAGTCAACTGCGATAGGCTGAGCGACAACCAGTTAAGCGACAAGGGCGCCCATTCCAAGAGACGAGTTTCTTGAATGCTACCCACTGCCTGGTGACTTCCGAATGTGTCTGTTAATGGCCCACAAGGCAATCCACACTTAGTAGCGACTGCATTACAGATACCTTGCAATAGTACCGGCCTTTACTAAACTGGCAATCTCCGATAATGTTAATTTTCTGTGAAGGCTCAGTCGACCTGTGACTGTACCTAATGACAAGGAATCGGACTATGTTTTCGTAAGCAAGCGAAGCAGTAGCAACAGCAAAGCAAACGGCCTTTGAGCTGACGTTCTGCTAATACGAAAGTTAACTGTAACCGCGGTCGCCGTCCCGATTAGGCATACGGTATCACGTTTTATGGCTAAGCGGGTATAAACTTCACCTAAGGAAAGTAATCTCACTTGATACCGTAACCAATCTCTCCTAACACACTTGCTCTCAATATTATACAGTAACTTGCCCTACTAAACAATACTACAGCTAATCCTTACGCAGGACATACAATGGCCAGTAAATACAGCAGTACAAACTGTCTCACAATAACAATTACTATACAGTATAACAAACAAATGCAGAAGGACATGTGAAACTACTAAGTCTAACTAGTAGTAACATGAACTACTATTATCTTAATTAACTATCACAAAAGAGATGATTTTGAAGCAGTACAAATTACTATGAGCCTCATAAATTTGAACACGAAGGTACACTATACAAATAGCCAGTACAGTCATCCCTTCTAAGAAAAGTTTTGGTGCAGAATAAATTATTGTAATTATTGCTACACTTGCCCATAATGAGCATTTACTTTCATTTATCACAAAAGTTATGTAGTATATGGAGTCCATTACAGTGACATGGTTTGAAGAACTACGATCAGTAGTAAATAGTAACACACAATATCAAGAAAGTGGGAAATACTTTTAGTAACAAATTTAAGTATCATGAGTAATGCGAAATTAGTTCAGAAGTTATCAAGGGGACATAGCAACTAGCCTCTCACTGGACTCAGAGTCAATCTGACTTTGCAAATGGCTGCACAACATAAAAAAACTACTTTAAGACAACATAAACAAAGAAACAAACAATTACAAATTTACAAACCTGATCAAAGTGAAATAATTTTGCTGCCTTGCATAACTCTTACTTACAGACAGCTATAAGCACTTTAAATATTTTCCATTGATTATTATAATGGCAGCTGCTTATTTAATGAAAAGCTTTCTTTATGAACACACTTTAGGAAACTTTAAGATGGAAACTTATATGGAGTAAATCCTTGACTACTGTACAGAAAACAAGCCAAACCTCACAAAGTTCACAAAAACTGCAAAATATTTTACTTCCAAAAATGTCAGTTTAATAAAGGCAGGGAACTCTGAATTAATTCATTTGTAAGGACCCTGTGTAGAATTTGGACTGGGTATAATCACAGGTGTGCACACATATGTCAGAAATTCCTTAAAAAGTTATTATTCCATACATACTACCTGGTCCCTTGGATGTAAATATTTAGATAGTAGTACTGCTGAAGGTGGTGTGGCTGTGCAAAATGGAGTGGCGTTAAATTTGGAGTAAACTACCATGGTTGTTTATGTTAGCCACACCCTCATTTAGTTCTTATTGTCTCAATTTATACCCCTAATTAACTACAATAGCTGACCAAGGCAGACCACTCAGTAACACAATCAGAACTCGAATATGTCACTCGCCACAAGGGAATCAAGCACCTTGCGCTCCATGTCCACCTCTCCTAGTCTCGCCAAATTACTTCAGTAGCGGCGGGGCTTTGCTACTGGTTCTTTCTAATTTATGGACCATTAAAATGTGCAGAGATTTTACAAATTAATTCATTCACAGAGTATTACATATAAAAACAGGGGTAGAGTTACAATACAAATTCTCAAAACTCTAAAATAATTAAAGTAATTATTAATTATTTTCACAAAGATCTTATTATGCAGATTAACTAGCGGAAAATGTCAGCAGAGAACTTCTACGCAATGTACATTAATCTATCGATTACTGGTATTACAACCTACCTGTTAAGAAGTAGGACTCATGCAAGCGAGGCGGATATTCGAGAGGAGGGCTGTTCAAATTACGGTCAGAACATCCAATTCAAATACCTAAATCGCTTACGGTGAAAGCCGAGATGTTTAGTTTCAAGGGCCACGACCAATTAATTTCGACATCCTTGATGATGTACCGCTTACATCGGCCATCAGTAACTAGTTAACGTGGACGTCGCGCTGTGTGGGCACTTCATGATGTGACATGTTACATAGATAGCCTGAGTGGGCAACCACTGTCCGGACAAGGGTGACATTCCGTGTGTCAATAGAAAGTGATATAGCCCGTATGTTGCAGAAAGCATAGTGTAAGTTGCGGGGTGCTACTCCTAATTAAACGACTGGTGACCGAGTAACTGACCGCTAGCAGCGTGCAGCCGACTGCCGGGCGGGTTTGTCGCAGCGGCCAAAGGGACCAGATTGAGATTTTTTTAAATGCTGCAAGAAGGTTCTGTTCCGATCTGCAGGTCAGTCTGTAAAGATCTCAGCTCCCATACAGGCACGGATTATACTGAGTGCAAAGCGATATGTTTGTAGTCATCATGAATCTATTACAGTCACTGTTTTAAGTGGGGCATTACTGTAATGAATTCGAAACCACATACATTTCTGTTGAATTTAACCTGTACTGACTGTAATTTATAGTTGATACTACAGCGGTGTTTTGATAGATGGATATGATGAGCAGCGAGTCTGTTCGAAGTCAGAATTGACTGACCGTCGTGACTGAGAGGGAGAAATATTTTACGGAAATTCCATTGTGTTTACTGTGTGTAGAAGAGGTCTTTTATTAGAGTGATGGTTTATCGTATTAATAACCATGTCCTCGGCAAGTACTGAGCAGTGAGGCAAAGTTAATAATTCAGGACTGGATTATTATTGTGAGATAGCAAACATTACGATGATAATAATTTAGGTCACATATTAATGTGGCATAACCCCAGCCCGGTAAGTTGTCGTCAGTGCCCCTAGGTGACTACAGTCCCGTTGGTTGTCAAAAAACGTTCCATCAAGACTAGTGAGTGCCTGAACGGTATAAAAGGACTGCCATACCTTCCACAATCTGATCTCGTGCTGCTGGCCGAATGACCTCCGTCGATGGGATGTTAAAAACAGGTCTTTCTTAAATTCTTCCGTCTAGATGACGGTAGTGACATGTGGTGGCATTGACTCCAAGAAACACCGGAAGTGTAACGGAGATTCCTACATGCTCGTCTGCTGCACCACCGCCCGTAACAATTGCAGGTTGATTCGGAGGTGGTGACATTTCTCTGGGTCTCGTTCCGGATAGTTTAGTAGGACTGCTGTAAGGTGGACTGCGACGAGACGAAAGTTAGATCCAGAAGAACCTAAGGCGTCCCCTTGTTAATTTTTACAAGGCACTGAATGAGGCAGACGCGCACACAAATGGTTGTTTGTCTTCCACAAAGAAATATTTTAAAAAAGCTCCTGCCAGGGTAGAAGAGAACATAAAAATTACGGGATTTCTTTTACCATCTTTTCCCAGCACAGCTATATTACATAACCGTTCTATGGCTACAATTTCTATCGTAAATAACATTCCTGTTGTATACGGTTATTGAGATGCTTTCTCGGATAGTTCAGCAATGGTTCAAATGGCTCTGAGCACTATGGGACTTAACTGCTGTGGTCATCAGTCCCCTAGAAATTAGAACTACCTAAACCTAACTAACCTAAGGACTTCACACACATCCATGCCCGAGGCAGGATTGGAACCTGGGACCGTAGCGGTCGCGCGGCTCCGGACTGAAGCGCCTAGAACCACTCGGCCATTCCGGCCGGCTCTCGGATAGTTATTCAGCTATAGGTAAACTAGAACTACATTATAAAGTACAGGTCGTGTACATTCACTCCTCCATTCCAGGCATGAGGCAACTGGGAGAGGAATGTTCTGAGAATGAATCACAATGGACCGTAAAGTTATTGGATAACGGAAGTTCGAATAAATGTCTACCGAAAACCTGATGTGGGGGACGCGACCATTTGCGAAAATATTGATTACCTTTCGATAACAAAATACATACCTCTTCTGTCTGTTTGGTGCATAATACTCGTTTTCTGTTTATTAATGTTTGCGGATTTATTGCAGATATAGTCTCACTGGAAAACATTCTGAAACATTGAATGTTAGAACTTAATCTGAGAGAGAGAGAGAGAGAGAGAGAGAGAGAGAGAGAGAGAGAGAGAGAGAGATGGAGAGAAAGAGAGAGAGTGGTTGTAATACGGTTCTTTGTTTAGTGATGTGATTCACCATTTTTCAATGCCTGAATATATTATTTCGAGAGGTTTCATGATTGACTAATTTATATAAGTATCTATCAACATAATAGTAAACAATAAAATCATAGAGTGCATACATTGACAATATTTGGGAAAGGTGAGGTCATTCTTGGCTACTGGAATAAAATAATAATTGAATCCTATTAGCTACCTCTCAACTCAGATGAAAACAATTGATGAATGTCTCAAACAAAAGTTGAGTCTAATTTCAAACATGTTCCGAACTCATACAATTATAGTTGGTGCTGACTTCAGTTAACTCTTGATATGCTGCCGGAAATACATTTTCTAATCCGGATGTAAAACATCATCTGAAAGTGTGTTAAACGCATTCTCGGAAAATTATTTCGAGCTGTTAGCTCATGAGCCCACTCGAACACTAAACGGTTATGAAAACACACTTGACCTCTTAACAACAATTAATCCTGAGCTAATAACGAGCATCCAAACGGATACAGAGCTTACAGGACACAGGGTTGTCATGAAAAGAGTGAATACCGTAGCTCTCAAATCCTTCAAAAATAAATGAAAATTTTACGCATTCGAAAAAAGCAGTAAAAAATTCGGGTGACGCCTTCCCGAGAGGCAGTTTCCACTCCTTCCAAATTATCATTGTAAGTGTAGACCAGATGTGGCTTCAATCCCAAGAAAAAGTATCGACAACAATGGAGATACTTATACCACATAAATTAACAAATGATGGCGCTGATCCCCCGTGGTAAACAGAACGGGTCAGAACAGTGTAGCAGAAACAACGAAAGAAGCATGCCACATTTAAATGAAAGCAAAATCTCCAAGCTTGGCGATCTTTTACAGAAGCGCGAAATTTATCGCCGACTTCAAGCCGGGATGCTTATAGTAGTTTCCACAACAAAACTTTGTCTCGAAACCTGGCAAAAAATCAAGGGAGATTTTGGTCGCATGTAAAGTATGTTAGTTTCAAGACACAATCAGTGCCTTTTCTGCTCCATTGTAACGGAAATACTATCGATGAGAGAGCAAAGTTATGTAAACACTGCCTTCCAACATTCCCTCACCAAAAAAGGTGAATTAAATATTCCAGAATTCGAATCAAGAACAGGTGCCAACATTAGTAACGTAGAAGTAGATTTCCACGGGGTAATGTAGGAACTTAAATCACCAAGACAGTCAAGTCTCCCAGTCAAAGACTGTACAACAATTAGGTTCCTTTCAGAGTATGCTGATGCAGTAGCTCCATACTTTAACAGTCATATTAACCAGTCTCACGTCGGAATATCCGTATCCAAAGACTGGAATATTGCACAGGTCACACCAAGATTCAAGAAAAGCAACAGGAGTGAGCCATTGAATTACAGGGTTTTATCATTAACGTAGATATTCAGCAGGATTGTGGAACGTACACTGGTTCGAACATAATTAATTACCTCGAGGAGAACGGTATACTGACACCCAATTAACACGGATTTAGAAAACATAGCCCTTACGAAACACAAGTAGCTGTTTACTCAAACAGATTGTTGAGCGCTATTAACAAGGTATTTCAAATTGATTCCTTATATCTCTATTTGCAGAAGGCTTCTGACACTGTACCTCAGAAGCGGCTTGTAAACAAATCGCTGACTTGTAGAATATAATCTCAGATATGCAGCTGTGTTCGTGATATCCTGTCAGCCATGTCACAGTTCGTGGTAACTGACGGAAAGTCATGGAGTAAAACAAAAGTGATTACTGGCGTTCCCCAAGGTGGTTTCATAAGCCCTCTGCTGCTCCTTGTCTATTTAAATATTGTAGGAGACAATCTGAGCAACCGTCTTAGGTTGTTTCCATATGGTGTTGTCGCTTAAAGTGTAGTAAAATCATCAGTAGATCACAACAAATTGTAAAACGATTTAGAAAAGATATCTGTATGGTGCGAAAATTGGCAGTTGACTCTAAATAATGAAGTGTGTGAGGTCATCCACATGAGTGCTGAAAGGAATCCGTTCAGCTGCGGTAACACGATAAGTCAACCAAATCTAAAGCCCATAAATTAAAGTAAATACCTAGGAATTACAATGACGAACAACTTAAATTGGAATGAATACATAGAAAATGTTGTGAGGAAGGCGAACCAAAGGCTGAGTTTTATTGGTAGAACACTTGGAAGATGCAACATATCTACTAAAGAGACTGCCTACACTACGCTTGTCCTTCGTCTTTTGGAGTACTACCGTGGGATGTGGGGAGTGGGATCCTTACCAGATAGGATTAATGGAGAACATCGAGAAAGTTCAGAGAAGGGCAGCACGTTTTGTGTTGTCGGGAAATAGGGGAGAGAATGTCACGGACTTGATACAGAATTTAGGGTAGACTTCGTTAAAACAAAGGCATTTCACCAACTTTCTCCTCTGAATGTAGGAAGGTTTTGAGACGCCGACCTACATAGGGAGAAACGATCATCATAAAAAGTAAGGGAAATCAGAGATCACACGGAGAGATAAGGTGTTCGTTTTCTTCGCCCGCTATTCGAAAGTGGAATAACAGAGGGACGCTGAGGCCAAGCGGTTCTAGGCACTTCAGTCCGGAACCACGCTGCTGCTACGGTCGCAGGTTCGAATCCTGCCTCGGCCATGCATGTGTGTGATGTCCTTAGGTTAGTTAGGTTTAAGTATTTCTATGTTCTGGGGACTGATGACGTCAGATGTTAAGTCCCATAGTGCTTAGAGCCATTTGAACCATTTCTCTTAATAATAGAGAACCGTTGTGAAGGTTTTCTGATGAACTCTCTGGCAGGCACTTAAGAGTGATTTTCAGAGTACGCATGTAGATTTATTTTAAAAAATTCATCTGTGTGTTTGAACACGCTGATCCCCAAAATTGCTAGACGAATTTTCATGGGATTTTCTTGAGTACTTGGGCGTAGCTTGGGACAACACACAGGCTTCACTTCATTAAGATCGGTTCGCGAAAGAAGAAGATATCTTAATTTAATATTTTAGGAGCCCGGTCAGCTCAGTATCTCGAATGTCCATCTCAGTATCACGATCAAGATACGCCGAAGAACAAATACACGGCGCTGTATGTTTTACAGTCCAGCAAAAAACCATTAAATCATTAACTTTTTCCCTCGGTGACAGAAGTATTTTCTGAAGTTAAGCGCCGCAATCTTGTTTTTACGAGTACATACTAATATTGAATGTACTTGGGTAGGATATGAGGATTTACTGATTTCGCTTTGCGTATTAAACACTTAACTAATTTACTTTGCTTCTTTAGATAGGTTTTATTTATATTTGATTTCTTGGTTAGGAAAAACGAAATTATTGAGTTTGTTTTGTGATTAGGTGCCTCCATGATACATTTTGATATTGTTTTATTTACGAATAAAGTGCCTAAAAATGGCCTAGTCTTCCTTAATACACTGCAACGGCTAATTCACTAAGGGGAAACTTGCTTTGGCATTACAACGTCAGGAACCTACTTCCGAAACCCATGGCACGATGCACCCCTAATGCAGAGCATCATGCTGTTATCTCGTTCCCCAGAGGTCTTAAACCAAAGAGAAAGCCGCTGAAGATATCAGCGTACTCGCACATCTCCATGCTCTCTCGAAAGCAGTGATCAACTGTTAGCGCGACTTAATGTTGATCGCCAGCGGCATTCATTATCTCGCCCCTCAGGAAAGTTTCCGCAGCGTTATAAGTGCTTGAATAATGAACTAGATCGTTACAATATAGCCAGGGCCTTACAGATTAATGAAAAATACCAGTGGTGTTTAGAATTAGCTAGAGAGTACTGCTGACGCACTAATTAAGAGCGTGAGAATTTTAAGTCATTCAAAGGCAGAGAACAGATGACATGTTCGTACAGGAGGCAGAGACAGAAGAACACACGCTGGCCTAGACGCTGATCAGATTCCACACTCGCTAAGTAGAATATCAATTTCATCTGAAGATTCAGAAGAGTCTCTATAAGTAGTTGCGGGGCATCTTGTAATTCTTTGGATTGATAAAGAAAAATTATGCCACATTTATTCCAGTTGTTACAACGGTCGTATATTGCATATTTTGTGGGACTCTGAAATAGCGATAAGAAAAGGCTGGAAAAGTGTTGCTCGAATAGCAAAATGTGTAATGAAGTTTCTCAGAACTCCTCTCAGATCTTAAGAACTGTACTGAATGATGACCATCCCCAGTCGTCGTTCTTCCCGTTTAGTACGTTTTTGATATTGGTTATAGTGAATAATAAAACTCAGAAGAGAGAAAGAACGATTAATATTTTGAGATGAATGACGAAAATCGGCAATGGCTGTTTTATGAGCCTAACTTTAAAAAGATGATGCGTGACCGTGGAAGGATGATTAATCAGTTATGTGCGTCAGAATCAACTATGCAATAAAACGACGCTCATAAATCGGCATCCGACTTCGTTGCCATGTAATTGAATAAATATAGGATCGTTTTGTGGAACGTGCTGTGAATACATAAAGCTGCGACTATAGCAGCTGATCCCTTGCATCATCGTATTCGGAAAATCAACATCTAAAATTTGAGGAGAAAGATTAAAAATTATTAGATTAGGACAAGGAATAAATCAATTAATAGAAAAGAATAAAGTAGAGCTTCATGTTATTGTAATTCACGTAATAGGAGTTAACGTTGTAAGATACAACCCTTTGCTACATCCTTTCACTAAGATGGCTACGACAGAAGAGAGAACAAATGAGTGTATAGACACTAGCATTTGTTAGAAAACAATATCATAGTGAAAATGAGTGGTAGAAAATATCTCTGACATGGGGAAGCACGGGTAATACTAACTGTAGGATTACAAAACCACTTTATGGATAATGTCTGTGCGTTCAGAAATGAGTCCAGAATGACATCATTTGGCGTGAAACAAATAACGGAACCACTATTCGCGCCTATCTCTAAGATTCAGAGCTAGATTTACCACCTTACCCGTGCTTTGGAGCCTAAAAATGAGCCCAAGTTTCTTCAGACATCTTTTGCTTGTAAGAATGAAGAACAGGCAAGTTTTCGAAACGAAAACTTTGCACCGCTTGTAATACTTTTTGCTTGGTCAGCCATCATATTAGGCTCCAAGAAGCTATTCCCAGAGCAGTGGAGATGCAAGAAGTATATAGATGACGAAATGTGGTGTTAGGTACCTTTGACAGATGTTAGATTCGGTACCGTTCCCGTGAGAAAGGCCGCCTGCGTAATGCTGCTGCTCTGTGATTGGCAGCTGTGTTCGGAGCAAGGGCGCCAAAACGTTAAAGTATAGTTATTATTATTAGTTAAACTACTCATTGGAATGACTTCACTTTTTAGTATAAATATCTCTCGACAGCTGACTATTAATCAGTCATTTCAGAATTATTAAAGCCAATTTAAATAAAAACCAAAAGACTGACGAAATTGCGGACGAAGAACTTCGGAAGCGTTCGGGTCACGCCTTTTCTGCTATGGAGCGCGAAGTGTTTCGAGCTGTTCGTCACTCTGGATTAGGCAGTCGAGATGTTCAGTTATGTTGTTTGTGGCAGGATGTGATTTCCAGTATTCAGTATTAAAAGATTCACTCCGGTAGTCAAGAGGCACAGACACGTGCCACAAATAGTGTAAAGACAAATTTTCGTAAACATTGTGTTTGATCATGTACTTTTCTGTATCAGAAGGTGTTGTATTAAGATCATGTGGTCTTCTCGTGTGGCTATATTAAAACATGCGAGAGGCATCCCAAAGAAGTGATACGTTATTTCAGAACAGAACCTATCTGAAAGTCAGTTTCAGCCTCAAGATGCTGAACCTACGACCTGCGTGCTGCTTTCTGCGCTGGGGACATCAACTTGAAGACAGCAGGTTAGCGAACTATAACAGAACCTTCGTATTCCACACAGTGCAGAGGAAACAACTAGGCGCCTCACGTGTACTGCATGCACAGAACACGTGACACGTCATTTGCAATAATGCAAAGAAGGTAAAGGAAGATGATCGTTATTAACACCAACAGTCAATTCATTCTTCCTTTCTTGCCGTAAGCTTTACAATTATCTGACTGATTCGCTTCAGAATGTGCTGCTGAGGGAGAAAGTATTCAGTAATCTCTGTTAAAAGAATTAAGGAAGAAGATGAGGCTATCAATGATCCAATCGAATTATTATACCCTTTTAGCGCACCCGGCCTTCCACTACACAAAATTATCTTAAAAATTGGCATCCCACTTACTCTGTTGTGAAATTTAAGCTCACTGAAATTGTATAATAATATGGGGCTTAAAGTTCCTCTCTCTAGCGTAACAACTGAGAAATGGAAATTTTGACGGGAGGTGGCGTAAGTGAAAGTGTTTTTGCAGCTCTAATCCCTCTTATTCCAAACAGTTTCCAATCATGGTTTAATCGGATTCAATTAGCGATAAGCTTTTGTACGCCATAACTATAAACAAAGCACAAGGGCAGGCGGTGCATGTTGCTGGAATGGAAATTAGTTTCTATGGCCCCTTTCACTCGGGCAGCTCTACCTGGCTCTCTCCCATGTTAGTAAAGCTAGCAAGCTCGTTGTTCGCGTCCCAAAACATACCACTTCAAACACTGAATACGAAGAAGTTTAAACAAGTCAAATATAAATTCCACACGTACGAAGTTTCGGGCACAGCTATAAATAAATACACAGGCAATGATGCGTTTCTCAGTAAGTTTCATGATACATTTTTGAACCATTCTTCCACGTTTTTCGCCACATTTCTGCACCGAAAAATCCTTGAGATACTCAGTCTAGGGGACCATATTCAAAGCTATTCTGAAAGACAGCGGCTGTCGTTACTTGAGATAAAACATCCAACTTCGTATTCGTCATTTAATATAGAGCTTCGTTCATGTGCCTATTTTCTAATACATACTATACACCGTGAGACGGACGTTTTGCACCCATACTGTAAGATATCTGTTTAACTCCGTCCACAAAGTTTTCTACGCTTACCTTTTATTATTATGCATGGTCTCTTTCGAAATACTCTCCTCCACATTTGATACACCGCTCACAACGCCGTTCCCACTGTAGGAAGCAGCCTTGGTACGCCTCTTGCTGGATCGCTCGAAGCACCGTATGAGAATTTCCTTTCGCCTCGTCTTTCGTTGCAAATCTTCGTCCTTCCAACGGGGATTTCCACTTTGGAAACAAAAATTGGTCAGCAGGGGCCACGTCTGGCGAGTACAGAGGATGAATCAGCGCAGTGACTTCGTATTTTGTGTGGTGTTCACGCACGAACAGGGATGAATATCAGCTTATCTTCCATTAGGAAAGAGGGTGCACTCAGGGACTGTGATACGATTTGTAAATTATAGAACGCAACAATTAGTCGTCCTTTTTTTTGCAGGTTTTATTTGGCGAATCCAGATTTCGGCTAGTGCCTACCCATTACGAATGCACTATTGAAAATAAATAAATCGCCATGTCCTGACGGGACTCCAGTTCGGTTTTACAGAGAGTACTCTACTGCATTGGCTCTTTACTTAGCTTGCACTCATCGCGAATCTCTTACCCAACGTAAAGTCCCGAGCGACTGGAAAAACGCGCAGGTGCCTCCTGTATATAAGAAGGGTAGAAGGACGGATCCTCAAAATGACAGACCAATATCCTTAACATCGGTTTGTTGCAGGATTCTCGTACATATTCTCAGTTCGAATATAATGAATTTCCTTGAGACAGAGAAGTTGCTGTCCATGCATCAGCACGGCTTTAGAAAGCATAGCTTCTGCGATACGCAACTCGCCCTTTCTTCACATGATATCTTGCGAACCATGGATGAAGGGTGTCAGACGGATGCCATATCCCTTAACTTCCGGAAAGGGTTTGACTCGGTTCCCCACTGCAAACTCCTAACTAAGGTACAAGCATATGGGATTGGTTCCCAAATATGTCAGTGGCTCGAAGTAATACAACCCAGTACGTTGTCCTCGATGGTGAGTGTTCATCGGAGGTGAGGGTACCATCTGGAGTACCCCAGGGAAGTTTGGTAGGTCCGCTGTTGTTTTCTATCTACATAAATGATCTTTTGGATAGGGTGGATAGCAATGTGCGGCTGTCTGCTGATGATGCTGTGGTGTACGGGAAGGTGTCGTCGTTGAGTGACTGTAGGAGGATACAAGATGACATGGACAGGATTTGTGATTGGTGTAAAAAATGGCAGCTAACTCTAAATATAAATAATTATAAATTAATGCAGATGAATAGGAAAAAGAATTCCGTAATGACTGAATACTCCATTAGTAGTGTAGCGCTTGACACAGTCACGTCAATTAAAGGTTTCAGCGTAACACTGCAGAGCGATATGAAGTGGGACAATCATATAATGGCAGTTTTGGGGAAGGCGGATAATCGTCTTCGATTCTTTGGTAGAATTTTGGAAAGATGTGGTTCATCTGTAAAGGAGACCGCTTATAAAACACTAATACGACCTATTCTTGAGTACTGCTCGAGTGTTTGGAATCCCTATCAGTTCGGATTGAGGGAGGACATAGAAGCAATTCAGAGGCGGGCTGCTAGATTTGATCATCACGCGAGTATTACGGAAATGCTTCAGGAACTCGGGTGGGAGTTTCTGGAGGAAAGGAGGCGTTCTTTTCGTGAATCGCTACTGTGGAAATTTAGAGAACCAGCATTTGAGGCTGACTGCAGTACAATTTTACTGCCGCCAACTTATATTTCGCGGAAGGACCACAAAGATGAGATAGATTAGGGCTCGTACAGAGGCATATAGGCAGTCATTTTTCCCACGTTCTGTTTGGGAGTGGAACAGGGAGAGAAGATGCTAGTTGTGGTACGAGGTACCCTCCGCCACGCACCGTATGGTGGATTGCGGAGTATGTATGTAGATGTAGGTGTAGATGTAGATTTTCTGATCTCGATGCATGTCAGTTCCCTGTTGTTTGGGCGTCAGTCACAGCTCTTTGATTAGGTGCGCCATCGTGATCCAAGAGTCATGAATGGTCTCGCCACACTTGAGGTCGTTTCCTTCTCACGCTTTCTCTCAGGCGTTGCGACTCGTCCGATAATACCATCGATTAACAGTTTGTCCGTGTGCCATGAATTCATAGTGAACTAATCCTTCAAAGTAAAAGAAAATAATCAGCATGGCTTTCACATTTGACCTGACCTGAAGAGTTTTTCTTGTGTTTGGAAACCTTCCCCGACCCATTGTGAAGATTAAACGTTGGTTTCAACATCATAACCGTAGAGCCACGTCTCACCACCAGTTGTGATTCTTTCAAGGAACATCTCGTTCTCCTTCGAGCGATCAAAAAGCTCTTCACAGACTGAAAGGCGAAGGTCTTTCTGGTCAGTACTGATGAGCCGTTGGACGAACATGGGGCAACACGATGCATTGGAAGATTGTTTGTCGGGATTTGATGTTATAATCCAACTGAAATGGTATATTATTCTGCAATCCCTCCAATAATCAGACTTCGACTGGCACGCCCAATTTCGTTGACTTTCCTGACATAAGCGTCGTATCTAGACGTCGAAGGACGTCGTGAACGAGTATCATCTTCAACTTCGATCCGGTCATTTTTAAGCCGTGTGACGCATTCATAACAGTGAGTGCGGCGTAAGCACTCATCACAGTAGGCTTCCTGCAACATTTGGAGCGTCTTTGTATAGATTTTCTTGAGTTTCAATCAAAATTTAATGCAGACACGTTGCCCCTCTAACTCTGCCATCCCGCAATTCGTAAACTGTCAGACACAACTTCTACTCAATACAGCACTGAACAATAATTAACAGAGATGCAACAAATTTCAGGGAGGTACACATTAAACGCAGTTATATGCATGGATACAAACCGCATTTCTCTCCAACACACCATTCGGGCGAATTACGAATGTTTCGGAATTTTTTGAACAGACCTCGTATGCTGTTATGGTCTGTGAGCACGGATGACTTCTGTACACAATAAGTAAGGGGTAGGTCTGAAGTTTCGGCTACCCACTGGTTGCTGTTATTCAGGATTGATTTAATGCTTTTTGTGCCGTGTAAACGCCGTTAAAATCGACACCTGTGCTCCCCACGTTGTCGTGAAGCCCAGGGCATCTGTGTATAGTGACCGAGATATAAGTATTACTAATCAACTAACCCGGAACCCGATATCAGTTGCAGCTTGCCTTCCATTCAAATTATAGATATAACAAAAATTTGATCTCATGTTAAAGGCGTAATAGAAGGCAAGCACACGATCCAATAAAATTGTCACCGTCGCCTATGTTCGACATCAACCTACAGTAAACACTAACAAAGGGGCAGCACTTGCAGTGGAGGGTATGTAAAGCAATGTCGGTCGTGTGCCGAGGGCCTCCCGCCGTTTATAACGTTCGCCGGGTGCTACTCTTTCGATGTGACGCCACTTCGGTGGCTTGTGCGTCGATGGGGATGAAATGATGATGATTAGGACAACACAACACCTAGTCCCTGAGCGAAGCAAATCTCCGAGCCAACCGGAAATCAAAGCTGGGCCCTTAGGATTGACATTCTGCCGCTCTGACCACTCAGCTACCGGGGGCAGACAGCAATGTCGTTGGAACGCGGAAAAGATTTATTTGACATCCAAAGGAGTATGATCATTGGCTTTCGGGCCTAGGGTGGAAGTATTTCTGAAACAGCTAAGTTTGTAATCAATTTTCGGGCCACATGGTTGAAGTGTATCGTGCATGGCAAAATGGCTAATCCATAAACTTCGCCGAGGCAAGTGTGGTTTACCACTGTCCATAGATGACATGGCTGAAGGATGAGATGCGTACAGGCGAACAGACGTGCAACTGCTGAGAAGCTGACAGCCCTGATGAGTCACTGGGCTACCAACAAGGCCCCACAACGTCTGTTGAGCGGTAGTTGCCACTTATCGGCCTCTTAAGTAGGCGCCTGGTTCATGCTGCCTGCTGTGCATCGGCGCCGAATGCTGGAATTTGCACGCCAATGCCGCAACTGGACATCGACTGACTAGGGGAGGCCGCCAATTGTGAAATTCAGATTCGATTCATACTGCGCATAATAAAAGCTCATGGCCAGAGGTGTAATGTGGCAAAGCACCAAGATGCACTTCTCAGCCGTTGTCGAGAAAATCGACAGTTAAAAATCTTTATGGAAGGCACAAAGGATCAACACAAGCGGGTATCTACCGTATGGGAGCATGTGCACACCTACATGCAGTTGATTTTTCCTCGGTTCTGCGGCACCTACCAGCAGAGTAATGCAACGCGTCACAAGTTCGAGGTGTACGTACATGGAAGAGTACCAGGAAGCGTTTATCATGTTCCCCTGGCGCCAAACTCCCAAGTCATGAATCTATGGGATCACTTCTATTGGGCGGTTGGTGGCATGATTCCTCAACCGAGAAACCTGGTCATAGCACGGGAGTTCACATGGCTCCACGTCCTTGTTGGTACCTTCCGGAACCTCTCTACCTGCCCTCGCTGCGACAGGTGGTTATGTAGGCTTTGAGAGGCGATCACCTCAATGTTACTGACAATGTACAATGGGAAGGGTATGTTTTTCTTGAGGCAGTGTAAGTGACGCCGCGCCAATACCCGAGTAATATTTATCCAGGATTAGAGAATGGAAAGAACAGCTTCCATCAAATTTCACTAATTATTCCCAACTTTCATCGAACTTTCTCTGCTGACACCCGCTAGAACTCAATGAAACGAGAAAGTTTATTGCTTACAGAATTTCACTGCCCATTCAGTTAAACTTCAGCTACCGAATCTATTAAGGTACGTTTACACCTTTGCACTTTTGGACTAGTCGCCATGGTTTTGTGTTTGCCCACACAAGTGGAGCCACATGTCTCCCCGACTGTAGGGAGGATACTGCGCCTGCGCATGGTGGCCCGTCAGAGTAGTTCAGAGGCCTACTTAGCAACACCGTTGGCAGACAGGACCAACGTACACCACTGAACGTGCCTGCAAAATTACACTATCGTAAAGCACATAGTTCAAGAGATATCACATCAGCACGGAAAACGTTATTTCAAATATTTCCTAAGCTTTTACTCGCTTCCATACTTAATGTCAAATATATAACACATTATCTCATTTGTAGAAGAATGACATGTGTGGAGGCGCTTTATATAGAGGTGTTCTGATCAAGTGACAACATTGCTATTACACTCCGTATCTTAATTTTTTTTTTTTTTTCGAACTACGGGCGAGGATACTTAAAAGCTGTCTGCCATTGCAGCGGCAGAATGACGCAGACTCTCTCGGAACGATTATTGATTAGTAACGCTCACGTTAAAATGGAAAGCAAAGGGTGTTTATGGTTCAGCTGCCGGCGTGTTTTTAGCCCTCCTGTGGCGTCGGCACTAACGGGAGAGGGACTGACATTTTTTTGCATGAATAGAACTGTAAGAGGTCTTCCTAAGGTAACAGTTTGGCAAAACTCTCGGTACCTCTTCCACACCTCTGCTGAGCATTTTAAATACGTCCATGGGCAGAGGAAACCGTTTACTGGTTCCTATGCGACCGCGTGAGGCAACCATTTCGACACATCTCCGTTGAGAGGTGCAACATCTCTGAACCAGTGACTCCTGGCCGCATGTAAAATCTAGGGGGTGTCGAAAGGGCTGCGTGTCACGCTGGCGCCTACGAATCAATGAATGCCTCCATCTATACAGTGCAGGAACATTTTTAAACAACCCAAAAAATTTGTGTGTGTGTGTGTGACACAGAGGGTGTTTCTTAATTGGGAGGGGCGGTGGAGCGGTGGAGGGGACGGGGTGAAAGACAGGGAGCTCAGCCGGACTCTATGTCATTTTATTCACGCGTGTGTCACTATCGCAACCCCCAACTCCCCCCCCCCCCCCCCCTGCTCCCTTCAACAGCGCCTCCCACCTCTGCATGATGATGCTAAAGGATGACGTTAACGCTCAAATTTCGTCGAACGTTTTTCGAAAGCCTCTAATGGTTCCACCTAGTAAACTACACCAAAAATTTTACTCCTGCTACACCGCACAGGGTCTAATCAAATGCAGTTGTTGGATCAAAAAAAAAAAAAAAAATGGTTCAAATGGCTCTGAGCACTATGGGACTCAACTGCTGTGGTCATAAGTCCCCTAGAACTTAGAACTACTTAAACCTAACTAACCTAAGGACATCACACACATCCATGCCCGAGGCAGGATTCGAACCTGCGACCGTAGCGGTCGCGCGGTTCCAGACTGTAGGGCCTAGAACCGCTCGGCCACTCCGGCCGGCAGTTGTTGGATCACTCCGATGTCCTTAGAGAATGGCTAAATCGCTCTGGGGATGTCAGAAGTGTCACAAAGTCTGTCATGAAAGTAGTCTGTTACTCATCGCACTGCAAACTGTCGTTCTCGACCGAGAAACACATTATGTGATCAAAAGTATCCACACACCTGCCTGAAAATGACTTCCAAGTTCGTGGCGCCCTACATCGATAATGTGGAATTCTATAAGGTGTTGGCCCACTTGATGACAGCTTCCACTCTCGCAGGCATACGTTCACTCTGGTGCTGGAAAGTTTCTTGGGGAATGGAAGAACATTCTTCACAGAGTGCTGCACTGCGGAGTGGTGTCGATAACAGTCGGTGAGGTCTGGCACGAAGTCAGCGTTCCAAACCATCCCATAGGTGTTGCATAGGATTCATATCAGGACTGTGCAGGCCAGTCCATTACAAGTATGTTACTGAAGTGTGACCACTCTGCCACAGGCCATGCATTCTCGATCGTGTTGAAAGATGCAATCGCCATCCCCGAATTGCTCTTCAACAGTGGGAAGCAAGAAGGTGCTTAAAACATCAGTGTAGGCCTGTGCTGTGATAGTGCCAAGCAAAACAACAAGGGGTACAAGCCCCCTCCACGAAACACATTACCACTCCGTAACACTACCGCTTCGAAATATTACTGTTCCACTACACGCGTTGGCAGAAGACATTCTGTTGTGGTTGGCAGGAGAGCCAACACCGTGTTACTAGAGGAGGCCGAAAGGCACGCGTTTTAGCTCACGCAGGCTGGCGTGAGGTCTGGAACAGGACAAGGAAATTAGAATTTAGAAAAACGGGCGTAGCTGGTGGAATACTTAACTTTAATCCATTAATGATGAACGTCGTTCTTGACGGTACATGATTCACAATATCAATAGTAACTGATATTGGCGCCTTGCTAGGTCGTAGCAATTGACGTAGCTGAAGGCTATGCTAAACTATCGTCCCGGCAAAAGAGAGCGTATTTTGTCAGTGAACCATCGCTAGCAAAGTCGGCTGTACAACTGGGCCGAGTGCTAGTAAGTCTCTCTAGACCTGCCGTGTGGCGGCGCTCGGTCTGCAATCACTGACAGTGGCGACACGCGGGTCCGACGTATACTAACGGACCGCGGCCGATTCAAAGGCCACCACCTAGCAAGTGTGGTGTCTGGCCTTGAGACCACACATTCACAGGGCATTCGCCACACCCACACCCTGCCATCGGATCACTACATTGTGTACCGTGATTTGTTTCTCCACACAACGTTTTTCCACTGTTCAATCGTCCAATGTTCACGCTCCTTACACCAAGGAAGGCGTAGTTTGGCGTTTATCGGCGTGATGTGTGCTTATGAGCAGTCGCTGGATCGTGAAATCCAAGTTTTCTCACCGCAGGCCTAACTTTTATGGTACTTGCAGTGGATCCTGATGCAGTTTTGAATTCCTGTGTGATGGTCTGGATTGATGTCTGCCTATTGCACATTACGACCCTGTCGGACTGTCGGCGGTCTCTATCAATCAACAGACAAGATCAGCCTGTACGCATTCGTGCTACTCGTGTCCCTTCACTTTTCCACTTCACTTATCACATCGGAAATAGTGGGCCTAGGGAGGTTTAGGAGTGTGGTAATATCAAGTACAGGCGTATGACCCAAGTGACACCCAATCACCTGACCAAGTGCGAATTCCTTGAGTTCCGAGGGGCACCCCATTCTGCTCTCGCACGATGTCTAATAACTACTGAGGTCGCTGATATGGAGTACCTGGCAGTAGGTGGCAGCACAATGCATCTAATATGAAAAACGTATGTGTTTTGGGGTGTCCGGATACTTTGTTCACATAGTGTATGTGGGTATCAATGCCCCAAGGCATGGGATCGTTTCATCGACATAGTTCTTGCTCCGCAGTGAGGCTTTTCGTGTCTGAAAAGTTTTTCTTTGCCGTCCTTTAGAAAACCACGTGATTTCACTGTGGGTGTCGCGGTTCTGACCTTCAGCACGGAGATGTAGAAACAAGGGGTTTATTTTTGGGTAAGAGTGATCTTATGACCTTTCCATCGCGAGACACTTGGGCACAACTATGGTGACATTTGGTGCCGATGGGACACCATTAATCCAACTTAACAGCTCGCGTCAACTTCCCAGCTGTGACCTATTATACGCATCAGTTCGAAGCATCGTGGAACCAGAGGGTGATGTCACAAGCCTCACGCTTTTTGGATCATTGCACAGGGAGCTTTGGTACCCTTGAGGCAAATTTAAATATTTTATGTCGCCATGGGAGACAATTACGGGTTTCAAAAAGCTCACTCAGTAATTGTTTTGTACTGGATAACAAACGAACTGACGGAAAGGGTGATCAAATATTTGGGACTTTTTGCTAGCTGACTTTGTATATGATTGGCCTGCTCGTTGTTTGCTTGCTGTCTCCAACCTTGTCTCGACGTAACAATGAAGTATAATACTAATTTCGTCTTGCTGGTCTATGGCGTCACAGTCAGTATCAGACAAAAACACAACAGTGGTTTCTCTTTCAGCCCTTTCTTTTCTTCACCACGTGCACACAGCAAAGTGTGAAAAGATGTGTGATATACACCACATTATGCAACGCAAGCCATCACATAACTGTAATACGGAGCCCATAACACGAAAAACCAAAGGTTCTGCTTTTGTGTTTTGCTCCTCTTTTCTGTTGAGGGTCACGTAATAATTACTGTTCCAACATCATGTCACAATCTTTTCCCAAAAAGCTCATTACTGAATAAAGCAGCTTCACTTTAAAAGCGGTAAAGTAACGTCTCCGAGTGGCCGTAGGGGAACTGAATTTCTATTTGCTGCGATGGTTGTCAGCTTTGTCTAACTGTAGGAAACGTAAGCTAATTTAAGTGAATAGGTAGAACAATCCCGTATTTTTATAGTATAATATTATTGAGTCACGCTCGACACATACGTGTCGAGGAAATTCCTAGGTGTAACGTTGCAAATCAATATGAAATGGAAGGATCACATAATGTCGTTAGTAGGGAAGGATACATCGTTTTAATCCAAAA
Source organism: Schistocerca americana (assembly GCF_021461395.2). Classification (NCBI taxonomy): domain Eukaryota; kingdom Metazoa; phylum Arthropoda; class Insecta; order Orthoptera; family Acrididae; genus Schistocerca; species Schistocerca americana. The sequence continues at coordinate 72,653,045 of NC_060119.1, forward strand.
GTGTGCTACAAAATTGGTTACCGCTAGGTATTATAAACACACCAGTATCACGGAAATGCTCCATGAACTGAAATCTGTTGTGCTGCTGCGCTAACGACGTTATTTTCGCTCAGCGCTATCAGGAAATTTCAGAGAACTGACTGCAGAACGATTCCGCTGCCTCCAAGTTACATCTAGCGAAGACAAGACAGAAGCCAGCGCTGGAACGAAGGCATGTAGATCATCATTTTCTCCACGCTGCCTTTGGGAATGGAACAGGGAAAAGGCTGACTAGTAGAGGTACCAGGCTCCCTCCGCTATTCACCGTATGATGTATTGACGGGTACGTATGTAGACGCAGATGTAAAAGGAAAACTTGTTAGCCGACTTCTTTTTTATCACTCCAAGGTAAATAATCTCTGTCGATGATATTGTGGGCCTACTTCTTAATAATGCGAACTGGACAAAGCTGGAGTAGAACTTGTATATGAACTGGTATCCTACTTTGTAATAGATGAAATATACACTCTTGTCCAGCAAGAAACATATTCACATGTCAGATACGCCAGTATGTTTACAGAAATGTTTACTATTTCAGTCACCTCAGTTCAGCACGTGTCCAGTGGCCTGGTATGCACAGGGCTCACCTCAGGCCCTGAAAAAATTGTTCCACGCGTTACTGGCATGAATGGCGTCCTGTGGTATGGCCGTCCACGCGGCGTTCAACTGGTTCAAAAGTTCCTCTGCGGTGTTTGGCATTGGATCACAGCACTGCAACAAATGGTTCAAATGGCTCTGAGCACAATGGGACTCAACTGCTGAGGTCATTAGTCCCCTAGAGCTTAGAACTAGTTAAACCTAACTAACCTAAGGACATCACAAACATCCATGCCCGAGGCAGGATTCGAACCTGCGACCGTAGCGGTCTTGTGGTTCCAGACTGCAGCGCCTTTAACCGCACGGCCACTTCGGCCGGCAGCACTGCAACCATGCATATCCCATACATTTATGATTGGTGACAAGTCTGATGATCTGGCGGACTAGGGGCAAAGGCTGACATCCTGTGACAATAAGAAGGTACGTCTGCGTGCAGCAACATATGGGTCGTGCATTGTCTTACTGGACAATGGCGTCAGGTGTGTTGTGCCGAAATGGTATGGCTGCGAGCCACAGGATATCATTCATGAAAGCACTCCATACCATAAGGCGTTGAGTTGGCGCTGTATGCCTTGTGCTAATGCAGTCACTGTGATGCCACTACCCCTGTTTGTGGCGCTCCGTAACGCGGACATCACTTCCAAACAAACAGAACCCGGAATTCTCCGAAAACACTGTCTAGTGCCATTTCTTTCCCCAGTGACGTCGTTCCATACACCTTCTCCGCCTAGCTTCTTTCCGCAGATTCGCCAAAGGTTGGCGGAGAAGTTGTCGACGGCAAGTAACCCAACCCGTAATAAAGGCCGAGGGATTGTTACCTCTGATAGTGTACGATGTGTTACACTGTTCCACTGTCACGCCAGAAACGAGGAGGGCGCAGATCTGTCCTGCAAAGCCATTCGCATGAGGTATCGATCTTCTCCGGGAGGGGGAGGGGGGGGATCTGGGTCGTGCGACCTATCCCATCTCGTCGTATTCTGGGGCCTTCCGTGAACCATTCTCCACACACCCGTTGCACTGCCGAAACACTTCGTCCCACATGAGCAGCAATTTCCTGAATGGAAGAATCGCATTATCTCATGCCAATAAAGTGTCCTCTTTCAAGCTCACTGATTTGAAGGTACGATTGGCGCATACGTCTGCGAGGAATACTGCACGTCTACCCAGTCACACTGATCCGTTACCTTCGGTTTCTTGCGACAACGAGAGCCGCAGTCACATTTTACCGGTAGGTAGTGTTGTACCGGGATATCGATGTTGACCTTGAACCGGCGGGCCGACATGGTTGGATTGCCAATAATTTCTGCAGAACATACTAAAGTGCATGTCCTGTGAATATGAACGTCCTATCTCTACCATTTCAAGGTGTTCGGTTTTTTTTCTGAACGTGAGTGTAGTTCAATAAAATAATATTGTATCTTAATTAATCATCAGCACACAGTTTTACCTTATCGAACTATTATTGCCAGTGCTTTAAAATTATAGCACGATTGCGAGCACATACAGGGTGGCGCACGAAATGTGTTACCAATTGTTTCTTTCACAATTTACGACGCACATTAGATATCCCGCTAGGACCTCTACAGCAGTACCAGCAGAGCTTGGAAAAACAAATGAGTTACGAAATGACGTGTAATTCACGATACTACCGCTAGGAGAATAGTAAGCAGCAATGGCTGAAAATGGCAGACTGATGATAGCAACGATCGGCAATTGTATTACCTTTTCATGAAACGAAAAGCCTTGTTGTGACTCAGAGGCGTTTTCGACAACAGTTTAACACACGATGGGTCCCTTGCATGAAGACCATCCACAGATTGTACGATAAATTTGTACAAGAAGGAACAGTATTGGAATCGAAGCGACCTCGGCCTAAGCCTGTTTGTTCGCCGGAGAATATTGAAGCGGTACGGGTTGCTGTACAGATAAGTCCCGGGAAATCGTGTATAAAGGCAACAGCGCAACTGGGAATATCCAGACGCTCCGTTCAACGCATTCTTAAAAGTGACCTCCAAACGTACCCATACAGAAGCTCACTGAAGAAGACAAGCAGCAGAGACTACTGTTCGCTCATTGCACGGAGGATGGGGAAGAAACTCTCAACAACGTTTGGTTTTCTGACAAGGTGCATTTTCATTTAGACGGCGTGGTTAACAAACAAAATGTGCGCTTTTGGGCCACTGAAAACCCACAACTGCTTCATGAACGACAACATTATGCTCCGAGGATTACAGCGTGGGAAGCAGTTTCCAGTCACGGACTTATTTGACCTTTTTTCTTTCAAGAAACTGTGAACAGCGAGCGTAATTTGAGCATGCTTCGCAATAGCTTCATTTCACAGCTTCCTGCTACTGCCTTGACCTTCAACACGCAGTGGTTCATGCAAGATGGAGCAATGCCACATACTGCAAACACTGTGTTGGAGTTTTTACACGAGCAGTTCGACATGCGGATCATTTCACTGAGGTTTACAAGTCGCTTCAGTGACGGACAAAATTGGCCCCCGAATAGTCCAGACCTCAATCCATATGACTTTTTTCTTTGGGGGAACCTAAAAGAAAAAATTTTCCCGAAACGTCCACGTGATTTAATGGAGCTCAGAAGACTTATTCTTCAAGCTTGCAGTGAAATTACGGAAGACATGTGCCGTAGGGTAATCACTAACTACAGTGTTCGTTCGCAGGAGGTTAGGAAACGAAATGGTGGACAAGAAGTAGCCTCTGACGCTCTGCGTCTCTAACTAAATTTCATGCACGTTTCTGTGAATATACACCAACCTGGTGGAAGGATACCGTCGTGATGTAACTGGATAACACACATATACGCCAGCACACGTATGATCGCATTCGGAGAATGAGATGCTGAGTGATTTGGTCTCCATCTCCCCACGGTGTACTGCATGTGTTGCGGTTGTTAAAGTAACATGCCGGTACAGCTGAAATCACGCCGTCATACGTCTAAAAGCTATTTTTGCACGGTTTTCTTGAACCATTACTGAAGGTAACATTCCAATTTTACAGTGTACTCCGGTGCATGTACGAAACGCCGATTGCGGCTGAGAGGAATTGCTCAGTTGTGTGATAAATTTTACGGAGATAGGTGTACAGGAAAACGAACTTTATGCAAAAAGTGCGGTCTCATAAAAGTTAAGGATAAGAAAACCTTACTGTCTAGACAATTTTCGTGATCCATCATGCATAGACCAAAACATTCGTCATCCATGAGTGGAATGATCTCTTGCTGTCTTTCTGTTGATAACTGGATTGTTTTGGTACAGAAAAACATCACCTCAGTTTCAAACAAGGAAGGGAAAGAATTAAAACTCAGCCGTTCTTAACTCGGTCCTCACACGCACAGTGGGCGAATCATCAGAGGTACGAGTTCCTACCACGTAAGACGCATGCAGTAGTCGTTTCACCTTCAACAGCGCGAGCAATGACTCGGAAATCTCACCGATGAAACAGAAATATGAAACACCACTGTCAGGTATTCACTGCGTTAATGTCTGAAAGCGCAGTGACACGGGTAATTGTACTGGAAGCATCTATTTGTGTAAATGTATGAGATGGCTTTCCGGTGCATTTGACTGTGCATAGTGGAACTAATACGATCAGACTCTGTATAATACCATCACAGGGATTTTCTAATCAAAATTATGACCTGACGCACTTCAATAATGGATGCACACCTCTGCCCACCTACAAAGGAATCGCCTCGTATCAACAACTTTGAACTTTAATATAAAGATTGAATCCAATGTCATTAAACTCAAGATAAGTTCAGAGAAACAAGTACGGCTATAACTGTAACGATTTGAAAGACTTTTCATAGGCATCGATCTATTCCTCACCTCACTAAATTACGAATTTTTACAAAAGAAAGAGTTTAGTTTGACTAGTTCACGACAGTAATACTGAAGTAAAGGCGTCTTCAACACGTTGTGCGACGTTACTTATTTGCGTAGATGGTGACGAATTAAATCGTTTGTATAGGCATGCAAGTGTGGTTTAAACTCTCGAATAATTGCCGTGAAACAGGTTAAATATGCTCTCATTTATCGACGATGCTAAAGAGTGACGTAAGCAAGTAGATAAGTTAGGTGAATGATTTGAAATGCATTTGATGGCGCCTCTCAGTGGTAGTAAAGGAACGAATGCCGTTACAAGACGTAAAATATGACATGCATTGGAAGGCTGCAGTCCATTAAATTCGAGTCCATTAGGATTGTTACAGTCTTGCACAGGCTGAGAGATATATGTTGCTTCGTTTCTAAGGAGGGCCTAAAAGGATTTTGAAAGCAATTCATTGTGCTCTACAAGATGAATGTCTTAAATCTGTGAATAATAGAAAAAAATCGGCGGTTCCTTTTAGCTTCTAATCCCTTGCTGTACCGTACATGTATTCATGGCCATCTGTCCTCTACAGTCACTTTGTAAGCCGAACGTATTTTATGCAGTGCAGTTCGAGACATTAATGAAATAAATAATCAGGACTTGTCAGAATACATATTTTCTTCATAGAATTAATGTAACTTATGGGTTCGCAGTATTCTTAACTCGAAAACCGTATCAAAGGTGATTTTTTTAAAAGTACTTGTAACTTTTCGTAGAAGATGACCACAGGTGAGAACCTCACAGACGGACGTAACTGGGTTTGTAATGCAGAAATGTTGGAAAAATAATTTACTTTACACCTAGTGACATTTATTTACTACAGATCCACTGTTTACAGGTTCTGGCGATGAAAAAATCACTTATAATTGGAAATGATGTCCTATCCTTTACGAAAGGGGTTCGCAGAAATATGGAAGAGCGTAAAACATGGGTCGTACCGTGGTAGCGAAGTTAGGTTCTTGAAATAACGAGGCATTGAAAGCAGTTAGCAACACCTGACGCAGCTCCTACTCAAGAAAGTAACCAATATCGTTATGAGTTCCTAACACGTGTATTGATTTGCAGCCGGCAGTTTACAGCTGTTAAAGTGAAGTTACTTTATTCACTATTGAGCTTTTTGGGAAAAGAATGTGATATGATATTTGAACAGTGATTATTACGTGACCGCCGGCCGGTGTGGCCGAGCGGTTCTAGGCGCTTCAGTCTGGAACCGCGCGACCGCTACGGCGCAAGTTCGAATCCAGCCTCGGGCATGGATGTGTGTGATGTCTTTAGATTACTTAAGTTTAAGTAGTTCTGTTCTAGGGACTGATGACCTCAGATGTTAAGTTCCATAGTGCTCAGAGCCATTTGAACCATTTATTACGTGACCCTTAACAGTAAAGAGGAGCAAAACCCAAAAGCAGAACTTTTGGTATTTCTTGTTATGGGCTCCGTATTACAGTTATGACATGCCTTCCGTTACATAATGTGGTGTATATCACTCTTTTGTTCACACTTTGCAATGTGAACGTGGTGAAGAAGTGAAAGGGCTGAAAGAGAAAATACTCTTGTGCTGTTGTCTGATACTGACTGTGACGTCACACACTACCAAGACCGCCGGTTTCGTCCAAACAAGGTTTGAGACAGCAAGTAAACAACGTGCAGGGGAATAATATACAAAAGATGTTCAATGGGCAGGTCACACACGATGATGTACTTCTCCAAATCTACGCCCACTCCACCCCACTCCGAACTCTGCAAAACATCTTCCCCACACCATCTCTCAGACCTCTGCCCCCAACCCCCCTTTCTTCACATGTAAAAGCACACCACATTACACCAATCACCAACTGTTCTCCTCCTGCTTGATGTAGAAGAACAAACGTGAACCTGGGCAGTCTATTTTATTTCACATTCGTTGAGGAAGCAAAATGTAATCTTTATGTACAGAGTGATTATAATTAAAGTTAGCCTTCCAAACGCTGCAGAAATAACACCACAGTTCATAATGACGTCAAATTGCAACGGAATATTATCGGAGAATGGAGAAAACGTACGGCAGAAGAAAAAAATAGTGTGAAAATTGAATAATAGATGGCGCTGTATGTGTCAGAATACGTAAATGAAAACACCTGTTCTGTGCACGACCCATTAAAGTTGGTATAAACACGCCGCATACACAGCTTTTACTCCTTTAGCGTGAGCGACGTTTGCCACGACTGTCTCAATGCAGGATCGCGCTTTGCTTGTAAAGCTGTATTACAACAATGATGACTCTGCACACGTCACTGTGCGGAAGTTCCGGACACTGAGGGTTTGAAAACAGGCGTTGGTGCAATGACTGCCGTGGCTCTGGAGAAAATGTTTCGGAAATTCGAAAAGACCTGTTGTTTTTGGGTGCAACATGGTAGAGGGAGGAAACAAATTGATTCGACGTCGGTGGAAGCAGTTGCCGCAGCACTGCAGGAGGAGATGAGTGGTGGTGTGCACGGAGAATTGCCCGACCACAGGACATACCCGTCTGCACGGCGAGTAAAATCCTACGAAACGTGTTTCTTTGCTATCCATTTAAATTTACGCATGTGGAGACGTTGCTTCCTGTTGACCTGCCAGCAAGAGCGATCTTACCTTTAGGATGGAAGTGGAAGTGGACAATGATGGGCCATGGAAGTTTATGTGGATAGACGAAGCCCACTTCTATCTGACACCATATGTCAATGCACAGAATTGTCAGATTTGGGCAACGGAAAATACACACGCTAATCAACCACTACCACTTCATCATGAAAAGGTCACCGTGTAGTGCGAGTTTACGGCGTCATTTATTATAGGGCCATATTTTTTCGAAGAGACAGGTGCTTCCGGTCCTGTTACCTGTACCGTCACTGGTAAGCGCTATGAGTGTCTTTGCGCAAATACATCATTCCAGTTCTCCAACAGCGTGGATGTGTGATGGGATCATTATTATGCTAGATTGTGCACCTCTGCACATTGCAAATTCAGTTAAGCAGCTGCTAAATCCCCATTTCGGAAATGCTAGAATTATCAGCCGCCATTTCCCTACCGCCTGATCGTCCCGATCACCTGAACTTAATCCGTATGACTTTTGGCTGTGGACTGTCTGAAAGATGTTATGTTCCGTGTTCCGATTGCAAACTTAGTTGCACTGAAGACACGCGTTGCGCAACACATTCTGAACGTGACCCCGGAAACAATTCGATCAGTTGTGGAACATGCTCTTTCTCTACTTTAGTTTGTTGCAGAAAACGGTGGACAACATATTGAACATGTTATGCGCCTGGCAAATGGAAATTAATAATCCTAGTTGATTTTGATTGGTGCTTTCTATGGAGTTTTTAGAATTAAAACAATTGAAAACGGATGTGATTGACGTTTTTATGCGGCTTTTCGACTCAGCACAATTAAAAACCGATGTGAGTGATGCTTTTTATGCGGTTTTTGGCCTCAGAACAATTAAAAACCGATTTTTCCCATCCGATGAGATATGACCTTGCCGTGGTGGATGGGCTTACGTGACTAACGGTACCACACATGTACACCCATGCACACTGAGTAGTACAGTTTGTTTAACGTCAAACGTACATCTTAGAAATGTTTGTATGATTCATTTGTCATTTGTACTCGTGCAGTAGTACTAAATTATGATGCTTACAGCGCCATCTATTGCTACATTTTGTAACGATTTATTTTTCTTCTGCCTTACGTTTTCCCCCTCCTCCGATTATATTCCGTTACAATTCGACGTCATTCTGACCAGTTGTGTCATTTCTACAGCATTTTGAAAGTTTAACTTAATTATAGTCCAACTGTATATCCATGTGCGAGATGTGTGTGGAAAGCAATGAGACTAATGTTTTTATTCACCAAAGTTTTATTTTCATTTTTATTTTTTCAAGCAACGATATTGTCTCTTTCAAAGTAGTTCCCTTCAGGACCTATACACCAGTGGAGTCGTTTTTCTCAGTCCTGGTAGCAGCCCTGAAAGGCTCCAAATGGAAGGGCCTTCAGCTGAAAGGACGATTCTTTTGAATATTTTCCGGTGTCTCAGAATAATATCCTTTAAGACACTTTTTTAAGTTCAAGAAAAGAATGACGTCACAAGGACTCAGATCAGGAGACTAGGATGGCTGTAGAACAAAAGAAATGATTTTTCAGGTCAAAATTCCATGATGGAAATGGTTGTGTGACATAAGATGTTGTCATGGTGCCACATGCAGTTGTCTTCAGTGTCTGGTCTCATTCTATGCACCGTTTACCTTAATCTTTAAAGGAAATCATTGTAAAGTACCTGGTTGACACTTTGTGTTAGAGCAACAAATTCTTTGTGCACGAGTCCTGTACTGTCAAGTAATAAAATTAACGTTGTTTTGATTTTTGATTTGCTTATTCGAGCTTCCACGTGTTCTCGTCCTTCTAGCAAAAAACTTGTGCTTTTGAAAAGGAAATGTTTCCCTAGAGTATGTTTCAACTTTTCAGAGGTCGCACTCTCAAATTTCCCTAATGATGACATAACGTTGCTCCAAATTCCACTGTTTCACTTTCGAAGCACACATCAATAACACAACTGTACTCATGGCACTCTGAAGAATAAAGTGATGCCTGTACGGAGCCGAATGTCAGACTGAGCACCTGGAAGGGATGAACACATCTGTCTACACAACAAACGGTGTTGCCAGATCGCTCGCATTCGCCTGATTATCGAAGTAAAAGTGTAAACCGTTAATGAAATGTATGTATTTAATTGCATTGTATGTTAACCAGGGGCCTAGGAACGACGGAGAGGCTCCGTCCCCGCCGCCGCCGCAGTTGTCCACAATCCCACAACGATTTCCGCAGTCCACTTCTTCCCTCCGCTTCCCCACCCTGAACTACTCCTTCAGAGTTATTGTGCCGTTCGGCCCCCGGTGGAAACCCCCCCACCCCTCCTCCCCAGGGGTGTAACCCCTATGTTTGCGTGGTAGAGTAATGGTGGTGTACTCGTACGTGGAGAACTTGTTTGCGCAGCAATCACCGACATAGTGTAGCTGAGGCGAAATAAGGGGAACCAGCCAACATTCGTCGAGGGAGATGGAAAAAAGCCTAAAAACCATCCACAGACCGGCCGGCTCATCGGTCTTCGACACAAGTCCGCCGAGCGGATTCGTTCCGGGGACCAGGCGCTCCTTCCCAATCCGGAAAGCCGTGCGTGAGACTGCACGGCTAACCGGGCGGCCGATGAAAAGTATGTATTTCATGTTCTCAACTGTTGCGTTACTTAAATGGTAACGCAATATGGGACTTAACCGCAGAGTTTGTGCGCACAAAATTTTTGTTTTATAGGCACTGGACCGTAGTCCACGCCACATTTTCGTTCCTATCGTTTCTCCTCCCTATACTGGAGACACCATCAGAGGCTATAAAGACTAAGATAGTAATTCCAGATATAATGAATCTTAGTAAGCCAAAGTGTTTACAAATATCCGTGTAAAGATCCATTCTAGACGTCGTCAGACCTCTGTATACAATCGCGCTGTCCATCAAATCTATGTGATGATGGTTGCTGTGGGCTAGAGTTGGAGTTGTATGCTTCATTTAGTACTGACACCAACTTGTCTCACTTCAGCCCTTCCTCGTTCCAGATAGAGTCATTTCCGTGCTTTTGAAAGAGTCTTTTGTGTTAAAGAATTAGTTTCTATTCTAGTTGTTCTTGTTTTTTCGAGTGGTTTAAATGAGTCATATTGTGTGCCTCGAGTCTTCATAGACTCTGAGGATGACTCCAAAATTAGAAGACGAAAGTTTAGCACAGAAACGTGCCTAAGACGACTGCCTAATACCCGCAAAAAAAGAACGGAAAATTATTTCTTTTTCTACTCGCTCTTGTATGCTCAAAATGGTCAATATCATTGTAAAATGAGTATTCCATAATCTTTATTTTTTGTTTGTTTGCATCTTCATCTTTACTGTTGGCAATCACAGCAAAGTGTATCACAGGGGATTACTAAATCATCTGTCTGTCCATGTTGTACCAATGAATGGAGCCTTTGGACAATGAGTGTTTCTACGCCTGTGCGCGGACCTCATGTCACCTACCGACTACGGGAGGACTACGTCCGAGGATGAATATTCACGATGTTGTTGTTGTGGTCTTCAGTCCAGAGACTGGTTTGATGCAGCTGTCCATGCCACTCTATCCTGTGCAAACCTCTTCTTCTCCGAGTAAATACTGTTACCCACATCCTTATGATTCTGCTTAGTGTCTTCATCTCGGTTTCCTTCTACGATTTTTACCCTCCACGCTTCCCTCCAGTACTAAATTGGTGATCCATTGATGCCTCAGAATGTGTCATATGAAACTATCGCTTCTTCTACTCAAGTTGTGCTTGAAATTCCTCTTCTCCTCTATTCTATTCAGTACCTCCTCATTAGTTACGTGATCTACCCATCTAATGTTCAGCATTCTTCTGTTGCACCACATTTTGGAAATATTCTATTCTGCTCTTATCTAAACCTGTTATCGTCCATGTTTCAGTTCCATACATATCTATACTACATAAAAACACTCTTAGAAAGTAATTCCTGATACTCAAAACTATACTCGATGTTAAAAAAAATTCTCTTCTTCAGAAACGCTTTCCTTGCCATAGCCAGTCTGCATTTTACATCCTCTCTACTTCGACCATCATCAATTATTTCAGTTCCCAGATAGCAAAATTCGTCTATTACTATAAGTGTCTCATTTACTTATCTAATTCCCTCAGCATCACCTAATTTAATTCGACCACATTCCAATATCTTCGTTTTGCTTTCGTTGATGTTCATCGTATATACTCCTTTCAATGCACCGTCCATTCCGTTTAACTGCTCTAACAGGTCTTTGCTGCCTCTGACAGACAAAGCTCAAAGTTTTTATTTCTTCTCCATGGATTTTAATTCCTACTCCAAATTTTTGTTTTGTTTCCTTTACTGCTTGCTCTGTACACAGACTGAAGAACAATGCGGATAGGCTGATTCACTGTCTTATTCCCTTGTCAGTCGCTGTCTCCCTTTCGTGGACCTCGACTCTTGTAACTGCCATTTGCTTTCTGAAAGAATTATAAATAGCCTTTCGCTCCTAGTATTTTACCCCTGCCACCGTCAGAATTTGAAATGCTAGAAACGTAGATTTGCCTTTCCTTAACCTATCATCAAAGATAAGTCGTAGCGTCAGTATTGCCTCACGTGCGCTAACATTTCAATGGAATCCAAACTGATCTTCGTACAGGCCGCCTTCTACCAATTTTTCCATTCCTCTGTAAAGAATTCGTGTTAATATTTTGCAACCGTGACTTACTAAACTGATAGTTCGGAAATTTTCACACCTGTCAACACCTGCTTGCTTTGGGATTGGAATTATTGTATTCTTTTTGAAGTCCGCGGCTATTTCGCCTGTCTCATACATCTTGCTCACCAAATGGTAGAGTTTTGTCTTGGCTGGCTCACCCAAGGCCATCAGTAGTTCTAATGGAATGTTGTCCACTCCTGGGCCAGGTTGTGACTTATGGTTTGCAGTGCTCTGTCAATTTCTTGATGCAGTATCACATCTCCCGTTTCATCTTCATCTATGTTCTCCATTTCCATAACATTGTCCTTAAGCACATCGTTCTCGTACAGACCCTCTATATACTCCTCCCACCATTCTGCTTTCCCTTCTGTGGTTGGGGATGGTTTTGCATCTGAGATCTTGAAAGTCACGCGCTTCATTGTCTTTTCTCAAAAAGTCCCTTTGATTTTCCTACAGGCAGAACTGGTTTTCCATATGAGCACTTGAAATTCATACAGGTGGTTATCTGCCCCTGGATATGTCATACAATGCAAAACCTGGTTCCTAAATCTCTTACCATTATATAATCAATCTGAAACCTTCCAGTGTCTACAGGCCTCTTCCTCGTATACAGCCTTCTTTCATGATTCTTAAACTAAGTGTTAGCTATGTCATCAAAAGTATCTGAACACCTCAGGTACATTGTGCTGCCACCTACAGCTAGGTACTCCATATCAGAGACCTCAGTAGTCAATCCACATCGTGGGAGAGCAGAATGGGGCGCTCTGCAGAGCTCACAGACTTCGTACGTCGTCACGTGATTGGGTGACACTTGTGTCTACAGCACAAAAGCGTACACGCCGGCTTCGTTTGTTGAATGACAGAGACCGCCGACAGTTGAAGAGGGTCGTAATGTGTAATAGGCAGACATCTATCCAGACCAACACACAGGAATTCCAAACTGCATCAGGATCCAAGGCAAGTACTACGACGGTTAGGCCTGATGTGAGAAAACTAGGATTTCATGGACGAGACGCTGCTCATAAGCCACACATCATGCCGGTAAATGCAAAACGACGCCTAACTTGGTGTAAGGAGCGTAATCATTGGACGATTAAACAGTGGATAAACGTTGTGTGGAGTGATTGAATCACGGTACACAATGTGGCAATCCGATGGCAGGGTGTGGGTATGGCAAATACTTGTGTTACATTGTCCAGCCAATCAAATAACCTTTTAATATTTTCGCAACAATTCGAATGTTCGAATGTGTGTGAAATCTTATGGGACTTAACTGCTAAGGTCAGCAGTCCCTAAGCTTACACACTACTTAACCTAAATTATCCTAAGGACAAACACACACACCCATGCCCGAGGGAGGACTCGAACCACCGCCGGGACCAGCCGCACAGTCCACGACTGCAGCGCCTTTGACCGCTCAGCTAATCCCGCACGGCTTCGCAACAATTATTCTCCTGGTTATTGTACTGTTAAACAGAATAACCAAGTATGACTCATTGTATTTTTAACTACTTGTAGCCTGGAGAAAGATCTGTCGGTCCTTGCAGCAGCAGTAACTTTTGTTGGATACATCATGAGGGCTGTGCACACATCAGAGTAGCTCGACATCAGCTCTCATAAGTCCTCTACACTACTTATATTTATGCTGTAAACGGAGTCCTTATCGAATATACCTAGTTAGAGAAATAAAACAGAAATATCATCATACACGTAGGTGGTTCACATGGAATATCTTCGTCACAGGCCGTAGGTATAATAAGTGGCTGCGTTGTTACACAAACGTCTGTGGCAACCCACAGATTTGTTCTAAGGGTCAGACAACTGAAAACAACGCAGATGAAAAAAGTAAGTAATTTGTGTATTGTTTCAATGTAAACGCAATAAATTTTAATACATTTATGCCACTGTGAGACAAGGTGGTCAACAGCCTCATAGAAGTTCAAATGATTCAAATGGCTCCAAACACTATGGGACTTAACATCTGAGGTCATCAGTCCCCTACACTTAGGACTAATTAAACCTAACCAAGGACAGCACACACATTCATGCCCGAGACATGATTCCAAACTGCGACCGTAGCAGCAGCGCGGTTCCGGACTGAAGCGCCTAGAACCGCTCGGCCACAACGGCCGGCAGCCTCGTAGAAGAATGTTTGCGTTAGCCTCAGAAATAATGAGTGTATCGAGGTTTGCAACAATTCGTCCGACGTCCGAAGCAAATCTACGGCCACGAATGTCTTTAATCAGGTATCCAGAAACACAGAAATCGCATGTCGAGAGATCAGTACCGTATGGACTTCCCAGCGTAACTTCTGCAGCGTAGTCGCAGTAACATTGGCAGCGTGTGGCCGAGCATTCCACGGTCGCAGGTTCGAATCCTGCCTCGGGCATGGCTGTGTGTGATGTCCTTAGGTTACTTAGGTTTAAGTAGTTCTGAGTTATAGGGGATTGATGACCTCAGAAGTTAAGTCCCATAGTGCTCAGAGCCATTTGAACCAGTTTTTGGGCTGGACATTATCCTGAAACAGGCTGATGCCGTCGGTCAACAACAAGTGTCCACGAACCGCTGTGAGTGAATTTTGGCAATCAGCGGGCCTTTGCTGTCAAAGGAAACGTTCATAACGACTTTACCAGAGCTTGCGTGACTGTTGTTTCGACTACGCTACATGTATAAGTTTCTCTAGGCAGCACCCTTATATACCCTCCATACAGTCATGATCCCTCCCCGTAAGACCTCCATATTTTTGGAGTCCTGAAGAAAGACATTTGTGGCCGACGGTTTGCTTCTGACGAAGGGATGCACTACTGGGCACAGTTCTGGTTCCATAGGATACAGCTAACATTCTTCTATGAGGCCATTGACCACATTGTCTCACAGTGGTACAAACATATTAACAGTTATGCAGATTGCATTTTGAAAAAATAAACGGGTGACTTACGTTTTTTGTCCAACTGTTTCGTTTTTATTTGACTGATCCTTATAGTTGCGTGTGTTTTCAGGTTTTCGCTAAAAGGTGCCATGTTAAATCGAGTTACGGGCTCTGTCAGACTGTTGTCCTAGCAAGGTTCAAATGGTTCAGATGGCTCTGAGCACTAGGGCACTTAACATCTGAGGTCATCAGTCCCCTAGAACTTAGAACTACTTAAACCTAACTAACCTAAGGACATCACACACATCCTTGCCCGAGGCTGGATTCGGACCTGCGACCGTAGCAGTCTCGCGGTTCAGGACTGAAGCGCCTAGAACCGCTCGGCCACCACGGACGGCTTGGTTGGTTGGTTGGTTGGGGGATTAAAGGGACCAGACTACTATGGTCATCGGTCCCAACGGACGGCTTCCTAGCAAGGTTCGATGAAGTACTTCTCTACTGCTCTAATTCATTTGTTAGGCAATTTGCACTCAATTCCCCATTTTACACATATGATGAAAGTTTCGTCAAGCTGTTTGCCGTATGTTCCTCTAACAGCAAACGAGATGTATCTCGCAGTGGTAAGAAGACACTGGTCGCGATTTCGGCGATTCATATCCTCGACCGCCCATTCAGTTTTTGTTCTTCCGTGATTTACCTCCCAATCGCTTCAGGCAAATGCCGGGACGGTTCCTTCGATAACTTACGGCCTGTTTCCTTACCCATCGCCGTCCTACAGGAGTTTACGATCCATCTCTAACGACCACGCAGTCGACGGGACGTTTAATCCTAATATTCCATCTTCATTCTTACAATGCAGCTCCTAAGACGTCATGTACAGCTTCAACGTCCGAACTGTCAGAGTGCAGGGCCTTGAGTGCTTCAATAATTGTTTCTGGTCGTTAGCGTTCCGTCTGAAAAGTGTCTTCAAGATCTATTGCTAAACTTCTCTCGTTACATTAATTATTCTTACGGATTATACTTGGCAGTGCCTAATGGACGTCAATGACTCTTTTCGTAAGTGCATACATAGTTTATCATATGGTGTCTTTAGAGCTACCTTAGAGGTACGTACGAAACAGGTTTTTAATCTTACCGTCATAGCATGCTGCGACCAAAATGTTTGTACATGTCCTGGGCTATTTCTTGATAATCCTTTTAGCCTCTATAGCTCCTTTAAGGAAAACATTTACAATGTGCATTTACTCTTTTTTCACAGCATTGTATACGTCACTCATGAGCGATGCACTGTCAGAGACTTCGCCGAAACACTTGCCCCGATCTAGTCCCTTGTCTTCTGAACATTCAGTTAACTGATGTTCGTATTCTAATGCTGACTGATATTTGACCTTGGTAAGGGAGGTAAATTTTTCGCGATTACTCCTCATCATTTCTGTTGTTTTATCTTTTCCCACAAGCACCATATACTCGGCGGGGCTGCTATAGTCGTCCCAACTCAGTTACGTCGCTGCCATCATCGCTGGATAGTTTTCTTAATTGTGAGCAAGCAACACATATCGCAACGTGACGCATTTGTCAACAATAGGGTGGTTTCTGCAGCGGCTCATGCCGTTGCTTAGCAGCAGTCAGAGACGACGCGACTGGCGATCAATATTAGTGTGTCCGCGCACATTCAGCGAAGTCTTTAGTAAATACGGAGCGACGCAAGAAGTCAGAAGGTAAGTCAGAATGTAATAAGACATATGACTTCCGACAATCCGTTTTCTGCGTACGCATAACATAAATTCCGACAGGCATGTGTGTTTAATGAATATGGAGATCATCGACATTATGTTAAAGTTAATTAGGTTTTGCGAACCTGCCATCCAGACTTTTGTCGAGGTTTGCCTGTGGCAGATTTTGTTGAAGAAGCGTGAATACAAAAATTTTATACTGCCGGCAACAGGAAATTTGCAATAGACAAATTATACATTCTCGTAGGACGTTTCCGTGCCTAGTGAGTTTTGCATTCCGTCGTATAAACGTTGTCTTGCAGGTGGTGAGTGTCACCATGCTGTCTTGGAACACAGTTCCGTGCAACACACACAAAAAAAAATGATAGACCAAGAATTTTCAGTGCTGTGAATAGTGTTTCATTGGGAACCTTGCCGTGAACATCAGTCTGTTGTCTGATGTGTGATGCGGTAATTCCATCTATAATCATTCTGGATTCAACCCCCGTTCGTAGAAAGAATTTTCGTCGGAAGAATTTCCCTAATAATGTAGGAAATTTAATGGCGTACATTTGCTGATCACATAACAATATTCTGTTATACTAATTACATTTCAAATCTCCCTGTAATTCCACGTATATTATGAAAACCTCACGCGATCTCTCGGACTCGACTACCCTGTAGTTTTTGAGGGGACCTTTTTGTCCTGAACGACTCACTCATTTGACGATCCATCCTCTGCTCTGAAGAAACTAACTCTTGATTACGAGTCATCAGCCGGACGAGCACGACTTAATGTACTACAGTGGCAGAGTTGTCTAGAGAGTCCGACACGTCGGCTGTAAGAATACCACATATCACTGTTCGGATCTTAAACCGCTATCGTCGTTTGTTATAATGTAGCGTCGATGGGTTGTTGTACTCCAGATTCTTTCCCTTTCTTCTCTTTCTATGTTTCTGTAGGCGAAGTGGGGAGGGACTATGATTACTACACCTACACCCAAGTTTACTCTCAGCAAGTGCCTTCATGTTCATGGCAGAGGTAATAATTTCTGTTTTAAAACATATTTGGGTTCCTTCCCGTAAATAGCCACCTCCATGGGTGCCTGTACAGGTTTTTCAATCAGAGAAAGCTATAACTACCCCTTCTGTCACTTGTGAACGTTCGGTACTCTCTGTTAGTATATTTGTTATGGGTCCCACACACTTCGGCGAAACTGCAATATGGGTTGCACGTGAGTATGGTAAGAGCTGCCTTCTGTCGACTGACTGCATTTCCGCAGCATCCTGATAACGGACCTAACTAGGAAATAATACAGTCACTATCCTTCGATACCTCATATTCTTTCACATTCGTTAACAAACACTGGATTGCCACTAACCATGAGCCAAATGCTCTTCGGAAATCAAAGAATACAATGTCAAACTGATCACCCAGACAAATAGCTCTAAGATTCTCCCACGGGCGACGTTTTTGGAATGTATGCCGATGGTCATCATTTTTTTTTTTAAAAGAGGTGGAGCCCCTCCACGCCCACACCGGCATGATGGCCAACACAAAAGGTCTACTGCCATCTCTGCATGAGGGTTAGTATTCACTAAAGTGAGGTGTCGCAGGATGTGGGTACTGCGATGTTTGCGTACGTCTGGTTAGGATTAACCATTAATACGCGCTAATCTGGAGATAGATTGGTCGAAATCTGACGAAGGGTAGCGGTTTGAAGGGCAGAGGAAAAAAAGTGCCAAAGCAAGAGCCAAGGGAAAAAAACCTCTGCGAAAGTTAGGTCGGGCGGCAAGAGCCGTAGCGGTTGTCTTGCTGCCTGCGATATGTTGTGCAAGGATAGGCTTTGTTAGTAGTGGGTATCATGCATGTCGATACCTTGACGTTGTGCGTTTGTGCTGCTCGGCGGCTGGCGCTGGGTGCTGGTACAGAGTCCTCGTTCAGCGTCCTGCAACCTGCAACAGTTAGGTTTGTTATCGGTCTTGTGTCCGATAGGTCATATACCGGAGACGCAGTGTGAGGGAGTGTTGGCAGATTGTTCGTGCGTCTGTGGGCGAGCTCGTCGGTGTCCCTGCTGTGGCCTGTTGGTCGGCTCTAATAGCAGCTGGTAGTTGCCAGTCAGTATTGCTGATGTGCAGGGGCTTACCGGCGTTTGTCGCTGTTTGCGTATGTTAGTTTACCATAGGTGGTTATGCCCTAGCTAGCAGTGTCTTTGGCCGCTTGTGTTTCCACCTGTGGTTGTGATCGTAGTTTCCCAGAGTGAGGATGAAAGGATTGTTCGAGTGTCTCGAGTTCCTGTATAGTCGTGTGGCGTGTTTCTTGAATACTTCCTTGAGGGTATCAAGGCGGTATTCATGGTGAAGATCCACGGTGCGTGTGTAGCGTGGAGCATTGCTGATGATTCGTAGCACCTTGTTCTGTATGATCTGCAGGCGGCGCAGTCGTGTGGGAGCTGCATATCCCCAGACGGGAGCTGCGTACGTCATCAGAGGTCTAATCAGTGTCATGTATAAGGACCTCGACACCCTCCTATTCAGTGTGCTTGCCCTGTTGAGCATTGGGTAGAGCTGTTTGAGCCTCGCGTGCGCTCGGTTGGCAACGTATTCGATGTGGTCCCCCCATGTAAGTTTCCGGTCCAGCCAGACACCAAGGTATCTGACTTTCTCTCGGAAACGTATTTGGCGTGTATGTAGTGTTATCGGTCTACAGTGTTGGTGTTTGCGCAGTAGTTTCGGTCTGCTTATCTGATTATATTAGAGTCCAGTACACGTTCTAGGGTCTTGCAACAGACGAATGCCAACAGTTTAGTGGATCACATTCCTTGGCAGATTGTGAGACGTGATTTTATTCAACCAACGGGACAGTGTTGCTAGCCTTTTGGAATCCACGGTGTATTATGGTTAGGAAATGGAATTATTCAGCCATAAATTCCGTACTAAATCTGAGAGTGATTATATCGGACCCTGTGAATGAGTTCAACTACAAGGATTTCAACAGCTTTTTAGCGCCACTTACACTAATGACAATATTAATCATCTCCTCAACAGTACGAAAATTAAACTGAGGCTGTATTCTTGGATATTACTTTATAAGAAACACATAAAAACAAAGTTGAGTGTTCATTTGATACAGTCAGTTTCTTTACTCCGTTCTTCATGTGTAGACTGGACACTAACTTCCGTTTCACAGGTTATGACAGCCTCTGCAAATGATATTCATTTGGGTTATGTGAGATATCTTAGTATATGAATCCGATAGGTTGGTCGAAGGCTTCGCGTCCTACCCATCTGACAAGAGAACAACTTTCATTTACAGTCTATTTTCTGTCCTACACGTTGTTTAAGTTATCGTACTGTAGTCACTGTTGCTTTATGTGTTTCCTTAGTGTACGTTGTGTACCAGACAGCGCTCCATCTATAATGATCTTCTCTATTAGGCACATATCTGCCTGTTGCTTGGTCAGTTATTCTTCTAAATATGAGCCATAATTCCTTTAAATGCTACTGCACAGAGTTAAAAGTGTAGTGTTCTTCCTTATAATATATCACTACTCTCTCCTTATTCAGTTTACTTAAAATACAAATCTTTCTACTTGTTGTAGTTGCCTTTGTACACTACCACTCAAAAGTTTTCGATCATCCTTGAGGAAAACTGTATACGTTATTTCAATGTACAAACACGTCTTAGGCCAATAAAATAAATATTTTCTCCCTCTGTCCTTATATGGGATACAATATGGTTTGTATTTTATCCTCTTCGGTGGATCCACCCGTTACCTTAAGAACAGCTACACAAATGCTTGGCATCAGAAATAAGATTTTTCATTGTTTACGCAGGTATTGAAATCCAACACGTCTGTAAATTTCTACATAGATCTTCAACGTAAGATAACCTCATTTCCTGACCTCCCTGTCAGTTTCATTTCATACGAGTTCAGTGGAATTTAAGTCTGGTGACCGACTGGGCCAAATCATGTTCCTCAGTTACCCACATTTCTCTTTTATATTGACACACCATCTGCACAATGTAGAAGCACGTCTAGGATCGCTGGTTTCCTGCTGAACAAACGTACGACCAAAAAGACTCTTGCCAGATGCAACTGATTGTCGATGAGCATCCTGTGATAAACTCCCTTCTTTAATGTTCCATTAATTCACACTAGACAACCGACCTTATCACCCGCTAAACACCCTACAGGACACGCCCACACCATGACCAACCCTCCACCATGCTTGGCTGTTGGCGTCAGACACGCTTCATACATTCTCCATGAAGTCAACGATGGCTTCCACATACTTCAAACTTTGATTCGTCCATGAATAACACAATGGACCATTGTTGCAGTCACCAATTTTTTCGTTGCTGACCCATTGCAAATTTTTCACGTTATGTTGTTTGCGAAGTAAAGATTTCTTCGCCTCACTGCGCCCCTCTAAACCTTATTTACGAGCGCGGCTTTCCACTGTTGAGACAGAGATTGGAACTGCTCTCATACTATTTACTTCCTCGCTAATTTCTGGAGCAGTACCAGTCCTCTGGCGTTTTCTCTATACACATATGAACTGGTCTTCCTTGTATGATGTTATCTGGGGTCTTTCAGATCGCGCAACACTTGCATTAACACAAGTTTGCTTGAGTCACTGCAATGTATATACTAATGTAAAGGGCTGCACAAGTTTTTGTTGCTATTGTCGTACCGAAGAAGTAGTACTGATGCATAACTACAGTTACAGCACGTTCTTCAATTTACACCTCCTTCTTCTGTCCCAACGCGACGAAAAACAGTATGAACCTGATGAGGTGAATAAACACACTGCTAGATGCACACGATGTACAGACACCAAAGCAGACTGATTGAATAACAAACAGTTGAAGGAATTAGGACTATTTGAATGGAACTGTATTAGGTAAAGGCACGTCAGTGGATACTCATCAGCGACCTTCTACACGAACATCCAGCCAAATACAGAACAGAGGCGCCTACAATTAGTATTTGTTTTGATATAAGAATGGGCAACGGCCTTGCCGTAGTGGATACACCGGTTCCTGTGAGATCACCGAAGTTAAGCGTTGTCGGGCGTGGTCATCACTTGGATGGGTGACCATCCTGGCCACCATGCATTGTTGCCATTTTTCGGGGTGCACTCAGCCTCATGATGCCAACTGAGGAGCTACTCAACCGAATAGTAGCGGCATCGGTCAAGAATACCGTCATCACTATCGGAAGAGCGGTGTGCTGACCCCACGCCCCTCTTATCCGCATCTTCCACTGAGGATGACACGGCGGTCGGATGGTCCTAGTAGGCCACTCGTGGCCTGAAGACGGAGTGTTTTTAATATGAGAATGGTGTATGATAGAATTTTCAAAGTGAAATTCCAGTTTAAACCACGAATCCTTATTTGTGACAGATGATTGGAATCGTTTCACTGGTAATGTATATTATAATACTATCAGGCTGTGTCCCCTTCAGCATAGAGCACAACCACGCTCTGCTAGTAGTGGGACTCAGTTTGTACAGCCCCACTCTCCATCGTTGCCAGATGTATCCAAGATGGCGGCGATGACGTTCTCCAAATGGTGACCTGCTGGCCACAGTGGCTGAGTGGTTCTAGGCGCTTCAGTCTGGAACCACGTGACTGTTATGGTTGGAGGTTCGAGTCCTGCCTCAGGCATGGATGTGTGTGAGGTCCTTAGGTTAGTTAGGTTTAAGTAGTTCAAAGTCATAGGGGACTGATGACCTCAGATGTTAAGTCCTATAGTTCTCAGAGCCATTTCAACAATTTTTTAAATGGCAGCCTGTAGACATGGAAACAGCGCAGGATGTCATCCAAGGTGGTGGCTGTGACATCATTTAAGATGGCGGATATTTTGGTGGAGTTTGAATTTTGGTTGGAAGATAGGTCAATTGAGCTGCCTCCAATGATCTTACCCTGCCTCCCCAGCCCCAGAAAATGGTGGGAAGTTCAAATTCCATTAGGACAATGCAACGCACCTCCACTAACCTAAGAAAATTGTGGGAAAATATGTCACATGGGCCAACTTCACTAACCTAAGTCATCTGACCGCCAACTCTTCCTATGGATTGATGAGAAATTTGAATTTTGGTGGTAAAGAAAGGTCACTTGGGCTATCTCTACTAACCTAAGAAATGGGTAGGAAAGAAAGAGGAGTTCTACTACCTCCACTAACCTAAGTCATCCGATGTCCACCTCATCCTAGGAAATGGTGGGGAGAGGTCTCGACCTGTTTTGGATATAAGCCTTTATTTTGCATGCACTGTTTATTTAAACATTTAGAGCCAGTACCACCATCAGGTTTAGTGCCATGGGGTCTGGACTCCAACTGACCTAGTACACAGTACCTTTTGTGTTAGCATAAGAGCCAACACCGTGTTACGAGTGGAGGCTGCAATGCACGCGTTTTAGCTCAAGCAGGCTGGCGTGACGAGGGAAGAACTATACTGACGTGATGTCTGGAACATGACAAGGAATGAGAATTCAGAAAGCGGACGTAATTAGTTTGATACTTAACTTTAATTCATTAATGATGAACGTCGCTCTTGACGGTACATGATTCACAATATTATCTGTTCAGAATACATTCTTGTAACTGAATATGGCGCCATGCTAGGTCGTAGCAAATGACGTAGGTGAAGGCTAGGCTAAACTGTCGTCTCTGCAAATGAGAGCGTATGGACACAGTGAACCATCGCTAGCAAAGTCGGCTGTACAACTGGGGAGTGTCCTAGGGAGTCTCTCTACCACCACCACCATTTTGTGGCACAACCCAAGTTGGCTGCCTGGAGAGTGGAAGAAATGTACTTTATTTATTTTCGAGCAAATTGCATAGGGACGGATTTTACATAGTCTGTTTATTACACTGATACCAAACACATGCTCTCAAATGCTTGGGATCATGACACACACCCTACACACCTCCAAACTCTTCGTAAATTGCCAAAATTACGCACTACAGACACACAAACAACTATTAAATTACCGAAATAACTTACACACCACACAGACCTGACAACTCCTCCTAAATAATGCAGTACACTCATGTGCAGACACAAAATCAACTCGTAAGATGTCCCAATAACGCATAGCACAGCCTACTGACCTGCTCACAAAATAATTCAACAGATAAGAAACAACGTGTGGAGGCACTGCCGACCACATCCTGTCCACTGGACCACACAGGAGGTTACCGCACACGCTCCCAGAAATCGGGATGCACTTGCAAGCCCGCCACGAGGTGAAGCGGCCGTCAGCTGCCACGCCATGCACAGGTGCCCGTTCGGGTCCCTCAAACTTGAGGGTCAGTGACAGTGTGAAGTGGTCTTTCAGTCTCTAATTTTACCCTAAGGCTGCAAGAATGCTCTCTGACTCCCATCAGAATAGAGACAGATCGTAAATTAAGCACTGTGCTTGTGATGTTAGAAATATGTAGAGTGCTATCTGATATACTTTGATGATGTATGTGTTCGAGAATTAACAATGATTGGACGTACTGAATAGTCATCTATCCACATTTGTAATGGTTCTCGCAAAGAGGAGGAGGGGTACTTTATCTGCGATACAGAAATAGGGAGACATGCTGTCACATCATTGGTAGGTTTAGAAATTAGCGTAAAATTGCTAAAATTGTTCACAGTATCAACTTATTATTTCAGTACATCAGTGGTGTCTTTTCCATCCCATCCATCCACTGGCACACTGTTGGTTATAACATAATGATTCACTGACAATGCTTGTTTGAGTTGGAGAGAGAGTTTTTTTTTGGGAGGGGGGGGGGGGGGAGGTTGATACCTTCTGGGGATGGCTAGGATGAAGACAGTAATTACGTACATGACTACAGTATGAGGAATCAGTCGAAACGGAATGCAGAGCCGTCAGCTATTCAGTCAATGTGACAGATGATTTTAAACGTAGTTTGGAAATCCACAGCAGCGCCGTTCAGCTCTTCCAATTTCCTTATGTTGTAAATTACTTATATCTGAAATCATCCAGTGTGTGTGGTGTGTTATGTTAACAGCAGTAACAATATGATTTACACTGTGCGACATCTAGAGGTAGCCCAATGGACCTATCTTCCCTCCAAACTTCATACTTTCCACC
Organism: Schistocerca americana; assembly: GCF_021461395.2. Taxonomy (NCBI): domain Eukaryota; kingdom Metazoa; phylum Arthropoda; class Insecta; order Orthoptera; family Acrididae; genus Schistocerca; species Schistocerca americana. The sequence continues at coordinate 72,677,577 of NC_060119.1, forward strand.
AGGAGTGCTTGGTAAGGGGTGTGTGGCACATTCAAGCTATGTTGGGTACCAGTACTCGCGTACCAGTACTCGCGTCATCAGCTGACATAACAGAAGCCATCTTGAGTGACGTCACTCACATCACAGTGTGATAATCGTACTTTGGGGTTATGTCCTTGTTGTCTGCGAGAGGCAGTGTATCATAACTTCTTAATGTCAGCTTAGATCCTGACACAGAACTCGAAGTCGTGTCAGAAAAACAAAATGTTTGGCTGTGTACAAAACGTGTTAGAGCAGAAGAAAAAAACAAAGATAATGTTTCAAAACAACGAGACAGGGCCACAAGGGGCGTCTCTTACGACATACAGTATTGATTGCAGGATACAATCATCCTCCTAGAATACAGGTGATGCAACTTTAAAGTGGTATGTGCAGTTGATCAGTACCTGTCTATATAATACGATCGTCACGTGTGCTCAATGCCCGCATGCATGCGGTATTTGTTTTCGATATATAGGAGGAGGGAAATGCAGTAAAAATCTAATCTAGTTCTCTATCAGATGAGGTTATTTGAGTTTTTATAGTTCGTATTTTTTCTTTGATGGATGATACAGAATAACGAAGATAGTATGTTTGGGAGATAGATGTGAATGGACGTGGATGTGTGGTACTTGTATGTGGTTTGGGGCTGCACCACAGTGCATTAGCAAAAACCCTTCCTCCTTCTCTCAATTCCTGTTTCCATCGAAAGGCCAAAGCACAGTCCTGTTGCTGCTTAGCCTGTTTCTACACGGTATGCCGAAGGTGGTAGATATAGTTTCCTCTGACTTCTACTTAATTCTGACTTACATTGGAACGCTCACATGTCAAAGCTGCAGTGGTGGTAGTGCAGAGTTTCAGAGGGCTGTTGCAGGATGCATAGGGACTACTTAAAATGAGGCTGGAACTTTACTGTAGCAGATGGGTTTGAGAGAGGTGACTCGTTTCGAGATATGAGAGTGCCACAAATATGAGTCACTAGTGGTTGTAATCATTAAACAACTTCTTCATAGGATCAAATGGAGGTGTATGCTTGAATGGAGGGACTTGATTCCAAATCACAGACATCATTTCTAGCGGATAACGTAGCATTAGAGATCTGAAAAGTTAGTCTACATTTCTTACGACCTCAATCAGCACAGCATTTACTGTTTGAGATTCTTCTCAATCAACCATCGCCTATAGCCCTGTGCATATATCACAGATTCTCTGACATGGCATCATGGCAGAATACGTTAGAAATGCTGTACAAATATCTAGCAGCAGTGGCGTGAAAGAGTCGCAAATACTAATGTCATACCACTTCCCTTAGCCGAAACGCTTTCTTAATTGGGTAATTTTATTACAAGGTTGCACCATCTGTGACGTGTAAGCACACTGTTGCTCTGATACTATATAATCCAGCGATCACCATCACTGTATTTGTCCGGACAAAAAAACTACCTCTTTCAGAGGTAATGTCGTACCTTGATTTATAAAACCAAAATAGCTTTCAATATGGATACTTGTGCACACATGTAAAGCCAAGACTGCTTCTGACAGTAGCATACAGTAGTTGTTGCGATCTGGTTTCTTAACATCTGGCGGTTTGTAAGACAATTACATCTCTCTTTCTAAGACATAGAGATACCAGACACAAGAAAAACTTATGAGACATGTCCATCCATCGCTGATTTTCACTCAGTATTATTTTGTATCGTCTGCAACTATTTATTGGCAAAGTATTAGACTTAGTATTAGGGGGTGCGTGATAGTTTCGCCTTGAGCATCAGTCTTATAAACTATGTGTTTGTGTTCTGATATGTGCAAAGGAATTGGCTATGTCCAGTTTGTAAGGAAGGTATGGATTTGAGGTGGAGTACTGTGATAGCAAAGGGAAGAGTATGTCACGTCATAAGATTGGTACTGATATTTCTATTTCCAGACCTGCAGCCATCAGAGTGGTGTACTTCTGATACCTCGCTAATTATTGAGTGTTATTCAACAGAGATCACAAACGTAACATTTAGTTGTAAGTACAAGGATAAAATATATATGAGGCCAGTTCTTTCGTAGGACGAATCTGTCTATGCGTGCTTGGCTTGCAGCGCTGGTGACCTGTTCGGGGGCCGGCTGGAGTGGCCGTGCGGTTCTAGGCGCTGCAGTCTGGAACCGAGCGACCGCTATGGTCGCAGGTTCGAATCCTGCCTCGGGAATGGATGTGTGTGATGTCCTTAGGTTAGTTAGATTTAATTAGTTCTAAGTTCTAAGCGACTGATGAACTCAGAAGTTAAGTTGCATAGTGCTCAGAGCCATTTGAATCATTTGAACCTGTTCGGGGATGATTCAAATTTCCCATTAACAGTAGGATCTGTCAGAATAGAGAGGCCTGTTGGAGTGTAGGAATGTAGATGACTTAACTGTGTTGTCTTCAAGACGGCCGAATAGCTAACTGACACTTAGTGTGTATTGGATAGCTTTCGTGATCGCGTGGAAATTTGAGAAGATTGAATATGGATGTGTGTTTGCGCTGGACCGATATTCCGTTGCCTGTAAGTTGTTCAGTTAACTGCTTCTACACATTTTGTGCCTTTAATTAGTTGAGAGAACATAGATTGTGGTGTGTGCATCTAGCTGGTGAAAGCCACGTTTGCTGGCTCTCTGGCCAGCCAGGGTGGCCGAGCGGTTCTGGGCACTACAGTCTGGGACCGCCCGACCGGTACGGTCGCCGGTTCGAATCCTGCCTCGGGCATGGATGTGTGTGACGTCCTTATTGGTTATGTTTAAGTAGTTCTACGTTCTAGGGGACTGATGACCCCAGCAGTTAAGTCCCATAGTGCTCAGTGCAATTTGAGCCATTTTGCTAATTATCTATACATGGGAAACACCTTAGCTGGCTTTGTAAATTATAGGGATGGTTGGGAATCTGTTACATCACCGACATCGGTATTCCGCAAGTAGAAATATTACCCTCTAATGGTTTCGAGTTCTTACGTAATGGTCTTTGCAGATGGGTTAAGTTTCTAGTTGCTCAGTTGTCTAGAGCACGCTCCAACTCGCTAACGTTAGGGGTTTGTAGAGAAATAATTTCCAGTTCATATCTTTGTAATTATGTTTCACGAGTGATCAACAGGATACTGCCGTGTGCTTGATATCGAGAAGTACCACTAAAACGGAATAATATTATGGCAAACCTTGCGAAAATACACGCGTTCTTGCATTCCCAGAGTGTGGAGATGAGCGTAGAAAATCCAGCAAGCAAGCAGGCTCAGACCAGAAACAGTAACGCGTTTGTGCCGAGGGGGAACGAATTTGTAGAACAGTTGTGAGAGTGATTTCAGTCTACTGAGGGTACTACGGTCACCTGTCTGGGGTGGACTCCTGCCGACCTTGTAGGGAAATATATAGTGCTGTGAGGAGTGTATACGGTACTGTCTGTCTTCGCAGTATTTGTACGAATGGCGTAAAATGGCTGATTTTGTATGGTGCAGGATACGAATTGTATGTTTACTACGTCGACATGGTACATGGTGACATATTGCTAAGCTGGAGGTCGGTTTCACACTCCAATATTCAAGCTACTGTCTTTAGTGGGAGAGCAGTGTGATTGAGTAAGGGTCTTTCCATATTTGACGATATGTAGGGGCACTTTGCAGGGTTTAATTGTCGATGCAATATGGCTATCTGTGTAAAATAGTTTTTCGCTGCTGAAATTCTGCTCTGCAGAAAAGAAATAAAAGGCAGACAGTGCTTCCACACCGGCGACATCAGTTATTCAGCAGGTAACTTTAGTATAACATTGTGAACATTGCTAGATGTGATGACAAATGTATGTAGCTATGTGGAGTGATGCGTCAGCCCCATATCCCCCATGTCCAGTTAGAATCACAAGCGACTGAACAAATTTCTATTGACTGATCTGTGACGTCAGTATGTGTATCACATATGTCCTGTTAGGATTGCAAGGAACAGAGCACCCTGTGCTATTCTGGAATGGATTTCTGCAGCATCTGCGAGGTTGACTTGCTAGGCTATTAGGTATTGGCTGAATTGCAGTTACAGAAGAGGATCACACCAACAGCGGTGAACACACACGCACGTGGCCTAGAGGATGACTTTGTGGTTATTTAGGTAGACATTTGACGTCAGTATGACACGCGAAGAACTTTAATTGTAGAGGTGACTTTGACATACCGTCGGTAGCAGCGTGAAAGTGGTAGCTCGTGTTCACTTTCGACCGGGATCGTGGCTGCGTCGAAATGCACTCGCCCTTGGAGACTCTTCGCTCTGCAAATAGGTTTTCGCTTCCATCCAGTCACGTCAGCAATGGTGCCTAGGTCATCACGTATTTCGAGAGGAATTCCTCAGGTGTCAAGTATGAAAGGGATGCCGCCGCCTCATGCTTGAGGGACCCAAACAGCCACTAATGCGTGGCTTGGAAGCTGACGGCCACATCACTTCACTGGGTTTCTGCTGGTGCATCCCAAATTCTGGGAGAGTGTGTTGTGGCCGTGGACCAGCGGACAGGGGGCTGTGGGCAGTGCCTGTGCACATTGTTTGTGTGTATGTTGCAGTATTTTGCGAGCAGGTCTGTAGGCTATGCTATGCGTTATTAGGACAGTGTATGAGTTGATTTCGTGTCTGCACATCTGTGTACTGGATTCTTTAGGAGGAGTTTGCAGGTCTGTGTGCTGTGTAGTTCATTATTTCGGTAATTTAGGAGTTGCTTGTGTGACGGTAGTGTGTTGTTTTGGTAATTTATGAGTTGTTTACAGGTCTGTACGCTGTGTGGTGTGACCTACAGCTTGTGAGAGCATGTGTTTTGTATCAGTGTAATAAATAAACTATGTGAAATCCGTCCCTAAACAAATTGCTCGACAATGGGTAAAGTACACTCCTTCCTCTCACCAGACAGCCATCTTGGGTTATATCATGGAATGAACAACTACATCCTCTGGTGGTGGTACTCTATACTAAGCCAGTTGGACTCTGGGCCCGATGGCAACCACACTGTTTCACGCCATTTCCTCCCACCCCAGACCGTCATATTGGATTACATCATCTAACAGACGACAGTGCCCTCTGGTTGCGATCCTGTGTACTAATTCAGCTGGACTCCAGACCCCATGGTGACTACACTTGATGGCAGTACTGCCTCTAATTGTGTAAATAAATAATGCATGCAAAATAAAGATGTATGTCCAGCACAGGTCAAGTCCTCTCCCCACCATTTCCTAGGACGATGTGGATGTTGGATGACTTAGGTTAGTAGAGGTAGTCCGAGTAACCTTTCTTTCCCGCCATTTTCTTAGGTTTGTAGAGATAGTTCAAGTAACCTTTCTTTACCAACCAAAATTCAAATTTTCCACCAATCCCTCGAAAGGGGATGAGTTCAGATGACTTAGGTTAGTGGAGGTGGCCCAACTGACCTATATTACTGCAACCTTCTTAGGTTGGTAGATGAGTGTTGCAATGTCCTCATGGAATTTGAACTTCCCGCCATTTTCCGGGGTAGGGGAGGGATGTTAGGTTAGTGGAGGTAGCTCAATTGACCTATCTTCCAGCCAAAATTCATACTTCTCCCCTAAATCCACCATCTTGGATAACGTCTCGGCCGCCATCTTGGATGACGTACTACGCTGTTGCCAAGTCTACAGGCTGTCATCTTGGACGACGACATCACCGCTGTCTTGGATACATCTGGCACCAATGGAGAGTCTAGCCGCATTAACCTAGTTCCACTACTTTTGCTAACACATGCAGAGTGTGGTTTGAACTGGGGTTTGTGCAGGTGGACAGATAAAGCTAATAATTAGTTTATAAAACATTGAAGCAATTCTGATAATACAGTATTAATACAATTTCAATAAAACACTACATGCTTCTAAAGCCCGTGAAGATACTTAAGCTGGGCTCAAAACAGTCCATACAATTAATTGTCATCCATACAATGAACTAAAGTAAGATCCAATGTTTCCCATAAGAAACATAAAGGTGCTGCAATATTAGCTATTTACGATGCATGACTGTCGGCCAATAACCACGATAATAACTGAGACAACTTCTGCAATTAAAAGTTAGTCCAGATAACTTGAACTTGAATGTTATTAGCTGCAGCAGCACCTTAGTACAGTCCTTGTTCAGAATTTAGTCAGATCACTGCAGTTATCTGTTCTGCATCCACCAGTACATTGATAGGTGCATGAGTTCCGCATCAAATAGTCAGCCCAATAGCCACTCCATCGTTGAGTTAGAAACTCGCGTACGATTTCAGAACGTCAGGAGCATCAATAGGGCACTTTCTCAAACCATTCAAGTAATTCTGGGATCTAGCAGGTTCACTTGGTGTAATTTTAAGTTAGTACTTTCTGATAGCCAGTAGCGTTTAATACGTACCTTTTAACTGAATAAATTAATATTTTCATACAAAAGGGAGCAGACATACAGCCATGTTGGCACCACGGAGCTATATTTTGATTTCCTATCTTCTTTGTAGAGAGGCTTGCACACTTCAGCCATGCATTAAAATTCCAAATACGCTCACTGTGAAGTGTAGAATAGGAAATGTAATTATAACAGCAACGCCATCAAAACACAAAACGTAATGTTTTTAGCAGGGTATGAAAACAGTAGTGACCTCACAAAGGCTGTAGGGTAGTGCGGTCAGCTTTGTAGGCACACAGCCGCTACTTCAAATAATAGTTTTGTGTTGTAGTACGCTTACTGAACCTGTTTTGAGAACCTCTCCTATTCTATGAAATACAAATCGTTCCCTCTCTGAGTTGCATGGTTAACATTTACCTTAGGAAATCTCTACGAACGGCCTAATTCGTGTTACTTTCTACATCTACATCTACATGGATCCTCTGAAAATCACACTTAGTTGCCTGGCAGAGCGTTCATCGAATCGCTTTCAAAATAATTCTCTGTTATTCAACCCTCGAACAGCACGAGGTCTGGTATCCCTTATTTTATTATGATGATCGTTTGTCCCTCAAATATTTTCACATTAGGAGGCGAAAGTTAGTGTTTGAAATTTCGTGAGAAGACTCCGCCGCAATGGGAGACCCCCTTTTTTTTAATGTTATCCTGTAACACGTCTGTGACACTTTTTCCCCTATTTCGCGATTATATAAAAAGAGCTGCCCTTCGTTGTACTTTGTCGATGTACTCCGCTAATCCTATGTGGTAAAGATCCGAGATCGCGCAGCAGTACTCCAAAAGAGGACGGACAGGTGTAGCGTAGGCAGTCTCTTTAGTAGATCTCGTACAGTTTCTAAATGTTCTGCCAATAAAACGCAGTCTCTGGTTTGCCTTCCCCACATCCTTTTATTTCCAATTTAAATTATCCGTAATTGTAATTCCTGGGTATTTAGTTGAATTTATGGCACTTAGATTAGACTAATTTATCGTGTAACCGAAGTTTAACGGATTCCTTTTACCACTAATGCGAATGAGTTCATACTTTCCATTATTTAGCGTCAACTCCACTTTTCGTACCAAACAAATATCTTTTCGAAATCTGTTTTGCAATTTGCTTTGATTTTCTGATGAATTTACTAGACGGTAAATATCAATCTTTTTGATTTGCAGCTCCTTGTATTGGCCGTGTTTTCAGTTAAAATTTTTTGAATGTGAGGTCCGCCAGTTATGCAAAACACCGTTTTTTCAGTACCCAAACATCTTTCGGCTGCCACTGTGCCATCATCAGTGGGTTTTCGTTTTTATTTATTCTGCAATGTGAACACCTTTGTTAAATGATTATAAAATTATGTGCATTTTTATTTCAAACAACAGATCGTTTCTTTTTGTAAATACCTTTACATTTGCTGTACATGAATTTTATGGATCACTTGTGTGTTAATTACTACAGGTAGCTTGTCATCTGGAACCAAACGATGTTGATCAAAAAATTATTATTATTTTTTTTCTGGTAGATAACCTATCTTCCAGAATGTAATTTACTTTTTCGCGATGTTTTCGCGCCTATTTTTGAATTTACTTACGTTTTCGTGTGGCAAGCACTTCCATTCTCTGCATAACGCTGAGATATTGTGATACTACGTTATTTATGGAAAAAACTTGTTATAGTTACGTATGTATCACAATATCTCATCATGATGCGGGGAATGGAAGTGCTTGCCTCACGAAAACGTAAGTAAATACACAAATAGGCACGAAAACATCGCGAAAAACTAAATTACATTCTAGAAGATATGTTAACTCCCAGCAAAATCTTCTCATCAACATCCTTTGGTTGCAGATGACAAACTACCTGTAGTAATTAACAAACACATGATCCAGAAAATTCATGCATACCAAATGTAAAGGTATTTACAAAAAGAAGCGGTCTGTTGTCTGAACTAAAAATGCACATAATTTTAAAATCATTTAACAAAAATGTTCACGTTACAGAATAAATAAAAACGAAAACCCACTGATGATGGCACAGTAGTGCCGAAACATGTTTGGGTACTGAGAAAAACGATGTTTTGCGTAACTGGCGGACCTAAAATCCAAAAAAATTTAGACGGTAAACGTGAGTATCATCAGCAAACCACCTAAGACGGTTGCTCTTATTTTCTCTCAAAACGTTTATGTAGATAAGTAACAGCAGAGGGCCTATAGCACTACTTTGGGGAACGCCAGAAATCACTTCTGTTTTACTCCATAACTTTCCGTCAGTTAGTGTGGACAGTGACCTCTCTGACAGGAACTCACGAATCCAGTCATATAATTGAGACGATATTCCACACGCACTCAATTTCATTACAAGCCGTTTCCGTGATACAGCGTCAAAAGCCGTTTGGAAATTAGAAATATGGAACCAATTCGAAATCCATTCTCAGTAGCACTCAAATCTACGTGTAACAGTTTTAACCACCCACGTCGCAGTCTCTTGTTCATACTAACTACTGACAAAATGTTGAGTAACAGTGCTCAACCAATTTGACTGACAGATTCTTTCATCAGTGAAATAAAAATTCCAACTCACGTGTTGATATTTGAAAAATGTAAATGGTTATTGACGTTTAATGTTGAGCTGGGGAGCCTGAACAGATTTTCTGTTGTATATGTAATTACTGTTCATAAATTACCTAGATGTAGGTGGGATATTGTAAAAGTACGTGGAGACTTCCACACTTGACTATTAATAACTGTAATTGCGCATACACCTTTGAAACTAACGATATGCGTTGTTTCGTAAATTTCACGTGTGTAAATAATCGAAGAGCACGATAATCACTAACAAATCGAAGAATGTCGAGTAAATTAAATATAAACTATTTAAAAATATTTAACAATTTAAAGCGTGAACTATACACTTTCAACAGATCAACAAAAGACAAAAATGACTAGATGTAGAGAGACGTAGTACAAAATATGTCCCATACTTGTCGAAACCGTTTCAGTGGGTGCTGGAGCGTTTAATACGTTCTTTGTTACTGAATAATTTTAGTACTGACCTTGATAATTCCATACTTTGTATCCACCCGAATAAGTATGTCTCCGTTCTGCTTTACAAAAATACATCTAATGACATTGAAACTAAATTCGTCGTAATTATTGTGTCTGTTTTGCAGAAAGCAGGTGACTTCCCATAACCATTAGTACGACTAAGAGCAATCAAAGACTTAGACGGACCAATCGTGCGCGAGAAAGACTCTCATTTCTCAGAAACACACTGCATTAGTAACACCATACCTGCAGGAATTGCAGAACAAAACCTTTAGGTGCAATTATCAGCAGTTCAAATGAATCTACTGGCGATGAAGTACGTCTGCTTAAAGCTATAATTTGTTCATTGTGTTAATAACGTGATGAACGTTTTATTAGTAACATAATCACTGTGTATTCTATGTTCGACTTTTGCGCAGATCCTGTACCTGAAAATGAGCTATGTAAGAAACCTTGTACATTCGTGCATTTGACACGAAGCTCATCCTGTAACTATTTGGAATCCGTATAATGACTGAAGACTTCTTAGCTTAAACAAAACCCAGTCCATCATTTGTTATGATAAGTTATCGTCAGAAACTAAAATAGTCCTCATTTGTGATGGAAAATTGTAGTCAGAAACTAAAATGTGATTTTCAGTTAAGTGTGGTAGGACAACATGTGCTAGTGACATGTCTTCCAATAAATATTTCATCTGTTTGGATCCTCGCAGACTGCGCAGAGGTCACGTGGATAGAAAATTGTTGGATAAGATCAGTGCGCGATGCACACACTGGCAACAAAGCCGACAGCGGTGAATACGAGTAAGTAAGCTTGGAGACTTTGAATATAACCTGTCGACTACAGTATTAATCAAAGGAATCAGAGCATGCATCAGGCATCAAATACATCTCTCCAGAGTGATTTAAAGTGGCTCAGTTACATACAGGTCAGTTCCTGGGAGGCTTATCAGAGGAGAGCTTAGAAAATGTAGCACACCGTAATAGCGGATCACCCATAAAACATCAGTCCATTGTATTCTTGATTATTATCTGTCTGTTCGGTAATCTAGCCAACTTTGAATGAGTAATAAGACAGAACAGATGCAAAGAAGGACAGCACACTGTAGTTAGTGATTGATCTCTAGCAACTTCATGCGACACAGTACAGTATCGGTACACTGCATCGTGTGAGGCGCCACCCACAAAATTCCTGGTGTGCATCTTTTAGTACAAGCCAAGAACCGAATTACATTCATGCTTATACAGTTACTAATAGTATTTATTTCTTGCGTACAGTCCATGAATACTATACGAAAGGGAAAAAAGATTTAGGTAAACAATGAACCCTGCAAAGCATACAAGTTTTGTTTCAGAACATTTTACACTCACTAAAGGCGTATCGATTAAGATCAGTAAAATAAACATTAAACGTAAGCATTCAAATTTTGGTCCAAAATGTGTGTTGATGATATCCTGACGAGTTCCATATCACCGATGACGTCTTCCCAGTAGTATATAGAAGTACTAGTGTATCTATCGTTTATCTAACAAGGGAGCCTTCCCATCGCACCCCCCTCAGATTTAGTTATAAAATGGCACAGTGGATAGGCCTTGAAAAACTGAACACAGATCAATCGAGAAAACAGGAAGAAGTTGTGTGGCACTATGAAAAAAATAAGCCAAATATACAAACTGAGTAGTCCATGCGCAAGATAGACAACATCAAGGAAAGTTCGAGCTCACGAGCGCCGTGGTCCCGTGGTTAGCGTGAGCAACTGCGGGGCGAGAGGTTCTTGGTTCTAGTCTTCCCTCGAGTGAAAAGTTTACATTCTTTATTTCCGCAAAGTTATGGTCTGTCCGTTCGTTCATTGACGTCTCTGTTCACTGTAATAAGTTTAGTGTCTGTGTTTTGCGACCGCACCGCAAAACCCTGCGGTTAGTAGACGAAAGGACGTGCCTCTCCAATGGGAACCGAAAACATTTGATCGCAAGGTCATAGGCCAACCGATTCCTCCACAGGAAAACACGTCTGATATATTCTATACGACACTGGTGACGGCATGTGCGCCACATGACAGGAATATGTTGTCGACCCACCTAACTTGTACACTTGGCGAATGGGTAAAAAGATTCCTCTACCCTGCCCGATTTAGGTTTTCTTGTGGATGTGATAAACACTCCCAAAAAAGTGATGAAAACGTAAGAGTTTGTCATATAAACTGCAGCAAATGAATGCAACAGTTTCACAGTCGCACAGTTTTCCCTGTGCTCTGTCAAAACATATGTTTTTAACGTCCCCATACTACGGCGCAGTTACCTCGCATCGGACGGACGGACGGACGGACAGATAATAAGTGTCTGAAAATAAGAAATTAAGCTTTTCACTCAAGGGAAGACTCGTTCCGCAGCTGCTCGCGCTAACTACGGGACCACGGCTCTCTCGAGCTCACACTCTCCTTGATGTTGCCCATCTTGCGCGTCGACTACTCAGTTTGTATATTTGGCTTATTTTTTTTCATAGTGCCACAAAACTTCTTCCTATTTTCTCAATTGATCTGTGTTCAGTTTTTCAAGGCCTATCCACTGTGCCAACTTATAACTAAATCTGAGGGGGGTGCGATGGGGAGGTTCCCTTGTAAGGAAGTGACGGACGGTATGGGGCAAGGGTGAAACGTTATCTTTGGATGGAAACCAAGAAAAGTGTGTGCCTGTGCACATAGATATAGTTTGACATGATGTGACCTATCAGGCCTTCCCGACGGATCTGTTTGCAAATATTCTTCTCGACTTTGCCATCGGATCATATTGTGCAAATCCCATAATGTTTCCTCCATACAACTGTTCAACATCTTCCTGTGGTCGCAGCTGCTGTTGTTGTCGCTGCGAGGCGCGATTGATGATAGACGCGCGGAGGCGTCAAAATGTCTCTCTCCAGGAGCAGGCAATACGAGTGCGCGGGAAGACGCTCACAGTTGGAGGAAAGCTCATAGTGACCCCTGCCGGGAACGCTAGAAAGGCCTTTCGCGGGTGCGCAGTGGGCAAAGACTGTGCTGCGAGCGCTCATTCGGTTAACAGCTGAATTAAATCTCAGCACTGAGCTGCGTAGATTCATGAACGGTTCCTGTTTCTTTTGTTCTGATTTAATGGCCATTGTTGTATTCCAGGCTGCGCTTAATTGGAAACCTTCATCCCTGTTGATAAGATTGCCCACCGTACGGATTTCTACGGCCTCTTTAAAATCACAGTCCCAGAAAGGTGACTCTGATAATAAAACTTTGCTGTGTCCAGGCAATGCTCAGCTACCGCTGATTTATCAGGTTGGCCCAGACGTGCATGACAATGGTGTTCAGCACAACGTTCTTATGCGGTTCAGCCTGTCTGCCCAATACAAGATTCGCCACACTGACTCCACGTTTCCTAACGCCAAGATCGCCTTTGACAGAGCTCTATTGATTTCTCAACTTTGCTTGTGGCCAGAAAACACACTTTATGTCGTGTCTCTTGAGGACTTTCTCTTTTTTTCTCTCGAAAATATACTACCAAAACACGGTAAGAACACCGTTGCAATGGGTGCCACCGCATCTTCATTTACGTCCCTGGAACGAAATGCATGGCGTATCCACCAGAATAGTGGTTCTGTTTGAACACCGTTCTCACGTGTTATAGCTCACTAGACAGGTAGCTGAGACCACATGTTCACTGAGCACCAAAGAGCGTAAGACACTACCTGTTTTGATCCGCAAATATAACTCTGTGTGTGTTGATTTACGGTAGACACTATCTGCCAGTCTTCCGTCGACTTTTCTTCTAGCCATGACTACCAGGAATGGTAAGGTGCAATCTTCTTTCACTTCCATGGTGAATAGTGTATTAAGATGGAGCTAGTTCAGATGCTGGAGAAGCATGGGTGATGTGTCTCTTCCTTGGGGCCACACCACGAATGTGTAGTTTACGTACCGTCAGGGCTTTTTCCACAAAGTCTTCCATAAAATATTTGGCCACCTTCGGAGACAGGGCATCCGATGGCGAAACGGTCTGCTTGTTCAAAATACTGGTTACTGAATAAGAAATAACCTGAGGTCAGCATATGTTTGAACAGTGCCGCCGTGACTCTCTCATGCTGGTTGCTGCTAGGCTCTAACGACTCCTGCAGAGGCACTTTCGTGAATAAATATAAAAAACGTCAAAGCTTTGTTGTAGCTTAACCGTCTTCACGCTTACTTTGAAGTCCTCTGAACTACTGATGTGCCCCTTCAAATGTTTCGTAAAGATGTCTACGTATGTGAGACAATAGTGGAATACACTCCGTGCCCCAGTGCAAGTCCCATCTGGCTTTATATCGTTCGATCGAAGATGCTGCAGACTGCAGATGTAAATATGATACAGAGACAGATGTAAAAGACACAAGTATCATCCGTAGAAATCAGCGTTGCAGCACTGCAGCTACCACTTGAAAAGATAAAACCAAAATTGCTAGCTTCTTATAACAAGGAACTGTCCTAAGGACCCCGCTTCTAACAATTTTTTACAGTAACTGTGAGATTAACGAGACTACCGCTATAAACAATAGAAAGGAAAATTTTGTGGTGAGATTCTTAAGTCTTAGCGATTCACCTATCAGCTTGCGTTGAAATTGTAGTACACAGATGCCGTTATGACGCTGTGAGAAAGGTGTTTACTGGATAGGTCTGTGCAAGCAGATGCGGCTCGTAAATATTCTGTCTGAGAAAAAGAATATTTATATATTCCCCATAACACAGCGTCCTTGCATTTGTATTGCCACCATCATGAAAGAGGCTTAACATACGTGATCAGTTAATACCAGAAACGCAGTTCAGTAATTCGCTCGCCAAGATAAACACAATGATTAAAAAAACTCCTCCCCAACAGGCCATGACCGGCCGCCGTGTCACCCTCAGTCCATAGGTGTCTTTGGATCCGGATATGGAGGGGCATGTGGTCAGTACACCGCTCTCCCGGCCGTATGTCAGTTTCCGAGACCGGAGTCGCTACTTCTCAATCAAACAGCTCCTCACTTTGCCTCACAAGGGCTGGGTGCACCCCCCTTGCCAACAGCGCTCAGCAGACCGGATGGTCACCCATCCATGTGCTAGCCCAGCCCGACAGGGCCTAACTTTGGTGTTCTGACTGGAATCGGTGTTACCACTGCGACAAGGCCGTTGGCCAAACAGAATGAAAGTACTGATAAATGTCATCTGCAGATTTAATAACTGCTTCTTACCAACCTATTTATACGTAACGCAGTGCACTTGCCGTTCTTTCTAGGTCGTTAATTGAAACGAGGGAACACAGTAACTTCAAGTAATTTACCAATTCTTCTAAGTATATATTTTCTGTAACATGATGCATAAATACGGTGTATCATCCAATTAGTGTCTCCGATACGATTATTGGAAGTGTTTTCTGCACCACTACATGATCTCGATATGTCGAGGTCTCTTTTGCAATCCGACATGTAGAGATGCCAACAACATTCTCGGCAATCTGGTCTTGTTCCGTGTTCAAGATTATAGCAATTAAGTAACTAAAATTCTGCGAGCCACGCTGGAAGCGAAGGGATACAGCTTTGACTGTTGATGTAGCCTACAGGAAACGTAACACTTTAAGAGATCTAACGATATAAGCTGTAGAAAGTGTTGTCAACTAAACACCTGTGGCTAACCGTGCGCTAGAAAGGGGACAGTTTTTCATGGCGGAAAATAAATGCTGTTTCATTTTTATTTCTATTCCACATAGAGGTATTTTATTCCATTTTAATTGCTATCGATTTCGCAACCACAAGAACCCATCGTCACATACACAATGTGGGAATCGATGTGCAGCACAACAGCATGGATACCGCATGAAGACCGCCATCCATCACCCAAGGTGTGGCAACATTAAGTGGGTGTGCAGAGATGCTGTGAGTAGACGAGCGGTTCTGTAACTTGTAGCAGTTTGTTGAAACTATAGTTAGTAATACAAAATGACCAGCATATCAGTCTGTACTTGACCATTCTGCACTGATTAACATTAAAATGAAAAGTAAGCCAATATACCCACAAACTGTCAAAGTGTAGAAACCATTCAATTAAATGGTGAATACCAAATTATTAAAGACTGGTACCACTATTATTGGAAACAAAGGCACCGGGTGCGGTATTATGAAACTTCCCTCTGCCGCATGTAATCACAATTTAAGTTCATTAGATGACAGGGCGTAAGTTAGATTTCCTGAACGTGCCTTCATAGAAACAACTACCTCCAGTCTCTCTTAACTTTCAGCGAGTTCTTCATACTTCTCACAATAACAGTTATATATACAGTTGGAGACGGCATGTAGAATACATCATCTACATTAGTGAATACATAAAACCTTACATGTACTGCTGTGTAATTTAAGTTCCCAAGTGTCTTGAGATCAACAAAATATTTTTTGTAACTGATTATAGGCAATCGAGAGGTACTAGTCCTACTGAAAGGTAAGAGACTTTACTGCCTCTTGTACTGATTTAGGGTCTATTATTATTGTAATTGCTTCAGAGAAATGCGCCACCCTCTTGTAAGTACTTTCTTTGGATACAATTTCGCATAGTACCAACTATCCAAAATTTATATGTCTGATATTATTCTACGTACGCTAGTTGTTACGAATAGACTTTTTGTCTAACGACTATTATAGTGACTAATTTTGAGAAGGAATCTTGAACAGAGTACGTACATTTTTCTGTCGTTGCCCAATCGCTATTGTAAACTGGGTGGTGGACTGCAGTCTGCAAGCCTAGTTGTAACAAGTAGATGCTACTGGAATAAGATGTACATTTTTGCCCTACGTCTGTGGTGCATGACATCTAATATCAGCGGTTCCTACTGACAGAGGAGAGAACTGAGGAACTCAAGCCGGTACAACAACTGTACGCGAGAGCAAGGCTACGGTGAGAGCAAAGCCGCAACCCTTAATCCGGAACGATGTTTCCCCTCGATCTGCAAAGTGAGTTCCTCTGTTACGACTCCGTTTACGGCAGCACTTGAAACTGACATTGAGGGTGTCAGACGATTAAGCCCGGGGCTGGCTGACTCAGTGCTTCTCGTAGGGAGACAGAGGTGCGGGAACAGTTCCCTGGCAAATGCCACCAGCCTCCTCCCCCTCCCTCCCACCCTCCCACCGCGGCGGTGGTGACCCAGTTCCGCTAACGCGGGGGGAAATTCAGTGGAAGGCCCAGGCTGTGTGCTCAGCTGCCGAGGGCCGCTTCGGCAGCCGCTATCGATGCTACGCAGCTGCGCCGAGCTTCAAGCCGAGATACTCGAAGCGGGACGACCCTACCCACCACACAGCGGCAGTCCACTTGTATTGAAGGCAGGGTCTCCCGTTGGCTACACCAACAGACGTCATATCAAAGAGACGGTCGAAATCACGTCGATATTTGGGCTGTTAAAATGTTACGCTTCTGAGGGACATTACAAACTAAGTTCTACAGTAAAGTTTCTTAATATCACGTTGCCTTGCGAATCGCACATTGCATCTCTGCTTTTGCTTAAATAATTTCGTCAGTACTCGAAATTGCTCGAAAACTCATGTGTTACTCATACTCTACTGGCCATTAAAATTGCTACACCACGAAGATGACGTCCTACAAACGCGAAATTTAACCGACAGGAATGAGATGCTGTGATATACAAAAGATTAGCTTTTCAGAGCATTCACACAAGGTTGGCGCCGGTGGCGACACCTACAACGTACTGACATGAGGAAAGTTCCCAACCGATTTCTCGCATACAAACGGCAGTTAACGGGCATTGCCTGGTGAAACGTTGCTGTGATGCCTCGTGTAAGGAGGAGAATTGCGTTCCATCACGTTCCCGACTTTGAAAACGGTCGGTTTGTAGCCTATCGCGATTGCGGTTTATCGTATCGCGACATTGCTGCTCGTGTTGGTCGAGATCCAATGACTGTTAGCAGAATATGGAATCGGTGGGTTCAGGGGGGTAATGCGGAACGCCGTGTTGGATCCCAACGGTCTCGTATCACTAGAACTCGAGATGACAGGCATCTTATCCGTATGGCTGAAACGGATCGTGCAGCCCCGTCTCGATCCCTGAATCAACAGATAGGGACGTTTGCAAGACAACAACCATGTGCACGAACAGTTCAACGACGTGGATTATCAGCGCGGAGACCATGGCTGCGGTTATCCTTGACGCTGCATCACAGACACTAGCGCCGGCGATGGTGTACTCAACGGCGAACCTGGGAGCACGAATGGCAAAACGTTATTTTTTCGGATGAATCCAGGTTCTGTTTCCAGCATCATGATGGTCGCATTCGGGTTTGGCGACATCGCGGTGAACGCACATTGGAAGCGTGTATTCGTCATCGCTATACTGGCGTATCACCCGGCGTGATGGTATGGGCTGCCATTGGTTACACGTCTCGGTCACCTCTTGTTCGCATAGACAGCACTTTGAACAGTGGACGTTATATTTCAGATGTGTTACGACCCGTGGCTCTACCCTTCATTCGATCTCAGCGAAACCCTACGTTTCAGCAGTATAATGCACGACCGTGTGTCGCAGGTCCAGTACGGGCCTTTCTGGATACAGAAAATGTTCGACTGCTGCCCTGGCCAGCACATTCTCCAAATCTCTCACCATCTGAAAACGTCTGGTCAATGGTGGACGAGCGACTGGCTCGTCACAGTACGCCAGTCACTACCTTTGATGAACTGTGGCATCGTGCTGAAACTGCGTGGGCAGCTGTACCTGTACAAGCCATCCAAACTCTGTTTGACTCAATGCCCAGGCGTATCTAGGCCGTTATTACGGCCAGAGGTGGTTGTTGTGGGTACTGATTTCTCAGGATCTATGCACCCAAATTTCGCGAAAATGTAATCACATGTCCGTTCTAGTATAATATATTTGTCCAATGATTACCTGTTTATCATCTGCATTTCTCCTTGGTGTAGTAATTCTAATGGTCAGTAGTGTATTTCAGAACTTCGACCTTAACGCCGTTCCGAGCTCTTCAAGGTGTACCTCCTTAATGGCTGAAAGCCGTCAGCCTCTGAACTGCATAGTTTATACCAAGATTTAACTACTTGCTAGCTAAAGGGCTACGTCTCAGGCAACTGCTAATACCGACTGTGGCGGGCCGGGTTGGTCTCTCTCAGTACACTTCACACAATCAGTCCTTACACCTGGATAGGTTTCAGGCTGTCTGCACGTTCACAATGCGATGGTAGATACTGGTTTAGCCTATTAAATCGGCTTTGACGAAAATTCGACTAAATACCTACCACTCAAAAGCCCAATAACTGCAGTCCGTGGGCAGTAGCCGAAAGTTAGTTGAACTATCGAACATTCAGGATTCTTGCATGACTCGTTTAAAAAAGTACCTAAAATGTGCTTTAGGTTGGTTTATTGTCTTAAAACACGGAAAAGTTGCTTTGAGGTCCAGATTTAATATCCGGACACCAATTATGCAATGTTACGAACTGTCTCTGTAACAAGTTCACATTCAAAAGCAGCCAAAAGATATCTAGTCCGACCCGATATTTTAAACGTCCTAAACAGTCGCAGATCCAGGGAAACTTGCGAGTTAACACATTCAGTTGTTCAGTTTAAAAGTGCTCGCCATGATGTCTCGTAATCGTCACGAAACACACCACGCGGTGTTCAAGTACCACCTGAAATACTCACACGCGTGTATCTCATAAAATAAACCCCTCACGAAGCTCAAACTTTCACAAAATACTCACTTCTGTAGTCGCTTTTCGTCAACGCCACAATAACCCATCAAACGCGTGAGTTCCTTACTTTGCTACAAATCTGATGAATTCTATTTAACATGGGTGTTTACCAGAAGACGGCTCTCGAGCGACTGTCTCAACTCATGGATCTGAGGTACAAGGCCGTATTCAAACGGGTGGGAAATGCTGAATTCCCATTGGTTAGTGTGTTAAGCAGCCAATCACATCATCTCGAGTACTTCTCACAGTATTTCTAATGTCAGCCTGTTACGGCGTATAGTAAAGCGCCAGCACGGCGGTTGGGAACGATAGAGTAACGTTGGCTGTGAAGAAAGTGCCCGCCAATTTCTCACTGACTGACCCTTTTCCAGGACGACAGCACGACAGCACCGGCCTCTAAGCGAAGAGAACGTAAGCACCCCACCCGACTGGCCGCGGCCAGTTCTACGAGAAGCTTCAAGACCAGCGACCTGAATAGAATCCAAGCTTATTACTTTACTCATACATTTTATGTAGCTCAAACATGGAATTATTATACTGAAGAGATAGCTTATTTCGGCTGTCGCCCTTTGCTTGCGACACATCTGTTTGACACGAAGTTAAGTAGTGTGCTTTTTTCTTTAGTAATAAAACTCTTTAATACGATTTCTTTAAATGTTGTCTATCGATCCGAGAAAGCTGGTTTCCCAGACACCCCATGTTCACGACTATGCAGAATTAAACACAGCCAATGAGATTACCACAAGTAATTTAAATTAGAAATCTCGTAATTCCGAAAGTAAATAAATTTAAATGAAACAAAATACGATTCCTTTCCACAAAATAATTTACTAATAAATTTTATACTCAACGCCCCTTCTGGCTGATCTTCACAAAATCAAGCTCGCTTGGACATACGTTACAAATTCCCCTATTGCACAATAACTTTCTCACACTTACATCTGCATAGCATTAATACAATATCGCCTTCTCACTCTACGTGTATCCTCCATTCTATCTCAGTCCCTCCAAAGCACTCACACAATCAAAACACAATGAAATAATAAAATTACGTCAGATATCCGTGGCAAAGAAAGTAAAGGAAATTCCAGATAATTAGATTATAGGAAACTGTTCCCTTGATTGTAGTTTCAATTGATACTGTAGATGAATACATTGCAGTCCCTAAATCAGTTTCACAATGCCAGCATAGTTAATATGTATTTTAGCTAAAAATTTATGTCCCCAAAACTTATATCTCTTGATTTGAAATTTTAACATTATGGTTCAAATGGCTCTGAGCATTGTGGGACTTAACATCTGAGGTCATCAGTCCCCTAGAACTTAGAACTACTTAACATTATGGTTGTGTTATCCATAGAATTTGGTATTCAAAGTATGGAAAAGATCGATTAATATTTAATAGCACTTAGCCGGCCGATGTGTCCAAGCGGTTCTAGGCACTTCAGTCTGGTATCGCGTGACCGCTCCGGTCGCAGGTTCGAATCCTGCCTCGGGCATGGATGCATGGATGTGTGTGACGTCCTTAGGTTTAATTAGTTATAATCTCTAGGGGACTGATGACCTTAGATGTTAAGTCCCATATTTCTCAGAGCCATTTGAACCATTTTTACAGCAATTCTTCAGATTGACAGAGACTACGTGTAACGTATTGCACGCAGCTTTAAGCAAGTACAAATCTCGCTCTGCCCAGCAGCCGGCGTCAGCTGTGTCAGCGTGAGAAACAAAATGTGCTATCCTCCTGGCTCAGCGGCAAGCTACGCTTTCAAACCAAGACGACAACTCGTAATAATTTGCTACGTTACATTATTCTGAATTGGCTTAGAATACAGGCGAATTAATGTTGCCGTGACTGACAGATACTACGATAGCCTCTCTTTTAGAGTAATGGCTAATTACTTCTGATGTGAGTCGCATGTACTAGATATTCCCCGGTTTAGAAGATCATATTTCGCATACTTAGGAGCTATATCGTGAACAGACATAGTCTTTCCCATTTTACTCGCAGAAACTACGAGTTATAGTAGTTTAGTTTATCAATCAACAGGTGCGGTGTCCATCCTTAAAATTTCTCAATTCAATAACTTTGACTTGTGCAACAATATATGGAAGCTGAGAATCGCCTCTGAAAATCTAGAATTCATTTTCGTTCTTGTTCAGTCAAAGGGTCAGTTTCACTTGAACTCAACACCATTCAGATTTGGGAAGAAAGGACAACCATCATAACATTACGTGGCGAAACTACCATCCTGTGCGAAGGTAGAAAGGAGTTACATGAACTGTTCAATGGAGTGAACACCATATGGACCACCATATGGACTGATGCTAAACCAAAAAGAGACGGAAGTGTTAAGGAGTAACGCAGAAAAGATTAACGAAGTAGACGAACTAAAGGAATTTTGTTTCCTTGGAAGAAAAATAGCCCACGACGGACGAAGCTAGGATGGCATTATACTAGAACATCAGTCTTCCGTCGAGGACGCTGCTTATGTTGATGAACCTTGTACGCGAGAGAATAGTGGACTTCGTGAATACAGGACAAGAACAGAATCCAAGCGTTTAAACTATGGTGGTGAATGAGGATAAAGATACTTAAGTGGGCAGATTCCTTAAAGGAGAGGCTCTGCCCTGAAACTATGGTGGTGAGCAAACGTGTGGTGCGCGGAGAATTGCCGGAACATTGGACATACCCGTCAGCACGTTGCGTAAAATCCTACAAAACCTCCTTCTTTGCTATCCATTCAAAATTACCCATGTCCACGAGTTGCATCCTGTTTACCTGCCAGAAAGGGAGACCTTTGCTTTAGAATTTCTTGCTCGCATGGAAGTGGGAAATGATTGGCTGTGGAAGATTTTGCGGACGGACGAAGCCCATTTCCATTTGACAGGATATGTCAATACACAGAATTGTCGAAAGTGGGCAAAGGAAAATCCAAACGCAAATCGACCAGTGACACTTCATCCTGAAAAGTGCACTGCGTGGTGCGGGCTTATGCCGTCATTTACCACGGGCCATATTTTTTCGTGGACAGGTGCTTCCGGTCCTGTTATCTGTACCGTCACTGGTAAGCACTATGAGTGTCTTTTGCCCAACCACTTCATTCCAGCTCTCCAACAGCGTGGATGTGTGGATGGGATCATTTTTATGCAAGATGGCGCACCTCCGCACATTTCAAATTCAGTTAAGCAGCTGCTGAAGCGCTACTTAGAAAGTCCTAGAATTATCAGCCGCCATTTCCATTGAGCCTGGCCATCCCGATGACCTGATCTTAATTCGTGTGACTTCTGGCTGTGGGGCTATCTGAAAGATGTTGAGTTCAGTGTTCAGATTGCAAACTTAGCTGCATCGAAGGCACGCATTGCGCAACACATTCTGAATGTGACCCCGGAAACACTTCGATCAGTTGCACAACATGCTGTTTCTCGATTTCAACTTGATGCAGAAAACGGTGGACAGCATATTGAACATGTTTTGCTCCAGTCACACGGAAATTAATAATCCGATTTCATTTTGACTGATTCTTTTTATACGATTTTTGGCCTCTGGACGATTAAAAACGGATGTTATTGATGCTTTTCGCGGTTTTTGGCCTCGAGACCATTAAAAACCGATGTTTCCATCCGATGTGATACGACCTTGTCGTGGTGGATGGTCTTACGTAACTAACAGTATCACACCTGTAAGTGGTGGATGGGCTTACGTAACTAACAGTATCCCACCTGTAAACCCATGCACACTGAGTAGTACAGTTTGTTTAACGTCAACTGTACACCTTAATCATTGTTGTATGATTCATTTCTCATTTGTAGTCGACCACTATGAAATTATGATGCTTACAGCATCATCTATTGCTGTATTTTGTAACTACAGGGTGTTTCAAAAATGACCGGTATATTTGAAACGGCAATAAAAAGTAAACGAGCAGCGATAGAAATACACCGTTTGTTGCAATATGCTTGGGACAACAGTACATTTTCAGGCAGACAAACTTTCCAAATTACAGTAGTTACAATTTTCAACAACAGATGGCGCTGCGGTCTGGGAAACTCTATAGTACGATATTTTCCACATATCCACCATGCGTAGCAATAATATGGCGTAGTCTCTGAATGAAATTACCCGAAACCTTTGACAACGTGTCTGGCGGAATGGCTTCACATGCAGATGAGATGTACTGCTTCAGCTGTTCAATTGTTTCTGGATTCTGGCGGTACACCTGGTCTTTCAAGTGTCCCCACAGAAAGAAGTCACAGAGGTTCATGTCTGGCGAATAGGGAGGCCAATCCACGCCGCCTCCTGTATGTTTCGGATAGCCCAAAGCAATCACACGATCATCGAAATATTCATTCAGGAAGTTAAAGACGTCGGCCGTGCGATGTGGCCGGGCACCATCTTGCATAAACCACGAGGTGTTCGCAGTGTCGTCTAAGGCAGTTTGTACCGCCACAAATTCACGAAGAAAGTCCAGATAGCGTGATGCAGTAATCGTTTCGGATCTGAAAAATGGGCCAATGATTCCTTTGGAAGAAATGGCGGCCCAGACCAGTACTTTTTGAGGATGCATGGACGATGGGACTGCAACATGGGGCTTTTCGGTCCTCTGTTTATTGACGAAGCCGTCCAGGTAAAAATAAGCTTCGTCAGTAAACCAAATGCTGCCCACATGCATATCGCCGTCATCAATCCTGTGCACTATATCGTTAGCGAATGTCTCTCGTGCAGCAATGGTAGCGGCGCTGAGGGGTTGCCGCGTTTGAATTTTGTATGGATAGAGGTGTAAACTCTGGCGCATGAGACGATACGTGGACGTTGGCGTCATTTGGACCGCAGCTGCAACACGGCGAACGGAAACCCGAGGCCGCTGTTGGATCACCTGCTGCATTAGCTGCGCGTTGCCCTCTGTGGTTGCTGTACGCGGTCGCTCTACCTTTCCAGCACGTTCATCCGTCACGTTTACAGTCCGTTGAAATTTTTCAAACAGATCCTTTATTGTATCGCTCTTCGGTCCTTTGGTTACATTAAACCTCCGCTGAAAACTTCGTCTTGTTGCAACAACACTGTGTTCTAGGCGGTGGAATTCCAACACCAGAAAAATCCTCTGTTCTAAGGAATAAACCATGTTGTCTACAGCACTCTTGCACGTTGTGAACAGCACACGCTTACAGCAGAAAGACGACGTACAGAATGGTCCACCCACAGACTGCGTTGTCTTCTATATCTTTCACATCACTTGCAGCGCCATCTGTTGTTGAAAATTGTAACTACTGTAATTTCGAAAGTTTGTCTGCCTGAAAATGTACTGTTGTCCCAAGCATATTGCAACAAACGGTGTATTTCTATCGCTGCTCGTTTACTTTTTATTGCCGTTTCAAATATACCGGTCATTTTTGAAACACCCTGTATTTACTTATCTTGTGCCATGCGTTTTCCCCCTTCTCCGATAGTATTCCTTTGCAATTTGACGTCATTCTAATCAGTGATGTTATTTGTACAGCGGTTTGAAAGTTTAATACGCTTAACAAGTTGTGTTTTTAAAAATAGATCCTGAGCTAACGAACGTTTACACTTTAATTACTAACGTTTATACATTAGTAAACCCGACTAACTGCATGGACGAATATCTGACTGGAATGGAGTAAAAAAGGTCGTATGAACATGTGTCTGGAAACGAATTATTGCTACGGTAGATGGCGCCGACGAAAGAATGTTCTTCTGGCCAAGTGCCGTGTGTCCCTTGTGTGTTGCAGGCTGTGTGATTGACGCAGCGTACTGTAAGTAGCAGAATGGTCCGGTGTTCATGTCGGGAACAACCCGAGATAATATTTGTGTGCGGACAGGCAGATAGAAACGATCGAGAGTCGACACGGCTTTACCAAAACAAGTAGCCCCCACAGAAATCAAGCACATCACACAACATGTCAAACCGGTTTTGGGTTTTTGTTTGATCACGAGTCCTTTCCAACAGTTGAACGTGAAGGGAGGCGCCGGGCTGAGAGTACACATGATATGGAGGACCATGTCCTTCAGGATATTGAGACCAACCCTAGTGCAAGCTCCAGGCAAGAGGCCCGTCAACATGGTGTAAGCCCAAGGACGATAATGTGTAGCCAGCATGACAACCGCTACTGTCCCTATCTACTGTCCCTATCCTCCAAGGAGTGCATACATTATCACCAGCTGATTTACCTCTAAGGGCAGGAATTCATCGATGGTTTTTGCACTAGAAGTCTGGAAGGCAGCGGCAGTCTGTAATCTCACTTGTGAACGCGTGCACTGGAGCCCATGGGGGCCACTTTGAACACCTGCACTGACGTGAAAGCTATGCATTTCTGTACTGTGTTTTGGGACGATTCGGTTTCACTAGCCGGCCGGAGTGGCCATGCGGCTCTAGGCGCTACAGTCTGGAACAGAGCGACCGCTACGGTCGCAGGTTAGAATCCTGCCTCGGGCATGGATGTGTGTGATGTCCTTTGGTTAGTTAGGTTTAATTAGTTCTAAGTTCTAGGCCACTGATGACCTCAGAAGTTAAGCCGCGTAGTGCTCAGAGCAATTTTTGGGTTTCACTGCATGCACACCGTCAATTTCTGGACACATGTTTATACGACATTTTTCCTCCATTTACAGCGAGGAATCCGTCCCTGCAATTTGCCGGTTTTATTACTGTTCGCCCTGTATACTGCCAAGTTGACCGGACTACCCGCGGCCGCTACCGACAAATGGTAGGAGCAAAAGGTGGTTCAAATGGCTCTGAGCACTATGGGACTTTACTTCTGAGGTCATCAGTCCCCTAGAACTTAAAACTACTTAAACGTAACTAACCTAAGGAAATCACACACACCCATGCGCGAGGCAGGATATGAAACTTGCGACTGTAGCGGTCGCGCGGTTCCAGACTGTAGCGCCTAGAACCGCTCGACCACTCTCGCTGGCGACAAATGGTAGGTACCAACTCTTTAACTCGGAGCCCGTCTCTGATATTGGCGTCGCTTCAGTCAGTATCATAAGCCTTCTACCAGCGATCGTGCAAAGAGTTGATCGTATAATTGTTGAGACCCGCTATCTTCCATTCGTTAACCCTGGTCCAACAGATAATACCTTGAAGAAGCGACTACAGAAACGAGTTACAACGCTTTCAAACTTAAAATTATAAACGCTTAGCGCAGTACTCCACCACGGGAACTGTACGTGGCAACCGAAACGTGTGCAGTTCTATGTTACGTATTGTAAATTGTAAGGGCATACTTGCAGCATTTAATTCGTCACGAAGATAATGACGATGATCATATCAGTTTCAGTCCGCTCAGCGGTATGGTTACCAGCATCTTTGCAGAATATGAGGTAAATGGAATGGTATAGACGTTTCCCTGCTATATTTGGTTAGCTGACCCTTGACAAAAAGGGGCAAAGATTTTTTCACTGTAGGAAAAAGCAAAATTTGCTTAGAACTTTTACACGTAAATATTATAAATACTTAAAAAAAACTTGAGACTGAGTTGAAAATATTTATTTTGAAAGAGAAAAGGGTAACTCACAATAGTGAAACAATTACTCAGATAATCGTCACTGGTTTGGCTCTGAGCACTATGGGACTTAATTGCTGAGGTCATCAGTCCCCTAGAACTTAGAACTACGTAAACCTAACTAACCTAAGGACATCACACACATCCATGCCCGAGGCAGGATTCGAACCTGCGACCGTAGCGGTCGCGCGGTTCCAGACAGTTCCGCCTAGAACCGCTCGGCCACCCCGGCTGGAGTCACTGGTTTGATCAGAGGCTATAAAAGAATGAAGAAGCAACAATGTTACGTCTCAGTATAACCTATCCAGTAAACCTGGCCGTAGGATGGACAATACACAAAACGATATGGCCTTTTCAACACTTATCTCACTGTTTCTTAAAATGGAGAATGAATAGTTCACGAGAGAACCTGCTGCCCTCTTGTCAGAATATCAACTGCAATCAAAGACGTGGTGCACTGCCAATTATTCCCCCTCCCCCCCCCCTTCCCCAGCACTGAACGTGGTGAATACTCTGGCAACAGATGTATCCTTT
This sequence comes from Schistocerca americana, assembly GCF_021461395.2. Lineage (NCBI taxonomy): Eukaryota > Metazoa > Arthropoda > Insecta > Orthoptera > Acrididae > Schistocerca > Schistocerca americana. The sequence goes on from NC_060119.1 coordinate 72,704,815, forward strand.
GTAGTAAGAAAGTTCCTTATTCTCGGTGACGTTAAAGCAACGTCTTTACCTATGTCTGTTTGGAGTGACGTTCGCCATTGCAAAACTGTTAACATAGCCAACAATAGTTTGCTGATTTGGTGCCCCACTGACAGGAAACAGCACGGACAGTAGCTTTCGTTTCCATTCAAGCGTCCCTCACTTGCGCGTCAGCTTGCTCACTTTCCTAGATCGCTAAATGGCTCTTTACATAACAGGATGACTTTTGCTTTGGTCGCCGTTGCAGCGTGTGAAGTGTGTCCTGCACGTTTTGAACCACACCGTCTGCCGAGTACAAACGCTGTAATGTGTGTAGGTCATTTACGGAATTAGTACAGTTGATAAATTTTGAAGCTTTTCCTCAGTATTTGATACTATGAAGGTTCCATGGTAGTATTGTAGCGTATGCTATAAAAACAGCTACCAATCACTAATTTAAAGACATATTTCATCAACACATTTTATTTTTCCATGCCATTACTTTTCTCAAAATTTTGTTCATCGTCAAATGGCTACCTTAATCAGACATCGGTTGATTTGTTTGTCGTGGTGCCCTATTGTGAAAATACATTATCTGGCAGATACAAAGGAAGTGGAGTTAAATGAAATTTGAAAATTGCATAATGTCTATACAGTGCCAATACTTACAGCGAACGTATGTTGATAGCTTTGAAGTCTTCAGTTGTTGCCGGCCGTGATGGCCGTGTGGTTCTAGGCGCTTCAGTCCGGAACCGCGGGACTGCTACGGTCGCAGGTTCGAATCCTGTCTAGGGCATGGATGTGTGTGATGTCCTTAGGTTAGTTAGGTTTAAGTAGTTCTAAGTTCTAGGGGACTGATGACCTAAGATGTTAAGTCCCATAGTGCTCACAGCCAGTTGAACCATTACCTCAGTTGTTGCTATGTTCCGTGCACAGTGCAGTAGTATCATGGTAACCGAGACCCAGTGTTATAAACACTTGCACTAATCACAAAGTAAAAAATTGGTCACAGTTGGTACATTTTCCCACAACCCTCTGATTTCACACACACTCCTCGTGTTCAGCACAAACTCGGGGCTATCAAAGATTCTATGAAGTAAACGAATACATTGTTTATATTGGTGTCAGAGATAATGTGAGTGATATGACTTTAACATCGATACATTTATGGCAGCAACAGATAAAAAATCGATGTGCACCAGAAATTAACTAAACATAGTTTGTCTTTAAAACCTTTTATGAATAATACTCTTTAAATAAAAATACCTCTCGTACAGGGTGGATCAAATAAAATTGGCCCGGACGAGTGGATAGGACTGGACTTGAATGTATGCGTTAATGGAGGAAAAGACGATAGCTACGATGCCACAAAGTAGGTGCGTTCTGCTAGGTTGGCACTACGACACCGACACCGACGATAGCGCCCTCTAGCCGGTGCTGTGGAACTCTACGAGCTCCGCTCCAGATTCAGCCCATTTGGTCAAGAGCAGACGGCTGGGACACTTAACTTCAGCTTCGCTTTACTTACGACTGGTCTAAGACTTCGCACCTCAGTGCAAAGATATGTATTCAGTTAATATTGTGATATAGTAAAACCTTTTCTAACACCAGTACCGGGAATCTTACCTCACCCGCTCCTACTCACTTCCTTCACTCGGCCTACCCATTCAGTTTACAGGAGCAAGCCCACGCGCCACCTTCCAGGCGGGATACAAAACCTACAGTTACTTCCAACAGGATGGAGCAACTGTCCATACATTCGGTCGGCCCCTGGAGCACATTTACACAGTCTTCGAGCCTGACAGAGTCGTTAGCGGAGGTCAGTACGGTCCAGGTGCCAGGTGGCCACCCATTTCACCTGATCTGTCAGTGTGCGACTATTTTGTGTGAGGCGCCCTCAAGTCAGAGGTGCATCGCAACACATCGCGTGGTTTTCAACAACTGCAGCAGAAAATTTCGTATAAGACTGCAGCAATTCTATCAGCCGATCTTCGACCCGCCTACAGCAACTGCCAGTGGATAAATGGTGATTACTGAACAAATGTACATGAATAATTTGTCAGAAAGATGTAAAATATGTATTTGTAATAGCAGCTGGGGAAATTTATTTTTGTGTGTCCTATGAGAGAGTAGATTCTGGAAGTTTTCAGGAATGCGTTGTTAACTAGTTATGTTATGCTTTCCCTAAAAACTTCCAGAAGTTACTCTGCCACGCGATATAAAAATAAATTCCCCAGTTCAATCACAAATATATTACTTATATCTTTCTAATAAATTATATTTGTGACATATGTTAAGTACAACAGGTATTTATAAGAATGGCTCTGAGGAATACGGGACTTAACGTCTGAAGTTATCAGTCCCATAGAACCTAGAACCACTTAAACCTAACTAACCTAGGGACATCATACACATCCATGCCCAAGGCAGGATTCGAACCTGCGACCATTGCGGTCGCGCGGTTCCGGACTGAAGGGTCTAAAACTGCTCGGCCACCGCCGCCGGCAGATATTTATATTCAATAAACTTAATTTCCTATTATTCTGTAAGGCTAATTAAGTTTAATATTTTCTGTTGAACATACATTATTTGTCTCTTGCTGCCGAAAATGTATCGATTTTAAACTCATATCTTTCATCTCCTCTCTGACAGTAATGTAATTAATGTTTACCTTTGTTTCATAGAATCTTTGGTAGCCCTTAGTGCACGTTAATGATGTGGAATGTTTGTGAACACAGAATGTCATTGGGAAATGTACTAATGTGACCTGTTTTTTACTTTGTGATTTAGTGGAATTGTTTGTAACTTTGGAACACGTTTACAATGATACTACTGCATGGCGCACGGTAAATAACATGGACTCAAGTCTTCAGAGCTATTAATGCAGGCCCACTGTGAGCATTGGTGTTCGAAGCCATTGTGCAGCGCCCAGACTTCATTTATCTTCATTCCCCTTATGAATTTTTATCAGTTGATATAATTTCACAGAAGGGCTCCAAGGCAAACGATACCACCAACGTCTTTATACAACAGTTCATATTCTAATGGAGCTATCTACGATGAACGAAAGTTAGAAACCGGTACGGGCACGCCAAAATAAAATTTGTTGAAAAAAGGACATTAAATCAGTGGTGATGGTGGTTAGTGTTTAACGTCCCGTCGACAACGAGGTCATTAGAGACGGAGCGCAAGCTCGGGTTAGGGAAGGATTGGGAAGGAAATCGGCCGTGCCCTTTCAAAGGAACCATCCCGGCATTTGCCTGAAACGATTTAGGGAAATCACAGAAAACCTAAATCAGGATGGCTGGAGACGGGATTGAACCGTCGTCCTCCCGAACTTTAAATCAGTGACTAGTAGCTTTTTTATAACATAGTTGATAAAATTATTCCATGGACTGCAGCTTATCTGTTGCAGGGCCTTTCGTGCTTCGCGAAGCTGTGCATGCAAATTTTGAATTAACCGGGAAGCCGAATCCGAAAGACACTCTCAACGGTCGACTGTACTATCCTACTTAGAACGAGAAGGCTAAATAAGAGTTAAATTTTGATTCCCATCTAAAAATATAATACAGGCTTGTTTAAAAATGAAACCAGGTGTACAAGTTTTCTCGTGTAGTTGGAAATGTAATAACAGCCTATACACGCATGTCAGTGTTTCACTGTGCATACGTAGCTGTTATTGTATAAAAAGTTCTTTTGTCCAGTAAGGGATATGAGATGACCGGCGCTGCTCAGTAACTGTGATGTTTTGCAGTGAGAAGCGGAAGCTTCCCTTAGCGAGAAACAGCAGGTGTCTGGCTTTCATCTAAACGCGGTCGTAATTCGCGCAGACCTTCCCTCCGCTCCTCACCTTATCTTGGTCGTCTGAGCGCCCGGGCAAACTCTTTGCAGACCTCTCCAGGTCTCTCCAAACTCCATTGTTCCCAGCCTCTGCTCATCTCCTGGAGGAGTTACTGTCCCCTCTTCCCCTCTGTCTGCGACGTCCCTGGACAAGACCTCCCAGTTATGGTTCCACAGGTGCCAACTACAGCGAGAGATACTTAAAGAGAACATTTCATCACACGCAAGTCTGACTAAAAGCGAAAAAGATTTCTCACTAATTCGATGGTGTACACGTCTAATGAAATATCTGCGTCCTGTCGTCGAGAAGAAGACTACTAATGACAATTATTATGTATCGCTTACCTTGAACAGCAGCTTCTAGAGACGAGTGTTTCGTTTTAAGTAATTTATGATGATCTAAGGACAAGTAATCAGCAGCTTCTAGAACTCTATTTTCGGATAAGGGAAAGAGACTGTGAAATGTCTGGTACAAAGCTTGGTAAATAATATAAAATTGTGAAGGCTTTCGTGGCCCGTTGTTGACAAACTTCCTATTGGCTTCTGTCTCGGGTTCTTCGGCTGACGTTCGTCTGATGATTTTACTGGCGTTTCGCTAGCACGAGTGGCTGGCAGTGTCAAAGCTTCACCCTCTATTTCCAGTGGTGAATAATCCGGCAATGGAGTATGAAGCTTTGACAACGCCAGCCACTCGTGCTAGCGAAACGCCAGTAAAATCATCAGACGAACGTCTGCTGAAGAACCCGAGACCGAAGCCAATAGGCAGTTAGTCTTGATGAGTAAGTTACGAAACGTGAGAACCAGAATAGATCGTTACAACGAGAGACTGATTGAGACTCCTCTTGGTGCACAGTTTGCTCCACTACGTCCCAAGGTTCCTAAGATTTGCTTTGATAAACGAATATCTCACTTCAGATCAAAATCCGGTTATGTAGGCATCATGACATGTCAGCATGCCTTCACCTACATGTTGTTAACAAACACCACATAGCACACCATACAGCGACGCAAAAATTGCAACTCCAAAAATTATTATTGTAGAGTAATAAATTTTGGGCACACATCTGTCTGCGTAACATATTTAAGTGATTAACATTGCATGATCTCAGGTCAATGTAAGCACGAGACAGGTCATTGCAAATTCGAAATGTTGGTGTATTAATAACCGGTGTAACCGCCAAATAGTTGCATACAAGCAAGCAATCATGCATGCATTGTGTTATGTAGGTGTCGGATGTCAGTTTGTGGGACCGAGTTCCATGTCAGTTCCATGTAGTCAGTAAATACAGGGACGATTAATGCTGTTTTGTCGATGACACTGGGGCTGTCGTCCAATGATGTCCCATACGTGCTTGAGTGGAGATAGATATGGCGATCGAGCAGACCAGAACAACATGTCGACACCCTGTAGAGGATGTTGGGTTACAACAGCGGTAAGTGGGCGAGCCTTATGCTGTTGTAAAACATTTCCTGGATTGCAAAACAGATCGAATCACCAGACTGGCGTACGGTTCTGCAGTCAGGGCGTGTGGTATACCCATGAAAGTTCTCCTGCTGTCATATGCAATCGTACTCCAGGACATAGCTCCAGGTTGACGTCCAGTGTATCTAGCGTGCAGACAGACTGGTTGCAGGCCCTCAAGTGACCTCCTTATCACCATCATGCGATCGTCACTGGCACCAACGCGCAAGCAGCTTTCATCAGAAAACACAAGAGACCTCCACTCTACCCTTCAATGAGGCCGTGGTTGACACCACTGATGTCGGAAAATGGCAATAGCTTGGGGTCAGTGGAATGCACACTAGAGGGCGGCTGGTTTGGAGATGTCCTTGAAGACACCGAATTGGAACAGTTCGTCGTGTCACTATGGTGACAACTACTGCTCAGATTGCGGTTGCAAAAGCAATAAGATGCGCCGGAGCCCCACACCGAGCACAGTGGTCTTCTCTTTCGATAGTGTCAAGTGCCTGTGCAGAGCCCAGTGTTCTTGCGACTATACATTCTCGTGACCACCGCTGCCAGCTGTCATGTACAATGGTTGCATTCCAGCCAAGTCTCTCTGCAGTATCACAAGAGAAAACTTCAAATTTTGGCTGGCAAATAGGTCAATTGGGCTACCTCCACTAACCTAACCTCCTGACCTCCCCCCTCGCCACCCCTCCCCCTCCCCTCCGACAGAAAATGATGGATGTTCAAATTCCAGCAGGGCAATGCGACACACAATGGCTACCTCCACTAATCAAAGAAAATTCGCGTGTTTATCGTTGCTGGCGCAAAAGCTCTGTACCTATATATACTGACGTTCCAATGCTTCCCAGAATAACACCGGATGCATTGTTCCTGGTGATCCTAACACGACATGTGAGACATGTCTAGCCGTACATATGTTTACTGTGGCTGAAGCATCACCACGAAATGTTCGGGTAGCGACTCACCATCTAAAATGTTCGCAATTTTATACTGATGTCACATGGCTATGTAAATAAGAGCCTAGTCACCCTCGGGGCCATGCGCGCGTGTTTACCACTGCTGGAGTCAAACCTCTCTACCTATGGTTACTGCGGTCTCAGGTCGCACTATAGAAATCTGTTCCAATGCTTCCCAGCATAACATCGACTGCTTTCTCCTTCGCGATCCTAATGGGACTGCTTGTTTATTACTTATCAGTCCCTTCTCTAAATTGGTAAAGTGTCACATGAATAGTTAATCATCACTTTTGTTGTAGCTTTCGTGATGTCTCATCTTGCCTGAATGGAAATTCTTGTCCTAACAGGACCCGTAAACGAAAATAGCCCAGAATAACATCAACTAATTTCTCCTTCACGAACCTAATGGGACAACCCATCCATTACTTATCATCCCCTTCTAGGAATTGGTAAATTTTCACAGACATAGTTGACCCTCACTTTTGTTGCAGCTTTCGTGATGTCTCAGCTTGTCTGAATGGAAATTCCTATCCTAAAAGGACCTGTTAACGAAAATAGCCCAGAATAACGCCGATTCCATTCTTCCTGATGGTCCTAACGAGGCATCACGTGTTACCATTCCCAAAAATCGTAATATACTGCTTTCAACATACGTCTCGGAAACAGTAAACTTCTCACTGCTAAAAGCCTTTATCATGTATGTACACACTTGCGAAAACACAGCTAATTATGAATAAATTCTTGTTACTTAAAGAGAGAGGGAGACGATGGTCGCATCAAACCCTTCCAGAAATAGTGACGTTCCATAAAAGCTTCTCATAGGCTGGACATTCGAATGAAGCTCTCCCACTTGTCGCTTCAGTGTACATACAGCCCCACAACTAAGCTCCATTGTCCTCAGTCCACAGCTGTCTGCCTTGTGCGTTCCATCGTCTCTCTCCCTCTCTCTGTGAGTGCGTGCGTGTGTGTGTGTGTGTGTGTGTGTGTGTGTGTGTGTGTGTGTGTGTGTGTGTGTGTGTGTGTACTTGTTCTTTTGTCTCCACAAGATGAAGAGAGGAAGTTGCAGCAACGCTTCAGAGTGTACCAGCAAGAGGTGTAGAGTTCTGCAGACAGGTTTACCAAGTGAATAAATAATTTTACTTTGAGTGTAAATTCTCCTGTGTGTATGTTTAATTCGCCTTATTAATACCGTGTTCATGTTATAGTACAATTCCAGGACTTTGTCTAGTAGTGTGAGGAGAGACAGGAAGGGCCTGGACTATGGCAGACTCTTGAAGTCCAGCCTCCTGTGTTGGGTTTACAGCCAGAACTGCTACGTGAGTATAATTCTCATTGTAATTTGTTCTTGTATAGTAGCGGATTAAAATTTTCTTGTTTCATACTTTTTTTTGTTCATCTAGCTCAATTGACCCAAATTTAAACTGAGCTGTGCGCTGAAAACAACTACCTACGGCGGCAGCAGCTGCACTGTGTGGAACAGCCTCCAGCTGTGGATAACCAACAACAACACACACATAAGTATACAAAAAAAATCCACATGTCATCTTTCTATGTAACTCGACGTTCAGAATAAATAAAATTCTGTCTCGTCCTGTTACAGGAACAGCTGCAGAGGAGTTCGATTTGTTGGGCAGGTAGCTGGAGGCTGTTCATCAGCAGATGCCGGAACAGCATCCGGCAAATATTGAGATGCCCAAGCAGCATACTTGTAAGTTTAAAAAAAGATTACGTCAGTGTCTCTAGTAGTAGTGGTGGTAGTACGAGTAGTAATAGCAGTAGTAATAGAGGAAGATTTTTTTCTATAACAAATCGGTTTATATATCTTGTTTGTTGTGTTGTTGTAGGCGAGACAGACCAGTTGCCAGATTCTAAATAGGACAGACAAAGCCGTTCTGATCTGGCTCTATTAGATGATGATGCTGATGATTTTTCTGACGGTATGGTGAAGTCGCCCGATCAAGTGTTAATGCCCTGGAGCCACTGTGGAATGGTAATTACTCACTCTGCTTGTAACCTTGTGATCGTCAGAACTTTTTCATTCACTGTGCCAACAGCGGTGAGCATTGTACTTCACTATTATTTATTTTTTCTCATCTTCTACAGTGGTCACCTCACCGCAACCTGAGCGGGGTGTCGCGCATACTAGTGGCGGCTAAACCGTCTTCCTCTCCAAAGCGGCACCCAGAAGCCACGCCTCGCCTGTATGAGCGCCGCTGCTCGCTGAGCGGGAAGCCCTCACCGTCGCTGCCGCCCCAGCACAGACGCTCTGGCGTCTGTGGGCCGAACAACGAACCACCACCCATAAAGTTATCGGGTCGGGCTTACAACAGCATCAGGAGCCATCGCCACAGCCAGACTGCTCCCATCGCTCTGACCCGGTAACACTGCAACATCCTCCTCCGTCATCGTCATCATCATCGTACGACCCTTGTCGGAATCGGCGTGAACTCATCGTATGTGTGCCTCACCGCATACCGATTTCACTCCCCAACACCACCATCAACGGGGTGGACTCAGAATAGTATTATTACTAATATAGGTGACCCTGTGGCTAGTGCCAGATCTCTTCCCATCCTTTTAGTGGAGGACATCAGGTCAGTGATACCTCACTGCAATTAGAATACTCGGTCATTGCAGACACTTCTGAGGAGCGAATCTTGTTCACGATGACCAAGAACCCGGCAGGAGGCTACCGCGACTCTGTTGGTTTTCTAAGGACGTGCCTTCCTGTCGTGGAAACAGAGCTCCTCAACGTAGTCAATGATCTGCGGTATCCCTCCATTAAATGTAGTGCCGTTCAAACTCAGTGAGGTGATGGCCATTGTGTCTCTTCGGCGCTAAAGTCATTCTTGAATAGCGTCAACTCATCAAGTCCAGTCTCAAAGGTAACTAACGCTTATGACCATTACAACGTGTATTTAAAACAAACCGGATTTGCATCCTACTAGTGGCGGTACTAGCGCCAACCTTACACGACTGGATCGATATTTGAAAGATATCTTTCACATGTAGAAACACAGCTACCGAGTTTCGTCTGTGTCACACAGACCCGTCTTGGTGTTGCGATTTTTTTCGTTACTGAATTTTAGTTACTAATACCGGGAAATGTTTCGGCATAAGAGCATTATCAACAGTGCGACGTGAGATTTAACAGAGTTAACAGTGTGCTTCTGAGCATTATTACGTCTGACTGTGGACAGTGCGTTTATCCCCAGACTTTTCACAGTGTTGGTAATTGAAGTATGGATGGTGCTGCATGTTGCTTCACAAGAGGATGCCACCAAATTAGAAACGATAACTCAGCTCGTCTGCTCTCTGAATTCACCCCAAGTCAGTCTGATAGTTCACTTACTTTTCTAACTTCCTTCTTAACTGTCAGATGTGGCTGCTTTATGCATTTGTCATCTTAATTTGAAATCATATACTCAATTGCGTTTTAGTAAATCATCACTGTGAATTATCAGTGACCTTCGCTGCGTTAGCAACAGTTTCATAGCTCATAGAAGTCATTTCCTTCTTCATTAATTCTTACACAGCTACGAAAACAATCCTGAAAGCATTAATACAAATATGAAGCTTATACCTCAATACTGCATAGTAGGAATGTGTAGTAAAATACAAAGACTACTTAAATAAATTATTAACTTTTCAACAAAAGAGGCTGATTTAAGAGTAACTTTTAATGAGAATCTCAAATGGGTAGAAAATACTGTCGGCATGTGCAAGGAAACTTCTGCTTGAATCTATGCCCATTCGCAACTGTTTCAATAAGACGTGAAATGCAAACTTGTGTAGCCGCTCGCCCAACTGAAACTCCCACATTGCAGTGCATTCCAACTAACCATGAGTGCTTATGTGCCTTACAATGTAAAGTTTGTCTTTTCGACTGGGCTTCATATGTCCAGTTGGGATGGCTGTGACGAGACAAATTACATGTGGCCAAGTCTGTTCGACAAGAAGAGAGATCATAAGTTCCATCATGTGTGTTATATGGAGCCTGAGCCACTCATTGACGGTGGGATCCCTTAGAGTTACCCATTCGTGGAGAAGTTGGTGGGTTATAACAGTAATATCATTATCACCTGTACTTATTTCTGTAACTTCTTTGACTGCTTTTACTTAATGTGACGTACGTATAACCATGTTCGTTACTGCAACATCTATGTAAATATGTTTTTTCCATAAATAAGTTCTGCAAAATATTGAAATGTTAAAATTCACTTGTAGCACTGGTTCATCAATAGGCCAATTAGGATTGTACTTACGTCAGACCTGGAGGGACGCCCTCCACAACCAAACTTGCTTGGCGGTAATAGAGAAGGTGGATTTTGCAGCCGAACTGAAAGTTCCCTTTGTGGCAAGAGTTAGTTGGTGGCTACAATGCAAAGTGTTCGCATCGTGTATGCGGACTGAGGCAAGAAGGGCCGCAAGATTATTCAATACGTCCAGCAGTTTGGAAGAATTTGGGCTCATTATTCATGGCATGCACTGGTTAGCTCCGTGCTACGAAAGCCTGACACTAAGAAGAGAATTTTCAGGGCATGTTATACAGCAAATGCCATTGACAGTTTGACCGTCTATTTGAGCAGCCACAGGAAATCACTACAGCCACCACCTTTGTCTCAAATAATCAGTTGAGGACCATATAGCTCCATGGATCAGTTATGCGGTTTCGTACTCAGTATTAGGTTTGTTTGATTTAAACTTTGTGTTGAGCACCCATATTTCATTCTTAGTCATTTACGTAGAGAAGTCACTTTTCCAAGTGCTACGATATGTTCAAATATCCTGTTTAAATGTAGGCTGATTATTACAAAGAAGAAGGCAAAAACCAGCCACCATTAATAGTGTTATTTATGTTAGTAAATAGCGCTGTAATCGGTTTCGAACTGACAAGTTCATCAGCAGACGGCTGTACACAAGATTTACAAGAGGCACTTTACATCATCGTCAGTTTTCGATTTTCACTGTAGCGAAGTATTATTGGTGTGTTGGTTGCTCTACGGTAGAAAATAGTGTTAGAAGCGCCCTATATGAACATAACTAACCTACAAACGATGAAATACAGAGTAAACAAATATCTGAGGTTAAGTGCCTATAGTACTTAAATCGAAAATTCCTCGCAATTTTGTTGCGAAGTTGCAGGGTTGTACTTTTTGAAATAATGCATAATATATGCAGCACTTATATGATTTGTACGTCACCATATTGCACAAAGTACCACACACACACACATACACACACACACACACACACACACACACACACACATCAAAAAGTATTTGCCACATGTGAAGTTGCCGCAATTATTTCAGTTTTACAAGTACAACAGTGCCAGAAATGCTCTCTCTCAGAGCTGTTACAATATATAGATTGCTGTGAATTCACAATATGACTGAAACTTCCTGGCAGATTAAAACTGTGTGCCCGACCGAGACTCGAACTCGGGACCTTTGCCTTTCGCTGGCAAGTGCTCTACCATCTGAGCTACCGAAGCACGGTTCACGCCCGGTACTCACAGCTTTACTTCTGCCAGTATCTCGCCTCCTACCTTCCAAACTTTACAGAAGCTCTCCTGCGAACCTTGAAGAACTAGCACTCCTGAAAGAAAGGGCACAATATGACTGTTTTTAAAGAATAGGCATAACATAATGAAAATTAAAACACAAAGATTAACCTTACATTATGGACCTATAATACTGCAGATGAAGTTGGTAGATGTAGTGACCACCTTGTGTGAATACCACATACATGGTATTACGTAATTACTGTGCTATATAAGTAAATCAACACAGAGGTAAGATAAAATGAATAATATGACAGTAACAATTATATTAACATCATATGGCGCACTGAAAGTTTGAGGCAAGTATACATGTAATAAAGAATGACTAAGCAGGCAGCTATATTTTTTGTAAAGTAGTGCCAAGGAATTTCATGTATTATGATATATACATTGCTTTAATGTGACACTGAATATTTTTCCCAAGAATCAAGGTAACATTGCAAGTATTTATATTACAAAGAATAGACGTAACATTGTAAGCATACCATATTCAGTGAGCATTAATTACAAATAAATTGGGAAAATGTGGTGACCAATTTGTATGAATGTTACTTATGTGGTATTGTGTAAATACTATCCCATAAACATGGAACAACAATAATGTGACAGTAGAAATTATATTAATGTAGTATGGCACACAACATTTTTTTCAATCAATTTTATAGTTGCAGCAATATGTCACTGAGCAGGCAGCCATATTATAATGTAATACTTTGTTTCGATTATTGATTGTATGTTGTTGTTGAAAGGAGTAGTGTTTATTTATGTTTCAGACTGGATAATAGGTGGGAGAAATTTTGTAGAAAGGTTGCACTGGCTAGCTATGTCTGGTCATTGAGAATATATTGTGGCGATTTGCTTTTGTGTGTATATATTTCTATCTCTTCAAGCAGATTCATGAGGGTACCTTTCTCAGCATGATGCAATATTTGGATGTGGTCCTCAATGTTTTTTACTTCATGTTTACTGAGAGTTGTGTGCTTTGCAAATGCAGATTTTGAAGGGTTATTCAAATGTATGGCACTTAAATGTTCTTTGAATCAAATCTCAAAGTTTCTCCCAGTCTGTCCAATATAGAAGGAGGGGCAATTTTTGCATCTGAGTTTATATATACCCAATCTTTTGTGCAGGGGGGGGGGGTTTGTTATTCTTTATGTTATGATTGGTTAGCTGCTAACGTTTATGGTTTGTGGGGAAGCTTATATTTATGTTTGTGATTTTGATAAGATTACTTATTTTATGGGATATGTTCCCTATAAAAGTAAGTGAGACATATTTCCAAATTTTCTGCTACTTTCTACAGACTTTTGTGTTGACTGCACAGGTGTCTGGTGTGAGGCTTTGGTGTCTGCTGTTTTTTAGATTTTTTGTGATGATTTATCAATCATGTGAGGGTTATACCCATTGTTTAATAACGATGGTGAACTATTGCTTCTTTATGTTGTTCAACTGGTTCCAGTGGAATTTTATGCAGGCAATTCAGCATGAACCTGAAGTATGCCATCTTATGTTGGTTTAGATGGCAAGATGAGCTGTTGATGCACACATCTGTGGCTGTTTGCTTTCTGTAAATTTCAATGTAATGTTTCTGTTTTTTGCTGGAAATTTTTAAATCCAAGAAATTGATGCTGTTATTGGATTCATTTTCAACAGTGAATTTGATGTTATTCTGCATGCTGCTCAGCTTAGTTGCTAATGTGTCAGTTTCTTTATTAGTGCCATCAAAAGAATAATTGTATAATTACATACCTTTTATAGTAGATGATTTTGCTGGTGAATTTCTGTTAGTTTGGAAAAAGTGTGATCTAAGTAATTGTATGACAGTAGCAATAGGAGTAACTCAATGAGCTCATATATTTCTGCCAGTCTCAGTTTCTTATGTTTAGGCAGACTGTTCTTAATTATAATTATGGTGTCCTGTATGGGGATGTTAGTATAGAGATTTACAATGTCAAGTGATGCATTCCTGGCTGTCGGTGGAATGTGCACATCCTTAATTTTGTCAATGAGATCATATGTGTTCCCAATGGAGTAGTTGGTGTCAAAAGTATAATGGGTATTCAGAAGAGCTAGCAGTTTGTAATTTAACCTATATGAAGGGCTGTTCCTAGAGTTAACTATAGGCCTGATTGGTCAATGCTGTTTGTGTATCTTAGGCTGTGACTGATGGCGATGGGCAGTGGGGTTCACAGCAAAGCAGTCACGCACTTCTCACTTAGGAGGAAATTACAATTCTTAAGAATTTTCTTAAGTTTGGCCTGAAATTTAGAAGTGGGATCGAAGTCTAATTCGACTATGTTATTACTACTAAAAAATTCCATAGTTTCGTCATCATATTCATTTTCATACACAACAACCACACAGTTACTTTTGTCTGCCTTCACTATTAGAGCTTTAGTGTCAGAACGTTTGGAGTTGACACAATCCAGTGTCTTTTGGTCTTTGTTTTGATGTGAAGTATTTCTTAGGTGTCTTGTGAGTATTCTATTGGCTTTGAAGGCTGTTGCCGTAGTGTCACTGGAATTTAATTTTGCATCACCACATGAAAGTTTACCGTCTTACCTCCTTGCCTAGGGATGGCAGATGAAAGTTGATATCGTCAAGCCCTGAATGAAAATTGCACAACTGATAAATGGGGAGGGGAGCTTGAGAGCGCTACCTAGAGAGCGTGCCCTTTCTGTAAAATACTAGGCAAGGGGCTGAAGGGCTCACACGCTGATGTGTGGGTCCCTGCATTCTATAGCTTTTATTTTAATTAAATTCCTTTAACTTGACTTCATTGTGATTTTTAAGGTATGTTAAAGATTGATTACAGTTGATTATTTATTTTAAACATTATCACTCGACTTTACAGCGATTGCAGCAATTGTTTCAGTTTACAGATATTACAATATTACAACTTATAGCTCGGGTATGTTATATAGGAATCTGCACGCACTTTTCTAGGGGAAAGACGGAATTGCGTTGGCCAAATGTAAACCACGGAAGCCTCCCAATATTTTACATAGGACATCGACTACGTGAGGAGGATAACAGGCAAACTGGGGACCAGATAAATTAACACAGGTGGTCAAATTTCCTAAATTAACGAGATCATTCATTTCCTTACACAATCCGAAGCTGGAAATATAAGAATTAGTACACGTATTCAAATACCTCTCTACCATGTGTTAACATTGAGACAGACGCACTGAGGGCACGTCTGCTCAGTCACCCGTCTTCTGTAGCACTCCTAGAATGTGGCGGGCACCCGGAGGTCTTCCTGGGCCCCGGTGGAGGGGGTGGTCGAACCACTTGGCCGTGACCAACCTCTCCACCCCAAATCTTGTGATACTGGGAAGTCTTTGACTTTTATCTGCCTGTGCTGTCTCTCTGATCCTCTAGCTAGGAGTAAGTTTGGCACTACTATACTACAAAACTACTTCCCTACAAAGATTTGGCCACGCTTTACGGAAAGGTGTGAGGAGGATTAGGAAAGTTCATGTGCAGATTCACATCCACGTACAAGAAATGCATAATGCACGACACATATAAATACGTATTATGAAGCCTGACACATTTCTTTCCGCCCGTCCACATGGGTTCTGTTGCACCTGCGGCCGGCCGCGTCGTGTAATAAAATTGGCTGAGGAGCCGCCTCTGCTTCTATTTCCTGGTGCGAGCTAGCAGTGAAACCTGCTACTTATAGAGCGGAAACTACTGTACCGTTTCACACATACAATGTTAGTGGATGCAATAAGGCTTTTTAGGTTATAGACATTAAAATTTGGTTCTATGTTGTGCTTAAGGCCTTTGTTTATGAGGGAATTCTGTATTTTTAAAAGTTATGTTCGTTGAATGAATAACTCTTTCATGAAAGAGATATAGATTAGGTTGGGGATCTCTGGCGTTTAAGGCTTTTGCTGTGCCTACAAGTTATTTTTTGATCCTCTTTAGAAATGATGTCTTCAATGTATTGCAATATGTAGGAGAACTGCAGGGTGGAAAGGCAACTGCTAAGTGGCAGGTGTAGAATGTACAGTTGTCTATTGAGGAGCTCTTTCATTTTGTGTTGCATTTTTATCTCTGTCTTGAGCCACATGATTTCACATTTTGCTTTGACTATTTTAGCAGTGCTGGTACCTGCATTAATCTTTACTTTTATGTAGTTTGGGGTTACTTGTGCTAATAGACATTACTTGTTAGATTTCATGTTGAGGATTGTCTTTGTTAGGTTCTTTTACATCTTTAGAAATCTTGAACATTTCTCAGTACCTGGCGAGGTATGCTTAATGCAATTTTGTCTAAAACTGACATGGTGAAACCGTGGCTGTTTTGCTGAATTGGAAAGTGACTGATTTATATAACTATATTTAATAGACCTTTTGGAGTAATAAATTTCATAACTATTTAGTGCACGAGTGCACGAGTTTTTTGAAAAGGATGGTTAAAGTTCCAAGGAAGTACAGTTGTAGGAAAATCTGCTTAAATGTCAGTGTTATTGAAATGTCAGTATAGTGTCAAATATACCGAAATAAAATTGTGACCAGTCAGAGTAGTTACTGGCTAGAAAACTTGAATAACTCACCTTAGGAATAATTACTGTACAGTTCTATAATAATGTTTATAGTTTCATGCGATAGTAGTTAAAAATATTCTTCGTATTGTGTTAATCTTGTCAGAGGTAGAGTAGTTTGTGGTGTCCCATACTAGTTGTAGAGCCAGTTTTAGTTTCCACAGTAAAGTATGATTGAAAATGAATAGCACCTACCAATGTTACAAAATTTGTGTTGTACTATAATTAACTGACTACAATTTTTCGGGCAGTAATAGATCTAGAGACAAAGGTCCAATATGAGTTATACAGTATGAAGAAGTGAAAGCTCCTTGAAAATACAAATGGCAATCACAACATAGAACATAACTTCCAGAAAACAATTTCAGTGACAATGTTTCCCAGCAATTGAGTTGATAAAACAACCTCATGTCCAAGTTACTAGTACATCACCGCTAGTAATAATTTACCTGCAAACATCGTCTGCCTTCTGCTCTAATATTAAGATAGGAAGTGTTATTTACAGCCACTTGTCAAAACGTTTTAATCCACCTTCTGTGTTATTCATGCCGAACTATTGGTATGTTGCTTGCTAAGGTGCGCTACTGTCTCAAGTCCTACACTCAAAAACGGTACTTCTGCATCAAGTAAAGTAAGTACCACTAGTTAACTTCCTTTATAAACATTGCTACTACATAATAAGGCGGAAACCGTTTTCCTTTTACGTAATTACAATTTACTCTGTTATTAAAGAACCTTTGTTCGATTCTTGTTAGTTATGCTGCTGATTCTTTTCAATATAGATCTTTCGGGAAACGAGAAGACAATCCTATTCCTTATTGATCACACATTTTCACGCTCATTTTGCAACCCTATCACAAGAGAAACATTATCGACATATTGTTAATTTAGTAACAGCCTTAGGTGTTGTACTTGGTGACTGTGACAGGACATGTAGCACTTTAGTGGAGAGTGTTATAAGTTACACATCACCCTCGGATTCAGACCGTCGAAGGCTCCCAACTCTTTGTATAGGACTAACAAGGGAAGCACCCCATAGCACCCGCTTCAGATTTAGTGGTGAGATTGCCTACTTGATATCCGATAAAAATCTGAACACTGCTCAATCATGACAACGGAAAGAAGGTGTGTTGGGCTGTGGAAAAGTAAGCAAAAGGAAGCAGTTAACGGTAGGAGTTCAAGATGTGTGACAGCGTCGTGGATATGTGGTAATGGTCTTGGGTTACTACGGGAGAGATCCGTGTTCGAACCTCCATCTTGCCCCATTTATTTTGTCAAAAAATAATGAATTACCTTTCGGTCCTTGACATATCTGTTCGCTGTATTGATATTTATGTCTGTGTTGTGGTGTAACCTCCGTTTCAAAAGCGAGTTTCAAGGTAGGGACCTCCAGATGTACGTATCTCCTATTTGTTCTACACAAGTGCCACATGTTATGACTCCTGCTTTTCGATTTGGAAATTTTGACATTTTAATTCATTTGTTGTAAGGTAGTTCACACCTGATTATTTGTTGCTTCCATTTCTGTGAGCGGTCTACGTGACATCTCACCTGCGTTCATCACACGTAATTGCGATTTTTACAAATTCTTACGACATGACTGATATTCTGTAACCAATGTATAGTATGACAATTCCCAAAACTATAGACAGAGAACACATACATCAATTATCGCAGAGACAGTTCATAATTTTGTAAAATAGAGCAGTATGGAGATTTGATCATGGATCTCCTGCTTTGCAGTTCAAAAGCGTGACAATACAACCACGACGCAATACTTGTACCAACTCGCTTGATGTTGCATGTTTTCAGCTTGGACCGTTAACTGCTTCCATTTTGTTTCTTTTTTCACAGTTAATTACACCTTCTTCCTGCTTTGATGCTTGATCTGTGCTCAGTATTTTATCCACTGGGCTATCTTACCATTAAATCTGAGGGGGATGCGATCGGGAGTTTCCCTTGGAGGATCTGGTGACTTAGTGTCTCAGGGTGTGATGGGAAGAAGTGGCTGAAATGGCGTGTTGACGTAAAATAGGAACGTATGCCTGTTGCCCTGTAAACACCACTTATGTCACTTTCGAAGGCAGGAGTATCCCCAGTACAGTAAACAGAAAGTGCTGAAGTGTAGATAATAATGTTGATCACGTAGAATGTTTAAATAAACATACTGTTTCATGCTCACTGTAAACCTCAAAGAGTTGGCTGAAATCATGGCCCGATGTATCCTACCAGAATAACGCAGAACCACCAGCAGCCTCAACTTCACCCTCACACAGTGCAGGGTTAATGCCACAGTTGGCTGTCAGTGTACTCTGCACTATGTTACAAGACGCGACATTGAGACTTCGTTACTTGGTTGGTTCGGAGAAGAAAGGGATCAGACTACGGGGTAGCCGGTCCCTTCTTCCGCATTCAAACTAGTCTCATATTAAAAACATTTCCTAAAGGATTTGGGGAAACTAAAAAGCGTGAAACTAACTTCGAACAACACTGAAAGAGAAAACGAAAGAAGCTAACAAAAGTGGGAAAACGTACACTAAAAGGAAAAAGCAGAGAAAGGTATTAAAATAATAAATCAGATGGCCTGGGCTGACTGATCGCCAGCCTCTCGGCAACACACTAAAATGTTCGGTCTCAAAGACAAGGCTGGAGGAACACAGATAGAGAAATGAAGAACACCAAGGCAAACAAACAGCCAACAAAGAGTGAGGAAGAGTGAAAATGGAGGGAGGGTGGAGGACTGGGAGAGAACGCCAGACACCTACCCTTGCCGGCCGAAGTGGCCATGCGGTTAAAGGCGCTGCAGTCTGGAACCGCAAGACCGCTATGGTCGCAGGTTCGAATCCTGCCTCGGGCATGGATGTTTGTGATGTCCTTAGGTTAATTAGGTTTAACTAGTTCTAAGTTCTAGGGGACTAATGACCTCAGCAGTTGAGTCCCATAGTGCTCAGAGCCATTTGAACCATTTTTGAACACCTACCCTTACATTGTGTGATAAAAACCCACCTCGCGAGTGGCAGTGTCTCCCACCACTGGTAGCAGTGAGGCAGGAAGCTTAAAAGTCCGCTGCAGAGCGGCCAAAAGTGGTGGGTCGAAAAAGATGTGAACGACTGTCATACTGAAACCACAGCGACACAAAGGTGGGAAATGACCATGAGCTAGCCAAGTATCGCCGATGGGGTGCCTTCGTAGGGCAATGGAGCCACTGCGAATGGCTCACATGGATGACTGCCACGTATCTGTTGCCTCCTTAATAACACGTGGTTTGTTTGGTATACTGAGGGTGCTCATCTAGTATCTTAGGTCGCGAAATCTTTATGGTGGAAGACCAGTTGGAGATCAGTCTTCAGCAGGTCGATAGCCAGATTTGTTTTACAGGTAGCCTGTTTTGCCAGCCTGTTAGCAAGTTCATTGCCTCGGATCCTGACACACCCTGGGGTCCAAATGAAGGTCCCTGAACGTCCACTGTTTCCAAGGGAATAAAGTTACTCCTGGATAGTCATCAGCAAAGGATGGTGACGGAAGCACTCGGCCAGGGCTTGTAGGCTTCTTAAGGAGTCATCACAGATGACAAAGGACTCAGCTGAGCAGGAGCATATATGCTCAAGAACGCGAGAGATGCCTACCAACTCTGCAGTGACAATACTGCAAGCATCTGGCAAGGAGCGCTATTCAGTATGGCCAATGTGAGCGTAAGCAAAGCCACCAAGACCGTGAACCATCGAACCATCGGTGTAGACTATTTCTGAGCCTTGGAACTCACCGACAACAGAGAAAAATTGCCGGTAGTGGGCCTTAGATAGAACTGAGCCCTTTGAGCCTGGAAATAGGTACAGACGAAGCATTGACCAAGGTATGGACCATGGAAGCTTTCGTGAGGGGACCTGCAGGAAAGGTGGTAGTGGGAAAATGTCGACTGTAGTGAGAAACGACCAGAGACGAACTTCATTTGGAATATGCGATCTTGGCCGTCATTGAAGGAGATGGATCGCCACATTGGGGAAGGGGAGACAGTAATTTCGATGGTGAGGTGAACAATGGATGTGGGCTGTATAATTCGCAAGCAGTTCATGTCACCTAACCCACAATGGAGGAACGCCAGCTTCTATGAGGAGGCTGTTCACTGGACTTATTCAGAAAGATCCTGTTTGCAAGTCAAACTCCACAATGATGTAGAGGGTCCGGCAGCTGCAATGCTGACAGTGATGCTATATCACAGACCAGGTTCCCATACTCAAAACGAATCTGTAGAAAGGCTCTGTACAGCTGCAGCAGTGTAGGGCGATCGGCATCTCAGGATCAATTCGCCAGCACTTTGCATCAAGCTGACAAAGGTGAGGGAACCAAGTTAAGTGGGTGACCAACACCATTCCCAAAAAGCGCGTAGTCTCCACTACATTAAGTACTTGGTTATCGAGGTAAAGCTCCAGATACGGAAGGACAGTACAATTATGACATAAGTGCATGATACAAATCTTGGCAGCTGAAAACTGAAAGCCATGAGTGAGGGTCCATGACTGTACCTTTCATATGGTTCCCTGCAGTCGACATTCAGCAACACCAATAGGAGAGGAGAAGATGGAAATAGAAAAATCGTTAGCATGTAGGAGGGGAGATGCTGGTGACTCCACTGATAGTGTGAGACCATTAATGACAATGAAAAAGGGTGGGACACTCAGGACAGAGCCCTACGTCATTCCTTTCTCTTGGATGAGGAAGGAACTTGGTGATGCAGTGAATAGAACTCCGAAAGTACAGATTGACTAAAAGTTCCACATAAAAATTGGGAGCAGGCCCCGATGGCAATGAGATGATGACACAGGGAAAAGGTCATCTGGATGGCAGACTCCAGGTAGACCAAGTTGTCGGCAGTGGAAAGACCTCACTGAAAACCGTCCTGGGACGAACCCTGAGCCAACA
Source organism: Schistocerca americana (assembly GCF_021461395.2). NCBI lineage: Eukaryota > Metazoa > Arthropoda > Insecta > Orthoptera > Acrididae > Schistocerca > Schistocerca americana. The sequence continues at coordinate 72,726,120 of NC_060119.1, forward strand.
AAACCACCAGCTCACCACACAGTCAGGCAGCTTGCACAGAACGTTGGTGAGGCTGATAGAACGATAGCTGGTTCTTACCAGGCTTTAGGGCTGGAATGATGATACTTTCCTGCCCTTGTGATGGGAATTAGCCATCGCTCCAGATGTGTTAGAAGGCAGCGAGGAGGTGATGCTGACAATCCACTGACAGATATTTAATGATTTGGGGATTCAAAGCAGTCTGTTCCAGGAGTTGTGGCAGGACAATTGGCAGTGACTTTGAGAAATTCCCACTCGCTGAAGGGAGCATTATATGTTTCATGGGGCATGGAACGAAAGAAAGCTGTTGTTGTTCCACCCACTGTTTCAGGAAGTGAAATGTGTGGCAGTACTGCTCAGGAACATAGGTGCGAGCATCATACTAATCGAGATATTTTGAGATTACATCTGGATTGGCAGATACAGCTCCATGCGTGGAAATTCCAGGTGTACCTGCAGGAGTGTGATATCCATAAATGGGACTCAGCTTCGCTCAAACCTGGGAAGCGGACGTTCATGATGTGGTGGTGGAGACATATCATTCCCAACACTTTTTCTTCCATTATTTAATGAACTGAAGGTGCCTAAGGGGTAGGTAGCGCTTACGACACTGGAGCGCCCACCTATGTTCTGTAATGGCTGCAGCGATTTCCAGCGACCACCAGGGAACTGACTTCAGCAGGGGGCCATGGGATTGCGCAACAGCGGTAGTAGTGATGGTCTGAATCACCTCACTGATGGAGCCATGCAATGGAGATTCAACAGGTATAGTGGAGGTCAATGTGTCCCAGTCAGCCTTGGTAAGAGCCTATCTGGGCAAGTGTCCAGGTGAGTGATGGTGGGAGAGGGACAGGAAGAGTGGAAAACGGTCACTACCACAAAGTTGTCCTGAACTCTTCAGTGGATAAATGGGAGAAGAAGGCCAGAACTGCAAGCTGCGAGATAAATGGCCAAACGCGTGCCATATGCCGCAATGAAATAGATGGGGGCACCTGTTTTGGGGATGCAAAGGTCATGCTGAGTTACTAGATTCTCAATGTCTTTACCACAGCCAGTAAACTAGGTTCCAACCCACAAAGAGTTATGGGTGTTAAAATCACCCGGAAGCAATAAAGGTGAGGGGAGTTGGGAAATTAGTGCAGGCAATACAAGGTGTGGCACTTCACCATCTGGAGGATGGCAGTTGAGGGGGTATTGCTCGAAAAAAAGGTGCTTTGGGAGGAACAGAAGAAGAGGTGCCCCCAACCACCAAGGGGGCAGATGTATTTGGGTTGCCCTGAGGGCCTACTGTACGGTCCTGAGATTTGGTGACTGCCAGTGCCAGTGATGTAGCTGCAGCATATGACGACATGAAGCAAATAATATGCCAGCATTCATACTGCCATTTAGACTCTTGGTATCTCAGCCAATCCAGGGTCTTGTGCTCCATAATTTTTCACTCCTTTTGGAATACCACGCAGTCTGGTGAGCAGGGGGTGTGGTGATCTCTACAGCTGACACAGGTTGGAGGAGGGTCACGTAGAGTATTCAGATGTAATGGACGTCCACAATGTCGACCTGTGGTGCTGGAATTACATCAGGAGGACGTGTAACTGAATTTCTACTACTTAAAGCACCGCATAGGAGGAGGGATGTATGGTTTTACGTCACATCAATAGACCATCATCTTGACCTTTTCAGATAATGTATCACCCTCAAAGGCCAAAATGAAGGCACTGGTGGCAGTCCTATTATCCTTACGGTCCCTTTAGACATGCTGGATGAAGTTAATGCCTCGCCAGTGTAAGTTGGTGCGTAGCTCGTCATCAGACTGCAAGAGAAGGTCATGCTGAACCACAGTATGATGGCCTTTGCGAGGAGTCCCAATGCCCCAAGAAGACGAGAATCTACTCCTAGGCATATACGCGGAGTTTACAGCTTAGACATCTGTAGTGCGATCCTGGTGTTGTCAGGCAGCAATTACCAAATGGTTACATGGTGGCCCCACTGAGCCGTGGTAAAAATTGCTGTTTTGAAGAGCGCGCCGCAGCGCATAGAGTGAAGCAGTCGCCGTCCATTTCTGGCGATGGCGCCGCTGTGGCAATCGCAGCTCCCTCTGGTCTGAAAGGGGAAAGGTAGCCTGTTCACGTTAATGTAAGGGGCTCAAGAAGCTCGGGAGTGAGGTCAGTCGGGATCAGTCTGAGTCGGCGAGTCTGGTCAGTTGGTCAGCCGGCTCAGCGTGGGGCAGTCAGTGTCTGTCTGTCGTCCGTAGTGCTAATATGTTTTAGGCCGCCGGTCCGTTAGAGTTGCTCAGGCAACGGTCATTGGCGGTAGGAACGATCGGTTGGTCGGTCGCGCACTGAGATACAAGATGACTTGTCCGCCTTGACAGTCGGCGCATGTGAGGTTGCCACGTCGGTCCAGTGGGCCGCGCCGTATAGCGAGGGGTAGTGGCTTCGCGGCTGACACGATAGCAACAGGAGTCAACCTACGAAATCGGTCTGGCCGGCGTGAGCTACGACGCCGTGAGACGGGAGATCGGCGCTCCCTCCTGCGTCCGTTACAGTGGCTGGCAGCGGACGGTTCGGGAGAGCGTTTTGTGGGTGCTGCGCCAGGTCTTCACCAGACATCGCAGTTTATTAGAAGTTAAGTGATTTGTGATATGTTGTTTCATTTACTCGTTAAATTCTACTTGTTTCCTTGTCCAGTCTCTTTTCCCCAGCTTGCTCGTCTGTCTCTCTCGTCCGCATTTCTTAGGTAGTTAGTATCTGTCTGTTTGTCTGTCGGTCCGCCGTACGTTAATAGCTGCCTCTATGATGTTTATCGTATCAGATGTTAACGAATTTATTGCTTAAGTTGTAGAGGCCGAATTCCTGAAATATGGTTCTATCTTGCCTATCGTCTTGCAAGGTGGTATCTGTGTAATGTAGACCATGTTGGTACATTTTATGTAAAATTGCATTTCATGGATTTTATTTAAATGGTCTTTTTAGTATATAAAGTTGCCACCCATCCACCGTAAGAGTTCTTTTAAAAACAAGTTGCACTTTCGTTGGCAAATAATTTTTAATGTGAGTGTTTTGTACCACTTCCATCCCTCTTACAGGGTGCATAGTTTATGTGTTTTTGTAAGTTGTTAAAATTTTTAGTTTAAAATAATCTTGTGTGTTGCAGATTTGCACCGGTGTAGTCTTTCAGAGGTTGTTGTGAGTGGTCATGACTATGGCCGTGTTAAAAAGGGAGCGGCAGGTTCTCAGCCCGAAAGCTCATACTATATAAAAAAAAGATTTTGTTATTTCTGCCTCTGAATAAATTGTGACTTGATATTTACAGGGTACTTTCTGATTATAATTTTAAATCTGTTTCAAAAATAAGGAAAAGGGATTTTAGGAATAAAATTTCTACTTATTTAAAGAAAATTGAATTTTTGTCATCAGTTACCCATTGGCAACTACTTCCACGCTTACGTAGTGTGATTAAATGCGTTAATGTTCTTGATGAATCGCTAGTAAATAAAGTAAATTCTTAAGAAAAGGTTTTGAAAGTAAATTCAAATTTCACCCACCATGACAGATGGGCTACCATGCTGGATATTGGGTGCAGAGAAATCCAGTATTGTTACAGGGGCAAAAGAGGACAATGCACAGCAGAAGATGGCAAACCCGGAAGGTGCCCTCGACTAAAACGCTGATTCGTGGGCGGAGTTGTAGATAGATGATAATAAGAGGAGCAGAAGATCGAATCGCACTATGGATATCTGATGCACCAAGTAAGGCGTCCTTTCCCAAATGGCATGCACTTCTGTAGATATTGAAAGTGTGACGCGAGACTCTAAAAGGAGACCAGAACTTATTAGTCCAAAAAGTTGGAGACTCCTAGTCGCCTTTTATGTCCGGCAGGAACACCTTAGACCTATTCTAACCTCTGAACCCGCAGGGGGACACTGCAACATTTGGGAAGCTATAATAGCACTCTGTTTGTACAGTACATTTTAGCAACATTCAGCCTAAAACAACTGGTAACATGTATAAAAGCGGTTACGTCAGTTCCGTAAAAGTGGTTACAACAATGTTACTACTGAATGACGGTTCAGCGTCAAAATTCACACCATTTATTAACGATCGTTTGGAGAGATCCGACGTCAGGCAAAATATCTAGTCTGGTAAGCATAAAACTATATTAGTCAAGAGTCTGCTAATGTGTTTCCATTACCTTTACTACAGTATGACTGGAATGACTCGAATGTTTATCCTCAAACTCCCTTCAGTTTAACCTATAATAAGACAGAAGTTCGGCAGTTAACGCAGTCTATCTCGTTTCGAAGTCTCACTAATCTGATGACTTTTTTATACTGTTGTGAGACATGCCGAAAATGTTACTACCAATACTCCTTGCATCTGTTCAGTTACAACTATGCGCACTGCCATACAACAGTACTGTTATAGCAGCGTTCCACGTATTCCCTTCACAGTATGACCTGTATGTGTATGAAGCACAATAGTTTTAATTACTTTAGTGAATGATATATCCTGTGTTAAGTACGGGAAGAGTCGGTGTTTAAATTTAATCCGAACCACGAAACATCAGTAATACTGGATGAATATTCCATCTAGGAATTAAAAATGACTAATCCATTATTAATCCCCTAAAACCTTAGAAAACGACTTGAATTCAGTTTATTATATTAGCTGTGAAACTGTATGGAAAATAACAGCGAGAAGATTCGCTACGCTGTGTCGACCATTACACAAATATCGGGAATGCTGACCTGATTTTATTACTACACTTTTTTAAATGCAAAAGAGTTCTACTTTTATTACTTATTTCCTTGACGTTGAACACTGTTTCCATACACTTCCAATCTTTAACTGAACTGAGATACGTCTTACGACATTCACGTGCAAGTAGTTTCTTATTATTTGTTTTGAACGTGAGGTCAACGAGAAAATTCGGCGGTGTCCATACCTGACATAGTATTAAATTCTTGCAGTAGAAGTTGGGTGCTGCAATCTCTGACTGCCATAATGTTGCTATAACGGGGTGCTGACATGGCCAACGATAAATACAGACCCCAGCACTCGTCTGTGTGACGTCTGCAATGTAGTGGTATCTGTTGGCAGACACAAACGCGTGCTATGTCAAAGAGTTTGTTAAGCTTCTTTGACCAACTGTTTCACTGGACTTATTACACTATAGTAAAATGTTTTGTCGAAGTTGCTTGGGAACGGATGCCGAACAGTTAGCAACAGCATACGTTGGTGGCTAGTGGACAGCTTGAAAACAACGAGAAATTGATATAATAGTGGGTGAAATCGTGGACCACAGGAGGAGAAGCTCGAAGTGTTCACCAGAATTAGCTACGTTAGCTGCAGTGCTCGAACAAAATTTATTTTAGACAAAATTATTTGAGAATAGACGAAAGTTTCATTTTACCCTCATGGAGGTGGTCTCTCACTTTTGTATACAAAATGCTCATTTAAGAAAAACCATTTCTTAATTTCCTTTTCACAATCGATGATTCTGGGAAATCTGCAACTGTGTCATTCATGCTTTAAATAATGAAACATTGCGCTAGTTACATAATATGACACTTTTCGAGAACATATTCTCGTTATCAAAAGGAAATATTCACATAGGTATTTTATGTGGCTTTAGTGAGTGTGTTCTTTCCTCTCTGGGCAGGAACTGGTGTTTAATGGTTTGCTGCACTCGGACACTTTTATTTTGCCCGATTTTCCGATACATCATATAAAATACCTATCATTCCAGAATGAGATTTTCATTCTGCAGCGGAGTGTGCGCTGATATGAAACTTCCTGGCAGATTAAAGCTGTGTGCCGGACCGAGACTCGAACTCGGGACCATTGCAATTCGCGGGCGAGGGCTCTACCATCTGAGCTACCCAAGCACTACTCACGCCCCGTCCTCACAGCTTTACTTCTGGCAGAAGTAAAGCTGTGAGGAAGGGGCGTGAGTCATGCTTGGGTAGCTCAGAGCCGGCACGGTAGCTCTGCGTGTTCGGTCAGAGGGCTACGTGCTCTCTGTAATAAAAACCTGAGGCAATCGATCATCAACGAACTTAAACGGATGTCTTACAACGTCCGCCCCAAGCAGATGCATTGAACAAAAGCGAACAAAATGAAAAATAAAGGTTGGTAGAGCCCTTCCCCGCGAAAGGCAATGGTCTCGAGTTCTAGTCTCGGTCCGGCACACAGTTTGCTGATTCTATTTAAGATCATGTCATAGCTAGTTAAATTTTTTAGCAACATGTGAAAGCTATTCCAGCTGTCAATACAGTACTCGAATCCCCATGTACCATTTTACATATATTCTGGAAACATTTGAACCAGATTATAATACACCTAATGACGGATTTATAAAGGTTAAATAAGGTTTTTTAGAGTACAAATAAATACTTTTCTTTCAGTTATGTACACTATGGCTACATTTCGTTTGTTTCATCTCCATCTCTTTCCACATCCTTCTTTTTTATATGTAAGCCATACATCACCCGCAGTGCTGCAACTTCGAATGCATCTGATTGCTGCAGCTACTTTTTTTTGTAAGATTCCAAACGTTTTTTTACGGTTTTTGCAGTCAGCGTGCTTTGAGTTACGAAATATTTCGTATTCTTGACACTTCACAATGATCTCTACGGTGGCAGCCACGCACCAGATATACTTCGTCATTTTATAGCTTAAATGCACTAAAGCCAGCGAATTTACATGTAAAAAACGGTCTTCCCTCTAGGTTTCATCAAAGATCTTTGCTAAAAGATTCCCTACTACACTGTCAAAGATTTGATCAAACGCCATTCGTAAGTTTTTATCGCTGGCTTCGAACACTACACCGCTGGCGCCCAATGGACGTACGCTGAGGCGTGCATTTGTCGTTGGCCACGGTGCAGTATAGGCAACGTTTTTCCGCAAGACATCTAGTGATAAGAACCCACTCCACAACTGGTTTTCTATTGACTGATGTAAGTACCGCAGGGTTGGGACAGCAGGAACTAAACGTATCCATACAAATACCGTATCTGAAGCTGTTAGAGTAAATAATAATGCCAACACAGGGATATAGCACGTCTAGATCTACTGAAGGAATGCCTTTCAACAATGTTTAATGGACGAGGGTGCCAAAAATCTATTTGTAGGGTTGAAAACACTGAATATTGCAGTCAGTGATGCTGTGATCACATTCTTTGCTGGAAATGTACACAGAATAAAGGTTTAGAAGCAATTTGGAATTAAGTATGCCCATAATACAGATGCAGTCCTACAAGAACTGGATGGACAGCAAGACACCAAGTGAGAAATTGTGGTCCAAAACATAACAAAAGCACCATGATCGCACAGGTGGAGAAAGAGACTGCACCCGGTTCATCCTCAAGAACACAAATGATAGTTAAATCATGACCCTAAGCTGTCGACAGGCGTTGATATACATCAATGGGGACAGTTGAAAATGTGTGCCCGACCGGGACTCGAACTCGTGATCTCTTCCCCCCTGAGACCCACATTCCCAACATAATGTCCCCACACTACATTCGTAGTGGTCGAGCCCATTACACTCATTACTCGCGGCAGACAAGCTTGCCGAGTCCCATAAAAGTTTGGGCAATGCGTGTGCATCCAATGCAGAAGAAGAAGGTCAATGGCCAGTTAGCCTTAACGATATGAAGATGAAGATTACAAAGCTGGTAGGCTCTCTCTTCATTCAAAGGTGAGTTGTCCATTACTTCAACTTTCAAGTGCTATTTCTGAAACACTACTTTTTTCCTAATGTTTGACATTTTCAAAGAAACTACTTGAGATCAAGCTCTGAAATTTTTACTTGTTATTAGAGCGGTGTAATATTTAGGTGGATCTACAATGATGAAAATGAAATGTCATAGGACGAGGTCCTCCCGTGAGGTAGACCTGTCGCCTGGCGCAAGTCTTTTGAGTTGACGTCACTTCGCCGACTTGCGTGTCAATCACGATGAAATGATGATGAGGACAACTCAACACCCAGTCTCCAAGCAGAGAAAAATCTCTTGAGTCGAACTCGGGCTTCTTGCATGGCATTCTGTCATGCTGACTATTCAGAAATGGAGGAGGACATCTACAATTGTACAGACAGTTCTCATAGCCGGATCATTAAAATATTTTTAATTACATAATTTTTAACACATTCATTAAAACAGATATTTCGATTCCTAGCAAAATTTGATACTTTACAGTAGATCAATGACTATGTGAGATAGGACTGTATGTCCTGCAAAGTTTTTTTTTATTACCTTGGATAGTTCCTGAGAAAACGAAAGATAGATGTGTTAAATTTATCATTATTAGGATAGGGGATTTGGTCGTCTGCTCAAATTGCGTGACTATTTTGTCTCGCCCAACGTACAGTGCGAAGAGATCGTGGAGTATGGCGGCAAGCGGCGGCTACCGTTGACAGGACAAGAAGACACGTCTCAGTAAGAACACTGCGACTGCGATGCAAGGTTTCGCCGTCAGAGACCACAGCAGTGGCACAGTGCCGCCCGGCGTCTTTCAGCCAGCAAACAGTTGGCTCCCGCTACTGGCTTGGAGTGGGTTGGCAACACTGCTTGCTGCTGAGCCGTGAGTAACGGCTGACGGCCCACACAATACACATTCAGCGGGACCACTCTGGCGAGCCGAGCCGACCCTCTGGCTGCGAGGAACCCACTGCCCAGGGTACAGCAGCAGAGATTGCGCATCACTGACACTATCCTGGCCACATTCAAACTGTTTTTTCTCTCGGGCACTCATTTATATACGCATTTTCTAACAGCATGACCTAGTTTAACCCTTACCGGCGTTGCGGAGTCTCTGAGACTTCATAGAAGTATGAACTTGCGGTTACTTTCGCATTTTGTAGACCGGGGAAAGTGCCCTGTTCAGTTCCTTGCTGTGCTGTGGAGATAAGTCACATGCCCCGGTGACTCCAGTCCGTTATCAAAACAAGCATTGTAAACAACGAACTCAAGAGTCCCTGTGACACTGCAATTTAATTGGTGTCATATTTTCAGTTTGCCGAATATGTCCGCGAATCCAAAATAAAGTTAATACTACAGATTCCAACTTTGACGAATGCGTATTACAAAGTATCGAGGACTGTGACGGCGACTGTTCAGGTCAAGATGGCGATCCCAACATTGCCATTGAAAATGCTGATTCAAGTGGTCACGAAAAAGCAAGTGAACCCCCTGACGATGAATCTGATGAAGACGAGACGCAGGTTACTGAAAGTGAAGACGAAAACTGTGTGTTCAACACATTGCAAATCTACAACACTCCTACGTATTATCTATTTGTATGTATGTTTGAACTGTCGCTATATTTTACATTTATCCCACGGAAGTAAACGTATGCTCTTTTCTGGTAGTTTAGATTGTACCAAATGTGAGTTCAATAAAAAATATTTTAATTGTCCATTTCCCTTGGCAAATAAATGTAACAGAAGGACTATGTTTACTTTTGGAATATCTTTAGTTTTGATTTCCTTAGTTTTAGTTTATTTCTAAATTGCTTGTAAATAGAAGAGTATGTTTCCTTATATGTGTTTCATTATGTATACACAAATACGCCAGAACATTGTGATCACTGCCGACCACAACATTGGATGCCTTTTGGTAGTGCTGTGGACATGTGATGCAGTAACAAAAGTATGTAAGCAGAGCAGACGCAGATGGGGACACCATAGCAAAGATATAGCCTGAAAATGCAAAAATCCATTGTGATCAGCGAATTTGGAAAAGGGCAAATTATTAGAGTCTCTGAAAGAGTATCTCGAAAACGCGGAAGCTGTTCGAATGGTCACGTGCTACTGCCGTGAGCTTGTACAGAAAGACTACAAGGGCAGGAAACCACTATTAGGGGTTGGATGTCCACGACTCTTCACAGAACTTAATGTCCAGAGTCTTGTCTGCTCTGTAAAGTAGGACAGATGGTGACGTGTGGCATTTCTGCCAACAGAGCACAATGGTGGTGTGTGCGGGAGTGTTCCGGAGCACACTGTTCTCCAACATGGAGCTCCACTTCGTGTTCACATGCTGACCCAATGACATCGTTAATTACGATTGGAATGGGGGACCATAGAAATCCGACCATCGATCAATGAAAGCGTGTCGGTGCTGCTGCAGGTAAATCACATTTTGCTCGACTAGGCGTATGGTCGTCACCATAAACGTCGTTATCGAGGTGAACGGCGGCTCGAAACGTGCATCACGCCACAGACACAGTCTGATGGGGGCAGTATTATGCCATGGGAGACATTCTCCTCCTCGGGCATGCGGCCCATGGTAGCAATCAACGACACGCTGACAGATCATAACCGATTGCATACTTTCGCGCTCGATGTCTTTCAGCATTATAACTGTCCACGTCTCGGAGCCAGAATCGTGGTGCAGTGTTTTGAGGAGCTTCACATTGAGCTTACGTTGATGTCTCGGCGACCAGATTCACTTGTTGTAAATCCTTTGGAACCCATCAGGGTCGCTCTCGGGGTCATCACTGCGCACGCAAATCAGCGGCCCATTACTTACGCGAATTGCATAAAATCTATTGCCAGACACCTCCACAAACCTACCAGCAATCTGTCGTATCCCTGATAGGCAGGATCAGTGATTTATTTGGTTTGAAAGACGGACAAGGCAGCTATTATGCAGGTGGTCAAAATGTTGTGGCTCAGCAGTGTACCTCTCTAAGCAACAACAGCGAGAAATCGTTAACAGGCACATTACATATTTATTTATTTACTTATTTTTTTTATTCATCATGACTCCGCAACATGTTTAGTGTTAAACGTTTCGACCACGCCAGTTAACGATTGAGGTATATGGAAACCTGCTACGAAACGGGAACAAACTGCACTAACGTGGGTCTCAATTTATTTTACAACATCATTATGGATGTTCTGCGCCTTAATTATAAAACATTCTAAACTCTCGCACAAGAGTCGTGCAAGGAAACAATGAGTGTTGTCAGAAGTTCTGGCGAATAGCCGTTGAATGCCAGTAAATGAAATCCTAAAAGCCATAGTTGAAGGCTGTCGCATTGATAACGTAGTTCATGGATTCCACAAATTCACGCGTTATCACACCATCGAATATCAATAAGTTCGATGTCTACAAATTCGCTCAGCAAACCACCTCCCGGTGTTAGGTGGAGGGCACTGTGTGTACCATTGTACTTATTCCTCTTCCTGTTCCACTCGCAAATTGTCCGCCTCTGTGTGTTCTCCAGATTGATTTTATCTTCATGATATTTTTGCAGATTGTAGACCTACATAGGAGAGAGAAATATGTTGGTTGGTTGGCTCTTCCAGGAATTTACGCTCTCTGATGTTTAATGCTAAATCATGCCATTATGAAGAAGCTTCTCCCTCAGCGTCATCCAGCAAAGTTGGGTGACCATCTCTGTCACGCTTTCGCGCTTACTCAGTGAACGTGCAACGCACTGCTCCTGTTTGGATCTTCTCTATTTACTCAATCGATCCCGTCTGGTATGGGTCCCAGATTGACAGTCAGTATTCAACTATTGGTCGAACGAGTGTTGTATAAGCTACCTCGTTTGTTGATCGGACTACAGCTCTGAGAATTCTTCCAATGAATTGCTCCTGCATTGCTTGCGATTAATAAAAGTATGACTACAAGAAGGACCAAACAATATCTGTGAGATGATTCAGAATTTTAATTTGTATTTGGCAAGTTTTCCTATATGAAGATTCATCGACCTTAGCAGAGGGAATGTAAGATGTGGCACAGGGATTTCTTGTGAATATTATTGTGGTATATCTGTTTCATATAAGTGACCTGTCTGACATTATTAATACCACATACCTTTCGCGGATGGTGGTGTTACCTACATCGAAGTATTGCGTAAAAAATCCACAAATATAGAGATTACGCAGATCGGATTTCAGAGTGGTACAAGGGTTATCAGCTTGCTTTAAATGTACCGAAATGTGAAATTATACACTACAGGTAATGAAAAATGACGTATCCTGTGACTAAATCACCAATGATTCTCCATTATAATCACATCACTATTCAAATGCTTGTGTGTAAAAGTTTTTAGGGATATGAAGTGGAATGATTACATACACGCAGGTAAGGTAATTGTAGGATTCGATTCATGAGCAGGGTGCTGAGAAAAGGCAGTGAGTCTACGAGGGGATTGCTTGCAAAAAACGTATGTCATGGAAAGCTGAAGTACCTGAATTGACAGATTCATGAAAATAAAAGTTAATTATTACACGCTACTTATAACGATTGAAGAACCAGAATTAAATGAATTGCTAGGGGATATTCTTAAGCCCCCTTTTTAGAGCTCTCATAAGGACCATGCAGACAATAGTAGCCTAATCGCAGGACACACTGTGGCATATAAGCAGTCATTCTGCCTGCGTCCCATACTTGACGGCAGCTGGTAGAATCCCTCATATATTGTAAGATGACAAGAACTATATCTCTTACATGAAGTCATTAAAGATCACCGAACTCACGTTGAGAGAACAGTAGGGCTGAACAAAAATGACAAGGCACAACGCATCTTGTAGATGGTATAGTACAAATGTATTGCAATAATTAATGTTGTGGCAACTAGTCGATTTACTGGAGGCTAGTTTATCCCAGAAAAGTATTCAGAGTTGACCGTGGCCGGATGGTGGCGTGTGGCTGGGGACTGGCGAAGGGAAGTGACAATAGGCAGCTTAGGGCTGCTCAAACTCTGAGAATGCAGTATCGCGGCACAGCCTCCAGCTGCCTTGAGATGAGTGACAGTGAGGGAGTGATTGACCCCATGCTGTATTCAGTGAAATATGCGAGAAAGCCGCGCAAAGCTATGGTGTAGTGGTCAACAAAGGCCGAAATATGTGTGTTAGTGACTATAGCAACTTCACGCTGAATTCACGGTCTGTAGAGTCCGAAGTATATCAGGTGAAGAGCGACTGAATGATATACACCGGCCTCCGATGGAAACATAGGACAAAGCATTTTGAAATACTCTCCTGGGTGTCAGAATTTCGGAAAAAATTGGTGTTTTATGTAGATGCTAACTTTTATGGTTGGCCTGGGAGGAGCTAAATAGCGGAAGTTGAGAGGAAGGGAGATTTTGTGGGAATTTGTACACTTCCCAGAGCAGCCACTGGTCAGCTTTGGGAAGCGACGCATAATTAACTCGACTTGCGCTGCAATTGACGTAAGTGATTTTGCTGGAGGGGAGACCGAGGCAAAGAGTGGACTCGCAAAAGTCTCCGTAGAAGTCTTCCGTTCCCAGCTTGCCTAGAGTGCAGACGTGGCGTTCTTTACTCACCTTGCCTGAGACAGAGTGAGCATCTCTGCAGTTTAGGACTTAGCAAGCGGAAAGATTGAGCTTGGAGATAGAAAGTTTTTGTTCAGCAATGTACTGAGGAAGATAGCTAGGAGAGAATAGAGGAGCTCAGCCTTGCAGCACCACGAGGCTGGCCGACGTCCACACAACGATGACGCCCCACCTCGATGAATTCGGTGATATTGCCCCTGCTCAGGCTTGAGTTAGACCACAGTTTAATTTGTTGGACCACGTCGAAAAAAGTTTCCACAAGGGTTTCATGAGCCGTGTATTGTAGAACTCTTCTTGCACTTCGCATTATGCCTGTGTCAGTTGATAGGAATTAATTCTGATTTATCGGGCTTTACTCCACATAGACGCAATTTATTCCCACTGCCTGTTAGGAGAGTGGTGTAATGTGATGATTGAAGGTCGTGAGTTAAAATGAATTTGTTCTAATCGACTTTATCTGTTTTAAATGAAGTAGATGAAATCCCAAGTGACTTTGTTAATTAATTTTATGTTCAACATTTGCATATGGTGTTCAATAGCTGAATATAACATCAATGTGCCCCCTTTTTAATTAAAATGGATAATTTCTGAATCAATTAATGTCAACACTGCCACCGCAGTTCAATCAGGAGTGACAGGGCCTTATTACTTTCTTTGCGTTATCCGATATTGCGGCAGTTTTGCACTCTCTGTTGATCTGTTAGTCAATTAGCTGGTGTGAACACACGCCAAAACCAGATTAGTGACGGGTGGGGTGTTACAGGACAAGCAAAAAATCCGTAACCTCGGAACTATTCAGTAACATAAACATTATCGAATACGAGGATGTCACCGAGTTACTCCTCGAAGAAAAGTAAGGGCACCTAATAGAGAAATATACCCAGTAGCCAAAATCAAAATAGGTGAACAGAGCCATTATCGATTTGGGTCGAGGAGAAGTCACATTAGGAGAGGATGACAAAATCCATCTTCGTTTCGATGAACAGGCAATCCCGGGGCAGGTACTAAAAAGCTGTCTCAGACTACAGTTTCTAAACCAGGAGGAAGCCCTACAAAATATCCGACGTGCAGGCGAGAAGTGCAAACCACGAGCGGATAAAGGGGCGAGCGTACGACAATTTGTGGTGAGAAAAAGTTGTTTATTAAGACACACCGGCTGTCAAACAAGCAAAGGAAGTTGTGCCACAAATTCTTCACCGCATATACTGGGCCTGTGCATGTGTGGGAAGAATAGCACGTGCCAACGCATTGGAAGTAGGAAAATCACTGCGAGTGCATCCGATAGCACATGTAAAGGCATTTGTGGAATGATGAACTGCAGACTTTGTACATGGAATTGTAAATAGTAAATATAGGCTTAGAATAAGGATTTTTGTTAAAGTGTCTTGTTTGTTTGTGTATGTACTGATGTTAGTAGTAGAATGTCTCTTTATATGTGCCTATATCTTGTGTTTTTATTATTAATAATGATATTTCGCCTCTCGATGTGAAAGGGAAGTGCACTTGATTATTTTGTACAAACGCATGAATAAATAATGGAAAACAAGTATTTCTGGTCATACCCCTACAAAAAGATAGATTAGGGGCTCTGTAAGTTACAGGAAGGTTCACCATAATTGTATGTCCGTCATTGGAGAATATATTTAAGGTGGCCAGTCCCTTAGGTTGTTACGAGGACGCATCGACGCATCTCGTATGCCCCTGAATACGTAAGAAGTGGACAGCTATGCGTAGTTGCGCGAATTAGCGCACCCAGTGCATGTTAAAATGAACCGGATGTAATCATCTACAGAGCGAACAGCAGCAATAATACGCTAGAAATACTTGTTGATACCAACTTGGAGCGTGACAAACAGCTATATTTGTGTTGCGCCATTGTGGCATTGCTAATCCGAAACATGTTCTCAGGCCTTATGAAACCATTCGTGACAAAAGGAGGAAACGGGAATAAATAGACGAGAGAAAAGTTGTCGCAATACAACACGATACAGGACGCTATCCAAACTTCCAACAAAAAAGCTTGGTAAGACTGACACATGACTAAGTTTGATGTATTTTATACATGTTCGCAGGCACAATGAGAGAGACGTCTGACACATAGGGAATTCCGAAAAAAACAAGATTAGGGATAAAAAGTAGTAAATAGTATATTTGTAGTCGGGTTGGCCAACACTGTGTTAGTCGTAGGAATAGGTATTAGAAAATGTGATAATCTTTATTCCCTATCCCTTGATTGTGTGTGTGTGTGAACGACTGTGAAGCAAGTTGTCTTGTACATTTTTATGCTTACGTATAAAAAAATTCTGTTACATTTCTACTTTAATTGATCCTGACAAACAAGTAAAATCATTGTCTCCAATCAAATATAAAATAGAAAGTATGGTACTGATGGTTAAACATGAGCACTTTCCATGTACTAAAATTACTTGTCTTAGTGTGTTAAGGTGGTGTAACTGAGCAAGAGGGAGTTGAAGCTATGACACCAGGCACACCACACACGAGCTGACAAAGAACGAGGACGACAGCAATGACGGGTGCACACAGCTGACGATGGTGAAAGGTTTGCAGACCATGCCCTGAATCGATGGGGTCAACTCAGCAGCCAAGGAGAGGTGAGATCCAGCACCTCTGTGTATGACAAAGAGGTTGGTCCTGGTCTCTGTACAGGGTGCGGATCGGGGGTAGCAATGAAGAGGTACAAGAAGGTTTCTATACTTGTTGCTCGCCATGTCAGGTGGAGCGACAGCCCAGCTGACCTTTTGTGCCTAATAACACCAATTTTCAGTACCTGATCTAAAAATAGGCTCACACCTGATCACGGCCCCTCCCTTGCCCCAAAGCGTCTATAGAAGGAGCAATGACCTGTGGCTGAGGTGCGAGAGGTCACCGATCATAGATGCACCGATGGGGTCTTGTGCCTGTCAGACAAGATGTCAACAACGAGCTCTTAGGTGAGAGCCATCCTGCCTCAAGAAGATGCGGGTGGCTGTGGCGCCATCTCCATAATCAATGTTGCTCTCATCTCAGCCGTTAGCTATCGCTCAGCTTTCTAATCAGAACTAGTGTCACTTCCGTTCCTGCAGGAAACTTGTGCCGTGTGTGTGAGTGTGTTAATGTAGATTCAAATGAATAACATGTGCCTCAACGAACGTAAGGTACTCATTTGTTCTGTTTATGAATAATGTTAAAAAAGGTTATGATTTTATAAATGTGCCATTTGTTAAAACGTCATATATTTGACATGCCACGTCTCTTTGGGTTAGAATAAGATTTCATACGTATACCTCGTTACAAATACACAACAGTGGTTGCCAAATATGCAATGATTCTTGTCATTTTGGTTGGGTTTTATATATATGTATAAAAGGTACATGTGTGTCCAAAATCCAGACACTTCACTTGGCCAGACCTTGTTGAATTGTGTAAAGATGACACTTACACCATGCACAATATAAACGTCCAGAGACAGTGAGACGCAAAAAAACCTTTATTTATGAAATTTCTAATGGGCGTTTAGATACAACTGCAGGAGAGCAACCACTATCAACTTCACAAAAGGTTACACGAATATTGTTCATGTATGTTTTTAGTAATTTAAGTCGAGTAGGGATGTATAACTGAGAGTGAATGGAACTTAAGCTATAATTGCAGGTCTTGCCACTCAAATTACAAGAACAGAGGTGCTTAAACATGTGTATTTGCCCTTTGCAATGTGTGTCCTTGTAATATAATTGTAGTTTTCTTTTGAGTACTCTGACCAACAATTGTCTCAGGAATCGGCATAGATTAAAGTAAAATTAAGACTAAATAATGACCACATCTTTAAAAGTAAATCCAGTCATTGAAGGCAGGTTCCCTAGGAATGAGTGGAAGTTTGCATCAGAGAGGAGGTAGTGGTAATGAATCGCCCGTAACTAATCACGCAAATGTATTAAGATACCAGTTACGGAAATATTAATTTGTCTTAGAGAGCGTGGGTATCTCTGCAGTTTAGGACTTAGCAAACGGAACGATTGAGCTTGGAGATAGGAAGTTTTCGTTCAGCTATGTACTGAGCAAGATGGCTAGGAGAGAATACACGAGCACAGCCTTGCAGCACCACGAGGCCAGCCGACGTCCGCACAACGACGATGCCCCACCACACTGAATTCGGTGATATTGCGCCCTCTCCGGCTTGAGTTAGGCCATTCGTTAATTTGTTTGATCACATCAGCAAAGTTTCCATGAGTGTTTCATGGGCCATATATTTTAGAATTGTCCTCACACTCCGCATTATGCCTGGGTCAGTCGATAGCAATTAATTTTGATTTATCGCGTTTTACTCTAAGTACCCACCACTGATTCCCACTGCCTGTTAGGAGAGTCATGTAATGTGATGATTGAATTGAATGCATTACAATAAATTTGTGCTAATAAACTGCATCTGTTTTAAGTCTAATAGTGGAAATTCCATGTCACTTTCTCAGTTAATTTTATGTTCAACATTTGCATATGGTGTTCAATTGCTGAATATAACATCAATGTGCACCCCTTTTTTAATTAAAAGGGATAAATTCTGAATCAATTAATGTCAACACTGCCACCGCAGTTCAATCAGGAGTGACAGTGCCTTATTACTTTCTTTGCATTATCCAATACTGTGACAGTTTTGCACTCTCTGCTGATCTGTTAGCCAATTATCTGGTGTGAACACACGCCAAAACCATATTAGTGATGGGTGGGTTGTTACAATATGATATCATACTAAGCAAACTTGCCAGGTAGTTCACTATGGTTGGCACTGTGTGTGTGTAACCTCTGTCGGCAGCATAATGGTGTTCTCTATTCGTGTGCTTCAATTAAACACGTATGAATGCCTCATTTCAATCCAGATTCTCTTTTGTCTGCGTTTTGAAAGTGACTCATCTACGACTAAGAGCGTTAGTAGTTGTTATCGCAAACTGAGAAGACAGGATGTCTGTGAAACGGCGAGGGATGAGCTTCGCTTCATCACATGTTTGGCCATTGAGAGGAGCGCATTTTCCAAGGTTCTGAGGGGGCCCTAGGTACTGCTCGCAGCAATAGCTTGGAACCTACTGTTCCCCACACTAATGTGTACTGAGTGTTGATGCAGTGTTTCGAACACATGGCCAGGGGTTATTGCAGATTTTTCGTGCTGGCGTTAGCAGGATACACGAAACTTGGCTGCTGAAGGAAAGGTCCCGGTTCGGCAGAAAGTGTTAATCTGCCAGGAAGTTTCAAGCCAATGTTCACTACGCTGCAGAGTGAAAATTCATTCTCGAGTCAGGAAACATTACGTCAGAACTTTTAAGGGAATGGAAAACGACGGAATTTTACCAACGTCGTCAGTAACGAACAAGATTTCATGTTAACGGTAAAGATAACTGATATTAAAGCTGCATATGGGAAAACGAAGAACCACTAGCAAATTGCTGGAAGTCAATACTTTTTGGTTCATTTCTTAGTATTAGATGAATCACCTGGCAACAAACTGCCTCCGGCGAACTTTCTTCAAATGCTGCATATGTGTCTCTCTCTTCCCACAAACTCAACAAGTTGTTGATATGTTACCCTCACACCTTGTTTTAATATTTCATAATAATAATGATGATGATAATAATAATTACGATCATAATAATATAATTTCATGTTTATTTGACACATGTGCACTTCGTAGATGCTACTATTTAGTTAGTCAGTAGCCGGAAGACTACAAGTGGACAGTTAAGTAAGAACATGAGTCTGTTTGACATTTTCAGTCGGAATGGAATAGCACTGTCCCGGGTACGAACGCCACAATAATCACACGTCCAGTTGATACATGTTAGGGTCGTTAGGAGTTATTAAGTATATTGAACAGTTATATGTGTCACAGAATATCGCCCTGCTGAATCGGGGTTTAAATTAGTGTAATACATACTCAGTAAATTCAAGAAACTACACAAATAAAAAAGGGCAATAAAGTAACTGTTGCGTAAGGATTTCGCAGCAACTATTGTGGGAGAAATTAAAACTGGTTACCTAGGGCATTATTGGTCATGAAGATTCCACCGGTCGACATTAGCATGTGATGGTAATTCTCCGAAACAGTTCTCAGCAAGGTAGCAAGGTGTGTGCATCGTAATTAGCAAATCATTCCGTTTTAATGTCAGTGATAGCTTCTAGCTACTCCTACTATTTAGGAACACCAACGGCAGGCGTCCAGTACCATATAAACTACTCAAACAAAAACTTCCCCGTGTAATTTAGTATTCGAAGCTGAAATAAAATATGAAAATGTATGTGATGTGCACAATGTGATAGGAATGTTTCATGAAACATGGAATTAAATTAGATGCTTTGTTTAACATCTTAGATCCTCCATCATTGACGTTTGTTGACATCTCCCCCACCGTGTCCCATATCGCGACGAGAACGAAACTGGAGAATGAAAATGAAATAACGATTCTGTCCTGAGTTTTCTTTTGCTATAGGGACTTTGGGGATGGGTCTGCTTCTCGAGGTTGCTTTGTCCCAATAGAATGGAACGGCGGGAGCGGTGGTGTAATGTTAGGGGAATTTTGCCAGGTCTGAGAGTGGAAACTGCAAAGAAATCGATCCAAACAACGTTTTTTTCTGCTATCCCTAGCGTGACCAAAAAGATTCGAATATCAATGGAGCGTCATTTTAAATAATTTGTTTAGTAATACCTTCTGGGGCATTAATTGCCCAGAAACAGGAATGAGAGCTCGATTGTTCATCTGCATCATAATGATATGACAGCGTGAACAGTATTTCCTTCATTTGACCGCGTTATTAGTTTATCAGTTTCTACGAATTCATAACTAAGCAATTGAGCATAATATTAATATTGCTGATCTCTTCCGTGTTCATACCTCAACAGCTCATTCGAAATGTCTATTCATCGTCTGTTCTTCCAGCTACTCTATGAAGTGATCTCTGACGCACCTTCTTGTATGTTTTGACATTATGCGTGTTCTAGAGGAGGTTTCACAATTCCTAGGCATCTAGAAATTGAAGAGAATACGTAGTAGATGAAGTTTTGTCATGGCCACTGCTACGTACTTGTGTGGATTTGTGGTAATAAAATCTTGTAGTCCAACTTAACTGTCATTCAAACTAATTTATTACAGAATGGTGGGCTCCATGTGGTTCCTAAGTCGTGCAGCAACCGTAGACCATAAAATTATCAAATATTTAGCAACCAGTCGCAAAATCATGTTTTATTTATTCACTTTTGCAAATCGATTTCAACTAATTAATAGTCATCATCGGTGTTTTCAACCAATATATGCCCTGATACTAATACTGTCTTAAGCAGAGTCAAACATAAAGTGATCACTTTATGTTTGACCTCTGCTTAAGGCAGTATTACTACTCATGGCACATATTGGTTGAAAGCACCGATGATGGCTATTAATCAGTTGAAATCGATTTGCAAAAGTGAATAAATAAAACTTGACTTTGCGACTAATTGCTGCATATTTGGTAATTTTAATTTATTACTGTTCAACCACCGAAGGCAGAGCACCCAGCTGTAGATTGATTTAGTGGCTCTGACACTACTCTAGCAGCCCTTTGTGCACTGTTGTGAGGTGACTTGCTAAATATTTTGAATCATAAATGCATAGGGCTGAGGAATAGTCACTTCAGAAATTGCAAAACACAAATAAATATGATGTACTAAATAACATTAAGTAGATTAGTAGAATAGATGCCTCAAAATAGCTGCTTATTATAACAAAACTTTATTTACGACTGACAGTTCCGGCTTTTAATGCCATTGTCATTATGCATATATCGATGTTACGTCAATATCACGTCATTAGTGAACTGTCATATAATTGTCGTTATTTGGATGAGTTAGTCAATTACGTAATAGATTGAAAATAAAACCATAAATCCGATGTGACAGTAGCTTTACAGTTCGACTCCAGTCGTGAGAGTGGAGCTGTCAAACTACTATTACACAGTAATTACGTCATTTACCACCTTATGCAAACAGTGACAGTAAGAGGACAGCCAACTAAGGACGTGATATGATCGTCACATCAGTCTAAACGTACTTGACAACGTCGAGAAATGCCGGAACTATCGGTCGTAAATAAGGATTTGTTATTACAAGCAGCTATTTTGGAGAATCTATTCTAATAACCACGTAGTTATGATACATATACATTATGCATCTGGCCATAAAGAAGAAAAACATGAAATAGGAATAGTCCGTTAGAACATGGTTGTACTCTCACAACAATAATACATTCAATGAGTTTCACTTACCTCAAGAAAACACATTGTACTGAATGGTGGTCTTACAGAAGGCAATATTTTATACTGTGAGATAAAAATAACTTCATATAGCAGCGCAGTCAACACAAACAGTGTGTACACTTGCAACGATGTACTTGTACCAATGGCACTGTGCACTGCACCAACACGTTGACCTGAACAAATTTGCTGCACTGAACAGTTACAGCAGGTCTGTCTGAAGACGAGTTCAAAATCATTAACGTTCAGTACCAAAAGTCTGCAAAAATTCACAATAAATATGCGTCATCAGATAGAAAACTGATGCACCGAGATGAATACGTCCAATCTAACTGCATCCCAGGACAATGGCTGAATACACACTTGGCTCATAGGCCGCACGAGCTCATTCCAATTTACCCGACGAACGACGGCGATCAGAAGACCCCGTTCAATGCTGTGCCTGCTCCCTCGCGTGACCGACAGCCCAAGTCAAAATAGTCGAATGTGTGACCACCATTCCAAATACAGTTCAAAGATTTTCAGATTTTTGGCCACGTAAGTTATAGGTATTTAAATAGAAAATTAAAGTATTTTTAGTTACACGTTGTTAAAATACAGACATAAAACTAAATATTACACTCTGGACAAACCGAAGCAGTGATTGCTAGTCAATTGACCATCCTTACTTTCTTCTGCCGGTTGTGAACTATGTAAAAAATTTGTTATTAAATGAGCGTAAACGTTGACTTTAAAAGAATAAATAATTCATGGTGCAGCTAAGCTTTACGTATCACTTTGGAGAACTCTTTACTTTGGCACAGAGCAAACATAATATATAATTTTATTGTAAAAAAATAGATAGTCTGTTCATGTGTATGTGAAATATGCTCATTTTGTAACAGATCTCAAGGGACAAGACATGATGCATCGTATGTATTTGTAGCGTGTCTGTAGCTTTCTTTACCGTTGTTATAAACAAATTCATATACAAGTGTTAGTAATTTGATTGGTAAATATAGCTAAAGGATTTGTTTTTTCTTGAGATTTCAACACTGTCTTTAGAAGTTTTTCCATCTCGTTTCGAAGCGAGTTTAGTGTTGATGGTGTATATATAGTATAATAGAAGACTTGATGTAAGCCATTGATTACACCTGTGGTACTTTGATCACTACTGCAATTTCGACATTTTGTTAATTTTCCAGTGGTTAACTAGTGCTGGAAATACAGCAGATGCAGCAATAAAAGGATTGGAAACGTTGAGAGCTTCTAAGGCTCGTGGCAACCTTTTTGTCACATGCATCATAGAGGTAGGACGAAAACACTTGGAACTAATTATTTATTTGTAATATCTGCTACCAGTCACTTTTATTTGTTTTATGTTCCATGTAACATAATAGAACGCATTTAGAACATCTTCTGTTAATCATCTGGCGGTTATACATACATACGTACATACAGAGAAATGTTACTTAAAAATTAATTGTCTTATATTAACGTAGAACTTTCGTCAATTGTTGGTTATTGTTGTGGCTGGTGTGGAATTTGGGAGGGAGGGGGCAGTGAATAGCCAGAATTCGATGTCAGAGATTGTCCTGCTGGTTGTTCTTGTTGTTGCTTATGTGCGACATCATAGCCTGTACAGGATGCAGATAGTTTAGTATCAGTTGTGTGTTGCGAAAATAGTCTAAAAGGATTTCATATAACAGTTGATCACTTACGATATTATCGCCTTGTAGCGTTCAATGTTTGGTTCCCTTGTAGTCGCCTTCTGCAGTCTATTCCCTGTAACTTTTCTAGTATTTCCACGTTTGCTTGCTACTGTCTGGCTATCTGATCATTTGATACTCACATTGGTGCATTTCTTTTCCTCAAAGATCTCAATTTTCCCAAAGACATCCATCTCTTCCTTAGTAACGTCTGCTTCCAGAGCCTTACATTTTGCGCTTTATCTCGCGTTTTAGGTGTCTGTATTTCCTTCAGCCTGTGCCACTGAGTGAATTTTCTACATAAGTCATTCAAATAAATGTCATATATTATCAAAGATTTCCACTAAAATTTGTCTTTTTGGCTACTAGATCCTGTGCTGTCTTCACAATTTCGCAACTCGAAGATACACGTTCCTGTTCTATTGTACTTCTTTTCCCTGTTTCCGTTAATCGTTGCTAATGCTCCTTTGAAACTCTCTACAAATTTTCTGATTCTTTCAATTGATCCATGTGCCGTCCCCCAGTTTCTGTTTTTGAACTACCTATTCAGTTATAATCTGAGCTTTATATCTGATAAATAATGATCGGAGTGTACTTCTAATAATGTAAATGCTTACAGTTTCGTTTCGAGATCATCTCTGTCTTACACTCTTTAATTAACTATTCTAATTCTGGGACCTTATCATAGATGCTGCTGCAGTTTCCAAATTACACAAAAATGTTTTCTCTTACCGAAGTCCGATTATGAACGATTTGTAAAAGTAAAGTAAATAATTTATATTGGACTTCGCTAGGCAATACATCACTGATCCAAAGGGTGCTATGGGTTATTATAGCCTAAGAAATCCCTATGTGCACACCATCCGCACTCCGCTACCAAAGTAGATTAGTATACATATAGTGAAAGTGAAAACTATTGACAGGCGCACACAATTCTCTATCCAATGGTGGAGGTCGAGATATTCGCATCTGATGTCTTCGCAATATATCTAACAGTCAGATTTAGTCCAGTCGATTCCAATCCAGAAACTTGCGATCGATTATGAGGACAAAGCTGCAAACAGAGATACGTCTGAACTCCATGTGTGACGCTAGCAGCCTTCGCCAGATCTAGTCAATCACAACGACCTATAGGAACCAACGATGGCCTCAGAAAACAAACCGTAGTCGTCGTTGGAGCAGACATGAACCAGGATTTACATCCAGTTGCACCCAGAGCATCCCCCATATCTAAGGCGAGACCATCAGGGAAACATACTGTGTCCACACTGGCTTTCCATCCCGACTGGCCTGTTGCCTGTGAGTCTCCATTAACTGCACATCATTTAGGCTCCAATGATTAGCATACCGATAGTTTCCACTTGTACATATTGTGCAGGAAAACACTGGTGCAATGGCGGAAGAACACCACGCTGGCTCAACTGTGGTATGAGCGGTGGACGGCACGTAGCCCTCTAGCTGAGGGCTAAGGAGGCAGCCAGACGCCCAGCTCCCACATTTGTCCTCCACCCAGGGGTATGGGAAACTACCACTGTCTGCAACTCAGGCGCGAGGGAGAAGTCCCACTAGAGAAGGTGCAGTGAAAACAGGGTTAAAAGGGTTTTAATGCCACGGAAAAGGTGTAGGACCTTTTACTACTGGAGCCACAAAATCGCTAAAAATTAGAGCCACAGGTGTGTACAGGTCGTCTGGGTAGAATGTATCACACGTGCCGTATTAGGTTTAGGTGCTCCGAAGTGGACACAGGAACTGTGACAGTGCAAACAAATTGGTGACTCACTCACAGCGATACTTACCTTAAGTTGTACAGCAACTCGTTGAATGTGCTTGCAGACAGGTATAACTAAGCAAAGGCCTGTAAAGGTGTGTATTATTGACTACAATGTCAAGAAGATTTCTAGTATGTCCGTCCTTGGCGATAAGCTCTAAATCACTGCTTGTAGACTAAGTCTTGTGGGCTGACCTCTACTACGAAGTACAAAGCTGCTGGAATTCCACACTACAACTGTCATACGTCAACGCCGAATATTAACCCCGTTGCTGCCCGTGGTCGCTGCTAATAATAAAGCAGAAGCCTACCTCATTAGCGGTGACGGGGACATGGCTAATTGGGCCGTGGTTGTGGTTAGTGGCGAACTTCCAAGGGCCACCTTTGGCACCAGCCAGAAGTTGTCAGTGTGCCAGCTATGGTTGCATCCACTGGCGTGGACACGACACTATAACCCCCCCCCCCCCCTGCTCATCTTCGTTCTGAAGTACTCTTTTCTGGTACGAAAGGGAGAGGTGTGGGGGGGGGGGGGGGGAGAGGTGGTGTGGATGTAGCAAGTGATGATGGAACAGGAGCTGCGTCTCTAGCTGGTGCCAAGCCTCCATTCGTGACCTGGATTTTGCCTTGCGACAAGCCAGAAAAAGAGGCAGAAGGCACATTCCTGCACATGGCAAAGGAGTGCAATGTTCATGGTGTTTACCTGCAACGGCGTCGTGATGTCGGATGGTGGCCCCTCGGCTGGCCGCAGAGTGGAGTCTACTACCTTTGAAGACATCTGTTGCCCACTCACTGCTGGCTCAGGCGCTGGGTGCAGGCTCCAAATGGAGCGCAGGCAGCATCACCTCCACAGGTAACGAATCTGTAAACAAAGACTAGGCGCAGGATCAAGCTAATTACAAGGCTGAAGTTAGTTCTTGTGCCGCCGATGCAAGACTCCTGGACCCTGTAGAAGAAACAGATATCTACCTACTGAGTTTACGGTGCTAACGCGCCCCCAGGTCTTCAGGATGCCTTAAAATTGTTGTTTAGCTTCTTTATATGTTGCCTGAATGTGCAGAGTAGGCCCCAGTCACTGTATTTAGTGCAGAAGCTGAAGCAGTGTGCGGCGGTGCCATCCATGGGAGAATCCATTGGTTAAGGGTCGCGGCGGGGCTGAGAGCTATAAGATAAAAGGAAGAGCAGCAATGCTTCTTCCCGTGTGTGGTTGATGCATAGTTTGTATATCTGCTGCTTGAAAGTGCACATGAAGCGCCCCACTTCTCCATTTCATTAAAGGTGAAAAGGCGATAGTGATGGTAATGTGACGAATGCCTTTGATTACACAAAAGTCATCAAATTATGGCGACTCAGATTATGTCTGTTGCCAGTCATTAACATATCTGGATGACTTTCAGGGCGAAATATGGACTGCAAAGATTGGAGTGTGCAATGTGTTGACGTTGAATTTATGGGCACGACAAAGGGAAACTCGCTGTATGTACCGACGACAATCAGCCAAGGAATGTCCCAGGAGGGCCCAACATAGCCCAAATGAACATGCTGCCAAGGAGCTTCAATTTGGCCCATCAAAGAAACGTTGTTGAGAGGCTGCCTTGTGTTCTGCACAAGCATGGCACTGTGCCATCACGTGTTCTATTTGAGCGTTCATGGCGAACAAAATGTAGATGTTTGTGAGCTAGTTGTTTCATCAGGACCACTGCTGGAGCAAGCTGTCTCTGGAGAGCCTTTGGGATCACCGTACATGATTGTTCTGATTCAGGGCATAACAAAATAACGCCTTGAACAACTGACAAGTCATGACAACGTTCAAAGCATCGGCAGGTCACCGAGCTAATGCTTTGTTTCACTGAGCGACGCTAACCAGTGTCGGTGTAGTGCAGCAAAATCTTCCACTCCAGGTCCACTGTCATTGTCTAAAACATCCTCTGGTGATGTAAGGGAATTTGGTGCAGATAATCTAACTCCTGTGTATCCAAGTGACAACATGATGCTTCTGATGTGTCAAAGTCTGCACTAGGTCCCATGGGAAGACGCGAGAGCATATCAGCATCAGTATAGTTGGATGTGGGGCTGTATATTATTTTGTACTGATGCCACGAGAGAAAAAGATCGTTGCAATTTTTGTGCAGTGCAGTTTGGAATAGTCTTGGCCGAACTGAAGTGTTACTGCAGCTGTTTGTCGTCAATGACTAACTATAATTCCCATCCATACAGGTACTGATGAAATTTAGTCACCAAACAAATGACTGCATGAGCCTCCTTCTATATCTGCGACTAACTGGTTTGAGCCTTGTTGGGAGGTTTGGGTGTGAAAGCTATTGGTCTGTTTGCAGAACAAATTCCGTGCGAAAGGACGGTGCCAATGGCGTACGATGATGCGTCCGTGGCTGAGACAGCTGGTTTGGGAGGATCTAAATGGACCAAACAATGATCTCTGAGCAAATGGTCTTTCAATTTCTGAAACACAATGTCACATTCGTGGGACCACACGAAAGGTACAGTCTTTCGTCGAAGACGATGTAAGGTTGCCGCAATTTGAACTGCCCCAGGAATGAACCAGATGTAGTAGGTCAGCTTCCCTAGTACCGATTGCAATTCAGAAAGATTTCGTGGTGGTTTGAGGTAACGACTAGCCTGCATGTATGACTGCATCGGATGAATACCTTTGGAATTGATCACGTAACCTAAATCTGGAAGAACACATATTTGCTTTGTCACATTTTAGACCTGCCTCTGAGAATTATTTAAACAGGTTATGGGGATACTGAGCTGCTCTCCCGCCATGAGGCCTAATATCGCAATGTCATCCAAGTAATTTGTACATAAAGGGACAGATACAGTTAATTGTTTTAGACAGCATTGAAAGATCACCAGTGCAGATGCGCTACCGAAAGGCAAGCTAAGAAATTGATATAAAGTGCCTTGTGCGTATTGAACACAAACACTTCCTGTGACTGCTCTAATGAAATCTGTAGGTAGGCATCGCACGAATCTATCATTATGATGTAGTGACCTGTTCCGAAGCGGTACATATGCTTATCAGGTCGCAGCAGTGTGAATGAATCAACTGGTGTCTGATTGATTCACTGTCGCTTTAAAGTCTGCGCAGACTCTCAATTTCCCTGAAGGTTTCTTCACGGGAACTAAAAGGGATGCCCAAAAACTGGCTGCGATGGGTGCAATGAAGACGTTTCCCTGCCACTGTGCAGTTTCCTTAGCAACATGTTCGCGGAGTGTGTTTGGTACAGTGAAAGCTCTTCAAAAGGGGGCCTGTGCATTGTCTCCCGTCGTCACATGAGCAGCAATATTTGTAGTCACAGATGCAGTTAGTTGTTCCAGATAGTGTTGAAGGATCGTTGGTGCAGATGCGCATGAATTTGTAGAGTTCCGTGCGTGTGTTAGTGACATACACTCAGCAACCAAATCTTTAAATTCGTCACACAACTCAGCGACGCTGTCTCTGGAGGCGAGTGAAGTAGTTGCTGGCACACAGTCTACAACACAACAACAAGTTAAGCAAACAAGGCCAAAAATATTAGCACTGTCCCATGAACACTCTACCTGGAATGACACTTTTTTTTCTGCAAATTTTGATAGCAGGAAGACTACAAGAACCAAATACTGGAACATCCAGTCCGTTGTACGATGTCAACATAGTTGCTTACTCCTGTAAAACTTAGGTATGACAAGCAGATCATAAGTATTCTGATATAGCAAAGACCCTGAAGCAGCCGTGCCTAACTGAAACTGAATACTTTGGCCAGCAGTAAGAAGCCACAAAAAAAGTGTCTTGGAGCGGCGTTGCACTGAAGAAACGTCTGATTCTCTGTGTTGCTCAGTTTCACTGTTATGCTCAAAGTAGCTTCGCACCTCGGCTCGCAGTGAATAACATGAACTTGAAAGTTCGAGCTACATGGGCGTTTGTTCTGAGCGGAACTCTTTGCCCTCCTCCGACTGCTATAATGTGCCCATTCGTGTCGAATGCAAAAGAAGTCGCGTAGCGCGTAGGGCATCGGTCACGTTTGTGAGATTCGAAACAGTGCGGGCAACATTTCACGCCAACAGATTTCCGGTCAGGTGGTTTACGTGGCGAGCTCTGGCCTATCCGACTGGGCCGCTGTGTGTTTGCCTTCGACGTGGGCTGCTTAGTTGCCACGCAATGTCACTTCCTGAGCCTACAGGACAAATGTTCCCTGGTTTAAAACTACCAACTGCACAGTCACTCGAATCTTGAAAGTGTATAACCTACGAAACCGTTGCATCGAGCAGTAAGGGTATTTTAGTATTTGTTCACGGATTCTACTATCATCCATGTTTTAGGTAATAGCATCACCAATCGTCAAGTCACTGTCGTATTTTCCACATTCACTCCTACATTTTCACTACCGCTACGGTCGCAGGTTCGAATCCTGCCTCGGGCATGGATGTGTGTGATTTCCTTAGGTTAGTTAGGTTTAAGTAGTTCTAAGTTCTAGGGGACTTATGACCTCAGCAGTTGAGTCCCATAGTGCTCAGAGCCACTTGAACCATTTTTGAGCCGCCACTTTGATCTTATCGTCGTAAAATTTGTTCCTGGTTGAGTCAGCTCCTCATATCTAACTAGTTCTCACCACTTAGTAGGAAATAGCTTAACGCGAATACAGTAAACGGCGACACCAACGACGGACGGAAAAAAGACTGTTTCACAGTGCCTTGAATTTGGTGAGTGGCCAATGTGCTTCAAAAACAGGCAAATATTCCGACCAGACTTGCTTTTCTCATTCAAACTGTCGAAATGGAGGAAGCAGCGAAGGCTGTGCGGCTTGTGGCTGTGCAGTGGGTCACGGAGGTTGATTCTATATCTCACGTTCTGCCATCTGCGTTTGGATGAACGCCTTCATCACTTCCGTAAGCTACTTCATTGACCGCATCCATAACTGAAGAAGCTGACTTAGATCGAGCGGTGGCGCCGTTAATTGTGAGAGCGGCGTATGAGGTGCCTGGAACAATGGATTTGACATGATAAACGATGGCTAATACAAACACACAAGAAATCTTGAAACTAACTTATGAACTAAAGCAACACAGCAAGTAAACAGCCATCACGAAGAGCACCAACCTGTAACAGAAAATTTCCTCAAGCACCAAAGTTAACGAACAAGCAAGCAAGGAATAATAGAGTGAAATTCTCGTCGCCAGATGATGTGTGTGGGTCACCTGGTAGAACAGGTTGCACGTATAGTAATAGGTTTAGATGCTCCGAAGTGGATGGACAATGCAAACTAATTAGCAACATACACATCTACACTTTGCTGAGCTGCGATACTCAACTTAAGTTCTACAGCTACTAGTTGGATGTACTTACGGACAGATACAATTATTCAGTAGCTTGTCACGGCGTGTATTACTGAATACCATGTTAACAAGACTATGTACGTCTTGGGCTCCACACCGTCAACCGCTGTAGTAAAAACTTGCCCCCCTGCGAAGGTTATTAGCGACTCCACTCGAAGACGAAGTCTCGCACGCTGATGTCCGCTACGAACAGCAAATCTTGAACTCCGTAACAGACTTGTCGTACGTCAACACCGAACACGATCCCTGTTTCTTTCTGTGTCTGCCGCTTGTCACGACGCGGCAATCCATCTCACTGGCGGTGATGAAGCGAAGATTACTGACGGCCGCGCTTGTGATTGGCGGAGAAATTCAAAGCCCAGCCCACGGCGCCAGCGGGAAACTGTTGCAGTGCGCCAGTTTGTGTTGTGTCCATTGGCGAGGGCACAGCATCCTTAAGCTTGTCACACATGGCCAAAGCAACTTTTAGCTTTTTCCAGACAGCAGCTATAACTCATTGTGTCAGCACACTGCAGGCACAATCCCTCACTATGTCAAAATGCGTAAGAGTTGCATAATATGACATTAACCATAACAGTCAGGACTAGCTCAGAAAAAACAGACGACAGCATGAGATGAAGTTACTTGACTGTGGAACTATTTTAGCTGTGATGGACGCAAAGTATGAACTTGAAAAATGTTAACTTACTTCAACATCTGCTCTGCAAAGTTGTCACTCTAGACTAGAGATCGCTAAATGTCGAAACCTTTACAACACAATAAAAAACACAACTGGAAATGTATCTAAACAGCTACAGTTCACTAGAGAGTTACGTAACTTAAATTCCAGTGAATCAATAGTCCAAAAATTATACAACGACTTAAACACACACACGCACACACACAGACGTGCAAACACTGACAAAAAAACACATACACACATTATATATATATATATAGATATATATAGGGTGGAGAAAAATTTTAAACCCGGATAGCTGCTGCCAGTAAGAAGAAAAATTTCTGATGTTGTGTAGGTCGACAACGCACCATTTTTAAACTACGGAAACTTGGTGCCAAGCGCCCGATTGGCCATTCGTCGGTTGACGTGAAGCGCTATCGTTGTCGGTTCACGCATTCAAACGTCCCTCACGCCGTCACTGCCTCAACACGATACGCACACGTGTGGAATAGCTATTGCTGTTTGTCTCCATCCCACGTCAGAGGCATTCACACGTAAGATTTCGCTTCGGAGCACACACACATCTGCGACATATTGTTCAAATGGCTCTGAGCACTACGCGACCTAACTTCTGAGGTCATCAGTCGCCTAGAACTTAGAACTAACTAAATCTAACTAACCTAAGGACATCACACACATCCATGCCCGAGGCAGGATTCGAACCTGCGAGCGCCTGCGACATAGTCGTACACTAAGCATGGTGGCACAATATTCGTTTGAAGAACAACGAGATACGGTTTTTGTTTTTGGACTATCCGACGGTAATGTGCATGACCCTTGACGGTTGTATGAGGTACGGTAAACAGCAAGACGCCACCAACACCCGCAGACGTTTACAGCGACTCTCCTCCTTCATAATAAAACACATTTTCAGCGTATGAGTATCACATACAAACATTATGCAAATCAAGTAATGAAATTTCTGTCACAAATAAATCTTAGCACAGAATACATCCAAAATCTTGTACGCACTTACATTTGAGAGCGTGAATACACTCCTCCATCACAACATTTCCACTGAACATATTTGGTGGGAAAAAAAAATCCTAACGATCACACAAACTCTCGATCACGAAGCACGCTGCCCGCTATCTGCCCACGCCGGCCATGCCCACTTGAGCCTCATGCAATACAACTATCAGAAACAATAAATTGATCAATCGGGAATTTGACATCGCGACTGTGGTTTTAAAACTACTATACATTCCTGAATTGGTTTTCCTGCTACATTCGGTAGGAGAGAGGATGGTTCTACTGTGTGAAAGAATAGAGACAACAGCAAGTAATACTGCAAGACAGAGCCCAGAGTTCGGAAGGAGGGGGAAAGCCTTGCAGCGTGATAGAATGCAAACGACAGAAAATACGACTACAAGACAGAGTCCACTGCAGCGTATTGAAAAGCGCTTAACATGACACACTTAAACCACGACCCAAGCCATAGCAGTAGCTGCTGTGAGTGGATGTCAGAGAACGCTGAAACGCTTGGACATCCTGCACATTCCCCTCCCAGACGGCCACACACAGCGCGTCTGTCCACTCATACACTGCCAGCACATACATTCAGGGACTAGAGGAAATTACTATTGCAACTACAGCCACAGTCGTTTATAGGCCTGTATGCCAGAGTGCACCAGCCCCGGCTATGGAGGGCTTCCATGGATGATTGGAGTTGTAGGGATTCATTGCAAACATCCAACATTTTGAATCTTCTCTCACACCAAACACACACCTATGACAGTGTCGCGCTCACTTATCACACTGGTCACTTTGCAAGGCCTTACTGCTAAGGGCAAGATCAGACTGGTTGGTGGATTCTTTGTACCCGGCCCAGGCTGAGCTAATCTCTGCAGTCACCTTCGGTGCACCGTGAAACAAGCAGCTGCAACTTCAACGTATACAGTAGTTCTTAACAATTCCATACCATCATAAACCCACCAGTTTGAAAAACCTTTTTTTTTTTTTCATCAGTCTACTGACTGGTTTGATGCGGCTCGCCACGAATTCCTTTCCTGTGCTAACCTCTTCATCTCAGAGTAGCACTTGCAACCTACGTCTTCAATTACTTGCTTGACGTATTCCAATCTCTGTCTTCCTCTACAGTTTTTGCCCTCTACAGCTCCCTCTAGTACCATGGAAGTCATTCCCTAACGTCTTATCAGATGTCCTCTATATCCTGTCCCTTCTCTTTATCACTGTTTTCCACATATTCCTTTCCTCTCCGATTCTGCGTAGAACCTCCTCATTCCTTACCTTATCAGTCCACCTAATTTTCAATATTAGTCTATAGCACCACATCTCAAATGCTTCGATTCTCTTCTGTTCCAGTTTTCCCACAGTCCATGTTTCACTACCATACAATGCTGTACTCCAGACGTACATCCTCAGAAATTTCTTCCTCAAATTAAGGCCGGTATTTGATATTAGTAGACTTCTCTTGGCCAGAAATGCCTTTTGTGCCATAGCGAGTCTGCTTTTGATGTCCTCCTTGCTCCGTCCATCATTGGTTATTTTACTGCCTAGGTAGCAGAATTCCTTAACTTCGTTGACTCCGTCACCTTCAATCCTGATGTTAAGTTTCTCGCTGTTCTCATTTCTACTACTTCTCATTACCTTCGTCCTTCTCCGATTTACCCCTCAAACAATACTGTGTACTCATTAGACTGTTCATTCAGTTCAGCAGATTATTTAATTCTTCTTCACTTTCACTCAGGATAGCAAAGTCATCAGCGAATCGTATCATTGATATCCTTTCACCTTGTATTTTAATTCCACTCCTGAACCTTTCTTTTATTTCCATCATTGCTTCCTCGATGTACAGATTGAAGAGTAGAGGCGAAAGGCAACAGCCTTGTCTTACACCCTTCTTAATACGAGCACTTCGTTCTTGATCGTCCACTCTTATTACTCCCTCTTGGTTGTTGTACATATTGTATATGACCTACTTTGCCCAATACGAGGCAGCTATGTTGTCAACCATACAAATTGAATTTCTCATGACAAATGTAGATTTCTCTCCTTTAGACGAGTTATTCTCGAAAATAGGAAAAAATACGATAATACACGCGCTTTCATTTCGCTAAAGTATCGTTGCTTGTTGGAAAAATCATTTACTGGGATATGGAGTAGGCTATATTCCCTCTAAGTACTCTCTCATCAGGTAGAAAAATATCTTTTCTCATCTGTCAAGTCCTGCATCAAAGGACTAGAATAGTAAACTCACTTTTGGCTCACGTGGGAGAGCTAAGATCTATCACTGTCACAGGTCGCCTCCTCACTTCCAGACTCCCTCATAAGGTAACAGCATAGAGAAGTTGTAAAAATACGGTTTGTACTATGTATTGATTTATAAATTCAGTAATACATCTGTTTTTATTATGACGGTCGTCTCTCCGTGTGTAGGCGACAGATTCAAATATCGTTCTACATCTACATTCTACATTTATTCTCCGCAAGCCACCCAACGGTGTGTGGCGGAGGGCACTTTACGTGCCACTGTCAATACCTCCCTTTTCTGTTCCAGTCGCTTATGGTTCGCGGGAAGAACGACTGTCTGAAAGCCTCCGTGCGCGCTCTAATCTCTCTAATTTTTCATTCGTGATCTCCTCGGGAGGTATAAGTAAGGGGAAGCAATATATTCGATACCTCATCCAGAATCGCACCCTCTCGAAACCTGGCGAGCAAGCTACACCGCGATGCAGAGCGCCTCTCTTGCAGAGTCTGCCACTTGAGTTTGTTAAACATCTCCATAACGCTATCACGGTTACCAAATAACCCTGTGACAAAACGCGCCGCTCTTCTTTGGATCTTCTCTATCTCCTCCGTCAACCCGATCTGGTACGGATCCCACACTGATGAGCAATACTCAAGTATAGGTCGAGCGAGTGTTTTGTAAGCCACCTCCTTTGTTGATGGACTACATTTTCTAAGGACTCCCCCAATGAATCTCAACCTGGTACCCGCCTTACCAACAATTAATTTTATATGATCATTCGACTTCAAATCGTTCCGCACGCATACTCCCAGATATTTTACAGAAGTAACTGCTACCAGTGTTTGTTCCGCTATCATATAATCATACAATAAAGGATCCTTCTTTCTATGTATTCGCAATACATTACATCTGTCTATGTTAAGGGTCAGTTGCCACTCCCTGCACCAAGTGCCTAAGAGATATCGCGCCAACTAATAAAACGCAAAGTGAAGTGTTATATCTTTGGTGCTCTAGCCATCACCTCCACCCATCAGGCACCATATCACTGATTTCAAATTGACACCCTAATTAATTAAATTGAACATGAGAGTCAGTTTGCATGGAGAGAAATTTTGCTTTTTAGTAATCGGATTACTCTCACCAAATATTTCAAATGGGAATCCCTGGAGAGAAGACGATGTTCTTTTCGAGGAACACTATTTAGAACTGATATTTGAAACTGACCCGAGACGGATTCTACCGCCGGCAACATACATTATACGTAAGGAGCATGCTACTACATAACACAATCATAACAACTATGATACCGTCACCCTGCATAGAAACCAGTCTTGGTTCGACAGGCACACACATGAGTAGCTTGTAGGGTTACAATTTCTAGTAGAAAAGCTGTCTGCTTTTTGGAATCATCTCTCTCCACTCAACCACATACTTCCAGCTACTGTACCACACTTCATTCCATTCCCTGGTCATTACAGTAGTTATACTATGGGTAACAAGGATGAGGGATGTAGTCATGATGTTTACCCAAGTGGTGGAACCCCATCTCCCACAAACTGATTAAATAAATAGTACGTATCAATGTACTATTGACTTTGATTTAAATATCATGCCGCGCAGGATTAGCCGAGCGCTCTAAGGCGCTGTAGTGATAGACTGTGCAGCTGCTCCCGGCGGAGCATCGAGTCCTCCCTCAGGCATGGGTGTGTGTGTTTGTCCATAGAATAATTTACGTTAAGTAGTGTGTAAGCTTAGGGACACGTGACCTTAGCAGTTAAGTCCCATATGATTTCACACACATTTGAACATTTTTCTTAAATTTCATGTCATGGAATCCTTCCTCTCCAGTACAGACTGAGTCTTTTTCCAAGCAATTTTTTCTGGGATGTGTGGAGTGGGATGAGAGTGGAGGGTAGGTGTGTGGGATATCCTCTGGTGGTGGCACCATGCACTAGCTCAGTCGATCCCTGAAAGTTAAGGTGAGTACACATATGAAATTTTACAATAAGGTGACACCTCCAATTTTCAGCAGTGTAATTATGTAGTTAGGACATGTAGTTGCTGGATGAGAGCTTCTCCTCTCAAATAAAAGTGAGATCCAGCCCACGCAAAATGAATTTTAAAAATTAACAGTATAACCTTTGCTATATGATTCGATTTTCTGTCGGGAGATCTTTCTCTCCAGCACAGCAATCAATTTTCCATCAAATTCTTCAAAATGAGTAAATAAGTGAATAAACTTTGTAGACTAAATAGTTGAAGCAATAATCTGTACATTGCATTCGATTTCCCGCAAATGACCATTCAACTGAGGGTTTTTATAGCCATTTTCTGGTAGGGGGAGGAAAGGTTGGGGTTCTAAGAGTGTGGATTTAATTATATGATAGATTTAATTAATTAGTCACTCAAATAGATATCAAAGGTATGTTCGCATCGGTTGAGGCGTCGATAGTTCCAACGCCACAAAGTAGGTGCACGCTCACAGGTTGGCACTACGAGAGCAGACGAACTACGCCGACCACAGCGCCCTCTAGCCCACGCTGTGGACCTCAACGAACGCCGCTCTGCTTTCTGCCAAGTTGATCAACAGCAGATGACCAAGCAACTTAGCTTTTACTTCATAGGGAGCTAATCATTACAGACTTTGCCTCAGTTACTTCGATGATAGTTTGTCCTACTACTAGTAACTGTTAGCTTTGATACATGGAAAACGGCTTCGAACCTTCATGCTCATCTTTACCAAAATTTACGTATATGTCATTGACTAATATTTTCTGTTAAATATACTTTTACTTTACACGCAGTACCGAAGTGCTTTACCTCTCCTGCTCCTACTCGCTTCCTTCATTCGGCCTATTTTGCAGACGACAGGAACAGACCCAAGCGCCGCCTTCCAGGCGGGATACAAAATCGGAGGAGGAGGAGGTGGAGGAGGTGGAGGGGCCCGGGGTGGGGCAACAATAGGTTGAGAACCTCTCAGTCAAAAGGAAGGGTTATCCTCAGGGCGTCTTAATCTTCTCAGCAGAAGAGTACGGTAAGGACCTGTGAATGAAAAGAGAAGAACACGAGTATTCCCGAATATATGCTCACCCCTGGTGAAGGCAAACCGCACTACAACTTTTCGCTGATGCCGCCCCTGCCCCGCCACTCACGTGTACGTTATAATTAGGAGCGATGGAAAGTTTGTGAGATGTGAGACTCTGGGGACACAGGAGATATTTCAACCAATATTGTACACACATTAAAACTATGTAAACGAAATCGGGATAAGTGTGAGATGGTCTAGCGTACCAAGGGTTCTGTACAAACTTAATTATTCCGGCTATCTATATCCATATGGGCAACATTTACGTGTACCCATTCCTGAGAGAGAAGGGTCTTAACAGACGTATAGACAGACAGTAAAATAACAAAATAAAACAAATAACAATAATAATTTTTGTTGTTGAGATATATTTAGAGTTTAATAATTTCGGTTTTTTCCCCTTTATCTGCACTGTTAAACCCTTTTCTCTGAAATTTCATCATTCTCGCTAAACAGGAAGTAACCTATAGTTTTAGATGAGTGAATTTGCGAGAATCATAATATTTGACGTAAATATAAATCTTTGTATTGCATTCACTTAGAACATTAACTTATTCACACCGCCAAAGGACTGGAGACCTTAATATGTGACGTAAATTTGAACTCGATAAGTCGATCTGTTCCTGACAAAAAGACGTCTTAACAGTCGGACAGGCACACAAACGAATAAATAATTTTTTCTCTTGTGATACAGTTACAAATTAACAACTTCTGTTTTTTTTTTCTTTATCTGTACCGTAAGATCTAGCTTCTTGCCAGATTTTGATATTCTAGGTGAACTGGAAGTACCCCATGTGTTTTGATGAGTGAGTTATCGATCCTCGAAGTATGTGACATAGACTGCCGTATGTTTTGATGGCGTTTACGTAGAAGCTTCAGTGTTTTATAAGGCCAAGGGACCTCATATTTTAATACGTGACATCGATTTAAAGGTGACACGTTAACCTGTCCCTGAGGAGATGTGTTTTTATGAGCCTGACAGAGTGGCAGGGCCGGCCAGAGTGGCCGAGCGGTTAAAGGCGCTACAGTCTGGAACCGCACGACCGCTACGGTCGCAGGTTCGAATCCTGCCTCGGGCATGGATGTGTGTGATGTCCTTAGGTTAGTTAGGTTTAAGTAGTTCTAAGTTCTAGGGGGCTTATGACCACAGCAGTTGAGTCCCATTGTGCTCAGAGCCATTTGAACCATTTAGAGTGGCAGGTAGACAGACAGACGGACAACAAACTGACCCTTTAAAGGGCTGTGTTTTTAATTGACTGTGCTACGCAATCCTAAAAACAAGTTACTTTCTACATTACAGATCATTTCAATTTATTTATGCTATATGAAATAGCAGCGGGATAAATAAGTAACTGAAAATGCTCGTTCGTAACAAATTATCCTACTGATAGCATCCTTGGGCTGCGTTGAAATTTCTCTCTCATCGTTCTCCCTCTATCCCTGCCCTTTCTCTCTCGGGACCTGTGGCGCAGCATATTAAACTAGGGCTGCGATGGAACGGCAGAGGTACTTGTAGGTCTCCGAGGAGGCCTGTCCTGACGGAGAACTCGGCATCTCATCCTCCTAATGAAATATCTACCCTAACCAGTGCAGAGAGTCTCCCTTGCGATGAACGCAATGAAGCGGAGCCAGTGCCCTGGGGAGACACGCAGCAGCGCAGAGAAATACTATACAGCACTGCGACAGGTCGCATCTACAGGGCTCCAGCTGCGTTCCAGTCGACGTCTCAGAACCTCAGTATCAGCAAGTCTGAACTACATTATAGCACTGCTTGTACATAGACAATGTGAGGAATGGAAGGTCTTGACTACCTGTAGCTACCTGCTGTGCTCTTGGTTAACTTTTTTTTTACTATTAAAAACAGTCTTGATCACAATTTATTTATTATGGTGACCGGTTTAGACCACTACTGTGCTCATCTTCAGACCTACAAGTCGTGTACAAAGCTTTAATTAGAGGGCTACATAAATTTAAAAAAAAATACATAAAGTTATAAAGCTATAAAACGATGAATTACCAATGAGTAAGAAACCTACTTCTGCTGGAGAATCACTACTGGACAAGCCAGTGCACGTCTTACTATATATAAGGGAGGCTCCGCCCATTTCTGACGGCATGATGTCAATACTAACCTGTGAGTTATAAATCCAACAACAATGTAAAATTTCTTAGTTTAAAGAACATTGTCAAGAAATAAAAATAAACACACACTAAACATAGCTTATTTAACAGCAATTGTCAATTAAGAAACGTTAAAAAAATTTAAACATGTAGGATAAATGAACTTCGTTTTGACAGTACATAGGTTGCCTGCTCAAGTCTTGTTAGTGAACCATTTGGAGCCACTGGTTGCCATGGTGAAGTAGGAGGTCGTTCCAAAGATGAGGCAGCAGGCTTCTTACCACTGATGTTGTTGTAAAGTCGATAGGCAAACTAGAGGATAAACGCCAGTGCAAAGGTGTGGCAGCAGGCTTCTTTCTAACGAAGATGTTGCGAAAGTGGAATGGCAAAGACTGTCACGTCAGACGATGTACTATTGAGCAGCAACATGTCTTTACTGAAACGATTTTCAGTGGGTAGGCTGGAATAATCTTTAGCTGACGTGTATGGTACATGCTGCACAGATACGATACTAAGTAGTTGTGCATATTTATGAAATATTGCATATGAAGTTCGTATGTAGATTGCAATTTGTTTTTTTTAACTTTATGTATTTTTATAACTGTATGTATTTTTTTTAAATTTATGTAGCCCTCTAATTAAAGCTTTGTAAACGACTTGTAGGTCTGAAGATGATCACAGTAGTGGTCGAAACTGGTCACCATAATAAATAAATTGTGATCAAGACTGTTTTTAATAGTAAATATTTGTAACACATTGATCACTGTCACTCCCATAATGTATTCAAAAGTAATCTTTGTTAAGTGTCTGACTAACTAAGGCGTTAGTTTCTGGCATGATTTACACGTAACTTGCGCAGATATTTTATCCTGCTGTGACGCCTATTACAATTTTATATCGAGATGGCTGGGTGTTGTGTGTCTTTCATCATCATTGACTCACAAGTCGCCGAAGTGGCGTCAGCTAAAAAGGACTTGCAATTTCGGTGGCCGAACACCCCGTATGGGGCCTCCCGGCCAACAATGCCGTACGATCATTTCATTTCATGGACTAGAGTCTCCACCTGTAGGCATTTACTAACGGGTATTCATTCTGAAGTACGACATATGTAGCCTGGCGCCGTCTAAAGCCATGGCTTTCAGTAATTCTTGTTGTATCAATTTTGTTTATGACAAGAGCGTCTCGGCTTCATCTAATCTATTGTGCATCATGTGATGTAATAAGGCCACTACTTATGAAGAGGATATATTTACAAATAACTAGGTCAATGGCTAGTAAACCTTTGTTGGCAAATGGTTGGCTGATTTTTCAGCTCCTTCAGATTTACACAGTAGCTCTTTCGCAGCCATGTTTAAGATATTCTCAATAAAGTTTCACGAAAAGAACCTCGCCTTCCCTCCAGGGATTTCCATTTCAGTTCCCAAAGCATCTCCGTAACAGTTACGTGTTGTTCGAACATCCGGTAACAAATCTAGCAGTCCCCGTCTCAAATGTTTCTACTATGTTTTCCTTCAATCCCACTTGTTACGGAACCCAAACACTTGAGCAGTGCTCAAGAACACGTCACACCAGCGTCCTATGTGCTGTCACCTTTACAGGTGAACCACTCATTCCGATAATTCATCCAATAGACCGGAGTCGACCATTTGCCGTCCCTACCACAGTTCTCACATGCTCGTCCCAACTCATATCGCTTTGCAACATTAAGCCCAGATATTTAAACGACTTGACTCTATGAAACAAGACACTACCTGAACATTACAGGTCTGATCTTTCTACTCATCCGCTTTAACTTACACTTTCCCACATTTAGGGCTAGTCGCCATTTATCACGACCAACTGGAAATTTTGTCTAAGTCGTATCTCCTACAGTCACTCGGCTTCGACACCTTACCGTACACCGCGGCATCATAAGCAAACAACAGCAACATACTCAGATTGCTGCTCACCCTGGGTTCTATTATGTAATGAGATTTCGAGCCACTCACATATCTGTGAACATATATGCTCGTACCCTCGTTATCAGCCAGCAATGGGACACCTTGTTAAATGCTTTCCGGCCAGTACCAACCAGTGGTAAACAATGTCACGTACTTTCCGACTGTATCGATAGACCTTTTTTGAAACCCATTACGTCCTTGTTTTCGGTAACTGCAATATTTTTCAATATTTTTAAAAACAACAAACTGATAATTAGTGAACGTCTAGAGACACCACGATATTATCATGTAACATCGCCCAGTAGACTTGCTAAGAATCTCAGTTCTTCGAAATCTAGAAGTTTCTTAGCTTATGTCGTATTTAACTGAAGCCACTATTTCATTAATACCTCACAAGGAGCAACCAAATTTCCGGTATCTTGATGGCTACATTTCACGTACGGCTCCAAATAGTCAGACGGGAAATGATCTGGAGGTTAATGGGGTTAATCGAGTGAGAAAGGGTGGCCGACGGTCCGTCGAAACAGGAATGTGTGTTGTTAACACGACTGTTATCATCCAGGAGCCGCGCGGGATTAGCCGAGCGATGCGAGGCGCTGCAGTCATGGCCTGTGCGGCTGGTCCCGGCGGAGGTTCGAGTCTTCCCTCGGGCATCGGTGTGTGTGTTTGTCCTTAGGATAATTTAGGTTAAGTAGTGTGTAAGCTTAGGGACTGATGACCTTAGCAGTTAAGTCCCATAAGATTTCACACACATCTGAACATTTTTGATCATCCAGGAAAATGTGTGTGGCAACAGAACACTCGTCATAAAGATGAGTAGAAAATATTGTTCTTGTAAAATGCCACATGCTCTTTATTCTCAATACGTAATGAGTACTATCTGAATGGGATATCATATTGATCCTATATTTTTAGATCTCCCTAAGCTTTTGACGCCATTCCTCACAAGCAACATGTAATTAAATTTCTTACCTATGGAGTATCGTCTCGACTGTGTGGCTGTGTTCATAATATCCTGTCAGAAAGGTCACATTTCGTAATAAAAGACAGAGAGTCATGGAGAAAACATAAGTAACATCTCGTGTTCCCCAAGGAAGTGTTGTACGCTATCTGTTGTTCCCACATAAATGATTTAGGAGACAATATGAGTAGCCCTCTAGGATAGTATGCAGATGATGTTCTCATTTACCATCTTGCAAGTTTATCAATGATCAAAAAGAACTGCAAAATGACTTGGACAGGGTACCTCTACGGTGCGTGAACCGGCAATTGATTCTAAATAATGAGAAGTGTGCAGTCATCCACTTGAAAACTGAAAGGTATCCGCTAAATTTCAGATTCACGATAAAACACACAAATCAAGAGTCTGCAAATGCAACTAAATATGTAAGGACTACAATTACGAATAATTTAATTTGGAAGTATAAAAGCCGGCCGAAGTGGCCGTGCGGATAAAGGCGCTGCAGTCTGGAACCGCAAGACCGCTACGGTCGCAGGTTCGAATCCTGCCTCGGGCATGGATGTTTGTGATGTCCTTAGGTTAGTTAGGTTTAACTAGTTCTAAGTTCTAGGGGACTAATGACCTCAGCAGTTGAGTCCCATAGTGCTCAGAGCCATTTGAACCATTTTTGAAGTATAAAATATATAATGTTGTAGGGAAAGCAAACCAAAGACGGCGATCTATGACAGAATAATTAGAAAAAGTAATAGGTCCACTAAAGGGACTGCTTACACCTAGATTGTCCATCCTCTTCTGTACTGCTGTTGTGCGGTGAGGAATCCGCATCAGATAGGACTGACAGTGGACATGGATAAAAGCCATAAGAAGACCAGATCGTTTTGTATTCTCGTGAAATAAGAGAGAGAGACAGAAAGAGATAGACAGATAGCGAGGGACAGAGACAGAGTGAGATTGAGCGAACGAGCGAGAGAGAGAGAAAGAGAGAGAGAGAGAGAGAGAGCCGAGCCTTGGACGTGATATACGAACTGGGCTGGCTGTGAATGAAACAAAGGCGTTTTCGCTGCGGTAGCATTTTCCTACGAAATTCCAGTCTCTAAGATTCTCTTCAGACTGTGAAAATGTTTTGTTAGCACAACTGACATTGGGAGTAATGGGCTTCATAATAAAATAAGAGAAATAAGAGCTCCCATGCAAAGTGTTCGCTTACCCCGCCGCTCTGATCGAGAGTGGAACGGTAGACAACTATCTTAAAGGTGGTTCAATGAACTCTCCGTCATACACTTAGTTGTGTACTGCAGAGTAATCATGTATATGTTCACGTAGAAGGGAGAGCAATATTTAGTTCCAGAGAATGCTAAGTTTAACATTTTCATCCATATTCACTGTACTTTTAGTGAGCTGGTGCCAGTCGTTGTCCAAGAAATACCCCCAAACATCACTAGAATTTGGGAAACAGTAGACTGGTTGAAAAAATGGTTCAAATGGCTCTAAGCACTATGGGACTTAATATCTGAGGTCATCAGTCCCTAAGGACACTAAACACATCCATGCCCGAGGCAGGATTCGAACCTGCGACCGTAGCAGCAGCGCGGTTCCGGACAGAAGCGCCAAAAACCGCTCGGCCAAAGCGGCCGTCTTGGTTGAAAGAGGAAGTGAACAGCACTGATATCATAAATCCAGACTGAAATGAATGTATCCCAATTACAGATCAGACGCTAATGGTGGTAATGAATTTATTGTAATTCGGCAATTTACACAGAGGTTATTACAGATTCTGAAGGTGAAATCATTTGGCTTAACGTAAGTACCACAGATGCATCGAGCATATAAAACTGCTCTGAAGGGCAGAAGTCGCGTAACGACTGCGATCTAAAAGACGAGAAACATCGCTTTTTATACAATAAGGGAACATGAACGCTCGAAATAAAAACTGATTTCGTACTTACCTGACGGACAAGGGATTTCCCGTGAGACACAGGCGGTCAAGAAAATGAATCAGACACTAAAATACGATGGTTGGAAGTTTCACAAATGGTTCAAATGGCTCTTAGCACTCTGGGACACAAAATTGGTTCAAATGGCTCTGAGCACTATGAAACTCAACTGCTGAGGCCATCAGTCCCCTAGAACTTAGAGCTACTTAAACCTAACTAACATAAGGACATCATACACGCCCATGCCCGTGGCCGGATTCGAACCTGCGACCGTGGCGGTCGCACGTTTCCAGACTGTAGCGCCTAGAACCGCTCGGTCAGGAAGTTTAACAGTGGCTACTATTTATTTACAGCGCGTACAAAATAGATACTTGTTTCAGAGTTTTACT
Organism: Schistocerca americana; assembly: GCF_021461395.2. Classification (NCBI taxonomy): domain Eukaryota; kingdom Metazoa; phylum Arthropoda; class Insecta; order Orthoptera; family Acrididae; genus Schistocerca; species Schistocerca americana. The sequence continues at coordinate 72,770,868 of NC_060119.1, forward strand.
GACCTTCAAAGTACTCACCAGCATTGTATATAACCCGTTGCCAGCGAAGTGGAATTCGTAGGATACTCTTAGCAGTGCCAGTTGTGTTGACTTTTCGAGCGGCGCGGTCTATTGCCAAACGAATTTGTAGCAGTTCTGAAGCGAATTCCGTGAAGTGTTTCCTTCAAGTTGGAAATCGAGTTTAACTCACGAGAGCCTAAGTCAGGGGAATGCAGTAAGTGGTATAGCATTTAGCAGCCCCATCAGTCAAACATATCAGCAACAGCTTGCACTGTACGTGCTTGAGCATTGTCCTGCAAAATGATGGTCAGGTCCTGCAGAAAGTGTCATTACTTCTGTCTCTATGCTGTTAATTTTTGAACACCATCTACGACCAGCTAAGAATTAGATGAACGACTGCTAAGTAACTCAGTTAACGCAGTATAAAGTCTTCTGTAGTAGTTGGTATTTTGGTTGAAATAATGGTTTTCAAAATATGTATAGAAGGTCAAATCGAATTGCCTTTGGATTTGTTAACTGTGACAGAATAAGATTAATGTTTGCACAGTCAGATGGACTAATAACTATACCACATATATTTTCAGGCAGTAACAAATCATTCTTCTGTTTCCCAACATCACTGCAGAACTATGTTACCACAACCTCATTACAACTACAGTACTTTGTCCACTCAGCCAAGGTGATGACTACACATTTGTATTACTCTACATGGGTTTTTATAGATACATATCCATGTGACCTGTTTTTTATTGTTATGAACTCGTAAATATTACTGGGTATGTACATGTTCCTAAATAAGAATGTAACCTCATTCCAGTATGTGGCACAGTTGCACCATACGTGGCTCCATCCACTGATAAGCAACAAGTGCTGTACGGTTGAGCAACCGTTTCCTAATACGGGGTGTAGGCTGTTCGTCACATCACCTGCAGTAAACTGAGCCATAAATCCTCGTAGAATCTGTAGAAAGTAGGCTGCCAACTGAGTCTGTGGACTAGTGTCTGCTCGATCACATAACTAGCTTACATTAAGTTTTTGAAGGTAGGTATCCCGCAAGTGCTTTGACTCGCTCTCATGACAGAGTTCTACTGTTCTTTGGAAGTCTCCTGCTGTAACTGTATTGTTGTCCAGCTGTACTGATAGCGGATATGGGCTTCCACGTATCACTGACACAATCTGTATTGAGTTACAACACAGGCAGTCCCATTCGTCTCTGGAATGTATTACTACAGCATTACTATATTTGGAGTCTTTTAACATCACTACTTCAAAAACTCAGCGCCCGAAGACATCCTGACATTGACGCCCTTACATGTATTACCGTTTCTATTATTCTAAGAGTCAGCTTATTTTCTTTTCTCTTTTGTGAATCAGGTACTTATGTTACCTTCCCTGTAAGAGAGAAGATAAAGAAATGTAAGTGCATTCGTTTTTTCCAACTACATGCATCTGCATAAGCACTAATACATACACGACAGTTTTCTTCCTTCACGGAGAGAAGATAAAGGCACGACACTCCTGACACAGGGGAACGATAACGGCGAAAGCAAGACCCAGGGATATACCACGGACTCATTTTAGCAGAGATATGCTAACCATTCTATAGCCAACTATTACTATGCACTGGTACATACTGATTCCACTTGAAGATTATGGTGTTACTGCTCACGAGGATTGCTTACATGTATAGTATATGTATTATTGGCTAAAATCGAAATACTTGCATGAGGTACTCAGTGATGTTTAGCAAAAACTTGCAAGAATATGAATGAGGTTAAAGGCTGATGATTATTACATGTTTCTCACGGATTGTATACCATGATTTTGTGATATCTCCCAAAAATTTCGTTTTCTACTTGAAATGTTTAAAACTGGTACTGTTATGTTCAACTATGAAGTCCCCTATAATGACTTTGATGTAAATGGGTGTTGTAAAGTTGATAGAGCGCCGACCTTTAGATTCCACTATGTAGGATGTAGAAAAGGAGAACGAAAAAAAAAAAAATATTACACTTTTTTCCCTCTCTTTATTCACAAAAATGCGACTGATTACCACAGTTCAAATCAGTTAGTCATGTTAATAGTGGACAATCTATTATAATAGCACCACTGCTGCAGCATATGAATCTATTATTATACTGACTGAGTTATAATAACCACACATGGTGTACATCAACACTTTTAATGCATACTCACTGTAAGACAGGAACAAAAAAGGAAAAAAAGCGACTCTCCATGAAGGAATTAAATTGGTTTATTTATTCAAGAGAAAGAGCTTCACAAATTGAGCAAGTCATTAACACGTCGGTTACCATCTGGCTCTTATGCAAGCATTTGTTCATCTTGGCATTCATTGATAATAGTTGTTGGATAGGCTGCTGAGAGGCTTCGTGCCATTTTGTGTCCAATTGGAGAGTTACATCATCAAATTTCCGAGATGGCAGGAGGGCGCTGCCCCTAATTCCCCTAATGTTCTTAGTTGAGGATGGATTTGCCGAGCTTTCTGGCCAAGGAAGTGTTTGTCAGGCATAAAGAAAAGCAACAGAAACCACCATCGCAATGCAGGCAAGCATTATCTGGCGGAAATTTAAGCCCATGGTGCCTTTGCGTGAAGGGCAATAAAATGGGGCATAGAATATCGTCGACGTACCGCTGTGTTGTAAGAATGCCATGGATGACAACCTAATGGGTGCTGCTATGAAAATAACTGGCGCTGGCCGCGGTGGCCGAGCTGCTCTAGGCGCTTCAGTCAGGAACCACGCGGCTGCTGCGGCTGCAGGTTCGAATCCTGCCCCGGGCATGGATGTCTGGGATGTCCGTAGTTTAGTTGGCTTAATGAGGTTCTAAGTCTAGGGGACTGATGTTAAGTCCCATTGTGCTCAGAGCCATTGGAACAATATTTTAAAAGAACTGGTACATCAGTCCATCACTTATGGTTGTGAAGCCGTGTGATAAGAAACATTCAGATTGGTAACCCACCACAATCCAGGGAGACTCCAGACACATCTTCGGCCTAGAATATCATTGATTCGAATAGAATTGTCTTCAGTGGTGAGTCACGCTTCGAACTGACGCCGGCGACCAGCAAAAAAGTATCTGGAGACAATAGATAGGACATGCTCGGGAACATAGCTTTAGGGACTTACAGAGATCGTCCAAGAAGGACCTTGTAATTTAGGTGGGAAGGAGGGGTCACTTGACCTCAGAAGCGCTAGCATCTACATGCCGATAACAGTTTGATCTCCGTCTCACAATATGCGCTACAGCTCCCATTCAGGTCCCTCTGCCAGTTCTGTTTGTAGCATAGCAACCAGGATTTAAGCACGCTTGAGAATAATAGGCAAATTAGTGTTTCATTTCTTATAAGAAAATATATTTGTAAATATTCTTTGAGTATTCGTGATCCAAAGGCTCTGCTGTTTTTAAGAATAAGTATTTGTGTCTAATCACTTTATTCTCTTGCGATTGACATTCCTAATCACTTAGATAATTTGAAAGAGCAGCGCTAATGTGCAATTTAAAATTTGCTTCCTATGACTCAATACGGAAATGTCCCCCATAAGTGGAATTTAACATACATTACAATCGTCTTAAAAATTTCGATCACTGCAATACAAGTTATAATTGCGAGGAAGACTGTGTGCGAAAAGATCTTTGTTCCATGGAAAGTTGTGCTGCTTTGCAAGAGCATCTCACAAGGACTTTAAAGTTTTGTCCGCGAAGAAGTTCTTGTTCCGCTACCAATGCTTATTCACAACTCAGTAGCAGGGCAGTCAGTCTCTAGAACGCGACGACTGGCTAATCAAAGGAGGGCTATCTGGTAGAAGGGAGGCCCTATAAAAAAGGGGTAGATTAGTCGTTGAGCAATTGCCTGCGAAAGGCGAAGATTCCAGATTCGAGCCCCGTTCCTGCACAAAATTGCAATCTCATAGGAAGTCTCATATCCACCACTATTCGCATATTGCTGACAAATCAGGGGAAACAATAAATACCGTAAAATATTAAGTGGTAACAGTCCAGAACGACCTACAGTTGAATACAAGAAGTAGTAGAGAAAACAGACGCTGGACTGCGATTCACTGGGAGAATCTTACGAAGTGTACCTCTTCCAAATAAGAAGTGGATAACAGAAGAAAAAGTAGTACTATGTATTCGCCATTATTGTACATGAGTCTGCGACTGTTACGAAGAAGTATTAATAGAAGAGATGTTTAATGAAGGGCGGAGTGGTTTCTTTTTTTTTTTTTTTTTTTCACGGTAACGGCCAGTCGGCGAGAGAGTTTTGCAGAGATGTTAGAGAAACTCCAGTGACACACGATACACGAGTGTGGTTCTGCATCACGGAGAGGTCTGCTACTGCAAATATGGGAACACCCGTTCCGGGAACAGTCGAGCAACATAATACTTCCCCCCCACGTACATACCGCGAAATGACTACTGCAGTCCAGAGCTGCTTCCCAATTCAAAGAACAAAACATGAACCTGAACGCCATTTTCAACGGTCCTACTGATCTCATGTACGAAAAGAGCGAGCTGGGTGGTTCTACATGGCATCTGTTGTCTGAGATACTTCGTAATGTCTAACATGAGATCACCGTTCTAAAAAGTATTGTAAACTAGCCCTGCCAAAACATTCGTAGATTTCCATTACATATTTTGATCTTTAACGGGTATCACATGAAACGTGATTCAAAGAACGATATTTCTATCCCACAGTTAAACAACTGCTTCTCTCTGTTGGCTTCGAGCATACATTCATTGCGTCAGCAGGAAACAAATCGTTTTAAAACTATCGAGATGAACAACAACGTAGTGCAGTGAACAAAAATCGAGACACATGTCATTCTTAAGCTATCACCTGTGTATTTCTATAACGGTGTCGTGAGGTTCTCGTGTTCAGCACTTCTGTCGTATATGACAGAAACGAAGTAAGTTAAAAGTGAATTAGGTGCCAGAACATAAAATCTATCCGCATCTACCGCGGGTAGTGTTAATTTAATTCGGCAACACAAAAGAAACAAATATCATGCCATATATTTAACGCAACACGTTATTTCGAAAGAGAAAGAGCATTCGCTGATTCTCTGAAAAGCACTTTAAAATTTATTTTCTCTCTTTAAACCATTTTATGGAAGATTTTTATTTTGCTGGTATTCAGTACCCGAATGAAAATGCGTTATTAGCTAAAACATTCTGCAGAAGACAGTATGTAAAAATGGTCGCCTTAATAGCCTCGGCAGATCATACGTTTCAGTAACGCGACCGGTTATCGTAAATACCATTATGTCTCTTTTGCTAGCACGATACCAAAGAGACTTCACGGTGCCAGAAGTCCGGTGATTGTATTTTGAAAGTTTTTCATAGCGTTTGGCTCAAAGATCTTACCACAATATAATTTTTAACTTTATGAAATCAACTCTGGTGCCTGATTTTGATCGTTAGAAGACTTGTATTCAGTTAACTAATAGCGAAACGTACATATACCTGTATTACTCTTCAGAAACATTAATCCAACGAATCAAGACGACAGTAAATGTAGCCTATTTCTACGAAAGTGTTGAAATCCTTCAGCCTCTCTGGTTCTAATTAAATGCAGGGTTTTTTGTTGAATCGAATGAATCCAATTGCATTCCTAACCATCAGTCTGCACCCTGATGTTTAGTAGTCATTTCCTGCTTTTCATCAATCCACCTGTCTGCCGGGAGCGGGCGAAGACATATTGCCTCCACTTCTAGCTGCCTTGTTACGCTCGCCGCTTGTTTAGTTCCCTGAGACAGATTGCTGCCATACAAGTAGTTGAGCGAAAAACTACTCGAAGATAGGAGTACGGGAACTTGTGATGGACAACGTACACGTACCAGGTTAAATTGCTGCCCATCGCACGAAGTGCAGTTACACTCTTTCTTTAATGGAACGTGAACGGGCCCAATACAAATCACGAAATGCCGCCTCTTCTTTCTTCGATAGTCACATTTGAAATTGTCACGTCCTCACGACGACATATACCAAAAATAAAATTCAAATGGGTCTAAGCACTATGGGACTTAACATCTGAGGTCATCAGTCCCCTAGAACTTAGAACTACTTAAACCTAACTAATCTAAGGACATCACACACATCCATGCCCGAGACAGGATTCGAACCTGCGACTGTAGCAGCAGCGGTGTTCCAGACTGGAGCGCCTAGAACCACTCGGCCACAGTGGTCGGCTACCAAAAATATATCTACAATGTAAAGTCCAGTTCTTCCAACAATACATTTATATCGGACATGGTTAGGGAATACTTTACAAGCGTTTTGGTGTAAAGCACACGTGCTTTTAGGATGCTCACTACAGAGTAATTGCATTTACATTTACTTCTCATATCCATTTAACTTAGTATCTGTATTTCACTGAAGATATCTACAAAAACGTAGGGACTGCTATGTCTCACTGTCAACAGTTTTCGGTTCTGTCTCGTCATCGTTTTTCCGGCGGCATAGGTTGTACGATATCAGTGGTACAAAGGAGTATGGTAGGTACGTGCGTTGGTAAGGAATTGGCTGATGGGCACGTGTACTGGCTCAATGAATGCGAAGGAAGAGCGGCCCATGGTGGTTCGCTGAGTTGTTGCTGCAGTGACGCCAGAGACACCACAATAATTTTTTCTCTACGCATTGTTCAAAATGGTTCGATTGGCTCTGAGTACTATGGGACTTAAGAGATGAGGTCCAGCAGTCCCCTAGATCTTAGAACTACTTAAACCTAACTAACTTAAGGACATCACACACATCTATGCCCGAGGCAGGATTCGAACCTGCGACCGTAACGGTCGCGCAGCTACAGACTGAAGCGCCTAGTACCACTCGGCCACTCTGGTCGGCGCTACGCATTGTCTGAGTATGTTTCGTTACTCTCTGTGCTGTGATGTCCGGTTGGGTGACTGTATTTTACAGGCTACTTTATTACTCTGATTTTCACGGAAAAGAAGGTAACTGGGGTAACAAACCGAATAAATAATAGTTTCACCATGTAGAGACCAAAGATCGCGTGTTCCAAAGTAGTCACAAAATATTGTTGAGCAAGTTCCAAAAATTTGTGCATGTAGTTTCGACCTGTCCTATACAACTACTCCAGTCCGCTGCAGAAACTCCCTATTATACTCTTTGGTCCCCATGTTTCCTGCTCCGAATTGAAGAGCATAACCCAAAAGCCTGGTAACTACCATAAAGCTGTTTAGAAGTTATATTAAAAAAAATTTATATTTTAATATAGAATGTAGTGTACACTCAGTTCAAGGACAGTTGTAAGTAGATTGTTTTATTTAATTAACAATATTAAATGTCTCATAAGTAGTATGAACTGTTGACGTCAGATGTACTAACATAGCTTAGCATCCATATTCTTTCCGTCAAAAATCATGTAAGTGTCAAAGTTAGTTTCAGGCTTAGAACCAGTCCACTATCTGAAAGTAACCCAAAGTCCAAATCAGTTCACATCAATATGACACAAATTCTCGTAAAATGGTCTGTATTTGTCATGAAAATACGGTGTCCTTGATAAAAATTTTACTTTTTTTTTTCTTTGTTACGTACTCTTTACCTTTCAGTCCATTGAATATTACACTTCTCATACTGAAAACGTCCACTCTCTTTTTAAAAACTAACAGTTTTTAAGTTTCCAATTCGCTGAAGATATGTTTCACTTCCGTCATTCCGGGATTATTTGCTGAAAATTGTACCAACGTTACCTTTGAGATCTGCAGCTTTCTTGTCGTTACAAAGAAGTCAGCAACAGAGTGAATATTGATGAATTTTTAATTTTTTGTTTCGGTTAAGTCAGCGACTTCAAATTTCTTAGCATATGTAGCATTCATATTTTTAGGTACAAATGCCTCGTATAACCACTTCTTTTCAGTCAGAGCGTAGTCCCTATCACACGGCAAGTAGCTATAGAAGGATAGTAAGAACGATGGTGCCAGAGATTCCAAGTGAGACAAGATAGGCTCTGAGCACTATGCGACTCAGCTGCTGAGGTCATCAGTCGCCTAGAACTAAGAACTAATTAAACCTAACTAACCTAAGGACAGCACACAACACCCAGCCATCACGAGGCAGACAAAATCCCTGACCCCGCCGGGAATCGAACCCGGGAACCCGGGCGTGGGAAGCGAGAACGCTACCGCACGACCACGAGATGCGGGCAAAACAAGATACACGGAAAGGGAGACCATTATCCTGTTTTTACGCAAATCAGCTGCTGCTACTTGGCAGACTTCTGGATAAACAGATGAGGAACACCGAAAAGCTTCAGGCTTGTGATAAATATTGGATGACTTTAACCACTGTGGCACGTACTCATGTCTTGGGTGCACTGATGCTGTTACGTAGAAGAGTTGTAAGACAAATACTAATGTATTTAACGAATGCACATATCAGTTATTTGTTTGCACTCTTCAGTAAGACCTCTTTGCACCGGACAACTGCAACCTCACAGTCGCCAGCTCAAACTGAATGCTGCGATCCTTCCGGTCACGGTGGACGAGACTGAATCGGATTTTAACTACACCTCTGCCTCCATGGTATTAAATTCTTCTGCATCCGCAAAAATCTCGGTTACAAATTCCTCTTTCGCTTTTTCTTTGATTCGGTACCTACATTATTCCTCTTAGAGCCCAGGTGCCCTCATATACCACTCTCGACACAGTATTGAGCCGGTCAGCTGCCAAATCCAATCATGCCAAAATGTCTTACCTAAAACAATGACATAACCCAGGGTTATGAAAATGTGCTTCACTAAATAACACATCACCTTTTAGAGCAATCCCATAACCAGCAAACCTAACCTGTATGCTACACCTGTAATCAATCCAACCCAATGAACCCCCATTAATTTAAGACCAAACATCCTCCAACTAAACCTGAATTCAGTATCATCATCCGCACAGTTGATATCCCATTTCCTCCTGTCGCTACTTGAGTTCCACTCCTACCACAGCAGCCATTACTACTTTTACTGTCGATTTCTTATTCCCCAGTAATAACAGCAGCTGCCCATTGCTATATCCCATTGATTGCCACCACAAAATATTCTCAAAATTACTGCAACTTCCAATTATCCTGACTAGATAATTCTCCGGTATCCCAGCAATCGTCTTCATGAAACATATTCCACCCTGCCAGATCCAATCCACGCTCTACAGAAGAAACCTTCACCATTCTCAAAAATTTTGTCACCTTCACCAAGTGACTCAGCACTCCAATCCCTACACCTAAATCAGTGTATTTTTCGAACAGCAGTCCTACGTTCAATCTCACAGACGGTTCCTTTAACTGCGTTAGGTCATCGAAATGCAAGACGATTACACTGTCATCAACTCCAGCAGCAGTAGTCCAACTTCTACAAGATAACTTTTGAAGCCATCATCATCGCCTAATTATCACCAGTGTTCGATATTAATCAAGTTCTACCTGCTTTTTAAGATCCAAACCACTTTTTGCACGTTTTAATATATGTATAATAGGGGAGTGGCAACTTAGCATCTGTCGGCCCACCACTGAAAAAGGAATGAATTGAGTGATATAGAAAAAAACTTAACCAAATTAGATGCTTACCAGCGATAAAAGTGTAAGGGTAACCGATTTTGAAGAACAATAGAAGCCGAAACTAACATTTGGTACTACGTTTCCTAATTTTTATTTACATGTGTTTGATTCTACGGGTACCGGTGGTAGAATTATAATGATAGTTCTACGTTTGTAAAGACTGTATGTGTTAAGGCTAAGAAATGAATGGACTCGATGCAATAAGCAACCAGTAGATAATCAGAAGTAAAGTGTTAAGCATAAAATCAGGTATCTGGAGGTAATCCACGCCCACAGATACCTAGAGTTAAAATCACGCAGTTTTCTTATGGGTGGGCATCGTTCTGCGTCGCTTGTCTCATCTCTAAAGCAGAGGCGTCCAGAGAAGGGGTGAGATGCGGATAACGGTGGTGTGACGACCTTAGCTCGTGTGACACATCAACCTTGGCATTGGGCAGAATTTTGATGAAATTTGGTGCAAATATGACATAATTAACACATATCATACGTCAAATGACGTTCTGGGCTCTGGCTTTTTTAGCAAATATATTCTGCCCAACGAACTAAAGACGAAAGGAGGAGTAAGTGGCTTCCTCTTTTTATGATTACGGAACTAACGACGAACTGCCTACGACAGCACCAAAGAGACACAGGAACCCATCGGACACTTACGTTTGATAAACTGGAATATGTTGAACTTTTCTGCGAAGTTCTTTACTGATTTCGGCGAAAATAACTCATGATGACGATGGCCACGTTTGTTATAAGTAGACAAGTAAAAACAAAAAGGAAAAACATTTATTTTATCGGGAGAGGGGAGGGGGGTACCTTTGCAGGTCACATCAAGTCAGTAGATAATCTCCCACAACCTCTATGCGCTTGGTTCATCTCGGCAAGCTACATAACTCCGTCCTGGAATAAGATTTGCGTCATTGTGCACACCCATTCTTACACTGCCTGCACAGGATTGGGGTCCGACGAAAATTTCGACTCACGAACATTATTCATAACTGGGCCAAAACAGTGAAAACCAGATGCAGGGCTGTACGATGGGCGTCCGAGCAGCTCTGAACCAATATTTAGATGCACTGGCTTCTATTCCCAGCTGTACGATGACAGGCGTTATCTGTACATAATACTAAATTACAGTCCATAGCCCCATTTTTCTGTCTGTATGTTCGGGATCATCTCAGAAACTACTGTAGAGATTTTGATACGGTTGTCACTAGTAGATAAACTCATTCACGAGGAAGGTTTGTATACAAAACTTATTACCGTCACGTCATATATATCGTACAGAGGTAGCCAATTAGCGCTACCTGTGCGAAGCCGAAACTTTTCGGTAACCCTGGGTTAAAGCTTGCCTATTCTTTTGCATTTTGACGTTTGGTAGTAGATCTCTTTATTACATGTATTAGATTACAGTGTTCAGTATTTTATTTCTGGAAATTTAACTGATCAGCAGTTTTCCTTCCATGCCACAAAAGACTATCATAAATTTTCTTCCAAAAACTGGCGAAGCTATATACATATCCGCACCATGGACTTCGCGATTCATAGTAACGGACCTTTGTCTTACCAACAGTTAATTTGGCAATGATAAGGTTTTCTTTTCCGTCTACAAAACACCTTAAATGTGATTTTGATATTTATAATAGTTCATGATTGTGCATATCTGTCGATTGACTTGGTACCCTACGACCATAAACATAAGAGATTTATGTACGATTGCAAAGGCCGAATCGTAGAGAAAGTCTGACTTACGCACGTACGATCATGAAAGCCCATTCTCTGAGGTCTTCTGAAACTTCTTGCCAGAGAGAAGCATGGCTGTTAACGTAAGTCTTTCAACTCAGAGGACCGAAAATATGCCTCCTATTGCTTTCAGGTTTCGAAGAGAATGACCTACCGGAAGCCATTGATCAGAAACAGATAAAAGTTCACGTATCTAGTGATTTATCCATTCGCACATCTTTCATTCGCTGACACATCTACGAGGTCTTTTCAAACAGTTTTGTAACTTTGTCTACAAAATTTTTCTACTCTTATCTTTTATTTATTGTGCATGGTCTCCTTCGACCTAGTCTGCTCCACAATTGATATGCCGCCCCCAGTGCCGTTTCCTCTTTCGTAAGCAGTCTTGGTACACCTCTTGCTGGATCACGCAAAGCGCCGTTTGCGAATTTCCTTTTATCTCGTCTGCCATCGCAAATCTTCGTCTTTTCAACGGAATTTTTAACTTTGGATATATAAAATATTCCGCAGTGACCAGGTCTGGAGAGTACGGAGGATGCGGCAGCACAGTGATTTTGTTTATTGTGCTGTAGTCACGCACCAACAGGGATGAACGTGCGGATGCGTTAATCGTGATGCAACAGCCAAGAATCGTCTCTCCACATTCCAAGTTGTTTCCTTCTAATATTTTCTCGCAGGCGTCGCAACAAGTACTGATAGTCCCTGTGGCACAAATTCATAACGAACTAATCCTTCAAAGTAAAAGAAAATCATCAGCAGTGCTTTGGCATTTGACCTGACCTGACGAGCTATTTTGGTCTCGGAGAACCTTTCCCAACCCCATGTAAAGACTGAACTTCGGCCTCAACTTACTTACCGTAGACCCTCGTCTTATCACCAGTTATGATTCTCTTAAGAAACATCTCGTTTTGATGTACACGATCCAAAAACTCTTCACAGATTGAGAGGCAATGGTCGTTCTGGTGTGTAATTCATTTTGTTTATTTTTATTTACGCGTCACGTTCCGTAGGACCAAACTGAGGCGCAAATATCCAAGGTTAGGGAACGTATCAGCACAAGAAATTACAGCATAAACGTAATAAAAGATAAATGTTAATGTTTATGAACCCGAAAAAAGATAGTCCATAAGTTTAAGTAAACGCAATCAACAATACAACTAGAATCAGCTTAATTTTTCAAGGAACTCCTCGACGGAATAGAAGGAGTGACCCATGAGGAAACTCCTAAGTTTCCATTTGAAAGCGCGTGGATTACTGCTAAGAATTTTTAATTCGAGTGGTAGCTTATTGAAAAAGGATGCAGCAGTAAAATGCACACTTTTCTGCATAAGAGTTATGGAAGTTCTGCCGAGTATTAACCGAGTGAAAGTTGTTCATTCTTGGGAATTAGGTAATATAGTTAACAATAAATGACAGTAAGGAATATATATATATTGAGAGGCAAAAGTCAATATACCCAGACTTATGTACAGGGGTCGACAAGAGGTTCGTGAACTTGTCCGAACCGCTCGTTTCTGAGCGAAAAATATCATTTTAGAATGGGAAGAGTTATTCCAACATATAGTAACACACGACATAAGCGAATGAAAATGAGAAAAAAAGCAGTCCAATTTTCGTGTCGAACGATCACTCGCTTCAGATGCCATTCGATTAGTAAAAATGTCAGTATTAAGTCTTTGAACAAGATCCTGAACGTGGGCTTTCCACGACAGCTTACAATCTACCTGAACACCTAGAAATTTGAACTGATCAGTTCCACCAATTATATGCCAGTTCTGTGCAATTAAAACTTCAGGTTTTGTTGAATGGTGTGTTACAAATTATAAAAACTGAGTGTTACTGTGATTTAGCGTTAGTTCAGTTTCTACAAGTCATGAACTCAGGTCATGTACTGTAGTACTTGAAACCGAGCCAGTGTTGCACACAACATCCTTTACTACCAAGCTAGTGTCTTCAGCAAACAGAAATAATTTTGAGTTACCCGTAATGTTAGAGGGCATTACATTTACATAAATAAGGAACAGCGTCAGCTCTAACACTGATCCCTGGGGCACCCCCTCTCCCCCCCCCCCCCCCACTCAGACCAAACATTACAGCCATTATCAAAATGGTGAATACTCACTTTTTGCTGTCTGTTGCTAAAGTAAGAGGTGAACCAATTGTGAGCTACTCCCGTATTCTTTAATAGTCTATCTTCTGGAGCAATATTTTGTAATCAACACAAGCAACTGTCTTAGTAATCCACAAAATTTGCCAAGCTTTCGAAACCTTTAGTTTAACCCATGCAGTAACTCGCAGAGAAATGAGAATATAGCATTTTCAGTTGTTAAACGACTTCTTAAGTCGAACTGTACATTTGATACCAAATCTTGTGATATAAAACGATCAATTATCCTTACATACACAGCTTTTTCAATAACTTTTGCAAACTTTTATGGCATATAAATAGGTCTAAAATTATCTACATTATCCCTTTCTCCCTTTTTATAAAGTGGCTTTACTAGTGAGTAATCGTTCAGGAAGTCGACCATTCCTAAAGGAAAAATTACAAATATGGCTAAATACACGGATACCATGTACAGCACAGTACTTAAGGATTCTGCTAAACACTCCATTAAAACCATGAGAGTCCTTAGTCTGCAGTGATTTAATTGTTGACTCAATCTCCCCCTTGTCTGTGTCCCAGAGGAGTATTTCAGACATCAATCTCAAGAAGGCATGTGTAAAAATGTTTTATGATTCCCTGTTGAAACTAAATTTTTGTTTAATTCACCATCAATGCTCAGAAAATGATTGTGAAATACTGTACACACATCTGATTTATCAGTAACAGAAATATTTTTGCTACAATCTGATTTTATATCGTCGACCGTGTGCTGTTGACCAGACACGTCCTCCGCAACTGACAATATGGTTTTAATTTTAACCTGTGAATTAGCTATTCTATTTCCATGCCACATACTCTTTGCCTCCCATCTTTAATCACCTTACAATACTGTCCGTAATCGGCTACTGTAGCTTGATTGTGACTAATTCAAACATTTTGATATAATTCCCGTTTTGTTCTACAAGATATCCTTGTCCCACTAGTCAGCCACCCGGGGTGCCTATTACTTCCACTAACCCGTTTAGAAAGTTCTGATAGAAGGGAACTGTGAAAGAGCATGAAAATTGTGTTAAGGAACGCATTATATTTATCTTCTGAGTTATCGGCACTATAAACATCCTGCCACTCTTGTTCGTTGAGAAGGATAAAACAACTCTATTGCTTTTGGATTAACTTTCCTACATAGTTTCTAATTGAATTTGACATTTGTTTGAGTACTAAAGCCTTTTAGTGTTAAAATTTGTGCATTATGGTCTGAAAGGCCATTCGCTCTTTTACTGACAGAATGCCCATCTAGTAATCTAGAACGAATAACATTATTGTCTATAGCTGTGCAACTGTTCCTCTGCACCCTCGTTGGAATTAACACAATCTGTATCAGACCATATGAATTTTTGAGATCCACCAAGACCCTTTTTCTTGCAACATTATACACAAAATTAATACTGAAGCTGGCACCATTTTCTGGTACTTCCTATGAAGTGAATCAAGAACCCTCCTAGCTTGAGCAGAAATGCCCTGAAGTCGCAGTTAGGGGACCTATGAACAACAAGAATTAGAAGTTTAGTTTCACTAACTTCAACTGTCTCTGCACAACATTCAAAAAGCGGTTCAGCGCAGTGTCGTGATGCTTCTATCGACTCAAACGGAATACTGTTTTTTACGTACATAGCCACTCCCCCACCCCGCAAGAAACTCCTTGAAAAATAGCAAGCTAATCTGTATTCTGGTAAAGGAAGCCTCTGAATTGTCAAATTATTTAAGTGGTGCTCTGATATACCAATAATAACCGAGTCAACATCTATGAGCAGTTCACCAAATTTATCTCTAATACATCTTATGTTTTAATGAAGTATGCTAATTCCTTCTCTACTTGTAAACATTATATCCTCAGAAGGTTAGCCCTTAGTTAGAGGGACTACCTTAAGCAGGTATACCTCTCAGCTGACTTCAATTTAAAAAAAGGTGCAGCTCTTAACACTAACTACTACAGGAACGTTTCCATCCCACCACCACCATCATCCATTACACTGTCACATATAAGCATTGCCAGCTTCCCCTTCCCATACCTATTCAGGTGCAGGCCATGCCTAGTGAACCCCAATCTACTGATAGACCCAGCTGGCACCACTGAGATGTGACCCATGCCCTCTGCCATCAGCGCCCTCTCCAGTCCCATGTTAACGCGCCTATCAGCTGCATTAAGGTGAGGCCGATCATGACTCTGAAACAGCTGCACGAAATGCACATTAATGCCACCAGTTGGAGTAGCTATCTTTATCAGGTCACCACCTGCATCATATTCCCTGTCCCTATCAGGACTGTTCCCAGCTCCACCTACTATCACTACCTGATTCTCCTTCGTAAAGTTCCTACGTAACTCCCCTATGCTGTCAGTCACTTGAGTCAACCTTGCACTAGGCTTCACAATGCTGGTGACCTGTTACTCACTCCCCAACACTTCCTGCAACTGCTGACCCACACCTCTGCCGTGAGAACTACCTAGCAGCAGAACATTCTTCGTTCTGTTAGGCTTTGCAACTGACCTAGGCCTCCTAACTGCTGAGGTCTGCTCCATGTTCCCTACGCCTACAGCTACAAGAGGCTCCTTTCTACTCATCTCTAAGAGTTGGCCAAATCTGTCACATATACGCAAAGCGTAACTGTCTGAATACCTCCTCTTCTACATCTACATCTACATGGGTTGCTCTGCAATTCACGCTTAAGAGGCTGGGAGAGGGTTCATAGATCCATTTTCATCCTACTTCTCTACCATTCCACTCTCGAATGGCGCGTGGGAAAAAGGAACACCTAAATTTTTCCGTTCAAGCTCTGATTTCTCTTATTTTTATTATGATGATCATTTCTCCCCACCTAGGTGGGTGTCAACAAAATAATTTCGCATTCCGAAGGGTAAGTTGGTGATTGAAATTTCGAAAATAGATCTCGCCGCAAAGAAAACCACCTTTGTTTCAGTGACTGCCACCCCAACTCGCGTATCATATCAGTGACACTCTCACCCCTATTGCCCGAAAACCGGAAGCGACCGGACCTTCTTTCCAACTTTTCGATGTCCTCCGTCAATCCTACCTGGTAAGGATCCCACATTGTGCAGCAATATTCCATCAGAGGACGGACAAGTATGAAGTAGGCTGTGTCTTTAGTGCGTTTGTCGCATCTTCTAAGTGTTCTGCCACCAAAGGGCAGTCTTTGTTATGCCTTCCCCACAATATTATCTATGTGGTCTTTCCAATTTAAGTTTCTTGTTATTGTAAATCCTAGGTATTTAGTCGAATTGACAGCCCTTAGATTTGTGCGATTTATCGTATACCCAAAATTTATCGGATTTCTTTTAGTAACCATGTGGATGACCTCGCACTCTTCTTTGTTTAGTGCCAATTGCCACTTTCCGCACCATACAGAAATTATCTCTAGATCAGCTGCCTTCTTGCCAATTGCCAGTTCCCATTCCCCACCACACTTCACCCTCCTCAACCTATCTAGTTCCTCCTTCGCGCGTTGTAACTGTACCTGAAGGGCAAAGATCTTAGGCTCCTGCTCCTCTATCAGTTTATTTCTACTCCAGATTTTGCATTCTCAGGAGAGGATCTCGCTAGAATGCACACTGGCATCCCCACTGCATTCCCCCCACTGAAAATACTTTGAACACTTTGAACAAATCCCATACCGTAACCCACTACTCACAAACCTACGACAGAGCCCACACTTCTCTCTAATGGTAAAATTTTACAGTTACTGAAAGAAACTATAAATCTTTGTTACCAAAGTTGAGTTACACCGGTAGAACTATTTATAGAACTAACAATAGTTGTGTCGAAATTCTCTGTCTACCAAGAAAGCAACTACTTGTAATAATGCTACTACACCACAGCTAATACCAGCACCAATAAAAATTCACAAAATTTTTAAGTAAAACAAAAAAATTGAAAGAGCCAATGGAGCACTAAACGTAGTAAAAACACTAAATGAAAATTTTACTGAAATATTTCACTAGAAACCGAAGAAACGTCAGTTGAAAACTAAAGCCCGAAATTTACTAAACAACTTCAACGCGCAGAAAACTCTAAAAAACACAGCGAGCCAACGTTTCCATAAGTTTATCAAATTGTCATTTCGCCACAAACGGCACGAAACACCGCTGAAAACTATTAAATTTAATAACTCCATAACAATGCACAACTAAGTTTGTCAGTACTTAGCTTTATAGCCGCTATACCTGCAGTGCACACCGCAAAATATAAACACACTACTGAGGCGTGCGGCTTAGACGAACGAAGTAAGCACACTCACGAATAATAGACCACTCGAGTAAGTAACACAGGACGAAAGACTGAAATTAATGAAAATCGACTAATAAGTTACTTTTACAGCATATATTAACACAAATAAACTTTAAAATCGGTAGCTGAAGACTAAAGCTTTATGAAACATTGTCGAGCAATTTCAACAGCAGTCCAGCATACGTCACGTCACACCAAAGATCCCATGAGCTGGGCAACACGATGCTTTCTATGATGCTGTGTCAGGATTTCATGACATGATCCAACTGAAATGTTACATTCTTCTGCAATCACTCGGCCGCCACATTCGTGACATGAGCGTCGACGGTAGACGTCGAAGGGTGACCTGAACGTGGGTCATCTGTAACTCCCGCCCGGCCATCTTTAAACCGTGTGAACCATGCCTAATACCGAGTGCGTCCTAAGCACTCATCGCCATAGGCTTCCTCCATCATTTGGTGAGTCTGTGTAAGAGTTTTCTTGAGTTTTATGCAAAATTTACTGCAGACCTGTTGATTCTCTAACTCTGCCATCTCGAAATTCACAAGCTGTCTGACACAACGTTCTACATAATGCAGCACTGATGGATAACTAACAGACATACAACTATGTAACTTCTTTTAGTTATATGTTTCAAAACAAGCGTGTACGAGAATCTCAACCGCATGTCGCTCCAACACGCCAGTGGCACGAAGTTACGAACGATCCGGAATTTTTTTAACGACTTCGTAGACCATCGTCCAGATAATCTTCGCATCTTTAGCCCCTTGAGAGTACAGGAAACAAGGCATTCCTCTCATATCTTCCTTGGTGCGAATGAACAATAGAGCAGTAATAATGAAATGCTATTAAATCAATACGATAGCGGTTATACATCGATTCAAAATGGCTAACGAACAGGAGAAACTGCGAAGATAAGAATGCGTCTTTGTTGGGTGAGCAAGTTAAACTATGGTGCAAGTAAAAATTACCTTCACTTATTGACTTGCTTGGTATTATCGTTACCTTTCAGAGGAGCTATCTATTGTCCGTTGAACTAAAAGGCTTTTGCGTTAATGAAAATGTTTCTCTCCAAGCGCAATGTCGCACCATAGTTTCATGACTAGGGGTGATCTAGGGATAGCCGGTAGCCAGCAGCCCTTGAGCCCTTTGTGCTCAGCGCCTATAGCGACCGCCATACCATCTCTGCCGATTGATCGGCCGGACCGGACGCCAAATGCCCCTACCCCTCCTAACAGCTCCTGGTAAGTGGATTCCGTTCGATCGGCTACTCGGACCGCTTACAGTCCGGACACTGGATGCTTCACACCTTGTCGCACAGCCTCCAAGACCAACGCTATGTACAATATTATTTACATCCGTAAATATTGTTTACTTCAGTAAAGTAGTTGAATAATCATTGTGTACGCTCCCCCCCCCCCATCTCTCTCTGTTGCCCTCACCCCTTCCACCCACCCTCCCTCTTCTCTCTCTCTCTCTCTCTCTCTCTCTCTCTCTCTCTCTGTGTGTGTGTGTGTGTGTGTGTGTGTGTGTGTGTGTGTCTGTATGTGTGTGTTTTTCGATAGGAAGATAGGATGGATAGTGGTGTGGGTGGGGGGGGGGGGGGGGGTTGTAAATCAACAGTAAATATATGTAGATTCCTCATTATCCACATTCCTTTTATCTTACTGTTAGAGAACGTTTCAAATTGATGCCATCTTATTACAATACTCAGTCACACTATTGTGACCACCATTTATGCTCCACGTCAGAGTGATTTAGCCATACACAGAAGACAGATGGCAGCAGCACCAACTGATGTTACGTAAAACGTGTCGTGGGTACTCTGAAAACAGTGCAGTCGTTGTTGGAATGCGGAAACGGAGCGATTTATCTGACATTGAAAACGGCAAGACCATTAGCATTGGGAAAGAAACATTTCCGAAATTGCTAAATTTTGTAAACCGTTCGCATTGCGCTTTCATTAAAGTGCACCACGCATGGAAAAAAAAAAAACAGCACTGCAGCAACTGTGGTGCTCCATGGGCCATAGAAGACAGGGCTTAAAGACGTCTGCAGAAAAGCTTACTGACGAATTGGAGTGTAACTGTTGAGAAATTGACGGCCAGGACGAACTACGGGCTTGCCAACGCTATCTTCTCCATGATGGTTCAGCTGGCGATACTGCTTGTCAGCCTTTTTGGCAGGCGCATGGTTCATGCTCTCATGCACACTGCTGTTAATTTGCGTCGAACACTGTTTTTGAAAGCGTGTCCATCACTCGACGTGAACTAAGTGGAGACAGGCGTCCTTTATGGATGAATCATGTCTTATGCTCCATCGCACGTCGGCAAATGCTTTGTATGGCATTAAAAATCTTAAGGTGAACGCTCTGCAATATTCGATGGAAGGCTCCACGCCATTGGAGGAATCATTATGGCCGGAAGAATATTTTCCTGGCATCCCCTGGGGGACCTCATTATTTTGGAAGTCACAATGGATCAAGAAAAGATGCACTATCAAACAGCTCGCAGCGTTCATGCGTGGTTTGAAGAACACCAGGATGAACTCACCATATTCCCTTGTCCACCAATTCAATTGAGAATCTGTAGGGCAATCTCAACTGGGCTGTTCAAGCCATGGATTCTCAACCCAGAAACATAGCGCAACTGGCCACGTCACTGGAGTAGGTAGTGTAGGGTAAAGCAGGTTCTGGCTCACTTTTGCTACGCAATCGATATGGCAAAAATGGAAATTAGAGTATGGCGTCATTGGCCAGGAGACCTCATATGGGACTGGTCCGGCCGCCTTGGTGTAGGTCTTATTACATTCATCGCCACATTGGGTGCCCTGCACCAGCCGGAAATCGAACACGGACCCGTATTATGGCAATCTGACCACTCAGCTATCGGGGCGGACTACAAAATCGATATCACATTACTTAATTCATAAATTAATTACCCCCACTGCCTAATGTCATCATGAGTTTTCCCCAGACAGCACATGGATTGATTGCTTCCTCCAACCTTCTGGGAAACCCTAACCTATCACCTATTCCTATCCCACCCGTCCATACCAGAGGAGGTTGGTGTGACTGGACGTGTCGCATCTTTCGTTTATGCTACATACGTTCTTGCACGAGAGCCAGCGTTTGTAACAGTAAGTAGAACTGATAGATTAAGCCATGTCACAGACCCCTGCTAATTCTCTCGAAATCCCATTACGTTCTGACAATAATGTTCCATTAGTTAGTAGGCTGTCTAAACATCCGTCCGACTAGGGAGAGAGCAATCCCAATGAGGAAAGTAGCGTAGTATCATACAGGAGGAAATTCTGAAACATGGAGAGTATTCATGGACTGCACGAAGAAATTCAGGAGCATAACACCTACAATTCCTTTATACATAATGACAGTCTATAAATATCACCTAGTACATGTCCTGATCACCTTTATTGTATTTATATGATTACTGTGCTAGACATATAACACTGTAACGGCGTCAGAGACTTTGTTGACGGTACAGTACCTCTGAATATCTTCATTATTTTTGTGACATCCAATGTAGCAAAACTCTGAACTATAAAATGTTTGCTAATGACACATGGCAAGAATTTGATAAGGTATTACCTTGTCCGTCTCTCCCGCTATATCAAAAACAAATACCATCTGCATCGTGACATCGAGCATATGTGGTGACCGTATTAAATATACACATATTGGTCCGTTGGAGCAGGCACCTAGTAGTTAAAGTCGCTTGCACAGACCTGTATAAAATTTTGTCAGCCGTAGTGTAGGAAGACCATATCCCACAGACTATCAGTTACAAGAGAGGGTTCCTGTGTTGTTCTTGGATAAAGTTTGATGCATTTTTTTCTGCTTTAACATATCCATGTAGTGTATTACTACAGCTCTGTGCACTGGCATACATTTAGTTTTTCCACCAAGACTTTGAGATTTGTGCCAAGTTACAAACTTGCATTAACATGTTTCGATCCACCAGCTCTCACACAAGGCTGGACATCACAAGATGTAAGTTAAGCTGCTCCCACAACACACACGATGGTTGAAATAAAAGACACAGGCGGTGTCTCTCATTGCTAAAAATACAGAAGACATCGCAACATATGCAATCTGTAAGATTTACAGAATTGTGGAACGTCTGCAAACAGCTCCATTTAAACTCACACTCCACACTGATGGGATAGCAGACAACTCGGTGTTCTGTTTTTGAAGCGTCCAAGAGCAGTCATTCACCATGGAATGATTTTCACGCAGCCACGCGAACATGTAAGTACCCTCATTCATCCACATTTTTACCATATCTACCTCAGTCTTACTATAGCAAGACACTGAATTCCCACATCAGTCAATGAATGGCGCTTCGAAAATGATGAGAGTACGCTTTCTTCCTTATGGTATTTGCTAGGAATTTGTCAATTCAGTAATAAGCATTACTTATTTCAAACATTTTCATAACATCATAAAATTCAACACTGAATCACCCCACATATTTTCGAGAGTCATGATACTGTGTTGACACGTCGAAGGGGAATGATAACATGTTACTCAGTCTCCAGAAAGGTCTTAAGACGTACACTAATAACACTTTGTACGTTAGCCACAAATCAGTATGTTATTGCTCCTACAACCTGATAATAATGAAACAATCATGATTCCACAGGAACAGATATCATCGACTTCTTTCAGTTCGACAATTTCAGTTGACAATTTGAAATAGTTTGAGAGTGTTCAAAATTAATGTGTTCAAATAAATTGTCGTGCTAGTGGGTATTACTTACATTGTAATATCAATACAGAAATGGTCTTTCACCCTGTCTATTCACATACCAGGAAAAAAAACCAGCAGCCTGTTTCTTATGTTTGAAAACAAACTGCAATCCGAGTAAATGATATTGTTTGTATACTGTTGCAGGTCCTGTTTTTACCAGTACAATGACATATCATGCTGGTGTAGTACAACTCTTCAGAGCGTGCTTGAGTTAATGATGTTGGTGACCTGTTAGTGTCCACACCTGCATTCATTCAGACTCCTACTGATAAAGTCATAACACCTAATGTGTCACTTGGGTGGCAGTAGAAAAAACAAGCCCCCAGTCCAATAGTTAATTGTTCTTCATCTTCTCCTTGCTCTCCACTCAAAATGATGGATACATTGCAAAACTCCAGTATTCCACCTCATATGCATTATACACTACACAACGTCATTGTACACAGTCTGAATACTCAGTAGTCGTCGCATTTGTCTCTCTAACAAAAGAAATATCACCGTTCTTATTCCACGTAAGTTCGTTACTGTGGTATACCGTAAATAAATGGATTAGTCTCCATATTTTGCCATGAGTGCTGCATACAATGATGTGACATACCGGCTATTTATACATTCTCATCCACACTCCGTCCTTGCAGTAACACTGGAATGATGCACGCATCAGCGGGTGATGTGTGAGTGAAATGTTATTCATACTCCCATGTAAACGTTTTAAGTACCAACATTCATCCACGTTTCTGACATATTTTCCTAATTTTAGCATATTTTCCGTTAATTTTCACAATTTTAATCACTTTTTCTGCAGTAATTTCTATGCATTTTACGATAGACTTAATCTGCTGGACTTCAATCGCTAGAGTACAACTATAAGTACTTGCTGTTGATCGAAGTGGCTTTCAGTAAAGTTAGATTAATATGTCATAATTATTATATTACTGCTCTTTTACAAAACCACAGCGTACACTTGTTCCAAAAATAACCAGGAAATTTCATTGACTAATTTCTGAAATTGTCATATGAGGGGTTCCTCTGAATAAACCGATTCTAGAGACTGATTGTGTTCTTTGATGGGCACACACTGGAGAACAGATTATTTGACTGGGATGAATATTTTACTGACTGATTTGAGGTAGGTGATGCAAGGCCTCAATACAAGTCATCATCTTCTCTATTTATGGTACATGGCATAGGATCTGATGCAGTGGAGGACTTTGCCCGCAGGTTGCCCTCGGGTTTTTCGCCAGCAAGGCTCATGGCCAAAGCTAGCAGTTTACCATTTCTGGTTTACTAATTCAAATGTGGGCGCGGTAATAAGTCTCTCTGTTTCGAGATCTGTTCTTAATTAGCTTAGTTAAGGCTAGAGTTTATTTAATTTCGACTCTGGTGAAATTTTCATGTCTCAGAAACTACTCAAGCTTCATCCTGAATCTAGCGAATACACTAACTTCCACTAGTTGAGATCGGTCTATAAGTGATACCTTTGCAGTGTTTTCACTCTTATTGTCAGTACATCTAAAAGCGTGCTCTTAAACTGTCGGTATAATCGCTTCGAAAACGTGGTGGTGATGCTAGGGGAAACTATTGTACAGTCAGTACAGGATACATACCTTGACGGGTGAATGAGAGAAGACAGCTCTGCAGATACATGGACATGGTTTACTATTGCACAGTAATTTCAAGAAGTATTTAACTTTACCTGAAAATGGCGAAGTATTACTCATCGGCAGAGCTCAGAAAATAAATGCTCTTATACTCCCAGAGTCTGGAAATGGTCGCAACCCAATGCAGAAACCACAGCAGCAAGTAGACCAGACTGGGAACAGTACTGTTGACGGACTCTTTTCTGCTTGGGAAATCATCCCAGCCTTTGTGCACTAGTTCGGAGAGTGGAAGATGTCTACAGAGAGCTTTGTCATTGTGCATCAGGTCAGCGAGTGTATGTGAGTGTGTGTGTGTGGTGTGTGTGTGTGGATGATGGGGATGGGTGGGGGGGGGGGGGGTGAAGGGGGCTGTTGCTTTGTAGCCTGGCTGCGGTGAATGACTGACCAACCTTGTAGGAAATGTCTAGTGCTGCGACTGATTATGATGTATGTACTCACGTTTCTGGGAACTTTGTGCCTTTGCGGTACACGTATCAGTGCCTTGTGGTCGATAGCTACATACAGTTATGATTTTTCATTGTGCAGGATGCGAATTACGTGTTTACTACAACGATATGGTATGGTGGTATAATAGTTTGTTGCGATGTAGCCTGGATGGACATCGCTGAAGAGTTCAAGCTTTCCTTGGCTGCTCAAATGGCTCTGAGCACTATGGGACTTAACATCTATGGTCATCAGTCCCCTAGAACTTAGAACTACTTAAACCTAACTAACCTAAGGACAGCACACAACACCCAGCCATCACGAGGCAGAGAAAATCCCTGACCCCGCCGGGAATCGAACCCGGGAACCCGGGCGTGGGAAGCGAGAACGCTACCGCACGACCACGAGATGCGGGCGATTCCTCGGCAGTAGCCGAGCAGTGTAATTGACCAACTGTCTTTGGCGATAGTGTTCGTGATCTGTGGACAGCTTTTGTAGGGTCTAACTGCCATTACAATGTGACTGTTTTATTTTTTTCGTTCTGTAGGAAATAGTTTTCCGTTGAAATCTCCGTAATTCTTTCCTTTTGTAGAAAGTGGCGCACAGTGCTACCACAAGAGTAGAGTAAGAACCAAACAGAGAGTAGGAACCAATCAGAATGCTCCATTCACTGGAAGTTGCATGACGTCAGAGATTCACAAGGTGACCTTTGTGAGGGACGTAAGTGTTTCCACAAACTGGTTGGAACAAGACCGGGCCAGATCAATGTACCTACGGAAAGTCTTGTGACATTTGAGGGTGACTTATTGTCCTCTTTGTTTGAGTGTTTCGAGAGATGTCAAGGCCTATCAGCCTCCTGTGGTTCGGCCAGGTAAGATGCTGTCCACCATCCACAATTGTGGATTTAGAGCACCTCCAGACCAGTTGTAGGACACAGAAATTCAACGGAAATTCCCGCGATTATTCACGATCTTTCTTTTTTTTGGGGGGGTGGGGGGTGGGTTGAGATATATCACTAACGTATTAGATATGTGATAGTTCCGATTTATCCTTCTGTACCTAGATACCATTGTACTTCCAAAAGTGAAGAAAATAAAAATAAGTGCCTCAACGTCCCTGATTCCAGTAGCAAATATAAACTAAGTCCACTCAGCGTTTCGGAAAAGTGCTCAACAGCAGAGCAGCTGTAGGACTCAGAAATTTTTCTGTCTCAGACAGTGCCTTCAAACAAACCGAATTGAGGAGTGTCCTATTTATACTTGCAGAGATATTTAATTTTTTATTTCGAGTTTTAGGTGAAGGAGTGCTCTGAGTCTGCATTGTACTACTTTCCAGTGGTACTGTGATTTCTTTTAGCACCAGCTGTGTAACGTCGTCACTTGCAAGAAGTATTACAGTTTTTAGAAACAAATAAATAAACTATGTGAAATACATCCCTGCAAACTGCATAAATAAATGGTATTCCGCTCTTCCTTGTCGCCTGGAAATTTTTTATACAATGTTCCGATGCCTTAATCGTTTACTAGTTAATATATTAGCCTACTGTCGTGAAATCGTCCAAGTCCAACACAGACTTTGCGACTTTTCACGATATTTTTTCTGGAGGAGTGGGAATTGAAGGGACGATGACTGGGACATCCTCTGGTGAAGGCATTCCCAATTGTTTAAGTAAATAAATATACAGCGTGAAATTGTTTGGATAAACACTACGAGGATGCTCTCAGTCCTGCACCTCAACACAAACTAAGTGAGTTCCCCGCCGTCTCCAGGGGTGGGAAGGAAGTGATTAGTGGTAGGTATGAGTGAGGGGTCGGGATTTCCAAGGGAGGGTTGGGGAAGCGACCCATGAGCTGGCACGGGAACCAAATGATGCCATCATGGGGTGGGCGATAGTATTTGATCGATTAATTAATTGTATAATCATACTGATATCAATTTGATCATATTAACGTGACTGCATAGTGTACATATCATACGTGCTTTTCAATATTTCTTAGACGATAGAACTGTGGCAATGGGTGTTGTACAATGGAATCTTAATTTCCAGGAATGTCTCGTTTTCCATTCACCCTCATTAAATGAATAAATGCTATTAATTTGGCGAGAGTCATTTTCGGGACAGACATTTCTATATCGTCTCATACTAGTGACATTATTACACATCATACAATGCAGCAACTTGCGTACAACATTTATTTCAGAAACATTTTTGTAAGCGTGTAAGCAAAATAATATATTGTTTGTATTTTGCGGTTTTTGTAGTTCCATTTAAATTTACTATATCGTTTCACATGTGCAAAGACTTTGCCAATTACTTGCATATCATTCATCAAGGTGTCGCATTAAGTACTCACCATGGGAGGAAGATGTTGACCAGCATGTAAAACAGTTCATAGAAGAAAGTTAAAAACCCGGGAAGCAAATTTACGTTTGCTCTTGTGCCTGAATTTTCCATAATTTCTACTACTGTCACAGTGTTCAGTATCTGTTCCTTTGGTCATGAAATTCTTCGTCTCATCTTGATAGTTTGTTGATTAGTGTTCCAGGCTCAAATAAGACCAACTGCAACAGGCGTCAAGTAAGAGAAACTGAAAGAAGCCTGCGTGGTTTTTCTCAATCATCGTAATAAGAAATCCTGCCAATGACAGTGATTTATGCACATAGCCTGTGTTATTTTACATAATATTGTGGGAGTAATATTAATGGCACCGTTGATGCACAAGTCAATTTAATTAAATGAAATATTGATAAAGGGAATCATTATGAGAAGTGGTAGTTATTGCAGAGTTAAGCTATTTGATGTGTTTTATTCCCTTTTAACCAAACACTCCGAATTTATATTGATTATAAGGGTACAGAACACATCAAATACCTTAGTTAATCTTGCACTTCTGTATTTGAGCGTAGTGGGATTTATGATTTACATTTCATTTTGGGATGGCTCTGAAGGAATCAATTCGTAAAGAAAACCATGTAGGTTGTGGTAACGTTTATCGTAGAGGAATCTGGTATCCCATTCTCTGGCAATGGATACATGAAACACAGAAGATAAATGCTAACAGGAATATAAATATACAAAGAGCCATATCATTAACTCTATATCAGCAGAGGAGAACACATCTTACTAGTTGAAAGGGCAAACATGCGTTTTGGACACGTACGGGAAGACTGAGGTACGAAAATCTGCTGAGGCCCTGAGTTACACAGCAGTGATTGGATAAATGACTTTTTGTACCAACACAGGAGTAGGAAAACATAGGAAAACATGCAAATGACAGGTATTGCGCACACTGTAGCTCTGATGATTGAATTAACCCAGAATAGCTCAGCAGTCAATTTGTCTTTAAAATTACTTCAAACCATGGCTTCATCCTTGGACTCTGACGTAGTAGAATCTACGTAATTTTTTCACACTAAGGAAGCGCTGTGAAACTGATTGTAACCTACTAATTTGTAATAC
Organism: Schistocerca americana; assembly: GCF_021461395.2. Classification (NCBI taxonomy): domain Eukaryota; kingdom Metazoa; phylum Arthropoda; class Insecta; order Orthoptera; family Acrididae; genus Schistocerca; species Schistocerca americana. The sequence continues at coordinate 72,798,908 of NC_060119.1, forward strand.
ATTCGCTATCAAAATTCCTTAAGTATCAGTGAGAGTAGAGTCAGAGACGCTATGGGTTGTACTCTTACAGTTACTGCCAACCTTGGCCGAATGATTCACTGAAAACGTCTCTTCCCAACGACCTGTGTGTGAAAAACACAGTATCAATGATCTTTTGTTTTTCGACTTGCTTCTTCTTGTCACAAAATCCGGAGACTAGTGTATCTTCAGTTACAAGAATTTCGCGGGGCTTGCTACCTCCCTCCGCCAGGTTATCACAGAAAGTGTTCGCCGTGATGGCCACTTCTGATCTTGGATGCATACATGCCCATATTTCTATAATGTCAACTAGAACGCATATACAGATACCACGTCGGCTTGTCTGCGCCACTTGCATTGGTTGTCGATTGCCAGAAACGGACATCATGTCCTAATAATTGACTCTTGCCCTCTTGGCACTGTTGACACTTATTCATTGCATAATGGAGGGTGATGGCTCCCCATTAATTTCGGGCGCTGTTAACCTCGCTCTTGGGAGCCCATAAGATCCCAAAACACACACACACACACACATTATTATCAACAGCCTTATGTATTCATTTTGCGTGGGGATCAGTTACTCTTTCATTCCATCGCGTGTCACACTTACCGCACATGACGTTTACTTGTCAACGCTGCATAGATCTCTCCTCTCCGTTAATATATTGTCGCAGCGCCTACTGTCCCTAACTGTGCTAACATTGAGTAATCTCTCAGCAGAAATGCTGCAGCCACTTGTCATTATCGCGCGCCACCTGTGAATGATAACACGCCACATTGTTGAACATGGAGCTGCTCACTAGACTACCCTTACGTGTTCATATACTGACCCACTACTGCAGTGCGCACAGGACATCGTGATTCGACCATCGATCGGTGGAAACGTGTCGGTTCTTCGGTTGAATCCCATTTTTGCTACTCTAGGCCGATGGTTGTCTCCACATACGCCGTAATTGGTGTAAACGGCGGCTCCAAACGTGCTGCGCGCCACGGACGTAGGCTGTCGGGGAGTAATAATATGCTGTGGGAGACATTTTCCTGCAGTTTCAAGGGACTTGTGGTAATAATCAGACACGCTGACAGCTGCGAACAACCTGCATCCCACCATCCTTGATGTCTTCCCTAACGCCGATGTCACCTGTCCGTAGTATTTGTCCGCGCATCGGAACCAGAACCATGCTACAGCGATTTGAGGTGCAGTATAGCGAACTCACGTTTATGTCTCGGTGACCAAATACACCTGGTGTGAATCCTACGGAACGCTTCTGGGTCGCTGCCGAGCGCCATCACCACGTATGCAAACCAGCGGCCTGTCACTTACACGAATTACATTACCTGTGCGTAGACATCTAGCTATACGTACTTCTATAAGACTACCAATAAACTGTCGTATTCCTGAATCAGTGATGCATTTCGCCCCAAAGACTGACAAACAAGCTAGTAATCAGGTGGTCATAATGTTTTGGCTCATCAGCGCGATTACAATAGTACCGTTGGGAATTATCCTACATTTACAACTACGAATATATTCGGTAAGCCGCCTAGTGTGTGGCGGTGGGCACTTCTGGTGCAACTATCAGATCACCCCCTTCCCTGTTCCATTGACGAATGGTGTGCGGCAAGAATGGTTGTTGGTAAACCTACGTGTTACCTATAATTTCTCGGGTATTCTCGATGTGGTCACTTTCTGAGGATCGACATATGTTGACTGACTCTTCCCAAAAAGTACTGTCTTAGAGTTCCAATCGAAAATCTCTCCGTGATCCACAAAGCTTCTCTTGTAACGTCTGCCAATGGAATTTTTTGAGCATCTCCGTAACCTTTCGAATGGACTAAAAGATTCCATGACCAAACGGTCGCTCTTCGTTGAATCTTGTCTATCACTGTTGTTAATCCAACGAGACTAGGGGCCGCGATCGATAAGAAGAACTGAAGAATCGGTCGAACAAGTGTTTTCTAAGCCATATCTTTCGATGATGAGTTGCATTTCCGTAAAATAATTCCTATGAATCTCAGTCTGGCATCTGCTTCCTTATTATTTGTTTTATATCGTCGTTCTACATTACAACTCTCCAAATACTCACGATTAAATGTTTTACATTAGTTGATGACTGAAACGACATGTTGCCAATGAATTAATTGTCCAGTTGTCTACTTATTCGCCAATTTGGCTCAATATGTTACCGTTATTTGCGTTATGGCCAACTCCAAGTCCACGTCAATCTTCGGCAGGTTTACTGCAGTTCGCTACTATCTCCTGGCGTTGGTATCCTCCCGTAGACAATTGCATAATCGACTGCCTCACAAACCTTCCGACGCTGTGCACCATATCATTCATATATGAAAAAATTTCGACGGTGATTATCCGAAATCGTAAGTTGTAAAATACATTTTCTCTTATCTGTGTAGATTGCCTAGAGTTAACGTACAGGGTAAACTCGGGGACGAATTTAATTTTTAGGAGGAGGCAGTGTTGCGGCCACATGTAGTAAGCGTTGCTTCACGCAGTGGAGAATGGCAGAACAGAGGCAGCTTGCGATCGCGGCATTGCGAAGTAGGCGCGGCACAGATAGCCTTGCTGACAGTTGCAGTGTACCAACCGGCTGACGCAAGTATGCGCGCAGACCGAGCGCCGAGCGAAGCCTGCAGAGTGGGGGAAGTGAGGCCAGCACGCTAAGTTACGCTGCAATATACTGCGGGAGTAATAACAAGAAGCTGCCACCGAGGGTAAAAAATGTCCTCCTGCCGTATATAAATAGTGGAGCGCAGGCAGCAAGGTCAGAAGCCATTAGGATGCAGTTCGAATCTGAGGTCGGACGTGGTCCGTGTCCGAATGTTCAATCTTCGCACGTGACGATTTCGGAAGTCTGTTCCAGCTCGCAGGAGTCATCCGTTCGCCGCCAGATGTCAAATTCAGCTCTGGGGGGGTCGGCCCGAGTCCGGTCGGCACCATGGCTGGCTAACCACAGCGAGAACTTCCAGCAGGACCGGCCGCAGCGTGGTCTTGGACACAGGCGCCGCCGGGGGCTGACGCCCGGACTCCACGGCTACCCGGCCCCAGGCGCGTGGTCCGTCCACGACGGGAGCTCGCGGACATCGCGACTGACGGCTTCCCAGCCGCCGGTGCAGCAGGCGGCGGCAGCTGACCTCACGGCGACGCGGCTCCGCAGGGGGGTGCCATACTGGGCTGCCGAGCGGCGACGTGTTCATCTCAACCACAGGACATCCTGACTTCAGCGGAGCACTGGTGGCGCGCGTTGCGCGCATTGTCGGAGAATCTACACAGCAGCAGCCAGGCAGAGGGATCCGCAGGGCTGGGCAGCGACGACGACGGAGAAATTGTAAAGAAAGCTCAATAAACAACTGTGAAACTCCACGCCGTATCAGTCTTTGGCGCAGCCACTGTGTCTGCTGCTAACGAGTACTGCAGAAGTCGTAATAAGTGGCAAACGGCCACAACAAGTACTGCACAAGTCGTAACAAGTGGCCATCTGACATAACATCGGTTACAAGATTAACCCATTCTCTTATCAGCAATATTTACTAGACGCGTCACAGAATTATACTGTTAGGTAGAGTGTGAATTGAGATGATAAGACGTCGTCTGCTCTTGTAACCAGTACAATCAAACATGAGAATGATTCGTAGTAAACCGAAACGGAGCAGTTCAAAATAATAAAACAATCTAGGCGGACAGTATGAAGTCTGATTTATATATCTGGTACACAATAACGGTTCTGTCACACTTCCTTATGGTGTCCGTTCAAATGGTTCATATGGCTCTGAGCACTATGGAACTTAACATATGAGGTCATAAGTCCCCTACAACTTAGAACTACTTAAACCTAACTAACAAAAGGAAATCACACACATCCATGCCCGAGACAGGATTCGAACCTGCGACCGTAGCGGCCACGCGGTTCCAGACTGAAGCGCCTAGAACCGCTCGGCCACACAGGCCGGCTGTGGTGTCCGTGACATCAACTTTCCATATACCAATTGTAGAAGTCTGACACCATCATTTGGTTGCAAATAATTACACGTTTGTTTTCTGAAACTAATAAACAATATTTTATTCAAAATAATCTCCATTGCTCTTTATAAGTTTCTTTCACGTCTCCGACAGGCTATGAATGCCACACCAAAAGAAATTCTTGTTTTGAAGCGAACCAGTCAGCGAGCCATTTTCTTAATTTTTTATAAGAACCGAAACGTTGTTCAGTGAGGGCATGTCCCAGTGATGCCAAACATGGTAATCGGACGGAGCCAAGTCTGGAGAATAGTCCGCGTGCCTAAGTATTTCCCAACTGAACGCCTCGATCGTTTCGTCGACCCGGTTTTCTGAGTGTGATGCGGCGTTATCATGGAGCAATATGACTTTGTGTTATCTTTTTCCAAATTCCGATCGTTTTTCATGTAATGCTCGATTTAAATCGATCATTTGCTGTTGGTAGCGATCAGAGTTAACGCTTTCACCAGGTTTTAGCATCTCATAATAGATGACACCCTTCTGATCCCACCAAACACAGATCATTGACTTCTTTTCAAAGCGATTTCGTCTTGTAGAGGATTCACCCATAATTTACGACGCTTAGAAGTCTCAAAATACATCCATTTTCATCACTTGTCACTATTAGTAGAAGAAAAGACTTTCCTTTCTATATGGCGAGCAGCATTTCACAAGTGGTTATTCGATTTGCTTGCTGTCTTCCCGCTTACTGCACCTTTCCCATAGCTTTCAACCGAAGAGAAACGGCTTTATGCGTTACATTCAGTTGTTTCGCGAGGTCCTGTCGAGTTTCAATATCATCTTCGTCCAATAAAGCCTGCAATTCGTTGTATTCGAACTTTTTTGTCGTTTCTTACGTCAAAATCTCCACTTTTGAATATTTTTGAGCCGCTCGAAACATTGTATTTTCCTAGGAGCATATTCGCCGAAAGCTTCGATCAGCAGTCGATGGGATTCTGGAGTAGTTTTCTTCAAATGATGACAAAAACCGCTGCTGCCCCCAAATCGTAGTTCGTAGGCACAAAACTCGACAAGATTACGGGTTTGAAACAGATTCCGATGTATGGGTTACTGTGTGTTGACATTCGTCGTCAGCCGTTACATGAAACACACAGTGCTGCAACTCGGTCTCACGGGCCATACACAGACAGCTGGTGTCATCTGTAGGGAAATTCCGGTTTTATACTTCTACACCTGCTCTCTACACACTTCAAAAAACGTTCAGCATCACTTCGGTTCCGAGAGTTTTGGAACCTGTACAGAAAATTCGAACAGAGATCAACATATTTATTTTTATTGCTCATGAAAACCAGGCATTGCAGCGAGACATTCTGAGGTGGTGGTCCAAATTGCTGTACACAACGGTACCTCTGATACCCAGTAGCGCATCCTCTTGCATTGATGCTGACTGTATTCGTCGTGGCATACTATGCCATAGTTCATCAAAGTACTGTTGGTCCAGATTGTCCCATTCCTCAACAGTGATTCGGCATAGATCCCTCAGAGTGGTTGGTGGGTCACGTCATCCACAAACTGCCCTTTTTAATCGATCCCATGCATGTTCGATAGGGCTCACGTCTGGAGAACATGCTGTTCACTATAGTCGAGCGATGTCGTTATCGTCAAGGAAGTCATTCACAAGATGTGCACGATGGGGGCGCGAATTGCCGTCCTTGAAGACGAATGTCTCGCCAATATGTTGCCGCTATGGTTGCACTATCGGTCTGAGGATGGCAGTAACCCATCTTACATCCGTTACCGCGCCGTCCATGACCACCAGCGGCCCAACATAATGCCACCCCAAAACAGCAGGGAACCTCCGCCCTGCCACACTCGTTGGACAGTGTGTCTAAGGTGTTCCGCTTTACGGGATTGCCTCCAAACACGTCTCCGATGATTGTCTGGTTGAAAGCATATGCGATACTCATCGGTGAAATGAATGTAATGCCAATGTTGATCGGTCCATTCAGCATGTTGTTGGGCCCATCTGTACCGCTCGGCATGGTGAGGTGCTGTAAAGATGGACCTCGACATGGACGTCGGGAGTGAAGTTAAGTATCATGTAGCCTGTTGTGCACAGTTTGAGTCGTAACACAACGTCCTGTGCCTGCACGAAAAGCAGTACTCAACATGGTGGCGTTGCTGTCAGGGTTCCTCCGAGCCACAATCCGTAGTTAGCGGTCATCCACCGCAGTAATAGCCCTTGGTCGTCCTGAACGAGGCATGTCATCGACACTTCCTGTCTCTCTGTGTCTCCTCCATGTCCGAACATTGCTTTGGTTCACTTCGAGACGCATGGACACATCCCTTGTTGAGAGCCCTTCCTGGCACAAAATAACAATGCGGACGCTATCGAACCGTCTAGGCATGGTTGAAATACAAACGCGAGCCGTGTACCTCATTCCTGGTAGAGTAACTGGAACTTACGGCTGTCGGACCCCCTCCGTCCGATAGGCGCTGCTCATGCATGGTTGTTTACATTTTTGGGCGGGTTTAGTGACATGTCTGAACAGTCAAAGGGACTGTCTCTGTGAACAATATCCACAGTCAACGTCTCTTCAGGAGTTCTGGGAACTTGGGTGATGCAAAACTTCATTTGATGTGTGTACATTCTACGATTGAGAGCGTCCGGTTGAGTTTTATCTGCTGGCCACGAATGTGGTTTCATGTTGCGTGCGCTCGTGTGGTTTCACGAAACCACAGTTGCGATCTCCATAAAACGCCTTCGTGAACTTGGGGAACACGGCGCCATCCTCACCACATAAGTCTACTGCGATCTATATATCATGGAGATGGGAGTTAGCAGTGTGTCACAAAATCTTGGTTTTGAATTTTGTAGACGAGGTTTCCATTCGTCAAAATCGCCCTAGCACCAGAGAATGAAAAATGTCTCACTACTTGGCAACTGACTGACGTCAGCGAAATACGCATTTGAGTGTGTGCATGTGTCCTAAACTCTGCCCAGAAATCGGGAATGACCTGCGCTTTTCCCAGTCGCTGTGTACCCTTCGTTGCTTCAGTGACTACGACAGACTACTACTAGAATGGGAGGAAGTTCATTCACATAACCTATGTAGAATATTACAGGTATCTCATCCGGTCCAAGTACGTTTCCACTAATTAGTAATTGTCGATTCCTTCCTATTGGGAGAATACATACCTCAATATATTCCATGTTGGATATCGTACGATGATTGGAAGAAGTTATCGTATTATAATGTTGCTCTGTGAAGCTGTTTCGCAAGACCGAATTCGGCACTTCAGCCTCCTCTCTGTCATCTTCACTTTCTATGCACATGTAGCAACTGAGCGACTGAACAAATGTTTCTATTCACTTTTACCCAAGACCAAAACTTCTGCAGGAAATTGTCAGATCGTTTGATAGCTTTTGCTTTCGAATTCATTCTGTGGTGTCACCGCCAGACACCACACTTGCTAGGTGGTAGCCTTTAAATCGGCCGCGGTCCGTTAGTACACGTCGGACCCGCGTGTCGCCACTGTCAGTGATTGCAGACCGAGCGCCACCACACGGCAGGTCTAGAGAGACTTACTAGCACTCGCCCCAGTTGTACAGCAGACTTTGCTAGCGATGCTACACTGACAATTACGCTCTCATTTGCCGAGACGATAGTTAGCATAGCCTTCAGCTACGTCATTTGCTACGACCTAGCAAGGCGCCATAGCATTTGATATTTATCTTGAAGTATGTACAGTCAAGAGAGATGTTCTACAATTATGGATTACAGTTAAGTATTATAGCAACTGCGTCCGTTTTTCTAAGTTCTCATTTCCTTGTAATGTTCCAGACCTCACGCCAGTCTGCGTGAGTTTAAAAGCGTGCATTTCGGCCTCCTCTAGCAACATGGTGTTGGCTCTTCTGCGAACACTTCATATTCGGTAGTTTTTTCGCTAGTGATAGTCGATAGCTAACGAGAATCGGCCGTTTCGTGGTGTATGTCGTCATTGATCGCTGTGATTGAATTAATTAGCACCCCTTTATAATCTCCAGTTTCACTGCTGTCTGTATTGTGAGGTCCGAGTAGTGTGCTTGAAACTTGGTTCTAAAGTGTTCAAACTTTGAACACAGTCCACAAGAAACCACAAACCGTACTCTTTCCTCATCGTGAAGCAAGTGTGTCGGAACGATAAGTTTGTGGGAGTCAACCAAACCTTTATACATGAGTCATGACATCTCAGGAAGGAATACGGATCAGTGATTATTGTACTATTTCTACCGCATGTTCTTTCACAGGCGCCGATGACCTGGGGTGTAGTGCTCTGTACAATTGCAACTACATTTTATTCGACTGCAGAAAAATGATTGCCTTCAATTCCTGCTTCCAAGTCAGTTTTTCGATGGCTCGGGCCACTGAGTCACTAACCTTACCTACAGCTATGTCATTTGCTTCCAGCTCTCCCTTTGTCTATCATCAATCAGTGTGTCTTGTACGTCATCAGGCTTTCTTCGCGCTAACTGGTTCTCTTCATTGCCGCCTTGTATTCTTCGTTCATTCTCTTTCTGATATCTTCGGATAAAGTGCCAGCTACCTCGTCCATTTCTCTCCTAATGTTTACATTATGCTCGAAAAGTTCCTAAATAATTACCTCTTTCTATTTGCGCCAGGTGTTCCCTGTACGTCCCTTATTTTTTCTACTCTTCTTCTCGTTAGTCTGCCTCATTTCTGAAATCATAAGCAAAAAATCTGCCGAACGAGTTTGTGACGCAGCGCAGTTTTAGGTGCCTTGTCCCGAAAGTGATTCCACAGACTCCCTTGTACATATGCGCTGCTCTCGTCTGTACCGTTATGCAAGCCTCCAGCCTACACTGTTCCCCTGATTCTTGATCTTAACAACATGTAGATACAAAATTAATCTTCTATGCCTACCATGTGACCATCTAAGAGGTAACACCAGTGAATATCAAACCAAGACAAGCAGGAAGAACTCTCGTCGTGTGCGAGCGGAAAATTTCTTGCTGAAATGTAAGCCCAGGATTGCTTACCATAAAGGGCAACAAAACGGGGCTGGAAAATCGTCGACGTACCTCCAAGTTGTAAGGGTGCTGCAGATGACAACCAAAGTCATCTTGCTACGAAAGTATATGGCATCCCAGACCATAAATCCCGGTTGTCTGACCGCAACGCACTCTGGGGCATCTCTAGACATATCTTCGCTGATCATTGGGGCAAGTTTCGAAGCGAGACTCATAACTGAAGACAGTTGTACTCTAGCCAGGATTCCATGCCGAAGACGTGCCTGGAGACGTTCCGGAGAGCGGTTGGGTACCAGCATGACTGTCTCTCGCCGTGCACTTCAACCAGGAGGGATGATGGTGTGCACGGAAACTTAATTTCACGACGGGACACCTTTGGTTTCCATCCGCAGCAACCTCACACAGCAGCGGTACGATATTTTGTGCCCCGTTTTGTTGTCATTCATGGCAAGTCAGGATGGCAAGATAAAGGCCACTCGTACTCGGCAAGTTTCTACTGTTTGTCTTTGTGCTCGTCAAAACCCTACTTGGCGAACAACGACGCAGCATCTCTCCCCAGCTGAGAACGTTTGGAGCACTATCGGCAGGGCCTTCCAACCACCGTGGGATTCTGACGATCTAACGTGCCAGTTGCACAGAATTCGGCACGATATGCCTCAGGAGGATATACATCAACTCTATCATTTAAAGCTACGCCGAATAACAGCTTACATAGTTGTCAGACATGGACTAGCGCCTTATTCACTTCCTCAAATTGTTAAGCTCTTTCTCTTGAATAAATCATCAATTTTTTTTTCTGAAATTGTAATCATTTGTTCATCTGTTCATCTGCATTACATCAAACGCTTTCCGTCAGATTAGGATAATTCCTGCGTAATACTTTCTTTCTCCTTTCGTATATTTTACATGTCGCTGTTTGCAGCGGTGACAACTGTAGTCTTACGATTAACTTACGTGCTACAATTTTCTGTCTATACATGAGTGACATGTTTCGATAATTGAACGCTGAAATTCTCATTCCTTTTGATTTGATATTCACTGGTGTTACTTCTTAGGTGGTCACATGGTAGGCATAGAAGATTAATTTTGTATCTACATGTTGTTAAGACCATGAATCAGGGGTTTCTGCACTTAACTTAGGATCCACTTAGCAACTGATAAATACACGAAACCCTCCGTTGCCAAATTTACCTTTATTGTAATGGAAGTCATAAAATCACTAAGCATGAAGGCAAAAATGTACGCATCTAAAGGCTACTTGAAAAAGGAATAAAATCACTTCCATTTGTTTCTACAGGAGAAGAACACAACGTCCCAATTCGGACCTCGCTAACACTTCCATTTTACTGACATTAAATATAACAAGATAAATAATCATACATGCGACGAGAACAAATGAATAACACTATTAATCTTTACAGATGAGAATACGACTATATCCACGAAGGTTCGCGCCCTGGCAAGGGAGATACTTAACTTCAACATATAAGGTGATTACAGTAAGCCCGAATTCCACTCAACAAACGCAGTAACGATATAAGCGAGACAAACGTACTGAAGGAGGATAGCCGGATGTACCGTAGTAAAAAGGACCACTGTCAACCCCGTCAGGACGCGACCCCCGTGAACACGTCAGTTTCAGCTACCTGCAACATACACAGAGTCATTTGTTGCTTCTTAAAAACAATTAACATGAAAAGGCACAACGCGTAACACACTAATAAAATATAAACGACTACTTCAAAAAACTAGCTCCTCTTTAGACAAAGCAAACAACAGAATGTTAGTAACACGTAATATACTTCTAACCCATAACATACTAAGGTACCGTGTAATAGAATATCGTCTTGAGCTCATACAATACTCAGTTTGACTGGCCTGTTTATAGATTTTACAACTCAACAGCGTCAGCTTAAGCAAACCGGCGAATACAAAATTCGAAATATGACAGGAATAAGTATTGAAGCCACTGACAACGCTAGGCTGCCTCACAGAGGAGACAATAGTAACTTACAGCGGCACACGACCGCCTTTACATCTCCAATTTAGTCTAATCAGAATAAACATTTTTGTATATAAGAATTACTTACAGTACCATGACAACCTCCGAATAACACTTAGTACCAAAGGTAGGTGCTGGTATCGAAAAGTACCTTCAGTAATACAGAGTTCGAGTATATTCACTTATTGGAAGGGTTTCAACTTTACATCCCTTTCCACAAAGCTCTGTTTACACACTTCTATAACTTCTGCAACTAAAGAAGGGCATATAAATGCACATATAACTGACACATATTTAAGTAGAATAAAACAATACCTCAGTATGGCGCTAATGGCATCATTTGCTTTACACGTGGGATACCTTCACCATTCAGTAATTCCGAAATATATTCAACAACGCGTGGCAGCAAGACATCGCCGTGGTATCAGCTATTTACTTCACATAATTTCCTGCACAGACACAAGGCAGACTGTTGTAACGGCGACCGGAACAGTCGCGGGGTTGTAGTGACGGAAACGCGGCGTAACCCACGGAGCTGCCCGTGAACAACACAACGGGAGAGGACGGACGCGACCAACGAATGACCTTACGACACAACGTGAACGGACAACAGAGTTACGAAAACCAAACAAGACAACCGCGCCCACTCGTAAAGAAAACACAAAAGTCAATACGCTGTCTATTTCGAGGCGATATGTCCTGAGACGTACGCCAGGTTAGACTGGCAGGCCGAGCTTTTTTTTTTTTTTTTTTAATTGTGATTTTAAACACCTTATACAAAGGCGGGCTGGCAGCAGCACAATACGCCGCTCTTCAGCCTTGAGTTTGGCAACAAGTAGTACATAAAGGTGGCACAGAGAAGACAGTCAAAACGGTGGGTAAAAAATGTAGACACTAAAAATCAAAAAACATGGAGCCGTTCACGCTGGACGAGAAACATCACTAACACTTGGTGACACGGCGCACATAACATGGATGATGGCGACGGCACGTGAACGGTGGTGGCGCGACGGCGAACAAACACTAAACACAAACGAAGGCACACACACGAAACACTGAAGGCGATGATCTCTGGCACGCGAATGTTCACTGAGCGTGTGCAAGTCCGGGGACCTGCCAAGAGAGGAGGAGGAGGAAGGGGAACGGGAGAGGGAGAGTGGAGAGCAGAGATGCCATGGGCAGGGGAGGTAGGGGGAAGGGAGGAAGGGGGAGGGGAAGCCCGGGGGAAGAGGGGAGGAGGGAGATGACGGGGGGAAAAGGAAAGAGAAGGGAAGGGAAGAGAAGGGAGGGAGGGTGCCTAAAGGAAAGGACACAGGAAGTGGGGGGGGAGGAACAAAGTTGATAGGAGGGGTAGATGGAGGGGAGGAGGACATCATCAGGGAGGGGGAGCTGGCGGAAACCACCTTGGGAGAGGGTAAGGAGGGTGTAGAGATGGAGACCGGGTGGGACGTGGGAATACAGGCGTGGCAGCGGGGCAGGCTGAGCGACAGGCAGGCGTTTAAGTACTCTATCGGGGACGCCGCGATTGGCCGCTGCAACCACGTGTTCCACTGTGGGGCCCTCAATCTAAATGTGGGCCGCCACAGCTTACGGCGCAGTGGTGCAGAGACCTCTATGGGTCTTCGACGTCGATGACGTCTGATGGGGATTTCAATTGCGCGGCGCACAGTACCAGACAAAAAAGTGGTTCAAATGGTTCTGAGCACTATGGGACTCAACTTCTGAGGCCATTAGTCCCCTATAACTTAGAACTAGTTAAACCTAACTAACCTAAGGACATTACACACATCCATGGCCGAGGCAGGATTCGAACCTGCGACCGTAGCGGTCTCGCGGTTCCAGACTGCAGCGCCTAGAACCGTACTGCCACTTCGGCCGGCCGCGGTACCAGAGAGACGAAGCGTTTTCACATGTAACAGCGGCGAGCATCACACATTTCCTCCGTCACGCCATAGACACATATCAATTTCAATGGCCAGTAACAAGAACCTATACATGCCCTCGCAGCAGAAAAGCCCCAAACACAACAGTGTACCACCGCGATATCAAACCCGAGGTCCTATCAAGTCACTGCCGGGATTTTTCGCTGACCCTGTCCATAGCGTACAGGTGTCGTACCACAGGCCTCACGGTAAACGTAAACAAGCCACCTCCGACTCGGTGAATCTCCACTCCACCATCTCTTTTCTCTCCCCGTTAACCACCCGACCATCGGCCTGAATCGCGGAATGCAAAGATGGTGATCCTATAATCGATGGCAGCGATGCCATTATATGTGCGAGAACACTGGCGCCAGCCGCGCCACGGCTCAGCTCTCACATTAAAGATTACGAAAATAATATAAAGGTATCCATTTACTTTCTTTACAATGATATGGTGCTATTAGCGCAACTGAACATCCATCAGTACACAGTTGTCATACTCATAAAACAGCGAAACGTCGAACCGAATTTAAACATTTATCTCAGATGTTTGTAGCATACTGGTGTCATAATCGAGATATTTCCCAAAGGGATGAACTATTAATGAAATTCAAATTCTAGTTCAATATTTCGCGCAATACCCGAATAGAACATTCTCACTCTTGTTCAATAAGTAAACGGTTTTTTAGGCAATTACTAATCTCTAACAGACTACTGATAAGTTTTTCGTTATGATTTAAACAATAAGGTATATTTTAGCATTCAGACCGCGATTCTATAGAGGCACCGTACCATACGTGAATAACAATTTGTGTACACACATGACTAAATTTTGTCCATATTTTCGCAACATAACACCTAACAGATATTAGCCATTGCGGTTCTGTAGTACTAAAGGCAAAAGCGTTTTGTCTGTAGGCGACGATGTGAAGCACGAAGTCGACGCCGGTGAGTATTACTCCAGATAGTAACCTCAGCATCCACATGGTTGACACTGACTGTCCTTCTAACTACCGATTGCAGGGAAGCAGAACAGAGTCATTCAACATCTTCACATGCGAGACCAACACCTATCCGAGACACCAATACCATGGAACTGTAGATATGCGTCTACATCTGCGTCTACACCTACATACTGCGTAACGACCTTGGGTTGTGCGTCGGAGGGTACTTTCCGCACCAATGTCGCTTCGCTCCGTTTCTGTCCCAGTCGTGAATAGTTCACAAGAAGAAGGATTGCTGGTAAACCCCCGAGTGGGTTAGCATCTTTCTAATTATATCCGGGAGGACGACGGTTTAATCCCGCGTCCGGCCATCCTGATTTAGGTTTTCCGTGATTTCCCTAAATCACTCCAGGCAAATGCTGGGATGGTTCCTTTGAAAGGGCACGGACGACTTCCTTCCCCGTCCATCCCTAATCCGATGGGACCGATGACCTCGCTGTTTTTTCTCTTCCCCCAAACAATCCAAATCCAATCTAATTTTATCTTCCAAGTGTTTTCGCGCAATGTACGTAAGGTTCAAATGGCTCTGAGCACTATGGGACTCAACTGCTGAGGTCATTAGTCCCCTAGAACTTAGAACCAGTTAAACCTAACTAACCTAAGGACATCAAAAACATCCATGCCCGAGGCAGGATTCGAACCTGCAACCGTAGCGGTCTTGCGGGTCCAGACTGCAGCGCCTTTAACCGCACGGCCACTTCGGCCGGCAATGTACGTAAGGGGAAGTTTTTTTGTTGACTCTTCTAGTAACGTACGCTCTCGGTAACTTAACAACAAACCACACGGTGACGCACAGCACCTCTCTGGCAGCGTCTGCCACTGGAGTTGACGGAGCCCCTGTGCGACGCTTTCATATTTACTAAATGAACCTGTAACGGAACGTTCCGCTCTTCGTTGGATCATTCCGATTTCCTCTATCAATCCTATCCGGTGCCGATCCCATTCTGACGAGCAATATTCAAGTTCTTCTCGAGCGCGCATTTTGTAAGCTTCTTCCTTTGTCGATGGACTAAAGGGTGGCGCGCAAGTGCTTCATGAGCGACAACATTATGCTCCGAGGATTTCAGCGTGGGCAGTAGTCAGGGACTTACTGGACCATTTTTTTCTGAAGAAACTGTGAACAGCGAGCGTGATTTGTGCATGCTTCGCAATATCTTCATTCCACAGCTTCTTGCTACTGCCTTCCCCTTCAACACACAGCGGTTCATGCAAGATGGAGCGTGCCCACATACTGCAAACACTGTGTTGGAATTCTTACACGAGCATTTAGACATGCGGATCATTTCACTCAGGATTCAAGGTCACTTCAATGACGGGCAAAATTGGCCCCCCAATAGTCCAGATCTCAATAAATGTTACTTTTTCTTTGGGGGTACGTAAAGGAAAAAAAAATTCCCGAAAAGTCCACGTGATTTAATGGAGCTCAGAAAACTTATTCTTCAAGCTTGCAGTGAAATTACGGAAGACATGTGCCGCAGGGTCATCACTAACTTCAGTGTTCATTTGAAGGAAGTTAGGAAACGAAATGGTGGACATATTGAGCATGTGCTGAGTTATAACAAATCTCCATTGACGGCTCTTCATTGCAGTATATGTTCCTTTCATATTGTATTGACAATAAAGTTTATATTCAAAAACAAAATGGTAACACATTTAGTTCGCCACCCTGTATATTTCGTGATCAGTCTTCCAGTGAGTCTCATTCTGGCATCTGCGTTACTCGCGACAAGATTTATGAGATATTTGCATGTCAGAACGCTCTGTACGCACACTCCTAGTCATTTTATGGAAGCAATTGCTTCGAGTCATAGTTCAGAAACTGTGTCATCATACTATAAAGGACCTTCTGTCTGTGTATCCGTAATACGTCACATTCAAAAAACGTCATATTACCTCTCTGAGGTGATGGTAGATTTCTTAAGTCGTCTGATCTTCGTCAAGTTCATAAAAGTATTCCCAGAGTCATGTTAGGCGAAATATATCTACATCTACATCCACACTCTGGAAGCCACCTGACGATGTGTGGCGGAGCGTACTTTGAGTACCTCTGTCGGTTCTTCCTTCTATTCTAGTCTCGTATTGTTCGTGGAAAGAACGATTGTCGGTATGCCTCTGTTTGGGCTCTAATCTCTCTGATTTTATCCTCATGGTATCTTCGCAAGATATACGTAGGAGGCAGCAATATACTGCTTGACTCCTCGGTGAAGGTATGTTCTCGAAACTTCAATGAAAGACCTTACAGAGCTACTGGGCGTCTCTACTGCAGAGTCTTCCACTGGAGTTTATCTATCATCCCCGTCAAGATTTCGCGATTACTAAATGATACTGTAACGAAGCGCGCGAAAATCTTTATTTCATCTAACATGATTCTGTGAGTACTGTTATAAACTCCATGATGGTAAGATGACTGAAACTCCTTTTTTAAACAAAGCACCTATAATATGAGAAGGCACAAAAAATATTACAAAATCGCTGTCGTTGGCGGAGCGTGTGCAGTAAGCATTTCTACCGCTAGGCGCATATAGCGCAACCTACTGCCACTTCAGTGCCGCCTGTGGTCTGTTAATCTGCAGTGATTGTTTCAGATAGCGCTATTTGGCTTTTGTTTGTTTTTTTTTTTACCTAGGAAAGTTTAAGTGAACAATGTGTAAATATGAAATTTTGTTTCCTACTCGGTAAAAATGCTGCTGAAACTGTTTTAGTATTTAAAACAGCTTACGAAGATTATGCTATGGGAAAAACTCAATCGTACGAGTGGTTTGCTCGATTTAAAAATGACGACATATCGGTTGATGACGAAGTTCGTTCTGGACGTCCATCAACAGCCACAACATGCGAAAATATTGAAAAAAATCAGGAGGTTGTTCGTCGACAGAGAATTGATCAACAGTCATAGATTAGTGGGTTATTTTCGAGGTCGGTTCAGTGAATTTTAACGGAAGATTTGTGAATGAAAGGGTTGCTGCCAAGTTTGTTCCTCGGCTTCTGATTGACAATCTAAAGGACTGTCGAGACGAAGTAGGTCGTAAGTTGAAACCACAGCTTGAAAATGATATAGATTTTCTGCCAAAGGTCATTGCTGGTGACGAGTCATATTGCTATGGTTACGACCTAGAAACAAAGCAATAGTCAAGCCAGTGGAAGATGTCATCGTCACCCCTTCCAGAAAAGTCAAGTCAAATGGAACATCAAAACCATGCTGATTTGCTTTAATGATGCCAAGGTCGTAGATAATTCAGAGTTTGTTCCTTCAGATCAGACCCTCAATCAAACATTTTATTTGGAAGTTTTAAGAAGATTGCACAAAAGTGTTCGGCAAAGTCCGCAGCTCGTGGTCGTGCGGTAGCGTTCTCGCTTCCCACGCCCGGGTTACCGGGTTCGATTCCCGGCGGGGTCAGGAATTTTCTCTGCCTCGTGATGACTGCGTGTTGTGTGATGCTCTTAGGTCAGTTAGGTTTAAGTAGTTGTAAGTTCTAGGGGACTGATGACCATAGCTGTTATGTCCCATAGTGCTCCGAGCCATTTGAACCTTTTTTTTTTTTTTTGTTCGTCAAAAGTCACCCGATTTGTGGCAGGCAGGAAACTGGTTCTTCCACCACAACAGCGCATCTTTACATACAGCCATCTCTGTAAAACAGTTTGAGCTTAAAATGGTATGGCTGTGTAGGCCCACGCGCCTTACGCTCCTGACCTGGCTCCATGCAACTTTTTCTTATTTCCATGTATGAAAAGGGTCACGGGAGGACAGTGATTCGACAACAGTGAAGAAGAAAAACGACGGAGGAGCTGTCAGCCATTTCTAAAGATGATTACAAAAATGTTTCGAACAGTGGAAGCACCGGTGGGACAGATGTATTAGTTTTAATGGAGAGGGATTTGAAGGCTGCTATGTAAACAGTCTGAAAACATGTAGCTTTAAAAAAATAAATAGTTCCGGTTTCCTCTGTGTACACCCTCGTACGACACTTTTAAAAGGTGTAAGAGTTGGCGGGGGGGGGGGGCACAACGTCCTGAAAATAATTAATAATTTATATTAGCTTATGTTGGGAGGGAACTGCCACTTCCAGCGTCAAACGTCGTTCGAGAGAAGCCTTATTTAACTTCTGGCGTTATGTAGTAGGTCAGTCACATATATTGATAAAGCCTATTATCCTCTGACACACTCTCAGGTCACGCCCGGAGTTACTTTTACGTCTGAAGACTTCACTCCGTTCAGGAGCACATGGGGCGTTCTGTTTGCTAGTTGGTAGGATATTCCGTACGAGGTATTTTGTTCATCAGGCGGTAGCGCAGAATTGCGTCGAATACCTAATGGAAGTCAAGGAAGACGGCATCCACCTGGGTGCCTGTAGCCACTGTTTTCAGCGTTGCGTGGCCGAACAGAGTGAGCCGTGTTTCACAAGATCGTTGATTTCGAAACCGATGTTGGTTCCCATAGAGAAGATGTTTGGCCTCCTGAAATGTAACACGCGAGCCTACAAAATATTCCAAAATTCTACAGCAGACCGACGTGAGAAGAATAGGACTACAGTTTTATGCGTCTATTCGAGGAAACCGGGAATTATACCTGTACTATTTTCCAATCGTTCGGAACGCTTCGCTCCTCCGAAGATCTAAAGTACAATGGTGCTAGAAGAGGGATAAGTTCTGTCGAATATTCTACATGGTATCCCGTCAGGTCCACTGGCCTTCCCTCTGCAGAGTCATTTCAGTTACTTTCCTATCCCACTTGCACTCAGTTCGATATCAGCCATTTCGTCTTCTGTTTCCATTAAACATTACGGTTCGATCTTCCTCAGTGAAACAGTTTTGGAAACGCACGGTTAGTATTTCGGCCTTTTCTCTGTAATAGTCTATTTCACTGCCATTATGGTCACACAACGTCTGCACAGATGCCTTACATCCGTTCACTATATGAAATGATCGCATTTATAGGCCGTCAGATCCTCTTTGTGGTTCGGCCGCCGTATTGCAAGTCTCTTTAGTTGACGTCACTTCGGCGACTTACTTGTCAGTGATGATGGAAATGATGATGAAGGACACACAACACCCAGTCCCCTGCCGGGAATCGAATCCGGGACCCCTTTCGTGGTAGGCGGTAACGCTACGGGTACGCTACGGAGGCGGACATCGGTTTACTAATGCAATATCACAGCCTCACAAGCGCACTGCAATGCGTCTTGAACGACTGACTTGTACTTCGTTCTTAGTTGGCGCTATCCTCACGCATCCCACCTCCTCCAAAGCCACACTTTCTCCTTTCAAACACAAGATTGGTTTCCCTCTAGATTATCCTATAGTTACAGTTCCGTCAGTACTGTATATGGAACTCATTATTGCTATAGCATTGCTATAGCATATGGAGATGCCTACAAAAGCCAGCTGCAAGGCATAAACATTTTGATATAGTCGGTCAGCAAGAGAGTGACTTCGCAAGAGAAAGAGAAGGAGCTCACTGGAAAAGTGTAAGACAACAGGGCACCGAACTACCTTTGGTGCTATCATAATGCCAGCCTGAGTGGCAGAGCGGATCTAGGCGCTTCAGTCTGGAACCGCTACGGTCGCAGTTGCGAATCCTGCCACGGGCATGGATGTGTGTGGTGTCCCTAGGTCAGTTAGGTTTAAGTAGTTCTAAGTTCTAGGGGACTGATGGCTCAGATGTTTAGTCCCATAGTGCTCAGAGCCATTTTTTCTATCATAATATTAAGTACGATGTGCTACATATGACACTACAACGCATATTAGGGACCTGGCGGAGCAGTTACGGCACTGAAACAAATCTGTTAAGAAAATGTAGCAGAAATAGAGACGGTTGAGCACTCGTAATAAACTGGAAAGTTTAGTCAATATGAAAGAAGTTCTATAGCAAAGCCTCTCCTCAGTTCAATAAATACTTTCACCAGCTATCCTACGGGCAGCGGATTAGTAGGATCAACGGCGCCGACGTCATTCGCACTCGATTCTCCGATTATTGTATTGTAACATCTTGTGTGACCATGTTCGAGTTTTGTTACACCACGTCAGTCACTGTTTTACTGTCTGGCGTAATGATGGCAGTTCCGTAATCACGGGTAACTGACGCCGGAGTCCAGAGTTGAAAGTGCCACTACTGGATAGCCCATGAAACCACCAACACCGTTCCGGTTCTGGCAACAAGCTGCTCTTAATATTTCGGCTTGTATGGGACAGAGTGCCTGCCAAACTGGCGGTCGAGAATGACTGTGCATCGCGACATCAGACATCACAGCACCCAACACAACTGTCTCTCTGATGGGACAACAGAAGCATTGACCAGGTGTGACAGAGCACTCTCTCTGTGGCGGTGACTCAGTCACATGTGCACCTCCTCCTCCCCAGCAGATTTGCCCCAGGGGAAGTGAGTATGGGTCGGCGGGTGGGAGGCCGCCAGATGGTGAGTCGTCACCCTATGCTATGGCCTTACATAGTGACCTCCAGGCAGCCTTGACTCTTCCACTGAAGACAATAGATTCCACTACAGCTGACACACCAACTAGCCATCACTAAGGGCAACAGCTACGAGATGTGTATTCAATAACAGAGTAATAACTAAACTTGTTTTATTTGCATCAAATGATGACTTCCTGAAAGTACGCAGAATGACAGAAAGGAATAGCTTTACACAACTTTACGGCCATGAATAGCCATAGCCTGCTGACCAGTGAATAGTCGGATAAAGATAATCCTGCACACGTTTGATATGAAAATGATATAATAATTAATTAAATTGATGAATTAAGCAACATTTGTCTCCTCCTTCCCTTAACCTATTGTTCTACTAAGTGGTTTATGATCCCCTGCTAGTTGATTTACAACCCTCTGCAGATAATCAGTCCTGAGAAACCCTCATCTCACTCTGCTTTACCTTAACTTATTGTTCTGTTATCTGTTTTATGACCCTCTGAGGATGACCATGGAGGATAATTAGTCCTTCTCAAAACCCCCATCTTTCACCCTACCCCTTGTCCCCCCACCTCTCTGTGAAAAGGTGCACTTGTTCAGTTCTGAGCCACCTTTCACCATCCTGGAAAATCGCACAGCCCTCCTTTTGCCTCCCCCAATCACCCTCCCTTACCCCATCCGGAAATTGGTGCTAAAAAGACGCAAACTGATCTAGAGAGTAAGAATCTCATGACACAACTTTCAAATCAGTGTCAAGAATATGCTGCTGCTTAACGTTTATTTAATCAATTTGCAGGAGACAAGGCTCCTCCCTTGTGGGAAATAACTCCGTTGTTTCACCTCCACTCTTACGATGTCACCCAACATTCTACTGGTGGATACTGGTGCAGTTAGGACAAAATCCTTACTGCATTGATCCCACAAACTATCGGCTTCCCAGAAATATTGAGGCGCTTTTGATTGATCACTCCACATTCGGTGAGAAATGTCTCATCAAATTGATTGACTGTGTGGAATATCGTGAATTGTGGGTAAAACGCTCATATTCCAGCAGGTACAGGTCGGGAGAGAGACTTGAAAATGGGTCTGGCTACTGTGGTACACAAACTGGAGGTCATACGAATCCCTGAACAAAGTGTGAAGTGATGTCACCCTTTGTGTGGTTGTGCCACCAGGTAAGAGGTTGTAGGAAGCAGTAGCTTTCCTCTGTCACAAACATCAGACGAGATGTCCTGCTCTGATTACAGCGCTACAGACTAGCAATGGGAATAACGAATCACAAAAGAAAACATCACTAATAATGATATACACATTTCACAAAGATTGGGAAAAGCCCTACCTAACACGTATACCACAAATAGACTCTATAAAACATTGACCGCTTACAGCATCAAACCAAAAAAGGTGCTAGAAAAATAAATCCCTTACTGGGAGTGTTGTGACAACATGTGTACTTCCCAATATGTCTGGAAGCCTTGTGCCTAGGCCCACACACAGCCAGTGAGTGATCCCAGCAGTGGAAACTACTGACTGGAGACCACATCACAAAGAGTGATGTGGGACATCCACAGCTTTATAGACAGAAAATAGCCCCTCAAATAACAAAAGTCTAAAAACACTCACCATATATCAGGTTTCGTGTATGTTAAGACATTTGAGAAAACAAGATTTTATAGAGTCTACTTGTGGTATACGTGTTAGGCAGGGCTTTTCCCGATCTTTGTGAAATGTGTAGGTCATTATTAGTGATGTTTTCTTTTGTGATTCGTTATTCCCATTGCTAGTCTGTAGCGCTGTAATCAGAGCTTCTTCACTCACTGGCCATAACCAAATGACCCCGAAGGCAGCCAAATTATACTGAACAGTAGTTCGGCGTTCACATACCCAGAAGTTACCTCAAGCATTGCTACATGGACAATCCAGTGACTATGGAGAGGAAGCCAGGATCCTTTGATATTCGATATCTTTGAGATCATCTCTGCTCTCACTCAAGGGCCACATCCTTTTTGTGTGTGGACCAACGTATCGAAACATGCAGACTGAGGTTTTCATCCCTCCCCAGCATACCATATTCCTATTGGCTAATGATGAAACAGAGAAACTAAATGAAGACTACCCTCTCCACTCTCGCGCTCATTGTGATGTCATCCACAGCTGTGTTTGTTTGATCGTCAGTTTGTCTGTTTCTGTGTTAGCCTGCTTGCAACACAGAGCATTCTTCAAGCAGACCAGTCAGCAGCACCAGTGTTCGTGCCAAACACCCGAGGCAAGGTGACGCCATACTGCCCAATAGGTGATTGCAGACGCCTTCGAGGAGCGAATCTCGCTCATTAGGAATGAGAATCCAGTAGGAGGGTACCAACACACTGTAGGTTAGCTGAAAGCTTTCCTTCCTGTTTTGGAAATGGAATGATTTGCAGTATCCCACCATCAGATACTGTGCTGTGCTGTACATCAAACTATCACACACAACCTCCTTGCAGCAGCAAGCTGTATCTAGAACATTGTACTTATTTCTCATTATTCTTTCACTGCAGCACCAATCCTTCAAACAGGCCTCTGGCATTGAAGAGTATAGCATTCAATTAACTGTCTTGGGGGGGGGGGGGGGGGATGGCATAATATCGAGGACCACAACAGTCGGTAAGCGATTCTGTGAGCCCATCTTGAGTGCTATACTGGACCATTTTTTGGAGATGGAACGAGAAGGTCAGCTAAAGGACTGAGCCGCAGACAACACCTCGACATCAATATGTATGTCTATGATCCAGGAAATGGACGGTCGAGCTATTCCGAATATCCTAAGTACATAGCTGAAAACAAAGCATGTAGCAGCTGTATAAAATAAAAGAGAGCAGGCTTGTTTCGCATGGTCAATTCTGGCTTGGGAAAGAGACATTATAAAATAACAGAGCACACATCTCGATATGGTGTAGGTACTGACTTTAGTTATATAACTTTCATTGTATCAAGTTCCCTTTCAAGATCCAGGACATACCTAAATTTGAGCCCCAGTTCCTGTTTATGGCCTGGAGAGTCACAAGTCATCTACAACTACATCTACCTCCATACTCCGCAAGCCACCTGACGGTGTGTGGCGGAGTGTACCTTGAGTACCTCTATCGGTTCTCCCTTCCATTCCAGTGTCGTATTGGTCATGGAAAGAAGGATTGTCGGTATGCTTCTACTTGGACTCTAATCTCTCTCTGATTTTATCCTCATGGTCTCTTCGCGAGATATACGTAGGAGGGAGCAATATACTGCTTGACTCTTCGGTGAAGGTATGTTCTCGAGACATCAACAAAGGCTTGTAGCGAGCTACTGAGCGTCTCTCCTGCAGAGTCTTCCACTGACGTTTATCTACAATCACCGTAACGCTTTCGCGATTACTAAATGATCCTGTAACGAAGCGCGCTGCTCTCCGTTAGATCTTCTCTATCTCTTCTATCAACCCTATCTGGTACGGATTCCTCATTGCTGAGCAGTATTCAAGCAGTGGTCGTACAAGCGTACTGTAACCTACTACCTTTGTTTTCGGATTGCATTTCCTTAGGATTCTTCCAATGAATCTCTGTCTGGCATCTGCTTTACCAACGATCAACTTTATATGATCATTCCATTTTAAATCACTCCTAGTGCGTTCTCCCAGATAATTTATGCAATTAAATGCCTCCAGTTGTTGACCTGCTATTTCGTAGCTACATGATAAGGGATCTATCTTTCTTCGTATTCGCAGCACATTACACTTGTCTACGTTGAGATTCAATTGCCACTCCCTGCACCATGCGTCATTTTGCTGCAGACCCTCCTGCATTTCAGTACAATTGTCCGTTGTTACAATCTCTCAGTACACCACAGCTTCACCTGCAAAAAGCCCTGGTGAACTTCCGATGTTATCCACAAGGTCATTTATGTAAATTGTGGATTGCAACGGTCCTACGACACTCCCCTGCGGCACACCTGAAATCACTCTTACTTCGGAAGACCTCTCTCCATTGAAAACGACATCATGCGTTATGTTATCTAGGAACTCTTCAATCCAATCACACAATTGGTCTTATAGTCCATATGCTCTCACTTTGTTCGTTAAACGATTGGAGGGAACTCTATCGAACGCCTTACGGAAGTCAACAAACAAGGCATCTACCTGGTAACCCGTGTCCACGGCCGTCTGAGTCTCGAGGACGAGAGAGGGAACAGCAGTGCAGTCTTCCTCTGTGAAACAGCTTTGCAAAAAGACATTTAGTATTTCGCCCTTTAGTCTGTCTTCCTCCGTTTCAGTACCATATTGGTCTCAGAGTATCTGGACATTTTGTTTTGATCCACCTACCGCTTTGACAAATGACCAAAATTTCTTAGGATTTTCTGCCAAGTCAGTACATAGAACATTACTTTCGATTTCATTGAACGCCTCTCGCATAGCCCTCCTCACACTACATTTCGCTTAGCGCAATTTTTGTTTGTCTGCAAGGCTTTGGCTATGTTTACGTTTGCCATTAAGTTCCCCTTTGCTTCCGCGGTAGTTTTCTAACTCGGTTGTTGTACCACGGTGGCTCTTTTCCATCTATTATCATCTTGCTTGGCACATACTCTTCCAACGCATATTGTACGATAGTTTTGAACTTTGTCGACTGATCCTCAACACCATCTGTACTTGAGACAAAACTTTTGTGTTGAGCTGTGAGGTACTCTGTAATCTGCACTTTTGCTAAACAGAAAAATCTTCCCACCTTTTTTAATATTTAGGATTTCATTTCTATTTACGGCTGAAATCATCGATGCAATAGCCGGTTTATGATCGCTGATTCCCTGTTCCGCGTTAACTGTTTCTAATAGTTCGGGTCTGTTCGTCACCAAAAGGTCTAGTGTGTTATCGCCACGAGTCGGTTCCCTCTTTAATTGCTCAAGGTAGTTTTCAGATAAAGGACTTAAAAAAATTTCGCAGAATTCTTTGTCCCTGCCACCCGTTATAAACGTTTCAGTCTCCCAGTCTATATCAGGCAAATTAAAATCTCCACCCAGAAGTATGACATGGTGGGGAAATTTGCTCGAAATATTTTGCAAATTATCCTACAGGTGGTCAGTCACAACATCTGCTGAGCCAGGGGGCTATAGAGACTTAGAATTACCTTGTCTGAGCCTGCTTCAACCGTGACCTTCACTCAAATTATTCACATTTCGGATCTCCGTCATTTTCCTTCGATACTATAGCACTTCTTATCGCTACTAACACGCCTTCCCCTTTACTGTCCGGCCTGTCTCTGCGGTATACATTCCAATCTGAGTTTAGGATTTCATTACTGATTACGTCTGGTTTCAGCCAACTTTCTGTCCCTAGTACTATTTGGGCATTGTGACCGTTTATTACTGATAGCAGTTCTGGGACCTTTCTATAGACGCTCCTATTAGCACATTAATATTGTTATTCCCTGTTGCATTTTGCCTGCTCCTACCTTGCCGCGTCTCACGAGGCGTCTTGTCGGGCCTAGGGAGGAAATTCTGCAACCTAAAAAACCCACATGTGCGCTCCACACGTACTCCGCTACCCTTGTAGCCACTTCCTGCGTGTAGTGCACGCCTGACCTATTCAGGGGGACCCTACATTTTTCCACCCGATAGTAGATGTCGAGAAATTTGCACCCCAGATCTCCGTAGACGCGTCTGAGCCTCTGGTTTAAGCCCTCTACTCGGCACCAAAGCAGAGGACCGCGATCGGTTCTGGGAACGATACTACAAATAGTTAGCTCTGATTTCACCCCGCGAGCGAGCATTTCCGCCTTCACCAATTCCGCCAACCGCCTGTACGAACTGAGGATGACCTCTGAACCCAGACGGCAGGAGACATTGGTGCCGACATGAGCAAGAATTTACAGTTGGGTGCACCCAGTGCTCTCTATCGCCGCCGGCAGGGCCTTCTCCACATCTCGGATGAGACCCCCCAGCAAGCAGACAGAGTGAACACTGGCCTTCTTCCCCGACCTTTCCGCTATTTCCCTAAGGGGTTCCATCACCTGCCTAACGTTTGTGCTCCCAATAACTAATCAACCCCTCCCCCTGTGTGCCTGCTCAGACCTTGCTGAAGGAGCAGCCACATGTCCACTCACAGGCAGAGCGGGCGATGCCACACGGCCCGCCTCCACATTGACCTTCCGCCTCGTGCGCCACCAACGCCGCTGAACCCGCCACTCAACCAGGGGAGAGGCTTGGCCACCGGCACCTGGTACCCGCGAAGATGTCTCGACAGCAGGGGCAGTGGGTGAAGCATGTAACACCTGGGGTGCACCATG
Organism: Schistocerca americana; assembly: GCF_021461395.2. NCBI lineage: Eukaryota > Metazoa > Arthropoda > Insecta > Orthoptera > Acrididae > Schistocerca > Schistocerca americana. The sequence goes on from NC_060119.1 coordinate 72,825,563, forward strand.
CGACGCACCAGACTCCCCACTGCCGCTATACTCCGAGGCAGCAGCCTGAAGACGGCTGACCGCGGCCATCAACACTTTCAGCTGTTCGCGAACAGTGGCCAGCTCCTCCTGTGTCCGTTCACAGCAGTCATACATCCTATCCATCCTAAGAAATCAGTTCACTGTAGAGACTGCTAATTCACTAAAGGCGGCTGATTGTTGACTAAACTGTGGTTGCTAGACACTTATTGTAGAAAAAAATGAAAATAGCACTACCTGTCTCTGGACTGTATTGAAAACAAACACCAGCACCACTGGCACTATGGTTGACTAAAGGGAATCTCTCTGATTGTATTCAAAACAAACACGATATCTATGGAACACTATTACTATCACTCGACAATTAAAGCTTCCTAAAAGCAAAAAAACACGAAAGAAGAAGTGACAAGTAAGAAAAATACAGTTAATACTTAAATTAAGGTTGCTCGTTGCACAGCAAACGTGAAGCAGACGGCAGTTACGACGACACTGACACTACTGGCAGAGCAAGCAGGATAAACATAAAGTCAAAATTTTCTGGTGAGCATAACATGCTTGTGAACATGCTGTTATTCTAAGATGATGAAAATGAGAAGCAAGGCAATTATCATTACTGCTGGATCAAGGTCGTGCCCCATCTCCTTCCATCCCAAATTAGTGAACATGTTTATACACAGGATATTTGCTTCAGATGCCTCAATACCTTTTCCTCACGCATGGTATTAGCACAAAATCTAGTAGACTAGGACACAGCACATGTTATTATGCCTACCATGGAAATGAAATTCATGTAGTTTAAGAACGTTTACATCAGGAACAATGACCATTTGTGGTGTACAATGCTTTTTAATGCCTCCTCACTCCTGTGACCACTGTGAAAGTGACCATACATCTTCACATGCTACCTTCATAGAAAAAGTTGCATCATCCTATCAGTCCAGCGTTAACCTACACAAATTTTATGTCAGGGATAATCCTGCGATTTGACTTCTCACTTAGCCTGGAAAACCTACAGTGGACGTTGATAAGCTTCACAGCGACAACATTCCCATGACGACTTCGGAATGGAGAAGGATCAGCCAGTGTCCTGAAAGAGAGGGTTGAGCAATGTATTTCATTCTCCATTTCATTACCCAAGTGCTCAGCAAGAATATGAGCATCATAGCACAATGGGAATGTGTCACAGGAATCAATACTTCAAGTGCATGTGTTATGGGCGGTGCTGCAGAATGACAGTAGTCCCTGTGTGGAGTTTCCACTTTTCTAATGGCAGCCCTCAAATATCATAGTCACTTGGTACATTTTCGGCAGACACCTCTCCATAAACATGTTGAAACTCTGTCTCAGAAGAATATGCACATCACCTGAACTGAATTTCCTGGCAAGGAAAAGTTTCAGCACACGACTATGAAGGGGGTCTTTCCAATTGAGTATGTGGATAACAGGCCTAAACTGAAAGAAGTCAGGATACCTAACATAGCCACATTGTCTAGCAAACTTACAGGCGATGCCATAATGCACGCATAGTATGAGAAAGCTGTGAATGTCTGGAGGGAGATCAGCATCTCCACAATAGGAGATAAGCACAGCTTTCTAAGGACCCAGATGCTGCCGTCTGCTTCACATCTGCTGTGCAGCGAGCTACGTTATATTAAGTATTAACTGTATTTTTCTTATTTGTCACTACTTCTTCATGTGTTTTTGCTTTTAGGAAGCTTTAATTTTCGAGTACTAGTAATAGTGTTCCATAGATTTAGTGTTTGTTTTGAACACAGTCAGGGACCCTTTAGTCAGCTGTAGTGCCAATAGTGCTAGCGTTCGTTTTCAATACAGTCCAGAGAGAGGTAGTTCTTATTTTCATAGTTTTCGACAAGAAGTGTCTGTAAACACAGTTTAGTCAGCTATCAGCCGCCTTTAGTGAATTAGCATTCTAGTTAAAAGTTGATTAAGTCTCTACAGTAAATTGATTTCTTAGGATGGATAGGATGTGTGACTGCTGTGAACGGACGCAGGAGGAGCTAGCCACTGTTTGCGAACAGATGAACGTGTTGATATGCAAAGTCAGCCGTCTCCAGGCTGTTACCTCGGAGTGTGGCGGCAGTGGGAAGCCTGGAGCGTGGCATGCTGCACGCCAGGTGTTACATGCTAAGCCCACAGTCACTGCTGTCGAGATATCTTCGCGGGTACCAGGCGCCGTTGGCCAACCCTCTCCGCTGGTTGAGTGGCGGGTTCAGCGGCGTTCGCAGCGGACGAGGCAGAAGGTCAATGTGGAGGCGGGCAGTGTGGCATCGCCCGCTCTGCCTGTGAGTGGACATGTGGCCGCTCCTTCAGCAGGGTCCGAGCAGGCACACAGGGGGAGGGGTTTATTAGTGATTGGGAGCTCCAACGTTAGGCGGGTGATGGAGCCCCTTCGGGACATAGCGGAAAGCTCGGGGAAGAAGGCCAGTGTTCACTCTGTTTGCTTGCTGGGGGGTCTCATCCGAGATGTGGAAGAGGCCCGGCCGGCAGCGATAAAGAGCACTGGGTGCACCCGACTGTAAACTGATGCTCATGTCGGCACCAATGATTCCTGCAGTTAACTATTAGGACATTAATATTGCTATTCCCCGTTGCCTTTTGGCTACTACTACTTTGCCGCGTCTCAGGAGGCGTCTTGTCGGGCCTAGGGAGGGAATTCTCTAACCTAAAAAACCGACATGTGCACTGTACACGTACTCCGCTACGGAAGAGGACATCCTCAGTTCATACAGGCGGTTGGCGGAGCTGGTGAAGCCAGAAAGCCTCGCTCGCGGGGTGGAATCTGAGCTAACTATTTTTAGTGTCGTCCCAGAACCGATCGTGCTCCTCTGGTTTGGAGCAGAATGGAAGGCTTAAACCAGAGGCTCAGACGATTCTGCGGAGATCTGGGGTACAAATTTCTCGACCTCCGCTATCGGGTGGAAAAATGTAGCATCTCCCTGAATAGGTAAGGCGTGCACTACACGCAGGAAGTGGCTACAAGGGTAGCGGAGTACGTGTGCAGTGCACATGTCGGTTTTTTAGGTTAGAGAATTCCCTCCCTAGGCCCGACAAGACGCCTCCTGAGACGCGGCAAAGTAGTAGTAGCCAAAACGCAACGGGGAATAGCAATATTAATGTGCTAATAGTAAACTGCAGGAGCGTCTACAGAAAGGTCCCAGCACTGCTCTCATTAGTAAACGTTCACAACGCCCACGTAGTACTAGGGACAGAAAGTTGGCTGAAACCAGATGTAAACAGTAATGAAATTCTAATCTCACGTTCGAATGTATACCGCAGAGACAGGCTGGACAGTGAAGGGGGAGGCGTGTTTATAGCGATAAAAATTGCAATAGTATCGAAGGAAATTAACGGAGATCCGAAATGTGTATAATTTAGGTGAAGGTCACGGTTGAAGCAGGCTCAGCCATGGTAATTGGATGTCTCTAACGGCCCCCTGGCTCTGCAGCTGTTGTGACAGAGTACCTGATGGATAATTTGGAAAATATTTGGAGTACATTTCCCGACCATGTTATAGTTCTGGGTGAAGATTTTAATTGGCCAAATAGAGACTGGGAGACTCAAACGTTTATAACGGGTGGCAGGGACAAAGCATCCTGTCAATTTTTTTAAAGTCCTTTATCTGAAAACTACCTTGTGCAGTTAAACAGAGATCCGACTCGTGGCGATAACATGTTAGACCTTCTGGTGACACACAGACCCAAACTACTTGAAAGAGTTAACGCAGAAAAGGGAATCAGCGATCATAATGCGGTTACTGCATTGATGATTTCAGCGGTAAATAGAAATATTAAAGAAGGCAGGAAGTCTTTTCTGTTTTGCAAAAGTGACAAAAAGCTGATTTCAGAGTACTTGACAGCTCAACGCAAAAGTTTTGTCTCAAGTGCCGGCCAGAGTGGCCGAGCGGTTAAAGGCGCTACAGTCTGGAACCGCACGGCCGCTACGGTCGCAGATTCGAATCCTGTCTCGGGCATGGATGTGTGTGATGTCCTTAGGTTAGTTAGGTTTAAGTAGTTCTAAGTTCTAGGGGACTTATGACCACAGCAGTAGAGTCCCATAGTGCTCAGAGCCATTTGAACCATTTTGTCTCAAGTACAGATAGTGTTGAGGATCAGTCGACTAAGTTCAAAACCATCGAACAGTATGCATTAGGTGACTATGTGCCAAGCAAGTTCGTAAGAGATTGAAAAGAGCCACTGTGGTACAACAACCGAGTTAGAAAACTACCGCGGAAGCAAAGGGAACTTCACAGCAAAAATAAACATAGCCAAATCCTTGCAGACAAACAAAAATTGCGCTAAGCGAAATGTAGTGTGAGGAGGGCTATGCGAGAGGCGTTCAATGAAATCGAAAGTAAAGATCTATGTACTCACTTGGCAGTAAATGCTAAGAAATTTTGGTCTTATGTCAACGCGGTAGACCGCAAGACCGCTACGGTCGCAGGTTCGAATCCTGCCTCGGGCATGGATGTTTGTGGTGTCCTTAGGTTAGTTAGGTTTAACTAGTTCTAAGTTCTAGGGGACTAATGACCTCAGCAGTTGGGTCCCATAGTGCTCAGAGCCATTTGAACCATTCAACGCGGTAGGTGGATCAAAACAAAATGTCCAGACACTCTGCGACCAATATGGTTCTGAGACAGAGGAAGACAGACTAAAGGGCGAAATACTAAATGTCTTTTTGCAAAGAGGAAGACTGCACTACTGTTCCCTCTCTAGACTGTCGCACTGATGACACAATGGCAGATATCGAAATTGTCGATATAGGGATGGAAAAACAATTAAAATCGCTCAAAAGAGGAAAGGCCGCTGGACCTGATGGGATACCAGTTAGATTTTACACAGAGTACGCGAAGGAACTTTCCCCCCTTCTTGCAGCCGTGTACCGTAGGTCTCTAGAAGAGCGTAACGTTCAAAAGGATTGGAATAGGGCACAGGTCATCCCCGTTTTCAAGAAGGGTCGTCGAACAGATGTGCAGAGCAATAGACCTATATCTCTAACTTCGATCAGTTGTAGAATTTTGGAACACGTATTATATTCGAGTACAATTACTTTTCAGGAGACTAGAAATCTACTCTGTAGGAATCAGCATGGGTTTCGAAAAAGACGATCGTGCGATACCCAGCTAACGCTATTCGTCCACGAGACTCAGAGGGCCGTAGACACGGGTTCCCAGGTAGAAGCCGTGTTTCTTGACTTCCGCAAGGCGTTCTATACAGTTCCCCACAATCGTTTAGTGAACAAAGTAAGAGCATATGGACTATAAGACCAATTGTGTGATTGGATTGAAGAGTTCCTAGATAACAGAAGGCAGCATGTCATTTTCAATGGAGGGAGGTCTTCCGAAGTAAGAGTGATTTCAGGCGTGCCGCAGGGGAGTGTCGTAGGACCGTTGCTATTCACAATTTACATAAATGACCTTGTGGATAACTTCGGACGTTCACTGAGGCAGTTTGCGGATAATGCTGTAGTATATCAAGAGGTTGTAACACTGGAAAATTGTACTGAAATGCAGGCGGATCTGCAACGAAGTGACGCATGGTGCAGGGAATGACAATTGAATCTCAATGTAGACAAGTCTACTGCGACTACACAGAAAGAAAGATCCTTTACCATTTAGCTACAGTCTAGCAGGTCAGCAACTGGGGGCAGTTAATTCCATAAATTAATTGGGAGTACGCATTAGGAGTGATTTAAAATGGAATGATGGTATAAAGTTGATCGTCGGTAATGCAGATGCCAGACTGAGATACATTGAAAGAATCCTAAGGAAATGCAATCCGAAAACAAAGGAAGTAGGTTACAGTACACTTGTTCGCCCCGTGCTTCAATATTGCTCAGCAGTGAGGGATCCGTACCAGATAGGGTTGATAGAAGAGGTAGAGAAGATCTAACGCGGAATGGCGTGCTTCGTTACATATCATTTGGTAATCGCGAAAGCGTTGCGGAGATAATAGATAAACTCCAGTGGAAGAGTATGCAGAAGAGAGGCTCAGTAGCTCGGTAGGGGCTTTTGTTGGAATTTCGAGAACATATTTTCACCAAGGAGTCAAGCAATATATTGCTCCCACCTACGTATATCTCGCGAAGAGAACGTGAGGATAAGTTATGAGAGATTAGAGTCCACACAGAGGCATACCGACAATCTATCTTTTTACGAACGATACGAGACTGAAATACACTCCTGGAAATGGAAAAAAGAACACATTGACACCGGTGTGTCAGACCCACCATACTTGCTCCGGACACTGCGAGAGGGCTGTACAAGCAATGATCACACGCACGGCACAGCGGACACACCAGGAACCGCAGTGTTGGCCGTCGAATAGCGCTAGCTGCGCAGCATTTGTGCATCGCCGCCGTCAGTGTCAGCCAGTTTGCCGTGGCATGCGGAGCTCCATCGCAGTCTTTAACACTGGTAGCATGCCGCGACAGCGTGGACGTGAACCGTATGTGCAGTTGACGGACTTTGAGCGAGGGCGTATAGTGGGCATGCGGGAGGCCGGGTGGACGTACCGCCGAATTGCTCAACACGTGGGGCGTGAGGTCTCCACAGTACATCGATGTTGTCGCCAGTGGTCGGCGGAAGGTGCACGTGCCCGTCGACCTGGGACCGGACCGCAGCGACGCACGGATGCACGCCAAGACCGTAGGATCCGACGCAGTGCCGTAGGGGACCGCACCGCCACTTCCCAGCAAATTAGGGACACTGTTGCTCCTGGGGTATCGGCGAGGACCATTCGCAACCGTCTCCATGAAGCTGGGCTACGGTCCCGCACACCGTTAGGCCGTCTTCCGCTCACGCCCCAACATCGTGCAGCCCGCCTCCAGTGGTGTCGCGACAGGCGTGAATGGAGGGACGAATGGAGACGTGTCGTCTTCAGCGATGAGAGTCGCTTCTGCCTTGGTGTCAATGATGGTCGTATGCGTGTTTGGCGCCGTGCAGGTGAGCGCCACAATCAGGACTGCATACGACCGAGGCACACAGGGCCAACACCCGGCATCATGGTGTGGGGAGCGATCTCCTACACTGGCCGTAGACCACTGGTGATCGTCGAGGGGACACTGAATAGTGCACGGTACATCCAAACCGTCATCGAACCCATCGTTCTACCATTCCTAGACCGGCAAGGGAACTTGCTGTTCCAACAGGACAATGCACGTCCGCATGTATCCCGTGCCACCCAACGTGCTCTAGAAGGTGTAAGTCAACTACCCTGGCCAGCAAGATCTCCGGATCTGTCCCCCATTGAGCATGTTTGGGACTGGATGAAGCGTCGTCTCACGCGGTCTGCACGTCGAGCACGAACGCTGGTCCAACTGAGGCGCCAGGTGGAAATGGCATGGCAAGCCGTTCCACAGGACTACATCCAGCATCTCTACGGTCGTCTCCATGGGAGAATAGCAGCCTGCATTGCTGCGAAAGGTGGATATACACTGTACTAGTGCCGACATTGTGCATGCTCTGTTGCCTGTGTCTATGTGCCTGTGGTTCTGTCAGTGTGATCATGTGATGTATCTGACCCCAGGAATGTGTCAATAAAGTTTCCCCTTCCTGGGACAATGAATTCACGGTGTTCTTATTTCAATTTCCAGGAGTGTAGAAGGGAGATCCGATAGAGGTATTCATAGTTCCCTCCGCCACACACCGTCAGGTGGCTAGCGGGATATGGATGCAGATTTAGATGCGTGCTAGCTGGGGGATGTTATCGAGAAATTCCGGAGCCTATGCATGATCGTATATTCACTGGATCCCAACTGTCCTGGAATGCAATGCTGAAGAAAATGAAGTGCCGCATTGAACTATGTCAGATGCTGACATGCTTCTTTCCCTTGACCGATGGATCTGTGGGGGGACTTTCTCCATATGCCCGTAGACACACCAAGGTAAAAACAATGTGTGGGTGAGACGTTCAATTCGTCTTTTGATTCGTGTTACATCTTGTGCTACAGTGACAGTAATCGACGTCGATTGGAGAGTTTCAGTTGGCAACAGAAGAAGAATGCAAGGGATTAGGTGGAGAAATAGAGTGTATGGCGGCTGATTCTGATGTTCGCAGCAAGTGAAAGCTCATGATCCATAACAGCATTCTGAATTACCTCGTGGGTTTCTGGCACAACATATATCTAGTCGGTATTGTATGGACTGATGAAGCAAATTTTACATTACAGGTTACAGTGAACAGACAAAATTGCCCAGTATGGGGTACTGCTAAATGGCATGTTGTGCATGAAGAACCAGTGCAGCCATATGGGATTGTGTGGTATGGATTTTAAGCTCATTTACTGTTGGGCCATTGTTCTTGAAAGAAAATAGTGGAAGGCGTGGCAAAATGTGAAGGAGGGGTAAGACGGGGAAGGGCTATAAGCTACAGTTAGAGTGCTGCCATCTGTGGATAGCTACGTCAACGGCCGTGGTGGCCGTGCGGTTCTAGGCGCTGCAGTCCGGAACCGCGGGACTGCTACGGTCGCAGGTTGAATCCTGCCTCGGTCATGGATGTGTGTGGTGTCCTTAGGTTGGTAAGGTTTAAGTAGTTATAAGTTCTAGGGGACTGATGACCTAAGATGTTCCATCGTACTCAGAGCCATTTGAACCATTTGATCAAGTCCCAGTGTGTTGACATTGCTGAACATTAGTTTCGCGGCGGTTTCTGTGAGCTTTGAAAGGTACGTACAATTGTTATACTGATTTGCAATGTTTTACACCTTTCAACGTCCTAAAACATGTGTTTCGTGAACATTTGTCCTGACTCTTTATATAGCACTGAATAGTACTTCTTATTAACAGTAATCTGTTGTGTCAGTAGTCAGTGTTCAATTAATAGTGTTCATGTAGGCGTAACATAATCTGACAGCGTGGTAGGGGGCAAGACGGGGTGGGGCAAGATGGGGAGCTTCCCCGCCTTGCCCTTACTATTAGTCCAACTATTCCGTTCTTACTGTCTCATGTGTTTACCTCGCTGCGGGTTTTGAACACGTACATTATACGTTGAATACAATTGTAAATAGAACGGTATTCATTATTCCAACGTTTCCTAATTAATTACAAAGTATGCCTTAGGCAATATGGTGTATAAAAATACACAAAACGTGCAAAGTCAGTATTCTTGCTATGCTCTGACGACTGACTATTGGAAATATGGTATTTACTATATACACTACTGGCCATTAAAATTGTAACACCACGAAGGTGACGTGTTACAGACGCGAAAATTAACCAACAGGAAGAAGATTCTGTGATATGCAAATTATTAGCTTTTCAGAGCATTCACACAAGGTTGGCGCCGGTAGCGACACCTACAATGTGCTGACATGAGGAAAGTTTCCAACAGATTTCTCATACACAAACAGCAGTAGACCGGCGTTGCCTAGTGAAACGATGGTGTAATGCCTCGTGTAAAGAGAAGAAATGCGTACCATCACGTTTCCGACTTTGATAAAGGTCGGATTGTAGCCTATCGCGATTGCGGTTTAGCGTATCGCAACATTGCTGCTCGCGTTGGTCGAGATCCAATGACTGTTAGCAGAATAGACAATCGTTGGGTTCAGGATGGCAATACGGAACGCCGTGCTGGATCGCAACGGCCTCGTATCACTAGCAATCGAGATAACAGGTATCTTATCCCCATGGCTGTAACGGATCGTGCAGCTACGTCTCGCTCTCTGAGTCAACAGATGGGGACGTTTGCAAGACAACAACCATCTGCACGAACAGTCCGAAGACGGTTGCAGCAGCATGGACGATCAGCTCGGAGGCCATGGCTTCGGTTACTCTTGACGCTGCATCACAGACAGGAGCGGCTGCGATGGTGGACTCAGCAACGAACCTGGGTGCACGAATGGCAAAACGTCATTTTTTATGATGTATTCAGGTTCTGTTTACAGAATCATGATGGTCTCATCCGTGTTTGGCGCCATCGCAGTGAACGCAAATTGGAAGCGTGTATTCGTCATCGCCATACTGGCGTATCACCCGGCGTGATGGTATGGGGTGCCATTGGTTACACGTCTTGGTCACCTCTTGTTCGCACTGACGGCACTTTGAACAATGGACGTTACATTTCAGATGTGTTACGACCCGTGGCTCTACCGTTTATTCGATCCCTGCGAAACCCTACTTTTCACCAGGAGAATGCACGACCGCATATTGCAGGGCCAGTACGGGCTTTTCTGGATTTAGAATATGTTCGACTGCTGCCCTGGCCATCTCATTCTCCAGATCTCTCACCAATTGAGAACGTCTGGCCAATGGTGGTGGAGCAACTGGCCCGTCACAATATGCCAGTCACTACTCTTGATGAACTGTGGTATCGTGTTGAAGCTGCATAGGCAGCTGTACCTTTACACGCCATTCAAGCTCTGTTTGATTCAATGCCCAGGCATATCAAGGCCGATATTACGGCCAGAGGTGGTTGTTGTGGGTACTGATTTCTCAGGATCTATGCACCCAAACTGCGTGAAAATGTATTCACATGTCAGTTCTAGGAAAATATATTTGTCCAATGAATACCCGTTTATCATCTGCATATCTTCAAGGTGTAGCAATTTTAATGACCAGTAGTGTAATATAGATTACCATGAATGATCTGACTCCACATTCCACGTGGTTTATTTCAAATGGTTCGCAAGTATCGGCGACAAAGGTGTAGGCATGATTGGTCATTGGAGTCAATGGAAGGCGCTGTAAATGTTGATATTGGAGGTCATATGGGTTCTTTCAGGGACAACGATTGAACATGTGGCAAAGAAACGTGCTAATCCTGACGACATAGTTGTGAAAAGTTTAGGACCAATCACTAGTGTGTTCACCCCAGAACAAGAGTCAGAAGACTACTTAACACAAATGGAAGGACAGTGTTTTGGCCTAAAACTTAAAGAACTCTGTGAACTTGCTTTTCAGCTAGCTGAACGAAACAACATCAAACATCCATTTAATACTGCAGCCAAATCTGCTGGAAGAGATTGGTTAAATGGGTTTCTTGCACGAAATCCTACCTTAACAGTACGAAAACCAGAGGCCACATCAATCGCACGAGCAATGAGGATTAATCGAGTTGCTGTATATCGATTTTTATATCTGTTAGAAAGTTGCAGTAGATCGATTTTTCAGTGTGTTAGAAAGTCAATAGACACATTCAAGCTTACGGGAGACAGAATTTTCAGTTGCGATGAGACTGGTTTAACATTCATTCCAAAAGGTCACACAAAGGTGGTTGCTTTGAAAGGGCCCAGAGAGGTGAGAGCAGTTGCTTCAGCAGAAAGAGGCCAGACAGTGGCTGCAGAAATCTGTGTTTCAGCGTCGGGGTGCTACGTACCACCTACGTTAATTTATCCTGGGAAAGGACTGCAACAAGCGTTTGAGACTGGCCTGCCCCCTGGTGCCTGGGCATAAGTCCAAGAAACTTGTAGGATGATGAAAGAACTATTTTTGACTTGGTTTAAGAAGTTTATTGTATTTACTGGAGCGTCAAAGGAAAGACCAATACTTCTCATATTGGACGGCCACAAAACGCACACAAAAAATTTAGAACTGATAGATGTGACCCTCGAAAATGGGGTTGTCTTGCTGTGTTTGCCACCGCACTGCTCACACCGTCTTCAACCATTGGATGTGGCATTTATGAAACCTCTCAGTAAATTTTACGAAGATGAAGTAAGATCATGGCTTCCCACCCATCCTGCATCAGATCCCACGCTGCATCAGATCGCAAATTTATTCGGCAAAGCCTTCATTCATTCAGCTACAATGTCCCCAGAAGTGAACGGGCTTTGGAAAACAGGCATTTGGCCTGTAAACAAATGTGTTTCAAGAAAGTGATTACCTTCCCTGTTCAACCACAGACATTCATCAAGCTCACACATCTGAAGTTACAGAAATGGAAGACATTTTGTCAAGGCGTAAAACACCTGAACAATTAATAACTGACGATGAAGCCTCTGTTTTGTCTAATATTCAGGTTACCAGCCTTGAAATGGTGTTAGCTGTTCCAAAGGTGGATAAAAAAAACCAAAAAGGAAACCATCTAATAAGGCGTGGAAAACCCGTTGTTTTAACCGACTCTCCTTATAGGAGTGAACTATCTGAAGAAATAAAATTAAAAGGAGTCCCCAAACGTGCTGCATGTACAGGAAAACTCTTCTCAAAGACGTTTAATAAACATGGGATTCCACCAAAAGGACATAAAGAGAACGAAAAAGTGACGAACGTTACTGACGTCTTCATGCTCAAGGGATAATAAACTGAGGTCGAATGACAACAAGGAAGAGAGTCAACAATGTTTATACTGCTATGACTTCTCTGAAGGAGGCTGGATACGGTGTATTAGCTGCAGACACTGGGCCCACGACACTTGTGCATGGATAGAAAGTGATGATGACGGGGCTCTCCACACTTGTGTACTATGTGAAAGTAAGAGGCCTAAATAAAACGTAATACCTGATTCTACAATTCGCAGAACCATGTTTCGAAACCTTATCATCACATGATTTCGTTATTCCAGTCCTTATTTAAGCTTTACAGATGAATTCATGATAGTTCCCCATCTTACCCCGCATATGGGGCAAGACGAGGAATTGGTAGTTTATGTTTCAAATCGAGATATTTCTAACTAAATGTAACAAGTTTGCAGATTTCTTTGCATGCTATTGTAATTCAATGGTTAAGTAAGCAAAGGATACCCAAACCCACTTGAATTTGTTTATTTTAGTTTCTTTTGTAAGGGTTTAATGCTAGCTTCCCGATCATGCCCCGCCTTCCCCTACATCCAGAGTGCCGTACCATAACGTCTGCACGTTATCGAGATCTCCTTGTACGACATGCTAATTCCTGCTTATGAAGAGCGCAACTGTAAGGAAACTACTGTTTTCATGCAAGGTAGGACATCACCTCATGTCGCTCACCGATTGAAAGATCTGCTTAATACAACCTTCCACAAATATGTTACCTTCAGTGGCTTTCCAGATGCATGGCTTGCAAGATCACGTGATCAGAATCCATGTGACTTTTTTCTCTGGGGATAGCTAAGGCTTTTAACATATACACATTTGGTCTCCTCTTGATCTGAAGGCCAGTACACAAGAACACGCTGGTCAGATTCCACCAGAACCTCTGTGAGCAACTATTGATGGATGCAGCATCTCGCCGACGTCATCAGTGCTCGTACTGAACAAATTGTGTAGCTGGCACTTAATAATAAAAATCACTATTATGACTTTCTCACTTGTTTGACCGTTTCCTGCCCATGTCAAATGCCTAACCCACTACATTACGCATCCTTGTACATCTTTTTGCATTCACAGCGCCAGATCTACACCCGATGACCAAAACTAGAACTAATTACATTCCAGCTAAATCTGTTCCTCAATAACACATTAGCATATCTATCAAGATAACAGCATCCCCCACTGGTCCTCTGTGGGTAATTGCACTTTAATTATAACCTCCAGCACTTAAATTTGCATGACATAATAACTTCTCAAATTTTATGAGAAATGCTTTGAGATGTTGTATTCATCTGAATTATATTTCTTGGGAGATCTCCCCCAGTGATGTACAAAGGCCTGATGTAAACAAATTGTAATAATAATAATAATTATTATTATTTTTATTATTATATTAAATAATTTGAAATATTTTGTCTCATTTTATTGGAATGATCTGAATCTGGGACTCATTAAAAGTGCAGTTAATCGTAAGTTAAATACGGTGGAAGCGTGGAAGGGTACTGTGAAAATCTGTGACCTCCTCTCCCCTAACACAATCGACTGCCTACCAGTGTCCACCAGTACATATTAGTTAGGTGCATAAATTTGTACTCTTTTTTTTTTTTGCATGTTGATATTTCAGTTACTATGGCTTTATTTATTGAGTGCCGTTTTTTATCTGCAGTTTACTGTTGCTGTTACATATTGTCACTTCACCATTTGGAAATAATGAACAAAGCTGTAGACAGCAGATAATGGAGTACAAAGTGGAGAAATCGGAACATTTCCGTCATATTCTTCTGTTTGAGTTCAATAGAGAGGTGGCACCCTGAAACATTGGCGCAATATATGGGGTTAATGCCACTGGACAGAGCACAGCTAGAAAATGGTTCTCTCGTTTTAAGGAGGACTGTTTTGATTTTAGTAACTCTCCACATTCAGGAGAACCTTCGAGGATTAATGAAGGTCGTTTAATCGCATTAACCCACCTAACCCAGAGTGGTTCACCTTAGTGTACTGTGTGATGAACTGTGGTTATTTCACAATAGTGAAGCATTGGCATGCAGTGGGGAAGGTTCAAAATTCGGGTATTTGGGTACTGGCTGCTCTTAGCCAAACTCAGAATATCAGCAGATTGCCGTATGGGCATTTCTGCTTGCTCGTCATCAACTGGCTCTTGAAAACCGCCGACCATTCCTGTCCTGTATCGTTATTTTTGAGGAGAATGGTGTCTTTATGCTAACGGAGGGGAAAGAAACACGTGATCGAGTCAAAACAAGGAAGCAACTCCTCACAGAAAGACCTGTTGGCATCCACAAAAGATAGTGTTATGTATCTGGTGGAACAGTGACGGTATGCTGTACAACGAATTGCTGCAAAATTTAAAAGTTGCCCCAGAGTAGGCAGACTGTTGCGAATAATGGAGGAGGATATATAATAGATGACTAAGGTATCTGTAACGGGTAACTGTTGTGATTTTAACTCTTTTGGAAAAACTCACCAACCCAACGTCACCAGAATGTTCTCCATATTGCATTAGTAGCTTCATTGGTTTGGCCGCCTACTGGCCCTTCTAGTCCGGTATTTCCGTCCTCGTCGCCACCCTGCAACCCTACCACATTCCTGCTTCCTCCCCTACAACCCCTTCCCCCATCCACTCACTCTCCCCTCCGTCCGTTGTTGTAAGCTCGGAATGCGGTCCACTTCCAGTCCGCCTCAATTGAGTTCCAATAACTCACGCCCGCCGAAAGGAAAGGCGCTCTCAAAAGGGCTAAAAGGAACGCCAAGAGAAACTCAGTTGGCCCGGCAGAGGAAAACACTGCACCCCTAATCATTTAGAATGAAAGAATGCTTTCGGAATTGTGACTCTTTTAGCTGAAGCTAATTCTTCCATTAAAAACATCAGTATAATTTGTCGACCATGTTTTTCTAGAGCTTCTGTGTTATGAAATATTTACTCCACTCTTGATGCTTGTATACAACGGAGGTATTTCATAGTCACCAAAATTTTTTTGTAAGCTGTTACGATGTAAAGATAATAATTTTCCGCCTCCATATGTAATTATTTTACTGCTTTGTAACGAATGTACCTCTGTGCTGAGTAATGAAAATTAATAGGAGAAATCCTCACCGACTGAAGCTGTTTCCGAACTTGGCTTTCAAATCCACGAAAACAAAGGTATAGATCTGAAACCTGTTTAACAGCTCAGTGCGAATCTGTCCTGAATAATTTGTCCCAAGTTTTTGAAACATACTCGCGGCCTATTGGGTAGAAGAAGGAAAACTAATCCTCAGTGTGTCGGAGCATCATTTTCTGAATCTCATTTCCTTTTTCCTCCTCTGGCAATACCTTTTCAGTCTGAAAAATGGCAAGTCGCACCGTCTTTCAGAGTCCCCTGTAAAGGGCTGTTTGGATCACTTCAGATGTCATAGAGAGACTGGGTTATACTTTCTCCAATAGGACCGTGCCTGGGAAAGCACTGTGATGCTCCTACCAGTCGTCAGGTAGATGAATAATTTACTCTCTTTTTATTATTTAATTACTTCCAGCTATTATTTTTCATGCCAGATAAGCTATCTTTCAGTGGCGATTATGTATCTTGAAAGCAACTGCAATGCAAAATTTATATAAATACTTAACATGGAATTAATCGTAACTCAGATTCTTTTAATATCCATTTTCACTCTAGATGTAGTGAGAATTTTTAATGTTCTTCCAGGGAAGTTCAAACACACACACACACACACACACACATGCACTCTCGCAAAAACACATACCCAACGACACCGAGAGAGAGAGAGAGAAAGAAAAAGGAAGAGAGCTGCAGTTTTCTCTAAATCACTCAAATAAGTAATCTAATATCTGGAATCGGAAAATATTATAACTTTCATACGACATGAGGACAACTTTATCGCTGTAGTTAATGTTCACATTAGATAATGTGAGACACTCATGATTCATCCTGTAAGCTAAGACTGGTGTCAGTTTCTGTTCCACCGAGCCCCTTTTCATATCACAGAGCTGTAAATGTTTCGTGTAATTTATGATGCTGTGGATACATCTTACGTCGCCGAAGTTCCGTTGTGGCCTACTCCTCCTGTTTCCCTCCTGCAGTTTCCCTCTGAGACATGTTACTGGTGTGAAAGTCGCGATGGCCTTTTGGGAATACTGACCGATAAACTGCGGTCCGTTGCTAGGAACTTCCGTCCACAGGAACTTGTAAGTAGTAATGGGGCAGGTACATTCGCTCTGTGGGAGGGCTTTGAGGGAAAAATATGGTGCACTCTATCTCTCTAAGCTACTCTTCGCATCTTCTTCTTCTTCTTCTTCTTCTTCTTCCGTCATGCATTAGCTTTCCCTCCGCCTGTTGCAGCTACACCTGGTCCTTCCATCGTTTTGCACGTCTTCCAATGCATCTTTTATCTTGCGGAGTATATCGTCAAATATGTAGTGGTAATCTTGCTTTGTCCATTAGTAACTGAGGGGATACCCATTTTTGTAGGTATTCGTCAGCCTTATTGTTTATATCGAAACTATTTAATTCCTTCCCGATATCTGTATTTCCTTTGTAGTTCAGCTTGGTGTATTCTGCTATGTACACGAGGAATTTCTTTTCATTGGCTTGTAATCTTATTTTATCCATCTTTTTCACTACCCAAGATTCACTTCCATATAGTAATGTTGGTACTGATATAATTTTATAAAATTTTAGATATATTTCTCTTCTTACTTTACGTTCGGGGGCTCTCCTGATAGTACCATTTAAGTAGTAAAATTTCTCAATTTTTGATCTAGGTTTCCCATGTACCACAGCGTGGTTCCTAGAAATCTGGATCTATGTACTCGCTCTAAAATCTTGTTGTCAATAGTTACTTTTGTTCTTACTGATTTTTTTTCCAGAGAAAGCCACGGATTTTGTTTTTACGTATTGATATTGACATATTATATATCTGACATGTTTGGTATAGTTCGCAAGCCGCTCTCTGCAGTCCATCTTCATTATTCGAAATTAACACTTGGTCACCTGCGAATAACAAAGTCATAATCTAAATTTTTTGGTTGAAGTTATATGTATGGTTCTTCAGTTTCATTCTCTAGTGCCCTATAATGTCGTCAACATGTGTATTAAAAAGCAATGGAGAGAGGCTGCAGCCTTGTCGAACTCCTAAATTAATAACCTTTGTTGTTTCTTGATTATCCCCAATCACTTTGATTTTTGTGCGAACATAGATCTTTTGAACTACCTGTAGAATGTGTATTGGTATACCACTTCTTACTAAATTTCCCTTAAATAGCTGTCTATTTACTTTATCGAAAGCCTTTACATAATTGAAACGGATGTGTGTTTCTTTAATGAATTCCTTATGTCTTTCTGTAATTTGCTGTAGCATAAATATGTTGTCTGTAAAGCTTCTCCCCTTTCTCATGTCATTTTGTTCTTCTGAAAGCAGGCATTCCATTATGGGTTTTAGTCTTTCGGCTATTCGCTAGCAACAGATTTTATACGCTATATTTAATAGTGATATGCCTCTATAATTTTCGGGTTATGCTCTGTCTCCATTTTCAAATATTGATTTAGTGAGATCTTCCATTCTTTTGGTATTTCCTTTGTTATCCAGCAAAGATTAAAAAATCTGAGCAACCTTTTTTTAAATGATACTGAAAAATACTTTATTACTTCTCTTTTAATGCCATCACATTCTATTGCCTTTTTGTTCTTCGTGTATGTGAGGGCATGTTATAATTTTTGGTTTTCAAGATGATCTGGATTTGTTTCAAGATCTTCATCATTTTCTGTGTTCATTTCATCAGTCCACATTCCCTTGTAATAATGCGGCCAGTCTTTGAGCTCTGTTACACTGATATCTGCCACATCATTTTCGGTTTTATTCAAGTGTCTTACCATTTTATATGCAAGTATTTCTCTCCCATGGACATCGTTTTACATCCTGGCAACAAAGTTATCCCAACCGGCTTGATGGAGCTTCCTGCATAGTATATTCACTTCTGCTGTCTACTTCTTGTATTTACTAAGATGGTATCTGTTCTTTCGGACCATCTTAGAAAATACATAGTTAAGGCTCACCGGTCACTTGACCATTTTCTTCTTCTGTGCGAATGCAGAAACAGTGCCCGAACTCTTACGAGAATCGGCAACGCGCTGCAAGTAATGAGTATAATGGGCGGGGGCACTACGAATGTAGTGCGGGACAATACGTTGAGAATGTGGGTTTCGCGGGAAGCGTGCCAGAGATAAATCCCTGCAGTCGCGCTATCCTCTCTGTCCTCGGTGGAGGTCAGCGACTGCCGTGTAAGCAGGAGGTCCCGGGTTCGAGTCCCGGTCGGACACACGTTTTAATCTATCCCAATTGACGTATGTCAACGCATGTAGGCAGTTAAGGGTGTTCATTTCATTGTAATAAGTTCTTGTAAATCTCACTTTTCTCCTGAGTTCCATGTTGTAGATATTTTTACACAGTTTTCTCTTTATCTCTTCGCAGTTTTCTCATATCTCTTCAAATCTTGGTGTTACTTTTCCACTACACCACGAAGACGAGCTACAGACGAGAAATTTAACAGACAGGAAGAAGATGCTATGATATGCAAATAATTAGCTTTTCAGAGCATTCACACAAGGTTGCCGCCTGTGGCGACACGTACAACGTGCTGACATGAGGAAAGTTTCCAACAGATTTCTCATACACAAACAGCTGGTGACCGGCGTTTCCTGGTGAAACGTTGTTGTGATGCCTCGTGTAAAGAGGAGAAATGCGTACCATCACGTTTCCGACTTTCAAAAAGGTCGGATTGTAGCCTATCGCGATTGCGGTTTATCGTATCGCGACATTGCTGCTCGCGTTGGTCGAGATGCTATGACTGTTAGCAGAATATGGAGTCGGTGGGTTCAGGAGGGTAATACGGAACACCATGCTGGATCCCAACGGCCTCGTATAACTAGCAGTCGAGATGACAGGCATCTCATCCCCATGGTTGTAATGGATCGTGCAGCCAAGTCTCGATCCCCGAGTCAACCGATGGGGACGCTTCCAAGACAACAACCATCTGCACGAACAGTTCGGCGACGTTTGCAGCAGCATGGACTATCAGCTCAGAGACTATGGCTGCGGTTATCCTTGACGCTGCATCACAGACAGGAGCGCCTGAGATGGTGTACTCAACGACGAATCTTGGTGCACGAATGGCAAAACGTCCTTTTTTCGGATGAATCCAGGTTCTGTTTACAGCATCGTGATGGTCTCATCCGCGTTTGGCGAGATCGCGGTGAATGCACATTGGAAGAGTGTATTCGTCATAGCCATACTGGCTTATCAACCGGCGTGATGGTAAGGGGTGCCACTGGTTACACCTCTCGGTCCCCTCTTGTTCGCCTTGACGGCGCTTTGAACAGTGGACGTTACATTTTAGATGTGTTACGACCCGTGGCTCTACCCTTCATTCGATCCCTGCGAAACCCTACATTTCAGCAAGATAATGAACGACCGCATGTTGCAGGTCCTGTACGAGCCTTTCTGGATACAGAAAATGTTCGACTGCTGCCCTGGGCAGCACATTCGCCAGATCTCCTACCAATTGAAAACGTCTGGTCAATGGTGGCCGAGCAACTGGCTCGTCACAATACGCCAGTCACTACTCTCGATGATCTGTGGTATCGTGTTGAAGCTGCATGGGCAGTTGTACCTGTAAATGGCATCCAAGCTCTGTTTGACTCAATGCCCAGGCGTATCAAGGCCGTTATTACGGCCAGAAGTGCTGGTTCTGGGTAGTGATTTCTCAGGATCTATGCAGCCAAACTGCATGAAAATGTAATCACATGTCAGTTCTAGTATAATATATATACCCGATTATCATCTGCATTTCTTCTTGGTGTAGCAATTTTAATGGCCAGTAGTGTATTACGAAATGGACTGTCCGAAATAAATATTAGGACATTGCTTGTGTACGCATAGCACTTAGCGCATATAAAGATGTGTGATGCATGACTTACTCTACAGGGACTTTTGGTATCTAAGTTACCTTTTCCACATGAGAGCCTCGCCAAACCTTACTGGCTAAACATGAACTACCAAACAGCGGGAATGTAGTATTCCTTCATAGGCAAAACGTGTATCGAAGATGTATTGAAACGGAATTATCTCGTTTCATGTTCAGTTGTCAGCTGCCGCTTTTGCATTCCTTCTATCTCTGCAATTAGTTGGATATGTCAGTATTGTGCCCGACGTATTGGATTCAGTATCAGATTCACAAACAATATTTCTTGGCTGTTTTCACTTCACATTTGTATGTTACAAAAGTATGTAAATATGGATGGTATGACGTATGAAAAAGGTACTTCTTGTGATTTAAAAATAATTCGTGACTGCTCTGTGGCTTTCCTGCATACGGAATTGCATAGTAGACAGCCGAGCAAAGGGCAGAATTGGTTACAAAATGGCGCAGGAAGCCGATATGCCAGCATTTATGTGTATCCTTATCGCACCCAGCGGTAAAGTTGAAGCGTCCTTTGTGGAAAAATATTCAACTTCGCGATTTGAATAGAAGAACTTCATACGCTTGGCGTGAAACTTTATCGGAAAAATATTCAACTTCCCGATTTGAATAGAAGAACTTCACCACGCTTGGCGTGAAACTTTATCCGATGCTATGCAATGACAATTTTGAATTGTACTTCCCATGTTTTACATACAAGAATACACTTAACTTACATTATAGATTGAAATAAATCTTTGAAGTCATACTAATAACCACGTACGGAAATACGTTACATATTAGTGACTGGATATTTAAGGCCGAAAGTATTGTTTTCGACAGCGAGAAGAAATTGCAGTATTGTGACATCAGTGCGGAGAGAGGAATATCAAATTTGAAAAGCCTTTCCTGTGGTTAGAAGGTTCATTGTTGGCTGAAATAAGTTGCCATGTCAGCTCTGGTGTCTCATTAGGTCACAGTGGAAATTGTATGGCAACAACAAATTGAAATTGCTACGAATGCATCATAAGTGATTGCTCTGCGTATAGATGATGAATACCTGTTGTACAGTTTGAACCTCCACCAGACCACTCAAGAATAAAATTGTTTTAACTATCACAATCACCAAAATTCTGCTTCGGTTCATCAAGTGTTGATGGCTAGAATACAAAGACTGTTCAATTGTACAGTACTTCGGTCTTAAACTACGTATGGGTGGAAATATGTTGCCGTCACTCTGTTTTCATAGACAAAAAGGGGCAAAAGTGTCATCAACCTAGATGTTGATTTGAAGACCACAACTCTTTCTACATCTACGTCTACATCTACAGTCATATCCTGCGAGACACCTTCCGGTGTGTGGTGGAGGGTGCTTCGTATACGACTGTCACTCCCCTCTTTCCTGTTCCAGTCGCAAATAGTTCGGGGGAACCACGATTGCTGATAAGAATTCGAGCGGGCACCAATCTCCCTAATTTCATATTCGTGTTCTTGTCGTGAGATGCATGTGGTAGGAACATAAACAGTAAATCACTGTCTGAAGAAGAACGCCTCTCTTGCAGCGCCTGCCACTGGCTGATCACCTCTCTGACCGTTTCTTGTCCACTGTCACAATCTGTAACGAAAAGTGCGGCTCTTCTTCGGGTTTTTTCTCTTCCCTCTGTGAATGCTATCTAGTAGGGATCCCATATTGACAAGAAAATGTAATGGTCGAACGAGTGCTTTGCAAGCCACCTCTTTCGTTCACGGACAACGTTTGCTGAGGGCTCTTCCAATGAATCTCAGTCTGGCATCTGGCTCTCCCGCGATTACGTTGATTTACTTTAAATTATTCCGTACTAATACTCCTTGATACCTTACGGAATATCTGCTTACAGAGATTATTCTGCAATCGTATAATCGTTCAATAACTGATATTTCTTCCCATATACACACGATATGCTATATTTGTTTATGTTGGGGCTCAATTGTTACGTCCTGCACCAGGTGTCGGTCCACTGCAGGGCCTTCTGCATTTCAGAACAATTTTCTAGAGTTAACGTCTTTTCTGTATAATGCAAATAAAGGTGTATGTAAAGAGGTAGAATAGGCCGCTGCGGTTGGCAACGCCTGTATAAGTCAAGTGTCTGAAGCAGTTGTTAGATCGGTTATGGACTGTGCGGCTGATCCCGGCGGAGGTTCGAGTCCTCCCTCGGGCATGGGTGTGTGTATTTGTCCTTAGGATAATTTAAGTGAAGTAGTGTGTAAGCTTAGGGACTGATGACCTCAGCAGTTAAGTCCCATAAGATTTCACACACGTCTGAACATTTTTTATATCTGTTACTGCTGCAACATTGGAAATAGCACGTTATCAAGATTTAAGTAAGTTTGAACGTAGTGTTATAGTCAGCGCAAGGGCGATGGGACACAGAACCTTTGAGTCAGCGATGAAGTGAGGATTTTCCCGTACGACCGTTTCACGAGAGTACCGTGAATATCAGGAACACGGTAAAACATCAAATCTCCGACATCATTACAGCCGGAAAAGGATCCTGCAAGAACGCGACCAACGAAGACCGAAGAGAATCGTTCAGCGTAGCAGAAGTGCAGCCCTTTAGCAAATTGCTCCAGATTTCAATGCTAAGCCTTCAACAAATGTCAGCGTGCAAACCATTCAATGGGACATCATCGATATGGGATTTCGTAGCCGAAGGCAACCTCGTGTACCCTTGATGACTGCACGTCACAAAGCTTTTCGCCTCGCCTGGGCCCCTCAATACCAGCATTGAGCTGTTGTGATGACTGGCTACATGTTGCGTGGTAGGACGAGTCTCGTTTCAAATTGTATGGAGCGGATGGACGCGTATGTGTATGGAGACAACCTCGTGAATCCATGGACAGTGCGTGTCAGAAGGCGACTGTTCAAGCTGGTGGAGGCTCTATAACGGAGCGGGGCGTGTCCAGTTGGAGTGATACGGGACCACTGGAAGTTCTAGACACGACTCTGTTCAAAAAATGTTCACATGTGTGTGGAATCTTATGGTACTTAACTGCTAGGGTCATCAGTCAGTAAGTTTACACACTACTTAACCTAAATTATCCTAAGGACAAACAAACGCAGACACCCATGCCTCAGACAGGACTCGAACCTTCGCCGGTACCAGCCGCACAGTCCATGACTGCAGCGCATTTAGACCGCTCGACTAATCCCGCGCGGCGATACGACTCTGACAGGTGACATGTACGTAAGCATTCTGTCTGGTCACCTGCATCTATTAATGTCCATTGCGCATTCCGACGGACCTGGGCAATTAAAGCAGGACAATGTGACAACCCACACGTCCACAATCGCTAAAGAGTGGCTCCAGGAACATCCTTCCGAGGTGAAACACTGTCGCTGGCCACCAAACCAACTGCGTTTTTTTAAAAATAGGAACTCCCATTTTTATTACATATTCGTGTAGTACGTAAAGAAATATGAAAGTTTTAGTTGGACTACTTTTTTCCGCTTTGTGATCGACGGCGCTGTAATAGTCGCAAACGTACAAGTACGTGGTATAACGTATCATTCCGCCAGTGCGGACGGTATTTGCTTCGTGGTATACTACCCTTGTTAAAATGGACCGTTTACCAATTATGGAAAAGTTCGATATCGTGTTAATGTATGGCTGTTGTGATCAAAATGGCAAACGGGCGTGTGCTATGTAAGCTGCTCGGTATCCAGGACGACATCGTCCAAGTGTCCGGACCGTTCGCCGGATAGTTACGTTATTTATGGAAACAGGAAGTGTTCAGCCACATGTGAAACGTCAACCACGACCTGCAACAGATGATGACGCCCAAGTAGGTGGTTTAGCTGCAGTCGCGGCTAATCCGCACATCAGTAGCAGACAAATTGCGCGACAATTGGGAATGTCAAAAATTTTGGTGTTGAGAATGCTACATCAACATCAATTGCACCCGTATCATATTTTTATGCACCAGGAATTGCATGGCGACGACTCTGAACGTCGTGTACAGTTCTGCCACTGGGCACAAGAGAAATTACGGGATGATGACTGATTTTTGGCACGCCTTCTGTTTAGCAAGCGTCATTCACCAACGGCGGTAACGTAAACCGGCATAATATCCGCTATTGGGCAACGGAAAATCCACGATGGCTACGACAAGTGGAAGATCAGCGACCTAGGCGGGTTAATGCATGGTGCGGCATTATGGGAGGAACGAAAATTGGCCCTCATTTTATCGATGACAATCTAAATGGTCCAATGTATGCTGATTTCCTACGTAATATTCTACCGACGTTACAAGATGTTTCACAGCATGACAGAATGGCGATGTACCTCCAACAAGACTGATGTCCGGCACATAGCTCGCTTGCGGTGGAAGCGGTGTTGAATAGCACATTTAATGAGAGGTGTATTGGTCGTGGAAGCACCATACCATGGCCCCCACATTCACCGAATCTGACGTCCCCGGATTTCTTTCTGTAGGGAAAGTTGAAGCATATTTGCTATCGTGATCCACCGACAACGCCTGACAACATGCGTCAGTCCATTTTAAAACCTAGTAGCAAGCTGTGTGAGAAAAGACGCATCTATAGGTTAAAAAAAACCAATTTAACATGTCATTTTTAACTTGTTCAGTTAGACCACTTTATGTAATAATTAATTTTTTTTATTTTTTTATTTTATTTATTGCCAAATTATAGACCTGTTACCTGATGTTTAAAACAGGTCGTAAATCTTACAATTTTCGTTTTTCATCTTTTTACAGTTTTCTTTCCTTTTGTTTTATCTGCAACATTTACAAAGAATGATTCAAAATAACAATAATTTGAGGTTGAAATATAAATAAAATTACGTTGTTTTGAAGAAGAATATAAAAAGAAGATAGGATAGATGAGAGATTTGTTAGTACCATCACCGAGTGTGACTGACGGTGAATACCTCGGAATGGTTTCATCGAGCCGTTGACCGCCAGTCACACACACACACACACAAATCGTTATTAGTAGAGAAATAATGTTTCTTATCCTATTTGTTACTAATCCTATGTATTAGCTACATTAGGTGCGCATCCATGTACAGCATTTGGTGTTTTTTTGGCTAGATTGCCAGCAATTTGCTTATTTACTGTCACATCTCAGCTTCCTCCTCCTGTTCCTCCTCATTGTCACTATTTTCGCTGTCACTGTGGGTATCGCTGTCCATCCTCTGGAGATTTCTGTTACGCTGCACATAAGCACGTCTGTGATGTCGTGTCCGCATATACTCCTCATGTGTTGTTTTCCAAATACTGTTTGTCAGTGCGGTTAATTGTGCACATTGTTCTTCGTCTCTTATTGCTGTGTATATATCTATGTCTGTATCTGTGTAATCTAAGTGTAATGTAAGTCTATTGTTCGCGTACTGCCCGCAGAAAAAGACAGTGCGTTCTGGGGAACCTTCTTCCCCGCATGTGCATGTAGGTGTCTGCCTCAGACTCACGCGGTTTAAGTGCGTGGGATAAGGTCCGTGCCCGGTTAAGAAATGTACCATACCGCAGCTGGGATCGATATGTCTCATTCTCAACCGCTCCCTTATGTCAGGGAGGAAGTCGTGCAGTCTACGTCCCTTATCACGTACATCCCACTCACCTTGCCATGTATCCAAACGCCAACTTTTAAGGTGACGTATCGTCTCTGTGGGCACACCGGTTATTGTGTGTACCTTATCTAGTCTCCCCACCTTTAACCAGTACCTTGCAGCTCTGTATTTGATCGTGATATCTATGGGGCATATTCCAAGCACCACAGACAGTGCATCCGCTGAAGTGGTACCGAAGGCTCCAGATAGCCTAAGTAGGACACTTCTCTGCCCTAGTCTGACGGATGCTTTGTTGGTGACCACGTTCAGTCTATGTGCCCACGTGCTAGTTGCTAAGCTGAGTACTGATTCGAAGTGCGCACAGTGGTATGTACGTGCGCACACTGGTAGAGGTGGTCTGTACTGTTTTGAATTTAGCCTCACCAGTTTGTGGAGTATTTTTTTTGTTTTGTCTGTTGCTAGCCTTATGTGTTCGTAGAAATTCAATTTTTCATCTATGTGTACCCCAAGATAGCGTGTAATGCGTGCTCGTTTGATGTTTGTGTCCCCTATTTTAACCGAAGGATTCCTTTGGAGTGATCCTTTCAGTAAAGTGTATTTTGTTTTGTTTTCGGCTATCCTGAGTTTGTAGTTGTGACAC
Organism: Schistocerca americana; assembly: GCF_021461395.2. Taxonomy (NCBI): domain Eukaryota; kingdom Metazoa; phylum Arthropoda; class Insecta; order Orthoptera; family Acrididae; genus Schistocerca; species Schistocerca americana. Next base: position 72,851,994 of record NC_060119.1, read on the forward strand.
CACTGAGTAATTGTTTGTAGTAATCCACTGGCTTTCTCTTCTAACTGTGCTCCGTTGTTTGCAGTGACTACAACTAATAGGTCATCTGCGTAGGCGACAATTCCGTCTGACCTGTCATCCCCATCCAGAAGCTGTAGGAGGGGTTCGATTGTTATGTCCAAGAAGATGGGGCCGCTGATCGACCCTTGAGGACAGCCTTTGGCAATTCTTTTAATACTTTCCGGCTGTCCATCTGCCATTCGACTACTCGGTCTTTACAGTAGTCCAGAAAACTGTCGTACAATGATTGCGGTACCTCCAGATGTCTTAGCCTCTGAAACAGTGCTGGCCACCAAAGATTATCAAATGCTCCGGCAATGTCAATCATTATTGCCATGGCGTATTTCTGTTTTGTGGTGTTAATCATGTGCAGGGCCTGGTTGATGGCATCATCTGTTGATCTGCCAGATCTGAAGCCGAACTGGTGTTGGCTCATACCCCTGAGAGCTCTGTGTGTTTGCAGGCGCTTACACAGTAGCTTCTCCTGAATCTTTGCTAAGGTGTGAATTAGGCATATTGGCCTGTAAGTCTTCGGATCTGAAGGATCCCTGTCCGCTGATTTCGTATTAATGAGTGCTTTGGAGGTTTTCCATGCTGTAGGTACCCTGCCCAGCCGTAAGGCATCGTTCAGTAACGTTGTTAGGAACGGGGTGATCTGCAATGCTAGTTTTTTCAGTGTTTCCGAGTGGATACCATCTGGTCCAGGTGCTTTTTTGTTTTTGAGCTCTGAGTTTGCTATCGCAACCTCTTCTTGCGCAAAAGGACAGGTAACAGTTGCAGTGTTGTATGGTGTGTGTAGGTTTTCTCTTATTGTTGCATGATATTGTGTGTCTGTATCGATAACGTCGTCAGGGAGCAGTTTATACAGCAGAAACTCCGCTGTATTCCTCCATCCCCTCGTCATCGCGCCGTCATCCTGCCTTAGCGTTCCCAGAACTAGTGGCGTTCTTATCTTCTCGGTCAGTATTTTGTATGGTTCCCCCCATATATTTTGCTCTGCTTGTGTTGTTACAAATAGCTCCCATTGTTGTCTACGCGTGTTGTATAGGGTCTGTCTGTATAAGTCTTGTGCATGCCTGTATGCTTGAAGTCTTATTCGTCGGTCCCTATCTGCTATCGCCCTTTGATATAATTTTCGTTTGCGTCTTGCGTCTTGTTTGAGTCTCGTAAGTTCGTTGGTCCATGGTACTGGTGAGCAATTTGTATTCTTTGCTGTCGGTATTGATGTGTTTTGTGCATGTTGTATCACCTGTGTTAACTTGTGTGCTCTATAATCGATACTTCCATTGATGTTTTCTGGATCGTGTCGTTGGATAATTTCCGTTAATTTGTTCCAGTCTGCTTTGTGCAACAGCGAGTGTCTGGTGTGTGATTTGGTCATTGTGTTCTGAGTGTGAGTTAGTGTGTATGTTATGACATTATGATCACCACTGGTTATGTTGTCGTGTACAGTCCAGTTTGTTACGTATGCCATTGCTGCATTATTTGCTAGCGTGAAGTCGATATTACTGCGCGTACCATCGAACCCTGCATATGTTAGTATAGGTCCTTCCGTATTCATTACATGTAATTGTGTTTCTTGTATTAGATCGGTGATTATGCATCCTCTGTCATCTGTTCTGTCTGAGTTCAAGAGGGTCGATCTGGAATTAATGTCAGCACTTATCACTAATTTTTTGCCTCTGGCATACATTACTAGGTCTCTGATGTAGTCTGCATACGGCTGTATTTGATGGCTGTATTGGGCGTACATGGATGCAATAACCCATGTGACGTTCCCCTTAGTTATCTCTATGGTAACCAGGTGTTGATTGTTACCTTAACTATGTTATAAGTTCTATTTAGAATTAATATTGCAGCCTTACAGTCATTGCTGCCTGTTATTGTGGTAGCATGTTTTGGCAGTCATATCAGTTGCCCGTTTCTGTTATAGGGTTCTTGTAAGCACATGAAATCTGCCTGCAGGTCTTGTGCTATTTTAGGGATTTCCGCGCTGACTGTCGTACTGTTTTTTGTATTTTGTTGTAAGATATACATTTTTTGTCTATGTGTTCTGTGGGTTTTACGTGTACAAAACATTTACTGCCAGTCTGTGAGTAATCTAAATATGTTCGTCCGTGTGCTCTTACATGATCTATATATGTTTTGTCCAAGTCGAAAGATTCTGACCTGCGCAGGCAGACCTGGAGCATGAGATCGAGCAGCGACTCTGCTGATGTAGGAATATTTTCTGCCTTTAGGACGATTCTGTCTGTTTGCTCAGTAACTGGAAAACAGAGAGAATCTCCCTTTGGATGGCACAATCTAAGTAGCATCCGCTGTGCTGTCTGCAGTATCTCTTTTTTCTCTAGCCTACTTAAAAGTAAGTTAAGTTCTAAATTATCATAATTAGGTGCAGCAGGATTGCTGTTGGTGCTGGTTTCTGTTGCGGTCTCTGAGGTGGTACTGGACGGATTGTGGCTTGGTGCTGGCCGCTGATTGGGGGACATTTCATACGGTTACTTTTCGTTTTGTCACACGCCTCTTCAATGCCGTTTGCCATCACACGTTTTTCACTGATGTTGGTGGTGCTTGCTGGCGTGGTGTCGGCGATGGTGGTGATTTGTATGGGACTGACTGTATGTGTTATGTTGTCTTTGTTTGTGTTTGGAGTGGAGGTTGTTGCTAGACGCACGTTGACATCGTTGCAAATGTCACCTGTCTCTCCCTCACATTTGTCCTCATCTAATTGGTCTAGTTTTATAAGTCTGGGTCCAGTAGTTTTGAGTTTTGTATTGGTCTGCAGCCTGAGTGTTTCGATGTGTTTTCATTCAGGGACTGCATGCCTGTCTGTTCCTTGTTCCTTTTTCCCGGGGTGAAGAGTGCCTCCCGAGACAAATTTGACAGTTTTGATGTTCTGTTCACATTTACGTGTGTCGTAGGGTTTTCCATGTGATGATGATTCTGGTTTGTGCTCATCCTGTGTATGTGCGGTGTGATGTACTTCGGTTGGGAGAAATTGTGGGGGAGTATGTCGGTTTTGTTTGTACATTTTCTTGTGAACAATATATGTAAGCTCATTTTCCAACTCATCTAACCTCTGCATTAATGTTATTTGGAAGTTTATCCAGTGGTGTAATTGTCTTTTAATTTGCTTTGCCACCTCGTAGTGGATGGAACCACAGATTATCATGTCATCTATATATTCTATCGTATTAATGCAGCTATCCTGTGACGTCACTGAGTGTGTTAGGGGCGGGATGGGTTCATTAACGACGTAATTTTCTGGCAGAAGATTCATCTGTCTTCTCCAAGAAATTGCTTTTTGGTAGCTTCTCTGTGATGTTGACGCTGATTTATATTTATGTGTTTTGGGTGATTGGCTTTGGGCGTTCGTGTTTCTTGCACGTGTGCTGATTTTAGCTGCCATAGTCTATACTGTCCAGGAGCCGGTCATGCAGCTGTTTATAGGTCTGACAATCACCTCCTTTTGTTTTATTGCAGACACGGCCTCTGTATTTGCAGGGGATACAGACGCAAACCGCGGACCTGCACTCACTGCGCTTGTGTCCTTGGTTGCCGCACTTGGCACACGTGACGTCGGCTTTTCTGCAGGTTTTAGTCGTATGTCCTAGGTCGCAATACTTAAAACACTTGTTTACTACTGTATAGTCTTTCACAAAAAGTGATTCGAAGTCTATGTAGACTCTCTGTCTTCTTGTAAGTACTCTGTACAGGTGTGGGCTGATCTCCAGTATCTGGTGACTAAACCCATTCCCCTACGCCCTGTTTTGTATCTTATTTTGACCTCTCTGTCGAAGTCTTCTTTCGTGGTGCCACCGCTTAGGTTCTGCTCGTAAAGGCTTTCTAGTAACTCTTCGTCGGTAAGTGTATCTGGCACGTGATATACTGCCACGAGTGGCTTGCGTTTTCGCGGTCCTTCACGGACAATGGTGTGCAGGTCTTTAGTCTTTTCTATTATTTTTTGACAGTCCTCCTGTGTTTCGGTTTCGACTACAACTGCAGTCTGTGTGTTTCTGATTGATTTTATATGTATATTCTCTTTCCTGGGATTTATATTCTTGGTGATGGTCTGTCGGACAGTTTTGGCGACTTGATTTTCTGTCGATTTGATATAGAGGGTTGTGGCCTGTTTTGTTCAAGCCTGTTCTATTCTTCGAGCCTCTTTGGTTTTGGGCTCTGAAGTTAAGGCGGCAGCAAATGTCAGTGTCTGTGCTTGTTGTGTGACTTTATTAGTTAGTTCTCTTATTTGTTGCTGCAAGTCTTGGTTCGCTACACTCAATTCCCTATTTTCGTTCTCTAATTTCTCAGCCTTCTCTTGCAAATTTTGTATTTGTAAGTCTTTGACTGGAGTCGAGGCTCTCTGTAGTTCTAGTCTCAGTCGCCTATTTTCATCGTTTAGGCAGGACAGTTTAGCTTCGAGGCTAGTTATTTCGAAAGCCAAGGGAAACACTTTGTCTCTAAAGACGGTTAACAGGGCAATATTTTGTCTATGGCTGCTATCTTTCGACTGGGGGACATGGGCACAAGTTCTTCCTCCGTGTGTTCCATACCTGGTGTGACGTTGATGGCTCTAGCTAGCGTCTGTCTTACCCCATGCTTTCCTTCTTCTTCCGTCGGCCTCTGGTGTGGTGGTGTCGCTGCTTCGTCGGCTGGAATCCAGGGCAGAAGGTAGGCAGGTGGTTGTTTACCAACAGCATGGAGCACAGCTGGTGGCCGCTACTGCTGACGTAGACGGCGGGGCGCGGGGCAGCCGGTGGCCGCTGCCGACGCGTCGGATTCCGCTGCGGCTGGCGAGGTGAGGTGTGGCAGCGCGCGGCGCGGAGTGCTGACACGTGAGAACCGACGCGGCTGACTGGCGGAACCGACGCGCGCTCGGCCAGCGGGAGAGCGACGGCCTCTCCGCTGACGCGCTGCACGCGACGAACGCACTAGAAGCACTTTAATCACTCTCTCTGCTTTATTTACAGTATTTAAAGAGTAGACGAGAACGGACTGTGTAAGATAACACTCCCGGTACACGATAATTAAAAATCAGTGTCCACAATCAAATTTTTACCGAGAAAATCTGCATCTGAATGCGGAGCCACATCACACTGCAACCTACTCGGCCTCCATCTTGCCACTGCATGTAATAACGAATACTAAATAGTCTCATGACGTTCGTACGACGAATGGTCAAAATTTCGCCATACACTTTTGTCTCGTACGAGTTTAAAAGCCGGTCAGTGTGACCGAGAGGTTCTAGGCGCTTCAGCCTGGAACCGCGCGATCGTTACGGTCGAAGGGTCGAATCCTGCCTCGGGAATGGATGTGTGTGTGATATCCTCAGGTTAGTTAGATTTCAGTGGTTCTAAGTTCTAGGGGACTGATGACCTCAGATGTTAAGTCCCATAGTGATCAGAGCCATTTGTACCATTCGAACCAGTTTAAATCTAGCTATTTTTTATTGTAGTATTGATGTATCAGAGCTTTTCATTTACTTTGTGTACTGGGAGAACGTCCATAATGATTACTGTATTGTGTAGGACAGTAATTTAGGCATCTATTAACATTTTAAGGGGGATAAACAGTCCGTACTCTCGAAGGATGGCAGTTGATTTTGTGCTAACACTATCGAAGCATGCAATGGTTCGTAATTGGAAAATATGCATCGGAACTCGATATAAACCGTAATTTCCTCCCCTGTCACTAGCTATTTTTGAACATCACCTCCCTCCACCTCCCTGTCCATCAACTCCTCCCCACCGTCTCTCTCCCTGTTCTCTTCCCCACTCTCTCTGTCTATCTTCTCCTTGCCCCTCTCAGTGTAAATTGCATCCTTCTCATTCTCTGTCCGCCTCTCCATCTTTGCTGAGCCTCTGACCTTCTCTCTTGTTTACTGTTATCAGAAACGAAATCTCGATTGCTAATTGAAGTCGCATAAATAGAATGACAAAATCAGTGGGGACTCAGGTGTACGATATTTTAGCGAGTCCTCTTCAGCTGCTGGACCCACAAGGATGGTAGCTTCAACGACAGTATTTCGCATAGTTTTAATCTGCGTACTGGTAGTATTACAAAGTTAGCCTTAAATACAGCTCTCCTGTTTTCTGTCACAACCACTGTGAGGAAGAAAACAAGACAAAACACTGTGCATATAATTTCTGTGTAAAATAAAACATACCGAGAGTGATATACGCAGAGGAGACAATCCACTGGATAGCGACATGCATATATACAGGTGGCAGTAGTATCGCGTACACAAAGTATAAAAGGGCGCTGCATTGTCGGAGCTGTGTTTTGTTCTCAGGTACCTTCTCGTGTGAAAAGGTTTCACATGTGTTTAATACCGTACAACGGAAATTAACCTACTTTGAACGCGGGATGGTAGTCGCTGCTTGCCGCATGGGACATTCCATTTCACAAAAGATCGGCAATGCAATATGCCAAGATCCACAGTGCCAAGAGTTTGCCGAGAACACCACACTTCAGGAATTACCTGTCACCAAGGACAATGATGTGGCCTACGGCGTTCACTTTTATCGAGCGGCGGCAGCGGCATTTTATCAGAGTTTTCGGTGCTAAACAACAAGCAACACAGCGTGAAATAAGAGCAGATATCAGTGTGGGACGTACGGCGAACGCATTCGTTAGGACAGTGCGGAGAAATTAGGCTATGGCAGCAGATGATCGGCGAGAGTGCCTTTGTTAACAGCACGACTTCGCCTGCAGCGCCTCTCCTGGTACTGTGACCATGATGGTTCCTGGATGACATGGAAATCGTGGCCAAGTCAGATGAGTCCCGGATTCAGTTGGTAAGCGCTGTAGGTTTGGAGCGTAGCGCAGACTTCGAGGAACCAGGGACCCAAGTTATCAACAAGGCACCGTGCAACGTGGTCTTGGCTCCATAATGGTGCGGGCTGTGTTGACACGGAGTGAACTGGGTCCTCCGGTCCAACTGAATCGATCATTGACGGGAAATGGTTGTGTTCGGCTACTTGGAGACCTTTTACTGCCGTTCATGGAGTTCATGTTACTGAACAATGATTTAGTGTCACCGGGCCACAGTTGCTCGTAATTGGTTTGAAGAACATTCTGGACAACTCGAGGGACCGAGGTGGCCATCCAGATCACCTGACATGACTTCCATCGAATATTTATGGGTCGTAATCGACAGGTCTGGTCGTGCACAAAATCCTACACCGGCAACACTTTCACAGCAATGGATGGCTGTAGAGGCAGCATGTCTCAATATTTCTGCAGAGGCCTTCGAGCGACTTATTGAGTTCCTGCACGACGCCGGCAGGAGGAGGTCCGACTCGATATCAAGAAGTATCCCATGACTTTTGTCACTTCAGTGTATATGTGACAGGCGATTTTTCTAATGGTTTAAATGCCCTACTATGGTACTTGCAGCTCACTGCGAGAAAGGAAACAGTACCACGATTTTCGCCATACAGCACAGTATTGTCCCTCTCCTAGTCACTTTCAACAGAAAACTTCTACTTTGTTGTTTAAATAAATTTAGCAACTGACCATTTGAGTGTTTACTATGTTGTCCTGAGACTGATTTGATGCAGCTCTCCATGCTACTCTATCCTGTGCAAGCTTCTTCATCTCCCAGTACCTACTGAAACCTAAATCCTTCTGAATCTGCTTAGTGTATTTATCTCTTGGTCTCCCTCTACGAATTCTACCCTCCACGCTGCCCTCCAGTACTACATTGGTGATCCCTCGATGCCTCAGAACATGTATTAGCAACCGATCCCTTCTTCTAGTCAAGTTGTGCCACAAATCCTCTTCTCCCCAATTCTGTTCAATACCTCCTCATTAGTTATGAGATCTATCCATCTAATCTTCAGCATTATTCTGTAGCGCCACATTTCGAAAGCTTCTATTCTCGTCCTGTCCAAATTACTTATCGCCATGTTTCACTTCCATACATGGCTACACTGCGTACAAATACTTTCAGAAACGACGTCTTGACACTTAAATCCATACTCGATGTTAACAAATTTCTCTTCTTTAGAAACGCTTTCCTTGCCATTGCCAGTCTACCTTTTATATCCTCTCTACTTCGACTATCATCAGTTGTTTTTCTCCCCAAATAGCAATACTCATTTACTACTTTAAGTGTCTCATTTCCTAATCTAATTCCCTCAGCATCACACGACTTAATTCTTCTACTTTCCATTATCTTCGTTTTGCTTTTGTTGATGTTCATCTTATATCCTGCTTCCAAGACACTGTCCATTCCGTTCAACTGCTCTTCCAAGTCTTTTACTGTCTCTGACGGAATTACAATGTCATCGGCGAACCTCGAAGTTTTTATTTCTTCCCCATATATTTTAATACCTACTCCAAATATTTTTTTGTTTCCTTTTCTACTTGCTCAATGTTTATTATAAGGTAGTGTAAAAATTTGATGTAAATAGTTCCAGAAATTCTAGAGAGTTCGCTAACAACGTTTCCATTCATTTAAAGTGGAATCCCTTTTAGCAAAACAATCGATAAACTAAAATACTCGAGAAGTTCTTGAGTGATTCACTTCTAACATATATATTTAAAAAAAGGGTAATCTGCGACCATCCAAACGTTAATTAGGATACGTTTATCGGAGTGTCAGGTAAAAATTTGAACTAAATTTGTCAAGAACTTGTCCAAAATTTTTGGCAACAACGTTTCTCTTTTATATATTAAATTCATAGTCTTACATCACATCCACATTAAAAGAAGTATGTAGGCAATGTTCGTCTGAACGTTTATCAGGGCATCGTGTAAAAATTTGATGTAAATCGCTCAAGAATTTTTCCGGATTTTTGCTAGCAACACTCGCTCTTTTTGTGTGTGTGAAAAAAACATGTACTCTGTGTGCGTCCAAAACTTTATTAGAGCGTTAAGGAAAAATTTGAAGTAAGTCGGTCAAAAAATAAATGAGATTTTTGGTAACAACGTTCTCCCTTTTAAACAGAGTGTTCGGAAATTGGCGTCACAAGCTTCTAGAAACTGTAGAGGGAGCGGATACATAATATTCTGGAGATGAAGTCATGTCCGGAAGCATACCGTTACCGTTGTTGTGTCTAGACAAGACAGCCTAGACACAATGAGAGGAAGCCGAAAGGCACGCGCTACGCTCACGCAGATGGGCGTGAGGTCTGAAACAGGATACGTAATGAATGCTATAAAGAAAAGTACGTAGCTTCTGGAATACTTAACTTTAATCCATCCTTTTGGTACATCTGGAGATTGTGGCGATACAAGTGAGACTCTTTAGATACATGCAATGTTACTAATGGCGCCTTGCTAGGTCGTAGCCATTGACTTAGCTGAAGGCTATTCTAACTATCTGCTCGGCAAAGGAGCGAGGCTTCGTCAGTGTAGTCGCTAGCTACGTCGTCCGTACAACTGGGGCGAGTGCTAGTCCGTATCTCGAGACCTGCCTTGTGGTGGCGCTCGGTCTGCGATCACACAGTGGCGACACGCGGGTCCGACATGTACTAATGGACCGCGGCCGATTTAAAACTACCACCTAGCAAGTGTGGTGTCTGGCGGTGACACGACAACCGTTATATGATGGTTTCAGTTCAGAAGTTTAACTCATCCACTGGTTCCTGAGGAACTGTATTGAGTCTGACGCAGTACAATTATTAGGTAACAATACGAAAGGAAACATAACGCAAAATCCATTTATCAGTGAAGCACATTTGTAGTAACACCTAAACTCTACGTGTTTGTATTATTCCGAAACAAAAAAAGAACCCAACATACTGTGCGTACAGAACAGCACTATGCGTTACAACAGCGGTTCGATGTGGTGACAACGAACGTTGTTACACAGACTGTACCTAAGAAACGTATTCTGGTTTACTTTGCTCATCCCACTTGGCCTATCTTCAATTTCTACTGCAGAGGCCAGAGTCGTGCCAATAGATTTTCCTCTGTCTCTGTTGAAGTCTTGTAACTAGTAGTCCATAGCTGTTAAATCCGGCGATCACCTCACACAACCACCTACCTCGGCCTACCCGTCTTTCACCATATCGTCTTCTGAGATATCTCCGAACAGCACATGAGAAGTGAGGTGGTGCTCCATCATGCTGAAACCACATTTCCTGAACGATATTCAATGGCACAGCTTCCAAGAACGGGTCAAATACGTTTTAAAGGAGGCCAAATATGCAGAACAGTTAGCTTGAGTGGAAAGACTTGTTGCCCAGTCACATGACCGTCCAGAATACTTGCTCACATTAATATCAAACAGGTGCTGAAATCCATAAATACTTGTGGCACGACGAGATAAAAACGACTGTCTACACCCTTCCGTATGAAAACCTAATTCCTCATACGTTATCTTCGTGATAGTACGCGCAGTGTATGGTCGCATTAGTAGAATAGTGCGGCAGACAGCTTCAAATACCGAGTCTCTATGTGGTGTGCGTACTGTAAGTCCTTCGGCACACACACCATCAGATAATTTGACTTGTCGCTCTAACGAAGTAGGCGAGTGTCAGCAATATGTCTCGTGGTCTTATCGTGGCGTGTTTATCTTCTGCCGTTAGGTCAGACGATAGATATGCCATTTGCACGCTTAGAGTAGCAGATTGACGGTGGCCAACTTTAAACAGAACTTGATTAATTTTCAAACACATTTATTAAAATAATAACCACATAAAATTACTTAACTTGATTCTGGATGCTATTTACAATTGACAACCTGAAGTTCCTTTGGTCTTGGTACGTTAATCATTTTCTCACATATCTCTGATACTTGACAAAGTGTCTATTCATTTATCTTCATGGCTATGTACAGGAATATGGTAATGTTATTAGGCGCAGATTGAATCTTGACTGCAGACTAATGGAGACTAATGCAGACTGGTACAGACTGGTGCACACAAATGCAGACTGACTAATCGGAGATCTGTACACTCGTTATAATACCTCGAGCGTTCAGGTATCACTGCACGAGTGTGATCCGCGAGGAGAAAAGGTTCTGCGTTAGCATCAATCTCATTGGCTGCGTTACATATTAGTACGCGGATCGGCGGAGGCACAATTTGGTCCGTCTATAAGACAGCGCCATCTCGTAGTACGGAGACGGACGAGCGCTGCGCCTGCGCTGTTGTGCTTAGCGGGCGCTCTCTGCTGGGAAAGTTGTGTACGCGCTGACTACGCGGAACTATGTACACAACACTCTCAATTTTATCAATATTGTTTCTCGAAAAGAACGTCACCTTCCCTCCAGGGATTCCCTCCTGAGCTACTGAAGCAACTCTGTAGCACTAATGTGTTGTTCCAATCTACTGGTAACAAACCTAGCAGCCCGCCTCTGAATTGCTTCGGCTTCGACGTCTTCCTTCGATCCGATCTAGTACGAATGCCAAATACTCGAGCAGTACGAAGCGTCCTACACGGAGTCTCCTTCACAGGTCAACCACTCTTTCCCAAAATTCTCCCAATAAAATGAAGTCGACCACTCGCCTTCCCAAGCACAGTTCTCACATTCTCGTTCCGTCTCACACCGCTTTGTAACGTTACGGCCAGATATTTAAGCCTGCCGTGGTGGCCGAGCAGTTCTAGGCGCTACAGTCTGGAACCGCGCGACCACAACGGCCGCAGGTTCGAATCCTGCCTCGGACATGGATGTTTATGATGTCCTTAGGTAGGTTAGGTTTAAGTAGTTCTAAGTTCTAGGGGACTGATGACCTCAGCAGTTAAGTCCCATAGTGCTCAGAGCCATTTGAAACATTTGAACGGAAAACATGTACCGAACCATGTTTGCCATTCAGTGACGCACAGGTATTGAATAGGTCTCGCATCAAGGCAGATGTTAAGTGACATCAGGTGACCGTATTACGTAGTACACGTCATCCTGTTTACCCTACTGCACACCATCGAGTCCGGACGTGGATTCCTATTGAAAATGTTATGTACTCACTCCCCTCTACAAGGTCTAGAAGTTTGTAACAGGAATTTCCGAACGCCCTTTAGCCAATACTGTTCGAACGTTGATTAGAGTATCGGGTAGACGTCTGAAGCCAATTGGGGAAGAACGTTTTGAGATTTTACACAACGACTTGTCTTTGTACAGTACAGGGTTTGTCAGCATTCATAGCAGCATATTAAAAACACACCATAGGCAATAACTGTAATTTATTTATTACCTCTAATGTCAATTACTAGTTAAAGATATGCCATTTATTAATGTGTAAGTTATTGTCTACTGCGTGGATTAGTTTTTGAATATGATACTTGTCAAATGATGCCTCCTCTGCACAACATATTCATCTGAGCGGCGTTGGAAGCTTTCCATAAGTTGCCGTAACGTATTGCCTGGGACATTGCCGACGGCATTTCTGATGCGATCCTTCAACTCAGGAATGGTGGCACAACGTCTTCGGAACACTTCTTGCTTCAGGCAGCCCCAGATGAAAATGTCTGCACATGAAAGGTCAGGTGAGCGAGGCTGCCAGAAAATGTCACCGAAACGGGAAATTAATCTACCGGGAAATATCTGCGGCAAGAAATCCATGCAAATTCTTTCCACCATTCCTGAGTTGAAGGATCGTATCAGAAGTGCAGTCGGCAATATCCGAAGGAATACTTTACGCTGAGTTATGGAAAGCTTCCAACGCTGCCTAGATGAATGTGTTGTACGGAGGGAGCACCATTTGACAAGAGTCATATTCATAAAGCAATCTACGCAATGGGCAATGACTTACACATTAGTTAGTGGCATACCTTTAACTATTAATTGACATAAGAGGTAATAAATATATTACAGTTACTGCCAGATGGTGTGTTTTCAATATCCTACAATGAACGCTGTCGCACTCTGTAGTATAAATTTGATGGCAATAGATTGACCTGGACACTTTGAGGGCGTTCGCATTTAAACTGACACCAGTCACCAAGAGGTAGATGTCCATTGAGAAAGTATGGAAGGTAACTAAAACAAGCAGAATGATTTCTACCTTGAGTAAACTAAATAAGGAGTTAGTAATGCTGAATCACAAGGAGCTACTCGAAACATTTAGCCCTGGACAGAAGCGTTTATGTTAACTAAAATTCAGATATAGGAGAATAATTGACCAAGCACTAGGAATAAATGTATCTAACAGCAGTGCAGTCGCGTTCTTGCTTCCCGAGGACGGCTCCCGGGTTCGATTCCCGGCGCGGTCAGGGATTTTCACCTGCCTTGAAATGACTGGGTGTTCGTGTTGTCCTCATCATTTCGTCATCATTCCTGCAAGTGGTGAGACTGGACTGAGCAAAGGTTGGAATTTGTACTGTCGCTGATAACATAGCTGTTGAGCGCCCCACAAACCAAACATCATCATCATCATCATCTAACAGAAGTGTTCATGATAGGTCGTACCCTGCATGGTACGCCTTCCCTGTAAAGAAAACATCTAAAGGAACAATGACTACATCACGATACGTAAAAGATGACATTGGAACTTGAATAGAAAGATGCAAAATTATAAGTGTTGTGATTTCAATTGATGGTACGCAAAACCTTCGGTTATCCTAACGGAATCATGTACAGAGATATCTAACCAAAGGCTAAGAAATTATTATCGTTTATTAAGTTTCTGACCAACATCAAAGTTAGTATCCGTTATGCTTATGTATGATACAGAAGAAAACAGAGTATCAAACTTTTTTTTCATGCTTTTCATTAGAAAATATTGTTTAAGTGTAATAAATATTATTTCAGCATATATTTTAGTAAAATTCTCGCGCTATTGATGAGCTGATTAATTTAGGAAATAGTTCAAGTGGCGCTGAAAAGTAGCTGAAATCGTTGAAACTGGTCTTGTCCCATGGTCTGATGTAATCTCTCTCACATATTGTACAGAATGTATGGCTGAACTCGCCCACTTTCTAATCATAAAACACCGTAGCCCCACGAACTAGTAACAGCGCCCCGTGCAACGAAGAAATCACGGGTCGCATCTGCCTGCAAAATCGATCGCAGAAGTGATCCACTAACTTATTGCCATCCATTTGTCACAGAATCCTAGAACGTATAGTGGATTATAATGCAATGAGGTATCTGTAAGAGAATGATCACCTCCATGACAACTGCCGTAGTTTCCGAAAACATCATCCATGATAAACCCAACACACTCCCGCCTCACGTGACAGCCTGAAATCCACTTGTATGCTAAAACTCTGTTTTCATGTTTCTCATTAGAAAATTAAATCTCATTCTGCATTTGTATGCTGTTGACTACGTATTTCTTGTTTTCCAAAAAGCATTTGACACAGTGACATTCCAATGCCTTTTATAATACGTAAAATCACAGAGGCTTTCAATGGGTGGGGACTGTATTTCTTCTTAGTTAGTTTTACTGCCGGATACTGCGAAAACGCAGTCGGTCTATACAGGAGATCGGTTATTGAACTATCTTTTCTTAAAAAAAATGGACAGTTCATGTGTTGGGAGCCGCACGACATAGGTCTAACAGAGAACATTCAGCGTACTCGAAGAAGGGAAACACGAGTGGTAAGAAGTTTATTTCACTGCCAAACCTGTACTGGAACCTATGAAGGTGGGTATCAATGGGAACAAACCGTAATATGTTCTAAAAATGAAATTACCCTCTGTCTTGCACTTCACAGCATCTTTCAGTCACTGGACCTGGCTGCAGATGTAAAAATCATTCTTTCTTCACACACCGTCTTCATAAACGAAGAAAGAGCTAAGCGTAAGATGAATGAAACACTACGACTCATTGAGGTTAATTACAGACGCTGAAATTAGTGGACGCACCGGATAAGGAGAACTGTGGTTCTACACAGCCGACGAGTCCAAATATTTAAATACTTCTCCAGCATTTGTGCATAACATCATGCTTGTCAGACCAAGAAATAGAAAGTTATATTCTGTGTCAGTTTCTTCTCGATAATGGATGGATTGTCAAATGTGTGACGCCTGTAGTAGAGCATCTCTAGTATATACAAATGTGTTGTCAACGATGATGAGGCGTTCATTACTAAAGGATCCCCTTAAAATGTACGGTCTAGTCGAGTGTGACAGAGAGTTTTGCTTACCACTATACACCGAGGATTACAACAAGGTTTGTTGTGTAACTAAGGTAATGGAATTCTGTTACGCGATCAGTAAATCTACACCATTAAATTTCTTCGGCTGCAAGCGAACTTTTGGCCATGAAAATTCATTGCAGCAACAGGGATCGAGCCCGCAGCCATTATAGGTGGAACAATTACTCTACGCACTAGATTACAGACTGAATTTCACTGCAAAAATTGTAATGCAACGTCATTCACTCACGAAGAGGTCGACCTTTTTTAGAGTGTTGTTGTCGTACAACGTCTATAAGAGAGAGTACAGAGATTGTTTGGTATGTGAAACGTCGCAGCAGAATGTATAATTTGTAATACTGCGAGTTTCCTACAATTACAAATTTTTTATATTTATGCCTACTCCGCACAAACTGCCTAAGGCGAACCACGATAAACAGTTTGGATGAGTGGTTTGTAAATTCTGATTACCTCAAATGTAAATGTAGTACCGATGGTTGGGTCTAGTTTAGCAGGGGATACAACCCGTCGGCTTTGACCAATGACGTCAGAATTGGCCAGAGAGCATGTATTACAAAGATGAAAGAGCTGAGAAGAATGTTCAGAAGAATGTTCAGAAACAAAGGAATGCAAGAGAGAAAAACTGTACTTCGCATATATAAGGGCGAGTAGTATTTTCACGTTAATTATATCGCGTTTTTGTATCTTAGTATTTCTCCGCAAAATGTAATGGATATAAATGAGTAAAATATATTAGTAGCAAAGAATACATCACGTTACATGTATGTCAGTTGTATCTCGAAACTCTTTCGAACTGTATTGCTCAAGTGCAGTACGGGATACAAGTTAAGCGTACGTCGATTTCTTGGTTTTAACTAGCATTGCGGTCCTGTTGTTCAATTGAACTATGTTTACCCTACTTCACTAAACCGTAAATGAAACACCGGATACAAATGAAAAGATCATTAGAAGCGTGTTGCTTAAGTACAGTACGGAATAAGAGTTTGTCGTAAGTCGATTTCTTCGTTTTCACTAGCATTACTGTCCTGTTCTTCACTTGAACGAAGTATCCTCCGCTTCAGTAAACCCTAATTGGAACACGGGATACAAATTGTAGATGTGTTGTTTATTTCGTCTCTGCTATTACTAACAGTCTTTTCTTACGTACATATCAGTACTACTGATGACAGAAGGACCCACGTATGTAATATATGTATACCAGACTTCCGTTGACCTCTATATATGTACACTGGTAACGAAAAGGTGGAAATAGACGTACGTTACATTTGCAACCTGTACCTCAATTGAACCACACGGAGACAAGATGACGACACATGTACAATTTGCATCCCGTACTTCACTATGGGGTACAGTTTTCTTGTTGCCTTGGACGCTAATAGTATCCCATTCGTTACTTGAGCTACATAGCTGTACGCAACATTTGTATCTTGCTCGCCAATTGAGATATATAGCGTCAGTGTAAAGGAGAAGTGAAGGACGGGATACGAATTTTAGTTGTGTCATCAGTGTAAAGGTGAAGTGAAGGACGGGATCAAATTTTAGTTGTGTCGGGGGGTTTCACCTGTTGTATAGCAAGTACACATTCGAAAATGTCGTACTGATATTAGTGCTGGGAAACGAAAGAAGATCATCAGCTGAGAAATTTCTATTACGTACTTCACAACACGAAAATACACATATTGGTGGAATAAAACAGTGAAATATCAAAATAGTGAAATGCCGTGAAAGAAGCAAATGGAAAAGTGAAC
The DNA here is from genome assembly GCF_021461395.2 of Schistocerca americana. Classification (NCBI taxonomy): domain Eukaryota; kingdom Metazoa; phylum Arthropoda; class Insecta; order Orthoptera; family Acrididae; genus Schistocerca; species Schistocerca americana. Next base: position 72,868,832 of record NC_060119.1, read on the forward strand.
TTACCACACGGAAATATCGAGGAATAACCGAAGCTCGCTTAGACAAGACAGTAACGAAAATTACATACCCACAAACAGACAAATCCATTCCTATAAACGAAAATAAGACACTAAACATTGTTCTACAATAACAAACTAATACTCCAAATTTTCTCAATTTCATTACGAATAATTATTTTAATGTACAATGACAGCGCTTATCCGGAACACAGAACTGTTTTATTATCTATGCCTCGAAGTGAAGACATTACTATCTATGACCAATGTATGACGTCATTGGTCAAGGCCGACGTGTTGTATCCCCTGCTTCACTAGACCCCGATGGTTTTCACATCCATTAAATATGTTTGCCTGTGAGAATTTATGATACGTGTCCCCAGGAAACACCATCGCTTTGTCAGGGATTGGCGGAATTCATATGTTCGTTGACGGCTTACCTTCTGACTTCTGTCGTTGCTCTCTGTACTTCCTCCATTTCACGGTCTTCCTCAGATTTAGTTGTCTGTCAACGTACACATTCACGTTTCTCGCCAGTCGCATCGTGTCAGACTGTTGCTCAGCAACAGCGCTGCACGCTGCAGAGACCACTCTGTATTGTTGAGAACAGCGTCACGTCGCGATACGTTGTTTGCTCTTAAACGATACGGGCATAATGATGACCTAATATCCAGCGATGATAGTAGGGACATTACTGGATTGGAACGACCATGGCAGTGACCCAGAGGACAAGATAAGTAGGGAAGAAAAGAAAAGAAGAAAAAACAGAAAAAATGAGGAAAAATGAAATAGGGAAGGCAAAGGAGGAAATTAGTGAACTTGAACAATCAAGAGAAATCTTTCGCTGTTTTGAGGTGGTGAAACATTATTTTGGAAACAAAGATATGCGAAGCATTTACCATGTTTACTCACGTCAAAGATTTGCTTTAAGATACGATCATCGCTTAATTGATCACGCAGCTCTAAAGGAACTAGGTGTGCGCAAATGTCGCGGCCAAGTTCATGACGGAGCATCCGTCTCGAGTGGCGTACGTAGTGCGATAAAGAATTAAGTCACAACTTAAACTTAGTTCTTATCGGTGTTGTATAAGCTGAGAGGATAATCAAGAAACAGATGAGAACAGTGTGGCCACAGCTTGCTATGGTGGTAGGATTTAAAATCATGTTCCGTAAGGACCTCCATGGGAACGATTGAGACACCAAATACAACGCGTTGTTACGCAGATACGAAACTGTGCACACCCATTATGAGAGTTTCATTGCCTTACTTGAGACTCTGAGAAACATTATTCCTAGGAGCAGAGCAACTTAGGAACGAAGTGTAGCAATTTGCCTTAAAATATAATCTAACCCTTTTCAGATTCAGTGTAAACCACTAGAATACAAAGGTATATTACCCATAATACAACGCCTAAGTTTGGCCGTACGGACTAGAATACAAAGGTATATTACCCATAATACAACGCCTAAGTTTGGCCGTACGGACGTCACAGCTGCACATGCTACTTCTTAGGAACGGGGCTGTAACATTAAACTAGGAAGTTTAGGATTTAGTGTCCCGTCGACGACTAGATCATCACAGACGGTGTGCGGACTGTGGGAAGGACAGGCGAGAAAGTCGGCGGTACACTTTCAATGCAACCATCGCCGCATTTTCCTCATTTTAATCGAGAGGGTAATTTCTTCCCGTTGTCCTCCGAAAGATAGACACGTCATCATTTCACGACAAGAGTCCAATAAAAACATTGAAATATTTTCTGTAACTGGTAAGTAGCCGTTTCGTATGTACTACTGAAAATTATTATTTAATTTTTTGCATATTTTGCTACGTCGATTATAATATTTTGCAACTAAACCGTCCTATTTCTATTTTTTGTCCTAATTTGCCTTTAGGTTCCTGAAGAAATATATAAAGCTGCAGAACCAGTAATCCACTGATATTGATAACAGGCTTTTTTGTACAAGAACGTGTCATAGAATTCATCCCCTGCTCTAGCTACTGTGTCTTTTTCTTTGGTCCAAATTATGAAGAGTATGGTCTGCACAAACTAACTGCACGAAACGTGTCTGATTGCCTTCATACATAACATTGTGAGGAACAAATAGAAGTTCTGTTTTCATGTTAGCTACGAATTTTTCTACATTACTACCTATTAATGATATCTCATACATAAGTTTAGTTGAAATAATTTCATAATTTTGAGACTTTCTTTTCTGTATAATTTCCTGACAATTATTAACAGGTTCAATGAAGCGTGGAAACTAGTAATTTCCGCCTCAGTTGCAATTCAGAGGGCTGAGTCTCGCAGATCGCTCTGAGTAACGAATAGTTCTCCCTTCAGATCTTAGCGAGTGTCAGTTAAGCACACATTTCATACTTCGTATAAATATTTGCTGCATTTACGCAGTTCTTGTTCAGATTTTACGAAGCGAAACCAGCTGTGCACACTACTTAACTTTAAGCCTTTTTTCCATCCTTCATTTGACCAAAAAATTTCACCGCTTTTTCTTTGTCATTGAACGCTTTTACTTTAGACACTTGCTTTGGCAGAGGAAGGAATTTTATTTTTGTTCTGGATTTTAACTAGCACAACAATCATAGTTATATTCGCAGTTCACAGTATCATCAGTCGTTGATTGTTTCGTTCTAACAATATGTTGACATAATTTGAATGAATAGCTAGGAAATTAACACATAGATAATAAACATGTCGACTTCAGGAAAAGTAGATGAAATCAAACGACGGAAATTCCAGTATAGAGCCAGAGACTCTCGTCATGTGCGTGTGAGTTGCGTTCACTTAAGTGTGCGGTTCATCCGACACTGAGCTTTACTAAACAAAACAAAAAAAAAAAAAAAAAAAAACCTGTAGGATGCGAGGGTCGATATCAGAATCGGATAGACCGTCAGAGACAGAGCACCTCATGAATCTTCTGCTAAGAAGGCGAGTACACCGTTTGTTTGTTATATGTTTTTTACGAGTTTCCAATAGGAGAGACTTATATATGTGTAGTTACTAGATTATTTCCTACGTGTCTGAGTGCTTACTAGGCACAAGCTTTTATTTTAATAACAGTGTAGCGCAAAGTATCGCCGTTGCACTATTCGCTAGTGGAACAGGGTTGGAAGGACCAAATAGTGGTACCGAAAGCACCCTCCGCCACACACCATTACGTGCCTTGCGTAGTAAGGTGTATGTGTATATTTAGATATGTGCCCAATGGTCGCTGCTGGGAATTTCCTGCCGGCCGGTGTGGCCGAGCTTCAGTTTTAGGTTTAAGTAGTTCTGAGTTCTAGGGGACTGATGGCCTGAGATGATAAGTCCCATAGGGTTCAGGGTCATTTGAACCTTTTTTTTTGGTGGGGAATTTCCTCTACAAAGCACATCAGTACGTGCTCTTCAAAGATAAGTGTCAGATCAGAACGCGGCCGGTATCTCTTTTTGACACCTTACTGATAGAAATGCATGAAAACTGCTCCAGTATTTAGAAGACCTATTATGCTTAAAGTAAATATGACTACACAGCTGCTATGCGTTCAGGCAGCGTAACGAGCACAGAAAATACACTTTGCTGTACGTACATGCTTTACTTAAGAAGACATTCTGAGATGAAAACAGGCAACCTCGCAATCCACATCTACAACTGCATATACACCTATATTGCGAAAGAAACATTACTATGGGCGGCAAAGAGTAATTCTGGCGCCATTATTTACTTTCTCCATTTCCATTTACAATCGTGAAAGGTGTGTGTAAAAGACAGCTGTCGTCGCGTCTCCATATGAAGTCGAATACTTCGGACAATCTCGACGTGGTCACATCACGTGGTGGGTACGGGAGGATGTAGTACGTAAGCCGATCCTCCTTCTGAGAGGTATAGCCTAGAAAATTAAACATTAAATTTCTCCGTGACTCAAAACGCCTCCTCGTATCGCCTGACACTGGAGTTTGATAAGCGTCTTTCCATCAAGATTACTAACAGGATACGTAACGGGACGCGCCTTTGTACTTACGATGTCTCTACCTCTTACATTAATTTTACGTGATGAATAACCCACAGGGTCCAGCAGCACCGAGCTGTCAGACGACTGTGAACTATTCAAGTCAGTTCTCTTGTGGATTAATTGCATTCTTTCCTAGAATCTCAGCACTGCTGCAACTACTTTTATGGTGTCATTCCACTTGAGATCGCTGGGGTCGGTAACTCCTAGGTATTTTACGGTTGTTGCTACTTCCAGTGATTTACAGCGAGTCGCGAACTCTAACAGCAATGGATCTCACAGCCCGTGTGTGGGCAATAAATTAACGTTGAGGGTCATCTGCCTGTTCGTGCGCCAGTCAACGATCGTCTGTACGTATTCCGGTAGTAACTACACTGTTTTGTGGTACACCCCTCCTTTAGACAACGGCATCCTTCACGAACAGATACATTATCCGATAGATTAGTTATACATTTTTCAAACTATGATGGTCATATAACATTCTATGTATTCTCGTATCTGAAAATGTTTTTTGAAAATATGTTACTTATTTCGGTTACGAATGACCCAAATTCTGTAAGAAATTTCTATTTGCTTTCGCACAGCTCGTAACTCTATCCTTACAAAGCTAAAGAACAACATATCATCGCCCTTGGTGTTGTTGTTAAAGATCTCTTGGTTTTATCAGAGTAGGGGTCGAGGTGAAATTTCATGCAAGTGAATTTTGTTGTCCAATAACGAATAAATAATTCAGTAGATAACATGATCTATAATTCTCTACCACCTTGATGTCAAAGATACCGGCCTTTACTTGTGTCTGATTGAGGATCATTGGGGGGGGGGGGGGGGGGTGGAGGGGGGGAGGGGGGATGTTGTACAGATAAGCTAGTGAAACTAGAAACACTACATATGAAGGAATGCGCACTAGAAACCACCATAATGTGATTCCAGCATTCTCTACTGTATTTTTAATGTGTTACGAGAGGCTATGTTTCATTCAGTGTTCGTAAATATAACGAGGTCTATAGATGTAAGTGCTTTGTAATGAAAGCTGTTTCGTGGATACTCTTAATTCTTCGGCTGCAGAGTTTTCTGATGAGTAAAATTCCGCATACTTTCAAAAGTACTTGCATAGCTTGTCGATGCTTAAGCCACTTTCCTTCCGTCATGCACTATCTTGCATATTGAAAAGGAGAAAGACTCTTCTACCATGGAAAGCGTGATATTTGAAAATGAACTAAGTTTTTTACTGTCTTTAGAATATTCCCTGTCTTCGAAATAAAAGCCACGTCTTTTGCCAATAGCGTCTATTTAAAAAAAGTGTTTTCAGCTTGTATCAGTTTTTTGGTAGTACTGCTTCTCAATTTTATTTCACTTAATGGAAATGAGCGTTTGGTGTCATTGGCCGGGAGGCCTCTTGCGGGGCAGGTCCGGCCGCCTTGGTGCAGGTCTTACTACATTCGACGCCACATTGGGCGACCTGCGCGCCGGATGGGGATGAAATGATGATGAAGACAGCGCAACACCCAGTCCCTGAGCGGAGAAAATCCCCGAATTTGCCGGGAACCGAACCCGGGCGCGTAGTACTGCAATCCGTCACGCTGACCACTCAGCTATAGGGGTAGACATATCACTTAACGATTTTTGGTATGTAGCAGAGTATTGATGTAACACATAGGTCACTAAATACAGTACTGACAACATTTAACTAATGAAACACTCTTAAATTTAAACAGAATATTTATTCCTAGATACTCTAACATGTTGTACCTTGTCAAAGCTTTTCTCGGTTCGAGGAACCATACTATTATAGAGTACTCTTGGTAATTGCTGAAAAAGACTCCAGCAAATATGAAGTGATAATGGAATAAGAAAATATATTAAACTTATATTATAGGGTTGAATAGAGGCGTAAATGTCAAAGTATTCCTAGGTACACCATTCTCCCCTCCATAAAAATGGGAATGCTGTGCTTTGTCTCAGTCACATGATTTCCTTCGTTGTTCTTGTGAAATAAAATAGACTGATGCTTGAAGAATAGCATATTCTTATGCATTATCTACGTACAGTCACGTAATTTATGTATTTCATTCATTTATGATACCCTTGAATGTGTGAGTGATTTCGAATGATTTTCTACTCCGCCATCATTTGCCACAACATACACAATTTCGTGAGACGACTGAAAAGACTATTTGTAGTACTGTCCCCGTGATATAAATCCGGATGATTGATTTAATTGTTTGTGACTTACATTTGTGAACTTCTGTTTCGGTGACGATATGCTAGCTGAGCGAGTGCATTAATAATTTTGAACCGTTTACTACCTTATATAAGATGAAAACTGTTCAGGTTTTTTGATAGACTGGTTGGCCAAACGATAGACTAGATGGCAGCAACTGACTCCAAATTCATTGAAAACTTTTTCTTGCAGAGGGATCCTAGAACTAGCCCTCTTGTATTTTCTGAGTATTTATATTGGCTGTTAAAAAAAAGGCATCTAATACTTTGAGAGCTGGTAGTAATCATCGAAACCAGAAAAATAGTTCCAGCGAACATAGGTCCATAAATGCATGCTTTCTGAGCTAAATCCAATAAGCTTGCGTCCGTAAATGTATATTGTCTGCGATAAAAACGTGTTTACAGGAAGTGTTCAACGAGGCCTCCATTCATGACAATACACTCCTTTGCACTCAGGCTTAAGAAACGGCACATCCTTTGAAATATACCTGGTTGCTGTTGTACTTGCTGGCAAACATTAAGACGCAACCACGAAAGTCGTTGATGGACTGGCACAGACCAATACCTTCAAATGCCCCCATAACCAAAAGTCTGGAGGACTGAGTTTGATTCAGCCCTTATTATAGAGAATGTGACCTTCCTTCCATATTTGTGTCCTACCCGTACACATCCTGCAAAGCAGTGGTCAGGACAGCTGGCTTCTCCAATGTGGCAAGTTCCATAGCACACTCCAAATTGGGGTATACCCTGACCGTTTGCACTCTAACAGCAGAAGGGTCCTGAGTAGACGGAAGCATATTAGTGCTACATACTGTATTATCCTGTATCTAATATTGGCTGTCCCTGTGCTTTTCACCAGTCGGCTCAATTCCACAGAACGCCCTCGTTGCTGCTCCTGGTCTTCAATCGGCTTTGGAGGGAGGGATTTCCACATGGAGATGTTGGCTCTCTTTGAATACCAATGTGTTCCATATCTGTTTTCAAACTTTGAGTATATACAAGAATTCTCAGGAATTCTTTAAATTTATTTGCACTTTCTCCATCGCTCCTTCTTTTATTCGCGGACTTCCTCTGTGGCATCCATGGCATGCTTCAGCTATAATCGTTCTGGAGATCACTCGTTGTTCCAGCATTTGCTTAGTGGGGCACCCACCGGTGGCATTGCATGTCTTCTTGCTAATCTTCACACAGGAGATACATATCCCTGTTTTGTTGGAATCTTTCCTCGTGTGATTTTCAGCTCCACAGTAGGAGAGGTAGTCACAGGCATTTCGGAAATAGGTAATTCAACATTCCAAGATCCACAGTGTGAAGAGTGTGTCGAGGAAAGCAAATTTCAGGCATTATCTCTTTGTAAACCCTCGTCGCCAGTATTGTAATGGCTCCGAGCACTACGGGACTTAACATCTGAGGTCATCAGTCCCCTAGAACTTAGAAATACTTAAACATAACTAACCTAAGGACATCACACACATCCATGCTCGAGGCAGGATTCGAACCTGCGACCGTAGCGGTCGCTCGGTTCCAGACTATACCGCCTAGAACCGCTCCGCCACCCCGGCCGGCTGCCAGTTTTGCACGGCCTCATCGCTACTGTTGTGGAGGCCGAGTTGCCACTGCTGTTCAAATGGTTCAAATGGCTCTGAGCACTTTGCGACTTAACTTCTGAGGTCATCAGTCCCCTAGAACGTAGAACTAATTGAACCTAACTCACCTAAGTACATCACATACATCCATGCCCGAGGCAGGATTCGAAACTGCGACCGTAGCGGTCGCTCGGTTCCAGACTGTAGCGTCACTGCTGTTACCGGTAGGCCGACTTTGGAAGTTCCTGACATCTTCTGGTGAAGTACGCAGCTAAGACAGTTTCTCCCTGCCACAGCAGCATAGCTATGCACCACGCTCACGTAACAGGATAGGAGAACGAAAGTTCTAAAACAGTCCAAGAAATTAGTAACGAAGACACACAAATGACTTAAAAAGTTTACTTTTCTTTGAGACTAGCTGATGAAGAAGTCTGCAACACTGCTTATGATATAACACAAAAAAGGCTCTCAATGGCTAAGTGCTAATAATCGTAGGTAAACTTCACAGTACATAGCAAATACTATTTACAACAACTGTCTGTTCCCTTCTAAGAGTTTACTCAGGGACATTCCCTGTCTAAGTCAGCCCTGGACGATGATCTATAAGCACGTGGGTGAGAGCTGTTCTTCTATCTTCCCAGTAGGGTTCTGTCCGTCGTCGTCCAGTTATTGGCGGATTGTACTAGGCCGGCAATTGGCCGACGCGAAGTCGATATCTTCATCCTCAGTGCCACCCGTGGCGCTCTGATCACGCTATGGCCGGCGACCAGCACTTAACTACCGAGAGCGGTGGGCTTTGCGTAGAGTTGTCACATGTAACAGACAAATAGCATTGCGTAATATAACCGCATTGAACGAAAGAATGCGTTGAGATAGTGCCGAAATTTGGTGTTAATGGGATATGACAGCCGACAAGCGACCCGGGTGCCTGTACTGTTTACACGGAGTGGAGTGAGTTCTCTGGTCCAACCAAACCGATAATTAGTTGGAAATGGCTACTTTCGGCTGTCTGGAGACCACCTGCAGACGTTGATGTGTTGAGTCTAGCCCACTCGTTGCTAATAGGGTTGCGTTCTCCGAATGCTATACAACAATTAAAACAAATAACAGTAGTATGCGTTGAGATAGTGCCGAAATTTGGCTTTAATGGGATATGACAGCCGACAAGCGACCCGGGTGCCTGTACTGTTTACACGGAGTGGAGTGAGTTCTCTGGTCCAACTAAACCGATCATTAGTTGGAAATGGTTACTTTCGGCTGTCTGGAGACCACCTGCAGACGTTGATGTGTTGCTAACAGGGTTGCGTTCTCCGAATGCTATACAACAATTAAAACAAATAATATTAGTATGCGTTTAGATAGTGCCGAAATTTGGCGTTAATGGGATATGACAGCCGACAAGCGACCTGGGTGCCTGTACTTGCAATACATCACCTGTAGGCCCTCTCCTTGCCTCGTGTCTATAACCTTTGGACCCAAGAGCTGATGGTAGGGTTCGTGTGTGGCGCAGATCCTATAGAGCCATGGATCCAAGTAGTCAACAGGACTCCACATAAGATTGTGGTGACTCTATAATGGCGTAGGCTGTGTTTACACGGAGTGGAGTGAGTTCTCTGGTCCAACTAAACCGATCATTAATTGGAAATGGCTACTTTCGGCTGTCTGGAGACCACCTGCAGACAATGATGTGTGAGGTCTTGCCCACTCGTTGCTAATAGGGTTGCGTTCTCCGAATGCTATACAACAATTAAAACAAATAATATTAGTAGTTTTATTTCTAGAAAACAAATTGACATACTTAGCTTCTTTTACATCAAATGTCACTAGCGTAAGGCGACATGAAAACAGTACAGTTCTTGTTATACACCAAGTCCAAGGAAACACTTGACACGGGTCTGCACGATCAAGTTGCAGACTCGGGCCGATGTGAGCGGCCGAGGCTGGCAGGAGCGTCGGTCTTATTCACGTCTTGCAAGGTGAGCGCCTGGCGCATCGCGGTTCAGTTCCGCGTACCATTGGCCGCCGTTTCCTCACAGCCCTCTCTGCCTTTGCGTTCCTCCTCTTCGTTCCGCTGTTTGTGGTTACGCCAGAGCATTCCTCTCTCCCAAAGCGATGGACCCTCGTCGTGTATGGAGTGTGACAACGGTGGGGGACGCAGGAGCGTTGACTATCTGATGGGAAGGAAGCTGTGGCTTTAGGGGACGACCAACTTCCGACTATACCCTGCCATCCGGCCTGCGCTCTGACGGAAATGTCCCCTGGAAAACGTTCAGAAGAATACGGCCCACCTCTTGCGTTCTTCCTCTTCGTTCCGGCGTTTGTGGTTACGTCAGAACATGATGGACTTCATGCTCCCAGACAACAATGGAATTGTCTTGGTTGACAATGCGCCAGATCACTGGCAAATAATTGTTCGTGGTTGATTTGAAGAACATTCTGTACAATTCGAGCTCCCACTGAACATTTGTGGGACATCATCGAAAAGTCGATTCGTCCACAAAATCCGTGCATCGACAAAACTTTTAGCGATTATGGTCCCGGGTTCAATATATCTGTTAGGGACTTCCAACGACATACTGAGCGCATACCACGTCGATTTACTGAACTAAGCGCGGCAAAAGGAGGTCCTACACGAAATTAAGAGGTATACCATGAATTTTATCACCTCAGTGGTACGCAAGCAGCAGCTCAGACTTTTGATTTTCACTATTGAGATCATTGTATCATGACATATATGCATTCTCTGTGCCTTACGTCCCTGTATTTCTCTTCCTAACTATGCCGCACTCTTAATTAGTTGTAGTATTTAGTAATGGCCGCGTCTTGTCAATAACAACTGTGTTATGTAAGCAATATAATTTATTGTTGCACACAGCCCGTGAACTAAGTCTCACAGTGTAACATTTTGGCATGCCATCAGAAAGGTCATTACATAAGCCAGTGCTTTGTGCGTGCTTCATAGATAAGGGAAACCATAAAACGGTGGGTGGTCAGAGAAGCAAAAGTAGACACAATAATTTATTGTAAATAGAGATTTGGTAAAGTGGAAACAGTACCGCATGCAGTAAGGTTTAGGTAACAGATTAGTGACGCTTTTTAGAAAATATATTATTTGAAATATGAGAAAAATTGGAACTTAGTGTGTTTACAAGCAATAGGGATATAACCTATGGTAGTTCAGCACTGACCAGCTGGAAGCTGGTGAAAGAGACTCAACAGAATAGGATGGGTCACATTTTCTGTCTTTACATAATGCGGCACTGACCCAAAGCAGTAATATTCTAAGGAATCTCACAAATATGATATTACTTACTGGCCCCGAGAATGTCAGATAGACTTCTAGAGGTCTGCGGGACACGGTTTATTGATGTGTGGTGAGGTGAAATATCTGTTAGGAAGATCAAATTGTTCATGTACATCGAGTCTGAGTTCTTTGCGGTCAACAGAATTGAGAATTTGACTTTAGTAATGCTGCCACTGACTTTCTTCCTCGTCTAGATAGTTATCAGTATTGTTACATTATTGAGATCAGACAACAGGAGAGCATGCGTGTAAATTAGCGAAAAGGTAACTGTACAGATCAAGAAGAGACAGATTCTTCCTGTATTTTTTTAAAAAAAGAGAGGAAGGTTAGTGTAATATTTTCTCGTGTAAATACAAAGCTTGACTTAACATTACATCATCACACATGAGACTTTTATTTGAGTGATTTGAAGTATGTGACATTAGTAAAATGAGAACGTGGTAGATGCAAAGTTTGGGATGAAAATAGTAACTAGGTTAGAGTGCCTTCATGGTTTCCATCCCCTTCTTACGATGTGAGATGACACAGCTGCTAACAAGACTGGAAGTGAGAGCTGAAGTCAAGGTAGTGCAACTCAGCAGTTGTGATGGGGTGTAAATAGTGCAAAGAACCAAGTGTCACTATTGGTTAAGTGTAGAACGCCAAAGTCTCAATACCTGAAACTGAATCAGTTATTGTGTTGCAGACAGTTTACAACAGAAATTCGGGTGTCGAACTTTTTGTCAGGGAGTGGAGCTGTGGCGGAGTACACACTGCCAGATCCACGAACATTGCGCTGAGATCCTGAGCATCAGCTGCCCCCAGTCGATGACCCTATCAGCTTAGCAACTAAGTAAGAAGCAGCTGCGTCCATGTCGTCAGACTTCCACATGATAAACGGGTATTCATTGGACATATTATACTACAACTGACATGTGAATACATTTTCACCCAATTTGGGTGGATAGATTCTGAGAAATCACAACCCAGAACAACCACCTCTGGCCGTAATAACGGCCTTGATACGCCTGGTCATTTAGTCAAACAGAGCTTGGATGGCGTATACAGGTACAGCTGCCCATGAAGCTTCAACACTATACCACAGTTCATCAAGAGTAGTAACTGGCGTAATGTGACGAGCCAGTTCCTCGGCCACCATTGAGCAGACGTTTTCAAGTGGTGAGAGATCTGGAGAATGTGCTGGCCAGGGCAGCAGTCGAACATTTTCTGTATCCAGAAAGGCCCGTACAGGACTTGCAACATGAAGTCGTGCATTATCCTGCTGAAATGTAGGGTTTCGCAGGGATCGAATGAAGGGTAGAGCCACGGGTCGTAACACATCTGAAATGTAACGTCCATTGTTCAAAGTGCCGTCAATGCGAACAAGAGGTGACCGAGACTTGTACCAATGGCACCCAATACCATAACGACGGGTGATACGCCAGTATGGCGATGACGTATACACGCTTCCAATGTGAGTTCACCGCGATGTCGCCAATCACGGATGCGACCGTCATGATGCTGTAAACAGAACCTGGATTCATCCGAAAAAATGAAGTTTTGCCATTCGTGCACCCAGGTTCGTCGTTTGAGTACACCATCGCAGGCGCTCCTATCTGTGATGCAGCGTCAAGTGTAACCGCAGCTATGGTCTCCGATCTGATAGTCCATGCTGCTACAAATGTCGTCGAACTGTTCGTGCAGATGGTTGTTGTCTTGCAAACTTCCCCATCTGTTGACTCAGGGATCGAGACGTGGCTGCACGATCCCTTACAGCCATACGGATAAGATGCCTGTCATCTCGAATGCTAGCGATACGAAGCTGTTGGGATCCAGCACGGGGTTCCGTATTACCCTCCTGAACCCACCGATTCCATATTCTGCTAAGAGTCATTGGATCTCGACCAATGCGAGCAGCAATGTTGCGATATGATAAACCGCAATCGCGATAGGCTACAATCCGACGTTTATCAAAGTTCGAAACGTGATGGTATGCATTTGTCCTCCTTGCACGAGGCATCACAACAACGTTTCATCAGGCAACGCCGGTCAACTGCTATTTTTGCATGTGAAATCGGTTGGAGACGTTCCTCATGTCAGCACGTTGTAGGTGTCGTCACCGGTGCCTACCTTGTGTGAATGCTCTGAAAAGCTAATCATTTGCATATCATAGCATCTTCTTCATGTCGGTTAAATTTCGCGTCTGTGGAACGTCATCTTCGTGGTTTAGCAATTTTAATGGCCAGTAGTTTGGAATCTTCATTTGAATTCATATTCATTATACATCTTGTTCAGGTTATTATTTCTTATTACCCTCACTATAATCCGCCACCGGTAGCTGAGTGGTCAGCACGACAGAATGTCAATCCTACGGGCCCGGTTTGGATTCCCGTCTGGGTCGTAGATTTTCTCCGCTCAGGGACTGGGTGTTGTGTTGTCCTAATCATCATCATCACATCATCCCCATCGACGCTCAAGTCGCCGAAGTGGCGTCAAATCGAAAGACATGCACACGGCGAACAGTATAATCGACGGGAGGTCCTAGTCACACGACATTTATTTATTTTTTTACCCTTAGTATACACAATACCTATCACCATGTTAACTAAACAAATCAACATCATCGTGTTAATTGTACACTATCATCATGCCATTACAATGAACGTAAGGCCGTATACCGGGACACTTAGACTCCCCCAAATGCTTCATGGTCAGGTATAGGCCTGGATGTCTACCCAACGAACAGGAAGTCACTGGAGATGCCTTTGAGCTCGCAAGATGACTGAAAGTGTCGACATCCTCATAGTTCTCTCTGTAACTTCTTCAAACTTGTTACATTCTGGTGTCTAAAGAAGCTGCTCGGAAACAAGAGTGTAGCATAAATAGTTCTTCATAAATTTACTGAGACTGGAAAGACATCTGAGTATGACCTCACCCCTATCACGGTTTGGCTTTGGTTGACAACATTTCCAGCCAGTGTGGAAGGCAAGGCAGTGCAGCATGAGGTGAGCATGCCCAGCTGAGTAGGTGGTGTGCTACGCTGGCATTGCTGCTGTGGTAATATCTGAGTCAACAGTGGCACTCAGGAAGTGGTCACTGCCCAGTTGCGGCTAAGGTCAGCCAGTGGCGTCTTCTTACTCATTACATATGAGACTTCTGTTCGAGTCTGAGCATAGTGAGCATCTTCGCAGTTCGGAGTCTGATTCTGAAGGCTGGGGTGCAGCGGTGGGCAGCGGGAAGACTCTCGTGCAGCAGATGTGATAACGAGCAGTCACTTGGATCTGGCGGCAGAGTGTGGGCTGCCAAGTCCTAAGCAGTCAGGCGGCGGAGCTTGGGATCACAGACCATAGACAGCAGCAGCGGCGGTGACATGTTTACAAGGCTGCAGCAGTAAAATTTGTGACGATGGCTTACAAGTTGTAGATGCCACACGTGGCCTTGCCACGCTGATCATGACGTACTCAGCAACGCCAGGTTTTAAACTGAGTTGCTCGACGTTGACTTTTAGGAAGTGGCAGCATTTCTGTGTGACCCGGTGATTGTCTGGAACAGGGTAGTTGCCGACATCTGTTGTCAGCAGCGTTGCAAAATGCTGATAATGTACGAGGCCACTGACATGCGCAGTCCTGACGACATGGAAACTATTGGTTCTGCTGAGTTGTTGAACTGGCAGGACGTCGATCAGCGATAGCCAGTGCTTGGTGTCGCAGCGCTGTCTCATTGGCTGAGGTGCTGTCCATCCATTTACAAGTCAAAAACGGCATCACATTCCCGTGCACTACAGCAAACAGTCGCAGATTGTTAATCACCCAACCTGTCAAAACATTTGCACATATGCAGAATAAGAGCAGCCCTATTACACTTCCATGGGGCTTTCATGACGATATGCTTGTCTCTGATGAACAGTCGCCTTCCAGGAGCACATTTTGGGTTATTACTTAAGAAGTTTTCGAAGCAGTCGCGTAACTGCGAAGATGCTCCCTATGCTCAGACCTTCCATACAGTCTGGTGTGGGACACTCGATCAAAAACTTTCCGAAAATCTAGGTGCATTGGTCCCACTTGGTACCCGTCCTCCATCATTCACCGTAGTGTATGAGGCAAAGAATGCTCAGTTTTATGATATTCAAGGTCCAGAAACTAGGAAGTATTTTATTTTTTATTGTACGTATGACATTTTTACAAAAAATTTAAATTGAAAACATAAATACCAGGGTCTTTCAAAAATTACTGTCTCCTACTGTTTTGTGGTGACTCTGGATGTTGGCGCCAGATGTCGTTGGTGTAGTGTTAATTCTTGAACGATTCTCTTTCATTTGCAGGTAGTACCGTTATTCTGCGGTAGGTGGCGCCAGCAGAGTAGTGTTCCAAATCGGAGTCTGATATGGATGCACATATAAAACAGCGATTTGTGATTAAATTCCCAACTGCTGAAGAAATTGCACCGATTGAAATCCATTGACGTTTGCTACAGTTGTATGGAGACGATACAGGAGTCGTGAGCAATGTGAGGCTTTGGGTATGTCATTTTCAATGTGGTGAAAAGTGTGTGCATGACAAGCCATGGCCCGGTCGACACTGGACAGCTGACATCCCTCGCAACGGAGAGCGTCGTGATCAAGTCATCCCTGCTGATCGGCTAATAACGACCAGGGAATTGTGTGCAGATCTGAAGGTCGGCTTAAATGCGTTGGAAACGATGTTAGAACATCTTGGTTGTCGCAAAGTCTGTACGAGATGGGTCCCATGAATGCTTGCAGAAGAACAAAGACTAATCGATTGGAAATCTGTCGGGACTTTCTGCACACATATAATGCTGAAGGTGATAGTTTTCTGAATAGTATCGTCACGGAAGATGAGACGTGGTGTCAGCACTACGAGCCGGAATCCAAAAAAGTCCACTGAAAGGCGACATGCAAATTCTCCGACAAAGAAGGAATTAAAGACACAGCCGTCTGCAGGCAAACTGATGTGCACAGTCTTCTCGGATAGCCAGGGCGTGGTTCTTTTGGATGTCCTTCAGCCTGGAGAAACTGTCAAATCGGCACAGTACGAGACGACAGTAACTAAGCTGAAAGCCCGAATTTCCAGCTTAATGCCAGAGAAGAAGACCAGGTTTCACCTGCAGCGTGATACCGCCAGGCCTCACACCAGGTTTGCGACCAGGCAACTCATCACAAAATTCGGCAGGACTGTCTTACCACATCCATCGTACAGTTCAGATTTAGCGCCTTCAGACCTCCGTCCCTTTGGGCCTCTGAACAATGGGTTACGTGGCGAACATTTTCAAGACTGTGATACTGTAAGGAAGTGATTAGCCTCAGCCGGTTCCGGTTTTTACAAGCGTGGCTTGATCTGTTTCATCGTTGGCAAAAGTCCATAAAAATGATGGTGACTATTTGAAAAAATGACAGCATGTAGCTGAAGTGTTGCTCTATTTAGCTGTGCAGTATTGATTTATATATCTCCTGTGGCTTCCAGGAATAAAAATCGCAGACCTTATTTTCCGAACGACCCTTGTACATTACTGTTATTGCAATTATGATACAACAGTTCTTAATTTACAACCACATGGGATAATATATACGGAATTCAAGTAAAAGTAACATAAATGTTGCTACTGATGAGATTCGAACAAACAACCTAACCCGTACCTGAATCGCAGGACACGTGACCAGCTACCGAAGACTACGACAGCAAATTAGAATTTTTTTGCAGTTAAAACTGCTTGGAATTCTCGTAATCTCCAAAGGTGATTTTTTAAAATCTGTTTGAGAACTCTGTCGTACTGCTGTACAAAAATGAAGTACAAACACTGACAATGAAAGGCTATAAGTATGGAGAGAAACGGACACTTCTCGGTACATCAGTGCAAGATATTGGCCGCCTACCACTCCCCAGAAAAGCAAGACGTCACGGACAAGTGTGGAGAAAAGAAATCTCGAGAGCTAAAATAGAATAAGCTGTTTTTATCTGTGTTGCTCCTTAAATCGGACTTCACGCCGCCTCCTGCGATGTGTAGATCAAGCTTTCGAGTCTTCTCTTAGCCGATACAAACGTCAAAAGATGTTTCTGCGGCCGGCCGGTGTGGCCGTGGGGTTCTAGGCGCTTCAGTCTGGAACCGCCTGACCGCTGCGGTCGCAGGTTCGACTCCTGCCTCGGGCATGGATGTGTGTGATGTCCTTAGGTTAGTTAGGTTTAAGTAGTTCTAAGTTCTAGGGGACTGATGACCACAGATGTTAAGTCCCACAGTGCTCAGAGCCATTTGAACCATTTTTTTTAAATGTTTTGCGGGGAAAATTTTCCACGCACAACCAGACATCGTACATTCACTGTCACACTCTCTCTCTCTCTCTCTCTCTCTCTCTCTCTCTCTCACACACACACACACACACACACACACACACACACACACACACACACAAAATAAAAAGCAAAACAGCACATAATTTAGATTTTAGTCTGGGACAATAGGCAATATTGTCGTTCATTAAACTAAAGTAGGTTCAGTTCCCCTGTACGGATCAGTGTCTTCTAGAGTTTTCCCTTCGTTAGCAGGCGAAAGCCGAAATCTTAAACGCGCATCCAAACATTCTCTATTGGTGATTCACCTCAGTTCTAATACCAGTTTGTTGGAATATTGGTTCTAACGAACAAAGCAAGTCCCCTCTCATGCGTAAGGAATGACACAGGCTAGAAAAAAAAAGATGCTTCAACTCTGCCATTGTTATGGAAGCAGTATATGAGCAGTTTCGATATCTGTATTCCGGTGCTCAGCATAACGTTGTCAACATGGTTATTCGCAGGCACAGAACACAACAACCCAATTACGATGAGAACAAAGCACCACACAGTGATGCAATGCATACGACAGAAGGCTATTGTTCGTCGTCCGTTCACCCACTTAACACTGATGGCTAATGGGTTGCGTAACTAACTGGGACAGCAGACACAGTACGAAGAAATTTTTACGTTAGTGTTCTCAAATGCCGACGCTGCGCAGGCAGCAATCAGCGCAATTCCATACAAGAGATACCTGGACAAAAATATCCAGTTTACTGTTCTGTACGTGCGTTAAGCGTAGTCAGCGTTTTTTCACTAATGCTAATACACTACGGTTTTCCTTATTCATAAGAATACAGTTACAGCATTAACGATAGTTTAAGGACAGCAATATCGCAGGATGATGAGAAATGTCCGGCAAGAGATAGCTGAATACAGAATCTGACTACTGTCACAAAATCATTGGAATTATGTGACAGCACATACTTTTTTTCGGAAGTAATTGGTCTGTTTATATTACAGTGTCTCACAAACTTACATTCAATAAAACCTCTAAATCTAATTAATCTGGTTAGTAAAGTAAATATACTGGATTCTGATCAGCAGCATTACAGTTAATCAAAAATTCTGTCTTGTGTGCCTGATTATGCCAAATGTAACTAGCTTTTTTTCAGATAATCACGCTGAACAGGGTGTTTGTCACTCTTATACATGAAAAGATTTCGGATGTTGTGGATGTTAGTCAAAATTCACCCTTACTATCTGACAAAAAATTCCTGGGTACCCCTACCTTAAGCGGAAATGATGGCTATATGTCTCGAGAGGTCGACCAAACATTACAAAAATAGTCGGGGGTAGTGTGTTGCCCTAAGAAGAGCAGTAACAGCAAAATTAGACGATCTGGGAAGCTTAGTACACCTCTAACTTGGAATACTCACACTGTGCCACCTGAATAACATCAATCAGGGACATTTCAACCTTTCTAGAGCCGCGCAAGTTGACCGTTGGTGATGCGACTGCATACAGGAAACGTGAAGGAGCAATCACGGCTAAACGATGACCATGCAGACCATATGTACTAATGGTCAGCGGCCCTCGAGCAGTGCCGGGAGGGTCCAAGAGGCTGCTCATATGCCACACGTTTTTGCAGTCATAATTAAGCGACGCTTGAGATGATGTAAAGGGCGACATCAGTAAACAGTGAATGAATGGAGACGAGTTGTTTGAGGGCTTAATTACGTTATAACCTGTGAGCTTCTCATGGAATGGTTTGAGTTTGGTGAAAGCTTGGCGAACTCTATCACGCATGGAGTGTAGTGTAAATAGTGAGGTACAGATGTTGTAGTGTTGCGGTTAGTGATTATTTTTGTATTTGCGTTGTCATCGTGTTATTGAGCTTATAAAAACGTTTTATGTGGAGGGATATGAACACATTTCACAGGAAAATGTACTGCACACAGCAGAGGAGCAGTTCGCTGACGATGATTCCTTCTATGACCCTGTCATAACAGAGAATCACTAAGCCATTGATCTGTGGACAATAACAGTCTTGAAATACACTGGTCTGCCCACAGACCCGACCTAAGCCCAATGGAACAATTTTGGGATGAGTTAAAAGTCGAGTTCGCTCCTGACTGTAGCTTCTCATATAGCTACCTTCCCTGGTTTTGGCCCCTGAGCCGGATGGCCTGCAAGACATTCAGACACCTCAATGAGACTGTCGCCTGTGGTATCGATAGCTACGATGCGACAACGTAGTTCGGCTATGCTGCGTTGGCACTAGAAGAGACACCGACGACAACGCCCTCTATTCGGTGCTGTCGAGGTCTACGAGCTCCGCGACTGCTTGATCCCATTTCATCAGGTACAGCCAGCCAAGAAACTTCGCTTCAGCTTCGCTCTACATACGACGGGTCTAAGACTTTGCATCTGTACGAAGTTAGGTATTCTTTCTTGCACCAGTAAACCATTTTTACTCACTGCAGTACGGGTGTATTTTTCCTGTTCCTGCTCCTACCCACGCGCTGTCTTCCAGGCCGGATACAAAATCCCCAGCAGAGATCAAGCGCTTAAGAAGATGAGTAGTGTGCACACCGCGTGTTGATATCCACTAACAGGCGTTTGTAAGGAGTACTGCTGTCTTGGGGATGTGAAGTAGTAATATCGTACTCCTTACGGGCTGTGTGTTTATGGAAATTTCGAAGCCGAGCGCGCATTGTCTCTGTTGGGGACATAGTCTTCCTATTTAACGTCGACTTTGCCCAATGACTACAGGTAATGCCCATGATTGTGAACAGAGAGTATATGTTTGTGTTCCGTAAGATGCGGTCGCCTACTGCCGCGTGCGGATAAACTGTCCGAAAAATTTGGTACATCTGCATCTACATTTACATCTATATGTATACCCTGTAATTCACACTGAAGCGCTTGGCAGAATATTCAACGAACCACCTTCGCACTAATTCTCTATTTTTCCTCTCTCGGAAAGCGCGTGGAATAAACGAGCACCTGTATGTTTCCCTTATCTTATTATGATGGTCGGCGTCAACAAAATATATGACGCATTCGGAGGAGAAAGTGAGTGACAAATTTCGTAAGGAGACACCGTCGCAACGACAAACGCCTTTGCTTTAATAATGTCTACCCAAAACCCTGTATCATGTCAGTAACACTGTTTCTCGTATTTCGAGTTAGTGTAAAACGTGCTGCTCTTCTTCAACTTTCTTGATGTGCTCCATTAATACTACCTGGTAAGGACTCCAGACCGCGCAGCAGTACTCCTGATGAGGACGAATAAGCGTAGTGTAAGCAGTCTCTTCCGTTGATCTGTTACATTTTCTAAGTCTTCTGCCAACTGATGTTATCGAAACATTGGAGGAAGGTATCAGTGATCATAAGGGTATGACAGACCTACATGGAATGTTAAGGAAGTTAGGAAAATATATTTGCTCAGCAATGGTGACAGGATACAAATTTCAGACTATCTCAGGAGTCAGCATCGAATATTCTCTGATGAGGACGAAAATGTAGAGAACCAATGGAAAGATTCAAAGGCATCGTTCAATATGCCCTAGACAAGTATGTTCCGAGTAAGGTTTTACGGGATGGGAAAGATCCACCGTCGTTTAATAGCCGTATTAGAAAAGCGTTACGTAAATAAAAAGCACTGCAACTCAGATTGAAGAGCTGACGAACGAAAGCTGAACGAAGTGGAAATGAACGTAAGAGGAGCAATGAAAGTGGAAATGAGAGTTTGGCTTCAGTGGCCGGGAGGCCCCTTGCGGGACAGCTCCGTCCGTCTTGGTCGAGGTCTTATTACATTAGGTGCCACGTTGGGCAACCTGCGCACCGGATGGCGATGAAATGATGATAAGAACAGCACAACAGCCAGTCCCTGAGCGGAGAAAATCCCCCACCCAGTCGGGAATCAAACCCACGCCCGTAGGAAGGCAATCTGTCACGCTGACAACTCAGCTATCGGGGCGGACAAGAAGAGCAATGAGAGAAGCTTTCAACGGTTTTGAAAGTAAGACTTTGTCAACCGGTCTGAGTAAAAACCCTAAGAGATTTCGGTCGTATGTAAAGTAAGGAAGTGGGTCAAAATCATCTATTCATTCTATCAGCAACCGCACCGGTACCGAAGCGGAATATAACAGAGAGAAGGCCGAAATCCTGAATTCGGTCTTCCGAAGTTGTTTCACCGCGGAAGGTCGTAACAGTCCCTCCTTTCACTTGTTGTACGAACGTCAAAATGGCAAATATTGATATAACCGTTAGAGGAGTTGAGAAGTAGCTACAACTGCTTCGTCGTGGAAAGGCGCAGGACCATATGAGATACCTATAAGGTTATATAGATTATGCGAATGAACTTGCTCCCCTTCTAACAGTAATTTATCGTAGATCGATTGAACAATGAAAGGTGCGTAACGACTGGAAAAAAGCCCAGGTCATTCTCGTTTTTATGAAGGGTCTTCAGACAGATCCACACAATTATTGACCTATATCGTTGACGTCAATCTGTTGGAGAATCATAGATCATGTTTCAAGCTAAATAATTATGACGTCTTTGGAAAATGAACATCACCCCTGCAAAAATCAACAGGGTTTTCGCAAACAGAGACCCTGCAGAACTCAGCTCGCTCTGTTCCTCCATGAGATCCACAGCTCAGTGGACAACAGCGCTCAGGTTGATGCCGTGTTCCTTGATTTCGGTAAAGCATAGAACACCGTCACGAACTGCCGTTCAATGAAAAAAATACGAGCTTACGGAGTATCGGAACAGACTTGCGATTGGAATCTAGACTTTCTGATAGCTAGAAATCAACACGTCGCTCTTAACGGAACTAAATTGACTGAAGTAAAGATAATATCCGGAGGACCACTGGGAAGATTGATAGAACCGTTGCTGTTTACAGTATATATAAGTGATCTAGTAGAAAGCGTCGGATACTCATTAAGGCTATTCGCAGATGATGCAGTTGTCTATACCAAAGTAGCAAAGCCAGAAGATAGTAAGAATTGGAAGAACGACCTGCAGAGAGTTAATGAATGGTGGAGGCTCAGGCAGTTGACCCTGAACGTAAATAAAAGTAACATATTGCACACACATAGGAAAATAAATCCACTAACGTACAACTACACTGTCAATGGCAAAATCCACTAGTGTATACCTAAACTGTTGATGACAAACAGCTGGGGTCAGCGTCTGCCGTTAAATATCTAAGCGTAACTATCCAGAGCGGTCTTAAGTGGAATGACCATATAATAGAGGGAAAAGCAGATACCAGACTCAGATTCATCGGAAGAATCTTAAGGAAATGTAACTCATCTGCGAAAGAAGTGCCTTGTTAGGCGCTTGTTGGTCCAATTCTTGAGTATTGTTCATCTATCTGGGATCGCTATTGGGTAGGACTGATAGAGGAGATAGAGAAGATCCAACTAAGAGCGGCGCGTTTCGTCACGGGATCGTTTGCTGGCCAGAGAGCGTTACAGAGATGCTAAACAAACTCCGCTGGCTGACGTTAAAAGA
The DNA here is from genome assembly GCF_021461395.2 of Schistocerca americana. Lineage (NCBI taxonomy): Eukaryota > Metazoa > Arthropoda > Insecta > Orthoptera > Acrididae > Schistocerca > Schistocerca americana. The sequence continues at coordinate 72,891,732 of NC_060119.1, forward strand.
AAGGCGCTGTGCATCACGGAGCGATTTACTAGGGAAATTTTGGAACCACTTTTCTAGAGCAGTCAGACAACACATTGCTTCACCCTGCATACTCTCTGGGGTGCACCATCTTGAAGGAGAACTGTCCATCCGAGTGGAGAGGCTTGAGAGCTTGTTTGAAGCTGAGGGCTAAGCGGACTGTGGGAACCTACAGTCGACAAGGTCTTGGCTAAAGGACCAGGCTAAAAGTGTCCCACAACGACCTGTCATCCCACATCCATTCCTTGTCCTTTCCTAACTCCTCAATACCCAATCCCAGGCGTGACGCGATCCATGCCGAGGGGAGGGTGGCACATGGGAGGATGTGTCATGAACAGAGCATCAGGGTTACTGGGCGACCTCCCTAATTATAGCCTTGCACCACGTGGGGTTTCCGTGCAGTGGACTAATTAGATCCGCAACTCTCGTGGAACCAAAATGGACATGAAAGAAAATAGCAATACTAAGGGGCAATTTCAGACCTCAAACAACCAAACATTGGGGCTGGAACCGATGAAAAACGTCATTTCAGCTGAAAACAGGGACAGACCTGTTCAGAAAGTGGGAAGCGTTACTAAGATCAAGGGCTTGCCTGGTTCTCAGAGGAGGAAACTTCTTAGAGAACAAAAGCTAAGCGAAGGAAAGAGTGGCTTCCTAAACAAAAGTGGAGGGAACTAAAAGGGCTTGAGCCCAAGACCTCCTAGAAAAGGCTGTTCCAGGACGAAGGGGGTATAGAATCCCCTTCTACATTGAGGACAGACAGGAGGAGAACAGGGGAAGAATCTAAGATCCCACTTCTCAGTATAAGCGCATCACGAAAAAGCCAAGGCAAGAAACAGGGTAACCTATAGTATTGCAGTGTCAGTTTTTAGGATGGCAGTTACCCAGCAAAGCTATCCACAGGCCATGATCACCTCCCAGCAGGAAGAGGTCATGCAGATGGCTCCCTATGAGAAGATTGGTGCGAGAGGGAGGGGGGGGGGGGGTTGGAGACGCTGGTCCAGGACCAAATTTCAGGAGAGTCCACCTGGATCACGGTGCTCTTATCATTGTCAGTGAGGGGTTGAGTACAGTGGACTGTCTTAAGAAAAAGGTGCCCCTAATATCACTGTGGAAGGATCCGAAGCTGCTGGTAAAGACAGCAGATGAGCTCTTCAGGGCCGCAAAGATATTATTCTGGTACCAAAATCCTTACGTACTCTGAAACTATGAGAAAATAGTGCCTCAAAACCAAAAACGCTTGACAGAAGATTGTAGGTAATCAGTCAGAAGGTGGCACCAAACAGCCAAATCCTTATGGTGGAAGTCGGAGGGAAGTCCGTCACAGGCAGTGTGGGAACAGGACCTGATACTATTCTTGGGGTTTCTCGCAGGTTGCCATCAGGGTAATCAAACACATCAGAAGCGACAAGGGGGCAAGATGGAGACTGAATTTGCTGCAGGGGCCACTGCTGCCCTGAGTCGTCTTCTGGGAAGACAAGAAGTGGATGTGGCCCTGATTCAGGAACTGTATATATATAAAGGGGGTGTATCAGGCATCGGCGGCACTGGAGGTAAGCTGGTTTATGCTAGAAATATAAGAAACTCCAGAACGTGCATTTATGTAAAAAATGGAATCCCCTTCGTGCCAATGGCAGACTTTTGTTCTGGGGACTTAGTGGCAACATGAGGAAGGTATTATGAGGGAGTTCTTCCCAGGAGGTGAGGAGACAGACGGAAGTCTGTGCACAACAGGGCGACCAAATATTGGTTGGATGCGATGCTAATGGGGCATCACCGACACGAGCAGTAGAGGTGAGTACCTTCTGGAATTCCTACTTGATATTAATTTAGAGATCGTCAATAGGGGAAAGGAACCTAGATTTACGAATATAAGAAGAGAAGAGGTAAGTGACATAACCTACGCTTCCACTTTGATGGGTAGTTATGTCAAAGTATGGCAAGTCGCTTTAGAGCCATCCTCATGAGACCACATGTATATTAAGTTCGAGGTTGAAATGAGCATCAGACAGACCATGGCCTATAGGAATCCCGGGAAAAAGGACTGGGAGATGTATAGGAGGAACCTATTGACTTCCAAAATTGATGAGGAATCCAGTAGAATTTGAGGAGGTAGCAGAGGAGGTGACCCCTGCCATCATGACCTCATAGGATGACAATTGCTCAACCACCAAGAAGTGTACGAATAGACATGTAGCCAGCTGAAGTTGCCGTGCGGTTAAAGGCGCTGCAGTCTGGAACCGCGAGACCACTATGGTCGCAGGTTCGAATCCTGCCTCGGGCATGGATTTTTGTGATGTCCTTAGGTTAGTTAGGTTTAACTAGTTCTAAGTTCTAGAGGACTAATGACCTCAGCAGTTTAGTCCCATAGTGCTCAGAGCCATTTGAACCAATAGATATGTACCTGCAATCACAGAGGAAAAGGGTACGAAGATTATTTAACCTTGCGAGAAATAAAGGACAATGGCCAGAATATCAGGAGGCCCTTGACAAATACAATCTTGCACTTAAGCAAGCAAAGCAGGCGTCCTGTAAGGTATTCTGTGAGGAGGTAGAAGATACAGCTATCCAGGACAGACTACACAAAATCCTCACTAAGATACCAACTAATCCTAATCCAGCAGCAACTTTAAGGAAAGAGATCAGGAGTATACAGTGACAGCACTTGAAACGCTAGAACTACTCCTCAAGACTCATTTTCCTCAATGTACTCTGACAGACAACATAAACCAGGACGAGTTCCCTGTGAGATATCAGTTTTCAGGTATTCGAAGGGCGAACTGGAAATCTGCCAGAGAATGAGTTGGTCATAGTAAAATACAATGGGCGGTGGGAACATTCCAACCATTCAAGTCACCTGGCGCAGATGGAGTTTTTCCAGTTCTCCCACAAAAAGCAGGAGTCAACGTAGTAAGATTGCTATGCAGGCTATTTAGGGTTAGCCTAGCAGCAGGAATCATTCCTAACGTCTGGAGGGCAGTGAAGGTTGTCTTCATTCCAAAGCCAGGAAGAATTGATCATACCAAGGCCAAGGACATTAGACCAATCAGTCTGTCCTCCTTTCTTCTTAAAACATCAGAAAAACTGGTCAATGTGCATGTTAGGGATAGGAGGGTAACTAGGATAAAATAAAGTGGAACTGCTCTCCACCAACTTGTTGGGATGATGGATAAAGCACTAGACTTTCAGGAAATAGCCCTCTGCATATTCTTGGACATCGAAGTGGCTTTTAGCAACCTGACCTTTTAATCCATGGTTAATGCAGCAGTGGTGCATGGCTTGGAGACCACCATTCGAAGATGGATTAGAGCCATGCTTAGTGGTAGAAAGGTAGAAGCCATCACGATGCAAGGAAAAATGGTATTCAACACCACCAGAGGCTGTCCACAAGGAGAGGTCCTCTCCCTTCTAGTGTGGAACCTTGTCGTGAATCAACACACTGTACAGTTAAACTCCAGAAAGTACTTTTGCCAGGGATAAGCAGACGATCTTGATACAGTCGTACTTAGCAAATTTTTAAGTACAGTCAGAGCTATGGCACAAGGAGCATTGAACATTGTGCAAAACTGGTGCAGGAAACATGATCTAACAGTCAGTTTTAAGAAGACTGTTGTAGTACCATTTATGAGGAGGCACATCCAACACACATTTGGGAATTTCAAGCTTTTCTATGAACTTCTGAGAGTGGAGGGGATAGTGAAATATCGAGGGGTATCCTGGATGAGAAGCTATAGTGGACCTCTCACATAAGGAGCACTTGTTCCAAGGCGGAAGGTACTCTAATGAGTACCAGGAGAGCTTGTGGTACCATACTGTACTGGATATACACCACAATAGTAAGACCTATGATCAGTTATGGGGCTACAAGGCGATGGAAAAAGGTAGAACAGCAGGTAGCTGCTAAGAAGCTTCCTAAGGTGCAGAGATTGGCCTCCTTAGCCATTACAGTCGGAATTAGCAGCACACACACTACTGGGATCGAAACCATGCTGGACATACCCCCATTATACCTGTGGGTAAAGATGGAGGCAGCAGCTAGAGCACAGAGGGTAAAGACTGGAAAAACTGAGAGTCGCTGGGGTATCCAGGATCTCACAGTAAAACAATGAGTGAGGTAGACATAGATATAGTTGGGGAAATGATGGCCAACTACATAATAACTCCCAGCTGCTTCAACAAGCCTTTCAGTGTAGTAATTGGAAGTAGAGAGCTCTGGGAGAACAAACTTCGACACCATGATGGCGACATAGTCTGGTTCACTGAAGGTCCGAAAACAGGCCAATGTGTTGGGGCCGAGGTATACAGCGTGCAGTCAAGGCTCGAGAGTGCAGTCTCTATAGGGAATACGGCTATTAGGGAGAGCGTGGAGGAGAACTTGCGGAGGTGCTACAGAGGTCGTAGCATTTTCATTTATTCAGACAGCCAAATAGCCCTGAAAGCACTGCCGGCCTCTGAAACATGATCAAAGATCGTGACAGAGTGCCACATAGGTCTTGTGGAGCTAGAGGTAAGCAATGGGGTAAACCTACTGTGGGTCCCCGGTAAATCAGGGATTAGTGGTAATGAGCAAGACGATAGGTTGGCCAGGATTGGAACCTGTCCTGACAATCACCAAGATGACAGCATGTAGAATATTTGGCTAACGTCCAAAAGGAGAAACATGTCAAGGTATCGATGCCGAAGCCATGTTCTACGAGAAGTCTCTCAATCCTGGGCTTGAACAGGAGGCAAATGAAACTTATTGTTGGACTACTGACAGGCCATGGGAATTTCAAGAAACAACTACATACAGTGGGGATAATGCACACATCAAAAAAAAGTTTTGTATCATCCCGGCTCCCAGAACTGCTCTAGAGAGACGTCGACTGTGAATATTGTATCACAGACACGGTCTCTTAGACTGTTCAGTGATGTAATTAGCCATACCCTAAGATGTACAGAAACTATGGATGAGCAGTGCCTAGCAGACGGAGGGGGACCAACCGCCGATCAGTTCCAGTCATTCCGCCAGGAAGGAGGTACACAACTCGTTTTGTCTGTAGTTCAGACATGCCTAGACGGTCAATACCACTGTTCGATCGCGTCCACATTTTTACTTTGTGCCAGGAAGGGCTCTCAACAAGAGATATGTCCAGGTGTCTCGGAGTGAACCAAAGCGATGTTGTTCGGACATGGAGGAGATATAGAGAGACAGGAACTGTCGACGACATGCCTCACTCAGACTGCCCTAGGGCTACTACTGCAGTGGATGACGGCTACTTACGTATTATGGCTCGGAGGAACCCTGACAGCAACGTCACCATGTTGAATAATGCTTTTCGTGCAACCACATGAATCAAACTGTGTATAACAGGCTGCATGATGCGCAACTTCACTCCTAACGTCCATGGCGAGATCCATCTTTGCAACCATGGCACCGTGCAGCGCAGTATTTATGAGTCCAACCACATGGGGAGTGGACCTCTCAGGATTGTCATTACGTTCTCTTCAGCGATGAGTGTCGCATATACCTTCAACCAGACAATCGTCAGAGACGTGTTTGGAAGCAATCCGGTCAGGCCGCATACCTTGGACACACTCTCCAGAGAGTGTAGAAAGGTGGTTTGGGGTGGCATTATTTGGGGCCGACGTACGCCAGTAGTGGTCATGGAAGGCACCGTAACGGCTGTACAATACATTAATGCCATCATCTGATCGATAGTGCAACCATATCGGCAGCACATTGGCGAGGCATTCGTCTTGTTGGACGACAATTCGAGGCCCCATCATACACATCTTGTGAAGGACTTCCTTCAGGATAACGACATTGCACGACTAGAATGGCCTGCATGTCGTCGAGACATGAACCCTACCGAACATGCCTGGGATAGGTTGAAAAGGGCTGTTTATGGACGACGTGACCCACCAACCACTCTGAGGGATCTATGCCCAATCGCCGTTGAGGAGTGGGACAATCTGGGCCAACAGTGCCTTGATGAACTATTGAGTAGTATGCCACGACGAATACAGGCATGCATCAGTGCAAGAGGATATGCTACTGGGTATCAGAGCTACCGGTGTGTACAGCAGTCTCGACCACCACCTCTAAAGGCCTCGCTGTACGGTGGTACAACATGGAAAGTGTGGCTTTCATGAACAATAAAAAGTGCGGAAATGATGTTTATGTTGATCTCTATTCCAATTTCCTGTGCAAGTTCCGTTCTCTTAACCGACGTGATTCAAACTTTTGTTAGTGTGTGTACAAGAAGAACGCAATTGTAGGATGTGTGGTGTGTGCGAGGAAACTGCATCACATTTGATCTTCGAATGCGAGACATTGGGATTGAAAGACACGGAATATTCGGATGAACCAGACTTGAAGAAATTGTGTCTATCAGAGCAGTACAGAGAATGATACTGGACAATACACACTGTTTCGGCGTGGGCAGCAGCGGGCTTGACCAATGTTGGTTTTGTTTCCCTCACAAAATCAAGTACAATAAAACCAATCTGCCCACATACATTTCGCCTATTGACAATGAGGAAAAAATTCGAGAAATTACAGCCAATACAGAAGCTTACGGACAATCATTGATCCCACGCACTACTCGCCAGTGGAATATGGTTGGAGGGATCAGGTAGTGGTACAGAAAGTACGCTCCGCCAAACGCCATTAGGTGGCTAGCGGAGTATGATATAGATGTAGTCTTTGGTTTGCCTTCGCCACAACATTTTCTAATTGTTCCTTCCAGTTTAAGTTGTTCGTAATTATAGTTCCTGGGTATTTAGTTGAACCGACGTTTATAACTTTTGACTGATTTATCGTGTAACGGAAGTTTAACGTATTGCTTTTAGCACTCACGTGGCTGACCTCACACTTCATTTATGGTCAACTGCCAATTTTCGTACCATACAAATATCTTATTTAAATCGCTTTGCAATTTGTTTTGATCTTCTGATGACTTCCGTAGACGATAAACGCTAACAACATGAGACTGCTGCTCAGATTATCTACTGAATCGTTTACAGATTCATAAGCAACAGCAGAGGGCGTATATTACTACCTTGGGAAACGCAAGAAACTACTTCTGTTTTTTCCAGAATGAGATTTTCACTCTGCAGCGGAGTGTGCGCTGATATGAAACTTCCTGGCACATTAAAACTGTGTGCCCGACCGAGACTCGAACTCGTGACCTTTGCCTTTCGCGGGCAAGTGCTCTACCATCTGAGCTACCGAAGCACGACTCACGCCCGCTACTCACAGTACCTTACTTCTGTTTTACTGGATGACTTTGCGTCTGAAAGGAAATCACAAACCCAGTGGCATAGTTGAGACTATATTCCATAAGCATGCAAATTGTACTACAAGCCGCTCGAGTGGTAAAAGTTTCAAAAGCCTTATTGAAATCTAGAGATACGGAACAAATTTGAGATCAAAACTTCGTGAGAGTGAAGGCCTAGTTGCGGTTCACAAGAATGATGTTTTCCAAATCCGTTTTGTCTGTGTGAAAATAGATCGCTCTCTTCGAGGCAATTCATAATGTTCGAACACAATATATGTTCCAAAATCTTGATGCATGTCGACGAGATGGTTATGAGTATGAAAGAGCAAAAGTAATGCATCGCTCGGTTCGTTTACAGAAAGGAACATTGAATTATTTATGATATTTGATGGAGAAACAGCATCGTGGTTGTTGTTCAGTAGCTTCAGTCAGTGGAACACTTGGCTATGTGAATAGATACGGACTGGCTTCCGTAAATAGTAATAACCTGTTAAACTAATGTGGAAATACGGGTGTACGAACTCCAACACACAGAAAGCTCGCTCCGCACCTGAACTCGTCATGTTTGCGACTAGCGGTGACTATCGGAACACTTTCAATTATTTATTGCACAAGAACCAAATATTGTTTAGATATCACACATATGTCATTTTGAAGAGAAACCTTGAAAGTATTTCTTCCACAACGCAAACTTGGCGAGTTCAGGTGCGGAGCGAGGTTTCTGTGTGTTGGAGTTCGACAAATACAATTATGCTACAGCTTTTCAACGCATGTTTACAACCAAGTACTGTAAGAAGCCACCAACAACGAATGCCATTTACCACTGGCACAACAAATTCGTTACGATGGGTTGCTTGTGTCCGGCAAAGAGAAGCGGTGTCCCAGTGTAAGTGAAGTGAATTTTCAGTGCGTATGAGAGACATTCATAAGCAGTCCAAAGCAATCGGTGCGACGTCATTCCGTGAACTCGAAATGCCTCCAATGACAGCGTGGAAAGTCCTGCGACAGTGCCTGTCCATGAAACCATTTAAATTGGAGCTAGTGCAGAAGCTGAGTGGCCGAGCGGTTCTAGGCGCTACAGTCTGGAGCCGCGCGACCGCTACGGTCGCAGGTTCGAATCATGCCTCGGGCATGGATGTGTGTTGTAATGGTACTTTGACTTCCACGCCTCCGCCAATACGAAGTTATAATTTAGGATCGCGCACGCAGAAGAGCGCTGCGCCAGCGACCGATTTTATAAATAATTTTGTTCTTTTTTTTTTACTTTTGCGTAGGTTTTTGTCTTTAAGAACTAATGGAGGACTCTCTCTCTTGTCTTGATAGGAAAGACATGTATTTTTCGGCGATGCGTTGAATGTGCCTTTGGGTGAAAATTAAAATTACATTACAAAGCGAGGTTGTTTCAATAGCTAATGAGGAGAAGATAATAAAGGTAACACTACAATTGGCGTCCTGGTGACAGGACTTGCAATCTTCGGATTTGATACTAGTGCAGTTTGGATTTGATACTAGTGAAGTTTGGATTTGATACAAGTGCAGTTTGGATTTGATACAAGTGCAGTTATTATAAATTTTGAACATTTTATCTAATTTTAACCACTTAATAGCATCAGAAAATGAATTTGGACTAAGTCTCATTCATTTCAATTGTAACGTTACGTGCATTAAATTTACAACAATATTGTATTCCCTGTTATTAATTCGTGTTAATTTTCATTTTCATGTTGAGGAAATTAATTTTGGTACAAAAAAAAAGGGAAAAGGATAACGTTCCATAAAATAATTTGCACGGACGCGAAAGAAAAATTTTGGATTGAAAACTGTATATTTGACGCTACATTTGCAACATAAGACTGAAAAAAAATGGTGAGTACAGAAATTTACATTTTTTCTAGTTTCAAGCAACCATCTGTACTTCCTTTATTCCGATCCATTTATTTCGAAATTATTTTTTCAAATTGTAGTTAAAATTGATTTACTACTATTATTGCAAATGATAAGTGAAGAGCATATCCACAGTCATTTATTTGTGAGAGGGAAATTTCAGTACCAATTTAATAATTCAATTTCTAATTAGAAATCATATAGAAATATCCATTTCCATAAGAGAAATTTCAGATTTCAACATATTATATTTAAAAAAATTTTCTTTACCATTGGAAAATTTTATTTGCAATTAATTACGATAATCGCAAGATGGACGCTAGACGCGTAGAAATTGTTTCCGCGGACGAGCTTAGTGAAAGTGACACATTGCGAAACATGTCCGACAGACAAATGAATATTGAACTTAATAGTGAGGATGTTCAAGACATAATTTTACCGTATCGATTAAGACAACAACCCCGATATTTAAACAGATATACAGGCGAATGGAGAGTGAGTACTACGCGACAAAACGTGACATTGACAACGTCAACTTCAGAACCAGACATCAATCAGACACGAAAAAATGACGAAACTAAGACAGTGGACTCTGACATGCTCAACCAGATTCTAAAGTTACTTGGTGACCCAAACAGAAAATTTGACACTTTAGACAAAAGATTTGACGCTTTACACGACAATTTAAAACGTGACATTGGGAAATTTGACACTAAATTCGATGAACTGACACGGGACATAAAAAAAAATTTTGAAAAACAATCGAGACAAATTGCCGACTTGACAGAAACCACCAGTAGTCTTGGAAGGAAATTTACTGACTTATCAGACAAGGTTACGAGACAAGAAAAGGTATTTTTGGAATTCAGTGACGAGACAAAAACTGACTTACAGCGATGTAATGAGAAATTGTTAACATTAGTTTTTGAACAACAGAAAACCAGTACCCAAGTTGACGAATTACGACAGTCACACAATTCCGTAAAAACAAACCAAGAACACTTAGACCTGACGATTACAGACCTTTCAGACAGATTAAATGATGTAACATTGGAGCAGAAATCCTTACAGGAAAAGTTAGAAAAGCTTGAAGACAGAGCAGATGTAGCATCTTTGAAGAATGACACAACTCTAGCAGAAAAACTTGTACATGAATGCAAATTATGTGATGATTATTTAGATGAGAAGTTTGAGACAATGACACAGATCATTTTAGATAAGACAAAGGAACAAGTAAAGGGAGAAACAGATTATATTCAGAAAGAGGTACGTAAACTTAAAGAAAATGTAATACCAAGTTCGTCAGTGATACCAAAACCCATAACAGGCAACCAAAACATAAATGAGAATCGTAATAATGCTAGACCCAGCACACAGCCGAAAATGGAATTTCCAATGAGTGATACAAATCCCAATGAACCATTTCAATGCTACCACAAGATCAAAATTACTGTCAGACATCACCACATACTATGCACAGTTTGACACAAAATGCAGGACCCATAATACCTTCGGGAGTAGCTGATGAAACATTAGTACGACATGGATACTTTCAGACATTTTCATGTGATGAGAAAGACAAAGTGCATCCGATTGTATTCATCCGCTCTTTTGATGGTATTTTCCCGAGACATTGGTTAGAAGCCGATAAAATTCGATATGTTACAAATTTGTTACGTGGAAGAGCAGCTAAGTGGCGAGCAGCAATTAAAAGACGATGTTTAACATTTGAGCAGTTTGAACAAGCATTTCTTGAGAAATTCTGGTCGATCACAGAACAGCAAAGTTTAAAACGAGAAGTATACAATACAGAAATTTACAACCCGAAGAAAGAGACTTTACTACAATACTTTGAACGCTACCTAGACAAAACATTATATTGGAAAAAACCAGCAGATTTACCAGACGTAATTAGAACACTTAAAAGCCACTTACCATTTCCTTACCGTGATAAATTAATAGGAGTGTCCGAGGACAACATAAAGAATTTTTTTAGTTATGTTGATGAGATAGATGTTGTTTACAGAGATGAGATCAGGAATTTCAATCAGTTGTATCCGACCCATCCAAGCAATTTGCATACACACAACAGAAATGACAGAGGCTATTGGAATCCGCCTCCGACACCACAACAAAACACTCAAAGAAACAATTCGCACTACACTGGGACAAATCCATTCAATATTAGGAGAAACAACTCGCAGCATTGGTAAGGAAACAGTGATTATTACTGTAATGGTTATCCGAATAGTAATTACAATCAGAACAATAACAGTTATATTTAAAATAACAACAACACAAGAAGGAACCGAAATCATAGAGATCAAAGAAGAGAGGATAACAGGTACCATCCAGGATATTTCAGAGAAACAACATCCAAACATATATTGCAGGAATAACAGTAATGACAATACCAGTTACAGTCATGGGCGAAATAATGTATGGGGAAATCACAATGGACCACCGCCACGACACATGCAATACAGCAACCCTCAATTCCACCTTACGGAACTCCCAATGCGACGCGAGGTAATGTCATCAACCAAACAGCCAATACTTGACCAACTGAATTAATTATGGATAAAACAGAAAGAAATGAATGGACAGACCCTCTACCTAAATTTACAGCAACAACAAATCATGTTCGTTTAGAAGAAAAGGTAAGACAAACTTACACAACATTATGTGACAAAGCTAAGGAAAGAAAGCAGAAATATGACAGAGGTGTCAGGAAAGCACAAACATTTCAAGTTGATGAGTTAGTTTTACTAAGAACACATCCTAAACCCACAAAACTGAAACATTTAAACAGGAAATGGAACATCGTATACTCTGGACCATACCGAATTGCAAATATTCCACACCCTAGCTGTTATTCATTAGAATATCCATTAACACATGAACCCAGAGGTCTACATCCACACAGACATTTGAAAAAATACATGCAGTAAAATGTTAGCTAATGAGGAGAAGATAATTAATATGATATACAGTTATGAGATGAGCCTACATTCAAGTTATACAGATACTTACAATCTAATGATTGCAGGTAAGTCTAGAAAGCAATGTGAACCATTCTATAGTTAATATTGGTTATAAGAGGTGTTGCTATTGAGGCGTATACACATTAGAGGAGGAATATACACATTAGAGGAGGCAGAGAAGTGAACAGAATTATTTTCTTTAGGAGGCATGTGATAATCGTAATGTTGATATGAGTGATGTGAGTGACTGAATGAGATGAGTGAATGTAATTTTGGTTTAATAAGAAAAAAGGCATTTCAAGAATATAACAGTAAAAAATCACAAGAAAGTCTACATTTATTTAACGAGGTTAGAAAACAGGTTTCAAAGTATATTAGGCAAGCAAAAAGGAAGTACACAAAGGCACAACTGGATGCCATAGAAGAAAATTTCCAAAACTATAATACAAGAGACTTCTATAGAACTTTCGCAGATAAAATACGAGGATATATCCCTCAAAGTTTATGTTTCAGAAAACCAGATGGTAAATTAGCCCTAACAAACCAGGAAAACTGTCAAGTATTGGCTCAATATTTTTGTAACCTACTAAATTGCCCAGAACCTAGTTTAAGGTTTCCGCAAGAAATCAGTGCCAACGCTCAACCAGATTCATTACCAGCAACACAGGAAGAAATCAAATGTCACATTAAAAACTTAAAAAATAATAGAACATCTGGCGAATATGGCATTGTTGCAGAGCTATTAAAAAACTTAGGACCAAAGACGTTGCAAGAGCTCACAAAAGTAATAACAAAAATATGGGAAACAGAAAAATTACCAGAGGATTGGAAACGTGCCCTTATTCACCCGTTACATAAAAAAGGAGACAGAACAAATGTCAATAACTGCAGGGGAATCTCACTTTTACAAGTCACCTACAAAATTCTCTCAACATGCCTGCTGAAAAGAACACAAGAGCAGCTGGAACGCCAAATTGGTGATTATCAAGCAGGCTTCCGCCCCGGTCGCTCATGCATAGAACAAATATTTAATTTAAAAACAATATTAAAACACAAAGCAATTAGAAATGCCCCCATAATTTGTACATTTGTAGATTTTAAGAAAGCCTATGACTCAATTGACCAGCAATCTTTGTTTAACATTTTAGAGGAACTTGGACTTGACTCCAAAACACTAAGGCTTATCAAAGAATCACTAACAGACACTGTATCTAAAGTTAAATTCAGGGGAGAAATCTCTGAACCTTTTCTCATAAAAACTGGAGTACGTCAAGGTGACGGGCTATCTCCACTTCTGTTTAATATAGTCCTGGATAAAGTCATTAAGGAATGGGAAAAAGAATTAAAAAATCAATCCTACTGGAAACCAATCCATCTTTGTAGAACCAAAGACAACGTGGAGATATCTTGTTTAGCATTCGCGGACGACTTGGCCATACTTGCAGATGATGAAGATATCGCCACCAAACAAATAGAGATCCTTAAGTAAGTATACAAAGTAAGTAGGTATACAAATTTCGTTTCAAAAGACAGAATTTTTCTGTACGAAATTCCATATACACAGTTTGAACGCAAAATATGGAAAAATAAATAGAGTAAAACATTTTAAATACCTAGGTGAAATTTTGGAGCCAACCGGAGGAGAGAAAGTTGCACAGAAGATCAGACAACAGAAAATGAAGAGAGCATATGGTATGACACATGAAATATACAATAAAAAATGCATCTCCTCGAACACAAAAATCAGACACTACTGCGCAGTAATTAAGCCAGCAGCACTATATGCTAGTGAAACGCTCACACTCCACACAAAATGTGATTTAGAAAAAATACTAAAAGAAGAACGCAAAATTATGAGAAAGATTTTAGGTCCAAAATTAACAGAAGAAGGATACCGGATACAATCAAGAAGAACCACAGAAACTATATCAAACCTGGCAGCAGACATAAGAAGGCGAAGATTAAAATTTTATGGACATGTCACTAGACTTCCCCCCACATGACTCACCAACAGAATTCTCACTTACATAGAAAAAGTCAAATCAACAACACCATGGATTAGCCAAGTAAAATTAAATTTACAAAAAGCAAATATTGAACTTAAAGATGTCAAAGATAGAAAAACTTTTAGAAATAAGGTGGAAAAGTGGATTGTATTGTCGGAGAAGGAAGCACTAAAGAGACCAGGAACAAAATGGACAGAAGAAAGAAAAAGAAAACATGGAGAACGAATGAAAGAAGTATGGAAGAAACAACATCAGAAAGCTTTGCGTGATCCTTCTGGGTCCATTCGCGATAAGTGAGTAAGTAGTAAGTACACACACACACACACACATATATATATATATATATATATATATGTATATATATACTTACCACACTGATGTACATACTTGTAGGATCCTAATATATTTAGAGGGGCACCACTCTTAGAAACGGTAATAGAGAGGTACCACTCTTAGAAACAGCAATAGTGGGGACACCACACTTAGAAACGGTATTAGGTATAGGAACTTTTACGTTATATTAAGTTAACATGTATTTTATTTATCATATTTTATTTTCTGTAGTCCACTGTAGGGGATGAGTTTACTAGTATTTATGAAGTAGTTAGCAACCATCCCATGAACCTATCCTCTTACAGAGGGCTTGAAGCTTGAAATATGTGTAAATTTTATTCCAGGAGGCAAGATGAATTTTAAGTTGAATATTCTAGCGAGTTGCCACAATTATCTTCAAATGTGGCAAGTGTAACGAAAAAAAAAAGCTAACAAATAAAATAAATAAAATGTATATTTCAATCTGAATGTAATGTAATTCACATGTCAGCACAATGATATTGAATGTAACGTAAAAAATTGACTATATTTTTCATTTAATTCTGTATATGTACTATATGACAACAATGTAACTATCTCATGTAATGTTTAATTGTATATATTTGTATATTTATGTACTTACTATATCAAGAAATGTATTTTAAGGAGATGTTAATGAGCTGCAAAGGACTTGTGCAAGTAGCACATGATTCATATAAATGGGACTGAAAACGCAAAGAAGAAACCAACGTGATGGAACACTGGTCAAGCAATATTTACGTAGTGTCAATATGCTTTGAAGTGTATGGTGTTGTGGAAGCCGGCAGGTCTTCAGGTTCGTGTAAAAGACAAGCTCATCACCTGTCGTAGGCAGTGAGGTGTTTCCTGTGCCCTCATTGACCATTTATACCCCGGTAGACGCCACCAAAATTCGACTGCTGGAGATCACAATTTCGTGTTGACACATTGAACAAACTTTGGATTTTCTTCAAGTCACACGCAAGAGATCCAGGCAGTACACACACACTCAGAATCCGATTCTACGTTTAAAGACATTGGAGCAATATAATAGAAACATTTATTGTTCGAATTCATTCGATTGTAAACACGAATCATGTGAACTGAATTCAAAGCTGTGCTAAGCAACGATAATACGCTGCAATTCAAGGACATTAATGTTACGACTCCTAAAGAAGATACACACCAAAAAGACTGTATACAAAGACTGATATGCAAAGAGCATTGTGCTCAGAAATATTTTTTGTAATATGTAAATTTCTTATTTTCTCAAATATATATGTATCTATGTAAATTTTCTAAACTGCCACGCTCGCTTGCAGAGCGTGTCAATAGATGAGGCATTGTAATGGTACTTTGACTTCCGCGCCTCCACCAATACAAAGTTATAATTTACGATCGCGCACGCAGAAGAGCGCTGCGCCAGCGACCGATTTTATAAATAATTTTGTTCTTTTTTTTTTTTTACTTTTGCATAGGTTTTTGTTTTTAAGAACTAATGGAGGACTCTCTCTCTTGTCTTGATACGAAAGACGTGTATTTTTCGGCGATGTGTTGAATGTGCCTTTGGCTGAAAATTAAAATTACATTACAAAGCGAGGTTGTTTCAATAGCTAATGAGGAGAAGATAATTAAGGGAACACTACAGTGTGATGTCCTTAGGTTAGTTAGGTTTAAGTAGTTCTAGGTTCTAGGGGACTGATGACCTCAGTAGTTGAGTCCCATAGTGCTCAGAGCCATTTTTGACGACGACAAGGACAGGCGTTTTGAGTTTAGTTCGCAGTTGCAACAGTTGGATGAGGATGGGGATAGCGCTGTTGATCGCTTAATTTTTAGGGACGATGCCACTTTTCGAACTAATGGGAAAGCGAAGAGGCATAATTGCCGAATCAGGGGTACAAACTATCCACATGAATGCAATGAATTTTAGCGTGATTCCGCAAAGGTAAATGTTTTTTCTGCCTTGGCCGTCGAAGACTGTATGGACTGTTCTTCTTCACTGAGACAACTGTCACTGGATATTCCTACTTGGACAAATTGCAGCAACGGCTGATGCCGCAAATGGAATAGGACTCTCCGTTCACCTTTCAGCAGGATGGGGCTGCACCCTATTTTCTTCGTGAATTTCGTGAACACCTCTACACGGAGCTGCCGCATCGATGAATTGGCCATACTACAGAACGGGACAGCTGTTTCATGATATGGCTTCCCCGATCACCAGTTTGTGACTTTTTTCGGTGGGAGCACATTAAAGATCTGGTGTATGAACCGCCTCTACGACGTGATGTAGCAGAACTCCGGCAGAGAATATGAGAAGCGACTGCCACAGTCGACGATGCCATGCCGGAATGGGTATGGTTGGAATTCGATTACCCTATTGACGTTTGACGGGTCATATCGCATGTTTGCAAAAAAAAAAAAAAAAAAAAAAAAAAAAAAAAAAAAAAAAAAAAAAAAAAAACTTTCAGAGTTTCTCTTCATACTGCAATATGTGTGACATTTGGACAATGTAGAAGAAGAGCTGTAATCGGAAACATAACGTACAATACAGTGTCGAGTCCGCGTGCTGAAAGAGAAATAAGTGTTACACCGTCAAGGAAACAGTGTGTGGAAATACACATCTTCGACAGTACTGTTTCGAGTCTGGTAACTCGACTACACACGTTAAGAGTCACACGTACGCGAATTGCCAATAGTTACAAAATGCTGCCGTAGGTGAAACTTTTAAGTTCTGAGCTTCAGATCAGCTTCGTATGGAGGAAGTCAGTCGGTATAGTACTTTGCACTTTTGATTTTCAAATGTAGATGTGCCGTCAGTAAAAGAGAACATACCAGAAGACAGCGTTCTGATAGGTCAGCTCGCCAAAGCTGTACGATAGTGCAGGATTCAAAGCAGATCCAGAAACTAATATATAAGTAGGTTCAGACTGTGGCTGACCACATACGTTGTTACTACTCTACACATGAAACTGTAAACACTATTATTTCAATGAAAATAATATTCAAAATGAATGCCTTAACTGTCCATCCACGAAAATACGTTGTGTATTTCAAAACATACGCCCACTAAATAATCACGCACCTTACAACTCCACAAACATTTGAAATTCTGGTCAAGGAAAATAATTTCTTTTCAGTTCATTTTGTAATACTAGTATCTGTTTAGATAGCATAAATAAACATACATTCGTTAATCTAACCATGCAGGCTCATAAAAGTCATACAATTTGTGTAAAAATTTCTTAATTCGTCGCTGAGCAGCGATAACCTGATATTTCAAAGAATATCTTACGCGCCACGGTACAGAATACAAATTGTTAATAACTTGTATCGATAGCTATATTTCGTGTTTCTAATTTTTGGACAGCTGGAGAATTGTAATCCTCTTCTGTTACCACAGTCATGATATACACTCCTGGAAATGGAAAAAAGAACACATTGACACCGGTGTGTCAGACCCACCATACTTGCTCCGGACACTGCGAGAGGGCTGTACAAGCAATGATCACACGCACGGCACAACGGACACACCAGGAACCGCGGTGTTGGCCGTCGAATGGCGCTAGCTGCGCAGCATTTGTGCACCGCCGCCGTCAGTGTCAGCCAGTTTGCCGTGGCATACGGAGCTCCATCGCAGTCTTTAACACTGGTAGCATGCCGCGACAGCGTGGACGTGAACCGTATGTGCAGTTGACGGACTTTGAGCGAGGGCGTATAGTGGGCATGCGGGAAGCTGGGTGGACGTACCGCCGAATTGCTCAACACGTGGGGCGTGAGGTCTCCACAGTACATCGATGTTGTCGCCAGTGGTCGGCGGAAGGTGCATGTGCCCGTCGACCTGGGACCGGACCGCAGCGACGCACGGATGCACGCCAAGACCGTAGGATCCTACGCAGTGCCGTAGGGGACCGCACCGCCACTTCCCAGCAAATTAGGGACACTGTTGCTCCTGGGGTATCGGCGTGGACCATTCGCAACCGTCTCCATGAAGCTGGGCTACGGTCCCGCACACCGTTAGGCCGTCTTCCGCTCACGCCCCAACATCGTGCAGCCCGCCTCCAGTGGTGTCGCGACAGGCGTGAATGGAGGGACGAATGGAGACGTGTCGTCTTCAGCGATGAGAGTCGCTTCTGCCTTGGTGCCAATGATAGTCGTATGCGTGTTTGGCGCCGTGCAGGTGAGCGCCACAATCAGGACTGCATACGACCGAGTCACACAGGGCCAACACCCGGCATCATGGTGTGGGGAGCGATCTCCTACACTGGCCGTACACCACTGGTGATCGTCGAGGGGACACTGAATAGTGCACGGTACATCCAAACCGTCATCGAACCCATCGTTCTACCATTCCTAGACCGGCAAGGGAACGTGCTGTTCCAACAGGACAATGCACGTCCGCATGTATCCCGTGCCACCCAACGTGCTCTAGAAGGTGTAAGTCAACTACCCTGGCCAGCAAGATCTCCGGATCTGTCCCCCATTGAGCATGTTTGGGACTGGATGAAGCGTCGTCTCACGCGGTCTGCACGTCGAGCACGGACTCTGGTCCAACTGAGGCGCCAGGTGGAAATGGCATGGCAAGCCGTTCCACAGGACTACATCCAGCATCTCTACGATCGTCTCCATGGGAGAATAGCAGCCTGCATTGCTGCGAAAGGTGGATATACACTGTACCAGTGCCGACATTGTGCATGCTCTGTTGCCTGTGTCTATGTGCCTGTGGTTCTGTCAGTGTGATCATGTGATGTATCTGACCCCAGGAATGTGTAAATAAAGTTTCCCCTTCCTGGGACAATGAATTCACGGTGTTCTTATTTCAATTTCCAGGAGTGTACTTTTTAAAGACAGCTGACGCGAAGGTGGTGCGGTCCACAATTACTAATTAGTTGTTATAAAATATTACTGCTGTTCAGTGCTGTGTAAGAATTTATGTTAAAGGACTGTATTTAAAGAAACAGCCAGCATGATCGAAAATTGAAATTGTACGGAGGCTATTACTAAGGTAATGGTTCAAATGGCTCTGAGCACTATGGGACTCAACTGCTGTGGTCATAAGTCCCCTAGAACTTAGAACTACTTAAACCTAACTAACCTAAGGACAGCACACAACACAAAGCCATCACGAAGCAGAGAAAATCCCTGACCCCGCCGGGAATCGAACCCGGGAACCCGGGCGTGGGAAGCGAGAACGCTACCGCACGACCACGAGATGCGGGCTACTAAGGTAATGAAATTATTTATTGTGCTTTCAGATGCTGTAGTGCCTGCTTATTACTTAAAGTATTTCTATGCTATCGATCTCCTATTAATGGCAGCTGGAATAACGGAGTTTTTGCAGTTTTCATACAGCTACCAGGGACCGACTGCATGTCGGCAAACGTCGTAGTTAAGACAGAAGGTGCATTGCCATTTACCTTGTTTGTGAATTAAATCTAATTTCCTATAACGTGTGGTGTAGTATAGTAACGATAATTTTCAGCTCTGTCTGGTCCCTTAGGTTTCTCTGTTCGTAGTTGCTATGTCTCATACGCGATCGTGATCTGACATGATTACGACACAAATAAATTAGGTGGCTATGTGAACTCTGTTCTTAATTTTGAGAACGCTACGATTTCAGGTGACATATAAGCTATCACGTACAGTACTTAAGTGTTTGAAAAGTCTTTGCTCTTCCCGCCCGCAAGTGGTGTAAAACTTACAACAGATTTCTGAATATTCACAAGAGAATAATAATTTAATCAAAATATAAATATTTTTTTTAACACTATAATTTTCGCAGGGTACTCGGATTTATTGAAGCACTTGGGATCGGACCCTCTCTAGTGAAATGACTATCATTTACGGTGGGTCAACAGGAAGTTCACAGAACACAGAATTATTATTGAAAACTAAACAATATACCTCGTCCATGAAATTACACGGTACTCAGTTTCTAATGAGGCATGAAGGTGGTGGTAGCGTCGATCTCCTGTGCTATTCAAAAAAATGCATAAAATCTGTCCCTTACTCATCCTGTGTAGCAGGATCTGAATATTCTCTTCGTAGCGTCGGATTGTCGTAAAAAAAACAAAAAATTAAAAAAAATGGAAACGAGCGTTTGACGTCATTGGCCGGGAGGTCCCTTACGGGGCAGGTCCGGCCGCCTTAGCGCAGGTCTTATTCGACGCCACATTGGGTGACCTGAGCGGGATGAAATGATGATGAAGACACCACAACACCCAGTCCCTGGGCGGAGAAAATCCCCGACCCAGCCGGTTCAAATGGCTCTGAGCACTATGGGACTTAACATCTATGGTCATCAGTCCCCTAGAACTTAGAACTACTTAAACCTAACTAACCAAAGGACATCACACAACACCCAGTCATGACGAGGCAGAGAAAATCTCTGACCCCGCCGGGAATCGAACCCGGTAACCCGGGCGCGGGACGCGAGAACGCTTCCGCACGACCACGACGACCCAGCCGGAAATCGAACCTGGGCCCCTTACGACAGCAGTCCGTCATGCTGACCATTCAGCTGTCGGGACGGACTAGCGCAAAGATAACCGAAGTATGGCACGAATGACAAGCCGCATTACTTCCGCATCAGAGACTGTATTACATAGTTTGCCAGTTCTTGTAGCCTCTTTCTGTTCAGAATATGTGCACCTACTGCCTGCTAGCCACCGACTAGCTCATGCCGCACAGGAGCTTCGCAGTTCGCTTACCAGACCCATCTTTTCTATTTCCGCCTATCCAGTTCCCTTTTGAAGCTACTTGCGTCCAAGTTTTACAGGATTACCAACTTACTTTCTTTGTGCATGAACCAGTATTTGAACAAACTTTTTAGCTCACAGCACATTACTACTGAAATTATGCTCATAGCTCAATAACAATTACATAATTTATCATAAATAAAAAATAAAACACGTACATCGATGTTATATCAAAGAACATAGTTATACAGAAGTTACATTTCGTAAAAATAGAAAGATAAATTAGATGATACCACTATAAATAATACCGATAATTTTGTTACAACTCGTGTTTCAGTCTGACTAACCCGACAGTATCAACATCGTATTTACTGCTGGCTTGCAAATTACCAATGGTGCTATGCCAAACAAATGCTAAGTTGTGTATAGGCTCTTATTATAGTTCTCCATGTTCCTGTTACATTCTTGATCACCTCAAGATGAGCTTTCAATCGCTCGAAACCCTCGGTGATCCAGCCAATAAAACTATTTACAACTGAGGCGTTTTATAATCTGATGCCTCAATTAATAACTGTGACGTCAGCCCCCTTTATAGAAGTGTGGCTGTGAAACCACTTTCTCTGATACCGGAGATGTCTGGGCTGAATTGATAGAAACATTCAGTTACAACATTCGCAACAGAAAATAAGTAGACTAGCGACCTCATAGGGGTCATCCGCATGCACAGTATTCCCAACTGTGCGGCCGTGATGTACACAGACAACGCCATCGACCTTCCAGCCACGTCTTTCTAATTATCTGCCGTGTTCTGAACTAAGCTGCGGGGATAATGACGTCGGCACTGCGTCGCGCTGGGGAAATTTACGCTCCCGTTGCCGGGCAACGGCACTTCCCTGCCCTCGGTCCTAGCCTCACTCAGCTAGCTTCAGCCGTGCAACGCAGTACACCGTCTCTCTCCTTTGGTGGATAGTGTACTTCTGAATATGTTCTAATGTCCGTAGTTCAATATCTCGGCAGCCCCGTCACTTTTCCCGGCTTTCCGGCCTCTGCACAGCGAAGTTACGCACAGAAGGGAGCGGTTCTGCGGCCGCGGCCGTCACCTTTTAATTATCGGCGGTGCTGTGAGCTGAGACGAGCCTACGGGGACCGTCCGCTGCCGCTTGCTCGCAACTGAGGCCCCCGTTGCTAGGAGACCGCAGAACTTATCGAAGCCTCGGCCGCAGTTGCCCTTCGCCAGCGCAAAGCCGCTACACAGTACACTGCTGCAGTTAATCGTACTATACTTCTGAGGATATTCGTTCTTATGAAACACATTTTATTTGCTTTTCTACGTGGGGTTCACAACAATGAAATCCATTTGAAAGACGAAATAACAACACTGCTACAAAGCGGAGCTAGATGTCAATGATTTGTAATCCAGCACGACGTGAGCAGTGAAGACACTTAATGGATAGAACTGACTTAATACTTGAATGCTTTACACCTGCAATATTTACCTATTTCATCATTTCTGTGCCTTATATGCCCAGTTAGAATGGTTGCGGCCACGCAAAATTCGTCACTGTAATACGCTTGCGCACTTCATCCGTCAGCTCATCATAACGCAACACATAGTCTCACTTGTCTGCTATCCCAGCACTGCCAGAAGACAAAAAACAAAAAAAAGAAAACAAAAAAATACTCTAACTCCTTCTCTGTTGCTGCAGTCCGCCTCTCAAACAAGCTAGTCTGCACGTAAAATTGAATACCCTGTCTCATTTCAGTAAGAGCAGGGTGGTCACCGGAATAACACACATTTCCACATTTTCCAGACAGAGAATGTCGGCGCCCCCAACGCCGGAAATGTGATAAAAAGCAACGGCCAATCCCTCCATAACCGAAAATCAAGGCGAAACGAGGAAGAGAATTGTCACTTCTCGGAGACAACCGTGACCTGTCTAGGCTATAAACGCTGACAGAATCACCAATAATAAAAATAAAAGCAAATAACGTAGAAGCCTTGTCGCACCCACAAATGGGCCATACTGTGATTCAGAGAAATGCATCGTGTCGAAGAAGAAAGGTGACGGAGAGCAGATGGAATGCGCTTAGTCACAGAAAATCCACGTCCTAAACAGGGCAGCGAAACGTTCACAGGAAACCATATAGCGTTACAATATCACGTGCAATGACCCTGATCTACAAACAATCGAACGCAGCACTATATGCATTACAATACGCAGTGCAATCACGGTGAACTACTAACTGTAGAACGCAGCACGATACGCAGATCCCCTACAGCAATACCTGACATCACCACAAGAATTCCACAGTATGAAAAATAAAGTCGAGACTTTCACTGTCACAGCAACACATACCGCTACATATAAACGGTTGACAACGGCCACATATCGGAAAAATGCGCTGAAATAAATATCTTGTAATTATATTACCTGAAATTTCATTGCTCCCTTAACAGCTACATTTTTTTTTCTTTTTTTTTTTTGTCATCAGTCTAGTGACTGGTTTGCTGCGGCCCGCCACGAATTCCTTTCCTGTGCTAACCTCTTCATCTCAGAGTAGCACTTGCAACCTACGTCCTCAATTATTTGCTTGACGTATTCCAATCTCTGTCTTCCTCTACAGTTTTTGCCCTCTACAGCTCCTTCTAGTACCATGGAAGTCATTCCCTCATGTCTTAACAGATGTCCTATCATCCTGTCCCTTCTCCTTATCAGTGATTTCCACATATTCCTTTCCTCTCCGATTCTGCGTAGAACCTCCTCATTCCTTACCTTATCAGTCCACCTAATTTTCAACATTCGTCTATAGCACCACATCTCAAATGCTTCGATTCTCTTCTGTTCCGGTTTTCCCACAGTCCATGTTTCACTACCATACAATTCTGTACTCCAGACGTACATCCTCAGAAATTTCTTCCTCAAATTAAGGCCGGTATTTGATATTAGTAGACTTCTCTTGGCCAGAAATGCCTTTTTCGCCATAGCGAGTCTGCTTTTGATGTCCTCCTTGCTCCGTCCGTCATTGGTTATTTTACTGCCTAGGTAGCAGAATTCCTTAACTTCATTGACTTCGTGACCATCAATCCTGATGTAACGTTTCTCACTGATCTCATTTCTACTACTTCTCATTACCTTCGTCTTTCTCCGATTTACTCTCAAACCATACTGTGTACTCATTAGACTGTTCATTCCGTTCAGCAGATCATTTAATTCTTTTTCACTTTCACTCAGGATAGTAATGTCATCAGCGAATCGTATCACTGATATCCTTTCACCTTGTATTTTAATTCCACTCCTGAACCTTTCTTTTATTTCCATCATTGCTTCTTCGATGTACAAATTGAAGAGTAGGGGCGAAAGGCTACAGCCTTGTCTTACACCCTTATTAATACGACCACTTCGTTCTTGATCGTCCACTCTTATAATTCCCTTTTGGTTGTTGTACATATTGTATATGACCCGTCACTCCCTATAGCTTACCCCTACTTTTTTCAGAATCTCGAACAGCTTGCATCATTTTATATTGTCGAACGCTTTTTCCAGGTCGACAAATCCTATGAACGTGTCTTGATTTTTCTTTAGCCTTGCTTCCATTATTAGCCGTAACGTCAGAATTGCCTCTCTCGTCCCTTTACTTTTCCTAAAGCCAAACTGATCGTCACCTAGCGCATTCTCAATTTTCTTTTCCATTCTTCTGTATATTATTCTTGTAAGCAGCTTCGATGCATGAGCTGTTAAGCTGATTGTGCGATAATTCTCACACTTGTCAGCTCTTGCCGTCTTCGGAATTGTGTGGATGATGCTTTTCCGAAAGTCAGATGGTATATCGCCTGACTCATATATTCTACACACCAACGTGAATAGTCGTTTTGTCGCCACTTCGCCCAGTGATTTTAGAAATTCTGATGGAATGTTATCTATCCCTTCTGCCTTATTTGACCACAAGTCCTCCAAAGCTCTTTTAAATTCCGATTCTAATACTGGATCCCCTGTCTCTTCTAAATCGACTCCTGTTTCTTCTTCTATCACATCAGATAAATCTTCACCCTCATAGAGGCTTTCAATGTATTCTTTCCACCTATCTGCTCTCTCCTCTGCATTTAACAGTGGAACTCCCGTTGCACTCTTAATGTTACCACCGTTGTTTTTAATGTCACCAAAGGTTGTTTTGACTTTCCTGTATGCTGAGTCTGTCCTTCCGACAATCATATCTTTTTCGATGTCTTCACATTTTTCCTGCAGCCATTTCGTCTTAGCTTCCCTGCACTTCCTATTTATTTCATTCCTCAGCGACTTGTGTTTCTGTATTCCTGATTTTCCCGGAACATGTTTGTACTTCCTCCTTTCATCAATCAACTGAAGTATTTCTTCTGTTGCCCATGGTTTCTACGCAGCTACCTTCTTTGTACCTATGTTTGACAAAA
This sequence comes from Schistocerca americana, assembly GCF_021461395.2. Classification (NCBI taxonomy): domain Eukaryota; kingdom Metazoa; phylum Arthropoda; class Insecta; order Orthoptera; family Acrididae; genus Schistocerca; species Schistocerca americana. The sequence goes on from NC_060119.1 coordinate 72,917,337, forward strand.
ATCGAGAAATGCATGCTCGAACATAAATACAGAGACCAGCAGAGCCCGCAGGTTGCTCTATTGTATTTAACCCGAACGGCACCTGTACAACGCCCTCAGTACGTTGGAGATGTCTGTCATTCTTCTGTGTAATTGTGAGTACATTACTTCGGAGCTAAGTGTATTTGAACAAGGTCATATTATCAGTGTTCTTATTGTGAGTGTTTCCAAAACCAAGTTAATCAAAGTGTTTGGTGTTTCAGGAGACACTGTATCGAAGATTAATACCGCATACTGGGAAAGCGGGCAACATCATCCACTAAGTCGTAATTGGGACCAAAGCTGCTTTTCAGTTATCGTGGCAGTTGGCCGTTTGTGAGGAAAAATAAGAGGACCATAACTGCAAAAAGTCATAGCAGAACTAAATGTCGCACTCACGAATCCTGTCACCATCACAACACGAAGTGCCTTCCATAAGCATGGATTCACAAGGTGAGCTGGACTTCCGAAACCATACATCACTCATAAAAGTTTCGATAAGTGGAAAACATAACGTCGAAGCCATAATACCTGGACTGTGGAGAAATGGAAGAGAGTCAGTTGCTGGGATGAGCCTTTAATGACAATGATACCAGCTTCTGGCCCAGTTTTTACTTCGCGTACGCTGTACCAAGCCTACGATGGAACCTGCCAGCAGCCATGAGTGAAACGTCGTGGGGGCTCGATGATGATTCGGGCAGTCATATCATCAGAATGAATCAGCCCCATGGCTACCCTGCGAGGTCGCATTACTGTCAAGTATTACGTGACCGTTTCAGCTGATCCGGTCCATTCCATAGTTTAACGACGATGCTGTGTTCCATCACGACGGAGCACCTGTTCACACCATTCACGTAGTCCAGAACTGGTTTTGGTATTACGAGGATGGACTATCACGTTTCCTCTGGCCACTACAGTCACAAGATCTCAATATTAAAGAGTCTGTGTGGCCTACTGTGGAGAGAAACGTGCATGATCGGTATCCACCTCCTTCAACTTCAGCTGAGCTTGTCACTATTTCGGTGCAACAGTGGTACTAGATTCCCTAGAAAACCATACAGGACCTATATTTATCCATTCCCGGGTAACTGGAATCTGTTTCTAACTCCAAAGGTTTCCCCGCACCGCGTTAGGCATTGTAATGTGCTGTGCTTTGGTGTTTCCACACCTGTACCTCCTGTAATGAATGTAATGTCATACGTTTAAAACGTGTAGCCTGATGTAGGAGCGGTCGTGGTAGCCCTAATTTATATACAATTAACATAACAATAAATAAAATAATATCTTTCCTTTCTGCTCATAAGAAATATCCAAGTTTGACGTTCAAACAAAAGCACACTACTCCTAATACCTTATCTACAACCTTCCTCCTTGGAAACAATCACTTTTTTGCACTTTCACTTGATTCCAGGCGTGGGATTTACCATTCTGTGTAAGCACAGTGCAGCGATTGCGATTACAGCACGTGTAAAAAAGAACTGCATCTTCCTGCAACGATATATTATTGCATCTAAATATGCTAACTCCGTAAATTGTTCCCTATGTGAGACTTCACATGGAAGACTACCATGGATAAAAAATGAGTTTGCACTCGGTGTTTCACTGATTGCTGGAAGAGAAAACTGCATAGATTATGTCTTCTAAAGCTAACTTTGTTCACAATAGAACAGGGTATTTGACGGTTTTCTGGAAATTGTCTTAAATGATCATTTATGTCAATTTATTCTCCTAACACCCTTTTTCCCACTTGAATTTCTGTATCCTTTTTATAAAAATGGAAATGAAATCCAAATATTTTGAAAGCCCGCTGAAAGGTTCATTCTAGTGATGTGATGCCTACGACGTTACTAGCTGGCTCACTGCTGCTGCTACTACCATAATGCTAATTCACAGTGATGTCATGTTTTAGAATTTACGTTTCCGAAAACGTGTTACAAATGGTGTGTAGTACCATAGTGTACAAATACATCCATAAAAACTCCCGAGAAGTTATTTTTGAGCGTTGCAGGTAATAAGAAGATGCGTAAAGTGTGGTTGCACTGATCGGCATATTGTCACCACGTCGACGCACAGGTTGACTAACTTGCACTGCGAAGTTAACATTAACTTACCACCGAGATATGTTCTCCCATTGTTGTATCGAAGGATATCGTCATCCAACGAAATTAAACTCCTAGAGAAAATTGATGTTTTACCCATCTACAACTGAATTCTTCGATAGCTCAGTTGTTGGAGAGACAGACGGTCGAATTTTATAAGCCGATATCCGTAGTTCGCTGGTTCGAATCCAACCCGAAAGAACATTTTAATTTATTTATAAAACGAATCGACAGTCTCATATGAAAACCACATCACAATTACAAAACTTCACCACACCGATCAGAAACAGAAAGTTATCGTATTTTCCTTTCTGTTTATATGCGCTTATATTTGCAAATGATGTACACACATGTCATGCTCCAAAAGACGTTTTCTAGTTAATGTGACAACACACTATTTACTTTATTAGAAACAATGTTTTTGTTTCGAAATGTGCAGTTAAGATCCTTATTGTTTAAACTTTTGCAGTTTCGTTATCATATATAAAGATGAAATAAGTCGGCTTCAGAAGTTAGTTTACTGTCGCAAACATCGCAACCCTTACATTTGTGTCACCTGCGTGCTATAGGCCTACACGCTTTATATCTCACCGTATAACATCATCGTCCTACACCTCGTTCTAATATGGGCGTATTGTGATATTTTCACTAGTAACAATGCTTTCCAGAAAAATTAACTGTTTGCTCGCAAAGTACATGCATTTATGGCTCTGAGCACTATGGGACTTCTCATCTGAGGTCACCAGTCCCCTAGAACGTAGAACTACTTAAACCTAACTAACCTAAGGACATCACACACATCCATGCCCGAGGCAGGATTCGAACCTTAAACACACAGTCGAAACAACTGCAAGAATCAGTTCTTGCTAAGGCTATATTCGTATTTCGTGTAAAAGTTTGAAAAAACAAGACCCTACCCGAAGTCTAACATGTAACCCGTTAATTTGCAATATCATAGTCTATCGGTTGCGCCACAGAAAGCCTGCTGGATACGTCATTTCTAATGAGCATCTTCTAGAAAGGAAATCGGCACTAAGTTTTGCCAACAATAATTGTATTGTGTTTTGGGTCACAGCTAATGACTGATTGTCGACAGTCTAGTTATAATATACGGATCAATTTGCAACAGTTACACAGTTTCTTAGTTTTGAGCGACTTTAATGATGTTGCAAGGAGCAGGAAAAAGAATGTACATCGTAGCTCATACCGCCGCTTCAAATGGGTGGAGCATAAACGCATCGCTAAGCTTCACTATCACTGTTTTGACTTGGCAAGACAGCGAAGTCACAATGAGAGGAAGCCGAAAGGCACGCGTTAAGCTCACGCAGATTGGCGTGAGGTCTGGAACAGTTAAAGGAATTAATAGTAGCAAATAAAGTACGTAGTTGATGTAATACTTAACTTTAATCCACAATTGTAGAACATCTCTCTTGACGGTACATGTTACAACCACATTATAAAATAATATAAAATGCTATGGCGCCTTGCTAGGTCGTAGCAAATGACGTAGCTGACGGCTATGCTAAGTATCGTCTCGGCAAATGAGAGCGTAGTTGTCAGTGATCCATCTCTGGCTAAGTCGGCTGTACAACTGGGGCGAGTGCTAGGAAGTCTCTCTAGACCTGCCGTGTGGTGGCGCTCGGTCTGCAATCACTGACAGTGGCGACACGTGGGTCCGACGTTTACGAGTGGACCGCGGCCGATTTAAAGGCTACCACCTAGCAAGTGTGGTGTCTGACGGTGAAACCACAATCACTGAAACTTCCTGGCAGATTAAAACTGTGTGCCCGACCGAGACTCGAACTCGGGACCTTTGCCTTTCGCGGGCAAGTGCTCTACCAACTGAGCTACCGAAGCACGACTCACGCCCGGTACTCACAGCTTTACTTCTGCCAGTACCTCGTCTCCTACCTTCCAAACCTTACAGAAGCTCTCCTGCGAACCTTGCAGAACCAGCACTCCTGAAAGAAAGGATATTGCGGAGACATGGCTTAGCCACAGCCTGGGGGATGTTTCCAGAATGAGATTTTCACTCTGCAGCGGAGTGTGCGCTGATATGAAACTTCCTGGCAGATTAAAACTCTGTCCTGGACCGAGACTCGAACTTGGGACCTTTGCCTTTCGCGGGCAAGTACTCTACCAACTGAGATACCCACCCACGACTCACGACCCGTCCTCACAGCTTCAATTCTGCCAGTACCTCGTCTCCTGCCTTCCAAACATCATAGAGCTCTTCTTCGAACCTTACAGAACTAGCACTCCTGGAAGAAAGGATGTTGCGGAGACATGGCACTTGCCCGCGAAAGGCAAAGGTCCCGAGTTCGAGTCTCGGTCCGGCACACTATTTTAATCTGTCAGGAAGTTTCTGAAGTATAATGTTTACAAGTTAATATAACAATCACTGCTCCCAACAGCCTTCTCAATGGAAGGTAACCTGACGAAAATATATTGTTGGCGCCATCCTACATATGGTGAACCGAACATCATAAAAACGTAAGGGAAGTCAAACATCGCACAGAAAGATACAGATGTTCATTTCCTCTGCACGCTATTCGAGAGTGGAATAACAGATTTATAGTGAAGGTGGTTCGATGAACCCTTTGCCAGGCACTTAATTCTGATTTGCAGAGTATCCATGTAGATGAAGGTGAATGGGAATGAACTTTCCTCGTTATTAGGTTCGGAAACGTCAGTCCACTTTGATAACGATATCCTGATGTATGTCTCACATTCATGAGCCCTCGTGCTAATCACTACCTCTCTTTCTCTCCCAAATACTAGAAAATGTCTTAGTTTGATCATATTATTTCTTTGTTCGTGCAGTAATATTAGGAATTTGGTGGCTGCTGTGCAACATTTGAAACAGTTCGCTTACCCTGTACTGACGGGCCAGCTGCCTGCTACTGACATGGCGGCCACCTTCCTCACTGTTAATCACATTTTTCTCCTTCTCCAAATCTGATGTCCGAAAATTTCGGGTACGCTCTTCACGGTTTCCTGCTTCCTCAAACGACCCTCTCTCAGACGAACGGTGAAACACTGTTGCAGACATTGAATGCTGTGTTTGTTGTCGGCGGGCATTATGTCTCACGATACAACCTTGCTGCCCTTGCCGGCCGAAGTGGCCGTGCGGTTAAAGGCGCTGCAGTCTGGAACCGCAAGACCGCTACGGTCGCAGGTTCGAATCCTGCCTCGGGCATGGATGTTTGTGATGTCCTTAGGTTAGTTAGGTTTAACTAGTTGTAAGTTCTAGGGGACTAATGACCTCAGCAGTTGAGTCCCATAGAGCTCAGAGCCATTTGAACCATTTTTGCTGCCCGCCTCAGTAAATTTTTCGCGAATGGCGTGAAACCCCCGCAAAAAATATAGGTGTTACAGGTAAATGATAAATACCTAGTATTTTCTATCACGCTCAGGAATTTCGCAAGCTGCGACATCGTCGCGAAAAAACAGTGACCCGTATATGTAATAAGTTTCCTTTAATTTACGTCTATGGTCACAAACCTTTTGTTAACAGATTACCCGTTTCGGTCTTTAATGACCATCATCAGATCTGAACATTAGGACTTTGTTTTTATTAAACAGATCTGATGATGGTCATTAAAGACCGAAACCAGTAATCTGTTAACAAAACGTTTGTGACCATAGATGTAAATCAAAGGAAACTTATCGTATGTTAAATCTGCAGTCTAGTACAATCGTCAAGTATCATTGGTAAAAGTTTGTGAGAATTCAGGGTGAAGGAATGGGGGGGGGGGAGTAGAGGTGGAGGATTGCCCCATTTTCCCTCATTTGCGGAAGCCTATGACGATACGATAAAGGACTAGTCAATAAGCGTTTCGTAGTAGCATTGGGAGTCTCGATTAATAATTTGAATACCTAGTAATCACCCATTGCAAATTATATTACATGAAACTGGCATAATAAAAAATATTGGGATATACAGACTGCATAAACTTCCCCGTGAATGGAACGTAAATAAATATGTAAATGTGAACAACTCATTCACTGGATAAAAATAGTCTAAAGCAAACTTCTTCTTTGTTTAATGTACGAGAGAGTTTAATCTACGTGTGAGCATTTGTCGTAGACAATGCTTCAACGAAATCTAGGTTTGTCTGGCAGTGAGTCACGGGCTGAATATTTTCCACACACAGACACCAGAAATTCGTTAATATTATGTAAATCCGGAGAGCGAGCTGACCCCATAACTGGCTGCCTTAATTGCGGGAAGCGTTTGCGGTCTCATAATTTGAATTCCATTTCGTGACGTGGGAGTATAGCACCGGAAAAAGAGATGCAAAGAGAGATACCTTTTCAGATATAAAAGATAAAACATCTTTCACTGTAAGACAGAAAATCCACTGTCGTTAATGGAAACGAGATGTCATTCCAAGAAAGTAGGAAGTGTGGCACATCTTCATTTCCACGACTGATTTTTTGGTGTAAAATTCTTTATAACCAGTAGCATGTAGCAAATTGAACTAATTAGATTTTATTAGCAGCTATCTTAGCACCCACTGCTCCTCTCGCGTAGATAGGATGGCCTGCAGAAGTATTTTGTTTTTTTTGTTTTTTTGTTTTTAGTTAGTCAAAACTGCTTATACAATGAAATATTTTCGTAAAAACTTTCACCTCCCACATATATTTTTGTTTGTGTCCGAGAAGTCAAGTGCCAGTGTTCATAGATGTATCTTTAAAAATACTTTAATAGTTCTTTATTATTGAAATATTTTCTAAAAAAGCTTTCTCTCACTATTTCACTTCCATAGGATTAAAATTCAAAGAATGCTGAAACATGTATTCCTTTATTTCCGTCCGAGAAACCAAATACCAGTTACCGTAGGTCCAGCTTCGAAAATGCCTCAATAGCGACATTTTTCAAAATATATATATCCCCTTTTCCACGCGTTTAGGGTTGGAATTTCAAGAAATCTCTTCTTAAACGACGCCTACAGTGTAAAATCTCCGAAATTAACATTTCTATCCTTTGCGGTTTGGGCTGGGCGATAATGCGTCAGTCTTCAGTCAATCAGTCAGGACATTGTCTTTTATACGCAGAGATATAACATTTAATACGTGCTTTAACTTTCGAGTCCTCCCTCGAGCATGGGTGTGTGTGTTTGTCCTTAGGATAATTTAGGTTAAGTAGTGTGCAAGCTTAGGGACTGATGACCATAGCAGTTAAGTCCCATAAGATTTCACACACATCTGAACATCATAGGCGTGTGCTGCAAATAATAGGAACATCTCTGGGTCTAAGCATAATTGAAGTGCAAAGGACTAAAGGAAAGTCACAGGTGAGAGAAACTGGAACAATAACCATGATACGGTTATTATCTTAGAGACATCGCGTACAGAAGAGGGAGCACAGAAGGATTCGGCAAGTTTTATATCATATGAGCAGACTTACAATGGCTCTTCCCCCAGTCATTTTTCTTACTGTAACGTAATTTCGGCTCCACGTCTATTCTAAAAACGTGTTCTACTATAGATGCAACATCCACTTACATCGCCTTCGTTAAAGAATTCAATCATTTAATTTAATGAAAAGAAATATAATGATGTTTCTCTTATAAGCAAAAATTCTTTTTATTAAGCGTTCCGCCATACGGACTATCATTTATACTACATGGTTTCCCGGTAACATCGTAATCGTGAAGTAAACATTCGAGAATAAAATGAATATACAATGTATGAAGTAGCCAAAGCAATACGTCAAAATTCTTCTGTGTATGATTTCTCCGACTGAAACAAATTGCAGGGCAAAACACAGTATTATGCAAATAAGCAACACCTGTTGTAACGGTAGTGGTAGAGCAATGGGTGGTGTCACGACGTCACAGACTTGAATCCCATATGCGCCATTTTAGTGGCCCCAAACATTAGCTATTGGTGAAAGTCTTTGGAAAAAAATGCCAGCTTGCATTATTTGCAGGTGTTCTAGCCGTTTCGATTATAGTTCAAAGTTTAAAGAAATATCGTACATTCGTAAGTGGACTTATTCAATCGATGTATTCTATATACATGAATTTTAGTTGCTCAGGATACTTTTACTCTACTGATTTTATATTTCTAATCTGACTTTAGATTTCCGATCAAACGAATTTGAACAGCGCTCTAGCTGAAGCTGTGAGAAGTAAATATAACAAACCTTCCAGATACAGGAAAATCTGTTCGCAGCATTTCCGAAAAGACGACATGACGGAACATCAGTTTCGTTACTCTCTATTGAGAAAAATTCTGAATTACGAAATTAACCTCTTCACATCGCATACTTCTCTTCTTGGTTATTCTAACGGGGCAACAAAAAGAAAGTTACATTACGAGAGCCAAATGCGCTGTATTATTGAGTCAAATATACCTTTAAGACCATAAAAACGTCTGAAAATGTCTTCCCGACTCTGTGGTATTCATGGAAGTACTGCAAAATTGACTATTTTTAACAACTGTTGCGTGTACACGATAGAAATTGAGAACAATAAACAGCTATAAACAGTAGTATGCAAATTTTTAAGGGCTACTAGATGGTGGCACCGGTTTCGAGGCGATGTGCAGCCTAAGGCTGTAGCTCCACCTCCACTTATAGCTCAATGGTTGTAACTAACGATTGTTACTAATATACGTGAACCAGAAGATATAAACTTGAAAGACTGAATTTTCCGAAAATCAGTCCATAATGTTCGTCACTAATATTGTTTTTAAGATTAGGGGCAGTCTTACGCAGAAGATGTAGTCGATAAATATGATGATGAATTCTTCTCGGGTTATCAGCCTAGTGGTGACGTCGTCTTGTGGCAACGTTTCGATGACTTTCATGCCCATCATGTTCTGGAGAAGTGTCTGGACGCTGCCTCTTTCTCACCTTTTACTTTCCTCTCCTAGTCGAAGTGTATGAAGGAGTTTATAGCCTGTTGGCTTTTCCTCCACAATGTGTGTTCTGTGTGTGTGTGTGTGTGTGTGTGTGTGTGTGTGTGTGTGTGTGTGTGTGTGTTTGCGATTTCTTTGACTGTTTTGGCTCACTGTGTATTGTGGTGGTGTTCTGGTGATATCTTGTACTTGCCTGAGGTTGGCGAGATCTTGGGTATTTTAAGGTATTTTAAAGCTAAGGAGCAGATGAGGTTATTTCCAGATCTGCAAGAGCTCTCGTAAAAAGCCCTTGCCAGATCTTGGAATCTTTCTTTGAGGAGGGCGATTTCGGCAGCGGCATGCAGATCGTCAGTGGGGGATCCCATAAGTAGATGCAGCGCGTGGAGTTTGTCCACATGCTGCTTCGCTGCTTATCCCCAGACGGTGCACGCATACAATATAAGGGCCTGGTAGACATTTACTGCTACAGAGCAGGGAAGGGAGCTGGTTGTGTTGAGGACTGGATATAGGACTGACATTCTGGCATAGATCTTCCTGTGGACCTCGTCTATGTGGGGTATTTACGTTAGTATTGAGTCCCAGGTTACGCCGAGATAATTGGCGGATCTGCGCCAGAGGAGTCGGGATCGTTATATGTGCAGGTGAACGGGGGCGTCGTTGAGGGGGTCCACGTCTCCCGAGTCTTAGGGTGTCAGCATAGCCTGTGTCTTTTCAGGATTGATGGTGATGTGCCAGCGACGGGCCCAGGTTTCTGTGTTATCTAAAACCCTTTGTAGCCTACGAATGACCAGGTCCTTATTCGCATTACGCTTTTAAAAGGCTGTCTCGTCATCATACTGTGCAGTGTGGACCAGGGGGAGGGTGGGGGTAGGGGGAGTATCCGCATTGTACAGAGTGTACAAAACGGGCCCCAGGACCGGTCCCTGTGGCACTCCAGCACGAATACGCATCTTGGTGGAGGTGGCTGTTTCTACCTTGGCAGAGAATGTTTAATTCGTGAGATAGCTTTGTTTTAACCTATGCTCCCAAGGAACCCCCGTGTGTATAACTTGTTTAATTTATTCCATACTGAGTTGAAGGCTTTGGTTTCATCAAGTAGCACTATCCCGCAGTAGCCCCTGTGGTTGAAGCCCTCTGTGGTGTCACCGCCAGACACCACACTTGCTAGGTGGTAGCTTTTAAATCGGCCGCGGTCCGTTAGTATACGTCGGACCCGCGTGTCGCCACTGTCAGTGATTGCAGACCGAGCGCCACCACACGGCAGGTCTAGAGAGACGTTCTAGCACTCGCCCCAGTTGTACAGCCGGCGTTCATAGCAATGGTTCATTGACAAATACGCTCATTTGCCAAGACGATAGTTAGCATAGCCTTCAGCTACGTCATTTGCTACGACCTAGCAATGCACCATTACCAGTTAATATTGAAATTATAAAACATGTACCGTCAAGAGAGATGTTCTCCAATTGTGGATTATAGTTAAGTATTCCAAGAACTACGTTCTTTTCTTTATAGGATAATTACTTTACCTTGTTCCAGACCTCACGCCAATCTGCGTGAGCTTAACGCGTGCCTTTCGGCTACCTCCGAGTGGCTTGGCTGTCTTGCCACGCCACTACACCCTCTGTGGCTGCTTCCACCGGTATCATGATCTGTTGTGGGCGGAGTGCTTCTGTCGGAATCCGAATTGGAAATGCGGCAGAAGTCGCTCGCTGGTGATGTGGTCTCGCATGGGAATAAACAGGAGGCGCTCATAGATCCTGCTGAGATTTGGCAAGAGGCAAATCTGTGGTATCGATAGCTACGATGCCACAACGTAGATCCGCTCTGCTAGGTTGACTCTCCAAGAGACACCGACGACAGCACCCTCTAGCCGGTGCTGTCGAGGTCTACGTGCTCCGCGACTGCTTCAGCCCATTTCATCAGGTGCAGCCAGCCGGGACACCTCTCTTCAGCATCGCACCTACGTACAAAGTTATGAAGTTATGTAGTCGTTTATCACGTTGGTTTTTGCACCAGTAAACCACGTTCTTGCAGTAACGATTTCTATTACCTTTCCCCGTTCCCACCTATGCGGCGCCTCCCAGACGGGATACAAAATAATCGGCCTGTAGTGCTGCGGGAATAAAGGGCCTTTTTCTCTTTTAAAAAAATGTTTGTTCTTCAAATACGTGATACAAAATAACACATTACCTAATACACTAGTAGGTCCTAATGTATGCTTATTACGATAACACTTACTGCAGTTTATCTAGTTCTAGCATGTGCTGTTGTTCCTGTTTCCACTATGGGCATTACTTGCTGTGTTTTGGTTTACCAGTGTTTTACTTATTGCTAGTCTACACTATCTGCAGCGTTACTGGTGTTCCAGCTGTCTGTAAACCTGCATTGTTGGCCGTACCCAACGAGCTAATCCCAGTGGGCATGCCCCTGTCACCGGGCTGGCCCAGAATAGTGAATCGCTGCAATACTATGTTAATGCAGTTATCCTACCGTACGTCTAACCTAATTCTATGGTCGTATTCGGTCAGTGTCTGAATCGGTTAGAATGTGCACCCTCCCTCCTCCCCACCCCCTCCTAATCCTAGACGTGGCGGATCCAAGACGTGAAGCGGCTGGCCAGGTCCTCGCCTCGGCGGAACAGGATGAGTCTACGGAGTGTAAATCAGGTACGATCTTTTAGTGGTTGTTCCATAGCAATTTGCAAGTTTATTCAAGATTTGGAAATGGTCCTCTTGCCCGAGCAAGTGGTAGTGTCGTAATTGGGTAGCTGTTGTCTTCAGGGTACCGCTAAATCGTCGAAGAGGTGGGATTCATACACTACATGGTCAGGGGTGCCTGACGTGGCCCCAGAGTCGCACGTTTATGTAGCCTGCTTCCCAAACCGGTACAGGTACGCCTCGTAGGTCCGTGTCCAGTAAGGAAGTGCTTCACTCCTCTTGATGGGTTAAAGTATTGTAGCGGTAATCGCTCCACGATGTTGGGCAACAATTCGTATGTTCTACGACCAGTTTCGTCGTTGTCCCACTGTTCCTGCCATAGGTCCTCCCCCCTACGTTCTGATTTCTTCCCCACGTGAATCCCCATTTATTCGTTTATCTTGTCCCTTTTCTCCTTATGTACCCAAAACCAAGCCATCTGTTCCCTAATCTTTATATCAAAAGGACAAAGTCCCATCAGTACTAATAATGCTCCTCCTGGAGTTGCATTATATGCACCTACAGAGCGCAGGAGCATATATCGCTGCTCTCTTCTTATGGCCATGGCCAGCATGACCCTCATGGGCTCAGACTCCTGATCTCCCACAATTGATGTCAGAATGCTATTGTGGTAGAGTTTTATTAACTCTGGCGGCAGGTGAAATTGTTTGTGACCAATCCCAATCAATAAAGGGTCTTTCCCTGATTTGTGTATTGCGACCACTTCCGCGAGTTTCCACTATTCTTGGAACTCGCGGGTACGAGTAATCTCGTTGAAGACGTTCGTGCGGTGTTCGATAGCCGAGGGCGGGAGGTTCTTAACTAGCTGGTTGGTGACACTGTCGTGTCCTGGCGCTTTCTTTGTAGGGAGGGACATAATTACTTTTGCCACGTCTATGGGGGTTCGTCTTCTGGGTACTCCTCAGCTTTGAGGAAGACAGCCAGTTGACTACGGAATACCTCTTCGTCAGGGGAGCGACTGATGGGCAACGAGGATCTGAGGGGGTGGACTGAGTGTGGGGTTCCCTAGGGCTTCCTCTATCTTGGTGGATCTGGTCGTTGTCTTTTTCCCTGTGTTGTTCTTGCGTGTGTATCTGGTGTTGTGGTGACCGGGCTTGCGTCGTTTTCTCGACGTTTCCGTGGGTCTTTGGCGGAGAGACCACTTCCGCCTATGTTGCCCTTGGTATATCAGGCCTTGGTTTTACCCAAGTTTTGTCTGTGTGTGTTGTCTTGTTTTGCCTCTCTGTGTGGTTTGATAAGGTGTGTGGGGGGCGGCCTTCGCACTCTTTGCCTTCTGTGTGTGTTTTTGTGGGCCTCGCAGCCTTGGTACCCTACCGTGTGGTTTTGCCCGTTATTTGGGGTCTTTTCGTTATACGTACGGACTTTTCGTTATTTAGGGTCAACTGCCACTCCTCGCACCATTCACATATTTTCTTCTAAATCGTTTTGCCGTTTGCTTTCATCTTATGATGACTTTATTAGTCGATAAACAACACCGTCATCTGCAAACAACCGAAGACGGCTACTCAGATTGTCTCCCAAATCGTTTGTATAGATAAGGAACAGCAAAGGGCCTGTAGTACTACCTTGGGGAACACCTGAAATCACTTCCGTTTTACTCGATGACTTTCCGTCAATTACTACGAACTGTCACCTCTCTGACGGGAAATCGCAAATCCAGTCACATAACTGAGACGATATTCCATAAGCACGCAGTTTCACTACGAGCCCCTTGTGTGGTACAGTGTCAAAAGCCTTCCGGAAAACCAGGAATACGGAATCGATCTGATATCCCTTGTCAATACCACTCAGCACTTCATGTGAATAGAGAGCGAGTTGTGTTTCGCAGGAACGATGTTTTCTAAACCCATGTTTACTGTGTGTCAATAGACCGTTTCCTTCGAGGTAATTAATAATGTTCGAACACAATATATGTTCTAAAATCCTGCTGCATATCGACGTTAACGTTATGGGCTTGTAATTTAGTGGATTACCCCTACTGCTTTTCTTGTATATTGGTGTGACATGTGCAACTTTCCAGTCTTTGGATACGGATCTTTCGTCGAGAGAACGGTTATATATGATTGTTAAGTATGGAGCTAATGCATCAGCATACTTGGAAAGGAACCTAATTAGTATACAGTCTGGACTTGAAGACATGGTTTTATTAAGTGGTTTAAGTTGCTTCACTACTCCGAGGGCATTTACTTCTACATTACTCATGTTGGCAGTTGTTCTCGATTCAAATTCTGAAATATTTACTTCGTCTTCTTTTGTGAAGGCATTTCGGAAGGCTGTGTTTAGTAACTCAGCTTTGGCAGCACTGTCTTCGATAGTATCTCCATTGCTATCGCGCAGAGAAGCCATTGATTGTTTCTAGCCGCTAACATACTTCACATACGACCAGAATCTCTTTGGATTTTCTGCCATGTTTCGAGGCAAAGTTTCATTGTGGAAACTGTTATAGGCGTCTCGCTTTGAAGTCCGCGCTAAATTTCGAGCTTCTATGAAGGCTCCCCAATCTTGGGGATTTTGCGTCTATTTAAATTTGGCACATTTGTTTCGTCGTTTCTGTAACAGCGTTCTAACCCGTTTTGTGTACCAAGAAGGATTATCTCCGTCGTTTGTTAGTTTATTTGGTATAAATCTCTCATTTGCTGCCGATATTATTTCTTTGAATCCAAGCCACATCTGTTCTACACTTATATTGTTAATTTGGAATTAGTGAAGATTGTCTCTCAGGACAAGTGAGTTTTTATCTGCCTTTTTGAATAGGTATATATTTCACTTCTTTTTCGATGATTTGGGGAGTACAATATTCAATCTCCTTACGACAGCCCTGTGTTCGCTAATCAATATATCGGTTTTGATACTAGTTACTAACTCAGGATTATTTGTTGCTAAGAGGTCAAGTGTGATTTCACAACCGTTTACAATTCGCGCGGGCTTATAAACTAACTGCTCGAAATAATTTTCAGAGAATGCGTTTAGCACAATTTCGGATGATATTTTATGCGCACCTCCGGAATTAAACATGTATTTTCGCCAAAATATCGAGGGTAAATGAAAGTCACCATCAACTGTTATCGTATGAGTCGAGTATGTGTTTGACGCCAAACTCTAATTTTCTTTGAACCTTTCAGCAACTGTATCATCTGAACTGGGAAGACGGTAAAGGGATCCAATTATTAATTTATTCTGGTTGCCAACAATGATCTCTGCCAGTACTAACTCACAGGAAGTATCTACTTCAATTTCGCGACAAGTTACACTACTTCTGACAGCAACAAACACGCCACCGCCAACCATGCTTAGCCTATCTGTAGAACACCTTTGGTTTATGGCGAGTGGTGTTCAGTGCCACACCTTCGAAGCGCTCCATGTACAAGTTGGCAATACCTGGGGTCAGGAGGGTTCCCATGTCTACGCCATCTGTTTGCTCACAGAATTTACCACCACAATTTAAGAACGTTGTGGTTAACACGAGACGAATGAGCCTGAGTATGTCCTCATTGAAGTGATCTTCGAGTGGAATTAAGGAATCACCGAGTTTCACCCGGGTGAAAAGACTAGTGGAACATTCTCCCCCAGGAGCAACCCTTTCAGTACCTTAACCAATTCGGTCGGGTTCTTCATATGGTGAGGGCAGTGAAACACGAGTGGTTTTAATAGCTGTGCTAGATGCTTGGCTACATCATACGACGGAGAATTTATGGTATTCAATATAGGACATAGTGGGACACTCTCCTTATTGATCTTCGGGAGGTCATACAGTCGTGGTGGAGCCAGTGCCCGAGGATAAAGCTTCCTGATGGTGTTTCTGTCAAGTCCTGAGCTGTTGAGAAGATCAATTGTCTTGCGCGTACAGAAGTAGTATCATCTTTCCCCACTTCTTTGTATGCTGGATCTTACGACGGGCTGGTTCAGCCTTGGTATGGGAACATATACGTGTTACCAGAGTGGTAGAATGGACAAGAACGCCAAGGCTTTGCTCACGCACCACTGGAACCTAGCTTCAACTCTCCCTCCACACACCTGGGAGTGGCTGGATGGCAACACGTACGCCATCAGTAAACTCTACGAGAAGAAAGTCAGCAACAAACAGCGCTAAAAGTTCCTCAGACTTCCGGGTGCACGTCAACAGGAGGAGAAAGCCAGCAATATTAAGGGGAGCCAGAGGTGGTCAAATCCAAAAAAATACAATTTTTTTTTTTGCTTCCGAAAATTAATTGGAACATTCCCCTTTAATGTAAACTTTGAATTATTGTTCTACTCACCCTGGAAGTGGAGTTATTACCATTTTCAGCCGGCCGCGGTGGTTGTGCGGTTCCGGGCGCTGCAGTCCGGAACCGCGGGACTGCCACAGTCGCAGGTTCGAATCCTGCCTCGGGCATGGATGTGTGTGATGTCCTTAGGTTAGTTAGGTTTAAGTAGTTCTAAGTTCTAGGGGACTGATGACCTAAGATGTTAAGTCCCATAGTGCTCAGAGCCATTTTTTATTACCATTTTCATCCACACTTGCAGAGGAATTGGGCGCGCGCTGAATGCATCTAACACCCTCTCGCGACTTCCTGGCGAACTGCTTGGGATTTTCTCGGCCTGTTACGCATACAGCGCCTTATGTTACGCATACAGCGAGTGTGCAAGGGTTGGCAACATTGTTTTCTGTGACAAATGAAGCGCTAAGAGCGCGGAACATCGTCTCTTTGCTGTTTACCGTTTCGAATTAGTTCAGTGTTGCGCCTGTTGTTGGTAGTACTATACTTCTTGTGTAAAGCGATGATCTGGTTACGATGCCACGTTTTAGTAACCGAGTATATAAGAAGAGGAAGAACGTAGGGAAAAGAAAATTAACACCAATACCAAGTTGCGGTACTACAATTACTGAAACAGTGCGTTCTTCTGCTAAGCAACACATGGCTGGCCATAGCCCTGTGACATCTTCTAGCAAGAAGCTGACTGGTGGAAGTGACAGATTTCGTGAATATGTTAGTGACAATGATGATATTTTTCGTGACTTAGCACAGCCAGAATTGTTATACAAATGTCTACATGGAAAGACGCAGAATCCTAATGAGAGCGTAAACAATTTGATTTGGAAAGTGATTCCTAAAAGGATGTTTGTTAGCATAAAAACACTGCACTTCGGCATTTATGATGCAATAGCAACCTACAACCAAGGGAACAGTGTGAAGTGTGAAGTTCTGAAGGCATTAGAATTTACAGCTGGGGTGAACACTGTACGAGCACTAAGAAATGTTGACAGAGAAAGGATAAGAGGAGCAGAAAGAAGAGAAAGGCATATGAAGTATGATGGAACAACAGGCCAGAAAAGAAGGCAGAAGAGGAAGCTTTTGGAGGATGAAGAAGAAGACCCTGATAATCCATCCCATAGTGCAGGAATGTATTGAGAAACTTTGATAGCCACTTCCCATAAATTAGAATTTTTCGAATATAAGGAACATTTTCTCAAAATCCACTCAAGCTAGAGAGATGAAATTTTTACACAGCACTCCTAGTGGTCAAACTTACATTGTAACATCCATTTGGCAATATGTTCAGTATTTTCATTTCAGTTTAATTATAAAGCAATTATTTGTAAAAAAATTTGGGTCATTAATAAAAAAAATAATTGGAAGGAAACTAGAAAAGATACTCCAAAATCCCTCTGTCATAACTGCAATACTAAAACACTCTATATGTAAAAAAAAATTCAAATTTTTCTATTTGGTAGTTTATTCATAAATGTTCCTCAAACTTAGTGATTTTAACATGGGCAGCATAGGCACCTCCGGCTCCCCTTAAGACCGTCACCAACCCGACAGAGAGAGCACTGGATGCGCCACCGATCTCCGAGGTAGAAATGTCTGAACTTTGCTCCGATTCCAATAACGTTACCAAAAAGTTACATCATCAGCAACGTCGAGCAGGCCATACGTGGACTCCCGCCGAGAGCAGCCGAGGAAGTCAGGAGGGAGACCAGCAGGGAACTCGAGAAAGCAAGAATGCCGAAGAACAACATTATGGCAGAAGAGCGCAAGGCACTGTTCAACCTTCGCGATTACAGGGATATAGTGGCCTTAGCAGCAGACAAAGGGAATGCGACAGTCTCACTGAAGCCAGAAGATTACTGTCAGAAGATCGAAAATTTACTACAAAATCCAGCAAACAAAGAGTGAGGAAAGACGAGACTGCTTCTGTTACGTGCAAGACCATTAATCTCAACAGCTCAGGACTTGACAGAGACACCATCAGGAAGCTTTACCCTCTGGCACAGGATACACCACCACTGTATGGCCTCCCGAAGATCTATAAGGAAATGTTGTAGAACGTGTATATCTCTATTGTCTATTGTCAAACCATAATTTATGAAAGATGTTTATATTTCATTAATAGGATTAAGTAGGAAAAATTAATATTTGTCATGTTGGAAATAATTGTGGTAGCAAGGAATGTCTGCACCAAAGTATTGTTGGCAAGAGAGACCGCCCATTGATATAATTTTAAAAATGGTGGGAGAGACCGCGTATGGATACATTTTAAGAAAAGAGCGGGAAAGACCGCGCATTGATACATTTTGTAATGGTAGCAGGGATTGTCTGCAACAGAAAGCACTGTTGGCAGGAGAGACGGCACTTTAGCGTTCGTACGAAGTCAGTAGTAAGCGAGATGTGAAGCGAGTTGGTAGCAGGTCTGAAGCGAGAGGGTGAGCGGAGCGGTGTGCCTGCCAGCCGCTAGCTATGATTTACAAGAGATTATAAACCGATGTACAGAGACATCAGCTAACTATTATCATAAGAGGAACTAATATTATTGAATTATTTTCTTTGCGAAACTCAAGACTACTGAAGGTATGTTTGCACAATGCTAGTTGTAAGATTATTGTAAAAAGTAAGTCCTATTTGAACGTTTGTAAAATCATTTCATTACCAGCAGTAAATATTTCAAGAAACGTTTTCAGAATATAATTAATTTTTGCCAGCTATGTTGCATTACTGTTTATAATCCATCCCAAAAACCATCAACGTAAAACTTTGCAAAATTTTTATTGCTGTCAAGAAAAAGTGTAACTATGAATTACGTAACTTCAGTCAAATTAATTAAAGAATAATTTCAGCTTTGCTATTAAAGAATAATGTCAGCTTTGGTAATAAATACAGCCACTTATTATGACAGCCCACCAGCAGTTAATAGAGTATTGTAAACCAGAGTAAGTATATTCATGTCGCAGTTCGAAGTAGCAGTCACATGGCGATCCAGTAACAGCAAAAAAGGCAAGGAACAGTTTTCGGTTATTGCACATAACGACTGAGGGCCACGACGACGTCACATTCTATGTTTCGTCGAAATAATCAGAAAATCACTTTTAATAAGCAGCAATTAAATTTGTATGCGAAGATTGAGAAAGAGAATAAATTTCAAAGGGAAGATTTCATTCGTTGTTATTAAGCAAGAGATAGCTTACTGTAAAAGGGAAGATTGCGTAACAAAAGTGATATAGAGGAGACGGTTATTGCGTAACAACCAAAGTGATATGGAGGAGACGGGAATGTTTCAGTGTCCCACTACATCCTATGTTTAACACCATAAATTTTCCGACGTATGGTATAGACAAGCACCTAGCACAGCTGTTAAAACCATTCGTAGGTCACTGCCCACACCACGTCAAGAGCTCGAGCGAATTTGTTAAAGTACTCCAGGGGTTACGCCTGGACGAGAATGATCTACCACTCAGCTTTGATGTCACATCTCTATTCATCTGGGTGCCGCTGGATGATTCCTTAGCTCTACTCCAAGATCACTTCGATGATGACACACTCAGACTCTTTCGGCTCGTGTTAACTACAGCATACTTGAAATGTGGTGGGAAATTCTGTGAGCAAACAGATGGTGTTGCCACGGCTTCCCCCTAGCCCCAGGTATTTCCATCTTGTACATGGAGAACTTTGAAGATGTGGCACAGAAACCTACCCGCCATAAAGTAAAGGTGTTTTACAGATACGTAGACGACACTTTTGTAGCATGGCCCCATAGAAAAGAAAAAAACTACAGGAATTCCTTCGCAATACATGGCAGCATCAAGTTCACCATGGACGTAGAAGAGAATGGCTGCCATCCCTTCTTGGATATTCTGATCAAGACAAATCCGGACGGTACTTTGGGACACTCAGTCTACAGGAAGAAGACGCACAGCACTTATATCTCAATGCTCGGAGCTGCCACCATCCACACAATGTAACTCGGTACTGAATACTTTATTACAAAGAGCCAAGCCAAGTCGGTCTGTGACAGCGAGAGTTTGCCGCGTGAGGTAGCCAATCTGAGGGAAACCTTTCCAATGAACGGCTACTCCGAGACACAAATAAGAAGCACCATGCGTGCAGACAAGTAACGGGAGGAGAAACCAGAAGAAGACGAAGCAAAACGTGTGGCGTTTCAGCCGTTTGCTGGACCGCCGACAGCCAAGATCGTAAGAATATTAAAGAAGTACGATATCACGACAATCTTTCGCTAAGCGAAAAATGTTAAAGATATACTCGGCTCAACCGAAGACCAGTTGGGGTTGCATACGCTGGGCATTTACAGTACTGAGTGCGAATGTGGGATGGAATATATCGGACAGACACAATGATGTACTGAACACATCAGGAAAGTACGACTAGGACAGACAAATAAGTCCACGGTAGCATTATCGAGGGACACATCTTTGAATTCGGAAAAACGAAGAAGCTGTGCAGCGCCAACAGTTTCTGGGATTTGACATTCAAAGAGGCAGTGGAGATACGTCTCCACAACAATTTAGTAAACAGGGATAGCGGTTTTCAGCTCAGTGCAGCGTGGAATCTCGCGGTTGACAAAACACGTCAGGAACGCTCCTATCTGAAGAAAGCGGCATTCGCAGACACATTGGATAGCCACCGGGTCTCGAAGCCGACGTGGTAACCCTTTCGGAGGTACGTGACTGGCCGGCCTACAGAAGCTGACGAGTTCCAAGCAGCTATAGAGATATGCAGAACACAGCATCCCGACACTTCGCCAGAAGATGATGGGTACGAAACTCATCGAAATGTTGGGACGGCATCACTCCTATAATAACTCGAGAAGAGCTCAGCGTTGGAATACGCCGAGAAAGACTGCAATCGCAGATAAATATTTTTTTCCTTATTACCAACTTAACATCTTTTCGCTTCCATCTGGTTGAGCGTATAACCATAGAGTTTCACTAAACGTCTGCTAGCAACTGTATAAACATTCCACAATAGTAGAAGTAATAAGAAAGTTTAATTTCCACCCGAAAATTGTACTTTCGGAATGCTGTTCGCACCCCACGCGTACTAGACCTTAAATTTGAATGCTCTCACAACATTGCCCGATTCCCAGATATTTTTTTATGATGTTCTGATTGCTCTCAGTTTTCAGAGAATACATAACTGTACTTAAATCTTTCGAAATTTTCCTTTCCTACTCCTCTGAATAAAAAGTACAGCAACAACACTCACGATGACACATGAGTACAAGATCTGTTACGGTAGAGACCTGTACATGTTTCCCTTATACCGAGTTTTGCGCATGGAACACTATATAACACGGCTCTCGAGCGGTGCTAAAGGTTTTCCTTGTGATTTGTGGTGTGTAGACCGACATCGTATGTGTTATGGCGCATGGATAAACGAACATCACTAATTTCGAATTCTGATACACTACAGAGCTCAGAAAAATCAACAGCACCGGAAGTTCCACTAACTTAAAGCTTTGTACTGCTAAGGTTTTTAGTATTGTAGTGTACAGGCATTGCCTATAGTTCATTTTAATGGTTGTCTGTGTTCGTACCAGGATCGGTGCAGTTAACTTCAGATTCTTCGCCTGTAATTGAAAGTGTAACTTACAACCCTAAACAACCGCAACACCGTCCGATCCTAAATACACTACTGGCCATTAAAATTGCTACACCAAGAAGAAATGCAGATGTTAAACGGGTATTCATTGGACAAATATCGTATACTAGAACTGACATGTGATTTCACTTTCACGCAATTTGGGAGAATAGATCCTGAGAAATCTGTACCCAGAACAATAAACTCTGGCCGCAATAACGGCCTTGATACGTCCGGGCATTGAGTCAAACAGAGCTTGGATGGCGTGTACAGGTACAGCTGCCGATGCAGCTTCAACACGATCGAGACGTAGCTGCAGAATCCGTTACAGCCATGCGGATGAGATGCCTGTCATCTCGACTGCTACTGATTCGAGGCCGTTGGAATCCAGTACAGCGTACCGTATTACACTGCAGAAACCACCGATTCCATTTTCTGCTAACAGTCATTGGATTTCGACCAACACGAGCAGCAATGTCGCGATACGATAAACCACAATCGCAATAGACTACAATCCGACCTTTAAGAAAGTTGCATTTCTCCTCCTTACACGACGCATCACAACAACGTTTCACCAGGCAACGCTGTTCAACTGCTCTTTGTGTATGAGAAATCGGTTGGAAACTTTCCTCATGTCAGCACGTTGTAGGTGTCGCCACCGGCGCCAACCTTGTGTGAATGCTCTGAACAGCTAATCATTTGCATATCACAGCATCCTCTTCCTGTCGGTTAAATTTTGGGTCTGTAACACGTCATCTTCGTTGTGTAGCAATTTTAATGGCCAGTAGTGTAATTCCTCGTTATTAATGGGTGTATCGTGTTAGGAAAGAAAGCTGTGACACAAGTCTAGGTAAAGATATGCTAGAAATATAACTCGACACGTGTAGAGGAGTACCATCATATTGTCGCTGTTGTGATGGTGTTAAGGGTTCCTGGTGAACGCTATTTATGTATGCCGCGACAATAACGTGTTTCTGCTCTTTTTCCTCTAGAAGTTTTCTACTGGAGGACTTCAGAGCATCAAAATAAACCAAGTCGTATTATCCATTTTTAGAATTCCTTTCTTTACACAATGTTCCCGAAATTGTATCTACTAATTTCTGAGAATTTATATCCGTTATTGATTTATGATTCGTTTTCGGATCTCCAAGCGTGATCACATTTCATATCTGCACACTGTATTAAATTATAAATGATAACAATAGCAGCACATTAAAGGCTCCAAATATATGAGAGAGCGTATCTAAGGAATCGGTGAAACTTAGTTGTCAGGAAATCTGATAAACAAGAACAGAGGTCTCTATTTAACTAAAGGTTGATAACCGTTCAGGAACACTTGAGTATGATTAGGGCAGTTGTCTAAATATTGACCGCTACAATGGAATCCTCAACTAGGTTATTGCATGAGCAAATCAGGAAAGTGAGACTAGCACTAAACATAGCGTCGTCGTTGTGAAATGGCGGTGACCATTAGAGAGAGCTGCGGAAATGAAAATCTGTCTCTATTAATGACGACTGAACTCTCAACTGGATCATGAATGTATAAAAATCTTAAATGCTTCTTGGTGTAGTTCACTGTATAGGCGTCAATGAAGCGTTAGTATTAAACTATGAATTCATTTCTGAGAAATTTACTGTTTTCTTCCGTTCATTTGCCAATATCTAAGAAACGATAAAGAGTATTATGTTCTTCGTCCACGTGGAAGGTTAGATTAGATTAGTTTTTCTTTCCATGGATCCGTGCTGAGGAGATCCTCGTTGATGTGGAACATGTCAATATTTTCTTTTTTTTAGGTTTCTTCTGATGTTTTTTTCTTCCCTTAGCGTTCTTTCGACTTTATGTCTGCTTTCGTGTTTGTTCTGCATTGATGCAAGCAGTTTGTTGGAGTACAATAAACTTTCCGGGAATGAAGACTAAAACATACATGCCTAGTCCTAATAACCACGCAGGAGATTCGTAGGGGTGAAAAAAGGCTGTTAGCTATAATGGTAGTAATTATTAAAAGTATTGGCGTAAGTTTCGCTATTTGCTTATTGAGACAGACGAAAATGCCATTGACAGTGTCAACAAAACGTAAGGGTGAAACATTAAATCAGAGGCAGCTAAACGTAACGGAGGGATGTTGTAAGCAGAGGTAGTTACTAAATCTTCCCACGTACACTTATGAGGACGTTAATGTCGTAACTAGTTAATCTTCAATTTATTTTTACAGTTATGGTTCGTATGCTTTAGCAATCTGTATATTGTTTTCAGTTCATTACAAATACATCGGCAGATGTTCTATTGCCTGATACTGATTATTTCGCTTGTGCGTCTTGGACAGTAACTATTTTGTATGTTATTGCATAATACTCTGGATATGACACTTACTTTGGTCTGGCACATTATTTTTATTTTTAGGTATATCCTTCGATGCCTTTTACTTCCGTCTTTCACTTTCTAAACATAGAGGCCAAAACATTCGTCGAAGTACAGTACTCATGTTCTGCCAATACCTGGTCAGTAGTTAGCAATGAATCACGCTTCCGACCATAAAGTCGCAACACAAAATGTAGTATCAGGAGGTCGCTAACAGAACAAATATCCTCGGTATGCAATCATGCAGTCCCCTCCACTTCGAAGAAAATTAGGTATTAGGTCATTAATCGACTCCCATCGTAATTACCACAAGTATGACGACGATCTCTGGTTGTAATTAAGTACAAAACGGACTGGAAACACAATAAAGGGCTGAAGCTCTATGCATCCAAAACTAAGCTACCCTGTTCGGCAGTTCAAGGTTCATTAGCCACAAATTACGGTACTTTTCCCAACCTTTAATTATAAATGATAAAAACAAAAGCTTTTGGACTTCCGATGGTTACATGCAGACAATTTATCTGCGGAAATCTTGGTCACATGTAGACAACCGTAGGACCTTCATGCACTTTGAATTACTGTCTGATTACAGTATGCAGCCCCCACTGTCCCTCCTCGACCTTAACACTTAGGTGAACAGCAAATCAGAGAGCCGTTTTTCTAACCTGTCAAAAATTTTGTGTGTCACAGTTAGTCACAAATGCACACTGCAAGGACACGATTTGGGAATGGTCTCTTAACAAATGTGCCAAATAACAGATTAATAGCCGTGTGGTCTAGGGCGTCTTGCCACGGATCGCCCCCCCCCCCCCCCCATCCCCACCCCCGTCAGAGGTTCGAGCCCTCCCTCGGACATGGGTGTGTGTGTTGTACTTAGCGTAAGTTAGTTTAAGTTAGACTAAGTAATGTGTAAGTCTAGGGACTGATGACCTCAGCAGTTTGCTTCCATTGGTACTTGACACAAATTTCCAACAACTTAGTACTGCACGGCTTCTTCGTTTCTCACTTCCTTAGCTGGGCAGTCAACTGAAAATCTCTCTTAGAACTCGATATAGAATTCCATTTCCCTTCTCTTCACCCATGAACAAATTTATACTAGACTCTTATTAGTTACGATTATTATTATTGTTGCTGTTATAAATAGTAAGAGAAGTTCACAATAATTATTCAGTCTGGAGTGAAATAGGAGCTAAATTATTAACAGTAGTGGTGCTATCATTGTACCTGCTGAGACAGAGTTAGTACGGTTACATCTAGTGGTGATAGACACACGAGGTGTGGCTTTAAAGTAAAGCGATTGCAGCTGTCACAGCGCAAGTACACGTGCACCAAAAACGAACCACCAGTATCTATGAAACAAGAAGCACTCTCAGTTGATTGGGGGTGTCTCTTGTATCTAGAAAAATAAGTATTAGCGTGACCTTCGTTTGTATAAGAACTGTCATTTTGTTTTGCCGAAAAACCGATAAATGTAACAACAGAGGAACGAAGTGTCGTGAAGTTTCACATGAAACTTAGAAAAAACTGCAATTGAAACCTAGCAATTACTAAAAGAACAGTATTGCCAAGATTGTTTATCATGTGCGCAAGTTTCTGATTGGTTCACGCGTTTTCAAGGCGACCCAGAAATGTTAAAGTTGACTCATGCCCTGGACATCCTACAGCATCAAAAACGGAAGGAAAAAATGGAAAAAGTTGGTTACCTGATTCGATTTGACCCTCAGTTGAATACTGGATCGATTGCTGATACCGAAGAAATAGATAAAGAATATTCTCACGATCGAACAAAAATAAGCTGGTGGAAATTTTTGTACTGACACTTTGAATACCATTGATAATGACTCTGATTTCCTGGAAAGGGTGATAACATGTGACGAATCTTGGTTTTTCGCTTACGATACAGATACTAAGCGCCAATCCATATAGTGGTAGGGCCCAACTTCATCGAGAGCGAAGAGAGCTCGAATGAGCCGCGTGGGATTAGCCGAGCGGTCTAAAGGCGCTGCAGTCATGGGCTGTGCGGCTGGTCCCGGCGGAGGTTCGAGTCCTCCCTCGGGCGTGGGTGTGTGTGTTTGTCCTTAGGGTAATTTAGGTTAAGTAGCGTGTAACCTTAGGGACTGATGACCTTAGCAGTTAAGTCCCATAAGATTTCACACACATCTGAACATCAGCTCGAATGAACGAATCAAAATTCAAATCGATGATTGCTGTTTTTTCCGATGTTCATGGAATTCTGTATCTTCGCTGAGCGCCTTAACGTCAGATCACTAATCACCAGTACTACCTTGAAGTTCTTGCTCAACTCCATGAAGAAATAAGAAAAAACGACCCGAATTGGGGAAGAACGAGCCATGGGTTTTGCACCAAGACAGCGTTCCGGCTCTTACCGCATTGTCTGTTTGGATGTTTCTAAAGACGTGGAGCATCCAACTGTTAGAGCATCCACCTTATCCACCTGATCTAGCACCAAGTGACGTTTATCTGTGCCCTCAGGTAAAATCTCCATTTAAAGCAACAATATTGCGGTCCCTTGAAACAGTGAAAGAAAATGCGACACATGTCAGTGAGGAGCTCACAGAGGACGACTTCCAGCACTGTTTACATCAATGAAAAGTTCGTATGGAGCAATACAGGGATAGATAAGTGGAGAGTATTGAGGGTGAAAGTAACTAAATATGTATGTGTCTAAAATAAAATATTTTACAGGAATACTCCGGTTTTTTTATAGCCACACCTCGTATTTAAATCATTTTCAAAACATTCATTCCCATTGTACTGTTGTTGTTGCGAGAATACGCTTTGTAGAAACTGTCGCCGCAAGTCTATCGTGTGAAAACTCCTTCATTTCTTCATCGTTACAAACAAATCGTCTTGAAGCTGCCTACTGTAGTCAAGCCTTCATCTCCCTCCATAATTTTTATATCTCCACACTTTCCTGGATTACCAAATTCACCACACTTCGATGCTACAGGATGTGTCGTATCAAATGATGGCTTCATTTGGTTAAATAGTGTCGTTAATACCTTTCATCCACTACTAGACTGAGTACTTCTCCATTATGTATCCGATACAGTCATCTAATATTCGGCATTCTTTTGCAGCATCACTTTCCGAAAGCATCTATCTATGTCTTGTTGTACTGTTAATCGTCCAGGTTTCGCTCCTGCAAGAGGCTACACGCAAGACAAACACCTTCAGAAAGAACTTCTTAACACCTAAGTTTATAATCGATATTAGAAAATCTCTCACCTTTGGAGAATTGTTTTTATTGCAGAGCCGCGTTTGATGTCATATATACTTCGGAAATTGTTTGTTACGTTCCTGCCCAAACATCAAGCCTCATCTAGTAAGTAATCTTAGATTTTTATGTCCAACTACAATCTTCTTTCTGTAACCTATCTTCTGAAGTAAAACTTGGAGTTAATAAGAGCTTGAGTATTTCAACATTTCTCCGTAACACAAACGGATCTTTCCAGAACTTGGCTTCTGCTAGTCTACCCATTCTTCCTCAAACAATTCGTATCAGTATTTTGCAACCACAGTCTATTAAACTGATGGTTTCATATTATTCACGTCCGTCAGCAACTGTCTTCTTTAGAATCGGAATATTTACAATCTTCCTGAAATCTCCTACCGATATAAATCCTATTCATTAATTCTCGTTGCCAATATTAGTGAAAGAAATTGTATTCATTAATCAAGTCATATTTCCAAAGTAACCAACCCTCTTCTAGCTTGTGAAATACTAGTTTTATGGGCTCAGTGTTTTTAACATACTAGTAATGATCTCAATACATCAAGCATCATACGTCACTCAGGTGAAAGCCCCAATAAGAATTTCATGCAAATTTTGTGTGCAAACCTCATATGTTTAATGGCTATTATCTCTGATTTTCATCTTGCATATCATAGCCGATTCCCAACAATATAGTTCAGCAGCAGGCGCGTAATGCTGAACCAACGATTAGTTTTTTACCTTTTAGTATCACTTAAAACAAAAATTACGACACTTTTTATACTGATAATATATAAACTTAGAAATTTAAACCGAAGTGCTACACATTTTTTGTAACGAGTAAATATTCCACATCGATAGTTATGCTATATTTACCACCTTGTTATAAACCATAGTGATACACGATTAATGTCTCCTGTGCCTTTTCATTTGCAAAACTTAGTTTTCGTGTTATAATTGATTTGCCACCCAGTGTCTAATTCTACACTCATGCTCATGAATTAGGGGTAATGCTGATACATGATGGAACAACGCACTGGTGGGCGGTTTGTGGGTTTAAATCACATCGGGGTATGACCATGCGGAGTATTTGACCTGGGGTCGTCGCAAGGTGGCGCTGGCAGCAGTCCACATACGCAGAGGTGTGTTGGTGCATATCAGAGTACGGTGCAGCGAGTAAGTGTGCAGACGTTTCCAGACGTGCTAATGGTGACTGTGTGTTGAAAATGGCTCAAAGAACGCATATTGATGATGTTATGAGGGGCAGAATAATAGGGTGACTGGAGGCTGGTCAAACACAGCAGGGCGTAGCACGGGCCCTCCGTGAGCCACAAAGTGTGATCTCAGGATTATGGCAACGTTTCCAACAGACAGGAAACGTGTCCAATCGCTACAGTACGGAACGTCCACAGTGTACAACATCACAAGAAGACCGATATCTGACCATCAGAGCCCGCAGACGGCCACGGAGTACTGCAGGTAGCTTTGCTGGGGACCTTACCGCAGCCACTGTAACAGTTGTCTCCAGACCCACAGTCTACAGACGACTGAACAGACGTGGTTTATTCACCGGGAGACCAGCAAGGGGCATTCTAATGACCCCTGGTCACAGGAGACCCCGTAAAGCCTGGTGTCAAGAACACAGTACATCGTCATTGGAACATTGGTCCCAGGTTATGTTCACGGACGAGTCCAGGTATAGTCCGAAGAGTGATTCTTGCAGGATATTCACCTTGCGGGAACCAGGAACCAGATACCAACCCCTTAATGTCATTGAAAGGGACCAGTACGGAGGCCGTGATTTAATGGTGTGGGATGGGATTATGATTGGTGCACGTACAACCCTGAACGTCTTTCACAGAGGAGCTCTAACAGGTCAGGTATATCGGGACGTCATTTTGCACCAGTATGTCCGCCTTTTCAGGGGTGCAGTGGATCCCACCTCCCTCCTGATGGATGATAACGCACGACCACACCGAGCTGCGATCATGGAGGAGTACATTCAAACAGAAGATATCAGGCGAATGGAGTTTCCTGCCTGTTCTCCAGATTTCAACCCCATCGAGCACGTCTGGGATGTTCTCGGTCGACGTATCGCTGCACGTCTTCTAATCCCTAAAACACTTCAGGAGCTCCGACAGGGACTGGTGCACGACTGGGAGGCTATATACCCCAGCAGCTGCTCGACCACCTGAACCAGAGTATGCCAACCCGTTGTGCGGCCTGTGTACGTGTTCATGGTGATCATATCCCATATTGATGTCGGGGGTAAATGCGCAGGAAACAGTGGCGTTTTGTAGCAGATGTGTTTCGGGACGCCTTACTGACCTTATCACCAATACCGTGGTGTGTGTTCCCTATGTGCCTATGCTATTAGCTCCAGTTTTGTTTAGTGCCACGTCGTGTGGCACCACGTTCTGCAATTACGAGTACCTTTAATTTATGAGCATGAGTGTACAATATAACACGTTAATTTGACAGTATGCGCTGTGTTCCTTAATATGCGCATAAGATATTTTGCGACGGACTTACGTGTGATTTCGATGAAGGCAGGACGACTCGTATGCAGCGTCCAACGGACACGGTAAACGCACACAGTGACAACTGACGACGAAAATTGGTGTCTTACGAGAGTCAAGGAAACCATGGAAGTTTAATAACAGATTGGCCAGCTAGTGGTCCGTTTCCCAGTCCTCCCGGACGCTAGTGGTTAGTTATTACCACTGTGCAAGCCCACTCTGCGGTTTCCTTTGCGCCAGTGTCTCCTTTTAGCCAACGTTTGTCTCACATAATTTGCTTCTTCGTCGTTAACACATGAATTAGGAAATCGTCATCTCAAGAATGTTTATCGAAATACTTTTATTGTTTGGTGACTGAATGGCAAAAGAACAGATGTTGGCTGGGTGTTTAGGTGTAAGCCGATGAGACTATCTTCAGAAAGTAGAAATCTGTTAAGAATCTGTCTCACACAAAAAGCACACAATGTAGGATACATCAGCTACGTAGTAACATCAACACAGACTGTCCTCAAATAACCTTCATAACGGAAGTTGAGATAAAAGATAAACGAAATTTCCTGTATCTTACTATTAGACGAAACAACAACTACAATGAATTTTCCGTCTACAGGAAACCTGCATCTACAAGCACTGCTATCCATAGCTCATCCAATCACCTGACTGCCCATAAGCATGTCAGTTTCACACATACGCTTGACGGAATAAACAGAACACCTCTCAAATCCGAAAACTGCAAAAAGGAACTAAATATAGTCAAGCAAATTGCTGTTGGCAATGAATATAAAACATTCCGTAAGCAAGGTAAATATCAGTGATGGCCGGCCGGAGTGGCCGTGCGGTTCTAGGCGCTACAGTCTGGAGCCGAACGACCGCTACGGTTGCAGGTTAGAATCCTGCCTCGGGCATGGATGTGTGTGTTGTCCTTAGGTTAGTTAGGTTTAATTAGTTCTACGTTCTAGGTGACTGATGACCTCAGAAGTTAAGTCGCATAGTGCTCAGAGCCATTTGAACCATTTGAACTATCAGTGATAATTAGAGTGGCCATCCTCGCAAGAGCACAGCCAAATAGTCTGAAAACAGAGTGCAGAGCACGCAGACAACGCACTAGACCACTTCACATGAGGAAAAAGAAACAGATGCTACATACTAACATACAATAATAAAATAGCACATAGCACTGGAAACATGTTCAGGCAACAAAGGACCGCTGTAACTTCCAAAGCAAACAGCACAGCTCAACAGAGTCCAAGATCAGACAGAAGGATATAAGACAAATTCATCAGTGCAGCAATATACCAACCGATAAAAACTGACGGCCGGAGTGGCCGAGCGGTTCTAGGCGCAACAGTCTGGAACAGCGCGACCACTACGGTCGCAGGTTTGAATCATGCCTGGGGCATGGATGTGTGTGATGTCCGTAGCTTAGTTAGGTTTAAGTAGTTCTAAGTTCTAGGGGACTGATGACCTCAGAAGTTAGGTCCCATAGTGCTCACAGCCATTTGAATCATTATTTATATATATATATATATATATATATATATATATATATATATATATATATATATATATATATAACTCATGTTGAGCCCAATACACAAGACTAACAAGCAGAATCCTCCGCGCAACGTAGACAGAGCTCTTGAGAGCACGATACAGGACAAATTCCGGTTTTGCAGGATATCTAATAAATGAAAA
This sequence comes from Schistocerca americana, assembly GCF_021461395.2. Classification (NCBI taxonomy): domain Eukaryota; kingdom Metazoa; phylum Arthropoda; class Insecta; order Orthoptera; family Acrididae; genus Schistocerca; species Schistocerca americana. The sequence goes on from NC_060119.1 coordinate 72,948,703, forward strand.
CCACTGAACCACAAATTTCAAACCTAATTTACACATCCTGAAACACAGTAACAGTTTACACCGAAAACTAAGGACAGAAGAAAATTATTACATACAAAATGCTATCCTGAAAGGCAGTAACTTAATAAATGAAAACACATAACTTTGTAATAACACACTCTTCACGGCTGTATGAGAACGGACGCAGGACTTGAAACACACGCGCGCAGAGACAGAGATAGAGAGACAGAGAAACAGGAAGCAGTCAAAACTGTCGCTACGTTTTTCAAACGCTTCTCGCAATATTGGATACATTCTGGCGATACCCGGGAACAGCAGGATTACGTAATGTTTTGCATTACGAAAGGTGTAAAAGTTATGTTCTTTTGTGTTTAAAAACATCGATTAGTCAACCACCGAACGTGAGTACAGATTACATAACAACCTACTGCGCATCAGAACAGTGTGACAGCAGTATAGCAACTTCCCATAATATAACACTCACGTATACAAGTTCACGTATCCATATTTCTTAATAACAACCGCTCACACAGTTACAGATGAAGTGCTGGTTATGGAAGATGCTGTAAGAATACACAGAAAACATGGTGAAAATAACGGCACCATACGTAGAAACCACGCTGTGACTTAAAGTGAATAAGGTATGATAAAGATATTCACAAAGTACAGTATCTGGAACCAAACAGAACAATGCTACAGCGTTTTGCAATGTTTATAAAGATGCTAGTTTTGCATGTTTTAGAGTAGAAAACAGTAATGATGTTGATATTGTCGCTGAAATTAATTTTGCAGAAGAAACTGAAACAAAATTGTTTTGCATCGAGGTAGAACCACAATCCCACGTCGTTTTTTTTTTTTCTTTTATGCAAACACGGACCAACAGAAGTATTACTGTTGGGGAGAAGAAAAAGGAATAAAAGTTATAAACATAGAAATTGGTAATAACATTGTTTCCGCTCAATAACTCATATCTGACCTCCAACCAACAAATATCTAACAATAAACAGAAAAAGTTAAAATAAAAGGTACATGACGTAGTATATGTAATACAGCGAATCTGTTGCAACAAGATTTTACTTTAATCTGGTTTCGACACCGTATTTGGGTGCCTTCATCAAAAAAATCCAAGTAATAATATGTAGTAACAGATGAACAGATTTAAGAGCAGAAACCTTTTGACATATACAATAATTAATAAGAAAGAAATAATTAAACAGTGTAAAATTACAGTCGGCGTATGGTGTGCTGCACCATGTAGCTATAATTTTGCCGACAATGACGAACTTTATGTGAGATCAAGTGTCTGGAACTTTATGTGGTTTAAGTAGCTCGTATATTCTCATGAAATAATTTATGTGACGAGAGAATTTTGCTCTTTAAACTGTTCATCTGCTACTACATGCAGTTCCTTGGATTTTCTGATGAAGACATCCGTAGCCGGTGTACAAAGCAGGTTGAAGCACAATCATGCTGCAATCTGCCTATATTATACACATTCTTGTACGGTTGCTATCTCAAAGCCGCGTTTAAAACTGTGAAAATATCTGTTGACAACATTACTTCCTATCTATAAACGTTTTAAGATATCCTCCTAACTCAGTTAAGAGTTTTGTGTTCTTTTAGCATAAAATATGTGTTAGAATATCCTGAAACATTTTATATTTCTCTTTCTTTCCAGTTCATCAGATAGGTTGTATACATAGTTTCACCTCTGTGGGAGCCACTGACAATGTGTAGCAAGTTGAATGTTGAAGTTCCCACGTGTAGACATTACTTTTTGGATGCTGCTCAGGAATCGGTAGGTGCTGTCCATCAGAGTGCGACGATTTCGTTGCTGAAAGACTCTCTACATGAAAGGACTTCCCGCCTGGACGACAGGCGTGCTGTGACGCCCACAGCGATCGACCTCGTCTCACACCTGTCAGAGTCGGCCGCTTCATAGTTCTCCAGCAGTTCAGTGGAGCTATCGGTTCCACGTCGGGGTTACAGTACCTCTGTTCCATTTATGTAGTAGTCTGTTGCGCTACATACATTCTCCAGCCAACTGATACGTCCCTCTCTGACGAAATGTAAAGTCCTATCTGACATAAATGCCACTGCTTTACTGGCTTTTCATCCCTCCCTCCATTCCTCCCTGTAATACCGCAGACTCTAACTATATACGACTAATTTCACTTCCTAGTGTCACCATTGGAACATCTCCTTCAGGCCAATAAAAAATCTAATAGAACAGTTACAGGACCAATCTCCCCTTCAGTTCGTTTCCGAGGCCATTGAGGGTCTAAAACACTGATCATCTACATCCATACTTCGCAATCCACCTTTCGGCAAATGGCGAAGAGGGCTTTGTATACCACTGTTACTGCCCACCACTTCCTCGTCCACTCGCGAATGGGTCACGACAGGATAGGTTTCCAGTAACCCCCTGTCTGAGTTCCAATCTCTCCGATTTTATCTTCACGATCTTTTCATGAAGAAAACGTAGAAGAAAGCTATAAATGTGTATTCGTTGACTCTTCTGGAAGTGTGTGCCCTCGGAACTGACAATAAACAACACCATGTAGCGGAACGGTTCTGCTTTTTCATTTACCATCGGAGTTTCACCCTTATGTTATGTTTTGTTATGTTAACCGGGGACCTAGAAACGACGGAGAGGCCCGTTCCCGCCGCAGCCGCAGTGGCACGCCACCACACGACGACTACCGCAGGCCACTTCACCCCTCCGCCTTCCCACACCGAACCCAGGGTTATTGTGCGGTTCGGCCCCCGGTGGACCCCTTCACACCAGACGAGTGTAACTCCTATGTTAGCGTGGTAGAGTAATGGTGGTGTACGCGTAAGTGGAGAACTTGTTTGCACAGCAATCGCCAACATAGTTTAGCTGAGGAGGAATAATGGGAACCAGCCCGCATTTGTAGAGGCAGATGGAAAACCGCCTAAAAACCAGCCACAGACTGGCCGACCCACCGGACCTAGACACAAATCCGCCAGGCGGATTCGTGCCGGGGACCAGGCGCTCCTTCCCTTCCGGAAAGCCGTGCGTTAGACCGCACGGCCAACCGGGCGGGCTCCGTTGCACCATTACTAAATGAACCTGTAACCTAACGCATTGCTCTTCTTTCGGTTTTGCCTGTTTACTCTGTCACTCATACGTGCTGTGGATCCCAGAGTTACGAGCAGCATTCCAGTACTAATCAAAAGACATTTGACAGCACCCTGCATTGTGGGAAGAACATATTTCCTGAGGATTCTTCCATTGAATCACAGTCTGCTATCTGCCATACCTGCGATTAGTTTTCTGTGGTTGTTCCACTTTTTATCCTTCCGCACTGAAACTCCTAGATATTTTCTGGGATAACAGATTCCACTGATTGTTCTGCAGTTCTGTAATCGTACAGCAATGGCCCCTTTTGTCAATTTATGTAGAATACGCGCAATTCCTTGAACTGATACTCGAGCCAAAGTTCTAGTCCCAAGAGCATCAAAATTCCTTATCTACAAACCGATAGGACGAGCCCGTAACACCACCATTGTTACTGACTTTGAGAACCATACACATCACCTCAACACGCTCGAATCATTAGTCTTTATTCATACCAGTTTATATATTTTTTCAGTCTAAACATAAACAAAACTCACGGATTAGGCCATCGGCCTGTTCGCACTGGCACACTGAAACTTACAAGGCAGTAAGAGCGGCGATTTATGATCGTGGAACATGCTGCCGATCCCTCCAGGCGTTATTGCCAGTAGATAAATGCTGATGTTGCCACTGTTTCTTTATTCAAGCAACTCTTCATTTGTGTTCAGGAGGCTAAGTGGACTCCGTTCCAGGCCTCCTACCGTAACAAATATCCTAGGATGTACCGGGAATCGAACCCGTCTCCTCCCCCATCAAAGGCAGCAACGCAGACAATTTAGCTCCAGAGGTGGTACTTATGTATTTTCAATCTAATGAAAGAGAAGAAAGTGGTCTCGAGGACGCCTGCCTACAATCTATTAGGGAGGGCTGCGGAAGTGTAAATAACTGATAAACCAAAAATAAGCAACATCTTGATCAAAACGAAAGGAATTCATTGACTATGACGAATGCATTGTACACAGTTCAAAAATATAGGCTGCCGCTGATTTAGGGATGTGAAATCATATCGTGCTTCAGCCGATAAACCGTTGGCTACGGTGTTTGCATACATGCAGTTGATGAAACTAGGTACCTTGTAGGAACAGAACATTCTATTAAATTCCTCTACCTCCGTCAACTACAGAATACATTCTGCTCTCTACATTTCTGTTTATGTGTGTCACTCTTTCCTAATACCTGTTTTCCTGACTCTTTCTTGATCCGTGGCACACGTGTGGTAGTACTAGACATTCCATTTTCATATGGTTTAAGGACTGTCTACTTGCCATCCAACATCTCAGCGTACATTATATTTCATGTTTCCTCCACAGTGGTTCATGTATTCCGATTCAATTTTTCTTCTGTTTATATATAACACAGTCTCTTCGATTAGGAAAGAAAAGTCTTTTTCACTTTTCATGCGGTATAACTGCCACGTTGAGAAGCGATGGCTTTTCAAATAAAATGTTATCTTCAACTAGATATAAATACAGACGGAAAAGTGCTTCATGAAGTATATAAAGTAACTAAAATGAAGAGATTGCAATATAAATATCGTCACAATTGTCCTTAGCGGCATTTTTTTTTCTGTAGACTGCTCACTTTATGGTTCTCCTGGGCTCTGAACTAAATATTTATCTCAATATTTCTGTCACTTTCGACTTGGGAGTATACGAGCAGATCATTTTACTGATGTGACGGTAATTACTGCTTCTCATTCCGCCGCAAGAAAATAGTAAGTTTGAAAATCAGTTAGGAAACGGTTTTTGTGTGCCAAATTAAATATGATTTTAAAAACTAAGAGTAATGTTTATTTTCACTTGTACAACAAGTAACATAGACAATCGGGTGATATTCCTTGATTACTATATTCACATTTCACATTGCAAGTACATACAACATTTTACACAAAATTAGCAAATATATGAGAACAACAAAATAAAGAAGTGCCCGTGTGACTGAGACTAAACATAGTCAGGTCAATAACCACAATCATCCTCTAGGCTTAATCCCAATAGTTCTCACTTCCCACTCAACCATACACAGCGGTAAGTATCACCTAACATTCAAATTACGGATGGAACTGTGTACTGTACGTGAGTACCTTCTTTTTTTGCATGTGTTCGCCAATGTAGTAGAATAATGGCCATTCACATAACGCTATTTAGTTAACACGAAAGTTCCTTCTTTCTTTGTCTTCACCACCGTGCATTAGCGCTGTTAGCAGAAGCGAAGTAATTTATTCCGGTTGTCGCTTCCGATATAAAAGACGAAAGAAACAATTATGTGAGGTTACCTTGTCAGACAGGTCGGTACCACAGAACTAATACAATTTGTACATCCAGTTCTAAAGAAAATTTCCACTATTTTTCTAAGAAGCAATACTTAAATAGTGCTGCATTTACTTACCTGTGACGTAGTTGTGCCCTTCAAAAGCAAGATATTAATATCATCTGAATACGCAATATAAGAGCTTTTATAAAGCGTTGGGGGGAGTAAAAGAAATTTGTTAACAATCCGAGCTGAATGATGGAGTGGGTGACCTTTGGACTCAAATTCTGCGCGGTGGCGGCTTATGTTTCTAACCGGTCTTACAGATTTTGGCCGATTAAGACGAATGATGGGAAGATTCCTTTGGATACCACGCGGCTGATTCCTTTTTCCCCCTTCTTAAATCGGGCCCTAGTTCCTAAAATTCTGCCCCTGTTGGCAGAAAATAACTTATTTGCTTTACACAGAACTTAATAGATCTGTAACCGGAACTGGGACAGGCGCGCCGCCTCTGGATCGAAACCGATTTGTGGATTAACAACGGCTGACAGTGGTCCAGCCAGCCTTGGCGTGGTTTTTAGGCGGTTTTTCACATCCACTTGGATAAATACCGGGAGAGTTCCACGTTTCTCCTCAGTTGCACGATGCACAAGCGCACTGGAAAACGATTGCACATTCGGCTACTCGATTTGCACAAGACGCAGACAGAAGGGATAGAGGACTTCCTGTCAGGACAAGACCTGCCACTAGCCTTAAAATTGGGATTTAGAGTGTTGATCCTTTCGTAATAATAGATTACACACGGTCCATTCACACTAAATTGGTCATCGCCTTTGTTCTGCGTTAACGTGCAACAACAACTCACAGACGGCACGTGGCAGCACTAGCAGTGGAGGGTTCACAAAATCGTTCACACCGGAGAATCATACGAACATACCGTCTTTCTTCCATCACACACACTCCCGTATGGGCGACATAGTACTAAGTACACGTGGCGTAGAGAAACAAGATTTGAAAGCAAAGAAATCACCACGTCCAGATGGAATGCAAGTCCGATTTTACAGATATGTGAGTGGCTCTTAGACTTCTTAAGCAAAAGGACCCAGTAAGTTGTCCTCGAAGGTGAGTGTTGATCAGAGACAAGGGTATCATCAGGAGTGCCCCACGGAAGTGTGACAGGACCACCGTCGTTCTCTATACACATAAATTATTTGGCAGATAGGATGGACAGTAGTTTGAGGTTGTTTACTGATGATGATGTGGTGGACGGTAAAGTGTCGAAGTCGAGTGACCGTAGGAAGATACAAAATTACTTGTTGATTTGATAAATGGCAGCTAGACATGAATGTGAAAAACAGTAAGTTAATGCGGATGAATGGGAAGATCAAACTTGTTCAGATACAGTGCTACTAGTGTCCAACTTGACGGAATGAAGTCGTTTAAATATCCGAGCGTAACGCTGCAAAGCAATATGAAATGTAACGAGCACGTGATAACTGTGGTAGACCTATAAAGGAGACCGCATATAGGACGATGTTGCGACCAATTCTTGAGTACTGCTCAAGTGTTTGGGATCTGTACCAGGTCGAATAGAAGGAATACATTCAATCAATTTGGAGCCCGGCAGCAAGATTCGCTACCGGTAGGTCCGAACAACACGTAAGTGCTGAGAAGTGAAATGGGAATCCTTCGAGGGAAGGCGACATTCTTTTCAAGATGCTCTTTAACGGAAATTTGGAGAAACGGGTCTAAAACTGACTGCCGAACGATTATACTGCGGCCAACATAAGCTGCGCCTAAGGACCACGGAGGTAAGGCACGAGTAATTAGGACTCATACGGAGGCATATAGACGGTAGTTTTCCGCTCGCTCTATTTTCGAGTGGAGCAGAACAGGAAATGACCTAAAGTGGCAAAATACACACTCCGCCACGCACCGTACGGTGGCTTGCGGAGTGCATCTAGATACAGAAAGAGCGTCGCGGGGACAGGAAGAACACTGTATTCGTTGTCGTAATCCGGAAATGGTGAGATTTATCTGACATCCAAAATCGCGTGATCATTGGCTTTCGGGTGAAGGGTGCCAGTATTTTCGTAACGGCTAAATTTATGTTCGTGGTTAAAATATTCAATGCATTGCAGAGTAGCACTATCCAAAACCTGTGGCAAGGTATCTGTAGTGGACCACGGACCATAGATGAGACAGGTGAACGACACCACGGAGATGTGTACTGGCGAATAGACGTACAACTGTCGAGCAACTTTCCGTCGAGATTATCCAATGGGCTACTAACAGTGTGTTCTCAAAGATCGTTCAGCGAACATTGCAGTGTGTGGGGAAGGCGCCTGGTTCATGTATCCATGTTGGCTGCTGCTCATCGGCGACCAAGGCTGGAATTAGCAGGCCATTACCGCAACTAAACCAGCGAGCGGTCACATAGATCACATGTTCCATAGGATAGGTGGCCATTAACGAGTACGGTGTCGAACGTCTGAAAGTAAACACCCTGCTATAATAATGGGAAGTGTCCAGGTCAGAGGAGGGATCATTATGGCATGTATTATATTTTCGTGGTATTCTTTGGTTGATCTCGTCATTTTGGAAGGCACAATGAATGAACACAAGTGTGCATCTCTCCTAGGAGACCATATTTATCGCTTCACATAGTTTGCTTTACCTTGGCACAGTGGAGTCTACCAACAGGACAATGAAACATTTCACACAGCTCGCACTCCACGTGCGTGGTTCGAAGAGCTCCAGGATGAGTTTACCGCCGGCCGGAGTAGCCGAGCGGCTATAGGCGCTACAGTCTGGAACCGCGCGAGCTCTACGGTCGCAGGTTCGAATCCTGTCTCGGGCATGGATGTGTGTGATGTCCTTGGTTTATTTAGTTTTACGTAGTTATAAGTTCTAGGTGACTGATGACGTCAGATGCTAAGTGCCATAGTGCTCAGAGCCATCTGATGAGTTTACCGTACTCCAGTGGCCACCAAACTGCCCAGATCTAAACCCAATCGAGAATCTGTGGGAGCCCCTCGGTCGGATTGCTTGCGCCTTTGATCCTCAACCTAGCCTAGCTGGGCACGGACTGGTGTTGGAATCGCTCCACATCCCGTAACTTACAGAACCTGAATGATTCTCTTACTGCACGTCTCACAGACGTCTGCCCTGCAAAAGGTGATTGTTTAGGCTTCTGACAGTTGGTCACATTAACGTGAGTGCACAGTGTATACACGGGTTGGTTTTTCCTTGAAAGTGAAGTACCATACCACTCTCGACCCGACATTGGCTACATGCATGGCGCCAGAGTAGACGACTGGATGGATAGGGAAAATGTGAAACTTAACGAAACAGCTTATTTCCTTAATGTTTTAAGCTATGGTTAATATTTGCCTTCGTTGTTAGTCTAATTAGTTATGATCACCTACTTTTATTTCAGCAATATATTGCTGTATTGTGATATACATAACAACGTGGACGATGGGGACGATGAACTGTGACAAGGAGCTGTAACCAGTAATGTCATTCTGTCGTGTTACAATGTAGTGTGAGGTTTGACAAAGACGTAGGACATTTAGCGTTTATTTTCACACCAGTTTAGCTGCGGCGATGGTTTTCTGGCACTGTCATGTAGATTATAAATGCCATCAAGCATCAACGATAAATCTTGTTTTCAGAAGCGACAGTGACAGATTGACGAGAACAAATTTCTTCAGGGAGAGACAGATGCTGAAACAGAGGACTAATATAGCGTTTACCACAGCGTTAGAAGTTACCGTGCATAATGTACATCCTTTCTACTTATTTTTCATAGATATAGCAAAGCAAATTTACTACGCTGAACTGACTATTCTAATTTTGTCAACGTTTAAATAATTTTTCAGTGGAATAAACATTGAATGAGATGGTAGATATTATTTACCTCACCAATTCACTTTCAAAATATCTAATTCAAAAGTTTTTAATAATTAATCACTGGACTATTGCGTTACTTTTTACCGCAATCTCGATTTATATCTACATCCTTGACACACTATTTTACAGCAGCACTTCTTAAAAAGACACATTGTGCAACATTTTTATACACGACAAAGAACGTAGTCAATCAGAGAACAACATATACCAAACTGAATAGCTGTTAAAACCACTGTCGCCGTCTTAATATGTCTGGAGCAACTCTTAAACTGTCAAGAGCATCTCTGATGCACTTGGCGCCAGAATATCAATAAGTACTGTGAACCTAGCTTCCAGTACCTTTTAGACGGAGATGTTGTCTAAATTAATATTAATATTACTTTCTTAACTGAAATTGTTTTCCAGAATTAATTTTTATGTTTTCTGGAAACAATTATTTACGTGAAGATTTATACGCCTAATGGTTGTCAATTTTGTCAGTATGAGAAGTAGCAACTTACTTTTATTTTGAAATGATAGTTAAATCAAGACCCTAAGCTGACAACAGGTGATGCTATACATCAACGGGGACAGTTGCAAGTGTGTGCCCCAACTGGGGCTCGAAACGAGGATCTCCTGCTTAAATGGCAGACGCTCTATTGATCTGAGCCACCGAGGGAGCAGAGGATAATACGACTGCAGGGATTTATCTCCTGCACGCTCCATGTGAGACCCACATTCCCCACTTAATGTTCCCACGTTACATTCGTAGTGCCCCGCCCATTACACTCATTACTCGCGGCAGACAATCTTACCGAGTCCCATAAGAGGCAATGCGTGTGCATGCAGCACAGAAGAAGAAGGTCAATGGCTGGTTAGCCTTAACTGTACGAAGATGGTATCTTATGGGACTCGGTAAGATTGCCTGCCGCGAGTGGCCGCGCGGGATTAGCCGAGCGGTCTAAAGACGCTGCAGTCATGGACCATGCAGCTGGTCCCGGCGGAGGTTCGAGTTCTCTCTGGTGCATGGGTGTGTGTGTTTGTCCTTAGGATATTTTAGGTTAAGTAGTATGTAAGCTTAGAGACTGATGACCTTAGCAGTTAAGTCCCATACGATTTCACACACATCTGATTTTTTTCTGCCGCGAGTAATGCGTTTAATGGGGAAGGGCACTACGAAGTAACGTCTGGACATTAAGTGGGGAATGTGGGTCTCACATGGAGCGCGCAGGGGATAAATCCCTGCAGTCGTATTATCCTCTGCACCCTCGGTGGTTCAGATGGGTAGAGCGTCTGCCACGTAAACAGTAGTTCTGGGATGGAGTCCCGGTCGGGGCACGCATTTTCAACTGTCCCCGCTGATGTATATCAATGCCTATCGACAGCTTAGGGTCTTGATTTAGTCATCATCTCATTCTAAGAGAGCAGCATGGTCACCGATGGTATCTGTTCGTTCGGAGATGTCCGAAAGAACAGAAACTAGCCTCAATTACTTTTATTTTGTAAGACAGACTTAACTATCGATAGTAAAATTAGGAAAATTATAAATGAAGACAGAAAAATTAATTGGATGAAAACTGAAGTAAAACAATACTATGTTTAATGTAAATTTGTTTTAGATCCTTTAAGTTAACATTTATGATTAATAATACATATGGATCAAGATTGCTTGTAGAAAATGGATTGATATGAGAAATAAAAATATATTATCAGAGAAATAGGTTTTTTCACTCAAATATGTTCCAAAATTCTCGTATCTTCAGATTGGAACATACGAGGAGCATTCAGTAAGTAATGCTACACATTTCTTTATTTATTTTTTTTTTCTAACAGCAAACTCATTTCATTCAGGATTCCAATACGCCATATCATTCTCCACTCTTTTGGTGAAAAGCTTATTTGTCAACGTAACATCCGTCCAATGCCACGGCAATTTTCTACCTTATTGGGAGGGCCCTCATTATACCACTCCACTGGTCGACGTCGGACCAACGCCTTGCTGCAAGAATAACTTCTCCATCGAGCGCGTACCGCTCCCGGCGGACTGAGTCCTTCATAGGGCCAAACAGCAGGAACCCTTCCGTTAGGCAGGGAGGAACACAGTGGGCACACACTTTGAGCACCTCAACTGGTGGACGCGTATATCAGCACTACTAACAGAGACGTCCAGTTGTGTAGCGAGTTGTTTCAGTGTGATCCGACTATCACCTCGAATGAGAGTGTTCGCACTGTTCGACGCTGCAGGAGTCACAGAAGTGAGCGGCCTAGCGGCACGTGGCAGTTCGGATGGAGCGACTTTCTTGCAATGATGACAGATGCCTATCCCAACAACTGAACGTGATTTTATTCACTGCCAGGTCTCTGTAGACATACGCAAGAGTCTATGAATATCCACAGTGCTCTAGTTTTCCGCCAAGAGAAACTGAATGGCGGCGTTCTGTTAGGAACACATCTCTGTATGGGCGCCATTTTGAAGGATACGTATAACGCCGCCAACCTATCGGAACTTCATGAAACTATAGTGCTGAAGTGAGAATATTTCAAGGTGTTCCACAAAAAATTAAGAATTTTTCCAACCGAAGTTGTCGGAGAAGGAAATGTGTTGCATTACTTACTGAACGCCCCTCATATAAAGTATGAAAATTAACCCAAGTAAGGCCAAATTTTATAAGGAATCGAACATTTCAGTTTACACTCGAAAGTTCCATGGATTGAAAAGTCATTACACGAAGTAGGCAACGGCTGGTGCATGGTCCTTTCCCTTATGCACCCTCCCTCCCTTCTCTTTCCTTTTCCCTCGTCCCCTCCCTCCACCCCTCTTCCCTCGGGCTTCCCCTTCTCTTCCCTTTCCCCTATCTCCCCTGCCCATGGCATCTGCTCTCCCGTCTCCCTCTCCAACCCCCCCTTCCCCCTCCACCACTCTTTGCAGGTCCCCGGGCTCGTACACGGTTAGTGAACATTCGCGCGCCGCAGATCAACGCCTCGTGTTCTGTGTGTGCCGTCGTTTTGTGCTTAAGTGGTTCAGTGTTATTCGTTTTGTGGACCTACGTTCACGTGTGACAATTTTCGTCTATGTATGTGTCCAAGTGTCTGAACACTCAATGTATTTTAAAAAGTGTTTGTCTCTGTTTATATGTCCACCATATTTTTATCTCCCATTGTCTTCATTTGTATCTTTTGTGTTTCTCTGAGGCCAAAGAGCGGCGTAGTATGCTGCTGCTGGCCTGCCTGTCAACAGGTTTAAAAATAACAATAAAGAAAAAAAAAGCTGGTGCATGAGACAATGGACAGAGACCGAGGGCACAGTGGCGACGATGCAAATTAAGCTCCGTCTCTCTGTGTGCTAAGCACTTCACTTGACCGCCTTCTTAGCTGCACGCCACTGTAGCAATGGTTCAACGCGTCAGCCACGTGTATAGCATATGTCATTCCGTTAGTGTTGTGTTTGTTTTGGAAGGCAGCTGCTCCATCGGGACATCCTGTTTGTATAACTGAGATCATAGCTTGCCACTCCGTAATTAATCGTATCTGTGCAGCAAGCATGTGATGCGTAACCTGATCTATGATAAACACTGAGTGATTATGCACTGTAAACTAGTACGCTCTCATGTATGATCTTTCATGTATGTAGTAACACTTGACTGAGGACAAGTGGTTTCTGCATATTCAACGATGAAACTACGGGTCTGCATGTTTGTTCCTATTCACCATACAAACAGCAGTCATACGCTCATAAATTTATCTGAAATGAAATCCCCAAACAAAGTAATTTGTACCTCTCAAATATCATCACCTGGCGTTGCTACCCATGATATAGTTTCCATGATGTACTCGCTGGAATGTTTCGGACAAAACACACATGAGGAGACTTCAAATAGTTCATGAATTTCAGTGACGCAGGTACGGAAAAGGGTCAGTCAAGCTGTGAGAAACGCAAAACTCAGACATGCCCGAATATTAACCGATAACAGAAATTACCCAGCTGTGCTAACGAAAAACCTGTCTTACCCTGACATAAGAGAACTAAAAGTGGCAGCTGATACCACTGTTCTTGCCAAAGACCTGAATCAGTACTTCACATTACCTACAACCACAACTGAACCGCAAAATAAACGGATTCTTTGACTACTTCATTGGGATAAACGACTGCAGCCACGAAAAATTATAACTCGACCGTACATGTACGCTGCCGACCTCAATTTGTATCTAAGTGCAGAACCGATGAGGTAGAAAGACAGCTACCGACATCTCAATACCGACCTGAGTGCACTATCAAAATTGGCGCAGGATATAGAATTATAGCTCAAGCCATGCAAATCTCAAGTGGTACTAGTTAGTCATTCTAGGCACATTATCCAGAAGTATCTGTAATCCCTACCATCCTTAATCATAGATGAGACTAATAACAACTTCTTGCCTTCAGCAATGAGTCTCACAATAGAAAGAAGAAAATGTAAATTGGACTGGTCGTGTAACATCAACGTGCAACAACACATGGGCGTCTCTCCAAGCCTTACAAAAATATAAAAAGCTCTTTCCTTTTGACTCGAAACAGAAACTTGATGAAACACTTACACTTCCAATTATTGACTAGGGTGATGATATACTCCAAGGTCTTTCTCGGGAAATCTCACGGTGCCTGGACCTGTTTAAGAATTCGTTATATCTCTGATGTTCCACCATCACATGCACAGAGACACTTGCTTGGTGCAGACAAGCACGGAGATTTCCACAACTTCTGCCATCCCTCTTCTCTTATTAGTGTGGACTGTCGCCCCTGTCACTCCTAGACCTTAGCGTTCTTGTGTAAACAACATGGCAGGAACAACCGTTCCCATCAGGACAATACTCTTTCTGTCCTACTACATCGATCATCGACTTTGTTAAAGTCCTTCTCAATAGCAGGAATCCAATTCTGGAGTAATCCACCACATTATATTAGAGAATTCATAATGTCCGCTAAAGCATCAATAGCGATTTTCATTGTCCCAGTCCCATAATGCACTCGTTACCCTTGTTCATTCTTCTCTCCCACCAGATCAGGAAACATCTGTATTGTAAATCCGTAAGTTATTGATATATGACCCACCATCATTATTGTTATTATTTTTATTATTATTGACCTAGCAGCAAACACTGCAATGTTTGACAGTTAGAAAATACGTATGAAAATCAGGTAGATATCCTAAATTCTGTGCCCCTTCCCCTCTCTGTCCATCTTCTCATCCTCTCTCTCCCCCTCTCTCTCTCTCTCTCTCTCTCCTCTCTCTCTCTCTCTCTCTCTCTCTCTCTCTCTCTCTCTCTCCCTGTACATCTGCTCCTCCTCCTCCCTCATCCCTCTGTGTACAACCTCTCTCTGTCCATCTCCTGCTTCCCCCTCTCTATGTCCATTTCCACCTGAATGTTCAGTGTATTACTGCCTAGAACTTTCTAGTAAACACAGCACGTAAGAAGAAAATCAAACAAATCGGTCAAGTGATGATCTTTCGCAACTGATTTCACTTTTCCACTTTCTAGTTGATATTCCAAAACTTTTGTTCCATATAATCCTCGTCGTCACGATAATGGGAAAAAAACCAAATTGGTCACTTTGTTCTTAGTTGATGAGCTTGCTTACATACGAGAAATTGATTTTTATTTATATAGATTATCATTATTAATGAGATATTAATGGCAGCAGCAGTAGTTGACGTAATTTCTGTATTAATGTGATTAGTTGACAGTGAATTTTATTCACTCACATAGCCACTACAGACTCACAAATCATTTTCATGCTATTTTTTATACCAAATTTGTTATTTCATAGTTAACTGTGGCATAAAAATATGCTGTCTGCGTGACACCGCGGTCAGATGTAACAGAGGGGCTGCAGGCCATAATGTAATCAAGTTAAATAAATAAACGAAGGTATTCTCAAAGTAAGTATAAACTTATATGGAGATCTTTCCTGTTAGAAGTAAGAAAGAATATCCCTCAAAGAAGCAGAGTTCTATTAACACACGCATTTTTGCCGTTTGCTTGTAATCCATTTATTGTCTAGTCATTTAATGGCGAAACTTTCACATTTCTACAATGCATAGCTCTTGAACTAAACCAGATTATGTACGCAGACGATGTTCCCATCTAAATCAGTCAAGTGTCTATATTCACTCCACTCATTTCTTCAACAGATGAAATAAACTGATCGTCCAAGTTGTTGATGCTGGTGACGATTAACCTTTGTACCAGTGGGGCATAACCTCTGACGAGCGAAACTCAGTGAACTGGTCGAGTGACTCAGTTGTGAAATAACACCCTGAGGGATGTAATAGCATCATTGTGGAGAATCTTTGTAGAATCAGTGTATCATTACGTTCCATTGATGTCCACAGTGAACGTCGGCCACATTTGTGGAACCCAACAGACATGAACACTGGAGCAGCTAAGGGTTTAAGCAAGTCAAGAGGCAAGCAGATTAATTTATACCAAAACAGCTCACTGAACCCAGCTTCATACGTAGCACCAAAGACGTCGGTAGTCACTATATACATACGTAACGAAGGTATGTAGCTTCATGTATAGTTACCATAACTTAGATTTGCGCTGGCTGACGATGGTTGCTCTTTTGTGATAAGCAACATGCTCTGCGTCATAGCACCTGTGATCGTCCAGAAATGCCGGAGACCATATCCCCTGCAACTTGCTTGACTGAGAATGGTATTTGCAAAATGAGATTTTCACTCTGCAGCGGAGTGTGCGCTGATATGAAACTTCCTGGCAGATTAAAACTGTGTGCCGGACCGAGATCGAACTCGGGACCTTTGCCTTTCGCCGGCAAGTGCTGTACCAACTATGGTTGGGTAGCTCAGTTGGAAGAGCACTTGCCCGCGAAAGGCGAAGGTCCCGAGTTCGAGTCTCTGTCCGGCACACAGTTTTAATCTGCCAGGAAGTTTCAGTATTTGCAAATGTTTGTTGCATCTTTCTCCAGGACCATTAACGCAAGTAGAAGGCAGTGGTGACAAAAAAATGCTACCAAACCATTCTTGGAGATAATATCGAGCACTGCATGCTGGATTTCTCCTCAATAGAGGATAGGAAGTTGCCTAAGATTTTTGGGAAGCGTCTGTACAGAGGTGAAAGAGCAAGACCAGGAATTCTAAATACATCCCTGCACCCTCAAATTCGGGGTTTTAATGCGGTTCATGAATAGGTTCTCTACGTGAATTGTCCAACATTTCAATCGTAGTAAGGACAAATGGAAACAACGACGGAGGTTGATAAGCCGTTGTTAAGAAATGTTCGGCGCAACACATTCACATAGTTCAGTCGACGTGCGTGATGCGTATGTGCGTCAGGCTTCGGAGGTCCAGTGTGGTAAAGCCTCCGTCGCCCTTTAGCTGCCCCTATGTCGTCATGTCTACCTGCTACCTGCACTGTCGCCACAGGGTGGACAGACGGGTCACCTGCAGCACAGAGTAACATATCTTTGTCTGTGCCTGTACGCAAACGGCAGCGTGACGTCAGGGCGAGCCTCCGTTACCTGTTGGCTGCAGGCGGGCGAGGCACCCCTGTTGTGGCGTCACATCAGCTGGTCTCTCTGTCTCTCTCTCTCTCTCTCTCTCTTTCTCTCTCTCTCCCTCTACAGTGATATCACGCTAGCAGCCACGCCGAATGTCTCGCTGTACACTCGAGCCCTGCCTGCCGCTTTGTGATATGGATCCTGCTCTGCGCCGACCCATGTCCATCCACAGTCTTCTCCTCTGTTGCTGTTCGAAATACCGTAGTCCTCTGCACCTTCCGTAGCACCTGTTTTAGTTCTGTGTTTTTACAATAAATGTTAAAAAAGGTATACATAGAAAATCATAACAAATATATGAACTGATGGTCATTAAACTTTACAATATTATTAATGTAGAAGAAAATGTCTTGCGGATGACTTTTATTAGGATAATCAACCTCATATCTTAAAAGACACCTAAAGAATCATTTTCTAGTCGTGACGCCGTCGCTGTTGTGTATGCCATTGTCATGTTAGTTTTCAAACACCCCTCATGCACCCCAATGTGCTACGCTGGGACACTTTGCACACTCATACTTCAAGCATTTTCACACCATGCAACACTTACTTCTAATTAATCTACCCATTACGACGCTTAGGTACCTCTAATGCTTTCTACTCTACACTACTCTGGACTTCGATACTTCTCCTGATGCCAACTTGTTGGATGGTGACACTGATGCGGATACCTGGCGCAGAATCCAGGTCGAATACCGCTCTCCGCCATCTGTACACTCTTCACTGTGCTGTCAGGATAGATCAGACATTGACGAATTCACCTTTACCGCTGAAACTGATTAATAACTCCGAAAAACCTACATACAGATATCATAAATTAACAGCTGCTGCAATGACATAAACATACAATTTCTTACTAAAAATTTTTTGTGCAGAACGATTAGTATCCTCCGTTTTCATCTGGTCCCGTTCGCCATTTCTTTCCCATCCACCTAAAAACGTACTACCTTGACTCGCACTCCATGTGCTCACGCAACGTAAGACAGATCTTTCCCGATGGCGCACCTCTGGCGCTGACGATCTACAATCGAAACACCTCAAGACCAAAATCAACGCACTCCTGGCGATAATCCATAAGCGATAACCACAGACGAGAAAGTATCTCCAGCGATAAACACAGTACCGCAGGTGATTATCCGTAAATGTAACCACACTCGAAAAACACCAAGGAGAACACATCGCTCCACTGGCAATAACCGTAATCGAACCATAGCGATGAAAATAACCATACTCAGACGACAACACTCCTCTGGCGTGGACTTCCCATCCCGCAAGATACCCCACCGATATCGGCATGATCCAAATCACGTCAAGATTCACCATCGGATCACAGATCAACTCTTGTGGCGCCACTATCGCCCCTCACTCCGAATGCTTGAACAGACGGTGCATACACCCCACCGGCAATGCACACAATGTCAAAGGAAAAAACCAAACCATTACTACATCCCGAGGAGAATTCTCAGAGGAACTGTGTCTCGCAGACTTCTGATCTAAAAAAATTTGATTTCCACTTTGTTCAGACATATACCTTTGGTGTGGCGCGACACGCTACTAACACAGCAATGTTCAAATGTTGAGCCAACGAGTTTTGTCATAAATCCGAGATTTTTCCCCGGAGATGATGGAACATTCCTAGCCGGCCGAAGTGGCCGTGCGGTTAAAGGCGCTGCAGTCTGGAACCGCGAGACCGCTACGGTCGCAGGTTCAAATCTTGCCTCGTGCATGGATGTTTGTGATGTCCTTAGGTTAGTTAGGTTTAACTAGTTCTAAGTTCTAGGGGACTAATGACCTCATCAGTTGAGTCCCATAGTGCTCAGAGCCATTTGAGCCATTTGAACATTCCTATCCATGAAATAAATTTCTACCTACAAACATGTGAGGATGCCAGTACGCCACAAACCTACGGTAAATCATTGAAGTGAAAATGCTGGACCGAAAATTACGAACGACAAACTCATTGATCAGATGCCACAGGACAAGATCTTATCCTCTATTTATAATAATAAATCATCCAGAAAGTGTAAGTGGTAACAGATGATGAACAATACAGTAAATGACTACATAAATGAGTCGGAAACAAATGATTCTTAACACTAACTTGACGATATAACTAGGCCGCAGTAGCCAACCGTCAATTCCTGTGTGGACTTCTGTGTGCGGTTTATGGTTCAAATGGCTCTGAGCGCTATGGGACTTAACTTCTAAGGTCATCAGTTCCCTAGAACTTAGAACTTCTCAAACCTAACTAATCTAAGGATATCACACACATCCGTGCTGGAGGCAGGATTCGAACCTGCGACCGTAGCAGTCGCGCGGTTCCGGACTGAAGCTGTTAGAACCACTCGGTCACCGCGGCCTTCAGGTCTGATTTCGACTACATCATTCTTGTTTCAAGTTGCGGACTTTGTCTACCGTTCCCTCCATTATTGCTTGTTTGCTCTGAGTTCCAGACCGGCTGCAAGAAGCTGTTAGAATTTTGCATTTCCCTCCTTCTGCTATTTGAGTTCGCGTGAAAGTTATCGCCATATATCCCCCGTCTACTTCTATCGATCCACTAAGGGTCATTATGAAATGTTTGGCCTTGATGTTCATTTCTTGTTGTTCCACTTCTATTTGTATTTTGATTCATCGTTATTTCCTCCACAAGCACATTGCAAATTTTGTTCATTAAGTCTCATTCGGTCCTTCGCGTTTTGTGCTTCCTTGAGAGAGTCTAACTCTCGTACTGCGCTCTTGAATCATTCTACTTCTGTCGTTACATTTGCCAAAGAGCAGTTCCTGCTGCTTCAGCGGCAGTTTCATGTAGCACTATCGCATTATTCCGCATCAGTAGATGATTGGTTGGTTGGTCCACCTAACAGTTGTTGTTAACAAGCGCCTCGAAAAACTTTACCGGACTGCGGCACCCTGATGCTTCGTAATTCTTCCCTAAAATAATCCCCCGTTTAATCCTTTCTTTGGTGTCCTGCGATCAGCGGTAATTTGGATAAGCGTCTCTGAATTCTCCGTAGCTGCGGCAGTTTCCTACAACGCTAGCATGTGCTCTGCTATTGAACCTTCCAGGTATCCACAGACAAAATACAATCTGTATACTAGTGGCCATGACTCTGTTAGTATCTTATCATATTGAGCAATCCATGACATGGGGGCACAATGATTTGTTGTGTTTGTAAAGCTGAAAGTTTTTAATTGAGAGAAAGTATTTTAGGCCAAAATATTCGTAACTTTGCACCCCTGGACTTTCTCTATATTCTGACGCGCATGCGCCAGAGATTTCATGGCAGACCGAACCCTGTATGCTGTTGTACCCTCGTCTCGTCTCATCAGAATGTTTCCACACGTCTGAGTCGCGCGCAGTTGTGGTCCAGCTCAGTAGTTTGTGTACTACGCGTGATTTAATGCGAGCGCACTGTCGAGCGTCTTACCCCGTTAAGCAAGCGCTCCTGCCGTATATAGTCCTGAGCCATGGATGTGGCTCCCGATTGGGTTTCACTATTTGTCTTTGACATTTCTGGAAACCAACGAACCGTGGTTGGGTGGTCCACGTAACAGTGGTTGTTGACAAGCGTCTCGAAAAACTTTACCGTTCTGCGGCGACGAGCTGTTGCTTCTGGCTGAATATCTACACGATCGACCCATTCGCACATATGGCTTATCTCATCTGCCAGCACATTCCGCTGGATAGTGAGAAGTATTTGCTCGTCATTGATTTCTAACATTTCTTCCTGTGTCTTTTCAGCTATATCTGTCCCTGTTTTTCAAGATCATAAATAGCCTTCTTGGTTGCGCTTACTTCGACCTCTGCTACTGCCGATTCATCTCGCGAAATTTGGGCATTTTTCTCTGCGTTTCGTGCTACTAATCTGACAGACCTTGCCTAAAGTCTGGAATCTACCGCTACCTCTCGCGTCGCATCTGACGTTTTCCTTATGTCTGTAACTTCTGTTTTTACATCCCTATCATTATTCCAGACCTGATTTACGTTTTCAACAAACTCATCAGCCCTCTTTTGAATTTCCTTAATTTGTTCATTACTTCGTCCCGTCCCTTTACCTCCTTGTCTTGTCGCTTCTAATTTCCCCAATCTTATCAGTCTCCTGTCCCTGGTGTTCTTCCTGTTGTCACTTTCCTTCCCTTTCCTGTTATCTCTTCTCTGTCTCTTGCGTAAATTGAATTATTGATTCTTATTGTGCACTTGCAGTAGCGTCCACAAGATCAGGCGCTCGCGACGCAAATGCTCTATAGCGTAATGCTTACGAAATCGGACTGTTACTTTCCATGACTGTATCTCTTTCGTATCTACAGAATCTTCATGACCAGCCAAGTCGGCATTGTTTTTACTTTCATTTACTGAGTAAACTGAACCCTCATCATCGGAGTATCTGTATTTGACATTTCTGGCCCGTTAGCAGAGTAATTTAAAAGAGCTTCTTTCGCCGTCGTGTCTTCTTCTGCATCAATCAGTAGATCATGTTCCATTTTGGACAACAATGGCGCGCAGCCTTTCGCACTAAACACACAAGCCTTGCTTCTCCTAAGTATTTAAATCAATTCCTACTTCCGCAAAACTCCGACTCAAATGCATCACGCGCCACAACTCTACTCTGACCATTTCTCAAATAATACACACTTTTGCGCGTACGCCCACGATAGAAAACGTATTCCGAAATGTCTTACATATCCCCATAAACAAATTTGCTCCGCAAAAGCTTGCACAATGTGGCTACCAACGACACAACATCAGCCAAGGAGTGACGCAGAAGTCACAGACCAGATTCAACGAAAAACGAAATGAATGACACAGACAATACATACACTGATATAAAATGACTGCAACATACCAAAAAGTTGTGAAATAAAACGCATAGCACCAAAACCGAATTTAAACATTCTGAGCGCACCGTAGTCTCACCTTGAAAAAAAAAAAAAACTCAAATACGCGCTTACTCCGCAAGATAACGCACTAACTACCTTATAAAAGTGCTACGAACCGGGGTCGCCAAGTGCAAGCGGTCGCTTGCTTCATCATAAATATATATCAAAGTCATGCTAAATATTATTATCTTCACATACAGAAAAGTTTTAGCTTCTTAACAATCACCAAATCGTGAGCTACAACCTTAATTTTTATAGCTGGCGGTTTATAATTACACTTTCCCTATTTAACACTTTGTAACATGGAAACTATTTACAGTGCTCGTACCAAACTTGGTAGCATTAATGTACAAGGTATGGGGTGCATAATTTCCATGCATTACAGTGACGCCGTCCGGTTCCAACTATGGCCAACATATGCTGTCATCAGTCATCGTGATTCGTACTCTCTCGCACCTCACCAGTTGCAGTGCACTTCCTGACGTATCAAAAAATGGCTCTGAGTACTATGGGACTTAACGTCTGAGGTCATCAAGCCCCTAGAACTTAGAACTACTTAAACCTAACTAACCTAAGGACATCACACACATCCATACTCGAGGCAGGATTCTAACCTGCAACCGTAGCGGTCGCGCGGTTCCAGACGGTAGCGCCTAGAACCGCTCTGCCACCCCGGCCGGCCCTGACGTGTCAACATGAGCTTGGACAAAAGGAGCGGGGCATTCTTGGTGAAGCACTATTACCAAAACAACAGTACTGCTGCAAATGAACTTCGAGAATATCGACGTCTGAGAGGATTATGCAAGGGTCATCTTCCTCCACCTGCTGTGCGGAGCATCACGAAGAAGTTTGAACCAACTGGAGGATTGGGCGTCACCCTGTGAAGAGGCCCACGACCGATAGCACCACAGATAGTTGACGAAATCGCTGTTGCTACGGCAGACAACGCTTCGTTCAATTCCTGATCGTCAGGCAGTGCGTATGTTGTGTCACGACAACTGAACACCAGGTGGTTCACTGTACGGAATATGCTTCAAACCACTGTCAAATGGTATCCGTACAATATCATATCGTACAGCAGCTTGCACCACAGGACGCACAACCAAGTGTTGACTTCGTTCCCCACTTTCTTGGAGGGATTGAAGATGACGAGGGCTGGCCCTGGACCATCCTATGGGCAGACTAAGCTCATTTTCCACTGATGGGTGAGGTGAACACACATCTTCACATCCAGTCACAGTGCAGGAAGTTCCTCTGTATGGTGAGCGCGTCACTGTGTGGTGTCGCTTCCCGGTTACGTTCATCATGCGCATACATAGGGGCAGAAATCCATTCCAGTACGATTATGCCATAGGTGGTAAATCATTGGAAGCGGTAACGACCGTAAAATACTTAGGAGTTACTATCCGGAGCGATCTGAAGTGGAATGATCACATAAAACAAATAGTGGGAAAAGCAGGCGCCAGGTTGAGATTCATAGGAAGAATTCTAAGAAAATGTGACTCATCGACGAAAGAAGTAGCTTACAAAACGCTTGTTCGTCCGATTCTTGAGTATTGCTCATCAGTATGGGACCCTTACCAGGTTGGATTAATAGAAGATATAGACAAGATCCAGCAAAAAGCAGCGCGATTCGTCATGGGGACATTTAGTCAGCGCGAGAGCGTTACGGAGATGCTGAACAAGCTCCAGTGGCGGACACTTCAAGATAGGCGTTACGCAATACGGAGAGGTTTATTATCGAAATTACGAGAGAGCACATTCCGGGAAGAGATGGGCAACATATTACTACCGCCCACATATATCTCGCGTAATGATCACAACGAAAAGATCCGAGAAATTAGAGCAAATACGGAGACTTACAAGCAGTCGTTCTTCCCACGCACAATTCGTGAATGGAACAGGGAAGGGGGGATCAGATAGTGGTACAATAAGTACCCTCCGCCACACGCCGTAAGGTGGCTCGCGGAGTATAGATGTAGATGTAGATGTAGATCATTGGTACAATCTTTTTTGAACAGGTAGGCGCTTAGGGACCAAAGACGTGCGGTGTGACTTTTCAGCGCTACTGCGATATGCTTCGTCAGCATGTCACACCCGCCCTACAGGAGAGAGACGCATTGAACGTAACAGTTTTCATGCCTCACCGCAACTCGCTAGTGAAGTTCTCCTCCATCTCCGAAACACGTTTGGAAACGACCGAATTATCAGCCAATCATTTCCAGATGCTAGGCCAGGACGGTCACCTGATCTCCCTCCCTGAGACTTCTGGTTGTGGGGCTACCTGAAGGACAGGATTTACCTGGGGTATATTCACACATGTGCTGATCTGACGCGCAGCATATCAAAAGAGGTAGTCAGCATACCTAAAGACATGCTTCATCCTGGTGTGCGGAATACAACCATGCGCCGTCAGACTCTTCTGAACAGTGATGAAGGCCGTGTTGATTCCCTTTCGTAGCAGTAATGGTACCAGTGTGTAATGGTATGATGCATCGTAGCGGCACATTAGAAGTGTCTCAGTTGAATTGATTCTGCATTATTCTTCTTTCCCATGTCCTTGACATTAATGCTACCAAGTTTGGTACTCGAACGGTAATTATTTTCCGTGTTATAACGCGTTAAATAGGCATAGTTTAATTACGAGGGTTGGAACCTCATTAGTGGAACTACTTATTCACAATCCATACAAAAGAATTACATGTTTGCACGTTTTACTGCGTCGTGCAGAACCCTTTGCCAGCGATTTGGAAGGCGCAGTTTACCGTTAGCAGAGCCGGCTCTGTTGATGATGCGAATGGAGCGGTCTACTGCCTGTCGAATCTCTGGAACAGTTCTGAAGCAAATGCCACGAAGTGGTTCCTTCACCTTCGGAATCATGTCAAGGTCACAAGGACTTAAGACCGGGGAGTATGGTGGATGGTACGGTACTTCCTAGTCCCATCGACCGAACAGTGCAACCACTGATTCCGCTGTATGCGCCCGCGCACTGTCATGCAAAATGATGGGTGGGTTGAGTCGAAAGTTTCACCGCTTTTTCGCAAAGCTTGTCGGTTCATACATTTTGAACAGTCAGCTATTTGTCGGGTTGAGTCCCTTAGTTGTGATCGCCCCATTCCGCACCGGTGGCGTGCTCTAGCCACGCCGATAAACAACTTTCCACGCCACCTAAGTAGTTCGCTAAACAGGCGGCTACACAGCTAACACAGTTAAGTCTTGTCCTCACCGTTATACACGGTACAAACACCAAGACTGCCCCTCCAGACAAACTCAGTGTTACGCTTGTGAACGGACGTGTACAATCCGTATGTTTGCAACGGAACAAGCATAAGAATTCAGCCCACTCACAAAACTCTCGTCACAAGGCCCATGTCATAAATGCAGTGTATTCCAAGTCTGCAACCAGTAAGCGCACAGTTTCGTCAGTGATACGTCACTCAAACAAACCTTTTGTTCATTTACTTATTTGTGGGAAACGTGTGAAATTTCAGTTGGACACGGGTGCCTCTGTTACACTGCCCAGTAGTCACACACATAAACTATTCTACTCTCGACGCCTGTGTATAGCTAGCACGCAACTAACGGCTTGTAATGGACAAGACAGTCCCATACTCGGAAAATGTACCTTGGCTGCTGTGTATCGCCTCCATACGTGAACACTGACTTTTACTGTGTTACAATCATGCAAGTGTAAGAACATATTAGGAATTGACCCTTTTGACTTGTTGGACTTTAACATTCAAGACATTGTATTGTCAGTGTCAGCATTTAATGCACAAGACAGTGTAGCTAGCTTGATAAAAGAATAGTCGGAACTCTATTCTGAAGGTTTGGGCAAAGCTAATAATTCGTTACACTTATTAGTCCGAAAGACAGTCCTGAGCCGAAATTTTAACAAGCGAGAACTGTCCCCTTTGCATTATGGGACAAAGTCGTTACTGAACTTACAGAATTGCAAGATAGCGGAGTTATTGCGATCATATCAGTTAGCCAATGGGCAACCACTGCTTTTGCTCCCAAACCTTCAAGCCGCATTCACCACTGTGTTAATTTTAAGTCTACGGTCAACCCACAAACTGTAATTGACACTTATCCATTGATACGCTCAGAAGATCTCATAAACAGGTTGGATGGTGGACGTTACTTTTTTAAAATTGATTTGCGCGTCGCGTATCTTCATCTGCCGCTTCATGAAAAATCTCAAAAAATATTTTTAGTAAATACTCATCTGGGCTTGTTCAAATACTTGCGTTTGCCTTTTGGCAGTGGTTCCGCACCCGCGATTTTTCAACGGTATTTGGAACAGGTGACTGTACAAGTGTTAAACTGTTCAAACTATTTGGACGATATTGCAGTGGCAGGTCGTACACCAGAAGACCATAGTGCAAATATATGTGCTTTGTTTCGTGTGTTATCAAAATCAGGATTCAAGTGATGACTGGACTAGTGTGATTTTTTTAAACCTGAGGTGCAGTATCTTGGTCATGTCACAAACAGTCAAGGTATACATCGTCTTTAGTCTCATTCGTTAGCCATATGAGATTTGCTAGTTCCTCACAGTGTCACAGAATTGCATTGAGTTTTAGAGATAATCAACTATTATATTCAGTTCATACCGAAAGCTGCCCAAATCGCAGCTCCATAGCATCGCTTGCGTCGCAAGAATGTAACCTTTATTTGGAGAGATAAGTGCCAACTAGCTTTTCAAAAACTTGAAGATCATTACTCATATTCTGCCAAACCAGTTGTATTGCGAGTTGACGCTTCCTCTTACGGAATCGGTGCAGTGCTTTCGCACAGAATTGCCAGTAAAGACAGACCTATTGATTCCGCATTAAAAATGTTGTCCAAAGCTCAGTGCAACTATTCACAGATTCAAAACGAGGCATTTGCTACTGTGTATGGTGTTATCAAGTTTCACCACTATTTGTGTGGCAGAAAGTTCTACTTAGTAACGGATCACAGGTCTTTGCAGTCCTTGTTTCATCCTACGAAACCGATTGCTGTGCGAATTCCCCAAAAACTGAAATGATGGGCTTTGTTGTTGTCACAATACCAATACGAGATTGTACAGGGTTATTACAAATGATTCAAGCGATTTCACAGCTATAAAATAACTTTATTATTTGAGATATTTTCACAATGCTCTGCACACACATACAAAAACTCAAAACGTTTTTTTAGGCATTCACAAATGTTCGATATGTGCCCCTTTAGTGATTCGGCAGACATCAAGCCGATAATCAAGTTCCTCCCACACTCGGCGCAGCATGTCCCCATCAATGAGTTCGAAAGCATCGTTGATCCGAGCTCGCAGTTCTGGCACGTTTCATGGTAGAGGAGGTTTAAACACTGAATCTTTCACATAACCCCACAGAAAGAAATCGCATGGGGTTAAGTCGGGAGAGCGTGGAGGCCATGCCATGAATTGCTGATCATGATTTCCACCACGACCGATCCATCGGATTTCCAATCTCCTGTTTAAGAAATGCGGAACATCATGATGGAAGTGCGGTGGAGCACCATCCTGTTGAAAGATGAAGTCGGTGCTGTCGGTCTCCAGTTGTGGCACGAGCCAATTTTCCAGCATGTCCAGATACACGTGTTCAACCGTTTCTTCGCTCACTGCAGGCCGACCCATTGATTTCCGCTTACAGAGGCATCCAGAAGCTTTGAACTGCGCATACAATCGCCGAATGGAGTTAGCAGTTGATGGATCTTTGTTGAACTTCGTCCTGAAATGTCTGTTGCACTGTTGCGACTGACTGATGTGAGTGCAGTTCAAGCACGACATACGCTTTCTCGGCTCCTGTCGCCATTTTGTCTCACTGCGCTCTCGAGCGCTCTGGCGGCAGAAACCTGAAGTGCGGCTTCAGCCGAACAAAACTTTATAAGTTTTTCTACGTATCTGTAGTGTGTCGTGACCGTACGTCAATGGATGGAGCTACAGTGAATTTATCAAATCGCTTCAATCATTTGTAATAGCCCTGTATATCGTCCGCACTTTGAAGTCTTCCGATTGGCCCAGATACAGACTTTGACGCTTCTGCTGCATCTTGTTGTCACATCGCTGGTCATGATTCCGAACTGGTTCAATCTTTTCCGCTGAACTATAAGAAAATTGCGGAGGCCACAGAAGCTGATTCAGATTTGAACCTTTTGCTTAATTATATACGCACATCTTGACCTCACTCATTGAATAGCATTAAGAACTCTATAGTGCGCCGATAGTCTGCACGTCGGCATGCCGTCGCTGTACAGAAAGGTGTGATTCTTGTTCAAAACGACAGTGGACACTGACTTGTGTTGATCCCTAAAGCTTAGCAAGAAGAATTGTTGCAGTTACTTCACCGAGGGTACTGGGGGGATTGTTCGTACGAAACTGATAGCGCGTCGACACCTTTCGCTGTGCCATTGAACTCGACAGTGTCACGCAGCACAATTCAGGTGCTGTCATTGATATTTTGCTTAGAAGGTTTACCGGAAGTAATAGTGTCAGACAACAGATCTCAGTTCACGTCAAAAGTATTTGCAACATTCTGTGAACGCAATGGCATAGATCATCTAACAAGTTCACCGTTCCATCCACAGTCAAACGGCGAAGCGGAACGTTTTATCAGAACATTCAAGCAGCATATGACCAAACTTCGCTCCGCACAAAGCAGGGATCAAGCATCACAACTGTTTCTCGCCTCATATCGTTCGCACCCACCTGATGGACCATCGCCGGCGGAACTGCTTCACGGCCGCCGCCATCGCACACTGTTCCACCTGCTCCACCCTCCTCAGCATCCGTCGCCAAAGGAAGGTCGCAAGTATCGCTTCCCGCGGCATGTTATTGTCTTTTACAGGGTATTTAGCAGCAGCACACCGTGGGCGCGAGGCGAGATCGTCCGTCGACTTGGCACTTGCATAGATCTAACCTCAGGTCACGATGGCTTGCAGCACCGTCACCACAATTAACTTCACGTCTCTCATGTACACGATGATATTTCAGTTTCTCTTTCCCAGATTCACGGGTCCAGAGGACAGTGCGCCAGCAGAGCCGCCGTGTCATCACTACACCGTGGGACGACCGCTTGGAGGTGGAGCCTTTGCCTCCTCCGCTTCCTCTCGTCCTACCGATGGAGCTGGACACTCCCACACAGCAGCAGTCGCGGCCTTCTTCGTCTAGTTCATGGCAGTAGGGGGTTGACGCGTACCTTACCCTTCGTTTTCCGGGGGACGCCGCCAGAGCGCAAGTCGGATGGTGGGGTACGGCTGGAAGGAGGACGTCTGTCGCCTGCAGCGACAGCTTCCGGCTCATCTAGTTGCCCACACTCCTGGATCCCCCGACAGGGTCACACTCCATACACGACGACAGTCCATCGCTTTGGAGGAGGGGGGGGGAGGGGGTAGGAAGGTTCTGGTGTAACCACATGCACCGTAACGCAGATACAGTACGCAATACTAAAGAAGGTGATGAATCATCGGCCAGTGGTGTTCGGAATTGGACCGCGCCGCGCCGGGATCGCCCGCTTCAAGAAGTGAATATAGACGCCGCTCCTGCTAACCACGGCCGCTTAGATCGCCCCAGTCTGCAACGAACATTTCTTTTACACCATCAGATTGTCGTGATCCGCTAGCGACATATGCTGTCATCAAAAGTATTGTCAGTTTGCTTCCTAGAAATAAAACCACTAATTTCATTTATCTGAATTGTTGTATAGTATTCCGAGAAGGCTGCATCGCTTAGGCATCGTATTAGCGACGAGTGGACAAGACCCCACTGTGGGGATTCTTCGTAGGCCATAGATGAGTGTTTCAAAGGTTGGCAATACCTCCATCGTAATGGCAGCCACATCTGTGAACAGAACGGCCGGCAGAAATCCCAGTACTGTGGTGGCTTTTCCTGCGATTCATTTCCAACATCGACGCCGTGCGGGCAAGTCCATAGGCAGTAAGCGCTGCATGTGTTGTGAGTAATACACTCCTGGAAATGGAAAAAAGTTAGCATTGACACCGGTGTGTCAGACCCACCATACTTGCTCCGGACACTGCGAGAGGGCTGTACAAGCAATGATCACACGCACGGCACAGCGGACACACCAGGAACCGCGGTGTTGGCCGTCGAATGGCGCTAGCTGCGCAGCATTTGTGCACCGCCGCCGTCAGTGTCAGCCAGTTTGCCGTGGCATACGGAGCTCCATCGCAGTCTTTAACACTGGTAGCATGCCGCGCCAGCGTGGACGTGAACCGTATGTGCAGTTGACGGACTTTGAGCGAGGGCGTATAGTGGGCATGCGGGAGGCCGGGTGGACGTACCGCCGAATTGCTCAACACGTGGGGCGTGAGGTATCCACAGTACATCGATGTTGTCGCCAGTGGTCGGCGGAAGGTGCACGTGCCCGTCGACCTGGGACCGGACCGCAGCGACGCACGGATGCACGCCAAGACCGTAGGATCCTACGCAGTGCCGTAGGGGACCGCACCGCCACTTCCCAGCAAATTAGGGACACTGTTGCTCCTGGAGTATCGGCGAGGACCATTCGCAACCGTCTCCATGAAGCTGGGCTACGGTCCCCCACACCGTTAGGCCGTCTTCCGCTCACGCCCCAACATCGTGCAGCCCGCCTCCAGTGGTGTCGCGACAGGCGTGAATGGAGGGACGAATGGAGACGTGTCGTCTTCAGCGATGAGAGTCGCTTCTGCCTTGGTGCCAATGATGGTCGTATGCGTGTTTGGCGCCGTGCTGGTGAGCGCCACAATCAGGACTGCATACGACCGAGGCACACAGGGCCAACACCCGGCGTCATGGTGTGGGGAGCGATCTCCTACACTGGCCGTACACCACTGGTGATCGTCGAGGGGACACTAAATAGTGCACGGTACATCCAAACCGTCATCGAACCCATCGTTCTGCCATTCCTAGACCGGCAAGGGAACTTGCTGTTCCAACAGGACAATGCACGTCCGCATGTATCCCGTGCCACCCAACGTGCTCTAGAAGGTGTAAGTCAACTACCCTGGCCAGCAAGATCTCCGGATCTGTCCCCCATTGAGCATGTTTGGGACTGGATGAAACGTCGTCTCACGCGGTCTGCACGTCCAGCACGAACGCTGGTCCAACTGAGGCGCCAGGTGGAAATGGCATGGCAAGCCGTTCCACAGGACTACATCCAGCATCTCTACGATCGTCTCCATGGGAGAATAGCAGCCTGCATTGCTGCGAAAGGTGGATATACACTGTACTAGTGCCGACATTGTGCATGCTCTGTTGCCTGTGTCTATGTGCCTGTGGTTCTGTCAGTGTAATCATGTGATGTATCTGACCCCAGGAATGTGTGAATAAAGTTTCCCCTTCCTGGGACAATGAATTCACGGTGTTCTTATTTCAATTTCCAGGAGTGTATGTGTAGTGGCTGCTGTCGTGGATCCATTGTCTGGCTTACGCTATGCCTGCGAGCCTCCTAACTGGTACCGATGCCGGGTCACCGTCAAAGGTT
Organism: Schistocerca americana; assembly: GCF_021461395.2. Taxonomy (NCBI): domain Eukaryota; kingdom Metazoa; phylum Arthropoda; class Insecta; order Orthoptera; family Acrididae; genus Schistocerca; species Schistocerca americana. Next base: position 72,979,907 of record NC_060119.1, read on the forward strand.
CTTTACCACTATCCTCAAGTGGCTTTGAACTTATTTCACATCGCATGTCCCTCTGACGTTTTTTGGTCCTTAACCGCTGAGGGGCTTTTCATGCAGTTAGTGACAGTTTAGCAAAATTACCCTGAAAATAGGGAACCATACCTTTAGATATCTCTTTTGCAGACGTGAGAAGTTTCGAACAATTCCGACTGATGGCATAGTAAGCATCAAAATGGTGTTTAAGCTTGTTACAAGCACCGTGCTGTAACTGAATTCACTTTGCGGGTTTACAAACTATAGTGTACATCAAGGAACGTTTATGCCCAGTATGCTTATGATACAGTTGATAACTCTAAAGTTGGGCTACAGACAATCAGAGTTATAGCGGCAGGAAGTGGAGAAACTGATCTCCATTATCCGCCACGTCCTAATTCTTGACTGTCACAGCCACTTCGCTCTCGTCGTGGAAAATTTCGTGGATGTCAATATTCGGGCAGACCGGAGCACCAAAACTCAGCAACTGGATCCAGAAGTTATTGGTGAGTATTATGTGTTTAATGACTGCGACTCTTCACTACTTCAACACGAGGAAAGGTTCCAGGAATGTTGAAAACAGACCACAAGGTTCGAAGAACCTTCCTCTGAACTGTTGGAGCAGTTTTAGGCCGTAACAGAGGCTTTCTGTCACTGGTAGCGGCTGTTACAAAAATCTGTTCCATAATTTCAGCCGGAAACAAAATAGCGAACGTTGGACTGTTGCCACCTGTAGTAACGAAAATGACTGATGACTGTGGATGTGTAGCCAAAAGGATCAACCACTAAATCAGAGGGATATGTTAAGGTTCTGAACAAATTCAAGAACCATTTCCGACATTTTCGCTCTCGCAAGACACCAGAATGAATCTTGGTGTAATAGGGCAGTGCACACCCACACACAATTCTCAGGAACCGGGAGGTCGTCGTTAGTTTGGGACTAACATCGCTGCGTCGCCCACCATACAACCCAGCGGTTAAACTCCCAGACTGTCATGTGTTTGGGCCACTTAAGGATTCTCTGCGTGGGACACGCTTAGAAGATGGTGAAAGCGTAATTCTTGCGGTGGAAACATGGCGACAGGTACATTACAAAATCTTTTACACATAGTGAAAACGTGTTCTTATACAACGCTGGAGTAAGGACATGGAACGTGATACGGGTCGTCTAGAAAAATAATATAAATAAAACAAAAATTTATTCATATTATCACCAATTTATAAGTCCTCAGAATAAATGTTTACTGAAAAACCAAATTGTGGGCAGTGTCTGCTGAATGACGTTAGTACTTAAGCTACTGAAATCGCGTAAAATATGCAGGGTGAAAAGTATTTAAACCGACAAGCGCTGGGAGCTTGTAGGGGACATCAAAACAAATATTTTTCCCTAATGTTATTTTTTCCTATGAGGATTATTTAAACCGGTATTGGCCGTATTACGCTCTTCAGTTGTTAGAGGGCGTATGACGCTCTTCAGTTGTAGGCAACTGCTGTCCACCAATGTAGTAGTGCATTGTCTCTGTTTACTAACGGAGCGATACACCCGAGTGAGTACACTAATATCGTTGGTGCGTACTACATAGCGCACCACAACGGACCGAGCTGCACAGTGGGTTTATCAGCAATATCCTAATCGCCGTAACCCGCATCATACGACCTTTGCTGCTGTGCACCAACGTCTGCGTGAGACCGGGTCATTTAGCAGATTACCTGGACAGGGGTGCCGTCGCACGGTAAGAACGCTGCAATTTGAGGAAGCAGTCTTGCAGCATGTAGAGCGGGATTCTTCAATCAACACCCGTGCAATTGCACGCAACATGGGGACGAATCAGACGAATGTAAGAACTGTCCTTCGAGAGCAGTTGTTACGTCCATTTCACTTACGGCGTGTCCACAACCTGTAACCAGTTGATCATCCACCCAGAGCACAGTCTTCGCAGTGGTACCTGGAAGAGTGTGAAATGCATCCTACATTTCCATCCTCTGTGTTGATTATCGAAGAAGCAACGTTCGGGCGTGATGGAGTCTTCAACATGCACAATTCACATGTTTGGAGTGACGATAACCCACATGACACGGTTACTAGCGCTCATCAAGTGCGGTTCTTCGTTAATGTGTGGGTCGGTGTTGTTGGGGACTGTTTAACTGGGCCGTATCTGTTACTTAGGCCATTAAATGGCAGGCACTATTACAATTTTCTCGCCAGAGCATTGCCAGGATTGCTGGAAGACGTCCCGTTCCCCACAAGACAACGCATGTGGTTCCAGCATAACGGGGCGCCGTCACATTTCAGTCTTCGTCTGCGTCGATTCCTGGACCAACGACTCCCAGAAAAGTGTATTGGCGGAGGTGGTCCTGTTCCATGGCCTGCTCGATCCCCAGATATTTCCGCTCTGGACTTTTTTGTGTGGAGAGAGATGCGCAACCTTGCTTACGCAACTCCTGTTGCATCAGATACATCAGAAGAGGATGTGGCTGCCAGGATAGTAGCAGCAGCAGGAACAATTCAGGATACTCCTGGAGTTTTTGGCCGTGTCAGACAGAACATGATCCGACGGTGTTACCTTTGTTTACGTGTCAATGGAGGCACTTTTGAAAGTCTGCTGTCATTGAAATTGGGTTGTTTTAATGTGCTGTCTCTTGGTTATACAAAAATGGGAAAGTGTTTGCTGGTTTAATTAATTTGCCGCTAGAGAAATCTTCCTCTGCCGGTTTAAATACTCCTCATAGGAAAAATGACATTTGGGAAAATATTTGTTTTGATGTCACCTACAACCTCCCAGAGTTTGTCGGTTTAAAACTTTTCACCCTGTAGAAATCATTGTAGATTATGGCATGTAATGTGTTTGATGTTGTACAGTGGCGTCGTATGTATCTCTATAGGTGTTTTACCGAATATGCAACGAAATATGGTGTGCAAGATTTGCCCACTAGCACTCAGGACGAAATGTTGGAAGAGTTGTGAGGTGAGTGTTAACTTTCAATACGTAGATAACGGAACGTAGCACGACGATCAGAATTGCGTTTGTCGCAAAAGTCACCCGAAATATTCAGTGACGCGCGGAGTAAGACTGCAGTTGATGAGGTGTGACGCGCACAGCTGTGTGAAGTCAGCGCTCGGCTGCACAGCAGAGCGACACGCGGGCAGACAGCGCGCCTGCAGCAGCCGCTCGCCGCTCTTAGCGCGCAGCTTGTGGAAACCCCGGCACAACTTTCTCAATCAGCAGAGCAGCGCCAAAAGCGAAGCCAAGCAGGAACCCAGGCGAGTCTCTCGGCTGACTCCCCCGCCACCTCCACCCATCTCTTACCCCCTCCCCCTTCCCAGCCTGTGACTCGCCTCGAGTGACGCGGTGACGACGGCCAATAAGACGCCAGAAGCCTCGCACCACCACCGAAGGAAAACTTCGCGCCAAGCTGACGTTAATAACGGGTTTCACTTACCTCGGAAAGGGAGCAAAGCGAAACGACTCGATGGGAAGAGAAGTCCCATGGGTCAGACGCTGGTGTGATGTGTGGGCAAACACAGTAGAACAGGCGGCACACAGAAGAAGTACTTTATGTCTACCACTCGAGATACAGCTAACACAAAACGACTAATGCCGCAGAGTAGCATAAAGATGACTTCATATTGATTTGTAGTAGCAGACAACCACATTTTATGAAGAATTGTTAGTAACACATTACTTTTCCACTTTCGTACGCTGTTCCCTTTGTCCCGCTTCTGCTCAGGGTCGCCACTGATAGGAATGGATTTAGCATGGTGAATTTATGTGGTAAGGGACAAATGCCCTTTCCTTTCAAGAACTGCCACATAATCTACACCTTATTTTAGATCTATGTGACGATGCTGTGCTGATTATATTTATTTGTTTTGATGACGCCATTATGGCTGTATCACTTTAGGACATGGTGTAAAAAAGATCTGAGGATGGTCATTACAGACTGAAACCGGTCATCGTCTACAGAATTGAAATTGTGATCAGAGAATGGAATAAAAAGCATTTGAAAATGCCCTTTCTGTCACCATCATATTACCTCCCCACGCCCCCCCCCCCCCTCCCCTCGCCCAACTCGAAGACAAAATTCGAGCAACATCGACTTTTCGGGTCTCTTTGAAGTTACAGAATGAATAATCACCATGTCACCTGTAGAAATAATATCACACTCCTCAAAATTAATTTGGAAGAGATAAAGGTCCCATTTTGCAGATGTAATTGACTGTGTCTGTTAAGCCAACCAAAAATTCCTCCCGCGAAACCTTCAGTTATTACAATGCTGATGGCCTCTTTTGCCATTGATCTGAAAACGAAATATGCCACAGGATACCCAAATAACACACACAACTCTCAGTAAAATTGAGCTGCTAATTATATTTTGAACTTGAATACACTTACATGAATCAGCAATAAACCACAAGTACAGTAATCTCAACAGGAATTGCAAGATGAATGAATTACTTTACATTGTTTCATCGTATTTACACTCTTATAAATGAAACAATGTAAGCATTTTACGACGTATTCCGTCATGTCTGTGCTTAACGTATGGTACTTTGCTTTGTTACTTTAATATGTCAGGCACATTTCCTCTTTATTAATTACAAACTTTTACATGTAAGAAAGGAAATATGAATAAAAATACTACAAATATCTTAAAGCTAGGAAATACATGCCACAAAGCTCAATTATTCTCAGTAATTTGCTATTGTGTATGTTTTCACGATGTGCATATTTGACAATTGCAGTCTTGAGATATTAAACCTTAGACAATACGTAACAAGAGCACAACAGTCGAAACATCACATGGGTTGGACGAATATTTGAACTAACATAATGAGTTACAAATTCTAGATCGGAACCACCACTCACTATCGTTGCAGAACCACTCCACAGAGTCAAGTGCAACCACCACCATCGATATGAAAAGCGAGCTATCATAGTCACGAATTGGGTATTATTTTCTAAGTAAAGTTGAAGATGTTTGCACTTCTAATAAATGTAAGTAGTGGGACTACCTTCGTGTCACCCCGAAGTATAGTTATCAAGATGATGGCAGTGACGAGTGCTGATGCCATCATCCAAGATGTTGGCCATGATGTCAGCTGATGACATCATCCAAGATGGCGGACATAATGTCACCTGATGACACAAGTACATGATGTCACGTGTCATGAGCTGATGACACGATTGATGTCATTCAAGATGGCTGCTGTGATGTCAACTGATGATGTGAGTACCGTTATCCTGGATGGCCACTTTTGGCGGAAAGTTTGAATTCTGGAGGGAAGATGGGTCAATTGGGCTACCTCCACTAACCCAACCCCCTCGCTTCCCCCAGAAAATGGCGTGAAGTTCAAAATCCATCAGGACAATGCATCATATCCTAAGAAAATGTTGGAAAAGAAAGCGCACTAGGCCTACCTCCACTAACCTATGTCATCGGACCACCACCTTGTGCTAGGAGCTGGAGGGGAAAAGAACTCAGCCTGTGCTGGACATAAGTCTTAATTTTGCATTCATTCTTAATTTAAACAATTTGAGGCAGTACCGCCATCTGGTCTGTCCATCACAAGGTGTGAACTGAACTAGTACACAGTACTACCACCAGAGGGCGATGTCATCTCTCTCATGATGTAATCATAGATGGCGGTCTGGGTAGAAATATGGTGGGAAAATGACTCAGCCTGTGCTGGGCTGCTGGAGATAGGAAGAAGTGTACTTTATTTAGGGATGGATTTTAGATAGTGTATTTATCACACTGATAAAAACACACGCTATGACATCCTTAGGGTCATACCACACAGCCTACAGACTTGTAAACTACTCATAAATTACCGACATAACACACCACAGATAAGCAAAGTACACCTAAATAATGCATTACACTGATGAGGAAACACGAAATCGACTGGTAAATTGTCAAAATAAAGCAGTAGACAGCATGCAGACCTGCAAATTACTTGTAAATCACCGAAATAATGCGGTACACTGATCTGCTGTCCTGCAAACTACTAGTAATTCACTGAAATAATGCATATATAACGCCCTACCAACACGCTCACTCTGCTTAAACAGCCAAAAATGATGTTGTCCATAAACACACAGTGCACGTAAAAACGCTTTCGAACTCTTGTCAACCTATCAGAGGCTCCAACGCGCTTTGCGACGCCAGCCAGACACAAGGCAACACAGGAGCGCTAGCCATTTACCCTCGCCCCATTGCCGAAGGCATGTTTAAATTGCCTCTACAGTTAGACTTCTTCGAGTGTTATACTGATATCACATGTCTATCTAAATGAGCGCCAAGGCATCCTCTGGGCCGCTCGTGTGTGTGTTTACCTTTGCTAACGTGATACCTGCGCATACTGAAGTCACATATTGTACTCTAGAAATCTGTTATACCACTCGCGATACTAACGGGACATACGTGATGCATCTAGCCCGTGCGTGTGCCTACTGACATCACAGATTGGGCAATAGAAATCTGTTATACCACTCGCGATACTAACGGGACATGTGTGATGTGTAGCTGGCCCATCGCCAGGAAAAACGCGCATCTGAGAACGTTCTGAATCTTAGACTGAAGTCACATAGCCTTGCAGAATAAGAACCATGTCGAACTCTCGGAAATTGTATAGTGTCCCAGGAATACTTAAGGTTCAATCTCTTGATGTCTCAGCTTGTCTGCATAGAAAAATTCTCGCTTTAACATAAGCTGTTTACCAAAATGTCCAGAATTTCATCTTTTCTGCTGTACACCATTCCTAAATACTAAAAAAATCTCCGTTTCAGCATCTCAGGAATTTCTATATGATTTGATTCAGCATTTGCAAAGCTAAGCTAAATGTAAGAAACACTTATCCAGTGTGTATTCCAAAAAGCATCTTCAGTTAGGTTATGAATTCTTTTGCTGTAAATCCATAAGGTATCATGGACTCAGGTCTCCTTGAGATACTGAAAGGATCTGGGTAGTTCAGATTTCACTCACTAGGACTGCTAGTGAGCCTACCCCCAACTAACAACCCCCCCCCCTCCCTCCAATGTTCAACACCCATTGGTTCATGCTGAGATCAGGTGATGCTGCGTCTTCTCATCTATATAAGGAATCGCTCTCCATCAGTTTTCCACACTCGGCTTTAGTTGGTCTCAGCATTCGTTCATGTGTGTGTATTTGTGTTCACCTTTTGTCACCACAAGATGAAAAGGAGTGGAAACGGTCTTGCTCACAGTTCCGACGATGTCAAACGAGTCCGCTCATCCGAGACTCCGCGTAAGTTACTATTATCTTTTTTGTGTGTGATCAATCTTCAGCCCTTCGAAATGAAAATTGTTTCTGTTCTTGTGCATTCGCCTCGCTCAAATTTTATTTCTCTCTCTCCTACACTATATTGTCTCCTTTGGTTTCTGCATTCGGGCTAGAGATTTCGACAGATGTAAATCCGAAGGTTGCGGAGGAGATGAGAGAGCAACAGCACTCTTCATAACTTCAAAGCCGTGAGTCTGAATTTCTTTATTGCATGATATTGTGATTCAGTCCATGCATCCTACTTTAGATTATACGTACAGATATCTGACCTTGCTCAGTTATGGATTAGAACATGTTTGTTTAATGAAGTAGCTTGGTTTAATGCATGCGCTTCATGTTACAGTCCGTAGATCCGCGTCCATCCACCCCAGTGCCTGAGTGGGTGCATGAAATGGCCAGGAAGTGCGGATGTACAATACCCAACTGCGTGCAAGCCATAGTGTTTGATGCAGATATTTGGGGAGAGATGCAAGCCTGGCAGCAGGGTGAATTAGGTAATTATAATTATAATTGTTATTATTATTATATCAACAAGTGTCCTATTCCTCATACAATATCGATCTTACTACTTATTGTTTTCGTCCTATCTTTACAGAACAACCTTCTCAGTCCATGGTGCGCGTTCTTACAGCCTCTCCAGATACACGCGGTGCTGCGAAAGCGACAGGTTGCCGCCAGCACACGTCGCCGGCTCACACCCCATTGTCGGCTGCTCGTCAGAGGTTGCAGGTGGCTGCAGGCGCCTCTGCAAGTAGCTGCGGGCTAAATGACGGTTGGACAAGTGCACTGAAAACAGCAAGCGTCATCTGCTGTGATCTACCTGCACATGCACCCAGCCTGGGGTGCTCTCACTGGGAAGCGGCCGCTGCAGCCGCATTCGCCACCGCCGCCGCCGTTGCCTCTGACCCGGCTGCCACGGCTACCATAGCATCGCTCTGGCGTCAATGGGCCGCCCTCTCGCAGCGGCTCGGTTCAGCAGCATCTCCTCCTGTGCCATCATGCGAGGTACAGCGCACACCCATGTCCACCTCGCCAACTCCATCGGCTAGTTGTGGTTACACTATCAGTGACGGAGAAGATACTATGGCTAGTGGCTGTTTCCTCTCCTGTCCTCTCCTGTCCTTTTAGTGAAGGACATCAGGTCAGCGATACCATACCGCAGTAGAGACGCTTTTGAGGAGCAAATCTCTTTCACCAGGACCGAGACCCTGCAGGATGGTACAGTGACCCTGTTGGTTTTCTAAGGGCGTGCCTTCCTGTCGTGGAAACGGAGCTCCTCAAGGTACTCAATGATATGAGGTATCCCGCCATTAAATGCAGTAGTATGCCTTGCATCTAATTATTGCACCACCCCCAAGGTTGAGTCTGGTGTTGAAGAGGCAGCTCCTCATTATGTTTGGGGGGACAATGGCGTCATAACGCGGACCACATCAATCGCCGTGTGGTTTCATAAATCCACCTTGAGTGCTATATTGGGCTGGTTTTCTTAGATGGAAGTGAGAGGCTCAGCTAAAAGCACTCAGCAGAATTCTACAGCTGGACATCCATAAACATGTCTACGATCCAGTAAATGGAGGGGTTATCTATATCAAGCTACCTAAAGATACACCAAACAGGAGGGCATGTGTTATTGGCGAAAATAGATAAGATCATGCTTGTTTTGCTTGGACAATCCTCACTTGCCAAAGAAACTACAATTACAGAGTTCATCCAGAGCGTCTGAGTATTTACCATGTAGGTGCTAATAATATTCGTGGGTGTTATAACTTTGTGGTATAGAGGTCCCTGTCTAGATCCAGGAAACCCCTAAATTTGAGGGGAAGAATACCGGTATATTGGTTCGCGTTTATGGCCTGGTGGTGAAAAGCAAGTGAAATGAGCAAGACACGTATATCGTCGTCAGCCCTCTCAATTTCTCAAAATTTGCCAGTGAGCGTGAGCTGCTTGTAAACAAGCTGCTCTTCTCTGAAGGTGATAATTATCACTGTGTTTGGATCAAAGATTTGTCCCGATTCCTTTCCGCCCAACTGATCATCGTGTTTAAGGTGTACCATTTATTTCTCCTCAGACAAAGTATTAGCTCCACATCTAGTAGACTGGACTTCCAAGGATCCGGTACGTGTTATTATGGCTACTGAGGAAAACAAATTCATGAAGTTGAAGAATGCTCACCACCAGGAGTGATGCCTGTTCATAGTGTCGCCGACTTTGAATGCCTCCTCACTCCTGTGACCCGCTTGGAAGGTGACCCTACATCCTCACACACTACCATTACAAAAAAAAAAAAAAAACATGTACCATATGTGGCAGTATAACAATTGTATCGTCATATGATTCCAGTCTCAACCACTACAAATCTTACGTCAGGAACAGCCCTACAGTTTGGTTGCTCACTCAGTTCGAAAAATTTTCAGTGGAGGTTATAACCTGTACAGCAGCAACCTGCCCATGACGAAATCGAAGGAGAATGAAGATTTGTACAATATCACAGTTGATTGTCGTATTTGTCGTATTTGTGGGCTGCCGTTAGATAGAAAAGCGGAAACTCCTCGTAGGGACCACTATCATCTTACGGGGAAGTTCCGTTTCGCTGCTCACAACGCGTGCAATTTGACATACCAGCTACGAAGACACATACCCATTAAGAGAGTATTACACTCAGTTTCTAGTTGAGCATTTGGTTGATTTCGGTTTGAAAAAAGATCAGGTAAGTGTCCTACATGAGAGCGTCGAGAAATACATTTCATTCTCCAAACGAATGACGCCAATAATTATGCTCTGCTTCCTTGATACACTACGTTTTATGCAGCCGCCAATCCAGAAACTCATTGAAACTCTATCTCAGGGGGATATGCATATCACTCAAGCTGCATTTCCCAAAGAGGGAAAGTTTCAATTTGTGACTAGGCAGGGGATTTTCCCATATGAGTATGTGGACAGTATGGGGAAACTCAACAAAACCAGGCTACCAAACGTAACTGCATTCTCCAGCAACCATACAGGCAATGCCATAGCGGATGCAGTTTATGAGCGTACCGTGAATGTCTGGCAGGAAGTCTATACTTCCACTTTATTAAAGTTGCTTTACACGGACACAGACGTGCACTTGCTTGCGGAGGTTTTCGAGAAAATCCAGAGCCTATGCATAACCACATATTCTCTGGATCCCACCTTTTATTACAGGGCACCTGGGTTGTCTTGGGATGCAACGCTCAAGAACATAAAAAGCAGCATTGAATTCTCGAATGATGCTGACATGCTTCTTTTCATTGAGTGAGGGATCCGTGGGGGACTTTGCCAATTTGTCCATAGGCATGCAAAATCAAATAACCTGCGGATGGGTGACAGGTTCACCGCTTCCCTTGATTCGAGCTACATAATGCACCTGGACGTAAATATCTTATACGGGCACGTCGTGAAGCAATCACTGACGACTGGTGAGTTTCGGTGGGTGCATGAGGATGAATACAAGGGAACAGGTGGAAAAATCATGGAGCATATGGCAGCTGATTCTAATGTATGGTACGTGTTGGAGGCAGAACTCACATACTCTCTAAGTTGGCATGATGCAAACACCAATTTGCCGCTGTGGCAGAGCAACTAGTTCTGCGAGGAGACTCCATGCCAATACTGATGACAATGTTGGGGGATAAGCGGAGATACATTACTCAGTATCGAAATCTCCAGCAGTGTTTCAACTTGGGTATGGAGCTGGTTAGAATAACCTGGGCTATCTCCTTCAAGCAGTCTCCCTGGTTGAAGGAGTATATTGATTTGAATACGAGACAGAGAGGTTCTGCGACGTGTGACTATGAGAACGATTTTTATAAATTAATGAATAATTACATTTTCGCCGGCCGAAGTGGCCGTGCGGTTAAAGGCGCTGCAGTCTGCAACCGCAAGACCGCTACGGTCGCAGGTTCGAATCCTGCCTCGGGCATGGATATTTGTGATGTCCTTAGGTTAGTTAGGTTTAACTAGTTCTAAGTTCTAGGGGACTAATGACCTCAGCAGTTGAGTCCCATAGTACTCAGAGCCATTTGAACCAATTACATTTTCGGTAAAACAATGGAGAATTGGAGGGTATGACGTGAAATTTTGATTAGAACCGAATGGGAGGGACGTTGTGGAGTAAAAAATGCATTGCCTGACCAAATTTTAAGCAGGTCCACATATTGCCACAGAAAAAGCTTACAAGGGAACCTTCCCATTGCACCCCCCTCAGATTTAGTTATAAGTTGGCGCAGTGGATAGGGATTGAAAAACTGAACACAGATCACTCGAGAAAACAGGAAGAAGTTGTGTGGAACTATGAAAAAAATAAGCAAAATACACAAACTGAGTAGTCCATGTGAAAGATAGGCGACATCAAGGACCCTCTGAGGTCAGGAGCGGTGTGGTCCCGTGGTTAGCGTGAGCAGCTGCAGAACGAGAGGTCCTTGGGTCAAGTCTTCCCGTGAGTGAAAAGTTTAATTTTTTGTTTTCAGACGATTGTTTTGCGAAGTTGCACAGGTACACAGAGCAGTATTGTTTACGTGATCGTGTTTCAATTATCAAAGTTCAGGCACTCACACATAATCAACCTCGCTCTCCAAAATTCCAGGGCATGTTCAGATTTGCTTGGACATACGCAGGATTTGTCGGCCTACACACGGAAAAATTTGAAAACGTTAAAAACATATTTTTTGACAGAGCACAGGGAAAACTGTGCGACTGTGATACTATTGCATCCATTTGTTGCAGTTTTGTGACAAACTCTTATGTTTTCATCACTTTTTTGGGAGTGATTATCACATCCACAAGAAAACCTAAATCGGGCAAGGTAGAAGAATCTTTTTACCCATTAGCCAAGTGTACAAGTTAGGTGAGTCGACAACATATTCCTGTCATGTGACGCACATGCCGTCACCAGTGTAGTATAGAATATATCAGACGTGTTTTCCTGTGGAGGAATAGGTTGACCTATGAGCTTGCGATCAAATGTTTTCGGTTCCCATTGGACAGGCACGTCTTTTCATCCACTAATCGCACGGTTTTGCAGTGTGGTCGCAAAATACAGACACTAAACTTGTTACAGTGAACAGAGACGTCAATTAACGAACGGACAGATCATGACGAGGGAAGACTTGGACCAAGGACCTCTACTTCCGCAGCTGCTCACGCTAACCACGAGACCATGGCGCTCCTGAGCTTACGCTTTCCTTAATGTTACTTATCTTGCGCATGGACTACTCAGTTTGTATATTTTGCTTTTTTTTTCAAATACCAGACAACTTCTTCCTGTTTTCTCGATTGATCTGTATTCAGTTTTTCAAGGCCTATCCACTGTGACAACTTATAACTAAATCTGAGGGGGGTTCGATGGGGAGGTTCCCTTGTTAGTAGTGCAGTTGCCGTAGTCCAGGGGCAGTGCGGCTCTCGCAGCCGAGCGAAGCAGACGTGCAGTGTGTGCCCTACGCCGTCAGGAAGGGCTCGCGCGCCTTGCTTACTTTCTTCGGCCGACACTAACGTGACGCCGCAGCGCTACAAGACCATGGCAAACCAATACAGAAGATCGACCTTGAAATTCACATTTCGGAACGACTTTACCCGACCAAAGGCGCTCGAAGTCGAACGCTTTTTAAAAGAGGAAACCAAGATCCCGGCTGCCGACATTGTCGGCATTCTCTTTTCGATCGTCAGTAGCACGGTCTATGTAAAGCTCATAAACGAAACTACATGCGACAAGGTGCTTCGTGAGATGAAACAAAAACTCAGCTTCTGCCACGCAGATGGCAATGTTGGCAACGTCGAGGTCGGCCATGCCGCAATGGGACTGTGGACTATACTCATATTCGAACTTCCATTTGAACTCCCGGCGGCAGAAGTTGTAGCGGCGCTCCACCCCTACGGCACGGTACACGAACACGTGGCTGAAAAATGGACCCAGTTTAAGACGTATCCAGCACTTAATGGAGTACGCCAAGTGCGCGTTGATCTCCAACGACACGTGCCATCCTATCTACAGATAGGAGGATGCCGGGCCATAGTTATTTATGACGGCCAGCCGAAGACGTGTTCCGGATGCGGCAAGGAAGGTCACCTTCGTTCCGAGTGCCTCCAGCGTCGGATCACACAATTCCCACCGAAGGACGTTGCACCACCAGCGACGAAGATTATTCTACCCGTGACTTACGCGGCGGCGCTCACGACGTTCTCCACACAACAGACACGGCCGACCGCTTCAGCAGTACAGGAATCACTTTCCACGGACAAAAACCTGGATGATCCGCCGACCTGGCCAGCGGTGGAATATAGTACTACGACTCTGGAGCTACCGAACGCGACAGACATTGACGCCAGCAAGATGACAATTGATTCCCTTATTGTACCGACCGAAGCGTTTGTTCCGGCGCAGCGTGACTCAGTGCCGTCTTCTGACAGTGAAGGCCATGTACGAAAACAGTGATCACCGAAATGCCGAAAGCGGCGTCGTCGGACCGTGTCGGAACACAGCGGTTCGCATTCGGCCGGGGAAGAACAACTGACGACTCAAGAAGCCAGCCGTGAAGCTGAGGCTGTTTCCACTGACGCCAACCTTGCAGAACAGACAGAAAAACATGCAGCTTACGACCATCAGCCCATTGACAGAAACAGTGAGCAGCGGGAAGTTACCAGTGCAGGCAGCGAAGTCGCCCGGTCCCTTACTATCAAACATTCCGAGCCTATGGAACATGAGCAGACATCCGCGCCCGCTTCGTGGGCCGAGGACGTCGAGACACAAGATCCCGATCCGCGGCCAGCTGAGGCGCCGCCGGATCACGCAATATAAGCAGCACAAGGAGGACCGCGTTCGGCGGGGGGTGACATCACTTCCGATGTTCGCTTCTCTCCAACTTCAACATGGATAACCTCGCCCAAACAATGCGTTGCCAGGCTTACCGCCTGGCGACAATGAATATCAACACGATCAGTTCTAATGTCAAGATCCAACTCTTGAAAGAAACCATACGAGCCATGGGAGTTAACTTTGCATCCCCACAAGAAGTGAAAACGACTGAACTCCCGCACTTTTACGGTTACGCCACACATGTGACGCCCGGTAGCCCTGCAGACACCGGAGTGGCAATATTAGTGCGTGAAGGTATTGAAGTTACCGACGTCACGTATCTTCCCTCCGCGCGACGAATAGCATTTACGGCGCTCAACACCCGATTCATTAATGTTTACGCGCCATCGGGTACCACAAGACGTCACGACCGCGCCAGATTCTACTCCACAGATGTCGCTCCCCTTTTCTTTGGACGATACGACTACAGCGTCTTCGCCGGCGATTTTAATTGCATACTTTACCCCACGGACCAAATCCCACATTACATGCCTTGTCCGGAACTGGGTGCGATGATCCAAGAACTTCACTTGTGCGACACGTGGGAAAAAGTTCACAGTAACCGCTCTGGCCACACTCATCTTACCAGTCATTCGGCCAGTCGACTTGACCGCATATATGTGTCACAAGATCTCACACAGGGTGTGGTGGACGCCGAACTATGGCCTCAAGCCTATTCCGATCATAGTGCCTATATCTGCACTATACAACTACGCTCCCAACAAGTCAGTCGCAGCAATGGCTTTTGGAAGCTCAACGTAACTCATCTCCAGGGCCTGGATTGCTGTCGGCAAGTTGGAGCAACGTGGACTGTCTGTGAACGCCGCCACCCACGATACACCTCGACCCTGGAGTGATGGCTCCTCTGTGCCAAACCAGCAATCCGTAGGACACTTATGCAATATGGCAAGGACGTGACTGCGTGGCATCGACAGACCCTCGATTTTTAGTACGCGGCACTCAGGGACCTCGACGCCTTACCCCCGTCCCCGGAGAGACAACATGACGAGGGAGAATCATGGCTCACATACTATCATTGGCGAAGTGCAGACTAGAAGGTGCCGTAGTCCGCTCGCGACGGCACGACCGAACGGTTGCAGAGGAGCCCACTATGCACCACGTTGTGGCGGATAAGCGCCGACAACGCCAAAATTTAATCACACAACTCAGGACACACGACGGTCGCTTACGTACGACCCAGGCAACCATAGTAAAGGCGGTGGAGGATCATTTTCGTCTTCTTCACAAGGAAAGAACCGTCGATGACGAGGCCACTACCGAAGTGTTAACAGCAGTTAACACGTACTATCGACGAGGCTACCGTGAATGCACTAACAGAGGAAATCTCACTCGAAGAAGTCGAAGACGCCGTGGGTAAAGGTGCGGCCAATAAGTCTCCTGGACCTCATGGATTGCCCATCGAATTCCACCGGACTTTCCGTGACATCATGATGCCTAGCTGGGTTATAATGTTCCGCGAACTTATGTCTCGAGACTGTGTTCTGCCGCCAGCGTTTGTAGAAGGTCTTCTCATACCGGTACACAATCCTGGTGGAGGGCTATCGATTAACGACTATCGGCCGCTTACAATGCTGAACGCCGATTACAAGATTTTCGCCAGGCTTATGGCGAGCCGTATTAAGAAGAGTTTGCCGATGATCCTCGCTCCTGAACAGACGTCGCAGGGGGAAGAAGCCAACATACACATGGCCACCGGTGACTGTAGGGACTTAATAGCGATCGCTTCTGCGTGCCGTCTGAGAGCGGCGATCGTCTCCGTCGATTTCGACCGCGCCTTTGATAGAGTCCACCACAACTTCCTCCTACGAGTGGTGGACTGTATGGGATTCCCCCCGGGCCTCATCGACACCCCACGGCGTCTTTGGACCGCAGCCAGCTCACACGTCCAGGTCAATGGAAGGACGGTAGGACCAGTACCCATTAAGAGGTCTCTACGACAGGGTTGTCCCCTTTTTACCTACCTTTATGCAATCGCACTCGAGCCACTCCTAGGGGACCTTAACCACCGCCTATCTGGCATCACGCTGCGGCACGTCACCTTTCGCTATAGGACATACGCTGACGACCTGCTACTGCTGGTTCTTTCCAATGACGAAGTTCAAAGCGTACTAACCTGGATTGAGCGATGCGGACAGGCCGCAGGCAGTCTTCTGAACATCAACAAGTCGGCGGCGTTGGATATTGGTCGTGCTCTCGGACCGGAAGCCCTCGCTCCCCTGCCACCAGTTTCTGATCTGCGATTTTGGGAATCACGTTCAAGAAAGATGTACGTAAAACACCTGCAGTAAACTACCGACGGTTACGACAGATCATACGCGCAGTGGTGCGCCAGAACCTGCTCCGGGACTTGAATCAGCTACAACGTGTTGAATACTTGAACCTCTACTTCACATCAAATTTCAACCACGTGGCACAGGTCCTCCCACTACCGCTGCAGATAGGTCGCCGGCTTCAGGCAGGCTTCAGTTACTACGTTTCCGCAGGTCATATATTTAAAGTACGATACGACACTCTTACCCTCCCAGTGCGCAAAAGGGGGCTGGGATTGGTCAACGTCAGGGCGAGGGCGAGAGCAGCTGCCGTTTACATGAGCGACATGTGGAGACGATGGAGAAGTCAACATACCTCTCTCCCGGGTTTTTTACTACACGATCCGATGCCAGTGTCTGACGTCCCCCGGTGTTAGTGGCCCACGTCGCACCACAGCTGTCTTATGTGTCGACCTTAGTTCCTGATTACAGCTATGTCAGCTCGGACCTCTCCGCCACACGTCCACCAAAGGCGAAAGATTTTTATACCAACCTACCGCGGGCTGTTCCCCATAACGTGGTGGAAAACAAGTACCCTACGGTTCACTGGCCAAGAGTATGGAAAACGATACACCACAACTTTCTTTCATCCACGGTGCGTTCGAAGTGGTATCAGATCGCCAACAAAAAATATGCCACACGACAGCGACTTCACACTATTGGAGTGGCAGACTCACCTCATTGCCCAGATTGTCACCTCTTGGATAACGATGTACATCGTTTTACTTGCGCATCATCATCCGGAGTTTGGCTACTAACACAGAAGATATTGGCTTGTTACCTCCAGGTCGCACCTGATATGATTGGCCCTCAGACCCTACTCTGTCCAGATGAAACTTACTTTCCGGCCGCAAAATATCATGCGCTTACATGGTTCAAAGGACTTACCGTCGCCTATATCTTTAGCGACGGCGAGAAAAAGCAGATTGATTACTGGTGGTTCCTACAAAATGCTCACAATGCCCTCGAACGCATACCGAAATACCGTACGCTCTTCGCAAATTATTTACGCGGCATTTTCGTTAACCCCCCACTCAGCTGGGGAGTGCCAAGCTGCGGTTAATGTGCTGTGCCGCACCACACTAACGGCTGAACGTTCTGCTGTCAGCCATGAGCGACGGAAGAGACAGGCTGCTGCAAGGATGCTGTTTTCCTTGAGGCACTGGCGAAGCAGAATGCCTCCGTTGCAGATGCCCTTCAAAGGCGCTGTTGGAGATATCAGATAACGATGGCGAAGCACCAAGTGGAACCAGTTACATTTATTGAAGAACCTTTTAGTTGGAATTGTATCATTGATTTACATTTTTATTTTTTTGATTACTCTTTTATGCCACCTTTGTTGTTGTAACACTTACTTGTATCACTGAGTTCCTAGAATTCTCATTTGTACACGTTTCCTAAATTTAATCATGAAAAAAATAAAAAAAAATAAAAAAGTGGCTATGATACTAAATTGTTGCATGGAGGGTTGTGAGTTCAAAACCCACCTGCACTGGAAAATTTTGATTTTTATATGCAGTCTGAGAACATTCTATAACTATCCACAAATGGCAAGAAGCATTGTACAGTAATGTTCTGTAGCTGTAAATATACCAGATGTGTTCTGGCAGGAGGCAGTTCATTCTGCGCTCTTGTATGTGCGAGTGTTGAAAAAAAATTCGTTAAGTGAAGTTAGTGTTCGTCGTTCACCTACTTACACCTTCCTTTAAAATACATTATTCTAGTGGAGGCGCTGGGTATTGGAACATGTGATATCGCACATTATCGACAGCACAGGAGTCCCCATTAGGCTACAACAGTGCCGACGTTTATGTGGCAAGAAACCGGAGTTAGAGCCATATTCAACAGACTGCAATCTATCGGAGACAGAAGAAGAAGTGAACATCTACATCTATGTGATTACTCTGATATTCAAAATAAAGTGCCTAGCAGAGAGTTCAATGAACCATCTTAAGGCTGTCTCTCTACCGTTCCACTCTCTAACGGCACGCAGGAAAAACGACCACTTAAAGTTTTCTGTGCGAGCCCTGATCTCTCTTATTTTATCGTCATGATCATTTCTCCCCATGTAGGTGGGTGCCAGGAGAATGTTTTCTCAGTCGGAGGAGAAAACCGGTGATTGAAATTTCACGAGAAGATCCCATTGCAACGAAATACGCCTTAGTTTTAATGATTGCCACTGCAATTCATGTATTATGTCTGAGACACTATCTCCCCTATTTCGCGATAATACAAAGCGAGCTACACTTCTTTGTACTTTTTCGATGTCATCCGTCAGTCCCACCTGACGCGGATCCCACACCGCACAGCAATACTCGAGAATAGGGCGGACAAGCGTGGTGTAAGCAATCTCTTTAGTAGACCTGTTGCACCTTCTAAGTGTTCTGCCAATGAATCGCAGTCTTTGGTTTGCTCTACCCATAATATTATCTGTATGATCGTCCCAATTTAGATTATTTGTAATTGTAATCCCTAAGCTTTTAGTTGAATTTACAGCCTTCAGATTTGTGTGACTCATCGCGTAATCGAAATTTAGCTGATTTCTTTTAATACTCATGTGAATAACTTCACACTTTTCCTTATTCAGGGTCAATTGGCACTTTTCGCACCATGCAGATATCTAAACCATTTTGAAAGTTGTTTTGATCATCTGATGACTTTACAAGATGGTAAATGACAGCATCATCTTCAAACAATCTAAGACGGCAACTCAGATTGTCTCCTATGTCATCAATATAGATCAGGAACAGTAGAGGGTATATGACACTACCTTGGGAACGCCGGAAATTACATCTGTTCTACTCGATGGCTTTTCGTATATCACTACGAACTGTGACCTTTCTGACAGGAAATCACGAATCCAGTCGCACAACTGAGGCGATACTCAGTAGGCACGCAGTTTGGTTAGAAGCCGCTTGTGATGAACGGTGCCGAAAGCCTTCTGGAAATCTAAAAATATGTAATCAATTTTACATCCCCTGTCAATAGCATTTATTACTTCATGAGTATAAATAGTTGTGTTTCACAAGAACGATATTTTCTGAAACCGTGCTGAGTATGTGTCAATAAATCGTTTACTTCGAGGTACTTCATAACGTTCGAATACAGTATATATTCAAAAACCCTACTGCAAATTGACGTTAGTGATATGGGCCTGTAATTCAGCGGATGACTCCTACCTCCCTTTTTGAGTATTGGTGTGACTTGAGCCATTTTCCAGTCTTTAGGTACAGAACTTTCTGTGAGCGAGTGATTGTATATAATTCCTAAATATGGAGCTATTGTATCAGCATACTCTGAGAGGAACTTGACTGTTATACAATACGGACCAGAGGTCTTGCGGCTATTAAGTGATTTAAGCTGCTTCGTTATTCCGAAGATATCTACTTCAATGTTTCTCATCTTCGCAGTTGTTCTTGATTGGAATTCAGGAATATTTACTTCGTCTTCATTGGTAAAGGACTTTCGAGGAACCGTGTTAAATAACTCTGGTTTAGAGGCACTGTCATCAGTGACTTCACCGTCGTTATCGCGCAGTGAAGGTATTGATTGCGTTTTGCCACTGCTGTGCTTTGTGTATGAACAGAATCTCTTTGGGTTTCGTACCAGGTTTTGAGACAGAATTTCGTTATGGAAATTATTAAAAGCATCTTGTATTGAAGTACGAGCCACGACAGCAAATGTGTGCCACCACATGAGACGTCCTTCCGGGTTCTCTGGTGACGATGGACGAGATCCAAAAAAGTGCCTGAAGGTATATGAGCGTATACATAAATTTAACAAATGGGATGCCACCGTGTGTTTGGCTAACTTATTTTTCTATTTGGAGGAGACTGCCAAGCAATGGTATGAGAACAACAAGGAGAAGTTCACAAGCTGTAGTCTTCCAGGCGGAACTGCCGAACTATTTCGGAAACAGACAACGACAGAAGTGCAAGGCTGAAGATAAATTTAAGTGCAGGGCACAGCGTCCAGGAGAAACGACAGCATCCTACATTCAAGACGTCTTGGAGCTGTGTACAATAGTGGATCCCAGAATGGAGGAGGAAGATAAGGTTGAACATCTCAAGAAGGGTGTTGCTGAGGACATGTATCAGGCCCTACTTATGAAGGAGGTTTCGACAGCAGACGACATCATAAAATGGTGCCAGTATATCGAGACAATGCGCCAAAAAGAATTACACGCAAGAAGTTTGATCGGCTTCCAAACGTCGTATCGATGTCTGTGACGGAGGAAGAAACTGATTTGACAAGTGCTCTTCGTCAGATAGTGAGAGAGGAAGTTCATACGGCACTCGGATTGCATGGCGAGCAAAAAAAAAACGAGACACTTCAAGAGGTCGTAAGGGAAGAAGTGGAGAAGACATTGAACCCAATCTCTCGTCCTTCATTTCCCCTAAAACGGTAAAAAAGTCGAGACAAAGGCGAAGTTATGTTCCTACAATGCCACATGAGGAACCTGTTTAGGCACCAAGGAAGACAGACGTCTGGAGGACCCAGAATAACCAACCAGAATGTTTCACTGCGGACGACCAGGACACGTTGTGCGCTATGTCGAGAAAGATGGCGGATATTTGATGACAGCAACTCCGACGAAGAAGATGAACAAGAAGATGTGGGAGCATGACGACGTAGGTCACCTTCGCCACAAGCTAGCTGCTGGAGAGGACTCTCCGCAATACTCCGCTCAACGTTTAGAAGCTCCAGCCGATCACCTAGCCGCCGCAGCCTGGAAAACTAAAGGATGCGACCTTCCTTGGAGGTGAGGCTGCCGAAGAGAAAAATCCTCCGCCGTCAATCATTACTAAAATGATAAGAAACTACGTCGATATTCTCATGGATGGCCGACCAGCCAAGGCTTTTGTGGCCTTTGGAGCATCTTATTCAGTCATTTCGAAGAAGTACCGTCGCCAGTTGCATTAAACTGTAATCGTCGACAGCAAAGTATCTCTGCTGAAGGTGGCTAATGGGAAATATGTAAAACTACAAGAAGATGTGTTATTCGTCTGGGTATAAAATGGTTCAAATGGCTCTGAGCACTATGGGATTTAACTTCTAAGGTCATCAGTCCCCTGGAACGTAGAACTACTTAACCCTAACTAACCTAAGGACATCACACACATCCATGCCCGAGGCAGGGTTCGAACCTGCGACCGTAATGGTCGGGTGATTCCAGAGTGTAGCGCCTAGAACCGCTCGTGTGGGTATAAGTGGCCATACACAGCCCTTAGAATTCATTACCTTACAAGAGTGTAGTCATGACATATTCCTCGGATAGGACTTTTTGAAAGCATCTCTGTCAATTATAGATTCTGGTCACTGGAAGATTATGCCAGATGTGATCAGATACTGTGAACAGAACATGCGAATCCTAGTGTGTGAAGACTATGTGTGCTGGATGAAGTGATCATTCCTGTTGTCAGCGCTAGAAAGGTAACTGCCATGTGTCATGCCATGCCTAATCCCATGGATCCTGTAGTGGAATGTAAGAGAAATATTCCACTGACGAATAACTTGGTCATTGTAACATCCACGTGATAAATTTTAGCAACAGTGCGACGAGAGGAAATTATGCCTCCAACAGTTACGAACATTATCTATTCGACATATGAAAAAACAGTGAAATAAATATTAATTATTTATATAATATTTTATGATGTAATTGGACATATCGATGTGTATCATAGAAAGACAACGATTATTGTATATTCCTTTTATAATCTGCGTTTGTCTTCCTTTGTTTTTACATTTTGTTGGTTGGCGTTTGTAGGTTCAGGACGCAAGACACATATCAAACTGAGGTCTGTTAAGAAATGGTAATTATTTTTTAATTATTACTTGAGAATTGAATTCATTATTATTATAAATATGAGTGAACAATTATTTTTAACTTTAATTCCTCTCTCAGTAAGCATTATCTATGTTAATTATTTCTTTCCGCTGCAAGGAGCGCAGCCATTGATGATAGCGATTTGTATCGCGTTTTTTGTCAATGTTTTCCTTAGAAAAAAAATCTAATGTTTGCTTAATGAAGTCTAAATAGTACACAATACGAAAGTAAAGTTTAATAAGCATTTCGAATACTTATCCTATTTGCTCTAACAATAGAAAGTCTCTATCAATTGTCTGCCGCCATCTTAACAATTATCTCAGCGGCAAATTCAAATTACGCAACTCTGCAGACATAAATGCCGAAGGTAACACAAATGTGTAAAAATAAATGTGCACCGGTGGTCCCGAACTCACTTTAATGAAAATAATTCGAATCAGATTGGTTCTTTAAAAATAGTGCTCATAGCACGATCGTTATAACAGACTTTTCTAGCTGATGTATGGAGCCGAAATTAATTAAGCACAAGTTGCGAAGAATATTGTTTTTGATAACAAACGTCAGTGTTGTGCGCAGCTGATATTCGGTGGTTTTAATGATAATTTTGCTAAAGGTAACTGTTTCCATCATAATCAATAGTTGTGTAGAATCTGTTGTATGAACTGTGATTTAGTGACACACAACTTACAGACAACACTTTAACAAGCCGTTGACTTGGAGTTCCTTAGCAACTTGACCAAACCTTTAGCCGGGAGAAAAATTATTTAGTAATTACTCAATGTAATAAAATAAGATTATCATTTTCATTTACAAATTAATAAAATACCAAACCACTGAATAACACAGCGAACGCCACACTGGCGCCCAACGTGGGGCTATCTATGCACATTTATTCATTTTGTATCGGCGCCGGTGCGAGACACACGAAAAACTTCATATAAGCAGGGCAGTCCACAACTCTCAATCAACTCAGGTAAGAACAATCGCCAAGGATGCAATTAAATATTTTTTTTTTTTTTTTTTTTTTTTTTTTTTTTTTTTTTTTTTGTGATATGTTGCAATACAGCATCACCGGTCTATTGCGGTCTAACTGTGTTGGTGAGGCAGTAAATTTCCACAGGGCAGTGACTGGCGTCACTGCAATTCACTTTAGAGGTGTGGCGGTGGGACTTGTAGTCCCGTACCACCCTCTGACGGTGACAATGCTACGTGAGTCAGGCAGAAAAATTTAGCCTAACATGGGCGGGTATGATTGGAGAGCATTGGACGTAGAATGGGGGCTGGTCCCGCTAAAGGATGCGTCCGTGGTGGGCGTGCCAGACCTATCGTAAGCCATGGTCGGAATCCGTTTCCTCTAGGATGGTTGGGGGAACCGGATGTCGATGCCAGCGGCGTGGAAGTGTGGTCCCAACGTGGCGTAAACCATGGACAGTGTCCCGCAAGGCGTTCACCTTCTCACAGAGCCGCCGCGCGTTGTTGCGTATGGTAGTATTTTCTGTACCTGCAGCCATAAGTAGTAATAATTTAATATTGTGGCTGCGAGAATAATATTTTTAATTGTTATTTGTGTATATGTGTTAGTTGTAAGTTCATTTTGTGTCAGTTGGCACTTGTCAGTGATTTATATATTTGTTGTGCTATGTTGGTGATAGAATGGTTAAACAAAAGAAACAGATTAAACCGAATGAGCATACTGATGCAGAGATGACATCAGAGTCTCAGGTACAACAATCTACCCATATTTCTGTCGAATTATTAGAAAATTTGATTATGAATGATAGTTTAGTAACTGATGTCCCGAGTGATCTGGGCAAGGGGCAGAAGTTAGCAATGCTTAGACTATAACCATACAGGATACGCTAACAGCATTATTTGAAAAGTTTACTATTAAAAAGCAGGAGCCTGAAAGATAACGTCAGCAGGAAATGGAAAAACGTAGACAGGAAATGCTTATAGAAAAACAGCAACAGGAGCTCAGGGAGAAAGAAAAGGAAAACAAATTAATGGAATATATAAACAATATTTTTCTGGAAAGAGATAAAGAAATTGTCCGTAGGATAAATCAAGTGTTGGTCGATCGTAATAATGCTATTACTACCCATTTTAAGCAGGTGATCGTTGCAGTAAAAACCACTATTGAACCCTTAACAAACATTCCAGTTCAGGTCAATAGTCTTCAAACTGAAGTAGATAGACTAGAGAACCAATTCAAAGCTTTGGCTACCACTGTGGAAACAATGCAGGAGGACATTCCTTTGGAAATCCAAAAGCAAGTCCGAACAGAAGTAGCCAGGGTGCTGAGCTCTGAAAATCAAAACTTTGAAAATCCACCAGTATGCAGTAACGACAACACTGGTACTGACAGGCAAAAGGTCGCAGATAATCTAATGGCGAATTTTAATGCACCACAAAGAAGACTAAATTTTGGTAATCAACCGATATTACCAGAGCAATATGTGACACCAAGGAACAATAATAGTGGAATAGAATGTACTTCCAATAAAGTAACCACACCACCTGCGAATGATAGCAATTCCATGCACTTAACTACTTTGATGCATGAAGAAAGCCTGATTAAGTATAGACAGTTTCAAATATTTAACGAAGAAAGCACTAAAAACATACATCCAATAGTTTTCATTCGAAACTTCAAAAGTGTTCATCCAAAATCATGGTCGGAAGAACTGAAAATACAATGCAGAAATGTACAATCGGAAGTCAGGTTCCTTATGGAAGTACTTTGAAAAGTATATTAACATGACCCGGTACTGGGATGAGCCAGTAACCACCAGAGACTTATAGCGAGTGTTAAAAGCTAGATTACCCATACATATGAGAGAAAAATTATTTAATGTTACAGACACTGATCTGAAACAATTTCTGTCTGTAATTGATTCTCTAGATCCAGTTCAAGAAGACGCCAGAAAAAATCGTGATCAGCAATACCAATAATCCTAATAGAAAATATTCATGGAATGGAAATAATGAAAATAGGGGCGAAGGTAGTCCAAAGAAAAAGTAAAGTATATAGTAAGGGGAAACACAATAATAATAATAACAGTAGGAATCCATACAAGCAAAATTTTGGTTATCCTAATAATAATAACAGTAATTACCAAAAGGCCGAAGAACACCAACAACCGAATGATAATCAGAGGCAGTACCACAAAGAAAACCCAAACAATATCAATAGCAACCAAGAGAGACGAAATGACAACAGGTCAGACGGTCCACATAAAGACAAGCCTAAAAATATTCGGGGGTGACAGTGAATAATGGCGACAGCCAGGGCCAAGTCATTGGCAGCCGCAGCAAAATTCTATCAATTCAGGTCAGCCAATAAATTATGTACAGGCTATACCTATACCAAGCAATCAATATCCACCGTGGTGGGATCCAAGCAGGCCTCCTCCGACTGAAAACATACAAAATGTTAGAATAGTGGAGGTACCTTCGGAATCAAAACAAAACACTCAGAAGCCAAGAAACTAATTTCGGTCCCTGTAGGACGTCGTCAGGTGACCGAGGCCAACAATGAAGGCAATAGGTCGACGGAACAAAAAATAAACATGATACGGTATCAGAATGGCAACAGGATCGAAGATGAGCTTTAGCAGGCACCTGCTGCCTCCGATAAGCCACAAAGGGAAAATATCGAAGTAAGTGTCACCGGAGCTGTAAATGGTGTAACAACTAGTATTCTGCTTGACACAGGTGCGAATGTATCAGTTATGAATACGCAGTTTTTCAAGAAGGTATCGGAGATAAGAAGATTGCCGATTTTGCCGGTTGCAAATTGTAAGGTTATAGGGGCATTGGGAAAAAAGGCACAGAGTATAAAATACCAGACACAGGTGGAAGTTTCCTTGGGAAATTATCGCTTATTATGCACGTTCCTACTAATGGATCACTTGTCAGTACCGGTGCTTCTGGGTCTTGAGTTCCTTCGGGAAATGGAAGCTGTAATTGATCTCGCCCGTGAGACATGTGCACTTAAGTACCAACAGCGACATTAAGACTGAATCAGGAGTTCGGTGCCAACCTTCCGCTGATGAGAAAAATGAATCTTTCTGTCAGCAAACAGAAGTTGTTAGTGTTGGATTATAAGCACCCACAGATGTGTCACAAAAATCGAAATAACGATGCACCCAGTAACGTGAGTGACATCGTCACAACAATAGAAGAGAAAGTACAGGAGGCAACTTGCATTAATGCTTCAGAGACTAGACAATTAACAGAATTATTATCCGGAAACCTCGAAGTATACATTGAACGCCCTGGAATCATAAAAGATTGCCAGTATAATATGAAAGTATATCCGCACAAGACCTATTGCAGAGCATCTTACTCAGTCCCCGTGGACTCAGAAAAACGAAGTGAATATACAAAGGACCAGTCAGAAGTGCAAGTGCACTACCCCATAACTGTAAATACAATGTTTATGGTAAAATAATTAGCAGTAACAATGTGATAATATTATGCATGTATTAGTTTATAAGCTTTTACGTCAAGTATTACACTGTAATGTCCTTGAATTATTTTAACAAAGAGTTGAGAATCCCCATAATAAATGTATTTTTACTCTAAAAGGGTTAAATAACTTGATAAACACTTGAGTGTTATTGCATTAAATGTGACGAATTTTACCTTTCTATACATAGGATAGAAATGATTAAAATGCTTAAATAATATATTTGTTCATGTTTAAGAATGGATATAACAAAAATATTTTCATAGGATTGAGTCATGTAGTCCCACACACTTAGCGAGTGTTGGTGGTGTGTGAGCTGTGTGACTGTAAAAAAAAAATTAATAAATAAATAAATAAATAAATAAAATAAAATGTAAGAAAATGCTTGCTCCACTAGTTAAGCGAAATCTGATTGCGTATTGATTTACGTACACGGTTTCACTACGCAGTCATTTAAAATGCTCTTATAAGCAACATTCCAATTAGATAAACCGAATATGGTAATCTGTCCCAAAAACATGGCAAATAACAATCCCAATAAAAAAATGAAAAATAGGAATATATAAATATATGTATCTGTAATAAAAATGGAAATGTACTGTTATCTGGACAGTTTAGTAATGATCTCATGGTCAAGATAATGTAGCAGATTCTGAAAGTTTTATATTGTCTCATGTTTATGTGACAGTGTAAAATTTTAAATTTTGTTATTCAGTCATGGTAATATGAACTTATGTGCAAGTGTACCAGACCTTATTACATGAAAACTGTCATTTGCATATAGAGTGTCTGTTAAGTACTGTGGAATACTACTGACATCAATCAGAACAGTGAAACGTGTTTCACAGGATCTATTGGACGCGTGAAGAACTGTGATTTGTATTGTGAATAATGATGAAGAGTGATTAAAACTGTGATCACGTAACCTTATGAACGCTCTTGAAGTGTCAAACGTTAGCAGCAACGCTATGGATGTTGAGTACTATTGACTGTATTAATAAATAACTTGAACTGATGACCTTTAGTAGTTTGATACGAAGCGTCTTCGCGTGCCAAATTTAATGTGACAGACTGTACAGCCAGGAGCGCGGCAAAACAATAATAAACGTTGGCTCCGCAGCGCGTCGCGAAAATATTTACATTTCGCTTAAGTAAACGAAGCAGACCACACACGCTTGTATGATTAACGGTGCAGTGTTCAAAATGTGCATATTGTGATAAACTTACATGTGAGTCACTAAATTGTGTTGAGCAGTTTCAAAATACAGGACATACTCCAAAAACAGTCTAATTCCATCCGTGTGAATTCGAGTGAAATGGACACTAATAAACTTTTCCACAGGATGAGAATAGTAATTATCTTGTCACTGATGCTTATATTTTGACATTTAATGTACCCGTCTTAAACTGAGGGACGTGGCAAAGGAGAAGAAAGACATGCTGCAGTGCGACTTCTGGCCAGCAGCCACTTTCGAAATTTTATGATATACCACCATGAAAAACATTCATTATCTCAGATGCTTACAACAGAGTCATAAATTTGCATTTTCCAGCATATTTTATTACATTCATGTCAAGCCTGACTGTTAAAAGTAGGTGGCTGTATTTTCTTGATGCCCCTTGGACGGTTTTATTCCAGGTTTTCAGAGTCCAGTGAACCCAAATGGGGGGGGGGGGGGGGATATGTTAATCCTGGAAGTATCCGCAGCAACTTCCGAGATAATACAGTCAGTGGACTCATTTAAAGTACTCGATTCAACTATAATTTTATCATGTATAAAACAACATTGAAACTGAACATTTGCATCTGGAGTGTACCAAATGTACAGCGATTTCGTGAACTGATAAAAAAAGTATACAATAGATAAACTAATTTTTTTCTCAGCCCAAGGGTCAATGTAACATCCACGCAATAAATTTTGGCAACAGTGCGACGAGAGGAAATTTTGCCCCTAACAGCTACAAACATTATCTATCCGACATATGAAACAACAGTGAAATAAATATTAATTATTTATATAATATTTTATGATGTAGTTGGACATGTCGATGTCTATCATAGAAAGACAACGATTGTTGTAAATTCCTTTTATGATCTGCGTTGGTCTTCCTTTGTTTTTACATTTTGTTTGGTTGGCTTTTGTAGGTTCAGGACGCAAGACACATATCAAACTGAGGTCTGTTTAGAAATGGTAATTATTTTTTAATTATTACTTGAGAATTGAATTCATTATTATTATAAATATGAGTGAATAATTATTTTTAACTTTAATTCCTCTCTCAGTAAGCATTATCTATGTTAATTATTTCTTTCCGCTGCGAGGAGCGCAGCCATTGATGATAGCGATTTGTATCGCGTTTTTTGTCAATGTTTTCCTTAGAGAAAAATCTAATGTTTACTTGATGAAGTCTAAATAGTACACAATACGAAAATAAAGTTTAATAAGCATTTCAAATACTTATCCTATTTGCTCTAATAATAGAAAGTCTCTATCAATTGTTTGCCGCCATCTTAACAATTATCTCAGCGGCAAATTCAAATTACGCAACTCTGCAGACATAAATGCCGAAGGTAACACAAATGTGTAAAAATAAATGTGCACCGGTGGACCCGAACTCATTTTAATGAAAATAATTCGAATCAGATTGGTTCTTTAAAAACAGTGCTCATAGCATGGTCTTTATAACAAACTTTTCTAGCTGATGTATCGAGCGGAAATTAATTAAGCCTGAGTTGGGAAGAATATTGTTCCAGGTGCGCAGCTGATATTCGGTGGTTTTAATGATAATTTTGCTAAAGACAACTGTTTCCATCATAATCAGTAGTTGTATACAATCTGTTGTGTGAACTGTGATTTAGTGACACTTACACAACTTACAGACAACACTTTAACACGACGTCAACTTGGAGTTCTTTAGCAACTTGACCAAATCTTTAGCTGGGAGAAAAATTATTTTGTAATTATTCAATGTAATAAAATAAGACTATCATTTTCATTTACAAATTAATAAAATACCAAACCACCGAATATCACAGTGAACGCCACATCATCCCAGCCTCTGTCGTCTCGTTTGAGAACGGATTTGGTGAATAGTGGATAGTTAACTGTTGCTTCTAGGAAGCATGTGTATGGCAAACGCTGAACTGTTAACTGAAGATTAGCTGAGCATCATAGAAACCTCCCATGCAGAGTATGTGGGAGAAATTAGCGCTACCACTATGAGACAAAATCTTCTAGTTCGACTATAACCAGATCTCACTAACGAAGGACAGAAGAAGTTATTTGCCATTTTTCAGAGTTCATTGAATGCTTCAATCCACAGGTGAAGAGCAAACTAGACAAATCGATGGTGAAGCACCGTTTAGCACTGAGGACCATCAACCAACAAGCGAGAGAGCATACCGTGTGTCATGAAATGGAACGTCTAATAAATCGCGACGAAGTAGAGAAAATGATGAATAATGGCATCAATCAGCCTTCGTGGATCCCATGGTCACCACCAGTGGTTCTCGTCAGGAAGGAGGATGGCAGTTGGCGCTTTTGTGTTGATTACAGGAAGGTTAATAAGATAATTAAAACGGACGTTTACGCTCTTCCACGAATTGACGATACACTAGATTGTCTGAAGGGGGCCAAGTTTTTCTCAACCATGGACATGTACTGGCAAATAGAAGTAGATGAAGATGATCGTGATAAAACTGAATTCGTCACCCCTGAGGGCCTGTACGAGTTTAAGGTAATGCCGTTTGGTTTGTGTAATGCGCCAGCAACTTTTGAACGGGTGATGGATGATCTTCTAAGGCACCTGAAGTAGACGATGGGTCTTTCTTATTTAGATGACGTTCAAGTGTTGTCAGAGACATTTGATGTACACATAAAAAGACTAAGACTGAGGAACGGTCTTAAGGGTCTTCCACAAAGTGGACTGAAACTTAATCCGAGAAAGTGTCTCTTTGGAGCAAAAGAAATCAAAGTACTTGGCCACGTTGTGTTAAATGAAGGTGTGCTGCCAGACCCAGAAAAGGTTATAGATACAACGGAGTTTTCTATTCCTAAAAGTATTAGAGATATGAGAAGCTTCCTCGGATTATGTTCTTATTACCCTCATCTTATAAAAGACATTTGTAACAAAGTCAGGCCACTCCAAGAGCTGTTAAAAGCCCATTGTAAATTTATCTGGGGTGGTGCTCAACAAGATTCATTCGAAGTGTTGCGAAAAGCTCTGACGATTAACCCTGTACTATATGATGAGAGAGCATCTACAGAACTACACACAGATGCCAGTGGGTGTGGGATCGGTGCTGTTCTGGTGCAAATTTCAGATGGATAGGAGGACGTTACAGCCTATGCCTCTAGGACACTTACAAAAGCTGAGAGAAACTACTCAACTAGAGGAAGAAAATGTTTTGCTGTGATCTGGGCCATGTGCATATTTCGGCAGTATCTGAATGGAAGGCCATTCATAGTTGTTACAGACCATCGTTCACTTTGTTGGTTGACAGGTCTTAAGTATCCTACAAAACGACTCGCCAGGTGGGCACTACGTCTTTAAGAGTATGACATCACCATAGTGTACAAAAGCGGAAGAAAACAACAAGATGCCAACTGTCTTACAAGAAACCCTGTCCAAGACCATCAAGACTTTGATGAAGATAGGGACTGCCAGATCTCTCTGCTGAGCAGAAGAAGGACGCCAGGATATATCAAATTACGCTTGCCTTAAAGCGATCAGAGGATGTGAAACGTCGATTTAAGGTAGTTAGTGGATTTCTTTGCCAGAAAAACTTTGGTCCGCTTGAAAAAGAGTTGGCTACCAGTGATTCCTAAACGCTTGCGCTTAATGTTCTGCAGAAATTCCATGACACACCTCAAGCCGAACATTTAGGATTTATTAAGGCATACGATAGGATCCGCAAGAGATTTTTCTGGACAGGTTTATTTAGTAGTGTCCGTCACTATGTGTCGCACTGTAGAGAGTGCCAGAGGAGAGAGGCAGTTCCTCAGAAACCACCTAGCCGACTCATATCAATTCCACCAGCCGAGACGTCTTTCCAACGTGTTGGAATCGACCTCCTCGGACGATGTCCAACGTCTGCTACTGGCGATAGATGGATTATTGTTTGATTATTTGACACGCTATGCCATTACAAAAGTCGTGAAAACAGCCGAAGCATTAGAGGTAGCTAAATTTATCGTAGAAGACATTGTATTAATACATGGTGCCCCAAGGTCGTTAATTACGGATCGAGGGAAAGGTTTTCAATCGAATCTTGTGACAGATCTTGTGTCAGTGCAACAGAGTTACTGAACTTAATAAGACTTTAGCCGGCATGCTATCAATGTCCATCAGTGTCGAGCAGAGCAACTGGGATGAGATGCTACCTTTCGTGACGTTTGCCTACAACACCGCCAAAAAGGACACCACAGGATTTACGCTATTTTTCCTCGTGCATGGGCGCGTGGCGACGACGACGATGGACACTGTGTTTCCGGTACATCCTGATGACGTGGACGACGACTACATCGGCCAGGTGTTAACCAGAGCTGAGGAAGCTCGGCAGTTAGCTCGACTCCGCACGCTGCAGGCTCAAGAAAACGATCGCCGAAGGTATGACGTGAGCCACCGCCCTGTTGTCTACCAGCCTGGTGACCTCGTCTGGATCTTCACTCCTCTTAGGAAGGTTGGTCTCTCTGAGAAGCTCCTCAGTCGCTACTTTGGACCTTACATGTTTGTAAAACAGTTGTTTAATGTTGCTTATGAAGTTGAAGTTTTCGACGCCGACACAAGGCGACGAAAGATCAGAAATACGCTCCACGTCCTTCGAATGAAGTCCTATAAAGACCCTGCCATCCAGGGTAAATTCGAAGCCCCAGCGACAGGCAACAAGCGGAAAGGCAATGAAGAACGTAGCGGCAAGGGATGTTCTAAGAAGATCACCGCCAGGGCGATCATCAGTCATCGGGCGCTGGAGTATGCAGGACCGGTGACTCGCTCCCAGACTGGGTGGATTTAACACCGAGACGCTGTTCTCTTAAGGAGGAAGCAATGTCGCGAAAGAAACTGAGTAGAACAGTTGAAGTAGTCTAGCCGGCACGGTAGCTCAGTGTGTTCAGTCAGAGAGCTGGCTGGACTCTGTAACAAAAAGATTGAGTGGTAGAATCAAACATGAACTTCACCGGATGTCATGTGACGTCCGCAACGAACAAACAAAACGATAAAAAAAAGAATAACAGAAGTGGTTATGATACTAGATTGTTGCATGGAGGGTCGTGAGTTCAAAACTCCCCTGAACCGTAAAATTTCGATTTCTATATTCGGTTCGAGTACATTCTAGAGGTATCCACAAATGGCATGAAGCATTGTACTGGATAAGTCTGTAGCTGTTTATATACTGTATGTGTTCTCGTCAGGTGCAGATCGCTCCGCGTTCTTGTATGTGTAAGTGCTGAATAAACCTTCACTTAATGAAGTTAGTGTTCATCATTCATCGGCTTTCACCGTCCTCTACGTGACAATATTCAATAAGAACTTTGTTGCTGTGGAGATGGCAAATACTGCAGTAGAGTTTATAAAACCTACTGCATACTTGACCTATGCAAACTCTGCATGTACCGCTTTAATTATGAGTTTGTCAAATCACATTTTGCAGATCCAAAATTACTATTTATGGATACAGTGAGCTTCGTCTATTGGGTGAAGAACTACGATCTATATTAAGTAACTAGGTGCCGTGGTAATGAATTCTATACGTCCTCGTGTACAGCTTATAATTCTTATGGTATTATTCCACAGAACAAGATGGTTATCGGTCTTATGAAGGACGAGGAGAAAGGATTGCCGATTATGGAGTTTTTGTAGGTTTACGCTCAAAATGTATGTCTAGTGAACGTTGGAAGGTGCCACCCTTAGGCGGGCTAAGGGCATGTGTCGTATGGCATCGAGAGCCCTCTCTATCGAAGACTATTTGCAATGCCTTACAGTGGTGTTCACGGAGCTTCACTGCAACCACCGCATTTGATACTTCAGACTAGTATTCGATCGAGAGGACACGAGGTGTACACTATGCCGCAGTCTAAAATCGGTCTGTCGCCTCATGACGATAATACGGTCATTTGTGATGACGGGATTGAAACTCTCCCATACTCACACTAATCACTTGTAGCGAGAGAAGGGTCTCTGGTAGAGTAAAACTGTGTGTGTGTGTGTGTGTGTGTGTGTGTGTGTGTGTGTATGTGTGTATGTGTGTGTGTGTGTGTGTGTGTGTGTATGGGTAAGTGTGTGTGTGTTGTTGTGTATGTCGTTATTGTGTGTGTGTGGTGTCTACTATGTACACGTGTACCTACATGCATAGAGAGAGAAGGTGTGGAAAAGAAAGGATAAAAAGAACAAACGAGGTACTGGCAGAAGTAAAGCTGTGAGTACCGGGCCTGAGTCGTGCTTCGGTAGCTCAGTTGGTAGAGCACTTGCCCGCGAAAGGCAAAGGTCCCGAGTTCGAGTCTCGGTCGGGCACACAGTTTTAATCTGCCAGGAAGTTTCAACAAAATCTATGTTTATACACGCACACCATGTGTGAAAGAAAGACGAAAGCATAAACAAAAAAATATTTAAAAAAGCAAAAAAAAGTAGAAAAAATTATATATTGATTTATTTGTTAATACGCAACGTACGTGTAGCCTATATATATACGCTGCATATGAATGTTGCAATAGCTTTTAAGTTTTTTACCTGCCACTAACCATCCAAGTCAAAACAGTTTTCAAGTGTCTAAAGCTCACAGTCCATCACAATTGTTATTCTAAAAACCGTTGCTATTGGGGACTCATGAAATTATACTCTAAGCGTAAAATTATTTTAAAAGCTATGCTTCTGCGGCTGTGGAATTCAGTTGTAGTAATAAAGAATCTCCACCTTCGTTTTTAGCGTAGATTTATAAATAAATAATAATTCGTACCAGTGTTACAGTTGTAGTGTGTAAGTCAAAAGTATTTCTTCATTGGAATAGCAGAGTCAATTTGTACCTCAAAAATACTATATTGTTCCTCAAAAACCAAATTGTACCTCAAGAATTACATTGTACAGCAGGGGCGATATTGTATTTGTGCGAACTGAAGAAAAAAGTTACTCACCAAACATCTCTGTTGTTGTTATTATTTACAAAAAAAAGCCGATCCCCTAGTGCAATATGTATGTATATGTATATAAGGTCTGTGCATGTCTCAAGTGACATTTGTTTTCCTGAATATGAGTGCTATTAAAGTTGTGAAGTTTATGATGGAAGATAACAAAATACATAGAGTGGTTACATGGAATTACGCCTATCATGCCGCACGAATTGGGTTATGGGAGCAGGAGGCACTCGACCATGTCCACTTCCAAAGATATACAGGGTGTTACAAAAAGGTACGTCAAACTTTCAGGAAACATTCCTCACACACAAATAAAAAAAAAAAAAGATGTTATGTGGACATGTGTCCGGAAACGCCTAATTTCCATTTTAGAGCTCATTTTAATCAACATCTACACTATGCACACGTAGTAAGTTTACAACATTTTGTATGCAGAGTCTGTGCTTGACAAACAGCTGTTCAATCTCTCCAAAGCAAGATGTAGCGCAGTATTCTGATCCCATAACTTCACAACCGAGTCGTGACTTAGATAAAGACAGTTGTCACCCGATTTCACACATAGTGCACAGTCATCATACGCTTTTGTAATAGACAGTGTCATAGCAGTAGGCCGAATGGCTGGGGGAGAACGACTTTGATAATACTCTGTAGTCATCTGCTGATTGATGTAGCGCTCTTCACGACATACTTTGTTTCAGTCGAACTCGGAAATTGGTAGTTTAACACCCTTCGATGCATTTTCAATTTCTATTCTCGCATGCAAACCCCAGTCATGATGTGCTTGTATACCAACGTTTACACGTTCGTTCCACTGGGAGTTAAATTGTATGTGGAACTGAAAAGCATGGGTGCACTCTGTGTCTTCTCGTCCACAGAATCTGCAATCTGTTGTAGCACTAGCACAGGGATGTTCTGCTAGGATGGGCCATATGTTGGAGACCAGTACTGTCTACATCTACATCTACGTGATTACTCTGCAATTCACATTTAAGTGCTTGCCAGAGGGTTCATCGAACCACAATCACACTATCTCTCTACCGTTCCACTCCCGAACAGCGCGCGGGAAAAGCGAACACCTAAACCTTTCTGTTCGAGCTCTGATTTCTCTTATTTTATTTTGATGATCATTCCTACCTATGTAGGTTGGGCTCAAAAAAATATTTTCACATTCGGAAGTGAAAGTTGGCGACTGATATTTCGTAAATAGATCTCGCCGCGACGAAAAACATCTTTGCTTTAATGACTTCCATTTCAGCTCGCGTATCATATCTGCCACACTCTCTCCCCTATTACGTGATAATACAAAACGAGCTGCCCTTTTTTGCACCCTCCCGTTGTCCTCCGTCAAGCCCATCTGGTAAGGATCCCACACCGCGCCATGAACGAGTGCAGTGTAAGCTGTCTCTTTAGTGGACTTGTTGCATCTTCTAAGTGTCCCACCAATGAAACGCAACCTTTGGCTGCCTTCCCCACAATATTGTCTATGTGGTCTTTCCAACTGAAGTTGTTAGTAATTTTAAAACCCAGGTACTTAGTTGAATTGACAGCATTGAGAATTGTACTATTTATCGAGTAATCGAATTCCATCTAGCTGTTGCTTAGGACCACAAGCAGCAGTCAGTGTGTTGGGAACAGATCACGCGTCTTCATCACACGAATTGATGAGTGGGACAGACAATAGCAGCTCCTTATCCTGCTCCAGCAAGTGGACTATGTGTGCTACAGGATCCCATGTGGTCGCTACAGGTTCGGATGTGCTGGAGGTGCTTGCTGCCATATGTCCAGAGATTGCTGCACGTATCGATAAGATGGCAGCTGAGGTTGCTACAGGTCCGGATGCTGCAGAGATCGGCATATTGGCATTCGACCCTGCGGGCATGGACGTGTCGACAGCTACTGCTCAACAAAGACGAGGAAGCACTGCACATGGACCAAGATGCGAAAACAATACATAATAATAATAATAATAATTATTATTATAGTAATAATGCTAACCACAGAGAACGATGTGATATGGGATTCTTACTTTCCCATTTCCTCCTGTTCTGCAGGGCTGTGTTGGATTGCGATTGCTGTTGACACTTCATGGTTCTTCTTCTTCTGGTGCTGTTGACTGACTGAGTAACACTGAGATCCCAGGGCTGCTCAGCCTGCCCTATATCCCCTCCAGTGAATTTACCAGTTACTGCCATCCTACTGGCTGAATTATAACATGTGACTGGATTAAGGGGTCCTATTGGTTCACATCATTTTCCCCCACCCTGAGTCGCCATCATGGATTACATCACAGGAAGGATGACAGCGCCCTCTGGTGGCAGTAATGTGTACTAGGTCAGTTGACCTCCAGACCTCATGGTGGACAGACCAAATGGTGGTACTGCCTCAAATTGTTTAAATAAAGAATAAATGCAAGATAAAGTCTTATGTCTAGCACAGACTGAGTCCTTTCCCCCATCAGTTCCAGCAACAGGTGGCGGTCAGATGACTTAGGTTAGTGGAAATAGGCCAAGTGCTTCTTCTTTTTCACCATTTTTTAGGTTACTGTAGGTAGGTGTGTTGCATAGCCCTGATGGAATCTGAACTTCCCACATTTTCTGGGGGAGGGGAGGGGAGGGGCTAGGTTAGTGGAGGTAGCCCAATTGACCTATCTTCCCTCTAAAATTCAAACTTCCCACCAAAAGCCGCCAACTTGGATAAAGGTACTCGCTTCATCGACAGACATCACGGCAGCCGTCTTGAATGACGTCAATCGCGCCATCAGCTGACGTCATGTGATGGCACATACTTGCATCATCAGCTGACGTGACGGCAGCCATCTTGGATAACGTTTCTTTGTTGTGACACAAAGATATTCCCAATATTAAAGCACAGTAAAATAGACCAGCATTTTTGAGTCTAGAAGCAACACATTTTATTTTAAATCTCGCAATCTTTATTAAGTTATTGTAACTAAGTTCAGCACTGAATTGTACAGGAAAACAATTCACCATGTCAGTTCTGCTAAAGTCTATTTCGTTTTATGTTTGAGAATTGTCACTTCATAACGTAATGAGAGCGTACACAAGTTTTCACTATTAAAATAAATCAAAGTATACTTGTTATTAAATTCAGAATATCTCTCAAACATTATTCAAAATTTAATTTTGTTTGTAATCAACAGCCAAACCAACGTTGCTACTCCACAACTGCCATTAGCTGTCGCCATAACTGAATATATCGGCAAAAATGCACATCAAGTAGCTAAAACTCCCTCTTGTTCATTTATTTACCTGATTTGTTGAAAGATGGGTATTAATTTTTACTGTTGTAAACACAGACACTAAACGTTTGCAAGATTTTCCGAATCTAATTTTCCTCATAGTAAATGTTTTTTTAAATATTTTAAGTGAAGGAGTTTCGTGACCACCATTGTACGAAGAGCATGAGTGGCTATCATAATGTCTTATTTATTTCTCATTACGTAAAACGTGCAATAGTAGCAGTACATTATCTTTGCAACTTGTGAACATGTGTTCTGCTCTACAGAGTGTTTTAAAATTTTTTTGAACTTGATATTGTTTCCACACTGACTGCATTCTTATAAAATAATGAACTTAGAGGTGTATTAAATCATTTTATTTACAAGCAATCGTCCAACATGTAGAATGGTAATGAACTTCCATTGAACTGCAGAACATTTCATAAATATTGTTTCAAAATTTTCATGGTTAGAAAAGTTTTGGATGTTTTGTAACGAATACAGGTCCAGAATATTAGTTCACTTAGTCATGTTGGATGCTGTAATTATACCTTTTTATTAACATTACAAACAAAACGTGTGCAGATCACCTCTACCACACACAATGTATAGTACATTTAAATTTACGTGCAGAGCCAATTTTCTTACGCTTGTAGGTACAATAAATAAAAAACTTTAATGCTGGCTGATGAGACTGTGACTCTGACAAGGGCATTTATACTATTGTTACTAAATTGCCGGTGACACTCACAACATGTAATAGCCAGTCCAACGTACATAAAATCCGTTTTAGAAACTGCGTTAGATATTTTCTTCTGTGAGAACATTAATTGCATTTTTCTCTTTCATGTAACAGCTGATCACGTGGATAATTTGTGACACCGTTAGCAGCGACACTATGTCGAATATTGGATTAGATAGAGCACCAATAAATCGTAGAATTAAGCTGCTTTAATATGACATTTATAGTCACAATGCATATCAGATTTCGACCTGTGTCAGGTCATTATCATTATCAATGCAGTGCAGAATTGTAGCAGTTGTTCGTGCTCAAGTGAATGCTTACACAGTTCAATGTTTGCTCTATCTAACCCAATACAACCACAGTCGTTACGTGCATCCACCCTATGGCGGGCAATCTCACTATGTCGAATATGTTGTCACAAGACGTTACACATCGAAGGCCATCGTCCCTCAGAGCCAGGACAATACAGGGTGAGTCACCTAACATTACTGCTGGATATATTTCGTAAACCACATCAAATACTGACGAATCGATTCCATAGGCCGAACGTGAGGAGAGGGGCTAGTGTAATTGGTTAATACAAACCATAAAAAAATGCACGGAAGTATGTTTTTTAACACAAACCTACGTTTTTCTAAATGGAAGCCTGTTAGTTTTGTTAGCACATCTGATAATATAAACAAATACGTAATCAGTGCCGTTTGTTGCATTGTAAAATGTCCATTACATTCGGAGATATTGTAATGCCATAATGCCATAATGGCATCGAAACAGTGGCTGACTCAAAGAAGGTCGAAATAGTACACGCATATTTCCAAATATTTTTTGCTGAGGAAGAAAGCACTCCTTCTTTACTTCGTCTAACGAACAAAGTATTGAAATAAGAGTTAGCATCTCTGGTAAAACCTAGTACGATTTACGTCGATATTTACTGACACGACCACGACACGGCCCAAGAGCACGACCTATTAAAATATCTAGAGTCAAGACAAAACCACGACGACGCAGCACCATCTTCATGAAGCATTTCCAGGGTCCAGTAGTTTGAAACTTCTTGTTGTGTACTTGGAATGTGGGAACACAGCGTAAACACGCATTCGTTGCTGCGTGAATGTTTAGTCATCATGGACGGCAGTGGCTTGAATACCGGCGCACCTGTGACGGACGCTGCTCCGCTGAGGCGCCCCCCCCCCCCCCCTTTACCCAACCCTCGTCCTGCCAACCCCGTGATGGGCTTACAGCCGTAATTAACTCGGGATTAGCGGCGGCAGCGTCACGCGGATCCAGCCGTCCACGGAGCAACGTGTCAATGGGCTGCTCTACTGTTGTCCACCTTCCCTCCCAACTGAGTGAACACTGCACACTCAGTTTAATATTATTAGCAGAAAATGACCGGCAAGGTTTGTTCCTAACCCGCACAGAAGAAATATTCATAAGCATACAGTGACACAAACCCATCCACCCCAGCAGACAGCACATCAGTACCATGCAATACTGACTGCAGCCTGGGTAATGGCACCGATTCGGAGAGAAAGGGAGTTCAAGAGTTTCTTCATGGATCCAATTTCCAGCTGAAGCTACTCATTAATGATTAGGTCGTTGACAACTACCAAACTGAGGTGGTGTTGGTTGCTATGACTCAACTACTAATACAAACCAGAGAACCCTAAACCGGATTCATCAAAGACTCGAACTTTCATGTATAGGAAAGCTTCTAATGTCTGATTGCAACTGCTGCCCATATCAACCTGTATGTAATCTGTGATCCGTTGCAGGAAAAGTTAGTTTCTCACCCATCTGAATGTTTATGACACTATATGTCCTGAACTATGTGTCGTACAATGGTATAATTTAGCAGGTACATTCAGTTATATATGTGAATACTTACGGCAAAATTTTTACATATGGAGTTAGTAGCAAAGAAGTAATAAACAGAATGTTATGCCTGATGCTGGAGTTTTACTGCATGAAAGGCGAATGGCAGTAAACGATAAACTTTTTTTCTTTTTTCATTTCTTTTAAAACGCCTGAAATTACTTGTATAGTTTCTTGGATGCCCATAAGTGCTCTCATTCTGAAATACTGGAAGAATGTGGTAAGGGTAATTTATGCGCCATGAGTAGTGCTTCCTCAAGCCATACTGACACTCTGACCGTGGTACTTGACTTACTGTGTTAAAACTTGTATGTAACACTAACACAACCGAACGTTTCGACTCAGATAGTGTAGTGCCGGGAATCGGTGATCATACGACAGTTACAGCATCATTGCATACGGCTGTAAATAGGAATACAAAGAAAGGTAGTGAGGCCTTTCCACTTAACAAGAGCGACAAGATACGAATAACAAATAACCCAAGAGCTCAACATGAAAATTTCATCTCCTGTACGTTTAGTGTCAATGGACAGAGTTCAATGATATGGAGCGATATGCTTTAGACGTGCGGCTCAAAGTTGTGAGGAGTGGGCGAGACCTGCCGATTTAAAGAGCTACAACAAAAGCTAAGAGAGCTTCACTGCAAATTATATCTAACCAAAACAGCAAGACAAACAACTACTGAGCGAAGCCAAAATTAGCGCGACGTGAGACATGAGTCACTCACTCACCAAATTTGAAAATAGATTTCTTACTACTGACTTGAGAACGAATCCCAAGAATTTAGGCCTTATGTTAAGTCAGTAAACCGATCGAAATCATTTGTCCAGGCATGCTATGACCATAATGGCATCGAAACAGTGCCTGACTCAAAGAAGGTCGAAATATTACTCGCATTTTTCCAAATATTTTCCTCTGGGGAAGATAGCATTGTAATTCCTTCTTTACATCGTCTAACGAACGAAGTATTGAAATAAGTCACCAAGGGATAGACTATCAACAGAATTCGCTCAACAGAGGATGTCCTACTGCACCTGACGGGGTACCAGTTCGATTCTGCGCAGAGTATGCGAAAGAAGTTGCTCCTCTTCTAGCATGAGTGTACTGCAAGTCGCTTGAGGAGCAAAGCGCTCCTAATGAGGGGAAAAAAGGGCACATCACTCCAGTTTTCGAGAACAGTCGTCGAACAGGCATACGAAGCAGTTGACCCAGTGGCTGACATTGGTCTATTGTAGAATACTGAAACATGTTTGATACTAGTGCAATATGGTATATCTGGAAAATGAAAATCTGCGTAGGAAAAGACGTTTGTCCGAAGTCCAGCTCTCTCTGTTCGTCCATGAGACACAGAAATCAGTAGATACCGGCGCCATTGTAAATGTCTTGACCCTTCACTTCCGGAAGGTGTTCCATAAGATTCCGCAATGGCGCCTACTTAAGAAAATACCAGCATACGGATTTCAGACCACCTGTGTGCCTGGAGTGAGAAGTTTATTGCAAACAGAGCTCAGCATGTTATTTTCAAGAGAAAGTAATCTTCAGACGTAGCGCTTACGTTTCACGATGTATATATAAATGAACTAGCGAATATCATTGGTTGCCCCATAACGGTTTCCGCGAAGACGCTGTTGTATCCAGAATAGGAATGTCGATATTTTTAAAAGCATTGTGAATCCGATATATCCATATTTAAAAAATTTCCTTTTAGGCTACTGATACATTAACGTGTGGTGTCACCGCCAGACACCACACTTGCTAGGTGGTAGCCTTTAAATCGGCCGTGGTCCGTTAGTATACGGCGGACCCGCGTGTCGCCACTGTCAGTGATAGCAGACCGAGCGCCACCACACGGCAGGTCTAGAGAGACGTACTAGCACTCGCCCCAGTTGTACAGCCGACTTTGCTAGCGAAGCTACACTGACCGATACGCTCTCATTTGCCGAGACGATAGTTAGCATAGCCTACAGCTACGTCATTTGCTACGACCTAGCAAGGCGCCGTATTCAATTGATATTTACTATGTGAAGCATGTATCATCAAGAGCGATGTTCTACTATTGTGGATTAAAGTTAAGTATTATATCAACTACTTACTTTATTTGCTACTATTAATTCCTTTAACTGTTCCAGACCTCGCGCCAGTCAGCTTGTAATTATACGCGTGCATTTCGGCCTCCTCTAGAAAAACAGTGTTGGCTCTTCTGCCAACACTACATAACGATTAGTATCAAATGGTACAAATGGCTCTGAGCACTATGGAACTCAACATCTGTGGTCCTCAGTCCCCTAGAACTTAGAACTACTTAAACCTAACTAACCTAAGGACATCACACACATCCATGCCTGAGGCAGGATTCGAACCTGCGACCGTAGCGGTCACGTGGCTCCATACTGACGCGCCTAGAACCGCACGGCCACACCGGCCGGCGATTAGTATCGATATAGATGGAAAAAGTATCGACATATCTGAGCCATGTGCGGCTCATGTTCATGCCGCTTCTTGCTCGACAGCTTGTCTTTACGGAACTGTCGCCTCGTCTCTTATTCGATTTACTGGCGTCAGTAAGTTGCTGGTTTGCTTCCCTGTGAGTGGCAGCAGCAGGGCTTATCGATAAGTGCACTGTCGTACTATTTTTGGAGCGAGCGCTAGTATTTCTGGGTCGTGCTGTGCGGTGGGTTCAGTCGGGATTGAGCATCAGTGAGGTACGGACAGCGAGTACTCACCTGACCGTTTTCGGGCCCATTCAGTTGATCATCTGGCGGGACGTAAGTCGGTTCCTTGCTTTTGCGGAGATGTCGGGTGGCCAATGGGCCAGTGATCCCTCTACATGGTTGGGTTCGAGCCAGTATCTCCGGGACATCGTTCATCCGAAGGGAGTCAGGATGCAGCGCCAGTGAGAGCCGGACAGTCAGTACTCGCACACCGCTTGCTACACACATGCATTGTCTAACAGAAGGAGACTGGAGTGGAAATGACCATTGGTTGGTCGTTCGGTTGGTCGTCTCATTGGACGACGCGTCTTTGATCTTTTGACCATTTCTGGGCCTCGTCAGTTGGTCACCTTGTTGGACATGGGCCGGTTCCTTCCTTGTGCAGAGAAGTCGGGTGGCAAATGGGCAAGTGTTGCCTCTGCATTGTTGAGCCCGAGCCAGTGTGCCCGGATCGCCGTGTCTCTGAGTTCCGAATGGACATCAAGGGAGTTGGGATGGAGCCACAGTGAGCTCCAGACAGCCATGACTCACCCAACCGTTGTCAACACACATGACGTTAGTGGTGACAACCTTGGCTGGTCTTTTGGTTGGTCATCGGACGACGTGTCTTTGGTCGCCAACCGTTTATGGGTTCTCTGTCGACTTGTAATTTCTCTTTTTTGTTCCACAGTGATTGGTTTTAGGATTGTCGGAGTTCTTGGTGCAAGTGTTTACATGGAACTCTGTGTATCTTCTGTGATTTGCACAGAGCAGTTATGAATGCTGTCTGCTTACTAAAGTAGGCAGTCGATGGTTGCGACAGAGCAGCGAGGAAGTCACTGTGGTAAGGGGTCAGGCTGGGGCTGCTGGTGGGGTGCACGCGCGGTCGGATTTGTGAGGCACTAGCTGCGAAAGCTGCAAAGTCGTCGCCCACCTAACCTGGATTCTGGAGTTGAGTAATCAGTTAACCTTTTACGAAACCTCAACTGCTGTGACATCTCCTCCTTCACTGCCAGTTGTTGTTACCCGGGCCGTTCCCGCAAGCAGGAACGTATGGTGTGCTAGAGTGAGCAAAATTTTGCAGCCGTCTTCCTGTATGGTGTTTAAATATTGAATTGATTGTAACTTATTAGTGAAGTGCACCAGCGGTATCTTCTGTCTTGTGGCCGTTAACGTTGTGGTTACCTGCCCTGGTCGTTAGTGTAGTTTCCCGGCAGTGTGTTTTCCTCGCCTTGTTGATGCTGTCCGG
Source organism: Schistocerca americana (assembly GCF_021461395.2). NCBI lineage: Eukaryota > Metazoa > Arthropoda > Insecta > Orthoptera > Acrididae > Schistocerca > Schistocerca americana. Next base: position 73,024,649 of record NC_060119.1, read on the forward strand.
CACGGCTTATAGCTCGACAGCCTTGGTGTTGTTCATAGTTTTTTGAATCGTTATTGTGCCTTGACTGTATTTAGACACCAACTGTCAAGACTTAGTGCTGCTGGTATCTTCGTCCTCGCTGATATTTTGGCTGTCGTGCCGTTGGTCAGGTGGAGGAGAATTGATTAGGTTGTTGGTTCGTTCTTTAGCCATACCTAGGTCGTGTTGCCATCCGATTATTTAGTGCTACACTTAGCTGCCTGTTTCACCTAAACTTATGTTAGTGTTACCTCATCAGGTAGACCCTTGGAGCACTTCTGAGCACCATTCTTCTGTTGTTTTTAGATTGTGATTTTCTTTTAGTCTCAAGTAGAGTACCAGGCTTTCAGCCGTCTATTACTTTAGTAGCTTCAATTTTAAAATAAGGTCTTCAGCTGACTTAAATTAAGGTTTCAAGATTGAGTTTTTTAAGACTTATTTTAAAAAAGGAAATTTGTCTCTATTTTAAATCTTTCGTATTCAGGCCTTATGCCTTCAGTTCTTGAATGTTCAGCCGAGGTTTTATGTAAGATTTTTTTTTCTTTTTTTAACTAAGGCCTACAGCCGTGTGTATTCCTTAAAGCAATTTCAATAACTGGTGTTCGGGCCTTTTGCCGTATTGTTTTTGAATCCCTTTAAGGGCACGTGTGATTAAGTGTCTTTAGGAAAATAAAGTTAGTGTGTTTTGTTCAACTAACAGTAACTGATTTTTTACCATTTCCACAAGCACAACCTGATCTGCTCTGTCCTGTGAACGCAGGTTTCAATGTCAGCTTGTGAAAACATCGGTTGCACATTGTAAATACTCTTCTGGTTTTAGAGCTGCATGTTTAAGAACTGATTTATTGTTGCATATTCTGTACATTAACAAGCTAGCAGCCTGCCTAACCCCCTTAGAGCAAGAATTGAAAGAAAAAATGTCTTAATTTTATAATTTTTAAGTTAATAATGGAACTTTCTGCAGATGAAAAGATTGTATTGCCATACCTTTTGGTCGACTATTGTGCTGTTAATTAACAACGTACATGTTGCACTTTCGGGCAATATTTCACTCCAGTTAACATCTCATCCGTTATTTCCATAATTTATCGCTGGATACATATCGAAATAAATCTGTTTTCACGCGGATGTAGGAAAATTGCGTAGTGAAACTAAACGTTGCAGTTTGTGTTGGTAGTGCAGAGCGCCTATTACGCCAGCATTTCCCCTCACATGTCTCCACCCGCCTCGAGGACTGACACTGTCATTTACATTTTTGTTCATCATTTCGAGCAGCATGTTTTTAAGAATGCCAATGTGATGGAACAGCTAGTTGCTTTAAAAATTGTTTTTTAACACAACTGGTGTGCTATTTCTTCACATCGGAAATCTTGTAATTCCATTCGCACCGCCAACCCCCCACCTCTTCCCCCACACCACCCAGTGCAATCAGACTTCATCTTTTGTGCCACCTACACTTGCTTCATAAAGTCAAAGAGAAAGGCTGGATGTAACGAAACCGCAAATTTTAGTAAGACTTCTTGGCACACTGAAAGTGAAATTATGCTCTACTTGAATGTCTAAAGAGAAATTTCGAATATTTGCCGAAAATTGAGAGGAAGGATACAATAAAAAATGTCAGCGCTCGATATTGCCGTTCTGTATATATTCGTGAAGAAGATATCTTCGGTATATACCGATATTTTCTAAGGGAAATTTTGATACTTCGATATGTAGATATTTTATCAACGGCTCTATTATAGAGAAGTCACAACGCTAGGAAGTACTAGCGAAATGCAGGTAGACCTGCAAAGGATCGAAGCTTGGTACAGAGAGTGGGAACTGTACCATAGTATAATTAAGTGTAATGTATTGAGAATTAGTACGTAGAAAGACACATTTTTGATTGATTGTAGAATTGCAGAACTTGTACTGGATGCAGCTACTTCCATAAAATATAACGGAATGTGTGCACCGAGCGATACAAAGTTAAACGACGATATAAAACTAATGTCAGGTGAGGCAGGTGCCAGACATATTTATTGCAAGAATCTGCAAGAAATGTAGTCAAATTCCAAAATAAGCAGTTTTCAAAACCGTCGTTTGACCTATACTTCAATATTGCTTGTCAGTCTGGTTGCCCTTAGCACATAGGGTTAATATACCCTTCATCAGAAGAATTCCAGAACAGGTTTTTTTAAAATAGTAATTTGCACATACTAAGTAATGATCCTAGGTACTGTAGAAGTAGTTCCCTTGGCTATCTATAAATGTTGCCAGCGTTACTGGAGGTCTTGGCAGCAAGCAGGGAAATCTTCAGTTGCAATGCTTATAAGCTCATCTGTTACAGCTCGTTGGATATCAGCAATATCTTGATAAAACTTCCCTTTCAGTCCTCATTTCACTTGCGGAAACAAGAAAAATACCAAAGCGAGTGGTCAAGCGAATGTGGCAGCTGTGAGATGGCAACAACAGAATGTTTGGCCGGATAAAGCAGTAGGAAATCTTGTATGGTCATGCAATTCTGAGAATGGCACAAACCAATGCTGTAAGGTCGAATTGACTGCCGGAAACGTTCGATGTAAGGAATTTGGTTCACTGTTTCACCTGGAAGACCTAAGTCTCGGTGAACCAATCCTTTACTATCAAAGAATGTGATCAACATCGTCTGTGCCCTCGAACATCGTCTTCTGACTCTTTTCGAGGCTGGTGATCACGGACGCCGCCATTTAGCACATTGACGCTTTAAGTGAGGTTCATACTGGTAGCGGCAACTTTCATCCCCAGCGACAATGTTTCACACAAATGAGGGCTCACATCTTGCTCCATACAGTAGTTAAGCAGAAATTCCTCGCCATTCCTCTTTCTGTTCGTCTATTTGTGTGTGATGGGCGAGTTTCGGATTAACCTTCCGTTTCCGTAGATTTTCACATAAAATCTTATGACACACACCGCGATCCAAATTCAGTTCTTCTGATGCACAGTTATATGTCTGTCTTCTTGCAATAACTGCCTTATACGCTCCACGTTTGCATCGATTTGTGCCGTAGTCGGGCGACCAGCTCTGGAATCGTCTTACACTGAATTTCTTCCTTTACGAAACGTTTTCTGCCATTCGAAAACACGACTTCTTGACAGTGCACCTTCTGTATATGATTGCTTACTCATTGTTGACGCCTCACTAGGGGTTTTCCCGAGCTTAACGCAGACCTTAATATTCACTCTTTGTTCACAATCAGCATCCATTTTGTCACCGTAACTAATGCGCGAAGGCCCAAACAGTTTGTTGCTAGCACAGCCCTGCCAAGTGATGAGTTTTTGCGGAAACATGGTCATGGTCATTTCAAAGACGTACACTTACCACGTAACGTGAAAGCAACATTTGTTCCTTTTTAGTATTTCATACTGAGAAATAAAAAAAGAATCAGTCATGGAACTTTTCAGATAATGGAAGTAGAAGCAGTAGAGAACGTCCAAATAATTCGTTACAGATTCATTTAGTAAGGACGAACATGTCACGGAGATGCTCTACCTGCTCCAGTGGCAGACGCTGAAAATTAGGCTTCCCGCAGCACAGCGTGGTATACTGTTAATGTTCTTAGAGTGTATTTTCCTGGAAGAGTCAACCAGTATTCTGCTTACTCCTAATACAGTATATCTCACTGAAAGACCAAGACAGTACAATTAGAGTCGTTCGAGCGCGTAGGGAGGCTTACCAGCAGTCATGCGTCTCACGAACCATTCGTGACTGGAACAGAGAAAGGGGACAGCGGTACACGAAGTACCATCTACAGCTATATGGATACCTTGCAAATCACAATTAAGTACCTGGCAGCGGGTTCATCGAACCACCTTCACAATTGTCTATTGTTCCAATCTCGTATAGCGCGCGGAAAGAGTGAACATCTATATATTTCCGCACGAGCCCTGATATCCCTCATTTTATCATTGTGATCATTTCTCCCTGTGTAGGTCGGTGTCAACAAATTATTTTCGCATAAGGAGGAGAAAGTTTTTGATTGGAATATCGTCAGAATATTCCGCCGCAAAGGAAAACGCCTTTGTTTTAATGATGTCCACACCACATCCTGTTTAACTTCAGTGAGACTCTCTCCCCCCTACTTCGCGATAATACAAAAGTGCTGTCCTTCTTTGAACTTTTTCGATGTACTCTTTCAATCCTATACCGTAAGGATCCAACACGTCGCAGCAGTATTCTAAAAGAAGACAGACAAGAGTAGTGCAGGCAGTCTTCTTAGTGGATCTGTTGTATTTTCTGAGTGTCGTGCCAATAAAATGTAGTCTTTTGTTAGCGTTCCCACAACATTTTTTACGTATTTCTTCCTATTTCAGTTGTTCGTAATTTTAATTCCTAGGTACTTTACTGCCTTTAGATTTAACTGATTTATCGTGTAACCGAAGTTTGACGTATTTCTTTTAGCACTCTTGCAGAAGAGCTCACACTTTTCGTTATTTAGGGTCAACTGCCGATTTTCACACCATACAGATATCTTTTCTGAATCATTTTACAATTTGTTTTGGTGTTCCGATGACTTTATTAGTCGATGAACTACAGAGTTATCTGCAAACAACCTAACGCTTCTGCTCAGATTCTCTCCCAAATCGTTTATATAGATAAGGAACAACAAAGGCCCTATAACATTTTCAGGAACGCCAGAAATCACTCCTGTTTTACTCGAAGACTTTCCGTCAGTCACTACGAACTCTGACCCCTCTGGCAGAAAATCACAAATCCAGTCACATAACTGACACGATATTCCATAATCACGAAATTTCACTACAAGCCACTTGTGTGGTACAGTGTCAAAAGCCTTCCGGAAATCCAGAAATAGGAATTCAACCTGAAATTCCTCGCCAATAGCACTCAGCACTTTATGCGAGTAAAGAGATAGTTGTGTTTCGCAAGAACTATGTTTTCTAAATCCATGTTGACTGTGTGACAATATACCGTTTCCTTCGAGGTAATTCATAACGTTCGAACACAATATATGTTACAAAATCCTGCTGCTTATCGACGTTAATTATATAGGCCTGTAATTTAGTGCATTACTCCTACCACCTTATTTGAATATTGGTGTGACCTGTGCAACTTTCCATAGTTTGGGTACGGACCTTTCGTCGAGTGAACGGTTGTAATGTGGGGTACCGAATGCAGATATATATTTAAAATAACTTTTAACGAGTAGATCAAGACAGACTTTTAAAATTTTAAATCCAATGAATTCCAACAGGCTTTCCGCAGTGCTAATACCGGTCCTCGTCCGATCATCGAAGCTGAGTGCTGGCGGGCTTGGCCAGCACTTCGATGGGTTACAGTCCGCGTCTGCCCAGCGCTGTTGGCAAGCGGGCTGCACTCGGCGCTTGTGACGTCAATTGAGGAGCTACTTGATTCACAAGTAGTGGCTCTGGTCACGAAAGCTGGCAACACACAGAAGACCGGTGTTCTGAACACATGCCCCTCCATGTGCGCATCCAGTGACGCCTCCTGGTAGCAGATGACACGGCTATCGGCGGGGAACACTTGGACCTGCCAGGGCCTATTCAGACAAATTTTACTTTCATTTTTAGTTTTAAATTCTGTGCGTAAATGAATGAAATATTGAAAATCGAACTTTTGCTATCTGTTGAAATTGTTAAACAGACGACCTGCAACTGTGGTCTATGAAAATTCCAAGATTGGGTGATATTGCAAAACAGTCAAGGCGCAACACGGTATCCAAGGGATGATCAAAGGGGCAATATATGTGTGCAGCTCTTTGAATATGGCTGCTGACATTTTCGAGCGAGACAGAAGTGAACAGCATACTCACTTCCAGGAAGCAGAAGAAAAGAGAATACTTGGTCACTTATTATGTTGAACAGAACACGTTAAATATGCAAAAGTCATAGAGGAAACCACCTCCAGTCTATAGTACAGCTTCTTCACAGTGCTTATTAAACTCATCATTGGGCTTCTCAGCTTTATGTACTGCTGTGAGCGAATGTCTCTTAGGGGGTACCAGATTTCGGACGGTCACTGCATGAAGTTCACTTCACAGCGGTTAAATGGAAAATGTCGATTATTATTGTATTACAGCCACCGCTCTTACGCTTCATTCAATGGATTCGAATGGTGCACCATACCTTGTAGACAAACTGGACAGCCCGTGTAAGTACGCGAAATCAGGAACTTTGGAAGGTAGGAGACGAGGCACTGGCGGAATTAAAGCTGTGAGGGTGGGGGGGGGGGGGGGGAGGGGGGGTTGAGGGGGGGTTGTGTGTCGCGCTTGGGTAGCTCAGTCGGAGTCTCGCCGCGTCGTCAGCCGTGCTGTACGGACGTGTGCTGAGTTTCGTGCGCCGCGGTCTGCTGTGCTTCGGCGTGGTAAGTCGCAGTGCTTCTTGCATCGTTGCAGAAAGTCTATGCATATTGAAATTTGAAATATGAATTCGTGATGGCCCACTTGATCAGACAAGATACTTTGAAATTCTCGTTTGATCGTAATTACGCCCGACCTAAACTAAACGAAATCGAAGATTGGTGGGAATATGAAGTGAAAGTTGATTCAGAGGATGTCATTGGAGTGCATCTTTCGATAGTGAGTAGTGTTGTATTTGTGAAATGGAAGAATGCAAACTTATGTGACAAAATAGTTGAGTCTCTCGGAGGAATTATGAAGTTTAAACATTGTGATGGAAACGTAGGCGAAGTCACCGTAACACGTGCAGGGTTTGTAATACGAACAATCAGGATATTCGAACTACCATTCGAAGTACCGGCGGAACAAATAAACGCAGTGATAGCGCCGTACGGTAAAGTTCTCAGCAATGTTGCCGAACGGTGGTCCAACGCACGTAAATTCCAAGTTCTCAACGGAGTGTGACAAGTAAACATCGATTTGCACAAGCATGTATCGTCATACATCAGCGTGTGTGGATACCGAGGTATCGTTATATACGTTATATACGACGGCCAGCCGAGGACGTGCGCACCGTGCAACTCCCCTGGCCATGTCCGCGCGGAGTGTTTACAGCGGCGAGTGGCGCAGCTGCCGGCTGGCGAGGCGCCGCGACCGCCTGCTATGACTGCGCTACTGCCCTGCCAGCGACTTACGCTACGGCTGCCCGCGGCGTAGTCCTGACCCCAAGCCCTGATGTGAACACGGAGAACCATCCATCCCGAGAAGAAGCCCAGATTGCCACTACTGACACAACAGAAGCTAGACCACCCGAACCTAAGGAAATCGTGACAACTGAAACCGTTTCTGTTGTGTCTAGACAAGACAGCCTAGACACAATGAGAGGAAGCCGAAAGGCACGCGCTAAGTTAGAGGACGATGGCGTGAGGTCTGAAACAGGATCCGTGATGAATGCTATAAAGAAAAGTACGTAGCTGCTGGAATACTTAACTTTAATCCATCCTCGTGGTACATCTGAAGGTTGTGGCGATACAAGTGAGACTTTTTAGATACATGCAATGTTACTAGTGGCGCCTTGCTAGGTCTTAGCCATGGACTTAGCTGAAGGCTATTCTAACTATCTGCTCGGCAAAGGAGCGAGGCTTCGACAGTGTGCATCGCTAGCTACGTCGTCCGTACAACTGGGGCGAGTGCTAGTCCGTATCTCGAGACCTGCCTTGTGGTGGCGCTCGGTCTGCGATCACACAGTGGCGACACGCGGGTCCGACATGTACTAATGGACCGCGGCCGATTTAAAGCTACCACCTAGCAAGTGTGGTGTCTGGCGGTGACACCACAGTTTCAACACAACAGACACCGAAAGATATTGGGAGCCACAGCAAATTCTCCGATTCCTCCGCCGTTGAGAATGACATGCAAGAACTTTCCCGAAATGAGCAACCTCATAGTGAACCGAATTCTCTATTGACACCATCATCCACCAAAAGCACGGTCGACAATTTGGCTCGAAACACCACCCGCTTAGAAGATATGAAGAATGCTGAGGAAGACAACATCAGACAGCAGCCGGTGAAACCTAAACGGCAAACACGAAAACAGAGCCCTGAAGAGATTCAAGAACTGGAAAAAAACTCTCCCGTACCAAAAAAATCCTTTAAACAGATCGAAGCGGAAAGCAAGGCGTGGTAGACATCGGAAAACCAGACATCCCCTACCCGAATGAGGACGTACAGATGAACCTCGCCCCTCCAATTGAAGAACCAACGGACACTGTTGACCGCTGTGGACCTGATACGGGGACAGCATGGTCTGACGACACTGAATGCGCTTAGTTGGACTACCGAATGACGCAGGCGTATAAAATCGCCACGCTCAATGTAAACAAAATAGTTTCGGAAGTAAAGTTACAATCTGTGAAGGACTACTTATATGCCGCCGACATTGACATAGCGATGTTACAAGAGGTAGTTACGACCAAAATAGCGGATGTGTACGGATATGAGGCGATCTTAAACATAGGCAATGAATGTGGAACGGGAATATTGTTCAAACACGGCATACCATGTATAGCAAAAGCAATACTTGAATCTGGACGAGGCATCACTGCACAAATATATGATCTGCTTCTTGTTAATATATATGCTCCCTCTGGATCCAGTGGAAAAAGAGCAAGGGGCAACCTGTTCCGGGACGAAATTGTCCCATTAATAAAGGATACTCGACTGCACATAATTTTGGGTGGAGATTTTAACTGCGTATTGCGTCCGGAAGATCAAGTCCCAAACTTCAACTTTTGTGAGAAGCTGTTGATGTTAATTAACGGACTAGATATGATAGATGCTTGGTGCCATCTTCGCCCGCACATCAGAGGATACACGTACGTATCCAGTACATCGGCAAGCAGACTAGACAGGCTGTATGTAACGAAAGGTTTTATTCATAATGTAACTGACTGCGAAATTTGGCCTCTTAACTTCTCGGATCACTGCACATTTCATATAACCGCGCAGCACAAATGGTTCAAATGGCTCTGAGCACTATGGGACTTAACAGCTGTGGTCATCAGTCCCCTAGAACTTAGAACTACTTAAACCTAACTAACCTAAGGACATCACACACATCCATGCCCGAGGCAGGATTCGAACCTGCGACCGTAGCAATCGCGCGGCTCCGGACTGCGCGCCTAGAACCGCGAGACCACCGCGGCCGGCCGCGCAGCACACTAAACAAAAAACATTCCTGGGAAGGGGCGTATGGCAGCTAAACGTGTCACTTTTGGAGGACGCAGTACTGCAGCAGGATATCCATGATACATGGCAGCGTTGTCTTCGGACGCAATCCAGATATCCAACACGCATCATGTGGTGGCTACAGTCTGCGAAACCACAGATAACAAAATGCGTCGCACGATATGGTCGCATGAAAGCGTACTGGCGAAAACGCACCTTGGAGTATCACTTTCTTTGCCTCCGCGAACTATATGATGACCCCATGGGAATAGTAGCAAACAGCTCTAGAATAAAACGCACTAAAGCAAGAATAACGGCGTTGGTACGACAATCATTAGAGGGGAAAAAAGTTCGATAACGTCCTCCGATTGAACTGACGCAGAGCCGCAGTGGTCTCGCGGTTAAGGCGCTCAGTCCGGAACCGCGCGACTGCTACGGTCGCAGGTTCGAATCCTGCCTCGGGCATGGATGTGTGTGATGTCCTTAGGTTAGTTAGGTTTAAATAGTTCTAAGTTCAAGGGGACTAATGACCACAGATGTTAAGTCCAATAGTGCTCAGAGCCATTTGAACCATTTTTGAACTGACGCAGAAGAATACGTCCGTATATCACGTGATACGGGAAGCCAAGAGAGGTAAACAAAAGTTAATCCACACTCTCAGTGATGAACAGGGGAACGAATACGATCAACAAGTCACAGTAAAAAACCACGTGGTGCAACATTATACAGAGTTTTACGCCGCGTCGGCGACTGATGCGACGGCAAGTGAGCCGCTTTTATCCAACATTCAATCCACGGTCCATCCGACTGACAACGCCAACCTTGTAGCCGACATAACTGAGGAAGAAGTATGTGCCATAATGAAAGATTCGCCTACAAAGAAATCTGCTGGTTTAGATGGCCTACCCATAAAATTTTATGCTTCTTTTTGGCGCATCATAGGACCGGAATTCACCAAAATGTGCAATGAATTATTGGGAGACATGCAGATGCCATCTCAGTTTACCGAAGGACTGATTGTCCTGATTCCCAAAAAACCACGTAGTACTACGCTGAAGGATTTTCGACCAGAAACACTGCTCAATTCCGACTATAAAGTCTTCACCTGCCTCATCAACTGTAGACTGAAGACGGTACTGCCGAAAGCACTTGGCCCTTATCAAATGAGTGCTGTCCCAGGGAGATCAATGTCGACTGCATTATGTGATTATAGGGACATAATATATTTGTCGTGGCTATGTAAATGCAATGTTGGTCTCATGTTCTTAGACTTCGATAAGGCTTTTGACCGCATCAGCCACCACTTTCTACTAACTGTAATGCAACGGGTGGGATTCAGTGCTCATTTTATTCAGATCATGCGCAAATGTATAGTCGGAACTTCCTCTCGAATCAAAATTAATGGTCAGCTAAGTTCACCAGTCCCGATCAAGCAATCTGTGAGATAAGGCTGCCCTCTTTCTATGGCACTATACGCAATCGCCGTAGAACCGTTACTGTTAACTCTACATCACAGGTTACAATGTCTACAGGTGTTGGGTACAAAAACCGTGTGTCACGCTTATGCTGATGACATCAGTGTAGTAGTTAACACGTACTCAGAAATGGAAGTCGTTCAACAAATAATCCACGCTTACGCCACTTCTTCCGGAGCCAAACTCAATGAACACAAACCGAAAATTTTACCTGTCGGACCCCATATGGAGACAATTCAAAGAACAGGGCTACAAAGGACAGAGAAGACGAGCCACTTAGGTATGATTCTAATGGCCAACCCAAGAGATATGACAGTAGCCAACTGGGACCATAAACTAAACATATTCAGGGCTACTCTCCATGAACACAAAACCAGAACGCTTAATCGGATACAGAGAGCTCTCTTGATTAACAGCTATGCGCTAAGCAAAATATATCACATCGCAGCAGTGTTACCAGTACCCCAGGATACAGCACGAAAGCTTTTAGCTGCAGCGTATTGGTTCATGTGGAGCGGAAACATCTTTAAAGTCACCATGCCAACCATAATGTTAACCCGCCCCGCTGGTGGTTTGGGCGTCAAAGACATCAAGAACCAATGCACTGCCATATATATGGACCGAATCCGCGAAATACTGCAGACACCCCATCCGACAATTACAAAAACGTTATTCAACAGGTTAGCCCCAACGAGCAAAAAGGCCCCAGTCGATGTTGGTCGAATCAGCGCTCAACTCGATCACGTCCGGACTTACTACCTGGAAATGAGCTATATTCAAGATACTTCACAGCTGCTTAACACCAGAAGGACCTATTACCACCTCACGAGACACCATAGGCAAAACCCAATGGAAGCGAAATATCCAGCGGTCAACTGGAGTAACGTCTGGAAAAACATTAACAATCCCATCCTCCACTCCAAAGTAGTATCCCCATGGTATGACATTGTAAATGAGAAGGTTCCCACAGGTGAAAAGCTGCACAATATCAAAATGAAGCAGAGTCCGTACTGCGATCATTGCCATACGGTAGATACCTTGGCACACATTCTCATTTGCCGAGACCAATACCACATATGGAACTGGACTAGAAAAAAACTCGCAATAATTAGTAGAACTACAGACTCTACTATAACACTTAATGATGTACTTCAACCAGAATGGCATTTCTTTCCTGCAACAAAGCACAATAGCTGCACTTGGATTATCGGCCTGTTTGCATATTTTGCAGTTACGAATACGCATGCGAGTATAGACGAGTACATACAGTATATCATGGAAGAGCGCCACAACCTTAAAACGAGTCGAAAATACAAAGTTTTGTTTCAAAATTTCTTACTTCACACCTTGCCATAATGAAGCGGCAATATTTGGTTGATGCACAACATTACGGAGAGTCGATACTAATTTTGCTTCATTATAATTAAGCTGGCATTTATTTATTTATTTATTTTTGTTGATCGGCAATCAAAGTGTCTCAGGAAAAATAATTTTGCCAGAAGCTGTAACAGAAAACAAATCAGAAGTGTTTTCTTGATTTCGTGTTCTTCTGTTTTACGGTTATTGGAGAGTTTGTCACGGAAAGACAATTTATTCAGTTTCTTCATATATTACTTAAAAAAAAGAAAAAAAAGAGTGTAGATTAAGTTAGGGCGAAAGTGGCGGTGGCAACAGACTTTTTTTTTCTTAGATAGGATTTTTGGGGCGATATGGGTGATACGGGCCAACGCCTGAAGTGGAAGAGGTCTAAAAATAAAGAAATAAAAAAGAGTCGGTAGAGCACTTGCCCGCGAATGGCAAAGATCCCGAGTTCGAGTCACGGTCTGACACACAGTTTTAACCTGCCAGGAAGTTTCATATGAGCGCCCACTCCCCTGTAGAGTGAAAATTTCATTCAGGAAGTCTTGTCCCTATTCTTTTTAGTCAAATTACGGCTGTAAATGCGAAGTCACCATATTCATTCCCAGCGTGGGATCTTTTCTCTTTCGTACTACCCTGACCTGCCGGTAACTCCACCGCACGGCGCTGCCGTCAGTTGTTAAAGACGGCCGTGAAGTCTTGCATGTCAACCTAACTAACCTAAGGACATCACACACATCCATGCCCGTGGCAGGATTCGAACCTGCGACCGTAGCGGAAGGTTTCATGTCAGTGGGTGGCTAAGCAGTTGGATGACGTGAAAAAAGGCAACCGAATGATGTCTTCATTGAATCATCTGGAACGGTACTCCAAGGACGATGAAGGTTTCCTGGACCGCTTTGCTACTAGCGAAGAAAGGTGGATACTGCATTTGATACCGGATTCCTAGCAGCTGAGCATGTAATGGAAGCATCCGGATTCGCCTGAGATGAAAAAAGAAAAAATACGTTCAGTACCATGTGTTTGGAAAGCGATGTTAACGGCCTTTTCGGACAGCCGCAGCCCACTCCTGCTGGATTTCATGCCACAAGGTGGAGCCATCATTGCCAACAATTACTGTTCCACACTGTCAGGTCTGAGGGCTGCCATCAGGCGAAGGTGCCGAGGGATTCTCGATGTGCACAACGTCATTCTGCTCCCCGACAATGCGAGACCACACGTGGCAGTCAAAATTGCCGAAAAGCTCCTGGTACTTTGGACCACTTACCATACAGTCCACACCTCGCCTCTAGTGTTTTACACGTTCTCGGACCATTGAAGAACTTCCTTGCAGGACAGCGATTCACAATTAACAATGAAGCCAAGACAGCAGTCCGAAGGTGGTTCCGCAATCGGCAGGACGAATGCTGCTGCAGGGGCACATCAAAATTTGTGCTGCAATGGACAAACGTGTGAACCGGTGTGGGGAGTATGTGGAAAAACGGTGTAAGGTACGTAGAATAGAAAGTATATTTGACATTGCCTGTCTTACTTACTTTGGCTACCAAAAACAGGGACAAAGACTTTCTGATTTGCATTTGAACGTTAACAGATGACTCAACTATATTCGCGGTGTGATCATGGCACGAAGAAACACGATAGCTCTCTTCTGCCTATCTGTCACGTCTCCACGTTACTGCGCTGATTCCATACAACCGCCCGCCACGCTATTGTACTTCATTGTTTGAGGAGCACATGACCGCCTGGCACTACTTGTACACCACGTACAGCGCTCTTTTGCGAGTTGTGATCACTATTATAGAATCACTCAGGTTACGACCCGTGAGCTTACAAAGCTGAACACCCTGTTGAAAAACATGTTTAGTTAAAAGGTTTTCGTACTTTTTTTTATTAAAGCCATATTTCTTCGTTACGAAATTTACTTTCCGAAACATATCTACTGAAACAGACTTTACGGGATTGAAGACTTAGTTTCTGCATCCCTCGTAACATAATAGAGATACTTCTAGAAGTATTCACAACTGACAAGATTCATTGTACTGGAATGTTCTGTAGCTGTGTATATAATGTATGTGTTCTGGCTGGAGTCCGTTCGCTCCGCGCTGTTGTATGTGGAAGTGCTGAATAAACCTTCGTTAAGTGAGGTTAGTTGTCGTCATTGATCCAGTTACACCTTATTCTACGTGACATTTTTCTGGTGGAGACGCCGGATGTTGGAAGTTGTGATAGCGCACGTTACCGACGACACAGTGGCTCAGGACAGAGCCGACGTTTACGTGGCGAGATGCCCGAGTTCGAACCATATTCCACAGATCGCCATTTATCGGAGATAGAAGAGGAAAAGGACGTTACGATGACAGCAACTGTGTGCACGCACATGAGACATCCTTCCGGGTACGGGGGTGACGCAGGCCACGATCGAAACAACTGGCTGAAGGTATGTGAGCGTATAGCCAAATTTAACAAATGGGATCACACCGTGTGTTTGGCTAACGTATTTTTCTACTTGGAGGGCACGGCCAAGCAATGGTATGAGAACAACAAGGGGAAGTTCACAAACTGGTAAGTATTCCAGGTGGAACTGCGCAAGTATTTCAGCGACACACAACGACAGAAGTGCAAGGCTGAAGATAAATTAAAGTGCAGGGTACAGCGTTCAGGAGAAACTAGAGCATCCTACATTCAAGACGTCTTGGAGCTGTGTAAAGTAGTGCATACAAGAATGAAGGAACAAAATAATGTTGCACATCTCATGGAGGGTGTTGCTGTGGACATGTTTCAAGCCCTATTCCTCAAAGAGGTTTCGACAGCAAACGACTTCATAAAATGATGCCAGTATATCGAGAGAATGCATCAAAAAAGAATTACATGCATGAAGTTTGAATTGCTTCCAAACGTCGTATCGATATCCGTGTTCTAGGTCAGATAGTGAGAGAGGAAGTCCAGAAGGCGTTTGGATTGCACGGCGTCGAAAAACCGAAACGCTCCAGGAGGTCATAAGGCAAGAAGTGGAACAGATATTGAACCCAATCTCTCGGCCTTCATTCCATTTAGAAGGGTGAAAAGTCAGGAACCTGGTGAAGTAACGCTCCTACAATGCCGCAAGAGGAACCTGTTTGGGCACCATAGAAGTCTGGACGTCTGCAGGTCCCAGGATAAATAACCAGTATGTTTCGACTGCGGACGACCGGGACGTGTGGTGTGCCATTGTCGGGAAAGGAAGTGGATATTTGATGACAGAAGACAGGAGACCGATCTATATTGACGCCATCTCCGGGACGATAAAGATGAACAAGTAGATGTTGATGCTGGGTGACGTGGGTCCCCATCACCGCAAGCTAGCCACTGGGGAGGACGCTGCCGAACACGCTGATCAAGGTCTCCATCGCTGTTTAGAAGCTCCAGCCGATCACCTAGCCGCTGCAACCTGGGAAACTAAAGTGTGCAACTTTCCTTGGAGGTGAGGTCGCCGAAGAGAACAAACCTCCGTCGTCGATAACTACAAATATGACAGGAAACTACTCATGGGTGGCCGACCAGAACAAGATCTTGTGGAGTCTGGAGGATCATATTCAGTCATTTCGGATAAGTACGGTCGGAAAATCGTTTTCATCGACAGCAAAGCATCTCTGCTGAAGGTGGCTAATGGGAAATATGTAAAACCTACTGGAAGATATACCATACGTCTGGGTATAAGTGGCCATGCACAACCGTTACAAGAGTGTACTCATGACGTAATTCTCGGATGATAATTTACGAATGTTTCTCAGGCAATTACAGAATGTGGTCGCTCTAAGATTATGCTAGATGAGATGAGGTGCTGTGGACAGGGAGATGCACATCCGAGTGTGTGAAGACTATGTGTGCTGGATGAAGTGATCATTCCTGCAGTCAGCGCTAGAAAGGTAACTTTCACGTGTCATGCCATGCATCAATCCAATGATCTTATAGTGGAATGTAAGAGAAGCTTACCACTGAAGAATAACTTGGTCATCCCAGCCTCTAGCGTCACGTTTGAGAATTTTGGATCGTTAACTGTAGCCGAGAACCGCAGATCCTTCCAAGACTCATGTGCGTAGCAAACGCTGAGCCGTTAATTGCAGAACAGCTGAGCGTCATAGAAACCTCCCATTCCGTCTGCAGGAGAAATTAAGGCTACCACTACGAAAGAAGATCTCCTAGCTCGACTATCAATACTTCTCACTAAGGAACAACAGAAGAAGCTACTTGCCACTCGTCACGAGTTCTCTGAGTGCTTCAATCCACAGGTGAAGAACAAATGAGACAAATAGATGGTGAAGCACCGGATTAGCACTGGAGGCCATCAACCAATAAATCAGAGAGCATACCATGTGTCAGCAACGTAACGACGAATAATTCACGAGGAGGTAGAGAAAATGACATCATTCATTCTTCACAGAGCCCATTATCGTCACCAGTGGTTCTCGTCAAGAAGAAGGATGGCAGTTGGCGCTTTTGTGTTGATCACAGAAAGCGTAATAAAATAACTAAAAAGGACATTTATCCTCTTCTACGAATTGACGATAGACTAGGTTGTCTGTCGTAGTCTATCTTATCCATGGAAATGCACTCGGGATACTGGCAAATCGAAGCAGATGAGGCTGATCGTGAGAAAACTACATTCATCACCCCTGAGGGCCTGTATGAGTTTAAGGTAATGCCGTTTGGTTTCTGTAATGCACCAGCAACTTTTGAACGGATGATGGATAATCTTGTACGTCACCTGAAGCAGACGATGTGTATTTCTTATTTAGATGACATTATTGTGTTCTGAGAGACATTTGATGAACATATAAAAAGATTGAGGGCCGCTATTAAGTGTCTCCAACAAGCCGGACTGAAATTTAATCCAAGAAAGTGTCTGTTTGGAGCAAAAGAAATCAAAATACTTGGACACCTTGTGTCAAACGAAGGTGTGTGGCCAGACCCAGAAAAGGTGAGATCTGTAACTGAACTTCCTATTCCTAAAAGTATTAGATGTGAGAAGCTTCCTCGGATTATGTTCTTATTACCATCATTTTATCATAGACTTCAATATCAAAGACAGGCCACTCGAAGAATTGTTAAAAACCGATGCTAAATTAATCTAGGGTAGTGCTCAACATGATTCTTTCGACGTGCTGCGAAAAGCTCTGACGATTGACCCTGTACTTATTCTGTATGATGGGAGAGCACCTACCAAATTACACACAGATTCCAGTGGATATGGGATCGGTATAGTTCTGTTGCAAATATCGGATGTAAAAGAGAAGGTTATAGCCTATGCTTCTAGGACACTTAGAAAAGCCGAGCGAATCTATTCAACTACAGAAAGAGAATGTCTTGCTGTGATCTGGGCAACGTGCAGATTTCGACAGTATCTCTATAGAAGGCCTTTCACAGTTTAAACTTTGTTCGTTGACAGGGATCCAACTGGACGACTCGCCAGGTGGGCACTACGTCTTCAACACTATGACATTACCATAGTCTATAAAAGTGGAAGAAAGCACCAAGATGCCGACTGTGTCTCAAGAAACCCTGTCCAAGAACATCAAGACTTTGATGAAGATAGTAACTGTCTCGCTGCCCTCCAGGATCTCTTTGCTGAGCAGAAGAAGGACGCCAAGATATCTCAAATTATGCTTGCCTTAAATCAGTCAGAGGATGTGAAAGGACAATTTAAGGTAGATAATGGATTACTTTGCAAGAAAAACTTTGATCCGTTTGGAAACAGGTGGCTACCAGTGATTCCTATACACATGCGCTTAGACGTTCTAGAGAAATTCCAACAAATCAGAGGCCTGATATTTAGGATTTATTAAGACATAGCGTAGGATCCCCAAGAGATCTTTCTGGCCAGTTTTATTTAGCAGTGTCCGTCACTATGTGTCGCTCTGTCGAGAGGGCCCGAGGTGAAAGGCAGTTCCTCGATAACCACCTGGCCGACTCATACCAATTCCACAAGCCGAAACGCCGTTCCAGCGTGTTGGTATTGACCTCCTCTGACGATTTCCAACGTCTGATAGTGGCAATAGATGGATTATGGTTATCACTGATTATCTGACACGCTATGCCATTACCAAAGCTGTGAAAACAGCCGTAGTACCCGAAGTTGCCGAACTCATAGTGGCAGAGATTGTATTAAAACACGTTGCAACAAGTTCGTTAATTACGGATAAAGGAAAGTTTTTCAATCGTATATTGTGACAGAGATAAACCGTATGTGCAACATTGCTTGTCAAATGACGGCTGCCTACCATCCGCAACTAACGGGATTACTGAATGCCTTAGTAAAACCTTGGCCCACTTGCTATCAATGTTCGTCAATGTCGAGCAGAGCAACTGGGATGATGTGCTACCTGTCGTGGCCTTTACCTACAACACCGAGAAACAAGAAATCACACGATTTACGCCATATTTCTTGGTGCATGGGCGTGAGGCGTCTGCGACGATGAATACTGTGTTTTCGTTACATCCTGATGACGTGGACGACGACCAGCTAAGGAAGCTCGGCAGTTAGCTCGACTCCGCACGCTTCAGGCTCAAGAATACGATCGCGGAAGGTAAGACGCGAGCCAGCGCACTGTTGTCCACCAGCCTGGTGACTTTGTCTGGGTCTTTACTCCCGTTCGAAAGATTGGTGTTTCTGAGAAGCTCCTCAGGAGCTACTTATGATCTTATAACGTCGGAAGACAGTTGTCTGACGTTACTTATGAAGTTGAAGCTTTCGACCCCGACAAAAGACGACGAACGATCGGAGGTACGTTCCACGTCCTTCGCATGAAGCCTTATAAGGATCCTGCAATCCAGGGTAAATTCAAAGCTCTAGCGACCGGCAACAAGCGGAAAGGTGACGAAGACCGTAGCGGAAAAAGAAGTTCTTAGAAGATCAGGCGTCGGAGTATGCAGGACCGATGACTCGTTTCCGGAGTAGATCGTAACACCGATTCGCTGTTCTCTTAAGGATGGAGCAATGTCGTTGAAGAAACTGAGTAACTCCGTGGTGTAGTGGTTAGGATACTAAACTGTTCTGTGGAGTGTAGTTAGTTCAAAACTTAGCTGGAGTCTACTGTTTTAGTTTATATATTTGGTTCGAGTACATTCTAGAAGTATCCATATATGTCAAGAACCATTGTACTGGAATTTCTCGTAGCTGTATATATACTGTAAGTGCTGGAGGATGTTCGCTCCGCGCTCTTATATGTCAAGTGCTGAATAAACCTTCGTGAAGTTAAGTTAGTGTTCGTCATTCATCTAGTTACACCTTCTTCTAAATGACTTGTTTCATCACGCACTTCACCTTTTACATTATGGCAATTTTACTGAAATTAATCTGGAATAAGACAGTTTCGTTTTTATATACGGTAATCTAAAGCTTAGAAAAAATTGCTACCTTATGTTATTCGTTTTTCGAGGTGAAACCAGCATTTACTTTCATGTGTTCATAGATTAGATTTCGCAGTGTATATTTTTTTCTAAAACAATGGCACATTTTGACGTTACGATCTTTTTGTTTTATACTTTCATAATTCAATTTTTTGTTTTATTCGATCATATCGTTTTATACTTTTTATAATTCGTATTGAGCACACAAAAAATATGTGACTACAGTACGTGAAATATAAAGCTTCCGCCGGCCGTGGTGGCCGAGCGGCTCTAGGCGCGTCAGTCTGGAACCATGCGACCGCTACGGTAGCGGGTTCCAATCCTGCCTCGGGAATGGATGTGTGTGATGTCCTTAAGATGGTTAGGTTTAAGTAGTTGTGAGTTCTAGGGGACTGATGACTACAGAAGTTAAGTCCCATAGAGCTCTGAGGCATTTGAATCATTTGTTTATAAAACTATCTCGGCGTATAGATTGTTCACTGACATTTCGGGTTAAGTACTGGATGACTGTAACTTCCTGTCATGGTATTTCGGAGCAGAGTCTTCTGACCGTCTTCAGGCGTATTCGCCTGATGGTAGAGAGAAGACTCTGCGCCGAAATATTGTGGCAAGAAGTTAAGACACCTGGAAAGTCCCCGGTATATCACGAAGCAATGTAAGTGTATATTTACAGTGACAACCAGGCACACATTGTTATTTCATGTATTTTTATTGCTTAATTGAGTATAGCACTGGAAGGTTAATGTGAGGCCTAGTCTGTAGTATACTCCACAAAAGGATGTGAATGAGAAATGTTGTGGTGGTATGCGATCCACTAACACTCATCTGAAACTGGGGTGGCATGCTATTATGTACAATTTTGGGGAAGATCGTTGGAGGACCGCATCCTTGATACTGAAATGGAATTACAGAAGATGACATTTGCATGTATTGGCGTAGAGAAGATGTTACTTTGGTGACACGAAACTTCTTCAGTACTGTTTTTAGATAAATGATAATAGTCGACATTATGATGGTTCGGACACCAAAGAAGATGTGGGTGACAAGTATCTATCTACCATAGTCATGTGACGAGCATACAAAGAATCTAATGTGTTGTTGCTGTTATACCGGTAAGAGCAGTAGTTGCACGTGACTCATATTACGCTTTTCTTGAGACTCTGGGGACATTAATATTTCTTGTCTGAGACCTTAAGTCACTAGTGGTGGGCTAGTTCTGACCTTATCACAATAACTGCATTTGCTTCGCTCTTTGAATTTTACGCTCCACATACCTCTGATTTATACAACGAGGGCGTGTGAAAGATCTGCCTTTGAAACTCTATGCTTCGTTTGTTTCGGCGAAATTTCTGAACATGGCTACTCGCTAGTGCTAGCCAGACCCTCTTGGAAGATCTTATTGGTAGAAAGTAGTTTGAGTAGAGCCGGAGGAGGATGACATAATTCATGACAGCCATCCGAAGGTTGATATAAGGGCAGTCTACACTTAGTATACGTTTTAGTGAAGATATAGTGCTAGCATACAATAAATTATTGGAACTGGTGTAACTGAGAATACGTGTCGAAAGAAAGAAGTTTCGGGCAGCTGGAGGACACTTCAGGAAGAAAATAACGACACCCATTTGTGTAATGCGGAATACATGATTGGTTTATTACTTCCTAGAATTGCCAGAAAACTACATTTCAGCTACTACCTACAGTTTACACATAATACGGTATTTATGAATAATTAACAATATACAAGCATTACTTAAATCACATACTACAGCCTTCTTCAGTCAGGGTTTGTTTTAATGGAATATGTATGTATGCCGCAATAGAAAGACAATTACCAGTACCAAAGGGCTGTGCAGAAGTATAAAGCATGCCCAACTGAAAAGGAGACTTTCTCTGTAATGGCGAAGTATGCGTTCCCAGTGGGTTAATGTTTCTGCCAAGAGATGGCTTGGTGGTATTCCCAGTTGCACAAGCTGGGTTAATGAATTCGCAGCAACTTCCTAATTTCTGGAGAGCTATTTCCGCAGTATGTATCATAATGGATTCATCCCGATCAGCACTAAGAGCGGTTATCCAGTTACTTCGAGCAGAAAATAGATTGCTTTACATATTTATCGCAAGGTGAAAAAAGGTGTACGGAGAGTAGAATCTCACACAATACGCAATATTCCCGTGGCGCAAGCTTTGTGGCTGTATATATGGCCAAGAAAACTCTCGAACTCGTTCGAAAATTTCGATGGGAGATTTTGGAACTACTCCTTACATATATGCATGTCGGAAGGACATTGTATTGTAATAAACAGACCCAGTATCAACACAGACATTATGTACATCAGTGGTATATACCTCGACAGGCTAAAATGGTGATGATAACAAAAATTTTTCTCCCTGCATACGTCCATGTCTGAAGGAACTGACGCTCTTTTGAAGATTACAGCTTTAGAAAATCTTACGAAATTCATTCTAAATTTGTAAATACGTGTTGACATGAGCTGTGCGTACTATTAATGATAGATTACAATTTGTGCCGAGCCGTGACTCGAAACCACGGTCCCCACTTATCGCGAGTCGTCTTCTGAACCACTTGGGCTCTCCCAGCACTACACAAAATACGTTTCTCCCTGTCGTGCGATCACAAAGTACGAGCTTGAGGGGTATGGACGACATAGTAATAAGCATACCTGGCGTACAGAATCAGTTGAAAGATTTGAAAGGAAATAAATCATCATGTCCGCACGAAAACCAAGTTCGACTATAGAAAAAGTATTCTACGGTATTGGCATCTTACTTAGCTTGCATTTATCGTGAACCTCTCGCCCAGCACAAAGCCGCAAGTGACTATAAAAAAGCGCAGGTGAGTCCAATATGTAAGGGAGGTAAAGGAACGGACCCGCGAAATTACAGACCAATACCACCATCTTGGGTTTACTGCAGAATTCTTGAACATATTCTCGGTTAGAATGTAATAAACATTCTTGAGACTGAGAAGCTTATGTCCTCGAATCAGCATGCTTTTAGGAAGCATCGCTCGTTTGAAACTCAGCTTGCCCTTTTGTCACATGATATACTGAAAACAATGGATGAAGGACAACAGGCAGATTCCATGTATCTGGATTTCGGGAAATCATTCGACTCGGTGCCCGATCGCAGACTGTTAACGAAGGTACGAGCATGTTCAATAAGTTCACAGATATGTGAGTGGCTCTAGGACTTCTTAAATAATAGAACCCAGTATGTTGTCCTCGACGGTGAGTGTTCATCTGAGACAAGGGTATCATCAGGGGAGCCCCAGGGAAGCGTGATAGACCGCTGTTGTTCTTTATATACGTAAATGATTTTGGCGGGCAAGGTGGACAGCAACCTGCCGTTGTTTGCTGATGATGCCGTGGTGTACGGTAAGGTGGCGCAGTTGATTAACTGTAGGCAGATACAGGAAGACTTAGACAAAATTTCCAGTTAGTATGATGAATGGCAGCAAGCCCTAAATGTTGACAAATGTAAGTTAATGAGGGCGAGTATGAAGATCAAACCTGTAATGTTCGGATACAATACCACTAGTGTCCTGCTTGAAACAATCAAATCTTTTAAATATCTGAGCGTAACGTTGCAAAGCGGTATGCGGTGAAACGACTTCGGTTTATTGGGAGAATTTTAGGGTGAAGTGGTCCACCTGTAAAGGTGACCACGTATAGGCCACTGGTGCGACCTACTCTTGAGAACTGCTCCAGTCACTGGGATCCGTATCAAGTCGCGTTGACGTAAGACATCCAAGCAGTCCAGAGGCGGGTTCGAACAACACCTAAGTGTTACGGAGATGCTTCTGGAACACAAATGGGAACCCATGGAGGGTAGGTGACGTTCTTTTCGAGAAACACTATTGAGAAAATTTAGAGAACTGGCATTTGAAGCTGAGTGCTGAATGATTCTACAGTCGCCAACATACATTGCGGGCAAGGAACATGAAGATAAGAGAAATTTGGGGGATACGGAGGCATATAGACAATCACCTTTCCCTCGTGCTATTTGTGAGTGGAACGGGAAATGAAATGACAAGTAGCGGTACAGGGTACCCTCCGGCAAGCACAACACGGTAGCTTGCGGAGTATCTATATAGATGTAGACATGCATAAAATAACGTATGAAAGTTTGGGGTGGTCCGGGAGGCGTGCTTCGATAGCTGAAATGGTTAAAACGACCACTCACGATAAGCGGGAAGTACAAGCAAACCCCGGTCATGAACAATTTTTCATGTATCGTTAATAAAATGCACAGCCGACGTTGGAAGAATATTTGTTTAGGGCTCATTTACATTTTTTGATAATCTTTTCATTCGCTTTAAAAAGTTTCGCATATTCGTACTATATTTTCTGTATGTGTAAAGGAAGGTGTTCTATACTGGAGGTTGAAATTCTTTGTATTGTATGTGATTAACGTAAGTAAAACAATATGGAAATTGTTTATTATGTTAAATAACTTACTGACGACCTTTCGTATTTAAAAATATTTGTGTGGTGAAATTGTTCATGTTCATGTAAATTCGACCATTTAAGAAATGGTGACGCTTAGCAACAATTTAAGAAGTACGTGTTATGCAAAATTTGGTGTGCGTTTGTAGGCTCCAGGAAGTGAAAAAAGTGGCAAGGGCGAATTGGCGCGCTACCTAGGGAAAGCGCGGGAAGTAAGACACACAATCAGCAAGAAGCAGTGATTAAGGCAACACATGTCTCGAGCAGGAGAAGCGTTGCCTGCAGATTCGCACAAAATGCCTCGGATGGAGACTGAAAACGATTTACGAAATAGTTACGAGTTGTTGGGCTACCGCATGTAGAACTGACCGACGCTAGGAACTGAAATTGAGCCGATACAGTAAGAGAATTGCAGGCCGTATTGTGGGTAGTGTAGCCGCCATAAATGTTCCCAACACCCAAGCCTACAACCGACGCTAAGAACTGAAATTGAGCCGATACAGTGAGAGAATTGCAGGCCGTATTGTGGGTAGTGTAGCCGCCATAAATGTTCCCAACACCCAAGCCTACAACCGACGCTAAGAACTGAAATTGAGCCGATACAGTAAGAGAATTGCAGGCCGTATTGTGGGTAGTGTAGCCGCCATAAATGTTCCCAATACCCAAGCCTACAGCTGCCGGATAAGACTTTTATAGGAAATTTACTTTTGTACAGTGTGAACCATTAATTTGAACTGTGTTTTAATACCCATGCTTTAGCTTTGAAGAAAGTGGTTCACCCTCGTATTTCATCCTAATCATACACCTATATAGGATTCCTACCAGGTGTTTGATGAATCCGAGTATCCTATTTTAAAGAGTTCTGAAGCGCCAAGTTAATAAAGTACACTCCTGGAAATTGAAATAAGAACACCGTGAATTCATTGTCCCAGGAAGGGGAAACTTTATTGACACATTCTTGGGGTCAGATACATCAGATGATCACACTGACAGCACCACAGGCACATAGACACAGGCAACAGAGCATGCACAATGTCGGCACTAGTACAGTGTATATCCACATTTCGCAGCAATGCAGGCTGCTATTCTTCCATGGAGACGATCGTAGAGATGCTGGATGTAGTCCTGTGGAACGGCTTGCCATGCCATTTCCACCTGGCGCCTCAGTTGGACCAGCGTTCGTGCTGGACGTGCAGACCGCGTGAGACGACACTTCATCCAGTCCCAAACATGCTCAATGGGGGACAGATCCGGAGATCTTGCTGGCCAGGGTAGTTGACTTACACCTTCTAGAGCACGTTGGGTGGCACGGGATACATGCGGACGTGCATTGTCCTGTTGGAACAGCAAGTTCCCTTGCCGGTCTAGGAATGGTAGAACGATGGGTTCGATGACGGTTTGGATGTACCGTGCACTATTCAGTGTCCCCTCGACGATCACCAGTGGTGTACGGCCAGTGTAGGAGATCGCTCTCCACACCATGATGCCGGGTGTTGGCCCTGTGTGCCTCGGTCGTATGCAGTCCTGATTGTGGCGCTCACCTGCACGGCGCCAAACACTCATACGACCCTCATTGGCACCAAGGCAGAAGCGACTCTCATCGCTGAAGACGACACGTCTCCATTCGTCCCTCCATTCACGCCTGTCGCGACACCACTGGAGGCGGGCTGCACGATGTTGGGGCGTGAGCGGAAGACGGCCTAACGGTGTGCGGGACCGTAGCCCAGCTTCATGGAGACGGTTGCGAATGGTCCTCGCCGATACCCCAGGAGCAACAGTGTCCCTAATTTGCTGGGAAGTGGCGGTGCGGTCCCCTACGGCACTGCGTAGGATCCTACGGTCTTGGCCTGCATCCGTGCGTCGCTGCGGTCCGGTCCCAGGTCGACGGGCACGTGCACCTTCCACCGACCACTGGCGACAACATCGATGTACTGTGGAGATCTCACGCCCCACGTGTTGAGCAATTCGGCGGTACGTCCACCCGGCCTCCCGCATGCCCACTATACGCCCTCACTCAAAGTCCGTCAACTGCACATACGGTTCACGTCCACGCTGTCGCGGCATGCTACCACTGTTAAAGACTGCGATGGAGCTCCGTATGCCACGGCAAACTGGCTGACACTAGCGGCGGCGGTGCACAAATGCTGCGCAGCTAGCGCCATTCGACGGCCAACACCGCGGTTCCTGGTGTGTCCGCTGTGCCGTGCGTGTGATCATTGCTTGTACAGCCCTCTCGCAGTGTCCGGAGCAAGTATGATGGGTCTGACACAACGGTGTCAATGTGTTCTTTTTTCCATTTCCAGGAGTGTAGTACCATTTCAATTGTTTTTGTATTTTTCTTAACTATTGCAAGATGTTACAGTTAATGTTTACTTAAGTAACATTCAATCGGAGTGTGGCCAAGTTACTAGAAACTGATAAATGAGTATACTGAATTTGTTCAAAGGATAATATCTTTTGAAAGTAGATTCCAGTTTGAAAGAGGTTTCCTTGAGGTGAAATGATCAGCATGAAAAAAAGCGTGTTCTTTTATATCTAAGTATCTGAGTATTTTATTTAGTTACTATAAAAAATGCTTTACTGTATGCCCCCCCTGCCCCCTTGGCTGAATTTTTTTAGCTTCCCTGAAGTTAACTACTGAGGTTTTTCTCTCTTTAAAACGTAGTGTATGAGGGTGCAGTAGTCGAAAAGGAATTCCAGTGTCTGCACCAACATTGTTTACGTGCAGTAATATTAATTTGAAGAACCAATTTACACAATAGGAAGAAAGCAGACAAAAACTCGCACTTCTGTTTTTTCAGTATTTCACTGTTTCTTTTGTATCCCACCTGGAAGGCGGCGCGTGGGTAGGTGCAGTAGCAGCAAAAGGTACACGTCGGTACTGCAAGAAAGTAAAAGGGGTTTACTGGTGCAAGGAGAGTCATACATAACTTTGTACAGGTGAGCACGGTCTCAAGCTGATGCAAAGTGTACCGGTCGTCGGCTCCTGATGAAATGGGCCGAATCCGGAGCGACACTCGTAGAGTTCTCCACGGCACCGGCTAGATGGCGCTACCGTCGGTGTCTGTCGTAGTGCCAACTTAAGAACTTGCAACTAAGCCGTGGCATCGTTGCTGTCGATACTACAGTTTCATTGCCTACTTCCCTAGAACTGAGTTATCCTAGGTTCACTATAATATTATTCATACTGCGTTTCTATTGAACTGCCGGGTAAAATTCTAGGAAATGAATTGAATAGTCTGATTTACCTATATATTAGACACATCACATGGTCAGATCCTAAAAAAAAGGTAACTACATTGAATAGCTTTTCCTATTAACAGGACTACTGGCCCATAGTGTACTTTATTTGGAAAATAAATTAAATTTTAGTAAGATGGTTATATGTGGCTTTTGCCGTAACCGGACTATTTTTTCTGTTGGGATATAGTATACGTGACAACAGAGAGAAAGATTTTTCTGTTATTTAGGCAATAGCATACTAAATTGCAATAGCAGAGGAAGGGTTATAACGTCAGTATGTTTTCGCAGTGTGCCAATCCGTTTGGCAAGAATCTTGGAAAAATAAGTTCACCCGTCATCAGGAAGTGCAGAACACCCTTGGAAAACCGTATCTGTTAGCAACACTGAAGGCGTCTACTCACCTCCTGCTCGCAGGGTCGGTGTTTCAATATCAATGGCAATAATGTATAGCTGAACATTACTACATGAAACGTACTAGTAACTGTTGCGTCCGGCTTCTTGGATACTTAGATGGCTAGTACTAATACAGTTGATTAGAACGCTCTGGATAAATAATACTTTATTAATCACCACAAAACATACCTTTGATCGTTAGGTTCGGCTGTCGGTTCAGAACACACTAAATGAGCCATGATTACTGAGTGGTGAATTGATACAAGTTCCGAATGGCCGTACCGTGACTTCACTACAGGCAGTAGAAAACTCAAGTTGTTAAGCTCTGGCCGACACAGTTCCGACAGCGTTTGCGCATAGGCATTGTCCACAGGAGACAGAAGTCTCTTCACTCCTATATGTTTGACACCGGCTGCGTCATGGCGACTATGCAACACAACGAGATGGTGGACCAACCCTGTATAACCTGCTATCCAGCGGACAACATATACATCAACCCTTAGCTTCCCAGATCATTTATTTTTGTCACACTGTGCCCTGGTGCTGTCTGGAAGACCGATATCAGTTTATTTTGTATATGAAAGGTTACATTAGCATCACACAAAATCATATCCAAATAAATTTTAAAGTATATTTTTACGAAAAGTGTATTTAAACAAAAAAGTGCACAAAGTTAACAAAATATTACATGATATAGTTAATGCTATGAAACTCAAATACCTTTCACTCTAAATTGTACATTTTGCTACATTTTTTGTTTAAATACATGTAACAATAAGAACATGAAAACCTTACAAAAAACTTCAAAAATCATAATTACACTAGCACTTTTCAGATTTTTATATTTCTTCTCAAAAGTTTTCTTTCCACTCCCTGGAGATTTTTGTAGAGAAATCGAGTTACACTGCCTTCTCACAACAATCACATATATAAGGCTCTGCTGTGTTGTGTCACAGGTGGTGCATGTTTTGCGTTTTTCCAGTCTTTCTACAACGACTTTTACTCTTGGTTCTGCTGCACCCGAAACACAGTGAATGTTTGCACGAAGTTCACAGAGTATGCGACAGTTCTTGGCTTGCCTATTATCTGTTGTGGCACCAACGAGTTCAAAAAAATTTAAGCGGCTCACCAGAGTATCGTCTCAATAGTAATGACCAATATGCCGAAAAAAAAGCGCCATTGGCCATCATTGGAAGACGCTTCGATGACCAGCGATCTTTATTTCAACTAGATATAGACACCTCAAAAAAAGTTTTGCATCACCCTTGTTCCCTGAACTCCTGAAGATAGACGTTGACTGTGGATATTGTATCGCAGACACAGTCGCTTGAGATGTCACTAAACCCGCCCAAAGATGTAAGCAACCATGCATGAGCAGAGCCGATTAGACAGAAGGGGTCCGACATCCGATCAGTTCATGTTATTCCACCAGGAAGAAGGTACACGGCTCGTGTTGTCTCTGGTTCAACAATGCATAGACGGTCAATAACGCTGATACATTGCGTCCACATTGTTACTTTGTGCCAGGAAGGGCTCTCAACAAGGCAAGAATCCAGGTGTCTCTGGGTGATCCAAAGCGATGTTGTTCCGACGAGGAGCAGATACAGAGAGACAGAAACTGTCGATGACATGTCTCGCTCAATCCGCCCAAAGGCTACTACTGCAGTGGATGACCGCTACTTACGGATTATGGCTCAGAGGAACTCTGACAGCAACGCCATCATGTTGGGTAATGTTTTTCGTGCAGCCACAGGACGTCGTGTTACGACTCAAACTATGCGCAATAGGCTGCATGATGCATAACTGACGTCCATGGCGAGATCCATCTTTGCAACCACGACACCATGCAGCGTGATAGAGATGGGCCTAACAACATGCCGAATGGAACGCTCAGGATTGGCATCACGTTCTCTTCACCGATGAGTGTCGCCTGTGCCTTCAACCAGACAATCGTCAATGTTTGTAGACAACTCGCTCAGACTGAACTCCTCAGACACACTGCCCAGCGAGTGCAGCGAGTTGGAGGCTCCCTGCTGTTTCGGGGTGCCATTATGTCGGGCGACGTACGCCGCTGGTGGTCTTGGAAGGCGTCGTAACCGCTGTACGATACGTAAATGCCATCCTCCGGCGGTAGTACAACCAGATCGCAGCATATTGTCTAGGCATTCGTCTTCATGGACGACAATTCGCGGCCCCATCTTGCACACCTTGTTAATGGCTTCCTTCAGAATAACGACTTCTCTCGACTAGAGTGGCCAGCAGATTCTCCAGACATGAACCCTATCGAACATGCCTGGGATAGGTTGAAAAGGGCTGTTTATGGACGATGTGTCCCACCAACCACTCTGAGTGGTCTACGCCGAATCGCCGTCGAGGAGTGGGACAATCTGGAGTAACAGTGCCTTGATGAACTTGAGTACAGTATGCAACGACGATTACAGGCATGCATCAGTGCAAGAGGCCGTGCTACTGAGAATTAAAGGTTTCGGTGTCTACAGCGATCTGGACCACCACCTCTGAAGGTCTCGATGTATGGTGGTACAACATGCAATGCGTGGTTTTCGTGAGCAATGAAAAGGGCGGAAATGATGTTCATGTTGATCTCTGTAGAGGTTCCGGAGCTCTCGGAACCGATATGATGCAAAACTCTTCTTAATGTGTGTATTTGTAGCAGAACCTTTACCTAAAGATTCGATCTCTACTCTTCTGTCTTCATCACTTTGATCATCTGTTTCCTTCAAGTAACTCACAGGTAGCAAAACAAGTTCTTCTTCCCTTTCGCACCGTTCCTGTTCTGAATTATGCTCACTTTCAATTTCGTTGTCATTATCTAATCCAACATCACTTCCTAGATTGTTCTCAAACCATTTTAAAACAGTATGCTCAAAAACAGCAGACAAAGACCTCGCTACTTAATCTACAACGCGAAGTGCCCGGTGGTGCCTCAGAGAGCACTAGCACAAAAGAGACAGTAATAACATATGTCCAAGCCACATTCAAGTGACTATATACAAAGGATACTACGGTAGCCTCGGGGAAGAACAAGTAGACAAGTCTTTAATCTCCTAACCTACCCCAGCCCTATGCATTAGCAACGGAGTAACAATAAACGCTAGCGGTCTGTGAGGCCGCACCGTGGACGTTTATGGTTAAATCACTGAGGGTAGGGAGGTTACTGGTGGAGACGTACCGGGCCCATACACTACGTGATTTTGCAACCTAAGCGATAACGAACGTGTTGCTTGAGTGGCGAGTGGCTGTATACTCGAAGCACGTGGTTGCGTCATTAAACGAGTTAGTATTGGTCATCTTCAGTAATATCCTCCAACTTCAACAATGTTCTTTTTCCCTCTGTGTCGCGCATCTCAGCCAAGTAAAGAGCAAGTGGCTCAGGCACTCTCCTCTACTTTGCTTTTTTTAACTCCAAGAATTGGTGTCATGTACTGCGCAAACATGTCATTTACAATAGCTTTTCTGTCTACCTAAATTTTCAGTGATCTGCTAGAAGCGATCTAATTAGGAAAATACCTATAATCTAATTAAATCATTTCTTTCATTATAAAGGAAGTTACTATAGTTCTGGAGGAGCCATGCAAGAAATCGTCTTCACCACGTCCCAACGGCAACGGAGCAGTAGAGTCCAACGAAATTGGAACTTTGTTTAGTTCGTTATGGATACGCAGGTGGAACTGCTTTCTGATGTTTTTAGGCACCAAAGAATAGACTAGGCGAAAGTGGAGGGGTATTTCTTTGTGGCTGTGCTCTACTTTTATAACCGTCCAAGATATTCTTCCACACAACGATCGTTTTCGGCATGTTCTGGCGATCCAAGAACGACGAAGCACCTGAAAGCAATTGTCTGTCACTTTAGGCCACTTCTTAAATAACTATATGTGGGGCGTCATCTGTTGAGAAACTGGGAGATAGTTTCTAGTTCCTCAAGATCGTAAGGACATGCATAATCGAATTCAGCTTCTTTTAATTGGCTTAAAACCAGCCAATATGTTTTCACTAATTCACACAACTAATTAAAATTCTATATGAGTGATTTATTCCGCATTGAGACCTTAACACCTAAGACTAAATAGTACTGTTCTTCGGTCTTCTGTATTCCGTTCCCCATATTTCTGAATGAAACGAGACTTCACAATTGTAGAGCGGAGCCGGCGTGTATTATTATCATGGGCACACGATTCCATGAGAGACGCAAAAGTGTAGATTTTAGCAGAAGTCTATAACAGATGTTCACGTATGGACGCTGGCTCAAAAAATGTAGGGAGGTCTTTGTTACTCGTGAAATTGAGGGTTCGCCGTATGAGTAGTTAAATGGCTGTTCAAGAATCACCTGCAGTGCACGATGGTTACACAAGAAGTAAATGAACTGTTCGTTGCGTATCTAAACAGATGGAAGTAAGATTTAATAAATTACTAACTATTTGTGTATGTTTGTTCGTAGCGATACCAGTACTTGATCAATAATATTCGTTAGGATAGGGCTGTATTTAGTAAGGCACCTATTTCACGTCACAAACACAATAATAATTATACAGTGAATGATGCAACCCATCAGTGATGTAACCCATACACATGTTATTATAAAAATTCAGTATATGTTGGATGTAACCAAAAATTGGTGTCTCGTTTTTGACTGTGTCTGTGTGCCCACTCAATACAACGTTATTCGGTCATGTCACAATACTATTCCACTGTCACAAATGCCAAAGCTAATATCATGAGCTGTAACATGTACTATAAGTTTGTGAACATAGATATGAATCATCAATGCACATAGGACGTGAGAGTAAAGGGGCTAAGAGAGATGTGCTCCACTTTTTCATTGTTGTTAAATCTATTTAAGATGGCAGCAGTAGATGTGGCAACATCCCACGGAGGACATTACCAGATGAAGGCATATGTTTCCGCCTCCCCTCAATTTTCCCTTCAACTTCCACTTCCCCTTCTATTTCCCCTCCCTACACAACCCCACCTGAGAAAAACGAATGGGAATGCTCACTCTGTGCTGAGCTGTTCATGAGGGAGGGCCATAGGATGGTTTTTCTTTATTTCATATTTTTTGTGTTAAAAATGCTTCCTAATTTGTTTTTTGTGTATGTGTGTGTTCACCCTCACATGTGGCGACCGACTGACTTGAGGTTGAGAGTATTACACACAGTTCTCACAGTAACACTATGGGTATATGATTCTATGTGGGTAGTCACTTAAAGTGCAGTGCCAGCTTGAAGTCTTAAAAAAGGATACAATATCCTGCTATTGATTGACCTCCAATCTCAGAAATATGGAGTGAAATATGTAATTGGCTGTAATTAATTCAAAAACATACTTGCATTTTATCCTAAGGGGATATGAGACCAGCGTGTGTCTGGTGCTGTGGATGTTACATGTCCAAGGAGCGCTGGGCGTAACAGACGAGACGCTTCGTGTATGAAGAAACAAAATGTTGAAACACACACCACTGTCGACAGTTCCGACATTCGTCGCCAGATCGCGCTCGTGTGCGACCGCACGATGCGCTCACGTGATGCAGTAGTTCACTCGATGCAGTAGTTGGTGTAATGACCGACAGATGTGCTAGCGGTATTTTTGGGAAAGAGCATAAAGAATATCATTCGATTTATATCCATTTTCTGTTTGCTAGAATGGGACTTTGGATTTGTAAATAGATATAAATTTGTTTTATTCCCCAATGCTTTTGCTACATGACTCCTGTATGTAGGGAGCAGGGATGCAAGACAAACCTGGGACGATGGGTACCTGTCCCAATATTACTATATATTCTGAAATCTTTTATAGAGTTACTCATTTGTATATAGGTAGAAGTGTACTGCTCCCCACTTCTGTGATAG
Organism: Schistocerca americana; assembly: GCF_021461395.2. Taxonomy (NCBI): domain Eukaryota; kingdom Metazoa; phylum Arthropoda; class Insecta; order Orthoptera; family Acrididae; genus Schistocerca; species Schistocerca americana. The sequence goes on from NC_060119.1 coordinate 73,057,974, forward strand.
TTTGATGTCCTGTTATTGTTATTATCATTACTCATTCTTGTCTTTCCCATCAGCTATTTACTTGCATATCGGCAGGAGGCTGCTAGCTTGCACTTCATGATAGTTTGCTGTGTTATTATTGTTATTGTTATTACCCATCTATATGAGCTTCCCAGCAGATTTTTACTTGTAGATTGGCGGGGAACTACTCCTCTGTAGTTCAAGTTTTGCCTCCTGTCTGTTATCACCCATCTTTTAATAGTGCTGTCACTGGCTCCTGCCAATTTCCAGGAGTGGGCGGAAGCATGACGTCACAATTTCAAGTTCCCTCTGGGGCATAATTGTGAACTAGGCCTGTCAGCCCCAGCATGTAAGGTGAACATGCTTAGAGGGTTTCCTACCAATTTTTCGTTCATGGCATCACATTCACATAATAGGATCCGGTATTGCCAGATCATGTTTCCCACCCTCTGGTGGTGGTACTGTCTACTAGATCAGTCTCCAAAACATCAGGGGGGAACACACACACACACACCCACACACACCCACACACACACACACACTCACACACACACACACACACACACACACACACACACACACACACACACAAGAACAACATTTTGGAAACATTTTCTGACAGGGTAACACCCAAAAACTATGAAAAACAGAAAAATCATCGTATATCTTTCTGCATCAACATTTCGGTACAGATTGAGCATTTCCCGCCATTTTTCCGAGTTGGGCGTGGGACAGCAAGGAGAGGGGAGTGGGCAGGGGAGAAAGGGAAGTGGGGGAGGTGGGAACCCATTATGTAATCAATTGACTACATTAGTTGTCACGTCTGCTGATGCTATCTTGAATAAATTTGGCAACAACGCTAAACTGGTGCCACTCTCTTCTGGCCTTTCCACTCCTGAGGTGCATAATTAAGCAGTGTATTGTATATGGTACAGCTGGTGTGTTTTTACCAGCATTACTAGAACTATCGATAGTCTGGAGCAGGTGGTAGGCACACTCTTTGATGAGGAGCATTCAAAAGGCTGTGCAAGATTTTTTTTCTCTGCCAGTTTCGGTTGAAAAAAGAGGGGTTTGTTGTGGAATGTTCCCTCTTTACCCCTATAGTTCTATGAAGTTTCAACAGGTAGCGACGCTACATGTAACCATCAAATTGGCGTCTGTAACAGAGATGAGTTCCAGGTCTTCGAGATCGTTTTGGTGGATAACTAGTTCATTGCATTTATAGGTGCTAGCAGAAATCTATGGAGACCTGGAAGTTAACTAAAGCACGGTGTGTCAGTGGGCGAGGCTTCTGAAAACAGTGCAATATGGTCACAGAATCTTTTTCGATTTCCTGTTACTACAGCAATGTTGGAATGTGCAGATAATTCTCATTCGAGGTGATCCAAGAATTGCAACCAAATATCTCGTGGCACAACTGGACAACTCTGTTACTAGTGCTCACAAAACTTCATTGGACTAGTATTCGTTATCTACCCAGCAGCTCGGATCTCGCACCTTTCGGCTTCTGTCTGTTTGGTCTAATGACAGATGCACTACATGGAAAGTAGTATTAGGATGATGGGGTAGTTACTGACGGAGCCAAACGTTGGCTCCGACCTCGACCAGTAGAGTGGCGCCATGCAGGCATACATACTCTCTCAGTATTGTGGTATATGGCCATCGCATTGAACTGAGATTAAGGGAAAACATGTTTTTGTATCCAATTGAATGGGGGCTAATACGATGTACTGGAATCCTGAATAAAACCAACGTGCTTTCAGAAAAAAATGTTTTACATTAGTTACTGAACTCCCCTCGTAGGTACCTTTGTTAACGGGATGTACAAGTAGGAATGAACGAAGCTGTGACTGGAAAACTTGTAGCAGCCCACAACAAGAACAAAATAGTTAAATTACAAACACGACCCTTAGGCTTCACACAAAACAATTCAGACATACCTCCTCAGGAGACATATCCATGCACACCTAGTGCATGCAAGATAGTATAGGGAGTGAACAAAAATATGGAAACACCAAGAACAGTATACAATACCCTGACTAATACGGTGTAGAAACACTTTTGAAATAAAAACAGCTTCCTATGGCTCAGAATGGATAAACACAGGTTGATAGCAGCCACACGCCCTTCGCTACAAAGCAGGCCACACAGGCTAAATATTATTGACATTTGGTGCTATGATGACCAGGGATAATGCCAGACTTTTGGTAAACATTTTTGGAAAGCAGTGATCAATTAATTCATATATTTTGACTTAAGTTCAGTCTCGATCACATCATGTATGTTTTAGTGATATAGGTAACCGGTTTCGGGTCTTTCTACAAAACCATCATCAGACCCATGGCTCCCTTAGGATGGTAGGCGGAGCTCTCCTCAACTGCAGTTGACTGCGTAGCAGCGAGGAGAGCTCCGCCTACCATCCTAAGGGAGCCATGGGTCTGATGATGGTTTTGTAGAAAGAACCGAAACCGGTTACCTGTATCATTAAAACATACATGATGTGATCAAGACTGAACTTTAGTCAAAATATAATCCTCGTGTTCACAAACCCACTCACCGACGAAGTGAGTTCCGTGAAAAGAGGTTTTAACGTCTTGGAGCATAGCATCACCATTAGGGGCTCAACATTATTCCACGTAATGGACCTGAACAGCGAAAATGGGCACATAAATATTGGCAGTAATGCATTATTGCAGATTATCAACAGGGCTAATGTTTTCCCAAATATGGCTGCCCAAATCAGCAATGCACCCACGACGTGTTAAATTATTGTGACGTAAACTTTGTCAGACGTTGGAGAAAAATGTGAAACAATACTCATCCGAGCAAATGTCTTACTGACATGGATCCATAGCCCACAGTTGATGGCTTTCGTATAATGTTTTCCTGTTACCAGCATTTGCATCACCGAAGAGTGAAATTACAGCTCGCCCAGCAGCTACCTGCTTATGCGCCTCCACTGCTGTTGTTTCGGTGCTGACAGGATTCGCAAGAGTGACATTCAGTTTTGCTGTTACGTTTTAAGTTGTCTTCCTCTTATTTTTTGCCATAATACTCTTCACTGACCGTCTGTCACGATCGGCCTGCCCATAATATCTCCCACATTGTGACTTGGCGGATGATGTTTTTCCTCTTTCTCTGTATACGGTAGATGTCTTCGATAAGGTCTCTCTTGAAACACAAATCACTTCAGCTAACAATTTGCCCACGTTAGATTTCACCTAGCTCCTAAACAGTGGGCTCCCAGCAACTATCCTCAGCATGACTGACACTTGCAACGTATTGAGGATGTGGTGTCACCGCCAGACACCACACTTCCTAGGTGGTAGCCTTTAAATCGGCCGCGGTCCATTAGTACATGTCGGACCCGCGTGTCGCCACTGTCAGTGATTGCAGACCGAGCGCCGCCACACGGCAGGTCTAGAGAGACTTCCTAGCACTCGCCCCAGTTGTACAGCCGACTTTGCTAGCGATGGTTCACTGACAAATTACGCTCTCATTTGCCGAGACGATAGTTAGCATAGCCTTCAGCTACGTCATTTGCTACGACCTAGCAAGGCGCCATTATCAATTGCTATTTATCTTGTGATGGATGTACCGTCAGACCGATGTTCACCAATTATGGACTAAAGTTAAGTATTCCAACAGGTAAGTACTATTTTTGCTAGTCTCATATCCCTGACCTGTTCCAGACCTCACGCCATCCTGCGTGAGCTTAAACGCGTGCCTTTCGGCTACCCGTCATTGTGGATTGGCTGTCTTGCCAGTCCACAACAGAGGACATGGCACAGGTGCTGTTCGCGGCCAAATACGACAGTGCTACCTGAAGGCTTGCCTAGCTTTAGTGAGTATCGTAATATATAACTTAGCTGGCCGTATCTTTGGACTGCCTTCACATACGGTAGAAGCTTAAATTTTCCTTAGCATTAAAGGACCTTCGTATATAAAGCAAATTTCCACTTGAGACAAATGCGTCTTAAGAGTCGGACGTACAGACAACAAAGGCAGAATGATGGACACTAAAACGATGAAACAAGTGTTGCGTTTTCACCAACGACGAGCGTTGAATTTCGTCACAGTTAACTTTGAGATGATTATTGAGATGCTCAAGAAACTACTATGGCAGACGCTACAGGAGAGTCGTTGCGCATTACAGACGGGTTTTACTTGAAATTCCGTAAGCGTACTACCCAAGAAAAGTCAGGGAAAATATGACTTCCTCTGATATACATCTCACGAAACTACGAGGTGCATTCAAGTTCTAAGGCCTCCGACTTTTATTCTCCGGACTGGAAAGAGATAGAAACATGCGCATTGTTTTAAAATGAGAACGCGTTCATTGTCATTACGTCCCAGAGATGGCAGCACCGTACAGCAGAAGGAATTTTACCGCCAGCGGCGAGAATGAGAACTGTTTTAAGTACTTATATTGGCGATGTTTTACTTATTGAACAGCGTGCAATCATTCGTTTTCTGAAATTGCGTGGTGTGAAACCAATTGAAATTCATCGATAGTTGAAGGAGACGTGTGGTGATGGAGTTATGGATGTGTCGAAAGTGCGTTCGTGGGTGCGACAGTTTAATGAAGGCAGAACATCGTGTGGCAACAAACCGAAACAACCTCGGGCTCGCACAAGCCAGTCTGACGACATGATCGAGAAAGTGGAGAGAATTGTTTTGGGGGATCGGCGAATGACTGTTGAACAGATCGCCTCCAGAGTCGGCATTTCTGTGGGTTCTGTGCACACAATCCTGCATGACGACCTGATAATGCGAAAAGTGTCGTCCAGGTGGGTGCCACGAATGCTGCGGACGACCACATGGCTGCCCGTGTGGCATGTTGCCAAGCAATGTTGACGCGCAACGACAGCATGAATGGGACTTTCTTTTCGCCGGTTGTGACAATGGATGAGACGTGGATGCCATTTTTCAGTCCAGAAACAGTCAGCTCAATGGAAGCACGCAGATTCACCGTCACCAAAAAAAATGTCGATTAACCGCCAGTGCTGAAAAAATAATGGTGTCCGTGTTCTGGGACAGCGAGGACGTAATCCTTACCCATTGCGTTCCAAAGGGCACTACGGTAACAGGTGTATCCTACGAAAATGTTTTGAAGAACAAATTCCTTCCTGCACTGCAACGAAAACATCCGGGAAGGGCTGCGCGTGTGCTGTTTCACCAAGACAGCGCACCCGCGCATCGAGCTAACGTTACGCAACAGTTTCTTCGTGATAACAACTATGAAGTGATTCCTCATGCTCCCTACTCACCTGACCTGGCTCCTAGTGACTTTTGGCTTTTTACAACAATGAAAGACACTATCCGTGGCCGCACATTCACCAGCTGTGCTGCTATTGCCTCAGCGATTTTCCAGTGGTCAAAACAGACTCCTAAAGAAGCCTTCGCCGCTGCCATGGAATCATGGAGTCAGCGTTGTGAAAAATGTGTACGTCTGCAGGGCGATTACGTCGAGAAGTAACGCCAGTTTCATTGATTTCGGATGAGTAGTTAATCAGAAAAAAAATCGGAGGCCTTAGAACTTTAATGCACCTCGTATCTCGACGATACACGCCAGAGCAGTCAGAGCTCAAACGAAAGCTTTACCTGCAGTCGTTTTACCGACGCACCATTCGCCAAGGGAGACAATAGTGGTATTAGGAGTACCCTCTGCCACAAACCAACCGTAAGGGAGCTTGTAATACGTGGCTCACGATATTACGTGTAACTTGCCTGTAACTAAGCGTCTTTGATAAATAGGATCAAAGCTACATTCTCCTAGGGCCGTCTGCGACGAGGAGAGAGGACAGACCAGTGAGAGGGTACACGCCTCGGCTCAGTAGCGCCCTGCGGTAAGGGGCAGTGAGCTGCGGACCCCGTTATCCTCGCCCTTGCGTCGGCCACTGCCTCAGATGTCTCCCCACTGGTGGCCGAGTCCTTTGAGGCGTCGTGCCGGTCCCTCAGTCGCTACACGTTTTCTGCGGAAACCTGCACACAATTGACGGGTAAAGTGCGCGGTCAGCCACTTGCGGTTTTACGCCTACTGATGGAAGAGGCAGAGACGATACAAGGGATTCCAACACAGCCCCTGTAGTTCAGCGTTCAGAGCTTAAACGAACTAGCCTTATCACTCATAAGTGACAATTAAGGGCTCGCCATCTCCAGCTCTATCCGTAATTACAAAATTTGAAACTGAGGTTTATGACATAATTTTTTCTAAGCAGCATAATTGGCAAAAGAACTCAAATAAAAGGCCTTCGAAAATTAGGGGGTTACCGTGCGCAATTAGAGACGAGCTGTCCAAATTCTACCACATTGGATATGCCTACTGAGGCAGAGACGATAAGGGATTCCAACACAGCTCCTGCAGTTCAGCGTTCAGAACTCAAATGAAGTTTCCATATCACTCATAAGCGCAAATTGCGGTCTCACACCTACTGAGGGCAGAGGCAGAGTCGGTAAGGGATTCCAACACAGCTCCTGCAGTTCAGCGTTCAGAGCTCAAACGAACTAGCCATATAGGTCATAAGCGCAAATTAAGGGCTCGCCGTCTTCGGTTCTATCCGTAATTACAGGATTTGCAACTAGGGATACGGACATAATTTTTTCTAAGCAGCATAATTCGCTAAAGAACTCAAATAAAAGTCCTTCGAAGATTAGGGGGTTACCGAGCGCAATTAGAGACGACCTGTCTAAATTCTTCCACACTGGAGATTTTATTTATTGCATCATAAACAGTAAATTCCAAAATTATTCAAACAATGCCCTCCACAGCCGTAGGATATTGTTCTTGGTATCTTATTTAATGGCTTGAAATTCTGAGGAAAATGAACGCAATGAACTTAATTTTCTGAATATGTGCAGGTCGTATAGATTAGGAATCTATTACCCTAATTTTTACCAGTAGTTGCATTATTTGTAGCACTCTTAAAAACTAGACCGATGAGCCACTATATTTTGACGACCCGTTTAATTGCATGTTGTTCCACTTTTCAAGCACAGTACAACAGAAATTCTGCTTGATATGGATTCTGTAAGTTGTTGACAGGATGCCAGAAGTATGTGGCACGAAATGTCTCTGCACAGGTCAAACAATTCCCGCAGATTACGGGATAGCTGTTTATTGGCCCACTGCTGGTGCCCAATGTGTATTCCAATGCGTACAGATCAGGCACATTTGATGGCCAGGACAGCAATGTGAGTTCACTATAATGCCTCTCAAGCCACTGTAGCACGATTCTGATGGACAGTTATCCTGCGGGAAGAGGTCATCGCCATAGTGATGCAGGTGATCCGCATTAATGTTCACGTAGTTCACTGATGTCATGATGCTTTCGATTATCACCACAGATCCCATGGACGCCAAACTCAGTGTACCCCAGAGGATATCTTTGGCATCACCGGTCTGTATCCCTGGCGCGGTGAATGTTTCACGCTGCCATCGCTTGGATGAGTCGTGTAAGGATGCAACCAACGACCTGGTCAAACAAAACATTCAATTCATTCGGAGGCGACACGTTTCTATTGATTCACGGTGAAAACACAGTGATGTGGTGCCCTCTGCAATCGTAACATGATGTCGCGTCAAAACAGGAACACGAAGGGGTAGGATGTTGTACAGCACCATGTTCAACAATGGATGAGACGTGTAAGGATCCAACCATCGACCTGGTCAAACAAGACATTCAATTCCTTTGACAGGCGACACGTTTCTATTGATTCACGGTGAAAACTCAGTGATGTGGTGTCCTCTGCAATCGTAACAGATGATGTCGTGTCAACAAACGAACACGCAGCTGTCATGTGATTTACAGCACCACGTTCAACAATGGCCTTTGAACGGTGTGCTCCGAAACACTTGTGCCTGCACCAGCACTGTACTCCGTCGTCAGACCTGCCACAGGTCGCTGCCTTTCTGGATTGGGAAGTCCTCCGACCTCAACGTTTTGTGATGAGACGTGGTCGTCGAATACCATACGGCCTACTGGCTATTTCATTATCCTTCAGACACTTTCCACAGGTGCTCCACGACAGTAGTACGTCAACAGGCGTTCACCTTAGTCGTTTCAGACACTCTCGTTTCCAGCCACAGCGCCACGAAAATGGGCCCTTTACCAGAACCGCTCATATCAGTGGATTTCCGCATTTGCGCCCCGTATCTTCGCTATAATGACTGCGGATTCATCTGTCTTCCACTTACATTCTTTCCTCACTGTGTCAGGTGCCCGCAGTACCACCAGGAGACATTCAGCCTCGCGGTGGGCAGGGGTCATAATGTTTTGGCTCATCTGTCTACTCCCCTGAAATTAAAGATATGTACGAGTCGAAGTTTAAGGAAATGTTCCATATTTTAGTTCTTACATCTCTATATGCAATCATTATACTTTACATTTTTCATTACTTGCCTCACATTTTTCATTCCTTGCCTCACCATTTCATACTTTCCATGACCCATTATTTTGCATTTTAACATTTTATACAGCTGACCATTTCTTCCATTCGATCTCCCCCTTACAACTCGCTGCACCATTCCTTTGTTTTACGAATGACTTTCTGTCACGACTTCCCCGCAGAGCCACCAGACGCTTCCTTTCCACAGATAAAACTGAGCACAAGATTTCACTTCCTTTGATTTGGTTAGTTCTTTTTTTTCTTTTACCAATGGCCGCTCCTCGCCTTACAAGCTTCATGGAAGACCTTAGATTTTTTGCCTGCAGCGTTCATCATTTCCCTATAATTCAGCGATATATCATGAATGGACACCTCACCCCTCTTTTCGGCTGCCATGGTTTCTACTGTATTGAAATTACAGAGCAATCCGTTTCTTTTAACAATATCGATCGCGAGGCTAAACCGAACATCGTCTTTTCAAATGTTGGAATATGCTCTTATAATTCGTTTTCAAATTCGTTGGGAAACACTTCTCTGGGGACATATATTTGTGGATCGTTTACTCTGAGCATATTTCTTAATTTTTGGCTTAGGCACACTTTATATCGGCGTACATTCGTTTAATCGACATTCCGTATTTTGTTATAGTTTTATAGACAAATGCAACTCATCCGTGTTCCATTTGCCGCAACACCCTTCAGTTGCCATAGTGTATTAAAACTATTTATTGATATAGTAAATTATCGTGAATAACGCATTAGAAATTTCAACATACCGTTTTAACCGTTATGTTGAACTATCATTGCCGGACGCATTTTTTAAAACTCACTACATGAACAAATTATTTACGTTCTACCAGCAAAATTTCACAAATATTTTTTCTTTGTGTTAATCGTACAAATGAAACACAACCAACACAGATTCATGACTGAAAACTACAACTGTTTCGTGTATATTCACCCATAAAAAAACATTACATCGCCACTTACATTGTAACTGTTATCCTGTTCGAGACATAGACTGTTGTATACATAGTTCCACATAGTCAGCGCGTACACAACTTTCCCACTAGAGCGCGCCCCGCTAAGCATAACAGTGCAGGCGCAGCGCTCGTCCGTCTCCGCACTACGAGATGGTGTTGCCTTAGAGATGGACGAAATTCTGCTTCCGCCGATCCGCTTATTAATATGTAACGCAGCCAATAAGATTGCTGCTAACGTAGAACCTCCAAGATGGCGGTCGCTACCCAGGGCGGCGTCACTCCAAAGATTTTGGTGGGAAGATAGGGCACTTCGGTTCTCACTACTAACCTAAGAAAATTGTGGCAAAAAAAGGGCACTTGGGCTACATCCACTAACCTAAGTCACCCCTCCATATGAACTGAACATAAGTCTTTAATTTAAACAATAAAAAGCAATACCATCATCAACTGAGTTCACCATCCTCCTTGAAAATGTACCTGAATTTTGCTCTGAGAGCTTACTCCTTTAGCTGAGGGGAGTTAGTATAGTGTCGCCCCCACTATAGGCTGCTCATTCAATTCGAATATTTGTATAAATTAGTTTAAATTTCCTTAAATTTGTTTCAATATGTATCAATTTATTATCTCCCTACAACATTAGTCACATGTTACCGCCACAAGAGCCCAAGATATCGGTTATCATTATTTTAAAAGCTGTATTACACACACTTATTCAGCTCTAGACACAATCCTTTATTTAAAGAATTATAGGCACTACCACCATCAAATTTGTCCACCATCCTCTTCGAAAAACGACTTCAATTTTGTTCTAAGAGCTTATTTCTGCAGCTGATGGGATTTAGTATGTTGCCATTCAATTCTAATATAAGTTCTTTAAATTTGTTTAAATTTATTAACTACCTACTGCATTAGTTTCGTCTTACAGCTACAACAGGCTGAGATATCGATAGCTGTATTAGATGCACTCATTTGGCTATGGACATAAGTCTTTATTTAGACAATTACAGGCACTACCAACATCAAATGTGTTCGCCATCATCTTCTAAAATATTCACGAGTTTTACTCTAAGAGCTACTCCTGCTGCTTAGGGTGGTTAGTATGGTGTTGCCGTTCAATTCGAATATAATTTATTTAAATTTATTATGTGCCTACATCATTAGGTTAATGTTACTGCCACAAGAGGCTCAGATATCAAGTCTTTATTTACACAATTAGAACCACTACAACAATCAAGTGTAATCGCCATCCTATATGAATATGTGTGCGATATTTGCTCTAAGAACTTACTCCTCTAGCTGAGGCGAGTTAGTATGGTGTCGCCTCCACTATAGGCTGCTCATTCAATTCGAATATAATTTCTTTAAATACGTTTAAATTTTTTAAATCTTTTTATATTTATTATCTATGTACAGCATTAGATTAGTGTTACTGCCACAAAATGCTGAGATATTACTTGTTGTTGTATTTAATAGCTGTATTACATGCACTCATTCAGATGACCATTAATGCTTGAACATATGAATAGGACGAGTACGGTCCTGCAAATAAATTCTTTGCATGGAAATACTTGTCACACAAGACGCAACTGGCTCATATTAAAGAACTGACAAAGTTTTCTGCTACAGCGCATCCGGCTCACGCACAGTGTATGTGTATCGCAGCACCATTTCATGCGCATTTATATCCATTAATAATAAGAAAGACTAGCGTACTTTCAGACCAGCTGCCAGACACAAACACTCACGTTCTCTAAGAACACTCACACTGAGGCACGGATGTCACCTAGTTTATTTATTACACTGAAACGATACCCTCACCCAACTGGTGGTCTGGAGGGTGAGAAATTTGATGAGAAAAAGGAATCAGCCTGTTCTGGGTTGCTGGACAGGGGAAGAAGTTTACTTTATATATTTTTCACCAAGTAATTTAGCTGCCAATTTCATCTAATTTATTTACAACGCTGAAGCAAAACAGTCACCCTAACATGCCTGGACTAACAATATACAGTTTACAGGCCTGGAATCCACTCTTAAATAATGCATTACTCTGATGCTCAGAGATGCTAACAACTCCCAAATTATTCGAATAATCCATTACACTCTCTACAGACATGCAAACTACTCATAGATCACAGGAATAATGCAGTCAAAACGCTCACAATCCTAAAACACCCGAAAATAAGTCAATGCACAAACATTCAGTTCAAGTAAAAAAAGAGAAAAGTATCAGCCACTCAAACACTGATTGTATTTGATGGAAAGCCAAAGAGCACTCCCTAACACATGGAATCACAAGAACTAACTACACCATACAACCCGTCTTATCCTACTTGTAAAAAAAGAGAAAAAAATCTCAATCCCACTCCAAACTCAAACAAATATCCATTCTAATCACATAATTAATCATAAAGATTAATGATGAGCTTACAGATCAATGGTGCAGAGACCTCTAGTGGTCTTCGATGTCCATGACGTCTGGCGGGGCTTCAAAAACTGTAGAGTACGGTCCCAGATCCTTCCCTCCTGAAACTTGTGTGTAGGGGCAGAAACGCCCCGGATAGTGCTGGGGTGGGCAGCAGTGGGAGAGTAGCCAGGTTCATCAACCGCTATTGGCGGGGAGGAAGGGACAACCAAGGTATCCATGACAGCCAATCCAGAATCCATGGTGGGGGAGAGAGCCACTGATCCACCTGGAGGTGGAGGGGACCAGTGGCAGGCCCGCAGGGAGACAGTAACTGGGGCCACAGATGGTGGCTCGAGAACCAAGTCCGCACCTGAAGAAGGTAGGGGATGAGGCGGCGGCGTGAGTCCCACGAGGCCAAGAGGGCTGAGCTGATTATTATGGCGGTGCTCCAACCCTTTAGAGGTCTGCACATGCCACCCATGGGCCGCAACGACTGTGGCCAGTGTCCAACACACCTTGCGCCCGTACTCGCAGGCTCACATGGCCTTCCAAGGGGCTCCATTGTCATACTGCTGCAACGGCCGAGAATGGGGGCGGAAGGGGGATGGTGTCAGTAAATGGAGTAAGGTTCTCGGCTGTCACCGATGAAGGAGCTCTGCCGTACTGTATCCGTCAATTGGGGTAGTGTGATAGGTGCTAAAAAACAGGGTTTATGCTGACGTGGTTGGAGACGTGTCATCCGCCTTTGTCAACTGGTATTTAAGAGTGCGGACCAGGCTCTCAGCCACGCTATTGGACGAAGGTTGGAAAGGGGGGCTACAGATATGTTTGACACCATTGTCCTGACAGAAGTCATAGAAGGAGGACGCTGTGAATTGGGGACCATTATCAGAGACCAATGTAGTTGGTAGGCCATCAATGGCAAGAACCTGGGCCAGGGCCGTGAGTGTAGCCTCCGTGGTGGTGGATGCCATGTGGACAACATATGGGTATTTGGAGTAGGCATCAACTATGAGTAACGACATGGACCCCAAAAACAGGTGCACAAAATCGATTTTTCTATGTGATCCCACGGCTGGCATGGCACAGGCCAGGGTGCAAACGACTGAGGGGGGCTTGCCTGGTGGCTTGCACAAACAGTGCACCTACGGACCAGGCGATCAATATCGCCATCAATACTGGGCCAATACAAGTGCCAGTGAGCCAAAACTTTCATACGGGACATACCCCAGTGCCCGCAGTGTAACAAACTGAGCAGCCAAAGCCGCAATTCCGGAGGTATGACGACCCAATTGGCATCTGACTCCATGGCCAACAGAAGGACATCATCGACCACAGAGAGCCGGTGGAACAGGTGGCGCCAGGAGCTGAAATCGTGCTGCATCTGATGTGTAACATAGATGGGCACCCCCGTGGACCATGCAGTGGAGAACCTGCCACAAGACGGGGTCACGGTGGGTAGCCACAGCATTGTCAAAGCCATAAGAGGCAAACCATCCAGTGCATCCCAGTGCATGGAATCAATGTGAAAGCAAAGGACCTCCTGCTGGTCAAAGGCAGGATCGAGGCCTGCTGGGAAACATGACAAAGTATCTGCGTTAGCATGGTGGGCAGTGGGTTTATACCAGATGGTGTAAGCGTAATTACATAAAAACAATGCCCAGCTGTGGAGACGTTGAGCAGTCCCCTCTGGAGGATGAGAGTGGGGTCCGAAAAGTGAAATCAAGGGTATATGTTCCATCAGGAGGGCAAACTTTCCCCGAAGAGACAGGTGTGAAATTTTTGCTGAGTGGACACGATCGCCAGACCCTCATTTTCAATCTGTGAGTAGTTCCATTGTGCTGGGGTCAACATCTTAGAGGAATAAGCGATGGTCTGTTTTGAGCCATTGACATCCCAGTGCGTGAGGACGGCACCAATGCCATATGCCAATGTATCAGTCACCACAACCAAGGGGCAGTCCGGAGAGAATGGAGGAAGGCAAGGTGCAGACTTCAGTATCGCTCTTAAACAGAGAAAAGCCTGGTCACAGGCAGGAGTCCAATTAAAAGGTACCCCTTTGCGACGCAAGTAATTGAGCGGTTGAGCAATGGAGGCATCCTGGAGCAAGAACTTTAAGTTATAAGTAACCTTGCGCAGAAACACCTTGAGTTCAGATAAGTCTTAGGGATGAGGAAGTTCCTCAATGGCCGAGACATTATCACCAAAAGGGTGAATGCCATCTTTGCTAAGCCAGTAGCCTAAGTTTTCCACTTCCAGTTGAAAAAAAAAAAAAACAACACTTGTCCAGCCAACAGTGTAGACTAGCAGACTGCAGAGCGTGAAATAAGGTGCTCGGGTTTTACGAATATTCCTTGCGGGAACGCCCGGTGATGAAGATGTCATCCAGATAAATCACACAGGTGGGGATAGGCTGTGTAAGCTGCTCCAGGAATCGCTGGAAAATGGCCGGCACCAAAGAGACACCAAGGGGAAGGTGCTTGTACTTATACAATTCGAAAGGCATGTTGCTAACCATGATGTTCTGACATTCAGCATCCAAGGGCAACTGGTGGTGTGCCTCAGCCAAGTCCATCTTTGAAAAATGCTCTCCCGCAGCAAGCTTGGCGAGAAGGTCTTCCTGTCAGGGAGTGGAGTAAGTGTCAACGAGGGACTGAGCATTGACTGTTGCGCCGAAGTCCCCACACAGCCGAAGGGACCCATTGGGTTTCTGTATGACCACCACCAGTGTCGCTCAGGCACTGTATGTTACAGGCTCCAGAACGCCAGCGGCCTGGAGCTGTTCAAGTTCCTGCTTGACCGCTGGCCGCAAGATCACTGGAAGAGGCCGGGCCCAGAAAAAGCGAGCCTGTGCATCACGCCATAGGGTGATGTGCGCCTGAAAGCCGGAAGCACATCCGAGCTCCGTTGCAAACGACGACGCAAAAGTGGAGTACAGATCGTCCAAGTCATGAAAAGCGAACAGCAGTGGAAACAACCTTCACTTCGTCGGAAATTGAAAGGCCAAACAGTTGAAACGCATCCAGGCCAAAAATATTCGAAGCCGATGGATGGTCGACGACAAAGAGGGTAAGGGGCTGGGGATCACGCTTGTACCTCGTCTGGACGACGAAGTGCCCACGAAGGGGAGAGAAACTGTCTCTGTAGGCGACCATATGGCGAGAGGGAGGTGACAACTCAGGAGAGCCCAGGCGGGTATATGTCGCTATATTAATCAGGGAGACGGTGGCCTCAGTGTCGACATGAAAACTGGCATCCTCAGTGAAAAGGCGGAGTGTGAGGAAAAGCTTCCGCAGTGATGGGTCATCGTGTGGGACGACCGACTGCAGAGCATGGACTATTTCTTGAGGCCCAGGATGGGCAAGACTGGAGCGAGTCAAGCGACTACAACAAACCGATCGGTTGAAACCCTCCTTGCTACAGAGCGCTCACGTTTTCCAGCAGTGGGGACAATTAGCCCGCGAATGTGCAGTAAAGCACTGTCGACATGATGGGATGATGGAAGCGGGCATCGCGACCGGCAATGAGGGCGACCGAAGGAGCTGAAGCCCTAGAGACGTCGGACAATGAGGAGTCCCGATGGCGTTGGCCTCTGTTGGTCAGGCCCCGTTGACGTCGCGAGGGCGGAACCCGCCGTGACGCCACGATCGCCGCCACCTGCGGTCGCACCATAAGACGCTCGTTAACGGCTTGAGCAATTTCAAAGGACTGGGCAATGCAGAGAATCCCTTCCAAGCAGGGTTTGTCAAGTTTCAACACCGCGGAACGGACCTCAGGATCGGGAGCAAGCTGAACCACCACATCCCCGATAAGGGAGTCCTCATACGAAGCCTTACATTGCTGATTGGTGCACATAAAATAGCACTGATGGCTGAGACTCTGCTAGTCCTTGACCCAGGAACGATATGGTTGACCAGGCTGTTTAGAGTTCTGATGGAACTCCAACGGAGACGCGACCACACGATAGCGTTGGGATTAATGATGATGATGATGTCCTCCTCGCCGTGTCCGGCGACAGCGACTCCCTCAGTCTTCTCTGTCCTTGTTGTGGTAGGCACGGATGTGGCTCGCGAATCCGAATTTCGCTTTGAATATCCTGTTGCATGAAGCACTGTGAAGTTGACCAGCAGAGTTGTAAGTATACGTGTAGACAGGCTTGAGCTGAGATTTTTGGAGCTCTCTTTTAGCATCCTGGTTCATTAGACCCTTTTGCTCGATTTGTTCGATGGTCTTATGTACAGTTGATAGCCACTCCGATCGGCGCAATGCTAGCTCCTCCCAACGGTTGCTTGGAATGCCACAGGCTGCAAGGTGGCGTTTAATGGTGTCTTTATATCGCAGGTGTTGACCACCTTTCCACCTCTTCCCGCACGACAGCTGCGAGTAGAACACCGCTTTAGATAGCCTACTGTCATCCATGCGTACTATGTGACCACTCCATCTCAGTTGATGTTTCATTATTAAAGCTTCAATACCAGCCAGTTTCACGCGGCGCAAAATCTCCGTGTTTGGGACACGGTCTTCCCATTTGATGCGCAGAATTGATCTCAGACATCGAAGATGAAATTTATCTAGTTTCTTAATGTCAGCTTTGTAACATCACCAGGTTTCCGAGGCATAGAGTAAGGTGGATAATACTACTGCTTTGTAGACTGAAATTTTTGTTTGTAGTTTGAGATCATGTGATTTCCATACTCGGTCATTAAGCTTACCGAAGGCTGAGGCTGCGCTGGCTATACGCGCTTCGATTTCCGTTGTCAGGCTGTTGTCACTTCTAATTTGGCTTCCCAGGTATTTGAAATTTGACACATTTTGCAAGGGTTTTTTATTTATCTCAATACTGGAGTCTTCTGCATTAAGACCTCTAAGTGGCTGGTTGAGAACTTGCGTCTTAGTGATGCTAGTGGCTAAGCCAAATCCTCTGCAGGAGGCATTTAGCAGATTTATGTAAGTCTGAAGAGTTTCGCAAGAATTAGCCATCGTGCATACATCATCCGCGTAGAGAATCTCTAAGATGGATAGTTTGGTTACGCGACTTTTTGTTCTGAGGCGAGAGATGTTGAAGACACTTTTGTCTGTCCTTGTGTCGAGACTAATTTGATTACTACAGGCTTTGGTCGCGTCTCTCATAACAACTGCGAAGTAAAGTGAGAAGAGTGTGGGAGCCAGAACACAGCCTTGTTTTACACCACATGTCACGGGAAACTGTTCTGAGAGCTTGTCCTCATGGCGGATTTTTGCCATCATCTATTCATGAAACTGTCGAATCAAACTGACAATTTTGTCAGGGCACCCAGTATTCTTTAATATGATGAAGAGAGCTTCCCGCGGGACACGATCAAAAGCTTTTTCCAGGTCTACAAAGCACATGAACAAAGGCCGATGTTGCTCTAAGCTTTTCTCTTGCATTTGTTTGACAACAAATATGGCATCCTTTGTGCCTCTGTTTGGGCGAAAGCCACACTGGGTCTCTGGTAGCAGTTTTTCTGCAAAGTGTGTTAACTGGGTGTTAATTATGTGGGCAAGGACTTTTCCCGCTGCTGAGAGAAGAGAAATGCCCCTGTGGGAGCTGCAGTCTGATATGTTACCCTTGCCTTTATAGTTCTTGGAAATACAAGCATCTTTCCAGTCTTGTTGAATCATTTCATACTCCCAAATCCTTAAGATCAGAGAAAACAATGGTTTCTTGATGTTTGGCCCCCCATAGTTATATATCTCTGATGGCAAGTTACCTAATCCTGCTGTTTTGTCATTTTTCAGCTTAGCCAGTGCTGAAATGAATTCATCGTAGGAAGGGGCATCCGCAAGTTGTTCCTCAACTGGCAGGTCTTCAAGTGCTTCTATGTATGGAATATCGGTTGTCTGATAGTCGGGATTAAGAACATCATTAAAATGTTTCGCCCCCTGAGACAGGATGTCACTCTGTTGCGTCAGCCGACAACTTTTATCTTTGTTATAGACTGGTGCTATCTTCCCAACTCTTGGATCAAAGATAGTTTTCAGGGACTCAAAGAATCTGCCCGTTTGGTGTGTGTCGGTATATAACTGTATTTCATTTGCTTCATTTGCCCACCAACTGTCTTTGAGAGCACGTACCTTCACTTTCAGATTGTAATGCGCTGCTCTCCGCTTGTTATCATCAGGGGTGCGAAGAGAGGTTCTGAAATCATTAATTAGCTTTCTGGTCTCTGGATCAGATTCGTCATACCAGTCCTGGTGCTTCTTCTGAAGCTTTCCCAAGACTTCTGAAGCCCAGCCACGCAGTCTGCTAGCGTATGAACTCCACTGTTCATCTACAGGGGCAGATTCAGATATCAAAAGGCCATAGACACCAAATTTTTCATCCAGTTTTGCTCTCATAGTCTGATCTTTGGCCAAGATTTTGCAGGACAATTTTGTTGGTATTTTGTGTGAAGCTCGGCGTGGTGCCTTCAAAGTTATCTTTAAAATGGTTCAAATGGCTCTGAGCACTATGGGACTTAACATCTATGGTCATCAGTCCCCTAGAACTTAGAACTACTTAAACCTAACTAACCTAAGGACAGCACACAACACCCAGTCATCACGAGGCAGAGAAAATCCCTGACCCCGCCGGGAATAAAGTTATCTTTAATTTGGACCTCACGAGTCGATGGTCTGTCCATCCCTGAGCGTCTCTCATTGCACGTGTGACCAGTACGTCACCAAGATCTTTTTTCCGTACTATCACATAATCCAGAAGGTGCCAGTGTTTAGATCGCGGATGCATCCATGTCGTTTTATATTTTTCAGGCAGACGAAAATATGTATTTGTCAGACAGAGTTCAAACTCGGCACATAGAGTTAGAAGATCCAAACCATTCGAGTTGCATTTTCCAATCCCATGGCGACCGAGGACTCCATTCCAAGCACTGAAATCATTCCCAACACGAGCATTAAAATCACCAAGTAACAGAAGTTTATCTGCAGAAGGAATATCCCTAAGGACATGTCAGAGGTCTTGGTAGAACTTGTTCTTCTCTTCATCCGTTGATGGCAATGTAGGTGCGTATACATTGATCAAGTGAAGATATTTCTTGGATGCCAGGTGAAGTCTGAGTGTTATTATTCTGTCACTGATACCTTTTGGTAGTTCTGTTAGTGAACATGCCAATTTATTGCGTATGGCAAAGCCTACCCCAGCTTCCGCCCTTTCAGTGGATGATAGCGTTGGGAATAATAGTATGTCAGCAAAAGGCAGACCTCCTGTAAAGAGAGAGCTGCAGGGTCGGACAATGGTACCAACTTGTGGAGAAGAAAGAACCTGTCTTGGGAGGCCCATGACAAAAACAACGACCGCTGCAAGGAGTCATCCGTGACTTGACAAGCCGTGAAATGTTGTTTCAGCTGATGTAAGTAGGTTTCCCAGCCCTCTTTAGCCCTCTTTTGCGTCATTAAAGGCAGGAAATGAAGGCAGACGGAGTGAGTGTCAGACACCGGGTTTCAACTTTGTCCATTAGCAACTGCAGCGACTTTTGTAAGATGTCTAACTGGAGCTGCTGCTGCTGCTGCATGAGCTGCTGCTGCATGAGCTGCTGCCGCATGAGCTGCTGCTGTTGCTCCAAAAGGCAGACCAACTTTGCCTCCATGCTAGCAACTACCGCCGCTTACCTCGTCGCCAAAGATGTTGTAACCTGTTGTGACACTGACCGCAACGGTCGCGGACTGACGAGTAAGCGCGGCGGGACCAAAAGGAGAGTCGCCTGTGAACTAACAAACGAATGGAAAGGACAGACACGAAACAACGACAGGCGATGGAGGGAGACCTTACGACAACAACATGCAAGAATCAACCGAGTGACAGAGAAACAAACAAAGCCAAGACGCCCACTAGTAATGAAAACAGAGAACGATAAACATGCTGTCTGTTGTCGAGGCGATGTGTCAAGACTCACGCAACGATTGGACTAGCTGGCTGAGTTTTTTTTTCCTTTATTGTACTTAAATTCCCTGTCGGGGTGGGCTGCCAGCAGCAAATGCGTTGCTCTTCAGCTGAAAGACTTAAAACAAAACAACAGAAGACATTTAAAAATAACAAAGGAGGAATCATGGTGAACATAGATATAAAAAAGGGGGAACATCATGGAGGACAACAGACAAAAAAGGGTCGACTGTATAATGGAGACTGTGCAGCTGGTTCTGACAGAGGTTCGAGTCCTCCCTCGGGCATGGGTGTGTTGTGTTTGTCCTTAGGATAATTTAGGTTAAGCAGTGTGTAAGCTTAGGGACTGACGACCGTAGCAGTTAAGTCCCATAAGATTTCACACACATTTCAATTTTTTATTCAAATGGAGATGAAAACTGTACAAAAGTAGCGCACACAAAAAGCCACACACTGGGACAGTTAAAAGAACACAAGGCACAGTATGACCGGAGCAAAATATCATGACAGATGGCATAGCACATAACAAAAACTGTCAGTAACATTAAGTACATGGCCAGCACACAATTAAAATCACACCTCTCGACACACAGGAGAATCTGTGCTAAGCACATCACTGACATGGCACACTGACAATGATCAAAACGGAGGATGTGCCAGGTGGAAGGAGATGAGGGAGAAGGGAGGAAGGGAGGGAAGGGGAAGAGATGGGGGATGAGCGGGAGGAGCATGCTGAAGAGAGCCAGGTAGGGAGGGATGTGGGAGGGAAAGAGGCAACGATGGGGTGCAGGGTCTCAGGGGGGGAAGGGGAAAATCTGCTCTGAGAGAAGTAGGGGAGAGGGAAAGGGGGCCCCTGGGGAGGGAGGCAACAAGGCCAGGTTATAGTTGGAAGAAGGGATATATGTCACGGCGAAATTCATCATCTGGGAGGTGGAGGCGCTGGAAATTGCCCTGATGAAGGAGTTGGTGGGTGTGGAGGTAGAGAGAGAGAGAGAGAGAGAGGGATACAGAAATACAGGCGTGGCAACGTGCGGGGATGGAGAGGAGGAAACCAGAGGGTGGGGGGATCAAGCCTGCAAAGAATGTAAAGGATGTGGAGATGTTGGAGAAACAGGAGGAGGTGGGGGAAGTGGATGAGTTCATACACGAGCCATGTGGAGGCAGGAAGGTGGATACAGAAGGCAAGGCAGAGCGCATGGTGTTTGAGGATTTTGAGGGCCTTGTAAAAGCGGGTGGGTGTAGAGATCCAGGCAAAGCTGGCATAACAGAGGATAGCACAGATGAGGGATTGGTAGGTGTGGAAGATGGTGGAAAGATGCAATCCCCATGTCTGACCAGACAGGAGTTTCAGGTAATGGAGGCGGGAATGGGCTTTCTGCTGGGAGGTCTGGAGGTGAGGGTTCCAGGTGAGGTGACGCTCGAGGGTGAGGACAAGGTATCTCAGGGTGGGGGTGGGGTGGATGGGATGACCCCAAGGGTAAGGTAGAAATCATGGAGATGGAAGGATTGGGTGGTGCTGCCTATGATGATTGCATGGATTTGGGAGGGGTTGACATGGAGGAACCACTGGTTACACCAAGTGGTGTACTAGTTAAGATTGGTCTGGAGTGTGCATTGGGACTGTTGAAGGGTAGGATAGAGAGCCAGGAAGGTGGTGTCTTCAGCATACTGGATTAGGTGGACAGGTGGGGGTGGCTTGTGTATATCAGTCGTATATAAGAGATAAAGAAGAGCGGAGAGGACAGAGCCCTTGGGGACGGCAGCAGTGGGATAAAAGATACAGGTGTTGTGGAGGGTGACATAGGAAGGACGGCGTGAGAGGAAGGAAGTGACCAGATGGACAAAATTGATAGACAGGGCGTAGGTTTGGAGTTTAAAGAGGAGATCGGGATGCCATACACTGTCATAAGCATTTTGGAGGCCTAGGGAAACAAAACTGGCGGAGCGACAGGAGTTGAGCTGGAGGGAGAGAAGGTGAACGAGGTTAAGGAGTTGGTCTTGAAGGGAGAAAGAGGGTCAGAAGTCACACTGGGTAAGGGGGAGTAGGGGGTGTTGATTAAGGTGCTGGTGGATACGGCGGGAGAAGATGGATTTGAAGACCTTAGTGAAGACGAAGTGAGGCAGATGGGACTATAGGAAGAGGCGGCAAAAGGGGGTTGCTGGGTTTGAGGAATAAGAGGACGCGAGAGGTCTTCCACAGGTCAGGGTAGAAGCCAGTTGAGAGGATGACGTTATAGAGATTTGCGAGAACAGTCAGGAAGGAATAGGGGCTTACTCTAAGGTGGTGGTAGGTGACACAGTCGTGACCAGAGGCCGTTCCGTTTGGACCGGAGGATAAGTTTAATGTCTTGCTGGCTGAGCGAGAGGCAGGCGCTTAAATACTATATCGGGGGCGCCGCTATTGTACGCTGGTACCACGTGGTCCAGTGCGGCGCCCTCACACTAAATGTGGGCCAGGACGGGCCTGCTGACACAGCTTACGGCGCGATGGTGCAGAAACCTCTAGGGGTTTACGACGTCCATGACGTTTGGCGGGGATTCAAAGTCCGCGGCGCGTGGTACCAGAGTGTGCAACACGGTTTTGAGTTATTCGCCGGCCATTTTGAATAAAATTTATTGTCTGTGTCAGTGATCATACGTCCGCTGCATGCTTCGGCTCTAATTACGAGTTCTCCTGATTCTCGACCACGATATTTTCCTATCAATCGATTTACAGTGAACCAATCAGGAGCATTGTCACCAGAAACGGCCTTTAAACGTTGCTGAGTCTCACTAGGAGTCACTTTTTCAGGAGTTAAAAATTCGATAACAGTATGCTGTTTATCTGTGGTTGACATAGCACACGAACATATCTGTTTACATCCGTTACTCAACATGTTCAAACTGTGCATGCATACGTAAGGGGATATTAACTACCACATGCCACTTGGCCTGTTTGTCAAGGTCATATAGTTCACTTTGTTCTGGAGTGACCTGCCGGAAATTAGACTTCAAGGTCACACCTGCTGTCTGCTGTCCACACGCGCTAAGCACTGTCCCGCAACATAGATTTGTTGTCACAGTGTTGTCATTGCATAGGCCAGGGCCGCTAGTTGAATGTTCTGTGTTTCTGTCCAGTATCGTGTGTTCACGTGTGGTTTCAGTCTGTGTGGGACAGTGCATTCAGGTATGTGTGGTATTGAATGAATTGTAGAACCTGCGTAGAGGGCGAAAACAATCTAAAACTGTCGCGATTTATCTACCAAATTTCTTCTCTGATTTGGCTGACACTGAGGAAACAATGAATAACATAAATATTGCACAAATTCATAAAATGACAACGAAACCTTCTGGTATTTCGGAATCTATTGTATTCCGTATTGAGGGGGCAATTGGCAGAATCCCTAGATGTGATCATGTGTTTTGGTTCTCGAAGAAAGGGACGTAAGCGAAAATAGAAATCCATGGAATTTGACAATTTTGACCAAAAGATAGTGCATAGTATTGTACTTATATACCCCGGCAGATGAGAGAATCCGACGACTAGAAAGGTACAGAGTGATCACGGTGAAAAATTTAATCACTGTACCCCAGAGTTACATACTATTTCTTCTCTGTTTACTTGTTTTTTTTATTCAGGATGTTTAATGGTTGACAAAAACTTTTAACAGAAGGCAGAGACACAGCAGCACCAAGAACGACGTTTTGTGTACAATCCACGTAATTCTTGCAGAGGACCACACTCTTGTAGTACACTTGTCTCTCACAAAACCATGCGCAAAATTCCGAAATTGTGCTAAACGCGTTCACTGAAAATTATTACGAGCAGTTATTTCATGAGCCCACGCAAATAGTAAACGGTTGTGAGAACAAACTTAACCTCTTAGCAACAAATAATCCTGAGTTAATAACGAGCATCAAAACCGATTCATGGATTAGTGAACACAGGGTTGTCGCAGCGAGTATGAATATTGAATTCCCCAAATCCTCCAAAAATATGTTAAAAATATTCCTGCTCAAAAAAGCAGGTAAAAATTCACCTGACGCCTTCCTGAGAGACAATCTCCACTCATTCCAAATTAATAATATGAGTGTAGACAAGATGTGGCTTGAATTCAAAGAAATAGTATCGGCAGAAATTGGCTAATTTATACCAAATAAATTAACGAACGACGGAGCTGATCCTCCTTGGTACACAAAATGGGTTAGAACACTGTTGCAGAAACAACGAAACAAACATGCCAAATTGAAACAGACGCAAAATCCCCAAGATTGTCGATCCTTTACAGAAGCTCGTAATTTAATGCGGAATTCAATCCGAGATGCTTGTAATAGTTTCTACAACGAAAGTTTGTCTCTAAACCTGACAGAAAATCCAAAGAGATTCTGGTAGTATGTGAAGTATGTTAGCGGCAAGAATCAATCAATACCTTATCTGGGTAATAACAACGGAGATACTAGCGAAGACAGTGCTGCCAAAGCAGAGTTACTAAACACAGATTTCCGAAATGCTTTCACAAAATAAGACAGAGTAAATATTCCAAAAACCGAACCGAGAGCACCTACCAACATAGGAACGTAGAAGTAAATATCCTCGGATTAGTCAAGCAATTTATATTACTTAATAAAGGCAAGTCTTCTGGTCCTTCCTGTATACCAATTAGGATCCTTTAGGAGTATGCTGATGCATTAGCTCCATACTTAACAATCATATACAACCGTCCTCTCGACGAAAGGTCCGTACCAGCGACTGGAAAGTTGCGCAGGTCACACCAATATTCATGAAAGGTAGTAGGAGAAATCCACTAAATTACAGGCCCATAACGTTATCGTCGATATGCAACAGGATTTTTGAACATGTGTTGTTTTCAAACATTATGAATTACCTCGAAGAAAACTCTCTATTGACACACAGTCAGCATGGGTTTAGAAAACATCGATGCTGTGAAACACAACTATCTGTTTATTCACACGATGTGTTGAGTGCTATTGACAAGGGATTTCAGATATATTCCGTTTTTACGGATTTTCCGGAAGGCTTTTGACACTGTACCACACAAGCGGCTCAATTATGTGACTGGATTTGTGGTATACTGTCAGAGAGGTCACAGTTCGTAGTAATTGACTAAAGTCATCGAGTAAAACAGAAGTGAGGGTAGTGTTATATCCCCTTTGCTGTTCCTTATCTATATAAAAGATTTGGGAGACAATCTGAGCAGCTGTCTTCGGTTGTTTGCAGATGACGCTGTCGTTTATCGACTAATAAAGTCATCAGAAGATCAAAACAAACTGCAAAACGATTTAGAAAAGATGTATAAATGGTCCGAAAGTTGGCAGTTGACCCTAAATAACAAAAAGTGTGAGGTCATCCACATGAGTGCTAAAAGGAATTCGTTGAACTTCGGTTACACGATAAATTAGTCTTATCGTAAAGCCGTAAATTCGACTAAATACCTATGTATTACAGTTACGAACAACTTAAATTTTAAGGAACACATAGAAAATTTTGTGGGGAAGACTAACCAAACACTGCGTTATATTGGCAGGAGACTTCGAAAATGTAACAGATCTACTAAGGAGACTGCCTACACTATGCTTGTCAGTCCTCTTTTAGAATACTGCTGCGCGGTGTGGGTTCCTTACCAGATATGACTGACGGAGTACATCGAAAAAGTTCAAAGAAGAGCAGCACGTTTTGTATTATAGCGGAATATGGGAGAGAGTGTTACAGAAATGATACAGGATTTGGGCTGATCATCACTGAAAGAAAGGCGTTTTTCGTTGCGACGGAATCTTCTCACGAAATTCCAATCACCAACTTTCTCCTCCGAATGCGAAATTATTTTGTTAACACCGACCTACATAAGGAGAAACGATCACTACGATAAAATAAGGGAAAACAGACCTCGTACGGAAAGAAATAAGTGTTCGTTCTTTCCGCGCTATACGAGATTGGAATAATAGTGAATTTTGAAGGTGGTTCGAGGAACTCTCTGCCATCCACTTAAATGTGATTTGCAGAGTATCCATGTAGATGTAGATATAAATATATTTTACACGACTACAGTGTAATTAGTGCATAAAAAGTACCTACAGATACATTTCTATAGAGCGCATCGGCGATTTGCTTGATAGGTGCTGCGACGAAGGATCAATAAGAACTGCAAACAAAAAAAAAAAGTATTCTGGAGGGAAGGAATATCCCCGGTCGTATGAAGGCGAGCCACTGGAACAAAAATCCTCGCAGCGGCATAGAAGTATTTGTGCAATGCAGCACACTGAGTCTATTGCAAATATATTGCGTTCATAGGCAACACGACACAATAATGGTATCATGGATGATACAGAAATTAATTTTGTAGTTTTCTTAACAACATTCTCGCTGGTAGTTTTTAAAAGGTCTCACAGAACTTAGATTCCTCAGCGATGACATTTTTCGTTACACAGGACGATCAGTTTAAAATTTCCTTGGATATTTTATTTTCTTATCTCGGAATACTTTGTATCACACACATCTATAAGCTTTTAGCACGTTTACATATTTTTTCTGCCCTATTAAGTCAGTGGTTCTGATGTATCAAGAGGTTGAGGTAAAAAACTCTTATTTCTATTTTTGTTACATACTCCTGTAAGGGTTGTTCTGTAGCGCTTGGCAAAAATGTTTTTTGTAAAGTACTGCATCATATTTTAGAGTAAAAATAGGAATCCCTCAATTTTTTCGGTATTTTTACTATCATCTGAGATTATCACTAACTGGCAATGCTGTAACACCTTCAGATACCCGTTTCCGTGATGGCCGCTATGGCATGCATACATCACTTTTCAGTCTAGCTTCGTATTTATCAGTAGCTTATGATTCTAAATATTTCTAACTTGTAACTGGTTTTCATACGAATTCTTCTCTACTGGATTTGAATAGAATATTCGTTTCTAGGTACATGAGCTAGTTACTCGTACGTAGTAGAGGTTTTCACTTTTGGAAAAAGTTTACTTCTCCGGAGTAATGCTTGTAACTTCAGGTAAAGACTGAAGCACACATTAAGTGATTGCTGTAAGATAATGTACTGAACTTACGTTAACACGGCTGGCCACAGGTGAAAGTCTGTAAGTTTTCCAAAGTGCAACCCTCCTCCCTTACCGTCATAGTTTTGTTTCAGTTCTGATGAGTGCATTTGTCTTGCTGCAGCTCCCAAGTCGCTATATTCAGTTGAGGCACAACGCAGAGTGGACGCTATTCCTCCCAGGAGAGGGTCCCACTCGGAGGACAATGGAGGCTGGAGGGTCCTCCAGCAGCCCGAGGGGAGTGTTCGGCGGTGACCCGGACACTGCAGATAAGGCGCAGCTCAGGCCGAGTGCAGCTGCTGCGGCCTTCAAGTACACGGCGGGCCAGACGGTGTCGTCTCGGCTCCCGAATGAGACAATGCTACATCGTTCTCTTACTTGCCTTACGAAAAAAAAAAACCAGAAGTCGTAAGACTTAGCCAGCATAACAGCAACTGCCGCACAATACAATAAGTGGACAAAGGTCATGGTGTAGTGTTACGCACGTATTTAGATGGCGGTAGCATCGAGTACACAAGGTATAAAGGTGCAGAGCTTTGGTGGAGCTTTCATTTCTAGTAAGGTGGTTCATGTGAAAAGGTGTGTGACGTGATTATTGCCGCACGATGGAAATTAACAGGCTTTGAAAGCGGAATGGCCGGCCGGTGTGGCCGTGTAGTCTAGGCGCTTCAGTCTGGAACCGCGTGACCGCTCCGGTCGCAGGTTCGAATCCTGCCTCGGGCATGGATGTGTGTGATGTCCTTAGGTTAGTTAGGTTTAAGTAGTTCTAAGTTCTAGGGGACTGATGACCACAGCAGTTAAGTCCCGTAGTGCTCAGAGCCATTTTGAAAGCGGAATGGTAATTGGAGCTAAATGCTTCATACATTCGAAAACTGTTAGGAAATACAATACTCCGAGATTCGAGAAAGATTTCAGACAATACCTATCACCACGGACAGCGCAGTGGCCGACTGTCTTTAGTTAACGACCGAAATGGCTGACGTAGTATTTAATATATCTGGGATTGTACAACAGTTAAGATCCTTGGACACCAGGAAGGCATCTGGCCCAGGCGGTATTCCCGTAAGATTTTATGTTGACTATGCTACAGATATGGCACCATTCTTATCCATCATCTATCAGAGATCATTTGAACAGCGGAAAGTTCCAAGGGGCTGGAAGAAGGTCCTGGTCGTAGCGATCTATAAAAAGTGTAGAAAATAGGATGCACATGATTACCGGCCAGTTTCACTGACATCTATTTGTTGTAGAATCATGGATCATATTTTGTGTTCAGACATAATTACTTTTATAGACTCAGAGAAGCTCATCTGCGGAAACCAGAACGGTTTTAGGAAACAGACGTCATGCGAGACACAGCCTCTTTGTGCATGATATACAACAGGCTCTAGATACAGACTCCAATGTTCACGCCATATTTCTCGACTTTCGAAAATCGTTCGACTCAGTTTCCGCACTGTCGCTTGCTCCAAAAAGTGCGCGCTTACGGTCTATCCGATGACATATGCGGTTGAGTACAAAGTTTTCTAACAGACAGGGAGCAGCATATCGTCCTGAATTGCGTGACTTCGACAGAAACAAGCGTAACATCAGGTGTGTCCCAAGGCAGCGTAATAGGTCCGCTGCTTTTTACGATTTACGTCAACGATGTGGTTGATGGTATTGACAGCGGCATTAGACTGTTTGCCAATGATGCTGTAGTCTACGGGGAAGTAGTATCACACGAAAGTTGCGAACAAATCAATGAGGATTTGCAGGAAATAAATGAGTGATGTAATGACTGGCAGTTAGCTCTCAATACTAGTAAGTGTATCCTACTGCGTATAACAAGGCGAAAATCCCCATTAATGTACGAGTACAAAATAAATGCCCAGTGTTTGGAAGCGGTAACATCCGTCAATTATCAAGGTGTGATTATTCGAAATGATCTCAAATGGAATGATCAGATTACACAAGTAACGGGTAAGGCGAACTCTAGATTTCGGTTTATTGGTAGAAGCCTGAAGCGATGCAGTCCTTCAACAAAGGAAATAGCTTACAATACGTTAGTTCGTCCAGTTGTGTCTGATTCAAGAGATTGAGAAACTCCAAAGAAGTGCTGCAAGATTCGTGACTGGAACATTTAGCCATCGCGAGAGCGTTACAAATCTCATAGAGAGTTTGAATCTGGACACACATGCAGACAGACGGCGCACTAAACGGAGGGGGCTGCCCACTAAATTCCGAAAGCCGATCTTCACTGAGGATGTAGAGCATATTTTACTACCACCAACTTTCAAATCGCGTAATGATCGCCATTCAAAGATAGAGCAAACTAGAGCTCGTGCTGAGACGTTCAGACAGTCGTTTTTCACTCGCGCGTTCCGCGAGTGGAACAGAGGGGGAGGGCGGCGGGGCGGGATATGACTTTCGCACGAATTGAGCCTTCGCCACAGCGCTTGGTGGCTAGCGGAGTACATATGTAGATGTGGATGTAGAGCAGCGGCGTTTGCGTAGTGTTGTCAGTGCTAACAGAGAAGCGACACTGCGTGAAATAACGGCAATAATCAATGTAGGACACGTAAGACATGTATCCGTTATGACAGTGCTGCCAAATTTGTCGTTAATGGTCTATGGCAGCAGACGACTAATGCGAGTACCTTTGCTAACAGCATGACTTCCAGTGGCGCCTCTGCTAGGGTCATGGCCATGTCGGTTGGACGCCTGAAGACCGGAAATGCGTGGAGTGTCAGATGAGACCCCATTTCAGTTGGTAAGAGGTGATGGTAGGGTTCGAGTGTGGCGCAGACCCCAGGAATCCATGGCCGGCAGATTTCAGCAATGCACTCTTGTCTCCATACTGGTGTGGTCTGTGCTGACATGGAACGCTCTGGATTTTCTGGTCCAAGTGAACCGATCATTGACTGGAAATGATTACGATCGGCTACTTGGAGAACATTTTCAGCCTTTAATGTACTCCATATTCTCAAATAACGGTACAGTTTTTATGTTTGAAGGTGCTCCATGTCACCAGGCGACAATTGTTCGCTACTGATTTGAAGAACAGTGTGCTCAATTCCAGCGAATGAATTGGCTTCCCAAACCGCCCGACAATGGACGCAATCGAGAGCTCAGTTCGTGAACAAAATCCAACAACAGGAACAGTTTCGCAATTATGGGTAGCTATCGAGGCAGAATGGTCAATATTTCTGCTAAGGAATTCCAAGAACTTGTGGAGTCCCTGACACTCAGGACCGAGACGATATAAAGGTGTATAAGATGACTTTTGTCATCATGAGGTGACAAGAGTCATGGGATACTTCAGAGAGAAATAGTTAAGTGTCGGTAGGGTGTGTTATGCGTATTTGGACATTCAGGTTGATATCTAATTAGATCGCCGGACAAAGTGGGGCTGCCGCTAGGACACTATTCTCGCTTTGAGGAGAAGAGCTGATCAAATCACAGTCTGATATATTTATTTCGTATCACTAAAGACGAATGACGAATTAGCTGGAACTATTTGGTTAACGTGGACAGATTACAACTTCAACGTCTTGTTTACCGTCAGATTTTCATTCTACATAAAGAAGATTGTAACTCAGCTTGCTTAAATAACAATAATCGTTGTGATCCATACGTTTTATAACAATCCATGTACGTACGTATGTCCCACAGTTTCTCCTAAACCACTGGACCGACTTCAACCAAACTTTGTGGACACATCACTTACTATCTGGAAATAATTGCTGTGAGGATAAGAAACTTCTACATAAGAAAGCTGCGTGCGTGGGCGGGAAAAAGTAGTGTAGCCCAAGACGCGTGAATGCCCAGAGTTTATTCATCCAGCATATCAGAATGAGAGTACTTAGTAACTTGGATCAAACTCTGCATATGATTTCAAACCTTTACGATACGTGTTCTCACTGAGAACCGTGAAAGGAAGAAAGTTTATCGCTTATAACATTTTCGCTGTTCATGCATAAAACTATTGTATCTGGCATTACATTTTATTCATTACTTCCTTGTCTCCAAATATGTTCTCGACACATTTTGCAGAATGTATTTCCATACACGACTGAATGAATATACAACAAGGTATCTGCTGATCTTGTACTTCCCGGATTTTTCTTTGGTGTTGCGTATTAATTTGATTCTGATTTTGTTTGAATTTCCTAATTTGTTCGCACTCTCCTGTGTCATTCAAGACTACCGGTTTTGTGTCATTCAGATTATCATCTACCTTCGTAGATAAATTATGTAGCTGATCCTAAAGTTCAACTACTTTCTCTGATAATGAACTAATTTCCTCCATGTGTCTTTCTGAACCAACTTTCAGAGTATCTACTGTGTCCTTTACGTTTTCCTGAGTTTTTGTAAGTTGCGTAACCGAATCGGTAGATGCATCTGAGTCAACTTTAGCTTGCAAGGTCTCATGATTTTCATGAACAATAGTTTGCAGTTCTTTTATGGCTGCTTCGTTATTCTGTAACGCATTTTCATGCCGCGAAAAATAGGTTGAAAATGCTCACAAATTTGTGTTTTTAAGTCATTACAGACTTTTTGACATTTCGATTCAATGTTGTGTAACTCAG
Organism: Schistocerca americana; assembly: GCF_021461395.2. NCBI lineage: Eukaryota > Metazoa > Arthropoda > Insecta > Orthoptera > Acrididae > Schistocerca > Schistocerca americana. The sequence goes on from NC_060119.1 coordinate 73,089,260, forward strand.
TAGTTATATCTTCACGTGTTTGTTCAAGAGTCTGTTCCAGTGAGTCTAACTTTTGAAGCTTTTGCTATGTTTGTCTCTGATTTTGTTCCATTGTGTCTAACTGTTGCTGTGTTTGTCTCTGGTGATGTTCCATTGTGTCTAACTTTTGAAGATTTTGTTCCATTGTGTCTAACTTTTGAAGATTTTTTTTCCATTGTGTCTAACTTTTGAAGCTCTTGTCCCATTTGTTGCATTAATTGTAATAACAATGCACTGGTGTCTGAAACATGTTCTTCAGTGCTATTCGGCAATGCATTTGAACCGCAAATATTCGCATTTTGAAAAGCAGAAAATGTGTCTTGACTTATTTGAGAAAACGGCGAGGACGCAAAACCTGAATGTACAGTATTTGCAAGATTGTGTCCTGTCATTTCGGATTCCTGAGGCAAGCTGTTGCCGACAGATCGATCGATAATGCTTCCCTGTTCAATAATTATTTCACTGCCTACACCATTATTTGCAGCCCACTCCATTTCCCTATGTACAGTTACCAAATTACTACTTTGAACATTAGTTAATTCATTACACGGTGGCGCTAACACACTGGTTTCGTCTTCACTGTCATTTCTGAGTTTACTTTGGAGCCTAGTATTACGTTTTTCACAAGCCATTAATGTCACAATATTTCACATGATAACACAGAAAAGCACAATTTGAAGAGCAAAAATAAGAGAACACATTAACATAGCACTGAAAATAATATCTACTTAATTGCAGCTGCGAAATACTTGGTGCAAAGATGCATCACTCTAGTATTAAGATGTGACATAGGTATTAGACATGGCCATCTTTAGTGTAATATTTTTTCTGATTGAGCTGTGTCATACTTAGATATAAGTTATTGCATTTGCTGCTGCTGTTTGCCAGGCATAGTGCTAATAAATTTCACTTTGTATTACTCTGTTAAGCTAGTTTTACTACTGATTTATTTTTCTTGTTGCTGCACATTGGCTCATGTTAGTTGTAATGTTGCATTGCTTGGTAATTTAGATTTACTGCAGCTTGCTTTGACAATTTCCATTTTTTGCATTGCTGTTTGTATTAATTGTTTTATGCTGCTGCATTGCCTCGTACCTTAGTTTAGCATCTGAGCTCAGTAGATTTAAGTTAGCTTAAGAGAGGGTAGACTATATAAGGGAATGAGTTGCGATGAATTGGAAGAAATGCATTGAGAAGTTTTACGAAAAAAGTACAGAAAGCAGGTATAGATAGCACTTTTTGAAATAATGAAGAATGAAGGGAGATCTCGAAGAAGTAAAGAAAGTTTTGTTTGCATGATACTGCAGTAAAACAAACCCTGTCCTTTCCCTTTCTGTTATTCCTCTATGTGTTTGTGTACTCTTGTATATTTGTGTTCTTCCTGTCTTTATGTGTTTATCTGATGAGAGTTACATTGTAGAATTTTTCTGATAATATGTTATTTACTTTGAAAAGATGTTTAGACATTATTTATTCTGTTTTGTTGCACATATGTGAAGGTGATGTTTCAAAATTTATTCTGATCTTTATGTATGTACTTATGTCATAATTCCTGTAACACTGATGTATCTGTTTATTTCTATTCTTTTGTAAAGCCGGTACTACTACAGAGTTATCTGTATTGTTATGTTCTTTAATTATGTATTTTGTACCTTTGTAATTGTATTCGTATGTTATAAAATTGTAATTGACACCAGTTCATCATATTATTAACTTGTAAGTTCCATTTCACTGTACACGTTTCTGTTGGTCATAGTATATGGACAATATGTGAGAAGTAGGGACTGTTAGTGTTTGCACTTGTGTTAATAATTCAGAAAGGGACTGGATAACAGCATTGCTGGTTCTAAGGACAATTCCAAAAACTTTGCGAGTGCACAAGTGGTGGTTATGGACTTGCTATATTATCCGCAAGACTCTTCAATGGTGATTGTGCACCTGCACAGTCACAACAGATGGCTGCTGGCCATCTCTACAAGGACTACAGTGGGTCTGTATCTTTGATGACCCACTAATACCATTATTTCTGGAAGGACTACAGTGGGTCTACACCTTTGCTGACTCACCAGTACCATTATTTCTACAAGGACTGCAGTGGGTCTGCACCTCTGGTGGCCCACCAATACCACAATCTCTACCAGGACTACAGTGGGTCTGCTCTGTGATGACCTACCTACTAATAGTCTTCAAAACTTCGAATGTCTCTTGTGGGTTTGCTCTGTTGTGGCCCATTACCTGTCTCCATGTCGAGAGTCAGCACTGTCTTTCCATTGGATGGACAACACTACTTCTTCAAGACTGCATGGAAATCCACTACTTCCGTGTGCATTTTCTTTTACTGCTCAGACTTTGAGAAAAACACTGCAATTTTACTGTGATGAATGATCAGGATTGTCTTTATGGACTGTGGGAAAATTTTAGCTTTTCACCAACATTGTATCAATAAGTGTGTGCCTTTGATTTCTTTGTTATTGTAATTATGAAAAATTTTATCAAATTGTTATTGGCCACTGACCAAAACAATTTGTAAAATTTTTTGTGGGCAGCATGGGGGCTATGTAAGTAGGCTGTTCAGGTTTTTATATTGGTAACGCCACGTAGCGCTCTGTATGAAAATAACTGGGTGTGCTTTGTGCAATCTGTGGCTGGTTTGCATTGTTGTTGGCCATTGTAGTGTCGGGCAGCTGGATGTGAACAGCGCGTAGCGTTGCGCAGTTGGTGCGCCGCCAGCAGTGGTGGATGTGGGGAGAGAGATGGCGGAGTTTTGAAATTTGTAAGGCTGGGTGTCATGAACTGCTATATATATTATGACTATTAAGGTAAATACATTGTTTGTTCTCTATCAAAATCTTTCATTTGCTAACTATGCCTATCAGTTGTTAGTGCCTTCAGTAGTTTGAATCTTTTATTTAGCTGGCAGTAGTGGCGCTCGCTGTATTGCAGTACATCTACATCTACATCTACATTGATACTCCGCAAGCCACCCAACGGTGTGTGGCGGAGGGCACTTTACGTGCCACTGTCATTACCTCCCTTTCCTGTTCCAGTCGCGTATGGTTCGCGGGAAGAACGACTGTCTGAAAGCCTCCGTGCGCGCTCTAATCTCTCTAATTTTACATTCGTGATCTCCTCGGGAAGTATAAGTAGGGGGAAGCAATATATTCGATACCTCATCCAGAAACGCACCCTCTCGAAACCTGGCGAGCAAGCTACACCGCGATGCAGAGCGCCTCTCTTGCAGAGTCTGCCACTTGAGTTTATTAAACATCTCCGTAACGCTATCACGGTTACCAAATAACCCAGTGACGAAACGCGCCGCTCTTCTTTGGATCTTCTCTATCTCCTCCGTCAACCCGACCTGGTACGGATCCCACACTGATGAGCAATACTCAAGTATAGGTCGAACGAGTGTTTTGTAAGCCACCTCCTTTGTTGATGGACTACATTTTCTAAGCACTCTCCCAATGAATCTCAACCTGGTACCCGCCTTACCAACAATTAGTTTTATATGATCATTCCACTTCAAATCGTTCCGTACGCATACTCCCAGATATTTTACAGAAGTAACTGCTACCAGTGTTTGTTCCGCTATCATATAATCATACAATAAAGGATCCTTCTTTCTATGTATTCGCAATACATTACATTTGTCTATGTTAAGGGTCAGTTGCCACTCCCTGCACCAAGTGCCTATCCGCTGCAGATCTTCCTGTACTTCGCTACAATTTTCTAATGCAGTAACTTCTCTGTATACTACAGCATCATCCGCGAAAAGCCGCATGGAACTTCCGACACTATCTACTAAGTCATTTGTATATATTGTGAAAAGCAATGGTCCCATAACACTCCCCTGTGGGACGCCAGAGGTTACTTTAACGTCTGTAGACGTCTCTCCATTGATAACAACATGCTGTGTTCTGTTTGCTAAAAACTCTTGCAGTAGTGCGAGTAACGAAGGTTATTGGCGAGGTAAGTGATTTGTGAAAGGTATAGGTTAAAGTTAGTCAGGGCCATTCTTTTGTAGAGATTTTTGAAAGTCAGATTGCGTTGCGCTAAAAAATATTGTGTGTCAGTTTAAGCACAGTCATGTATAATTTTTCAAAGGGGACGTTTCAACATGAATACACATTTTGATCATTCCAAACTCCTGGGATGGACTTCGGCCTATGTAATTTATCACTGTTGATGAAATGCATAGAAAAAGCATTTGTGACGCAATAGCATAGGAGGGCACAATTTAATTGATTACTGACATCCGGTATCAGGCAAGCCCTCGGCTGGTTTGAGGAATGCTGTGCTAATCCTTCGTAAGTAAGAAAACACAGTTTTCTACCCCTAATTTTGTAAAGAACCAAATAAAATAACTGTGCTTGCAAACACCACGCTGTTGAGAAGACACGAGGCGCTATCAAAAAATGCCGTAGCACAAGAGGCGGTATCAGTGCTCACTGGAGCGTATCCACTGCCCGTAATTGAGACGCGTTGTGACCGTTCGCTAACGGTTTTCGGAGGAGCGAAACGGTTTTCGGAGGAGCGAAGTAATTAAGCTGTATCGCTTGGCCCTGAGGCGGCTCCATGTTCGATGGGCAAAAAAAAAATAAATAAAAAAAAGTTCACTCGCCGAGCGACTACCGGATAGAGCACACACACGTTCTGCGCGGAAACTGACACAGCTTTTCCTGTCCCGTCCTGTCCAACTGCAACTACACAGGCCCCACACCTTTTGTTCAATGCAGAGGACGCTGCCAGCTTTCGTGGAAGTTCCATCGTGCCACACGGTTCGCTGTTTCCATTATGATATTTCCAGCTCTGTTCGGTGTTTCACTCTCAACTGTAAAGTGGCATTGCTTTCTTATCACACTAAATGAAAAACGGCGTTGTCCACTCGTAAAAGACCTCTTTTACCTCATCAAGTGGTAGGTGACGCAATAATTAAGGCTGTTTGTCCTCATTGCACACACTCTGGAAAGACGAATCGTTCCTTAGGATCTACACTCAATTCATCCTGATTACTGTCCCATCCCTCAGCTGCCAGATTAACTGCTCTTAGTAAACGTGGTATCCCCTTGTTTGGTGGCAGTGTCTTATGCGTGTAGTGCACCAGATGCAAATATATCATACCCAATGGTGATCGTATGGCAATGTCCAGCCATACGTTGTCACTTTAGTCTATTTGATGCAAATACATATTGCTGAAAGATGAATCCCATACTAAATTTAAGAAAGACATAACTGAAAGCAGCTGTTCACTCACTGAGGAATTACAAAATTTCAGGGCAAGACGACACAATGGCTGAAATGTTGGAGCATGTAGATGATAACACACAACCAATCCATAGATGGTAACAAAAATCCACGGTACGCTTATATTTGTACACAGAGACTATGCCATAAGAATGAAACGTTGCAATCATCAATCCACTGCAGAAAAGTGGTGGTGACAACACGGATGTTAAAAATTTTAGACGGACCTCCCTTCAACAATTAATGTAAAAAGTTATCTCCGAAGTCCCGCAAGAAATTACACAAAGCGGAGTGCAAACATTGTAGGTGAATACAAAGCAGTGTTCAAGTATGTTCAGGACTGCATCAGATCCTGAGCCTGAAACTTCTGCTCAAGCATTGACAAACTACCTTCAAACTGTTTGTATGCACAATCGTGGACTCCAAAAGAACTTCTGATTCAAACAATCGCACCTCACATTTTAATTTGTCATATGAAGTCGGTATCGATGTCAAAACGATTAACCTTGCAAGATACGTAATGCATTATGAACCCTTCTACTGACATGAGGAGTTAGAATAAGACGTTGCTTATTGAAGCTATACTCTGTAATAGGAATACTCATGACAGAGTAATTAATGTTGCATCGCTATCGAACTACGAATTCGCAATGGAAATAATCACAATAGCACACACTTACAGAAATTCCAGCCAAAGTGACAGAGATGTGGACAGTTTGTGTAACTAAACATTAACAGTTTATGATCACATTTATAATCACAATGGGATGATTTCCCATGAATTTGCCCGCCGGGGTGGCCGAGCGGTTCTAGGCGCTACAGTCTGGAACCGCGCGACCGCTACGGTCGCAGATTCGAATCCTGCCATGGGCATGGATGTGTGTGATGTCCTTAGGTTGGTTAGGTTTAAGTAGTTCTAAGTTCTAGGGGACTGATGACCTCAGCAGTTAAGTCCCATAGTGCTCAGAGCCATTTTTGAACCCATGAATTTAAACACAGTATTTCAGTATGAACTTTGTGTAGGTCGGGAAAGGATACGCCAACGACACTGAGTAATGATGTAGCTCACTATCAAAATAAACACGTAATATTGCAGAATATGATGGATTCACATGCATGTTCCGCACAAATTATTGTATGCAAATGTCGAACACATATTAAAAAATTTAAACACAGTATTTCAGTATGAACTTTGTGTAGGTCAGGAAAGGATACGCCAACGACACTGAGTAATGATGTAGCTCACTATCAAAATAAGCACGTAATATTGCAGAATATGATGGATTCACATGCATGTTCCGCACAAATTATTGTATGCAAATGTCGAACACATATTAAAAATCTTCCAACAGCAAATCTCCGTTCTAGTATCATCGAAAAATGTTACATTTCATAACCTGAAATTTTCTACATTCAAAGAGCAAATTATTTATGGTCGATCCGTGTGAGATCATGTGTATCACCAAATTGCCTTATTAATTGACAAAGGGGGCTCTTGGCAACATGTGGGGCCAAGATGATGTCACATAAAATGTGCTTCAAGATTACACATGAAAATCAAGTAAATGACTGAAGAGACCACAAATGAATAGCAACAAAACTGAATTAATACTAAGTATTAAGCTGAAAATAATCAAACAGTAGATATAGCCGACATGTACTATACGACACACGTGAACATGGATTGTGTTACTAGCAAATCACAGAAATCCATGTTTTGTATAAACTTTTTACCGTAATGCTTTAAACCACCTGAAACGCTGGAAATAACGTAAAAACTGAGTACATAATGCACTAGACTGAATAACTGTGACACCGTTCTGTATACAACTTTCAGCCTTCGAAAAGTAATCTATCTCCGAGCCTTTGTGAACCCATATGATTACATACGAGATCACAATATGAAATAATCGCCAATTCAGAGTGAGAAATGATAGCAGTTTTGCGTGTGCCAGGAATGACATATCCCTACAGAAATTTTGAAAGCATTGCATATTAATAAGCACTGAAAAAAACTGTGATGAATTTCCAACTGTAATCGTCATCTCTGATCAGCTTACAACTCATGGGCGAGAAGTCCAAAACACAAGTGCGTGTTCCAACTGAGTCGGCCAAATGGCCCAAGTCAAGTGCCTAACGCCTGAATGGCTGGAACTGAATGGAACTGGCCGAAGGCGAAACACTCTGTAACAGTAGTGTTTAAAAAAAAGCTTGAATGACCCATTCATACCGATTACAGGATGTCTTCGCGAAACGTGCATAGTAAACATGAAAAATGAGGTACCAATTTTAAACTTTCATTGCACAAGGATGCCAGTGATCCTTATATACAAGGGTAATCCCAAAAGTAAGGTCTCCTACTTTTTATAAGTACAGAACTCTGTTTGTGTAGCAGTTGGTCACACTGTTATGAAGAGTGCTTCACGCGGTGCGTTTAAACATTTGCACGCCGCGCTGAGGCGCTCAGTCTTGGCTTGGCAGACGTTGAAAATGGAGCTCAGGTTGGATGTTACCGCCAAGTGCGAATTGCGGGCAGTTATTCGGCTTTGGAACGCAAAGGGCACTGTGGCGATTGAAATCCATCACCATTTGACGGAAGTGTATGGTGAGTCGTGCATGGTTATCAAAAATGTTCGTAAGTGGTGTAGAGAGTTTGCAGTTGGTCGGACCGAAATTCACGGCGAGCAAAGGAGCGGGAGACCGGCAGTTTCTGAGGAGACAGTGTTGAAGGTTGAGCAAAGCATGCTTGAAGATCGGCGGATCACTCTAGATGATCTCTGCACGTTTGTTCCTGAGGCTTCCCGAAGCACCGCTCACAGAAATTTATCGGAAACATTGAACTACCGTAGGGTGTGCGCAAGATGGTTGCCAAGCTTGCTGACTTAGGACCACATGCGGCAACGAGTTGATGCTTCCCGCGCATTTATTCACCGCCTTACAGCCGAACAGGATAGCTTTCTGGACTCAACTGTTGCGGGTGACGAAACCTGGGCATACCACTTTACACCTGAGACCAAGCAACAATCACGCCAGTGGCGGCATCCTTCTTCGCCAAAGCCGTGGAAATCCAAACAAACACAGTCTGCCGGTAATGTCATGACAACCGTTTTTTGGGATCGGAAAGGGGTATTGTTGGTAGACTTTATGCCCCCTGGGATCACAATTAACGCTGAGAGGTACTGTAAGGCTCTGAAAAAGCTCAAACGGGCAATTCAGAACCGGAAAGAGGAATGTTGAGCAAGGGCGTACACATTCTCCATTACAACGCTCGCACACACACGTTCGGCAAACCGTTGCTCTCATGCAACGGTTTCAGTGGAACATAATCACCTACCCATCATATTCTCCTGACTTGGCGCCGGTGAATATCACCTGTTCCCTAGGTTAAAAGAACATTTGGCCGGAAAGCGATTCAGCTCCGACGACGAGGTGAGAGAAGAGGTTCATAACTTTCTGAACAGCATGGTGGCAAGCAGCTATGACATGAGCATACAAAAACTGCCACAGCGTCTACAAAAATTGATGGACAGAAATGGTTGTTATGTCTAACAATAGCTAAATGTTCCAGCTGTAAACGAATGTAAACCATTGTAGAAATAAGCAGGTTTATGTACTTATAATATAATAGGAGACCTTACTTTTGGGATTACCCTCGTAATTCGAAAGTTATATTGCCATAGATCTGCACAAAGAAACTCTAATGGGCGGATGTAGCCGTTAAGAATGGTAAAAGGAAGTAGAAGCTTTCGCATTGATAACACTAATGTTTCATTCTCTATCATGCATTAAAATCTCCAGTACTCGAACATCGAAAATTGAAGAGCATCTAACCTCTGCCCTGTTCACTGATCAAGTGCTGTGGTAGAAATGACACACGAAAGGAAAAACATTTAATGAAATCGCATTGTAGGTGCTTTCACGTTTACATGGTTCATTTGCAGTAAATGATGCACTCCGGGCAGCTGCAATACAACAACTGCTAGTTCGATTATGTCTGCAATGAATATCAACAGATCGTAGTAATGAAGTCTGTAAATAACAAAATGTATTGACGTCGCTGTTTCGCTTACTTTTCTGTAAGAGAAAGTGTTTGGGAATTTGCTGCCATTACCAGAAAATTTGAAGTAAGTTCCTAGTTTTAATCTCTTCATTTTGAATAAGTACGAGTTCCGACTTCCCTTATTACGGGGAAATCATATTGTTGCAGAAGAAGCTGAGTAGCACAGTCGCCGTGATGTGAACTGTATGTGTGTTGGCCGGGGACAGTTCGCTCCGCACTCTTGTGTGTGCAAGTGCTGAATAAACCTTCGGTAAGTGAAGTTGGTGTTCGTCATTCATATGATTACTCCTTCTTCTACGTAACATTATTCTGGTGGGGGCGCTGGGTATTGTGACTTTTGAAACCGCACATCATCGGCGACACAGTGGCTCCCATCAGGCCACGACAGAACCGCCGTTTACGTGGCGAGAAACCTGAGTTCGAGTCATATCCAACAGATCGCAATTTGTCAGAGACAGATGAAGGAGAGGACGTTACGATGACAGCAACTGTGTGCCACCACATGAGACCTCCTTCCGGGTTCTCTGGTAACGATGGCCAAGGACCAAACAAGTGGCTAAAGGCATGTGACCGTATAGCCAAATTTGACAAGACAGATGAAGGAGAGTACGTTACGATGACAGCAACTGTGTGCCACCACATGAGACCTCCTTCCGGGTTCTCTGGTAACGATGGCCAAGGACCAAACAAGTGGCTAAAGGCATGTGACCGTATAGCCAAATTTGACAAGTGGGATGTGTTTGGCTAACGTATTTTTCTACTTGGAGGGCGTTGCCAAGCAATGGTATGAGAACAACGAGAAAAATTCACAAGCTGGGAAGTATTCCAGCCGGAACCACGCAAATATTTCGGCGACACAACGACAGCTATGCAAGGCTCAAGAAAAATGGAAGCGCAGGGCACATCGTCCAGGAGAAATGACAGCGTCCTACATTCAAGACGTCTTGGAGCTGTGTAAAATAGTGCTTCCTAGAATGAAGGAGGAAGATAAGACTGTTGCTGAGGACATGTATCAAGCCCTACTCCAGAAGGAGGTTTCGAGAACGGACAACTTCATAAAATGGACCCAGTATACCCAGAAAATGCTTAAACAAATTAGATGCAAACGTCGGATCGATGTCTGTCATGGAGCAAAAATTGATTTCACGAGCGTTATTCGTCAGATAGTGAGAGAGGGAGTTCAGAAGGAACTTGACTTGAACGGCGAGCAAAAATCCGAGGCACTTCTAGAGGTCATAAGGGTGGAATTGGAACTGGCATTGAAACCAATCTCTCGTCCTTCATGTGCCTTTAAAACGGTAAAAAAGTTGGGACCCAGGCGAAGTTACGATTCTACAATAACGATGGAGGAACCTGTTTGGGCACCACGGAAGACTGACGTCTGGAGGACCCAGTATGTTTCCGCTGCTGACGACCGGGACATGTGGTGCGCTATTGTCGAGAAAGGTGGCGGATATGTGATGACGTCCGCGCCAGAATAAAGCAGATCGATCTTAGCCGACGCCGACTCCGGGACGACGAAGATGAACAAGAAGATTTTGGTGCAGGACGACGAAGGTCACCATCGCCGCTGGAGAGGTCGCTTCCCAACACGCCGATCAAGGTCTCCATCGCCGTTTAGAAGCTCCAGCGATCACCTAGCCGCAGCAAACTGGAAACCTAAAGGGTGTGACCTTCCTTAGAGGTGAGGCCGCCGAAGAAAAAAATCCTCCGCCCTCGATTACTACAAAGATCGATATCCTCATGAATGGCCGACCAGCCCAAGCTCTTCGCGATTCTGGAACATAATATACAGTCATTTCGGAGACATACCGTCGCCAGTTGCAGAAAAGCGTATTCGTCGACAGCAAAACATCCCTGCTGGAGGTGATTAATGGGAAATATGTAAAACCTACAGGAAGATGTGCCATTCGTGTGGGTATAAGTGGCCATACACAATCCTTACAATTCATCGTCTTGCACGAGTGAAATCATGACGCAATTCTCGGATGGGACATTTTGAAAGCTTCTCAGACAATTATAGATTGTGGTCGATCGAAGATTATGCTACAGGAGATGAAATACCGTGGACAGGAAAATGCGCATCCGAGTGTGTGGACACTATCTGTGCTGGATGAAGTGATCATTCCTGCAGTCAGCGGTAGAAAGGTAACTGTCACGTGTCACGCCACGCATGAACTCATGGATCTTATAGTGGAAAATAAGAGAAGCATACCACCGAAGAATAACTTTGTTATCACAGCCTCTGTCGTCTCGTTTAAGAAAGGATTCGGTGAATTGTGGATAGTTAACTGTCGCCGAGAACCGCAGATCGTTCGAAGACGCATGTACCTAGCAAACGCTGAGCCGTTAATTGCAGAACAGCTGAGAGTCATAGAAACCACCAATGACGAGTCTGTGGCCGAAATTAGCGCTATCACTACGAGACAAGATCTTCTAGCTTGACTATCACCAGATCTCACTAAGGAACAACAGAAGAAGCTACTTGTCATTCTTCAAGAGTTCTCTGAATGCTTCATTCCACAGGTGCACATTAGACAAATCGACGGTGAAGCACCGGATTAGCACTAAAGACTATCAACTAATAAGCCAGAGAGAATAAAATGTGTCATCAATGGAACGTCGAATAATTCGCGACGAAGTAGAGAAAATGATGAAGAATGACATCATTCAGCCTTCGCAGAGCCCATGGCCTTCACCAGTGGTTCTCGTCGGGAAGAAGGATGGCAGTTGGCGCTTTTGTGTTCATTAGAGGACGCTGAAAAAGATAACTAAAAAGGACGCTTATCATCTTCTACGAATTGACGATACACTAGATTGTCTGAAGGGCTCCTAATTTTTCTGAACCATGGACATGTACTCAGGATACCGGCAAATCGAAGAAGATGAGGCTGATCGTGAGAAAACTGCATTCGTCACTCCTGAGGTCCCGTATGAGTTTAAGGTAATGCCGTTTGGTTTGTGTAATGCACCAGCATCTTTCCAACGTATGATGGATAATCATCTAACTCACATGAAGTGGACGATGTGCCTTTGTTATTTCGACCGCATTACAGTATTCTTAGAGATGTTTGATGAACACATGAAAACAACTGAGGGCCGTTCTTAAGTGTCTCCAGCAAGGCGGACTGAAACTTTATCCAAGAAAGTGTCTCTTTGGAGCAAAATAAATCAAAATACTAGGACACCTTGTGTCAAACTAAGGTGTGCAGCCAGACCCTGAAAAGGTGAGATCTATAACGGAATTTCCTATTCCTAAAAGCATTAGAGACGTGAGAAGCTTCCTCGGATTATGTTTTTACTATCATCGTTTTAAAAAGACTTTTCTATCATAGCCAGGCCACTCCAAGAAGTGTTAAAAGTCGATGTTAAATTTATCTGGCGTGGGGCTCAACAAGATTCTTTCTATGTGCCCTCTACTTGGTCTGTGTGATGAGAGAGCACCTACAGAACTACGTACAGAGGCCAGTGGGTATGGGATCGGTGCTGTTCTGGTGCAAATTTCGGATGGAAAATAGAAGGTTTTAGCCAATGCTTCTAGGACACTACTCAACTACAGAAAGAGAATGTCTTGCTGTTATCTGCGCCATGTGCAAATTTCGACAGTATCTCTATGGAAGGCCCTTCACAGTTGTTACAGACCATCATTCACTGTGTTGCTGACAGGTCTTAAGGACCCAACTGGGCGACTCGCCAGATGGGTACTACGTCTTCAAGAGTATGACATTACCATAGTGCATAGTGCAAAAGTGGAAGAAAACACCATGATGCCGAATGTCTCCCAAGCAACCCTGTGCAAGACCATCAAGACTTTGATGAAGATAGTGACTGTCTTGCTGTGCACTCCAGGATCCCTCTGCTGAGCAGAAGAGGGATGCCAAGGCTTGCTTAAATCGGACAGAGGACGTGAAAGGACAATTACAGGTAATCGATTACTTTGCAAGAAAAGCTTTGACCCATTTAGAAAGATGTGGCTACCAGTGATTCCTAAACACATGCGCTTAGATTTTCTACACAAATTCCATGACATACCTGAGATTTTTCTGGCCAGGTTTATTTAGGAGTCTCCTTCACTATGTGTCGCACTGTGGAGAGTGCCACGGGAGAAAGGCAGTTCCTCAGAAACCACATGGCCGACTCGACTCATACCATTTCCACCAGCCAAAACGCCTTTCCAGCGTGTTGGGATTGACCTCCTCGGACGATTTCCAACGTATGCTAGTGGCAATAGATGGATTATAGTTTGCACTAATTATCTGACACGTTATGCCATTACAAAAGCCGTGAAAACAGCCGAAGCATTCATCGTGGAAGACATTCTATTAAAACACTGTGCCCAAGGTCGTTAATTACGGATCGAGGGAATGTTTTTCAATCGAATCTTGTGGCAGAGATAAACCGTCGGTGCAACATTACTCATCACATGACGACTGCCTACCATCCGCAAACTTACCGGCTTACTGAACGCCTTAATAAGACCTTGGCCGAAATGCTGCCAATGTTCGTCATTGTTGAGCAGAGCAACTGGGATGAGGTGCTACCTTTTATGACGTTTGCCTATAACACCGCCAAACAAGACACCACCGGATTTACTCCATTTGTCCTGGTGCATGGGCGTGTGGCTACGACGACGATGGACGCTGTGTTACCGTTGCATCCTGATGACGTGGACGACGACTACATCGGCGAGGTGTTTAGCAGAGATGAGGAAGCTCGGCAATCAGCTCGACTCCACACGCAGCAGGCTCAAGGAAACGATCGTCGCAGGTATGAATCGTGCCACCGCCCTGTTGTCTACCAGCCTGGATCTTCAATCCTGTTCGGAAGGTTGATCTCTCTGAGGAGCTCCTCAGACGCTACTTTGTACCTTACAATGTTGCAAGACCGTTGTCTGATGTTACTTATGAAGTTGAAGATTTCGACCCCGACACAAGACGACGAAAGATCAGAGAAACGGTCGACGTCCTTTGAATGAAGCCCTACAAGGATCCTGCAACCCAGGGTAAATTTGAAGATCCTGCGACAGGCAACAAGCGAAGAGGTTACTAAGAGCGTAGCGGAAGGGAAGTTCTAAGAGGACCACAGCAAGGACGAACAGCAGTCATCGCGAGTCGGAGTATGCAGGGCCGATGACTCTTTCCCGGACTAGGACGACGCAACACCGAGACGCTGTTCTCTTAAGGAGGGGGCAATGTCACAAAAGAAGCTGTGTAGCACAGTCGCCGAAGTGTAGTGGTTATGATACTAAACTGTTGCATCGAGTGTCGTGCCTCGTATGTGCAAGTGCTGAATAAACCTTCTTTAAGTGAAGTTAGTGTTCGTCATTCATCTAATTACACCTTCTTCTACGTGACAATATTTATTTTAGCGTGCGCCTAAAAGGGAATGCTATTGGGTCAAAGACGCAGAACTGTACACACACAATTTTTAATGAGAGTAAGTCAAAGGAACATAACAGATGTTGATAACCATAATTCTATTATGGTTCTTTAAGATTTATTTAAATGTTCACTGAACATAGTACCAAATAGTTTTCAGAACTGTAGTTGCGGTCTGATGACTTTATAGTGCAGATTTTGTGAGGTGACTTTACGCAGTGCGACGGCATTCACATTGTTATGTCGTAAGGGTACAGTGAATTTGCCACCATTAACGCAAAATTTATTTTCCACCGAAGTTATCAAAGACTCCCTTCGAATAACCAAACAATTTAAGGGAAATCAAACAATTCTTTCAAGAATACACGTAGCTACACTCCTGGAAATTGAAATAAGAACACCGTGAATTCATTGTCCCAGGAAGGGGAAACTTTATTGACACATTCCTGGGGTCAGATACATTACATGATCACACTGACAGAACCACAGGCACATAGACACAGGCAACAGAGCATGCACAATGTCGGCACTAGTACAGTGTATATCCACCTTTCGCAGCAATGCAGGCTGCTATTCTCCCATGGAGACGATCGTAGAGATGCTGGATGTAGTCCTGTGGAACGGCTTGCCATGCCATTTCCACCTGGCGCCTCAGTTGGACCAGCGTTCGTGCTGGACGTGCAGACCGCGTGAGACGACGCTTCATCCAGTCCCAAACATGCTCAATGGGGGACAGATCCGGAGATCTTGCTGGCCAGGGTAGTTGACTTACACCTTCTAGAGCACGTTGGGTGGCACGGGATACATGCGGACGTGCATTGTCCTGTTGGAACAGCAAGTTCCCTTGCCGGTGTAGGAATGGTAGAACAATGGGTTCGATGACGGTTTGGATGTACCGTGCACTATTCAGTGTCCCCTCGACGATCACCAGTGGTGTACGGCCAGTGTAGGAGATCGCTCCCCACACCATGATGCCGGGTGTTTGCCCTGTGTGCCTCGGTCGTATGCAGTCCTGATTGTGGCGCTCACCTGCACGGCGCCAAACACGCATACGACCATCATTGGCACCAAGGCAGAAGCGACTCTCATCGCTGAAGACGACACGTCTCCATTCGTCCCTCCATTCACGCCTGTCGCGACACCACTGGAGGCGGGCTGCACGATGTTGGGGCGTGAGCGGAAGACGGCCTAACGGTGTGCGGGACCGTAGCCCAGCTTCATGGAGACGGTTGCGAATGGTCCTCGCCGATATCCCAGGAGCAACAGTGTCCCTAATTTGCTGGGAAGTGGCGGTGCGGTCCCCTACGGCACTGCGTAGGATCCTACGGTCTTGGCGTGCATCCGTGCGTCGCTGCGGTCCGGTCCCAGGTCGACGGGAACGTGCACCTTCCGCCGACCACTGGCGACAACATCGATGTACTGTGGAGACCTCACGCCCCACGCGTTGAGCAATTCGGCGGTACGTCCACCCGGCCTCCCGCATGCCTACTATACGCCCTCGCTCAAAGTCCGTCAACTGCACATACGGTTCACGTCCAAGCTGTCGCGGCATGCTACCAGTGTTAAAGACTGCGATGGAGCTCCGTATGCCACGGCAAACTGGCTGACACTGACGGCGGCGGAGCACAAATGCTGCGCAGCTAGCGCCATTCGACGGCCAACACCGCGGTTCCTGGTGTGTCCGCTGTGCCGTGCGTGTGATCATTGCTTGTACAGCCCTCTCGCAGTGTCCGGAGCAAGTATGGTGGGTCTGACACACCGGTGTCAATGTGTTCTTTTTTCCATTTCCAGGAGTGTATAATGCAGTATTTGTCACGAATCAGCTCTGAGGCAAAAATTTGAGACACTTTACGATACATGACATTTTCTATCACAGATCAGATCCACTGAAGAAGTTGGTCAAATTTAGGGCACAGGCGTAACTGTTAAAGATTATTACGCCATGTAAAGCACAGCGAATAACAGGAAATGGCTCTGAGCACTATGGGACTTAGCATGTGAGGTCATCAGTGCCCTAGAACTTAGAACTACTTAACTAATCTATGGACATCAGGACATCACACACATTCATGCCCGAGGCAGGATTCGAACCTGCGATCGTAGCGGGCGCGCTGTTGCAGAGTGAAGGGCCTATAACTGCTCGGTCACATCGGCCGGCTTCATAGTCCAATGAGTGTAAACAAACAGCAATAAACAAGTTTTTATGCCACGAATTGTCTTCTCCTGCTGTGACTGCATCTGTTTTCGGCAGAGAATCGCCACCTACATCTCCCACTCCAGAAACCCCTTCAAAAGCATGTCTGCTCTTGAAACCATACTACAGTTCAGTAAAAATAAAGCAGCTTTTGCAATAATGAGAAACAAATATTTATGTAAAGGTCTCATTTAAAAGAAATAATAATGAATTACACCATAACACACTGTCAAAAAATTCTAGACCACATAATAAATATCAAAGTTCTCGTTTAAAAGGCTGTTATGAACCATTACAAAATAAGAAAACACTAAAGCTAATAAATCTATTCGGAGATAAAACTGGATGTACAGTATGCATATTTTACAGACATCCTAAAACCCTAAATAAAGATTGAAGATGAATTAAAAATGAAGTACCTGTAGTAAAATTCTACGTCTTTTAGTAGGCTAAGGATTAACAGTGTAACATAGCAATATCTGATACAGAAACAAAACGAAAAAAAGTTCAGTAAAAATCTAGTTACACTGGGTTCCTTCATTAAGGAGAATAATTTCCTTTATATTGGCCAACGAGGGCAAAATCAATCAAGATTAAATCTAAGATGATCAAGGGAAATTTTCCAAGCAGGAAGGTAACATAGAAACAAATTATTTCATACTTAAAACCACACATAATATAATACTCAACTAATGTAATAGAAAAATAAAACATCATGGATTGAATTAGACTAATACGTTATTATATTTCATGTGATACAAAGAACAAGTGAAATATTTCACTTTCCCCATTCAAAAGATAAAATAGTGGGCAAATGTATTTGTAGGGCTCTGGCCATATTTCTTAATAAAAGCATAAAGTTCAAAGTGAGCTTCAGCAGCGTCAGCTGCATAGAAGCAGTGTTGTGAGGCAAGCCATCCTGGGAGGGTGTGGAAACAGCTGACACAGTAGCCCACAAGCGGTAAATGCCATAAACGTTCCCACACCGGCAGCCGCCGAAATGTTCAAGTCATAGCAAATAAGCATAAATCGAAAGGATACGAACACCTAGACGATTATGCTATAGCCACTGCTGTTAGTATCGCAGCTGTTTCATCATGGTGCTGTGACAGTTGGCCACCATCTGAAACGCTAATCGTGGACTACAGTTCAACTTTGCATCAGGGCAGTCTGCCCTGGGACTGTCTCGGCAACAGCCCTGTGTAGCAGACCCCCCCCCCCCCCCCCCGTCCAGCCTTTGACTCGGTGGGCCACTGCCCACTGCCATTACGTCACTGGGATACCGTCTTCTGGACAGAGCAGAGTGCGAGAGCTGCACAACTGTGCACACAGTCAGAGCTAGCCGATGGCACCTGGAGTCGGGGTCACCGTTGACGGGAGCAGCTGCGCCGAGAGCTACTGCCTGGCCAAGGCTGCACACTCATTATTGCTGGGTGACAACATGCAGGACGTTGCTGAATGGCGCTGCCTAGATGCCGCTTTCTCTACTGAGCTTCTGTGAGGGCGTAGGGTATAATAAAGCAATCTGTATAATGGGCTGTTTAATTGGCGACGGCTGGACCCCACCCCTCCAAAACCATCTCCACCAATTTACAAATGGTGTCAGAAAGGCGTCGCCTTCTCAGCTCAGTGTCTGAACCTACTGCGTTGGGTGTGGTGAGTCAAGAAATTTGTTGTCGTCAAAGTGTCTTTACATTAGAAAGAAGCTGGAGTACTGTGCATTTTGTTTAGCAAAATTAATGCGTAGTAGGCAGACAATTATCCAGACCGCCAGACAGGAATTTCAAACTGCATCAGGATCCATTGCAAGTACTATGACAGTTAGGCGGAAGATGAGAAAACTTGAATTAATGCTCGAAAGACTGCTCATAAGCCACACATCAATTCTGAATTTTGTTAAAAGTGAATTTTATTGAAAGTAAGGAGCCAGTATATTTGCCACATTTCGTAATGACGGGCATGACTGGTTATTATCTGTCACGTGTATGCAGTGTATATGAGAAGATCATTCAGCTCCATGTGCAGAATCAGAAGCTGTAACGTGTTTCACACATAAGCATTGTGGTCGCCAGGCTACAGAATGTGCGGAATTACACTGGCTGATGATTAGAATTAAATTGATACATTTTATATGGTGTGTGTTTTGTACTTTTTGCTGTCACAAATTTGGTAGTGAGAAGGGCAATGCTTTGGCAGTATAAGAGACGCAAGATGTAACAGAGCTAGAGGCAGTGCGTGTATTATCAGAAAGTGTAGCACAATTGTCACCAGTTAATATGGAGTTGCATCATGTACTAGAAGCGCAGTCACGTGAGCGAGGTATAGATTTGGCAGCTACGAGTTTAGTTGATCATTTCCCTGGTAAGTAAACTGAGGATGTGCAAGTGTTTGTGGAGGATTTTAAGAATTTGGGAGGGATGGAAAGACGTTGCGATATGCAAATTTTCAGGGTAGCAAAATAAAGATCAACTGGAGAAGCAAGAGTTAAGCAGGTTATGATGATGCTCTCAAGTAATGGGAAACATTTAAGAACTTAAATAGTGTTTAGTTCAAAGGCACTGAAAGCAGAACAGTGATCCACACTTTCGAGAACCGGTGAGGATGGTAACAAAGAGGCATGGTGAGTCGCTAGAAGAATTCGCTGACAGCATTAGGAATATCAATGGTTGCGCTTATGGGTTGTGGCAGAACATTGTGTTGTATGAAGTAATTTTAATGGAGACTGCGGAGAGTGCACTTGACTTATTTTTAACCCTCCGTTACTCGCACGAAAATTCATGACATCGTCACTCGCGCGGATGACTGGTGTCATCCACAAAGCAAGCGGAATATTTGTACACTTTGAACGGTCGTTATGACTGGTTTTACGATTTTTTATTAAATCTAAATGTAATACATTTAATATTTGCACACAGTATAATATATTCTTGGGTTTGAAACAGTTTGACCATTCGAAGAAAATATCTTCAGCTGAATTACTGATATTACATGGTCCCTCTTGTTGCTTACCGACGTACGGTTCCAAGTTCAAAGTGTAAGCTATTATTAAATCAAACAAAGTAAACACTTTTAACCCATACTTTCCTGGTTTGCTAGGAATATATTGCCTTAACAGGCAGTTTACCCTAAATGCCAAAAGCTGTTTGTCAAAAGTAAGATATTCAATAGGTGAAAAATATTTTTGGAAATTGTTCGTGAATAGTTCAAGTACCTCTCTGATAGCAGCTAAATTATCAATCTCTCTGCGAACACCTCTGTCACAGGTATTATCAAATTTCAGACATATCATCAGAAACCTGAGTCGGATTTCACTTATGCATAAAAAAACATGATTCAAGTACGTTTCCCTTTGAGTTATCCCACAATTTCGATATACTCTTCCTAGAACATCTCAAAGATCCACATAGATACAACAAACCAATGAAAGCCCTGACCTCTATCACATCTGTTTCTTTAGCGTCCGTCCGCAGCTCGTGGTCGTGCGGTAGCGTTCTCGCTTCCCGCGCCCGGGTTCCCGGGTTCTACGAGGCGGGGTCAGGGATTTTCTCTGCCTCGTGATGACTGGGTGTTGTGTGATGTCCTTAGGTTAGTTAGGTTTAAGTATTTCTAAGTTCTAGGGGACTGATGACCATAGATGTTAAGTCCCATGGTGCTCAGAGCCATTTGAACCATTTTCTTTAGCGTCCCTTTCCCTAGAGAATTTACCACGAACTTAATTAATGTATATATTTGTGCATGTTGCGATAATGCTTATTATGTTTTCATCCAAGAACAAATTCATAATTTCTTTTCCTATCTTTTTTATACGCCCTTGATATTTCGGTCCAGAAAAATGCCTGTATCTGCTTCTAACACTGGTAGGATATTTATTTATCCTCCGTTTAATTATTCCATCTTTCCCTAAAAAATGCATCCTCTTGAGTTACTTCTTCCTGTAATTCATATTCATCATTTACTGACGCCTCTTGTTCTGTTCCTAAATCATGACTGTTTTCGTGAACAGAATCCTCAGTCTCTGAGTCAGCGCCATCACTATGAGCATTTTCATCACTCAGCTCATTGAACCATTCCATCCACACATTAGGATCTCTACTAAGCTGTGTCCGAGGTTTTTTGCCTTCCGCAATTTACAAATAAAGAGAATACTAGGCAGCATGGAAAGTAACTGCAATCAGTTTCAATTCGTCTAAATTTACGCACATGAAAGATCGATTGAATCTAGGAAAGCAATAAAGTAATACAGACATGGATTGTTTCAGATTGTGGATGACATGTGCCCTCCAGACTATTATAATGTTTCATAAACAATGTATCTTTCGTAACTGAAAAACAACAATGATTGGAGCTAACAGCTGGAGAGTTAACAGTACTGAAAAACGCGCGAACTGAATCCAGCCCTGTCAGATAAAATTGAGCGGGAAAGTCATGTGGATGACGAATACCATCCGCGCGAGCAACCGGGGGTTAAGAAGGTTCACTTTAGAAATGTCAAAGAGAGTGCGAACGTGGGTACCAGTTGATTTGTGCCAACTTGATATACTAGGAGTGGACTGCGATGTAATTAAGGCGTCAACTAGATTATTGTAAGTCAGATGGGCACAGTTTTCAACCAATAGAAGGTGTTAGGGCTGTGGACGGATCGGGCCATTGTAGAAGCAATGTCTCCAGCCACGAAACACTGCAAAAGAAGTTTCAAAGTTACTGGACGAGTGTAGAAATAGGCGTTAATCGCCAAAGGTAAACCGATATCAACATACATGCATCACCAGTGTAATTAGATGCTACAGTATCGTATGCAGATGTGCACCGCACAGTGGGTGGAGTTCTGAGGAAGAAGAACTGCAGGATATTTTAGTACACAGGGGCACATGTATCAGTTGGCATTCGCGGTCTGGTGGAAAATTCGCAAGGAATCAAGGTATAGAGTGCGTGGACTGGCGGATTAGGTGTCACGCCACTGAAACTGCATTAGGAGAGAAAGTGAAGCACGCGAAGGGGAGTGTTAAGGAACAGATAGAAGAATTACTGTTGGGCTGCAGGAACTGTTTTTCTCCGGAAGGGATATTACCAGCAACGCATATTACACAGCACTGAATTGCAACAGGGAACGAATCACCAGTTTAATGCAAACAATTTGAGGTACTGAGATATTCCAGCCGATGAAGGAATTCATTGATCAGCTTCTTAAGGATGGGATCATCGAGGAAAGTAGTAGCCCTGGGCGGCTGGAGTGGTCATCACCCACAAAAAAATCTGTGGATGGATCACGAAAATATTATCGAGAGCTGAATGCTAAGAGCGTAATCTTTGCTGAGTATTACGGAAATCATACACTATTAGCGACGCAGAAAGTATTTTTAGACGATGGCCATCAAAAGTGGTTAAAATCAGCTAGAAGCGGCTCTGGAGGACCGACTAGAAACAACATTGTCTTCATGGTGTGGACATTATCAGTCCCTTTTAGGATGGAAGACGCAGCTGAGACGTTTGAGAGATTTTTGGAAGGGGGTCTCGAGGTTAAAACGACGTAAGTGCATTATGTGTATGATGATACAATCGTCATTGCGACTGAAATATAGCAGCACATACATCGCCTAAAGGACTTATTCCTGAGATTATGGGACGCTCGTCAAACGTATACAACGTATGTTGTATTAGAAAAGATGGCGTACCTTGTTTTCCTGCCCTCCTGGTTAGCCGTGCGGACTAACGGATTGCTTTCTGGGCGGGAATGCGTGCCGGTGCCTCGCCCAAATCCGCCCGGGGGCCGACCCGCACAATAACCTGGGGTTCTGTATTTTTTTTTCATATCTCCAATGTACGCAGTTCTCATTACAGCATTTACACACACACAATTCTTTCCTCTTTTTGCTAATAACTGTAAGCCTACACATCTTACCCTATCCCTGAGGGATAAAATATTAAAGATGATGCATGATCACGTGTTAGCTGGTCATGGGGAATGTAAAGCTACCATCAGGAAAATACCGGAGAGGTACTGGTGGATAAATGAGAGGGTGGAAATGGACCATAGTGTGTGCAATTACGTACATTGTGCACAAGGAGTGGATTTCGAACAGAGGTTACCTGTAACATTAGCAATGTTCCAGCTGCTCGAGACTGATGTATTAGGTCCTTTCAACAAAACGCCTGCAGGTAACAAATATGTACTGTTAAATAAGTGGGTTCTGAATTTGAGGGTACCTGAGATGATAGTGACAGATCAGGGAACCACCTTCCTGTCGGATTTATTCAGAGAAGTTTACCAGCTGTTGCACGTGAAGAAACTGAGAACTAGTCCTATAGATCGTCAAGATAACGGACAGGACTCTTATAACAAAAGCAAGGATATTATGACACTATTTGAACGCACATCATATCAGCAGGGAGGTCTATTTAAGATACATCATCTCAGCATACAACTCGACGCAGCGTATGAATACAGGAATGTTACTACATGAAGTAGTATATGGTTGCAAGACGCTGTCTCCATTTTATATGTTAAAAGCCAAAAGGGTAATACAAGGGAATCTGCTAAAGCGTTCCTGATAGTGGTAAGTGGTATATGGAACAGGGTGGGCAGAGCTAATACTAATTCACAGGAAAAAGAAGAAGCACTGAGTTATACAGTAAAAGTGCAGCAGTACAAGCCTGGTCAGTGGGTAATGATGTCGACTTCCTGTACTGTAAAGAAGAATACGAAGAATTTTTCTGCAAATGTCAAATGTCATGTCAGATTGTAGAAACTATGTTACTGGTGAACGTCAATTCCAGTTGTTAACAAGGACGATGAATGTGCATATGGGACATCAGAAACTGGTTTTGGGGAGTCCAGAGGTCGTTCCAGGAGTTGTGTGGCTGGAGTGAAAGAAAAATCCAAAACAGAAGGTATAGAGGATATAGACCAATGATACAAAGTCCATGTGCGTTAACTCTTAGGAGATAAGAGTAAACTCGTATTTTTGTGTTTATTAGGTGTAAGTGTAGCATAATGTGCTGTATAATGTAGGTGGGATTTCAGGTGGAGGAAAGTAGGGGTAGTAGGAATCCCTCTCCTCAGGTGCGTATGTCAGGAGACGCAGGAGTTGCCTTGCTGCTGGTCAATGTCGGAGCGAAAGCATTGTGCAACAAACAGCGGGAAGGGGGTGTGCTGTTGGCGAAGTAAGAAAATGTGGTATTCAGATTTGTGTTAGCATCGGAACCAACAGTGTTACGAGTGGAGGCCGAAATGCACGCATTTTAGCTCACGCAGGATGGCGTGAGGAGGGAAGAACTATACTGACGTGAGGTCTGGAACATGACAAGGAATGGGAATTCAGAACGCGGACGTAATTAGTTTGATACTCAAATTTAATCCTTAAATGATGAACGTCGCTCTTGACGGTACATGATTCACAATATTATCTCTTCAGAAGACATTCTTGAAGTAATTATAGTAACTGAATATGGCGCCTTGCTAGGTCATAGCTAATGACGCATCTGAAGGCTATGCTAAACTGTCGTCTCTGCAAATGAGAGCGTATGTAGACAGTGAACCATCGCTAGCAAAGTCGGCTGTACAACTGGGGCAGCGCTAGGGAGTCTCTCTAGACTAGACCTGCCATGTGGCAGTGCTCGGTCTGCAATCACTGATAGTGGCGACACGCGGGTCCGACGTATACTAACGGACCGCGGCCGATTTAAAGGCTACCACCTAGCAAGTGTGGTGTCTGGCGGTGACACCATATTCACCATACAGGTCATACAGGTGGTATTTAATGCATAGGACAAGAATAGTATTTAAGGGATGGAACGAGGTGATGGCTAGTGGAAGCATTCGACTGTTTCCCACAACGTGCAAAGAGTCACAGAGTGCTCAAACAAGTTACGCAAGGAATGCATGGGGATATATGGGAGTTATGAGAATTCGAAAGACGAGATGACGCAGGTCCTGGGGATTACACCACATACGAGAAGGAGGAGATGTTGGGTCGACGTAGGAGGTCGATTTCAGAAGATTATGTACAGAGCAACAAACGAGAAGGCATCAGGAAAATGAAAGGCATGGTGGAAATGGTGAAACAATGATTAAAAGAGAAAAAGGTAGCAAGTGAGTGACACATTACACCGATCGTAAATGTGGAGAAAGTTGTTTTAAACTGTACTCGGTTATTCTGCCAGCTGACTGGGGATACAATGAAGTTCAAAGGTTCAAATGGCTCTGAGAACTATGCGACTTAACTTCTGAGGTCATCAGTCGCCTACCTAACCTAACTAACCTAAGGACATCACACACATCCATACCCGAGGCAGGATTCGAACCTGCGACCGTAGCGGCAGCCCGGTTCCAGACTGTAGCGTATAGAACCGCACGGCTACTTCGGCCGGCGATATAATGAGCCACGAGAAAACTGTGGAGGAGCCATTGAAATGGAATGTTAAAATTTTGCAAGCTATAGTGGAGATTTTGGCTAAGGAAATAGTGATAACGAAGTGATTGCAGTCGTGATGAAGTGAAAGTTTAAAATTCAGTCTCTTTCCACTTAGCAGGAAACCAGGTATGCTACCAATGTTCATGTGTACTGTCAAGTGAGAAATGCTATCAGAAGGTTGTCAAGGGAGGAGTGCACCTCTTGTTCCTAATTGAAGAAGATGAAAGAGGACATATGGTAAATGGGTGAAGTGGTGTTACGAAAGTAATACTTGGGTGAAGTTACGGCTTGTGCAAATAGGAGGTAGAGACGGTCAGTACCCGTGCGCAGTAAAGTTACTATTGTGCCAGAAAGCGGTAAATTATAGCATGAAAGCGGTGATTGGGCCTGAGTTGCACTTACAGCAAGATGAAGCACGTTTGTTGTAACCTAACTTCGATAAAATAGACGGATGCTACGAACAGAAGTTCACTCTAATGAAAAGGATGAACTCGGACAGGGGTGGGTTCCAGATAAACGGGACCATATGCGAAATAGTGGGAAATACTTTCGCTTTACCTGCCGTAATTTTGGGAACAACACTTCTGAGAATGGCTCGTTTTCAGTTATATGGGGCAAAGGAATCTATGGAAGTCTTATTAGCTGTGGGTCTGACAGTCTCGAACCAGACTTTAGGATCCGAATTAATTGTCTGTAGAGAGTAGAAGAGGTGAGTCTCTATGGAGACGTTAAATCAGCATGTGGATCGGTACAGAGAGAACCACTACCGGAAAGACGCAACATCGACCGTTGTTTTACCAATTACCCCAGCGAAATTATGTCTACATGTAAAAGAAGCAGTACATGAGAGGAAGTTCAGATCCAACCGCTGCTCAGTCCAAGTGGACTGAATACCTAGACCCTAAGAGGCAACTGAGGGAACTATAAGTTAAGCTGAATAGGTATTGCCGGAGTTTAGGATATGTAGGGCACTAGAAAACTTAGTGTATGAGCAGTTTGGAGGAAAGAGCGGTATGGAGACATCTGGAGCCACTGGAACTGCCCGGGAACTTATCAGTCTAACTGCGTAAAGATACTCTAGTTTCAGGCGACCTCATTGACTGGGTCTTGTTAAAGAAGAAGGCACTGAAGTGTACCAACCATACTTGGTCAAGTACAAAGCTGGAAAGAATTGCAGCAGCGCCAACTGTATACTAACCTGATTGTTAGCTTTACAAAATAGAGGGTTGAGTCTCGTAAGACGTAACACCCCCTATATTCCGGGGGCGATTGCACGTAGCGGCATGCGGTTTTCGGCGAATCATAGCGGACTATGGGACACATACGTTGGTACATGCACAATAATTACAACGTTTATATTGACCGAGATAACGAAGCAAGTACGTTTTTTAAATGGAACGCTATACCTTTTTTTACCATCATTCGAACGCTCCGGAGAAGACGCGGACAGTGATGTAACGCATGTTGCTATTGTGATTCAAACTTTGCTTAAAAGAGAGCGGATGAGGATGTACTTACGTAGCGTAGGCCGCGCATGCTGCATAGAGCACGGCAACTCGGCCTGCGGGTCGCGCGAGGCGTGTTTACAGTCTGCAGCCACTTCCGACCACCTCGACCTTCAATCGTACAATAATTCCCGCTTGTCGATACGTGCAAACGCCCCCGGAATAATGGAGGGTGTTACGTCTTACACGACTCACCCTGTATAACACAGTCATCGCAATGTGTTGTGAGGCGAGCCAATCTGGAAGGGTGTTGAAACAATAGGCACAGTGGTATCCAAGCAGTAGATGCCCAAAGTCTTTTCACATCGGCAGCCACTGCAATGAAACTTCCTGGCACATCAAAATTGTGTGCCCGACCGAGACTCGAACACGGGACCATTGCCTTTCGCGGGCAAGTTCTCTACCATCCGAGATATCCAAGGACGACTCACGCCCCGTCCTCACAGCTTCACTTCTGCCAGTACCTCGTCTCCTACCGTCCAAACCTTACAGAAGCACTCCTGCAAACCATGCCGAACTAAAAGTCCTGAAAGAAACTATATTGCTTAGCCACAGCGTGGGGGATATTTCCAGAAAGAGATTTTCACTCTGCAGCAGAGTGTGCGCTGATCTCATTCTGGAAATATCCCCCACGCTATGGCTAAGCCATGTCTCCACAATATCCTTTCTTTCAGGAGTTCTAGTTCCGCATGGTTCGCAGGAGAGCTTCTGGGAGGTAGGAGACCAGGTACTGGCAGAAGCGAAGCTGTGAGAACGGGGCGTGAGTCGCGCTTGGGTAGCTCAGATCGTAGAGCACTTGATCGCGAAAGGCAAAGGTCCCGAATTCGAGTCTCGGTCCGGCACACAGTTTTAATCTGCCGGAAAGATTCATATCAGCGCACATTCCTCTGAAGAGTGAAAATCTCATTGTAGCTACTGAAATATTTAGTATACATGTTGAAAGCCCTAGTGAAGTTCAAACAAGTGCAGCTCGAAAGCATATAAACTCCTCACCACTTATTCTAAAAATACTTCTGTTAATATCACATCTCCATCAGTGCATGGCAGTGTCACTTGGCCGCATGCCACTCTTGAATTACAGTTCAACTTTGGATCAGGGTGGTTCACACTGACACCGCGGGACCTGGAGCCGCTGCCACAAGGAACCACCACTGCCCTGTGAAGCGGCAGCCATCGACTAGGGTCAGTGGGTCACTGCCACCTACTGGACAGCGCAGGATGCGCAAGCAGTGCCTCAGCACACACAATCATAGCTAGCTGAGCCTGCCCCGAGCTGGAGTCGCTGATGACGGGAGCAATTGCGTCGTGGGCCATTGCCTACAATCTGTCAGCACTGCATGGCTACAATACACAGGAGGTCACAGAATGTCAGCGTCGAGCTGCCGCGTCTTGTATTGACTTACAGCTCGACTAGTCTCTCAGTGTAAGTTACATCAAACTATTGTTAATAATGAATTCTCTTTCCTCACAAACACACCTACAAACTGATGCTGAAATTAAATTAATTAATTCGTTTTTTGGAAGAAGAAGGATGACACTGTTTGTCATTAATGAGTCACTTTTGTATACAGGGTGGTCCATTCATAGTGACAGGGCCAAATATCTCAACGAAATTAGTATCAGACGAAAAAACTACAAAGAACGAAACTCGTCTTGCTTGAAGGGGGCAACCATATGGCGCTCTGTTTGGCCCGCTGGATGGCGCTGCCATAGGTCAAACGGATATCAACTGCGTTTTCTTAAATAGGAACACCCATTTTTTATTATATATTCGTGTAGTAAGTAAATAAATAGGAATGTTTTAGTTGGACCACTTTTTTCGCTTTGTGATAGATGGCGCTGTAATAGTCACAAACAAATAAGTACGTGCTATCACGTAACAATCCGCCAGTGCGGACGGCATTTGCTTCGTGATACATTGCCCGTGTTAAAATGGACCGCTTACCAATTGTGGAAAAGGTCGATATCGTGTTGATGTATGACTATCGTGATCAAAATGCCCAACGGGCGTGTGCTATGTATGCTGCTCGGTATCCTGGACGACATCATACAAGTGTCCGGACCGTTCGCCGGATAGTTACGTTATTTAAGGAAACAGGAATTGTTCGGCCACATGTGAAACGTCAACCACGACCTGCAACCAATGATGATGCCCAAGTAGGTGTTTGAGCTGCTGTCGCGGCTAATCCGCACATCAGTAGCAGACAAATTTCGCGAGAATCGCGAATCACAAAAACGTCATTGTTGAGAATGCTACATGAACATCGATTGCACCCGTACCATATTTCTATGCAACAGGAATTGCATGGCGACGACTTTGAACGTCGTGTACAGTTCTGCCACTGGGCGCAACAGAAATCACGGGACGATGACATATTTTTGGCACGCGTTCCATTTAGCGACGAAGCGTCATTCACCATCAGAGGTAACGTAAACCGGCATGATATGCACTATTGGGCAACGGAATATCCACGATGGCTGCGGCAAGTGGAACATCAGCGACCTTGGTGGGTTAATGTATGGTGCGGCATTATGGGAGGAAGGATAATTGGCCCATTTCATCGACGGCAATTTAAATGGTACGATGTATGCTGATTTCCTACGTAATGTTCTACCGATGTTATCACAAGATGTTTCACTGCATGACAGAATGGCGATGTACTTCTCACATGATAGATGTCTGGCATGTAGCTCGCGTGTGGTTGAAGCGGTATTGAATAGAGTATTTCATGACAGGTGGATTGGTGGTTGAGGCACCATACCATGGCCCGCACGTTCACCGGATCTGACGTCCCTGGATTTCTTTCTGTGGGGAAAATTGAAGGATACTTGCTATCGTGATCCACCAACAACGCATAACGACATGCGTCAGCGCATTGTCCTATCGTGATCCACCAACTACGCTTATCAACATGCGTCAGCGCATTGTCATTGCATGTGCGAACATTACAGAAGGCGAACTACTCGCTGTTGTGAGGAGTGTCGTTACACGTATTGCCAAATGCATTGAGGTTGACAGACATCATTTTCAGCATCTGTTGCATTAATGTGGTATTTACAGGTAATCACGCTGTAACAGCATGCGGTCCCAGAAATTATAAGTTCACAAAGGTACATGTATCACATTGGAAAAACCGAAATAAAATGAACCTACTTTCTGTATTTTAATTTTAAAAAAACTACATGTTACTAACTGTGCTTCTAGCGGGACATCCATAGCGCCGTCTGGTGTCCCCCTTCAAGCTAGACAAGTTTCGATCTTTGTAGTTTTTTCGTTTCACACTTATTCCGTGAGATATTTGGCGCGGTCGCGATCAATGGACCAACCTGTATAAAGTCACTTGCACACAAAGGCACAATTAAATGTTTGATGGACAATGAGCCAATGGACACATACACTTTGCGACTGTAATATCTTGAAGTTTATTGTTACCGATACTGGCATAACAGTCTTTGTCATGCCTCATACTATGTAATATTGTTGACGTATTGAGAGGTATCCAAGCGTACCATCCACCTTGTATTTATGCCAACATGCAGCAAGCTGCTCGCTAGAATTGGTGAGTGCTAAATGAATTATTTAAAAATTGTTGATTGTTTACTTATCCAGCTTTCTCCTAATTACAACTTCAATTACAGATGAGCGGTTTGTATAACTTTATCTTACGCTACTTGACGGCATAAGTGATTTCTGTATAGGCGTACCAATGCACTTTTTTCGTAACGTTCCTCAGACATATTCATTAGTAGAATTTAATGACAAATTTTCATAGAGGTGATTTTGGATCTTTAACTTCGATCAGGTCAGAGTTGTACAGAGCATTACTCCGAAACAGTTACCTCGCTGAAGTACTGTATTTGTCACGTTTATTATGTGTACATAGATATTATGATTTACAAATAATTAAATACCTGTGGCGATGAGTATATAACTATCTATAATTAAAGACGTCTCCATTGCCGAAATCACTGATGCACATGTAAAACGTGGTGCTCGACTCGGAGGAAAGCCTGTTCGAATACTGGTGGTGTATGAAGTTTTCACTGCCTGTATTTGGTCAGTAAACGGAGAAGAAACGATGGCGTAAAGTTGATGATGACCAGTATTTGCACCAACTTCCTGGCGTTAATTCGGAACCTCTCCACAGTGCCTAATGCAGTGTAAGATGTGACACTGTTGATGGTGATCTGTTAGTCGGCTGTGGACGTTAATCTCGGTTGTTCCCTTTGTGCTATTCGAGAGGAGTAGGTTATGGGCAATCACTCGGTTTCATGCATGATAAAGATATGGTTCTGACTGTGTTCCGGAAATTGTCATAAATGCTATATGTCATTTTATTCTCATTTACATTGTCATTCCGTTTTCGGTTTTTCATTTCGAAATAGGATTTATGAATGTTATGTAGTACCACATTGTGCAAGTATGTCTATAAGAACACCTGAAAAATTCCTTAAGAGTATTTCAAAGAATAATAAGGTGCATAGAATGTGTTTGTATCTCGGTCCTAGAGATCCAGCTTATAAAGTAGGCTATTTCCACGTATGATACAACGATTTGAGCATAAAATGGTTCAAATGGCTCTGAGCACTATGGGACTTAACATCTGAGGTCATCAGTCCCCTAGAATTGTAACAACTTAAACCGAAATAAACTAAGGACATCACACACATCCATTCCCGAGGAAGGATTCCAACCTGCGACTGTAGCAGCAGCGTGGTGCCGGACTGAAGCTCCTAGAACCGCTGCCGGCCGCGGTGGCCTAGCGGTTCAGGCGCTCAGTCAGGAACCGCGCGACTGCTACGGTCACAGGTTCGAATCCTGCCTCGGGCATGGATGTGTGTGATGTCCTTAGGTTAGTTAGGTTTGAGTAGTTCTAAGTTCTAGGGGACTGATGACCACAGATGTTAAGTCCCATAGTGCTCAGAGCCATTTGAACCATTTGAACCTAGAACCGCTCGGCCACAGCGGCAGGCATTTGGGCCATAAAAACTAAGTTTAAAGCCCATTTTTGCTAGAACGTGTGACAATTGAAGTTAGTCGTAATTTATAACATGCATTTGATGAATAAATATTTTTGATATAGGGAGGTATAGTCTAAGAATATTATGGCGGGGATCTTTCATCTCTGTCTACTGTTGTTAAGAATGCGATCGTAGATAAATACTTCCGATAAGTAACAGTATAAAGATAATTTTTGCTGTTAGTTTCATTTGCAGTAATTTAAGTTGTGCTCTTAGATTCCTGTTTATCACACACACGCAAATCGCTACGTATTCGGAAAAAATATGGACTATTCGTGACAATAAAAAATATAAAAATCACTGACAGTTGTTTCACACACAGTAATTTCATTTTTAATTTTTTACACATAGTGAAGTCACATAATCGAAGATACTCATTACTGAGAAAGCGCGCTCCTATATGTGAATAACAACGAATACGGCAGAAAAGTATTTAACTTTCAGGGCTGGCCGGAATGGCCGAGCGGTTCTAGGCGCTACAGTTTGGAGCCGCGCGACCGCTACGGTCGTAGGTTCGAATCCTGCTTCGGGCATGGATGTGTGTGATGTCCTTGGGTTAGTTACGTCTAAGTAGTTGTACGTTCTATGGGACTGACGACCTTAGAAGTTAAGTCCCATAGTGCTCAGAGCCATTTGAACCATTTTTTTTTAACTTTCAGGATAAAGTCTCAGAATGTGTTACAAGCGAGAAGAGGAAGAATATTCTTATACTATGTGGGATAAGAGCCAACTACATTTAGCACTACAGTTAGTTGCCTTAACCACTTGGCTACGACAGCTGGGATGCAGCGATAGCTCTGTTCCTGCTGATTTTAATGTAGAGAGAAGCAGGTTGACTTTATTGCCGAATGATGTAAGCCGTAAATGCGTGAAGTCTTCGAAGGATTCCACTGTCAGGCTTCACAAAATTTCTTTCCATTGCTACTTCAAGCTGTAAATGATTTCTGATAGTTAATAACTAAATGATATGAGGGAAAAACTGTGCAAAGTCACCAGTAATTTCAGCTAACATTCGTGTCACATACATAACCAGATTTAACGTCATGAAATTTAACGATTTTTAAACTCTTAGTTACATAAAAAGTCACCGGTATTTTGTGACAATATTGATGGAAAATATTTTTAATGTTACAACCATTCACAGTAACAACAAAAGAAACCATATTTATTACATAGGAAAACAGTCTATTATGAACTCTCTTTCCACTCATGTGTAGTGGTAAATAAATGTAAATGTCGTGTGGCTAGGGCCTCCCATTTGGTAGACCGTTTGCCGGGTGCAAATCTTTCGATTTGACGCCACTTTGGCGACTCGATGGGGATGAAATGATGACGATTATGGCAACACAATACCTAGTCCCTGAGCGGGAATCGAACCCGGGCCGTTAGGATTGACATTCTGTCGCGCTGACCACTCAGCTAACGGGGGTGGACTTCGTCCTGGTGATTATTCAGAAAAATATGATGATTAAATACGAAACTAAAGCCACTCTATATATCTAAAATAACAAGTTCTACCTGTAAACAAATCACACCGAACCGGATGAGTGGCATACGGAAACCTAACCACCTGTCAGTTCAGATATTGCAAAATGTTTGGGGGGGCCGATCGGTAACGGGTCTCAGAAGCTTACAGAATAGCAACTTTTGCTTACGAACAGGAAATGACGTCACTGCGGAGGCGAACATACTGCTCCGATCGGTATCAAAGACACAGAAGGGGGTCCCTGGACCGATCGGTCGCTGTAACACGTAACACGCTCTTTCCCTCGGAATACGCCTCACACGTTCAAAGGCTACAGCCGGCCGCAGCCGATGTAATAAGGATTCGTAATCCAGAAAGCCGCCTGAGTGTCTCTTCCTGGTACCGCTGCTACGTCCAGAGCCTGTGGCCTAACTGCCGAACTTGTACCAGCCATCAACTACCACCACACTACCCCCTCACTGCAAGGATCCAACTCGGCTGCCTCGCCCCGAGCAGACTGTTTCACCTTCCACGTCTCACTGCCACTGCATTCGTGCTTCCAGTATCCACATCAGTCACAGCCTCAGCAAAGATATTCTACGAGGGACTTTAGCGTGCCCTATCGATCGCACAATGATTCACCAAGGTGGCAGAATTCCATATCTATCTCTTCTAAGTGTATCTCATTTATGTTACTTCGTGTTTCTTCGGTTTACGCTTAATCCATATTGTGCACTCATAAGACTATTCATTCCATTCAACACGTCCTGTAACTCTCTTTGACTTCCACTGAGAATAGCAAAGTCGTAAACGAATCTTATCGTTGATATGGGTTCATCTGTATTTTAGTCCTACTATTGAAGCTTTCGTTTATGAGGTTAATCCCAAAAGTAAGGTCTCCTATTTTTTTATAAGTACAGAACTCTGTCTGTGTGGGAATTAGTCACACTCTTATGAAGAGTGCTTCACGCGCAGTGTGTAAACATACGCACGCCACGCTGAGGCGTTCAGTTTTGGCTTGGCAGACGTTCAGATTGGAGCTCGCGTTGGATGTTACCGCCAAGTGCTAATTGCCCGCAGTTATTCGGTTTTTGAACGCAAAGGGCACAGCACCGACTGAAATCTATCGCCGACTGGTGGAAGTGTGTGGTGAATCGTGCATGGATTTCAAAAATGTTCGTAAGTGGTTTAGAGAGTTTGCAGCAGGTCGGACTGATATTCACGACGAACAAAGGAGCGGGAGACCGTCAATTTCTGAGGAGACAGTGTTGAAGGTTGAGCAAAGCATGCGTGAAGATAGGCGGATCACATTGGATGATCTCTGCACATTGGTTACTGAGGTTTTCCGAAGCCCACTCACAGAATTTTAACGGAAACATTGAACTACGGAACGAGTGCGCAAGTTGGGTCCAGCGCATGTTGACTGAGGACCACATGCGTGAACGAGTTGGTGCTTCCCGAGCATTTATTCACCGCCTTGCAGCCGAACAGGACAACTTTCTTGACTCAACTGTCACGGGTGACGAAACCTGGCATACCACTTTGCACCTGAGACCTAGCAACAATCACGCCAGTGGCGGCATCCTTCTTCGCCAAAGTCCCGGAAATTCAAACAAACACAGTCTGCCGCTAAAGTCACGACAACCGTTTCTTGGGATAGGAAAGGGGTATTGTTGGTCGACTTTATGCCCACTGGGACCACAACTAACGCTGACAGGTACTGCGAGACTCTGAAAAATCTCAAACGGGTAATTCAGAATCGGAGAAGAGGAATGTTGAGCAAGGGCGTACACACTGTCCATGTCAACGCTCGCCCATACATCGCTCGGCAAACCTTTGCTCTCCTGCAATAGTTTCAGTGGAACACAACCACCCACCCACCCTATAGTCCTGACTTGGCGCCCAGTGACTATCACCTGTTTCCTAGGTTAAAAGAACGTTTGGCCGGAAAGCTCTTCAGTTCCGACGACGAGGTGAAAGAAGTGGTTCATAACATTCGGAACAGGATGGCGGCGAGCTGGTATGACATGGGCATACTAAAACTGCCACAGCGTCTACAAAGTGCATCGACGGTAATGGTGACAATGTCGAAAAGAAGCTAAATGTTCAAGCTGTAAACTGATGTAAACCATTGTAGAAATAAACAGGTGTATGTACTTATAAGAAACTAGGAGGCCTTACTCCTCGTATATCACTCGGAAAACTACGTAGCAGTCCTACACTTCGTTCCTTCTGATTCTTCCGTATAGTTCCCTTTTGTTTTTTGTACATATTGTATACTATATTCTCAAAGGATTATTCAAACTTTTCTCAGTGTTTCTTCTTTTACCTTCTTCTGTGTATTATCGTTATCAGCAACTCGGCTACGTTGGGGATTGTGTGGATGGTGCTTTTCCCAAAGTCTGATTGTATGTCTCTAGATTCTCACCTGCTTTAATAGTCGATTGGTTGCCACTTCACCCTAATGTTTTCAGAAATTCCGTTGGAAAGTTACTAACCTATCTGTCATTTCATTGCAAGCCTCCCTACCTTTAAGGTAATCAAACGAGATTCCACGAGAGTCGGAGGAGGCAGTGGACTTCTCGTCGAGCTCTCATATCTTTTGTGTATATTTACAAAAGTTCTGTAGTATGTCTGAAACCTATGACATACACAAACACAGTTTGCAAGAGGCAGAATATTAGAGCTGAGAAGCTGAAGTATCATATCAATCGAACTTAGAATTGTTTCTAGAAAGAGAGACGTGAAAGTGTCACCCACATGAATTCCACCAATGAGTAATACAGGAAACGTGTTAAATTCGATTAGCACGCTAGCTACAAGTTCTACTAAGAAAGCACACAGAGAGCAACACATGGAATTCCACAAAGTATCGTAAAAATTTAAATGTCCCATGGCTGTGTTAGGTGGCGTAAATTTAATGGTCACCCGAATTTGCGGCAATGTTCTGGACAGATTTTCCAAACCTATCCACATTGTCTCATGGTCCTGCATGTCGCAAAGTTTGTTGAACCATCCGCGCATATCGGCCCCTTTCCGTGACGATATGTTTGAGTTGTGTCGTTCGTGTATTTCTAGAGTGCGTGAGAATGTAATGGATACCCATATAGTGCAGTATTATGTTTGTGATGATGATGATGATGAGAGAAGGACAGGGTGAAACCAAGTGCCGGCCCATAGCCTACTCCCCTAGTACAGTATCCAGAGGACAGCCGAGATTAACGTCCACGTCTGACGGACGGATCACCATCAACAGTGTCACGTGACCTCACTCCATGAGACATCGTGGAGAGGTATCGATTTAAATCCAAGGAACTGTTGAAAATACTGGTGATCATAAACTTTGGACACTGGACTCGCATTCGCGAGGGTGACGGTTCAATCCCGCGTCCGGCCATCCTGATTTAGGTTTTCCGTGATTTCCCTAAATCGCTCCAGGCAAATGCCGGGATGGGTCCTCTGAAAGGGCACGGCCGACTTCCGTCCCCGTCCCTCCCTAATCCGATGAGACCGATGACCTCGCTGTCTGGTCTCCTCCCCCAAACAATCCAATCCAATCCATAAACCTTGGGCCATCGCCTCTTCTCCCCTTGCTGGCCACGTACTGGTAATGAAATCATAATACACCACCAGGATTTGAAGAGGCTGTCCTCTGAGTCGAGCGCCAACGGTAAGGAGTCCATCAGTGACCTCGGCTACAGAGACGTGTGTTCTTATAGATCGTTATGCACGCCGTGTGTGTGTAATTATTTGTAGATCATAATATGCATGTACAGATACACTGAAGAGCCAAAGATACTGGTACACCTTACTAAGGCCGGCCGATGTGACCGAGCGGTTCTAGGCGCTTCAGTCTGGAACCACGCTACCACTACGGTCGCAGGTTCGAATCCTGTCTCGGGCATGGATGTGTGTGATGTCCTTAGGTTAGTTAGGTTTAAGTAGTTCTACGTTCTAGGGGACTGATGACTTCAGATGTTAAGTACCGTAGTGCTCAGAGACATTTGAACCATTTGAACCCGCCTAAAATCTTGTAGCGCCCTGTGAGGACGCATAGGTGTCGCAACACGACATAGCATGGACTCGACTAATGTCTGAAGTAGTGCTGGAGGCAATTGGCACCATAAATCCTGCAGGGCTGTCCGTAAATCCGTAAGAGTACGAGGGGGTGGAGATTTCTTCCCAAAAGAGCGTTGGAAGGCATACCATATACGCTCAATTATGTTCTTGTCTGGGGAATTTGGTCGCCAGCGGAAGTGTTTGAAATCGGAAGGGAGATCCTGGAGCCAGTCTGTAGCAATTCTGGACGTTTGGGGTGTCGCACTGTCCTGCTGGAATTCCCCAATTCCGTCAGAATGCACAATGGATATGAATAGATGCACGTGATCAGACAGGATGCTTACGTATGTGTCGTATCTAGGCTTATCAGGGGTTCCACATCACTCCAGCTGCACGCACGTCACACCATTACAGAGCCTCCTCCAGCTTGAACAGTTCCCTGGTGACAGGCAGGGTCCATGGATTCTTGTGGTTGTCTCCACACTCGTGTACGCCCATCGCTTGATAGAATTTGAAACGAGACTCATCCGACGAGGCAACATGGTTCCAGTCATCAATAGCCCAATTTCAGTGTTGACGGCCCAGGTGAAGTGTAAAGCTTTGTGTCATACAGCCATCAAGGGTACACTAGTGGGCCTTTGGTTTCGAAAGGCCATATCGATGATATTTCGTTGAATGATTTGCACACTCACACTTGTTGATGGCTCAGCATTGAAATCTGCAGAAATTTGCGGAAGGGTTGCACTTCTGTCACGTGAACGCTTCTCTATACTAGTCGTTAGTCCCATTTTTGCAGGATCTTTTTCGGGCAGCAGCGATGTCGGAGATTTGACGTTTTATTGGATTCCTGATGTGCACTGAACATTCGAGAATTGGTCCTATGGGAAAATCCCCACTTCATCGCTACCTAGGAGACGCTGTGTCCCACGGCTCGTGCGTTCAAACCCACTTAAATGTTGATAACCTGCCATTGTAGCAACAGTAAACGATCTAACAACTGCGCCAAACACTTTTTGTCTTACACATATTAAAAAAAGGTTTTGCTTCATCCCCGTTCCGAGAACTCCTGAAAATAGATGTTGACTGTGGATACCGTATCACAGACACAGTCCCTTTCACTGTTCAGAGATGTCACTGAACCCGCCCAAAGATGTAAACAACCATGCATGAGAACCGCCTACCAGACGGAGGGATCTACGCCAAATCACGATTGAGGAATGGGTCATTCTGAACCAACAGTGACTTGATGAACTTGTGGATAGTATGCCACGACGAATGCAGGCATCCATCAATGCAAGAGGAATTGCTGCTGGGTATTAGAGGTACCTGTGTGTACAGCACTGTGGACCACCACCCCTGAAGGTCTCGCTAGTCGTACAACTTGCAATATGTGATTTTCATCAGCAATAAAAAGGGCGGAAAAGATGTTAATGTTGATCTCTATTCCAATTCTCTGTAAAGGTTCTGGAGCTCCCGGAACTGAGGTGATGCAAAAAGTTTTCAAATATGGTTTCGCAGGACAGAGCGGATCAGGTTGTGGAAAGGGGCCAAGGTCAATTACTGTTATTTATACAAGAACACACACAACTTTATTGCACCAACCAGTCCACAGTTTTCTCCTTACAACAACAGGGATAAATTCACGGCTGAGGGCCCAAGTAACTTCTCCAGAATAAGTCTGAATGATTGCTTTTAATACACCATGATTTAGAGTAATGGCTAAAGGCCTTACTTAGGTAAAATTACAATATCATCTCGGCTAAAGACCAAATCAAAAGCGAAGCATTTATAAATTCCAGGTAAAGGCCACATTAAGGAAAATTCAAGTTAATCCTTTGGCTGAGATCCCACTTTAAAAGAAGCTTCTTTACATAATAAAAGAGAGACTTTGAAGATAAGCCTTTACACAACACAGCAGCTAAACATCTTAAGAAAACTTCAAGTATCTTGTCGGCTGAAAGCCCAAGCAGTTACTCAAGAATAGTCAAAAACCTTAAGATAAACATTTACAGGACCCCACTGAAGGCCGTTTCAGGAATTCAAAATAATTAAAGAGAAACCATAAAGACAAGGATTTACATATTAAAGCCACAGATTCTGAAACAAATACGGCTGAAGGCCTAAATACAGAGCAACATGAATTATAAATGGAACACAGTGGAAGGTCTAATCTTAAGTTGCTATGTAGTTCGGCTGAAGGCCATATGCTAAACATAAAACAAAATTAATACAAAGCTGAAGGCCTGGCACAGTACCAGCGACCAAATAAGATGATAATCACAAACAATGGAACAGTGGTGTTCATAAGTGTTCCATGGGTCGGCCTGGGGACAAAACTCTAACAACAGTTCAGGTGAAACAGGCAGCCAAGCATTACAGTAAATAATCGGATGGTAGCACGACCTAGGGATGGCTGAAGAACCAACCAACAACCTAATCAACCTCCAGCACACCATCACATTGCTGCTTGTGGGAACAGCCCAGGAAGCAAAAACCAGCAATTAACGAAGAGATGTTAGAGCATGAGGTTTGATAACAGGTTCACTGATTACTCAACTTCAGTATGCAGGTTCGGTGGACGATGAACTTTGCAGCTCTTGCAGCTAGTGCCACACAACTCATACCGCGCGAGCACGCCGCCAGCGGCCCCATCCTGACCGCACGGCGCAAAGACTTCCTCACAGCTCCGTTGCGGCCGACCAACTGCCGCCTGCAGCACGCAGACAGCATTAAAACAGCTGTTCAGTGAAACCACCACAGGCTACACCACGGTTCTACGAAACACTTCCACAAACAACTTGAACTGTACTAAAACCAGTGACTGTGGAACAACAAGTCGAGACACACGGAGAACCCAGAAGTGGTCGGTGACCAAATACACGTCATCGGATGAGACGACCGACCGAACAACCAATCCAGGTCGTCCCCATTCAAGGCATGCCAGCAGAGGTCGGGTGAGTCATGGCTGTCCGGACCTCACTGTGGGTCTGTCTCGGCTCCCTTGATG
Organism: Schistocerca americana; assembly: GCF_021461395.2. NCBI lineage: Eukaryota > Metazoa > Arthropoda > Insecta > Orthoptera > Acrididae > Schistocerca > Schistocerca americana. Next base: position 73,129,623 of record NC_060119.1, read on the forward strand.
ACAGTTCGCAACTTGGAAACACGACGACTCTATACACTGGCTCGGACCCAAACAAGCCGAGGAAACACTGGCCCATTGGCCACCCAGTATCTCTGCACAAGGAAGGAACCGACCCAAGTCCCGCAAAATAACCAATTGAAAGGGCCCAGAAGCGGTCAGACGACCAAGTACATGTCGCCTGATGAGGCGACCAACCAACAGTCGTCCCCGCTCAAGTTTCCTTCCACCAGACAGCGCATGTGTGTCGCCAGTGGTCGGCGAGTGCAGACCTAACTGGAGCTCCATCCCGACCGAACTCCCGACACACGATGACCCGGAAATACAAGCGGCCGCTCCAAAAATAGTACTACAGTACTCTTATCAATAAGCGCTGCTGCTGCCACTCATGAGCAGGCAAGCCAGAAACAAAGTGGCGCCGGTAAATCGAATAAGAAACGCGATGGCAGTACCGCAGAGACAAAATATCAAGTCAAGTAATAAACGGCACGAACACGAGCTACGCACGGCTCACTTTTTTTGATGTGTGTGTATATAGGCGTTGCAGGCCGCAGCGCCGTATTGTGCCTGTTTACGTATCTATGTATTTGAATACGCATGCCTATATCTATTTCTTTGGCGCTTCAGTGTAATAAAGGTGACAAATACAGAACTTCAGTACTGTAACTTTTTTGGCATGATCCTTGGTAAACTCTGACCTGAACGTATCTGAAGATCCTAAAATACCTACATGGAAATTTATCATTAAATTCTACCACTGAATAATATTGAGGCACGTTATGAAAATAGTGCTTGTCATCTACGAGACAGTGGCCGTGCGGTTCTAGGCGCTGCAGTCCGGAACCGTGAGACTGCTACGGTCGCAGGTTCGAATCCTGCCTCGGGTATGGATGTGTGTGATGTCCTTAGGTTAATTAGGTTTAAGTAGTTCTAAGTTCTAGGGGACTGATGACCTAAGATGTTAAGTCCCATAGTGCTCAGAGCCATTTGAATCATTATATATATATATATATATATATATATATATATATATATATATATATATATATATATATATATATAACTCATGTTGAGCCCAATACACAAGACTAACAAGCAGAATCCTCCGCGCAACGCAGACAGAGCTCTTGAGAGCACGATACAGGACAAAATCCGGTTTTGCAGGATATCTAATAGATGAAAACCACTGAACCACAAATTTCAAACCTAATTTACACATCCTGAAACACAGTAACAGTTTACACCGAAAACTAAGGACAGAAGAAAATTATTACATACATTTTCCAATAAATTTCTTTCCTCGCTACGTATTTAGTGTTGGTAATTCTTCAGTAGTGACATGGTCCACCCATCTAACCATCATCATTCCGAACTAGCACTACATTTCAAACGACTCTGTTCGCTACTTCTCTGCACTGCTTATCGTTCACCTTTCAAATGGGCATAACGCTAAATTTCAAATAATTCAGAAAAACGTCCTAAAATCTGAATATCTGTACATATTTTGATTTTCCAGAAAATCTTTACCCGCTATTGCAAGAATGAATTTTAACCGTCTTTGATACTGTAGTGCTGAATCATCTATTATGTCCTTCGGGAATATCGTATAATGGCCGCAGTTTTTCCTGTCTTCAGTCCGTATCACAGTAGCATTATAGCAATGCATTTTAGGAGGCAAAAGATGCTTTTAACGACTACAGTATGTACACTTTTAAACATTTGAAACGAATTATGTGCGATGAAAATCATCCGTTTGTGATCTGCGCTCGAAAATGTCTCGTCTAGCACCCTCCAATAATTAATCTCTCTTCTCGCTTGTAGCTACATATTTACGAGAATTTCTCCTTAATTGGTGCTTAAGCAGCCCATGCTCTCCATTTCGGATTTTCTGTTCGTACAATGATCATAGTCATCAATCACAACCACTTAATCACAAAAATCCTCGAAACATTATATTATTTCCAATAACGCTGTTGGTGTACACACATAATGATAGACAAATGTATCAACTTCATTGTTCCCGTCAGATCATTTTTTTTATTTTGTGCAACAAAACTACATCAAATGAGGTGTTATGATGGTAAGATACCGGACGTATTTCCAGGAGAACGACAATTCAAATCTCTCTCCGGCCATTGTGGCTTAGGTTCTGCAGAGTTTTTCTAAATAACTTAACGCAAGTGGCGTGACGGTTGCTTTGGAATGGACACAGCCGATTACCTTCTCTATTCTTCCCCAGTCTCTTTTGTAGACGTGGTGTCAAACACTTATGTGTCTTACGTCTCTAATAAGGTCAGCCGTTGGGGATCTTTGGGGTAAAGAATGTCAATTAATGAAATGTCACAGTAGAATTTTCAAAACATTCTCAGTCGAAGTAAGATAACAGCAAAGCAGTTCTCTCGATTCTGGCTTTCTGAGATGGGTTATGAGAGATGATTTTACTAAATTTTCTGAAGTGTTACACTAATGCTCTAAGTCACTTTTCACGGGAAGATTGAACAGTTTCCCTGTTTCATCAAATTGTTAACCTTAGAATAGTGGTGCTCATATCTGTGGTCATACTCATATTGTGTCCCTCGATGAAAGACGTTAGATTTCAGCGCCATCTCTCGTTGGTTTTACGGTAATATTATCTGGGCTTCAAAGGTAAAGCTGGAAAGTAAGGAAGGAAAGGAATAAAATCCTGTGGAAGACTCTGCAAGAGAGACGCTCAGCAGCTCGGTACGGGCTTTTGTTGAAGTTTCGAGAACATACCTTCACCGAGAAGTCAAGCAGTATATTGCTCCCTCCTACGTATATCTCGCGAAGAGACCAAGAGGATAAAATCGGAGAGATTAGAGTCCACACAGAGGCACACCGACATCCTTTCTTTTCACAAACAATACGAAACTGGAATAGAACTGAGAAACGATAGAGCTAGCCTCCGCCACACACCGTCAGGTGGCTTGCAGTGTATGGATGTAGATGTAGAAAATAAGGAAACATATATCGACCTCTAATTATCATAAGTAGTACCCACACTTGCTGATACAGGATACTGTCTTAATATTTTGTTATGACACATTTGTCATTTTGACTCCCTTTTTTTTGCTATTATGGCCAAGTTGTGCTTGTGTGCCGCTTACGTACGCAAAAACACCAACAATACCTGTGTCAGTACCACGGACAGTAGGTGACGATGGTTATATTATTAAATTTCATGTTGTAATTCAGTTCAGCTGCTAAATGCTAGAACAGCTCTTGTCTTAAAATCTATATGCTGCAAACTACTGGTAAATTCATGGCAAACGGTATTTCCCGTTCCACTTGTTGGACTTCCTCCTGTTCCATTCACTCGTGGAGCATGGGTAAAGTGATTGTTCAAAAATGGCTCTGAGCACTATGGGACTCAACTTCTGCGGTCATCAGTCCCCTAGAACTCAGAACTACTTAAACCTAACTAACCTACGGACATCACACACATCCATGCCCGAGGCAGGATTCGAACCTGCGACCGTAGTGGTCGCGCGGTTCCAGACTGTAGCACCTAGAACCGCTCGGCCACTCAAACCACCTAAAATGATTGTTTACATACCTCTGAACGCGCTATAATTGATCTGATTCCTACGTACGATACGTAAATAGTTGTAGCTGTGGTGTCACCGCCACACACCACACTTGCTAGGTGGTAGCCTTTAAATCGACAGCGGTCCGTTAGTATACGTCAGACCCGCGTGTCGCCACTATCAGTGATTGCAGACCGAGCGCCGCCACACGGCAGGTCTAGAGAGACTTCCTAGCACTTGCCCCAGTTGTACAGGCGACTTTGCTAGCGATGGTTCACTGCCTACTTACGTTCTCATTTTGCCGAGACGATAGTTTAGCATAGCCTTCAACTACGTCATTTGCTACGACCTAGCAAGGTGCCATATTTAGTTACTATTGATATTGAGAATTATGTACCGACAGGACCGACGTTCATCATTAATGGATTAAAGTTAAGTATTCCACCAGCTACGTCCGTTTTTCTAAATTCTAATTTCCTTGTCCTGTTCCAGACTCCAAGCCAGCCTGCATGAGATAAAACGCGTGCATTTTGGCCTCCTCTAGTAACACGGTGTTGGCTCTCCTGCCAGCCACAACAGTAGCAATTTCGTTGATTCATCATTTAAAGCCGTATTTACGGCGGTCGTTAATAGGCTTTCTGTGGATACTATACGTCCATCTTCAAGTCTGTGGGAGTACAGTACCTTCAGCATCTCTGTGACACTGAAACAGACTTGTGACCGTTCGTGCTGCTCTTCTCCTAACGCATTCAATACCCACTATTACTCCTATTTGTACAGGCGTTACGCACTTGCGCAGTAATCTAGGATGGATCGCATGAATGATTTGTAAGCAATCTCCTTTGTAGACTGGTTGCATTTCGTCAGTATTTGACCTATAAACCGAGGTCTGTCGCCTGGTTTACCCATGACTGTGACTGTGTTATCGTTCTTTCTCTTATCCGTATAAAGTGTTACACCCTGGTATTGGCAAGAATTGATCGACCCAGTTGTGACACTGTAATAAGATACCAGGTTTTCTCGCTTCTGATGTGTACAATTTTCCATTTCTGAACATTTAAAGCAAGTTGTAAGTCTTTGTCTCTCTTTGAAATCTTATAAAGATAATTCGACAGAATATGAGTGTAGCTTTTTTTAAGTGAGTAATTCAGCATAGATAACTGCATTATCTGCAACGAGCGAGGTTGCCATTAATATTATCAGGAAGGTCATTATTAAATAACATCAACAGCAAGGATCCCAATACACGTCCCTGGGAAACATCTGAATTTACTTCTATATCTCTCGTTGTCTGTCTATCTAAACGTGCTGCGTTCTCCCTACCAAGGAGAAATCGGTCCAGTAACAAATTGCCCTCGATATCCTACACAATCGTATTTTTTGATAATTGGTGTAGGTGTGATATTGCCTGAAATGCTCTCCGGAAACCGCTTGGCTTTGAGGGTATCAAGATCGAAACTTAGGAGTTGAGTTCCACCAAAGTGAAGTTTGACAAAACCGTTCTGATTGGCATGGACGAGGTTAATCTATTTGAGATAGGACAGTGGTGTATCTGTACTGACTTCAGTGCACTTTGACATTCAGACGTCAGCTAAAGGTCATGAACGTGATCACGTGCACATTAGTTGCCGTTTACGTGCTTCCTACTCATTAACTAACGCACACCCTTTGATGATGGAAGATGAATGAACTATTTTTGTTTCTACACTCACTGCTACATCAAAGAATAATTTTGAAATTTATGAAATACATATTTACCTTGTCATGTGAAAACAAGCTGACATCTGTGTCATGTATGAGCTAATTGAATATTTACGTATCAGCAAGGGTCGAAGATACTTCTTATTTGCGAATGAGAATGATCTGCAAATATGTAAACTCGGCCATGAGTTAATTAGCCCATACTCGACAGTACTCTTAGATAGTACAGTGTACAGCTGTGACAAGGAATTGTTTATGAATTATGCTCAGAGAAGTGGGTGCCCTAAGAAGATAGTGAATTTGTAACAGCCATTTCTTAAAGTATGCTCTGAAGGTATAATCTACTCTTTCAATTTGGGTCTGGATGTCCCGTTTAGACGTTGTAACACCACAATAGGTGTTGTTACATGACTAAATGAGTGCCAAAACAAATCTCCATACTACGTGACATACAAAATTGTAAAATTGAGTGAATCTTCATGCAACTAATTAATCTCTGCTCCAACAACTGCTTCCCTGTAAAAACAATATGGGTCGGTATATTTATTTTCAGTCTTATGTGCACGTCCTGTGTCCTGATTTTCATTCCTCACCCTTCCTGAAAGTGTGTGGTCAAGTGTGAATGAATTGAATGCGGTAGCAGACGAACCAGAGAAGTGGTGTGTATCTTAATCTTCTACCAACCTAAACGGTGTCGGTGGAAAGCAGAGAGCAGGAACAGGAGGGCTTGGCCAAAGATGAGCAAAGCTAGAACGTTTACGTAGCAAAGGTTAGTCATGGACCTCCCCCACCACCTCGGGCGGTTCGGACAAAGCTCCGCGCGACGGTTACAGGGAGTTGTTCGGAAGACAGGTAAGCGACCAGACGTTCCTTCAGAACGTCTGTGTCGAACGAAGGACAAAGAGGTATTTGAATGTGTTAATAGTTTCTAATGTCATCAATTTCTTTTCCTAGTTGTTTCTGTATAATCATTTAGGTTCTGCTTACAATTTTTGGTTCAGTTAACCAGTGGATTACAAGATGATTTACGTTAGGCGCGACCAAGCGATCTATAGACTAAAATCGTATCCCAAGCCTCAATAATTTCAGCTTGCGGTATTATTTTATTTGTGGTGGACTTTTAAATTATCAGTAAAATTGTATCAAGCGTACATTTGGCAAAGAATGAGACGATTTAGTTCGAAGCGCTTCACGCAAGGCTATGCAGCCACCCAAAATCCTGCTCGATGTCAACCACAAAGTACATCCAGTACTTCTTACAAAAATGCTATCAAAATTTATTTTGGCATTTGTATGAAGTGCACGCGATTGTGTGTGTTTCGAAACTGAGTAATGACCTCGTGCTTCCCAGATATCCCAACCCCTCAGGACTCGCCAGCCTAAGGTGAACGTGAGGCCCTACGCACGTTTATAAAAATGTGTCAAGAATGTTCCGTCTATCTGTTAAATACAAAAGACTACTGTTAACATGCGAAAACTCAGCCAAAATAAACATTTCATCATTTGACAACATGAGAAAACGTAGCCAAAATAAACATTTCATCATTTGAAGTGTTCGTTTAATATATTGTTTCCTATACGGCAAAAAATAGTGTCACTTTCGTTTCATTGGTAATCATGCTACTAAAATACGTAGTTCTTGGAACAAGTGTATCTGACGGGACGTAGTGTTCTCTGACTGCCCCAAATTTTAGATGGGCCTAAACCTATATTCAAACAACGGGCAAAGTTAATCAGAGTCCAGTTACAACGTAGATCTTCTGATACGCCTGAACTACCTTTTACACTAAAATTTAACGGTACTGAGTTAATTTTAAATGGAATCCATTGTCATTTATCATGTGAAGTGTTTGATATGCCTTCTGCATAACCAACTACTTTTCATGCAGCTGGAAAGAATGTTACCAGAATATAAGCAATCATGCATACTTAGATATGCAAACCCAATGCCCATTTTTCGTAAGGATAATGATCCGACTATGGATATCCAAGAAACTTAATGCATATTAACAATGAGTTAAACTTCACTCAGGGAGCCAATAGGATTAAGTGTCTCGAATCTTCAAGTGATGTTAATCCATTTTTAATTGTCAGTATCGTGTTCTTCTTACTTTTATAAATTCACTTTGTGTCTACAGCGTATGTCATGAACCCAGCTGTGATTTTAAAAGTCCGCTCGTCAGTACCAATCGTTACTGTGTGTCCAAGTTAGATAGACGGTGCAATGGCTGATGACGCAGCTGGCGAAGCACATTCCTAATCCTCAGGTGGTCGTTTTGAGCCACATTTGACAGTTCAGTTTTTTTTTTTTTTTTTTTTTTTTTGTTGTTGTTTGTGTGTGCGGTGGGAAGAGGCGTCACGTAAGGGCTACAGGCTCTGACGCAGCTGTCTCCTGCACGTACGCACGCGAGCTGGCGATTTCTTGGAATGACGGCTACAACGGGTTCAGTATTCGGCGGCTGCAGGGAGCCACCACACACACGGCAGTCGAGTCGCGTCGCTGGCCGCTAAGAGGACCAGAACTGTCTTCAACGCGCATGGTTTCAATGCGGGACATGTGTCTTATTCGGCTGGAAACTGAGTCACGACGAGTCCGTAATATTCATGCTAAAGTGTTCGACACAGCGACGGCTGTTCGACGTAGCGGGTACACTGTGATAGCTTTTCATATAGTAATAATGTTGTGAAGTTTAATAATAGCTCAGTGTTCGCTTATTTCTGTAGCTCACGGACCCAGTGCCAACATAACCCCGACAAATGTCACTGGAGGCCCTTATCCGAGAACACATAGAATTTCGTAACTTAGTTCGTTATTTGGGCGTCGCAGTAATCGATTATGACCGAAATATAGAACACATAAAACACAGCCTGGTTATAGCATGAAAAGCATTTCTGAAAAATAATTTAATGTTGGGTGTTAGAAAGCATTTTCCGAAGCCATTTGTCTGGGGCGTGGCCTTGTAAGCACGTGAAACGTGGACTATAAACAATTCATACAAGAAGTGAAGTATTTTAATTGTAAAAATTTTACAGGGAGACAAAGGGTAAACAACAGAAAACAGATTCAAGTGGATGCAAGTTAAGTGGTTATGCGGAGATAAGAAAAATTTCACGGGATAATGGAAACACATTTTCAACAGCATTACCCTCCAGTTAACGCCGAAGCTATCACAACAAACAAGATCCATCAACTGGGATTAAGAACGTTTTTCATGCACCTGATCGTCCGTATTTAACATACAGTGATTTTTCCCCGAAATACTACATATGAAAATTCTTATTAGTGATAATAAAATCTCTTGAGAAGACGAAGTGATCGGTTTCATGACAGAATATTCTGCAAAATTTCAAAAAGTCTACATCTCTATTGCGATAAAAACTTCATCTTCCTTAACAAGCGCAAATGGAGAATTTGTTGGAACACTAATTAACAAAGAACCAAATATCTGTTACTATTTACCAGACTGAATCAGTGTAAGCTCTTAATATAAAGTGTGCAGGTAAGAAAAATGTTTTCTATCAGTGAAGCGCTAAGACGGTGTATTGTCCGTCTCCAGACGTCTCCTCATCGACGGTACGTCAATTTCGTAAGAGAGTATGTGATGCCATAATCTCCAGCGGCGGCCAGTTAACATCGCCAAAACAGAATTATGCTAATTAGAGATTAACAGCCTTTTGAGGCAGGCAATAACATTACTACATTAGTTAATTGTTACTGTAATTTGATTCGCAATTTCCAATTTATTGCGCTGGGAGGACAGTGGATAAAAATTAGAGAATTGTGATGGCCCAATATAGAAGAATTATCCATAATTTTAGCTTGCCAAATTTACTATTTAGCAATCTTAGCCAATATAGGATTTTCCGTTACAAAGAAACCTTTTAAACTTACTGTAACGTATTTAATTTAATAAATTCCTAGCTATCAAATTCGGGTTTTGGATCTGTACAGGGAGTAAACGCTTCTTTATGTAGCCTGATAAGATCATGTGTTCCTCAAGTAGAGGCTGAAAAACGGCACTTTGAAAGAATAACAATACAAATCAATATGATTTTGCTTTATAATCCTTTTGACACATGCCATACTCCCTAACAACGCTTAGAAACATTCACTCTTGTATTAACAGTTCAGCTTAATTGACATTCATGTTGAAGTGAGCAGTGCTACATTGTGTCTCCATATTCATTTAACAGATTATCATTGTCCGCTGAAGCGGTTTCGTATGTGTTCAATTACTAATATTTTTTGTCAACTGAAATTACTAACAAACAACACAATCTTGTTTTGTCCTTAATTTTCGTTAGTATTACCGAGAGCTTTCCACCAATAAATCGAACCACATAATATTTCCTAGCTCATAATAAAATTGTTGTAAAATTATTCGCATAAATATTCGCAACGTGGCAGCACATGACCGCTTCTTATGGTACACAAACTAGGACTCTTCTTCACATACAAGGAGTGGAGAGAAAGTATGGAAACATCACAAACAGAGCTCATCACCATATCTAATACTGTGTAGGTCTTCTCTGAATGGATAAAAACGTCCGGTACGGTTTTTAAGCGAATTTATATCATTGTATCTACAAAAACGTGGCAAGTTCGGGTAACTATGACGGCTATGAATGGCGGTCATCACCCTTCTTTCCAAAGTAGACCACGAAAGGTCAATAGTATTGATATTGGTGACTGTGGTAGCTGGGGATGATGCTGCAATTCATTCTCCTGCTCACAAAACCAGTCCTTCATGATGCAAGCTGTTTGAACAGTTACATAGTCGTCTTGAAGTCACCACTGGGGTTTAGAAATTCCCCTCGAGATGGACGTGGTCAGGCAAACTCGTCATATAAGCCTTGACAGTAATTTTATCTTACATAGTAACCAGGGATCCCGTGGAGTACCTTGATATGGCTGCCCAAGTCATAAACAAACCCCCCACATTCGCTATATGTTTTAGTCTTCGGACATAAAGGATGCCAAACGTTGGAAACAGTTTGAAAGAAGACACATCTGATCAAATGTATTTCTTCCATTGCGCCAAAGTGCCGACATTATGGCTTCAGCACTACGTTTTCCTGTTGCATCACTGATGAGTGACTTTGGAACTCCAGATCTCCATGCAATTCGCTATTTCTGGATTGTTGTTTTTGTGCTGACTGGTTTATCGAGTGCGACATTCAGGTCTGCAGGGACTTTTTCTCACAATACCATTAAATGAAACAACACACACTTTCGTCCATGTTGTGACATAGCAGTTGATGTTTTTCCATTTTACGTATATACGATATAAACCTTCGATACGATGTGATGTCCTTAGGTTTGTTAGGTTTAAGTAGTTCTAAGTTCTAGGGGACTGATGACCTCAGAAGGTAAGTCCCATAGTGCTCAGAGCTATTTGAACCATTTTTTGTTAGACACTTTGTCAACATCTTGATATATACTAAGCAGATTCGTTCACAAAGTGCACCTTGCATACTTTCTTATAAACCTTTGAAATTATATTACATATATTCCTCTCAATTCTATCGACATTTAAGGTCTAGTAATGTAACACTAGCATCTCAGTCATTGATGTCTTTCTGTAGTTGCCAGGAATAGGTCTCTAAATCCTTAAGTTTACTTCCGAGAGGCTGAAATTTTCCATCTATATGTACACCAATTCTATGTCTTTCTACACCATTACTCTCAGGTGGAGAGTCTGGGCTGCATGAAAACTTGTCCATGGTGCAGTTTATACTAACACACCCAACTCTATCATGGCTCTAGATGTAGAAACTACAGGGAGTTGTATCTATGTCAACCGTCATTCAGTTTTCGTGTTTTGTCAGTAACAAGAAATCCTACTGTGTGATTCTAGCAATCTTCATATATCTTTACAAATCTATTGAATGACATTTTACTTCCTACATTAGCTAGGTAAATGTGCTACAAATTCCGAATGTCTTGTTTAAAGGCGATGATGAGGTCTGCATTAGCCCACAGCAAATGTTTTGGGATTTTGAAGTGTGTCTGACGCAACAAAAATACGCCAACACCCATATGAGAACAAAAACATGAATATACTCACATTTGGTCCCGGTTTCCCATGGCAACATAATCAGATATGAACACTGTGATTGCGTTTACTTTTTCCTGTGCGTGTGGGGGTGGGGGTGGGGGGGGGAAGGGGGATTTACTACTTTGACTGAATGTAACATATGTTGCACCATCAACACCTCATAATATGTCTTGTACAATCTTATATATAGGGTGAAACAATGTTTTTGAAAATACACATATATGTCTGTCTGGATGTGTTAACAGCGACATGAGAACTCTAATCTTGCTGCAGATTGAGGAACGTACAATTATATCTCCCGCATTATCTTTTTATACTTCTTCCGGTCTTCTACACCATCAGAAGTCCACTCCCTTCCAATAAAGTCCCTGTGTTGAGGATGCTTCACACACCTTGCTATGATATCGATAACATCAGAATTTTGGCACGCAATGGGATTTTACAAAAAATAGCAGACAATGATATATGTAGGAACCGTAGTGCAGTCACTTAACCAACTAAGCAGCAAAGGCTACAAGGGTATATATACACCTGAAAGTTTCATTTATCATCCAGTATGACAGTGCATGAAGACGTTGGTGGTGGTCATGATGAGGATGTGACTCAAGTAGTCTGTTGTATTGGCATTCTAGACATTGCAGTGAAATTACTGGAACCAGCACAATTGTTACTTGCGATATTATAAACTCTGCACTGAAAATATATACATTATTATGAGATGTATGAAAAATATAAACACAAACGGTTTGTGATAACACACTTTTTTTATTTAGTGATCATATATTGGGTGTATTACATAAAAAATGCTGTAGTTCTTTCTTTATTTCCTTCAGACCTATACAGTATTTACCGAATAAAGCTTCCACGTGTGCACAACATTCAGCACAGACGAGTATTTCAATCAGACTGATGGTTGCAGCATAAAACTCAAATATTCAATGCATAAATTTAGAACAGAAGGCTTCTACGTCTATCAAGGTCGAATATGGCACTGCATTGATACATGAACTGAAGCACACTATGCACACGAAGGTACTTCACAACGTCACTTTACACACATTGACTACTCGGCAGCCAGCAGTTCAATCTCTCTAACACAAGCGATAACACCATATGTAGTCCGCATAACTTCATAAGAGTGTCGTGCAGAAGATAATTGGTCAGATCCGCTGATTTCGCCAGAGTGCAGCGTCATTATACAATGCCGTAATGGAAAGGGTCAGACTGATGTGTTGGCAAATGAGCCAACACCTTGTAGATAGAGGAGGCCGAAATGCACGCTATCAAACGCAGACGGGGCCGGCCGCGGTGGTCTCGCGGTTAAGGCGCTGAGTCCGGAACCGCGCGACTGCTACGGTCGCAGGTTCGAATCCTGCCTCGGGCATGGATGTGTGTGATGTCCTTAGGTTAGTTAGGTTTAAGTAGTTCTAAGTTCTAGGGGACTGATGACCACAGAAGTTAAGTCCCATAGTGCTCAGAGCCATTTGAACCATTTTTTTTAACGCAGACGGGCGTGAATTCTGGAACAGGATAAGTAGTGAATTCTAACAAGAAAAGTATGCAGCTCCTCGAATACTTAACTTTATTCGATCCTTGTGGTACATCGCTCTTGATAATACAAATAACACTATCTTCAGATACGGTTAATGGCGCCTTGCTAGGTCGTAGCCATGGACTTAGCTGAAGGCTATTCTAAGTGTCTCTCGCCAAATCAGAGAAAGGCTTCGTCAGTGTAGTCGCTAGCAAAGTCGTCGTACAACTGGGGCGAGTGTTATCCCGTATCTCGAGACCTGCCTTGTGGTGGCGCTCGGCCTGCGATCACACAGTGGCGACACGCGGGTCCGACATGTACTAAATGGACCGCGGCCGATTTAAGCTACCACCTAGCAAGTGTGGTGTCTGGCGGTGACACCACATTCCTCCCCCGCAAATCGGCGAACGGTCGTGTTATAAGGCTTCCGCTCGCCGTGGGGAGGACCCCCATGTTGACGTATGCGATGAGGTGGGGAGCCTAACAATAGGCGAGGCTGTGCCACCCGCACCCGGCCATTTGGTCCGAGGGGAGCTGGGAAACGCCTGAAAACCTAGTCCAGGGTGCACGTCAACATGCGGTGTATGCGCCCGTAAAGAGACAGGAGGGGCCGAAGGGTCGACCTCCATTGCGTCGGGGTACCCGACGTGCGATGACGTCACGTGGTCCGGAGCGGGCAAGAGTTCCATGGCGGAGGACAGCTGGTCACGGGAAGCGATCGGCGGCGCGTGACCCAGGGAGGCGCTTGGCGGCTGCAGCGAAGCGTCGAATGCGGGCGGCGCCGGCGGGAGAACAGGCGGCGGCGGCGGCGGCTGCGGCGGCGCGTCGCCATGGGGCAAAATGGAAGGCATCGTCGGTAACACCTGGGCATGAGGCGAGCCAGTAGATGGGTCCCCAGGGCGCTGACCGGACGGCACCGTCGCTGAAAGCAGACGGGGAGCGGCAGAACCCGTGCGACGACAGAGGCGCAGCTGATTGAGATGCCAACGCACCTCACCAGAGGCCCCCAAAACCAAATACATCGCGCGGCCGAGGCAGCGAAGAATGCGTCCTGCGAGCCAACGCCGTGAACCTCGATAGTTGCGATAAAATACAACGTCGCCTGGAGCAAAAGCAGGAGTCTGCCGCTGCACAGGAACCTGATGCGGCGGGTGCAGCAAAGACATCAAGGTTGGATGAAGACGACCGTGGAGCAACTCAGCCGGCAAGCGACCATCTCGGGGCTGAGAGCGATACGATGACAAAAAGAGCAACAACGCGTCCTCCCGAGAATGCGACTCTTTCAACTTCAACATCTGTGACTTGAAAGTCCGGACCAATCGTTCAGCGGCACCGTTTGACTGAGGCGAAAACGGCGCGGATGTCAGATGTTGAATACCATTGGCCTGGCAGAATGACTGAAATTCTGCAGACATGAATTGTGGGCCATTGTCGGTAACAATAGTCCGCAGAAGACCTTCAATGCAAAAGATAGCAGACAACGCTTGGATGGTGGCAGTTGACGTCATCGAAGACATCCGGACAACAAAAGGAAAATTACTGAAGGCATCTACCGGAACCAACCATCGAGCATTCCAGAATGGACCAGCAAAATCAATGTGCAAGCGTTGCCAAGGGGAAGTGGCTGTTGGCCATGCAAAGACTTTCCACGGCGGTGCGGATTGTTGTTCAGCACACGCCATGCAAGAAGAACACATATTCGTAATCGCAGCATCGATTCCGAACCAAGTACAGTGCTGACGAGCAAGTTGTTTCGTTCGCACTACACCCCAATGTCCTTGGTGAAGAAGCCGTAAGACAGAGGACTGTAACGAACGTGGGACCACGACTCTGGACTGATCATTATCAGAACGCAACAACAAAACACCACGTCGTACAAAAAGTCTCTCTTTATGAGCAAAAAATCGGCGAACCAACGGATCCTCGATCCGTGACTTTGACAAAGGCCATTGCGTAGCAACAAAATGCAAAACGGTAGCAAGGACAGGGTCAGCAGCTGTGGTTGTAGCTACACGACGAAAATCAATCGGAAACGATTCGACCACTTCATCAGTTTCCGCATCAATGAACATGCAAGCAAGTTCGGAAGAATCGGATGCTTTATCCTCAGCAACAGGCAAACGGGACAACGCATCGGCGTTTCCGTGCTTAGCAGTGGACCGACACAAAATATCGTAGCGGTACTGCGAGAGGAAAATAGACCAGCGAATGAATTTCTGCGCTGTACGCGGAGGTACAGGCTTGTGCGGATGAAAAAGCGACGTCAAAGGTTTGTGGTCTGTGATGATGGTAAAGTGACGACCATACAAGAAATCATGGAACTTTGTAACACCAAAGACGAGAGCCAAAGCTTCTATCTCTATCTGTGAGTAATTTCTTTGCGCAGACGAAAGCAATTTTGACGCAAATGCAATAGGGCGATCATGCGAGCCAACTTTGTGCGCAAGCACAGCACCGATCCCGAAATCCGATGCATCTACCATCAACAAAAGGGGTTTCTGGGGATCGAATGGCGTAAGAAAAGCATTGGAAAGCAACGCCGATTTCAACTGGCGAACAGCGCGTTCGCATTCCGTCGTCCAGAGAAACGGAACACCTGTACGGCGTAAGCGATGAAGCGGAGCTGAAAAGGAAGAGGCATTGCGCACATTCACTCACACCTTGTGAAGCGAAATCGTTTAATGTTCTTGCGACCTCAACACGCAATGCGTGAGGAACATTGCGCGCTCTGAAAAATTTCGGTTGCGCGTTAACTTTCAGTTCCAAATGTGCTTCATAGTTCTTAGCGCAACCAAGGCCCAGTGCAAAAATGTCTGCATATTCTTCACACAGACAAGAAACACTGTCTGAAGGCACAGTCTGGTTCACTGATAGGACCTGATTTACTATAGACCTGTTAAACAACTGAAATAAATCTAAACCAAACAAGTTCACTGCAGTAGAAGAACGAAGAACGTAAAATGACACAAGTTTTGTTTGTCCCTTGTATGTTGCAAGAAGAGTGCACGGTCCTAACACAGGGATCTGCTGTCCTGAATAACTTTTTAACTGAACATTTGCGGCACGCAACGGAGGTTTGCCCAGTTGTGTGTATGTGTCGTGATTGAGCAGTGAAACTGCAGCTCCGGTATCGAGCTGGAATGGTATGACCTTGCCATTAAAGTCCAAATCTACAAGAAGTTTATTGTCCTGCTGACGACAAGAGCGACTGTTTTGTGCAATTTGAACAGACACTGGTACAGCATCACTTGCTAATTGACGTGATTTCCGGCGACGTCGACGCACGCTTTTTGTGGGACGAACACAGTCACTGTTAGAGAAAGTGGCACTGGACGAAGAGGAATTAACTACATGAATGTCCATGGGTGAAGGTTCACGAGCCTGAGTATTCTGGGTTCGATTCCGGCGCGAAGCAAAGGGCCTGGAATGATTGTGATTGTCTGATCTGAGCTTTTTCTGGCAAACACTTTGAACATGTCCTTTCTTATTACAGAAAAAGCAAATAGCTTGGCGTGACGAGCAATGTTCACGCGAATGTCTAGTAGCACACCGCGGGCATGATTTCACTGCAGTTGTATGCTTGCGCGGCCTGCCTGGTTTAGAACATGGCGGCAGCTGCTCGGACGTGTGCGAGGGCAGTTTACCGGGCCGCGCAGAGCGCCCGGCAGGCCGGTTAATGTTACACACTGCTGGCGAAGTTTCAAATGATTCCTGTGCAAAGTCAATTGTGTCTTGTCTATCCAATATGTCTATCACTTGTTGAAGGGAGGGATTGACTAGTTTCAAAATTTGCTCCCGTATACGAACATCAGAAACGTTCTGTGCTATTGCATCACGTACCATTGTATCTGAATAAGGAAGGCCACAGTCACATTCAAACGCACAATCCCTAGTAAGGCCTTGCAAAGTTGCAACCCACTCCTGATTAGTTTGACTGGCCGTACGTTTTGTACGAAAGAAAGTATACCTTTTTGCAACTACATTAACTGTTTCTTTGAAATAGGCGTCCAATGCTGACAAAATTTCTTCGTAGGACAGAGTTGCTATGTCGCGTCGGGGAAACAATTTCACTATCACACGGTACGTTTGCACGCCGACACAAGACAATAAGTGAGGCTGCCGCTCGTTACCTTGAATTCTGTAGGCAGCGAGATGAAATCCAAACTGGCGTGACCATTCCGCCCAGGTCTCTTGCTGTGCATCAAAATTGCGAAACTGCGGTGCAACTGCATGTTGTGGCAGCGGGAGCGGTGAAGCGGCGGCTGCCGCATCGGTTTGAATGGCACGTTGACCCTGGACGAGCTGTCCAAGGGCATCCAATAACGCCTGCGTCTGCTGATTCTGCAAGCGATAAAATTCGGACAGTACATCTGGCGATTGTGGCGAAGCCATGACACAAGTAAATGTAAGCAATTAGATAGAACACGTTTCCCTCGTCGCCAATGATGTGTTGGCAAATGAGCCAACACTTTGTAGATAGAGGAGGCCGAAATGCACGCTATCTAACGCAGACGGGCATGAATTCTGGAACAGGATAAGTAGCGAATTCTAACAAGAAAAGTATGCAGCTCCTCGAATACTTAACTTTATTCGATCCTTGTGGTACATCGCTCTTGATAATACAAATAAGACTATCTTCAGATACGGTTAATGGCGCCTTGCTAGGTCGTAGCCATGGACTTAGCTGAGGGCTATTCTAACTGTCTCTCGGCAAATGAGAGAAAGGCTTCGTCAGTGTAGTCGCTAGCAAAGTCGTCGTACAACTGGGGCGAGTGCTATCCCGTATCTCGAGACCTGCCTTGTGGTGGCGCTCGGCCTGCGATCACACAGTGGCGACACGCGGGTCCGACATGTACTAAATGGACCGCGGCCGATTTAAGCTATCACCTAGCAAGTGTGGTGTCTGGCGGTGACACCACACAGACAGTACAGTAAATGTCTGGGATTGAACAAGATGGGTACTCAGTAGTTGTCTGTGCATTGATGTATGGTACAGTGTGATGTAATTCATTCCATCCCAGGTCAGTAGACTGCACTTCAACATCCTTTGGCGCATTTTCGATCTCCAGCATAACACACCAGTCAGTGCCTGCTGATGCTTCTATATTTAGATGTTTTCAGTCGCTAGCAGTTAAATTATACGTTTAAGTGAAAAGCAGTAGCACACTGGGAGCAATTGGCATATTCTTATGCATGTATGTTGGAGTCCAGTACCGACCTTCACCTTACTATTTAGGCCTACCAGTACACTTCTGCGAATTATGGGTGGGCTGGGTGTCTTTATCACACAAATCCTAGGACAGAACTAACGTTGGAGTCCAGCACTGACCTGCATCTGGCTGTTTAGAACCACCGGCAGCACACTTCTCTGAGTCGGGTGTAGGCCAGGTATCTTCACCACGCAAATATATGAATGGAATAGACAGTAGCAGCTCCTCGTCCTTCTCCAGCATGATGACCACGTGCGCTTAGGATCCCAGGTGGTCGGTGAAAGTCCCGACACTCTGGAGAACGCTGCATGTGCTGACAGAGGTCGAAAGCTGCTGAACAGAGAGAAAGAACTGTCACAATACATGAACAAGCAAAATAATAATATAATAATAATAACAGTAGCTACAGACACAGATACTTATTTGTCCACTTCTTCCTATTCTTCAGGGTTGCGATGGTAGATACTAGCTGCTGCTGCCGAAGCTTCATGGTTCTTCTTCTTATGGTTCTTCATTTCTTCTTCTTCTTCACCTTCCAATGACTGACTGTAAGTGAGAATAGTGACACCAGCAGATGACTTCATCAGATGACATCATCACTGCGACATTGCGACATCTACTACCCATGGGGAGCAGGTGGGGGAGGGGCAACAATATTGAATAAATTTGCAACAGTTAGTCTGAGTATTCGCTTTATTATCCTACTATGATTAGGGGGTACGATTACCATGTCTGATTATCAAAGACAGCAGTATGCCTTACAAACCCCCGTGCTACATTTCAACAGTGCTTTACTCAAGAATACACCAGACAGACACGAGAGAAGCTGTTGTGGCCATTAGAAAAATCCACTGTTTCGTAATATAACTTAGCTCATGTTTACGCCCAAAACTGAGAGGATGTGCACAAGAGGATTGGTTGTGAAAAGAAGAGCCCACCCAGCAATCGCCCGCTTTCTTCGATACCTGACATTTTAAGCATCACCCGACCGCTGGCGACTCAAATGCACTGCCCGACGGAAGGATGTGGTCGCGTGTGTGCACGACCACGTCAAGGACCGGATTCAGCGAGTCTTAGTTGAATGGACCGTGATATTCGAGTAGAGCAGCTTGCACCTGACTCTGTGTCTCCGCCCATCGAAGTGCCATCTTGGCAATAAGTTGTCAGTCGACGATTTACGCTGGGATCATTTCCGTGTTGGTTGGTCGTTCGGACGGTCGTCTCAGTGGACGACCTGCATTTGGTTTTCCGACCGCTTCTGGCTTCTCTGTGTTTGTGTCGACTTATAATTCGTCCGTTGTTTCACAGTGACTGGTTTTAGTAGTGTTTGAGACATTGTGGAATTGTCTTCGAGAATCCGTGTGTATCTTGTGTGGTTTTTAATACCCAGTTTTTTTAATGCTGCCTGCGTTCTGGTGTCGGTAGTTGAGCTTTCGGACGGAGCAGCGAGGAGGTCCGCAGTGCGAGGTGAGGCCCGGACCTATGGCGGCGTGCAGGTACTTTCGGATCGAGGGGCTGTAGCCCAGGACTGAACACAACATGTTTGAAGTTGAGTGAACCTTATCCAGCAGTGAAACCTCCACTGTTTGAGATCTCGATGTTGCTGCTACCAGGGTCGGTGAGACTAACCACAACAAGCGGAGTCTGTCAGGTTGGAGGAAGCTATTAGCCGCTTTCTACTACTACTTGATGTTACTTTGAATTTAGTGTTATTACTGCTGAAGCGCAACCAGCGTTATCTTACTGCCTAGTGGCCGCTAACGCACCAGTTACCTGTCCTGGAGGTTAGCGTATTTTGCGGCAGCGTACTTTCGCCGTCTTGCCGATGCTGTCCGGCATGACGTGTAATTTGACCGCTTCCTTCATTGAGGGTATGGATAATTGTTTTCCTTGTCTATCTTGGTTATAGTGGTTCCTTTTGCCTTTTGGTGTTTCAAACACCGGATTCTAGAGACGCAGTGCTGCCTGTCACTTCGCTTTCGCCTGAATAATTCCATCGTTCGACTGGTTACCTGGCGTTAGATGGATTTGCTATGGGGGTTGATCGGCGTTTAAACCGTCTCTAGTTTGAGTTGCCCGCCTTGGCTGCCAGTCTCACCGCTTGCACAGCTGTAGTCACCTTCCTCAGGTCGATCCGGGGAGCACTGTCTGTGGATCACTCCATCTTACTAGGTCAAGTTGTTACAATTGTTTAAAATTTACCATAATGTTTTAATGTGTAACTGCCTTCCTCACTTGTAATTCAGGCCTCGAGCCAGTGTGTATTCCGAATTTGTGGCTGAAGGCCAAATTGTTGGTAATATTGTTTGGTTTTCAGCTGGCAAATAGTTTGAGTTCTCTCTTGATAAGGCTTTCAGGCGTCATTATAACTTGTTACAGTTTATTAAGATTGTTTTAAAAAAGCTTTTAGTTTTTTTAACTTGTAATTATCCACCTTATTGGTAATTGAGGCCTTCAGCCGTTGAGTATTCTAAAGTTGCGTGTGGCCATCAGCCCTCAAAAAAATTTGGAGTTCCTTCTTACTGAGGCCTTCAGCCGTCAGTGTACAAAAATTTTTAAAATTATTGTTGAGATTTCATTTAAAATAAATGGGTTGTCTGTGCAATCAACGGTAGCTGATTAGGCCCCGCCCACACGTTTTCCTGCTTTCCCTAAGTCCCACCTTTCAATACCATCCCCACAGAGGCATGTGTCATTATCAGATCAAATCGACGTCATCTAGCCAAGTGTACTGATTTTTTTTTGGTTGGGGTATTTAGGAGAAAAATTATTTCTGTTCTGAGTCGTAAGTGCAACAGCTTTTGAAAGTAAGCTCTCATTATGCGCAGATGTTGCATCCAAGATAATATGTTGAGCATATTTGTGCAGACATGAAAAAATTAATTTCGTATCTTCCGATTCTGCAAATGGGTTGCCTTTGAACGACATTACCGGGCTTCACAAACGGAGAAATATATCGTTCTTTGCTGAGTATCCATTTTCTTTTTGCGGTCGTGTGCTACCTGTTTACGGCGTTCTCAAAAGTCGTATTTCTGTGTTGAAGTAGCATCTCCCTCCGATACACACGGGCTACTTTGATATTCATAAAAAAAACTCGTCCGCATGCTGCTGGATCTTTTAAACCGTGGATCCAACAGAGTAGCAGTGCCTGCATTGTCATTTAATTCAGTTAACCCATATCTTTTCTTTACGGCTCTCAATAAAATGTCCTTGTATTCTTCGACAGTTGGTGAGACTGGTGTGATACTATTACGTTCTGTTGGCAAACAATCATTGGTATAATTTTTTATTTTATTATATACTTTTGCCTGGACGTTTCTCTTACGTCTTATTCAAAAGCCTTTAATTAACCTAAAAGCTGGTTTGGTGTTTCCGTCTGTGCAGCTATTGAGACGTCAGGCACTGAAACGAAATCAGTTACGATTTCAGCTACCACTTATCTCAAGTGCAACTGGATACAAGTGCTTCTCTTTCGATACCGACTAAGTATCGAAAGATTGATTCGATTCTAAATGTATTCGGTATGCAAACAAAAGTTTCGTAACCTAACTTGTATTTAATTGTATCGGGGCATCCCTAGGCAGGTCAGCGAACAAGGTAGTTTCTGCTAAACCGTGCCACTCAGCTAGGAATCCGCTTTCGCATTTGCACAAATATAAACTGTTCAACAGTGAAGACATAAACACGGCGATATATCAGTAAGACCAAATCATTTACACGGTATTCGAACACACATATTCGAACACGCACACACTCAAGTACATTCACTTTGATGCGTAGAGATGATATGGACTTTGACAGCTTGGTGGCAAACTCAGAGAAATGCCACTGAGACCACGCCCAGCATCCACAAAACTGAAAGTTTACGGGTTGCTTGCCTGCGGAGTTTTGTTTTTCGGGCGGAGGACGTGGTTGGCGGCCCTGCGGACTAACTTCGCGCGCGTGGCATTAACGGCAGAGCGAAGTCCGGCATTAATGGCGGGGCAGGGTCCGCCATCAGGGATCCGCCGCAGTTTCCGTTTATGGAGCAGTGGAGCCCGGGTTGGACGCAGTAACGGCCACCTACTTTCTCCCACCCTGTCCTCTCCGCAGCCGTTAATGCAGACGACTCCGTAAATCCGCTGGACAGACAGTATACAGCTGCCCGAGCACTGACCACGCGCTGGCTCGACCGGGACATTCCCATCTTCTGGCACCCATATCGTCCTCTATCATACGACAGAGAAGGAGCTGCCAGACGAAGAGTTAATTGCACTTTCCTGAGGCATGTTACATAACACTAGTAATTATGTACACAAGATGTTATCAAGAAGCACCTGGCATCTTCAACACAGTTCAGTAGCAAGGTATGAGTTACCAGTAACACCCAACCCCTCCTCACCGCCAGTGTTTTTTATACAATATCGAATTTAGTATCCGAAACAGCTTTATTATTTGGTAGGACTGTGCAATGGTTCTTTATTTACGTGACCACTACGGCACTCAAACCTCAGTTCTCGATACTAGTAATATCGCACTACTTTTCTGCGAAGTAACAGACATATTTATGTGACAATATTCACATTGGGTTTTATTAATGAATAGGTACTTCGATGTATCAATATATTACAGTGATATGGTTCTTGTGTGTATTCATTTCTGTGAGACTATCTTTGACTTACTTGTAACCGTTTTGGCGCGAATGCGCACAGAGCAGTCTTTGCATCACTTTGCAGAAGTTAAGTTGTTATTTCGCTTTGTAAAAGAGCAGTAAAGTCTTGTGTTTGGTTAAAGTGGAAAGTAAATATATGAAGATTGATACAAAACTGTTTTCTTGATTATGTAACAATTAAGAAGAACTGTATGTGAATTTACAAGAGGTTTAATAAAAATGTGGATCGTGAAAACCAAGTCAAAAATTATTTCTACGAAACCATTGTTCTGATGCGGGGTTGTTTGATCATTAAGAATTTCCTGAAAACCGCATTTGTTAGGTCTTCAAATAATGCTAAAATACAGATCTGGACCTTCTAGCAGTCAAAGTGGTAACACCCTAGAATCAACAAGATGTGCCATAACAACTTCGACGAAAGCTACGTGGGAATCCATTCAAGATAAGTGCAAAAATTAATGACTTTTTACAGTGACTTCATTATTTCCATTTTGACGATACCATCCACACTCAATAACTTTGTTGTTGCCCGATAAAGCGAAAATATGCTGCGTGAGCAACATTATTAATCTGATCTCTAACCTACTTTGCAAGTGGTGGTATTGTTAGAACTGTAAGCAAGAAAAAGTCTGTGAGAGGTTCGAGCTTATGTTTCATGTTAGTCGGATGTCATTAAGTGCTCTCATTCCCAAATACAGTGCTAGTATAGTAGGGTAATTTTCACTCACTTTTAAGGAAAGCTAGTTTTTCACATACATCAATGTTTTTGACAATATAGCTCCTGAATAACGGGTCGTACAATGATATGATTTTCGAGACACATTTAGTGGTATGATTGTGTACTATCTGTAAAACTCTACGGGATCAGACTTAATGGTAAAGTAGATACAGATTAAAACTGATACTGAAGTTTTACTAAAAAGAAGAATGAAAAAAGTAGTAAGTGACAAACTTTTCTGTTTTTTCTTCATTTTTGTGTGGTCTCAACGAGAAAATCTTTGGGAAAGATACGAAATTACGCCGATCGCTGTGGCCGAGCAGTTCTAGGCACTTCAGTCTGGAACCGCGTGACCGCTACGGTCGCAGGTCCGAATCCTGCCTCAGGCATGGATGTGTGTGAAGTCCCTAGGTTAGTTAGGTTTCAGTAGTTCTAAGTTCTAGGGGACAAATGACCTCAGATATTAAGTCCCATTGTGTTCAGAGCCATTTGAAACATTTTTATGAAATTAGAAATAAAGATTTTCCGTTAAGCTGCTTGAAGAGATAGACGGTTCCTAATTGTGATATTGACACACTGCGTTAAAGCTATCATGTAAGATTATACCTCTCGATGTGTAGATAACGACACCTCAGGCTACTGACCCATTTGGAATCACATGAAAGAAGAGATCGCCACAAAAGGGTTCCAGCGTTTTCTGCAGTTTTTGTTGTTTTTTGTGTAGCGTTTGTAAATTTTACGAGTTCTGCATATTCAAATGCTGTATAATATATTAAAGCTATTTAGAGGATATTTTCAACGATTTCGTCACACAGTTTTATGGTGAATAAAATTCTGTGGATCTTTAAAACTAGTTAGATAACGTGACATCGGTTCAACCACACTCCATCAGTAATGAACCAACTTGTACCTTCAAACGGAAGGTCTTCTACCACGGATCACGCCACATTGGCATAAGAACTGTGGTTCTTTAATGTCAGTGACAATTTTCCCAATCTTGTAACTGACATCTATTTCAAAATTTTTTAGCTTGTAACTGATTTTTGTTAATACGTTGTCATAATTTGATCGACCTTACTGATTGTTGATGAGTAGTAGAAGTAAACTGTGCCACATAGTCTATTAAATGCGGTGTTGACAATATTTACTCGGCTGGAACTGTTTTAAATTTGAGTAGAATTTTTGTCCTATGTGCATGGCCATGTTACAAATCAGAATATTTTTCACATTTCAAAAACCCTTACGTTTTTGGAATAATTTTTTGTAGCAAAAACAGTCTGCAGCCCACGTAAAGTAGATTCTATCATTTCAAAATGGAATAAGAACGAGGAGATTGTTTGTGATCTCTAAAAAATGGTAATCAGTAGTAACTCCAGTAAGATATGACGTCTCAAATTTTATGGAACAGATACAAAACTGGAACATTGGAAATACTGCAGGTGATACCAGTCCTTATCTCTTCTCTTTGGTTGCTCGATTGTCTGTATCACTTCCATGTTCTCCTTACTGGAAGGTTCTTTTCCATAACGTATTGTTACTATCTCCACTTCAATTTCCAATTTCTATGAGAAAAGCTCGCTCTTAAAATCTTTTTTATCTTTCGTACATCGGAGAGCTTCCTTGCTAGTACAATGTGGAAAGACACTCAGTCAAAGTGATCACAATTATAACAGCCAAGACGAAGCTCTTCATCGTTGAGACGTCTAGTGCAAATTACAATCTTTGTACCGTTGTTGTCAATGGCCTGGATGCGTTAGACGCCTTTTAATGCCCTCCGTAGTCTCAGATCTATTGCGAGAGGTTCGGCCTGCTGTCCATCAACGTTGAAACGCGCGTTTGCTGACTCATGGCGTATGTACTCAGTGATTTCTATTCTCTATTTATTCTTCAAGACAAGTCTTAAAATCCCTTCAAGTTTATCAACATACCTTTGTTATCTGATAAATACGGATCAAAGAACGCATAAAAGTTAATAAATGACTCAGTTGTCCTTATCTTTGACAAAAGCCACAGTAAATGAGGATATTTTCCTATACACAGCTTCTCAATACAGCATTGCACGCAACCAAGCAAACACTGCGGGTTTAGGTAGTTCGCAAAGGGCCCGTTAGAATCAAATAGTTCGCAAACCCAACAACAATACATCAGCACAACCAAGAAATGGGAGATTCTGGCCCTATTTTGCACAGCAAAACTGCCGTGCAGATGATGCAGAGAAAGCACACTGTTCACTCTGCCACCGCACCACAGTGAGTGGCTAGCAGCAGCTTGTGCGATATAACTGACCTACGATGGTGTTAATTCAGAGACTTACGGAACCACACTGCTAATAAAAAACTTGACGACAGTCAAATAATCTACGCCTTACACCTGTCAAGATGCCAGCAGATTACCGATCAACATAAAGATTCAACAGAAGAGGTTGGATTACTCCTTTGTCGAAAACACATTACTATAAAACTTCTGGAAACGAACATGCAATGCTCAAAGA
Organism: Schistocerca americana; assembly: GCF_021461395.2. Lineage (NCBI taxonomy): Eukaryota > Metazoa > Arthropoda > Insecta > Orthoptera > Acrididae > Schistocerca > Schistocerca americana. The sequence goes on from NC_060119.1 coordinate 73,155,526, forward strand.
TAATCAACATCAGGAAATAATAAAGATGTTACGCAGGGACGTGCTTAGGTTCAAATAAGTGCCAAACATGATTTACAGCGGTACGGCATCCATTACTGGACAAGCCTTCGACAGGACATTACAAGCTAAGATTTGGCTCTTCGTCGCTGTGTGGGATTAACTTCACTAAACCACACTTGGTAATGTTGAGGTGGTCGTCTTCACCTACAAGAAGTGCTTCTACCAGAGCAGTTATATGTGGACCGTCGTTACTGTATACATGTGATCTGAACAATTTGTGTCTCCCCGGAGTCTTCGGTGTCTTGCAGTAACTCACTGCCTTACCTCTACGTTAAACGGTGGTGCTCTGAAAACGAGGAAGACGTAGGCTAAAGCCCTGAACGCTGGTCCGTCAAGGTACATCACCAAACCTAGACGCAAACACCAATGAACTACTTTTCATTCGACGATGTTTCTGGGATTCCACCAGTTTCCACTTTCTCTAATACGAACATGAAACAAGAACCGTTTGAAAATATGATGGAAGATCGGGAGCATTTAATCCTTGTTTCATCCATAGTTCAGATTTCAATGGCTTCAGAGTAGATGGATTCTTATCTGTACTGCCCTGTGAAGAGTTCACACACATGTCTACGTCTTGCATAGATAACAGCTTCTCTCACTTTTCTTCACAAAGTTCAGCAGAATATTAAATCTGGTACCGCGCGCCGCGGAATTAGGATCCGCGCCAGACGTCATGGACGTCGAAGACCCATAGAGGTCTCTGCACCAACGCGCCGTTAGCTGTGGCGGATCGCGCCTCCTGGCCTGCATTTAGAGTGAGGGCGCCACAGTGGAACACGTGGTCCCAGCGGCCAATAGCGGCGCCCCTGATAGAGTACTTAAGCGCCTGCCTCTCGCTCAGCCAGCCAGTCTAATTTCGCGTACGTATGTGGACACATCGCCTCGCATTAGACAGCTTAATTCCTTGTTATGAGTACGAGTGGACGTATTTCTTTCCTTGTGATCCGTTGTTCGATCTTGTTGTATTTGTTCTTTCCTTCGTTAGTCGTGTTGTTCGCGGGGTCTCCTTGGGTTCCACCGCGCTTGTCGTCATTGCCACCCCGCGACCGTCCTGGTCGTAGTTACAACATTAAAAACCTGTTTTGCGGACGTTGTTGGATTTCGTCAGTCAGGCAGTCTCATGGTACAGATTTAGGACTATTACTGGTCTAGACCAAACATATTTATCTTTATACCATCGTGAAAGGACTCAAATGGTACATTACTACATATTAAACGCTTCCAGTGTCTCCCTGGATCTGGCTTGTGAGTTCCACACTCCATGAATGATTTTGCTCAATTGGTCTTAATGATGTGGAATGTGTCATTTTACATTCACATCGCAAATTAATTTCTACATACGTTTACATTCTGAACATTTCTGAGTTTTCTTCATTTTCCCATTTTTATCTATTTTTATTACCAAAAGCGAAAAAGAAAGCCAGATGTGAATTATTGATTCCTACCCACCACCAATTACACTTCACAGTAGCAGAAGTTCTCCCGAGCAGTTGTCAACGAGAAAGTTTCCAGTTTGTTTTCAAATTTTACTTTGCCATGGGTCGGATATTTTATATCGGTAGATAAGAGATCAAACATTTTTGTTGCAGTATTGTGCACCCGTTTCTATGCTAAAGACAATCTTAATGTTGGATAATGAACATCATTTCTCGTCTGGTACTGTCATTATGTACATCTTGTTCCTTAGGACTGTAGTGGGTTATCTACAGCGAAATACATGAGAGAATAAATGTATGTGGAGCAGTAGTCAGAATGCCCACTTCCTTAAACAGATGTCTGGAAGATGGTTGTGGATGTTCGCCACATATTACTCTTACAACACGTTTTTGGGCATTGAAGACATTCTTTCTGAAAAATGAGGTACCCCAGAACATTATCTGATATGACGTAATATTCAAAATTTGCCTACGTACTAATTTATCACACCCCAAGATCTGTAATCATTTTAGGTGCAAATGAGGTTAGACTTTTTTTAGGAATTAAAAATGTATTATCTTTTTTCCAATTTAAATTTTCATCAGTATGGACTCCTAAGAATTTTATAGTTGACATCTTATTTATTATTTTCTCACCGTGTGTTACGTTTATTATTGGTGTTAATGGAACAATAGTTGTTTCTGTCATGCACTGGAATCAACAACACCAGCTGTGTATACATCAATTTAAATTACATTCCTATCACTTTTAGTTTCGGAGCTACAACCCCTCAAATATCAGGGTAAGATAGCACACACGCTGCTCATAACGCAATGCGCCTTCTAAATGTTCCGCGGCCGAGTTGTAACGTTGCCGGTGTCACGGAGGTAGAAGCTTCAACGATTCGCTGTTAGACTGCCGACTGTCGCCGCACACGTCCGTATACCCGACAGTTCGATTCACACAATTAAACGGAGTTCAGTATACCACAGTTACTGACGTCGGATGAAGATGGCATACACGAACAACGAGTACGTTGACATGTTGCTCATGTTCAGTGAGTGCCGACACGATGCCACTGTAGCAGCCATGGCGTACGCCGTGAGATATCTTAGGCGAAGAGCTCCGGAAGCCATTACTTTCTTACGTGCCAACGACGACTTCGTAAAACATGCAGCTTGGTAATGCGCCGCAGGAACAGACGAAGAACTGCAAGAAGTGAGGAGACGGAGGTGTCTGTTTTAGCTGCAGTACACCACGATCCTCATGTCAGCTTACGAGCCGTTGCTGCTGTCGCTGGTGTCAGTCTCAAATCTGTGTGGCGTATGGTACTCGGCCACAGTTTTCACCCGTACCGCCTGTCGCTGCATGGGAACGATTTCCGTGCGAGAGTTACATTCTGTGAATTGTTGTTGTTGTGGTCTTCAGTCCTGAGACTGGTTTGATGCAGCTCTCCATGCTACTCTATCCTGTGCAAGCTTCTTCATCTCCCAGTACCTACTGCAACCTACATCGTTCTGAATCTGCTTAGTGTATTGATCTCTTGGTCTCCCTCTACGATTTTCACCCTCCACGCTGCCCTCCAATGCTAAATTTGTGATCCCTTGATGCCTCAAAACATGTCCTACCAACCGATCCCTTCTTCTAGTCAAGTTGTGCCACAAACTTCTCTTCTCCCCAATCCTATTCAATACCTCTTCATTAGTTACGTGAACTACCCACCTTATCTTCAGCATTCTTCTGTAGCACCACATTTCGAAAGCTTCTATTCTCTTCTTGTCCAAACTGGTTATCGTCCATGTTTCACTTCCATACATGGCTACACTCCATAGAAATACTTTCAGAAACGACTTCCTGACACTTAAATCTACACTCGATGTTAACAAATTTCTCTTCTTCAGGAACGATTTCCATGCCATTGCCAGTCTACATTTTATATCCTCTCTACTTCGACCATTATCAGTTATTTTGCTCCCTAAATAGCAAAACTCCTTTACTACTTTAAGTGTCTCATTTCCTAATCTAATCCCCTTAGCATCACCCGATTTAATTTGACTACATTGCATTATCCTCGTTTTACTTTTGTTGATGTTCATCTTATATCCTCCTTTCAAGACACTGTCCATTCCGTTCAACTGCTCTTCCAAGTCCTTTGCTGTCTCTGACAGAATTACAATGTCATCGGCAAACCTCAAAGTTTTTACTTCTTCTCCATGAATTTTAATACCTACTCCGAATATTTCTTTTGTTTCTGTTCTGGCATGGCCCATTCTGTGATTGGGCCATGCATAATTTCACGCTGGAGTCTTTACAAGGTGTTCTGTTCTCTGATGAGTCCACGTTCTCAAATTATGGTGCAGGGAATTCCCATAACGTGCACTACTGGACAGCAGACATCCTCGGTTGCTACGACCTGTCGCCCGTTAACGTAGGTGGTCAATTAATGTATGTTGTGGAATCCTTGGGGATTAAATCATCGGTCCACACTACTTCCCAGGTACACTGACAGGTGAGTTACACTCCTGGAAATTGAAATAAGAACACCGTGAATTCATTGTCCCAGGAAGGGGAAACTTTATTGACACATTCCTGGGGTCAGATACATCACATGATCACACTGACAGAACCACAGGCACATAGACACAGGCAACAGAGCATGCACAATGTCGGCACTAGTACAGTGTATATCCACCTTTCGCAGCAATGCAGGCTGCTATTCTCCCATGGAGACGATCGTAGAGATGCTGGATGTAGTCCTGTGGAACGGCTTGCCATGCCATTTCCACCTGGCGCCTCAGTTGGACCAGCGTTCGTGCTGGACGTGCAGACCGCGTGAGACGACGCTTCATCCAGTCCCAAACATGCTCAATGGGGGACAGATCCGGAGATCTTGCTGGCCAGGGTAGTTGACTTACACCTTCTAGAGCACGTTGGGTGGCACGGGATACATGCGGACGTGCATTGTCCTGTTGGAACAGCAAGTTCCCTTGCCGGTCTAGGAATGGTAGATCGATGGGTTCGATGACGGTTTGGATGTACCGTGCACTATTCAGTGTCCCCTCGACGATCACCAGTGGTGTACGGCCAGTGTAGGAGATCGCTCCCCACACCATGATGCCGGGTGTTGGCCCTGTGTGCCTCGGTCGAATGCAGTCCTGATTGTGGCGCTCACCTGCACGGCGCCAAACACGCGTACGACCATCATTGGCACCAAGGCAGAAGCGACTCTCATCGCTGAAGACGACACGTCTCCATTCGTCCCTCCATTCACGCCTGTCGCGACACCACTGGAGGCGGGCTGCACGATGTTGGGGCGTGAGCGGAAGACGGCCTAACGGTGTGCGGGACCGTAGCCCAGCTTCATGGTGACGGTTGCGAATGGTCCTCGCCGATACCCCAGGAGCAACAGTGTCCCTAATTTGCTGGGAAGTGGCGGTGCGGTCCCCTACGGCACTACGTAGGATCCTACCGTCTTGGCGTGGATCCGTGCGTCGCTGCGGTCCGGTCCCAGGTCGACGGGCACGTGCACCTTCCGCCGACCACTGGCGACAACATCGACGTACTGTGGAGACCTCACGCCCCACGTGTTGAGCAATTCGGCGGTACGTCCACCCGGCCTCCCGCATGCCCACTATACGCCCTCGCTCAAAGTCCGTGAACTGCACATACGGTTCACGTCCACGCTGTCGCGGCATGCTACCAGTGTTAAAGACTGCGATGGAGCTCCGTATGCCACGGCAAACTGGCTGACACTGACGGCGGCGGTGCACAAATGCTGCGCAGCTAGCGCCATTCGACGGCCAACACCGCGGTTCCTGGTGTGTCCGCTGTGCCGTGCGTGTGATCATTGCTTGTACAGCCCTCTCGCAGTGTCCGGAGCAAGTATGGTGGGTCTGACACACCGGTGTCAGTGTGTTCTTTTTTCCATTTCCAGGAGTGTATATCCCGCGTTCATAGTCGACAGTTTCGGTGGTCTCCTTGAACATGTACACACTAGACTCGATATGTGGATGCAGCACGATGGTCATCCAGCCCATTCTTCGTGTGCTGTTGTCGAAGAACTAACCAAAATGGTTTGCGGGAAGGTGCTTGGGGCGCCATGGTCCTCATTCCTGGCCGGCTAGGTCGCTCGATTTAACACCATTACATTTCTTTTTGTGGGGATATCTGAAGGATATGTCACTGAACTTACATCCCCAGATGATCTATAACGCCGCATCAATGACGCATGTTGCTCCGTGAGACTGGTGATGCTACACTTCGTCCGCAGATCCTTTAGAAGGCGCATTGCATTGTGCATTCAGGAACATGGACACACATTTGAACATCTCATTTAAATCATCTTGTCACCGCCAGAAGATACATCACACACTACACAGCCATGTATTATGTACAGCGTGTGGTATCTGCCCCTGAAACTTTGAAGGGTTGTAGCTCCCAAAGTAAAAGTGATAGTAATGTAATTTAAATTGATGTATAGACAGCTGGTGTTACTGATTCCAGTGCATGATAGAAACAAATATTGTTCCATTTAAAAAATTGTATCTTTTTGCTGTAACTCTTTGGATAATAACACAATGAACTATGTTCATTGCTCTACATACAGTGTAACGTTCTTTATGGTGACCTACCGCAATAACTATTTCCGTCGCCTATTACATCATAACTTACAGAGGCAAACACATTTAGTGAGACTCTCTGTATATGAGGAACAGTCATGGACCCACGATTGAGCATTGGGGAACCCCATACGTGATTTCTCGGCAGTCAGAATTACGTCATTAGACCATATTGCTGGAATTACTATGTACAGCTTTCTGCATTCTTTTGGTTCGATATGACATTATCCATTGGTCAGCTACATCTAAAATCCAATACAAAGTTAATTTCTCTAGAAGAATACTGCGATTAACACAGTCAGATGCCTGAGAGAGGTCGCAGAAAATATGAGCCGATACTATTTTATTATTTAATGCTTCTAAAATCTCTTGCGTAAACATATAAATGGCATTCTCAGCAGACTAAATTTTCTGAAACCCATCTGTGATTTACTAAGGTACTATTATTGCTAAGGTGAGATGCTATACTAGAACATATCACTTTGTCAAAAATTTTGTTGGATGATATCAGCAGTGGAACAAGTTGGTAATTATTGACATCCTTCTTATCACCTTTTTTAAAAGGGGTTTAACAACGGCAAATCTCAGTGTGTCTGGGTAATTACTATTACAAGCTAAAAAAAAAGGCAAAGGAACATTATCTCCAATAGGAGTTTAAATAAACAGTCTGGTCGTGCATAGCTTTTCCTACTCGCCAGAGATCAGCGTCCCACATTCAGACTCTATTCTGTCAACTTGATATAAGGATGTTAAGAAATTAGCCTAATACTTTTACTCTTGAGTCATCAGGTTATTGACTGGTTTCATTGGGCCCGTCACTAGATCCTCTCCAGTGCCTAAATTTTCGTCTCAGATTACCACTTGGAACCCTCAGCTTCTTCAACTCTTTGATGGATGTGAATATTCTATCTATAGAGAGTCGATCATTGAAAGTGAGCATGATAACCACCATTTTTGCCTATTAAAAGTTGGTTTGATATAACATAATACTCGTAGACACGTTCGGCTAGTACACAAAATTGGTTAGAGTATCAGTCTGTCGCCATTTCGAAAGTCTTACATACATTTACTTTATCATCTTCCTTTTTCTCGATCATACCCGACTGTTCTTGCTCTTTACGAATACCTCTACTGCTTTGGAAGTTATTGTCTTAACACATGCCCCACATCTACGATTACGTTTTTTTAGGGATGTTAGGGATGTCGTGTTCTACTAAACTGTATATTGTGATCATCTTTATCGCATCCTCAGCCAAGCGAAATAGTGTATCTGTCGCACGACATTGTAGTCTTTGCCAAAGATTGCTTTAGCCCACAATGAAAGTGCAGACGTGATTGCCGAACTATTGTTGGAATGCACGGTTTTTAATTTCCTTTTAGTCACTTTTAAACTAAAAGTTTTATTTAGTAAACAAATGGTGTAATGATCATCTGTGGCGACGTTTTCTCATTTATTCACAATGGTTGCTAATTTACTCTGGTTCTAGTGCCCTCTGTTCCTGAGTATGGATAACTTTCGAGTGGTAGTGAATAAAATAGAGTCCTACATGCTGAAATTATCATTCTTAATCTGGTAAACGAAATTTCCTTCGTTTATTGCTGTTGTGCCTTCATATTCGTTGATATATGTAAAATGTATAATTTTGGACCTGTAGGGCTCTCCCAATTTATGTCACATTGATTTTCCGTAAACAATTTGTCGGACTGATCGGACGGTCTGTTTGAAAAATGCATTTCTAGTTACATCTTCCTGTCCTGGCCCAAGTCGAGCTCTAGTGATATCATCACCTTCTTGCTTCTTATATTTATCCATGGGTACTTCGTTGCTTCAGCGTTAATTCAACAATGGTTACGTCTTTGAAAATGAAGTGACAAATTCAAGAAATACTTACTACTGATCTCTGTTGAGTTTGCTGCTGCCTCTGTGTTCTGCAGCACTCAATGTGCCAGTACCTTAACATCTAAGAAAACACAATTCATTATTTGAATACGTTTAAAAGCCTGATGCGTTACAGATCCATCTCCCATGTCCATTTAGCTGTCAGTAGATCGTTCAGATTTGTACTGTCATTTTCTTGGTAAAAAACTTCCCCTTACTTCTGTCGTAGCTTTATATTACTAATCTTCCCTACATATTTGGTACTTCCTATATCTACATAAATTTATACATTTTTCTCCTGAACTTCGATTTTCCCTCAATTTCTGTTTACGATCATTCCATCCTATTACTGGGTTGTACTACCTCGTGAGTATTGGAAGTACATGTAGGACATATTTCTTCATCTATGTCTGTCTAAATTTTCTTTCGTTTCTCGTGGCATCTGCTTTCTTTCAATCTTGTCTCCTAAGAAGCTTTATTCTCATACGTTCTTTATTTTAGTGCGTTGAAACTTTTAGTGGGTATCAGTTTTCATTACTGGTTTATGATAACGCTGTCGTTAGTTACTCTTTCACTGCCAGAAATGACAATGTCCGTGAAAAAATAGCGTAAGTGTTTTATCATAACCTCCATCCTCTGTCTGCAAGTATTCTTTAATATTCTTAACACCTCCTAGGTGTTGAAAGACCACTATATTCCTTTAAATGTGTTACTACGTGACGTCATTCGAAATTTTCATAGACTTTCGTTTCACTCTATATCGTAGAGTAAAGGCTCTAATCATATAAACAATCATTTTATGCTTTTTTCTATCATTTTATTACTATCTGCATCCCAAAACGCATGGGTTGTAAAAACCGATACGGAATATTAGTTCGAAAAATTTAATATGATGAATATTTCCTTTCACTGCAGTAATACTGATATTATTTCATCTTCATCTACCGCCCTATCCTTTAACTCATAACCTACAATTATTCTAATTATGATAGCCATGGCTAGTATGCATCTTTCCCTTTTGCTTTGTTCATTCTATTCTCATTTACTCTCATGTCTGCTCTCTCAGCTACTTTCATTTCTGTTTCACCTTTAGACCTATTTCAGTAACCCATCTGTTTTAATAAATTTAATAAAGATTGTGCTCATGTTCACCTTTCTCTTACTAATCGTTTCTGTACTCTACCTGGCGATCTTATAATTAGAACCTCAGTCAAATGCAACTCACTTATTTGCTAAAGTAAATAAAAAGCTTGATTTACACGATAGCCCACGAAATTAGTCTACCTTCCTCTGCTTTCAGTGTATCTCTGAGGGCTATGTAAATCAAGCTTCAGTTTCCTCTGTGCATTCTCGGACCAATACTTGTCCTTGATATTTCTCCTTCCACATTCGTAATCCAACTTACTTGAAGTGTAGCATACTGGGAAGAGTCTACTTATGGGCGACTAATTATGAAGCTAATACTTCTGTTACTATCATTAACGTTCGTAAAACCGTTTGAAAATATATTTAGCTAACGACAAGAAGGATTCCATCATTTAGTTTGAACCAGCGAAAATGAAGGAGATAATTTTTTATTCCTAACCTCAACTGTTTCATCAACGCTAATTTATCTTCAATAGACATACAAGGTGCGCCAATAAAGGAATGAGACTGATTTTCTTTGCAAGTTGTGGCAACCCTGCCGGCTTGCGTAGACACCATATCTTTGACATTGGTCTATAAGCTGCTTCTACTCCAAGCGGCACATTGATGCAATTGCTCAGTCATACATTGTGGTGTAATATGTTAACATGTGTTTGTGTCTCTTGTCATGGAAATGGAACCGCATAATATTGCACAACGGTATGACATTTCTTTTTTAGTTAAATTGGGTGAAAACGCGACAACAACAAACAGAATTCTTCAGAAGGCTTTTGGAGAGGAGGTTATGTCAAGAGCTCAGGTTTTTCATTTGCATCAAATGTTTAGTGAATGCAGAATGAATGTTGAAGATGAAGACCGCAGTGGACGACCATCAACCTCACGGACGGATGTCAACTTGCGCAGTGTGCGTGAGCATGTATGATCTGATCGAATATTGTACGTGAAAATGACTGCAGAAATACATTGTGGTGTAATATGTTAACATGTGTTTGTGTCTCTTGTCATGGAAATGGAACCGCATAATATTGCACAACGGTATGACATTTCTTTTTTAGTTAAATTGGGTGAAAACGCGACAACAACAAACAGTATTCTTCAGAAGGCTTTTGGAGAGGAGGTTATGTCAAGAGCTCAGGTTTTTCATTTGCATCAAATGTTTAGTGAATGCAGAATGAATGTTGAAGATGAAGACCGCAGTGGACGACCATCAACCTCACGGACGGATGTCAACTTGCGCAGTGTGCGTGAGCATGTATGATCTGATCGAATATTGTACGTGAAAATGACTGCAGAAGAACTGAACATCAATGGAGAAATGGTTCGTCTAATAATACCTGAAGATTTTGGTATGAGAAAGATTTGGATTCTGCATCACAATAATGCGCCATCCTGTACTGCTCTGTCAGCACAGCAATTTTTAACCTCAAAACAAATTTCAGTACTACCACAGCCACCTCATTCATCAGATATCGCTCCGTGCGACTTTTTCTATTTCCAAGAGTGAAAACGGCGGTCAAGGGACAATACTTTCAAACAATACAATATGTTTAAAAATCTGTGACGAGGGTCTTGGAGGCTATTACAGAAGATGAGTTTCAGAAATGTTACCATCAGTGGCAGAAGCGCTAGAAAAGTGTGTGCAGTCAGAAGGGAACTACTTTTGGAGACGACACTAAACTTGTCTAAAACTGTAAGCAGCATTTTATCTGGAGTTTTAGCTGCACCATCATTGCATAGACTGGCAGTAATGACGATTCAGAGTCTCAGCACTATGTGATGGTCTACTCTGGTATGCCAAGTCAGTAACTTCATTCAGCTATCATTGGAACAGTGAATATTTTTTTATTATATCGGTAAAATTACTAATAATTATCATTAATTTCTACGCAAACACATTGAATCAAGAGACATATAACAGCTATTTCTATCCAAGCAGAAGAAAGGACTTAAATATGACAGCCCATTCTTACAGAAATGGTAGCTACTTATACATGGGAGTAAAAAATCGTTATATGTTACCTACAATCTTGGCGGAAAATAGCGCCATGGCCATGGTTGTGCCATGTTGGTACTATAACCTAAGCATTTAATGGCAGAATATCAAACTATACTATTAATGATATAAAAGGTTTTACTATTCACACTGCTTTGTTTGTCAGACACAGACACCCAACAATCCCTACACATAACCAAATACAAAGAAAAATTTCAGTTTGTATGTATGTGTAAGATGTCCCCCCAGCTCACTGGATTGAAGTGGTCTAAATTTGACACCAACTCCTTGCACCAAGACAGCAAATGTAGGGGGGGGGGGGGTTATAACACTTTAGCACTATTACTTATGGAGATAGAGCCATAAGTGTTTTTCAGGCCCCGGCCCTGCACTACAGGTCTGGTGTGTATTCAGAATAGTTTTGGCTTGCCTTATTGGCCTACTGTGCAGGGCAGCCTACATGTTAGGTGCCAGAAGCGTTTACCAGACCCTAACGTGTAGGCTAAAATCATAACAGGTGTTTTGTGTTTGAGTAGTATCCACCTGCTTTACTGGCTTCCTTTGCACAGCATCCTACATCGCATGTTTCCAAGACATTAAGCCCTTGCTGTACAGGCTGTGCTGCACAACAGGCATGATACAGCAGCTTAAAAAAAATGGTTCAATTGGCTCTGAGCACTATAGGACTTAACATCTGAGGTCATCAGTCCACTAGAACTGCTTAAACCTAACTGTCATAAGGACATCACACACATCCATACCCGAGGCAGCATTCGAACCTGCGACTGTAGCAGTCGAGCAGTTCCAGACTGAAGCACCTAGAACCACTCAGCCACTGCAGCCGGTAGCAATTTTACTATCCTGCTCTATCGACTCCTTCTGCAGGGGCTTCTCCTGTTTATGGGTATGCCTGTATAAATGAGGATTGGAGAGAGAAGGAGCAGATTGTGGGTGGATATGGAGAGAGGGCCAGTCGGAGATATGACGGAGAGGGAGGTGGAGATGGACAGACAGGGAGTGGGGGCTGAGGATATGGACAAAAAGAGGGAAGGGTAAGGATAGAAAGAGCAGGGATGGTGTGATGGACAAACAAAGATATGAGGAAGTGAAGGGTGACGACAAGGGAGAGGAGGAGATCGATCAAGAGATGTGGGCATTGTATGAGACATATATGAATGCAGGTGAAGACATGAGCAATAAGGTAGTGCGTTTATACACTAAGCAACATGTATGTGTTGGGTTCAGCTCTACTTTTGGCTAGCCAACCTCCCCTTTACACGTTTCTATTGACTAGGTGAATGAAACTTGTACTGATTCCTTGATAATTTATTAGGAATATACGCCTGACGTCACTCTCATAAATTGACAGGCTAGAAATGCCGTATTTCGTAAGTCATATCCTTGAAATCATATAGAGTTAATGCAGGCTACAGATCAGTAACACTAGGTAACAGAACGTTGACGAGGAGCACATGTTACCAACAAATTAACAATAAACAAAGAATTTGATGAATATGTAGAAAACATACAAAAGCATAAAAACACAACCCCATCCCCCTGGAAGCTGGGTTACTAAGAGAAGGCGAAATAAAACGACTGAATTGTTTGAAGCAGATAATAATTAGCTGTTCTCAAGTCGAGGCAAGTAGTATGATAGAAACGGATCTGTCGTATTCCTGTAGTGAAGGAATAGGTTTGAAGAATCAAGGAGATGTAGAGATGGTTCAATTTACGATTGTAAAACATTTCTGAAGGCTATATGGCTGTAGGTTTGGAACAAGAAAAGAAATCAGGAAGTCATATTAGCTTATATGTTGAGACTTAAATTGGTGAAAGAGGTTAATAAAAAGAAAGGTTAGGTTCTAGAACAGAATAATAAACTTTCTGAAGATATGGACATGGAAAGAGTATGAAGTAGAAGGATGGAGACATTGTGTGTACAAAAAGCAAAAATTTTAATTGTGTGTTGGTAGATGTATCTGAAGAGTTTTGTTTCATAAGAGTATGCAAGCCACGAATAGAGGGTAATAAACATCGGTCACAAAGTATTGGCAAATGCAAGTAGCTGGTACCAGATATTAACAGAAGGAGTTGTATTTCCTTGAATTTTATTTGTTTTTAATTAGTCTAATATTTTCTAAGCCGGAATACTACTTACAGGAAGGGTCAAAGCGTGAAGTAATGGAAAATGAAAACTTATAAAGGGAGAAGACAAAAGTATAGTAGGTGGAGAATTAAGTTTTGTTCATAATTTTGTCTCTTTTAAAATAATTCTGTTGACTTCATGGCTAATATGTTGCAGTGCCTAATAACTTGGGTATTACAACTTTTTTCATGAAGCATTATAAGCAGGTTTTGATGCTGAATTTTTGCCAGTAAAAGAGGGAGATTAAAATAAATAATTTAACAATTCGAAGATAAAATGGTAACACCAAGAGACGCGTTTCTAGACTGAGAGAATAAATACATTGTCAGGATTAGAGCTGTGATCAGAGTATAACATTTTATAAGGAATTCAGACTTTGTGGCCTCTGGAACTTTATCAATGATTGCTTCCGTTCTTGTCCTCCTACAATCAGTGCCAGTTCTTTGTGTACATGCCCACATACTGCATGGCAGTGTCTTCTCCAGCAACATCTCCAGGCTCTCTTTGATTTTGTGCTACGACTTCAAGAAGCCCTGACTACAGCGTGTGGTAGCTTCGCACCGCACTGAATTCTCACAGTCATGCTGCACGTGCAAGTTTAAAATTCTAATCATCTGTCAGTTGCAATGTCCGTAATACGTGAAAGAAAGTTTACTGTAATCACAGGTCTCCTTATTGGTATTGCCATTTTCACAAGCAGCCGCGTAAGTGGTAACAAGAAAGCAATCTTCTCTGAACTGAACTATCTCGTTAGCAGCAGTTCAGTATCAATTATATCGCCTCGCCGCCATGTGAAAGATCGTTTTTCTTTTCTTGTTTCAACTAGTTTAAAAAAGAAAAGACGACACCTGTTACTTACGATGTTGATATTTAATCTTAATAATGGAGTACTACTGAGGCGTTGCGCCTCTAACGTCCTACTTATTTACGTAAATGCGACATTAGAGCAGTGATCAGACGTGCAGTATGGGTCACGCGCAGAGCAGGTGCAGTCAGTCAAATTACTGTCAATTTTATTTCCAGTTCTCGTTGTTTAATTTCTTAATTGTTTATTGATTACTATTACAATTGTTCTTAACTATGAGAGTGAACGAAGAAGTGAATATAACATACTTCTTTATGTAGAGTTTTTGTACTATACTGTGAAGTAATAAATCACGTGAGAAATGTTCGAGATGACGTGTGTGTTAGTCATTCGTACTGGGAATTTGTTATTAACTATTTCGTCACTTTATGGTAATGCAGATATGAGAATTGATTTCGGAAAACAAGTTTTGTTAAGAGGGAATTAATTATATATTTGTGGGTTTTCAAAATTTAGTTTTGTTAATTTACTGTTGTTCTGATTTCGTGACACCGTCTCCCGTCAGATCAGCGAAGTAAACGCTGTCGGGCTGGGCTAGCCCTTGGTTGGTTGACCATCTGGTCTGCCGAGACCTGTTGCCAAGCAGGGTGCACTCAGCCCTTGTGAGGCAAACTGAGCAGCTACTTGACTGAGAAGCAGCGGGTCTGGCCCCTTATACTGACATACGGCCGGGAGAGCGGTGTGCTGACCACATGCCCCCCCATATCCGCATCCAGTAACGCCCTTGGGCTAAGGACGACAGGGCGACCGGTCGGTAACTTTGGGCCTTCATGGCCTGTTCGGACGGAGTTTAGTTTAGTTTAGAGTTCGTGACAAATTTTGGTTGGTTCTGTATATATGAGCGGGATTGAGCGGACTTCATGCTGCTTTCCGAGTAGCTGTGATGTTCCTCTGACAATCAGAAATTAGCATATTCGCCGTTTGTTGCGAACTAGAAACTTCTTTTGTGTAGAGGGAGTGAAGGTGGGGCTTCGATTTCGTAGTACTCAGAGCTACTGATACGTGATCCGATAACAATTATTGATATAGTACGGTACCAAAATGTTTTAGAAGTGCCGTAACGTGTGGAAGGGAGTTCGATTTAAAGCGCAGTCTGAAGTTCGGAACTTTTAGCGACGTTTAAAATATCTAAATACCACGTGGCGTGTTGTTTACTGGCGAACGTTAACGTTGTGTTATGTGAGACTGTTTATAGAAACATCTGAGCGAGCTATTCCAAAGGAAACAACCCAAACCTTTTGGGAAGTGACATAAATAACTGCCTACGGTAATGAATGATGTGCACGTGTGGATTTCTCAGTCTTCGTACAATTCAGACTAAGGCTTGATAGTGACTGGTGTATGGAAGCTTACCATAATCGAGTGAAATATTACGCACATAAAGGGGTGCTTTCAATTACCTATTCCTTCCACCGACAGATAATTTGAGTACGACCAGTAGTTAAGACTTGTACAGCTATTTTTTCTATGGGTTTTAGGGCTGAGCACTGCATGTTGGTAACTTCAAGGGGGCGAGCGTGTTAGAACAGATTCACCACGAAGTAACTGGAAATTTATACATTTTGCAACGTTTTGCTCCGCCGCACTATTTTGGGGAAAAATAAGTGATCATTAGTTGATAGAGATGTAAATTACGTCTCGATGGGGTTCGGAGGTATGTTAAAAGCTAATTTATTGGATTGGTAACTGTATTGGTCGTTATCCGCAATTGTAGCTAATCTATAAGCAACACCATGTCTGTGTGTACGTTTGTATGCTACTGTCAATATTTTACAGATGTTGTCGGACGTATATAAAATTGGACCCTATATAGAAAACATCTGCTTATTTTCTTTTTTGCAAAAATATGGTTCAAATGGCTCTGAGCACTATGGGACTTAACATCTGTGGTCATCAGTCCCCTAGAACTTAGAACTACTTAAACCTAACTAACCTAAGGACATCAGACACATCCATGCCCGAGGCAGGATTCGAACCTGCGACCGTAGCAGTCGCGCGGTTCCGGACTGTCTTTTTTTTGCAAGTTAGAACTGTATTAGATAATGCTTAAGGTCTTGGCTTGTTCCAGTACCTATCACTGTTTGTAAGTAATTATTTAGACTATTTACTAGTAGTGAGACACCAGCGCCTCGAGTAGTTAAGTTTCTTTTTTTTCTTCAATGTATAAGAAATAGGATAAAACAACCGGTGACAACTAAATTTCATTTCTACATTTTTAGGGGAGGTCAATGGTAGTTTAAAGTGTGGAATCACATGGACAAGCTACCCATAACAACGAATATCACAGCGGTGCTAGGGAGCGTGCATTAAACATCACATAGTTCAAATGGTTCCACACAGTACGTATTTGACTTACATAACGTGCTGTACTCCATATGTAAAAGTACGGGAATTTCTCGCTCAGGTACTAACCAAATCAGTGAACATCTCTTGAACTAATATGATATTTCGTCTTCGTCACCGAGCTCCTAATAAATTTCAAATGCATCTATGCTTTAAACTTTGTTATCGTATTTCAGTAATTCAGATATAACGAAAGATCTTAATACATACCAAAGTTCCACGTGCTTTCTTTTGAATTTCTGGTACTGTATTGCAAATTTTGCTAACGAAATTATGCTACGGAGTTTGAAGATACATCTTACTGCAAGGCAATAACAGTAACACATAAGACGCATTTCAGGATGTCCCGAAAAAGTAATACATGTGTCAGCAGACAGCAGTATAAACGTTGGGGAAAGTAGGTGACGTGTAATTAATATTCACTTTATCTGCAATTTCATATAAAGTCCGGAAATAACCGGTATAAGAACGTCGCAAGAGACATAATTAACCCGAAATTTTAGACAATTTTTACCAGTTCATACGAAGAAAAATTGCTCTCTCCTCTGTCTACATTTACCTTGAATGAGTTTCTCGTCGCTCGGCGTACACAGAAATGACTTTTTGGTTGCCTTTTGTCTGGCTGACAAATCACTAATTAGGTCAAAAGATTCAAGCAGGAGTAGGATCGTGTAGGAATACGCTAATTGCCTCCTGTAAAATTTTATTTGCCCGTACGGAATGAGGGCTCTTTATTTCAGCCGGTGTCGGATTCTTTTATTAGCGAACATAGCATCGCAGAAAATGCTGAACGGAAGACGCGCACTCTGTCTTGCGCTTACTTACCCACCATATCGGGGCAGTCTGCTATACCTCGTCGTTATGGAAGGACATTAGTGTACTTAAGGCAGTGAAAATTAGGAGACAAGCAACTTTCCACAGTAATCCAGTGCAGTTGTGGTACCAATAACGATTCTCAACATATTCAGTGGGAAACGAAAGTAAGTCTTTTGTACTATAGGCGTATCGTCAATTTATAATCATACGACGCTATCCACGTGAATCTATATTGGTATATCTATTTCTTAGATCTAGATCACACCCATTCTAATGACAGTTGCACTTGTAATGGAACTACGTGGAATTACCCTACTGGTTCAAAGCCACTACTGGTGCTAATATTAGCTTTTCTTCTTTCTTTGGTCTGTTTCCGTTAGTGGTGCGTGTAATATGATTACATAAAATGACTAAATTCCTATTGGAACTATATTTTCCTAAGCTTCATGAACACTGAATACTTAGCCGATTAGCGTTGACAGTAGTGTCTTTAGTTCATACGGAAACACTTTATTTAAAGACACATTTACGATACCTGTAAACCTCTCGCACGTCAAACTACAATCGTACTGTACTTTGTTTGTTTTTAGATTCACACAGGTTATTTGAAAGTCCTCTTGTTCCTCTGTCGAGTAAAGGTTTCACTTCTTATGAAAACGTTATATTTTACCAGTTATTCGTGTTCACACTTGGCGCTCCAGAGTGTTTCAACGTTAATATGTAGTCTTTCCAAAATCATACTTTTGTAGCCCCGCTTTTTCTGTTTCCAAGAAACGTGTACTTTTAGTAATATAACATATTAGATTATTAATTCATCCAATTAGAGCCTTTCACATCTTACAGCATTCTTGGAGAACTCAAGAACTTCCCTCTAATAAAATAGTACGTATTATTTTGTAATTTTTAATTATACAACTTTTAGGTAAACTCATCTACTTAAATACCTACTTTATCTTTGCATCTTATACTTTATCCATCACTTATATTAATGTATGAAATGTAATTAGACTAATCATTTATTTATTATCTATTTACAGAGTTTAGGATCAAACATTACACAACAGTATGAGATTATCACTCTGCAGCGGAGTGTGCGCTGATATGAAACTTCCTGGCAGATTAAAACTGTGTGCCCGACCGAGACTCGAACTCGGGACCTTTGCCTTTCGCGGGCAAGTGCTCTACCATCTGAGCTACCGAAGCACGACTCACGCCCGGTACTCACAGCTTTACTTCTACCAATATCTCGTCACCTACCTTCCAAACTTTACAGAAGCTCTCCTGCGAACCTTGCAGAACTAGCACTCCTGAAAGAAAGGATATAGCGGAGACATGGTTTAGCCACAGCCTGGGGGATGTTTCCAGAATGAGAGGAGAGCTTCTGTAAAGTTTGGAAGGTAGGAGACGAGATACTGGCAGAAGTAAAGCTGTGAGTACCGGGCGTGAGTCGTGCTTCGGTAGCTCAGATGGTAGAGCACTTTCCCGCGAAAGGCAAAGGTCCGAGTTCGAGTCTCGGTCGGGCACACAGTTTCAATCTGCCAGGAAGTTTCATTACACAACAGTGTCTACAACACATACGTTTAGATCTTAAGGGTTTTTCCTAAACTTCTTCATCCGAAGGGATCTGGCGGCTCGTTATTTTGCAGACATGACATACGTCTTCGGTTGTGATGTTTTGAATATCAGTCGCACGTATTTGTTCTTCAGATGCAGCTTCTCTTTTCTGTGTTCAATTCGCTGTATGCTAATGTTCATTTCATTTATTTCCATTTGTACTTCTGTAAACCAGATTTTTTTCACTGTTCCAAAAGTAGTCACAACGCTGTTTCAGGAGTCTAGTACTAGGTAAGTGAGAAATATGCTCAACAATTGCAATCTTTCTTGTTCGCATCGAATCAGCAAATTTCTATTTTCTCAAAGAAAAATCTGCAGACCCGCCTTTACCTCTAATGGTTCTAGTTCTTCTGTCTGAGTCATTTCTTCGTCGATGCTCTATGCTAACAAGTTGTTCAAATGGCTCTAAGCACTATGGGCCTTAACATCTGAGGTCATCAGTCCCCTAGACTTAGTACTACTTAACCCTAACTGACCTAAGGGCATCTCACATATCCATGCCCGAGGCAGGATTTGAACCTGCGACCGTAGAAGCAGCGCGGTTCCAGACTGAAACGCCTAGAATCGCTCGGCAACAGTGGCCAGCTGTATGCTAACAACGCCAAATCATATGCAAGTGTAAGACAGTTAGGTCGAATCTTTCTTCCAATTTTAACAGATAGTGGACATTTCTTACTCTATTCACGAATGATTTTCTCCAGCACACAGTTAAAGAGTAATGGAGACACCCCATCACCTTTTTCGGAGGCCAGTTCGAATCTCGAGAGTTGCAGAGAATTCATTTCTGAATCTTTTTAAGGGTGACAGTACGATGGTTGCTATGGTAGACCTTTTATAAAATCGACGAAGGCGGTTACTGGCTTATTGTTCCTCATAGTCTGGCGTTTCATTATACATTTAAGACCAATAATTCGAGCACGACAGCTTAGTTTCAGACGAAACCATTCTTGATATTCAACTAATTTACCTTGAAGCTGTCCATTAATTCTGAAATACTGAACCTTAGAGAAAATTTTGTAAGTCGTATTCAGCAAGCATACACACCTATAATTATTTGGATCCGATCTTTCTTATGTAGCGGATGGTAGCGTTCTATTCCTCTGACAATTTCTCAGTGTTCCAAATGTCAATAAGTATAGCATTTTATCTTTTTGTAATTTATGCACTACGCGTATCTAAATGGTGTGAACCAGAACTAAGCCGACAAAGTTTCAGAGGTTATTTGGTGCTACCTTCCCAGTATTTTGGTACAAGAGACATACGGTTGCATTGTAAGTATTATTTGTTCGTTTTGCTACCGCAATCACCCTTATTTCTGTGAAAATATCATAATAATGATGAAAAACCCTTTTGTATACAAACACAAAAATGCAGAACAAAAACAGAGAGCAAGAAAAGCTCTCAAGAAGAAAGAGCACTGTGATGTGGTTGCCGCATTTGCCGGAAGAGCCTAGCATTTTGTGACTGTACCGCTCTCCCATTGCTTTCGGCGACTCCACATGTGAGGTGCATATCGGCCGATTCTTGATCAGTAACACTATCCATACTACTGTGTACCACTGTCAACGTGCAACTAACATTGCCGTGAAATAAAAAATGGCACAGAATCAAGTAGTACTTAATGCACCTCTAAGTTCGACGAGTAAAGTTGGTATTGCTATTGTCAACTGCAAGTAACGTGGATAAACGAAACACATGGTTCTGAAAAGACGTACGTAACGTACCATCGGCGTTTATACTCTTGTGCAACTTTTTTCAGTGAAAAATTGATACAAAGAGAAATGAGGGTAACAAATCAAAGTAAATATAAGAGATCTGTAATGAATACGTCAATACCTGTTCGTCAGTCGTAAGGATGTAAAGATACTGCATTGACTATTCTCAGCTGTGAATTTTGGTTAGGCCACTCAGTAGTCTACAGCTTGCAGATTTTTAGTGATAAATAAATATAATACATTACAAGATAACTTATCACCTGACATTTAGAAGAACAATGAACATGAATGAAGTGAAAGTTAATCGCAACTGGGTTGTATACAATTATTGCGTAATTGCTTGAAGTTAAGAGAAACCATCAAGAAGAAACGACGCGAAGACGAAGTCCTAT
Organism: Schistocerca americana; assembly: GCF_021461395.2. NCBI lineage: Eukaryota > Metazoa > Arthropoda > Insecta > Orthoptera > Acrididae > Schistocerca > Schistocerca americana. The sequence goes on from NC_060119.1 coordinate 73,176,533, forward strand.
GTGTCGGCATGTACTGAAAAACGAGGGCAGCCAGGTATAGAACTTAAACATGTCATAACACAGCTCATAACGTCTTTCTACTTCCAGCACTTACATATTTTTTAGGGGGGAAGAGGTAGGGAGGCGGTGATCAATCTTCCAGCCCATCACGATTCACTCTCGTGTCGACTCCTTCATCTCGAGCGGAAACAGCACACGTCGCTCCCTAATGTTTATTGTATATATCTCTGTCCTACCGTGCAATTTTTGTAACGCTTGCATCTAACGCCATGAGATTTATCCCTTGATGTCTTATCCTGTCACTCCTATTTAGTTAGCATTGTCTTCTCTTGCAGTTGTCCAACAAACGTCCTTACGCAATGAAAGACAAATACTCAACAAAAAGTTTGACATAGTGCCATTAATACAATCCGAAGCCTTTTGTGAATCTGTAAGGCTGAGAGTATAAACTGATACTAAAGGGCTGATTTTATTCGATATTTTTATGATTAAAATCAGTACCTAGTTCTACATTTGATGATTTCTACCCGTTTTTAACGACAAGCTGAGCGCCATAATCTAGAATTTCTCTCAAAAGTAGTGCGGACTGAACCGATCGCCTTGAGGTAGGCAAATAAATCGGCCCCATCCTGTAATTGTGGACATACATTGTCTGGTCAAAAGTATCCGTCGGTAGACTTTAGTAACGGTTGTGCGCACCGTTCCCCTCTATTAGAGCGAGAACTCTACTGGTGACATTTTAAAAGCGGTGTCTGAATGTTATGAGAAATGGCAGCTCATTTTTTCTCAAGAGAAGGTAGTGATATAGGGTTGTGGAGCGATGTCGACTCCCTAACAAATCCAAAGAGTACACTTCGGTTGTGGTAGGGACTTTGGGCAGTCCAGTCAATTTCAGGAATGTTATTGTGCACGAACTACTGCCTTGTAGATGCCACTATATGACAGGAGTATTGTCATGTTGACAGAGTCATCGTATCCGAACTGTTCATCTATTATATGTACTACTTAGTGCTCTAAAATTTCTTCTTATCCCCCGCATATAGTGTCTTCTTAAGCGCAATAAATGTGATCACACCCTAACTACGAAGAACGCCCCTCAATACTGTAATACCTTCTGCTCTGTAGTTCACTTCTGGCACTACACATGATGGCAGGTAACGTTCTACAGTCATTCTCCAAGCCCTAACCGTTCCATTGAATTGCCACAGAGTATAGCGTCGTTTAGTATTCTATATAACTCGTTTCCATTCATCCACCGACAAGTTCTGGTGTCGCTGTTTACACCACCTCAAGCGCCACTGGTGGATCGCTGGCGGCACTCTGAAACTCTCGAGTGTTTCCTACCACCGATGTGGAGCTATTTTATAGCGCCACCTTCCGCAATGCTCAATGGTCCCTCCCTGTCACTGCATGTTGTTTCTGTTTTTGGTTTAGCTGCGGTTTCTCTTTCGCGTTTCCATTTTACAGTCACATTACCAACTGGTCAGAGGATGATATCCATTAACTTATTTCTGTTCATACAGATATGACTAATTTACGAATATATTTTGCTATGTAAAGTTCTTGTTTATGAAAATTCTCTTACTAGGGAAATTTGCAAAAAGAAATAACTTATTGTCAATCGATTCAGATGATATGTCCATTCAGCAGTAAATGTAATCTGTCGGTAAGTGAAGTAGGAGTAGAGGGTTATAAATTGGAAGTGGAAGTGTTCTAGATTTTGAGGATGTAATGTGTTCCGGTAAAATGAAAACGCGAGGGAGAAGTAAGTACAATGTATCAGGAAACGGAGTATTAAGCGAAGTGTTTCTTGATACAGAAGTGTTCCCAAATCGGACTCGAGAGATAATCCAACATTCTGAAATCTGCCACGCTGGCAGCAAGTCATGGTGGTGTTTGCTGAACGGTATAGGGACCCTTTGGTTGTTTATTGTGCGCAGGGTCGGTGAATATATTAAAGGAAGACAGATGAGAGGGACGAGAACCGAAGAGCGGACGAAGAAAGTTTTATAGTGAAGGTTCCCTATAACAGAAGAAGAACTGGTGTATTGAGAAAACTATTGGCAGATACCAAATAAGTGAAATTCGAACGGGTTCATAACATCAAAAGTGAAATAATCTTATTGGAAAACGAATTAATGTGGAGAGAACTGTGGCTGTAGTATTAGTTTTGTATATTATTATTTGATATACTATCTGAACATCTAAACCTACATTTTAATTACAACGATCACATAAATTATGAGGGTTAGTATGAGGTTTTAAGTAAAGCGATTTTCTAATTGAATACGTATGTTCTCAAGCAAACAAACTGAAGCAGAGATGTTCTCCTTGTTACGATTTTTTTTTTTTTACATATATGTCTTCAGGTCCCCTACAGCGATATCCTTTCTTTTATTTTTTCTGCACCTGTTGGAAATTAGGAGCAAGGGTTTTGGATCTAATATTTTTCGCCTATATAACGAGAGCGTGCTGAAAAGTAGTGCCTCCAAAATTTTATGTGATATTTCTTAAAGCTTGGTAAATAAAAGGAACATTAGTAACATTCAACAGCTTTATTCTTCATCTCTACATACTTGCAGTCCTCCGCCGGTAGAGGTCTCCGAATTGTAGCACGTAACATGGCGTGGAGTAAATTAATTATGTCGGTGCGTGAGCGTCACTATGATGTAGTGGAATTTCGTATTCGGAGAGTTCGTCCCCACATGGCGCACCCTCCCATTGAGCATAACAGCGTCAGAGCAGACACGAGCGCTATGACATCTGCAACAAATTGATTTCTCTTGTTCACTGTCGTCGACCGTCCTCTAGAGAGTCCCGACTTGGTTCCATTCGATCATTTTACAAATCTTAAAGAACACCTTAGAGAACTCCACTTTGATAGTGATGAAGTGGAGCAAGCAGAGGTGAGGTTGTGACTCCGTCAACAAAGTCAGACTTTTCCCAGTGTCGGTATCAACAAACTCGAATGTATCTGGCTGAATTGTGTTCCTCGCCAGGGTGACTCTGTTGAGAAATACATGCGTACACGGTGAAAGGGTACAGTACTGCCCGACATAGAATAGATGTACAACAACATACATTGTTGTTCTTGTCAAAACAGCGGTTTTGTAGAATAACACCATTTTATTTAATACACCGAAGCCAGATACCAATGTAGGAAAGAGGGGCTATTTGTATGTTTACTTATTCAGATGTGCACTTCTTTAAAATAGATCCCTGAATCCAGTTTGGTAATGTTTGTGAATTGAATGAATGGCTGGTCGTCTGCTGACCACAGATAGTAATGGTAGATTATGTAATCATCTTTGAGACAGTTCTCTGGTCACCTTTGGCTAAACCAAAGAGAGGAAGTATACCAGAGCACCAGAGGGCCTGGAATGTGGCTGACCAGTACGGTTGTAAGGTCCTCCCCCACTTCTGCGGAAGCACGGGATGACCGGATGAATGGCCATGTTTCAGCACTCTGTCACTGAGATGTGGAGACGTGCTCTAGGTGTGCTCCAGAAAAACAAAAATAAATGAAAATGGTACGCATGTAGAATATTTAGGAGTAAATGAACTAATAATTTCTCTTTACAGAAACTTTTGGTGGGAGGCTGATGTAAATTGTTATGAACAAGATAGGCAGGTAAAAATTCATGGGGAACATTGGATTCTAAGGAAGTGACAAAGAAACCACGTGTTGTAATCATAAGAAGAAATACTAGAGTGTGTAAATCTAAATTGAAAATAATTAAGATTTCTGTGTGCAGAACTTAAACTAGAGACAAGCACTTCCACATGGTGAGTACAGTGTGAGTCTCAACCAGACTATCAGACAATAAAAAGAATTAGAAGTGTTTGTCCTAGAATTCAGTTGAGGATCTGTGTGTGAAATACATAAGAAACCAAAACATCCATTATGAGGTACATTCGTGTGACGCCAGCATGATTTTCAGATACTCTGAGAGTGAATTAAGGTGAGTCACCCATCTACCCGGCAACTCCATGAAGGTTGTATAGCACAGGGAGTTGTGCATAAATCCTCCAGAATTTGTGGTTGGAAAATTATTACGTTGGTCGGTGACGTGTGAATCTGGGGTGAGTATTGTTTGATGTGGGAAAGCATAACAAGTAGAAAACCAAACGTTTTGTGTTTAGATATGTGTTTTATACAGTCAGTCTGATTTATTATGTGAATTTAATCTGTGTGATTTGCATGAGACAGTACCGAATTTATTGGGTCAAGCATGATTTTTCCCAGTACAGCACGGAAGTCAGTAAATTCGTTATGTTGCTAATGAATGAGATTACGAGAGTGTGGGAGAGAATGAAGTAGCAAAAGATTCCTTACCAATGCTGAAAGTGCACAGTAGCAATAGACAGAAACATTACGAGACCATAGAAAAGTAAAATGTTTATATAATGCCCATTGGGTGGAAAATCACTTGTTTTACTATTGTGTTTAAGTTTAATGCAAGAAATTTTGCAACATTAGTATGAAAGAATTTACTGTAATAAAAGAGGAGATATATTAGACAAATAGTGGTCTTGATTATTGAGTTGTGGGTAGCCATTTAGTTGAAGTATTTTAACATAACCTTCATTTTATTTCTGGGTTGTCCAAATTTTGGATAAAATGTGTACGGCAGGAGGGAAATGTGACCTTGCCAGTGTGGGGTGAGTCCATCAGAAATGTGCACAGTTCTTAGTCTGTTGCGTTATCCATTCCGTTCCATTAAAAAGTAATGACGAGAATAAATTATAGCTTAACTGAAAGGCACTGGGGTTCATATTTCAAGCATAGTTGCAGCGGGTATGTTACGTATGAAAATATTTCAGATGTAGGAATAATAATTGGCATGCCACTCATCTAGTAGGCCTGACTATTATATGCCACAGAATGGGGTAGAAAGCTCCCAACGTGAAGAATAAAGACGTAGAAGGTTAATAAAGCGTATTTTATTTTAAAAACCTTCAAGAAGCTTCAGAAAGAAAGTCGGACTCATTACTTTCCAACACGACCTCATATTATTGTATTAACCCTATTACTCACATGGCCAGTTTCCATGCTTAGTTAAGTTATTCAAAAACAAATAGTTAAATTGGCATAAAATACGTAATATAAGGCAACACCCACAAATTTGGAATAGAGCATCTAACTCTGTTAATCCATTCACAGACGTTGATGTCACCAAATGCAGTTCATTGAGTGCTCCAGTAGATTTTACTAATAAATATTCTTTAGTCAGGTGCTGCGCCGTTCGCACAGCAACGCCACAATAGCACGTCGGGGCATATTTGAACCCTCACTAACACAAACAGACGCAGCACCTTCTACGGTGTGAATGGAATCGATTCGGAGGTGTCCATAGTTCGTACTAAGACCAAATCCATTCACCTGTTTAGCAAGATCAGTAATAGGGCGAGAATATGCTGTATGAAACTTCTGCCAAACATCTTTCCATTCTTGGTACACATCAGATAAAATAGTCGCATCTTTGGTTGGGAAGGGTGGTCTTCTGTATTTCAGTCGCCTGGCAGGTATATTCTGCAGCTGATTATACAAAAGTGATTTGTGATGAGAAGTACACATTTGGGTCTCTCTCACAGCAGCTTCTTCAGGTCTAACTGATGATGGTAGAATATAATACAGATAGCCATGGAGTAGATTTTTATTTAGTAGTCTCACTAGGTACTGTCGTTGCAGCAACACAGAAAAAACGGTCAGTGGAACACTTCTCAACGTAATTTGTTGCAAAATCGTTCACGATGGTCGCTATTTGCTGCAACAAAGATGTTCGGCTACTACGACGAGAAGCAAAACCCATGCAGCATTTTATCGCAGCGTTGCTGACGTGAAAATGGTAATAAGATAGATTACTGGTTACGATAGTAATAGCGAAAATGTAGCAGATGTAGGGACACAAACATTGGCGTTGTTACCTAGTGTCAGTTATTGTTTAAATCAGAAACTCAGAACTGGCTTCTTGCAGTAGGAAATTATTTAATGCAATAGTTTTTAACAGTGGAAGATATTGCAGTTGGAACACAATAAAATGTTTGGAAAGGTACAGCGAAAACATAATGTTTTCTCACAGTTTAAACTTTGAGCAACCAGCAACATTATGTTAACACTTATTCTATAACAGAATATTTCAATTTAGGTTTATCAGCAATACATTGTTACAACTCAAAGAATTTAGGAAAGTGCGAGATGGAGTAGTGAGGTCTCACTGTAAGTATTAAATATTTCTTTGCTTAATGTTGCTATACTGACGAGGAGGACACGACGCCATAACCCGAATTCCCTGAAACTTCCCTCTGTGGAAGTGGGATCAAATCAAGGGAACACGTGTCTCGCTTCATCCCCCACAGACCGCTGTCTGCCCCGTTTTAACACTCTGCCCAGCCTACGAAGCCCAATACCTGTAATGATGGGCGACCGCCCAATCCCACGACTTCTGGACCTGATTTATTCACCTCGGATTCACCACGTGTTGATAACACTCACCACAGAACTTCTCGAACACTTGACAACTCGGGCAGTTTCCGAAATGCTCGTGCCGAGCCTCTGCGACATCAGGATCTGCCTTCGGCAAGACTCGAGACAGCTAGTGCGCCTTCCTCACTCTACTAACGGACACTGCACGCTCCGGGCGTGTGTCTGACAAGCAGTCATTCCTGGCCAGGTGGCGCTGCCCTCGCCTGGGCGGGTTTATATCGATCATAGGCTGGTGCTCATAATGTTCTGACTGGTCAGAGTACAATAAATGTGTGAGTCTTGTTGCGAAATCCCGCTGTAATTTTACAATTAATAACGCGCCTTCCCGTAATTTTATAAGATACATTCGTGTAGTAGCCGTCTGCGTGCATGGGTACATAAATGAAAACACTAAGAGTAAAACGAAATAAGATAAGTAAAAACAATTATGATGTTTCGAACAGTAGGCGCAAAATTAAGAAACCACGACACCAACCACTTACCCACTATTTCGCCAGTGGATACCGTGTGGCAAAAGGCACAGAAGAGCTTCCCGTTGTTTTTTCAGAAACGATCCAACATCTGTAGGTATGTCGAGCTACGTGTTTCCTTACACTGAATTCTCTTCTACCGAGCGTAGTTCCTGGGAAATCGGGTGATGGCACTTACCGCATTTTCCCTCTGGGTGTGTCCCACTGAAACACAGTAGCACAGAAATTCAGTTATGTTTGGAATCTCTCACGTAACATTAACTCCTCAAATGACAATTTTTATTCTCAGTTTATCCGCGCAGTTACTTCTTAAGTTAACACACATTTAAATTTTAAGTTTATCCAGGGAGCTCGTGATGTGTTTGAGTTAATCAGTGAGTTTAAGAATGTACAGGGTGATTATAATTAAAGTCAAACTTTCATACCGCTGTAGACATAACACCATCGGTCAGAATGACGTCAAATTACAACAGAATATTATCTGAGAAGGGGCAAAACGTATGACAGAAGAAAAATTAATACCTACAAAATGTATTAATAGATGACGCTGTAAGCATCATAATTTAATAGTGGTCGACTACAAATGACAAAGGAGTAATACGACAGTGCCTAAGGTGTACGTTTGACGTTAAACAAACAAACTACTCAGTGTGCATGATTGTACAGGTGTGATACTGTCAGTTCCGTAAGCCCATCCACACGCGCAGCGTCATATCACATCGGATCGGAAAAATCGGTTTTAATTGTTTTGAGGCCAAAATCCGCATAAAAAGCATCATCGACATCGGTTTTTAGTTGTCCTGAGGCCAAAACCTGCATAAAATGCGTCAATCAAAATCAAATCGGATTATTAATTTCCCTGTGACTGGCGCAAAACATGTTCCATATGCTGACCACCGTTTTCTGCAACAAGTTGGAATCGAGAAAGAGCATGTTTCCAGGGTCACGTTCAGAACGTGTTGCGAATCAACCCGTTTCCTCCCTCTACCAGGTTGCACACCAAAAGAACCCGTCTTTTCTAATTCCCGAATCCTTTTCTCCAGACCCACGGGAATCATCAGACCAATCCCTTTTCTCTAACCCTTCACTGCCCGGAACTTCTGAAGAGCGACACGTTCGCAGTCATCATTCTTGTAATACATCCTTACAAGCAGAGCACGATCCTGCAGTGTGACAGACATGGCGAGCGTAGCAGACGCGAAAGGAGGAAAAGCCGTGCACCGGGCGTGTTTATACCAACATCAATGGGTCGTGCACATGACACGTGTTTTCATTTACGACTTCTGGCACATACAGCACCTTTTTATCATTCGTCACACTATTTTGTTTCCTCCCCATACTTTTTCCCACTTGTCCGATAATATTCCGTCACAATTTGCATGCTGATACTAATGATCATGCATTTGTCTTGGCCACAAAATTTTTTCTTTATTTTTAAGCTATGATGGCGCGCTTCCGTTTACCCCATCATCAAAACTGAAACATGAAAATGCAGTGTAACACGAAAATGAGAAATGTGAATTACAATGAAGACGCGAATTCTAGGAACGTACCTTTAACATCGGTACGCAGTATCTCTTGACTTGTAATCATTCAATGACAACAACACTAAGGGAGGTGGCGCAGTGATTATCGCACTGGGCTCCCATTCGTGAGGACGACGATTTCAAACCAACGTCCGGCCTTCCAGATTTAGATTTTTCGTGATTTCCCTAAACATCTCCAGGAAAATCGTGATATGGTTCTTTTGAAAGGGCACTGCTGATCTCTTTTCCCATCCTTGACGCCATCCAAGCTAGTGGCCCGTCTCTATTGACGTCGATGTCGAAAGGACATTAAATCCAAATTTCCTTCCTCCTTGCGTTACATCATTATTGCCCAAACAGGCTCAGGTTGTACGACATGTTGTAAGAAAACAACTGTTACCACTAGGTGGCTTTATTGCCAGGGCGCAAAGGCCTATGACTATATGCATATCTGTGACATGTCGACGCTTATCAAAGTACGAGAGTTACTTAACTTCCAACTGTATAAAAACTTGTACAGGAACCGTATTATACTGGATGTAACAGATCTATGTTTCAAAAATTTGATAGATTGAAGAGAAAGAAATTTTAAAAAATGGCTCTGAGCACTATGGGACTCAACTGCTGAGGTCATTAGTCCCCTAGAACTTAGAACTAGTTAAACCTAACTAACCTAAGGACATCACAAACATCCATGCCCGAGGCAGGATTCGAACCTGCGACCGTAGCGGTCTTGCGGTTCCAGACTGCAGTGCCTTTAACCGCACGGCCACTTCAGCCGGCGAAATTTTAAACATCTTGATCATTTAGATATAAGGAATCTATGCCCGGAAGTACACTGCCAGGTTCGTCAGGCACCATTCCCTTTCTTAGCTTCCGGCAGGCTGATGGAAAACGACAATATTATAATTTCGAAACGTTTATCGACAGCAGAATACAAAGAAGTACTGCAAACCGAATCTGCGGTTTCACTACTCCGGAGAAAAGATTCAGTGTGGCAACTATGAACTTCGTTACGTAACGTGTAACGCCGAACTATCTTTGGTTCGACTATATGTTACAGTTCACGCTCCTCTCTAATAGTCTCAACTCCTAGTGATATTGAGCACACAAGAGACTTTACTTAACCCCAGAAGAAAAATTCTTGAAGGGTTAGATCAGCGGAGCACACAAGCCAGGGGACTGGACGTATCCTTCCAGTTATACTCAGCCTGAAGTTGTCTGTAACGTATGATCCGGCCTAGTGATCAAAGTGCGATGGGAGCACCAGTGTTCTGAAACCGCAAACTAGTACCCAATTGTAAGGGAATGTCCTCCAGAAGTTTAGGCAAGGCGTTGTCCAGGAAGTTCAAATACCATGCGCCATTCAACCGATCCGGTAGTATGTGTGGTCCAGTAAGGTGATCTGTAAGAATTCCAGTCCAAGAATTCACTGAGAATCTCACCCGGTAATTCGTCGTAAGATAGTGCACGGATTTTCTGCAGCGCAGTGATAGCTGTAGGCATGTTATTCCATATTTCGCAAATTTCCTGATATTAAACCATTCACAATTCCATCCCCTATAATCTTAAATACATCTAGAAGACTATTCTCTAATTAATAATCACTTACAATTACATTTCAATACTGTTCGGATTCTTATGTAGGAATTGACATCCACAGAAGCTCAGTTAAAAAAAGCTACTAATGTTAAAAGCACTGACACATGGTTTATTGAGTTACAAAAACTCAGGAGACTTAAATGGTGGTCGTAGGCGAACCAGGATACTATTGGAAATGCATAGGATTTCTGCCCTATGCCCCTCTGCGGCCAAATTGTCATTATACTTTGTCATATGAGAGCAGTACTGTATTTTGGGATAATTCTATATGATTCCATACAACTTATTAAATGAAACATTGAACACCAGATATTATTTAATAATAACAGAAATAATACTTTAACAAGCCACCTAGTTCCACAGTGCATGACAATAACAAAACAATTCTGAAATATATAAGCCATTTATTACGATAATGCGATGCTGTCCCCGTATTTTAACAGAAGTGTGGCGCTTACGGGAACATATGCAATTGTGTATCACTTAACATGAGGCAACTGAAATGCCGTGCCTCATCACAACGAGAAAAATGAAACGTCACCTGTTTTACTATAGCAATTGCAGAATACAGCATATAACATCACAACAAATTGTAAAATACTGAAAGGATGGAGCAGGGTCTTTATAAGCCCTGCGGTAACCATTGGAATGCTATGCTCGTCTCAAGCTGGGCTCATATAGGGATTATTTGTAACATCAAGTATAGCCCAATGAAATAACGGTATTATATCACAGGTGAAAAAAGTTACTGCTGTACGTATCGAAGTCACTGAAATGCCGCTCCTCGCACCAACGAAACAAATACAGAAGCTCAGGGCTAAATTACGCGCCTGCTTGGAATTTGTGGTGCCAACCAGTGTTTGCACCGCAAATACCATTTCTGACCACCGTGCTCTCAAATTCTAGAACATTTGTCGCAGCTTTTGATGATGGATTCCAACGCCAACATTAACAAACGCTGTATCACTGAAATCGTATTCTCAAGAACTATCGAACGCAGTTGTAAACAGTACACGGTTTCATTAAAATAAAAGTACTTTATTCGGTATCTGCATTGATACAAGAGCTATAAACGTTAACCAAACAAAAAAATAAGTGACCCTCGACGCTCTAACATTTGCGAAAAACACTTTTCGATTTGTGTAACTGTACACGAAATAAAAGATTGTTAAGTCTTACATGACTTATCCTGTACATAGAGTATGAATCACCTGAAACTAGCACCACAAATATTGCGGAAACAGTAAGTGATAGCAACGTGCAGTTTTCACAGAATGGATCAGTAATCAGCGGCTTGTATTAATAGTCAATAAACAGATGGTAAAAATACTCAGTGAGCCGTGCATGGCTCGTCTTCCCGCCATCATGTATTTTACACCCTGTTTTTAACCTACTTTCACCCCACTACGTTAAATTAAATTACTACTGTCAGTGAGTTGCTGCTTCGTGACCGGCAGACAGTAGCAGCGCTTATCGATATATCTCCTCTCGTAGTATATCAGATCGACTGCCATTACTTCCCGGTCATTATCATAAGGGGGTTCGGTTTGCCAGCTCGTATCGCGAGTTCGGGTCTGCCAATCAGTTGGAACGCGTCTGAGGCGCAGTCCGAACCTGTCAGTCGGAAGTTGCAATGTGGCGCTAGTGCAGTCGTGTTGGAGCAGCAGTGAGGTTTGCGTGGCATTGCTCGCCCAACCATTGCCGCCACGCATCACTTGAGCCGGGCCACCGTCTTCGTGGATCGTCGGTCGGTCGTCCAACCGGAAGACGCGTTTTGGCTCGCCGATCGTACATGAGTCGACTGTGTGTGTGTGCATCGAATCCCGATATGTCTTCGTGTGTGTGTTTTGTTGCTGTTGGGTGTCGTTCAAGTCTTCGTGCAGTGTTTGTCGGGTTGTGTGAGTAGTTGGCTTTATTTCCTGGCGATCATTTTAGATGTTGTCGGCATTCGGAGGAGTAGGTCGGTTGGTCCGAGGACATCTCCGTGAGGCGTAATCGACTGGGCCGCTGGCGGTCTCTGCGCAGTGTCACAGTCTCTCTCAAGCTGTCCGATCGGTACGAGTATAGTCGCTCGCCGACCCACGACGTGAAGATTAAGTGGTTTTCAGCATTACGTTGTTGGTTCCGGCGTTGCTGTTGTGGAGGTTTCCCTGTGAGCAACAACGAGTGAAGAGTTCGAGATAGCCGACGTCAGGTGGAACTGATTAAATTAATTTAACCCTTGTTAAGCGCACGAGCGGAATTTTCTGCCTTGTGGCCGTTAGTGTTTTGGTTACCTGCCCTGGCCCTAACGCAAATTTTAGGCAGTGTCTTTTCTCACCGGTTGTTGCTGCCCAACATGGTGTTTAATTCTGACAGCTAATACATACTCCATTGTGGATTACCACGTTTGTAACCTATTCTGTTTGAGTTCTCACGTACTGATTGATTGCTGTCCCCTGGTTGGGTTCCGACGGATCAAGTGTAATCAGGCTCACCACCTGTCTCGCCTGAGTGAACGAGGGCAGGCAGACCTCCCAGGAGGCTTCTAGAGTGCCACCGGTGTTTAATAATCTAGTTTTAGCTGTTAAAAATTTCAGGCTTATGATTATTTTCTTTCCTTTTCTCTTAAAAATTTTGCAAAATTAATTCTTTAATTTATCTTTCATGCTTAAACATTGCGACTTTCTGCATTTAAAAGATTATAGTAAAATATTTTATAATTTTGAAACTTAATTGTGGCCTATTGCCATTAGTATTGCACCTTGAACATGTTTGTTCTATGTGCTTTGCCTTGAGGCTTTTCACTTAGCCGTGATTCGTTTTTTTAAACGTATTTTGTTTGCCTTTTAATTGCGTTTTTATCTTGTTGATTTCTAAGATTTCTGAGTTTTAAACATTGTGGACTTCTGCCTTTAAAGGTCTATGGTAACATATTTTAAAATTTTGAAACTTAATGGTGGCCTTCAGCCTTTGGTATGGCATCTTGCATATGTTTGTTCTATCGACTTTGCCGTGATGTTGTTTTTAATTATTTTATTGCTATCCTAATTGGATTTTTATCTTGTTGATCTGTTAAGATTTCTTGTTTGGAGGCCTTCAGCCATGAAAGAGTTGCATTCGGTAAAGTTCCGGCTATGTGCCGCTTTGGTTGTAAAAGTGTTATTAAATTACAATTAGAAGGCGAAACTGATCCCAAATTTATTTGTCCCTTTCCACAATGCTAATTACTTGTTATTCTCATCGGGTTTAGCGGGCGTATCACTTAGAGAGTGTATTTTTGTGCAAACGAACACTTTTTTTAGTGCAACAATTTCTACTGGCAATAACAAACTTAAAGTAAGGTAAATTAGAATGTCAGTGGTGTTTGTTGAAGGATTCTAGTGCAGGTCTGTTACGCGGCATCGTATTTTGAAAAGTTTCCACACCAACCGTTCTTTGTGCCATTCTATCTGCGAAGTTTCAAGGCATGTTAGCTTACTTTGTGCTTGTATGTTCCTTGAATACACTGCGACATCCTAGTCAGTTAGCGTGTGATATTCCAAGCTGTAAGTCCTGAGTGGACAATGGAATTTAGCAACGCACAAAAAGCGGACGTGCTCGTAGTGTATTGGGAGCGAAGGAAGAATGCAGTTCGTTCTTGTACGTGTATGCCGCAAGATATCATAATAGATGTCAACCGACTCGGAAATTACTTATCAATCTTTTCAACCGGTTACATGAAAGTGGTAAACATCTAGACAACGTAACAGCAAAAAACAAGAAATTTGTCTTCTTGTTGCTGTTGCAGTCAATTCGCGCGTTAGCTCCCGCGCAATCGCACGAGGAAGAGTCATTCTCTATCGACATAAGTTCCATCCCTGTCACATGTATATCCATAAAGAGCTGGATGCAAACGATTATGATAATCCTGTTAACTTTTGTACATGGGTATTAAGACAGGACACTCCAGATGAATCATGCAGGGCTATCTTGTTTAGTGATGAAGCTACATTTACCCATCACGGCCAGGTAAACTGCGAAACATGCACTGTTAGGCTGTTGACAATCCCCGTTGTCTTCGTCAAGTAGAACGTCAGCGACTATGGAGTATGAACGCGTGGTGTGGGATAGTGAACCATCAGCACATAGGCAAGTTTTTCATTGACGGAACGCTGAACACAAACCCATATTGCAGCCTCATAACAGACCATCTTCCGCAGATGCTGGAAAACGTTCCTCCACAGGCTAGGAGGAGCCTGTGATACCAGCATGATGGCTGTCCAGCCCATGGTGTACGAAGCACTACAGCATACCCTCTCGAACCGTTTCCAAATCGTCGCATTGGAAGCAAATAACCTTTACCTTGACCGATCCTTTCCCCGGATTTGAGGCCTGTATACTTTTTTCTGTGGAGAAAGCTGAGAGACGCTTTCTACAAGGAGACAACAGCTATAGCCGATGATGTGGAACGTGACGTAGTACAGCAGCCCGCTCGCACGTCTCTGCTAAAGCACTAGCTGGTGTGCAGTAGTCGTTCCATACCAGACAGGAAGCGTGTATTATCGCTGCCGGTAATCATTTTGAACATAAACTGTGACGATAAGTTGTCTCGTTACTGCTCAAACTCGACGTAACTACCTTATGTACTTTTGTTTTTCTTTCGTGTGAACTGGTTCAAATGGCTCTGAGCACTATGGGACTCAACTGCTGAGGTCACTAGTCCCCTAGAACTTAGAACTAGTTAAACCTAACTAACCTAAGGACATCACAAACATCCATGCCCGAGGCAGGATTCGAACCTGCGACCGTAGCGGTCTTGCGGTTCCAGACTGCAGCGCCTTTAACCGCACGGCCACTTCGGCCGGCTTTCGTGTGAACTACCACAGGTACCATACAAGTGTTGGTGTGGGAACTTCTCAAACTGCAATATCTCGTAAACAACTGACATTACAATCCTCCAACAAACGCCACTGACTTTATAATGTACAATATTTTATTTTGTTAATGTAAACTGGCATTTTAGAGTTAAAAGTTGTGCGTCTGCACAAAAATGCACTTTTTAAGTATTATTTAAATCTGATGATTGTCTAACACTAGGAGCTCCTGACTACCAATCCGGCCTGTGAAAACTTCATATTACAGCACTTACTATTTCCTCAATATTTGCAGTGCAAGTTTTAGGTTACTCACCCTGTTCATACATTTAGTGGCCAGCCTTGTAACATCAGCCAACATGGTCTTGCTGCGCTGTCTGAAAGTAACGGGAAATCATAACCGTTATGTTTCCTGAGGGCATGCAGCTCTACACTATGGTTAAGAACTTGGGCAAAATATTCGGGAAGTAAGACAGACACCCTTTCAGATAACAGGTAGGGAATACTCTAGATGTTGTCATTGCGGAGAGAAACTGCCGTTTTGTGGTAGAGATCACGCATTGTTACCCTGCAATCGGGTATGTATTTCAGACAATATAAGAAGGAAAATCGATAGGTTGTTGTTTGATATGGTGGGGATTAGCTAAATTCGTTGGCAGAACGAGCAGAATTTCTGGTCATGTGCGTACACGGTTGTAAATACAAATCGTGTGATATGGTCCAGAGA
Organism: Schistocerca americana; assembly: GCF_021461395.2. Classification (NCBI taxonomy): domain Eukaryota; kingdom Metazoa; phylum Arthropoda; class Insecta; order Orthoptera; family Acrididae; genus Schistocerca; species Schistocerca americana. Next base: position 73,192,180 of record NC_060119.1, read on the forward strand.
TCGCGATGCCACACCAAAGTCAGCAATACGATTCAACAGCGAGAGTCCGCTGCAATCCGCAACTAATGGGAGACACTCCACACGACAACACCTCCCTATCAGCACACAGAACCCTCACACGGAGGTCAATATTGTGCTAAGGTTGCATGAGCTCAGTCCAGTTCGTAACCTCATCTGAAGAGTCAAAATGGACTAGAACCAACGAGTTGCTATAGTTTCTGGTAAACAGCGGCTTTAGTTCAAATCAAATGACTCTGAGCACTATAGGACTTAACATCTGAGGTCATCAGTCCCCTAGAACTTAGAACTACTTAAACCTAACTAACCTAAGGACGCCACACACATCCATGCCCGAGGCAGGATTCGACCGTGCTACCGTAGCGGTCGCGCGGCTCGTGACTGAAGCGCCTAGAACCACTCCGGCACACCGGCCGGCAGCGACTTTAGTAACTGTTGAACATTGTAGATCCAGAGAAAAGGAGCATGAAGCGTTAATTTGCTAGTCATTAATAGGTGTAAATCATCCAGTAGTCCTGTGTCACAATTAAGTAAACCTTTTAGTAATTAATGTGACAAAGTGGACTAAAATTTAGTGAGATACAATTCCTAAGTGTCGCCTCGCAAAGAATTCATAGCTGCATCCAGACTAAACTTGTTTCGTCCGGCTATAAGGAAATCAAACAGGGGATAGGACATATGTTGAGATAAAAGAAGTTATTCAGATAGATACGGAAGAGGAAAATTTACTTGTCATGAGTACTGGAGGCAGACAGATGGAAAAGGAGGACAAGGAAAAATAGCAGGAGAATGTGGAAGATTGCTCGGGGTGGGGACAGGCATAAAAGAAGAATTTTGGGCAAAGCGTAATTTAATTATCGCTGACACTTCGATTAAGAATCATTAAAATAAGCTTTCTATATGGAAGAGACCTGGAGACACCGGAAGGTTTCAGATAGGTTATATACTGAGATGACAGAGATTCCAGAGCGATATCTTAAAGTGTTAGACATTTCCAGGAGCAGATGTGGAAACCGACCGTAATTTCGTTATGAATTGCTGATTAAAACTAATGAAACTGCAGAACGGAACTAAATTAAGGAGATGGTGTCTAGATAAGTTGAAAGAACCATAACTTGTTGATTGATTCAAATACAACGTCAAGCAAAGATTTCCTGAGACAGGGGAAAGGAACAGAATAAAATACGATTTCATTCGAAAGATGAAACAGTGAAGGCAGCAGAGGGTCAAACAGGTAAAAAAACCTTGCCTATCAGAAATCCATGGATATCACAGGAGATATTGAACTTAATGGTTGAAAGAAGAAAATATGAACATGCAGAAAATGAAACATGTAAAAAAGAATATATGTGTCTAAAGAATGAGACTGTCAGAAAGAGGAAAATGTCATAGCAGCAAAGGCTAGATAACAAATAAGACTCTATAAAAGCATATATAACACGGAGAAGATAGGTACCACCTACAGAAAAATTAAAGAGGTTTTTGGAGAAAGGAGAAGCAGCAGTACGCACGAAAGGCGTCATACAAGCAATGCAACACACTTTTTTTCTGATGCCAGGTCGGTTTCATCCAAGCTTCCAGTGGACCTATTATTCCACACTCTCTTGTCAATGTGACGGTCTTACGCCACCTTACTGGGAGGGTCTGTATGCCCACTTGATACCACTCGATTGGTCGACGTCGGAGCCAACGCCTTGCTGTACTAATTACCTCCCCATCTCCACGGACTACTTCCCGTGGGATGCATCTACCAACGGGCCAGACATATACAAGTGGGTAGGTGCGAGATCTGGGTTTTAGGATGGATGTGGAAGAACGGTTCAGTGAAGTCTTGTGGGCACCTCTCGGGTGCGCAGACTTCTGTGAAAGAAGAAAAAATTCCCATGCACTTCTGTGGCGATGAACACGCTAAAGTCGTTTCTTCCGTTTCCTGAGGGTAGACAAAACGCTTCAGAGTCGAGCGTTGCGCCTTGAGGGACCTTTAGGTTTAATAAGTCATGGTTGCAAAATAATGATAGGAATACGCTTTACACACTGCAGCGGAGTGTGCGCTGATATGAAACTTCCTGGCAGATTGAAACTGTGTACCGGACCGAGACTCGAAATCGGAAGCTTTGCCTTTCGCGGGCAAGTGCTCTACCAGCTGAGCTACCCAAGCACGACTCATGCCCGTCTTCACAGGAGAGGTTCTGTAAAGTTTGAACGGTAGGAGACGAGTTACTGACAGAAGTAAAGCTGTGAGGAGGGGACGTGAGTCGTACTTGGATAGCTCAGTTGGTAGTGCACTTTCCCGTGAAAGGCAAAGGTCCCGAGTTCGAGTCTCGATCCGGCACACAGTTTTAATCTGCCAGGAAGTTACAATGATACGAATGATTTACAGATGAATGGAAACACTGATATATGCCGTCCATGGGGAAGATCAATACGAGTTCCAGAGAAAATGAGGAACACGCTAGACAATACTGACCCTCCTAGTTATCTTAGAAGATTCATTAAATAAAAGAAAGCCTATGTTTACTGAGTTAGCAGACTTAGAGAAAACTCTTAACAAGGATTATTGATATACACTCTTTGAAGTTTTCGAAGTAGTAGATGTAAATGCAGATAAGGTGATATAAGGTGAACATCAACAAAAGCAAAAAAAGAATACTGAAATGTAGTCTAGTTAATTCAGCTTGATCTAACAGTGTTAAATTAGGATATGAGACACTGAAAGTAATAAACAAGTTTTGTTGTGTGGACAGTAAAATATGTGATAATGGGCGAAGTAGAGATTATATCAAATCAAACGTGTCAGGGAATAATCAGATTCGTATTGTAGGGATGAGCGAGGTGTAAAAGCTGTTCAGAGGGACCAAAATTGCTGAAAGAGGCTGCAGACAAGTACAAATGGATATAGACTGCATCAGTTATCGCGAAGCGAAGAGGCTTGCACAAGATAGAGCCGAATGATGAGCTGCATCGAACCAGTCTTCCGGCTGAAGACCACAACGTTTATAACCTATATATTCTTTGAATTTTCCACTGTAGAGAAAACTAGATTTTACTGTTGTAAAAATGCATAACACTGTGCTATCTTTAATAACGATATTTTATTTTGCTACCGATTTCGTTTCTGAACCGTCATGAACGGTAGCTGTACAACACGCAAATGTGGACAATGTGAGAGTGACAGACAAAATGAGGAATACAGATGAAACGTGAAATCGATCACAATATTCGCGGAATTTATAATAGATGTATCACATGTTATACATGCTTTAACGTAAGTTACCACAGCAAACCATAATTCCCAAGATAATATACGTAAAATAAAAAATTGTAACAAGATAAAAGTTTTTTCTTGTTCCGGTTTTTGATTTTGTATTTTTTTGGCAATTATGGTTTCCTGTGGTAAGTTATGTTAAAACATATACAACATATGATACATCTATGACAATTTTCTGGAGTACTTTGATTGATTTTACGGTCCTGTTTTTCTCATTTTGTTTGGCAAAGCTGCTGTTGATGATGGTTCGGGATCGAACAGGTAGCAAAATAAAATAACGTTATTATAGACGGCACAGTATCAATTTATACGTGCTGGTGACAATCGCCTAAGAAAGATACATTTAACAAACCGTATGCAAAACATCAGTTTTGTACACAATGTTAAGTGTACTTAAGAGTATTTTCGAGATTTAGTGAGTATTTTTGAGTGTTAATTTTTACGATGTAGTCGAATTGTCTGCAACGGTCTCAGAAAACAATTGAAAATAGGGGTCAATCTAAGCAAGTATTTTTCACCTGTTTAGTAATAAATGTAGTTGAGCATCTTTCCGTATGATTCGGTAGGTTACCCTCATATGAAAGCACCGCACTGTGTATTGTTCTAGAGGATATCAAACCACTTGCTGGTTTCAGGTTGTACGCGGCCTGCTGTTTTGCAAATGACGAAACGTCTGAGATGCTCGAGTGTCCCTGGCATCTGCAGTCACCATGAAAACGGCATGCGAAGGACGGTCGCAACAGATTACTTATTTTTCTGGTAGAATAAAAACGTAAGGGATAATCAGGCAATAACTGCCACGAAAGCTGGCCTCTTCGTGTGTTGCCGACACATAAATGGCTCGTTAGCTCCCTGATGCGTAAGCAGGGAGCGCTGCCGTCCTAATCTCGTTAGGGCACCCGATATACACTGTGTCGCGTGCAATGGCATTACTCCGCACGCCATTACACGCTAAGTGCCTACGTGGAAGAACTGCAAAAGGCCCGCGCTTTTTCTCATCCCGTGCCTCCCCAGAGCCACTCAAGTCTAGAATGCAGATTACCGATTAGACTCACGATGGTGCAAACAGCAACAGGAAAAACACGATTGTGACTGAAATAAAAATTACAGCCTGAAGCTAGCCGCATGAAAAAAAAAAAAAAAACCAAATAAAAACAGAAATAGCAAAGATGAAAGGAATGTACGCAATCAAAATCCTTAAAGCTAGAGACAAGGAATTAAGAACGAGCTGTGTATTAGTACCTTTTCTGCACACTGTTGTATTGGCTAAAAACAGACTTGGTTGCAATTTTAATTTTTAATTTTTCAACGACGCGTTTCGCCTTATTTAGGCATCTTCAGGTTATCTTTTCTAGATGGACGCGAGAGGCACCAAGATCTGCATAACGCGTTCCCGTTCACAGGAGCGAGTAACAGAGTGACTCTGTTACTCCATCCTGTGAACGCGTTATGCAGGTCTTGGTGCCTCTCGCGTCCATCTAGAAAAGATAACCTGAAGATGCCTAAATAAGGCGAGACGTGTAGTTGAAAAATTAAAAATTAAAATTGCAACCAAGACTGTATTTAACCAGTACTGTTAAGCACTGGTTTGCTGTATGCCACATAGGGATTGGAAGTATTTCTCTGTACACGTTTCCCATGAGATCCAAAAACAGATATCTACAATTGACGCTGGAGAACAATGTACAATAAATCTCCGACTATTCAAAAGTCAGAAAATTCATAGTGTGACGTCGTGAGTGATCTATAGCAGGGAGGTGCAAAGTCTACAACACGCCTGTTTCACCGTATATGGACACTAGTAAAAGACATATTCAAGAGGGTCAAGCCACAAAGGTCACACAGTATATTAGTAAATGTGTTCGCATGGGCACTACAGTATGAGGGTCTTTTGCCGCATGTGGGCATTAGTATTTGACGCAAAGGCACGTCTGCCAACTGTGCGCCGAACTAGAGGCGTCATCAAAATCGCTAACCCAGACTTGTCCCCGCCAGATGTAGCGATCCAGCATTGTGCCAACCAAATGAATCAGATGATAAGATTGGGGTCGCTTGCTACAGTGTTAACAATTAGTGGTGTAGTTACTGCCTGGTCCTCTATAGAATCGCACTCCGTTCATTTCTTTACATTCCCGTCACTTGCATTGCGTCATACACTGTCCACGTTTGACTGACGTATCACACACCCATTTCGCGTACTCAGGGGTTGGTATGGCGCCGCATCGACATGACACGATGAGATTTCTTTTTAAGTTTCAGACATCTCTTCACTGCCTCAGGCTCTTATAACAATGCCTTTCAGACGGCATGAGAGAGGTTCCTCCTGGAATAGCGTTCATCTCACCTCTCAGTATTCTTCGTTTTTGTTGTGTGGTCTTCCTTCCAGAGACTGGTTTGATGCAGCTCTCCATGCTACTCTATCCTGTGCAAGCTTCTTCATCTCCCAGTCCCTACTGTAACCTACATCCTTTTGAATCTGTTTAGTGTATTCATCTCTTGGTCACCCTCTACGAATTTTACCCTCCACGCTGCGCTCCAATACTAAATTGGTGATCCCTTGATACTTCAGAACATGCCCTACGAACTGATCCCTTCTTCTAGTCAAGTTGTGCCACAAATTTCTCTGCTCTCCAGTTCTATTCAGTACCTCCTCATTAGTTATGTGATCTACCCATCTAATCTTCAGCATTTTTCTGTAGCACCACATTTAGAAAGCTTCTATTCTCTTCTTGTGTAAACTATTTATCGTCCACGTTTCACTTCCATACATGGCTACACTCCATACAAATGCTTTCAGAAACGACTTCCTGACACTTAAATCTACACTCGATGTTAACAAATTTCTATTCCTCACAAACGCTTCCCTTGCCATTGCCAGTCTACATTTTATATCCTCTCTACTTCGGCCATCATCATTTATTTTGCTCCCAAAATAGCAAACTCCTTTACTACTTTAAGTGTCTCATTTCCTAATCTAATTCCCTCAGCATCACCCGATTTAATTCGACTACTTTCCATTATCGTCGTTTTACTTTCGTTGATGTTATCTTATGTCTTCGTTTCAAGACACTGTCCATTCTGTTCAACTGCTCTTCCAGGGTCTTTGCTGTCTGTGACAGAATTACAATGTCATCAACGAACCTCAAAGTTTTTATTTCTTCTCCATTGTTTTTAATTCCTACTCCGAATTTTGTTTCCTTTACTGCTTGCTCAATTTACAGATTGAATAACATCGGGGATAGTCTACAACCCTGTCCCACTCTCTTCTCTTTCATGCCTTTCAACTCTTAAATCTGCCATCTGGTTTCTGTACAAATTGTAAATAGCCTTTCGCTCCGTGTATGTTACCCCTGACACCTTCAGAATCTTAGTTGCTCACCATTAAACTTCAGATTCTTTAAATACTGCAACCCACACGTACAAACAGCTTCAGACGTCTGACTACAAGTTGGGTAATGTGTTAACTTCAGGGTGGGAAAAATAATAGAGGCAAGGACGAGTGTATACTACTTGTAGCAGTATTAACAGAAGAGGAGAAAGACACACAGTTATTTCCAACAAGATGAAACAACTGCCTATACAGCCAGCCGACCGTTGGAGAACTTTTAGACAATCTTCTCGCCTGACAGAGTTGTTAGCAGAGGTTAGTTTGGCCGCGGTCGTGGCTGGCCACCCAGGTCACCTGATCTGTCAGTGAGCGATTACTTTGTCTGAGGAGCTCTCAACCATAAGGTGTATCGGAGCAACATTATAATCAAGACGGGAGGATTACGTCGAGCGACATTGCAGCAATTCCAGCTGTCCAACTTCGATCCACCTTCAGCAATTTTCTGACCAGGGCCCAAAAGTGTCAAGAGAAGAATGGCGGTCAAAATAATGGTTCAAATGCCTCTGAGCACTATGGGACTTAACTTCTGAGGTCATCAGTCCCCTAGAACTTAGAACTACGTAAACCTAACTAACCTAAGGCCATCACACACATCGATGCCCGAGGCGGGATTCGAACCTGCGACCGTAGAGATGTTGCGGTTCCAGACTGTAGCGCCTAGAACCACTCGGCCAACGCGGCCGGCAGGCGGTCAATTTCAGCATTCGCTGTAGTCAGAGTAGTACTGTATTTCCTTACATTTGCTGTGCAGCCTTGGGCCACTTTTATTTACCCCACCTAGTATTTGACGTTAACAATGTAAGCTGAGCCGGGCCGTTTCGTATAGATTGATCGATCGGTTCGGCAAAGTGTGGTCTTTGGGCTCGGCCGTTTGACGTGGCTTTTGGCCGCGACGGGCGTGGGGGACTAGAAAGGGGACAGCCGGAGAGTCGCGTGGCGCGTGGAAAACGGAGGCGAGCGTGGTTGAGTAGGTCGGGTCACGACGCAGAAGTTGTCGTGTGTTTGTCACGTTTGCAAGACCGAACAAGGCTTGTAGTGTGGGAACTGGAATCGGCCACATTACCCGAATCAAGTCGTGCGGCCCTGATTTGGATCTGTAAAGGATTTTATAAAAGATTTGTGTGTTATAGTGTACTGTGTGCGGCACACTGTCTAGCTCGCTCGCTTGCTGTGGGTTCTGGGTCCAGCCGCCTCTGGTCTGGGTCCAGTGGGCCCCCCTTCTGCTACTTGAATTTGTCCGTGCCTATGTGACGTCACTTGTTTTGAAAGTGTGTGAAGAAGGGCTGTATCTGTTGGTATTTTCTATTGTGTTAAAAGAATTGTGATATCCATTATTGGTTAAACTTTATCTCATTATTGTAGTCTCTTTTGGGAGCTCTACTGCGTACAGAATTTAATTAACTTGCAAATCAGTTAATGCTTCGTCAAAGATTAATATTGTTGTTTGAATAGGGCGGTTCCCCGTGCTTGTAAGGACTTTCAATTTTGAAGATAAAATTTTATTTGGCCAAAGAAATGTTAATAAATGTGTTGTTGTTATAAACTGTGATGTTGCTTGTGTGATCCGGCCCTCCCACTCAACAGAAATTGACTGATTACGGTGGATTAACCACCTCATACGCGATAAAGAATTTGGAAAATCTTTGATATTGTCTTTAAAGATTTTTGGAGGTGGCTAAGTTTTCTCACTATGTGACACTGGATGTCTACAGTGTGGGCAATTTTCACTCTGTTTTACGTAAAAGCAAGTTTTCTCCCGCATATCAATGTTCTCGACGTCACGTCTCCTGACCTATAGATCCTACTATGATATAACTTTACAGATACATATTTATTTATTTATTTATTGTTCAGGTAGTTGAATACATACCAGATGTAGCTTCTTTAACTTATTAAATACATTTTTGAGAGGTGTTTCTATGCATCTCTGTCCGCTGCTGCCTTCTGCCAGTTGAAGCCCGCAACTTTCCTGATTTCCTTATCCCAGCGATCAGGTGATCTCCGTGCTGGTCTTCGTTTTTCTCTGGGACTCCACTCTAAAACTGATTTTGTCCATCTTCCATCCTTCGTTCGTACAGTGTGTCCTGCCCATTGCCATTTTAGAGTCTTAACCCGTTCTATAATATCTTTTACTCCTGTTATGGCTCGAATGTCTTTACTTTTCTGTCGATCTTTCTTAGTGAGACCTAACATTGACGTTTCGATAGCTCTCTGAGCAGTTCTAAGTTTCCTTTTGAAATATTCATTTAAAGTCCAAGTTTCACACCCGTACGTTAAAACCGGTACTACACACTGATCAAAAAGTGTCATCTTTAAGTAGACTGGCATGTTAGATTTTAAAACTGCAGCATTTCTTCCTTAATCCGTCCAACCCAGTTTAATTCGACGAAAAATTTCAGGTTTCAGATCCCCTTTTTTGTCAATTAACTGCCCCAGATAAACGTATTATGTAACACTGTTTAGGATGTTACCGTTCAGTATTACTTTTCCTGCAGCTGCCCACTTCTTATGCACAACCTTAGTTTTAGAGTGATTTATGTTAAGTCCAACTTTCTGGCAACGATATGCGTTTATAGAGGACTGCATTTCCATCCTACTGTAAGCTAGGACTATATCGTCAGCAAATCTCAGGTTGGCGAGCCTTTTACCATTTATCCTTATTCCTCTATAGTTCCAAATAATTTTGGACGTAGCCTTCTCGAGAACTGCTATAAATAACTTCGAGGATATAGGATCGCCCTACCTTACTCCTTTTCCAATGGGAAATTCGCATTTGTTTTTTCCTATGTTGATAGATAATACAGACGTGTCATAAATGTTGTTCAATATGTTTATATATTTTGTTTCCACTGCTTGATCGGCCAATGCTTGTATGACTGCAGTGTGGCTGACAGAATCAAAGGTTTTTTAGAAGTCAATGAAGGCTATGCATAGTGGCATTTCATACTCATTGGCTCGACTAATTATGTTTATATGGTCAATTGTACTGGAACCACTGAGGAATCCCTGCTTCTTCTATGGGCTGTGCAGTCTCCACTACCATTTTAATGCGACTTATCAGGACTTTACAGAACACTTTGTAGATAACAGAAAGTAAGCTATTGCGGCGGAAGTTCTTCAAATCGTGAATACTTCCGTTCTTATGTAGTAACATTATGTTTGCTTTGTTCCAGGAGGTTGGTATGCTGCCATTCTGTAAACACGAAGTAAAGATTTTAGCCAGATGTTTCTCGGTTTACTCCCCTGTAAGCTTCAGTATGTCAACTGTCAGATCAACATGACCCTCTGCTTTGCCATTCTGCATCTCGTTTAAAGCTTTTCGTATTTCTTCAGGGAGGATTTTGGGGACTTTATCATCAGCTGCGTAGGGTTTTCCTAGCGGCTCATGTGTTCTTTCATATAATTTACTATAGAAAATCTTTACATGATTTAGAATTTCTTTCTTTTCCGTTATGCGCCCATTATCACCGTCAATTGCTATGACTTCGTTTTTACCAATCATAAGCTTTTGCTTAGCTTTCTTGTAGCTTCTTTTACTCTCTAAAGCAAATCTTATGGTGTTCTCATTATATTTTTATATGTCGGCTTTCATATTCTACCTTATACATTTACACAGTTCTGAATATTGTGTCTTGTCACAAGAAGTTTCAATTTTCATCTCTCGTCTTTTTACGAGTAAAGCTTTGGTTTCCGCCCTTAACTGTACTGGTTGTTTGGTAATTGTTGTCAGTCCACCTATTTGTTTTGCTGTTTCCATTATCGTTTCAGTTTGATGTTCTTCTGCTGACTCTTCTAATCTCAGTCGAACGGCATACCGAAAATCGTTTTTGCTTTCTTTCAATTTATCCATACCTATAATTTCGTTTTTATGTGGTATTAGTTTTCTTCGTTCTTGTTGAGTTTTAATGTTTATTTTCGCTCTTAACAGTCTATGGTCAGTACCAGTATTAAATTGATTTAAAACCGAAACATCTTTGATTGTTTTGGTGTGTTTTGAGTTGATAAAATCTATTTCATTGTGGGTCTCATGATTTGGGGTTCTCCATGTCTATTTCCTGTTATGGTGTTTCTTAAAAAAGGTGTTCGTGATGAAGACAGGTACATCCAGTGAGATATTTGGGCACTGTCTGCAAACTGTGTTACAGACACAGTCGGTAGTAAAGATGTAATAAGTTAAAACGTAATGTCTGATACTGAAGTTTCGCTGCATGATGAGCGAATATGTAGTTATCTGTTAACTTTTTCCCTTTCATCATTTTGGGAGGAGGGCGAGGGGGAGTGTCCAGAAGAAATAGTTTCCCAATGACCCAAAGATCTTAAATTATGTGTAGACTTTGTTGGAAGTGACTAAAGAGTAGAGTAGTGTCACAAGAGAGAGAATGTTTTCTGCAGGCACAGTTATGTTGCGGTACGGCAGATGCATCATTGTGTTCGAGCGAAATGGCGTGGTAACTGAAAACAACTCAAAAGTTGAATCATGCCAGACGGTACGATTCTTGTTGGCAAAGCGTCCACATAGCATACAAACTGCCCGTCGAATTCTGCCGGTCCATGGGCCAAATTGGATGTTGCGTCCAGTTGTGGTAAAAATGGTGCCAAGAATTTGACGAAGGTGTCTGAGAGGAGGATGATGTTTGTCGTGGAGTCCCGACCGTGTCCCTGGCCATTTCCATGTTTCCGGCAAGATGGAAGAACATCTGGGACGGAAGGAGATACCACAGAGGGAGACTGGAACGTTTTCGATGCCGATATAGAGCGATTGCTAGAATCTTCCGGCCGTTGTATACAGACAATTGATGAATATGTTGAAAAATAGTGTCGTTTATCTATATGCTTTGAAGTGTAGTGTAAGTTACTTTTTGAAGTCCTCTTACACATTCACGCCTCGGAATCTTGCAGTAAATTTACTCTATCGCGAAAGGATAATCTCAATCAATCCACTCTCACAGGACACGTATAATATTGTACTATTAATCTATACAGCTAAGCATCTATTCCCGAACGCAGAACCCGATAGTAGTTGGAGGTTTCTAGGGGCAACAAAAATTTGATTTTCAGTATATCGGTTAATTACTGACCATATTTGAAAGCTTAATGTGATGTCATAATCCTCTTATTACATCGTTTAGCGAAATAAGAGAAGTTTCAGAATTAGAAAATGTGTGGGGCAGTGATTTTCACGTGTTCCTCAAACATAAAGCTCATCTTGGAAGTGACACTTCAATACCGATGATGAAATCGGATCAGCAGTGGGCATTTGGTTACCAGCACAGGACCCGACGTGGTACGACACTGGTATGGAGAAACATGTGACACGTTACCAGAAATGCTTGGAAAAACATGGCGACTATGTGGGAAAGCAACAGAAGCATTGTGCCATATCGGTAAACTTATTTTAATGTGATAAACTGTGTATAACGTTTTTTATGAAGAAGAGAAACTTACTAATAGGACGACCCTTGTAAAGTATTCCTTCAGTAGCGTGGACGGCAGACGAATGTGTAGAAACTGGTAAGCAGTTTTTCCGCATTATCGATAATGATTGAGTTTGGAATAACGTGATGAAACGATTAGCAGAATTTTGTAGGTCTAAAAGGATTTACTGAAGCAGTGAGATGTGTTCACTGAGGGAATTGGGTGTAGTGAGTGAAAATAATGTAACTATTTGTATTCTAAGTGATGATGACTACGCATTTGTAGTTTCGTTCTTTAAAAGTAATAACTGTCTGCTTACTCAATTTGCTCAACTTGCATCATATTAATCTGTTTAACTGTTTGCGACAAATAAATGAACTGGTAACTACAATTTTCGACAATAGGGTAGATAATCATGGAAGGAACAGGAAACTTGTATCAAGGCTATGGTGTTTAATGTGTCCATTAATTTCAGACGCTGCAAATGTCCTTCTTTTGGTCATATGTCTTCTTAAAGGTTTGATGCCACCCGCCACGAGTTTCTATTTTGTATAAACTTCATATAAGAGCATGACATGCAGTTTCTCAATATTATTTCCTGGATGTACTACAATTTCTGCCTTCCCCTTCAGTTTTCATCTTCTGCAACTCCCTCTTGTATCATGCAATTTATTCCCTGTTATCTTAACTCTTTTTCTGTCACTGTTTTCGCCTTCTTGTCAGTGTTTTCCACATGAACTTTCATTTGACTGTTCAGTACAGAACATCCTCATTCTTTATCATACCAGTCCACCTACCTTTCAACGTCCTTTGCAGCTGCACATCTCGATCTCTTCGATTCCCTCGCTTTCCTTACTTCCACTGACCGTGATTCCCACCATACAAAGTTGTGCTTGGAACATGCATCCTCAGAAATTCCTTCCTCGCATTGAGGAGACTTGTTTTAACCAGTAATTCCCTACTACACAGTGAGACTCTTCTTCTTATGTCCTCCCCGCTTCCTACAGAATTTCAGTAACATATAGTGCTGGGAAGCATTATTATGTCGTGTTATGTGGAGAGATCATGTTTTCAAAAATAGAAACTCTAAGCAGTATTTCATCTGAAACTTCCTGGCAGATTGAAACTGTGTTTCATATCAGCGCACACTCCACTGCAGAGTGAAAATCTCAATCTAGTATCTCATCTGTTTGTTCCACATGAGCGCGCCCCGCTAAGCACAACAGCGCAGGCACAGCGCTCGTCCGTCTCTGCACTACGAGATGGTGCTGCCATAGAGACCGACCAAATTCTGCTTCGTCCGATCCGCGTATTAATATGTAACGCAGTCAATGAGATTGCTGCTAACGTAGAACCTTTTCTCCTCGCGGATCACACTCGCGCAGTGATACATGAATGCGCGAGGTATTATAACGAGTGTACAGACCTCCGATTAGTCAGTCTGTATTTGTCTGCACCAGTCTGTACCACTCTGCATTAGTCTATACCAGTCTGCACGAGATCTACATTTGTCTGTACCAGTCTATAGACAAGTTTCAGTCTGCGCCTAATAAGACTACCATATTCCTGTACATAGCCATGAAGATTGTCAAGTATCAGCGATATATGTGAGAATAAGATTAACGTACCAATACCAAAGGAACTTCAGATTGTCAACTGCAAATAGCATCCAGAAACAACTTAAGTAATTTTTATGCTTGTTATTATTTTAGTAAATGTATGTGAAAATTAATCAATTTCTGTTTAAAATTGGTCACCGTCAATCTGCTACTCTAAGCGTGCAAGTAGCAATTCTATCGTCTGACCTAACGGCAGAAGATATACACGCCACGATAAGACCACGAGACATATTGCTGACACTCGCCTACTTCGTTAGAACGACAAGTCAAATAATCTGATGGTGTGTGTACTGAACATCTTACAGTACGCACACCACAGTGTGATAAAATTTCTAAATGGTTTGGGGTTAATTCATTGTTAGCTTGGTCTTTAGCACAGTAACTCATCTGTGGGAAATCGAAAGATACTGAGTAAATACCGAAAAATGCGGGTGGTGATTCATTGTCATGAGTTCGTAGAATCTCTTAGTGTACCCATGGTACACTGTTAGTGAGCCTTAGTGTATTGGGCAGTTCACTTACCTTAGTGGTTGGCTAACTCCTTTTAATTAGAAAAATGTCTTTTCAGTAAATATACGACCAAAAACGTAAATATAAAAGAGTAAATGTACATCTGTTGTACAGACATTATGAATGGAAACTCTGCACATATAATTATACAGTTCACCGCTCTGCCTCGTTGCGTTTCCGAATATTACCACTTGGTATTTTAGTACAATTCGATTCTGTCAACAGGAAAGTCATGGTGCAGCAGCTTTTCTAGAAGAATGTTAGTGTGTGTGTGGGTGGGTGAGTGGATGCCAGAGAGTGAGAGAGAGAGAGAGAGAGAGAGAGAGGGGGGTGGCGTAAGATTTTGCATAGTGGTTGGCACTCTGCTAAAAAGTCAACTAACAGCAATAACTGCAGCAGGTAGTCTTGAGATTTAATTAAGAATTGTTTAGTAGCAATTCGAACCAGTAAATGCAAAAGACCGCGCGGGATTAGCCGAGCGGTCTGGGGCGCTGCAGTCATGGACTCTGCGGCTGATCCCGGCGGAGGTTCGAGTCCTCCCTCGGGCATGGGTGTGTGTGTTTGTCCTTAGAATAATTTAGGTTAAGTAGTGTGTAAGCTTAAGGACTGATGACCTTAGCAGTTAAATCCCATTTGAACATTTTTAACATCAAAAGCATGTTACGGTGTTGTTTATTAAGTGCAGTCTCCAACGAAATGACCACGGCCGTAGTTCGTAGAGTGGATTTGACAATATATTCCACCATCACAGTTGCCAACTTCATCGACACGACTGCCAGGCGGCTGCAGTTGACAGTACTGATGGGTGCGGCATGGTTTGGCAGTAGCGCTAAAGTGGCAGCCTATTACGTCACCATTATAGCCACATCTTAGGGAGAACCACTACAGCGATACGTACACTGTCCATGACATACGATATTCTACCTTAAAACTGAAAAGCCAGAAACAATAAGTAATAAAAATTTAGTTTCCCATCATGCATATAAGGGATAGTATACTTGGGACACTCTTGCACGAAAAACTATTCCGCTAGGTACGGAAAATACGTGGCACGGGCTAGATAACACAACAATTAAGGAATAATGTAATAATCCTAATTCCAAAGAAAGTAGGAGCTAGCAGCTGTAATGTTACCGGACTGTTAGTATTGTAAGTCGTGGTTGCAAAATGCTGATACAGATTGTTTGCCGAATAATGGAAAAATTGGTTGGAGTCGACATGGTGAAAGATTAGCTTGCGTTTCGGGTAAATGTGGGAGCACCCGAGACAATACAGATCCTTAGACTTACCTTAGAAGATAGGTTAAAAAGAAACAAACTAGCATTTATAGCTTTAGGAAATTCAAAGATGTCTTTTTACATGGGTGACTGGAATATCCCACGCAAAATTCTGATGTTATCAGGGATATCAGAGAGGGACCATTTATACGCAGCTTGTACAGAAATCAGACTGCAGCTTTAAGAGTCGGAGTAAATGAAAAGAAAGCAGTGGTTGAGAACGGAGTGACTGAAGGCTGAAGCCTATCCCCCATGTTACTCAAACTGTATGTATTAACATAAACCAAAGGAAAGTTTGGAGAAGGAAAAAGAGTTCAGGAAACAAAATCTTTATTTGCCAGTGATATTGTAACTGTGTCCGAGACAGAGAAGAAATTAGAAGAGCAGTTGAGTGGAATGGACCATGTCTTCAAAGGAGGATACTAGACGAACATCAACAAAAGTAAACCAAGTGTAACGGAATGTAGTCCACCTAATAGTGCGGTACATGGGGAGGGGGAAGGGGATGAGAGGGATTATCGATGTCAGCTGGATCGGGAAATCACACGGAATCAGGAGCGACGTGTGGGATTGGAACCTGGGACCTCCTGCATTAAGACTTGTACCATTCGGGACACATTGTTATCGTAAGTGTGCTGACTATGTCTGTTCGCCTCACTGCCGATCCACATTCCCATCCAGTGCCACCTATCCGCAGCCGCTGTCCATATCCTTCACGCTCGCCACTCTGAGATACCCGCAGGAGGTCGGACGTATCTGTGCATCCGCACAGAAGAAGGTGAATCCATCGCCCAACTAGGCGAATAAATTATATTAATGTGTAGTGTCTCTTCTTTCGAACATCAGCATCTATGATGAGGGCAGATTTTCGGAATTAGCGGAACATCCTGTGAGAT
The DNA here is from genome assembly GCF_021461395.2 of Schistocerca americana. Classification (NCBI taxonomy): domain Eukaryota; kingdom Metazoa; phylum Arthropoda; class Insecta; order Orthoptera; family Acrididae; genus Schistocerca; species Schistocerca americana. The sequence goes on from NC_060119.1 coordinate 73,208,571, forward strand.
AGTGATACTAGGTTTTCACAGGTCGCAATTCATATTTAATTGAGCCTGGGAGCAAAATCTGCGCCCTCCCCCCCCCCCCCCCACCCCTCCTTTTTATGGTCAGATTTGATGATTTTATTTTTTATTTTTTTAATAACTGCAAGTTTAAGTTTGAAGATGTTTAACTGTTTCTTAAGGTATTGCTAGTCAGGTCTTCAGCCGTGAAACTGTTTTTTAACTGTTACTATTGGAGCCTTCTGTCGTGGGTGTTCCTTGTCTTGAAATTTTAATTAGACAATCGTATTCTAGCAGTTAGAATTTTATGATTCTTCTTTTAAAAATATTTTGATAACAGTAATTACAAGTTGAAAAACTTAACTGGTTCTTAAAAGATTCCTATTCAGGCCTTCAGCCGTGAAACAGTTTTAAATTGTTACTGTCGGGCCCTCAGCCGAGAAATAATTTTGAATTTGTTGTCATTAAAGCCTTTACCCGTGGAACATATCTTCATTTATTGTCACCTTTTATTTGTTTTTGTTTTCAGCTAAAGTGTACGTGATTGAAAAAATAAAGTAACCACCTGTAATTGATTTCGGCTCCATCAACAATCCCAACCTAATCCTGCATTCCTTGGTACCAGGTCCCATTAATGTGGAATATGATATTATACCAAATTGTATTTCACGCCGCTACTGTGTTTTTACATATGTTACATCTTCGTATCATTATTCAGATCAGATGGCGTCATCCTTAAATTCTTTCTTCCATACAGGGGCATAAATTAAGATATAATTAATTTATTTTCCTTGCGTAAATAGGCAGGTAAAGTTCACAATGCAGCGAGTAGCTTACAGTGTGAAGCAGAGGTGATCGTGTTGTGTACCCAGTTGTTCCCATGCTGCAACATCACAAACTGTATCCTTACGATGACGAGGGAAGCAATACGTCAGCGTCTACGGTGATACTGCCCATAGATCCATCCGGGAAGACGACATGGGTCCTCGCCGCTCCTGTGGCTCCAGTGTCGAGATTGGCGCTTCTCTATCTGCTGCCGCATCAAGGAGAACTTCTACTACAACCGCCATTCTGATGGGCCGCGCTGCTCCTGTATTGGCCGCATTGTCCATGCGTATACTTCTTTCCGTGAAAACAAGGCTGTTTCCTGTCTTAGGGTGCTTATCATAACTGTATGACTTGTATGTCCGTCCTCATGTGTGCTAGGGCCACGAGTCCGTTGACATACTGCATTGCGTATCCAACTCGTCAACTGCGATAGGCATACACTGATCAATCAGAACCTTTTGACCAGCGATCTATTATCGATACAAACCCGTCCAGGCTATAGCAGCCTCACCTGGCACGGAATGACTGCTAGTCAGACGTAAGTAGGTGCATGTAGGATTAGTGAGCGTGATGCCCGTGTGTAGAATGAGGAAGGCACGCGTTGTCTTGAGTTTGGCCGAGGGCAGACAGTGATGTCGCAGGGCCTCGGCACGAGCATATCGGAAACTGCACGAGTTGTCGGGTGTTCGAGGTGTACAGCGATAAGTGTCTACAGCACCTAGCGAATCCAAAGTGAGACCACGTCCAGCCGTCGTGTGGTTGGGCGGCCATGCCCCGTCAGAGATTTTGGAAGTTGCAGGCTGGCCAAGTGTTAGAACAAGAGAGACGGTGATCTGTGGCGGAACTAAAGTTAGACTTTAATGCTGGGTAGATTAGAAATGTGTCTTAACACACCGTGCACCTAACACACGTAATGGTGGACCTCTGAAGCCTACGATTTACGCGTGTGCCAATGTTAACACTACGAAATCATCATCAACTACGACTGAAAAGGGTACATGACCATTTGCACTGGACGTTGGGGCACTGGCAGAGCGTTGCCTGGTCTCATGAATCTCGATACCTTCTCCATCAGGCCGATGGGAGGATTCGAATCCTGTACCTGTGGGACTGAGACAGGTTGGCGGTGGCTCCATTATGCTCTGGGGTACATTCACGTGGGGTCACGTGGAGCTCGTGCAAGGCACCAGGGAGTTCAAGGAATATCGTGCACTGGTTGCAGACCGTGCACACCCCTTCATCACGATCTTGTTTCCCATCGACAGTGGCATCTTTCACATAAATATTGCGCCATGTCACAATTTCAGGAGTATGATGGAGTGGTTCTGTTGTAAAGGTTGGGACTGTTGGAACAGTCAAGGGGTTGAAGTGACGGAAAAGGCGGCGGGACCCGGGGAGCGGCCCGCTAACAACAACACGACGGAGAGGACGGACACGACCAACGAAGGACCTTACGACAACAACAACAGCGCCAAGAAAACCTAACTAGACAACCACGTCCACTTGTAAACAAAACACGAAAGTAAATACGCTGTCTACGGCGAGGCGATATGTCCAGAGACGTACGCAATGTTAGACTGGCTGGCTGAGTGAGAAGCAGGCGCTTAAGTACTCTATCGGGGACGCCGCTATTGGCCGCTGCAATCACGTGTTCCATTGTGGCACCCTCACGCTAAATACGGACCAGGAGGCGAGCGCCGCCACAGAGTACGGGCTGGCGGGGATTCAAATTCCGTGGCGCGCGGTACCAGAGGTTCGAGGAACACAGTGGCAAGTTCCAATCACCTACCATTGTTTCCACAGTACACCTTAAGGGCACAATAACACTGAGATCTAGTGACTGTGGCGACCAGGGGATATACGAAAACCCATTGTCGCCTTCAGGAAACTAGTTGTATGAAGAGGGGGGGCCTGTTGTCTTTGATCACAGCCTCACCATTGGAGGGCAAACATGGTACCATGGGATGGACTTGATGGGTGCAGTGTTGTGACCCAATGGCGACCAGGTGAATGCCTTATGGGAGGCTGTATCACGTGCCATCATGCATGGAAGAAGTCATCAGGGTTCATGGCTGAGCCTGTGCCTACTAGGAAACAGGACACAGGCTGCACCGAGGTAATTGAAATGCTAATCGTTTCTGCAGAACATAGTAATGTAAATATCTTCTGAATATCCATGTCCTGTCTCTAGTGATTCAATGTGTCCGGCTTTTCCTGAACATGAGTATACATCAACGGAATCTGCTGGCTTGGCTGGCATCTGAATTTATTTTCAAGCATTCATTTATCGCGGATCTCGCATATTTTTGTCCAGTCCCTGTGTATACAGATTGTATTTCTATCCATTTCGTATAACTGCTCTGAAAAGCTAATATACTGCATACCTAAGCACACAGGGTGGTCCATCGATACTGAGCGGGCCAAATATCTCACGCAATAAGCGTCAAACGAAAAAACTACACCCAACGAAACTCGTCTAGCTTGAAGGGGGAAACCAGATGGCGCAATGGTTGGCCCACCACATGGCGCTGTCATAGGTCAAATGGATATCAACTGTGTTTTTTAAATAGTAATCCCCATTTTTATTACTTATTCGTGTAGTACGTAAAGAAATATGAATGTTTTGGTTGGACCACTTTTTTCGCTTTGTGATAGATGGCGCTGCAATAGTCACAAACCTATAAGTACGAGCTATCACGTAATATTCAGCCAGTGTGGGCGGTATTTGCTTCGTGATACATTACCCGTGTTAAATTGGACCGTTTACCAATTGCGGAAAAGGTCGATATCGTGTTGATGTATGGCTGTTGTGATCAAAATGCCCAACGGCTGTGTGCTATATATGCTGCTCGGTATCCTGGACGACATCATCCAAGTGTCCGGACCGTTCGCCGGATAGTTACGTTATTTAAGGAAATAGGAAGCGTTCAGCAACATGTGAAACGTCAACCACGACCTGCAAGAAATGATGATGCCCAAGTATGTGTTTCAGTTGCTGTAGCGGCTAATGCGCACATCAGTAGCAGACAAATTGCGCGAGAATCGGGAATCTCAAGAACGTCGGTGTTGAGAATGCTACATCAACATCGATTGCACCCGTACCATATTTCTATGCACCAGGAATTGCATGGCGACGACTTTGAACGTCGTGTACAGTTCTGCCACTGGACACAAGACAAATTATGGGGGACGATGACAGATTTATTGCACGCGTTCTATTTAGCGACGAAGCGTCATTCACCAACAGCGTTAACGTAAACCGGCATAATATGCACTAATGGGCAACGGAAAATCCACGATAGTTGCGACAAGTGGAGCCTTGGCGGTTTAATGTATGGTGCGGCATTATGGGCTCAAAAATGGCTCTGAGCGTTATGGGACTTAACTGCTGAGGTCATCAGTCCCCTAGAACTTAGACCTAATGAAACCTGACTTACCTAACGACATCACACACATGCGTGCCCGAGGCAGGATTCAAACCTGCGACTGTAGCGGTCGCGCAGTTCCAGACTGTACCGCCTAGAACCGCTCGGCCATTCCGGCCGGTGGCATTATGGGAGGAAGGATAATTGGCCCCCATGTTATCGATGGTAATCTAAATTGTGCAATGTATGCTGATTTCCTACGTAATATTCTACCGATGTTACTACAAGATGTTTTACTGCATGGCAGAATGGCGATGTACTTCCAACATGATTCATGTCCGTTACATAGCTCGCGTGCGGTTGAAGCGATATTCAGTAGCACATTTCATGATAGGTCGATTGGTCGTCGAAGTACCATACCATGGCCTGCACGTTCACCGAATCTGACGTCCCCGGATTTCTTTCTGTGGGGTAAGTTGAAGGGTATTTGGTATCGTGGTCTACCGACAACGCCTGACAACATGCGTCAGAGCATTGTCAATGCATGTGCGACCATTGCCGAAGGCGATTTGTTCGCTGTTGAGAGGAATGTCGTTACACGTATTTCCAAATGCATTGAGGTTGACGGACATCATTTTGAGCATTTGTTGCATTAATGTGGTATTTACAGGTAATCACGCTGTAACAGCATGCGTTCTCAGAAATGATAAGTTCACAAAGGTTCGTGTATCACATTGGAACAACCGAAATAAAATGTTCAAACGTACCTACGTTCTGTATTTTAATTAAGAAAACCTATCTGTTACCAACTGTTCGTCTAAAATTGTGAGCCATATGTTTGCGACTACTACACCGCCATCTATCACAAAGCGAAAAACGTGGTCCAACTGAAACATTCGCATTTCTTTACATACTGGACGAATATGTGAAATAATAAAAATGGGGGTTCCTATTTTTTTTTTAAAGAAAAAGCAGTTGATATCCGTTTGACCTATTGCTGCGCCATCTAGCGGGCTACCATAGAGCCATCTGGTCTCCCCTTTCAAGCTACACAGGTTACGTTCTTTGCAGTTTTTTCGTTTGACTTATTTCCTGAGATATTTGGCTCGGTCACGATCAAAGGGCCACCCTGTCTAGCAAAGTTTACACCAGCTAACACACGAGAGTTTCCAGGCTCTACACATACCACCCCACGTCAGGGGCCGTTCGAAACGAAAAACGCGTGGCGCGGCGTAGTTTGGACGCGATTTTCGTCTAACACTGGTAGGTGTTACAGTTTGATTTTCAGTGCGAAATAACTTTGATGAACCCAGTGGACACAGTGCAACACCACACTATGCGTAGGTTGCTGAGAGTACAATAATCAATTGTGGTTTTGACTTTGATGATCTGGAACTTGTCTTGCAGATAAGAATTAGATTTTGCATACTGTGAACTTAGAACATTATTTGGAAGTTATAAAATTCAGTGACAAGTGTAAGAAGTCTAAATGTTGCAACATAATTTTCTCTTTGGGCTTAACTGAGGGGTGAAAGCAACGGTGGAATCTCGAGGCATTCGTGATTTTTGTCGTGTGTGTTGCTGTTGATACCGTGCAAAACACGTCATTAATCCATTTTCTTCTTTTAAGAAAGGTCGCATTGCTCATTCTTGAATTCTCGATAACTAACAAATGTTACGAATTACCACCATTTACCATTTATGCAATATTTTCGTTCAATGTTACTTATAATCCGTCTTGATTGCAAAATATTTCTTCACATGACCGGTTTCGGCTCCTCTAGATCGATCTTCAGATCTGCAAATTTCGGTTACAGGAGTAACCTGTCCAAACTCAGCAACCTTCACATGCTGCGTCACATTCACGTGAATGTGACGCAGCATGTGAAGGTTGCTGAGTTTGGACAGGTTACTCCTGTAACCTAAATTTGCTGAGTTTGGACAGGTTACTCCTGTAACCGAAATTTGCAGATCTGAAGATGGATCTAGAGGAGCCGAAACCGATCATGTGAATAAATATTTTGCAATAAAGACGGATTATAAGTAATATGATATAAAAAGTGATTGCTATATCCCGGCAGACATTATGACTGATTTTGGAAACATTTTCGTTCAATAAGCAAGGTTCATAACTCGATTGGGCGATTACGCCCTACTCTAGTTCATGTCGACAACAATCGAAGTACTGCGTTTTGGTCTGTACGTCATCAGTTGGCTTACTAGGCATTCCCTTCCTGTTTTATTACTGGTGATTACTGGTGATGAGTTATGATGCATTTATGATGCCTTCTACAGAAGAAGATAATAGCTGAGCCCTACCAAATGACATGTACTCAAGCAAAGGAGAATGTCAACATAACAGTTTGCATCTGTTGCCACAAAAGGGGTGTTGTGGACCACAAAGCCTTCCCCACAGGTGTGTCCATCACATTTAGCCTTATTTGGCACCAAATGAAACACATTATGTCGCAGTGCCCGCATCTCGTGGTCGTGCGGTAGCGTTCTCGCTTCCCACGCCCGGGTTTCCGGGTTCGATTCCCCGCGGGGTCAGGGATTTTCTCTGCCTCGTGATGGCTGGGTGTTGTGTGCTGTCTTTAGGTTAGTTAGGTTTAAGTAGTTGTAAGTTCTAGGGGACTTATGACCACAGCAGTTGAGTTCCATAGTGCTCAGAGCCATTTTTTCTGTCGCAGTGCAGTAAAAGCGAAAAGAAAAACGGCACAAAATATCCATACTACAGGATAACGTAATCTTCTGCCTTCACAAACAAAACTACCACGGGGATTGTTTGGTTGGTTGGGTGGTTGATGTGCTGGAAGGGACCAAACAGCGAGGTCATCGGTCCCGTTGGATTGGGGAAGGATGGGGAGGGAAGTCGGCAGTACCGTTTCAAAGAAACCATCCGGGAATTTGCCTGAAGCGATTGAGGGAAATCACGGAAAATCTAAATCACGTTACCATTGTGCAATCCACTGCACCACCTCGCTCGGTAATTGGTACGTCACGACTCATCCACATATTCATCTGACCCTATGCCCTATGATGATAGTATTCGTCTCTACATTGTTGCTCCACTGGTCAGTTGTGGCTAGGGCCGTAAATCGAACCACAAAACCAAATTACCAGGAAGTTCTGCATGAAAGAACCATGCTGGACTCAAATTTATAGCCTGGTGTCACATCTTAAGTGAACATCACTCACAGTTATTCGCAGCACATGACAAGGAATGTCATTAGAATTTCGCAGCATAGTTCTGTGCCATCCAGGAACAGAGATGTCGAACGTAGCCTGCGTATTTACCAAGATTCAGCTTAGTAAAACTAAACTAAAGTCCATCCGAACAAGGCCCCGGAAGGCCCAGTGGTACCACCCGACAGCCATCCTCAGCCGCGTGGCGTCACGGGATGCGGATATGAATGGGCATATGGCCAGCACACTGCTTCCTCAGCCGTTGTCATTTTTGGTGACCGTTGCCGTTACCTCTCAGTCAAGCAGTTCCTCAGTGCACCTCACATTGGCTGAGTGCACCCCACCTGCCAACAGTGCCCAGCAGACCCAGATGGTAAGCTATCCAAATGCTAACCAAGCCTGACAGGGCTGAACTTTGGAGGTCTGGTGGGAACCGGTGTTACCACTGCGGTGTTGTACTGCCAGCAGGAATAGAGTTTCTAAAACTCAATTTTTCTTCGATGAAGTTCAGATGTGAGTGCTGCTGGCATCTGACATATCTGGAAGCCGATGTGAGAAAGTGACATGTATACACCACTGAGATCTATACAAGTAGTTACTACTACTCGTAATACTCAGTTGTTGATAATGCAATCTAGACACCATATCTGTTCCATTCACGAATTGTGCGTGGGAAGAACGACTGCTTGTAAGTCTCCGTATTTGCTCTAATTTCTCGGATCTTTTCGTTGTGATCATTACGCGAGATATATGTGGGCGGTAGTAATATGTTGCCCATCTCTTCCCGGAATGTGCTCTCTCGTAATTTCGATAATAAACCTCTCCGTATTGCGTAACGCCTTTCTTGAAGTGTCCGCCACTGGAGCTTGTTCAGCATCTCCGTAACGCTCTCGCGCTGACTAAATGTCCCCATGACGAATCGCGCTGCTTTTCGCTGGATCATGTCTTCGCTTCTATTAATCCAACCTGGTAAGGGTCCCATACTGATGAGCAATACTCAAGAATCGGACGAACAAGCGTTTTGTAAGCTACTTCTTTCGTCGATGAGTCACATTTTCTTAGAATTCTTCCTATGAATCTCAACCTGGCGCCTGCTTTTCCCACTATTTGTTTTATGTGATCATTCCACTTCAGATCGCTCCGGATAGTAACTCCTAAGTATTTTACGGTCGTTACCGCTTCCAATGATTTACCACCTATGACATAATCGTACTGGAATGGATTTCTGCCCCTATGTATGCGCATTATATTACATTTATCTACGTTTAGGGAAAGCTGCCAGCTGTCGCACCATGCATTAATCCTCTGCAGGTCCTCCTGGAGTACGTACGAGTCTTCTGATGTTGCTACTTTCTTGTAGACAACCGTGTCATCTGCAAATAGCCTCACGGAGCTACCGATGTTGTCACCTAAGTCATTTATGTATATTGTAAACAATAAAGGTCCTATCACGCTTCCCTGCGGTACTCCCGAAATTACCTCTACATCTGCAGATTTTGAACCGTTAAGAATGACATGTTGTGTTCTTTCTTCTAGGAAATCCTGAATCCAATCACAAACCTGGTCCGATATTCCGTAAGCTCGTATTTTTTTCACTAAACGTAAGTGCGGAACCGTATCAAATGCCTTCCTGAAGTCCAGGAATACGGCATCAATCTGCTCGCCAGTGTCTACGGCACTGTGAATTTCTTGGGCAAATAGGGCGAGCTGAGTTTCACATGATCTCTGTTTGCGGAATCCATGTTGGTTATGATGAAGGAGATTTGTATTATCTAAGAACGTCATAATACGAGAACACAAAACATGTTCCATTATTCTACAACAGATTGACGTAAGCGAAATAGGCCTATAATTATTCGCATCTGATTTATGACCCTTCTTGAAAATGGGAACGACCTGGGCTTTCTTCCAGTCGCTAGGTACTTTACGTTCTTCCAGCGATCTACGATAAATTGCTGATAGAAAGCGGGCAAGTTCTTTAGCATAATCACTGTAGAATCTTAAGGGTATCTCGTCTGGTCCGGATGCTTTTCCGCTACTAAGTGATAGCAGTTGTTTTTCAATTCCGATATCGTTTATTTCAATATTTTCCATTTTGGCGTCCGTGCGACGGCTGAAGTCAGGGACCGTGTTACGATTTTCCGCAGTGAAACCGTTTCGGAACACTGAATTCAGTATTTCTGCCTTTCTTCGGTCGTCCTCTGTTTCGGTGCCATCGTGGTCAACGAGTGACTGAATAGGGGATTTAGATCCGCTTACCGATTTTACATATGACCAAAACTTTTTAGGGTTCTTGTTTAGATTGTTTGCCAATGTTTTATGTTCGAATTCGTTGAATGCTTCTCTCATTGCTCTCTTTACGCTCTTTTTCGCTTCGTTCAGCTTTTCCTTATCAGCTATGATTCGACTACTCTTAAACCTATGATGAAGCTTTCTTTGTTTCCGTAGTACCTTTCGTCCATGATTGTTATACCACGGTGGATCTTTCCCCTCGCTTTGGACCTTAGTCGGTACGAACTTATCTAAGGCGTACTGGACGATGTTTCTGAATTTTTTCCATTTTTGTTCCACATCCTCTTCCTCAGAAATGAACGTTTGATGGTGGTCACTCAGATATTCTGCGATTTGTGCCCTATCACTCATGTTAAGCAAATATATTTTCCTTCCTTTCTTGGCATTTCTTATTACACTTGTAGTCATTGATGCAACCACTGACTTGTGATCACTGATACCCTCTTCTACATTCACGGAGTCGAAAAGTTCCGGTCTATTTGTTGCTATGAGGTCTAAAACGTTAGCTTCACGAGTTGGTTCTCTATCTGCTCGAAGTAATTCTCGGACAAGGCAGTCAGGATAATGTCACAAGAGTCTCTGTCCCTGGCTCCAGTTCTGATTGTGTGACTATCCCATTCTATACCTGGTAGATTGAAGTCTCCCCCTATTACAATAGTATGATCACGAAACTTCTTCACGACGTTCTGCAGGTTCTCTCTGAGGCGCTCAACTACTACGGTTGCTGATGCAGGTGGTCTATAGAAGCATCCGACTATCATATCTGACCCACCTTTGATACTTAACTTAACCCAGATTATTTCACATTCGCATTCGCTAATAACTTCACTGGATATTATTGAATTCTTTACTGCTATAAATACTCCTCCACCATTGGCGTTTATCCTATCCTTGCGGTATATATTCCATTCTGTGTCTAGGATTTCGTTACTGTTCACTTCCGGTTTTAACCAACTTTCCGTTCCTAATACTATATGCGCACTATTTCCTTCAATAAGAGATACTAATTCAGGAACCTTGCCCTGGATACTCCTGCAGTTTACCAATATTACGTTAACTTTTCCTGTTTTTGGTCTCTGAGGACGGACGTTCTTTATCAACGATGATAATGTCCTCTCTGGTAAGCCGTCAGGTATTTTATCGTTTCGCCCAAGGGGGGGTCCCTCTAACCTAAAAAACCCCCGTGTGCACGCCACACGTACTCTGCTACCCTAGTAGCTGCTTCCGGTGTGTAGTGCACGCCTGACCTGTCTACGGGGGCCCTACAGTTCTCCACCCAATAACAGAGGTCGATGAATTTGCAACCATTATAGTCGCAGAGTCGTCTGAGCCTCTGGTTTAGACCCTCCACACGGCTCCAAACCAGAGGACCGCGATCGACTCTGGGCACTATGCTGCAGATATTAAGCTCAGCTTGCACTCCGCGTGCGATGCTGGTTGTCTTCGCCAAATCAGCCAGCCGCCGGAAGGAACCAAGGATGGCCTCAGAACCCAAGCGGCAGGCGTCATTCGTTCCGACATGTGCTACTATCTCCAGCCGGTCACACCCAGTGCGTTCAATAGCTGCCGGAAGGGCCTCCTCCACATTACGGACGAGACCCCCCGGCAAGCACACCGAGTGCACACTGGCATTCTTCCCCGACCTACCCGCTATTTTCCTGAGGGGCTCCATAACCCGCCTAACGTTGGAGCTCCCAATAACTAATAGGCCCGCCCTCTGTGACTGTCGGGACCTTGCCGGAGAATCGGCCACTGGCCCAACAGGCGAGGCATCCTGTGGTGGCTCGGAAACGATGTCATCACCACTAGGAAGCACCCCGTACCTGTTGGAAAGGGGTAAGGCAGCTGCCACGCGGCCAGATCCCACCTTCGCCTTTCGGCCAGGCACGCGCGAGCCCACCACTGTCCGCCATTCACCCTGGAGTGATGGCTGACCGGTAAGATGCTCACTGCCGGAAGACGCAGCGACATCAGGGGTTCCATGTGATTCCAAGGCCACCGAAGTAGGCATAGGTCTCACCACAGTTGCCCCAACGCCACTACGAGCCGACGCCTGCGCCTCGAGCTCGATGAGCCTAACAGACAAAGCCTCCACCTGCCTCCGAAGAGTGGCCAATTCTCCTTGCGTCCGCTCACAACAACCACAGTCCCTACACATGACTATGTTTACCCTACTGTATACGGTGACAAATTCCCAAGATAATCTTCTGATGAGCTACTCTGATAATCAAGAAACACTCACTGAAATACGAGACGCGAAAACTACGCTAGGTTTTCCCAGAAAAACTATTTAAAAGCTAAGCGCAGCAAATAAGTGCAAAAACGCTTTATACAAACAGTACTCGCTGCTGCTGGTGCTCTCACTCTGGCTGTCACAAGACCATAAATCAGAAACTGTCATAATTATTTAGTTTTCTGTACTAACTGAAAAGACCATGCAATGTTCACATTCTTCTCGCATATACGGTGATTACATTGTAAACATTTCTGTATGATTTGGCAACACATCTCTTATCACAGGTAGTGTGCCTGCAACAGTGGAACAGAAATGAAAACACAACATTGACTGCAAAAGGAAAAATTCCACAGGCTAACTTCGTAACCTACGAATAAGACATCGCCTGGTCAACTAAAGGAAAAGCGCCATTTTGATGAGCTTTTTAACTAGTGGTATGGTTAAGACAGAGAGGTAGAGAAATAACAGAAGTCTGAAAAAGCCAAGCCGGCCAGTGTGGCCGAGCGGTTCTAGGCGCTTCAGTCTGGAACCGCGTGACCACTACGGTTGCAGGTTCGAATCCTGCCTCGGGCATGGATGTGAGTGATGTCCTTAGGGTAGTTAGGTTTCAGAAGTTCTAAGTTCTAGGGGACTGATGAACTCAGATGTTAAGTCCCATAGTGCTCAGAGCCATTTGAACCATTTTTGAAAAAGCTAACCGTGATCCTAATTTTCTATGCGATTCCTCACAGTCACCAAGTTATTAATTTTATCTCCGATGTTTTCATACAAGTCATGGTTTTAGCCTACCTCAATATTCATAAGAAAGTTATCGAAGTGTAATGCGAAGGCACAGAAGGGTAAACGGTTCTAGAATTTGCAGAGAGTACCCGTAGGCTTTTGACTGATGATGCCAAGCTATCACTGCTTTGAAAGTCATCATTGTTAGCTAGATAATTTCATGTGTGTGAATTAAAATACAGTGCATGTTTATTCAAATAACTAATGAACAGTATATTTCAGAACAATGAAAGTAGAATTGCAGCGATATGATTACGTGATTAACTGTAACATTTAAATCGTGTGGATCGCATTTAATGTAAGCCACTTCAATTTGATAGTGTCCAGTAACGCTCTATTTTCTATGCAGTTATCAGCAAATTAAATGCAGTTACCACAACAATTATCTCTGTAGGCATTTTGTATAATTAGCAGCTGGTAAACTGCGGACTTCTTGTTGCAGTACGTTTATGACTGAGAGAATCCGCAATATAGTTAAGAGTTTAATCAAAATGAGTGCTTTTACGCATTGTGTCAGATTATTTTAAGTAATCTCAAATATATGATACGTTGTTTTCAATTTGGTCTTGAGATATATTTTGCAAAGACCACTGCATGATTTAAAAGTAATTTGAGGAAGGGTCAGCCTTTTTCTATAGCATGTCAGTATATTGCTTACAAAATGAGGGACGTACAATAATATTAAAAGTAGAAAAACGGTACTAAATAGGCGACATAAATCGCGAAGCAAGCTGTGTTGAGTAGTATTTTATACAGTAAATACTTTTTTTCACACAAAATTGCAGCCACAATCTATAAATATGCGGTGTACGTATCTATACAATTAATACCTTTTGTACCTGGACGAGACATATTTAACTTTCTTTTCTGCAACAGTCTGTGTCAGTAGTTTCACTGAGTTGCCATAGCTTCTTTCCTATACTAAAGAAGTTAAGTACAACTCTCTTGAGCGTGCTTAGTATTAATAAGACAGATACTCTGTATATCAGAGTGAGCAGGTTCAGAAACGTTTCTCTACATGGTTTAGGACATTTGGGATCCACTGTCAGCTTGTTACTGAGGGTAACGTAAGGTGATGAAACAGGGTAGGTTTTTCAACTCGCGCATGTGTTCATAGTGGATTACACCTTGCGGTGCTGGGTTGAAATGGATGGAGCTTAGTCAAAGAAGTGAAAACGCCATCGCGCTCTCTATACTTCGGCAGTCAGTGCTAGATTGAGTGGGCCAACACTAACATCATTCGAAGCATATAGTCGGCAGAAGACCATCTCATTCCCTGAACGCCTGTACTATCCTGATCATACAGTTGTTAATAATTTCTACTCACATTATTGCAATACGATTGCAAATATGATTTCGCTAAGAAAAGCGAAACGCACTTGATAAATGAAATCTTCTTTTTGCAATATGCTTAGGACAGAGAGAATCCGAAATATCGACTAGAGTGTAACCAAACTGAGTGTTTCTACACATTTGCTCGAGTTCTTGCCATCTTTAGCGCCTGACAGTTTCACGCTAACAGTTCCGTTAGGCTATCAGAATATTAGTGTGGGAGCTATAGAATTGTAAATTGTTTACCACTGTACAACACAAAGCAGTACCCAATATTTTGCGTCGAATATGACTCGGAAAGTGATGTTCATTTACAATTCAGTTCAACTCATGACAACTTCCCCAACGATGTGTGAACTGATTTGACTATTGTGTTCCCCTGCCTCGTGAGTCCCTTAAACTATTGCGGCAGCTGGCGGTCAGTTCTGAATATAGATATGTTCAAAGAGCTTCACTGTTGTAGGAGGTAACTCTTCTTCGTTGGCTGTTCCCCGTAACACAATTACTAAAGCGGAACAAAACACGTTCTTCTAAAACATGCATTATCAGTAAGACTTTAAATAAGATTCTTGATTAGTATCTATGCATAAATGAGAAAGAGATGTTAGGACGGAAGTATGGAGAATTCCTTGTGATTTTCAACATTTTCTATAGGGAAATGTAATAATGGAAACTACTCTTTGTTCATCCCTGAGTTATTACAAATTAAATCCATGACACATTTACAATGTAGTACTGGTAGAAAAGAAAATTAATTTTTTTCCTGTGAAGATGCAACACGTGTCTATTCTTTAGTTCAGTCAAAAGCTTACTTACAGGTCATCGTTGCAATTTTTCATCAAGTAAGTAATTTCTGTACACAACAGTAGTCAACACTGCTTGCTTCACTATTTGTATTGCCTGTTTTAACATCGTTTTTGCACATTTAATGATTCTTTACGCACTCTATTTCGTGTATACCGTAAATATTTTCGCATTTTACAAGACGTGTTAAACATTGCTTGTACTGCATCCCAGTCATGCAATGCCGCTTACAAAGTATGTACACCTCATCATCAATCTGAAAATGATGACTCTTGTGTTTAACATCACTGTGATCAACCCAACTTAATGAACTTGAGCGTTAGTTCATGAAATGACAATGATACAAAATCGCCAAGAAATGAGTGTGTAACAAATACTACTGCGCACTATGCAACTGAGTAGCAGTCATTATATTTTATCTATACACTGAGGTGACGAAAGTCATCGTATATCTACTAATATTATGTCGGACATCCTTTTGCCCTTTCCAGTGCAGCAATCGACGTGCCACGTACTCAGTAAGTCCTTGCAGAAACATTGAGCAATGCTACCTCTATAGCCGTCCATAATTCCGAAAGTGTTGCCGGTGCAGGATTTTGTAAACGAACTGACCTCTTGATTATGTCCTATAAACGTCGATGGGATTCATGCCGAGCGATCTAGATGGCCAAATTGTTAGGCTAGAATTGTCCAAAATGTTCTTCAATCTATTTGCAAACAATTGTGGTCCGGTCACTTGGCGTATTGTCATCCTCAAATATTCCACCGTTGTTTGCTGCAAATGGTCTGGAAGCAGCCGAACATAAGAATTTCCAGTCAATGATCGGTTCAGTTGGATCAGAGGATCCAATCCATTCCATGTTAACACAACTCACACAATTATGGAACCACCACCACTTTGCACAGCGCCTTGTTGACTGCTTAGGTCCATTGTTTCGTGAGGTGAGCGCCGCACGTGACCTCTACCATCGTCTTTTACCAACTGAAATCTGGCGTCATCTGGCCAAACTTCGGTCTTCCAGTTGTGTATGGTCCACCAGACGTTGTCACGCGCCCAGGAGAGGCGCTGCAAGCGATGTCATGCTGTTAGGAAAGGTAATCGCATCTGTTGTCTGCTGCCTTAGTTCATTAACACCAATTTCGCCACAGTGACCTGATGGATATGCCCAACATTGATTGTTGCCGTAGTTTCACGCAGTGTTTCCTGTCTGTTATCACTGACAACTCTACCCAAACGCGGTTTTTCTCGATCGTTAAACGAAGGCCTTCAGCCACTACGTTGTCTATGGTGTTCTCAGCACACTACTGTGAGTATGGATCTTGGAGTAATGACTTCCCTAATGATTTCCGAGATGATACGCACGTCTAGCTCCAGCTGCCATTCCACGCTGAAATTCTGTTCATTCCCATCGTGCATCCATAATGACTTCGAAAATTTTTTTCAAATGTACATCATACAAATGATGGCTCCACCAGTGCATTATCCTTTTATACATTGTGGACTGATAAGGTAAGGAATGAGGAGGTTCTACGCAGAATCGGAGAGGAAAGGAATATGTGGAAAATACTGATAAGGAGAAGGGACAGGATGATAGGACATCTGCTAAGACATGAGGGAATGACTTCCATGGTACTAGAGTGAACTGTAGAGGGCAAAAACTGCAGAGGAAGACAAAGATTGGAATACGTCAAGCAAATAACTGAGGACGTAGGTTGAAAGTGCTACTCTGAGATGAAGAGGTTAGCACAGGAAAGGAATTCGTGGCGGGGCGCATCAAACCAGTCAGTAGACTGATGACAAAAAAAAAGAAAAAAAAAAAACGCGACGCTACTGCCAAACTGAGCCCTGACGAACAGCGCATCGGCGGTATACCAGTCTGACTGTCGCCTGCCGTACCGCCTGACAACCAGAACTGATGGTCCGAGATGCCATTTCATTTTATAGCAGCAGCCCTTTGTTTGTCGTCTGCGGCACCATTACAGCACAGCAGTACGATATTCTGCGCCCCATTACGTTGCCATACATCGTAAGCCATCTTGATTTTACATTTCAGGAAGACAATGTCCGCCCGCTCATGTCGAGAGATTTTTTTCGTGCTTACGAATCCCTACCTTCACCAACATATTCGCCTGATCTCCCCCTGACTGAGAACGCTCGGAGCATCATGAAGATGACTCTCCAACCAGTTCAGGATTTTAACGATGTAAGGCACCACCAATTGGACAGAATTCAGCACGACATCTCTCAATAGAAGATACTAAAATTCTGTCAATCAATACCAGCCTAATTACTGCTTAAATAACGGCCAAAGAAGGACCAATGCGTTACTGACTTGCTGAATTTGTGAAGTTCTTTCTCTTGAATAAATCATCCTGATTTTCTGCTATTAGAATCATTTATTGTGCGTCACAGTTATCGATTTCCGTCACAGTCGGCTAATTTCTTCGTCGTGCTCTTTTTTTTCTTGTCTTACAATATACTACTTCCACCCCTATATGTCTTCCGGAACAAGCACGAAGAGAATATCTGTGAAATTAGAGCTCAATGGCAGTTTACCGACAGTCATTTCTCTCCTGGACCAGTCGTCAATGGATGTGAGATTATTGGCGAGGGTGTTATGCACCCTCCGCCACGCACAGTAAGATGCTTGGTAGAGTGTATATATACATGTAAGAGGTGCCACGCTATTACTTCCGTTAGGAATCGGGGGACTTATTCTCCGTGTCTAGTACAGTGTACGACATTTAGTTTCACAGCCTCTGCGCAACGCTGACTGCTCCGCTCATACACGCCCTAACTGTACACGATCCCTCCGTTGTTATAATCACTCATTCTGATACGAATTCAGATACTGTCGATTAATTCCCAGTGTTTGTCACATATATGCATCAACTGGTATACATGGTGTTTTTCTGTTGTGCATAATGTGCTCGATGTTAGCGTGGGTGCCATCAATTCAGATAGCGTGAAGAGATTGGTAACAGGTAAATACAGTAAACCGCCTCTCTTTGCTGCATTGCTGGTAAGCTTTAGAAATGCTGTGACAAAGTGGATCAGGCCAAGTGGCCGCCTATAACAAACGAATTAACCTAGAGCGTGTAGTGTAATGACACGGGTCAAAGGTTGATATCTGTCAACACCATTCTTCCCAAGAATATTTACCTGGTGTAGGATGTTGTCATAAGAAAATATTGATGTTAGCCCAAATCACTGTGCAAAGCAATAGTTGACATTTTTATATAATTCTCCATCAATAGTATTATTCATATATTGATTATGTATTTTCAGAAGCGAATGAAGTTACCTTTAAACTGACATGCTTTTCATCACTACGTAATAGATAGATAATACTTACAGATCACACACGACTTACCAAAATGGTAGTGGAGCAAGCTGTACTTCCTCTTGCGATGTCATACAACTGTGTAACGTGCCATATAGGCTATACACAGCAGAACACTCCATCGAAAGAAAGGAAAATGTTGTTACTATACACTGTTGCAGTTATATAGGGGTTAAAGAAAATTATATAGTCTTATAAGATTTATCACTGAGCAAAACTGTAAGCAAGTTCTGTAACCATGTATACATGAACAAAAATTGCATAAGAGTTGTGGTACTTTACTCATGCTGTGAATGTTCGGTACTCGTTGGTGCTAACTGCTTTCGCGTTGAAGTTGGTTGCACATTTCCTAATGCTTGTATTTCCTTATTTAGGCTCCTAATTGTGATGAACTGTTGAGACATAGGACTGACGTTTCATTCATTTCGTGTGTATTTGGGAAGCAGAGACGACTGCCTGCAGTAACGAGCCAAAGAGTGGCCCGCCCTGGGTGGTTGCATATCCCGCGTCAACCTCTGAGGGTCAAACCAATGACCCGCCGTGGGCTGGGACGCTGGCGCCCCGTCTGTTGCTGCGAGTAGCCTGGCGGTGTGATACATGGTTCAAATGGCTCTGAGCACTATGGGCCTTAACTTCTAAGGTCATCAGTCCCCTAGAACGTAGAAAAATGGTTCAAATGGCTCTGAGCACTATGGGACTTAACTGCTCAGGTCATCAGTCCCCTAGAACAGAACTACTTTAACCTACCTAACCTAAGGACAGCACACACATCCATGCCCGAGGCAGGATTCGAACCTGCGACCGTAGCGGTCGCGCGGTTCCAGACTGTGATACATGCCCCGCCGTCGAGGAGAGCTGCCACACTTGAATGCCGTGCGTTGGCTTCAGAGGGTCGAGCCAGTGACCCGCTGTGGACTGGAATGCTGGCGCCCCATCTGCTCTGGAATCGGCAAAATGTTAGTGCATCCAATGACTGCAGAGAATGTAAACAGTGAAATGGAGTCCCATTAATACACAGCATCTGATCACAAGTATTCAGACATCCCCACATAATGCGGAATGGCCACTGCGATTCTCTCGAAGTGGACTCTCTAGCATAAAAGTAGGCCTGCAGTATTGTTTAACAGCAGAGTGGTTCAGTTAGGAGAACACACTGGCCTCGAATGTGGACTAGGCATTAGATTTCAGCTAAGTAACAAATCTATGAGGGATATTTCAAACTTTCTATAGCTGCCATAGCCGACTGTTGCTGTCTGTTAAGTGGAAACGTGAAGGGACAACGACAGCTTAGTCAATACCAGGCACACCTCAAGAACTGACAGTTGACAGTCAGGGACAGTCGACCATAGAGGAGAGTGGTGGCCGTAAGAATCACAAGAGATCAGCGGACGCAGTCACCCGTGAGTTCCAAATCGCCAACACCTGTCCTGCTGTCGCAGCCACTGAGAGCAGGGAGTTAAAGTGGGTGGGGTACAATCGTCAAGCTGGACATTTCTCCAGTCACTGGTAAGCGATGTTTGACATGGTGTAAACAGCGATGCGACACGACAATGGATGACTGAAAACGAGTGAAGTGGAGTGAGAAACCATGTAATAAATACCCTATTATTGATAGGTTTGGATGTGGCAAATGCGTGGAGAACGTTACCTGTCATCATGCATAATGCCAAACAATTAACAACTTAGGAAGTGGTATTATGGTACTTTTTTTAGCATGTTGTCCCCATACTGTGCTTAACAAGACGCTCATGTATTTATGAGCCTGACAATGCGTCCTGGGTGATATTTATCAGCATGACAGTGCATCCGGGAATTAAGTAGCATATGTGAGGTAATGGTTTGCTGACAACAACAGTCCTGAAATGGACTGAACTGCCCAAAGTTCTGACCTGAACTCCATGGAACATCTTTGGGATGAGTTGAAAAGTGGTCATCGTTCCAGTTAGCAGTGTCGAATATCAATACCTTGGTGAGACCAAATTTTATAACTCTATTGTCCTCCTGGAAAATGACGCAAAAACGTTACTATACAGTAGAGCTACAGTTATTCTTTTCAAGGATAAGAAGTAAGCAAAACGGATCAGATTTCAATCAAATTGTTTTATTTTCTTTTTTCTTGTTTTGGCTTTTGAGAAAGAATGGCTGCTGTTCCTCCGCAGACATTCAGACACCTCCTTCAAAGTACCTCCAGCAGAATTCAAACCGAATATTATTAAATTTTCCGTGCGACATTTGACTCTAAACTTTATCCACGATATTGGCAGAAGCTGAAGAAATGTATTTAAACTTGTGTAGTAACTGGGACTCCATGTTTATTACCCAGGCGAGGTAGCCATTGCACCATCAAAGCAGCATTTTCACATACTATATCCTATAATGACGATTTCAGATGGGGAAATAAACTGAAGACTTGGATCAAAGTTTGTGTTCCAGAGAGCAATGGACTAGTGTAGTCCATGCAACGGTGTTACGCATGCTGTTATAGCACTGTAATAGAAAGCGCATCAGCATAACAAGCAAGAAAACCAGGATTCAAGTCCCAGCCAGGGCACAAATTTTAATTCATTTCTTCAGCTTCTATGATTATCGTAGATCAAGTTACGACTCAAATGTCTCAAAGAAAATTGAATTATATCAGATGTATAGACCACTTATGCTTGCGCTACATGCTGGATTTTCTCATTATGTCTAAAGTTGGAGTGCTATTACAACACTGGAAAGACTTGACTATAATGAAGATTCAAGAAAAGAAATTAACTGAAGATGTGAGTTGAAATTTGTGTTAGGGAGGGCATTGGACTAGGGCAGTACACGCAGCTCTGACACCTATATGGTTATAGTGGTGTAATTACTAGCACAGTTATTTTGTAAGCAAAAACACCCAGGTTCAAGTCTCGACTGTGGAGGAAATTTTAATTCATTTCTTCAAATTGTATCATTAATGTAGAGTTAAAACCGCCATAAAGACGAAGAACGCACGCAACTCATATTAATGCCCGCTAATAGGTGTCCAGATACTTTTGACTATGTAGCATACATGTTAAATGGCAGAGTTTGTGTCCTACTGTGCCTTAAAAAACGGCATTAATCGACAAGGACGTCTTATGAAAGGCAAAAGCCATCCTGAACGCCGCATTGTACATGAAACAACTGTCCAGAACGTTGTTCCAGCGGTTCAGAGACATGGGATGATTCGCAGTGGTGATTTGTGGGCACAGTATATCTCGCACACTTCGCAAACTAGATATGGAGCCACGACATTGTGGATGAGTACAAGATTAGAAAACACGAGAAGAAGTGGTACTGACAAAGGAATTAACTCCGCTCTTCCGTGGTCAGTTTGGTAAAAGGAGTTTACATTATCCAAATCACTTAGAAGCTCAAGCTCTGAAATCATTAGACCACCGGGACAAATTGTTATTCTGACGAAGGATATAAAGGCTGTAATTTGGACACAACATTTCACAGTTTCCATTCTAATGACGGATTAGTTATGAGCTACAGACGATGGGATGACAAAGTACTGCAATAAACTAATGAGGGCAGGTGAAGATCATCGACTGCTTTGATTTAGTGTCTATGTGAGGGTATGAAACGCCGGTGACTGACTCATAGTGCCATACATTTTAACAGATCAATATGACGGTGTTGTTTATCAACAATTACTGTATGACGAATTAACCACGCTTTTGGAAAATTGCTACTCTTGCAGAAAGAATATGTATACGGTTTACACACGCTGGGCATCATCCCATTTTCTATGCCTCATGGTACGGTGGCGTACAGAAACTTATAATGAGAGACGGACGATTTCCATTAACAAGGCCTGCCAGTTCAACTGAGCTTAATCGTTAGTAGTTGGGAATATGATAACCTTTAAAGAAATTTGCTTATTTCACATTCATCGAGAACATGCACAAGTTATAGAAATGTGTGACTCTTACATGTGACGTATTACAGTGGAAGTCTTCATGAATGTTTGAGAAGGACGCCTGAAGGTTGCGCAAAAATGAATGGTAAGCACATCAAGTACCTCCTGTTATGTGTACAGCTGCATGACAGTCACAAGACAGACCTGACCGTATCTCACGAAAGGTTAGTTTCCGTAAATAGATTCTCAGCACTTTCTTTCTAGTTTTCATCAGCACTACCTGTAGTAAGACTGAATGTGGTTTTCAGACAGCTTCCCACACCCAACTGGGTAAATACTGGGCCAGTATCCACATTCTCAGTTAAAAGTTTTGAAAACGTTTCGAAAAACCGTCCTCACACTTTCCCTGGTGACAAAAATATTCACAAACAGATATGGTACGAATATTTAGTCCTTGATGGTATATGGAGACGGGAGGTGTGGAGGCCAAAAAAGCATCCGGCCTCCCTCTCATGAAGATACGGGGCAAACCCAGGAAAAAGACGAAAGAATGTTGAATTTCGAAGTGCTTCATAATTAATCACAAACGAACATCTAGCACTTGTATATATTTGATGGCTTCTGCGGTTCCCATAAGGAATTACTTGAACCATGTCGATATATTGTGACACTGTAATCTTGCCTGATGTATTATGCAGTCTGACTCGGTGCACTGCAGTCGCAAGCTGATGAAGCCAACATTCCTCATTAGAAAATTAAAACTGCACAATCTCAATGGCCTGTCTTTGGTCGGTTGATAACTGAACATATCTTGTGGAACTGAAGAAGCCCAGGAACTGTCTCAGTAATGTAAGCTACCAGTGAGATTGTTCGCAAGTGCAAGAGGAGCATGTCCTGAATGATGTCTACTGGTTCTATTACCAGGAGTGTCAGGATATGCCGTTGGTTCAGTGTTTCTAAGATCTTGTTTTAGCCCCTGATCAAGGCGTTCTTCTTTTGCAGATTTGGGGTTAGTATACGACTCGGACAGGCAGCCAGTTGGTGGAAACATACATAATTGTTCCCAAAATTGCCCATAGTGTTTTTAACTTATAATTTTCTTTACATGACCGCTGTGGAGTGATGTGGGTAAGCTTCATTCTGCTTTGGAATGTACCAAGCTCTATGCAGTGGTCCATAGAGCTCTTGCAGCACAAATTGTTTGAACGTAATTGTTTCTTGCCCTCAGCTGAACTGCAGTTTTTGTGAGGTGAGACTTCAAAGACAGATTTCTACCTAGCGTTACACCCATATACGTTCTCTGGTCGCTGTGGCTAGGTCGAGTGTCTTCTATATGGATTCTCTGTTATTAACGTGGGAGGAAATGACTTCAATCTCAGTTGCATTAGGTACGTGCCTCCAATTTCGGAAGTAACCTGCCACTATAGACAAATCAGACGTCATAATATCGTACAACGTTCAACAATGAGTGTTCCCTGTTTGCCATCGTCCTATTATCGGTATAACCAAATTTATTACAAAACGTTTCTCGTATATCGACAATGTAAAGACTAAAAGGCAGTGGGGCTAGTAACGAGCTTTAATGAAAGTCGCTAGCCAAGATACAGGTGAAACGTTCCTTCTCTAACTTGAAAAGTAGTTGTGATAAACAGCAATCTTTCCTGACAACATATTTATTTTGAATGGTTGAGATATCTCATCCTGAAATTTTACTCTTAAATTTGCATCTCTTAGAGTTTTTGCCAACTTAATTTTAACTCCAAATTCGAAGACTATTTTATGTAGGGTTTCTGCAACAACAGAGACGAAAGCTTTGTAAACTCAATACATGTTAAAATATGTATCTGAAGATTGTTAATCCACGACGAGTTACGGATTTTTAGGAGAGGAGAGTCTTTTGAAACGTGGTGCTACATAAGAATGCTGTAGATTAGAAGGGTAGATCGGGCAGGTGGTGCTGAACAGAACTGTGGAGAAAAGAAATATGTGGCGCAATTTAACTAAAAGAAGAGATCGGTTGGTTGGACAAATGCTGAGGCCGGCAGATTAAAACTCTGTGCCGGACCGAGACTCGAACTCGTGACCTTTGCCTTTCGCGAGCAAGTGCTCTACCAACTGGGCTACCCAAGCCGGCACACAGTTTTAATCTGCCAGGAAGTTTCATATCAGTGCACACTCCGCTGCAGAGTGAAAATCTCATTCTGGAAACATCCCCCAGGCTGTGGCTAAGCCATGTCTCCACAATATCCTTTCTTTCAGGAGTGCTAGTTCTGCAAGGTTCGCAGGAGAGCTTCTGTAAAGTATGGAAGGTAGGAGACGAGGAACTGGCAGGAGTGAAGCTGTGAGGATGGGGCGTGAGTCGTGCTTGGGTAGCTCAGTTGGTAGAGCACTTGCCCGCGAAAAGCAAAGGTCCCGAGTTCGAGTCTCGGTCCGGCACACAGTTTTAATCTGCTAGGAAGTTTCATATCTTCTAAGTTTATTTAATTTTAAACTTATTGCTTGTTTTCCGTCTGGTGCAATGACTGTACTGTAGCCATTTTCCATTGTATTCGCACCTTTTCTGTTTCCCAGACGTCTTCGAAGTCCGGATTTTTTGTGCAGATCGTATTAAAAATTCAGCTGTTACAGATACCTCCACTCCATCTTTGTTGTTTTACAGCGTTTTCGTTATTTCCTTAATTTCTTTAGACTAAGAGGTGAATCAGATTCTAGATATACGTGAAACTCAGGAAAGTGTAATTTATCAAATCGCAAAGATATCCAGACCATTAGATGTTTAAAGGCGTTGATAAATATCAATGGGCAGAGTTGAAAATGTGGGCCCTGCGTACATGGCAGACGCTCTATTCAACTAAACATATATATATATATATATATATATATATATATATATATATATATATATATTTGTTTGGGCCGCATCTCTGATGATACCCATTCAGGTTCTTCTTTGACCTATTCACTCTTTTTCTTTTTGCATAGGGTAGCTAACTCTCCTACAGAAGCGCGGAGCTACCTATCCGGCATGGAAATCAGCGTATAAAAAGCCATAGAGGACACACAGGATAGTGCGACTGCAAGGATTTATCTCTGGACGCTCTTAATGAGGCCCACATTTCCTACTTACTGTCCACACACTACATTTGTAGTGCCCCTGCCCTCTATACTAATTACACGCGGCAGTCGATCTACCGATTCCCGTAACAGTTTTGGGCAATGTGAGTGCATCCGCACTGAAGATGATCATTGACCGGTAAGCCTTATCTACATGAAGATGGTAGCTGTTCTTTAAAGAACGGATACTGTGGTGTCACCGCCAGATACCACACTTGCTAGTTGGTAGCCTTTAAATCGGCCGCGGTCCGTTAGTATACGTCGGACTCGCGTGTCGCCACTATCAGTGATTGCAGACCGAGCGCCGCCACACGGCAGGTCTAGAGAGTCTTCCTAGCACTCGCCCCATTGTACAACCGACTTTGCTAGCGATGGTTCACTGACAAAATACGCTCTCAGTTGCCGAGACGATAGTTAGCATAGCCTTCAGCTACGTCATTTGCTACGACCTAGCA
This sequence comes from Schistocerca americana, assembly GCF_021461395.2. Classification (NCBI taxonomy): domain Eukaryota; kingdom Metazoa; phylum Arthropoda; class Insecta; order Orthoptera; family Acrididae; genus Schistocerca; species Schistocerca americana. The sequence goes on from NC_060119.1 coordinate 73,234,172, forward strand.
AGGCGCCATTACCAGTTACTATTGATACTGTAATCATGTACCGTCAAAAGCGACGCTCATCATTAATGGATTAAAGTTAAGTATTCCACCAGCTACGTCCGTTTTTCTAAAGTCTAATTTCCTTGTCCTGTTCCAGACCTCACGCCAGCCTCCGTGAGCTAATAGGCGCGCCTTTTCGGCTTCCTCTAGTACCCGGTGTGGCTCTCCTGCCAACCCTCAACAGATACCATGTACATATACTTTAGTTTAAGACCTGGCTCTGGGCAGTGGTAAGTTCGAAGAGTTACGCTAGCACTTCAGAGTATTCGGTATTGTTTAACATTTTCATCTGTAAAACGTATGCTTGGAGACAGATGCCCTTTAGTCTAATGATTTTAACGAAGTTATTCCGTATTTCTACTAGATGTGATTTGTCAATTCAGTTCTCCGTTCTTTGTTCTGTTCTTTTCTTCCAATAAGCTTTTATCTGTTTTCTGTATTTCGTCTGTCTGTCTTCCGACCATTTTGAACCAGTTTTCTTAGCTTTCCATTTTTAATACTTCTTCCCGAAAAGTTTCTCTGTTGATAATATCCTCTGTTTTTACATTGTTTCTTTCTGAATCAAATATGTGAAAACCTGATAAGTTAATCTACTGTCTTGCATTCGAATTAAATGTCCATAAAACAGTAGTCTTCCTTTTCTCATTACGTATGAAATATTTACTATATTTTGGTGTATTTCAATGTTACTCGGTAATTACTAACCTTGTGCTGTGTTTTGTGGTATTAACCCTTTCGCTACGTGAACTTTCAATGAAGTCGGGAGGGAATGCGCCTCCCAGCCGGTGGACTGCTGCAGCAGTTCCGCCTCGCGTCATATTTCTTCGCTTCACTACGCTCGACTTGTGTGGGAGTCTGACCTATGCACCATCCAGCGGCTTTGTGCAATGTCTATAGTTAGCAACAGAGTCACTGACGTGATGTGTTGTTAAGGTCAAATAGCTTCCACTACAAGTGATATGCCAGGGAAGCCATATAGTATGGAGGAAGCTCTTCCTCTCATACTGTTTAGGGACTTTGAAGATCAAAGCGACTCATCGTCCGAATCTGACGATGAACATGGGACACTTAATGTAGCAGCTTCTACATCAGATACACTTGCTACTCCAGGTGTTCCGTTGACATCCCCAGACTTGAATTTGTGCACAGACACAACACACAATATCAGAAAGAAGTGTGATTTGTTTAAATACTTTTCCGAATAAATACATAGTACAAAGTCCAGTAATTGCGATAACACTACGTGTAGCGGGGCGGAGACCGCCAAAAATGCACCGCACAGCGGACATAGCCGGGCTGGACTGGCTCTCATCCACTGCGCACGAGGCAAGAGTCACGGCGCCGGAGTGAATGGGTTAATATTTTCCTTTAAATTCGCATTTGTATTAGTTCTAATTTATCTAAATTATACTTTAATGCCAGGCATGGCCTGCATATAAGAATTCTTGTTGCACTACTGTTTTGTAATGACATATTTTTGCATTTTTTAATAGCGGCTGTTTATTGTAGAGGTCTCTGGTGATACTGTACCATACACTCTCCCCATTTTAAGTAACATTTTCTCTGTTCCAGATTTTTCCAAAGCACTTTCTTGGATCATACCCCCTAGATAGTTGATCTTTTTTCTCTGTTCTCTATTTGGCTAATATCTGTTTACAGAAACTTGGGAGCATCCTTACCTCTTGTTAAAAATTTTCTCAGAATTTCTTAATCCAATTGTGATGGCTATTTGTTCCAGGAGACTTACTTGAGTTACATCAATTGACACATTGTCGGGAAGTATGGAAAAATCGACTCCTGATACAAGATACTTGATTTCGACCTTTCTTTTGTCCCTCTTCCTGAACTTACAGGCCGTGTGTTGAGTTCAATAAAGTTTTCGTTCTAAATACTCATTATTCTCTGTAACACATTATTAAAAAGAATTGGGAATAGGCCCTCACCTTGCCGTACACCTGTTTTCATTTTGAAAAGCTGTTAATTTTCTCTCATAAATTTAATTTTACAAACTGCATCGGTAAGTGTTTCATGGATCTGGTTTCCCAGCTTTGATTTTACCCAAGTTCCTGGAATTATCTTATCTGTAGTTTCTCTGTCAACAAAATCAAAAGCCTTTTTGAAAGCTGCAAACATAACTAGAGTGTCCTTTGAATCAAGTTGTCTGTTGCGAATTACAGACTTGAAATCAAATATTTGTTCTGAGCGTGACTTTCCCTTTCCAAAACCACTTTGATATTCACCTGAGTGGCTGTCTAGAGTTGTTTCTATTCTGCTTAATGAAATCTTGGAAAACACTTTATTTGCTACTGGCAGTAGAGAGATTCCTCAGTTGTTGTTTACTTGCTGTTTATTACCTTCACTGTGGAGAAGCTGTATCAAGGGAACTTTCCGTTCCTCTGCGATTTTTTCTGTTTTCTAGATTTCGTCAAAGAGTAAATTTGGGTCATTTGGTAAAAAAAGACTCCAAATTTCAGCTGTAATAAAATCTTCTGCACTAGCTTTGTTGCTTTCGAGGGTTTTAATTAATTCTTCGATTTCTTCTATAGTTGCTGGTAAATATTCTTCCAAATTTTCAATAATATCTTAGAATTCGAATTTGTGACTTGTTCCAGGACAGTTCAGAAACTGATGGAAATGTCCTGTTAGTATTTCACAATCTGGAATATTGCCTAACCCAATTTTACAGCTTCCATTTTTTAAACAGACATTTGGAGTTTTTTACCCCTTTAATTTGTTCTTAAGACTTTGATAAAAGTCACGGGAACAATTTTTCACAAGGATTTTATCTATTTCCAATTTTGTTTCCTCTTTTCAAAGCCTCATTTGATATTTCTGATTAAACTGGCTGTTCCCTATCTTTGTTGCTTAAATTAACCATAATCTTCAATTTTCTTCCGGCATTTCCATTATGTGCCAACGGCCTTGCCGCAGTGGATACACCGGTTCTCGTGAGATCACTGAAGTTAAGCACTGTCGGGGGTGGTCAGCACTTGGATGGGTGACCATCCAGGCCGCGGTGCGCTATTGTCATTTTTCGGGGTGCACTTAGCCTTATGATGCCAATTGAGGGGGAACTCTGCCGAATAGTAGCGGCTTCGGTGAAGAATACCATCATAACGACTGGGAGGGTGGTGTGCTGACCCCACGCCCCTCCTATCCGCATCCTCCTGTGAGGATGACACGGCGGTCGAATGGTCCCGGTAGGCTACTCGCGGAGTGAGTGAGTGAGTTCTATTTCCATTATGTATTATATTTTATTAACCTTTGTGACTTTCTTTTTTCTGTATAAGGTACGAGTTTGACTTTGATTTTAGAGAGATAATGGTTAGGATGAAATTCACCACTTCGTACTACATTCGCATTCATAATTTCGATCTTACTTTAAATAGCCACACATCTAATTGAAATTTTCCTAACATTGGGATGGGAGATATCCATGTTTTAGCTTTTCGTGGGAGTTTCCTAAAGAAGGTTGACATTAATTTCAGGTGAATGCCTTGACAGAAACTGATTAAACTCATAAAATTCGCGTCGTTTCTTTTAAGAGCTGGGTGTTGTCCTACTAGACTTCCGAATTTATTTTCTCTGAATATTTATGCATTGAAGTCGACTAATAGTAATATGTAGTACATCTTTGGACACTTACGTATCTAAAAGACCCCAGAATTTCTATGTTTTAATGGATTGTTCCTGTTGTCTTCATTTATTGGCGAATGGAAATTAACAAGTGCATATATCGTGTTTTTGTGGATTTAATTGATCGAAAAGATATTCTTTCTGGGATGGACTTAAATTCTGTTTCATTTCCTATTATACTTTCATGAACGCAGAAAGCTGTAACCAATAACGGCATGTGGTTCATAGCTACAATTGCTGGTTTGCCTTTGAAGACTCTGCAGATACAAGTAACCACAACATTTTCAACAAGTGACCTGCTAAAATTTGGTTTTCCTCTAATAACGTTTCAAGTTCGTTTTATTGAGCAGTCTCGATTAGAGAATTCACATTTAAAGTGCCTAAAAAGAACTTGTTTATGATTTTCATTTTAGATGGATTTCAAGGTTGCTACGACTTAGCCTTCTGACTGCAGTTGTAGGAACTCCCGAGAACCCATGGTGCCAATGCGTTGCGTGACGCAATGGTGGATGTCTCTCTCGAGTTACCAACTGGGATAGTGCATTCATTTTACGGACTTTCCGTACTGCAACTGAAATTGTATTACGTGCAAAGTAAGGAACTGGATACCATGATAAGACTGGACTGTTAGTCTGTAATTTGATTTTTTGTTCGAGGTTCACTCTACTGGGTTCTTCCGCTCTCTCCACCGATGTGAATTAAATCAGACTTCCTCTTCCGCGTTCGAGGTCATTGGCCGGGTTTCAGCTGTAACCCTGGGCAGGAGTCCTGACAGGGTACTGCCATCCGGGGCCAGATGGAGCCAGGATGTTTAAAGGGGTTGTTACTCCTCCCTCTCCTCCTCCCCCGCCACTTGCTAGATGGTGCTCTGGGAGCCGGCCGCTGTGGCCGAGTGGTTCTAGGCGCTTCAGTCCAGAACTTCGCGACTGCTACGGTCGCAGGTTCGAATCCTGCTTCGGGCATGGATGTGTGTGATGTCCTTAGTTAGGTTTAAGTAGTTCTAGGTTACAGGGGAATTATGACCTCAGATCTCCAGTCCCATAATGCTCAGGGCCATTTCAACCATTTTTGGGGCTCCGGGCTTGGGGCCAGTTAACACTTCTTATTATTGTTGTTGTTTGTTTTCTTAGTAGTTTAGGTAGCTCATACTGTTCACTGTTTTCAGATCGTTAAAGTTTTAATCCGCTTTTTGTTCATCCCATGGGCGTCCTCGCCCATGTAATTTCAACAACGTCAATTACGTCAATCTTAAGAAATTAGGGGAAACAATTATAAGTAAGTAGACAAGTGTCAGCTCGCCGGACAAACAATGGTAACAACATTTAAAAAAACGCTATGCTCGCTTTGGAGAGATGTGTAGAACTGGTACCGTGAGGTCACGTGACCCACCAGCATTGCTGCAAGTCATGGCAGCGAATGGCCCCTACTTTCTGGTCAGTTGTATGGAATTAGCGCAGTAGGATGCATCAATGTCGAAATGTGACACAAAGGCACAAGGGATTTATTGTGTTTTGACGTGCCAGTGAGCATACCGTGGATGAAGTTGCCCGACTACTTGCCGTATTTAGACGGACTGTACAACGTGTCTACAGCAAGGATTCACCGCAACGTAACGCGGCCTATGAACAATGACTGAGACGAGAGCTCCCATCAGTTTCAAGGCAGACAACAACTGCTGCTGTCAGTGAGTGCAGGTAGGCATGAACCAGTTATCAACCAGTTTCAGAACGTCAATTGGGGAGCGCAGCTGCTAGAAATGGAAATTAGAAGTCGTATACTTCGCGAAAGGCCATCAGTCACTATGGCTTGTAAAGATAGAAGTCTTCGGTGAACCAAACGACACAGAAACTGTACATAGTTGAGTGGATCCATCTAGCGTGCTCCGACGTGTCTCGATCTTTTACTCAAGTGATGCAATTCGTCGAGTGCATCTATAATCCATGGGACGTTTAAGCGCATTATGTCGTGGGTTTTGCTCAGGTCAGAGGGCATTCTGTGATGTTTTGTCATTACCATTACTTGGACCCACTCATTTAAGTTACGGGATACGGGAACCAGCGATGTTTACTTCAACAAACGTGTGACTTCTTCTAATAATCTCACGATTGTCCTCTTCAGAAGTCACTTCTTTCTAAAAGATCTCTTGATTTGTCGCTTTTTTGGCGAATTATTTTAATTCGCAACTGGTAGCGTAAAATCTCAAATGTTCCCAATTTCTTGTTGCACTGTTGTTGCTCATTTCTCGACGTCCATGTATTGTGGCGTATTTAACAACCGATTCATACGCGCTTCTGCAGTCTTGTTTAGAGTGTTGTGTAAGAACAGAAACTCAGACACTATCTCTTTATCAAAGGTCGGTAAATACGTAAGGAAAACGTAAAGACTTTATGTATTATTGAGAGATCATTCGGCATGTGAGCAGTACACCTTCTGACAGTTTACTACGTCACGTAAGATTCACGAGATGCTGCAGGGCCGTAATATCGAAGCCAATTCATCAAGTCGTTATTGCCAGTAGATGAATCCTGATGATGCTACTGCTTCTTATTCCCGCCTCCTCATTTGACCCCGTACTACACCTCCTTTCCACAAAAAGTAAAGACGTATGAGGTATCGAACCCGAGGCCTATTGCACCACCGGCAACGATGCTATCCATTCCACTAAGGGTGCGCCCTAGGTATTGATTTACAGTATTTTTACACCAAGGTTCACAGTTCTTTACATTTACAATCTGCTCCAGTCACATTAAAAGGTCTTGTCAACACGATCTCTCCTGTATATACATAATAACTTTGAGGACATTATTCTTGTGAGAAAACTCTGTTGTGATATATTACATGTCACCGCTTCCACTGGATATATCATTTTTAATATTGTTCACACCGTTAGCATGCGTTATTCCACAACGGAATCATATGCCTAACTCAATCCGTCTGATATCGTAATCACTAATTTTAGTGGCGACGGCAGCAGTAAATGGTCTGTGTGTCTTTGACTGAAAACAACTGTCATGTTCCCCATACAGCATTTTCACTTTTATTTAAAGCTGTTCTGCGATCGACCATGTTTACCGACGGAAGTGTCTCTTGATAATGTCGTCTACGTGTGTTTGAATGGGGAGAAATAAATCATTTTTGGGAGAGAACGATATTTCAATTATTCTCGAGACGTCAGAGACTGTTGAAATGCTTTTTAAAAGCGTCCCTTGCCTGCCGACACAATTACATGTAATTTCAGCAAGAAATTACCCGTTTCGGCTATCATCGACATTCTTCAGATTCAGAAACAGACAATAATGAAAAAAGTTATAAGTTAACTGTTGAACTACACCGATGATGTCTTTGGATATGTGTGAAGAGCATCATGTATAGAATTGCTACTAGGTGGGTACGTAACTAACCGTTCCTCTGCTAATTCACATATTCAAACAAAATTTAAATGTGTACATACAGGTACTGCATTTTAAAAAAAGCCTGAATATTGTGTATTTAGTGATGCTTATGCTTTGATGTGTTGATACATTACGTAAGAATAGTACGTTAACACGCTTACAAATTTAAATTTCTAAATTATTTTAAAATATCATAGTGAATAAAAAGAAAATAATTAGTCATTACTCTGCTACCTTATTCCATTAGCAAGCATTTTTCTTGGAGCAAAATACCAGCCATGCTGACCATATTACCGAATAATTAATAACAACAGTATTTCATCAGTCCATCACAATAGCTCATTGTGCTTAGGTTAAATGCACTTCACGTACTGAAAACGGCCTAACACCGTCCAGCCACGGTGCACTACCTCACACTTTCCTGTTGTGCTAGCTGGAAGACAGAGCGGCAAGACCCAGGGTGTGGCACCGTTTCCGCCGTTGACCAGCGTGCACCATCAAAGGCGTATCAACTCCCCACAACAAACAGGAGCGGGCGGCGGGGGCGGAGGAGGAGGTGGTGGCAGCGGCGACGGCGGCGGTGGTGGCGGCGGCGGCGGGGCGGCAGCTGTGGTCGTGACGTCAGCACGTGCAACCGGACCACGCAGCCCCCGTACAGTGCACCAGCGCCTGCAGCGGCCGCTGACAGCCGACATCCCCCTCCCAGGTCGGACCTCGGTAACGCGCAGAGTGAAACGTATCATGTGTCACCGTGAGACCACGCAGTATCCTACACGGCAGTTACAAACACGCCGAAGCAACGTAGTCTCTCACGTATTACCATACAAGAAACGACTCAGCCGAAATGGGGATCAAAGCAATGTAATTACTTTCTTCAGAAGAAAGCGCCTTCAGTTGCAACTCGTCAATTTCATCTCAATATTTTGAGTACATAATTGGCAGCAGTGGATACAATTCACGCAATTACAGTAGAAATATATTACAATAATTTAAGAAATCAAATTTTCATACATTGATCTGTGTTGTGTACATAGTTCCGCGTAGTCAGCGCGTACACAACTTTCCCACTAGAGCGCGGCCCGCTAAGCACAACAGCGCAGGCGCAGCGCTCGTCCGTCTCCCCACTACGAGATGGCGCTGTGTTAGAGACGGGTCAAATTCTGCTTCCGCCGATCCGCGTATTAATACGTAACGAAGCCAATGAGACCGCTGCTAACGTAGAACCTTTTCTCCTCGCGGATCACACTCGCGCAGTGATACCTAAACGCGCGAGGTATTATAACGAGTATACAGACCTCTGATAAGTCAGTCAGCATTAGTCTGCAGTCAAGTTTCAGTCTGCGCCTAATAAGATTACCATAAAAAAAAAAAAATGGCTCTGAGCACTATGGGACTTAACATCTTAGGTCATCAGTCCCCTAGAACTTAGAACTACTTAAACCTAACTAACCTAAGGACATCACACAACACCCAGCCATAACGAGGCAGAGAAAATCCCTGACCACACCGGGAATCGAACCCGGGAACCCGGGCGTGGGAAGCGAGAACGCTACCGCACGACCACGAGATGCGGGCAAGATTTCCATATTCCTGTATATAGCCATGAAGATAATTGAGTAGACACTTTGTCAAGTATCAGAGATATGTGAGAATAAGATTAACGTACCAAGACCAAAGGAACATCAGATTGTCAATTGTAAATAGCATCCAGAACCAAGTTAAGCTATTTCTGTTCTTTTTATTATTTTAATAAATGTATGTGAAAATTAATCAAGTTCTTTTTAAAGTTGGTCACCGTCAATCTGTTACTCTAAGCGTGCGAGTGGCATTTCTATCGTCTGACCCAACGGCAGAAGATAAACACGCCACGATAAGACCACGAGACATATTGCTGACACTCGCCTACTTCGGTAGAGCGACAAGTCAAATAATCTGATGGTGTGTGTACCGAAGGTCTTACAGTACGCACACCACAATCTGTAATACAAGAACCCTAGAGTTCGTATACGATTATGGGATACAGTTTTTAAGGTATTACTCCGCACACTGTATCGACAATTACGTTATCATATTTGCATTTATTCTTTTCACAGTTATCATACAGTATTTTATATTATTTGTAAAGATTGGACGTTATCCGAGGATTAATAAAATCTATCATTAACATATCCATAAATGTGAATTTGCATTCAGTCAAAGTAAAATTTTAAATGGATAAGGATAGTAATCCAGTAACAGCTACTTTTGATACCAAATTATAACTTGCATATTAGGAGAACAATATAATGCATAATATACAGAAGAAAGTATCTTCTTGTGTCAAAACATTTTACTTTAGACTTGAAATCTGCATAAAGCTTACTAATGGAAAACATTAAGTTATTTACTAGCTATCTGCCTATCTTAAGAGTAAACGTGTGGAATACATATTTTACGGAATTTTGTATGAAAAATACATTCTATAAGGAAACAAACAAATAACAGTCATTCATTTTTTGTTGTAAAATTTATTGACTTAGTCAAGTCTTCGTGAAAACATAACTTTTCTATAGGAACACAATGTGAGGTCTTACTTTTGTATCAGGATTAGAGTAAGCCCTAGTGATTTAGTTGAGTTGTTAGTTGTTATTGTCTGGTCCAAATGCTGCTTAGTTAGTGATTGTCAGTGATTATAGAGCAAATTTCCAGTAATCGAAACCAATCAATTGATTTAACTAATGTGAATCCAACTCTAAATATTACAGTAAATATGAAAATTTCTGCAAGTAAGTGTTTCATTTTTATAGCTTTGATAATCTGATCTTGGACCTCTAGGAAAAACCTTAGATGAAGATTATTTTAAAGTGGATAAGAGATTTTAATGACAATTCAATATAATGTTCCTGTGAAAACATTAAATTTTTATAATGTTTATTTTAATTAAACTATAGCACCATTGTAATGACATATCTGATTCTACACACGAGGCATTATATTACAGTAGCTTCCACAAAAATCATAATGAAACATTACTTCTCCATTTCCTCTTCATTGTGGAAAATATGCTCTACAGATACATTGAGTCATTCTGTTAAATACATACCATTACAAAGGAAGTCTATATGGATCACTACTAATCAAGGCATAATTTGAAAAACGGGGTCAACTACAGGAACATGTCTATTCCGTATTAATTATCGAATATGGATTAACAACTATTACCGATTTGTACCTCCATATGCTAAAAGTAACTCAATAAAATTAGCATGTGCTGTCTTGTGCCCTGCTCAACATTTATATATAAGCACTACATATTAGATTAATGGTTATCATCATGATTGATGCACGGAAAGCTGTTTACAGTGAGTGTCATTACTTATCATTCTGAGGAGAGGTAATTTTACCTTCTAAGGGAAAGTAATCAGTTAATGTGTATAAGCAGCAGTTACAGTCTTTGGACAGTCTTTTGATGACACTCTGTACTGCACAACGTTTTAATGAACTGTAAATACGGAGGATAACTGTTGTTTTTTTCATGCATTGCATTTTGAATTTGAAGTTTACAAACTGCAACACATTTTTTGACGAAACAGTAAATTTACTAGGAATTGAGCGAATAACTGGAAATATTTTGAAAATAGCATCTACATGGTAAGTGTATATCATTTTTAGGCAGTTTTATTGATGAATGTTTTTTTATCTGCATTATCTCAGAAGATAACTCTATACATTAGCAGAGAATGAAAGTATGCTATACATACAACCATCCTTGTTTTCAAATCAGTTAACCGAAAAACACGTATACTGTAAAAACCTAGTTTCTTGATTTGTCAGTCTGTTACCTTTGTTTCAACATGTGACTGATTTATATGCGAATGAATTTCCCTCACACGTCGCCCTTAAACGCTGATCGTTAAATTCTGTACCTGAAAGTAACTGGTAATTTTTATTTACCTCACCCAGTTTGATTTATTTCTTAGCAAGAGTTTTCATGGCTCAAATAATTTCATGTCAATCAGATGTATGATCAAATACTATATGGGCTGTGCCTGTCGAATTTAGGACATTGCTTGGTATTATTTATTATCTGTGTCGAAAACAGGCATCTGTAAACTCTGGAGTCACAGAACGATCGCTGTCTGTTTAGTAGCTAGTAAGTAATTCTGTTAGTATTTGTACAGAATCAGTTCCAAAGGAGGAAGTAATGTTAGATTTTGCCGTCTCAGTCTCTTCTATCGGTGGACGGAATGCAGGCTGACTGGGGTTTGATGATGTAGCTGTCATCAGTGGCCACATTAGAGCACCAGAATGAAAACACTTCGCTGTTGCGTGAAACTTGAGGAAGGTTTAGGAGGATGCGTTCTCACAGCATTGGTGGACGGAAACAGTTTGCTGCTTCTTTACGCAGAAAGTTGTACCTTTCTACTACCTAGTGATGCGTGTCGGTGCCGGCAGTAAATGTAGAATGCCATAGTGCAGGCACAAGAAGCGATGGCTGGCATGAGACAATGAGTAACGAAAGAATAGCTACTCACAAAATGAAATGGTAATGGATGTCGAAGACAATTATGGACTGAAGGGTGAATGGCTCCAATACATTTAATGGGTTACAGACGCTTCTAACTTACTCTTTTTAACAGTTTCTTTGTTTCTCTGGCATCTCATCATTAGAAGAGGCTGCATTCGCAAATCTCGTTTGAGTTTACCGAAAGGTTACCTTATTCTCCAAGCTGTTCACCTATGTGTCGCAATTATTCCGCCAATGCAAGCTTCAGGCAATACAGAAATGATTTAAAATCACACGGCGAAGTGACTTCTTTCCCACAGTTTGCAAATTATTCGAAAAAGACGTCTGCACTCCCTCCAGTTGGCGTCATATTGTCTCAGTATCACCATCCATCTGGTGTGTAGGCTGTCCCCAATTAAAGGGTAAGGAGGGAGGTCGAAGACAAGACGTTCAGTGAGCTGAGAAAACGGCTACTATTAGTTCTACTCATTGGTTCTGGCTCTGTCATGTAATCTGGAAACGGACACCCGTCTACACGGCTTTCTCCTCATATAGCGAACTGTCAGCCGAACTGTGTGTCTCCCTCGCGAGACCAATGTTTCCTTCCCACTTATAATGCAATCCTTAGCTTTGGTGATCCTCCGACAGTGTTAACAAATGTATCCAGTACTGTTCCCTGGGAGATCTAATGCAGTATAAGGGCGGTCTCTCCATAGTACTAGTGGGGATATCACACACACCTATGTATAGATGCACTTTTGATGACCGCAGAAAATTCGACGTTGTGCACATTGCGCCCTGTCATATCACTTCAGTCGTGATCTCAAAGTAGTCCGAGTAAGTCTTTGCTTATCTCTGTGCTTGGTGATTTACGGAGAGACTGCAATAAACTGCGCAATTGTAACTTTTGATTTCAAGCTATCTTCCAACTAGTATGTGTAATAAAAAATTGTTATATGCACTAAACAAAGTGTGTTGAAAATACACGCATGTTCTGAGAGACACAGTAAACCTTCAATGACTAGAGATAGGACGTCCATAGTCACAGGATACGTACATTAGTATGTTCTACAGAAATGATTAGCATTTCAGTGACCCTCGGTTCAACGTGTGTTCTGCTGTCTAGTAGTCACAACGCCCGCCATGAGCCCTGATAACTTGTTCGATGTGTGATGGCTTCGAACGCGTATCAGGCGCGAATGGGGTCCTGTAGTATAGCCATCCATGCTGTTCGCACCTGGTTTCAAAGTTCATCTGTGGCGGCTGGCATTGAGTCACAGCGCTGCATCTGTCGTTTCGCCACAACCCACACATTTTCAACTGGCGGCAGGTTTGGTGTTCCGATGGGCCAGGGCAACATGCTGGCTCGTTTCTTGTGACACCAAGAAGGCACGTGGTCGTGCATCAACATGTGGCCATGCATTGTCTTCCTGAAAATGACATCTGGGGTGTTGTGCAGAAACGGTATGGCTGCGGGTCGTAGGATGTCATTTACGTAGGTCACACAGATCATGGTGCCCTGGACATGACCAAGTGCGATTTGTGATTGTACCGAATAAAGACCCAAACCATAAAGCCTTGAGTTGGCGCTGTGTTCAATATATATATATATATATATATATATATATATATATATATATGTGCGTGTGTGTGTGTGTGTGTGTGTGTTCTTATTATTAATATTAATCACATTAATCGAATTAATTACGAAGTCTTAATTTAAAAATATTGTAAATTGTAAGTCAGTCGACGCGTGAATTTACGTCGATTTTGCTTGCTTTACGCCGTTGAGGTTTACGGAATTTGGTTATATGCTTCTTCTTCCTCCATAACTACCTCTCAATTTTGACCGTGAATAGAATGCTGATTTTTATCAAACTTCCCCTTCAGATGCAGGCAGCTACAGTGACATGACATTAACATACTGCGCGGAAGAAAAGAAAACTTTCGTGGCATTACACTAAAAGGAACTTTCACGCTTCATACTTCCATAAAAATTATTATTCAAGTAACACAATGTATAGTACACACTTCTCACAAGAATACGTCTCGTGGGGAGACCACGAGAACTACAGACATAGACTTCTAAATAATTCACAAAAAAATTGAATGGACTTTCCATCATTTGTCATTCGACTTCCAGTGTAGCAAAATGCATCTTTACCGACGCTTGCAGCGGTTGAGCAAGTGGTTATTATCATTGATTTTAAATTTTTGTCGTAGCTTATGGGAGTTTTCCTTATGTACCTATACAGCTGCTAATCTTGTGTGATTGAAGACACTGTGATGCCACTACCTCTGTCTGCGATGAACGAAAACGCAGCCATCATTTTCAAACAAACAGAACCTGTTTTCGTCCGAAATATACTATCTGATGCCACTCCCGTCCAAAGTGACGTCGTTCCGTAAATTACTGCCGTCTAGCTTGTTACTTAACATTGGTAAACATAGGTGGAGACGTGAACGATGCGCACGTGACCTGTGCCCTAATAAACTAAGACGGACTCTCATCACTGACAGCGTACAATGTGCTACACTTGTAATAAACTACGACGGACTGTCACCACTGATAGTGTACAATGTGTTACGCTTTTCCACTGTTGCACTAGATCAGAAGAGGATGCAGATCTGCTCTGCAATGCCATTCGTACGAGATGTCAGTCTTGTCGCGGGGAGTACTGGGTGCTGCGATCTGACCCATCTCTTCGTGTTCTAAAATTTTCCGTGAACCATTCTGCACACAGCCGTTGCACTGGCGAAACACCTGGCTCTGCACTAGCAGCAATTTGCCGGATGGACGCATCACATGGTCTCATGCCAATAATGAGCCATCTTTCAAACTCACTGATTTTAAATTACGGTTCGCGCATACGTCTGCTCAAGTAACACTGACCTTTGCCTTCGGTTTATAGCGACAAAGAGCCGCGGCCACATTTTACCGGTAGGTGATGTTGTTCCGCGATATTGATGTTGATCTTGAACTCCAAGGCCGACATGGTTCAAATTCTAATAACTTCTGCAGTACATACTAATGTACATGCCCTGTCAATATGAACGTCCTGTCTCTAGTCGTTCAAAGCGTCCCGTCTTTCCCTAACGTGAGTGTAATAAGAAACTATATGCTGGCAGGTCAGCTTGTAATAATGTTATTATTTTAAGTTTGGTTCCAGTCTATATTAATAAACGACGAACCCAGTACACCTCACCCGGTCTCCTCTGTGGGTTGCCTGTTTAGTGGTTTCCTTGAGCAACAAAAATTTGATTTTCAGTATTTCATATAATCATTGACCGAATTTTAAAATATTGATGCTTATTTCCATCATCAATAGCAACGTCAGAATTCCTTCTCTCATGCCCTTAACTTTACGAAAGTCAAACTGATCCTCATCTAACATATCCTCAACAAGATTTCCATTTTTCTGAATATTTTTATTGTCAGCAATACGAATGATTCGGCCATTAAGTTGATTTCACGAAAAATCTATCGTGCCTGATATCTGACAGAGTGGTTGGCTGATATTTTTCCGAATGTCTGACATTATGCCTCCATACTCATTGATACTACACACCATCTACGGTAGCCCCTTGGTTGATACTGCCCCACAAAGTTTTCAGAAGTTTCGAAGGATTGATATACAGGGTGTTTCAAAAAGGTACGGCCAAACTTTCAGGAAACATTCCACACACACAAAGAAAGAAAATATGTTATGTGGACATGTGGCCGGAAACGCTTACTTTCCATGTTAGAGCTCATTTTATTACTTCTCTTCAAACCACATTAATCATGGAATGGAGACACACAGCAACAGAACGTACCAGCGTGACTTCAAACGCTTTGTTACAGGAAATGTTCAAAATGCCCTCCGTTAGCGAGGATACATGCATCCACCCTCCGTCGCATGGAATCCCTGATGCGCTGATGCAGCCCTGGAGAATGGCGTATTGTATCACAGCCGTCCACAATACGAGCACGAAGAGTCTCTACATTTGGTACCGAGGTTGTGTAGACAAGAGCTTTCAAGTGCCCGCATACATGGAAGTCGAGAGGGTTGGGGTCAGGAGAGCGTGGAGGCCATGGAATTGGTCCGCCTCTACCAATCCATCGGTCACCGAATCTGTTGTTGAGAAGCGTACGAACACTTCGACTGAAATGTGCAGGAGCTCCATCGTGCGTGAACCACATGTTGTATCGTACTTGTAAAGGCACTTGTTCTAGCAGCACAGGTAGAGTATCCCGTATGAAATCATGATAACGTGCTCCATTGAGCGTAGGTGGAAGAAACTAAAATGAGCTCTAACATGGAAATTAAGCATTTCCGGACACATGTCCACATAACATCTTTTCTTTATTTGTGTATTTCCTGAAAGTTTGGCCGTACCTTTTTGTAACACCCTGTATATTCTTTCTGCCTTATTTTCCACTCATTAACAGCTATAACCTCTCTGCAGGAGACGAAAACGTGGTCCAAGCAGGCTACAATCTGTCTGTTGTCTGCTGTACACGCTAATTTCGACTGTCGGTCATTTTCAGGCTTCTGATAAGTGCTTACAATTAACCCACCGTCGAATTTTACATATAGCACTCGCTACGGTCGCAGTTTCGAATCCTGCCTCGGGCATGGATGTGTGTGATGTCCTTAGGTTAGTTAGGTTTAAGTAGTTCTAAGTTGTAGGGGACTGATGACCTCAGAAGTTTTTTTTTTTTTTTCATATAGCGCAAACAGTAAATAGATTACTTCCTGCTTCGACTATGTTCTCCTTCTTGAAACATACTGAGTCTATCGACCATCACATGACCATAATTCTGAAACTTGCGATAGAGTTTTAACAGTGCAAGACATTTATGAGTATTACTGCTAGAAACGGTGAACATATCTTGGGGCAGAGCAACACACGGGGCGCTAAAAGCCAGACAGTATTAAAACAGTATGTAAGAAAGAGAGTACTTTCCGTGTCCCAAGAAATTTTACACATAATTTAAACCATTACGAAACTTCTTCTCGCTAATACCCCACAAAAAATGATGGAAGAAAAAGCTTATGTCTGTTTATGCAGTAAAATTTCAGATACAGTCGTGACGTTTTAATTTATTAGTTGTTTAGCCCTAATTCTATTGGCAAGACATTTCGCAGACGCTATCCACATGTACCTCTAAATGTACATCCAAAATTATATCATTGAACGAAACATAGTTCATGAGCTAAGGTGTCCAAAACCTTCAGATGTGTGAAAAATTTGCTTGAAACTGAACGAAAAATTACCAAGACTATATTTATCCTCTGCTTGATGATTAAAGAACTTAATGATTTCCAACAAACTGTAATTGTAATTTCAAACATTTTCTAAACTTTTTCTCGCTTACATATTTTACATGAAATATTTAACACGTTGACTCATAGGAATTCTGAAACTATTTCATACAAGAGGGTCGATTCGTAAGAGGACCAATCTGGCACCAAGCTGAGAGGTACATAATTTCAGTAAATGATCCACTAGGAGATATAATAGTATGGGCTAATTGCTGAGAACTTTGATCTGACCGGACGTAGGTCAGTTCTATGGCTTCATTCACTATCCGTGAACTAAAATACTTTCTTTTCAGTTCTTAAAGAAATGTCATTTTAAAAACTGTTGGACACGAAAATAAAATTGAGTAACATAATTACGAGTAATTCAGCACATCAGTTTAAAATTTCATTTCTTTAAATACAGCAATACATAACCAATTAATCTAAGTAGTACACACAATTAGTATCACAAATGCTTTTGCCAGCAAGTCGTTGTCTTCCAGTCAGAAATGCGGACTCTCGATCATGGGGCCCTGGTTTCGATTCACAGCCGTGTGTGTGTGTGTGTGTGTGTGTGTGTGTGTGTGTGTGTGTGTGTATGTGTGTGTGAGAGAGAGAGAGCAAGAGAGAGAGCAAGTCACTGAAGGAGCGCCAAATAAAAAGACTTGTACCATGGGGCCGAACTCCCAGAAGGGCACTCGGGGCGAGATAGGCACAACGCACATTCCATTTTTATACAAGCTTTTCACCTTCTAGTAATAATAAGCTGAAAGTGCTGCTTTGCACTGTATAAAAATTCGTAACTTACACGTCTGGTCCGTCGCCTGTGGGAAACACTTCAAATTATACTGAGTTTCTCCCCATCTTTCACTGTGAGAAGATGTGAAATTAGCTTGGTAGCGGGCCTCGGGGCGAAACGGAATATTCTATGTTTAATGACTTATGATAAATAAAGGAACACAAAAAATGTTTTCTAAAGGTTTAAACAACCACATTATATTGTAATGTAAGGTACCTTCCTTCAAAATCACTAGAAATGTATGTTATCTAATTCTTTCTTTAAGTTTCATCGAAGAATTGCTTCCATATTTCCTGTTGTGTTCTTAAATAATGGAACCCAGTATATTAACCTCGACGGTGAGTATTCATTGCAGACAAGGCTATTGGCATGTGTGCCCCAGGCAAGTGTGATAGGACCGCTGTTTTTCTCTGTGTACATGAATGATTTGGCTGAGAGGGTGGGCAGCAATGTGCCGTTCTTAGCTGATCATGCCGTGGTGTACGGTAAGGTGTCGAAGTTGAGTAACTGTAGGAATACAAGACAACTTAGACAGCATTTCCAGTTGGTATGATGATTGGCAGCTAGCCCTAAAAGAGAAAAAAATGTAAGGTAATTCGGCTGAGTGAAAAGATCAAACGTATAATATGCGAATACACTATTACTCGTGTCCTGCCTGACACCGTCAAGTCGTTTAAATACCTGGTCGCAACGTTGCAAAGCCATAAGAGGTGGAACGAGCATTTGAGAACTGTGGTACGGAGGCGAAAGGTCGACTCTGGTTTATTGGGAGGATTTTAGGAAAGAGTGGTTCACCTCTAAAGGAGAGCGCATGTAGGACACTGGTGCGATATATCGTTGAGTACTGCTCCAGTGTTAGGGATCCGTACCAGATGGGACTGAAGAAGACCGAAGCAATTCAGAGGCAGGCTGTTAGATTTGTTACCGATAGGTACGAACCATTCTTAAGTGTTACTGATATGCTTCGAGAACTCAAGTGGGAATCCCTGGAGGATAGGTGACGTTCTTTTCGAGAAACACTATTGAAAAAATTTAGACAACCGGCATTTGAAGGTGACTGTCGCAGGATTCTACGGGCGCCAACATACGTTGCACGTAAGGACCATGAACATAAAATACGAAAATTAGGGCTTTTACGGAGGATCAAAGACAGTCCTTTTTCCCTTGCTCTGTTTATGAGTGGAACAGGATAGGAAATGACTATTAATGGTACACGGTACCCTCCGCCATGCACCGTACGGTGGCGTGCGAAGTATCTTAGTAGATGTAGATGTAGAATGGTATAAGGCAAGTTTTTGTGAAATTATTATGAACATCATCTTGAACTAAGCCGCAAGTTTTCTGATGAACAATATACAATTAAAGAGTACAGTATCTGCTAACAGATCGTTAACAACAAGGAAATATCGTAATGCTGTTTTGCAAAATGTACAGTTATTTTCCTCCTTGCTACCAAGTCACTGTTACTGTTCTTCATTGAATTTCATGTGAGGTGAGGTATTTATTTCTGCTAGTAGAAACGCTGCAGATCTAACAGTGGGACGTTTAGTCGTTGGACCAGAGAGGCTGCTATCCATAGAAATACGGGTATGCTACCAGCTCGTCTTCTCGTTCCCCAGAGAACACATCTTTAAATTCCCCGTCTCATTTGTGAGCTCTGTAGTTAGAATTATTCTTAGCTGTACCAATGTATCTTGCCGATGTGAATCTGGGTACGTTAAACTCTTCAGATGCTTTTAAAACTCCCTTTTCGGAAGATAACACGGCTGAATCTGTCATTTTCATTGATTCCATATCCCACTGGTGTATATCAGTTTTTTCTAATGTAAGTTGATACCGTGTGGAAAAGCAAGGAAAAAATTGTAGTTGGAAATCTGTTTGCGACAAAGAATAACTTGGATTGACGGGAATTTCGTCCGGTCCCATTCAGATCCAAAAACTTAGTTTACGTTACAACTTTTACTGAAATTAGTAACTAAAGCATTCATACGCATTAATAACTAAGATATACCAAATGGTATGGACTTTAAGATTACATGCCATTTAAAAGCACGACTCATCTTGCATTGAAATTCACCAAAAGATATAAAGACGCAACCTAAATTGTGAAAGACAAACGTCCGTTTACAAGTCGCACTCCACCACAAGTCAGAAATGCTTTCACACGTTACCTCCCTTTCAGAGACTTAGTTATATCGCAATACAAAGGGTTGGAGCACCATTTAGTTCAGAAAACAGCACAATCCCTTTGTCCCTTGTTACACCTTTCTGGCCCGATTTACCCTAGTCATAAGAACCTGTTTTATGAAGTTCTATAGGCTAGAAGTGTTTCGGATATTGTGTCCAGATGGATGGCGCTATATTTAAGTCACTGGACGCGTATTCAGGACGAGTCGTCTTCAAAGCCTTATTGGACAGTCTTTTCTGGTCCCTAAATTACATCAGACGAATGCAGGGATGGTTTCTCAAACAGCGATCGTCCTCAAGTGAGCTGTAGTTCCGTCTCTCATGACAACGGCATCGACGAGACGCGTAAATCTAATCTCTTCTTTATAGCACTGCAAAAGATGCTTCACGGAACCTCCAAGCTTCTGTAACGCGCGGCTTTATGCTGGCAATTGTAGAACGGAGAACGCCGGGTCTATATTCATAGACTCCTTTCGTTTTACGTCCCGCACAGATGAGTGAGTTGCTGTTACAGAAAGAAAATAGTGCATTTATTGTGCGAGTCCTGAAATTGATTAAAGGAATCTGTAACCAAGAATTTCAGTTAATAGGATGCACATGTGGAACAATAAACATGACCTCTGTTACACTACATAGGTCAAAATGTCGCAGGTAATGAAACATGTGTTTTACTTCACAAATTTAGATACGACGTGATACATATGAAATTTTTAGCTGCCCTTCAAAGCTCCCGTTTCAGTAAATCTTCACTTGACTGGTAAAAAGTGGAAACCGTATCATTTCCACTCCTTATGTAATATTTTCGACGAAAATAACATGTTTCCCTTAAAATTCACACGCAGATCATTTCGTTAAAGTTGCAAGTTCAATAAGCAGCTGAAATGTAAATGAAGCAAATTAAATCAGACTTTCATTGACAATTATTCGCAATCCTACTGGGAGTACGTTATTTACTTTCATTTCAGTGAACTGCTGAATATTTACCGCTTTCGCTTAGTCAGTCAACTGAAGCCCACGTTTATTAATTTCGCATACTCATTTTAAGTTACGTTTCCAAGAGTTTTCTGCGGAGATTGGATAACCCAAAAATATTAAAATTTCAATTACTGCTCAGCATTTCATGGAATATTAGATTTTATTGATATTATGCTGTGTATATGATCGAGTCTCGTCAGTCCGACGGTGATATTTAGGGAGCAAACACAGGAAACTTGTGGTAAGTTCTATGGGACCCAACTGCGGAGGTCATAGGCCCATAGAATTATACACTACTTAATCTGACTTAACCTAACATACACTAAGCACAACACACACCCTCAAGCCCTAGGGAGGACTCGAACCTCCGACGTGCGGAGCAGCGCGAACCTTGGCAAGGCGCCCAAGACCGCACGGCTACACCGCGCGTCATTTAGGGGTTAGGCTATTTTGGGGGAGAAGACCAGACTGCGAGGTCATCGGTCTCATCGAATTACGGAAGGACGGGGAAGGAAGTCGGGCGTTCCGTTTCAAAGGAACCATCCCGGCATTTGCCTGGAGAGACTTCGGGAAATAACGGAAAACCTAAATCAGGATGGCCGGACGTCATTTAGGGAGCAGTCAAAGGAAAAATTTAATGAAGTACAATATGACCCAAAAGACGTATATGTTAAGCTTGCATGAAAGGAATGGGATACAGTGTATCTAGTCTTTTTCGTATTTAATAACCATAATTTGACATATTGTGTGTGTGTTTAATTAGATACGAAATTTATTTGGTACGGTCCAATAAATATATTTGTGTGAACACAATCTTTTCCTTCATGTGTTATGATGTCCTATTATGCTACCCCTTCTTCTTGACAGTGTTTTTCTTGTATTCCTTTCTTCGCCGGTTCTCCGGAGCACCTCCTCATTCCTTATCAGTCCAATTAACTTTCAACGTCCTTCTTTAGCATTTCATATCAAATGCATCGATTCTCTTCTTCTCTGGTGTTCCCACAGTCCATGACTCACTACCATATGATGCCGAACATCAAACGTACATTCCCAGAAATTTGCTCCTCAGGGTAAGACCGATGTTTGATACAACCAGAATTATCTTGACTATGAACATACTCCTAATCAGTCCTGGTCTGCTTTTTATGCTCTCATTGTTTCGTTCGTGGTATTTTGCTTCGAAGGTAGCATATTTCATTAACTTCGTCTACTTCGTAGTCATCAGTTTAGAAGTTTAGTTTGTCACTGATCTCTTTCCTGCTACTGCTCATTACTTATGTCTTGGTTCCATTTGCTATGGATTCATATTTTGTGCTCACTAGATTGTTTATTCTAATCAACACGTCCCGTAATTCTTCTTCATTTTGACTGAGGATAGCCTTTCTTTTATTTTAGTCATTGCTTGTTTGGTATACAGATTGAACAGTGGGAACGAAAGACTACATCTCTTTCCCACCTCCTTTCTAATCCAATAAATTCGTCCTTGATGTTCTATTCTTATTTCTCCCTCTTGGTTCTTGTACACAGTGATGTTTCCAGCATCAATAGCAAAGTCAGGATTGCTACTATGATGTCCTTAACTTTACGAAAGCCAAACGGATCCTCATCTACCATACCTCCAACATTATTGATATTTTCCTGAATATTGTTATGTCAGCAACATGAATGCTTGGGCCATTCAGGTGATTTCGTGATATACATAGTACCTACCGTGCCTGCTACCTGACAGAGCGGTTATCTGATATTTTGCCGAATGTCTGACACTATGTCACCATACTCATTGATTCTACACACCATCTTGGGTAGCCTCTTGGTTGATACAGCCCCACAAAATTTTCAGAAGGTCCTAAGGTGTGTTATATATCCCTTCTGCCTTATTTGATTGCAAGTCCGCTGAAGCTGTATTAAACCCTGACAAATAGTGAATCCCTTATGTCTTCCGTATCGACACTTGTTTCTTCTTCAATCACATCACAAAGTGTTCCACGTAGCAGTCTTCATTTCGCTGTTGCAACGTAACCACTTTCCTCCCTGCACCTAGCATTTCACTTACCATTTCAGTCTTCATATTGACGTCCTTGCTTTTAATTTCGCCGAAAGCTGTTTTGATTTTTCTACATGCTGAATCCGTTCTTCCGATAACCATTTCTTTTTGGGTTTCTTCACATATTTATAGCAGTAATTTTGTCTTGGCTTCCTGTTTCATTCCGTCCTATGTACTTTATATTTATGTATCCTTGAATATTTCTCTACTTCCTTCTTTCGTGGATAAATTGAGGTATTTCTTGGTACTCAAAGTTTCTTCGCAGTAATTTACCTTGTACGTAAACTATGTGACCAAAAGTACCCGAACTCTCCCAAAAATCATTAGATGCATTGTGCTGCCACCTACTGCCAGGTACTCCGTATCAACGGCATCAGTAGTCATTAGATATCGTGAGAAAACAGGATGGGGTGCTCGGCGGAAATCACGGACTTCAAAAGTAGTCAGGTGATTGGCTGTCACTTACGTCTGTACGCGAGATTTCCACAGTACTAAACATCCACTGTTCCCTATGTGATAGTGAAGTGGAAATGTGAAGGGACGCATGAGGTACAAAAGCTTACAGGCAGACCTCGTCTGTTGACTGACAGAGACCGCCGACTGTTGAAGAGGGTAGTAATATGTAATAGGCCGACGTCTATCCAGACCATCACATAGGAATCGAAACTGCATCTGGATCCACTGCAGGTACTATGAAAGTTAGGCGAGAGGTGATAAAACTTGGATTTCACGGATGAGCGGCTGCTCATAAGCCACACATCACACCGATAAATGCCAAACGACGCCTGGCTTGGAGTTTTAACATTGGATGACTGAACAGTGGAAAAACGTTGTGTGGAGTGACGAATCACTGTTCACAATGTGGCGATCCGACGGCAAGGTGTGGGTATGGCGAATGCCCGGTGAACGTCATCTGGCAGCGTGTGTAGTGCCAACAGTAAACTTCGGAGGCGGTGTTGTTATGGTGTGGTCGTGTTTTTCATGGAGGGGGCTTCCACCCCTTGTTGTTTTGCGTGGCACTATCACAGCACATGTCTACATTTATGTTTCAAACGCATTCTTGCTTCCCACTGTTGAAGAGCGATTCGGGGATGGCGATTGCATGTTTCACCACGATCGAGCACGTGTTCATAATGCACAGCCTGTGGCGGAGTGGTTACACGGCAGTAACTTCTCTGTAAGGGACTGGCCTTTACGGAGTCATGACATGAATCCTACACCTCTGGGATGTATTGCAAGACCGACTTCGTGCCAGGCCTCAGTGACCGACATCGATATACGTGAAGAATGGGCTGCCATTCCCCAAGATACCTTCCAGCACCTGATTGAACGTATGCCAGCGAGAGTAGAAGCTGTCATGAAGCCTAAGGGTGGGCCAAACCATACTGAATTCCAGCATTACCGATGGAGGACACTACGAAGTTGTAAGTCATTTTCAGCTACGTGTCCGATACTTTTGATCACAAAGTGTAAATTTATTAGTCCAATTTTTGTCGTTGTGCTCTTCAAAGATGCCCATCACTTTTTAACGGAAATGCAGTAAATGTAGCACCAGAAAACTTCAGACGCGTCTCATCGTTCTTCAGTATTTCACTATTCCACTTCTCATCTCAATAGTTCCTCCGCATTCGTTCTTCAGCCTACTCTTCATCGTCATAATCGGTGTCTACGTCTGCTCTGTGTATGCCCTATAGTCCCATTTTTGATTTTGGCTCCCATTACTGACCGTGTTGTGATGCATCTGTATTCTTCCATAATCTCTCGTCCTCTTTCAAGTACGCCATCTCTCTTAGTGCTTTTTGTAGAATGTGTTTGCTATTACTAGCCGAAATTTATTGCAGAGCGCCGTTCTCCTCTCTCATTCGTAGCATCAAAGGCAAATTCTACCTTAACTCTTTCTTTTACTGCTTCCCCTACTATCGTCTTCCAATGCTCCATGATTGTTAGATTATCATTTCCTTCAGATAATGAGTTATCAGTTTAGAACTCTTATACACTTCATCGCTCGCTTCATCTTATTCTTGTGACGTCATCGTATACAGGGGAGCTGTTGTTGTTGGCTTTGGTTTGCTATCACTTCTCGTGAGAACTAGCATAACGCTGAAACGCAATAGTTGACTCTCTGGCCTGCTTTCCTGTTCATGATGAATCCTATTCCCACTATACCATTTCCTTCTGTTATTGACATTACCCTATATTTGTTTCATCAAAACTCTTAGTCTCTTTTCAAAAAAATGGCTCTGAGCACTGTGGGACTTAACTTCTGAGGTCATCAGTCCCTTAGAACTGACAACTACTTTAACCTAACTAACCTAAGGCCATCACACACATCCATGCCCGAGGCAGGATTCGAACCTGCGACCGTAGTGGTCGCGCGCTTCCAGACCGTAGCGCCTAGAACCGCTCGGCCACCCTGGCCGGCTTAATGTCTTTTCCCATTTCACTTCACTAACTCCCACTATATCTAGACTGAGCCGTTGTATTCGCCATTTCACATTCTGTAGCTTCCCTACCACGTTCAAACTCCTGACATATCACACACTGGGTCATAGTAACACTTTCGTTTGTTATTCAATGTTCATCGCATAGTCACCCTCCCCATTCCCCCCACCCCTCGCCCCCCACCCATCCAACCGGAGTTGCAAATGAGGAGCTAATTCGGAATCGTTTGCCAATGAGGAGATCACCATGACACTTTTTCAGTTACAGGCCACCTGTCCTATTGATACACGCTGTACTTCGTCAGCGCAGTAGTTTCCATTGCCTTTTGCTTCCTCATGTCGTTGATCATTTCTGACTGTTTCGCTTTTTCTTCTTGCACTCTGAATGTGTATTCGATCCTTCGGCCTCTTGTAGATAGTTGGCGGAATGAGTCCCCTGACAACCAAACTCTTCGACTGCCATTGTTGAAGACTTTTATTCAAAATCTAAGCGCTGGGTAGGACAGAAATTGGAATCTAAGAGCGTTTGGTTAGTACACGCTACCTGTAGGCCACAGTTAACAATGTTACGTCATCGGTACTAATTTCTTAACTGGATCAACGTGTGGATTTCAGTTGGACTGATTACATTAATGTTCACTAAGAGCTAATATTTAGCTCCCCAGTGCGCCCCGTTTAATAGTAGATTCACTTTTTACATCGAAACAAAATGCACAGAATGTTAGAGGTATGAGTGCAGATATTTCTATAGATTGCTGAAGAGAGTATATTGAGTAACATTACACCAGTATTTACCTCATTTGCAGATTAATAATTAAGATAAATATGCTTTTAGACTGCTTAGTACCTCCAAGTACGTGTGACACAAGCAAGCCATTAATATTTACTTTTCGCTGGCCAACAATTCAGATATAATAGAGAGGACACATGGA
Source organism: Schistocerca americana (assembly GCF_021461395.2). Classification (NCBI taxonomy): domain Eukaryota; kingdom Metazoa; phylum Arthropoda; class Insecta; order Orthoptera; family Acrididae; genus Schistocerca; species Schistocerca americana. Next base: position 73,260,391 of record NC_060119.1, read on the forward strand.
CGCAGAACGTATAGTCTATAATAACAGGCTTAGCCCACTTTCCACTTACAGGCATAGTTATGACCGTACCAAAAAGGTCAGGTGTTAAATTGTGCGATGTCGGGCAGACTGTTAGATAAAAGAAAAAAAAAATAACAGATACTCGCTGAAGTATGTATATGTTAAGATACCAATGACCACTTCAGTCGCTTATTTCCCCTGACTATGGGAATTTAAGTTTAGACCGTTGTTCATAATAGCATCATTTGGAGGTAATTAAAACGCCTTTTATTCACAGCCTTGTATTTATGGACTATCATTTATGTCATTGTCGACATCAGCTCATTTACACACACTTTCCAACCTTATACTTCTTTTTGATATCGATTGTTTCAAGCAGCACGTTCCAGTTTTAGTGCTACAGGTGTCAGGTTAATCAGAGTATCTGACTTCTGCTGCATTTGAATTGATACCGTTCTCTGTAGTGAGATCCCTTGTTTTATCATGAAATATAATCGAAGGTAAGCTCATAAAATCTATAAGTTTTTTTATCAGTTCTTAATTTTCTTAGATGTGGAATAACAGTAAGTAGTTTTTAAATCTATTTTGCATAACCTGTTTCTCATTACCATGTGCCGTTGATGTACAATCCGTGACATAGTCGTTTGCCAGCCTGACTAAAAGCGGTGCGAGCGGGTGTCTTCTCTGGCTGCGGCCTCTGGGCTTATACGTACAGGAAAATTCGGCGTACACAGCGCGACAACGCGAGAAAGTTTCACCTTGCGACTCCTAACCTCGGGGTGGCGTTGTGTCCGCCGAACTTGCCTGCAGGCGCACCCCCAGCGTCGCCACAGACAACGCACCAGGGGACAACCGGAATGAAATCCGCCACACCTTCGTCGTGGTCTGCGACCGAAAAGTGTACGGTGCGGTGCTGGCATGGTGCGTCGACCGACCCTGTTCTGTATCGGCAGGATTGGCACAGGCTGTGCTAGAGTCTGTACGGCTACGTGTGATGGAGGATGTTTGACGACTAGAGATCAGAAATCAGCTCTGTACACTCGCTGTAAGCTCGCCAGAGAGTCCTGTGATGTCATCTCTGTACTCGCCGTCTCCGTATGCCCCTAGACTCGTGAGTCTCCGCCGCAACCGACTCGCTACCTGAGTCTGTTGTCGGGTAAAAGTGGACTCGATTCGCTCCGAAAAGAGAGTGAATACACGAGTTCGCAGACATAACCGCAGACTCGAGACATAAGCGCTATGAACTCAACCATTTTTGAAAAAAATCTACCTTTAAAATGTAAATTACCTTTCATTTACTTCACACAATCATGATTTCGGGTTTATGGCCATTCTGAAGTGAAAATTGGAATGTCGCGTAATGTCCAACTTGCCTAGGAGACAGAACAGGTAATCCACCAATAAAACGACTAAGCGGGGTTAATACTTAACGTCGTTGTGTTTATACGTACATTCCTCTTGATAATTTGTTTTCCAAGACTCTTACGACGAGAGGTAGCTACAGTCGTCCAGCCATAACTGTGAGTTCTTCGGTTGTCCTGGGACATGGCTTATCTGAAATACTAGTTCACGTTATTAAATGAATGATAAAAAGATTTGCTTAACTTGATACAGTCGTTTGCCATAGAAGTGATTCAATATTTACGATTGTCACTGATTATTAAAGCATCCCTTGCTGCGTACAATTGCAGACTCTTCTCTTGAAGTACAGAGTTCAACATTTGATAAAGTACATTTCCATTTCTGTTATGAATAACTCCTTCGTTCTAATCGATTAAGTTGCCTGCGTCAGCTGAGGTCAGGAACTGGGGTAGAGTACGTCCATGCTCGGCTCTATATAGACCCCTGTACGATGGCACTGCTGTGCTGAGTGTGTGTGTGTGTGTGTGTGTGTGTGTGTGTGTGTGTGTGTGTGTGTGTGTGTGTGTGTGTGTCCGTTAGCCTCGCCCACTTCTCGTTGCGGATTGGAGCGAGACATCGCTAACATCTGTGGTAGCGATGAATGTGAAAGTGCCACGATGTTTAGACGATACCATCTATTCAGATAGTGTCTAACAATTATGTTAACATAAACACACTTTCGAGCCTTCACTGAATCTGTAACTATAGTACCATACAACATGACACGAGGAAGAAGTGCTGTCTCTAAATGGGTATTAAATATTAAAATAAATTACAGAGGTGAATGATGAGAAACACGACTAGCTGTCAGCCCATAAACGCATGTCACCACGGCCAAATGAATACAGAAATCATTCGCTTTTTTATCGCAGGGATATAACAGTGACGTTTCTCTGTCCCAAGTTTTTGTTTGACCCAGTACATAGGTCCCCCCCCCCTCCCCCCTACTGGAGGTGGAATAAACAAGAATACAACCGTTTTATTTGCATTGGATGAAAACTGTATGCTTCCCATCTGAAGCGTCGACAGTGGTGTGAATTTTATGCCATGTATTACTCTTACTTTAATGGAACACATTTGGGGTTCTGTACATTGCATCAATTAATTTTCGTCTTACACCCCCCACAATCTCACAAAACACACCTTCGTTGAAAGCCATCTGATCCCAACAGTTGGACATTTTTCCTTGTCAGTGCTAAATTGCGGCAGCAAGGTCGCATGTTCATCTTGCACACTAGTAACAAATCACGATTAGCCTTACACTCCTGGGTGCTCCAGTAAGAGAGGACGAGTCGACAAGACTGAAGCGAGTGTAGCGCAACAGTTCTCGTTATGTAGCCTGCACAGGATACGATGGCCGATGTACACTGACCAATTTACGTACCAAACGCTGGGCGAGTTCATTGATTTGTTCAGAAGGGGAGGCCGACAGCGCCTGTAACCTTTCGGCCGGTCGGTGATGACAGGGTCGAGGCGCACGCCCTGTAGATTTTCTCAGACGACTCTACAAAAGCTGTTCGGTACAAGAAATTCAATCTTGCTTTTACTTTAAAACATTATATGTCAGGTTCATTATGATGTGCCCATCAATTTGTTAGTGGTCATAGTTATTGTGGTATTTATGTGGAAGTAGGACACTGCGCATAATTTCCTATGAAAAACAGAGGTCACTATGACTTTGCGTTTCGTGCATATTACATAATATGTTGCAGTGTACGAAATCTAACTAACATATTGAATTTTTCTTTAGACGTGGATTGACGTCCTTATCTGTCACCAGTCTCGAGAAAATTCATCTGATGTAGCACACTCATTTGCGATCGAGCCGCGCCAGTGATAAAGCCAGAATGAATTATCCACAACTACCTCATATTTTATAGACGATTCGAGATATCGAAATGAGATTTTGGCAAATCGTAGCATGCATACAATATTTTGATATATGGTTAGTATGCAGAACTTCATCATCTACCGTTTATTCCACTAACTATAGGACTTCTTCTATGTAATTTTTAAGAGCCATCAGTAGCTGGTGAAACGTGAAATGCTATAGGTTCTGGAACAACGTAAGTGAACATATTACACGTTTATTTTCTGCCTATAATGTGCATTTTAATAAGCTACTTTTCTTCCCTTTCTCCTGTAATAAACCTAATAAACCATATTTTTCGAATTCCTTTGCAACTTCATCTGCACAAGACGTTAGTGAGGTAAGACAGTGTAAACTCCGCTGTGTTTTGGATAAAGAAGATGATTTTAACATGGCAACCAGAGAAGTTCGTAGGTTTTACTCAGAATTCGCCGCTAATGTCTCTTCTCTGAGAACTACAATTAGGTAACAACCCAGGTCCAAATAAATGGCTGCATTTTAGGCGCAATTCTTTTTAGATACTTGCCAAAGCAGAGGTGACAGTACATCTTTATGAATGGCCGTCACGACTGGAAATGTGGGCATATGTTTCAGCTTAAAATGGTATGTCCGCTCTAGCGCTCAGCATTTCCCCTACAGCGCCTGACCGTAACCATCACCACTACTGCTCCCCCACGCATGCCCTGCCGTCTACCCATCTTTTTTTTTTCTTTATGATCATTTTGAAACCTTATACTGGTAGGCCGGCAGTGGCAAAACTACGCAGCTGTTCGGCCACAGATAATACAATTAGTACATAAGAAGACATAGAAAAACAAAACCAAACGGTGGATAAAAAACGGTAGACACAGAAGGTAAAATATATGGAGCAATTCACAGGCGCAGTGAAATAAAAAACGTTCAGCACTAGCACATGAACTTAGACGACAGAAATGACACATGTGAACGATGGAGCACATACGGTGAAACACTAAGGCACAGAAAAACTGTTCTCGATGATCTCCGGCGCATGGATAGTCACTGCTCACGTACAAATCTCGTGACCTGCCAAAGGGGAAAAGATGGGAGCAGGAGGGAGAAGGGGAGGGTGTAGATGCCAGTGGCTGACGAGAGATAAGGGGGAGGAATGAAGTTAGGGGATTAGGGGAAGCCCAGGGAGAGAGAAGGGAGGGAGGACCAGAGGAGGGAGAGAAGGGAGAGAGGGTGCACTTGGAAAAAACATAGAGGGAGGAAAGGGAGGATCAAAGTCGGTAGGAGGGGTAGTTGGAGGGGATGAGGGCATCATCAGGGAGGGGGAGTTGGCGGAAGCCACCTTGGGCACGGGTATGGAGGGTGGAGAGATGGAGATAAGATGTGGGAATACAGGCACGGCATCAGACGGCGGTGGCAAAGGATGGGAGAGACAAGCGGGTGAGGGGGACCAAGTTTGCAGGAGGTGTGGGAAAGGAATTAGGTAATACAGGATCCACATGGGAGATGAGAGGTGGTTGCTATAGGCAAGGCAGAGCGCATGGTGTTCAAGGACTTGAAGGGAATTGTAAAAGGTAGAAGGGGTGGAGATCCAGATGGGATGGGCATAGCAGAGGATAAGGCCAATTAGGGATTTATAGGTGTGGAGGATGGTGGAGCGGTCAAGACCCCCATTTGCGGCCAGAAAGGAGTTTGAGGAGGCAGAGTCGGGAGGGTGTCTTGGCATGGAGTGTCTGGAGATTGGGGGGGGGGGGCGGTCCAGGAGAGGCGACGGTTAAGGGGTGTCGCCAAGGTACTTGAGGGTTGGGGGGGGGAGGTTGATAGGACAGGCATAGATGGTGATGTAGAAATCGAGGAGACGGAGGGAAGGGGTGGTTTTGCCTACAATGATCGCCTGGGTTTTTGAAGGATTGACCTTGAACAACCACAGGTTACGCCAGTTGGTGAACTGGTCAAGATGGGATTGGAGCAGGTGCAGGGTGGGGGCGAGAGCTAGGAAGGCAGTGTCATCGGTATACTGGAGAAGGAGGACGGTGGGTGAAGGCGGCGGCATTTCTGCCGTATGTAGAATGTGGGGATGAGGGGAGAGGACGGACCCTTGGGGCACACTGGCGGAGGGGTAGAAGGTGTAGGAATCCGTGTTACGGAAGGTGACATAGGAAGGACGTTGGGAAAGAAAATGACCCGCTCAGATGGACGTAGTTAATAGGAATTGTGAAGGTTTGGAGCTTGAAAAGGAGACCAGAATGCCATACACAGTCGTTAGCACGTTCAAGGTCGAGGGAGAGGAAGATAGCAGAGCGATGGGAGTTAAGTTGTTCAGAAAGGAGATGAGTGAGGTGAAGGAGAAAGTCATTGGCAGGGAAGGTCGGTCGAAAGCCATACTGGGTAGTGGGAAGGAGGCGGTGTTGGCGGAGATGCTGATGGATGTGTCGGGTGAGGATGGAGTCTACCCATCTGCAGCCACAGTGTTTTGTGTGCCCTATGCTCGTGGAATTACGGTGGGAACAAAGGAAGCTCGTTAGCACTGATGTAACCGCGGTGCCTTGGGTTGGGAACTATACATTTCGTAATCCCTCAGTTTCTGGTCTCTAGCGACTACTGGAAGGCGTGAGGCAGTTCTGTGGAACAGGTTAGTAGTTGGAATCTGCCAGCAAAAGCTATACAACTTGGAGGAATCTCAACAGCGTAACCTGGAGTTGGAGCAAGCAGCGCAGGGGCAGTGAGGAAGTGGGATCTCAGATCCTCAAGTCCGCAGCTCGTGGTCTATTGGCTAGCATTGATGTCTCTGGATCATTGGGACCTGGGATCGATTCCCGGCTGGATTGGGTATTTTCTCTGCCCAGGGACAGGGTGTTTGTATTGTCCTCAGCATTTCATCATCACCATTCATGACAGTGGCTAGACTGGATTGTGAAAAATTTGGGTTGTATAAAAATTGGGACTGTGCATGGCTGCTGATGACCATGCAGTTGAGCGCCCCACAAATCCCACATCATCATCAATAACATACCTTCAACACTCTTATCGTAAGGCACCCTTTGGCTGGAGCAACTGGCGGTGTTTGCCTTTGCACTTTCAGGACTATGGCAGCTGTGAGCCAGGAAGCGTATTCAGTAGAAATATTTCTGTTACGACAATCAGAAGTAGTGGATAAGAGTGACATGTCCTGTTTCATTGTGCTTACCTTTGAATCAGTGGCCGCATTATGGTATTGCGAAGGATTTGATGTGATGAAACACTGAGGGGTCACTATTGAGTTCATAATCTGAGGTCCCAGTGGAGGTTCGAGTCCTCCCTCAGGCATGGGTGTGTGTGTTTGTCCTTAGGATAATTTAGGTTAAGTAGTGTGTAAGCTTAGGGACTGATGACCTATGCAGTTAAGTCCCATAAGATTTCACACACATTTGAACATTTGAACATAATCTGAGGAGCAGTGACTTGTAAAAGTGAATGATATTTTTTATGAAATGTGGTTGGGACGTCTCCTGCCTCGTTATTGTAAAACAGAGAATTTTCTGAGTAATTGTATTTTAGTGATAAGCTTTTAGGGATTTCAGTTACCTTTCTATGTGCCATAATAGTCGATACATGTTTCGTTAATGTGCCATACTAGATTGCGTAAGTTGTCAGTGTTATCCGTGTTTGGTTAAAGTGTTATTCATATTGAGGTGTCCTTGAGTTACCTTGGTGACATGTGCAGGTTGTTGTAGTTATACAGAGTGCGTATTTCGTGAAGTTAAGGTCAGTAGAGCAAAGTATTTATGTTGGACGATATATCTATATTACTTTAAGATTTTCTGATTGTATAGTCTTTTGTGCCCCCTAATTGTTTTTGTTATTGTTGTTTGACAAGAGATTATTTTCGTGAATTTCAATATTATTATATCCCGTGCTAAGTCCTTTCCATAACGGGATGTGAATTCTTCCCTTGTTTTGCCTTATGCAAGTACTGCGGTATTTGTATGGTTCAAACCGTCTATAAAAGTGATTTACACTCCCACTGACATTTCGCCCCATAACCAAAAGAACACGTTGACAGCATCAGCTTATTATAAATATTTACTTTTAATCTACATGTATATTATCATGTGACGCAGCTTGCTTCTAGTTTTATTCAGAGAGTGTTTCAAGAAAATGTTTTTACGCTACTAAACAGGGAGATGCGCATATCTGGTATGTTCTCTATTATTACAATAGCATCAGACCAAACTATGTTTTAAAGGCAAGTAGGACACCAGATTTTAATGTCTCCTTACTGTTTTCTCTCTTTGGATTACATGGTATCCGTATTTACAGAAGTACCATTGCTTAAGTAGCTGCTGCCCTACCAAATCGCAACTGTAATTTTTTCCATTATTCTGTCTTTTGTTGGTGCAGTAGGACACAATCAGTTTACTGTATGTTTCGAGTACTTACGTTTTACATTAGAAAATATTCATTGTTACTTCAGTGCGTTGACAGTGTAAGTAGGCTGTTTAGGTTTTCTTATTAGTAACGCCACGTAGCGCTCTGTATGAAAATCACTGGCTGTGCTGTGTGCAGTCTGTGGCTAGTTTGCATTGTTGTGTGACATTGTAGTGTTGGGCAGCGACAGCTGGATGTGAACAGCGCGTAGCGTTGCGCAGTTGGAGGTGAGCCGCCAGCAGTGGTGGATGTGGGGAGAGAGATGGCGGAGGTTTGAAATTTGTCATGACCTGCTATATTTATAAATGATGATATCAAGGTAAATACATTGTTTGTTCTCTATTAATATCTTTCATTTGCTAACTATCCCTATCAGTAGTTAGTGTCTTCCATAGTTTGAATCTTTTATTTAGTTAGCAGTAGTGGCGCTTGCTGTATTGCAGTAGTGGAAGTAACGAAGATTTTTGTGAGGTAAGTGATTTAGTGATTTGTGAAAGGTATAGTTTAATGTTAGTCAGGGCCATTCTTTTGTAGGGAATTCTGAAAGTCAGATTGCGTTGCGCTAAAAAATATTGTGTGTTAGTTTAAGCACAGTCATGTATAATTGTTCAAAGGGGACGTTTCATATGTCGACCCTTAGCCGAGGATACCTCACTGGAATCTTCTGATTTTTTCCTGTAGTTTGTGTAATTAGTGTAGCTTTTGTTTATTGCTAGCGCGTAATTGTAGAGATAATCTCCTTTGTAGTTGCAGTCTTTCATTGTGGTACAGTAAAACAGTTGTAGCATGCATGCAGTTTTACACCAAGTATTTCTCAGCAGCGCGTGCAATTAACTAGATATTATTTTCAGTGCTATGTCAATGTGTTCTCTTATTTTTTCTCTTCTAATTGTGCTTTTCTGTGTTATCGTGTGAAATATTGTGACAATAATGGCGTGTGAAAACCGTAACACTAGGCTCCAAAGTAATCTGAGAAATAATAGTGACGACGAGCGTAGGTTGCCAGCACCACTGTGTAAGGAATTAACAGACGTTCAAAGTAGTAATTTGGTAACTGTGCATAGGGAAATGGAGCGGGCTGCAAACAATGGCGTAGACAGTGAAACAGGTAGTGAACAGGGAAGCATTATCGATCGATCGCTCGGCAACAGCTCGCCTCAGGAATCCGAAATGACAGGACACAATTTCGCAAATACTGTAGATTCAGGTTTTGGGTCATCACCGTTTTCTCAAATAAGTGAAGACACAATTTCTGCTTGTCAAAATGTGAATGTTGCCGGTGCAAATGCGCTGCCGAAAAGCGTAGAGAAACAGATTCCAGACACTAATACATTATTATTGCAATTAATGCAACAAATGGAACAAAATCAGAGACAAATGGGACAAAATCTTAAAAAGTTAGACACAGTGGAACAAAATCTTAAAAAGTTAGACACAATGGAACAAAATCAGAGACAAACACAGCAAAAGCTTCGAAAGTTAGACACAATGGAACAACACCAGAGACAAACATAGCAACAGTTACACGCAATGGAACAAAATCTTCACACCACGCTTGAACAAACACGTGAAGATTTAACTACTAGGTTACATAACATTGAATCGAAATGTCAAAAAGTCTGTAATGACGTAAAAACACAAATTTGTGAGCATTTTCAACCTATTTTTTCGCGGCATGAAAATGCATTACAGAATCACGAAGCAGCCATAAAAGAACTGCAAACCATTGTTCGTGAAAATCATGAGACCTTGTGGGCTAAAATTGACTCAGTTGCATCTACCGATTCGGTTACGCAACTCGCATAAACTCAGGAAAACTTAAAGGACACAGTAGATTCGATTTCAACACAAATGGACACTCTGAAGCTTGGTTCAGAAAAACACACTGAGGAAATGTGTTCACTATCGGAGAAAGTAGCCGAACTTTCGGATCAGGTCACTAACTTATCTACAAAGGTAGATGATGATCTGAATGACACAACGCCTGTAGCCTTCACTGACACAGAAGAGTATGAACAAATTAGAAAATTCAAACAGAATCAAAATCAAATCAATACACAGTACAAAAGAGAAATCCGGGAAGTACAAGATCAGCTGACACAGGTAATACAAGAATTACGTATTTCAGAGGATACTCGCACCCCAATACGGGAAGAGGGACACAGAAATACGGAACAGCCACAAAATAATAACACCGGGCATTTCGGAAGTTATGAAAGAAATTGGCAGTGTGCACCGAATTTTGAGATGGAACGGCCGACACGACCTAACAATGACCGATATGCGACTCGCCGAGATGATGATTTTGACTATAAGCTGTTCATTACTACACGTAAATTCAAAACATTTAAGAATTCTGGCAACGACATTCATCCACAAGCATGGCTCCATCAATTCTCGCATTGTTTTCCTCCCAACTGGTCGTTAGAACACAGATTAGAATTTATGTGTGGCTACTTGGAGAATGAACCAGCTGTAAGAATGCGATCGGTCATTCACGATTGCCACAGTGAAGGAGAGTTTTACCATGCCTTCCTCTCAGCATATTGGTCTCAAGCCACACAAGACCGAGTAAAACATAGCATCATAATGATGAAACGTTTCGAACAATCTGAATTTTCCAGTCTTATGAAATATTTTGAAGACATGTTGCATAACAATCAGTATCTTTCAAACCCATACAGCCCCTCAGAACTCATCCGCATTTGCTTAATCAAACTGCCTGAACATTTACGACATATTATTTTGGCAGGACGTTGCAAAGACGACATTGAAGCATTTCAGGGACTCTTACAAGAATTATAAATTGACACTGACAATCGCGGAACGCGAAACCAGGAACACAACAATTACAGGTCACATCCGTCGCAATTCCGCGATGAAAGAAGTAATAACTTGACACGACAAGGCTATTCTCACAACACAAATCGTGACCAAAACAGACACCACCCGTATGACAACCGTTGGCAGAGTAGTAATAACTACAGGGAAAGATCACCTCTCCGTGGTAATGACTATCACAGAGACAATCAGAGAAACAGACAATATGGGAACCAAAATAAATATTATCAAGGGAGACAGAATAACTTTAGACGCAATGGTCCAGCGCGCAGTTACGATTCAGGGAGAAATTCTCCACCACGTGACCGACAAGAAAGAAACTATGGAATCTACCAACATGACGACAGGCGATATGATCGTAACGACAGACCTGAATTGCATCAGAACTGGCGGGATTCAAACAGAGCAGGGCCTTCTCGTCAGAGTGAATTTGTAGGCGTTAGGTCTCCTAATCCCAATAACGGCGCGCGCCAACAAAGAGACAATGACTCGCACAGCAGGCAGCCGCGTGCGCCCGCTGGCTCCGAGAAAAATAGCGTAAGACGCTAGCCTTGAGAAAAATTTTAGCATTCTTTACTGATGTATACAACATGATAATAGCTTTGAAGTTGAAACTCTGTGCACTAGGAAGAGTAAAGGTTTACACCACATTTCACATGTAAAACCATTTATTGAGAGATAATCTGCTTTTAACTTAGTCTTTGCCATAAAATTTTTCGCTTCACATTACTAGTATGCTTGTCAGACTTAGAATCTGTTAACATGCAACAATGCTTGAAGTTAAATATCCAGTCAAGAACCAAGAGAACTTATTGAAACAGAAATTACGAATGCATTGTTATTGTGAACAGACGACACAGTGTTATTGTGTGTGTACATTCTTGCTCGTTAGTTGCACGATTATGGAACGACTATAAGGCTTACATACTTAGAACATTTACCAGTACTGCTAATGAGATTTTAATGCAACATTTTGGTTTACTTGAAAATATATTCTGGATTTAAAGGACTTTCAGTGAGATACCAGATGGCACAGTGGTTAGTTTATGTGACCGCTACACGATTTTATCGCGACGCTACTTATGAGTGACAATTTACAATGTTGCTTTTGCAGTGTTTCTGTTTTATATCTGCACAGTTTTCTGTTTTATTCTGGAAAGTAAAACAGGTTTTAGTAGTAACTTTTGTGGTATAGCTACAATGAGACTGCCTTTTCCGTAGCACAACAATACGTTACAGCACAGTACTTTCCTCATCACGGCAATAAGCATAATAACTAAGACATTTATACGCAAAGCATTTCACTTTTGTGTATTATGAGGTAAGTACATTGACTTCTGCAGAACTTAGCTTTCGAAGGACGATAACTACGACACTTCCACACAGATTATGTTGCAACAAGACGCACATTTAGCGCTACAGTACACGTATTTGAGTGATTAATTTTGTACTTTTAAAACATTTATTTTTAAAGATTTTTGAATTACAAAGAAAGTTTTCCGTGATACATTTCATTCCATTGCTGTAATCTGTAACACCTGAGGGTATAATTACATTAATCCTCAGGGGGGTACACGCTTACTTTGTGTACCATGTGTGTGGCAACCACAAGGAACCCTAGCTAATATGGTATTTGCTTATACAACTTTACACATCGGTACCATATTTCTCTAACACACAAATTACACAGCTATCTGATCATGTAACTGAGAGATAAACATTTTTTTTTTTACTACGTCAGTGACAGATGTTTACGTAACTACACTGTTGGATAACTTCATGTTTACGCAATTCACAATTGAATAACTTCACACGTATGAAATTGCATTTTGTCAGTACTTTGTGAACTGTTCATATTTTTTTGGAACCATTGTGATACTATGAGAGCTTTGAATGATGTATTTGGTATGGAATCATGATTTTTAAAGTACGTTTGAGGTAGATGACACTATTGAAATGAGCAGAGAATTTTTTTTAGGTTTGAAATTATTGGAGGAAGCTACGACGATTTTGAGAATTGACTGAGATGTTATGATATTATTACGACGACGATGTGTACTATGCTGTTGAATATGTTTATGATCAATAAGATGATGCTACCGTATATGAGGAATAAGAAGTATGTTGGAAACCAAGAAGCGTACTTTAAGAGTTATGAAATGTGCGTAAATGCGTAACTGTATCACAATGCTGACAAATATTTTATTTGGACACTTATATTTATAGGATTTTCTTTCTACAGATTTGCAACGCTAATTCTTGACCTGTGAAATATTTTTATGTGAGACTGTCACTGTAGCCGAAACTGCTGTCGTAAATATTTCCGTAAGAAAGTTAAGTGACCACCTGCACGTGCGTCGTCAGCACACCGCTGTGTCAGACACCTGGAGAACAAGCCATTAGGGTGTGCCTTTCCGGAAGCACAGGTAGAAAAAAAAAGGGAGGCCATTATCCTCGCTATTGACATTTCCTTGTCGAAAGCATACTGTGGAGCTCGTAATTTATGATATTTACTGAAATGCCTAATGAAATGACGAGAAATATTTTTACATCTGCACACCCGATTACGACAAGCGTCTTTCTACGAGAGTTGAGAGAATTTCTACTAATTTATGAAATGTCACATGACTATTGAATGATATTTTTATGCTTTGCTTTTCGTAGTTGCTTATTTCATTTGATATCTGGTTTCCAGCTGTGTTGCAGCATTGCTTTTATAAAATAAAATGCATTTGCTAATGTGAACACTTTCTGTCAACAGATCTATCAAATAATAATTTTGTAATCCACATTCTTTAAAAAAGGAGCACTTGGAAAGGAAAGAACAATAAGAAGGGACTAGTAACAGTAACTGGACACATAATTTTCTTTTCAAGTACATGGTAATATTTTTTTTACAATAAGTTGTTGTGGTGCACAACTTTAATTACATAGACATTAAGATGTGAATATACATTTCCCTTATCTGCATTGTTGTTTTTACTGTAATATTTTTTCTGCTTGAGCTATGTCATGTTTAGGTAGAAGTTATTTAATTTTCTGCTGCTGTTTGCCAGGCATAATGTTATTGAATTTGACTTTGTATTACTCTGCTAAGCCAGTTTACTACTGATTTATTTTTCTTGTTTGCTGCTCATTGCCTTATATTAGTTGTAATTTATGCTGCTTGCTTCGCCTTTTGTATTTTTTGTCATTGATGTTTGTGTTACTTGTTTTGTGCTGCTTCATTGCCTCGTCCCTTAGTTTAGCATCTGAGCTCAGTATATTTAAGTTAGCTTAAGAGGGGGTAGACTATATAAGAACCTAACTATGGAGAATAGGGAAAGAATGCTTTGAATGTTATATGAAAACGATTTGGGCCTAAATGAGAATTGTACAATGAGCCATATTTATTTTGAAAGAAATATGGTTAGAATACAGAAAAGAGGTACAGATAGGACTTTTTGGGAATAATGATGAACGAAGGGAGATCTAAGGTTTTGTTCACAAAATACTGCAGTACCAAAAGTTACACTGAAAACAAACCCTGTCCTTTCCTTTTGTGTTATCCCACTATGTGTTTGTGTACCCTTGTGTATTTGTTTTCTTCCTGTCTCTGTGTAGTTTCATAGAATTTTTTCCTCTTCTAATACTAAGCTACATTCACTATGATGAGGAATACTGTTATCCTCGATTATAATTTGCATTGATAATATGTTATTTACTTTGTAAAGATGTTTACACATTATTTATTCTGTTTTGTTTTAATGCTCATGTATGAGGTTGATGTTTCAATAATTATTCTGATCTTTTATGTGTTTACTTATGTCATAATTTCTGTAACACTGATGTATATGTTATTTCGATTCTTTTGTAAAGCCCATATTATTACAAATGTTATCTGTATTGTTATGTTCTTTAATGATGTATTTTGTACCTTTGTAATTGTATTCTTATGTTATACAATTGTAATTAACACCAGTTCATCAAATTAAGTAACTTGTAAGTTCCATTTCACTGCACACGTTTCTGTTGGTCATAGTATATGGACAATATGTGAGAAGTAGGGACTGTTAGTGTTTGCACATGTGTTGATAATTCAGCAAGGGACTGGATAACAGCATTGCTCGTTCTAAGGACAATTCCAAAAAACTTTGTGAGTGCACAAGTGGTGGTTATGGACTAGCTATATTAACTGCAAGACACTTCACTGGTGATTGTGCACCTGCACAGTCACAACGGATGGCTGCTGGCTATCTCTACAAGGACTACAGTGGGTCTGCATCTTTGATGACCCACCAGTGCCATTATCTCTACAAGGACTACAGTGGGTCTACATCTTTGATGATCAATCAATACCATTATTTCTATAAGGACTACAGTGGGTCTGCACCTCTGGTGGCCCACCAATACCATAATCTCTACCAAGACTATAGTGGGTCTGCTCTGTGATGACCTACCTACCAATATTCTTAAAAACTTCGATTGACTCTGCTGTGGGTTTGCTCAGTTGTGGCCCTTTACCTGTCTGCACGTCGAGAGTCAGCACTCTCTTTCCGTTGGAAGAACAACACTACTTCTTCAAGACTGCATGGAAATCCACTACTTCCGCGTGCATTTTCTTTTACTGCTCAGACTTTGAGAAAAACACTGCAATGTTACTGTTATGAATGATCAGGACTGTCTTTATGGACTGTGAGAAAATTTTAGCTTTTGACCAACATTGTATCAATAAGTGTGTGCCTTTGATTTCTTTGTTATTGTAATTATGAAAAATTTTATCAAATCATTATTGGCCACTGCCCAAAACAATTTGTAAAATTTTTTGTGGGGAGCATGGGGGCTATGTAAGTAGGCTGTTTAGGTTTTCTTATTGGTAACGCTACGTAGCGCTCTGTATGAAAATCACTGGCTGTGCTGTGTGCAGTCTGTGGCTAGTTTGCATTGTTGTCTGACACTGTAGTGTTGGGCAGCGACAGCTGGATGTGAACAGCGCGTAGCGTTGCGCAGTTGGAGGTGAGCCGCCAGCAGTGGTGGATGTGGGGAGAGAGATGGCGGAGTTTTGAAATTTGTCATGACCTGCTAAAATTATAAATGATGATATCAAGGTAAATACTTTGTTTGTTCTCTATTAATATCTTTCATTTGCTAACTATCCCTATCAGTAGTTAGTGTCTTCCATAGTTTGAATCTTTTATTTAGCTAGCAGTAGTGGCGCTTGCTGTATTGCAGTAGTGGAAGTAACGAAGATTTTTGTGAGGTGAGTGATTTAGTGATTCGTGAAAGGTATAGTTTAATGTTAGTCAGGGCCATTCTTTTGTAGGGAATTCTGAAAGTCAGATTGCGTTGCGCTAAAAAATATTGTGTGTTAGTTTAAGCACAGTCATGTATAATTGTTCAAAGGGGACGTTTCAACAGTTACAGAGAAGAATTTCAGAAAATACATAATCTATTGACATTCTGTTATAAAATTATGCAGCTTCACACAGAGATTACTCTTCAAAGAGCTTTAGTATATTTGGCTGCAGCTTGCTACCAAATGATTTATTCCGTTGGTTGCTATCTATCTTTCTGAGATTCTTGCTTTGTATTTCCAATCAATCCTCAGATTTTGCTTGGAGAAGCTATTCTCCTAATGTTATTTGCTCCTCACTAACATCTTCAGAGCAAGAGCTCTCCATTGACCTTGGACTTTCGGAGCATCGTTGATTTCTGAAATTTCGAATGATCTACCATTCCAGTTGTACTGCAATATGTGCACAATTCTCTACTTTCTCATTACAACATCAGAGGATGTAATGATTCTTCGAAGTACAGAGGGTTTCAAAACTAATTACGTAATATAAACATTACATAGTTACTGATGGAAATGTATTAGAAAACGGAGACACATTGCAAAATACTCACATCTTTTTCTTCTTTCTATTTTTTATTTTTTATTTTTTTTACAGTTACTACTTCATATCTAAAAATTTATCTGTTGAGTAGAAGGAGGTGTCATTCAGAAATTCATTTAATTTGCTTTTGAATGTTGGTTGGCTACCTGTCAGACTTTTAATACTATTCGGCAAATGACCAAAGATTTTCGTGGCAGCATAATTTACCCCTTTCTGTTCCAGAGTGAAATTTAATCCAGAATACTGAAGATCAGTCTTTCTTCTTGCGTTGTAGCCATGCACGTCGCTGGTATTTTTGAATTGGGATGGGTTGTTAATGACAAATTTCATAAGTGAATATATTTATTGCGAAGGTACTGTGAGTATCCCGAGTTCCTTAAATAAATGTCTGCAAGGTGATCCTGGGTGGGCTCCAGTAATTATTCTGATTACATTGTGGAATTAATACTTTCTCTCTTAATGACGAACTGCCCCAAAATATGACGCCATATGGAAGCAGTGAATGAAAATGGGAGTAGTGAGATATTTTACTGATATGTTTATCACTAACATTTGCAATAACCCTAACAGCGAAAGTAGCTGGACCTACCCGTTTCAACAGACCATCGATGTGTTTCTTCTAATTCAATTTCTCATCAATGAACACCCAGAAATGTTATTACAAACGCTCTATCTGTCCACCACCAGCACCAGCCAAAAACTCTACTTGGCGTATCTTGGTTCAGAAAAATAACGACAGTTCTTACTCAGTTCTTCACGTTGTGTATCTCGCGACATAAAGGAGGGATGAAAACACTTTCCAGAAGTAAAATAGCGGAAGGGCTTATGTGTGGAAATCTCGGAAGGCCAAAACATAGGTAAAACCTCAGAGTCCAGTGCACTCTGCCCAGTGTTCCGACATTGAGTCGATGAGAAACTGTCATACACTGTTGTGCTAGAGTGGTAAAGCTCCATTCTGTTCGAATACGAAATGACAAGAGTCTTACTGTAGTGGAAAAAGTGAAATGAACAGCATTCGAAGGAAGCTCGATCGAGTGACTGTTTTTCCTCTCCTTAAAAGAGGGGAAAGAGGGAATGGGCAATAAACTTTTTAATAAGGAAAGAACCTCCAATTTAGGCGTGTATTTTTGTAGCTCAAAAACTGCATGTGGTTTCTGAAGTCCCCATCTGCACACGTCCTGTTGGTTCACTGTTAACATTAAACGAAGCATCAGCACTGAAAATCAAGTATGATAAAAATCCATCACCTCCCATGTCGTCAAGCAGTGCGTTACTAATATCAATATGTTTCCATTTATCACCAACGTGATGAGGTTACACTAACCGTAATCTGAGTGATTTGTAGCACAAATGTCACCTTAAGACTCGCCAGAGAGTCAGGCGAGGATCTGCGTATCTCTGCTTATTCGGCGAGTACATTGTCATGTACTCCATATGCACGTTTGTTGAATTCTTTCCACCAGTTTTCGTCTTTGTCTCGACTGAAAATAAATTTATTGCGTTCAGTGATAATTTTTTCTCGATTTCGTTGGCTGCAGTAATTATAGCATGTCCAACAGAATTTTATAGCACAGCTTAATGAAAGGAAAACGTTTAATGCGTTCGACATAAGAAATTGTGACAGGTTACCATTGACATAAAAAGGAAAGTGAGGTATGGATCAACGTCCCAAAGTCAGAGATAGGAAAAATAGGTTTACTTTCTCAAAATAAGTTCTGACGGTGTGCTTCCAGGAAGTAACTGCAATAGTGTACAAAGGAAGTGAATCATTTTTCAAGCAAGTAATTCCCATTCTTGTCTTTAAACAGTTATTTTCTCATGCAGATAATCGCTTGAAAGTCCATAGTAGTCGGTTATTTAGACTACCATGGCCTTTGAACCACACGAAGAGAGAGGTTCTCAAAAGAGGCAGCTTTCCAGAGAAGTGCCTAAATTGAAGCAGAGGCGACAGAGCGTTCGGTGGGAGCGCAGCACGGTCACATCCTGTTTAATTAGCCTTGAAGGCAGCGCAGGAGCGGCGCCTGACCCAGCTTTGAGACATTTAGGTGTGGAAAAGCCGGAGCCTGCGACACGTGGCTGACACGTGGGGCAGCCAGCTTCACCGAGAGCTGCCTCTTAATACTCTGTTCACCCTGAACGACAAAGTGACGTCGACGGCCACCTGTTTGTATTTCAGTTGTACGTGGTAATATGAAAAAGTAGTGACGATGGGTAATTAATATAGGAACCATCTAGAGGAATGTTGGAAACGGAAAAACTATTCATCTGGAAGAAATTCTGAAGAATATGTTATGAAAAAGTTTATCAATAGCACTACGAAATGATGACAGAATTTTTTGTGCAAAATCGTGCAGAAGATAGGTTTAGCAAAAAGGAGGCGACGATCTTAGAAATACCAGAAAAGAATGTGATTCATTGTAGCTGAATCGCGTGATAAATGTGTTTTTCTGTGACGCTATAAAAATTAACAAGAAACTTCGAAGCCTTACCCAGATGAAATGAAATTAAGATAAATACTAGGTATACCAAAAAGAATGACCTGATTTTAGAGTGTAATATTTTCGAAATAAGGACCGTAAGGGAAATGTATGTTGAATGAATGAGCGCAACTTACAGTTTTAGAGAATCGCCGCCATATCTCAGGTCATGCTCCTTCTCGGTCAGTCTGAAGCAAGATGGCAGCCGCGCAACAGGCTGTGTTTTGTGCAGTACAGTTTAGCAAGAGTGAGCCAGTGATTAGAATCCAGGGTGATTTTTGTCTATGATTTGGAATTAATTCGCCTTTACTGAAAAACGCTCGTTCTTTCTATTGCCAGTTTGAACAGAAAGGGCGCTTATCCACAGGTAAGAGTTGAAGTCAACACCGTGAACAGCGCTAAGTCACATGACGCATCCGCGCCAGTGACAGATCACACCTATCTTCATATGTTTGTGAAGTACACAGTTCCACAAATGTCTCTCACGTCATTTTCCAACTGGTTGGTGCCCACTATACAGCTCCACCCCACTATCATGGAGATGTTACCAGACTTTTCAATAAGACATTTCCTGAGCGTTAAATCGGAAGTGTGGCGGGTGGAGGGGTGGGGGTTGCGTAGCTTGGTCTCCTCCTTTCTCCCGATCTGACTCCACTGGGTTTCAGTGCGTAGGGGCGTATGAATGACATTATTTACAAAACAAAGCTTCGGGAAATGGTAGATTTGGGTCAACGGATCAAGGCTGCAGTAGAGGCCATAACACCTCCAACGTATATGGAACATGTGGTTAGAAGTAGTGTAACGTTTCGATATCTGCCGAGCTACAAACACTGCCCACACTGAATTGCACCGACATGCATAAAAATGTTTGCGGTTCTATATGCATGATGGACAAATGCAGTTGTAAACCATAAAAATGTTTTTGTAGACCTCTAGTCTAGACGTCGTGTGTTTAAAAGCAGAAAGAAAACTTTCAGCTCTCAATTTACCAGAAAACATTTACAAGTTGGTTTACAATTTGCTTCAAAATTGCTCTTGGATACACAGTTCCTGCGTGGCCTTAGCTCATATAGCGCACTACACCTTAACACAGTTAAATGGAGGCTACCTCACCTCAGTAACTCTCACATATCGTCCACCATCTGTCATACGATAAATATTTAAAAACAAGTGTATCGTGGCAACCTTCGAAGTTAAACTTCCAGTTCGTATCACAGTCCTTTACATCACTTAAAGACACACACGTACCACATAAGGTATCAATAAGAAAGCGCAACTTATGCATATTTTAGACAAGAGACAGATGGGAAAGAGTATTACCAACGCTCGTGTGCCAATCAACCACAGTGCTTGTCAAACACCCTCACTAGAAGCTCAGCATCGACAAGGACTCCTCAGCAATATCGTTCACACATTGATGAAACACACTTTATGTTCGTGTTACATTGTTGTAGGAACCCCCAACAGTAAAGTGGAAAACAGATGAAATGGTCTCTATCAGAACATAACGTACCGTGACCAACGAGAAGAAGACTACCATCTCACTCTAGCGATTACTGGCGGCTACCTGTCCAGCTGATTACCATGCTAACGTAATTCCGTCACTTCTGCATCCATACTTACGGAACATGACAGCCACAGCATGCACTCACGTGGGCTCTCCATATATTGCAGCAACAAGTAGCAGGCACACAGCCTACACGCATTTGGAATAGGTCCGCAGCATCCGCCCACACGCCGATCTCCGTACAAGGCACAGAGAAAGGGCGGGAAAACATTCTCCATTCCCTGCATGTTGCTCAGCACTGCCCTTTTGACTCTGTGGCCCTACCTCCGAGACTGCAGCACATAGGCTGGTTACTCCACAACGCACTCCAGCCGACTTTATTTTTTCTTTTTTCAAACCTCCAGTCTGGTGACTAGTTTGATGCGGCCGGCCACGAATTCACGAATTCCTCTCCTGTGCCAACCTCTTCATCTCGGAGTAGCACTTGCAACTTACAAGGGCTATTCGGAAACTAAGTTCCGATCGGTCGCGAAACGGAAGGCACTGTGAATTTCCGATGACGTTTTGCGCAAATGTGTTGGGTAGTGTCTCTAGTATGCTCATCGATTGCGTCACTTCGCTCTTTGGAATTCCGAGTGCACAGAGACCACGTAAAGATGCCTAGAAAGTAGTGTCTCCCGCCAAGTATCAGGTCCCAGAGAGAGATCTCGCCTGATGTCATGCAGATCACCTAACTGTGATTTGTTTCATTGTACATGACAATTCTTGAATGAACATGCTCCTGTAGGGTTCTCGATGGGAAGTGTTTGATCACCCACACCACAACTCGCAGTTGTCTCGTCCTGAGATTCATCTCTGCTCACATCAACCACTGGCCCTGAAAATATTTTGGCTCAGAGAACTTGTTTTAGACTAGTGTAGAGAGTTGGCGGAAGGCACTGGAGCTGCCTTCTATGGCGGGGGTAATGGAAAAATTGTAAAACTTTATGACAAATTTTTAAATGGGAGCAGCGACTATGTAGAGAAGTATCTGTAAGATGAAGCTAACCATTACAAACAAAGCAATTTACATTTTCATACAGGTTTCCATTTCGCGACCGATTGGAACTTACTTTCAGAACTGTCGTCGTAAATCCTAAATGATATTCTGGATATATTCCATTCTCTGTCTTCTTCTACGGTTATTAACCTCTACAATACAATGCAAGCTATTTTTTAATGTCTTAACCATCCTGTATTTCTTCTTGTCAGTGGTTTCCATACATTCCTTTCCACGCCGATTCTGCTGACAACCTCCTAATTCCTATCATTATCTTTCCACCCAATTTTCAACATTCTTCTCTATCACACATCTCAAATGCTCCGACCCGCTTCTGTTCCGGTTTTCGCACAGTCCATGTTTCACCTCCATACAATGCTATGCTCGAAACGTAAATTCTCAGAAATTTTTCCTCAAATTAAGGCCTTCCCCAGAAATTCCATTTTGGCCGGTGCTAGCTTGCTTTTGATGTCCTCGTTGTTTTGTCCATCATGTGTTACTTTACCGCCTAGATAGCAGAATTCTTAAACTCCACCTACTGTGTGACTATCAATCCTAATGTTAAGCTTCTTGCTGTTCTCAGTTCTGCGACTTCTCATTACTTTCTTCTTTCTTCTAGTTATTCTCAATCCATATTCTGTACTCAGTAGACTGTACATTCCATTCAGCTGATCTTGTAATTCTTCTTCACTTTCACTGACGATAGCCAAGCATTGATATCCTTTCATCTTGAATTTTAATTTCACTCTTGAATCATTCTTTTATTTCCATCATTGCTTCTTTGATGTAGAGACCGAGGAGTGGGGACTAAAGACTGTATCCCTGTCTTACGTCGTTTTTTAACCGAGCACTTCCTTCTTGATCTTCCACTCTTATCATTCCCTGTTGGTTCCTGTAAATGTCGTAATTACCCGTCTCTACCTATAGCCTACTCCTGTTTTTCTCGGACTTTCGAACATTCTGCACCATTTGAGATTGTCGAACGTTTTTTCTAAGTCGACAAGTCCTATGAAAGTATCTAGATTTTTCTTTAGTCTTACTTTCATTGTCAATCACAATGTCAGAATTGTCGGTCAGATGCGTTTCCTTTCCCTGAAGCCAACGGATAGTCGTCCAGCAGATCCTCAATTTCCTCTTTTATTCTTCTTTGTATTATTCTTTTAAGCAAACTTGGATGAATGAGTGATTCAGCTGAAGGAGCAATAGTTTTTTTTCTTGTCGGCTCTTGCTGTCTTCGGAATTGCATGGATGTTGTTTTTACGAAGTCAGATGGTATATTGACAGACACATACATTCTACACACCACCGTGTATAGTCGTTTTATTGCCACTTCCCCAGTGGTTCTATTATAATCATAAAAATTACCATAAACAACGAAAACAGCATATCGATTGCACAACCTTCTCATTATGCAATTTCAAATCGATCGGTGCAGCTCAATAAATGGTTCGAATGCCTCTGAGCACTATGGGACTTAACTTCTGAGGTCATCAGTCCCCTAGAACTACTTAAACCTAGCTAGGACATCACACACATCCATGCCCGAGGAAGATTCGAAACTTCGTCCGTAGCGGTCGCGTGGTTCCAGACTGTAGCGCCTAGAACCGCTCGGCCACCCCGGCCGATGGTGCAGCTCAGACGCCATTGTTTATTGTTTCATAATGCTACACATAATTTACGTCAGTTGTATTTCTCATATAATTCTATTCATTCTTTCATTCATTTATTCATCAGGCTACTACTGTACGACTATAGTTGAAGACACGAACGATGGCGGTCGACTTTAGGATTGTTCTGTGCACCTACGTCCCGCATTCTATAACAGCGCAAAAACATTCGGTAGTGTTCTGAGCGCTCTGCTGTGAATGCCGTTGCTGATGAAAGCATTAAACTTGATTGTAGACAGTGGTTTAGGTAATTTCTATTCTATTTGTGGCGAGTTGTCATCGCTGATGGTGGTGGCAATCTACAAATTCTGCATGAGAAAGAAGGAGACATAATTTGCAGGACATACGATTTGTTCATTCGAAAACCACGCGCATGCGTGTACGGCAAATATCACTTAGAATCGGCAGCAATACAATCACCGTCCGTGCCTCCACACGCGGAAACCACGATCGTGGCTCGGATGATAGTGCTAGTCTATTTGGGCTGCTAATTATGGGTATAACTGCTGGAGCAAATTTTACAGGGTGATTCCACCATGATGTTACAAGATTTCAGCCATGATGGAGGAGGATACATTCATGAATTTTAGGAAAGAGACTCTGGTCTGGAAACGAACGAATCGAAAATTATAACCGAACGTCGTGCTGATACCTGTGACAGTGGGCCTGTTCTACGGCAAGACCTTTGCTTTCCTCATTTCGGGGACCAAAAAAAAAAAAAAAAAAAAAAAAAAAGTCCTATAGGTATGGGCTCTAAAATGCATACCTTTAGAATCATGAACACTTGTTCATCTTTGCCTCTGTGAAAGACATCTCTTATACTCCACAAATGCTCACAGTCCTTATGGTGACCTTTCATTTTAGGGAACAACCAGAAGTTGTGTTGGTCAAACCAGGCGAATCCCGCCCGTGATTGAGGAATGTGATCCGTATCGCCCACGATCTTGGCTTCGTGGGCTGAGGCGTTCTCGTAGAGGAATGATCGTCAACTGCCTGCGCGTATTCGGGTCGAATTCTAGCCGACAAACGAAAACTTTGCACAAAACTTGATGTTACTTCGCTGTTCCATCGCCATTTTCCGAGGGCTGTCAGACACGTAGTGTTGTGGCTGTGACCTCTTGTAATGTTTTGTGGTTCCTGGCTGGATGAGGAGAGGGTGGTAAGATAGGCGCGTGGCCGTTTTTCTCTCAGTACAACACAAAATGCACACGTGGTGAAATACACTTTATTACTGGAACCACTTGAGTGCTTAAGTTCAATGACGTCCAATCTGAAGTTAACAGAAATCAAATAACATGTACTAATTCTTGAATCTTGTCCATGCCCATATCACAAATATATGCAATGAGTAATGTTCCCTCACAGCTACCTAAGGTATGACGTGACGACTATCGCTGTGGAAGACTGGAGCACACTGCAACGTATTGAGGTGTAATGCGAACTGAGTCCCGATGCGACGTTCTGAGGTACAGAGATTGAGGGATTGAGACAGCTCGGTCGGCGGCGACGGCCCATCTGCACGCTGCCCAAGGGTCCTTATCAGCGCGTAGCCTGGAGGCGTGGCTTGGTCTTCTCTTGTTATAGGCGCGCCTACTTCAGCGCCAGCTATAAAATGTTTCCTAGTGCCGACCGGAGCGCTGGCGAAGGCGTACGCCAGTAGCCTGCTGGACGAACCTTCTACGTCGCTGTTCTCGAAACTTCAAGGATCATAATTCCGCACCTAGCCGTAATATAGCACTGCAGTTGGGAATTTCACACAAGCAGACTTAACGGAACTGCGACGCACCGTGTGTAGATGCCAAAGAACTTCAACAAAGACCCTAATCCAGTGAGAGTCTCTGGATATCTACTACTACTACTTTTAAGTAATTTTTAGTTGTTTGGAACGGCATACTATATGTATTTCTAAATTTAACAGTCAATATGTTTGCTGCAAACTATTTTGTCTTTTCCATAATTCTCTTGGTTGGGTCTGGTGTGGATGCTTTCGAGTACTCTACCTGGCCACGCCAGTGGAGGCACAATGAGAACAATGCCCTGCTAGAAAATTAAACAAGTTTCTTTAATATCTTCTTCTTCTTCTCCTCAGGTACTAGGAAAAACTTCCTGTTGCGGTATCCAAGGATGAATTTGCACAAGAAAGGCAAATAATGATTACTTGGCTGAGGGCGAAAGTAATTAACAAAAAGTCAAAGTCCAGATTCACTTGGTACGTTTTGGAGTTTGTAGCATAATTAGTTACTGTCTCGGCAAAAGGAAGCCATATGCATTCACATGGCGTAAGTCCAAAGTCTGAAGACGTATTGTCGTCGCCCAAAGCTCGATATGGATTAGAAGTTGAACACAATATGTTGAGTGTCCGACGATGGGACGTTAGTGACAACTCGGACTGATATACTGCTACTGCAGTCGGAACCTGGTCCAGAGAACTCAGTGGAGTAACTGGTTCAATAGCTCTGATCACACTACTGTTCAATGGTAATATATTGTTGCTAGCAGGCTCATGACGTTATGTGCAATAATAGTGCCTGTGGTCACAGCTCACAGCTCTGTGGATGTGGAACCACTCTCTACTTATAGTGGTCCAGGCTGTTTTCGTGGCCACTGCCAGAGACTAAGTGGACAAGAAGTCGAAAAGTCTTTTTTTTTTTTTTTTTTTTTTTTTTTTTTTTTTTTTTTTTTTTTGAACGCTTACCAACATATGTGGTGAGCACAGATTAGTAGATGGCCTGTGGGCCATTTGCGACAGACGATGTCTCCAGTGTGGCTAGCTGTTGAACGCAGATGTATGCCTCGTTTCAGATTGTTTCTAACAAGAAGGACATAACAGTTGTGATGTGCAGTGAACTGATAATTCACGTCACTGTTGAAGTTCTGTACAGTTTCGCAGCTGGCGGCAGCATTCTTTATGTGTTTCTGCCCTGGAAGAAGGCACAAAAATCTGCTTGAGGCCAGGAAAGGTCGTGTTTGACAGAGCAGGTCGCGAGTCGGTGCCTATGAAAGTAAACGGCACCAACTTGGACCATGGAAAATTTTCAGTGTGATTCCCAGTCGCTCTTGGCGCGCCATCCTGTCTGGTTTACGTCTCCACGTGGCTGCACTAGGGAGCTAGCGCACAGTCATCAGCGTCCAGGACGATGGTGCTTAATTGCTGGCAGTCTGTGACAGCAATCCCAGGTATGGGGAGGATAGAGCAGCTGTTGTATAATGCAGAGAGTATCCTCAGTAGAACTGTGTCGGTGTGAATGTAGTGAGCAAGAAGACACTATAGCTAGCGGCATTCTGATTGGGCAGCCAACTGGATGAAGCAAGGTACTACATGGTGCCCCAAGCAGTGGAGGCAGTGTGGCGGAGTGCGGGGTCAGGGCACACGGCACTTTGTGACCACACAGAGTGTCGGTTCCCCTCTATGCCAGGAGTTGTTACTTGGTGCCTTTCGTCCAGGGAATGTGGACCTGAGTTCATGGTGTTATATTATCAACCACGAAGAGTGTTCAGTCTCAGTGGTTACAAAGGGTTGAGCTAATTATGTTCAATTCAAACATTTGTTGTGCAGACGACAGTGTATGACTGGGTTTCACTGTCGAGCCCCTTGTGTAAAATCTCAAGAAGATGTATTTTATTATTAATTGTGCACAAATAATATTCGTCTTTTTTTGTTGCTGGCGTTGACCGAAATTGTTAATCTCATGTATTTGTGTTTGTAGTTAGCAATGGGTAACCGCAGTCACTGCATTATACTGTCTGCGATAGAATACTGAAAAGTAATGCCACCAAATGTTTTGTTCGGTTCTTTCTATTGGCTTAAGCATGCATGTTACCTGGTCAACTATCCCACTTGGCTGATGCGACCTTCAACCTTCTGCTGCTAGAGATCTGTGAACTGTAGTGCGCAGTGTGCTGCACTGTAACATAACTATGTCAGCACATGGGAGACTCTTCAGGAAACTCAAAGCACAAAGTCGAAGAGTTCTTCCACATGTAGCGTGCCATCTTCTTCAGCATGACAATGCCAGACCACACAAGAGCACTGTAACATTTGAAACAACCTGTCGCCTTGGCTTCACTGTCATTGACCACTTTTCATGCAATCCTGACTCGGCCTCATCCGATTTTCATCTGTTTCCAAAACTTAAAGAACCCCTTGGACGTTTTCGCTTTGGTAGTGATGAAGAGGTGCAAGCAGAACTGAGGCTGTGGCTGCATCATCACAGTAAAACATTCTACAGTGATGATACTGGTCTCTCATTGGGAGATGTGTTCGTCGCCACGGTGACTATTTTGAGAAATAAGTATCTGAGACATGAAGAATAAATATCTAGATTATGAATAAAGTATGTTATATTAAAGAAGCTTCTAGAATTTTCACATAATAAATTCAGAGGTATTAATGTCGAGCATGTCTTCATATCTACTGTCTTCTTGTTAATTGAATGTGGATTATTAGTCTGGGTGTTGGCTTTTGCGGGAGTATTTTTTTAATATTCTGTCCAGGGCTAAAATTTAACTAACAATCGGAGGACTTACGGTAACGTAGGAGGCTAGCGACCATACTCTTAAATACTCATAGCTCTGTAGTTAAGCCGGCCACATCGCATATAAAGTTGTACAGCATGTGAATACCGATTTTATTGATAACAAGGTATGCATGACACGTTTCGGAGTTATTTCCCTCTTCAGAAATTCAAGTGTTAACGTAGCACCAGTTGTGTACAGAACAAGAGTCTGTTATCTCACACTGGATACACAACGGGTAATGATCTTCTCCTTGTACTACCTTTGGATTTCTGAAGGTGCAAATAGTTCCTGAACGCGTCATTCAGAAATTGTGACCAATTACGTCATTCTTCACCTGCTGTATGACATTCTATG
This sequence comes from Schistocerca americana, assembly GCF_021461395.2. Classification (NCBI taxonomy): domain Eukaryota; kingdom Metazoa; phylum Arthropoda; class Insecta; order Orthoptera; family Acrididae; genus Schistocerca; species Schistocerca americana. Next base: position 73,288,318 of record NC_060119.1, read on the forward strand.
CGATCTATCGGGCTTCACTACAGATCCACCAATATTTATTTTACGTTTTTATTGCCATTACTTCACAGCTTTCATAATTGTGTACGTTATAATGTTTTGCGCCTTCGTTATTGTAAGACTGAAGGTATTCTGAAGGCTTATGATTTTACTGTTTTTTAAGTTTTACTGGATACTAAGTTTACCTTTGTAATTTGGGCACTGGCTGTTGCACCTTATCCTTCCACTTGCATGTGTTGAATTGGGTAATTAATGTATTTCAGACTTGTTGTGTTATACGTCCACACACACTGTAGCCACTTTTCCCTCCAGTCATTTCCTACGCTACGGAGTCATCAGCAAGCATTACGGTTTTTGAGTTTTTGAAGATTCCTGCAGCATCCCAAAAATGTAGAGGTATCACACTTTTAAATTGGTATATAATAAGTAGATTTTCAAAAGAACGACAATAAGAAATAAGTACGTGCCGATTGCCTTTCACCCAATTTCTTACAGTTAATGTCTTCTTTTTTCGAAAATGCTTTGAATGCAGTCTCAGTACCTAAAAATATGTCTTCAGAATTTATCGTAAAAAATATGTTAATAAACCACGTTGGAAATTAAGTTAGATTTTGTGGAAAAGCACACTGCCCTTTCGAAGAACGTAACTGATTTAAACTGCCACGAACTTCCAAAGCATGGTGACTGACCGTCTGAAAGCTGTTTCCTTCACTCAACGCCGTCTTTCCTGGTGATCGCATCAGCTGGAGAAGCGTTGGCATTAGGCGGACATTTATCTTGCTAATATTAGGTAAGAACTGTACTGATGGATATTTTTGGCCGCACTGTTGACTAAGAATGTCCGTGAACCTCAGCCTTCAACAGGTATTCTTATTCGATTATTTTATGTAGCCGAGTTGTGGAAAATAAGAGTTATCGACATATTATAGATTATTTCATGCAGTCTTTCACTGCCCTTGACTTTTAGTTGAAACAGGACCCGTGGAGTAGACGAAATTCCCCCAGAAGTGTTGAGGTCCTTCGTATAGGTAGCCATGACACAACTATTCCACATGAAGTGCTAGACATATGGGGTAGGTGAAATACCCTCAGACATCAACAATAGTGTAGTAATCAAATTTCCAAAGAAATCAGGTGCTGACAGATACGAATATTACCGAATCAAACAGTTTAATAAGCCATGCCTGCTAAATACTGACACGAATCATAGACAGAAATATGGGGAAGCCGGTAGAAGCTGACCTTGGGAGAGATTAGTTTGGCTTCCGCAGAAATGTATAAACGCCTGACGCAGTACTGACTCTAAGACTTGTCTTAGAAGGTAGGTAAAGAAAGACAAATATTCGTTTATAGGGTTTTTAGGTTTAGAGAAATCCTCTACTAATGTCGACTGTATACATTCTATAAAAGTAAGTAGATAGCAGTGATCAAATACATGGAGCAAAATATTATATACAGCTTGTACAGAAATGAGACAACAGTTATTATAGTCGAAGCACGTAAGAGGGATGCAGTACTCAGATGAGAGTGAGACAGGTTTGAGGGTACCCCTATGTTATTCAACGTGTACATTTAGCAAGCAGCAAATAAAGCATAAGAGATATTAGTAGAAACGAAAACTCTGAGGTTTGCCAGTGACACTGTAATTCTATGAAAAATAGCTGATGACTTCGAAGAGCAATGGAACAGAGTGAAGAACACACTAACAAGGGGTAATAAGGTTAGCATCTACAAAAGTAAAACAAGCGTATTGGAATGCAGTCGAATTATGGCAGGCGATGGTGACGGAGTTATATTAGGAAATGTGAACCTAAGGACGGTAGATGAATATTGCTGGTTGGGCAGCAAAGTAAATGATCAGCGCCAAATTAGAAAGGACATTATATGCCGATTGACGATGTCGAGAAAAGAATTTCTGAAAAAGAAGAGTTTGTTAACATCTAACATCACTTTAAGCATTGGGAAGCCTTGTCTGAGGTTATTCGTCTCATGTCCTGCCTTGTGTGGAGGTGAATCATGGGCGATAAACAGTACAGATAAGAGATTAGAAGCTTTTGAAATATGGTGCTATAGCATTATTCAGAAGGTAGATGGGTATGTCGCGTAACTAATGACGACTTGTAGAAAAATCAAATTTGTGGCGTAACTTCACAAAATTAAAGGAATAATTGATAGGACATTCATCGTGAGGCATCAAGGAATTGTAAGTTTGATACTGGAGGGAACTGTGCGGCTTAAAAATTGTAGATGACACCAAGGGATGAGTACTTTAAGTAGGTTCAAATGGATACAAAGTGGAGCAGTTATTTGGAGATGAAGCGGTTTGTCCAGGATAGGCTACCAAGGACAGCTGCATCAAATCTGTCTTTCGACTCAAGAGCCCATGTATTAATGAAGATGGACACATGCAGCATTTAAAAATATATCTATTATAAGAAGTTCAGCAGCCGCTGTATTATTTATGTTAGGAACATTGGTATTTTTTGTAGCTCCTGTATTTAAATTTCAGTTACGCTGTAAAAATTTCTGATGTAGATAAATATGAGTAGTCCATCATATCTCCCAAAATTCAACAATGTGAAACAAACAGGTGACGAACATGAATTTGCTATATTTCTCTGTAATGAAGCAAGTTTACGTTAGTATAACTTTTAATGTGGTCGTTTTCCAGATACGTTAATTGAAATATGAGGTGCTTTATACTATTTTGAAATTGCATCCTCGTGAAAACAACCATTTTAGTAAGAAAAGGGAGAGTTTAACCCAAGTATATTGTGATCAGTTTCGTGGTCCAATGTGTGAGACATGATAAGTGAACAAAACGTCAACATGGCGTGATTAGCGTCTAACAGCATTGTCCTGAGGCTCTCAGAAAGCGATAAGGAGCCTTCGAAAAGTTTCCTCTTGAGGGTGTTGCCGCAGCGTGTATACAACGTAGCGTGACTCCATTGCGGGTATACAGGCAGCGACATGTAGCCAAGGGTATAGTGTGGCATTCGTGTATTGCCTAAGTACGTGCGTTAAATTAAGAAACGTGATGTATGACGACGTTATTACCAAATGCGTCCAAACTAGGGTACCATAGCTATAGACCAATATGAGTTGTAACATCTCATTCTGGGAAGATCTACCTAAAAACAATTTAATTAACTTGCACTTAGAACATCAATTAAGCAAACGCTACTCCCTCTTTGTACAATCGCATCTGCCTAACATTAAATAACAGCAGATGCAACAACACCCACAGATGCTTGGTAAATCAGCAGTACTGTAAGAGTAGCATTTTCTCTACAGCTTCATCCACATATGCATTTGACACAACATTGCCCTCACCTTCTCCCACACTATTTCCACCTCTTTCTCCATCACTCTTTCCACATCATACTCCCAGCTGTGGCTACCACCTCCTCCGCACTCCCTCTCTTTCTTCATCTCCTCCTAATCTCTCTATCTTCTCCTTCCCCTCTCTCATCCCCCTCTGTCTCTACATTTACTCCTACTCCTCCTTCGATCTATACCATCACACCTCTCTCTGTCTACCTCTTATGCCCTCTCTCCTTGGTACCCACCTCCTACTCCTCCACACTATCTGTCTCCACACTCTTCATCCTGCTCATCCTCCCACTCTCTCTGTGCCTACTGTCCTTCCTTTTCTCTCTATCCATCCCCTCCTCCCTGCCTCTCTTCCTACCGATCCCTCCATCCAGACCAGCACATTATGCCTGCAATACATGGCAGGCTATATGTTGGGGACTGGAAAATCGTTACTTACCGCTGTTGTGTAGGCTTCCCTGCAAAGTTAGTCAGTCAGGCAGCTGATACTCATCCTGCACAATGTGCCCTTTCTGCAGGGTAGCCAGTATGCCACAAGCTGGACAAAACAACTTCTTTGCCTGTACCTACATTTCTATTGGAGCTATGAGGTTATAAGGCCCACAGTGCTGATACTCACCAGGCCAGCTGTTACTGTGCCAGATTTGGTTCAAATCGATCCAGGGCTTTGGCAGAAGATTGTAGATATACCCAAAGGCTAAAATGTGCTCTACCTTATATGTATTCAGAGAGCAGCAGCATCAGCAAGCAGTGGAGATGACACTGCATTACTTCTGAGTAACAGTCTCAACAGTTGGCCAATGCCAAGTGGTCATCTACAGACTTGCTTAAACATTCCAATTGCACTTTGCATTTCACATGGAATAACGAATTCTGAAATAGCCAAGCAAAACAATTTGCTATTCTAAATGCACTTGAATCAATTTACAATCTAACGATTATTGGCAGAGTGCAACAAATCGACACTGACGATAGGCCAACATTGGACTGGTTATGAAATCCAAAGATTCACTAATTCTTGATTGAAGAAATGCAATGCAAAATGAGAAGAACGCATAATCACATCCGGCATTGAGGTTTGAGATAAAGCTCATACAGTGGTGTTGGTACCGAACTAGCTGTTCCGTCTTTGCCTAAATTTATTTTTTATTTGGAAATAAACGTACCTGACGGAACTGTATGAGTCATATTGTCTTCGTAAACCTATAATTTGACAAATAACATTTTTAGTTAACTTTCACACATAAATTGTTATAGTGTAATGGAGCATTCTAAATATATTAATTAATAATAAATAATAATGCCATACATACTTAACGAAACATTATAAATGTATCAGGCTACAGAAGAATGGGCTTTCGATTGTACAACGAAATTAGTGCAAATTACGCAAGCTAAGAAAACTAAAATTAATTTATTACTATATCGAAAAATCGAAAGTACCTTGGAGATATATAGGAGGAAATGTTTCCTAGACAACTGACTCCAACTGCGCAACTTCTGTGCTACTAGTACGCTTTGTTGCGTATCTGGCTCTCATTGCAGGGAGACACGCGGGAAGGTCAAAGGTATGTTAATAAAGGGCTCAAGAAAGGCACAAATGTTGCAGAGTGAGAAACCCTTTGAGAGGGTACAGGGTCCTCAAAAGTGAAGTGTTCGCTGAACAATGAAGCACAGTAGCTGGAAGCGGCAGAATGCCTGTCGATTCACTGTGACGAACAAGAAAAGGCCGATCATTCAGGCGCCGCTTCCCGCTTATGAGACACCTGCTTCACAGAAATACATTTCCAGAGAGTGTCATTCTGTCCCGAAGGCACAGGCTCTATCTTCTTCTCTTTCGATCAAAATTCTTACGTTGGCTTATTGAGAGTATCGTGGTTACCAGCGCCAACCTAAAACTGTTTGATATTAACTTTTGAAATACCGCCTTTTCAACGTAGGATGTTGCTAACACTGCGGATAATTCAGTCGCATTCGCGCTCATTATTTTTCTTCCACGAACGTTAGGACTATTGACCAATAATATAGTTTTGGTACTAGGTACAAGTTCGTATCTTAAGAAGTTTAAAGAACGGTATAGCATATTTCTCCGTTACCAGCATACCGTTAGCTTCTCGTGATGCAATAGGAGTCTAGGGCATCGCTCAAACCTCTTACGAAAATCCTTTATAGAAACCTAGAACCAATGAGCGTGATGAACGTCCGCTACATAGAAGAGATGGTTACTTTAACGGCAAATTATGTTCACACGTAACTGTAATACATTTTACTTTTGCTTCGAAGGAAACAAGAAAGACAGATACGCAAGTATGTTTAAGGAAACACTGGAGCTCTGAGATCTGAACGAGTGTCCATAGGAGGGGTTCACCGTGAAGTCACGTTGTCTTTCAAATTGCCTCACAGTTTGTACGTGCTAGCAACGTCGAAGAAGTGATCCTGTCCGGTCTGCACGTCACTGACTGCAGCTGAATACAGTAATGCCTTCAAATGTTCCTGTAGCCAAATGTTGTGGGGCTGACGTCTGGGAAATTAGGGGAGGGAAAAGATTAGGAGGCGGGGGTGGATCCGGTGTGCGGTCTTATCACCACGTCAGTAGTTCTGACGTCTCAATCTTCGATGCTGATGATCGCTGTAGTGAAAATGTGCTGATGCACGTCGGGCGTGAACCAGTTTTGTATTCTTTGCGGACATACCACGTCCTCCAGTAGCGTACGCAGCATTTTAATATGAAACGTCTTCCAGTAATCGTCATTTAATCACTCTGGGAGCACATATTACCCCATTAACCTATCACAGAAAACAAGGTTTCATGCGCTGACCTATAAACGGAGCTTGTGTCCTCTTCCCGCAACTGTCCGGGAATTTTCATCAGCCCCCATATACATACACTCCTGGAAATGGAAAAAAGAACACATTGACACCGGTGTGTCAGACCCACGATACTTGCTCCGGACACTGCGAGAGGGCTGTACAAGCAATGATCACACGCACGGCACAGCGGACACACCAGGAACCGCGGTGTTGGCCGTCGAATGGCGCTAGCTGCGCAGCATTTGTGCACCGCCGCCGTCAGTGTCAGCCAGTTTGCCGTGGCATACGGAGCTCCATCGCAGTCTTTCACACTGATAGCATGCCGCGACAGCGTGGACGTGAACCGTATGTGCGGTTGACGGACTTTGAGCGAGGGCGTATAGTGGGCATGCGGGAGGCCGGGTAAACATACCGCCGAATTGCTCAACACGTGGGGCGCGAGGTCTCCACAGTACATCGATGTTGTCGCCAGTGGTCGGCGGAAGGTGCACGTGCCCGTCGACCTGGGACCGGACCGCAGCGACGCACGGATGCACGCCAAGTCCGTAGGATCCTACGCAGTGCCGTAGGGGACCGCACCGCCACTTCCCAGCAAATTAGGGACACTGTTCCTCTTGGGGTATCGGCGAGGACCATTCGCAACCGTCTCCATGAAGCTGGGCTACGGTCCCGCACACCGTTAGGCCGTCTTCCGCTCACGCCCCAACATCGCGCAGCCCGCCTCCAGTGGTGTCGCGACAGGCGTGAATGGAGGGACGAACGGAGACGTGTCGTCTTCAGCGATGAGAGTCGCTTCTGCCTTGGTGCCATTGATGGTCGTATGCGTGTTTGGCGCCGTGCAGGTGAGCGCCACAATCAGGACTGCATACGACCGAGGCACACAGGGCCAACACCCGGCATCATGGTGTGGGGAGCGATCTCCTACACTGGCCGTACACCACTGGTGATCGTCGAGGGGACACTGAATAGCGCACGGTACATCCAAACCGTCATTGAACCCATCGTTCTACCATTCCTAGACCGGCAAGGGAACTTGCTGTTCCAACAGGACAATGCACGTCCGCATGTATCCCGTGCCACCCAACGTGCTCTAGAAGGTGTAAGTCAACTACCCTGGCCAGCAAGATCTCCGGATCCATCCCCCATTGAGCATGTTTGGGACTGGATGAAGCGTCGTCTCACGCGGTCTGCACGTGCAGCATGACCGCTGGTCCAACTGAGGTGCCAGGTGGATATGGCATGGCAAGCCGTTCCACAGGACTACATCCAGCATCTCTACGATCGTCTCCACGGGAGAATAGCAGCCTGCATTGCTGCGAAAGGTGGATATACACTGTACTAGTGCCGACATTGTGCATGCTCTGATGCCTGTGTCTATGTGCCTGTGGTTCTGTCAGTGTGATCATGTGATGTATCTGACCCCAGGAATGTGTCAATAAAATTTCCCCTTCCTGGGACAATGAATTCACGGTGTTCTTATTTCAATTTCCAGGAGTGTATTATCAAAAATATAATCAGCGTACTTGTGAACCCCACCTGATCAGTATACGTGATCTTAGACAGATGTAAACAAGCGATCTCCAACACAATACTGCGATAACCACAGACATGAACCATGCAGTCTATAGGTTCATGGACGAGACGAAGACCCACACCTTTGCGGCCTCTAATTGTTGCGAAATTGGTTCCCGGATTTTCGTCCATTTCAGAGGCGAGTATTGATCAAGAACTTCCATCTTATACTTGTTTCTGGAGTTACCTGAACTGTGACCCGATCCAACTGAAAGTTTCAGTTGCACATTTTATGACAGGACGAATTCTAGTTTGTGTCATTGTGGACGGCATGGGTTTCACCTACTTACATTTACAAGAAACAAAGTCGTGTCATCCGCATCACTTGTGGAGCAGAAAGCTTCCGTTACAAACAGCTGTGGAAAAGAAAAATAGGTATAAATTGCGTAGTATCAACAAGAAACGAAAAAAGTGAAATTTGTTGCGTAAGTAGCTAAGCTACCACGACACAAACACACACACACTTACACACACACAAACACAGAAAGAAAGGACAAACACGAACATACACTTTTCAATCCAGGCTAAATAAATGAACCAATTAGTTCAAGATTTCAAACCATTGCGTAGATCGGACTGTCGGTAACAGATCCCAGTGAGGGGGTCGTACGAAGTGGGCGACCGCATACCAACCAAGGAACAACTGTGGTCGGATCCGTGAGACTGGAGCGTTGTCTATTTTATTATTCATACACCATGTGATCAAAAGTATCCGGACACATAGCTGAAAACGACTTACAAGTTCGTGGCGCCCTCCATCGGTAATGGTGGAATTCAATTGGATGTTGGCCCACCCTTAGTCTTGATGACTGCTTCCACTATCGCAGGAATATGTTCAGTCAGATGTTGTAAGGTCTCTTGGGTAATGGCAGCTCATTGTTCAAGGAGTAGTGAACTGAGGAGAGGATGTCGGTCGGTTAGGCCTGGCGGCCCGATGTCGGCGTTCCAAAATATCCCACAGGTGTTCTATAGGATTCAGGTCAGAGTCCTTTGCAGGCCATTACGTTACAGGGATGTTATTGTCGTGTAACCGCCACAGGCCGTGCATTATGAGCAGGTGCTCGATCGTGTTGGGAGATGCAATCGCAATCCTCGAATTGCTCTTCAACAGTGGGAAGCAAGAAGCTGCTTAAAACATCAACGAAGGCCTGCGCTGTGACACTGCCAAGGAAAACAACACGGGGTGCCAGCCCCCTCCATAAAAAACGCGACCACACCACAAGACCACCGCTTCCTAATTTTACTGTTGGCACTACCCACGCTGTCAGATGACGTTCCCCGGACATTCGCCATACCCACATCCTGTCATCGGATCGCGATATTGCGTACCGTGATTTGTCTCTCCACACAACATTTTTGCACTGTTCAATCGTCTAATGTTTACGCCCGCTCGGCCATGAAATCCAAGATTTCTCACTGTCAGTGTACTTGCAGTGGATCGTGATGCAATTGGGAATTCCGGTGTGATGGTCTGGATAGATGTCTCCCTATTACACATTACGACCCTCTTCAACTGGTGGCGGTCTCTGTCAGTCAGCAGACGAGGTCAGTGCTATGTCCGCGGACCTAACCGAATCACGCGCGCCCTGCTGTCTGTCAGCCCGGCCGCACATGCACGGTGGCCGGCCTTAGCTTCACATCGCGGCCGCCGGAGGTTCATGGCGTTATCTCCGGCTGAAGACGTCGCGCCATTCAATAGTTCTTGCCTCCCTCTATGGCCACAAGATATAACGAGAGCACAGACCTGATGCCACGGCCTCTCGCTCTTTCTCGCTAGCTGTGTTAATATGGAAGTGTTATTGTACAGATCTTATATGACAACCTTGTGCTTAGAACTTAGTTACGATTTGGATTGCACTGTGGATTTGTGAATTGTATTGCGAACTTAATTACATAGCTACTTGCTGTGAGAGCAACAAACCTTGCCGGCTGCAGTGTGGAGAATAAAGATAAGTAATCTTCCTGATCGCTGGCGCCGTACTTTGAGACTAATCTTTTCTCGGCCATCAGATCTCGCGTCACACCCCGGTCACGTCCTGCTACCAGTTCCAACTTATGTTTGCCACTCCAGGCAGACTTAAAAGCCAGCCTGTACGTTTTTGTGCTGTACGTGTCCCTTGACGTTTCCACTTCACTATCCCATCGGAAACAGTGGACCTAGGGATGTTTAGGAGTGTGGAGATCTCGCGTACAGACATATGACACAACTGACACCCAGTCAGCTGATAACGTTCGAAGTCCGTGAGTTCTGCGGAGCGCCCCATTCTGCTTTCATGATGTCATATTGTTACTGAAGTCGTTAATATGGAGTACCTGGCAGTAGGTGGCAGCACAAAGAACCTAATATGAAAATCGTATGTTTTTGGGGATTTCCAGATACTTTTGATCACGAAGTGTATGTTTATGTGAGTAAGAGATTAAAATTGATGCTTACTCAATATGAACCGCAGTTTATACGTTGCGATAATGACTTCCTTCCTTCCATCTCTGTTCTAAAGACTGTTGTACAACTTCGTCCATCACCGTCAACTATCCCACTAAGCACCAATTAGGGCAAAGGTATTTTCGTTTAGATCGATTATGACTGCTACACAAGATAACCGGCCGTACACGATAACTAAGAATCGGTTTTCCGTCCCGTAGTGCAGCCTGCAGTAATTATATTAATTTCTAATTCCTGTATTCTGAACAGTGTTAACGAATTCAGAGAAATATAATAAGCTCCTCAGATGTGTCTACACACTCCACCGTCACTGACTCAAACTGCTCGTTGTGATTGAGCGGTATATCCTTTTGAAACAGGTTGTATGTGCTCCGTATGACGTATTTTGGTAGAGAGAGAATGAACTCGCCTGCTCGCTCTTCACTTTGCAATCAAACTATGCATAGGTAAATGATTTAGAGGTACATAGTAAATTAATTAAGATATCCAGTACTTCATTATCCGTAAGAAACATCTCATTATGTAGTTTTCCAGCAACATGAAACCTTTAACACAATAAAATACGTGGTACACGTAACTGAAATATGTATACAGGGTGAGTCACCTAACGTTACCGCTGGATATATTTCGTAAACCACATCAAATACTGACGAACCGATTCCACGGACCGAACGTGAGGAGAGGGGCTTGTTTAATCCAAACCATACAAAAATGCACGGAAGTATGTTTTTTAACACAAACCTACGTTTTTTTAAATGGAACCACGTTAGTTTTGTTAGCACATCTGAACATATAAACAAATACGTAATCAGTGCCCTTTGTTGCACTGTAAAATGTTACTTACATCCGGAGATATTGTAACCTAAAGTTGACGCATGAAACATTGTCCTCACTTCATTGCAGGGGCCCAAACAGCTGCAACATACATCGCGTTTCTACAGAATGATCTGCCAACGTTGCTGGAAAATGTCCCACTGGAAACGCGTCTACGTATGTGGTATCAGCATGATGGTGCACCTGCACATTCCGCAATTAACACTAGGCTGACCCTTGATAGGATGTTCGACGGGCGTTTCATAGGACGTGGAGGACGCATAAATTGGCCATCCCGTTCTCCTGATCTTACACCTCTGGACTTCTTTCTGTGGTGTACGTTAAAGGATAATGTGTACCGTAATGTGCCTACAACCCCAGAGGATATGAAACAACGTATTGTGGCAGCCTGCGGCGACATTACACCAGATGTACTACGGCGTGTACGGCATTCATTACGCCAGAGATTGCAATTGTGTGAAGCAAATGATGGCCACCACATTGAACATCTATTGGCCTGACATGTCGGGACACACTCTATTCCACTCCGTAATTGAAAACGGAAACCACGTGTGTACGTGTACCTCACGCCTCATGGTAATGTACATGTGCGTCAGTGAAAAAGACCAATAAAAAGGTGTTAGCATGTGGACGTAATGTGCTGTTCCAGTCTCTTCTGTACCTAAGGTCCATCACCGTTCCCTTTGGATCCCTACGTAATTCGGTGCTCTCCGGTACACACGATCGAACAGCGAAGGAGTGGTAGAGCGATGAGAGGAAATAAGATGGCCTCTAATCATCGGTAGCTGTGATCGTACATCGAGGGGAACTCGTGTCGAACTACTACCTCTTCTGCAATCTTTTGGGACGACGATTTTCCTCAATAAAGGTGTTGCATTATGTGCCTTTCATTATGAGTGCTTTTTTTTTCTTTCTTCACGACAATTTCGATGTGTACTTAGAACAGTGATGCAATTTTTTCCATCATCGATGTGTGCTTAGAACAGTGATGCATTTTTTTCCATCAGCTGTGGTAGCTACATTGGCTTTGATTACATGGACTGCAAGGTGATTGGCGAGCAGTCGTCTATAGCAAACTCTGACGTCAAACAGCGACAGAGACAGTCCTCAGCTGTCTGCTTACAGGTAATACAGTTATTAAACTCCTCTCTGTCCAATTCCAGCATATCGTCAGTTGAACATACTTCCCACTTCTCGTAGGTTAAGGGTAGAGTTTGAGTGCGTCTGCCACTTGGTTCGAGTGGTCTTCTGAAAATTTTTCCCAGCTGGATAACACCAGTTGCACAGCATCGTCAATTTTTGAGCAACCCTTTTGTAGCGCTATCCACATAGTTATGTAATTAGGACCGATCAGTATGATTTATTACGTAATTAGAACCTATCTTAACATCAGTTTCCAAATCCAAATAAGAAACGTACACTAACATAACCTTCTTCTCATGCATCTGGGCAGCTCCATGTGTTAGGGGATGCACTTGGGCTTTCTGTTCAGAAGTACCAGGGTTCGAATTGCAGAAAGGGTTACATCATTTTAAATTCCCGACAATTCCAGGGCGTTAGGTGAAGAGGGAATCAACAAAGCCCTGGGACAATGAAACTTCCGAAAAAATTCGAAATTCCTGAAAAAAATCGGAATTCCCAGCTAACTTCTATATGTACTTAGATGTTGGTTTGTGAAAGAAATTTGAAAATATTTCCTTTCTACACAGGCACACATATATACACTACGCGATTAAAAGTATCCGGACACCACTAAAAACATGCGTTTTTCATATTAGGTACATTGTGCTGCCATCTACTGCTAGGTACTCCGTATCAGCGACCTCAGTAGTCATTAGATATCGTGAGAGAGCAGAATGGGGTTCTACGCGTAACTGACGCACTTCGAACGTGGTCAGGTGATTGGGTGTCACTTGTGTCATACGTCTGCACACGAGATTTCCACACTCCTAAACATCCGTAGTTCCACTATTTCCGATGTGATAGTGAAGTGGAAACGTGAAGGGATACGTACAGCACAAAAGCATACAGGCCGACCTCGTCTGTTGACTGACGGAGAGTTGAAGAGGGTCGTAATGTGTAATAGGCTGACATCTATCCAGGCCATCACACAGGAATTACAAACTGCTCAAATGGTTCAAATGGCTCTATTTACTATGAGGTCATCAGACACATCCATGCCCGAGACAGGATTCAAAACCGCGACCGTAGCAGCCGCGTGGTTCGGAACTGAAGTGCCTATATCCCTTGGCCACAGCGGCCGGCTCAACATTGCATCAGGATCCACTGCAAATTCTACGACAAACTGTAGGTGAGACAACCGGGATTTCACGGTCGAGCGGCTGCTCATAAGCCATACATCACGTCGGTAAATGCCAAACGACGCCTCGCCTGGTGTAAGGAGCGTAAAGATTGGACCATTGAACAGTGGGAAAACGTTGTGTTGAGTGACAAATCACGGTACACAAGGCGGTGATCCGACGGCAGGGTGTGCGTATGGCGAATGCCCGGTGAACATCTGCCAGCGTGTGTTGTGCCAACAGTAAACTTCGGAGGAGGTGGTGTTATGGTGTGGTAGTGTTTTTCATGGAGGGGGCCTGCACCCCTTGGATTTTTTTTTCGTGGAACTATCACAGCACAGGCCTACATTGATGTGTTAAGCGTCTTCTTGCTTCCCACTGTTGAAGAACAATTCGGCGTTGGAGATAGCATCTCACAACACGATCGAGTACCTGTTCATAATGCACGGCCTGTGGCTGAGTGGTTGCACGACAATAACATCTCTGTAATGGACTGTCCTGCACAGAGATTCCTGACCTGAATCCCACAGAGCACCTATGGGATGTTTTGGAACGCTGGCTTCCTGCCTGGCCTCACCAACCTCTCCTCAGTGCAGCACTACGTGAAGAATGGGCTACCATTCCCAAAGAAACTCTCCAGCGCCTAATTGAACGTATGCCTGCGAGTGTGTGTGTGTGTGTGTGTGTGTGTGTGTGTGTGTGTGTGTGTGTGTGTATTCTAGTGGCTGTAGCCATTTATCTGCAGCTTCTGCAGTGCTTATGTTTAACTACTGAATTAGGCAGCAGGCGAGAGGCATTGGGTGTTGGGCGTTAGGTGTCAGTTGTCAGCCACCGCACATCAGGTGGCAGTCATTTGGTGTTCTGTGTATTGTGCCTATCGTGAACACTGAGGGCTATCTACGACGACTATTGCTATTCGTCTGTGGTGTGAGCATGTGCACTACACTCGTTGTTGCAGCAAAATACCATCATGTAGACCAACAATTAAGATTTTTTTTTTTGTTTTGTAAACTGAACTTTTTATTTAAATTTCACTTCCTGCTTTCCAACTCCTCACGTACAGGAATCATGTAAATATTTCACGTATGTTGAGTATAATCCTCTGGAAGATTAGGTGAAATAATTTTGGGAACATTGACTATTCGATGATCAAACTGTAAGCGAATCAGTTCTTACTTGAATACAGGGTCCCTTGCGAGTCTGTCTGTACGTGTTTAGATCCCTGATGTTCAGTACATAAACTGAAGTGTACACAGGATCCAGAAAGTCAACTCATTTCATTGCATTGATATCTCCAGCAGACGCAGCACAATTGTTGTTATTAAATGGTAGACCCACCTGTTTTCCCGTTTCACCCCTGGGTCCCAACGGGCACAATGCCAAATTAGTGCTTCTCAAGTTCTCAATCTTGGCTAAGGTGAGCGTTCCAGACCACACCCATCTCTGAGCTTGCACCAGACGGTCGCATCAGGCACAGTATTGCCGTGCTGAGTCATTAACTTTCTCATACCACTGCAGCTTCATGTGGTACAGCAGTGTGCGTAGTGATTGCGGTTTACCTCGTACATAGGATGCAGATCGATAATGGTCACGTAACTATCCTCAGTATATTGTTAACGCCACTTGGTATTAATTTATTCACTTCGTATTTCCGATCTCCTCACTAACAGGATTCAAGTAAGAATTTAACATACATAGTCTGTGCTAATCTTGATGAATTCGAAGAATAACTTTAAAGTCATAGTCAATTCGGTGACCAATGCGCCATGTATCAATCGTTACTTGCCTCCAGCGTCCTTGCGAAACTCTCTGTATACAGGGTGTCCCAGCTATCTTGTCCACCCAAAATATCTCTGGAACAATAACAGCTATTGGAAAACGAATTTCACCGGTATCAATGTAAGGCTGGGGCCCATGAATGTACATATTTGGAAACATTCTAAAACGAAAACATACGTGTTTTTTAACACAAACTTATGTTATTTTTAAATGAACCTCCTATATTTTTTCTTCAGCAATCCATAGCATGACAAAGCACATACACAGTGGCGTTAATTGCATCGCAATATTCCCATTACATCCCGAGATATTAAGACGCGAAGTTGACCCTTGAAACACCCGACATGCGCTGCTAGCGCACGTCCTGAGGCTCAGGCGTGAACCCCATGCTGCCCGTAATCGCGATGTGATTGACATGCGTAATCACACTTCCATACTTATCAAGAGGTCCGAAACGAACAATACGGTCTGCTGCCATCCAGCATTAACGTCGTACATTCCAGCAGGTATTTATCCCATAGGCTAGGGGTGATGCGGTTCTGTAACATATCTGTGTACCGCAACGTTAGTCACAAAGTTAACTTCGCTTATCGTTAATCCGTTACTAAAAAGGTAATGCCGTTCAACGTTAACACATTACTTTACTGTAGATCTAGTGCAAGTGACAGTTAATCATTCACTCGTAATAGTAAAATTCATGTTGATGGTTTTAGTGAAACGAGCAAGTGGACTAAAAGTTTTACCGTTGTTTAGGTAAAAATGTTTTCATTTCGGAAGTTCAGGTAGGACATAGAAGATGAATGTAAACATGTTAAACCAATAAGTTTTATTATCACATAATTATCAATGTTATGTTTATCTAATGCGTTAAATGACAAATTGTTGCAAACAAATGTTTCTTAACATCACTGGGTAGAATGACACTTTGTAGAAACTTCCACTGTGATACCAGAACTACATACTAAACATAGGGTTCACATCTCATGCTCAAAGTGATGCTGATTGGCTTGTAACATAGGGTCACTCTGCGGACGAAGGATGCCCTACTTCGTGCTACTGTTTCCTCTTTGATGGCTGTACAAGCATCAACAATGCGTTGCTTCATGTCCTCTGGTGTTGTTGGTTCATGGTGGTAAACAGCATCCTTCACTGCTCCCCAAAGACAATAATCCAGCGGTGTAAGGCCCGGAGATCGGGCAGGCCACCTAACGGGCCCACCCCGTTCAATTCACCTACCAGGGAACTTACGGTTCAGAAGTCGTCGTGCTCGTAAGGCGTTATGTGCAGGGCATCCGTCATGCTGATACCACATGTCCATTCTCCCGTTCAGAGGTACGGTGTCCAAGAGAACAGGAAGATTGTGTCGTATAAATCTTGAGTATTGTCTGCCATTTTGGATGCCATTTATAAGGAAAGGTCTGATAATGGTATTTCCAATAATCCCACACCAAACATTAACTTTCCATGGACGTTGATGCTCTACCTGACGGAGCCATTTTGGATTCTCTGCGGACCAATAATGCATATTCCCCATATTGACAATTCCATTGTTGGAGAATGATGCCTCGTCGGTAAAGAGAACATCTGCAAAAAAATTTTGACTAGTGAGAAGTTTTTGCTGAGCCCACCGACAAAATGTTACCCTATTGCGGAAGTCATTTCCATTAATATCCTGGTGTAAATGAACATGGTAAGGATGAAATTTATGACGTTTAAGAATACGCTGTGCACTTGATTTCGACACACCAACTTCACATTCAATTTTACGTGAACTGATTTGAGGATTCACAGCTTTGGTAGCGAGCACAGCATCTTCAGCACGTTCATCTGTGCGTATTCTAGGACGACGTCGAGGTCTTGAATTTAAGCTTCCCGTTTCACGTAGACGAGATGTGAGACGACCAAACATCCAGCGCGAAGGCGATGGCTTGTCAGTGAATCGTCTTCTGTACAGTCGTTCTGCCTGAACAGCATTTCGTCCACCTACAACAGGGTACAGTACAGGTATGTAGAGTAGAGTAGAAAACAGACATATTAACTTAATAATCATAATGTTCGCTGACAGTACTATCAACAAACAAGCAATCTCATTACGCATTTCAAGGTACATTCTCCATAGATCAGCAGCATTTCTACCATATCTACATGTGTGTACATTATACTGTACAGTATAAGTTCCACAACACAAAGTTTATTCACAATGTGTACTACCTCCGTGCCGTCACTAGATTACTCTGATGCACGACTACACTATCAAGCGGTGTACTGCACGCCAAAGCAACAACAAATGGGATGCTCGGAGGGTGGTGGAGTACAGGAGTTTGCATGGGTCGCAAATCATAAACAAGGCGAAGTGGTAACTGTGGCAATAGTGGGAACTACGTTGGACACTTGACGAGGTAGAGCCAGGTCTTGCGCGACAGGCACAATGGGTCATATAACGCATTAGATAAACCTTATTTTGGGTGTGCGGGATAAATAAGACAACCTGACGGGTGTATACCGATCGGCACTGGTTCATATTGTGTACGTAGATACGTAAAACGTGCAAGAGGGGAACCATTATGTGCTTCTGAGAGTTGATGGCAGCAGACCGTATTATTCGTTTCGGACCTCTTGATATGTATGGGGGTGTGATTACACATGTCACTCACATCGCGATTACTGGCAGCATGGGGTTCACGCCTGAGCCTCAGGTCGTGCGCTAGCAGCGCTTGTCGGGTGTTTCAAGCGACAAATTTGCGTCTCAGTATCTCGGGATGTAATGGGAATATTGCGATGCAATCAACGCCATTGTGTATGTGCTTTGTCATGCTACGGATTGCTGAAGAAAAAATATAGGAGGTCCGTTTAAAAAAACATAAGTTTGTGTTAAAACACGTATGCTTTCGTTTTAGAATGTTTCCAAATATGTACATTCATGGGCCCCAGCCCTACATTGATACGGGTGAAAGTCGTTTTCCAATTGCTGCAATTGTTCCAGCGATATTTTGGGTGGACAAGATACCTGGGACACCCTGTATAGTAGTATCCTAATCGTGCAATATGTAAACTGATGTGCACACATGATCTGGAAAATGATCTTCCTTCCTTGCGTGTATGTTTCCGGCAGACGTGACACAGCTATCGCTGCTAAACAGGACACCCGCCAGTTCTCTAGCTTCACCAATAGATCCCAACAGGAATGGTGCCAGGTCGCTGGTACCAGGATCTCATTCTTAGCTTATACGAAGAAGAGCAATGTTTACCTAACCTGATTCTCAGGTTGCACCAAGAGGTCGAGTCAACAATGATATTGCTGCGCTGAGTCGTCTGTTCTCACATTGTACTGAAGCCACGCGTGGAATGGCAGTTTACAATGTGATTCCACTTCACATCAGTTGCATATCGATAATGGCCATATAACCATCCTGGTTATACACTCCTGGAAATTGAAATAAGAACACCGTGAATTCATTGTCCCAGGAAGGGGAAACTTTATTGACACATTCCTGGGGTCAGATACATCACATGATCACACTGACAGAACCACAGGCACATAGACACAGGCAACAGAGCATGCACAATGTCGGCACTAGTACAGTGTATATCCACCTTTCGCAGCAATGCAGGCTGCTATTCTCCCATAGAGACGATCGTAGAGATGCTGGATGTAGTCCTGTGGAACGGCTTGCCATGCCATTTCCACCTGGCGCCTCAGTTGGACCAGCGTTCGTGCTGGACGTGCAGACCGCGTGAGACGACGCTTAATCCAGTCCCAAACATGCTCAATGGGGGACAGATCCGGAGATCTTGCTGGCCAGGGTAGTTGACTTACACCTTCTAGAGCACGTTGGGTGGCACGGGATACATGCGGACGTGCATTGTCCTGTTGGAACAGCAAGTCACCTTGCCGGTCTAGGAATGGTAGAACGATGGGTTCGATGACGGTTTGGATGTACCGTGCACTATTCAGTGTCCCCTCGACGATCACCAGTGGTGTACGGCCAGTGTAGGAGATCGCTCCCCTCACCATGATGCCGGGTGTTGGCCCTGTGTGCCTCGGTCGTATGCAGTCCTGATTGTGGCGCTCACCTGCACGGCGCCAAACACGCATACGACCATCATTGGCACCAAGGCAGAAGCGACTCTCATCGCTGAAGACGACACGTCTCCATTCGTCCCTCCATTCACGCCTGTCGCGACACCACTGGAGGCGGGCTGCACGATGTTGGGGCGTGAGCGGAAGACGGCCTAACGGTGTGCGGGACCGTAGCCCAGCTTCATGGAGACGGTTGCGAATGGTCCTCGCCGATACCCCAGGAGCAACAGTGTCCCTAATTTGCTGGGAAGTGGCGGTGCGGTCCCCTACGGCACTGCGTAGGATCCTACGGTCTTGGCGTGCATCCGTGCGTCGCTGCGGTCCGGTCCCAGGTCGACGGGCACGTGCACCTTCCGCCGACCACTGGCGACAACATCGATGTACTGTGGAGACCTCACGCCCCACGTGTTGAGCAATTCGGCCGTACGTCCACCCGGCCTCCCGCATGCCCACTATACGCCCTCGCTCAAAGTCCGTCAACTGCACATACGGTTCACGTCCACGCTGTCGCGGCATGCTACCAGTGTTAAAGACTGCGATGGAGCTCCGTATGCCACGGCAAACTGGCTGACACTGACTGCGGCGGTGCACAAACGCTGCGCAGCTAGCGCCATTCGACGGCCAACACCGCGGTTCCTGGTATGTCCGCTGTGCCGTGCGTGTGATCATTGCTTGTACAGCCCTCTCGCAGTGTCCGGAGCAAGTATGGTGGGTCTGACACACCGGTGTCAATGTGTTCTTTTTTCCATTTCCAGGAGTGTATATGGCCGTCCATGTGAACTTAATGGTGTATTATGCATAGAAGAGCATGTTTGAATTCGCTATGTCAGCAGTGTCGTGCTGTTGTTGATCACTCATATCCCTGCATCTCAACTATCCTCCTACAGTCAAATCGTTTCCAGTACATGAGAAGTGGACAGTAGGTGACAATTTTCTATCACTTAATTATAGGAGGTTCCACTTATTGCATTCTACAACTGAAACCGGTAATGTGTCTCCTACACTTTCATACTGTGCCTCAGTCAGTTGTGCTGACATTGGATCGGAGGAGGAGGAGGATATTGATGTTTAACGTCCCGTCGACAACGAGGTCATTAGATACGGAGCAAAAGCTCGGATTAGGTAAGGATGGATAAGAAGTCGGCCGTGCCCTTTCAAAGGAACCATCCCTGCATTGGCCTGGAGTGATCTAGGGAAATCACGGAAAACCTAAATCAGGATGGCCGGAAACGGGATTGAACCGTCGTCCTCTCGAATCATAGGATCGGAAAGCCTTTGTTCTGCAATGAATATTACTCTGAAACGCCAAAGAAACTGGTATAGGCATGCGTATTCAAATACAGAGGTATGTAAACAGGCAGAATACGGCACTCCAGTCGGCAACGCCCATATAAGACAAGAAGTGTTTG
Source organism: Schistocerca americana (assembly GCF_021461395.2). NCBI lineage: Eukaryota > Metazoa > Arthropoda > Insecta > Orthoptera > Acrididae > Schistocerca > Schistocerca americana. The sequence goes on from NC_060119.1 coordinate 73,308,877, forward strand.
GCGCTGTTGCTCGATCGGTTACTGCTGGTACAACGGCAGGTTATCAAGATTTAAGTGAGTTTGAACGTGATGCTATAGTCGGTGCACGAGCTATGGAGACACAGCATCTCCGAGGTAGCGATGAAGTGGGGATTTTCCCTAAGACCATTTCACGAGTGTACTGTGAATATCAAGAATTCGGTAAAACATCAAAGCTCCGACGTAGCTGCGGCCGGAAAACTGTCCTGCAAGAACGGGACCAACGATGACTGAAGACAATCGTTCAACATGATGGAAGTGTAAGCCTTCCGTAAATCGCTGCAGGTCTCAATGCAGGGCCATAAACGTCAGCGAGCGAAGAATTCAATGAAACATCATCGATATGGGCTTTCGGAGTCGAAGGCCCACTCGTGTTCTCCTGATGACTGCTCGATTCAAAGCTTTACCCTTCACCTGGACCCGTCAACTCCGAGATTGGAGTGTCGATGACTTTTTTTTTATTTTATTATATTTTTTTTATAGAGGTGGAGCCCCTCCACGCCCACACCGGCATGATGGCCAACACAAAAGGTCTACTGCCATCTCTGCATAAGGGTTAGTATTCACTAAAGTGAGGTGTCGCAGGATGTGGGTACTGCGATGTTTGCGTACGTCTGGTTAGGATTAACCATTAATACGCGCTCATCTGCAGATAGATTGGTCGAAATCTGACGAAGGCTAGCGGTTTGAAGGGCAGAGGGAAAAAAGTGCCATGGCAAGGGCCAAGGGAAAAAAAAACCTCTGCGAAAGTTAGGTCGGGCGGCAAGAGCAGTAGCGGTTGTCTTGCTGCCTGCGATAGGTTGTGTAAGGATAGGCTTTGTTAGTAGTGGGTATCATGCATGTCGATATCTTGACGTTGTGCGTTTTTGCTGCTCGGCGGCTGGCGCTGGGTGCTGGTACAGAGTCCTCGTTCAGCGTCAGCAACCTGCAACAGTTAGGTTTGTTATCGATCTTGTGTCCGATAGGTCATATACCGGAGGCACAGTGTGAGGGAATGTTGGCAGATTGTTTGTGCGTCTGTGGGCGAGCTCGTCGGTGTCCCTGCTGTGGCCTGTAGGTCGGCACTAATAGCAGCTGGTAGTTGCCAGTCAGTGTTGCTGATATGCAGGGGCTTGCCGACGTTTGTCGCTGTTTGTGTATGTTAGTTAACCATAGGTGGCTATGCCCTAGCTAGCAGTGTCTTTGGCCGCTTGTGTTTCCACCTGTGGTTGTGATCGTAGTTTCCCAGAGTGAGGATGAAAGGAGTGTTCGAGTCTCTCGAGTTCCTGTATAGTCGTTCGGCGTGTTTTTTGAGTACTTCCTTGAGGGTATCAAGGCGGTATTCATGGTGAAGATCCACGGTGCGTGTGTAGCGTGGAGCATTGCTAATGATTCGTAGCACCTTGTTCTGTATGATCTGCAGGCGACGCAATCGTGTGGGAGCTGCATATCCCCAGACGGGAGCTGCGTACGTCATCAGAGGTCTAATCAGTGTCATGTATAAGGACCTCGACACCCTCCTATTCAGTGTGCTTGCCCTGTTGAGCATTGAATAGAGCTGTTTGAGCCTCGCGTGGGCTCGGTTGGCAACGTATTCGATGTGGTCCCCCCATGTAAGTTTCCGGTCCAGCCAGACACCAAGGTATCTGACTTTCTCTCGGAAACGTATTGGGCGTGTACGTAGTGTTATCGGTCTACAGTGTTGGTGTTTGCGCAGTAGTTTCGGTCTGCGTGTGAACAGAACTGCTTCGCACTTGTCGACGTTTACTTTAATACGCCATCGCTCCAGCCAAGGCTCAGCTGTTCTGAGTGCTGTCTGTATTCGGGAGTTGATGTTCGACGGTTTCCAGTCTTGCGCGAGGATGGCTGTGTCATCCGCGTAGACGGCTAACGTCGTGTTTCGTGTCGCTGGGAAGTCATTAATGTACAGGTTAAACAAAATGGGCCCTAGGATGCTTCCTTGGGGTACTCCAGCTTGGATACCGTGTTCTGTTGATTGTTTATCCTGCACGTTAGTGTTGAAGCATCTGTTCGTGAGATATGAGTGTATGAGACGTACGAGTCCGTCTGGGAAACCAGCTTCGCTTAGTTTGCGTATGAGTCCGTTGTGCCAGAGACGAACGCCTTTTCGATGTCTAGGAACACGGCCCCTGTGGCTTTGTTCATGTTGTAGCCGTGTGTTATATGTTCGACTACGCGGAGGAGTTGTTGTGCTGTCGAGTGGTGATTCCTAAAGCCGAATTGCTCCGGTCTTAGGACGTCGTTGGCGATGCAATGCCTAGTGATACGTTTCAGTATTACCTTCTCAACAATCTTGCTGAGCGAACACAGCAGACTGATGGGTTGGTAATTTTGTGGGATGGAGTGGTCTTTCCCTGGCTTCCTGAACATCAGGACCTTGGCCACCTTCCAAAGTCAGGGATGTATTGGTGTGTCAGGATGGCATTCGTTAAGTGTGTGAGGTATTCTACGGCTTTATCCGTGAACTCCTGGAGGACTCGGTTTTGAATGCCATCAGGCCCAGGGGCTTTTCTAGCGTTGGTGTGTTTGATATTACATGTTATTTCATTTGTCCTAGTACGTCTTATTTCGTAGCGCGAGGGCTGGGCTACATGTCGTGTAACCTCCTGGTCCGTTTCAAGTGTGAATGCTGGGTCTGAAGGAAACAGATTCGGCATGAAGGACGCTGCAAGTGTCGTGGCCATAAGCTCTGCCTTTTCCGTCGCGGAGTAGGCCGGGCCGTCTGGTCCTTGTAACGTGGGAATGTAATGTGTCTCCCTGGTGAAGTGTATCTAGCCCAGCGAGTTTCTGTCCCCATTGCTCGTTTCTGAATGTTTCTATTTTATTCCGTATTATGCCCTGGAGTCTGTTGACGTGCAGTTTATAGAACGGGCGCCTGGTACGCTGCCAGTATCCCCTGAGGCGGTTCCTCGTTGAGATAAGGCCCAGGATTTCCAGGGGCAGGGCCGTCGAGTGTTGTCTTGGTGTTATAAATGGAATGGCGTCAGTCATTGCGTCTTGGACGGCAGTTGTGAGAGCCTCCACAGCCTCATCGATTTGCTGTGTGTTGTTAATTTCGTGAGTGTTAGGAATGCGACTATCAAGCGTTTCCTTGAACAGTGTCCAATTCGCACGCTTGTAGTTAAGCATCCTGCGTGGTTCGATGTCCTGCAGTGTCTCTTCCATGTGCAGTATTACAGGCATGTGGTCCGAGTCCAGATCGTTTTCAACCGTTAGGTTGAGTGTGCATGTGATGCCCTTTATGAGGGCTATCTCTAACACGTCTGGCCTATGTCGAGCCTGTGTAGGCACGGACGTGGGAACGTCCGGCCCAAGTATAGCGTAGTTTCGGCCTAGTGCGTGTTCGCACAGTTTCTTGCCGTTGGAGGTTCGTATTCGTGACTTCCAATCAGGGTGTTTTGCGTTGAGGTCTCCAGCGGCAATTAACCGCGGTGCTATGTTGAGTACTGTGCTGATATCGTGTGTTACTATGTATTTAGGAGGATTGTATATCGATACCAGTGTGGTGTTGGCTCCGTTGAACTTGATCCTGACGGCCGTAGCCTCTAGTCTTTCAAGTGCTGGGTGCTCGATGTTCGTGTGTTCTATGTCTCTGTGTATGATGATTGCCGTGCCGCCTCCCCTCCTGCCATCCGCTCGGTCGGTTCGATAGACACAATACCCTGGGAAGTTTAGTTGTTTGCGAGGCGTAAGCAGTGTTTCGTTCACAAGAGCGATTCGGATAACCCTTTCGCTCCATGAACGCGCCCATCTCGGCTTTTCTGCTTGCGATCCCGTTGGCATTCCAAAACAGGATCTGTGAGATTGTGTTTAAGTCTGCGTTTCGGGGCTGGTATGGTGTATTATCCATGTAGTAGTGTAAAAAGCGGTGTGATAGTGGCTTGGAAGCTAGTCCAGTTGAGCGTACCCGACATGAACTTCATGAAGAGTTGTGAGACACACCCCATAATCTTCGTGACTATTTCGGTGGTCGTGCGTCCGGGGAATAATGTTTCCATTATTCTCTGGAATGTTGTCGTAATGTTGGTCATGTCGGCCTGCGAGTTATTGGTCGTGTTAGCGGCCGCTTGTTCCAGTGTTGGCGTTTGGTGAGGGCTGGCCTGCGAGTCGGCTGTTCGTGTGGCAGTTGTGGGCGCCTGTGTATTCTCTGTGGTGAGTGGGTGTGTTATGTGGGTTGTTGAGTTGGTGTCCGGGTTGTATTCGTGAGTGTTGGTGTCCCGTTGTCTGTGTACTTGTTGTGTTGTGGTTGTGTTCCTCGTCCATGTCTGGAAACATGTTGTTTGGTCGTTTCAAATTGTATCGAGCCGATGAACGAGTACAGGTATTGAGTCAGCCACATATATCCATGGAACTTGCATGTCAGCAGGGAACTGTTCAAGGTGGTGCAAGCTTTGTAATGGTGTGAGGCGTGTGCAGTTGGAGTGATATGGGTCCCATTATACACCTACATACGATTCTGACAAGTGATATGTTCATAAGCACCCTGTCTGATCACCTGCAACCATTCATGTTCATTCTGCATTTCGAAGGACTTGGGCAATTCCAGAAGGGAAATGCGACACCCCACACTTCCACAGCTGATACAGAGTGGCTGCAGGAACACTTTTCTGAGTTTAACCACTTCTACTGGGTACCAGAATCCCCGGACATGAACATGATTGAGCATTTCTGGGATGCCTTGCAACGTGCTGTTCAGAAGAGATCTCCATCCCCTCGTACTCTACAGATTTACTGACGGCCCTGCAGGATTCATGGCCTCAGTTTCCTCCAGCACTACTTCAGATATCAACCGACTAGATGCCACGTCGTGTTGCGGCACTTCTGCTCGACGGGTCCCTACTCGATATTAGGCAAGTGTACCAGTTTCTTTTGGTCTTCATTGCATGTTGTGACTTGATAGCGGCCAGTCCTCAGTATGAGTACGATTTGACTGTGCCAAATGTCTCCATCTGGTGTCAATTAGCGAATAACTTACAGAACAGTCGCTGCGCGACGTTAAGCCGTATTGATCCGGAAACTTGGCGGCAGATTACCAGTGTGTGACCGACCACGACAAAATCGGGACCTTCGCCCCTCATGGCCAAGTTCATATTGCATTTGCCCACGAGAGGCAAAGGTCCCAAGTTCGAGTCTCGGTCCGTCACACATTTCACAGTTTTAATCTGCCAGGGAGTTTCATATCAGCGCACACTCCGGTACAGAGTGATAAATTCATTCCTGTTGATCCTACTCCAACAGAAGTGCCACGTTCAAAGAGAGGAAGCGTTGTTCTCCGCAAGACCGTCGGAGGCATAGTCTGTCCGTCGTTATTTCTTTCATTGTCCCACACAAACGGCGCAACTTACCATTAAACTGTGCCTCTTCTTTTATTATTAGCGCCACTTTTTTGCGGGAATGCTGTAATGTTCTTCATTTTTACACAGTAACAACGGGATCCAAATACTATCCTAACTTTTCTATCTCAAGAAGCTTCACTATAAATCTACATTAACAGCCTAACCTGCTTCTTTAGTTCCATAAAGGATTTCCTAGGTTGAACGTGAAGTCCGATTCGCTGCGACATCTCTCATATACAGTGAAACCAAGACAATTGGGTTTGAAAGCTGGACGTGGGTGACATTTCATTGTACAGTAAAACTGTCTTAATATGTGTCAAACCACAAACCTAGGAGAGAGCAAAGATAATAGTAACCACTTTACAGACCTTACAAAGTGAGTAGACAGATGACTACAGAAAACTTCTTACATTTTCCGTGGCTAAAGAACATCATATTACCTGGTGGGAAACCCCTACAAAATGGATCGTATTTTTGTTCCGTGTGCAAGACTGTTTAGTTGAGTACATAACTTCTACCTTACCTTTTTTCAACAACTCTGTTACGGAAAATCATTACGTCAATTTGGCAAATGATACTGTTATCTCTATTCCTAGTTAATACCACTTGAAGTAGGATTCGTCATTGTAGGGAAAGTAATCTCTAGAGATGAAACTAGCGTGCTTTTGAAAAACATGAAAATACAAAAATTCTTCAGATAGAGACGAAGCAAATAATGCCTTTAACCAACAACCCAGAGCGACAGCAGTGCCATCCATCTCGACAGTGTTGTGTCTTGTGGCTGCCCTCTTGAAATGGTCCATGGTTCCTGGCTGGATGGTGGGGTGGGGGTGGGGGATGGTATGATAGGGGAGTGGCTAGTTTCCTTTCACTACAACACAAAATACACTCTATTACAGGAACCAATTGAGTACTTCATTTCAATGATGTCCAGTCTGAAGTTCTGTGACTAACAGCAGTCTAATTACATGTACTAATTCTTTCATCTTGCCCATGTCCATACCGCACTGTGTATACAAAGACTAACGATCCCTCACAGTTAGCTAAAGTGCGAGAAGGCGACTATCACTGTGGAAGACTAGAACGCAGTGCTACGTATTGAGGTGCAACGTATTGAGGTGCAACGCGAGATGAGTCTCCTTGCGACGTACTGTGGTACTGAGATTGAGAGCGAGATCGGTCGGCGGCGACGGCCTACATGCACGCTGCCCAGAGGCGTTATCGGCGCCTACCCTTGGGGAGTGTCTCGATCTTCTCTTGTCATAGGCGCGTCTAGTTCAGCACCTGATATAGAAGGTTTTCTAGCGCTGACGGGTGAGCTGGCGAAGGCGCACGACAGCACAGTATCTCTATCGTGAAATTAGTTACAATGAACTGCCATCCTGCCAGCAACAATGGCGCCTGTTAGGAGACAATTTTTATTTATCTTTTTTATGTGACGCTCTATATTAATAACGTCGACACCTAGAGACAAATCTCTCTCGTAGGCAGGATATGACGATAACGTTATTAAACAGCCGTGCAACAGCTGAAATGCACGCGTTTTAGTTTACGGAGGCTGGCATGAGGAGAGAAAACGTATTTTGTCGTGAGGTCTGGAAGGAATTAGATTTCAGAAGGCGGACGCAATTAGTGTGATACTTAACTTTAATCCATTAATGGTGAACGTCGCTCTTCACGGTACAAGATTCACAATATTATCAGTTCAGAATAGTATCTGAATATGGCGCCTTGCTAGGTCGTAGCAAATGACGTAGCTGAAGGCTATGTTAACTATCGTCTCGGCAAATGAGAGCGTATTTGTCAGTGTAGCATCGCTAGCAAAGTCGGCTGTACAACTGGGGCGAGTGCTAGGGAGTCTCTATAGACTAGACCAGCCGTGTGACGGCGCTCGGTCTGTCGGTGGCGACACGCGGGTCCGACGTATAGTAACAGACCGCGGCCGATTTAAAGGCTACCACCTAGCAAGTGTGGTGTCTGGCGGTGACACCACAACTTCTACGGAACCGTAGGAGTGAGGTAATGACAGTGCGTGCGAGACATTGGTGAGACTGTTAAGCAAGACCATGACAACCGGTCTAACCAACTATCACAAAAGTAGCATAGCTGAGGTTCGCTAACGTCGCTTTCCTTCGGTTGAAAGGTGGCTATCAGAATATTACTGAAACTATACAACCAAAAGGAATAGTTAAGACTTTAACATGAATTTAAAAATAATGATAACGTAAGAAGTACAATCATTCTGTCTTCTATGGCTCAGGGCAGATCAAAGCTCATAGAATGCCTCGAGTGTAAGGCAAACTGAAAAAAAAACCTTGGTAGAGATACTCACATAAGAAACAAGTTATCGACGTTTCGATGTCAGGTCCTGAACGAACAAGGCTGGTATTGCAGTTTACTCTGCTCCCGTTTCTAAAGGTCATGTAAACACATTAAAAATTCAAAATAATTCAAGTTCGTGGAATCTTAGATTCCGCGGTTCCGATCTGTTTTTTCTGCTCCAAAATAATCTGCTAAATTAAGTTATCTAATCTCAGCTGGAAACACTTTGTCCTCTCCCAGCTCATCAGATTTCACTGTAATTGACTTTTACACGATCCGTCTTGCTCTCATAAGAAACGAATGCAAAATGAGAAAAGGAAATGGTTCTCTGACTTTAGACTTACACACAAAGGAAGTTTGTTTGGTCCTACGCTACGAGAGAAACAACAAGCTTACTTAGTGATTAATAAGAAATGCAGGTAGTAAGTTCATTAATGGACGTGACGAGTTTCGTGGTGTTTCTTATTCTAGGAAAATTTTACGCAAAGAAATTTCATCTAACTCTCAAGCACCTTCAAGTCATTTTGGCCGAGCAAAACAACTTTCTTCTAGACGTGTTATTTTCAGCAGCGGGTCATAGGAATTCTGATGGGGAATACTCTGTTCCGCTGCACTAAAAACAGAACGTCGTCAGCTCGTATTGTACATAGTTAATCCACACACGTTTTCGATTTGTAATTATACATGATTTTAGTCGTTGTAAATGATTTTTAGCTGTACAATGAAACATGATCAATTCCCGTCTTCTTTGAATTTTACATTTTTATTTACACTAGAGAAAAGCAGTCACTAAGAAAAGGATCATTCAGGGTTATTAACTTTATGACTATGGCTTCCTTTTTCTTTTTTTAGCGGTCTGTTCCCCAATCGATAAAAACAGAATCCTTACAGAATCATTTTGTTGCCGTCTGTCTGACTGTTAAAAACCCTTTTTGTGAGGAACGGGTAGGCATATTAAGTTGAAACTTGTGTCACATACAGAGGTCAGCGGTCCCATGACGCCCTTGAGAAAGTAGGAAATGTAATCTTCTGCGTCAATGAACTCCAAAGATGCGGTGTTTATGCTACATATTTTTATACTTAGAAACTGACCCATCAAAACCTATATTGTACATTATATTGATTTGGAATCATGAAATTTGGCAAGTGGCAAGCATTCACAGTAAAAGTAAAGGAAAAAAATCCGAAAACTATTAATTTGTGAAAGTAACATAAGAAAAATATTTTTGTGTCAAATGTCTGACCATTTTTGTCACACATTTTGTGGCATATTAACTCATCAGAACCTGCAGGGTTCTTCCCCATGATGTAGAATCATGAAATACAGGAAGAAGCAAGTTGTCACCGTAAAAGGAAGGAAAAAAACGAAAATTGTTAACTTGTAATTATATCACACAAAAATTATTTATTTAATCATTTGTTGTCCAACTACAAACTTAAAACATCCTGGAAAACCTTAGAATTCCCAGGACCTATATGTTTCCAGTATAAATGTCTATAACGAAAATGGTTCAAATGGCTCTGAGCACTATGGGACTAAACAGCTATGGTCATCAGTCCCGTAGAACTTAGAACTACTTAACCTAACTAACCTAACGACATCACACAACACCCAGTCATCACGAGACAGAGAAAATCCCTGATCCCGCCGGGAATCGAACCCGGGAACCCGGGCATGGGAAGCGAGAACGCTACCGCACGACCACGAGCTGCGGACTCAATGTCTATAACGAGCAAACATCGTTGAGACTCAAGATTAACGGAGTTAATGAACTTCTGTATACGCAATTAAGAGCGTGAGTCCTACTGACATCTGGCAAATTTGTTTTCTCAGCTTAAAGTCACATAAAACACTGTAGTACTTCATTACGCATCATCCCACTGGCTGTACTGTTCATAAGGAAAACAACCTGGTACAAAATTCAGTTTTTTGGAAAAACCTTTCACGATGTAACCTATGCATCGGTAGAATAAGCAGGGTATATCAATACTTCTTTGCACGGCTAATGCGGCAGACTGCAGACCAGTCAGTATCAAATAAACAAGCAAGAATCAGCGTGGACAAAGACGCCAAAAATATCTTGTAAGTCAGACAAAACTGATAACCTTCCACAAACTAGACATGCAACTGCTGTAGAATGGATTTCAGCACATTCTGGTGCAGCATCAATCTACATTGTAGTGAAGAACGTACATACAGGTATCATTTTATATAGACACTTAATTTATCTTCCAAAATTAACGATTAAAATCATAAACTGACTTCAAAATTCGGTTTAATCTGTCAAATTACTTGCTTACCGCAGTAGCTCTTACCGTTGTACTGTTATATAACACTGACTGCTCTTTCCACTGTGTGACTACCTAACCCCGCTGCCATCCACAACTCTTGCAGTCCCAGGCATCATTAGTGGAAAGACCTGGGCCCAATTTGCGTGATCGATAAATGATGATTGCCCACGGCGATTTCAAACTGATTATCTAACCAGGTTTAGACGCTGTAAGGCATCGAAACCCTTTTTACTTGCAAGGCGTCCCTCGTTTGTTGGATACCAGGAAAAGTGGGACAATGTCACTAATAGGAAAGAAACATATTGATATATTGTGAATCTAAAATGAGTAAAAGTACAATATTTTATCCGAGGGCAGCCTTCACTGATATTAAAAAACTAAACGAGACGCTAAGTACATGTGATGAAACATAACTACGTATAGGAAATACGGTGCAAACGGGAAAGAGAAAAAGATCAAGGTGACCGATTAATTTTAGCTAGTTGTTGGTGTCATTGATTTAGGACGATAGTGCGAGATACTCGACCTCACCGAGTGAACGAAATCGGATACGTAAGCAAGCGACATTGCTATGTTCCGTTCATGAGGTAAACGCTACTATCTGCAAGCCCGTAAATGCCGGTAGCCATAAGCGTCCGTAATGGCGACGAAGCTCAAACAGCCGGGTGAGTTGCAGATAAAACTGAATGAGCAGAGCGTAGCATCGGCCTGATTTTTTATGGCTTGGATGGTGCCACACTCTCGTAAGCTTCCGATTTCCAAATCTGCGTCTACATGACTACTCCTTCAACGAATCACCTAAAAACTATTCTTCAATCTTTTCACTCTTGAACAGCATGTGGGTCAATGGACTCTTAATCTTTCCGTGTGAGATCTTATTTCTGTCACTTTATTACGATGATCGTTTCTCTGTGAATAAATGGCCGTCAATAAAATATTTTCTCATTCGGAGGAGAGACTTGCTGAATGAATTGTTGTGCTGCAACGAAAAGCACCATTTTTTTTAATCGTTGCCAACTCAATTTATGTATCATATACATGTATCATATACCTCTCTTATGATTCGCTACAGTAAAAAACGAACAGCCCTTCTCTGTACTTTTTCGATATCCTCAATCTGTCCTGTATGATGTGGATCCCAAACTTCACAGCAATAATCCAGAAGAGGGCCTACAAGCTAGTGTAATCAGTCTCTTTAATAGGCCTGTTGTATCTTCTAAGTGTTCTGCCAGTAAAATTCTTTCTTTGGTTTGCCTTCCCCACAGTATTATCCACGTGGTTGTTGCAATGAAAGTTATTCGTAATTGTAAGCCATAAATGGAGTTCACAGCCCTTAGATTTATATTATCTGTCGTGTAACCGAAATTTAGCTAATTCCTTTTAGTGCTCATGTTGATGACCTCGCACTTTCCGTTGTTCAGAGTCAATTGTCACAATCCGCTGACAACTGAAATCTTGTATAAATCACTTAGCAATTCATTTTGATCTTCTCGTGGAATTAGTGTATGATAAATGAAAGCATCATCTGCAAACATAGTGCATAGGTACGCAATTTGTTTAGGAGACGCTTGTGAGGAAAGAGGTAAAAATCTTTTCCAAGTCTAGAAATATTGAATCAATTTGAGACCCCTTGACTGTCGTGCTTGTTATTTCGTACAAGTAAAGAACTAGTTGTGTTTCGCAAGAACGATATTTCCTGAATGCATGCTAACTATGTATCAATAGACTGTTTTTGTTGAGATAATGCATTATGGTCTAACACCGCATATGTTCCAAAATCCTACTGCAGATCGACGACAGTAACATGAGTCTGTAATTCAGTGCATTACTTCAACTTCCGTTCTTGGGTGTTGGTGTGACATGTACAACTTGTCTTGAAAAAAAAAAAGCACCTTCTTCCATGTGTGTGAGAGAACAGAGGTCAGGGACTCCTTGCTGAGATACGGATCTGACCACGTCTTTTTGACGACATTGATCTCTTATTCTGGCTCAGCTTCAACCAAAGAATCCACAGTTCGTTTAAGAATTGGGTAGTTTTTGAACGTTGCCGCCACCAATTATCATCGACAGTTGAAGTCTTTTTCCAGAATTTAATTTCTCAGAATGTTAGCAGTATCTTGGAATTTTCGTTAATAATTCAAACAGCAACTGTATTCTCAAGGAACTCGAAGTATAATTCATGTAGTAATTATGGCTACACCGTTGGATTGTTCGTTGTGAAATGGTCCTGCTCGACCCCTTTCTCAGGCCCAGTGCGACTGCCAATAGCGCGTCTCCTCAGCTAGCGGTCCTGGAAAGGTCTGTTGTGCTACAAATACAGTAAGGATAATGTGTTTACGAAACGTTCCCTGATGTTTGTGAAAGACAGAAACCACCGTATATGAAAGCAGGAAGAGGGATGATTGATTTTATAACGAGAAACAGACCCTTTCGTCTCTATCTGCTTATACTGTAGACGGCAAAAGACATACGTAAGCAGGAAACTCATGCACATACAGAGACAAAGACACAATTGCTCTCCTTAATAAACAAACTAGCCACTTGCGCAAGCCCAATTTAATGGCCTTTATATAAAGAAACTGTTCATTTGGGCTCGTTTATTTAGGTCTTAATTAATGGGCAGTTACTGCTATGCTAATGGCAATTACTGGTCAGTAAGTATCATGATTATTGCTTTGATTTATAGACAATTTGGTAATCCTTGGTTCACATTTACTCAGGTGTTGAATGCTTTTACCGTCAAGTTAATGACGGTATTTCATAACCCCAAAAATTGACGGCCGCACCACTATATCCTTCGGTTATAAAATCCAACAACACGAAAATGAGAAGAGGTGCGGCTATCCTCACAGCTGTAAATGTAATTTCGTTATCTTATCTCGTACGTTCCATTCACTGCAGTGCATGAGCTAAAATCAACCATATATAAAGTTTAGCCATCGCGTTTTTGTCTCTACGAACTCTATATCATTCCGTTGGACAACGTTTTAATTAATTTTATGAAGCGCCGTAAGTATAACGTAAAACGAAATGGATTCATTTCTTCATAGAGTGAAGGTATCACACTGTAGGACTCGCAAAACTCAAATTTTTTCACCTAGCAGTTATCTAAAAGTATTTTATATCTCCCGATACGCTGTCTCCCAGCATAGAAGCTGTTATTTTGCGAACGGTTCATCTACAAAAAACCCCGCCTCAGCACGGAATTAAAGCGCGCGTCCGTAGCGACGAAGGGTTGATATGGGTTACACCAAATGCATTCCTGCCTTACCTCATCCTAATTTGGAATTATGTACCTTCCAGGATTTAGTTTTTTAATGAAGCGTCAGCAACCTTCAGTGAAATCGAATTTGTGTAGTTGATCGCTCAACTGTGTTACAAAATCGTCAGATGAAAATGTCTGAACTTAAATTGTCCTATATTATAGAAATCTTTTAGCCACACTTCCTCAATTTTCTTTTTCCATTCTTCTGTACATTAATATTGTCAGCTGTTTGGATGCGTGAGACGTTAACCCGATTGTGCAATAGTTTTCGCACCTGTCTGCCTTTGACGTGTTCGGACTTACATGAATGGTATTTTCCAGAAATCTGATTGAACCGTGAATTTACTTTCAAAACCTTTTCTTAAGAATTTGCTATATTTACTAGCGATTCATCAAAAATATTAACACATTTAATCACACTATGTGAGCGTGGAAGCAGTTGCCAATTGGTAACTGATGAAACAAATTTTAAAAAAAATATTGGTATAAACGGAAATTTTATTCCTAAACACCCTTTTTTTTGGAAACAGATTTAAAATTATAATCAGAAAGCACCCTGTAAATATCAAGTTACAGTTTATTCAGAGGCATAAATAACAATTTTTTTCTTTTTTAATAGTATGAGTTTTCGGGCTGAGAACCTTGTCTCCCTTTTAACACGGCCGTAGTCACGACCGCTCACAACAACCTCTGAAAGACTACACTGGTGCAAATCTGCAACACACCAGATTACTTTAAACTAAAAATTTTAACAAGTCACACAAACACATAAACTATGCACCCCGTAAGATGGATGGATATGGTACAAAACACTCACTTTAAAAATTATTTGCCACCGAAAGTGCAACCTGTTTTTAAAAGAACTCTTGCGGTGGAAGTGTGGCAACTTTATATACTTAAATGACCATTTTAATAAAACTCATGATATGCAGTCTACGAGGGCAGTTCAATAAGTAATGCAACACATGTTTTTTCTCGGCCACTTTTGGTTGAAAAAACCGGAAATTTCTTGTGGAATATTTTCAAACATTCCCGCTTCGTCTCGTATAGTTTCATTGGCTTCCGACAGGTGGCAGCGCTGTACGGAGCTGTTAAAATGGCGTCTGTAACGGATGTGCGTTGCTAACAACGGGCAGTGATCGAGTTTCTTTTGGCGGAAAACCAGGGCATCTCAGATATTCATAGGCGCCTGCAGAATGTCTACGGTGATCTGGCAGTGGACAAAAGCACGGTGAGTCGTTGGGCAAAGAGTGTGTCATCATCGCCGCAAGGTCAAGCAAGACTGTCTGATCTCCCGCGTACGGGCCGGCCGTGCACAGCTGTGACTCCTGCAATGGCGGAGCGTGCGAACACACTCGTTCGAGATGATCGACGGATCGCCATCAAACAACTCAGTGCTCAACTTCACATCTCTGTTGGTAGTGCTGTCACAATTGTTCACCAGTTGGGATATTCAAAGGTTTGTTCCCGCTGGGTCCCTCGTTGTCTAACCGACCAGTGGAATGGTACTGTGCAGGCATACAGGCCCTCATTTCAAGGAGGCGTAAGGCCATAGCACTGAATGGAGATTACGTTGAAAAATAGTGTTGTGTAGCTGAAAGATTGGGGAATAACCTGGTGTATTTCAATGCTGAATAAAACAACCCCTGTTTCAGAAAAAAAATGTGTTGCATCACTTATTGCACTGCCCTCGTACATAAAATGTACTAACATGCTCTACATTACACATATACCGCATCTCAAGATGATCGGCAAGATAAAAACATATTTCAGGAAGCAATAAATTCGTTAACACAGAATCCGACAAATATGACAGGCGGCTATTAACGTGCGGCAGACCGACAGACAGACAGACACTATCTGCCTAACAAATGCGGACGGGAGACAGACGAGCATGCTGGGGACGAGAGACTGACCAAGAAAAGGAGAATTTAACAAGTAAATAAGACAACATATCACGAATCACTTCTAATAAGCTGTGATGCCTGGCGAAGACCTGGCGCAGCACCCCCAAAACGCTCTCCCGAACCGTCCGCTGCCAGCCGCTTCAACGGACGCAGGAAGGCGCGCCGATCTCCCGTGTCACGGCGTCGTATCTCGCGCCTGCCAGACCGATGTCGTGGGTTGACTCCTGTTGCTCTCGTGTTGGCAGCGAAGCCAATACCCCTCGCTATAAGGCGCGACCCACTGGCCTGACGTGGCGACCTCACATGCGCCGACGCTCAAGACGGACCAGTCATCTTGTGCCCCAGTGCTCGGCCGACCAACCGATCGATCCGACCGCCAATGACCATTCACTGAGCAAACTAGAGCAGACTGGAAGCCTAACACAAACTAGCACTCCGGACGACAGACGGACAATAACCGCCTCACCAATGAGGACGAGAGACACATCCAGACTAATTTGGCTGACCATCTGACCAGACTCTCCGCCTCAGACTCACTCCGACTGACTAACCGCTGAGCTGATAGCGCCCCTTAAATGCACGTGAATAGGCAACCTTTCCCCTTTCCCACCAGAGGGAGACACCAAGGTTGCGATTTCCACAGCGGCGCCACCGCCAGAAATTATGCCTTTGGTTCTCAGGACCAGGAATCATTGTAAAATATATGAATCGGAATCTGTCTCAGTGTGCGTGAAAGGTGTTGACAACTGTAAAAATCGTTGGTGATCTGACTCATTATTATAGGAATTAAATAATGTTCCCTTTCTTACCCTTGATCCTTATCTATTAAGCAGTTTAAATTGTAAGACACACAACGTTCCTCTTTCTTCTTAAAACTGTTAAAAAGGACTGCCAGATAGGTAACGAAACTACAGATTTCCACAGCTGAGCATTTTCATCCTCAGAGTTGGCTTTAAAAGAAGATATGTTTACTGTTATCTAAAAAAGTATACACTCTATGTCCATACGAATGTTAGTAGAGTAACGTACAAAAATTTGATGTAAATCAGTGCAGAACTTTTAGGTTTTTGCTAACATTTCCATACTGTGCATTAGCTATACGTGCATGTAGCACATAAATTAAAGAAATATGCAGCCAGTGTCCATATTTTCGGTGTTGTTGCTAATAACTTTTCCTACACAAACACGTTGTTGTCCGAAAAAGTATACAGCCGACGTTCATATGAATCCTAGTACAGTAATGTGTAAAAATTTAAGTAAATCTGTCAAGAACTTTTTGAGCTATTTGTTAGTAAAATTTCCTCTTTCTCTCTCTCTCTCTCTCTCTCTCTCTCTCTACGTGTGTGTGTGTGTGTGTGTGTGTGTGTGTGTGTGTGTGTCTCAGATTGTATAACGTAAACATTTGGAGTAATTGAGTTATGAACAGTTCGAGTGTCACCCTAACTGCGTAGCCCCTCTATGAATTATAATTTTGTGTACCACGTACATTAAGAATATATACCTTTTGTCCACATAAACGTTTATCAGAGTATTGTGTAAAAATTTTGAAATAAATTGGTCACAAATATTGCGAGGTTTTTGCTAACAATGATAAACTATGACCTTTCTTCATACAGATGTACAGATTCGTTATTTATGTTTATATACTGCATAGGTTAAAAGTGGATATAGTAGGAAATAGTGTATTTTGGTGGCAGGAGGACCAAGACTTCTACTCAAGTGAGTAAAGGGTTACAAATACAAAATCAAATAGGGGTAATGCAGGAGTAGGTTTAATACTGAATTAAAAAATAAAAAGGTGGGTAAGCTACTAGGAACAGCATAGTGATCGCATTAGTGTAGCCAAGATAGACACGAAGCCCAAGCCTACCACAGTAGTACAAGTTTAAATGCCAACTAGCTCCGCGGATGAAGAAGAGATTGATAAAATGTGTGATGAGATAAAATAAATTTATCTGATACTGAAGGGAGACGAAAACTTAATAGTCATTGGTGACTGTAATTCAATAGTAGGAAAAGAGAGAAAAGAAAAAGTGGTTGGTGGATATGGAATGGGGTACGGGATGAGAGAGGAAGCCGCCTCATAGAATTTTACACAGAGCATAACTTAATCATAGCTAACACTTCGTTCAAGAATCATGAAAGAAGGTTGTATCACGGAAGAGGCCTGGAGACACTGGAAGGTTTCAGCCATATTTCAAAATGGTATGAAAGAGATTTAGGAACAAGGTTTTAAATTGTAAGGCATTTCCAGGGGCAGATGTGGATCTTGATTATAATCTATTGATTATGAAATGTAGATTAAAACTGAAGAAACTGCAAAATGTTGGAATTCTGGGAGATTAGAGCTGAGTAAACCGAAAAAATAGAGGTTGTAGAGAGTTCCAGGGAGAGCATTAGGGAGCGACAGACAAGAACGGGGAAAAGAAATACAGTATATGAGCAATGGGAGGAGCTTTGAGAGATTAAATAGTGAAGACGGCAGAGGTTCAAGTAGGTAAAAAGACGAGGGCTAATAGGAGTCCTTGGGTGACAGAAGAAATATTGAATTTAATTGGTGGAAGGAGAAAATGTAAAAATGTTGTGAATGAAGCAGGCAAAAAGGAATGAAAATGTCTCAAAAATGAGATCGAGACGGAGTGCCAAATGACTAAGCAGGGATGGCTAGAGGACAAATGTAAGGATGTAGGGGCATATATCACTAGGGGTAATATTTATACTGCCCACAGGAAAAATTAAAGAGACCTTTGGAGAAAAGAGAACTACTTGTATGAATATCAAGAGCTGAAATGGAAACCCAGTTCAAAGCGAAGAAGGGAAAGCAGAAAGGTGGAAGGAGTATATAGGGGGTACGTACAAGGGCGGTGTACTTGGGGACAATATTATGGAAATGGAAGAACATGTAGATGAAGATGAAATAGGAGATATGATACTGCGTGAAGAGTTTGACAGAGCACTGGAACATCTAAGTCGAAACAAGGCCCCGGGAGTAGAAAACATTCCATTAGAACTACTGGTAGCCTTGGGAGAGCGAGATCTGACAAAACTCTACCATCTAGTGAGCAAGATGTATGAGACAGTCGAAATACCCTCAAACTTCTGGAAGAATATAAAAACTCGAATCCCAGAGAAAGCAGGTGTTAACAGATGTGAAAACTGCGGAACTATCACTTTAATAAGTCATAGCTGCAAAATACTATTACGACTTCCTTACAGACGAATGGAAAAGCTGGTAGAAGCCGACTTTGGGGAAGTTCAGTTTGGATTCCGTACAGATGTTGGAATACGTCAGGCAATACCGACCCTACGACTTATCTTAGAACACTGATTACGGATAGGCGAACCTACGTTTATAACATTTGTAGACTTACTATCTTTCAAATTTTGAATGTGGCAGGGGAAAATACAGGGCGCGAAAGGCTATTTACAATTTATACGAAAACCAGATGGCAGATATAAGAGTCGAGTGACATGAAAGGGAAGCAGTGTTTGGGAAGGGAGTGAGACAGGATTGTACCCAACCACCGATGTTATTCAATCCGTATATTGAGAAAGTAGTACTGAAAACGAAAGAAAAATCCTGAGTAGGAATTGAAACCCGTGTAGAATAAGTAAAACCTTTGTGGTTTGCCAATGACATTGAAATTCTGTCAGAAACAGTAAAGGACCTGGAAGAGCAGTTGAACGGAATGGACAGTGTCTTATTCAGGATAAACATCAACAAATGCAAAACGAGGATAATGGAATGTAGTCGATTTAAATCGGGTGATGCTGAGGGAATTACATTAGGAAATGAGACAATTAGAGAAGCAGATGAGTTTTGATATTTGGGGAGCAAAATAACTGATGATGGTAGAAGTAGACAAGATTTAAAATGTAGCCTGGCAGGAAAGCGTTTCTGAAGAAGAGAAATTGGGTGTTGATTTAAGTGTGAGTAAGTCTTCTCTGAAAATGTTTGTATAAAGTGTAGGCATGTATGGAAGTGAAACATGGAGATAAACAGTGTAGACAAGAAGAGAATAGAAGCATTTTTGAAATGTGGTGCTACAGAAGAATGCTGAAGATTAGATGGGTAGTTCACATAATTAATGAGGAGGTACTGAATAGAGTTGGGGAGAAGAGAAATTTGTGTCATAGCTTGACTAGAAGAGGGGATCGGTTGGTAGGACATGTTATGAGGCATCAAAATATCACCAATTTAGTATTGGGAGGGTGGGCAGCTTGGTGCGTAAATATCTTAGAGGGAGACCAAGAGATGAATACACAAAGCAGATTCAGAAGGATGTATGTCTCAGTAGGTACTGGGAGATGAGGAAGCTTGCACAGGATAGAGTAGCATGGAGAGCTGCATTAGACCAGTCTCTGGACTGAAGACCACAAAAACAACATATATTAAAAACATTTGCCTGTGTATGAGTATAGTGTATAAATTTTTAAGTAAATCGGTGTATACACAGCGATCAGCCAGAACATTATGACCATGTATCTAATATCTGATATGACCAATTTTGACAAACATAACGGCTACGTGTCTTGGCACCAAAACAATAACGGTTTGGTAGGACGCTGGTGGGAGGTAGCACCACAGGTCACGTAATTCCCGAAAATTATCGGGACGGCCTGGGGGGAGGGGGGTAGGCGGGTGGAGGGCGAAGAGCTTTCATAGGTGTCAATTGCATTCAGATCTGGCGAGATGGGGAGTCCAGAACATCTACTTGAATTGGCATCTGTGTTCTTTGAATCACTCCATCACATTCATGGCCCTGCGACATGGCGCTTTATGTTATAGGATAATGCCACTACCATTGGGAAACATGATCGTCCTGAAGGGGAGCACCCGATCTGAAACCATCATGGTGCCTTCCACGAACTCCACTGGACCCATGGATGCACATGTCAGTGTTCACCCAGAGCATAATGGGGCCATCACCAACTCGTCCCTATCCCACAGCATAGGTGTCAAGGGGCTGCTTCCTTGGAAGAGGATGGATTCACTCCCGTCTCCATGATGAGGGAGAAGTCAGGATTCATCAAACCACGCAAAACTCTGCCACTGCACCAACATGCAGGGCCGATGGTCATATGCCCATTTCAGTCATTGTTAGTAATGTCATGGCTGTTTTCAATGTCACATGCGTGGGCTGCAGGCTGCTGAGGTCCACCTTTTGAAGTGTTCAGAGCACTGTTTGTTCATATACACTTGTACTCTGACCAGCATTAAAGTCTGATATCTGTTTCGCCACAGTTTACTGCCTGTACTTGTTTACCGGTATGCTCAGCATATGATGTCCAACATCTCTACTGAGCGGTGGCCACTTAGCCATGAAGTCTGGGTGTAGTTTCACCTTGGTTTCGCTATGTGTTGAAGACACTTAGAAACTTCTGTTTACCCATTTTTTAACATACTGGGGTATATTTTGAAATTTTGGCCAGGCTTTCAGGGTTCTGGCCCACTACGCATTGCCGCACCTTCACCAATACGTTCCAACGTTCATATAATTACACACACTCTGTATCCTAACACAATGCAACTTCAACCAACTTCTCCTCGTAGACAATGAAATCTGGTCCGATGTATATCCACCCTGCATACCATAACCCGTCTCTGCCTATTCCTTTCCATGTCAGGGCTCCCCTCTCGTTCTTCATATACCATCTATCCCTATCCCTTCTCATCTTGATACCACAGTCCTTCCTACCCACTACACTCCTCTTCATCTCTCATCCCACTGTCCTCCGTAACACTTGCCTTCAACTCCACAATTTCTACCCAACAGGCCCCTATATATTGCTACACACACGGATCAACTGTACAGAATACATTCTTCCCTCCCCAAATCTTTTTCTCCTGGTCAGATGCTTCAGTTTTTTATTAAAATGGTTGTGCTATTGTTTAGATGAATGTTGTCTTCGATGTAATTTAATTGTACATGTTTCTTTCATTATTTTGTACTTCAACTTTAATTGAAACAACAACTAAAATCAACATTCTTACTGTAACCATCGACAAATTTAATCCTTTTATCAATCTGTGAATTTTGTTTGTATTTTAATGCTCTTAGCTCGTACTGCTGACAGCCCTTCTCCACCCATACGAGTTGAAGTGATTGAAATAACAATGAAGAAGAAAGAAATTAATGTATTTCATTTCTTTGTTGTAGTAACTTATAACACATTTGACAGTAAGCTTTTTCCTTAACGGGACATTTGCATAGTTGTCAAATGCGAGCACGGTAGCAGCACTTCACGAGTTTGCGTTACAAACGTATTTATTGTATCACATGTGCGCACCAGTTTGCTCTGAACAGTAGCGATGTTCACTTTATTATTCTACCGACACTGTGGTCTACTTCTCGCGATAATATTAGTTCTGTTCATCGATGCGTAGCTAACTTTGTTTCTCTCTTGGTAACGCCACTTTGGCC
The DNA here is from genome assembly GCF_021461395.2 of Schistocerca americana. Taxonomy (NCBI): domain Eukaryota; kingdom Metazoa; phylum Arthropoda; class Insecta; order Orthoptera; family Acrididae; genus Schistocerca; species Schistocerca americana. The sequence goes on from NC_060119.1 coordinate 73,330,442, forward strand.
TAATTTTAATTGGATGTGTTTTAAACACGAACGTTTCGTCACATTTTTTAAAGCGATATGCTCTCTATGTATACAATTAGCAGCTTTTCATTAAGTTATAATTTATTGTTTACAGTTGTACCTACACTTTTTTCACGACACAATCACGTGAAAATTTCGCAACGCCATAAGAAGCTTAGAACAGGCAGAGGTCGTCTCCTGACTGTCAACAGTTAAAAAACAAGAAATATGGAATGTTTATACCTGTAAAATCAGCAAAGTAACTGTCTATAAAAAGATAATAAAGATTAAAATCATGTTTCGCAAGTGGTTTCCGTAGCTCTGTCAACAATACTGAAAGCAACAGAAAGTACAGTTCATATTGTTGACCACACAATGGAAACTGCCTGCAGCATGTCCCTTAGGGATACTTCTGCGCAACTGCTACGGTCGCAGGTTCGAATCCTGCCTCGGGCATGGATGTTTGTGTTGTCCTTAGGTTAGTTAGGTTTAAGTAGTTCTAAGTTCTAGGGGACTGATGACCACAGATGTTAAGTCCCATAGTGCTCAGAGCCATTTGAACCATTTGGATACTTCAACTTGTAGCATCATCTATTACTGAAGCACGTTTAGGTAAACGTTTTATGAAATGCTCCTACCAGGGAACATAATGGACCGTGCCGTTCTTGTGTTGCTAGCGCAAATAATACTAAATTTCAATACGTAACGTTAGTATTCAGTTACACACGAAAGGTTTACATTACCTCACATTCTGAAATTGTGCCAGTTACGCTTGTTACTTCTATCTTCATCGAAAATGAAACATGCAACAAATGTTTTTGCTTCCATGGTTTCCTCTACTGCCGTAGCGTAAATTTTACGACTGATGTAGTCTTCCTAATTAAGTTCCTGTTATATCTGAATTACAATTGGTATCATTTTCACCTATGTTTTGGGAACACGTCAAACCATTGTTTGCGGAATTCGTAACTCCCTACTGGCTTTTTCTGTGGAGTACCTACTGGAGAAGGTGGATTATTTCAGCGTGTAGTGAAACATAAACGTAGTCGGATGGTAATTTCTTCTTCTTAGAAGCAAGCTGTTTCTTCAAACTGCCGATAACATATGCGAATGTTATTGGTATCTTAAGGTGCCTGACTGTATCGCTGACGAAACCCTTTCTCCAGTGCGATGACACAACAATAACTGTCAAATCCTTATACACAGAATTCCGTCTGTACGGGATCCCTCAAAGTTAACTTGTGACACCGTACATTAATCAACACGGCGTGCACGTTGGTTTCCGGTTCAATGCGCTAGAGAGTCCATTGAAATATTGAACTTTCTTATACAGTTTTCCGATTCTTATCGATGCATCACTATGCACTACATACTTATTGACATTTCTCATTCCTGCATCCATTTTGAATTTTCCTGTATTATCATACTGTACACGGGGAGAACGCATGTTTATGTTTTATTTATATAGCTTCTCTGAGCCCTCAGCACACGTGTTATTAAATATGAAGAAATTAAAATGCCGGCGCTCCCCGGAAACGTTGCCAATCGGACAACGGCCAAACCTTCCATCACCGGAAACCAATGCATTGCAGTTTCCGGACACGAAAAAGTAAAGTAAAATGAGTTATTAAGTATGTTACGGTTGTTGCTTAGCGTTGGCCAAAGAATGTGGTAGTACATTGTTTCAGAATTTTCTTGACTAATATTTGTAACAAGACAAGAACAAGGGTATTGTTGGCAGTGAATACAGAGTTCTTTGGTAAGATATGTACATTTCTTTGTATTTTGTATTGTCAATCAATGATATGAGAGGCAATACAGAAATAAAGAATAATACCCACACTAAAAAAGTCATCAGTAAATGGACCAGTTTCTGACAAACTTGACGTGAGTGTTAAAACTAGGAAGAATTCATCAAAAAATATCTCTGGATTGTTTCGTAATATGGCTATTAAAGCACAGGTCCGAATGATATAGGATATACTCGTACAACGTTTGGAAGCAGTGATAACGTGGGCGTGGAGAATGATAGTGAAAATAAGTTGAGAGAAGAAGTCCACCGAATGAGAAGTAAATGAAACATAGGAATGTATCACTAACATAGAAAATATGGACAGACTTAAATTCAGACAGTACCTTGTCGTGGACAGCTCACCAGAGAGTAAATATGGTGGCAGTGACAACGCCTCGCTTTTAGAAGATAATGATGATGACTGAGAGTATTCGTATAATCTGCAAAGAGGCATTGAACTAATAAAAGAACAACGTCAGGGAGAATCTGGTCGAGAAAAGTTTACAAAACTTTTGTATGAGCAATAGAATTATGTAACAGTTCATATCTATATACTAGAAAATATTTCTAATGAGGTTAAGATGTACATGTTTTAGGATCATAATCATGATTACTGCTTGATAATACTAGTTCTGTGAAAACAAAAATGTGCAATAATTGAGTGATTAAAAAGAACACACTAGGAACTGCAGTCAACAAGCAGTACATTAAATCGCAGCGAAGTACATTTTAAAAATTTCTGGCAGCTCAAAATACGATGTCTTTATGAAAATGTGCATGCCAAGGTTCCTGTAGATGGTGCATTTAATTATTCACCAGTCAATATTCACAGCATTCGTTCCCTATGAATCTCTCTGGGAAGAAGATAAGAGATTTCTTAAAGGTTACTGATCGAAAAAGTACGATGTTTGCTCTTGCTGTATGAACGCGGTGTTGTTGTAAGCCGAATAAAGGAAAAATAGGGTTCAACGTATCGTCGACATCGTGGTCATCAGAGACGGAACACGAGCTCGGAATGTTTCAAGGATGGGTAAGGATATCGGCAACGCCCTGTCGAAGAAACCACCTCGGCATTTGCCTGGAACGATCTAGGGAAAACATAGAAAACGTAAATCAGTATGACCGGACGTGGATCTGATCCGTCGTTCTCACGAATGCAAGTCCATTCTGCAAACCATTGCACTACCCCGCTCGATGTGTACACTGAAAAACGGAGCGAATTGAAATGGTGGGCAACGTTATTAGCCACGCCTTTAGAACCTTTTCGCCTTCCTTTTTCTCTTAACTTGCTTTTCAATTTAACTTTTTTACTACTCACACTTCGGCAGGAAGTTACTCTGAGGATATTATCTGTTAGCTTAGATACGACCGAATTCAATTTCTTATGCAAACACATCTGTAGGCTGGCAGGACCCACGACAAAGATTTCATCACAGCGCTGGCTGAAATATAACGGTGAAGGTGTTGTAGCACTGATTGACTTCCGCAATTAAGGACTTAGTTACCTGGTCATGGGATAAATATTAAGTCAGCACATACAATACGTACACCCTGGAAAAACAGCTGCAAGAAGTAAGTAGAACGAATAAATTTACGGCTACCAAACAAGGGAATTGACAAAAATGAAACTACGATGTTCCAGAACACGGCATATTTGCGAGGTACAAATCTATTCATGAGTCATGTTGATAATATTGAAAATGACTATTTCTGGCCTAGCTCTGTGATCACCAAGGTCATCAGCGATTTCACTTACAGCGGTGAAAATCTACGAAAAAATGACGAAAACTCAGAAAGCCTAGTTCTATTCACACACAACAAATGAAAAGTCCTGATATGCTCACCCTTATAAGAAAAATCATAAATCTTCAGATTAAACACAACAGAATAAGTGGATAATATCAGTGATAAAATACACTACTGGCCATTAAAATTGCTACACCAAGAAGAAATGCAGATGATAAACGGGTATTCATTGGACAAATATATTATACTCGAACTGACATGTGATTACATTTCCACGCCATTTTAGGGAAGAGATCCTGAGAAATCAGTACGCAGAACAACCACCTCCGGCCGTAATAACGGATTTGATACGCCTGAGCATTGAGTCAAACAGAGCTTGGAAGGCGTGTACAGGTACAGCTGCCCATGAAGCTTCAACACGATACCACAGTTCATCAGGAGTAGTGACTGTTGTATTGTGACGAGCCAGTTGCTCGGCCACCATTGACCAGACGTTTTCAGTTGGTGAGAGATCTGGAGAATGTGCTGGCCAGGGCTACAGTCGAACATTTTCTGTACCCAGAAAGGCCCGTACAGGACCTACAACATGCGGTCGTGCGTTATGCTGCTGAAATGTAGGGTTGCACAGGGATCGAATGAAGGGTGGAGCCATGGGTCGTAACCTATCTGAAAAGTAACGCTGAAAGGAGGCTACACTGAGTCACAGCGCCAGAGATTGCGCCAAAGAGTATTATTCAGCCGCCTCCACTGGCAGTTTTTGTTGAGAAGTGGTAGTGGAGAGTGCTTGTCGAGAAGTCGTCGTGGAGAGAGCTTATTGAGAAGTGGGCAGTAGGAGTTCTGATGTAGCTGTGACTAGTTGTGAGCATGTTGTATGCAGTTGTTCTGATGGGCTAGACAGCTGATGCTGTTCGATTGCGTATGTTGTAATGATCAGAGTCTATGTTTTCGTCAATATATATGAAGGTAAATAAATTTTTTTTATTTTTTCATTTCAAATGTCCTAACTAACAATGTCTCTTGGTCACAGGTTCAGTCAACAAAGCATCTGGCTTGTGTTCATGTATTAGAGTGTAATTCTGGTTTCTATGTGCAATTATAGTATTTCTGTTTTTTTTAATTAATTCAGTGTAAATGGTGCTTAAAATACCTTGTATTATTGAGGAAGAACCGTGCCAGATGTGTACGTTGAATCACACTTCCACACACAGAACAGTTACACTAGTGTTTTGTTGTTTCGTATGTTTTATAGTTGCTAGGGACTTAATTAATTAGTTGTGTTAACGGAAGTTTTCTTTCATTCTTTGTTGTTATTCTACGCAGTCAGATTGCGTACTAATACTAGTCAGGGCCAACCGGTTACGAGACTGCGTAACCGGACAGACAGCGACTAGTATTTAAATTATTTGAATTCTTTTTAATTAAGCCCCCATTCACGTGGCGACCGCAGCTTCGGATCGTCCCTAGGAATTCTTTTGATAGTAAAAGTAGCAGACAGTAGTATTGTTGTAGTAATTTGTAGTAATAGAATATTGCATGTGTAGATTTGCTAATTGACCATTTGTTGTTGTCTTGTCATTCTTCTAACGGTATTTTTGCAGAATTTAATTTTTGGAGTCTTGTATATGCGTGTGACAATTTTGTGCAATTATGAAGATTTCAATTGTTCGTTAATCGTGTTTGTCGGGAAGCATTTCGTGTGAATGGTATTGTTGGTGATAAAGTGTCATATTGTCTGTAATTTTCGTATAGTGACGAGTTTTGTATGTTTTGTAAACGATTACGCGATCGATGAAAAAGGCAAAATTGATGAATAGTCAGAATGACGATATTGTTAACATGGCGAACTCCCCAACACAGGAGAACAGTATTATGAATAATGAAGTAGAAAATAATTTAATAAGCAGGGAAAATAGTCCGGAACCAGCTCAAAACTTTTCACAATCAAAAAATTTTCAGAATACGAGATTAACGACAGAAGATTCTGGAATAGTATCGAACACAGATAGCTTTACAGCTATGACGAAGGAAGCTGGTTTTGCGGGAAATGTTAGGGGCGAAAAGAATTTCGAGCCAGTTAATATGGAGCTGTTAATGAGTGCAATATTAAATTTGGGATCACAGTTGGGTTCTGAATTACAAATAGTGGGATCACAAATACGAACAATTAAAACGAAGATGGAAACTTTGGCAGCACGGTTAGACTCACGAATGGGGACAGGTTTCAAAAATATGAAAGATGAATTAAAGAAAGAAATTAGAGAAGAAGTACAACCGATTTTGAATGCTCACAATAATAGATTAATTTAAATAGAAATAAGACAAAAGGAACAGGATAGTGAAGGGGAAGAAAGAGATCGAGTGATAGTACAAAAATTTTCAGAGTTAAATTTACAACGTGCACACGATAGGGATGAAATATTTGAAAGAATCGAGGAATCCGTACCAAATGACAGAATAAATAACCTAACACAATAGTATGAACAATTAACTACTAAATGTGTTAATACTGAAACGCGAGTCGTGACACTTACGGAAGACGTAAATAAACAGAAAGAACAAATAGGTGACTTATCGGAAAGAGTTGAGGAGATTGCAGATAAATTGACAAGTCTTAGTTTAAATGGAGACAGAGATTCAGATGATACAGCTCCATTGCCATTTCTAGAAACCGAAGAGTACCTGAACATAAATAAGCATGTTGAAAATCAGGGAAAATTTAGTGAACGCGTTAAAAGGGAATTTGAGGTATTACGAAAGCAAGTCAAACAAATTGAAGGCGAAATCGTAGGGAAAGACAGCAGAAGAAATTTAGAATCACAGATAGCAGAGGGGTTTGAAGAAAATAATTTGTTTCATTTACGAGATGCAACAAGAGAGCGCCAGGCGCGCGAACTTGACAATAATCGACATTGGGACTGGGACAGACGCGGTAGGTCTTTGTCGCCAAGAGGCGAAAACTTTGATTATAAACACTTTTTAACTGTTCGGAAATTTAAGATCTTTCGCAATTCTAAGAATGACATATATCCATGTTCATGGTTAGATCAATATATGTACGCACTTCCACCAAATTGGCCACTAAGTCACAAACTGGAATTTATGTGTGGATATTTAGAAAACGAACCGGCGACGCGCATGCGCGCACTTATTAAAGATTGTAATAATCTAAATGATTTTTATCATGCATTTTTATCAGCATTTTGGTCCGAAAACACGCAAGACAGAGTCAAACATAGTCTTATTATGCAGCGTAATTTTAAACAGTCTGATTTCCGCACGCCAGTAGAATACTTTGAAGACATGATTCGAAAGAATCAGTTCCTTTTCAACCCTTGTAGCCCGACTGAATTAATTCGCATTTGTTTAACTAAGCTGCCACAATCGATAAGACAAATTGCTTTAGCAGGCTGATGTAAAGACGACATTGAGACTTTTAAGACCTTGCTACAAGAACTTGAGTATGACAACGACGACGGGACTTCTTGTAATTTTTTCAGTAACAGTAATTACAATAGATTTTCAGAGAAAAGGGATAGTCATCGGAACGGACGTTATAGTGGTAATTTTGAAAATGACAGACGTAACAGACAGGATAATAGATACCAGCCTTATGACTATAACAGACGGTCTAACAGAAATTGCACAGACAGTTATAATAACGGAAACTCCTACCGGAATGATCAATCATACGGAAACGGTAATCGGTATCATCAAGACAGAAATTATTCACACAATAATAGAAATTCTTACTACAGAAATAACCAGGGTAGTAGATGTAACAATAATTTCAGAAGTGACAGTCGAAATTACACAAGAAGTAGTCGTGCAGATAGCCAGGAAAACAGAAATTTTAATAACAGACACAACCAAGAATTTACATGTAACACACAGGAGGGACCTAATTGGCATCCTCCGCGTGACAGAAATTCAGAGACACAAGTGCAAATAGTAGAAATTGATCCGCGAAATGACGGAAATAATCAAAGACGTGACGCCAACAATCGACAATGACTTGCAGCTTCGGCTTCTGGCAGCAATATAGACGGTTCAGAAAGTAATGACACTACGACTTTACACTACGTACGCCTGGAAGACATGAGAGACAATTTGCTAGACGAAAAGGAAAATAATGTAGACGCATTTTTACATCCTGTTATTGAAGTATGTGTGGGTAAGAATAAGTTCACTGCAGTTTTAGATTCTGGGAGCCCATTGAATGTCATTAGTGAATCAGTTATTCGTATATGTGTAAGAAATATTGCTTGTCCTGTGTTACCTGTTTCGAAAACTACAATTCGAGGCGCTATTTCTGGAAAAAGTGTGGAAGTTAAACAATAGACCAACTTAAATTTCATTTGTCAAGGATACGAATTTTCTGATAAATTTACACTCCTGGAAATTGAAATAAGAACACCGTGAATTCATTGTCCCAGGAAGGGGAAACTTTATTGACACATTCCTGGGGTCAGATACATCACATGATCACACTGACAGAACCACAGGCACATAGACACAGGCAACAGAGCATGCACAATGTCGGCACTAGTACAGTGTATATCCACCTTTCGCAGCAATGCAGGCTGCTATTCTCCCATGGAGACGATCGTAGAGATGCTGGATGTAGTCCTGTGGAACGGCTTGCCATGCCATTTCCACCTGGCGCCTCAGTTGGAACAGCGGTCGTGCTGGACGTGCAGACCGCGTGAGACGACGCTTCATCCAGTCCCAAACATGCTCAATGGGGGACAGATCCGGAGATCTTGCTGGCCAGGGTAGTTGACTTACACCTTCTAGAGCACGTTGGGTGGCACGGGATACATGCGGACGTGCATTGTCCTGTTGGAACAGCAAGTTCCCTTGCCGGTCTAGGAATGGTAGAACGATGGGTTCGATGACGGTTTGGATGTACCGTGCACTATTCAGTGTCCCCTCGACGATCACCAGTGGTGTACGGCCAGTGTAGGAGATCGCTCCCCACACCAGGACGCCGGGTGTTGGCCCTGTGTGCCTCGGTCGTATGTAGTCCTGATTGTGGCGCTCACCTGCACGGCGCCAAACACGCATACGACCATCATTGGCACCAAGGCAGAAGCGACTCTCATCGCTGAAGACGACACGTCTCCATTCGTCCCTCCATTCACGCCTGTCGCGACACCACTGGAGGCGGGCTGCACGATGTTGGGGCGTGAGCGGAAGACGGCCTAACGGTGTGCGGGACCGTAGCCCAGCTTCATGGAGACGGTTGCGAATGGTCCTCGACGATACCCCAGGAGCAACAGTGTCCCTTACTTGCTGGGAAGTGGCGGTGCGGTCCCCTACGGCACTGCGTAGGATCCTACGGTCTTGGCGTGCATCCGTGCGTCGCTGCGGTCCGGTCCCAGGTCGACGGGCACGTGCACCTTTCGCCGACCACTGGCGACAACATCGATGTACTGTGGAGACCTCACGCCCCACGTGTTGAGCAATTCGGCGGTACGTCCACCCGGCCTCCCGCATGCCCACTATACGCCCTCGCTCAAAGTCCGTCAACTGCACATACGGTTCCCGTCCACACTGTCGCGGCATGCTACCAGTGTTAAAGACTGCGATGGAGCTCCGTATGCCACGGCAAACTGGCCGACACTGACGGCGGCGGTGCACAAATGCTGCGCAGCTAGCGCCATTCGACGGCCAACACCGCGGTTCCTGGTGTGTCCGCTGTGCCGTGCGTGTGATCACTGCTTGTACAGCCCTCTCGCAGTGTCCGGAGCAAGTATGGTGGGTCTGACACACCGGTGTCAATGTGTTCTTTTTTCCATTTCCAGGAGTGTATTATTGTTCCATTACTCAGTACACAAATTATATTAGGTATGGAGTTTCTTAACGCACATATAGCAATTTTAAACTTTAAAGAAGGAAGTGTGAATTTGACTGTTGCCGGAATGCCGAAAAGTTTGAAATTTTTCGAGTGTTTAACAAAATCTGAATCAGACACAAAATGTTTAAGGTTTCTTACTTCTGATGTTTTCGCTGAGCATTATGACGACAATGTGTTCATTCATGACAATGACAATAGATACAGAGACGGGATGGATGATATAATTAATAGCGAAGAATTAATTAATGAAAAGGTTAGGAAAGCTGAAGTACCAGATGACATTGCAAGAGAAGAACTGCACCAAATTTTGACTTCACATGCTACAGTATTTAGCCATCACACAGGAACTATACAAGGCTTACAATACTTATTTAAAGTAAAAGAACACACACCATTTCGGGGAAAACGTACGCTATTCCTTTGGCTTACAGAGACAAGGTTAAGAATGAACTTCAATACATGTTAGATCAAGGCATTATTGAGCCAGCAGTCAGTCCTTATACCAGCCCATTACACGTCGTTCTTAAAAAGGGTGGGTCAATTCGTTTGGTTCTGGATTCCAGACAGATAATTAATATCATCATTCCTGAAACTGACCGTCCACAGAATCTAGACGAACTCCTTCAACATTTCCATGGAATTAAAGTTTTATCCACGATTGATATGCGCGCAAGTTTTTGGCAAATAGAACTCCACCGTGATTGTAGAAAATACACTGCCTTTTTAGCCTTTGGTAACTGTTATCAGTTTCGGAAATTACCGTTTGGACTTACTGTATCTTCAGCAGCATTCATTCGTAGTTTAAACGAAATTTTACCTGTTTATCTTCGTGACAATATTACTTCATATGTTGACGATATTCTTATTGCTAAACGTTCTTGGAGCGAGCATAACAAATTTTGGATTCATTATTACGTATTTTTGCAAGAGTTGGCATTACAGTGAACTTGGAAAAATCGGAATTTGGTCGTTCTCAGCTGAATTTTTTGGTCATATTATTTCTACAGAAGGTATTCTCCCTGATCCAGAGAAACTAAACGCTATTCGTAATTATGCTGTTCCTACTACAAAACGTGATGTTCGTAGTTTCCTTGTTGCCTGTAATTTTCTTAGACGCTTTGTTAGATTGGACGATTCGGCCACACCTCGTTTATGTGAACTATCTGGATATGATTCTAATTGGAGTTGAGATTAGGAAGCTCAATCAGAATTTGAACAACTTCGTGATGCTTTAGTTGCTGCTCCACTTCTTTCACATCCGGATTTATCTAAAGATTTTTGTTTGGCGACGGACTCATCATACAAAGGCCTAGGTGCACACTTATTTCAAGAGATAGAAGATAACGGCGTTGTAGTGCAGAAAACTATTGCCGATCTGTTCTTGCCAAATGCAAATTATGTCAAAAGGGTACGCCGCCAACTATTTTTCACAGAGCGCCGTTGTTTCCTATCATTCCAGCGAAATTAAAGGAGATGGCTGCAGTCGATTTGTTCGGTCCAGTGGTTCGTTCTACTAATGGTTTTGCGTACATTTTGGTAGCAGTGGAATTGACATCAAAATATGTATGTTTTACACCTTTACGCAAAGCAACAGCTCGTTCAATATCTAATGCTTTCATCAAACATTTTCTTAAAGAAGTGGGTCATGTTGATAAGGTTGTATCAGATAATGGATCACAGTTTCGCTCTAAAATTTGGCTTCGTACTGTACTGCGTCGTAAGATTAAACCAATTTTCATTTCACTTTTCACCCTCAATCTAATGCTTCAGAGTGATGGATGAAGGAAATCAATAAATTGTGTCGACTTTATTGTCATCAGAATCACAGAACTTGGGATCAGTATCTTCAAATTTTTCAAAACATTCTGAATGAACTCTCTAATGATTGAACTTCTTTACCGCCGATATTGATATTAAAAAGTAGAGCACCGACAAATCGCATTTCTGATATCGTTCCTTTTCCGCCTACACGGAAACTGCGGCATACTGAAGTTGTCAACCTGGCTCTACTAAATATTGCATCTGCGGCTGCTAGAAGAGAGAAATCAGCTAAACGTCCTGGTCGTTTAAAAACCTTGTCAGTTGGTCAAAAGGTGTTAATTAAGTCTCACCGTTTCTCTAACAAAGGAAAAGGCTTGTGTCGCAAATTTTTTCTGCTTTATAACGGTCCATATAGAGTTCGCAAAATTATTCATGATAACACTTCGAAGTAGAAACTCTTAAATCTCGGCGCTCTAAGGGAATACATCACACATCGAACGTTAAAATTTTTGTGGAGTGACATACTTTTGAGAAACTAACAGTTATACGTAAACACACGGAGAGTACAAGGATACCGCGCCGTGTTCTGGCGGCGGCACATACTCAAAGCAACAGTCAAGTCTGCGCGGCGCGCGAGGCAGCCGTTGACTGCAAATAATTACTTCGTACGTCACGCTTACCTACAGCTGATCGAGCGCTCAGTGCGAATGCACTGACAGCCGTAAACAAATACACAGTCTAATTTCTCCGATTAAATACAGTATAAAGCTATAGTGACTTGATAAATTATGTTATTAACGTTGAGTATTTTTCAGGATACGGTTGTATAGAATATTTAAGAACTTCAGGTAAATTCTGTGTGTGTCCGACGTTAAGAGGACTTGCTATCGAGAAAATTTCAGGAAGAATGTAATTTCGTACAAGAAAGTAATAAACTAAAAAGGTAACTATTAATTGAGTTTATTTTTAAGGTAACATATTTCCACTTGGTATGTACTTTAGACGTAATTTGCTGCTCGCGATTACGTGATTCATACTTCGTGTTAACTGATGTTGACAATGATTGATTAATGAACAGGGTTATTACTTGTGTATATTATGCATCGCTTGGCTGCACTGCTTTTTCACTGATGTCATATTTTTTTATTATGTGCCTGCTGTGCTTATTTATTTAAATTATAATTGTCACCTGATTAATTGTGCTGAAATGGTTGTGTGTAGGGTATACTTTGTGATTTATCTGCTTGCGCCTTCACGTTTACTTATTAAGATTACATATGAACATTTATTTGCTTACGCTGATATGATGCTAATGACCTGTTTATTATGTAAGATACATATTTCCTGCTTTGCGTATGGATTGCATATTTACACATTTCTGTTTTGTTGTCATAACTGTACTTTAATTTGGTATATAGAAATGCTGATATACTGTGTACGAACATAGAGTTTAGGTTACACTATGGTATTAGTTATTGTTCGCTTGGCAGAGCCTCGTTGTAGGGATTGTGCTGCATCCACTTGTTGACATTCTGTTCTCAACTGGTTATATTTACTCGCTATTCCATGTTTTGCTTACGCTCAGTGCTTTATATTTTAAGATAAGAAAATGAACTGCTATAATTCAACGAACGGCGTTGGTACAAGAAATTTCATTGAAGTCACATGTGCTGGAGGTTTTATGGAAGCTGTATAAATTTATGTTACTAGGAAGGAAGCTAACGTTATGACATACCAACACTAGGTTTAGACCATTGACAGTTATTACACTGCATTCTTCGTGAGCAACTGAAATAGTAAGTGACACTTGACACAAGAAATACTCCATATGTTTGCTTCTGTTTTGCCATGATTCTTGAAGTGGTGTACACACTGTGAAATATTACGATTTATTCACTCAAAGTCTTATGTGATCTTTCATACTACGTACTCGCACCTACTTACTGAAAGTCATTCAAACTGAAGGCTGTTAGAGTTCATGTATGCATTTCTTTTATTTTATGATGGACAAGGTAACCAAAATGTATTTTATATTTCATAATGAGTAGAAGATTTGGCTCAGGAGGACTACACAGAGGTTGTGTATGGATATTGCATGGGATGATAAATTGAAGTTTGCACTAGGATTTTGTCTGTACTTGTTCGAGGAGACTGACTAGAGGAAAGAGTTGTTTTGGAAGTGAAATGATATTGGTAATATGGTTTATATGTATCGACGTATTGAAGAGGTATTATTGATGTATTGAGATTGTGTGAAGTTGATGATTATTGGAGTTTTAGTGGACAAGAGGTAAGGTAAATGATATTGATGATAAGGTTTATATGTATCGACGTAAGAGGTATTATTGAAGTAAGATTATGTGATGATAATGATTAATGGAGTTTTGGTGGATAAGAGGTGAAGTAAGTGAGGAGCATTTTTTTCTTTGTTTGTTGGTCTATATGGAACAAGGAGGATGAAGATAGCTGACTAGAACACTCAAGTAGAAGGTAGATTGTCTACACACACACTTTGTTAAATCACTAAGCAGTATATACTTTTTTTTTTTTTGGAGAGAGGAAGTATTTGCATATCTTGGCACACTGACAGTTGTTCAGCAACCGTACATTTGATTTGGCTTGGCAAACATGGGTCTTGACATGATGACTATGACGTTGACTAAATATTATCGACTGTTATACATTGCTGCCACTACTACTTGATACACATGTCGAACATCAAATCCTTGACAGAATTGCATTTACACAGTTAACACTATTCAATTACACAGTAGCACTTAATGTGGATGAAAGATGAGTGAGTGTGTCTTGTGTGTTTTCCTTTCCTAATCCCAAATTATTGGTACCGACCTATCTCATAAATATTATTTTACTTGTTTGCACTGACACCCATAAATATTATAGGTTCACTGTTATTTGTGTGTTGTAATAGTTAATATGACAATTATCTGATATCATTTGTGTGTTTGTTATAATTTGTATGTTTAGTGCAAGAACATTGAGAATAATTTTGTAAAAGCAATTGTGTGTGCATTCAAACTCTTGTTAATGCCTGCACCGGTTCAACATTAATGGGTGCCACTTAGAAATGTTTAATTTGTGCTGATTAACTCTGATGAACTGTCTGATTTGTGATAGTGAATATTGTGGGCTGTTACCCGCACTTGTTCAACATGATGGGTGCCACTTGGTGTGGTGTCATCGCCAGACACCACACTTGCTAGGTGGTAGCCTTTAAATCGGCCGCGGTCCATTAGTATACGTCGGACCCGCGTGTCGCCACTGTCAGTGATTGCAGACCGAGCGCCGCCACACGGCGGGTCTAGAGAGACGTCCTAGCACTCACCCCAGTTGTACAGCCGACTTTACTAGCGATGCTACACTGACAAATACGCTCTCAATTGCCGAGACGATAGTTAGCATAGCCTTCAGCTACGTCATTTGCTACGACCTAGCAAGGCGCCATTATCAATAGATGTACACCACTTATGGATTAAAGTTAAGTACTACATCAACTACGTACTTTATCTGCTACTAAAAATTCCCTTAACTGTTCCAGACCTCACGCCAGTCTGCGTGAGCTTAAAGCGTGCCTTTCGACTTCCTCTCATAGTGACTTGGCTGTCTTGCCAAGTCACAACACTTGGAAATGTTTCATTTGTGCTAATAAACTCTAATGAACTGTTTAATTAGTGATAGTGAATATTATAGACTGTTACCTGCACCTGTTCAACATTGCAGGGTGCCTCTGATGGAACTGCTTCTACTGAAATGATGTCACTTGTTGGTGTCTGCACTTGTTTAACATTGATGGGTGCCACTGATTGAATTGCTTCTACTGAAATAAGGTCACTTGTTGGTGTCTGCACCTGCTCAACATTGCTGGGTGCCACTGATGGAACTGCTTCTACCGACATAATGTCATTTGTTGGTGTCAGCGCCTGCTCGCCAATGCTGGGTGCTACTGTTGAAGCTGTTTAAATACTGCTGATGAAATCTTATGAGACCTATTTTGCACCTGCTGGTCATTGCTGGGTGCTACTGTTGGAACTGTCAATTACTCTGAAGTGTCCTACTTGTTTTTTGAACTATTGAAAGGATTATATGTGAATATTTGTATGAACTGATTTTTTATGTGTTTACTGTTTATGAGATGTTATGAGACTCTTCCCTGCACCTATTCGTCATTGCTGACGCTATTGATTGAATTGTTTAACCAAATGATACTTGTGTAAACTATTATGTACAATCATATGTATGCAAGCATTTGTATTCCTTACTGTATTTTATATATTAGGTTATTGAAGGGTCAGTGCAAAGCCACAATTTATTTAGTTATGTGATATTTACTTATTATTATTACTTTTTAATTTTTGTCTGTATTTTTTGGGCGAATTTGGTGGTATGTTCACCACCAACGCTGGCAAAAATACCATCAAATTCTAGCCCGTGGAGGAGGGGCATATGAAAGGTGGCTACACTGAGTCACAGCGCCAGAGATTGCGCCAAAGAGTATTATTCAGCCGCCTCCACTGGCAGTTTTTGTTGAGAAGTGCTAGTGGAGAGTGCTTGTCGAGAAGTCGTCGTGGAGAGAGCTTATTGAGAAGTGGGCTGTAGGAGCTCTGATGTAGCCGTGACTAGTTGTGAGCATGTTGTATGCAGCTGCTCTGATGGGCTAGACAGCTGATGCTGTTCGATTGCGGATGTTGTAATGGTCAGAGTGTATGTTTCGTCAATATATATGAAGGTAAAGAAAAAAATTTTTTTTTCATTTCAAATGTCCTAACTAACAATGTCTCTTGGTCACAGGTTCAGTCAACAAAGCATCTGGCTTGTGTTTATGTATTAGAGTGTAATTCTGGTTTCTATGTGCAATTATAGTATTTCTGTTTTTTTTTAATTACTTCAGTGTAAATGGTGCTTAAAATACATTGTCTTATTGAGGAAGAACCGTGCCAGATGTGTACGTTGAATCACACTTCCACACACAGAACAGTTACACTAGTGTTTTGTTGTTTCGTAGGTTTTATAGTTGCTGGGGACTTAATTAATTAGTTGTGTTTACGGAAGTTTTCTTTCATTCTTTGTTGTTATTCTATGCAGTCAGATTGCGTACTAATACTAGTCAGGGCCAACCGGTTACGAGACTGCGTAACCGGACAGTCAGCTACTAAAAATTAAAATTTTTTGCATTCTAATTAATTAAGCCACCATGCCACGTCCACTGTTGAAAGTGCCGTTGATGCGAACAAGAGGTGACCGAGACTTGTAACCAATGGCACTCCATACCATCACGCCGGGAGATACGCCAGTATGGCGATGACGAATACACGCTTCCAATGAGCGGTCACCGTGATGTCGCCCAACACGGATGCGACCATCATGATGCTGTAAACAGAACCTGGATTCATTTGAAAAAGTGACGTTTTGCCATTCGTGCACCCAGGTTCGTCGTTGAGTACACCATCGCTGGCGCTCCTGTCTGTGATGCAGCGTCAAGGGTAACCGCAGCCATGGTCTCTGAGCTGATAGTCCATGCTACTGCAAACGTCGTCGATCTGTTCGTGGAGATGGTTGTCTTGCAAACGCCCCCATCTGTTGACTCAGGGATCGAGACGTGGTTGCACGATCCATTACAGCCATGCGGCTAAGACACCTGTCATCTCGACTGTCAGTGATACGAGGCCATTGGCATCCAGCACGGCGTTCCGTAATACCCTCCTGAACTCACCTATTCCATATTCTGCTAATGGTCATTGGATCTCGACCAACGCGAGCCGAAATGTCGCTATACGATGAACGGCAATCGCGACAGGCTGCTATCCGACCTTTACCGAAGTCGGAAACGTGATGGTACGCATTTCTCCTACTTACACGAGGCATCACAACAACGTTTCACCAGGCAACGCCAGTCAACTGCTGTTTGTGTATGAGGAATCAGTTGGATACTTTTCTCACTTCATACGTTGTAGGTGTCACCACCGGCACCAACCTTGTGAGAATGCTCTGAAAAGCTAACCATTTGCATATCACAGCATCTTCTTCCAGTCGGTTAAATTTCGCGTCTGTAGCACCTCATCTTCGTGGAGTTTTAATGGCCAGTAGTTAAAAAGGAGACAGTAATTGTCGCAGGGTATTTATTTATCGTACGGCATAACATATACGAAAATAGCAGAACTACAACATGTCAACAGTTAAACACAGCTCTACAGTATGAAACAACACAAACGTCAGCCAGGTAATGGGCTGGTGCAATATCTTGCGTGTAGTAAACATTTCGTTGTTGGACAAAAAAAATGGCTCTGAGCACTATGGGACTCAACTGCTGAGGTCATTAGTCCCCTAGAACTTAGAACTAGTTAAACCTAACTAACCTAAGGACATCACAAACATCCATGCCCGAGGCAGGATTCGAACCTGCGACCGTAGCGGTCTTGCGGTTCCAGACTGCAGCGCCTTTAACCGCACGGCCACTTCGGCCGGCCCGTTGTTGGACATCCTCATCGATCTCGATCGTGAACGCAGACCTCGAACGCTCTTCGAGACAAGCTGCTGGGGGCATAACAGGTTCCATGCGGTCACTGTAGCCGCGACAGCATCATGGATGTACACTAGCAGAAATACTATCAGAATGTCCTCAAGACTTAGAAAAGCAAGTGCCTAATGGCGAGACTACTCCTGAGGGCGGCAGTAGACTCTTGTAGAGAAGTCGCCAGGGAGCCTGTAGTATGCAATCGCGAATCAGTTTCTGAGCCTTATCGTCATTGTGAGGGCGCGAGGGTTACAGTAAACGGACAGTGGTGCATCAGTAACAAGCTACAGGACTCCCAGGAGGGATACTTGCGGTGCCCGCAGCAACCCCAGCATCAAAGATGTACACTAGCAGAATGACTCCGACAGTGTCCTCGAGGCTTATGCGATAGCCGGCCGCAGTGGCCGAGAAATCCTAGGCGCTACAATCTGGAACTGCCCGACCGCAACTGTCGCCGGTTCGAATCCTGCCTCGGGCATAGATGTGTGTGTTGTCCTTAGTTTAGTTAGGTTGAAGTATTTCTAAGTTCTAGGGGACTGATGACCTGAGAAGTTAAGTCCCATAGTGCTCAGAGCCATTTGCACCATTATGCAATAATCCAGCACCCGCCTAATGGCGAGACAACTCCTGCGGGAGGCATTAGTGCCTTAGAGAGACGTCGCCATAGAACCTGTAGTACGCAATGACTCATCAATTTCTGTGTCCAATAGTCAAATTGATTGTGCGAGGGTTACAATAAACTGGAAATATTCCGTCGGTTACCGATAATGGACACGCTGGAGATGTTATATACAGTGAGCATAGCCGCACACGTATTATTGATGTACACTAACTCAATGACTCCGACAATGTCGTTGAGGCTTATGCAATAGCCCAGCACCCGATTATGGCGAGATAACTCCTGAGGGACGCATTAGTCACTTGGAGAGAAGTCCGCATGGAGCCTGTAGTATGCAATCATGAAGCAATTTCTGTGTAGCATAGTTAATGTGATGGTGCGAATATTACATTAAACGGGCAGCGGTCAATCGACTAGAAGCTACTGGACTCCCAGAAGAGGTTCCTTTCGCTGACGGCAGACACGCCAGTATCACAGATGTACACTAGCAGAATGACTCCGACAGTGTCCCCGAAGATTATGCAACAGCCCATCACCCGCCTAATGGCGGAACAACACCTGAGAGACGCATTATCTCTTGCACAGACGTCGGCAGGGATCCTACAGTATGCAATCGCGAAGCAACTTCTGTGTCGCATCCTCAATGTGAGAGTGCGAGGGTTACTGTAAATGGGCAGCGAAGCTACTGGACTCAGAGAGAGGTTCAGTGCAGTGACCCTAGCCGCGCCAGTATCAAAGATGTACACCCCCAGCATGACTCCGACATTGTGTTCAAGGCTTATGCTACAGCCCTGCACCAGCCTAAAGGTGAGACAAGTCCTGAGGGTGGCATGAGCCTCTCGGAGAGAAGTCGGCAAGAAGCCCATAGTATGCAATCGCCAATCAATTTCTGTAATGCATAGTTAGGTTGAGGGCGTGAGGGTTACAGTAAACAGGTAGCGATGCATCGATTACAAGCTACTGGACTCCCACCGAAGGTGACCGTAGCTGCGTCAGTATCATACACGTACATTGTCAGAATGACTCCGACAATTTACTCGAGGTTTATGCAACAGCACAGCACCGGCCGAAGAGCGAGACACCCTCAGAGGGCGGCATAAATTACTTGGAGAGAAGTCGGCAGAGAATCTACAGAATGCAATCGCGAAGTAATTCCTCTGCCACATCGTCAATGTGAGGATGCAAGGGTTACAGTAAACGGGCTTCGGTTCTTCGATTACAAGCCCCTAGGCTCCATAATGAGGTTTCATGGGGTGACCATAGCCGCGACAGTGTCACAGGTGTACACTAGCAGAATGACTCCGACAATGTCCTCGAGGCTCATGAAATAGCCAATTATGGCAAGATAGCTACTGGTGGTGGTATTGGCCTCTTGCAGAGATGTCGGCAGGTAGCCTGCAGTACGCAGTCATGAACATATTTCTTCGTTGGATCGTCAATGTAAAGACTCGAGCGTTACAGTAAAAGGGCAGGGGTACAGATACTGGACCCCCAAAAGAAGTTCCCTTCGGTGACGGTTGGCGTACCAGTATCATAGATGTACACTAGCTCGAGGCTTGTGCAGTGGCTCAACACCCGCCGAATGGCGAGGCAGTTCCTGAGGATGGCATCAGTGTGTTGGAGAGCAGCCGACAGGGAGCCCGTTGTATGCAATGGCCAAGCAATTTATGTGTCACATCGTCAATCTGAGTGTTAGATGGTCACAGTACACAGGCAGTGGTGCATCTGTTACAAGGTAATGGACTCCCAAGACATGTTCCAATAGGTGTCAGTAGCCGGGCTTCTGTCAAAGATGTAAACTAGCCGAATGACTCCGACAATGTCCTCCAGGCTTATGCAATAATCCAGCTAGTGCTGAATGGCGAGACAAATCCTGAGGGTCTCATTAATCTCTTGGAGAGACAATGACAGAGAGCACATATTATGCAATCGCGAAGCTATTTCAGTGTCACATCGTCAAAGTGACGCTGTGGGGATTACAGTAAATGGGCTGCGATGCATCGGACACAAGCGAATGCACAGCCAAAAGAGGTTCCATGGCTGACCAGACCCGCGCTGGTATCATAGATGTACACTGGGAGGATGACTCTGACAATGTCCTCTAGGCCTATGCAATAGCCACCATCCGCCTAACGGCGAGAGAACTCCTGAGGTGGCGGTAGACTATTGGAGAAAACTCGGCAGGGAGCCTTTGTAGCCAGTCGTGAAGGAATTTCCGTGTAACATCGTTAATGTGAAGGTGTGAGGGTTACAGAAAACACTCAGCGATGCATTAGTTATCAGTTATTGGTCAGGAGAGGGTACATGTGGTGACCGTAGTAGCACCAAAATCATAGATGTACACTAGCACAGCTATTCCGAGAATGCCCTCATGGCTTAGGAATAGCGTAGCACCTGCCTAATGGCGAGACAACTCCTAGGTGGGTCATTAGTGTCTTGGAGGGAAGTTGGCAGGGGGCCTGTAGTACGCAATCAACGTGAAGGTGCAAGGATTACCGGACATGGGCAGTGGTGCATCGCTTACAAGCTAGTGGACTTCCACGACAGGTTCCATGTGGTGACCGTAGCCGTCCCATATAATAGATGTACAGTAGCGGAATGACTTCGAAAGTCCCCTCATGATTTATGCAGTAGCACAGAACCCGTAAATGGCGAGGAGGAAACTTCTGCTGGCGACATTAATGTCTTGGAGAGACGTCGGCAGGGAGCTTACAGTATCTAACACCGAAGCAATTTCTGTGCGATATCGTCAATGCGAGGTTGCGAGCGTTACAGTATACAGACAGCGGTGCATCTGTTACAAGGTAATGGACTCCCAGGAAATGTTCCATTTAGTGTCCTCTGCCGCCCTTGTATTAGCAGAATGACTCCGACAAGGGCCTCAAAGATTCTGCGATAGCCCAGCACCCTGCTAATGGCGAGTCAACTCCTGAGGGCGGCATTAGTCTCTTTGAGAAAAGTCGGCAGGGAGCCTGTAGTATGCAATCGCGAAGCGATTTCTATGTGGCACCGTCAATGTAAGGGTGCGAGTTTTATAGTAAATGGGTAGCGAATCATCGGATACAAGCTAAAGGACTTGTATGACAGGTACCATACAGTGACTGTAATCGTGCTAGGGGAGAATCCAAGCTGTGACGTTACTTGTGTTAGTGTCTTGAAGAGAAGTCTCATGGAGCCTGAACTTTTCAATTGTGATGAAATTCCTGTGTCGCATCGTCAGTGTGATTGTGCGAGGGTTACAGAAAACGGGCAGTGTTGCATCGTATAGAAACTGTTAGACTCCCAGGAACAGTTCCATGCAGTGACCATACCTGCAATATTATCTTGATAACAATCGGCAAGTAGCTTGTAATTTTCAATCGCTATGAAATTTTTGTGTCGCATCGTCAGTGTGAGGTTCGAGGGATACAGTAAATGGAAGGTGGTGCATTAGATAGAAGCTAGTGGACTCTTCGAAGAGGATCAATTCAGTGACCGTAGCCACGTTAGTCTCTTGGTGAGAAGTCGGCATCGAGCCTGTAGCTTTGTATCGCGATAAAATTTCAATGTATCATCCTCGATGTGAGGGAACGAGGGCTACATTAAACATCAAGTGGTGCATTGGATACAAGCTACTGTACTCCCAGTAGAGCTTCAATGCGGTACCCATTGTCGCGTCAATCTCTAGGAGAGAAGTCGGCATGGAACTTGCGGTTTGCAATCCCGATTCAATTTCTGTGAAGCATGGTCATTGTGAGGGTGCGAAGGTTACAGTAAACTGACACTGGTGCATCGCATAGTAGCTGTTGGACTCCCAGGAGAGATTGAATGCGTTGACCGTAACTGCGCAAGTATCATACCTGTACACTAGCAGAATGATTCTGACAGTTTCCTCGATGCTTATGAAATACTCCAACACTCGCCTAATGGCGAAACAACAACTGAGGGCCGCATTAGTGTCTTGTAGAGAAGTCGACATGGAGAATGTAGTATTTATTCGCGATGCAATTTATGTGTCGCATCCTCAATGTGAGGGGGTGAGGGCTGCCATAAACCTGCAGTGATGCATTGGATACAAGCCACTGGACTCTCATGAGAGGTTCCATGCTGTGACTCTCTCTTAGAGAGAAGTCGGCATAGAGCCTTTATTATTCAATAGCAATGCAATCTCTGTGACACATCGTCAATGTGGGGGAGAGGGGTGTACAATAAACGGGCAATGGTGCATCGGATACAAGCTACTGGACGCCCCAGAAGGGTTCAATGCGGTGACAGTAGCCGCGTTAGTCCGTTGGTGACAAGAAGGCATGGAGCCTGTATTTTTCAACAACGATGCAACTTCTCAGTTGCAACGTCAATGTGAGTGTGCGACGGATACGTCTAATGGGCAATTTTTGGTGCATTGAACACAAGCTTCCAGTTTTCAAGGAGAGGATCCATGCGGTGACCGTAGCTTCGCTAGTGTCTTTGAGTGAAGTCGGCATGAAGCCTGAAGTTTTCAATCGTATGCAATATCTGTGTCATATCGATAATATGATGCTACGAGGGTTATAGTAAATGGTCACTGGGGCATCGGATACATGCTACAGGATTCCAAGTAGAGGATCAATGCGGTGACCATAGCAGTGCTAGTATCTTAGAGAGAAGTCGCAATAGAGCCTGTAGTATTCAATCGTGATGCAATTTCTGTGTCGCATGATACAAGCTACTCGATTCCCATTAGAGGTTCCATGCAGTGACAGCCGCGCCAGCGTCATAGATGTGCACTAGCAGAATGACTGCGACAATTTCCATCGACGCTTATAAAATTGTTCAACACTTGCCTAACAGCGAAACAACGACTGTGGGTAGCATTAGAGTCTGGAAGAGAAGTCGGCATGGTGCCTTTAGTATTTATCCGCGATGCAATTATTTTGTCGCATCGTCAATGGGAGCGTGCGAGGTTTACAGTAACAGGGCAATGGAGCATCGGGTACAAGATCTGGCACAGCCAGGAGAAGTTCTATACAGTCACGGTAGCCTCGTTAGTCTATAGGAGAGACGTTCGCACAGAGCCTGTAGTTTTCAATCGTGATGCAAATGCTGTTTCGCATCATCAATTTGAGGTTGCTAGGGTTACAGTAAATGGGCAGTGGCGCATTGGATACAAGGTACTGGACCACCACGAGACGTCCGGTGCGGTGACCGTAGCCGCCTAATTCTCCTAGCGGGAAGTCGCCATGAGCCTATAGTTTTCAATCACGAATCATTTCTGTGTCACTTCGTCAATGTCAGACTGCGATGGTTACGGTAAACGGTCAGTGGTTCCTTGCAGTGACCGTAGCCGCGCCAGTATCATAGATCTACAATAGCTGACTGAGTACGACAGTTTCCTTGATGCATGTGAAACATTCCAGCACTCGCGTGATATCGAGAAACTTGATGGCGGCACTATTGTCTTGCAGAGAAGCCGGCATGGATCATGTAGTATTTACTTGCAATGAAATGTCTCTGTCGCATACTCAATGTGAGGGCGTGAGGGTTAAAGTAAATGGGCAGTGTTGCATTGGATACCAGCTACAGGACTCCCAGAGGAAATTCGATGCGGTGGAACTAGCCGCATTACACTCATAGAGAGACGTCGACATGGAGCATGTAATTTTCAATCGCGACGGAGCTTCTGCGTCGCATCATGAATGTGATGAAGCGAGGGAGCCAGTAAACTGCCAGTAAACTGCATCAGATACAAGCTACTGAACTCTTTATAGAGGTTCCAAGATGTGTCCATTGCCGCATTAGTCTCTTGGAGGGAAGTGGGCATGGAGCACATTGTTATCAATCGTAAAGCAATATCAGTGTCGAATCGTCAATGTGAGGGTATGAGGGCTATTGGAAACGGGCAGTGTTGCATCGGATATAAGCTACTGGACTCCCAAGAGAGGTTCCATGCTGTGACCATAGCCATGTTAGTGTCTTAAGGGTAATTCGTCATAGAGGCTAAAGTTTTCAATCGCAATTCAATTTCTGTATAGCATCGTTAATGTGACAATGCTATGGTTGGAGAAAGTGGGCAGTGGTGCACCGGATACAGGGTTGTAAACTGTCAGAGGAGGTTCCATGCGGTTACAGCAGCCGTGTTAGCCTCTGGTAAGTCGGAATGGAGCCTATAGTTTGAAGTCGCGACGCCATTTCTGTGTCGCATCCTCACAGGGAAGGTGCGAGTGTTACACCGGAAGTAGTGTATCGCATAAAAGCTACTGGACTATCAGGAGATGTTCCATGTGGCGACAGCAGCGGTGTTAGTCTCTGAAATCCCTGTGCCTGCAGGACAGACTGAATGACATTATATTTGTGGAAAGGGGCCAAAATAAGTTACTGTCAGCTGCACTCAACATATAAACTTTATTTCTTGAAACACACAATCACACAAGCAAGAATCAGAACTGCATTGTTTTCAACAAAATACCTCCTTTGTTTTCATTTAGATCGGCTGACGGCCACATCGAAAATGCAAGGCACATGTCCTAAGCAAGGAATTGAGGTAATGGAGTCCTTCTGGAGGTTTCAATTCTTTAGGGAGAAACTTTTTATCTTCAATAGATATTGACTGAAATCGTTAGCTTAAATTTTTTATCACACAACTCGCTGAATGCCTCACATTAATGAAGAACAGTGTTACGGCTTAAGGCCGAGGCAAATATTTTCAATGTTTAATCTAAATGGGCTGAAAAATGGCTGAAGGCTGCATATCAACAAAACAATTTAATGGCTTAAGGCCTAGGAAGAAGAGCTTTCAATTGGAAAAGGTCAAAGGCCTTGAAATATTTGATGTAAAAGTCAGCTGAAGGCCTCATAATAAAGTCTTATGACTTAAGGGCAAGACAAGGATTTTTAATTTTTAATTTAAGCACACAAAACAATTTTATGACTTAAGGGCTAAAGGGAAGTACTTCTAAATATCAACTAAAGTAGGTAAAAGATTTTTCCTATAATGCTTCACATAAATCTCGGCTGAAGGGCACATACGAAACACAAACAATCTCACGGCTTAGTGCCCGGACAAAAAAATTTCCAATTTTTAAGCTGGAACACTCGTCTCAAGGCTACAGACAAACTAGAAAATATTTATTACGGTTTAACGCCTATACAAAATTTTTCATCTTTTGATTTGAAAATGCTGAAAACGCGGCTGAAGGCCACATACAAACAAATTTAGGGCTTAAGGTCGAGGCACAAGGAATTTTCAGTTTTAATTTGGAAGGACTGAAACTCGACTGAAGGTCACATACCTAACAAGAAACAATATTTTTTTACGGCTTAAGGCCTAAGAAGAAAAGCTTTGCAAATTTTAATCAGCTAAAACTCGTCTGAAGGCCACATAGAATACTTAAGTTTAAAAATTGAATCACTATAAATAACAAGGAGCGGCGCTCAGAAGCTTCTAAGAATCGGCGTTAGAAGTAACACTAACTTAGGTGAGACAGGCAGCCACACCGACAACCTCTCAACCATAAGCCAGCCGCTGAATCAACCAGCATGATCGGTTCTGCTCCACCTGACAAGCAAAACGACAACAAGGTGTCAATAGCACAAAGTTCTGGGTACTGGTGCCCAATTCAAAATAAACGCCCAAAACTACCCACAACACCTCAGCTGCCTTGCTGGACAGCATCAACACGACGAGGAAAATACACTGTCGAAAACTACGTCAACGACATGGGCAGGTCACCGGAACGTCAACGGCCACAAGGCAGAAAGTACCGCTGGTACACTTCATTAATGAAGTAATGAATTAAGTTAAACACCACACAGAAAGACGGCTGCAGTTCTAGCCGACTTCAATGTTGCTCGCGGGAATGTCCCAGAAAGCGACAACAAGGATCAAACTCAGAGATGTGGTAGAAGTTGAGGTTTGACAGCAGGTTAAGTGAACACTCAACTCTAGTGTCGTGGAGTGGTGTACGACGAACTTCGTAACCCTCGCAAGAAGCACCTCACAACTCCAAACACGCGTGCACGCCGGCAGCGGCTCCGACCTGAATAAGCGCCTCGGAGACTTACTCGCTGGTCTGCGAAAACCGACCGACTGCCACCACCCAGAAACGGTCAAAGGACCAAACAGACATCGACTGAAGGGACGACCGACCGAACGACCAACCAACGGTCGTTCCCGATCCAGTCTCCTTCAGTCGGACAGTGCATGTGTGTCGCCAGCAGTCGGAAAGAACTGGCTGTCCGCACCTCACTGGTGCTCCGTTCCAGACGCTCCTTCATCGCCGACCGCTGCTCTGTCCCCGAATGCACTGCTTGTCCGTCTCCAATTGAAATCCAGACACACGACAGCCCGGACACACTATCGGCCGCTCCAGATATAGTACGGCAGTGCATAATCGATACGCGCCGCTGCTGCCACTCACGGGTAACTAAGTCAGGAAGTTAGAGATGCCAGTGAATGGAATAATGAAACGAGACAGCAGTACCGTAATAGAAGACGACAAGCAATAAGTAGCATGAACACGAGCTCTGTACGGCTCAATCTCTTGGAGAGATGTCGGCATGAAACCCGTAGTTTACAATCGTGATGCAAATTTCTGTGCCGCATCCTAGCTGTGAGGGTACGAGGGTTACAGTAAACTGACAGTGGTGCTTCAGATTCAAGCTACTGCACTTCCAGGAAAGATTCCACGTGGCGACCACAGCCCTGATAGTCTCTTGGAGAGAAGTCGGAATGCAGTCTATTGTTTTCAATCACGAGTCAATTTCTGTGTCGCATCGTCATTGTGAGAATACGAGGGTTAATGCGAACAGGCGGTGGTGCATCGGATACAATCTAATGGACTCCCAGGAAAGTTTTCATGCGGTGATCGTAGCCGCGTTTGTCTCTTGTAGAGGGGTCGGCATGTTGCGCAAAGTTTTCAATTGCGATTTGTTATCTGTGTCGAATCGTCAGTGTGAGGTTCCGAGGCTTACAGTAAGGGCAGTGGTGCATCACATACAGACTAGGGGATTCTCAGGAGAGGTTCGATGTGGCGACAGCAGCCCTGTTTCTCTTGGAGAGAAGTCGAAATGGTGCCCGAGGTTTTCAATCGTGACTCAATTTCTGTGTCGCATCGTCAATGGGAGGGGGCGGGGGTAATATAAATGAGCAATGGTCAATAGGAT
Source organism: Schistocerca americana (assembly GCF_021461395.2). Taxonomy (NCBI): domain Eukaryota; kingdom Metazoa; phylum Arthropoda; class Insecta; order Orthoptera; family Acrididae; genus Schistocerca; species Schistocerca americana. Next base: position 73,357,869 of record NC_060119.1, read on the forward strand.
ACGAGCTACCTGACTCTTACGATATTTTCCATGCAGTGACTGCAGACGTGTTAGTCTCTTGGAGGGAAGGCGGCGTTTTAATCGCGATGTAATTTATGTCGCGCATCATCAGTGGGGTATGCGAGGGTTACAGTAAACGTGCAGTGGTGCCTCGCACACAAGACATGGGGCTCCCAGGAGCGGTTCCATGTGGAGATTGCAGCAGTGTTAGTGTCGTGATGTCGGAACGGAACCTGTAGTTTTCAATCGCGAAGAAATTTATGTGTCGCATTGTTAAGTGGGGACATTGATGAGAAACAGACACTATTTCCAAAATGCCACCAAATCCTCAGATTTGTAGATATGGCAATGAGATTTTGTACCACGCTTTACTGGAAAGTAACACATTTACGTATAAAATCCTTTGATTATATACATTCAACTTTTTTTAGAAAAATTTGAAGTTTTATTTTCAAAAAATTATGTATGTTTCTTTTCCTCAGAAAGTATTCAAGAGATGTCTAAAAACATTTCTCTGTTTCATCCCTTTATATGTTGCAAACTTCTCTCATAAGGGTTTTGGAATAGATCAAATAGGAGAATTTTCATAATTTTTTTGATTATAATTCCACAAGTACAATTTCAAATTCATGCAGAATTTCAACCACTTTGCCCCATATCTCAGCTTGTAATCAGAATTTCAAAATTTACTCTTGAGACAACGTTTATTAGTATAATTGCGTAGGCTTCCGCGGCCAGATTCAGTCGACATAAAAGTAGTGGGTATGATACCGCGTCATAATGTCAAAACTACTGCTCCTAGAGAAAAACCAACATTTCGGCCACGATTGGAGCGGCCTTCTTCTGGGTCTAATGAAGGAGCGTCGGGGATGGAGCACCAGTGAGCTGCGGACAGCCAGTTCTTGCCGCTGCAATCGTGGCCGAAACGTTGGTTTTTCTCCAGCAGCAGTATATTTTACATTATGACGCGGTACTATACCCAGAAAACTTTTATGTCTACGTTTATTAGGTTTACAGAAACACGTGTACAAAATTTCATAATTCTAGCATTCACAGAATCTGAGGAAAAGAAGATAAACTTTAAAAAACAACCTTTTCAGGAAACGCAATTTTGAAGTACATCCTAACTTTTTCCTTAAGTCACTTCTTCAGGAGGCACCACATTTGTACTCTGGGCCGTCTATTCCTTCAAGGCATCTCTTCGGGTTTCTTCTTGTCTCTCTTCTTTCCTTTACCAGGTCTTCAACTGACTTTTCAGCAGCAGAGACGCGCTGTAAATCTATTTTTCTCCATTTTTTCCTATCTTGAAGCCCATTATTTCTAATACCTTCATCCTCCCGACATTCCACACATTAAATACGATAACTGCATCATAAGTTGATTTTATGACAACTGTAGCATATGCAAATGTTTTTTTAGCGCATCGTTTCCATATGAGTGAATTTAGAGACTCATTTGGATTTTGGATTTTGCCGTGAACACACTTTTTGAGACGTGCAGGATCGGCCAAAGGTGATCTATAAAATCAAAGAGTCTGCATCACGGTCTTATAGATGTACCCCACGCAAGATTGGTTGAAATAATGCACAGAATCGTTGTTCACTCAATTGCATTGCAATTGAGAAATACAGTCTCCAGGCTGTCTTCTCTACACGAAACTACGCCGCTTCGGTTTCTCCATGGAACCTCTCCTGGTGGTGCAGTTTCTGGTATCCGATGTACCACCGAGTGTTTACTGTAATCCTCGCACAATCACATTCACGATGCGACTCAGAAATTGCATCGCGACTGAAAAGTGCAGGCCGCAAGCCAGCTTTTCTCCTAGAGACTATCACGCCTACGTTTACGCATTGAACCTCTCCTGGGAGTCAAATAACTTGTAATCGTACCGTCACTGCCGTTTTAAAGTAACCATCTCACCCTCATATTCACGGTGAACCACAAAAATTTCTTAGCGATTGAAAACTATGGGCTCAATGAAGACTTCTCTCCAAGAGAATAACATGGCTGCATCGAAGATTTGAAACAATCCTAGGAGTCCCGTAGCTTGTGTCCGATTTACCACTGTCGGTTTAATGTAAACCTCGCACCTTCCTAGTGAGGACGCGGCACAGAAATTGCGTCTCGATTGAAAACAACAGGCTCCATGACGACCTCTCTTCGAGAGACTTACATGGCTTCGATCGCAACATGGAACATCTACGTGGTGTCCAATATCTTGTGTCCGAAACACGACTAACTGTCTACTGTAACCCTCTACCCCTCCCACTGACGATCCAACAAATAAATTGCATAGCGTAGTGCAGTCGCTGGAATCCGCTGCACCACTACTAGTTTACTGTATCCTTCGAACCCTCCATTCATCACGCGACACAAAATTTATGTCACAATTGAAAAGTACAGACTTCGTGTATACTTCTCTCCAAGAGACTAATGGGCTACAGTCGCCACATCGAAATTCCCGTAGGAGTCCAACAGCTTTTATCCGGTGCACCACAGCCCATCTACTGTAACCCTCGCAACCTCACAGTGAGGATACGACACAAAAAGTTCACCGCGATTCGAAACAAGAGGCTCCATGACTTCTATGCACGGATGCGAATGCTGCACGGAACCTCTCCTGGGAGTGCAGTAGCTATAATCTGTCCACCACTGCGATTTTACTGTAACCATCGCATCCGCCCATTCACGATCCAGTACAGAAATTGAGTCGCAATTGAAAAATACATGCTACATCCGGACTTCTCTCCAAGAGACTAACACGACTGCAGTCGCCACGTGGAAGCTCTCTTGGGGGTGCAGTAGTTTGAATCCAATGCACCAATACCCGTTTACTGGAACGATTGTACCTTCCCAGTGAGGATGCGGCACAGACATTGCGACGTCATCGAAAACTAACGGCTCCCTGCCTACACTCCCAGGAGAGGTTCCATGCCGCTTCTGCAGCCCTGTTATTGTCTTGGAGAGAAGTTGGCATGGAGACTTTAGTTTTAAATGGCGACTCAATTGCTGTGTCGAATCAACATTGGGACGGTGCAAGGGCTACACTAATAGAGCAGTGGTGCATCGGATTCAAGCTACGGGACTCCCAGGGGAGGTTCCATGCGGCACTCGCATCCAAGTTAGTCTCTGTCGGAGAAGTCGGCATCGAACCTGCAGTTCTCTATTGCGACATAATTTCTTTGTTAATTCCTCATTGAAAGATTGCAAGGGTTACAGTAAATGAACAATGGTGCATCGGAATCAAACTACTGTTCTCCCAGCACACGTTCCATGCCTGTACCGCAGGACTGTTAGTCTCTTGGAGAGAAGTCACCATGGTGCCTGTAGTTTTCAATCACAATGCAATTTTTGTGTCGAATCCTCATTGGAAGGGAGCATGGGTTACAGTAAATGAACGGTTGTGCCTCAGAATCATGCTACTGCACTCCCAGGAGATGTTGTACGTGGAGACCGCTGACAAGTAAGTCTCTTGAAGAGAAGATGGCATGGAAAATGTAGTTATCAATCGCCACACAATATCTGTGTAGAATCTCCATTGGGAAGGTTAAAAGGTTATAGTAAATGTGCATTGGTGCAACGGATTCAAGCTACTGCACATCCAGGGGAAGTTCCATGTGGCAGCTGCTGCCTTGTTAATCTCTTGGCGATACTTTGGCATAGTGCCTGTAATTTTCAATGACGACGCAATTTTTGTGCCGAATCCTCATAAGGAGTGTGCAAGGGATACTGTAAATGAGCAGTGGTACATCGAATTTGGGCTACTGCACTCGCAGGAGGGGTTCCATACCGGGATCGCAGATAAGTATGTCTCTTGAAGATGGCATGAAAAATGTAGTTTTCAATCGCGAGGGAATTTCTGTGTCAAATCGTCATTGGGAGTGTGCAAGGGCATCAGTATATGAGCTGTTGAGCATCGGATTCAAGCTACTGTGCTCCCACGAACACAGCCATGCGGCAATCGCACTTGTGTTAGACCTTTGGAGGTTCTTCGGCATGGAGCCTGTAGTTCGCAATTGATACACCATTTCCCTGTTGATTCCTCATTGGGAGTGTGCAAGGTTTACAATAAATTAGGAATGGTGAATAGGATTCAAGCTACTGCAATCGCAGGAGAGGATCCATGCAGCTAACGCAGCCCAGTTAGTCGCTTGAAGAGAAGACGGAATGGAGCATCTGCTTTTCAATTTAGACGCAATTTCTGTGTCGATTACTCATTAGGAGGGTGCAAGAGTTACAGTAGATGAGCGGTTATGCGTCTGAATCATGATACTGCACTCCTAGGAGAGGTCCCACGCAGCAATTGCAGCCTTGATAGACTATTGGAGATAGTAAATGTCGTGCGATTAGGGGCACCCGTCGGGTTTATTGTTCGCCGGGTGTCGTATTTCGATTTGGCGCCACTTCGGCGCCTTGCGTGTCGATGGGGATGTAATGAGGATGATTAGGACAACACAACCCACAGCCCCTGATCGGAGAAAATCTCCGACCCAGCCGGGAATCCACCCGGGCCCTTAGGATTTACATTCTGTTGCACTGACCGCTCATTTATTGTGGGGCGGACTGTTGGAGATAAATTGACATGGTGCATTTAGATTTCAATGGCGACGCAATTTCTGTGTCTCATCCCCACTGGAAGTCTGCAAGGTTACAGTAAACTTGCAGTGGTGCAAAAGATTCAAGCAACTGGAATCCCAGGAGTGGATCCATGAGGCTACCGCAGCAAAGTAAGTCCCTTGAAGTTCTGCGTCGAATCCTCATTGGTATAATGTAACGGTTACTGGAAATGAGCAATCGTGCATCGGGTTCAGCCTGCTGCACTCCCTAGAGGGATGCTTGTGGCTACCGTAGCCTAGTTGATCTCTTGGGGAGAAGTTTGCATGGAGCCTGTAGTTTTCAATCGCTACACAATTTCTGTGACTAATCCTCATTGGGAGGGGGGCAAAGGTTACAACAAATGATCAGTATTGCATCGGAATCAAGCTACTTTAGTCTCAAGAGAGTTTCCATGAGGCAGCACCTACCTTGTTAGTCTGCTTGTGATAATTTGGCATGGAGCCTGTACTTTCCAATCGCGACGCAATTTCTATGTCACATCCTCACTAGGAAACTGCAAGGGTTACAGTAAACTTCCAGTGGAGCAACGGATGCAAGCAACTGGTCTCCCTGGACAGGTTCAATTCGGCAACTGCAGACGTGTTGGTCTCTTGGAGGGAAGTCTTCATGTAGCCTGTAGTTTCTAATCAAGACGCAATTTCTGTGTCGAATGTAAACTGGGAGGGTGCAAGGGTTACAGTAAACGAGGACTAACACATCGTATTCAAGCGAGTGCACTGGCAGGTAAGCTTCTGTATGGCTACCCCAGAACTATCAGTCTCTAGGAGTGAGACCCTATGGAGTCTCTAATTTTCGATCTCGACACAATTTCTATGTCGAATTCTCATTAAGAAAGTGCAAGGGCTACAGTAAATGAGCAATCGTGCATCAGGAGAGGTTCCATTTAGCTACCACAACCCTGTCAGTCTCTTGGAGAGTAGTTGGATGTAGCCTGTAGTTTGCAATCGCGACGCAATTTCTGTGTGGAATCATCATTGGGTGTGTTTAAGGGGTCCACTAAAAGAGCAGTGTTGCATCGGATTCAACCTAATGTAGTCTAAAGAGAACTTCCATGGAACTACCGTAGCCCTGCTTGTCTCTTGGGGAGAAGTTGACTTGGAGCCTGTAGTTTCCAATTAGGTCGCAATTTCTGTGTCGCATCCTCACTGGGAGACTGCAAGGGTTACAGTAAACTTCCAGTGTTGCAACGGTTTCAAGCAGTTGGACTCTCATGAGTGGTTGCATGCGTTGATCGCAGAAAAGTAAGTCTATTGAAGAGATGATGGCATGGAACATGTAGTTTTCAATTGTGTTGCAACTCTTGTGTAGAGTACTCATTGGGAGAGTGCAAGAGTGACAGTAAATGAGCTATGGTGTATCGCATTTATTCTACTGCACTCTCAGGAGAGTTTTCATGCTGCTACCGCAGCCCAGTTAGTCTCTTGGAAAGAAGACGGAATGGAGCTTCTATTTTTCAATCGCGCCGGAATTTGTGTGCCGAATCCTAATTGGGAGGGTGTAAGGGGTACGAGAATGAGGAGTGTTGCATCGGATTCAAGCTACTGCACTCTTCGGAGAGGTTCCATGCGGCAACCGCAGCCCTGTTAGTCTCTTAGGGAGAAGTCGGCATGGAGCCTGTACTTTTGATTGCAATGTCAAATCCTGATTGGGAGGGTGCATGCGATACACTAAGAGAACGTTTGTGTTTCTGAATCATGTTATTGCACTCCCAGGAGAGGTTCGATACGGCGACAGCAGGTAAGTAAGTCGCCTGAATATAAGTGGGCATGGAAAATGTAGTTATCAATCGCGACGCAATTTCTGCGTCAATTCTTCATTGGGAGGGTGCAAGGCTTACAGTAAGTGAACAGTGTTGCATGAGATCCAAGTTACTGCACCCCGAGGAAAAGTTCGATGTGGCGACCACAGCTTGTTAATCCCTTGGTGATACGGTGTCTTAGTGATTGTAGTTTTCAATCGAGACGCAGTTTGTGTGTCGAATCCTCATTGAGAGGGTGCAAAGGTTACAGTAAATTAGCAATGGTACATCGGATTCTAGCTACTGCACTCCCAGGATATGTTCCATGTGCATTACCACAGCCTTCTTAGTGTCTTGGAGATTTTGTCTACATCTACATCTACATTAATACTCCGCAAGCCACCTGACGGTGTGTGGCGGAGGGTACCCTGAGTACCTCTATCGGTTCTCCCTTCTATTCCAGTCTCGTATTGTTCGTGGAAAGAAGGATTGTCGGTATGCTTCTGTGTGGGCTCTAATCTAGCTGATTATATCCTCATGGTCTCTTATACGTAGGAGGGAGCAATATACTGCTTGACTCTTCGGTGAAGGTATGTTCTCGAAACTTTAGCAAAAGCCCGTACCGAGCTACTGAGCGTCTCTCCTGCAGAGTCTTCCACTGGAGTTTATCTATCCGTAACGCTTTCGCGATTACTATATGATCCTGTAACGAAGCGCGCTGCTCTCCGTTGGATCTTCTCTTTCTCTTCTATCAACCCTATCTGGTACGGATCCCACACTGCTGAGCAGTATTCAAGCAGTGGGTGAACAAGCGTACTGTAACCTACTTCCTTTGTTTTCGGATTGCATTTCCTTGTCGTCATGGAACCTGTAATTATCAATGGCGTCGCAATCTCTGTGTCAAATCCTCATTGGGAGTGTGCAAGGGTTACAGAAAATGAGCGTTTATACATCAGGATCATGGTACTGCACTCGTAGAAGAGGTTCCATACGGCAATAGCTGCCTTGTTGGTCTTTTGGAGATTGTAATTGTATTGTGACTGATGGCTCCCATCGAATAGTCCATTGCGGGGTGAGAGTATTTCGATTTGGCGCCAATTCATTGACTTACGTGTGAATGAGGATGAAATGGTGGCGATTAGGACAACACACCACACATCCCCTGAGCGGAGAAAATATCTAACCCAGCCAGGAATTTAACCCGGGTCCTTAGGATTTACATTCTGTCGCGCTGACCAATCAGCTACCACGGGCGGACTGTTGGAGATAAATTGTCATGGTGCATGTAGATTTAAATCGCGGCGCCATTTCTGTGTCGTATCCTCAGTGGTAGACTGCAAGGTTACAGTAACCTTGCAGTGATGCAAAGGATTCAAGCAACTGGAATCCAAGGAAATGATGGATGTGGATACCGCAGCCAAGTGTGCCCCTTGAAGAGAAGATGACTTGAACATGTAGTATTCAATCACTACTGATGTTCTGTGTCGAATCCTCATTGGTATGGTGCAAGGGTTACAGATAATGACCAATCCTGCATCGGTTTCAACCTACTACACTCCCAGGAGGGGTTGCATGCGGCTACGCACCCCTGTTAATCTCTTGGAGGGAAGGCGTAATGGGAACTGTAGTTACACTAATGGTCATTAAAATAGCTACACCAAGAAGACATGCAGATGATAAACGGGTATTAATTGGACAAATATATGACACTAGAACTGACATGTGATTACATTTTCAGGCAATTTGGGTGCATAGATCCTGAGAAATCAGTACCCAGAACAACCACCTCTGGCCGTAATAACGGCCTTGATACGCCTGGTCATTGGGTCAAACAGAGCTTGGATGGCGTGTACAGGTAGAGCTGTCCATGTAGCTTCAACACGATACCACAGTTCATCAAGAGTAGTGACAGGCGTATTGTGACGAGCCACTTGCTCAGCCACCATTGACCAGACGTTTTCAATTGGTGAGAGATCTGGAGAATGTGCTGGCCAGAACAGCAGTCGAACATTTTCTGTATCCAGAAAGGCCCGTACAAGACCTGCAACATACGGTCGTGCATTATCCTGTTGAAATTTAGTGTTTCGCAGGGATCGAAGAAGGGTAAACCCACGGATCGTAACACATCTGAAATGTAACGTCCACTGTTCAAAGTGCGAACAAGAGGTGGCCAAGACGTGTAACCAATGCCACACCATACCATCACGCCGGGTGATACGCCTGTATGGCGATGACGAATACACGCTTCCAATGTGTATTCAGCCGTGATGTCGCCAACACTGATGCGACCATCATGATGCTGTAAACAGAACTTGGATTCATCCGAAAATATTACGTTTTGCCATTCGTGCACCCAGATTCGTCGTTGAGTACATCATCGCAGGCGCTCCTGTGATGCGGCGTCAAGGGTAACCGCAGCCACGGTGTCCGAGGTGATAGTCCATGCTGTTGCAAACGTCGTCGAACTGTTGGTGCAGGTGGTGTTTGTCTTGCAATCGTCTCCATCTCTTGACTCAGGGATCGAGACGTGGCTGCACGATCCGTTACGGCCATGCGGATAAGATGCCTGTCATCTCGACTGCTAGTGATACGAGGCCCACTGATTCCATACTCTGCTAACAGTCATTGGATCTCGACCAACGCGAGCAGCAAAGTCGTGATACGATAAAACGCAATCGCGATAGGCTGCAACCCGACTTTTATCAAAGTCGGAAACGTGATGGTACGCATTTCTCCTCCTTACACGAGGCATTACAACAACGTTTCACCAGGCAACCCCGGACAACTGCTGTTTGTGTGTGAGAAATCGGTTGGAAACTTTCCTCATGTCAGCACGTTGTAGGCGTCGCCACCGGCGCCAACCTTGTGTGAATGCTCTGAAAAGCTAATCATTTGCATATCACTGCATCTTCCAGCTGTCGGTTAAATTTGGCGTCTGTAGCACTTCATCTACGTGGTGTAGCAATTTTAATGGCCCGTAGTGTATAATTCGCGACCTAATTTCTTCGTTGAATCAGTATTGGGAGGGTGCCAGAGCTACACTAAATGAGCAGTAGTGCACTAGACTCAAGCTACTACACTCCCAGGAGAGTTTCCATGCGGCTATCGCTGCCCAGTTAGTGTCTTGTAGAGTAGTTGACATTCCGCCTGTAGTTTTCAATTTCGACTCAATTTCTGTATCGAATCAACATTGGGACGGTGCAAGGGTTACACTAAATGAGCAGTGGTGCATCGGATTCATGCTACTGCATTCCCAGGGCAGTAGCTTCTGCACTCGCAGGGGAGGGTCCGTATGGCGACTGCAAACAAGTAAGCCTCTTGAACAGAAGATGGCATAGTACATATACACTCCTGGAAATGGAAATAAGAACACCGTGAATTCATTGTTCCAGGAAGGGCAAACTTTATTGACACATTCCTGGGGTCAGACACATCACATGATAACACTGACAGAACCACAGGCACATAGACACAGGCAACAGAGCATGCACAATGTCGGCACTAGTACAGTGTATATCCTACTTTCGCAGCAATGCAGGCTGCTATTCTCCCATGGAGACGTTCGTAGAGATGCTGGATGTAGTCCTGTGGAACGGCTTGCCATGCCATTTCCACCTGGCGCCTCAGTTGGACCAGCGTTCGTGCTGGACGTGCAGACCGCGTGAGACGACGCTTCATCCAGTCCCAAACATGCTCAATGGGGGACAGATCCGGAGATCTTGCTGGCCAGGGTAGTTGACTTACACCTTCTAGAGCACGTTGGGTGGCACGGGATACATGCGGACGTGCATTGTCCTGTTGGAACAGCAAGTTCCCTTGCCGGTCTAGGAATGGTAGAACGATGGGTTCGATGACGGTTTGGATGTACCGTGCACTATTCAGTGTCCCCTCGACGATCACCAGTGGTGTACGGCCAGTGTAGGAGATCGCTCCCCACACCATGATGCCGGGTGTTGGCCCTGTGTGCCTCGGTCGTATGCAGTCCTGATTGTGGCGCTCACCTGCACGGCGCCAAACATGCATACGACCATCATTGGCACCAAGGCAGAAGCGACTCTCATCGCTGAAGACGACACGTCTCCATTCGTCCCTCCATTCACGCCTGTCGCGACACCACTGGAGGCGGGCTGCACGATGTTGGGGCGTGAGCGGAAGACGGCCTAACGGTGTGCGGGACCGTAGCCCAGCTTCATGGAGACGGTTGCGAATGGTCCTCGCCGATACCCCAGGAGCAACAGTGTCCCTAATTTGCTGGGAAGTGGCGGTGCGGTCCCCTACGGCACTGCGTAGAATCCTACGGTCTTGGCGTGCATCCGTGCGTCGCTGCGGTCCGGTCCCAGGTCGACGGGCACGTGCACCTTCCGCCGACCACTGGCGACAACATCGATGTACTGTGGAGACCTCACGCCCCACGTGTTGAGCAATTCGGCGGTACGTCCACCCGGCCTCCCGCATGCCCACTATACGCCCTCGCTCAAAGTCCGTCAACTGCACATACGGTTCACGTCCACGCTGTCGCGGCATGCTACCAGTGTTAAAGACTGCGATGGAGCTCCGTATGCCACGGCAAACTGGCTGACACTGACGGCGGCGGTGCACAAATGCTGCGCAGCTAGCGCCATTCGACGGCCAACACCGCGGTTCCTGGTGTGTCCGTTGTGCCGTGCGTGTGATCATTGCTTGTACAGCCCTCTCGCAGTGTCCGGAGCAAGTATGATGGGTCTGACACACCAGTGTCAATGTGTTCTTTTTTCCATTTCCAGGAGTGTAGATTTCAGTCGCGACGCATTTTTTGTGCGGAAACCTCATTGATATGGTGGAAGAATATCAGCAGTAGTGCATCGGATTCAACCTACATCAAAGGCTGGAGAGTGTCCATGCGGCTACCGCAGCTCTGTTAGTATCTTGGAGAGAAGACTGCATAATGCCTGTAGTTTCCAATCGCAGCCAATTTCTGTGCCGAATCCTCGTTGGGAGAGTGCAAGGGTTACAGTAAATGAGCAGTGTTACATCGCATTCAAGCTACTTCACTCCCATGTGGCAACCGCAACAGTATAAGTCTCATGGCGACAAGTCGCCAAGGAGCTTGTAGTTTTCAATCGCGCCGCAATTTGTGTGACGAATCGTCATTGGGAGTCTGCGAGGATTACACTAAATGAAAAATCGTGTATCGGATTGAAACTACTGCACCCCTAGAAGAGGTTCAATGCAGCGACCATAGCCTTGTTAGTCCCTTGGAGAGAAGTCGCCGTAGAGGCTATAGTTTTCAATTGGGTCGAATTTCTGTGTCGAATCCTCATAGGGTGTGTGCAGGGGTTACGGGAAATGAGCAGTAATGCATCGAATTTAAGCCACTGCACTATCAGAAGAAGTTCCTTTCGACTGTACAATTTCTTAGCCTTTCGTAGAATGTAAATAATGGTTTAAATTTTTCTTCCGAAACATCCACTGAATTAGGATAGTGAAAAAAAACATTCACGAGAGAATGTAGGCAGGAAGTTGAGTTTCAAAATTAAGTACGCAGGGTAGAAAGCTTAATAAAACAGGAATCTCTATTCAAACCGAAGAGTGAATATAATGTGTGCTGAAGATCAAAAAGTAAATATTAAATGAATCCCAGTGTTACAAAGTGGACGATGATGACAATAATATGAAAGCTGGTTTTGTTAATGCCCTGTTAGTGTCAGTGGTATCTAGGATTGATCTGCATTCCCCATTTGGCATACGTGACGATTGTTTTGTTGTTTCAGGTGAGGAGTAATCACAGAGGGTTACTTTCTAAATGAAGGGTTTGACACCAGTTAACTTATTACTCGTTCATTTATTTAATACAGATCACTTGCACTTGTACTGTTATGAACAAACTTTCACAACTGGTGAATGGGCTGACTATCATGGAGTTCTGGTTGACTTAATTTGTGCATATCTTGTCTGCAACAACTCTCTTCATTTTGATAAATGGAGGAACTCTGTATTTGAAGTATTTGTCACCTTTTGCTTCTTTTTTTGTCTGTCTGGTGCAAAGCAGATCTCTTTTTTTTGCAGTATGATTAAGCTCTGAGTGTTGATGATAGTTACTGATATGCCTTTACATACATTTTCAGGGTTGCCTAATGAAATAAGAAGTAAGTTTCGATATGCAATTCTTAGATTCTGGAAGCTATACATAGAAAATTGGAGAAGGAATGAAGGTAATTAATTTAATTTTTTTGATTTTACTGTGTTGAAGGTAATTTATTTACAGATCATAATGAACTCAGTATTGGCAAAACATTCTGGATTAGTCTCTCATTTGTTTCTGCCAAGGCGGTAGTCACTGAGAGAAAACAATAGAATAACCAATTCATTGTAAGGCTTACATTATAGATTCTCAACAACATGATACATACACAAAGATTACTTAACTACTACATACCATCGTTTCAACAGAGCTCTCAAACATAATACTGCATAACACATATGGCACTAGCTATAAGTGAATATTAAGGTCTGTTATACAGTTCACTAATCATGAGTGTCAGATCCACGGCCCTTCCCTGTCTGTCATAAAAGGCGATAGTACGATTTTCTTCACATTGGGTTAAGCCTTTTACCTTGGTCATGTGACTATTCTTCAGACATCTGAAGGTTTAACTCTTTTTCACTTTTTCCCTTTTTTTATCACTTTTCCCCCTCACATTCGTTGGTTTCTGACATTCTGGTCACCTTTTTTTGACATCCACTTTACAATTTTTACCGATGTGCAGGCCATTTGGGGAAGGATGCCGTACTGTGGTGCGTCAGCTCTCCACTGTGCATTGTTGTCGTTTGTACGTTCCAATCAAGTGGATCTACCTGTGCATCCTAAATCCAGCATGGTAGCCAGTCCATCATTGCTGGGTTGTTGTGTACCCTCTCAATGGCAGCCCCGGTAACACAGGGATTGCACTGCATATGTCCGAGCTGTGATCTGTACACGTCAGCCAAGGTGCCTGTGCACTTCAGAGTACTGGGATTCTGGGCAACGGCTTCTGTGCCAGGTGGCCTTTGCCTCAGCGGGCTGCCACTCATGGGGAGAGCCTCCAATTGAAGTGAGCTGTATTGGGGCAGTGGATCTGCGATGAATTATTCGAACTTAATGGTGACTGTGCAAACAGGGCTCTCTCATCAATCAGAAACAGTGATTTTAATGCAGAAGTTTACAATCCTATGAGATTTCTGACACTAACCGTGCCACAGGACGAGAGCCAGGCAAGGAGAAATGGAAGTGGACATTTTGCTGAGTTCTCAGTTCATTCCCAAACTGAAGGCAGCCCTATCCCTCTGATAAAGCCAATATTTTTGATTGAAAATATTAACGGTTGGTTTGGGAAGGTTGCGGCAATAGAGAAAATGAGAAACGGACCTTTGCTGTTCAAAACATCACATGCTAACCAGTGACAGGCCTGTGCCAAGTTAAGAGATATACAAGTCACAATTTCTCTCCATAATAACCTCAATAGAGTCTAGATGTCGACTTCCATTGAGACCTAATGCTACCGACTGAATAGCTGCATAATCTGGCATGGCACGGAGCCCATTTTGTTCGCCGCAACCTGAAGGGACCTGGAGCTTCTATCCTTTCCTTCACTGGGATTCAAGCTACTTCACTCCCATGTGGCGACCGCATCCGTGTTTGTCTCTTGGCGACAAGTCGCCTTGCAGCTTCAAGGCTACAGAAAACTTGCAGTAGTAAAACACATCGAGCTACTGCACTCCCAAGAGAGGTTACATGCGGCTACCGCAGCTCTGTTAGGCTCTTGGAGAGAAGTCGAATAGAGGAGGTTTTAAATCGCGACTCAATTTATGTGTCGAATCATCATTGGTAGAATGTAAATGTTACAGTAAATGCGCATTGGCGAATGGCAATCAATCACAGGGGAGAATCGAAGCGGCAAGCGCAGCCTTGTTAGTCTCTTGCAGAGAAATCGGAACAAAGCCTGTAGTTTTTAGTCGCAACGCAATAACTGTCTCGTATCCTCACTGCGAAACTGCAAGGGCTATAGATAACTTGCTGTGGTGAAAACAAATCAAGCTACTGCACTCCCAAGAAAGATTCCATGCAGCAACCGCAGATTTGTTAGTCTCTTGGAAATAAGTCGGTAAAGAGCATGTAGTTTCCAGTCGTACGCCATTTGTGTGTCGAATCATCATTTGGAGAGTGCAAGGGTTATATTAAATGAGCAGAGGTTCATCGGATTGTAGAGACTGCCCTGACAGGAGAGATTTCATGTTGTAACCGCAGATATGTTAGTCTCTTGGAGAGAAGTTGGCTTGGTACCTGTAGTTTTCAGTCGCGAAGCAATTTATGTGCCGAATCTTCATGTGGAAGGTGCCAGTGGTGCAATAATTGAGCAGTGGAGAATCGGATTCCAGCTTCTTCACTACCAGGAGAGGTAAGTTGCGGCAACTGAAGTCTTATTAGTCTCTTGAAGAGGAGTTGGGATGGAACACTGTAGTTTTCAATCGCAAGGAAATTTTTGTATATATTCCGCGCTATGAGGGTGCAGCGGCTACAGTAATTGAGCAATGGTACATGGGGTTCAATCTACTGCAATCCCAGGAGAGGTTACATTAGCCTATTGCAGGCTTCATAGTCTCTTGGAGACAAGCCGGAATAGGGCCTGTAGTTTTCAATCGCGACGAAATTTATGTGTCGAATCTTCATTCGGACGGTGCCGCTGTTACATTAATTGTGCAGTGGTGCATGAATTGAAGCTACTGCACTTCCAGGAGAGGTTTCATGATTTTACCGCAGATCTGTTAGTTTCTTGGAAAGATGTTGGCTTGGTGCCTGTAGTTTTCAATTCCGACGCAATTTATATGCGAATTTCCATTAGGAGGGTGCCAGGGTTGCGTTAAATGTGCAGTGGCGTATTGTATTCAAGCTACTTCATTTCCAGGAGAGGTTCCAAGAGGATACCGTAGCTCTATTAGTCTTTTGGAGAAAGGTCATGATAGAACATGTAGTATTCAATCGCGATGCAATTTATGTGTGGAATCTTCATTGGGAGGGTGCCAGGGTTGCATTAAATGTGCTGAGGAGCATCGGGTTCAGGCCTCTGTACCGACACGAGAGGTTTCATGAGGATATCTCAGCTCTGTTAGTCTCATGGAGAGAAGACGGCTTGGTACCTGTAGTTATCAATCACGACGCAATTTATGTGTCGAATCTTCGTTGTAAGGGTGCCAGGGTTATATTTAATGCATCGTAACCGAGCTACAGCACTGCCAGGACAGGTTTCAAGGGGTTACTAAAGCAGTGTTAGCCTTTTGCAGAGAGCTCGTCATGGAGCCTGTACTTTTCAATCGCGACGAAATTTATGTGACTAGATTTCATGAGGAGGGTGCCAGGATTACATTAAATAAGCAGAGGTGCATCGGAATCAGGCTAATGCACTGCCAGGAGAGGTTTCCATCGGATACCTCAACTGTGGTAGTCTCTTGGAGAGAAGACGGCTTGATGCCACTAGTTTTGAATCGCGATACAATTTATGTGTCGGATCTTCATTGTGAGGGTGCCAGAGTAACATGAAATGAGCAGTGGTGCATCGGATTCCAGCTACTCCACTGCCAGGAGATGGTTCAAGCGGATACCGAAGCACTGTTAACCTTTCGGAGAGAGCTCGTCATGGAGTCTGCACTTTTCAATCGCCATTAAATTTATGTGTCGAATCTTCATTAGGAGTGTGTCAGGGTTACATTAAATGAGCAGTGGTGCATCGGATTAAAGCTACTGCATTGCCAGGAGACGGTTCTAGCGGATACTGATGCACTAATAGCCATTTGGAGAGAGCTCGTCATGGAGCCTGCACATTTGAATCGCGACGCAATTTATTTTTCGATTCGTCAATAGGAAACTGCGAGGGTTACATTAAATGTGTGTAGGTGCATCGGATTCAAGCTACTGCACTACCAGGAGCGGTGTCATGCAGGTACCTCAGCTCAGCTAGTCCCTTGGAGAGAAGCCAGCTTGGTGCCTGTATTTTTCAATCGTGAGACAATTTATGTATCGAATCTTCATTGGCAAGATGCCAGGGTTGCATTAAACGAGCAGTGGTGCAACGGAGTTAAGAAACTGCACTGCCGGGGAACATCTCATTCGGCTACCTCAGCTCTGTTAGTCTGTTCGAGAGAAGTTGTCTTGGAACATGTAATTCTCGGTTGGTGCGCAATTTATGTAACGAATTTTGTTGAGAGGCTGCCAGAGTTCCATTATTGAGCTCTTGTGCATCGGATTCCAGCTACTGCACTGATAGGAAAGGTTTCATACTGCTTCATCAGTTCTGTTAGTGTCTTGGACAGAATTCGGGTTTAAGCCTCTAGGTTTCAATCGCGACGCAATTAATGTGTCGTCTCTCCATTGGGAGGGTGACAGGGTTTCATAAAAGAGCAGTGGTACATCGCATTCAAGTTACTGCACTTCCAGGAGAAGTTTAAAGTGGATACGGCAACTCAGTTAGTCTTTTGGAGAGTTCTCGTCAGGGAGCCTGTGGTATTCAATCCCGACGCAATTTATGTGTCGTATCTTCATTGGGAGAATCCCCAGGTTACATCAAATGAACAGTGGCGCATCGGATTCCAGCGACTGCTCTGCCAAGAGATGTTTCATGCAGCTACCTCATCTGAGTTAGTCACTTTTAGAGAAGTCGGCATCGTGACACTAGTTTTCAATCGCGACGCAATTTATGAGTCGAATCTTCATTAGGATGGTGCAATGCTTACATTATAAGAGCATTGGTGCATCGGATACCAGCTACTCCACTGGCAGGACAGGTTTCATGCGGCTACCTCATCTGCGTTAGTCTGTTAGTGAAAAGACGGCTTCGTGCCACTAGTTTTCAATCGCGATGCAATTTATGTGTCGAAACTTCGTTGGGAGGGTGCAATGGTTACATCAAAAGAGCATTGGTGCATCGGATTCCAGCTACTGCGCTGCCAGGAAGGGTATCATGCGGCCACCTCATCTATTTTAGGTTCTAGGAAAGAAGTCGGCTTTTTGACTCTAGTTTTCGAACGCGATCAAATTATAAGTGATAGCTTCATTGTGAGGGTGCCACGGAAACATGAAATGAGCAGTGGCGCATCGGGTTCCATACACGGCACTGCCTGGAGAGGTTACATACGGCTACCTCATCTGCGTTAGTCTTTCGGAGAGAAGTCGGCTTCATGGCCTTAGTTTACAAGCGCGACACAATTTATGTCTCGAATCTTCTTTGTATGGTGGCATTGTTAGGTTAAAACAGCTGTAGCACTTCTGATTCGAGCTACTGCACTGCGAGGAGAGGTCTCTTTCGGCTAAATCATCTGGGTTAGTCTGTTGTACAGAAGTCGGCTTGGTGCCCCTAGTTTTCAATCGCGACGCAATCAATGTGTTGAATCTTCATTGCGAGGCTACTATTGAAAGAGCAATGGTGCGTCGTATTCCAGCTACAGCGCTGCCAGGAGAGGTTTCATGCGGCTACCTATTCTCATTTAGTCTCTTCGAGGTAGGTAGGCTTGGTTGCCCTAGTTTTATATCTCGACGCAATTTATGTGTCAAATGTGCATTGGGAGGGTTCAATGGTTAATTAAAAGTGCAGCAGTGCATCGGATTCCCGCTATTGCACTGCCAGGAGAGGTTTCAAGCGGCTACCTCATCACAGTTTGTCTCTTGGAGAGCAATCGTCTTGGTGCGCCTAGTTTTCAATAGCAACGCAATTTAAGTGTCGAATCTTTATTGGGAGGGTGCAAGGGTTATACTAAAAGTGCAGTAGTGCATGGGAATCAGGCTACGGCACTGCCAGGGGAGGTTTCAAGTGGTTACCTCATCAGAGTTAGTCTCTTGGAGAGAATTTGGATCTGTGCCACTAGTATTCAATCGCGACGCAATTTATGTTTCAAATCTTAATTGGGAGGGTTGCAATGGTTAAACTGAAAGTGCAGTAGTGCATCGGATTAGACCTACTGCACAGCCAGGAGAGGTTTCGTGCAGGTACCTGTACTCCTTTAGGCTCTTCGAGAGAAGTAGGCTTGGTTGCCCTAGTTTTAAATCTCGACGCAATTTATGTGTCAAATATACATTGGGAGGGTTCAATGGTTTAACTGAAAGTGCAGCAGTGCATCGGATTCCAGCTACTGCACTGCCAGGAGAGGTTTCGTGCGGCTACCTATTCTCCTTTAGTCCCTCCGAGGGAAGTAGGCTTGGTTCCCCTAGTATTAAATCGCGACGCAATTTGTGAGCCAAATCTACATTGGGAGTGTGCAATGGTTAAATTAAAAGAGCAGTGGTGAATAGGATTTCAGCTACTGCACTGCCAGGCGAGGTTTCAAGCGGCTACCTCATCAGAGTTAGTCTCTTGGAGAGAAGTCGTCTTTGCGCGACTAGTTTTCGATCGCGACACAATTTATATGACAAATCTTTATTGGGAGGGTGCAATAGTTTAAGTAAAAGTGGAGTAGTGCTTCGGATTCCAGCTACTGCACTGCCAAGAGAGGTTTCAAGCGGCTACCTCATCACAGTTTGTCTCTTGGAGATCAAACGTCTTGGTGCCCCTAGTTTTCAATAGCTACGCAATTTATGGTTCGAATCTTTATTGGGAGGGTGCATTGGTTAAACTAATAGTGCAGTAGTGCATCGGATTCCACGTACTGCACTGCCAGGAGAGGTTTCGTGCATCTACCTATTCTCTTTAGTATCTTCGAGAGAAGTAGGCTTGGTCCCCCTAGTATTAAATCGCGACACAATTTATGTGCCAAATCTACATTGGGAGTGTGCAATGGTTAAATTAAAAGAGCAGTGGTGAATCGGATTCCAGCTACAGCACTGCCAGGCGAGGTTTCATGTGGCACCTCATCAGAGTTAGTCTCTTGGACAAAAGTCGGCTTTGTGCCACTAGTATTAAATCGCGACGCAATTTATGTTTCAAATCGTTCAATAAAATTCTTCAGGGTATCAGACCGCATCGTCATAATTTAAAATGCGCCAACGTTTCGGCCAGCGTTGCAGCTAGCCTTCATCAGGGCCTTACGTTAACTGCTTAATGAGCACACTTGGTTTCTTAAATAGCTGCACGAGAAAACCGTGTCGTTACTTGATTGGGTGTAAAAGGAGGAGGAGGAGGGGTGAAAGGTATGCTTTATTGCTGTTCCCTTTATTATCTGTCATTGGTTGAAATAGCTGTTTTCTATTGGTCTTTATATTAATCCACCCCATTGGAGGAGACGGACGAATAGCGAACAGGTGGTGGCTGTGACGTCACACTGTTTCCATGCTGTCCAGAAGCCGGCTGTGGAGTGCCAATGCTTTGTGTGCTCGCGACCACTACTGCGGCTCTCCGCGTGTCTGCTTGTGCCGCCACGGCTCTGCCGCCGCTCCGTAGCCCTGCTATTGCAGGCAGCCAAGATCTCGGAAGCTTGTACCCGTCCTCTCTATTCATGTTGGCGGGTCTTTTTGCTATTTCTATCGCCTCTCTAATCTTTCTTTTGAAAGTGAGTGGCTGTTTCGCCAGGACGCGGGCTTCTTGAAAAAATATTGGTTTCCCGCATTCGTCTCAGTGTTCCGCCACTGCTGACTTAGTGTGTTGTTTCAGGCGGATGTATCTATCATGTTCCGAGAGCCTTGTGCTAATCGGACGTCCCGTCTCACCTATGTAGACTAATCCACACGCACAACCAATATCATACACGCCAGCTGTGTGTAGTTTGTCAACTGCATCCTTGGTAGAACCGAGCATGTCTGATATTTTGTTTCTGCTTCGGAAAATTGGTTTGATGTCGGCTTTTCGTAGAATTTTGCCAATACGTTCGGTGACTCCTTGTACATATGGTAACACAGCAATTCTCTGTGCCTCCTTCTCCTCTTCCCTATTAGTCTTCTCCCTTGTCGACATGGTGCTGTCTATCATCTGCTTCCCATAGCCATTAGTTCCGAAGATGGACCTGAGGCGTTCAAGTTCTGTCTTCAGATGTTCTTCGTCGCTTATCCTGTACGCTCTCTTAGTTATCGTGAGCAGGGCGGACTTCTTCTGCGTGGGGTGATGGTGCGAGGAGGCGTGAAGGTACCTGTCCGTATTGGTTGGTTTCCTATATACTTTGTGGCCAAGTCTACCATCAGGTTTTCGATAAACTTCCACGTCGAGAAAAGGCAGCACCCCATTCTTCTCTGTTTCCATTGTAAACTGAATTTTCCTATGCTGTTGGTTAAGGTGCTTGTGGATGTTCTGTAACTCCTCTTCTCCGTGGGACCAGATGACGAAAGTATCATCGACATAGCTAAGCCATCAATTTGGACCTAATGGTGCGGACTGGAGGGCTGTTTCCTCAAATGCCTCCATGAAAATTTCTGCTGCGATAGGCGATAGGGGTGAGCCCACAGCTACACCGTCAGTTTGTTCATAAAATTGACCTCTCCACTTGTAATTGGTGGTCGTCAGACAGTGGCGCACAGGCTCACATATATCAGGTGCCACGCGTTCTTCTAGGATGTTCACAGTATCTGACACTGGGACATTCGTGAATAGGGATTTGACATCGAAACTAACCATCAGATCTTGGTCCGTAACACGCATTTCCTTTAGGAGAGACACGAAGTGAGTGGAATCCTTAACATAGGTCTCGATTTGATGCACTAGGTGTCGGAGCCTAGGTGCCAGTTCTTTCGCTAGGTAGTAGGTCGGCGAATTTTTACTGTTTACTATGGGCCTTAAGGGGAAGTCGATTTTGTGTACCTTCGGTACACCATATATCCTTAAAGCCTGTGTCACTTGCGGGATGAATCTTCTGGCCTTGTCGAAGTTGATTCTAGAGTGGTTGAGCAGTGCCTGCGTCGTTTTGATTACCTTGGCCGGCGGATCTCCCTGAAGTTTCTTGTAGATAGGTTCTGCGAGACTATCTTCCATTCGTTTGTTGTAATCAGTTGTGTCCAAGACTACAGTGGCGTTGCCCTTATCTGCCTGTACCACTACTAAGTGGGGGTTGTCCCTGAGTTCCTTGGTGGCCTGGTATTCCTCAGCGTTGATGTTTTGCTTCGGTGGCTTAGCTTTATTCAGAACTCTGACCGTTTCCTGCCGGATCTTCTCCGCCTCGGCCTGTGGCAGATGATGTACCGAAGCCGGCTTCTGGACAGCATGGAAACAGTGTGACGTCACAGCCACCACCTGTTCGCTTTTCGTCCGTCTCCTCCAATGGGGTGGATTAATATAAAGACCAATAGAAAACAGCTATTTCAGCCAATGACAGATAATAAAGGAAACACCAATAAAGCATACCTTTCACCCCTCCTCCTCCTCCTTTTACAGCCAATCAAGTAACGACACGGTTTTCTCGTGCAGCTATTTAAGGAACCAAGTGTGTTCATTTAGCAGTTAACGTAAGGCCCTGATGAAGGCTAGCTGCAACGATGGCCGAAACGTTGGCGCATTTTAAGTTATGACGATGCGGTCTGATACCCTGAAGAATTTTATTGAAGAAGACAATGGCCGCGAAAGCCTACGCTTCCAATTTTTTGTCAAATGTTTATTGGGAGGGTGCAATGGTTAATCCAAATGTGCAGTAGTGTATCGGATTCCAGCTACTGCACGGCCAGGAGAGGTTTCAAGCGGCTGCATCATCAGAGTTAGTCTCTTGGACATAAGTCGGCTTTGTGCCACTAGTATTAAATCGCGACGCAATTTATGTGTCAAATCTACATTGGGAGTGTGCAATGGTTAAATTAAAACAGCAGTGATGAATCGGATTTCAGATGCTGCACTACCAGGCGAGGTTCTAAGGGGCTACCTCATCAGAATTAGACTCTTGGAGAGAAGTCGTCTTTGTGCCACTAGTTTTCAATCGCGACGCAATCTATGTGTCAAACCTTTATTGGGAGGGTGCAATGGTTAAACTAAAAGTACAGTAGTGCATCGAATTCCTGTTACTGCACTGACAGGAGAGGTTTCGTGCGCCTACCTATTCTCGTTTAGTCTCTTCAAGAGAAGTAGGGTTGGTTGCCACAGTTTCTAATCTCGACGAAATTTATGTGTTAAATCTGCATTGGGAGGGTACAATGAATTAACTTAAAGTGCAGTAGTGCATCGGAGTCCAGCACCTGCACTACCACGACAGGTTTCAAGCGGCTACCTCTTTAGAGTTAGTCTCTTAAAGAGTAATCGTCTTGGTGCCACTAGTTTTCAATAGCTACGCAATTTATGTGTCGAATCTGCATTGGGAGGGTGCAATGGTTAAATTAAAAGAGCAGTGGTGAATCGGATTTCAGCAGCTGCACTGCCATGCGAGGGTTCAAGCGGCTACCTCATCAGATTAGTCTCTTGGACAGAAGTCGACTCTTGTTCCACTAATGTTCAATCGCGACGCATTTTATGTGTCAAATCTTTATTGGGAGGGTGCAATGGTTACACTAAAAGTGCAGTAGTGCATCGGATTCCAGCTACTGCACTGCAAGGAGAGGTTTCGTGTGGCTACCTATTATAATTTAGTCTCTTCGAGAGAAGTAGGCTTGGTTCCCAAAGTATTCAATCGCGACGCAATTTGTGTGTCAAATCTACATTGGGAGTGTGCAATAGTTAAATTAAAAGAGCAGTGGTGAATCGGATTTCAGCTACTGCACTGCCAGGTGATGTTTCAAGCGGCTACCTCATCAGAGTTAGTCTTTTGGAGAGAAGTTGTCTTTGTGCCACTAGTTTTCAATCTCGACACAATTGATATGTCAAATCATTATTGGGAGGGTGCAATGGTTAAACTAAAAGTGCAGTAGTGCTTCGGGTTCCACCTACTGCACTGCCAGGAGAGGTTTCGTGCGGCTACCTACTCACCTTTAGTCTCTTCGAGAGACGTAGGCTTGGTCCCACTAGTTTTAAATCGCGACGCAATTTATGTGTCAAATCTTTATTGGGAGGGAGCAATCGTTGAACTAAAAGTGCAGTAGTGCATCGGATTTCAGCTACTGCACTGCCAGGAGTGGTTTCGTGCGGCTACCTATTCTCCTTTAGTCTCTTCGAGAGAAGTAGGCTTGGTCCCCCTAGGATTATATCGCGACGCAATTTATGTGTTCAAATCTACATTGGGAGTGTGCAATGGTTAAATTAAAAGAGCAGTTGTGAATCGGATTTCAGCTACTGCACTGCAAGAGGCTACCTCATCAGAGTTTGTCTCTTGGAGAGAAGTCATCTTTGCGCCACTATTTTTCAATCGCGACACAATTTATATGACAAATTTTTATTGGGAGGGTGCAATGGTTAAAGCAAAAGTGGAGTAGTGCATCGGATTCCAGCTACTGCACTGCCAAGAGACGTTCAAAGCGGGTACCTATTCTCCTTTAGTCTCTTCGAGAGAAGTAGGCTTGGTCCCCCTACGATTATGTCGTGACGCAATTTATGTGTCGAATCTTAATTGGGAGGGTGCAATGGTTAAACTAATAGTGCATTAGTGAATCGGATTCCAGCTACTGCACTGCCAGGAGTGGTTTCGTGCAGCTACCTATTCTCCTTTAGCCTCTTCGAGAGAAGTAGGTTTGGTTGACCTAGTTTTAAATCTCGATGCAATTTATGTGTCAAATCTGCATTGGGAGGGTTCAATGGTTTACCTAAAAGTGCAGTAGTGCATCGGATTCCAGCTACTGCACTGCCAGGAGAGTTTTCGTGTGGCTAACTATTCTCATTTAGTCTCTTCGAGTGAAGTAGGGTTGGTTCTCCTAGCTTTAAATCTCGACGCAGTTTATGTGTCAAATCTGCATTCGGAGCGTGTAATGGTTAAACTAATAGTGCAGTAGTGCAACGGATTCCAGCTACTGCAATGCAAGGAGAGGTTTCGTGCGGCTACCTATTCCCCTTTAGTCTCTCCGAGAGAAGTAGGCTTGGTTGCCCTCGTTTTATATCTCGACGCAATATATGTTTCAAATCTGCATTGGGAGGGTTCAATCGTTTAACTAAATGTGCAGTAGTGCATCGGATTCCAGCTACTGCACTGCCAGGAGAGGTTTCAAGCGGCTACCTCATTATGGTCTCTTGAAGAGAAATCGTCTTGGAGCATCTTGTTATCAATAGCTATGCAATTTATGTGTCAAATCTGCATTGGGAGGGTGTAAGGGTTAAATTAAAAGTGCAGTGGTGAATAGTATTTCAGCTGCCGCACTGCCATGCGAGGTTTCAGGCGGCTACCTCACCAGAGGTAGTCTCTTGGAGAGAATTTGGCTTTGTGCGACTAGTATTCAACCGCGACGCAATTTATGTGTCAAATCTATATTAGGAGGATGCAATGGTTAAACTATATGTGCAATAGTGCATCGGATTCCAGCTACTGCACTGCCAGGAGAGGTTTCGTGCGGCTACCTATTTCCATTTAGTCTCTTCGAGAGAAGTAGGCTTGGTTGCCCTTGTTTTAAATCTCTACGCAATTTATGTGTCAAATCTGCATTGGGAGATTTCAATGGTTTAACTAAAGGTGCAGTAGTGCTTCGGATTCCAGGTACTGCACTGCCAGGAGAGGTTTCATGCGGCTACCTATCCTCATTTAGTCTCTTCGAGAGAAGTAGGCTATGTTCACCAAGTATTAAATCGCGACGCAATTTATGTGTCAAATCTGCATTGGGAGGGTTGGATGGTTTAACTAAACGTGCAGTAGTGCATCCGAGTCCAGCTACTGCACTGCCAGGAGAGGTTTTAAACGGCTACCTCATCACAGTTTTCCTCTTGGAGAGAAATCGTCTTGGTGCCCCAAGTTTTCAATAGCTACGCAATTTATAAGTCGACTCTTCATTGGGAGGGTGCAACGGTTAAACTTAAAGCGCAGTAGTGCATCGGATTCCAGCTACTGCACTGCCAGGAGAGGTTTCAATCGGCTACCTATTCCCCTTTAGTCTCTTCGAGAGAAGTAGGTTTGGTTGCCCTAGTTTGAAATCTCGACGCAATTTATGTGTCAAATCTGCATTTGGAGAGTTCAATGGTTTAACTAAAAGTGCTGTAGCGCATTGGATCCCAGTTACTGCACTGTCAGGGTAGGTTTCATGCATCTACCTCATTAAGGTTAGTCTCTTGAATATAAATCGTCTTGGTACACCTAGTTTTCAATAGCTACGCAATTTATGTGTAGAATTTGAATTGGGAGGGTGCAATGGTTAAATTAAAAGAGTAGTGGTGAATCGGATTACAGCTGCCGCACTGCCATGCGAGGATTCAAGTGGCTACCTCATCAGAGGCAGTCTCTCTAAGAGAAATCGTCTTGGAGCCCCTAGTTTTCAATCGCGACGCAATTTGTTTGTCAAATCATTATTGGGAGGGTGCAATGGTTAAACTAAAAGTGCAGTAGTTCATCGGATTCCAGCTACTGCACTGCCAGGAGACGTTTGAAGCGGCTACCTCACTGGAGTTAGACTCTTGAAGAGAAATCGTCTTGTTGCCTCTAGTTATCAATAGCTACGCAATTTATGGGTTGAATCTGCATTAGGAGGGTGCAATGGTTAGATTAAAAGAGCAGTAGAGACTCGGATTTCAGCTACAGCGCTGCCAGGAGAGGTTTCAAGCAGCTACCTAATGAGAGATAGTTTCTTGGAGAGAAGTCTGCTTTGTGCCACTAGTTTACAATCTCGACGAAACTTATGTGTCAAATCTTTATTGGGAGGATGTAATGGTTAAGCTAAAAGTGCAGGAGTGCATCGGATGCCGGCTACTGCACTGCCAGGAGAGGCTTCGTGCGGCAACCTATTCTCCTTTAGTCTCTTCGAGAGAAGTAGCCTTGGTTGCCCTAGTTTTAAATCAAGACGCAATTTATGTGGCAAATCTGCATTTGGAGGGTTCAATGGATTAACTAAAAGTGCAGTAGTGCATCGGATTCCAGCTACTGCACTGCCAGGAGTGGATTCATGCGGCTACCTCATTAAGGATAGTCAATTGAAGAGAAATCGTTTTGGTACCCCTAGTTTTCAATAGCAACGCAATTTATGCGTCGAATCTGCATTGGGAGGGTGCAATGATTAAATTAAAGGAGTAGTGGTGAATCGGATTTCAGAAGCCGCAATGCCTGCGAGGATGCAAGCGGCTACCTCATCAGACGTAGTCTCTTTACGAGAGATCGTCTTGGGGCCCCTAGTTTTCAATCGCGACGCAATTTATGTGTCAAATTATTATTGGAAGGTGGCAATTGTTAAACTAAAAGTGCATTGGTGCTTCGGATTACAGCTACTGCACTGCCAGGAGAGGTTTCGTGCGGCTACCTATTCCCCTTTAGTCTCTTCGAGAGAAGTAGGCTTCGTTGCCCAAGTTTTAAATCTCGAAGCAATTTATGTGTCAAATCTGCATTGGGAGGGTTCAATGGTTTAACTAAAAGTGAAGTAGTGCATCGGATTCCATCTACTGAACTGGCAGGAGAGGTTTCAAGCGGCTACATCTTCAGAGTTAGTCTCTTGGAGAGAAGTCGGCTTTGTGCCACTAGTTTTAAATCGCGACGCAATTTATGTGTCAATACTTTTTTGGGAGGGTGCAGTAGTTAAACAAAGAGTGCAGTAGTGCATGGGAATCCAGCTACTGCACTGCAAGGAGAGGTTTCGCGCGGCTACCTTTTCTCATTTAGTCTCTTCGGGAGAAGTAGGCATGATTGCCCTAGTTTTAAATCTAGACGCAATTTATATGTCTAATTTGCATTGGGTTGGTGCAATGGTTAAACTAAAATTGCAGTAGTGCATCGGATTCCAGCTACTGCACTGCCAGAAGAGGTTTCAAGCGGCTACCTATTCCCCTTTAGTCTCTTCGAGAGAAGTAGGCTTCGTTGCCCTAGTTTTAAATCTCGAAGCAATTTATGTGTCAAATCTGCATTGGGAGGGTTCATTGATTTAACTAAAGGTGCAGTAGTGCATCGGATTCCAGCTACTCCACTGCCAGGAGAGGTTTCAAGGGGCTACCTCATTGGAGTTAGTCTCTTGAAGAGAAATCGTCTTGGTGCCTCTAGTTTCCAATAGCTACGCAATGTATGTGTGGAATCTGTATTAGGAGGGTGCAATGGTTAAATTAAAAGAGCAGTGGTGAATCGGATATCAGCTACTGCACTGCCAGGAGAGGTTTCGTGCGTCTTCCTATTCTCCTTTAGTCTCTTCGAGAGAAGTAGGCTTGTGTCCCCTGGTATTAAATCGCGACACAATTTATGTGTCAAATCTACATTGGGAGTGTGCAAAGGTGAAATTAAAAGAGCAGTGGTGAATAGGATTTCAGCTACTGCACTGCCAGGCGAGGTTTCAAGCACCTGCCTCATCAGAGTTTTTCTCTAGGAGAGAAGTCGTCTTTGTGCCACTAGTTTTCAATCGCGACGCAATTTATGTGTCAAATCTGTACTGGGAGGGTGCAATGGTTAAACTAAAAGTGGAGTTGTGCATCGGATTCCGGCTACTGCTCTCCCAGGAGAGGTTTCAAGCTGCTACCTCATCACAGTGTGTCTCTTGGAGAGAAATCGTCTTAATGCCCCTAGTTTTCAATAGCTACGCAATTTATGTGTCGCGTCTTTATTGGGAGGGTGCAATTGTTGAACTAAAAGTGCAGTAGTGCATCGGATTACAGCTACTGCACTGCCAGAAGAGGTTTCAAGCGGCTACCTATTCCCCTTTAGTCTCTTCGAGACAAGTAGGTTTGGTTGCCCTAGTTTTAAATCTCGAAGCAATTTATGAGTCAAATCTGCATTGGGAGGGTTGATTGGTTTAACTAAACGTGCAATAGTGCATCAGATTCCAGCTACTGATCTGCCAGGCGAGGTTTCAAGCTGCTACTTCATCACAGTTATTCTCTTGGAGAGAAGTCGTCTTTGTGCCACTAGTTTTACTCTTCGACGCAATGTATGTGTCAGATCTTTATTGGGAGGGTGCAATGGTTCAACTGAAAGTGTAGTAGTGCATCGGATTCGAGCTACTGCACTGCCAATAGAGGTTTCGTGCGGCTACCTATACTCCTTCAGCCTCTTCGTGAGAAGTAGGCTTGGTTGCCCTAGTTTTAGATCTCGACGCAATTTATGGGTCAAATCTGCATTGGGAGGGTTCATTGATTTTACTAAAGGTGCAGTAGTGCATCGGATTCCGGCTACTGCACTTCCAGGAGAGGTTTCAAGGGCCTAACTCATTGGAGTTAGTCTCTTGAAGAGAAATCGTCTTGGTGCCTCTAGTTTCCAATAGCTACGCAATGTATGTGTGGAATCTGTGTTAGGAGGGTGCAATGGTTAAATTAAAAGAGCAGTGGTGAATCGGATTTCAGCTACTGCACTGCCAGGAGAGGTTTCGTGCGGCTACCTATTCTCCTTTAGTCTCTTCGAGAGAAGTAGGCTTGTGTCCCCTGGTATTAAATCGCGACACAATTTATGTGTCAAATCTACATTGGGAGTGTGCAATGGTGAAATTAAAAGAGCAGTGGTGAATAGGATTTCAGCTACTGCACTGCCAGGCGAGGTTTCAAGCACCTGCCTCATCAGAGTTATTCTCTTGGAGAGAAGTCGTCTTTGTGCCGCTCGTTTTCAATCGCGACGCAATTTATGTGTCAAATCTGTACTGGGAGGGTGCAATGGTTAAACTAATAGTGCAGTAGAGCATCGGATTCGAGCTACTGCACTGCCACGAGAGGTTTCGTGCGGCTACCTATTCTCCTTTAGTCTCTTCCAGAGAAGTAGGCTTGGTTGCCCTAGTTTCAAATCTCGACGCAATTTAAGTGTCAAATCTGTATTGGGAGGGATGAATGGTTTAACTAATGGTGCAGTAGTGCATCGGATTCCGGCTACTGCTCTGCCAGGAGAGGTTTCAAGCCGCTACCTCATCACAGTTTGTCTCTTGGAGAGAAATCGTCTTAATGCCCCTAGTTTTCAATAGCTACGCAAATTATGTGTCGCGTCTTTATTGGGTGGGTGCAATTGTTAAACTAGAAGTGCAGTAGTGCGCGGGAATCCAGCTACTGAACCGCCAGGAGAGGTTTCATGCGGCTACCTTATTAAGGTGAGTCTCTTGAAGAGAAACCGTCTTGGTACCCCCAGTTTTCAATAGCTACGCAGTTTATGTGTCGTATCTGCATTGGGATGTTGCAATGATTAAATTAAAAGAGTAGTGGTGAATCGGATTACAGCTGCTGCACTGCCTTGCGTGGATTCAAGCGGCTTTTTCATCAGAGGTAGTCTCTTTAAGAGAAATCGTCTTGGTGCCCCTAGTTTTCAATCGCGACGCAATTATGTGACGAACCTTGATTGGGAGGATGCAATGGTTAAACTAAAAGTGCAGTAGTGCATGGGAATCCAGCTACTGATCTGCGAGGAGAGGTTTCGTTCGGCTACCTATTATCATTTATTCTCTTCGAGTGAAGTAGGCTTGGTTCCCCTAGCTTTAAATCGCTACGCAACTCATCTGTCAAATCTGCATTTGGAGGGTGCAATGATTAAATTAAAAGAGCAGTGTGTGAATCGGCTTTCAGCTGCCGCACTGCCAGAAGAGGGTTCAAGGGGCTACCTCATCACAGTTTGTGTCGTGGAGAGAAATCGTCTTGGTGCCCCTAGTTTCCCACAGCTACGCAATTTATGCGTCGAATCTTTATTGTGAGGGTGCAATGGTGAGTCAAAAAGTGCAGTAGTGCATGGGAATCCAGCTACTGCACTGCAAGGAGAGGTTTCAAGCGGCTACCTATTCCACTTTAGTCTCTTCGAGACAAGTAGGTTTGGTTGACCTAGTTTTAAATCTCGACGCAATTTATGCGTCAAATGTGCATTGGGAGGGTGCAATGGTTAAATTAAAAGAGCAGTGGTGAATCGGATATCAGCTGCCGCACTGCCATGCGAGGTTTCAAGCGGTTACCTCATTGGAGTTAGTCTCTTAAAAAGAAATCGTCTTGGTGCGTCTAGTTTCAATAGCTACGCAATTTATGTGTCGAATCTGCATTAGGAGGGTGCAATGGTTAAATTAATAGAGCAGTGCTGAATCGGATTTCAGCTACCGCACTGCCAGGAGAGGTTTCGTGCGGCTACCTATTCTCCTTTGGTCTCTTTGAGAAAACTAAGCTTGGTTGCCCTAGTTTTAAATCTCGACGCAATTTATGAGTCCTATCTGCATTGGGAGGGTTGATTGGTTTAACTAAACGTGCAATAGTGCATCAGATTCTAGCTACTGATCTGCCAGGAGAGGTTTCAAGCGGCTACCTCATCACAGTTTGTCTCTTGGAGAGAAATCGTCTTGGTGCCCCTAGTTTTCAATAGCTACGCAATTTATGTGACGAACCTTGATTGGGAGGATGCAATGGTTAAACTAAAAGTGCAGTAGTGCATGGGAATCCAGCTACTGCACTGTCAGGAGAGGTTTCGTGCGGCTACCTATTCTCATTTAGTGTCTCCGAGTGAGGCAGGCTTGGTTCCCCTAGCTTTAAGTCTCGACGCAATTTATGTGTCAAATATGCATTGGGTGGGTGCAATGGTTAACCCAATAGTGCAGTAGTGCATCGTATTCGAGCTATTGCACTGCCAGGAGGGGTTTCAAGCAGCTACCTCATCAGAGTTGGTCTCTTCGAGAGAAGTCGTCTTTGTGCCACTAGTTTTCAATCACGACGCAATTTATGTGTCAAATCTGCATTTGGAGGGTGCAATGGTTAAACTAAAAGTGCAGTAGTGCATGGGAATCCAGGTACTGCACTGCCAGGAGTGGTTTCATGCGGCTACCTTATTAAGGTGAGTCTCTTGATGAGAAACCGTCTTGGTACCCCCAGTTTTCAAGAGCTACGCAATTTATGTGTCGAATCTGCATTGGGAGGTTGCAATGGTTAAATTAAAAGAGTAGTGGTGAATCTGATTACAGCTGCTGCACTGCCTTGCGTGGATTCAAGCGGCTACCTCATCAGAGGTACTCTCTTTAAGAGAAATCGTCTTGGTGCCCCTAGGTTTCAATCGCGACGCTATTATGTGTCAAATCATTATTGGGAGGGTGCAATGGTTAAACTAAAAGTGCAGTACTGCATGGGAATTCAGCTACTGCGCTGCGAGGAGAGGTTTCGTTCGGCTACCTATTATCATTTAATCTCTTCGAGTGAAGTAGGCTTGGTTCCCCTAGCTTAAAATCGCTACGCAACTCATCTGTCAAATCTGCATTTGGAGGGTGCAATGGTTAAACTAAAAGTTCAGTAGTGCATCGGATTCCAGCTACTGCACTGCCAGGAGAGGTTTCGTGCGGCTTCCTATTCTCATTTAGTCTCTTCGTGAGAAGTAGGCTTGTTTCCCCTGGTATTAAATCGCGACACAATTTATGTGTCAAATATACATTGAGAGTGCGCAATGGTGAAATTAAATGAGCAGTGGTGAATCGCATTTCAGCTTCTGCACTGCCAGGAGAGGTTTCGTGCGGCTTCCTATTCTCCTTTAGTCTCTTCGAGAAAAGTAGGCTTGGTTGCCCTAATTTCAAATCTCGACGCAAATTAAGTGTCAAATCTGCATTGGGAGGGTTGAATGGTTTAACTAATAGTGCAGTAGTGCATCGGATTCCGGCTACTGCTCTGCCAGTACAGGTTTCAAACTGCTACCTTATCACAGTTTGTCTCTTGGAGAGAAATCGTCTTGGTGCCCCTACTTTTCAATAGCTACGCAATTTATGTGTCGCGTCATAATTGGGAGGGTGCAATTGTTAATCTAAAAGTGCAGTAGTGAATGGGAATTTAGCTACTGCACTGCCAGGATAGGTTTCATGCGGCTACTTTATTAAGTTGAGTCTCTTGAAGAGAAACCGTCTTGGTACCCCTAGTTTTCAATAGCTAAGCAGTTTATGTGTCGATTCTGCATTGGGAGGGTTGAATGGTCAAATTAAAAGAGTAGTGGTGAATCGGATTACAGCTGCCGCACTGCCATGCGAGGATTCAAGCTTCTACCTCATCAGAGGTAGTCTCTTTAAGAGAAATCGTCTCAGTGCCACTAGTTTTTAATCGCGACACAATTTATGTGACAAATCTTTATTGGGAGGGTGCAATGGTTAAACTAAAAGTGCAGTAGTGCATCGGATCCCAGCTACTGCACTGTCAGGGTAGGTTTCATGAGGCTACTTCATTAAGGTTAGTCTCTTGAAGAGAAGTCGTCTTGGTACATCTAGTTATCAATTGCTACGCAATTTATATGTCGAATCTGCATTGGGAGGTTGCAATGGTTAAATTAAAAGAGTAGTGGTGAATCGGATTACAGCTGCTGCACTGCCTTGCGTAGATTCAAGCGGCTACCTCATCAGAGGTAGTCTCTTTAAGAGAAATCGTCTTGGTGCCCCTAGTTTTCAATCGCGACGCAATTATGTGTCAAATCATTATTGGGAGGGTGCAATGGTTAAACTAAAAGTTCAATAGTGCCACGGATTCCAGCTACTGCACTGCCAGAAGAGGGTTCAAGCGGCTACCTCATCACAGTTTTTCTCTTGGAGAGAAATCGTCTTGGTGCGCCTAGTTTTCCACAGCTACGCTATATATGTGTCGAATCTTTATTGGGAGGGTGCAATGTTTAAACTAAAAGTGCAGTAGTGCAGGGGATTCCAGCTACTGCACTGCCAGGAGAGACTTCGTGCGGCTACCTATTCCCATTCAGTCTCTTCGATTGATGTAGTCTTGGTTCACCTAGCTTTAAATCTCGACGCAATTTATGTGTTCAATCTGCATTGGGGGGGGGGGGGGGCTGCAACGTTTAAACTAAAAGTGCAGTAGTGGATCGGATTCCAGCTTCTGTACTGCCAGGAGAGGTTTCGAGCGGCTACCTATTCTCCTTTAGTCTCTTCGAGTGAAGTAGTCTTGGTTCCCCAAGCTTCAAATCTCGACGCAATTTATGTGTCAAATCTGCGTTGGGAGGGTGAAATGGTTAAACTAATAGTGCTGTAGTGCAGCTTATTCCAGCTACTGCATTGCCAGGAGAGGTTTCAAGCGGTTACCTCATCAGAGTTAGTCTCTTGTAGAGAAGTCGGCTTTGTGCCACTAGTTTTCAATAGCGACGCAATTTGTGTGTCAAATCTTTGTTGGGAGGGTGCAATGGTGAAACTGAAAGTTCAGTAGTGCATCGGATTCGAGCTACTGCACTGCCAGGTGAGGTTTCGTACGGCTTCCTATTCTCTTTTATTCTCTTCGAGAGAAGTAGGCTTGTTTCCCCTGGTATTAAATCGCGACACAATTTATGTGTCAAATCAGCATTGGGAGGGTTCAATGGTTTAACTAAAAGTGCAGTAGCGCATCGGATTCCAGCTACTGCCCTGCCAGAAGAGGGTTCAAGCGGCTACCTCTTCACAGTTTGTGTCTTGGAGAGAAATCGTCTTGATGCCCCTAGTTTTCAACAGCTACGCAATTTATGTGTCGAATCTTTATTGGGAGGGAAAATAGTTAAACTAAAAGTGCAATAGTGCATGGGAATCCAGCTACTGCACTGCCCGGAGAGGTTTCGTGTGGCTAAAAATTCTCATTTAGTCACTTCGAGTGAAGTAGGCTTGGTTCCCCTAGCTTCTAAATCTAGACGCAATTTGTGTGTCAAATCTGCATTGAGAGCGTGTAATGGGTAAACAAATAGTGCAGTAGAGCATCG
The DNA here is from genome assembly GCF_021461395.2 of Schistocerca americana. Taxonomy (NCBI): domain Eukaryota; kingdom Metazoa; phylum Arthropoda; class Insecta; order Orthoptera; family Acrididae; genus Schistocerca; species Schistocerca americana. The sequence continues at coordinate 73,391,743 of NC_060119.1, forward strand.
GATTCCAGCTACTGCACTGCCAGGAGAGGTTTCGTGCGGCTACCTATACTCCCTTAGTCTCTTTGAGAGAAGTAGGCTTGGTTGCCCTAGTTTTAAATCTCGACGCAATTTATGTGCCGAATCTGCATTGGGAGGGCTCAATGGTTTCACTAAATGTGCAGTAGTGCATCGGATTCCAGCTACTGCACTGCCAGAAGAGGCTTCGTGCGGCTACCTATTCTCCTTTAGTCTCTTCGAGAGAAGTAGGCTTGTTTCCCCTGGTATTAAATCGCGACACAATTTATGTGTCAAATCTACATTCGGAGTGTCCAATGGTGAAATTAAATGAGCAGTGGTGAATCGGATTTCGGCTACTGCACTGCCAGGCGAGGTTTCAAGCGGCTACCTCATCAGAGTTAGTCTCTTGGAGGTACGTCGGCTTTGTGCCACTAGTTTTCAATCGCGACGCAATTTATGTGACAAATCTTTATTGGGAGGGTGCAATGGTTAAACTAAAAGTTCAGTAGTGCATCGGATTCGAGCTGCTGCACTGCCAGGAGAGGTTTCAAGCTGCTACCTCATCACCGTTTGTTTTTTGGAGAGAAGTCGGCCTTGTGCCACTAGTTTTCAATCGCGACACAATTTATGTGTCAAATCATTGTTGGGAGGGTGCAATGGTTAAACTAAAAGTGCAGTAGTGCATCGGATTCCAGCTACTGCACTGTCAGGATCGGTTTCATGAGGCTACTTCATTAAGGTTAGTCTCTTGAAGAGAAGTCGTCTTGGTACTCCTAGTTTGAAATAGCTACGCAATTTAAGTGTCGATCTGCATTGGGATGTTGCAATGGTTAAATTAAGAGAGTAGTGGTGAATCGGATTACAGCTGCTGCACTTCCTTGCGTGGATTCAAGCGGCTACCTCATCAGAGGTAGTCTCTTTAAGAGAAATCGTCTTGGTGCCCCTAGTTTTCAATCGCGACGCAATTATGTGTCAAATCATTGTTGGGAGGGTGCAATGGTTAAACTAGAAGTGCAGTAGTGCATCGCATTGCTGCTCCAGCACTGCCAGGAGCGGTTTCAAGGCGGCTACCTCATTGGAGTTAGTGTCTTGAAGAGAAATCGTGTTGGTGCCCCTAGTTTTCAATAGCTACGCAATTTATGTGTCGAATCATTATTGGGAGGGTGCAATGGTTAAACTAAAAGTGCAGTAGTGCATGGGAATACAGCTGCTGCACTGCGAGGAGAGGTTTCGTTCGGGTACCTATTATCTTTTAGTCTCTTCGAGTGAAGTAGGCTTGGTTCCCCTAGCTCTAAATCGCGACGCAACTTATCTGTCAAATCAGCATTTGGAGGGTGCAATGGTTAAATTAAAAGAGCAGTGTGTGAATCGGATTTCAGCTACTGCACTGCCGTGCGAGGTTTCAAGCGGCTACCTCATCAGAGTTAGACTCTTGGAGAGAAGTCGTCTTTGTGCCACTAGATTTCAATCGCGACGCAATTTATGTATCCAATCTGTATTGGGAGGGTGCAATGGTGAAACTAAAAGTGCAGTAGTGCATCGGATTCCAGCTACTGCCCTGCCAGGAGAGGTTTCGTGCGGCTACCTATTCTCCTTTAGTATCTTCGAGTTAAGTAGGCTTGGTTCCCCTAGCATTTAATTTCGACGCAATTTATGTGTCAAATCTGTATTGGGAGGGTGAAATGGTTAAACTAATAGTGCAGTAGAGCATCGGATTCCAGCTACTGCACTGCAACGAGAGTTTTCAAGCGGCTCACTCATCAGAATTAGTCTCTTGGAGACAAGTCGTCTTTGTGCCACTAGTTTTCAATCGCGATGCAATTTATGTTTCAAATCTACATTGGGAGTGTGCAATGGTTTAACTAAAAGTGCAGTAGTGTATCGGAGTCCAGCTATTGCACTGCCACGAGAGATTTCGTGCGGCTACCTACTCCCATTCAGTCTCTTCGATTGATGTAGGCTTGGTTCCCCTAGCTTTAAATCTCGACGCAATTTATGTGTCCAATCTGCATTGAGGGGGGGGGGGGGTGCATTGGTTAAACAAATAGTGCAGTAGATCGGAACCAGCTACTGCACTGCCAGGAGAGGTTTCAAGCGGCTACCTGATCAGAGTTTGTCTCTTGGAGATATGTCGGCTTTGTGCCACTAGTTTTCAATCGCGACGCAATTTATGTGTCAAATCATTATTGGTAGGGTGCAATGGTTATACTAAAAGTGCAGTAGTGCACCGGATTCCAGCTACTGCACTGCCAGGAGAGGTTTCGTGCGGCTACCTAGTCTCATTTAATCTCTTCGAGAGAAGTACGCGTGGTTCCTCTAGTTATAAATCGCGACGCAATTTATGTGTCAAATCTGCATGTGAAGGGTGCAATGGTTCAATTAAAGGAGCTGTGGTGCATCGGTATTCAGCTACTGCACTGCCAGCAAGGTTTTAAGCGGCAACCTCATCAGAGTTTGTCTCTTGGAGTGTAGTCAGCTTGGTGCCCCTAGTTTTCAATCGCGACCCAATTTATGTGTCGAATCTTCATTTGGACGGTGCAATGGTTACTTTAAAAGAGCAGTACTGCATCGGATTATAGCTACTGCACTGCCAGGAGAGGTTTCAAACCCCAACCTCTTCTGAGTTAGTCAGTTGGAGAGAAGTCGGCATTGTGCCCCTAGGTTTCAATCGCGACACAGTTTATAAGTCGAAACTTCATTGGGAGGGTACAATGGTTTTATTAAAAGACCAGTGGTGCATCGGATTCCAGCTACTGCACTGCCATGACACCTTTCATGCGGCTACATCTTCTCCTTTAGTCTCTTCGATAGAAGTAGGATTGGTTTCCCTAGTTATAAATCGCGACGCAATTTATGCGTCGAATCTTCGTTAAAAGGGTGCAATGCTTTCATTAAAAGTGCAGCGGTGTATCGGGTTAACACTGCTTCACTGCCGGGAATGTTTACATGTGGCTTCCTGATCTCTTTTAGGTTCTTGGAGACAAGTCGTCTTGATGACTCTAGCTTTCTAACGGGATGTAATTATAAATCAGATCTTCATTGTGAGGGTGCCAGGAATACATGATATGAGTAGTGGTGTATCGAATTCCAGCTACTGCACTGCCTACAGTGGTTTAATCTGGCTAAATCATCTGAGTAGTCGGCTTGGTGCCACTAGTTTTCAATCGCGACGCAATTTATGTGTCGAATCTTTATTGCGAGGGTGCATTGCTTACAATTAAAGAGCAGTGGTGTTTCGGATTTCAGCTGCTGCACTGCCAGGGCAGGTATTATGCGGAAACCTGATATGCGATAGTCATTTTGGAATAAAGTTTCCTTCGTGAACATAATTTTCAATAACGACGAATTTTTTACTCGAATCGTCTTTGGGAGGGTGCAATGGATACATTAAAAGAGCAGTGGTGAATCGGTTTCCCGCTAATGCAATGCTAAAACAGGTTTCATACGGCTACCTATTCTCAATTAGTCTCTTCGGGAGAAGACGGCTTAGTGCCCTTAGGTTTCAATCGCGACACAGTTTATGAGTCGCATCTTCATTGGCAGGGTGCAATTGTTACATTAAATGAGCAGTTTTGCATCGGATTCCAGCTACTGCACTGCCAAAAGAGGTTTCATACGGCTACCTATACTCATTTAGTCTCATCGGGAGAAGTCGGCTTAGTAAACCTAGGTTTCAATCACGATACAATTTATAAGTCGAATCTTCATTGGGAGGGTGCAATGGTTACTTTAAAAGAGCAGCGTTGTATCGTATACACGCTGCTGCACTATCAGGAGAGGTTTCATGCAGCTACCTCTTCTCATTTTGTCTCTTCGTGAGAAGTGGGATTGGTGCCGATAGTTTTCATTCGCGACGCAATTTATGTACCAAATCTTCAATGGGAGGGTGGAATGATTAGACTGAAAGATCATTGGTGCATCGATTTCCCGCAAATTCAGGAGAGGTTTCCTGTGTCTACATTATCTGCGTTAGTCTCTTGGAAAGAAGTTTGCTTAGTGCCCTAGTTTTCAATCGCGACGCAATTAATGTGTCGAATCTTCATTGGGATGTTGTATTGGTCACATTAAAGGGAGTGGTGCAACTTTGGATTCCAGCTGCTGCACTGCCAGGAGAGGTTTCAAGCAACGACCTCTTCTCATTCTGTCTCTTCTTGAGAATCGGCTTGGTGCCGCTAGTATTCAATCGCGAAGCCACTTATGGGTCGAATCTTCATTGGGATGTTGTATTGGTCACATTAAATGAGCGGTGGTGCTTTGGATTGAAGCTGCTGCATTGCCAGGAGAGGTTTCCTGAGGCCACATTATCTGAGTTAGTCTCTTGGAGAGAAGTCAGTTAAGTGCCTTAGTTATAAATCGCGACGCAATTTATGTGTCGAATCTTCATTGGGGTGTTGTATTGGTCACAATAAAGAAGCGGTGGTGCTTTGGATTGCAGCTGCTGCACTGCCAGGAGAGGTATGAAGCATCTAACACTTCTCATTTTGGATGTTCGAGGGAAGTCGCCTTGGTGCCGCTAGTTTTCAAATACGACGCAATTTATGTGTTGTATCTTCATTGGGAAGTTGGAACTATTAAACTAAAACATCATTGGTGCATCGAATTCCCACTACTGAACTACCAAGAGACGTTTCCTGAGGCAACATTATTTGTGTTAGTCTCTTGGAGAGAAGTCTGCTTCGTGCCCTAGTTTTCAATCGCGACGCTACTTATGTGTCGAATCTTCATTAGGATGTTGTATTGGTCACAATAAATCGGGCTTCGTGCTTTGGATTCCAGCTGCTGCACTGCCAGGAGAGGTTTCAAGCATCAACCTCTTCTGAAATTTGTTCAAAAAAGGGTTCAAATGGCTCTGAGCACTATGGGACTTAACATCTATGGTCATCAGTCCCCTAGAACTTAGAACTACTTAAACCTAACTAACCTAAGGACAACACAAAACACCCAGCCATCACGAGGCAGAGAAAATCCCTGACCCTGCCGGGAATCGAACCCGGGAACCCGGGCGTGGGAAGCGAGAACGCTACCGCACGACCACGAGATGCGGGCTCTCAAATGTGTGTCTTCATAAGAAGTCGGCTTGGTGCCGCTAGTTTTCAATGGCGACGCAATTTATGTGTCGAATCTTCATTGGGAGGCTTGATTTATTACACTAAACGATCATTGGTGCATCGAATTCCCGCTACTGCACTGCAAGGAGGGGTTTCCTGATGCTACATTGGGTTGTATGAATAAAAACGAGAACATTCTCCAGAGTTGATACTCAGAGCAAAAGAACATTCTCAAAGAAAGTTCTCAGTTTCGTATGAACAAAAACTAGGAAGCATAATCTCTGACCCTGGAGTACTTTCTCTCTACCTCCCCTCCTTGCTGAGTAAGTTCTCAGCAAAGATATTAAAATCCAACATCTTTGGTTCTCACTCTCAGTTTGTTTCGTTAGCGACTTTGCGCGTGTGTTGTGTTAGCGAAAGTTTTCTGAAGTTATTTCTGTGCCGAAATGGAAGACTCAGAATTAGCGTTTGTTAACATTATTAAAGATTACCCCGCAATTATCAGCAAATCACAAACTCCGGCCGCAAGAAGAGAGAAAGCGGATTGTCTTAAAGAAGTTCAACACCGTTATATGGTTAATTTCGGGAAAGAAATAACGGACGTGCAGATAATGAAGAAACTGCACAATATGAAATCCCGTATCAAGGCGAAAACGGATGTGAATAAGACGGGAAACATCAAGATTTCACTGAAAAATTGGTAGCAGATATTTTTAAAGTTTTTGGACGGAGATGACTGCAACCCAACTATCCACAGAGTTCCTGGTAAGTCCCATACTTTTCGATTTTTTAATTACGCGCTTAATGCTTTGAAATTGTGATTCAGACAAATACGTATTTTTAACATGTGAAAATGAAACAATGTTTGATAAATTTCGTTTACTATATCACCACTTTTCAGTGAAAGTATCACAGTGTACTATGCATGAAATTGGACGAACCCCCTCACATTTCTGCGTAAACCTGTTTGGTATATTTACTAACTAGAAACTGAATCCTGACATACTACTATTACTTTTTTTTTAAATTTTCATTAGGAGCTTGTGCAGTAGGTGGTGGTTCCACCTCCATCATCACATCACCAACGAATTCGGAGGTAGCTGACACAGACTGCATGTATGAACAAGAGTCAATTTTGCAGCTACCAGTAATTGTTCCAGCCGACCATATGGACCTCGTGGGCCCCGAAGTCGTCGTACCTTCACAATCGCCTGCTTCGGGGCATGAGAGTGTGCTTAAACGTCGGCGATTAAGCATGGAAACGGATGAGACACGTAATTTGTCTACTCCAGAGCTGCAAAGGCTGGTGCTATTGTATCAATTGGACATACTCAAACTAAAGCAGCAGAACTTGATGCGCGAAGAAGACAAACAATGAAACTAATTTTGTGTAGTGTCTTATTTACATAACGAATTTTATTAATAAAAATATCTTTTTAAAGTGAATGTTCATTTTCATTCCTCATATACCAAATTGCATATCCTCTTACAAAAATTATTCAGTACAAATGTCTTTACAACGAAACAATAAGGGTAATATAATCCAATCTGAAATGTTAAAAATAGTGTATGCACTTATATTGTTGGGTCTGGCCAGTATCTTCACATCATTGAAACAATTTCTGGTAAAGTAAAGCAAGAAGAGTAACTTGTTTGTATTTTAAATGCTGCAGGTTAGACAGTTGTGCACTTATTCACTGTAGCACCTGGGAAATACCTTCACCACATCCTTGAAACAGTTTCTGGTAAAGTAAAGCAAAAAGAGTAACTTGTTTGTATTTTAAATGCTGCAGGTTAGACAGTTGTGCACTTATTCACTCTAGCACGTGGAAAATACCTTCTCCACATCCTTGGAATAATTTTGGTAAAGTAAAATAAAAACTTGTGCCATCAATCTGCTGAAGTTACAGTACAGAAATTACAGTAAGGTTCCAGCAGTTCATGTTAACCTGTTGTGTCCAAAGCTATTTACACTAGTATCTCTGTTCCAAATAGTTACATGTTAAACAATTTTTGTTGAAAGTAAAATCGATGATAGAGAATGAAAAAAAACAACACTAAACAGCATTTTATAACGTAACATCAGAGCACTGTGCTTTATTTTCATGAGGGAATAATTACAAAAAATATCAAATTGGGTTTAATTGTGCAATTTTTGGGCAGACACCCATACATTACAGTTGTCGTATTACATTTACAATTTCCCGTCTCCTATTTGTTCCACGTACACGTACGTTTGCTGCTTCCTCTTCTCCCAGTACTGGAAGATTGTTGTCGTCATCACTAGGTGCCTCAAAATCCTCATCCCCTACATGTTTTGCTACGTTGTGCAAAACAAAACAGGCTACTATCACACTGGGAATTTTTGTTTGAGTAAGCCTTATTTTATTTTGCAGAATTGGGAAACGCCTTTCCACCTGTCCAAAGCACCGTTCAATTATCACCCTTTCCTTAGAGTGAAGTCTGTTGTACGCCCTCTCATCAGGTGTTTCTGGATTTTGAAAGGGTGCCATTAACCACGGTGCAATGCCATATCCTTCGTCTCCTAAAATTAGGGCGTTGCACTGGTTCTCACGCAATATACGATAGACATCGGAGTTTCTCCATATCCTAGCGTCATGTACAGACCCTGGCCATGAAGCATCAACACTCGTAAACATTTCACTGCTGTCACACGTCGCCTGCACGTTTATAGATGGAAAGCCCTTTCGATTGACGTATTCGTCTCCATGTGAAGAAGGTTTCATTATAGGTATGTGAGTGCAGTCTAGGGCCCCTACCGCACATGGAAACTTGTATCTCGATTGCCAATTAACTTTCGCTGTTTCTAGTTCGTTAATGTTTCTCGGGAATCTGATCCACAACGGTGCTTTCCTGTTGACCGGTTGCAGAACATACGAAAATGTTATTGATACTGTAGTCTGGTGTACTCCTAAATCTTCTCCTACACCTATCTGAAACCCTGGATCCGCTAAATAGCGCAAAAATATTTTCATTTTGCATTCATTGGAAAGGGCGTCACCTCTTCTTTCGTGATTTTCCGGAAGAAAATGATTCGCCAGCCAATTAATGTTTTGACTGTTAAATCTATACAAACGTCTACAGTTCCTTTCTTCTGTGTACCTGCGTACTACATATATCTTTTTTTGCCTTCCAAGAAACATAAGCCGGCCGCGGTGGTCTAGCGGTTCTAGGCGCTCAGTCCGGAACCGCGCGACTGCTACGGTCGCAGGTTCGAATCCTGCCTCGGGCATGGATGTGTGTGATGTCCTTAGGTTAGTTAGGTTTAAGTAGTTCTAAGTTCTAGGGGACTGATGACCACAGATGTTAAGTCCCATAGTGCTCAGAGCCATTTGAACCAAGAAACATAAATTCCGCCATTTTAGCTAAAAACACTCGGTAACGCTTAATAACAACACAACACAACTCACTCAGCCCCCAAGTATGCTATGGAGCTCACTCACAAAAACAGAGAATGTTCTCCGCTTGTGAGAAACTTCTTTGGCTTTATTCATACGAAATCGGAGAATATACTTTGCTTTGAGCAACTTCCCCCACCCTTCACCCCACACTGAGAACATACTCGGGTGAAGTATATTCTCAGACTCGCTTTATTCATGCCAACCAGAGAACTTTCTCCGAACTTCTGAGTATAAAGTATATTCTCTGTTTTATTCATACGACCGATTATCTGCGTTAGTCTCTTGGTGAGAAGTCGGCTTCGTGCCCTAGATTACAGTCACGACGCAATTTAAGTCTAGAATCTTAATTGGGATGTTTTATTGGTGACATTAAATGAGCGGTGGTGCTTTCGATTGCAGCTGCTGCACTGGCAGGACGGGTTTCAACCATCTACCTCTTCTCATTTGGTCTCTTCGACGGAAGTCGGCTTGGTGCCGCTAGATTTCAATCGCGACGCAATTGATGTGTCGTAAATTCTTTGGGAGGGTAGAATGATTACACTAAAAGATCATTGGTTCAACGAATTCGCGCTACTGTACTGCCAGAGGAAGTTTCCTGAGGCTACATTATCTGCGTTACTCTCTTGGAGAGAAGTCGGCCTCGTGCCCCAGTTTTCAATCGTGACCCAATTTATGTGTCGAATCTTCATTGGGATGTTGTATTAGACACATTAAATGAGAGGTGGTGCTTTGGATTCCAGCTGCTCCGCTGCCACGAGAGGTTTCAAACATCTACCTCTTCTCATTTTATCTCTTCGTGAGAAAACGGCTTGGTGTCGCTAGTTTTTTATCGCGACGCAATGTATGAGTCGAATCTTCATTGGGATGTCGTATTCATCACATTAAATGAGCGGTGATGCTTTGGATTCCAGCTGCTGCGCTGCCAGGATAGGTTTCCTGAGGATACATTATCAGCGTTAGTCTCTTTTAGAGAAGTCGGCTTCCTGCCCTAGTTTTCAATCGCGACGTTTTTATGTGACGAATTGTCATTGGGAGTGTGGAATGGTTACACCAAAAGATAATTTGTGCATCGAATTACCCCTACTGCACTTCCAGGAGAAGGATTCCTGAGGCTACAATACCTGCGTTAGTCTATTGGAAAGAAGTTGGCTTCGTGCCCTAGTTTGCAATCGCGACGCAATTTATGTGTCGAAACTTCATTGGATGTTGTACTGGTCACATTAAATGAGCGGTGGTGCTTAGGATTCCAGCTGCTGCACTGCCAGGAGCGGTTTCAAGCATCTACCTCTTCTCATTGTGATTCTTCGAGGGATGTCGTCTTGGTGCCGCTAGTTTTCAATCGCGACGCAATTTGTGTGTCGAATCTTCATTGGGTGGATGGAATGATTACACTAAAAGATCATTGGTCCATCGAAAGCCCACTACTGCACGGCCAGGAGAGATTTCCTGAGGCTAAATTATCTGCGTTAGTCTCTTCGAAAGAAGTCGGCTTCGTGCCCTAATTTTCAATCGCGACAAAATTTATGTGTCAAATTTTCATTGAGATGTTGTATTGGTCACATTAAATGAGCGGTGTTGCTTTGGATTCCAACTACTGCACTGCCAGGAGAAGGTCAAGCATCTACCTCTTCTCATTTTGTCTCTTCGTGAGAAATCGGCTTGGTGCTGCTAGTTTCCAATCGCGATGCAATTTATGTGTCGAATATTCATTGAGATGTTGTATTGGTCACATTAAATGAGCAGTGGTGCTTTGGATTCCAGCTGCTCTACTGCCAGGTCAGATTTCAAGCATCTACCTCTTCTCATTTGGTCTCTTCGAGGGAAGTTGGCATGGTGCCGCTAGTATTCAATCGCCACGCAATTTATGTGTTGAATCTTCATTGGGAGTGTGCAAAAATTACACCAAAAGACAATTGGTGCATCGAATTGCCCCTACTGCACTGTCAGGAGAAGGATTCCTGAGGCTACAATACCTGCGTTAGTCTATTGGAAAGAAGTCGGCTTCGTGAACTAGTTTTCAATCGCAACGCAATTTATGTGTCGAATCTTCATTGGGATGTTGTACTGGTCACATTACATGAGCGGTGGTGCTTTGGATTCCAGCTGCTGTACTGCCAGGTCAGGTTTCAAGCATCTACCTCTTCTCATTTTGTCTCTTCGAGAGAAGTCGGCTTGGTGTCGATAGTTTTCAATCCTGACGCAAATTATGGGTCGAATCTTCATTGGGAGAGTGGAATGATTGCACCAAAAGATCATTGGTGCATAGAATTCCCGCTACTGCAATGCCAGGAGAGGTTTCCTGATGCTACAATACCTGCGTTAGTCTCTTGGAGAGAAGTCGGCTTCGTGCCCTAGTTTTCAATCGCGACGCAATTTATGTGTCGAAACCTTATTGGGATGTTGTATTGGTCACATTAAATGAGCGGTGGTGCTTTGGATCCCAGCTGCTGCACTGCCAGGTGTGGTTTCAAGCATCTACCTCTTCCCATTTTGTCTCTTCGAGGGACGTCGGCTTGGTGCCACTAGTTTTCAATCGCGATGCATTTTATGCGTCGAATCTTCATTGGGATGTTGTATTGGTCGCATTAAATGAGCGGTGGTGCTTTGAACTCCAGCTGCTGCACTGCCAGGAGAGATTTCCTGCGACTACATTGTCTGCCTTACTCTATTGGAGAGAAGTCGGCTTCGTGCCCTAGATTTCAATCGCAACGCTATTTATGAGTCGAATCTTCATTGGGAGGGTGGAATGATTACACTAAAAGATCATTGGTGCATCGAATTCCCGCTAACGTACTGCCAGGAGAGGTTTCTTGTGCCTACATTATCTGAGTTAGTATCTTGGAGAGAAGTCGGCTTCGTGCCCTAGTTTTCAATCGTAACGCAATTTATGAGGCGAATCTTCGTTGGGATGTAGTGTTGGTCGCATTACATGAGCTGTGGTGCTTCGGATTCCAGCTGCTGCACTGCCAGGAGAGGTATCAAGCATCTAACACATCTCGTTTTGTCTCTTTGTGAGAAGTCGACTTTTAGCCGCTAGTTTTCAATCGCGATGCAACTTATGTGTCGAATCTTCATTGGGATGATGGAATGATTTCACTAAAAGATCATTGGGGCATCGATTTCTGATACCACACTGCCAGGAGAGGTTTCCTGAGGCTACAATGTCTGCGTTTGTCTCTTGGAGGGAAGTCGGCTTCATGCCATAATTTTCAATCGCGACGCTATTAACGATTGGAATCTTCATTGGGAATTTGAATTTGTCACATATAATGAGCGGTTGTGCTTTGGATTCCGGCTGCTGCACTGCCAGGAGATGTTTCAAGCATCTAATTTTTCTCATTTTGTCTCTTCGTGCGAAGTTTGCTTTGTGCCGCTAGTATTCAATTGCGACGCCATTTATGAGTCGAATCTTCATTGGCAGGTTAGAATGATTACACTAAAAGGTCATTGGTGCATCGGATTCCCGCTACTGCACTGCCAGGAGAGGTTTCCTGACGCTACATTATCTGCGTTACTCGCTTGGAGAGAAGTCGGCTTCGTCCCTTAGTTTTCATTCGTGACGCAATTTATGTGTCGAATCTTCATTGGGATGTTGTATTGGTCACATTAAATGAGTGGTGGTTGCTATGGATTCCAGCTGCTGCACTGTCATGAGAGGTTTCCTGAGACAAAATTATCTGCGTTACTCTCTAGGAGAGAAGTCGGCTTCGTGCTTTAGTTTTCAATCGCGACGCAATTTATGTGTCGAATTTTTATTGGGATGTTTTATTCGTCACATTAAATAAGCGGTGGTGCTTTGGGCTCCAGCTGCTGCACTTCCAGGAGAGGTTACAAGCATTTAACACTTCTCATTTTGTCTCTTCGTGAGAAGTCGACTCTTAACCGCTAGTTTTCAATCTCGACGCAACTAATGTGTCGAATCTTCATTATGATGTTGGATTGATTTCACTCAAAGATCATTGGTGCATCGATTTCCGCTACTGCACTGCCAGGAAACGTTTCCTGAGGCTACATTATCTGCGTTTGTCTGTTGGAGAGAAGTCGGCTTCGTGCCATAGTTTTCAATCGGGACGCTATTAAAGTGTGGAATCTTGATTAGGATGTTTTATTGGTCAGATTGAATGAACTGTGGTGCTTTGGATTCCAGCTGCTGCACTGCCAGGAGAGGTTTCAAGCATCAACGTCTTCTCATTTAGTCTCTTCGAGGGAAGTCGCTTTGGTGCAACTAGTTTTCTATCGCGATGCAATTTAAGTGTCGAATCTTCATTGGGAGGTTGGAATGATTAAACTAAAAGATCATTGGGGCATCGAATTAGCTCTACTGCTGTGCTAGTAGAGGTTTCCTGAGACTACAAAACATTTGTTAGTATATTGGAGAAAAGACGGCTTCGTCCCCTAGTTTTCAATGGCGACGCAATTTATGTGTCGAATATTCATTGGGAAGTTTTGATTTCCACATTAAATGAACGGTGGTGCCTTGGATTCCAGCTGCTGCTTTGACAGGAAGGTTTCCTGAGGCAACATTATCTGCATTTGTCTCTTGGAGAGTAGTCGGCTTCGTGCCCTGGTTTTATATCGCGACACAATTTATGTGGCGAATAGTCATTAGGATTTCGTATTGGTCACATTAAATGAGCTGTGGTGCGTTGTATTCACGCTAATGCACTGCCAGGAGAGGATTCAAGCATCTACCTCTTCTCATTTTGTCGTTTCGAGGGAAAGCGTCTTGGTGCCTCGTGTTTTCAATCGCGACGTAATTTATGTGTCTAATCCTCATTGGGATGTTAATTTGGTCACACTAAATGTGCTGTGGTGCTTTGGATTGCAGCTGCTGCACAGCCAGGTGAGGTTTCAAGCATCAACCTCTTCTCATTTTGTCTGTTCGAGGGAGTAGGCTTGGTGCCGCTAATTTTCTATCGCGACGCAATTTATGGGTCGAATTCTCATTGGGAGGATGGAATAATTACACTAAATAACCGTTGGTGTATCGATTTCCCGCTACTGCACTGCCAGGAGAGGTTTCCTGAGGCTCAATTATCTGCGTTTGTCTGTTAGTGAGAAGTCCGCTTCGTGCCCTAGTTTCCAATCGCGACGCAATTTATGTCTCGAAACCTCATTGAGATGTCGTATTTGTCACATTAAATGAGCTGTGGTGCTTTAGATTCTGATGCTGGACAGCCAGGAGCTATTTCAAGCATCTAACTCTTCTCACTTTGTCTCTTTGAGGGGTCGCCTTGGTGCCTCTAGTTTTCAACCGCGACGCAATTTATGTGTCGAATCTTCATTGGGGGGGTCGAATGATTACACTTAAAGATCATTGGAGCATCGAATTCCCGCTACTGCACTGCCAGGAGAGGTTTCCTGAGGCTACAATATCTGCGTTACTCTCTTGGAGAGAAGTCGGCTTCGTGCCATAATTTTCAATCGCGACCCTATTAATGAGTGGAATCCTCATTGGGAATTTGAATTTGTCACATTTAATGAGCGGTTGTGCTTCGGATTCCAGCTGCTGCACTGCCAGGAGATGTTTCAAGCATTAAATTCTTCTCATTATGTCTCTTCGTGAGAAGTCTGCTTGGTGCCGTTAGTATTCAATCGCGACGCAATTTATAAGTCGAATCTTCATTGGGAGGGTGGAAGGATAACACTAAAAGGTCTTTGGTGCACCGAATTCCCGCTACTGCACTGCCAGGAGAGATTTCCTGACGCTACATTATCTGCGTTACTCTCTTGGAGAGAAGTCGGCTTCCTGCCCTAGTTTTCAATAGCAACGCAATTTATGTGTCGAGTTTTTGTTGGGATGTTTTACTCGTCACATTAAATAAGTGGAGGTGCTTTGGATTCCAGCTGCTGCACTGCCAGGAGAGGTTTCAAGCATATACCTCTTCTCATTTTGTCTCTTCGAGGGAAGTCGGCTTGGTGCCGCTAGTTTTCAATCGCGACGGAATTTATGTGTCGAATCTTCATTGGGAGGTTGAAATGATTGCACTAAAAGAGCATTGGTGCATCGATTTCCCGCTACTGTACTGCCATGAGAGGTTTCCTGAGGCAACATTATCTATGTTTGTCTCTTGGAGAGGAGTCGGCTACGTGCCCTAGTTTTCAATCGCGACGCAATTAATGTGTCGAATCTTCATAGGGATTTTGTATTGGTCACATTAAATGAGCTGTGGTGCTTCGGATTCCAGCTGCTGCACTGCCAGGAGAGGTTTCAAGCATCTAACATTTCCAATTTTGTCTCTACGTGAGAAGTCGACATTTAGCCGCTAATTTTCAATCGCGATGCAACTTATGTGTCGAAACTTCATTGGGATGTTGGAATGATTGCACTAAAAGATCATTGGTGCATCGATTTCCCGCTACTGTACTGCCATGAGAGGTTTCCTGTGGCTACATTATCAGCGATTGTCTCTTGGAGAGAAGTCGGCTTCGTGCCACAATTTTAAATCGCGACGCTATTAATGTGTGGAATCTTCATTGGGATTTTGAACTTGGCACATTAAATGAGCGGTTGTGCATTGGATTCCAGCTGCTGCACTGCCAGGAGATGCTTCAAGCATCTAATTCTTCTCATTTAGTCTCTTCGTGAGAAGTTTGCTTGGTGCCGCAAGTATTCAATCGCGAAGCAATTTATGTGTCCAATCTTCATTTGGATGTTGTATTGGTCACATTAAATGAGCTGTGGTCCTTTGGAATCCAGCTGCTGCTATGCCCGGAGAGGGTTCAATCATCCACCTTTTCTCATTTTGTTTCTTCGAGGGAAGTTGGCTTTGTGCCGCTAGTTTTCAATCTTGACGCAATTTATGTGTCGAATCTTTATTGGGATATTTTATTCGTCACATTAAATGAGCCGTGGTGCTTTAAATTCCAGCTACTGCACTGCCAGGAGTGGTTTCAAGCATCTACGTCTTCTCATTTTCTCTCTTCAATGGATGGTGCCACTAGTTTTCAATTGCGACGGAATTTATGTGTCGAATCTTCATTGAAAGGTTGGAATGATTTCACTAAAATATCATTGGTGCACCGAATTCCGCTACTGCTCTTCCAGGAGAGGTTTCCTGAGGCTACATTATCTGCGTTAGTCTCTTGGAGAGAAGTCGGCTTGGTGCCCTAGTTTGGAATCGCAACGCAATTTTTGTGTCGAATCGTCATTGAGATGTTGTATTGGTCACGTTAAATGAGCGATGGCGCTTTGTATTCAGGCTGCTGCACTGCCAAGAGATGTTTCAAGCGTCTACCTTTTCTCATTTTGTCTCTTAGAGGGAAGTCGGCTTCGAGCAGCTAATTTTCAATCGAGACGCAATTCATCTGTCGAATCTTCATTGGGATATTGTATTGGTCACATTAAATGAGTGGTGGTGTTTTGCATTTCAGCTGCTGCCCTTTCAGGAGAGGTTTCAAGCATCTACCTCCTCTCATTTTGTCACTTCGAGGGAAGTCGGCTTGGTGCCGCTAGTTTTCAGTGGCGACGCATTTTATGTGTCGAATCTTCTTAGGGAGGGTGGAATGATTACTGTAAAAGATCATTGGATAATCGAATTCCGGCTACTGAACTTCCAGGAGATGTTTCCTGAGGCTACATTATCTGCGTTAGTCTCTTGGAGAGAAGTCGACTTCGTGAGCTAGTTTTCAATCGCGACGCAATTTGTGTGTCGAATCTTCTTTGGGATTTTGAATTTGTCACATTAAATGAGGGGGAGTGATTTGGATTCCAGCTGCTGCACTGCCAGGAGATGTCCCAAGCATCTAGTTCTTCTCATTTTGTCTCTTCGTGAGAAGTCTGCTTGGTGCCGCTAGTTAACAATCGCGACGCTATTTATGTGTCGAATCATCATTGTGATGTTGTATTGCTCACATTAAATGGGTGGTGGTGTTTAGGATTCGAGCTGCTGTACTGCCAGGAGAGGTTTCAAACATCTACCTCTTCTAATTTTGTCCCTTCCTGAAAACTCGGCTTTGTGCCGCCAGTTTTAAATCGCGACGCATTTTATGTGTCGAATCTTCATTGAGTGGGTGGATTGATTACACTAGAAGATCATAGGTGCATCGAATTCCCGCTACTGTACGGCCAGGAGAGGATTTGCTGAGGCTACATTGTCTGCGTTACTCTCTTGGAGAGAAGTTGTCTTCGTGCGCTAGTTTTCAATCACGACGCAATTTATGTGTCGAATCTTCTTTGGGATGTTGTATTGGTCACACTAAATGAGCGGTGGTGCTTTGGATTCCAGTTGCTGCACTGATAGGAGAGGTTTCAAGCAGCTACCTCTTTTCATTTTCCCTCTTCGAGGGATCTCGGATTCGTGCCACAAGTTTCCAATCACGACGTAATTTATGTGTCGAATCTTCACTGGGATGTTGTATTGGACACATTAAATGGGTGGTGGTGTTTAAATACCAGCTGCTGCACTGCCAGGAGAGGTTTTAAGTAACTACCTTTTCTCATTTTGTCTCTTCCTGAGAAGTCGGCTTGGTTCCGTTAGTTTTCAATCGCGATGCATTTTATGTGTCGAATCTTCATTTGGAGGGTGGAATGATTTCACTAAGCGATCATTGGTGCATGGAATTACCGCTACTGCACTGCCAGGAGAGTTTCCTGTGGCTACATTATCTGCGTATTCTCTTGGAGAGAAGTCAGTCCGTGCCCTACTAGTTTCAAATCGCGACGCAATTTATGTGTCGAATCTTTATTGGGATGTTTTATTCGTCACATTAAATGAGCGATGGTGCTTACATTCCAGTTGCTGCATTGCCAGGGAGGTTTCAAGCATCTACCTCTTCTCATTTTGTCTCTTCGAGGGATGTCGGCTTGGTGCCACTAGTTTTCAAACGCGACGCAATTTATGTGTCGAATCTGCATTGGGAGTTTGGAATGATTACACTAAAAGATCAGTGGTGCACCGATTTCCGCTACTGCACTGCCAGGAGAGGTTTCCTGATGCTACATTATCTGCGTTTGTCTCTTGGCGAGAAGTCGGCTTCGTGCCCTAGTTTTCAATCGCGACGCAGTTAATGTGTGGAATGTTCATTGTGATTTTGAATTTGTCACTTTAAATGAGCGGTGGTGCTTTGGATTCCGGCTGCTGCACTGCCAGGAGATGTTTCAAGCATCTACGTCTTCTCATTTTGTCTCTTCGTGAGAAGTCTGCTTGGTGCCGCTATTTTACAATCGCGACGCAATTTATGTGTCGAATCTTTATTGGGATGTTTTATTCGTCACATTAAAAGAGCGGTGTCGCTTTAAATTCCAGCTGCTGCACTGCCAGGAGAGGTTTTAAGCGGCTACCACTTCTGACTTAGTCTCTTAGAAAGATGTCGTCTTGGTGCAACTAGATTCCAATCGCGACGCAATCTATGTGTCGAATCTTCTTTGGGAGGGTGGAATGGTTACATTAAAAGTGCAGTGGTGCATCGTATTCCAGCTTCTGCACTGCCAGGAGTTGTTACATGTGACTACCTCATCTGAGTTAGTCTCTTTGAGAGAAGTCGGGTTGGTGCTCCTAGGTTTCAATCGCGACTCAATTTATTTGTCGAACCTTCATTGGGAGGGGGCAATGGTTACATTAAATGAGTGGCGGTGCATTGGATTCCAGCCATGGCACAACCAGGTGAGCTTTCATGCGGCTACCTCTTCTCATTTAGTCTCTTCAAAGAAGTTGGCTTGGTGCCTGTACTTTTCAATTGTGACGAAATCAATGTGTCGGATGTTCATTGAGAGGGTGCAATGTTTACAATAAAAGATAGTGGTGCATTGGATTCCTGCTGCCAGGAGAGGTCTGAAGCGGCTAACTCTTCTGTGTTAGTCTCTTGGAGCGACGTCGGCTTGCTACCTCTAATTTTCAATCGCGACAACGGTTTTCATTAAAGTAGCAGTGGTGCATCGGATTCCATCTACTGCACGGCAAGGAGAGGTTTAATGCGGCTACCAATTCTCATGTAGTCTCATCCAGAGAAGTCGGCTTGGTGCCTCTAGTTTTCAATTGCGTAGCAAATTATGTATCGGATATTCATTGGGAGGGAGCTATGGTTACATTAAAAGTGCAGTAATGTATCGGATTACGCTACTGCAATGCCTGGAAATGATTTGATGCGGTTACATCATCTCCTTTAGGTTCTTGAAGAGATTTCGGCTTGATGACTCTAGTTTTGCAATCGCGACGCAATTTAAGTGTAGAATCTTCATTGGGAGAGTGGTGTACCAGATTCCCGCTATAGCACAGCCAGGAAATGTTTCATGCTGCTATCTCATCTCTTCTAGGGTCTTGGAGGGAAGTCGGCTTGGTGAACAAAGGTTTCAATTGCGATGCCAATTATAAGCCTACTCTGCATTGTGTGGGTGCCAGGGATAAGTTAAACAGCAGTGGTGCATCGGATTCCAGTAACTGCACTGCCAGGAGAGGTTTAATGCGGCTACCACTTCTCATTTCGTCTCTTCGAGAGAAGTATGCTTGGTGTTCTATTTTTCAGTCATGACGCAATTTATGTGTCGAATCTTCATTGTGAGGGTGCAATGGTTACATTAAAAGAGCACTGTTGTTGTTGTTGTTGTTGTGGTCTTCAGTCCTGAGACTGGTTTTATGCAGCTCTCCATGCTACTCTATCCTGTGCAAGCTTCTTCATCTCCCAGTACTTACTGCAACCTACATCCTTCTGAATCTGCTTAGTGTATTCATCTCTTGCTCTCCCTCCACGATTTTTACCCTCCACGCTTCCCTCCAATGCTAAATTTGTGATCCCTTGATGCCTCAGAACATGTCCTACCAACCAATCCCTTCTTCCAGTCAAGTTGTGCCACAAAATTCTCTTCTCCCCAATCCTATTCAATACCTCCTCATTAGTTACGTGCTCTACCCACCTTATCTTCAGCATTCTTCTGTAGCACCACATTTCGAGAGCTTCTATTCTCTTCCTATCCAAACTATTTATCGTCCATGATTCACTTCCATACATGCCTACACTCCATACAAATACTTTCAGAAACGACTTCCTGACACTTAAATCTATACTCGATGTTAACAAATTTCTCTTCTTCAGAAACGATATCCTTGCCATTGCCAGTCAACATTTTATATCCTCTCTACTTCGACCATCATCAGTTATTTTACTCCCTAAATAGCAAAACTCCTTTACTACTTTAAGTGTCTCATTTCCTAATCTAATCCCCTCAGCATCACCCGATTTAATTTGACTGCATTCCATTATCCTCGTTTTGCTTTTGTTGATGTTCATCTTATACCCTCCTTTCAAGACACTGTCCAACAAGTGTTAGAAATGAAGGTTTGCGTTTCCTTAATCTTTCTTCTAAGATAAGTCGTAAGGTCAGTATTGCTTCATGTGTTCCTTTATTTCTATGGAATCCAAACTGATCTTCCCCGAGGTTGGTTTTTATCAGTTTTTCCATTCGTCTGTAAGGAATTCGTGTTAGTATTTTGCAGCTGTGATTTATTAAACTGATTGTTCGGTAATTTTCACATCTGTCAACACCTGATTTCTTTGGGTTGGAATAATTATAGTCTTCCTGAAGTCTGAGGGTCTTTCACCTGTCTCATACATCTTCTTCACCATGTGGCAGAGTTTTGTCAGGACTGAATCTCCCAAGGCCGTCAGTAGTTCTAATGGAATGTTTTCTACTCCCGGGGCCTTGTTTCGACTCAGGTCTTTCTGTGCTATGTCAAACTCTTCACGCAGTATCGTAACCTCCCATTTCATCTTCATCTACGTTCTCTTCCATTTCCATAATATTGTCCTCAAGTACATCGCCCTTGTACAGACCCTCTATACACTTCTTCCGCCTTTCTACTTTCCCCTCTTTCCTTAGAACTGGGTTTACATCTGAGCTCTTGATATTCATACAAGTGGTCTCTTTTCTCCAAAGGTCTCTTTAATTTTCCTGTAGGCAGTATTTGTCATACCCCTAGTGAGATGAGCCTCCACATCTTTACATTTGTCCTCTAGCCATCCCTGCTTATCCGTTTTGCACTTCCTGTCGATCTCAATTTTGAGACGTTCGTATTCCTTTTTGCCTCCTTCATTTATTGCATTTTTATATTTTCTCCTTTCATCAATTACATTCAATATTTCTTCAGTTACCCAAGGGTTTCTACTAGCCCTCGTCTTTTTACCTACTTGATCTTCTGCTGGCTTCACTACTTCATCCTTCAGAGCTACCCATTGTTCTTCTACTGTATTTCTTTCCCCATTCCTGTCAATTGTTCCTTTATGCTCTCCCTGAAACTCTGTACATCCTGTGGTTAAGTCAGTTTATCCAGGTCCCATCTCCTTAAATTCCCACCTTTTTGCAGTCTCTTCAGTTTTAATCTACAGTTCATAATCAATAGATTACATTACTGCCACTGGAAACTTCTTACAATTTAAAAACCTTTTTCCTAAATCTCTGTCTCACCATAATATAATCAATGTGATACCTTCTAGTATCTCCTGGATTCTTCCATATTTACAGCCTTCTTTTATGATTCTTCAACCAAGTGTTAGCTATGCTCTGTGCTCTGTGCAAAATTCTACCAGACGGCTTATTCTTTCATTTCTTACCCACAATCCATATTCACGTACTATGGTTCCTTCTCTCCCTTTTCTTACTCTCGAATTCCAGTCACAAATGACTATTAAATTTTCGTCTCCCTTCACTACCTAAATAATTTCTTTTATTTCATTATACATTTCATCAATTTCTTCATCATCTGCAGAGCTAGTTGGCATATAAACTTGTACTACTGCGGTAGGCGTGAGCGTCGTGTCTACCTTGGCCACTATAATGCGTTCACTATGCTGTTTGTAGTAGCTTACCAGCACTCCTATTTTTATATTCATTAATAAACCTACTCCTGCATTACCCCTATTTTATTTTGTATTTATAACCCTGTATTCACCTGACCAAAAGTTTTGTTCCTCCCGCTACCGACCTTCACTAATTCCCACTATATTTAACTTTACCCTATCCATTTCCCTTGTTAAATTTTCTAACTTACCTGCCCAATTAAAGGGAACTGACATTCCACGCTCCGATTCGTAGAACGCCTGCTTTCTTTCTCCTGATAACGACGTCCTCTTGAGTAGTCCCCGCCCGGAGATCCGAATGGGGGACTATTTTCCCCCCGTAATATTTTACCCAACAGGACGACATCATCATTTAACGATACAGTAAAGCTGCATGCCCTCGGGAAAAATTACTGCTGTAGTTTGCCCTTGCTTTCAGCCGTTCGCAGTACCAGCACAGCAAGGCCGTTTTGGTTAGTGTTACAAGGCCAGATCAGTCAATCATCCAGACTGTTGCCCATGCAACTACTGATAAGGCTGCTGCCCTTCTTCAGGAACCACACATTTGTCTGGCCTCTCAACAGATACCCCTCTGTTGTGGTTGCACCTACGGTACATCCATCTGTATCGCTGAGTCACGCAAGCCTATCCAGCAACGGCAAGGTCCATGGTTATTGGGGGGTGGGGGAGGGAGATAGGGTTACATTAAATAAGCAGTGGTGCATGGGATTCAAGCTACTGCACAGCCAGTGAGGGTTTCATGCAGATACCGCAAAACTGTTAGTGTTTTGGAGAGAGGTCGGCATGGAGCCTGTAATTTTCAATAGCGACGCGTTTTATGTATCTAATCTTCATCGGGAGCAAAGTTACATTGAATGAGAATTGGTGCATAGGATTCAAGCTACTGCAGCTCCAGAAGAGGTTTCATGCGGATACCGCAGCTCAGTTAGTCTTTTACAGAAAGGTTGACATGGAGGCTGTAGTTTTCAATAGCGACACCATTTATGTGTCGAATCTTAATTAGTAGTGTGACAGGGTTACCGTAAATGTAGTTTTCAATAGCGAGGAAAGTGTTGAATCTTCATTGGGAGGGTGCCGGGAAGACATTAATTGAGCAGATGTGGACCGGATTTAAGCAATTGCACTACCAGTTGTGTTATCATGCGGATACAGCAGTTCTCTTTGCTTTTTCTAGAGAGGTCGGTATGGAGGCTGTAGTTCTTTATCGCGACGCAATTTATGTATCAAATCTACTTTGGGAGGGTGCAAGGGTTACTGTAAATGAGCAGTGGCGTATCGGATTGAAGCTACTGCACTGCCATGAGAGGTTTCATGCGGATAACGCGGCTCTGTTGGTCGTTTGGTGAGAGGTCGACATATATCCTGTAGTTTTTAATCGCGACGCAATTTACGTTTTGTATCTTCATTGGGAAGGTATCACGGTTACAATAAAGGAGCAGCGGTGCATCGGATTCAAGCTAATGCACAGCCAGGAGAGGTTTCATGCGGATACCGCTGTACTTCTTAGTCTTTTGGAGAAGGGTCAGTTTGGAGCCTGTAGTTTTCAATCGCGACGCAATTTATGTGTCGAATCGTCATTGGGGAGGGTGCCATGGTTAAATTAAATGAGCTGTGGTGCATCGGATGCAAGCTACTGCTCTGTTAGGACGGGTTTCTTGCGGATAAAGCTTCACTGTTAGTCTCTTGGAAAGAGGTCGGCTTGGTGCCT
The DNA here is from genome assembly GCF_021461395.2 of Schistocerca americana. NCBI lineage: Eukaryota > Metazoa > Arthropoda > Insecta > Orthoptera > Acrididae > Schistocerca > Schistocerca americana. Next base: position 73,414,710 of record NC_060119.1, read on the forward strand.
GTAGTTTTTAATCGCGAAGCAATTTATGTGTCGAATCATCATTGAGAGGGTGCCAGGAACGCATTAAATGAACAGTGGTGCATGGGATTCAAGCTACTGCACTTCCAGTACGGTTTTCATAAGGATACTGCAGCAGTGTTAGTCTTTTGGAGAGAGGTCGGCATGGAGACAGTACTTTTCAATCGCTACGAAATTAAGTGTTGAATCATCATTGGAGGGGGCCGGGTACACATTAACTGAGCAGTTGTGCATCGGATTTAAGCTATTGCACTACCAGGAGTTGTTTAATGCGGATACCACAGGTCTGTTAGTCTTTTGGGGAGACGTCGGCGTGGAGCCTGTAGTTTTCGATCACGACACAATTTATGTGTCAAATCTTGTTTAGGAGGGTGCCAGGGTTACATTAAATCAGCAGTAGTGGATCAGACTCAAGCCACATTCCTGCTAAGAGATGTTTCATGCGGCTACCGCAGGTCTGTTAGTCTCTTGCAGAGAAGTCGTTTTGTGCCAGTAGTTTCCAATCGCGTCGCAATTTATGTGTCGAATCTTCATTTGGAGGGTGCAATGGTCGCATTAAAAGAGCAGTGGTGCATCGGATTACAGTTACTGCACTGCCAGTTGAGGTCTCATGCGTATACAGCAGTACTCTTCGACGTTTGTAGAGAGGTCGGCACGGAGCCTGTCGTTTTTTAAACGCTACACAATTTGTGTGTCAAATCTTCATTGGGAGGGTGCAAGGGTTACATTAAATGAGCAATGGTGCGTTGGATTGAAGCTACTGCGTTGCCCTGAGAGGTTTCATGCAGATAATACAGCACTGATAGTCTTTTTGAGAGAGGTCGGCCTGAAGCCTGCAGTTTTCAGTCGCAACGCAATTTAAGTGTCGGATCTACATTGGGATGGTGTCAGGAATATATTAAATGAGCAGATGTAACTCGGATTCAAGCTACTTTACTGCCAGTTGAGGTTTCGTGTGGGTACAATAATGGTTCAAATGGCTCTGAGCACTATGGGACTTAACATCTGTAGTCATCAGTCCCCTAGAACTTAGAACTACTTAAACCTAACTAACCTAAGGACATCACACACAGCCATGCCCGAGGCAGGATTCGAACCTACGACCGTAGCAGTCGCGCGGTTCCGGACTGCGCGCCTAGAACCGCCAGACCACCGCGGCCGGCCACGTGTGGGTACCATATCACCGTTAGTCTCTTGGAGAGGTATCGGTTATCTTCATTGGGTGTGCGTCAGGCTTACATTAAATAAGACGTGGTACATCTGATTCAAGCTACTGCACTGCCAAGAGAGATTTCCAGCAGATTCCGCAGCTCTCTTAGTCTTTTGCAGAGAGGTCCGTATGGAGCCTGTAATTTTCAATAGGGACGCATTTTATATGTCGAATCTTAATTGGCAGTGTGCCAGGGTTACCTTAAATGTAGTTTTCAATAGCGAGGAAAGTGTTGAATCTTGTTTGAAAGTGTGCCAGGAACACATCAAATGAGCAGATGTGCATCAGATTTAAGCTATTGCACTGCCAGGACAGGTTTCATGCGGATACCGCAGCTCTGTTAGTCTTTTGGTGAGAGGTCTGCATGGAGAGTGTAGTTTTCAATCATGACGCAATGGATGTGTCGATTCTTCTTTTGAAGGGTGATAGTGTTTCATTAAATGAGTAGTGGTTCATGGCATTAAAGCCACTGCACTGCCAGTAGGGTTTTCATACGGATGCCGCAGCACTGTTAGTCTTTTGGAGCGAGGTCGGCATGGAGCCTGCAATTTCCAATAGCGCCACTTTTTATGTGTGGGATCTTCATTGGGAGGGTGCCAGGGTTACATTAAATGAGAAGTGGTGCACTCGCGGGAGAGCTACTAATCGGCCACCGCATCTATGTTGAATCCACAAAAAAAAAAAAAGCTCTGAGCTCTATGGGGCTTAACTTCTGAGGTCATCAGTCCCCTAGAACTTAGAAGAACTTAAACCTAACTAACCTAAGGACATCACACACATCCATGCTCGAGGCAGGATTCGAACCTGCGACAGTAGCGATCGCGCGGTTCCAGGCTGTAGCGCCTAGAACCGTTCGGCCACCCCGGCCGGCTGTCGAATCAATATTGGGAGCTGCAAGGATTACAGTAAATAAGTAGTGGTGCATCGGAATCAAGCTAATGCACTCTTAGGATAGGTTTCATGTGGTAACCGCAGACTTTTTACCCTGTTGTAGAGTAGTTGCATAGAGCTTGTAGTTTTCACATGTGAGCAAATTTTGTGTTGCATCCTCACTGGGAGACTGCGAGGGTTACAGTAAACTTGCAGTGGTGCCAGTGCTCCTAACAGAAGTTCAATTTGGAGACTGCAGCCAAGTAAGTCTCTTGAAGACAAGATTGCACCCAACATGTACATTTCGATTGTGACACAATATCTTTGACGAACCGTCACTGGTAGAGTGTAAGGTTTACAGTAAATGAGCAAAGGCGCATCGAACACAAGCTACTGCACTCCCAGGAGTGGCTCCGTGTGGCGACTACAAGCAAGGTCTTTTCCGGAAAAGGTGGCGTGGTGCCTGTAGTTTTTAATTGCGACGCAATTTCGGCGTAGAATCCTCATTGTGAGGGTGCAAGGTTTACAATAAGTGAGTAAAGGTGCATCAGATTCAAGCTGCCGCACTCGCAGATCCGGTACCATGTTGTTACAGCAGACCTGTTAGTCTCTTGGAGGGAACTCGCGATGGAGTCAGTGATTTTCAATCACGACCCAATTATTGTGGCGAACCGTCATTGGGAGTGTGCAAAAATTTAAGTAAATGAGCAATGGTGCATTGGAGTCAAGCTACTGCACTCCCTGGAGGGGTTCAATTCGACTACTGCAGTACACTTAGCCACTTGGAGAGAAGTCAGCATGGAGCCTACAGTTTTCAATCATAATGCCATTTCTACGTCGAACCCTGATGATAGGGTTAAACGTTTACAGTAAATATGCATTGTTGCATCGGATTCAAGCTACTGCACTCATTGGATCAATTCCATGCGGCAACCGCAGCGTTGTTAGTCTCCTGGGGATAAGTTGGCATGGAGCATGTAGTTTTCAAACTCGACGATATTTTTGTCTCGAACCCTCATTGTGAAGTTACGGTAAAGGAGCAATGGTGCATCGGCACCAAAATACTATACTCCCAGGACAGGTTTCATGATGCTACTGCAGGCATGTTAGTCACTTAGAGAAAAGTCGGAATTGAGTCCGTAGTTTTCAATCGAAACGCAATTTCCGTGTCGCATTGTCAATGTGAGTGGCCAGTAGTAAAAGGGCAGTTGTGCTTTAGATACAGGCAGGTGGACGTCCAGCAGTGGGTCGATGTGACGCCCGCATCAGTCTTAGGCCTAGGAGACAGTTCGTAATACACCCTGTAGTTGTAATGGCGTTGCATAGTCAAAGAGAAGGTGGAAGGTTACAGTACATGGGCAGTGGTGCCCCTTTTTAAAACAACTGCATTCCCAGAAGAGGTTCCATGTGGCAACCGCAGCCTTATTAGTCTCATGGAGACGAGTTTATGTGGAGACTGTAATATTCAGTCGCGACGCATTGGGTGACTGCAAGGTTTACAGTAAACTTGTAGTGGTGAAACCGATTCGAGCTATTGCACTCCTAGGAGGGGTTCCGTTCAGCTACCACAGTCCTATTAGTCTCTTGGAGAGAAGTTGGCACGTTGCCTGTAATTATCAATCACGACGCAATTTCTGTGTCAAAACTTTAGTGGAAGACTGAAAGGGTTAGAGAAAACTTGCAGTGTATCAACATATTCAAGCAACTGGACTCCCAGGAGAGGTCCAATGTGGCGACTACAGCCGGGTAAGTCCCTTGAAGATTCAGATGTCGTGGAGCCTGTACTGTACGTTATTGGAACGAAATTTCTGTGTCGAATCATCACTGGGAGACTGCAAGGGTCACAATAAACTTGAAGTGGTGCCACGGGAGCAAGTAAATGGACTCCCAGGTGAAGTTCCAGTAGGTTACGGGAGTACACTTTGCCTCTAGGAGAGAAGTTGGCATGGAGCCTTTAGTTTTCAATCAGTATGCAATTTTTTAGTCGAACCCTGATGAGGGGGTGCAAGGTTTACAGTATAATATGCATTAGTACATCGCATTCGAGCTACTTCAATTCCAGTAGATGTTCTATGATTCTACCGCAGCCCTGTTAGCCTCTTCGAGAGACCTCGACATGCAGCCTGTAATTTTCAATCGCGACGCAATTTCTGTATCGAATCCTCATTGGGAGTGTGCAAGGGTTACATTAAACGAGCAGTGGTGCATCGAATTGAAGCTATAGCACTCCACCGTGAGGTTACTTGCGGCGCCCGCTGCCCTGTTAGTCTCTTGGAGAGAAGTCGGCATGGAGCATGTAATTTTAAAACGCGATGTCGAATCCTCATTGGGAGGGTTCAATAGTTACAGTAAACGGGCATTGGTGCATCGAATGTGAGCTACTGCACTCCCAGGGGAGGTTCCATGCGGCTACGGCAGTCCTGTTACTCTCTTGAACAGAAGTCGGCAGTGAGCCAGAAATTTTCAAGCGCGACCAAATATTTGTGTCGAATCCTCATTTGGAGCGTGCAAGGGTTACAGTAAATGTGTCATGGTGCATTATGTTCAGGCTACTGAATTCGCAAGAGACGTTCCGTGCGGCAAACTCAGGCATGTTAGTCTCGTGGAGATAAGTTGGGATTGAGTCTGTAGTTTTCTATCGCAACTCAATTTGTGTGTCACATCCTCACGGGGAGGCTGCAGGGGTTACAATAAACTCTCAGTGGTGCAATGGATTCAAGCAACTGGACTCCCAGGAGAGATTCCATGTGGCTACCCAACCCCTGTTAGTCTCCTGGAGAGTAGTCAGAAAAGAACCTGTAATTTTCAATCGCAACCCAACTTCCATGTCGTATCCTTATTATAAGGCTGCGAGGGTTACAGTAAAGGGCAGTGGTGCAACGAGCCAAAGCTATTGGACTCCCAGTAGAGGTTCCAACCGTTAACTGTACACTCATTATTCTCTTGGAGAAAAGCCAGCTAGGAGACTGTAGCTTCCAAACGTGATGTCATTTCTGTGAAACATCGTCAGTGTGATTGTACGAGGGTAACAGTAAAAGCTCAGTGGTACATCTGATACAAGATGCTGCACTACGGGAGAGCTTCCAAGTGCTTTCCATAGCCGCGTTAGTCTCTTGTAGACTCGACGGACTGGAGCCTGTAATTCTCAGTTATGATGCAAATTCTGTGTCGAATTGTCAATTGGGGGGGGGGGGGGGGGCAGAGGGGGCTGGTTAGATAGCTGCAATAAAATGCAGTGGTGCTTCAGATACAGGCTAGTGGATTTCCAGCAGTCATTCCATGCGTAGACCGCAACAGTCTGAGGTTGTCATAGAGCCTGTAGTTCCCTACGCGAAGTAACTTATGCGTTGCATGGTAAATGGGAGGTTGAGAAGTTTACAGTATATGAGCAATGGTGCATCGGTTTTAAACTACTGCACTCCCAGGAGAGGTTCCATGTGGTAACCACAGCCTTGTTAGTCTCTTGGAGATAAGTTTGCATGTAGCCCATAGTTTACAATCGCGACGCAATTTGGGTGTCACTTCGTCACTGGGTGACTGAAGGATTACAGTAAACTTGCAGTACTGTACGGATTCAAGCAACTGGACTCCCAGAAGACGTTACATGCGGCAACGGCGGCACAGATAGTCGCCATTAGTTTTCAATCTGTATCGAATCCTCATTAGGAGGGTGCAAGTGTTACAGTAAATGTGTAATGGAGCATGCTGTTCAAGCTACTGCACTCCCAGGAGACGTTCCACACGGCGATCGCAGCCTTGTTAGCCTCTTTAGATAAGTTGGCATGTTGCCTGTTTCTTTCAATCGCGACGCAATGTGGCGACCGCATTCATTTTAATCTCTTGGAGATAAGTTGCATTGTGCCTATAGTTTTCAATTGCGGAGCAATTTCTGCGTCGAATCCTCATTGGTAGGGTGCAAAGGTTACAGTAAAGGATCAATGGTGCAACGGACTCAAGTAACTCGACTCTTAGCACAGGTTCCATGCGGCTAATGCAGACTAATAGTCTCTTGGACAGAAGTCGGCATGGAGCATGCAATTTCCACACGCGACGCTATTTCTGTTTCGAATAAACTTTAGGGTGTGCCAGGGCTACTGCTCTCCAAGGAGAGGTTCCATTTGGCGATCGCAGCCATGTTAGTCTCTTTGGGATAAGTTGACATGGTGCCCGTAGTTTTCAATCACGACGCCATTTCTGTGTCGAATCTTCATTGGGAGGGTGCAAGGGTTAAAGTAAAAGTGCAGTGGTTTATAGGAATCAAGCTACTGCGCTCCCAGGAGAGATTCCATGCTTCAACTACATGCTTGCATGGGAATCTAGTTTCCAATCGCGACGCAATTTCCGTGACGCGTCATCACAGAGAGTGCACGGGTTACAATAAATTTACAGCGTTGGACGGATTGAAGAAACTGGATTCCCAGAAGTGGTTACATACGGCAACTGCATCCCAGTTAGTCTGCTGGAGAGAAATCGGAATGGAGACTGCAATTGGCAAATTCATGTGTGGAATCCTCATTGGGAGGGTTCAAGGGTTACAGTAAATTTGCAATGGTGTATCGGTTTCAAGCTACTGCACACCCAGGAGAGGTTCCACGTGGATACCAAAGCCCTTTTGGGCTCCTGGAGGTAAGTCGTCATGGAGTCCGTAATTTTCAATACTGTCGCAATTTCTGTGTCGAATCCTCATTGGCAAGATGCAACGTATAAAGTAAATGACCAGTGGTGCATCGGATTCAAGCTACTGCACTCCCAGGAGAGGTTCCATCCGGCTACCAAACCCCTGCTAGTCTCTTGGAGAGAAGTGGTAATGGAGCCTGTAATTTTTAATTGCGACGATATTTGTGTGTCGAATCCTCAACAGAAAGGTTCAAATGGCTCTGAGCACTATGTGACTTAACTTCTGAGGTCATCAGTCGCCTAGAACTTAGAACTAATTAAACCTAACTAACCTAAGGACATCACACACATCCATGCCCGAGGGAGGATTCGAACCTGCGACCGTAGCGGTAGCTCGGTTCCAGCCTAGAACCGCACGGCCACTCCGGCCGGCCAAGGTGAAAGGGATACAGTAAATAAGCAATGGTGCATCACACTCAAGCTACTGCACATCATGGAGAGGTTCCAGCCGGCTACCACAGCAACGTTAATCTCTTGTAGAGAAGACGGCTTGGAGCATGTATTGTATATCGCGACGCAATTTCTGATTGGAATCCTCATTGGGAGGTTCAATAGTTACAGTAAATGATCAACGGTGCATCGGAATCAAGCTACTGCACACCCAGGAGAAGTTACATGCGGCTATCGCAACCCTGATAGTCTCACGGATTGAAGCCGTCATGGATAATGTAGTTTTCTATCGCGACGCAATTTCTCTATCGCTTCCACACTGGGAGGAGGCAAGGGGTACAGTAAACTTGCAGTCATGTAATGGAACCAAGGAACTGGACTCACAGGTGTGCTTCCATGCGACGGCCGCAGCTGAGTTACTCTCTAGAGGCAAGGGTGGCATCGTGCCTGTAGTTTTCAATCGAGACCCAATCGCTGTGTCGAATCCTTATTCGGTGGGTGCAAGGGATACTGTAAATGAGCAATGGTGCATCGGATTCAAGTTACTGCACTCCCAAGAGAGGTTTCATGCGACTACTGTAGCCCTGTTAGTTTCTTGGAGAGAAGTCTTCATGGAGCTTGTAGTATTCAATCGCGACTCAATTTCTGTGTCGAATCCTTAATGGGAGCATGCAGAGGAGTACTGTAAATTACCAGTGGTGCATCAGGTTGAATCTACGACACTCGCAGGAGAGGTTGCATGCGGCAACCGCATCCGTCTAAGTCTCTTGAAGATATGTAGGCAAAGGGCCAGAGTTCTCAGTTGCGAGTGGGGCATCCACATTTGGAGACAGCAACGGTTACAGTAAACTTGCAGTGGTGCAAAGGATCAAACAACTGGACTGACAGGAATGGTTCTATGCGACAACCGTAACCGAGTTAGTTTTTTGAATGAAGGATGGCAAGGAGCTTCTAGTTTTCAGCCTGGACGCAACTTCTGTGTCGAATCTTCATTGTGAAGGAGACAGGATTACAGTAATTGGCAATGTTGCTTCGGATTAATGATACTGCACTCCCATGACAGGTTCCAAGCGGCAACCACATCCTTGATAGTCTCTTGAAAATATGTTGTCTTGGAGACTGTGGTTTTCATTCGCGATGCAATTTCTTTGTCGCATTCTCCCTGGGAGACTGCAAGGGTACAGTAAACTTGCAGCGGTGCAACGGATTCAAACCGCTGGACTCCCAGGAGAGGTTCCATGCTTCCATCGGAGCCAAATTAGTCTCTTGAAGGTAAGATAGCTTGGAGCCTATAGTTTTCAATTACTACGCAATTTCTTTGTCGTATCCTTATTGGGAGAGAGTAAGAGTTATAGTAAATGAGCAATGGTGCATCGGATTCAAGCTACTGCACTCGCAGTAGAGGTTCCATGTGGCTACCGCAGCCCTGTTAACCTCTTCTAAGGAAGTCGGCATGGAGCCTGTAGTTTTCAAAACTGACATCACTTCTGTGTCGAATTCTCACAGGGAGAGTGTATGTCTTCGAGTAATTGAGCTGTGGTGGAAAGGATTACAGCTACTGCACTCCAAGGAGAGGTTCTGTGTGGCTAACGCAGCCCTGTTATCTCTTGGAGAGAAGTTGGCATGGAGCCTGTAATTTTCAATCGCTACGCAATTTCTGTGTCGAATCCTCATTGGGAGGGTGCAAGGGTATCAGAGAATCAGCGGTGGTGTTTCGGAATCAAGCTACTGCAGTCTAAGTGGAGGTTCCATGCTGCAACCGCAGCCTTGTTAGTTGGCAAGCTACCTGTAGTTTTCGACTGCGACGCAATTTATGTGTCGCATCCTTACTGGGGACGGCAAATAAACTTGCTGTGGTGCACCGGATTCAGACAACTGGGCTCCCAGGAGAGGTTCCATTGACGACCGCAGCCGAGTTAGTATTTTGAAGAGAAGGTGGAATGGAGCCTGCAGTTTTAATTCGAGGCGGAACTTCCGTGACGAAGCCTCACTTGGAGAGTGTAAGTGTTACAGTAAATCTGCAGTATTGCATCAGGTCAAGCAACTGGAGTCCCAGGAAAGGTTCCAAGCGGCGACTGTAGCCGAGTTAGTCTCTTGAAGAGAAGATGGCCTTTAGACGTTTTCAATACCCACACTATTTCTGTGTCGAATTCTCATTGGGCGTGTACAAGAAATACAGTAAATGAGCAACGGTTCATCGACATCAATCTACTGCACACCCAGGTGTGGTTCCATGCGGTTTAATATTACTGTTAGTCTCTTAGAGAGAAGTCGGAATCGGGCATGTAATTTTCAATCGCACACATTTTTTGTAACGAATCCTGATTTGGAGGATGAAAGGGTTTCAGTAAATGAGCAGTTGTGCATCGGTTTCAAGCTTCACCAATCCCAGGATAGGTTCCATACGTCATCCGCAGCCCTGTTGATCTCTTGGAGATTACTTGTGATGGAGACTGTAGTTTTACGCGCGACACAGTTTCTGCGTAGCATCCTCACTGGGAGATTGCGAGGGTTACAGCAAAATTGCAGTGGTGCAAAGTATTCAAAGTACTGCTCTCCCAAGTGTGGATCCACACGATAACCGCTGCCCAGTTAGCCTCTTGGAGATATGTTGGCATGGTGCCTATAATTTTCAATCGCGACGCAGTTTCTGTTTCTCATCCTTGGTGGGAGGGTATAGGCGTTAGAGTATAAGAGCAGTGGTGCATCAGATTCAAGCTACTGCACTCCATGGAGAGGTTGCATGCGGCTGCCGCACGCCTGTTAGTCTCTAGGGGAGAAGTCGGCGTGGGTAATGTTATCTTCAATCGCGACGCAATCTCTGAGTCGGGTCCTCATTGGTAGGGGGCAAGGGTTTCAGTAAAAGAGCAGTGGTGAATCGGATTCAAGCTACTGCACTCCCAGGAGAGGTCCATGGGGCTACTGCAGCTTTGTTAGTCTATAGGAGGTATGTTGGCATGGTGTCTGTAGTTATCAATCACGACGCAATTTCTGTTTCACATCCTTACAGGATGACAGAAAGTGAATTTGCAGTCGTGCAACGGATCCAAACAACTGGCCTCCCAGGAGAGGTTCCATACGACGACGTCAGGCGACTTAGCTTCATGAAGAGAAGATGGAATGGAGCCTGTAATTTTCAATCGCGACACATCTTCTGTGTCGAAACCTCACTGGGAGGCCGCAAGGGTTATAGAATATTTGCAGTGGTACAACGGATTCAAGCAAAAGCACTCAAAGTTGAGATTCCATGCGGCGACCGCAGCCGAGTTAGTCTCTTGGAGATAAGTAGACATGGAGTCTGTAGTTTTCAATCCCGACGCAATTTCACTGTCGCATCGTTAATGGGAGGATGCGAGGGTCACAGTAAACTCACGGTGGTGTATCATGTTCAAGGTAGTGTCATTCCAGTACAGGTTTGATGTGGCGACCGCAGCCATGTTAGTCTTTCGGAGATAAGTTGTCTTGGAGCGTGTAGTTTTCAATCTCGACGCAATTTCCGTGTTGCATCCTCACTGGGAAGGCTCAAGGTTTACAGTAAATGGGCAATGGTGCATCGAAATCAAGCTACAGTACTCCCACTAGAGGTTCCATGCCGTGAACGCAGCCATGTCAGTCTCTTGGAGAGAAGACGGCATTAAGCCTGTAGCCTTCGTTTGCGACGCAATTTCAATATTGGGAGGGTGTGAGGGTAACAGTAAATGGGCAGTGATACAATGGATAAAAGCTACTAATCTCCTAGGAGATGTTACATGTGGCGACCGCAGCCGTTGTAGTCGCTACGAGAGAAGTTGGCATGGAGCATGTAGATTTCAATCGAGACGCAGTTTCTGTGTCGCATACTCACTGCGATGGTGTCAGGGTTACAGTAAACTCGCAGTGCTGCATCGGATTTAATCTACTGCACTCCCAGGAGAGGGTCCATACGGCGACCGCTACGGTGTTAGTCTCTTGGAGAGACGGCAGCACGGGGCCTGTAGTTTTAATTATTGACGCAACTTCTGTGTCGCATGGTCAAGGGTGCGAGGATTACAAAATTCAAATGGCTCTGAGAACTATGGGACTTAACTTCTGAGGTCATCAGTCCCCTAGAACATAGAACTACTTAAACCTAACTAACCTAAGGACATCACACACATCCATGCCCGAGGCAGGATTCGAACCTGCGACCGTAGCGGTCACACGGTTCCAGACTGTAGCTCCTAGAACCGCTCGGCTACCCCGTCCGGCTGCGAGAATTACAGTAAATGTGTAGTGGTGCATCGGATTTGAGCTGCTGGACACCTAATAGGTTTTACATTCGGCGATTGCAGCAGTGTTAGTCTCTTGGAGAGTAGTTGTCATGGACCCTGTAGTTTTCAATCGCAACACAATCCTCACAGAGAGGGAGCGGGAGATACAGTAGACAAGCGGTGTTTCATCGGATAAAAGCCACTGGACTTACCAGAAGAGGTTCCATGCGCGACCGCAGCCGCGTTAGTCTCTTGGATAGTACTCGGCTTGTTGTCTCTAGTATTCAATCGCGGCGCAATTCCTCTGACGCATCCTCATTGAGAGTGTGTGTGGGTTACAGTAAATGGGCAATGGAGCACCGGATACTAAGCTACTGCACTCCCAGGAGAGGTTCGATGTGGCGTCCGACGTCGTGTTAGCTTCTTCAAGAGAAGTCGACATGGAACTTTTTCAATGCGAGGAAGCGAGGGATACAGGAAACGGACAGGGGTACATCGCCAAAAACTACTGGAGTCCCTGGAGAGGTTCCAATATGGCGACAGCAACCTTGTTGGTCTCTTGGTGAGTAATCGGCAGACAGATTGTACTTTTCAATCGTTTTGTGTGTAGCATCCTCAATGGGAGGATGCAATCGCCATAGTAAACGGGTAGCGACGCATCAGAGTCAAGGTAATGGAATCCCAGAAAAGGTTGCATGCAGTGACTGTAGCCGTGTTAGTATCTAGGATAGATGTCATGGAGCCTGTAGTTTTCCATCGCGACGCAATTTTTGGGTAACATCCTCACGGGGAGCGTTCGTGGTTTACAGTAAACTGGCAGTGTTGCATCAGAAAAAAGCAAATGCACCCGCAGGAGAGGTTCCATGCGGCGAACGCAGCCGCGTTAGTCTCTTGGAGAGAAATGGAGAATTCGGAATAGAGCCTTCATTTTTAATCGCGATGAAATTTCTATGCCTCATCTTCAATTGGAGGGTGTGAAGGCAACAGCTAACGGCCAGTGGTGCATCGGATTCAGGCTACTGTAACCCGAAGTGAGGTTCCACGCAGCGACCGCAGCCGTTTTAGTTTCTTGGAGAGATGTCGGCAGGGAGCCTGGAGTTTTCAATCACAACGCAATTTGTGTTTAGAATTCTCACTGGGAGGGTGTGATTGTTAAAGTAAATGGGCAGCGGTGAATCGGATTGAAGATACTTGTCTCCCAGGAATGGTTAAATGCAGCGACCTGAACCGTGGTAGTCTCTTGAAAAAAGCTCGTCATGGAGCCTGTAGTTTTCATTCACGACGCAATTTCCGTGTCGCATCGACAATGGCATGATGCAAGGTTCGCAGTAAACGAGCAGTGATGCAGTGGATACCAGGTACTGGACTCCAAGTGGAGGTTCCACGTGGCGACTGTTTCCGTGTTAGTCTCTAGGATAAAAGTCGGCATGCAGCCTGTAGTTTCCAATCGCGGCGCAGTTTCTGGGTCGCATCGTCTTTGGGATTGTGCGACGGTTAGAATTAGTGGAAAGTGGGGCTGCGGATTCGAGGTACTACACTGGCAGGAGAGGTTCCATGCGGTGATCGCGGCCGTGTTACTCTCTTGGAGAGTAGTCGTCAGGGAGCCTGTAGTTTTCAATCCCGACGCTATTTCTGTCTCACATCGTCAATGGAAGGGCGCGAGGATTACTGTACACCTGCAGTGGTGCATGAAATACAAGCTAGTCTAATCCCAGGAGACGTTGGATGTAGTGACCAAACCCGCGTTAGGCTCTTGGAGAGAAGTCGGCATGGAGCCTGTATTTTTCTGTAGCGATGCTATTTCTATGCTGCATCGCCAATAGGACGGTGCGAGGGTTAAAGTAAACGTGCAGTGGAGCAGCAAATACGAGATACTCGACTTCCAGAAGAGGTTCCATGAGGTCACAGTAGCTGCGTTAGTCTCTTGGAAAGATGTCGGCATGGGGCCTGGGTTTTCAACCACGATGTGATCTGTGTGTTGCATAGTCAGTGTGAGAGTGCTAGGGTTACAGTAAATGAGCAGTGGTGCTTCGCTTATAAGCTACTGGACCCTCCAGGAGAGGTTCCATGCGGTCCCGTAGTGACCTTAGTCTCTTGGAGCGATATAGTCATGGAGCCTGAAGTTTTCAATTGTGATGGAATTTCTGTGGACCATCATAATGTGAGGGTGCGAGAGTTACAGTAAACTGGTAGTGGTACCTGAGATACAAGCAAGTTGACTCCCAGGAGAGGTTCCATGCAGTGACCATCGCAGCGTTAGTCCATTGAGGAGAACAAGCAGCTGGCTGGGTTGACCCTGCGGTTCTAGGCGCTGCAGTCTGGAACCGCGAGACCGCTACGGTCGCAGGTTCGAATCCTGCCTCGGACACGGATGTGTTTGATGTTCTTAGGTTAGTTAGGTTTAAGTACTTCTAAGTTCTTGGGGACTGTTGACCTTAGAAGTTAAGTCCCATAGTGCTCAGTGCCATTTTATTTTAACAACAAGCATGGAGCAATTTCGGTGTCGTATCGGCAATATGAGGGTGCGAGCCTCATAATAAACGGGCATTGGTACATCAGATACAAGCTACTGGACACCAAGAAGAGGTTCCAAGCAGTGACCGTAGCCATGCCAGTATCGTAGATGTACATAAGCAATAAGACTCCGACGATCTCCTCGATGCTTATGGTATAGCGGTGCGCCCCCCTAATGGAGTGAAAAACCCCGTAGGCGGCGTTTGTCTCTTCGAGAGAAGAAGGCATGGAGCTGGTAGTTTTCAGTCGAGATGCAATTTCTATGTGGCATCTGCAATGTGGATATGTGCTGGATACAGTAAACGGGTACTTTCTCATCGGATACTAGCTACTGCACTCCAGGGGAAGGTTCCACGCAGTGACCAAAGCCGCAGTAGACTCTTGGAGACAAGGTAGCATTGAGCCTGTAGTTTTCAATCAAGATTTAATTTGAGTATCGCATCGTCAATGTGAGGGTACCCCGGCACCCAACAGAATGGCGAGACAAGTCCTGAGGGTGGCACTGGTCACTTGGTGAGGAATCGACACAGAGCCTGTATTATGCTATTTTTATTTGGTCATCAGTCTACTGACTGGTTTGATGCGGCCCACCACGAATTCCTTTCCTGTGCTAACCTCTTCATCTCAGAGTAGCACTTGCAACCAACGTCCTCAATTATTTGCTTGATGTATTCCAATCTCTGTCTTCCTCTACAGTTTTTGCCCTCTACAGCTCCCTCTAGTACCATGGAAGTCATTCCCTCATGTCTTAGCAGATGTCCTATCATCCTGTCCCTTCTCCTTATCAGTGTTTTCCACATATTCCTTTCCTCTCCGATTCTGCGTAGGACCTCCTCTTTCCATACCTTATCAGTCCACCTAATTTTCAACATTCGTCTATAGCACCACATCTCAAATGCTTCGATTTTCTTCTGTTCCGGTTTTCCCACAGACTATGTTTCACTATCATACAATGCTGTACTCCAGACGCACATCCTCAGAAATTTCTTCCTCAAATTAAGGCCGGTATTTGATATTAGTAGACTTCTCTTGGCCAGAAATGCCTTTTTTGCCATAGCGAGTCTGCTTTTGATGTCCTCCTTGCTCCGTCCGTCATTGGTTATTTTACTGCCTAGGTAGCAGAATTCCTTAACTTCATTGACTTCGTGACCATCAATCCTGTTGTTAAGTTTCTCGCTGTTCTCATTTCTACTACTTCTCATTACCTTCGTCTTTCTCCGATTTACTCTCAAACCGTACTGTGTACTCATTAGCAGACCATTTAATTCTTCTTCACTTTCACTCAGGATAGCAATGTCATCAGCGAATCATATCATTGATACCCTTTCACCTTGTATTTTAATTCCACTCCTGAACCTTTCTTTTATTTCCATCACTGCTTCCTCGATGTACAGATTGAAGAGTAGGGGCGAAAGGCTTCGGCCTTGTCTTACACCCTTCTTAATACGAGCACTTCGTTCTTGATCGTCCACTCTTATTATTCCTTCTTGGTTTTTGTACATATTCTATATGACCCGTCTCTCCCTATAGCTTACCCCTACCTTTTTCAGAATCTCGAACAGCTTGCACCATTTTATATTGTCGAACGCTTTTTTTAGGTCGACAAATCCTATGAAAGTGTCTTGATTTTTCTTTAGCCTTGCTTCCATTATTAGCCGTAACGTCGGAATTGCCTCTCTCGTCCCTTTACTTTTCCTAAAGCCAAACTGATCGTCACCTAGCGCATTCTCAATTTTCTTTTCCATTCTTCTGTATATTATTCTTGTAAGCAGCTTCGATGCATGAGCTGTTAAGCAGATTGTGCGATAATTCTCGCACTTGTCAGCTCTTGCCGTCTTCGGAATTGTGTGGATGATGCTTTTCCGAAAGTCAGATGGTATATCGCCTGACTCATATATTCTACACACCAACGTGAATAGTCGTTTTGTTGCCACTTCCCCCCATGATTTTAGAAATTCTGATGGAATGTTGTCTATCCCTTCTGCCTTATTTGACCGTAAGTCCTCCGAAGCTCTTTTAAATTCCGATTCTAATACTGGATCCCCTATCTCTTCTAAATCGACTCCTGTTTCATCTTCTATCACATCAGACATATCTTCACCCTCATAGTGACTTTCAGTGTATTCTTTCCACCTATCTGCTCTCTCCTCTGCATTTAACAGTGGAATTCCCGTTGCACTCTTAATGTGACCACCGTTGCTCTTAATGTCACCAAAGGTTGTTCTGACTTTCCTGTATGCTGAGTCTGTCCTTCCGACAATCATATCTTTTTCGATGTCTTCACATTTTTCCTGCAGCCATTTCGTCTGAGCTTCCCTGCGCTTCCTATTTATTTCATTTCTCAGCGACTTGTATTTCTGTATTCCTGATTTTCTCGTATCATGTTTGTACTTCCTCCTTTCATCAATCAACTGAAGTATTTCTTCTGTTACCCATGGTTTCTTCGCAGCTACCTTCTATGTACCTATGTTTTTCTTCCCAACTTCTGTGATGGCCCTTTTTAGAGATGTCCATTCCTCTTCAACTGTACTGCCTACTGCGCTATTCCTTGTTGCTGTATCTATAGCGTTAGAGAACTTCAAACGTATCTCGTCATTCCTTAGTACTTCCGTGGGGTGTAAGCCTAGTTTGCGTCCGTAGTAGAATACTACACGTGCACCCTGGGTAACGCTAAATGAACTAGCACTAAAGGCAACCAGATAATTCAGATAATCCTGTGCTAGATCTCCTGGTAAACACATCATGAGTGATACCGACCAAATGAACGATGAAGAATTGACTAGAGCACTCGGACCGTGCCTCCGAGTCTGCCACCTAAACATTGAAGGCATAAGTAGGAGCAAATGTGAATTTCTCCAGAGAGTTCTCACTCAGAACAAAATCGACGTAGTCGCGATACAAGAGACTCATGCGGAAAACATAGATCAGCTGGCCTCTAGAGGAAAAATCCCTCGATTCGAGATACTGGGAGCCACCTATCACCGTAAATACTGCGTGGCAACCTACATACGAAATAAGATAGAAAATGCTTCCCTGTGTAAGATATCTACAGACAACAACATACATGAAGTTGCTGTCAAAATTGGCGAGACCATTATAGTTAACATCTATAAGCCTCCCGGCTGTCCATGGCCTCCAGAAGTACTCTAAGAATATCCCCACCCTGCTATCTACGTAGGAGACTTTAATAGTCACCATGAGAACTGCAAGTACGCACGAAACGACCAGAACGGTGAATCCCTGATGAGCTGCAGTGAGGAGACTAACACCCACCTGATTTTCGACGCCAAGGACCGCGGAACATTTCGATCAGCAGCATGGAGACGAGATCACAACCCTGATTTATGTTTTGTCACTAAAAACAAAAACAACCAACCGCTAGCCGCCACTCGTGAAATCCTGTCTGATTTCCCACATAGCCAGCATCGCCCTGTTATCTCAAAAGTCGGAATTAACATCCAAATCATAAAATCCTTTCCTCGCCCACGATGGAATTTCCAGAAGGCAGACTGGGCCACCTTTGCAGAAAACCTTGACAAGTGTCTAGGTTGGATACCTCCGACTAGGGACAACTATGACAGATTTGTGGGAGCAGTCATCGCCACGGCTAAGAGGAATGTACCCAGAGGCTACCGGAAAGAGTACATCCCTGGCTGGAATGAGAGATGTGAAGACCTGTACCAGGAATTTACCGAAACCAACAACCAAGAAATCGCGGACGAACTGTTGCACAGCTTAGACGCAGCTCGACGGGAAAAATGGATGGACACCGTGGAGAATCTAGATTTCACTAAATCCAGTAGGCAAGCATGGACCCTACTCCGTAACCTGGGAGGCAGTAAACGTAAAATACACTCCTGGAAATTGAAATAAGAACACCGTGAATTCATTGTCCCTGGAAGGGGAAACTTTATTGACACATTCCTGGGGTCAGATACATCACATGATCACACTGACAGAACCACAGGCACATAGACACAGGCAACAGAGCATGCACAATGTCGGCACTAGTACAGTGTATATCCACCTTTCGCAGCAATGCAGGCTGCTATTCTCCCATGGAGACGATCGTAGAGATGCTGGATGTAGTCCTGTGGAACGGCTTGCCATGCCATTTCCACCTGGCGCCTCAGTTGGACCAGCGTTCGTGCTGGACGTGCAGACCGCGTGAGACGACGCTTCATCCAGTCCCAAACGTGCTCAATGGGGGACAGATCCGGAGATCTTGCTGGCCAGGGTAGTTGACTTACACCTTCTAGAGCACGTTGGGTGGCACGGGATACAAGCGGACATGCATTGTCCTGTTGGAACAGCAAGTTCCCTTGCCGGTCTAGGAATGGTAGAACGATGGGTTCGATGACAGTTTGGATGTACCATGCACTATTCAGTGTCCCCTCGACGATCACCAGTGGTGTACGGCCAGTGTAGGAGATCGCTCCCAACAACATGATGCCGGGTGTTGGCCCTGTGTGCCTCGGTCGTATGCAGTCCTGATTGTGGCGCTCACCTGCACGGCGCCAAACACGCATACGACCATCATTGGCACCAAGGCAGAAGCGACTCTCATCGCTGAAGACGACACGTCTCCATTCGTCCCTCCATTCACGCCTGTCGCGACACCACTGGAGGCGGGCTGCACGATGTTGGGGCATGAGCGGAAGACGGCCTAACGGTGTGAGGGCCCGTAGCCCAGCCTCATGGAGACGGTTGCGAATGGTCCTCGCCGATACCCCAGGAGCAACAGTGTCTCTAATTTGCTGGGAAGTGGCGGTGCGGTCCCCTACGGCACTGCGTAGGATCCTACGGTCTTGGCGTGCATCCGTGCGTCGCTGCGGTCCGGTCCCTGGTCGACGGGCACGTGCACCTTCCGCCGACCACTGGCGACAACACCGATGTACTGTGGAGACCTCACGCCCCACGTGTTGAGCAATTCGGCGGTACGTCCACCCGGCCTCCCGCATGCCCACTATACGCCCTCGCTCAAAGTCCGTCAACTGCACATACGGTTCACGTTCACGCTGTCGCGGCAAGCTACCAGTGTTAAAGACTGCGATGGAGCTCCGTATGCCACGGCAAACTGGCTGACACTGACGGCGGCGGTGCACAAATGCTGCGCAGCTAGCGCCATTCGACGGCCAACACCGCGGTTCCTGGTGTGTCCGCTGTGCCGTGCGTGTGATCACTGCTTGTACAGCCCTCTCGCAGTGTCCGGAGCAAGTATGGTGGGTCTGACACACCGGTGTCAATGTGTTCTTTTTTCCATTTCCAGGAGTGTAAAAGACACCCACCCGATAACCCCTAACAATGTGGCCGCACACATAGTTAGAACCTCAAGAGCACCAAGGGACAGAATACACACCACGACCGTCAAACGTGAATTAAGATCCTTATAACAAAGGGCATCGCCTACCTCCGAATTTTCCCAGCCTATCACAGCGGAAGAAGTTGCAGCAGCCTTGTCAAAAATCAAAAGTGGCAAGGCTCCCGGCTTCGATGGCATCCACCCGGAATTCCTACTTCACTGTGGAAAATATACTAGAACATGGCTCGCAAACTTCTTAACAGATATTTTAGAATTGGGTAATATCCCACACCTGCTTAAACGAGCAAAGATTATAGCGATACTAAAGCCAGGCAAACCTAATGACATGCCCCAAAACTACCGCCCTATCGCTCTGCTGAACTGTGTCTATAAGCTGTTGGAACGTATCATCTACAACAGAATAAGCGGAAAAATTCTTGAAGTGGTACCGATTGAACAGGCAGGTTTTCGACCCAACCGCAGTTGCACCGACCACATCCTCTCCCTAGCAACTCATATAGAGGCGAGCTTTCAGAAGATACTCAAAACATCAGTAGCCTTTATTGACCTATCCGCTGCTTATGATACCGTTTGGCGACAAGGCCTGATATTTACGTTGCTGCAGGTCATACCATGTAATGAGCTGGCCAACCTCATTGGTAACATGCTCACAGATAGAAGTTTCAGAGTCATAATGGGGGCCTTAAAAAGTGACCAAATGAAGCTCAACAGTGGTTTACCACAAGGCTCCGTTTTGGCGCCATTGATGTTTAACCTTTACATATCTGACATACCTGAAACCACTTCTCAACAATTCGGATATGCCGACGACTGGGCAATAGCTGCAAGAGGCAGATCAATGGAGGCAACGGGAAACACATTAACTGCGGATCTAACAAAGCTGGGAGATTACTTCCGAAGGTGGAGATTACGGCCAAACGCGACAAAAACGGAGGTGACATGCTTTCACATCGACAATGCCCAAGCAAAAAGAAAGCTCAACCTTCATTTCGAAAACAGGCAGCTAAACCATAATAATTACCCCAGATATCTAGGCGTCACCTTTGACAGAACCCTAACATTCAAGGAACACCTACGTAATACAGCTGCAAAACTTAAAACTCGAAATAATATCATACAGAAGCTATGTGGGACCACGTGGGGCTCTTCCGCGGCTGTACTGAGATCTTTGGCTCTGGGGCTTGTCTACACAACAGCAGAATATGCCGCACCGGTATGGCTAAACAGTAAACACACAGGCTTGATCGATGATCAACTAAACTACACAATGAGGATGATATCAGGAACAATAAAGCCAACGCCTTTACACTGGCTACCTATGCTGAGCAACATTCCCCCACCGGACCTGCGCAGAGAGAACGCTCTCTTACGCGAGTATGGAAAAGTGCTGAACAACGAGAAACTGCCAATCCATAAGGATGTTCCTGCCCTGGAGATGAACAGATTGCGCTCAAGACACCCCTTTTTAAAAATGGCAAAAAATACGCATCCTCTTAACCCGTATTATGGCAACCTCTGGAAAATGCGGTGGAGAGAATCTGTGCCCCAAAACCTGCAGAATATGCCATGCATCAATGTCCAACCACCAGGATTCAATTTGCAGAGGAAAACTTGGACGACCCTGAATCGAATTCGGACAAATAACGGCAGATGTGCAGACAGCCTCCACAGGTGGGGTAAAATCACCACCCCGAGATGTGACTGCGGTGCGGACCGGCAGACGATTCGTCACATCGTGAAAGATTGCCCTCTGAGACGTTTTGCAGGAGACCCCAATGAGTTTCTGACCGCGACTGAAAGTGCAATAGACTATGTCACAAATCTGGATGTTTGTTTGTGAACTTTTGTTTGTTATATACACTTTTATATCTACAACTATATGTTACACACTGTGACTACTCTTTATTTCTGCGGCTTGTGATTTTTATGTCTTTTCTATATGATGTGTTATATGCTATAAGCTAAATAAATAAATAAGTACTTCCGTATCCCACTTCTTTGCGTATTGATTCTTCCTGTCTAATGTCTTGAACTTCAGCCTACTCTTCACCACTACTATATTGTGATCTGAGTCTATATCTGCTCCTGGGTACGCCTTACAATCCAGTATCTGATTTCGGAATCTCTGTCTGAGCATGATGTAATCTAATTGAAATCTTCCCGTATCTCCCGGCCTTTTCCAAGTATACCTCCTCCTCTTGTGATTCTTGAACAGGGTATTCGCTGTTACTAGCTGAAACTTGTTACAGAACTCAATTAGTCTTTCTCCTCTTTCATTCCTTGTCCCAAGCCCATATTCTCCTGTAACCTTTTCTTCTACTCCTTCCCCAACAACAGCATTCCAGTCGCCCATGACTATTACATTTTCGTCGCCTTCTACATACTGCATTACCCCTTCAATATCCTCATACACTTTCTCGATCTGTTCATCTTCAGCTTGCGACTTCGGCATGTATGCCTGAATATCGTTGTCGGTGTTGGTCTGCTGTCGATTCTGATTAGAACAAGCCGGTCACTGAACTGTTCACAGTAACACACCCTCTGCCCTACCTTCCTATTCATAACGAATCCTACACCTGTTATACCACTTTCTGCTGCTGTTGATATTACTCAATACTCATCTGACCAGAAATTCTTGTTTTCCTTCCACTTCACTTCACTGGCCCCCACTAAATCTAAATTGAGCCTTTGCATTCCCATTTTCAGATTTTCTAGTTTCCCTACTGTTATGGACTGGCAAGACAGCCAATCCACAATGACGGGTAGCCGAAAGGCACGCGTTTAAGCTCACGCAGGCTGGCGTCAGGTCTGGAACAGGTCAGGGATATGAGACTAGCAAAAATTGTACGTATATGTTGGAATACTTAACTTTAATCCATAATTGGTGAACATCGGTCTGACGGTACATGCATCACAAGATAAATAGCAAATGATAATGGCACCTTGCTAGGTCGTAGCAAATGACGTAGCTGAAGGCTATGTTAACTATCGTCTCGGCAAATGAGAGCGTAATTTGTCAGTGAACCATCGCTAGTAGAGTCGGCTGTACAACTGGGGCGAGTGCTAGGAAGGCCCCCTAGACCTGCCGAGTGGCAGCGCTCGGTCTGCAATCACTGACAGTGGCGACACGCTGGTCCGACGTATACTAACGGACCGCGGCCGATTTAAAGGCTACCACCTAGCAAGTGTGGTGTCTGGCGGTGACACCACATTCCTCCCCCGCAAATCGGCGTACGGTTGTGTTATAAAGCTTCCGCCCGCCGTGGGGAGGACCCCATGTTGACGTATGCGACGAGGCGGGGAGCCTAACAACAGGCGAGGCTGTGCAACCGGCACCCTGCCATTCGGTCCGAGGGGAGCTAGGAAACGCCTGAAAACGTAGTCCAGGGTGCACGCCAACATGCGGTGTATGCGCCCTTAGAGAGACAGGAGGGGCCGAAGGGTCGACCTCCATCGAGCAGGGGCACCCGACGGGCGAAGACGACCAATTGTCTGGAGCGGGCAGGAGTTCCATGGCGGAGGGCAACTGGTCACGGGAAGCGATCGGCGGCGCGTGACCCATGGAGGCGCCCGGCGGCTGCAGCGAGGCGTCCACTGCGGCGTCGCCGGCGGGAGAACAGGCGGCGGTGGTGGCGGCGGCGCGTCGCCATGGGGCAAAATGGAAGGCAGCGTCGGTAACACCTGGGGCTGAGGCGAGCCAGTAGATGGGTCCCCAGGGCGCTGACCGGACGGCACCGTCGCTGAAAGCAGACGGGGAGCGGCAGAACCCAGGCGACGACAGAGGCGCAGCTGATTGAGATGCCGGCGCACCTCACCAGAGGCCCCCAAAACCAAATACATAGCGCGGCCGAGGCAGCGAAGAATGTGCCCTTCGAGCCAACGCCGTGAACCTCGATAGTTGCGATAGTATACAACGTGGCCTGGGGCAAAAGCAGGTGTCTGCCGCTGCACAGGAACCTGATGCGGCGTATGTAGCAAAGACATGAAGGTTCGATGAGGGCGACCGTGAAGCAACTCAGAGGGCGATCGACCATCTCGGGGCTGAGAGCGATACGAGGACAAAAAGAGCAATAACGCGTCCACCCGAGAATGCTACTCTTTCAGCTTCAACATCTGTGACTTGAAAGTAATGACCAATCGTTCGGCGGCACGGTTTGACTGGGGCAAAACGGCGCGGACGTCAGATGTTGAATACCATTGGTCTTGCAGAATGACTGAAATTCTGCTGACATGAATTGTGGCCCATTGTCGGAAACAATAGTCTGTGGAAGACCTTCAATGCAAAAGATAGCGGATAACGCTTGGATGGTGGCAGATGACGTCGTGGAAGACATCCGGACAACAAAAGGAAAATTACTGAATGAATCTACCACAACCAACCATCGAGCATTCCAGAATGGACCAGCACAATCGATGTGTAAGCGTTGCCAAGGGGTAGTGGCTTTCGGCCGTGCAAAGAATTTCCGCGATGGTGCTGATTGTTGGTCGGCACACGCCATGCGAGAAGAGCACATATTCGTAATCGCAGCATCGATTCCGAACCAAGTACAGTGCTGACGAGCAAGTTGTTTCGTTCGCACTATATCCCAATGTCCTTGGTGGAGAAGCCGTAAGACAGAGGACTGTAACGAACGTGGGACCACGACCCTGGACTGAAAATTATCAGAACGCAACAGCAAAACACCACGTCGTACAAAAAGTCTCTCCTTGTGAGCAAAAAATCGGCGAACCAACGGATCCTCGATCCGTGACTTTGACAAGGGCCATTGCGTAGCAACAAAACGCAGAACGGTAGGAAGGACAGGGTCAGCAGTCGTGGCTGTAGCTACACGACGAAAATCAATGGGAAACGATTCTACCACGTCATCAGTTTCCGCATTAATGAACATGCAAGAAAGTTCGGAGGAATCGAATGCTGTATCCTCAGCAATAGGCAAACGGGACAACGCATCGGCGTTTCCGTGCTTAGCAGTGGACCGATACAAGATACCGTAGCGGTACTGCGAGAGGAAAATAGACCAGCGAATGAATTTCTGCGCTGTACGTGGAGGTATAGGCTTGTTCGGATAAGAAAGGGATGTCAAAGGTTTGTGGTCCGTGATGATGGTAAAGTGACGACCATACAAGAAATCATAAAACTTAGTAACACCAAATACGAGAGCCAAAGCTTCTTTCTCGATCTGTGAATAATTTCTTTGCGCAGACGAGAGCAATTTGGACGCAAAGGCAATAGGGCGATCGTGCAATCCATCTTTGTGCGCAAGCACAGCACCGATCCCGAAATCCGATGCATCTACCATCAACAAAAGGGGTTTCTGGGGATCGAATGTCATAAGGCAAGTAGTGGAAAGCAACGCCGATTTCAACTGGGGAAAGGTGCGTTCGCATTCCGTCGTCCAGACGAACGGAACACCTTTACGGCGTAAGCGATGAAGCGGAGCTGAAATGGAAGAGGCGTGGCGCACATAGCGATGATAATAATTGATTTTTCCCAGCACACTCTGTAGCTGCTTCAAATTCTGCGGCGAAGGCAAGTCTTGTATGGCACGGAGGTGCTCTGGACTGGGATGTATGCCTTGGGCATTGATTACATGTCCCAGGTAGGGTAAGTCCTGAGCAAAAAACACACATTTGTCCTTCCGCAAGCGAAGACCATTTTGTCGCAAGACCTGAAATAATGTTCTGAGATTGGCTAAATGTTCTTCTTCTGTCTATCCAGAGATCACAATATCGTCCAGATAGTTTGCTGCAGTAGGGACCGACGCCCAAACAGTTTGTAAATATTTCTGAAACAATGTAGGGGCGGATGCACACCCGAATGGCAGTCGTTTGAATCGGTACAAACGAAGATGCGTGTTAACCACCGAAACGCGCTTGATTCTTCGTCCACCGGTATTTGCAAGTACGCATCGGCGAGGTCCAACTTCGAAAAATATTTACCCAGGCACAGTGTGTCAAAAAGATCTTCCGGGCGGGGTAAAGGAAAAGTTGCAGTCACTAGTTGGGGATTCACTGTTGCCTTGAAGTCCACACAAAGTCTCAATTTTCTGGAAGGCTTTTGCAAAATTACTAAGGGTGATGCCCGGAGAGAAGCCTGCACACGTTCAATTACACCTTGCGATTCCAAATCGTTTAATGTTCTTGCGACCTCATCACGCAAGGCGTGGGGAACATTGCGCGCTCTGAAAAATTTCGGTTGCGCGTTTACTTTCAGTTCCAAATGTGCTTTATAGTTCTTAGCGCAACCGAGGCCTGGTGCAAAAATGTCTGCAAATTCCTCACATAGACGAGAAACACTGTCTGAAAGTATAGTCTGGTTCACTCATAGGACCTGATTGACTATAGACAAGTTAAACAACTGAAATAAATCTAAACCAAACATGTTCACTGCAGAAGAAGAACGAAGGACGTACAATTACACAAGCTTTGTTTGTCCTTTGTATGTTGCAAGAAGGTGTACGTGTCGTGATTGATCAGTGAAACTGCAGCTCCGGTATCGAGCTGGAATGGTATCACTTTGCCATGAATGTCCAAGTCGACAAAAAGTTTATTGTCCTGCTGACGACAAGAGCGACTGTCTCTTGCAACGTGAACTGACACTGGTACAGAGTCACTTGCGACTTGGCGGGATTTCCGGCGATGTCGACGCACACTTTTTGTGGGACGAACACAGTCACTGTTAGAGAGAGTTGCACTGGGCGGAGTGGAATGAACTACATGAATATCCATGGGCGAAGGTTCACGAGCCTGAGTATTCTGTGTTCGATTCCGATTCCGGCGCGAATCAAAGGGCCTGGAATGGTTGTGAGTGTCTGATCGGAGCTTTTTCTGGCAAACACTTTGAACATGTCCTTTTGTATTACAGAAAAAGCAAATAGCCTGGCGTGACGACCAAATCTCACGCGAATGTCTAGTAGCACACCGCAGGCATGATTTTAGCACTGTATTTGCTTGCTTGCGCGGCACACGCGACTGAGAGCTTGGCGACAGCTGCGCGGATGGGCGCCAGGGCTGTTTACTGTTCCGTGCAGTGAGCTCGGCGGGCTGGTTAATGTGACACACGGCTGGTGAAGTTTCAAATGATTCCTGAGCAAAGTCAAGTGTGTCTTGCCGACCCAATATGTCCATAACTTGTTGAAGGGAGGGATTGACTAGTTTCAAAATCTGTTCCCGTATACGAACGTCAGAAACGTTCTGTGCAATTGCATCACGTACCATAGTATCTGAATAAGGGAGTCCACATTCACACTCAAAAGCACAATTCCTAGTAAGGCCTTGCAAAGTTGCAACCCACTCCCGATTAGTTTGACCAGCCATACATTTTGTACGAAAGAAAGTATACCTTTTTGCAACTACATTGACTGATTCTTTGAAATCTGCATCTAATTCAGACAAAATTTCGTCGTCGGACAGAGTTGCTACGTCGCATCGGGGAAATAATTTCACTATCACACGGTACGTCTGGACGCCTACGGCGGAAAGGAGAAAAGGCTGCCGCTCATTACCTTGAATTCTGTAGGCGGCGAGATGGAATCCAAATTGGCGTGACCACTAAGTCGAGCTTTCCAGTGCAGCATCATAGGACGAAAAGGTGGTGCAACAGCGTGTTGTGGCTGCGTGAGCGGTGGAGTGATGGCCGCCGCATCGTTTTGCATTGCACGTTGACCCTGGACGAGCTGTCCAAGGGCATCCAGTAAGGCCTGCGTCTGCTGATTCTGCAAGCGATAAAATTCGGACAGTACATCTGGAGATGGTGGCGAAGCCATTACACATGGAAATCAGTCTATCAATACGAACGCTAAATCCTCGTCGTCAATTGTTGTGGACTGGCATGACAGCCAATCCACAATGACGGGTAGCCGAAAGGCACGCGTTTAAGCTCACGCAGGCTGGCGTGAGGTCTGGAACAGGTCAGGGATATGAGACTAGAAAAAATAGTACGTATCTGTTGGAATACTTAACTTTAATCCATAATTGGTGAACATCGGTCTGACGGTACATGGATCACAAGATAAATAGCAAATGATAATGGCGCCGTGCTAGGACGTAGCAAATGATGTAGCTGAAGGCTATCCTAACTATCGTCTCGGCAAATGAGAGCGTAATTTGTTAGTGAACCATCACTAGCAAAGTCGGCTGTACAACTGGGGAGAGTGCTAGGAAGTCTCTCTAGACCTGCCGTGTGGCGGTGCTCGGTCTGCAATCACTGACAGTGGCGACACGCGGGTCCGACGTATACTAATGGACCGCGGTCGATTTAAAGGCTACCACCTAGCAAGTGTGGTGTCTGGCGGTGACACCACACCTACCACCTTCAAGCTTCTGACATTCCACGCCCTGACTCGTAGAACGCTATCCTGTCGTTGATTATTCAATCTTTTTCTCATGGTAATCTCCCCCTCGGCAGTCCCCTCCCGGAGATCCGAATGGGGGACTATTCCGGAATCTTTTGCTCATGGAAAGATCATCATGACACTTCTTCAAATACAGGCCACATGTCCTGTGGATACACGCTACGTGTCTTGAATGCAGTGGTTTCCATTGCCTTCTGCATCCTCATGTCGTTGATCACTGCTGAATCGTCCGCCTTTAGGGGCAAGAGAGTGCCCTGAACCTCTATCTGCTCCTCCGCCCTCTATGACAAGGCCGTTGGCAGAGTGAGGCTGACTTCTTATGCCGGAAGTCTTCGGCCGCCAATGCTGATTATTTATCAAAATGTAGGCAGTGGCGGGGTTCGAACCCGGGACCGAAGACGTTTTGATTATGAATCAAAGACGCTACCCCCGAGACCACGAAAGGGATTTTTGTCATGCGTAGTCAATGCGAGTGTGCTATGGTTACACTAAATGGGCAGTGGTGCATCGATTACCAGCTGCTGGACTTCGAGGAGAGTTTCCATGTGGTGTCTGTAGCTGCGTCAGGATAATAGATGTTCACTAGCAGAACGACAATGTCTTCGAGGCATATGCAATAGCCCAGCAACCGCCGAATGGTGAGATGACTCCTGGGGTCGGCATTAGTATCTACGAGAGAAGCAGGCAGGGAGACTGCAGAATGCAATTGCGAAGCAATTTCTGTGCTGAATCGTCAATGTGATGGGATGAGGGTTGCAGTAAACGGGCTGGAGTGCATGGGTTATAAGCTACTGGTATGCCCGGAGAGGTTTCATTCGCTGACTGAAACCGCGCCAGTATCGTAGATGTGCACTTGCAGAATGATTTCGACAGTGTCCTCCAGGCTTATGCAGTAGGGTAGCAACCACGGAATTTCGAGATTACTCCTCAGGACGGCGTTACCCTCATGGAGAGAATTCGTCAGGGAGCCTGTTGTATGCAATCGTGAAGCAATATCTGTGTTGCATCATCAATGTGAGGGTGCGTGGTTACAGTAAACGGGCAGCAGTGCATCGGTTAAAAGCTACTGGAATCCCAGGAGAGGTACCACGCGGCCTGTCTCCGCTTTACTGGATGCTCTTCGGAAGTACCCACTACAGCGCCACATTTCATTTGGTGTTACGGGGTCGCTTTTCGATCAACAGAATTCTCTGCAATTCGGTAGAACCGTGGTGTTAGTCCCGTTTACCATTCGCTATTTGCTCGTGGAATGAAGGACGTTCGTTGGTCCAGTGAATGTTTGCACCAAAAGAGGCAGTCTAGCAATCTAGGGACACAAACCTTCAGAAATGAATGAGAATGACACAATAGGGGGATGAAGGTTCTCAGTATCTATTATGCAGTCAAATAATCGACGAGCATTGCAGATTTGCTATGAAACGACATTACAGTGTAGTGCAGAATAAATTTAAAAATTAGTTTATAATGAAAGAGCAAAACATTACAGCCGTCACCAGACAGGATTCATGCTTCTGTACACCAAGAAGCACTTTGTGAGAAATATTCAGCCACAGAGCACGTGAAGAGATTGGTGGAATGAATAGCAAAATTTCTGTAGTGGCATGGCATTATACAACAGCCAGTTGCAACTCTTTTCGATGAGTTTTTAAATTTTATATATTATTGCGAAGCACGTAATTTTCGTTTAGCAAGAACAATTTCTGAATTTATTAACGAAATAGGGGTGCAGGAACGAAATTAGATCATCTAGAATGGACTGCTGATCTCACATTTTAAGCGGACTTGACTACACAATGCCGACAGTAAGACGCTGCAATATGGAACAACTTATTTCAGATTTGACATGGATTAATTTCAGAAGAAACTCGTATTGTAGAAGGTACAAATTCTGATGAACACTGTCCACCTTCCTATTTCCACTGGCGTTAAAGAAAATGCGAGCTGTGAAAAGTTCATTGTTGCCTAGAAAAAATTACATGGATAGTTCTCGAAAAAATTACAATTATATTTCTCTAACCGTTTTGAGGACACTGTCGATCTTAAATCAGTTTTTGAGCTGATTTCGAGATATTTTGCCATTTGTTGTGATGTTTAAAGCTTTCCCGGCGTACTGATTGTTCCATAAAAACATGGGAGAACTGCCGGATATCAGTAACTTCCTGCCACGATATTTCGGCGCAGAGTCTTCTGGCCATCTTCAGGTGAATCCCACTGTACTAGTACTACTACAGAGGCATTCACCTGAAGATGGCCAGAGGACTCTGCGCCGAAATATCGTGGCAGGAAGTTACTGATATCCGGCAGTTCTCCCGTGTTTTTATGGAACAATTTTTGCCGTTTCATTTGGAAGCAACGCTGTGCATGTGTAGATGCAACTGAGTGTCCCACACGAAGAGCCAAAGAAACTGGTACACCTGTCTAATATCGTGTAGGGCCGCCAAACGAGCGCAGAAGTGCGGCAACACAACGTAGCATGGTCTCGCCAACTGCCTGAAGTAGTGCTGGAGGGAACTGACACCATGAATCCTGCAGGGCTGTTCATAAGTCCGTAAGAGTACAAGGGGGTGATGTAAGACATCACAGATACCCTCAATAATATCTAGAGAGTTTGATGGCAAGCGGAAGTGATTTAACTTATAAGAGTGTTCCTGGAACCACTCTGTAGCAATTCTGGACGTATGATTTGTCGCACTGTGGTGTTGGAATTGCCCAAGTCCGTCGGAGTGCGCAATGGAGATGAACGGATGCAGGTGACCAGAAAGGATGCTTATGTACGTGTCACACGTCGAGTCGTATATAGACATATCAGGGGTCTCATATCACTTCAGCTGCACACGTTTCACACTGTTGTAGAGCCTCCACCAGTTTGAACAGTTGCCTGCAGACATGCAGGGTCCGTGGAGTGTTGCGGTTGTCTCCATATACGTTCACGTTAATCCACTAGACACAATTTGAAACGAGACTCGTCCGTCCGGGCAACATGTTTCCAGTTGTCAACAGTACAATATCGACGTTGACGAGCACATACGAGGCGTTTGTGTCGTGAACTTATCTAGTGTACACGAGTGTTCCTTCGGCTCCGAAAAGCCGGCCGAAGTGGCAGTGCGGTTAAAGGCGCTGCAGTCTGGAACCGCAAGACCGCTACGGTCGCAGGTTCGAATCCTGCCTCGGGAATGGATGTTTGTGATGTCCTTAGGTTAGTTAGGTTTAACTAGTTCTAAGTTCTAGGGGACCACTGACCTCAGCAGTTGAGTCCCATAGTGCTCAGAGCCATTTGAACCATTTTTTTTTTCGGCTCCGAAAGCGCTTATCGATGATGGTTCGCTGAATGATTCGCACGCTGACACTAGTTGATGACCCAGCACTGAAATCTGCATCAATCTGCGAAAGGGTTGCACTTCCCCCATGATGAATGATTCTCTTTATTCGTTGTTGGTTCCTTTCATGCAGGATCTTTTTCCGGCCTCAGTAATGTAGGAGATTTGATGTTTTCCGGATTCCTGATATTCACGGTACACTCCTGACGTGACCGTACGGGAAAATCACCACTTCATCGCTACCTCGGAGATGTTGTGTCCCATCGCTCGTCCACCAACTGTAACACCACGTTCAAACTCACTTAAATCTTGATAATGTGCCATTGTAGCAGCAGTAACCAATCTAAGAATTGCGCCTGACATTTGTTGTCTTATATAGGCGTTATCAACAGCAGCACCGTATTCTGCCTGTTTATATATATATCTGTATGCGAATACGCATATCTGTACCAGTTTCTTCAGTGTAGAAGGTAATTCCCGTTCCAAAGCCAAATCCCTTTCATTTTAAAACTGTCTAGGAAGTCAACATTATTTTCCTCAGCTAGATTTTCGCAATCTCCATAATGTGTTTACAACGAACTAGAATATTTCGATCAACATATGTGTGTGAAAGATTTCTTTTGATAATGAAACTATGTAAGTTACGGTTAAGTGGCAAGATGATTGAGAAACTCTGGGAGAAAGTCTGTGCATGCCGACAGCTTCTACCAGAGAAAATTATATTACGACTTTAATGAGCCCAAGATAATTTGATACCACCAAAAATTTGTTTTCTATGGGATCTATGTTGTAGAGATGTAGGCAATATGAAACCAAGTCGTATGCCGTGCAAATGCATAGCGATCTAAATACGGTGAGTTCGCTGTTTTCCCCTCTTCTTCGTCTTCCTACTCAGGGAGCATAGTATGGTGGCAGAGGAGGTTTGCAATAATTATTTACTTTTCCTGTTGTAGACAAACAACGTTTACAAATGTATTGCTCCTCTGAGTGAGTTAAAATTTAACATAAGGTTTTTCCTATTAATGAGAAGATTGTAGCAGCGTTTAAAATTTTTAAATTAGATCAATAATTACGAGAAGTCCTCAGTATCATTTTTGCCCTTTAAAGTTGTTAAATAGGCAACTTGTAACTGGTACAGGGTTCAGGTTCCGAAATCCGGGATAGTTGCTTAGTAACATAGATTGCTTCACAACACCAACGGCGGAGTAACGGTTTCCTTTTTTAAAAAATGTATTGTGTATACAAAACTCTTCCGCTTACACCAGACTAAGGAATAGCGTTCGAGTATACACCGATATCATGTGAGAAAGCTGTTGCTCTATTGACACAGACTACATCTAGCCGTGCTTCCCTTAATTAATTGCGCTTGCCGTGGACACCGCGTGTTTACTCACCAGTATTACTCACAGTGCGTCTCAGCACGCGTCGTGTGTACAGGAGATATCTGTGGTAATGGGTGACCGTCAGTCTGTTGACCGTCGCCCACACCTGATGGACTTCATCCTCCTGATTGTTAATGTCGCCACTGGCGCATAAACGTAGGATAGACCAATGTGGTTCTATATACTACCACCTGTTTTTAATTAACTGTATGAAGCTAGACAACAATAAAAATTAATTGTTTTCCCTCAGTGGAGGGGGGGGGGGGGAGGGGTGACGAATTTGGGCTCCAGAGACTAGGTGATCACAATGATGCAGAAATAGCTGGTGTAAAAATTCAATTC
Source organism: Schistocerca americana (assembly GCF_021461395.2). Lineage (NCBI taxonomy): Eukaryota > Metazoa > Arthropoda > Insecta > Orthoptera > Acrididae > Schistocerca > Schistocerca americana. The sequence goes on from NC_060119.1 coordinate 73,447,336, forward strand.
ATGAATAGATTTTTACCTGAAGGACAAGGCTACTGTATCTGGTAGGCTATCGAAACTAAAATATAATCAACAGGAATTGGAACACACTGTAAAAGATAATTAATATCTTGCAGTTTACTTAATTTCAAAGCTAGACGGAAAATTCTTCCGAAATTATCATCTATTACTCAGAAGATTCGTGTAGTTATGAAGACATTAAGTGTGAAAACTACAGATGGGGCTGATTTTTTGCGACTTAATGATGTTGACAAAAGCAATGTAATATTCTGCGAAGCTGAAAACCTCGAAATTTCTAGTGAGTGTGACACCAAGTGTATGTTGATGAAACTTTTAAATATTACAGAAAGTTTTCCTGTAAGCAATTTGCGATCCATGAATTTGTTAATGAATTTTACATTCCAATGGTTTTTGCTTTGTTGAACAATAAGAAAGTTTCATCTTACCACTATATCTCTTCAGATATCTAAGTCTGAAATTCACCAACATCGTTTTCAGACTTTAAAGAAAGCACTATTAAAGTTGGCAGTGAAGATTAGACTGCTGTAAGAATCAAAAGATGCAAATTTCATGTAACACAGAACTGGTGGCGAAAGACACACGTCGGAACTTACACATGACTACTATCCCATAAGTGAAACAAAAACAATAGAGGTCTAGCCCCTCCACGCCTACACCGGTATGATGGCCTACACGAAATGTCTATTGCCATCTCTGCATGAGGGATAGTTTTCACTACAGTGAGGTCTCCCAAGATGTGGGTACAGCGATGTTTGCGCCGTCTGGTTAAGATTAACAATTAATATTAGCTCATCTGAAGATATATTGGGTCGAAAGTTGAACGAAGGATAGTGGTTTGAAGGGCAGAGAGAAAAGAGACCAAAAATAGGGTCAAAAGAAAAAACCTCTACTATAGTTGTGTCGGGTTGTAAGAGTAGTAGCGGTTTTTTTGCTACCTGCTCCAGGTCATGCAAGGGTAGGCTTTGTTAGTAGTGAGTATAATGCAGATTGATACCTTTGTCGTTGTGCGGTGGTGTTACTGGGGGTCTGCTGCTGGGTGCTGGTGTCGATTTCTCGATCAGCATCAGCATACCTGTTACAGCTAGGTTCATCATTGTTTTGTGTCTGATAGGTCATATATCAGATTCACAGCGTAGGGTAATGCTGGAGGTTTGTTTGTGCGTCACTGTGCGAGCTTGTCTGTTTCCCTGCTGTAGCCTGTTGGTCGGCTTTAATAGCAGCTCGCATATCCAGTCAACGTTGCAGGTATGCAGGGGCTAGCCGATGTTATCGCTTGTGGGTGTATGTTAGCTTGCCATAGGTGGTTATACCTCTCTCTCGCCCGTTGCCAGTTTTCGTAATAGAGGCAATATTATTTGTCGATCTGGGAAAAACATTCGACATATAAGATGTCGCAAGATGTTCGTAATTCTGAAGAAAATAGGGGTAAGCTGTAGGAAGAACGCGTAATATACGATATGTACAAGCGCCAAGAGGAACAATGAGAGTGGACGACCAAGAACGAAGTGCTCTGATTAAAAAGTGTGTAAGAAAGGGATGTAGTTTTTCGCCTCTACTGTTCAATCTGTGCAATGAATAGGAAAAGATTGAAATAGAATAAAAGGAGTGGAATTAAAATTCATATCATACGATTGATATGATTTGCTGACGACGTTGCTATCTTGAGTAAAAGTGAAGAAGAATTACATGTTCTTCTGAATGGAATGAACAGTCTAATTATTACAGAATATGGATTGAGAGTAAATAGAAGAAAGATGAAAGTAATGAGAAGTAGCAGAAATGAGAACAGCGAGACAATTAACATCAAGAGAGAGGGTCACGATGTAGAAGTAGTTAGGGTATTAGGCAGCAAAACAACCAATGACGGAGGGGACAAGATGGACTTCAAAAGTAGACTAGCTCTGGCATAAAATCTGGCTAGAGGTGTACTTAGGTCTTAATTTGAGGAAGACTTGCCTGAGAATACACGTTTGGAGCACAACATTGTATGGCAATGAAACATGGAATGTGAGAAAACCGGTAGAGAAGACAATCGAAACATTTGTGATATGCTGCTGCAGACGAATTTTGAAAATTAGGTGGACTGATAAGGTAAGGAACGGGTAGGATTTGCACAGATTCGGTGAGGAAAGGAATTTGTGGAAAACACTGACAAGGGGAAGGGTAGGATATCGAACATCTGTTAAGACCTTAGGGAATGACTTCCATCGTATTAGAGGGAGCTGTAAAGGGAAAAACTATTACGGAAGACAGATACTGGAATACATCCAACAAATAACTGAGGAGGTAGGTTGCAAGTGGTAGTGTGAAATAAATACGTTGGCACATCAGGGGAATTCGTAGAGGGCCGCCTCAAACCAGTCAGAAGACTGATGACTCAAAAAACTGAAGAAGAAGAGTACGGAGAATAAACGTCACTCTGTGCACCGTCACAATGGAGTCGACCTCTTCGTCCGAACGTACAGACTTCGGACAACAATCGGTGAAATTCATATCACTTTGTTTTCATCGGTCATATTGGCCTACACAACACGAAACACAGAGTGTGAGAAAATGACAAGTCCCGTCAAAGAAGGGTTTTGTGGCATCCTGAGGATGAAAAATATAATCGAAATATGGTTTTTGGAATCTATGGCACGAAATTCTATGTAGGCAAAATCTGCCTCGGAAATTTGAAATGTAAATTAAAACCCTTGAAAAGCTGTTCCTGTGAGAAGGGTGCTTAAAGTTACTGTAACAGTGGATCTTTTTGGGGTGATGGTAGGTGGATATTAGCTGTGTACAAATTATTAATATTGCAGACACTCGTTTTTATGCCAGTGATGCGGTGATTCTGTTACATGAAATGGTTTACAGTTGTGCTGTATGTTTTTCCGCTTTTCGGTGGTTTAGACGTTGAGAGTATTTTAGTCTAAACTTTATGTTCGTTTTTCACAAGTATGCTGAATGAGATTCATTGAAGGCTAACTGACGTGTGTCTGCTCAACTTCAATTACATTCAGCGAAACAGTACTTGTAATCTTGCTTTTCGAAGTCTCTACGAATTATCTCGAGTATGTAATAGAACATTTCTCTCTTCATCCCGTGTATTCGTAAGACTTGTCTGGTACTTCCAACAGCCGAGGACAGAGTCTATAGTACTCGCCACGTTCATTTTGAGAGATACATAGCTTATTCAAGTGCTTTCGGCACCTTTTTAATTGAAAAAGCCAAATTGTGGCGCTCATCTCCAAGCACAGAGGCGGTTTGGTACCCACCTGGCCTTTGGGGTAAAAACCAAACCTACTTCGTAACTACATAGAAAGATTCTAACCTAACCAAAACTGACGGAGGAGATCGGACGCTATGTGACCAAGTTGTCGCCCGATGTTATCGGGATACCTGTGGCGAAGGTGACTTGCGACCGTTTTCTGTGCCACTGTGAATGCAGCCTTAGACGGCTAGGACTGCAGAGAGAGAAGCAACTCTGTTGTTCCGTCCAGAACCTTCCGACAGCCATACACGTGACCCACTATCCACGCTCACTTATGGGTGAAGCGATGGTGCTTATTCCCCAGCGAAATCAGCTGAAGTCATCTCCTGCCAGCGGCCTAAACTGGACTGAACTGCCTCGGTTCTGAAAGGCAACTTGGGTGACATAGCATAGACAGAAGTTTATTGGAAGACTGCTTGTAAAGACTTGGCAGGGGCCTTTGAAACACATGTTTTTAAACCAGTTCCCTAAAATATTTCCAGACTAGTTCGCCATTTTGTGTATTGCACCTCAAAGCACAATACCCTTGTGGGAAGTGTTAATTTATTGAGAAACGTACGAATTCCAACACAGAAGCTGTGAAACTCCACCACAATATTAGAAGCATTTTAACAGCAATGCAGGCAATCCGAGAAATATGCTGTGAAATCGTCGATGGTTCATAATTCAAAAGACATAACATTCCTCAGTTTACTTTGGTAAAGCTTGACAACCTTCGACGTTACCCTTGGGCTCAAAGACGATGCAGACAGCAAGGTGTCGACATATGCGAAAAAAAGACCAGATCTCAGACGTTCATGTGACATCTAATGAGGGATAATGATGTCACAGATTTCACCAAAATCCTGCCCAATACCACCGTTCACCTGCCACACGATAACAATGTAGCCAAGTCCCTCATACCAGCGCTTCACTCCTTCCTTTGCCGCCTCTGTGATGGCTATCAGAACTGCGACACCCAGCTATGAAATCAAACAGTTAGCGTTTGAGTGGCCGAGGAAAACATTTCACACATACCGCCGCTCGGAATCAACACGGAAAACCTGCAGGGGACGGCATGAAGGGCGTCAATGAAATCCTTAATTCATTGGGACGTTGATTCCCGCACACTTCGTGGTCAGAAACAACAGTTCGCAGTGCGAGGAGCAACAGAATGACGTTCTTGAAAACTTTTCACACTGTTGATACCTCCTGGGCGATTCGAACCCTCTGGATGGACATCACACGGCTGTAGCCAAATTAATCGTCAGCTCGTCACTTTTGAGATCACTTCGGCCACAATTTTTGGTATGGACGGTGGAATCACTAGGGACCGTACAATCTATGATACCTGAACGATATTCGAAGCATGAAAGGGTGCTTTTCCTTTTTAAGTGCTCGTGATGTATGTTCTACTTTGGCGTGATCGGTGAGGGGTATGGCATTAACACGTGCATGAATAAAATCTTGAACGTCCCCTTTCGGCAGAACGCTCACTGGCACCCACCCAAATTTATTCAGAATTTTAAAAACTCCCATTTACAACTCTGGGAAGTAGTGCAGGTGGGCAGCTGGCGTCGGAGGTGTGTGAAGAGGATGTCTACCTGCAGATTCCTTCGGGCACTTCGCGGGTTTTGCCGAACTGGAGGGTCCTAGAGGGATCCTCTGCCGTTTACGGAAATCTCAACGTTGCATTCTTCCATGATCACGGCATAGGAGGGTGTGAAAGAGGAGCACTGAAAATGCATAAGCAGCATTTGCTCCTCAGATAACGTACAAGTTTCTTCGAATGGTTGGAACAGTCCCTGGTGATTCCCAAGATGCCCTTAGGAAAAGGGTTGAAGCATTAGGGAGATGTGAGCACTATTAAAGATTATCAGGAACGTCTTCATCTTGCTCACCGGATGCATACTGTCGTGATAGACAGATACGTACGTCAGAATCAAACGTCTCAAGGATAGCTTAATGGAGAACTACAGTTAATAATTTACTATAAACGAGAAATAGAAGCTCACGTGCTTGATGGTGTATTTGTTACTGTCATACGTTTACACTGGGTAAAGAGAGACTCTAGCATAGCATAAGAATGTTGTATGGAAATATGATTTTATTCTCGTATTTGTCTCACAAACATTATACCTGTTAGCTTTCTAGGCACTTCAGTCCGGAAACGCGCACGGCTACTACGGTAGCAAGTTCGAATCCTGCCTCGGGCATGGATGTGTGTGAGGTCCTTAGGTTAGTTAGGTTTAAGTAGTTCTAAGTCTAGGGGACTGATGACCTCAGATGTTAAGTCCCATAGTGCTTAGAGCCATCTGAACCATTTTTTAGCTTTCTACAAGGACGTGCTCAAAAGTAATGCCTCCGAATATTTTTGGGTGAATACTTAAAAGTGTTTTAAGTACAGCGAACGTTATTAACATTCAGAATCTTTATCGTTCATATCTACATATTATTTCTCAACACATTACTCCAAACGAGAGACTTCGTTGATCCTTTCACTGCAGAATGTTTCACATTGATCAGGGAGCCACAACCTTACCTTTCATTACTATCAAAGTGAAGTCGTCGAAGATGTTCTTTAAGTTTTAGAAACAGATGACAGTCGGAGTGTGGTCAAGCCGCGACTGTATGGAGGATGATTGATGACAGTGAACCCAAGGTGTCGGATTTTTGCAGATGTCGCAGCAATCGTTTATGATCTATGGTTATCATTCTGTTTCGTTTAAGTTACTTACAGCCAAGTTACACGCTACAGTTGTGAGCCCTCTAGCGGCAGAAGTTTGTAGCTCGAGTAGCGAAGCTTAGAAGCCGACCGAGTAATATGCATGATATGTAATACCTCAACCAATATTCACAATGGAATAAAAATTAGGAGGCATTACTTTATAGCACGTCATCGTAGATTTCGTTTTAAATGTTGATCCGGCGTTATTAATAAGAAAGTTTAAAGTAATATAGTTATTAGTTAATCAGCTGTTATGAACAGCATTTTGAAGATAATGAGTTTCAAGGAGACTATCCAATTTTCAAGAAGTTTTGGCCATAATTGTGAGTGAAGTTGTGAATCTGATTAACGTACTCCACATCAGTAATAGCAATATAATCATTAGTTGTAAGTCTGTGTTTTGAGACCAAAGTTTAAGTCAGAGAGTAGCAGTACGTAGTGTGTGTGAGACAGTCAGGCTGACCATCCATGTGGTGGAGGTGGCGTTACTTAAAAAGGATTTTGTAAGAATATATTCTGAGGAAAAAATTTGTGTAACTGAGAACTTGTCAGAAGGAAAGTTTTCTCAGGTAATGGAATTTTTTTCTGTGTGTTCGTAATTGTCTAGTTTTCCACTGGTAGAACATTGCGCATGTTTACTGTTTACTGTAGAAGATTTTATCGAAACCAGTGTCAAAGAAAGTAATTGTACACAGGAAAATATTAAGTATTTTTCTAACACGTCTAATTGTGAGAATTTTATGAAAGAGTGTATCGTTGTTATGGTTTAATGAAGCATGGCTATACTTGGAGCATTTGTTCTCATTTATCACTCGTTTATTTCCCATTTTTCGTTCTTTGCCTTTGTGAATGTGTTTGTACACCAGAGCAGCACATCGTGAGCTTCTAACAACCCTAACACAACAAAGGTCAAAAATTAATTATGATTTGTAGTGTTGCTCACGCTGCTAAATATTGCATTTTCGGGCAACAACGAAGTTATATTATGTGGGAGGTGTCATTAGAGCGCAGTTAATAAAGTCATTTCATGAAATAATGGATAATCTAGGCACTCATCTTTTCGTGTTTCCCACGCTGGTCTCGTTGTGAACTCATGGCTCAATCGTCGAAAATCTAGGTGGTGATGATTCCAAGCTCGGATGCAAAGAGGCCTAGGTGTTATTCTGCGATATTCAAAACTTTTATAGATGTGTTTCATAAACCATTCTTGAAGATTAAACTTTTGCAAGTTAGCACAATGGTGATGTAAAAAAGTAATCAGCACTCTGAAGTTAAGTTACACTTCTTTTTTATTACTTTTGTTGCAATATCACGTGACTCACAAAACATCACTTCACAATACAAAACATACTTGAAAATATCTTCCTCTCTGTTAAAGTTCACATTTTATAATCTGACTACAATTTGCGTCTTTTCAGCATGACGACCAAGACTTGACTCTCTAATAACCGCTTACGAGCCCAAAAAGCAGAGTTACAAGTACGTCAAAGATGATAGTGACAAAAGAAAGAATACACAAAAGAATAGTATCATTGCAATATAAACATATCGATGTATGAAAGTACCTCTACATTAATGAAATCAAATCTGAATGTTGTCTCAGAAATAACAACTTTACAGAAACACAATAGAATATTGCTGGTATCGAGAGGTTGAGGTGACGTGCCGTAATGATTACGTAATTCAAGTACCATTACAAGCTTTGCGCAGCAGAAGTGTTTTGTGAAAATTTGCATTGCACATCGTACGTACGGTAAATGAAATTTAATTTTTGACAGTCTCATCATCATCTTAATAGCAACATAGGAACGTACCGTGCGCACAGGTAGGGCAATGAATTTAATTACCGTCAAGGTTCAAGTCCATTGTAAGGCACAGTGGTTTCCAGGGTGTATTTGTGAAAATATTATATCAGTTCAGAGGCTTAATACCGGTAGAAGATTTCATTGAATTGTTATCTTGTGAATTTTCAAGCATTTTGATGAGAAAGGAAGATGCGTCAATTTTTACGTTCAGTTTCTATGTAATTGCAATAACAATTCTGGTATAGTAATTGTTACGACTAAGACAAAGACTGACAATATTCGGGGCCAATAGTTTAATCTGAGCCATTTGCTTTTGCAGTCAAATAGCATAAGTAAATTTAATTGAGAACTGATTGCTTAGTTACAGACGAATTGTTTTTGTACTGGCTAGCCTGGATTTCACATCGTATAGCGCGAAGACCATATATTTTTCGTTAAAACTAAAATGTTAACATAGTTCTGTTGCCGTTCACCGACGTTTACACAATTCGAAATCCAAATAAATTTCATATCAATTTTTCAGATACCAACCAGACACATACAAACACGAATTTAGAAAATTTACACATTACTTTTAGGTTATATAACAATTTTATGCGACTTTTCTTTTTTCTCAGCTTCCTATTTTCCTGCTGGGTGAAAGTAACACGATAATATAACTTTTATGCACTGTTTCAACAGGGGGGGGGGGGGGGGCTGGAACGAAGAAAGAAAATTGTAATTAGGAAGCTCCGTAATCTCGAGTTCCAATTTCGTACAACGATATGATATTGATCAATGGATATTAGTGTGATCATGCCTTACGCTAATTAACTGATCTCTGCAGCGCGTTCCGTATTCCAAATTACTAGGATTTACTTTGAAATTACATAACATTTATCGTACTGTATGATATTTTATGTACAATGTAGACCTGTCCCTACGTATGAGTCCGTCAGTTCCTGAGCTTACAGCGTCCGCTGCGTTTCCACTCTTACCTGTTAGGTAACTAATTACGCTCGCGGAAAGCTCACTTGTGCTGAGCTCCAGGTTAATTGCTGTGATAGTGGCTGTACGGGTTTAACCAGGCCGGGCACACAGTTGGGACGAGTGTAGCCGTACTCGATGGCTCTCCACTGCCGTCCTCGAATAGCCAAACACACTAGCAAGAAGATCCACAACGTGAAAGCCATTTTCGCTCTTCCCCTCGGCACACTCCGTGCTTAAAGATTACACAAGTGGATGCTTCTGAGGAGTTGTTATATGTCTCATCTGTTGTGCATGACCCTCGTCCATTTATAAAGGCATCATCACAAATATTTATATAATGCATTGTGGTACTTATACGGCAAGAAACCAACTATGCGCGGGTTTCGGATCTAAGGAGCAAGTAGTAATAAAAAAATATATTCAGGAGGATGAAATAAAATATTGCTGATTTTAGTTTCCTGTAGTTTTCCATGTAGATACTGTTCGCTTTTATGTATTGTTCGCTACGTTTCACCAACCCCTCGAACGTCTCCAATTAGATGTTCTCCATCTGCGAACTGAGAGAGATGACAGCAGTGAAGTAGACTTCCTTATTATTTGCACAAGCTGGAAGTTGTTCCGGTTTCAAGATGGTACAGGTTGTGCACATCTCGTCACCTCAGACAACGAACGAAACCTAATAAGCTCCTCCTTGCTCATAGCGGTCTCAAAATGAGTATCCGCTTCACATGCCTCCCTTTTTGTGTTGGCCGACAATCAACTCTAATACGGACCTTGCTTATAGCTTGCGACATCCTAGCTTTTCCGTGACGTTGTGTAGGAACTGGTTTGTCCAATTTAGGATAGGCACCAACCAATGCACCAATAGTCGATTACATCACAGTTTCTCTTCTGCTTGTTGTACGATCTCTTGGGACTGGATACAGTGACTATAGGATCTGTCTTCTTCACCTTACATGTCTGTACGCCCACTTTCAGAGTACGACACAGTAGCCTTTCCTTTAGTCATTATTGTAGACCATAGGCTCACCTCCTCAGAAATCTGAGAAGCTGTAGGTTCTGCTGCAGACGAAAATAATATTGCTGTACGCGCTTTCACCCACACTCACTGACTGCTAAATCACAGCAGCGATTTCTGTCGCTTTGTAAGCAATAAACAGATGACGTTGGATTCATGCAACTTTGTTGTGTGCTACCAACATGTAAATATAAGCAAAGAGCCCTTATAGTTCCAATAGGCCCAGCATGTTGTGAAAATATGTCTTCGGAAAATCTTGTTTATTGGCTTGTTAGAATGACAAGAGTCAAACGGCACATAATCTATGTGCATGCAATATACCTTAGGAAATTTTCCGAATTTTATGTTAACAATCAAATGCTTGATTGATTATTTACTTATCGCTACTTTTATATGCGAAATGGAGGGTTGGAGGAGGTTACTGCTTATCCACAATTTATTAAGGTAAATGCTGTTTCCTTCGTGGCAGAGCATAATCACGTAGAACTTTTTGAAAGAACTTTCTGCATATAACTCTAAATTACTATTCATTTATTTCACATAATCGTGATTGCGGCCAATCTCACGCGCAAGTTGATATGTTACAAAACGTCTGGTAACCCTAAATGCCACATAATCTTCCAAATAGCATACAGGGTGATTTCGTGATGATGTTAGAAACTTTCAGGGATGATGGAAAAGGGTAAATGTATCAGTCTAAAGTAAGAGCACTGGTTCAGAAATGACCGAATCGGTGGTGATAGTAAAAAGTCATTCTGAATCCTCTGACAACTGAATAAAAGTACCGACACCGTTGGTGCTAGGATTGTACGATCAGTAACTATCAGAGGTGCTTGTACTGACCAAAAAAAAAAAAAAGGAAAAAAGTGTCTAGTAAACTGAGCCGTGCTGCGGCTGGCGTTGGTGTTGTTTGTAGGTTTCCGTCCTCTGTCGGAGGCCAGATCGTATCGTTTAGTTGACATGGTTGCTGTTGTTTGTCTTCTTCTCATGTTGACTGGGGCCACTTGGTTTCGCAAGCGTTGCTTGTCCGCTTGTGGCAGCAGCGGCGGTTATCGATAGATAGTAACTGTGGCCCTACTACCTTTGGGGTGACGTTGTTGTTCTTCCGGGTCGAATGAGTGTGCAGTTCGGTAGGGGGACTCTGGAGCAGGCAGGTCTGCACAGTGCACGAACACGCCGGGTTCGCTGGTGGCACGCATGGACTGCTGGATCAAAGACCTGTGGTCACGAGGTTGCATTAACTCATCATTAATCGGATTCTGCAAGCTCTGAGTGCATATAGATTCTAGTAGAGAAACCTCCAGTATTGCGAGATCTTGCGATTCTTCAGTGACTTTGGTTCATGTTGCTGCTCGGAGTGGTGCCGAGGTGAAGACCAACGAGTGGAGTGTTGGGGAAGGCGGATCTGATTAGCTTTCCTGGACTTCTAATTACTATATATTGCGTTCAGTTTGTCACTATTTGTTAAGTTCAACTAGTGGTGGTCTTCCTGTCTCGTGGCCGCTGACGCCCCAGTTACCTGCCCTGGGGTTAGTGCATGAAATCGCAGTGTACGGTTCCTCGTCTTTCCGCTGCTGTCCGGTGGGGCTTGTAGTTTTGACAGCTTTCTTGATTTTAGGTTGGCTGGCGATTCCTCTCCTCTGGTCATAGTGATTCCTTTCTCGTTCCTAACGCTCTAAGCGCAGTATTCCGCCGGCGGATTCCAGACTACCGTTTCCGGATCAAAATGGTTCTGAGCACTAAAGGACATCTGAGGTCATCAGTCCCCTAGAACACAGAAATACTTAAAACTAGCTAACCTAAGGAAATCACACACATGCATGCCCGAGGCAGGATTCGAACCTGCGACCATAGCGGTCGCGCGGTTCCAGACTGAAGCGCCTAGAACCGCTCGGCCAGATCGGCCGGCAGCCGTTTCCGGCTTTGGTGTATTTTTACATCTTGGCATTTGGTTTACTGGACGTCAGGTAGCCTCAGCAAGTTTATCATTACTCATTCGTTGGACTGCCACTAGTCTGAGTTACCATCTTGTGAAGTGAATGCAACTCTTGGCTGCCTATCTCATCGCTCGCGAAGGTGTTTTCTGCCGGACCTGCTCAGATGTCGATTCCTGGTGCACCGTCTGTGACTGGCCCTTGTCTTTTATTATTGTATTTGCTGTTTTATTGTATGTTTCTAATTTTTTTATATAATTGCCATTCTTGGCGTTACAGCAGGTTTAAATGACTGTGCTACCAAGTTCACCATCATTTTGTCTCACCTCTTTGGTGATCAGTTGCTTGTCCTTTTAAATTAACCTTTGCTGTTGTATTTGTTGTTTTACTGTATGTTTTTAAAAATTTTTATGTAATGGCCATTCTTGGCGTTACAGCGGGTTCAAATGGTTGTGCTTCCAAGTTTATCATTCTTTTGTCTCACCCGTTTGGTTATAAGTTGCCTGTCTTTTTAAATTAGCCTTTACTATTGCATTGCTGTTTTACCGTATGTTGGTTAAATTTTTTATAATTGCCGTTCTTGGCGTTAAAGGCCTTCAGCCGTCACTGTGGCTACCTACCTTAAAATTCTGATTGTGATCACATTGGCTTCTTTTTTAAAACATTTGCTGTGTCCGTATTTCATGCTCATTTGCTGCATTGTAATGCACTCAAAGCGCTATTGATTACACGGTTTTTTATTGCTTCATTAATAAAGAATGATATCTTGATTTATTCCTGAGTCTGGAATTATCGTGATAAAATAAATGTGTGTAATTGACTAACAGGTTTCATAAACATAGGCTTTAAAACGTACACCTTAAGAGCTATGAACAGTTAATCATCTTCGCCACAGAGAACCCATTTCTTCTGCTACAGTTCCTTGGTTTCCATATTCTTGGAGGAGGTATTATGGACGAAAACAATATAATATTTTCCAATAAACGACGCCTCTAAAACACTTAGCTAAAAAGCTAAGGTTCCTTATTCAGTAAAATATATGTTTCTCACACTAGAGAAGATGAAGAAGTGCCCATAACTCTTAAAGTATGCTTCTTAGAGCCCATAATACAGGACGTTTATTTCTTGTTGTGTTCCATACTACCATTTCTGAAAGTTGCCTATACTACAGTCTTAGCATCAACAGTACAGATGCATATATTCCAGCGTCAGTGTCAGAACGAGTTTCTCTTGTGACTTTCGTTTCCTCACCAGGGTCCCTTCTCTCAACTTGATAAATTCACCCTGTATACCCAGTATTATAGATGCAACGACGACTGGTGTCTAAGACGTAATATGTATTAACTCGACGGTGACATGTCGTTTAACCACGTCGGACATTTTGTGACATTCCAACCAGTACCTTTAATGTTAGAATATTATGAGCTCAATAGTGTGACACTCATGGAGAAAAAGTAATTTCTTTCAAAGAACCAGAGCGGATAGAGGAATAATCACTACCGTTAGGTACAGCTGTTGCAAGTAGTAAATGCAGGTACAAAGGTAAATTCCGTCTTCCTTTCTGTGATTACAGTTTGCGCAATAGAATCCAGTATGAAATATTATACGGGAGATATTCGGAGAAAACGAAAACTGGTGGGAACTACATCTACATCTAAATACATACTGGGTAACCACTGTATAGTGCATGGCGAACTTTACCTTGTGCCACTACTGCTGATTTCCTTTCCTTCCGCCGGCCGAAGTGGCCGTGCGGTTAAAGGCGCTGCAGTCTGAAACCGCAAGACCGCTACGGTCGCTGGTTCGAATCCTGCCTCGGGCATGGATGTTTGTGATGTCCTTAGGTTAGTTAGGTATAACTAGCTCTAAGTTCTAGGGGACTAATGACCTCAGCAGTTGAGTCCCATAGTGCTCAGAGCCATTTGAACCATCCTTTCCTTCCCTACTCACAAATGGAGCGTGGAAAAGACGACTCTTGCGTTGTGTTAGCGGTTCTTAGGCAAAATCCGTCTGCAGTCAGCCAAAATTAACGATACTCAAAATTTTCTAATTAATGTTTCGCCAAAAGAACGTCTTCCCTCCAGGGACTCTACAATGAGCTGATAAAAGTTATGGGATAGCAATATGAACATACACAGACGGCAGTAGCATCGCGTACACAGGACACAAATGGGCAGTGCTCTGGCGGAGCTCCCATTTATCCTTAGACGATTCACGTGAAAAGGATTTCCGATGTGATTCTGGTCTGACGATAGGAATCTACAGACTTTGAACGCGAAATGGTAGACGCATGGTACATTCCATTTCTGAAATCGATAGGGAATACAATGTTCTGAGACCCAAATTTTCAAGAGAGTTCCTAGAATGCCTACTTTCAGGCATTACGTCATACCACGGACAAAGTAGCTGCCGACGGCCTTCACTTAACGACTGAGAGCAGCGGCGTTTGCGTAGAGTTGTCAGTGTTAACACCCACAAGCAACAAGCGTAGAAATCAGTGTGGGACGTACGACGAACGTATCAGTTAGTAACACGTGGCGAAATATGGCATTAACGGACTACGGCAGCGCACTCCAGCGCCTCTCCTCGGTTCGTGACCATATCGATTGGACCCTAGACGACTGATAAACCGTGTCTTGTGGTCTGGTTAGATGAGTCCTGATTTCAGTTGGTAAGAGCAGATCGTAGGATTCCAGTGTGGAGCAGACCGCATGAAGTCACGGATTCAAGTCGTCAACAAGGTACTGTGCAAGCTGATGGTAGCTCTCGAAGTGTGTGGGCTGTGCTTACAGGGAACAGACTGGGTCATTTGGTCCAGATGGGCCGATCATTAACTGGAAATAGTTATGCTCGGTTACTTGGAGATTATTTTCAGTCATTCATCGACTTCATGTTCCTAAACAACGATGCCTTATCGCCGGGCCGCAGTTGTTCGCAATTGGTTTGAAGAACATGTCTGAACAGTTAGAGCGAATCGTTTGTCACCGAGAACGCCAGAACTGAATCCCGTCGAACGTCAATGGGACTAAATGAGACGTCAGTTTGCACCGGTAACCTTCACGCAATTTTGAACGCCTGTATAGGCACCATACTCAACATTTCTGCAAGGGCCTTCCAAAGATTTATTAAGTCCAAGCCACGTTGAGATGGTGCATTACGCGGGGGAAAAGGAGGTTCGAAAGAAAGACATTAAGAATGTTCAATGACTCTTGTCAGTTAACCGTATTTGAATTAATGAAGCCTCGTGTTGGTCGAACCTACCGGTAATAAATCTAGTAACAGACTTTTGAATCATATAAAAGTCTTGCTGTAGTCCGACCTTGCTGGGATCCCGAACACTCAAGCAGTTCTGAAGAGTAGGTCGTAGTAGTATTCTATACGCCGTTACACTTTTTTTGATCTACATCTTTCTAAAATGCTCAAGGCGGTTCTCTGCTACCGACTTTACATGCTCTTTCCCTTCCACATCGCTTTGCTAAATAACACAGGCCAACGATGTAAGACTTTTTTGCTCAAAATACCTTATTCATATGTTTTTAGGTTGCGAAATCCAAATATGACACTTAAAAAACTGTATCACCCAACATTTCTTCACATTTTACAGTTAAATTTATTAGATTAAGTAATTTTTAAAGTTAATATAATTTTAAAATGAGGTGTAATGAATGTATATGACGTTGGTATCACTGCTGAAAAACATTTGCTGGCAAAAGAATGTCGATTCTATTGTTGTGTTAACACATGGTGTTTTGTTTACTGTCAACCTAACCTCACTTTTCAGTTTCCTGTACATGTGCTCAATACGTACAATGTCTAATCGTGGTTGGTAAAAACTCCGCTCACAGTTTTTCTTATATTTGTGGTGAATTTGTGATTAAAAAACACCAAAGAAACATTACAGGCTTTGTAAATAAGGTTTATCTAACATACCTTGGATCTAAACTTGGTGATCAAGATAAATCTTAGATGGAGCATAAGGTATGTTATGTGTGTGTTGAAGATCTGAGAAAATGGCCCAAAAAGGAGAAAAAAGCCTTTAGATTTGCTGCTGCTATGATATGGAGGGAGCTAAGAAAACATTATGATTGCTACTTTTGCAGTGTTGATGTTACTGGTCGCAATTCGAAAAACAAGAAGGTAATAAGCTACCCAAACATTCCGTCCGCCATCCGAGCAGTAGCGCATGGTGTAGATTTGCCGGTTCCTGAACCACAAGATGATTTAAATTCTATTCCAACAGAATTATTTTCTGATGTACAATCAAATTTAGATGTACCAGATAATGATGAATTCCATTGTAATACAGAAAGTCTATAGCCCAAATTATTTACTCAGACCGAGGTCAACGATTTGGTTATGGATCTGGACTTAACGAAAGAAAAAGCTGAATTGCTTGGTTCTAGATTAAAAGAGAAGAACTTAATGGCAGTTGGAACCAGCATATACATGTATGGAAAGAGAGATCAGCAAATTTCCAAATTTTTTTAACAAGAAGGTGATTTAGTATACTGCTCAGACATTCCCGGTCTGATGAATGAGTTCGGTATTGAATACAAAAAGGAAGACTGGAGGCTGTTTATTGATTCATCCAAAACTAATGATGAAAAAACGCTACCAAGGCCGTTGGAACGCCAATATGATGGGGGACTACTGTTGTTTACTTCACCGAGAAGTTCAGCAAACTACTCATCGTAGAAAACGCTACACAAGAAGCTTCAAAGAAAAAAAAGAAAGAAAATATAAACCATTTATACCTGACAAGTGGTGGTGGTGGTTGTTGAGATGTTTAAGGGGGACTAAACAGCTAAGGTCATCAGTCCCCCATACCTGACAAGTGAAACAAAAATGGCTCTGAGCACTATGGGACTTAACATCTATGGTCATCAGTCCCCTAGAACTTAGAACTACTTAAACCTAACTAACCTAAGGACAGCACACAACACCCAGCCATCACGAGGCAGAGAAAATCCCTGACCCCGCCGGGAATCGAACCCGGGAACCCGGGCGTGGGAAGCGAGAACGCTACCGCACGACCACGAGATGCGGGCGGACAAGTGAAACCTCTATTAACAAATATCGTTGTTATAAGTAGCTTACTGTAAATACAACCCATGCTTATGTTGTAACAAAGCGTTTCATTAATTTCCCCGTTTACCGTATGGTACAGGTTTTATATACTATAAAATAAAAAGCACATTGCTCGAAAACTATGGGTGACACAAGAATCTATAGCACACCGCCGTACTTCCTACTAACACGAGATGCAGGTTCTTTGCACAGACTTAAGTTCTCCTACATTTTGAGCAAGCTGCCATTCATTGCACCAAGTACAGATTCTGTCTTCCTGCATCCTCCCACGGTCACACAACGACAATACTTTTCCGTACACTACAGCGTCATGAGCTAACAGTCAAAGATTCTTATTCACCCTGTCCATCAGTTTGTTATGTACAGGTTGACCAATCCTTGACGCAACAGCCTGGCGGATATTTTGTTGCCCAGGCAGCAGCTGCACTGGCGGGGAATATATTTTCCTTCCGCTGCGTGACCTTTGTTTGCGCAGGTTGTACGTGTTTTTTAGCCGAAGCAGTACAGTGTACTGAGTGAAAGTGTTTAAGTGAAGTGGAGGAACACATGTATTCTATTCGCCAAAGAGATTTCGTATATGATTGACATGGGCATACAGAATCAGCGCGTGTAGTAAGGAGGTTATTTAAAGTGGGATTTCCTGACCTTCAGATTCCTAATCGGAGTACGAATTATAGACTGAGAAATAAATTTCGCGTAAGGGGAAGATTTCTTCACGGGAAACAGAGATGAGGTACTCACAAAAGAAACTGTGGATGACATTGCGCATGCTCTGGAATGTTCTCCTACAACATGAGTACGACGTGCTTCTCAGCAAATGGAAATTTACTGCGACTCTGTTCAAAGGGCTACAAAGTTGCTGAAGTTACAGACAAATAAAATAACTGCAGTGTAAGAACTTAAACTGGGTGACCCTACAGAGAGTTTGCAGTTTTCAGAATGGAATTTGAGTATTGTTCATGACAGAGAAAATAACCATCAGCTAACTTTCTTTTTGGAGGAATCATCGTTTCAACTAAGTGGGTACGTTAATTCACTAAATAAATATTATTGGAGTTCTGAAAAGCCTAACGTAGTACAGATGGCACCCCTGCATGATGAAAAAATAGGAGTGTGGTGCTCTACTGGCGGTGAGATAAAGATAGGTCCTATTTTATTGTGTGAAACTAATAACAGTGAGAGATATATGGAAAACATTTTGCGGCATCGTTTTCGAATATTATCTGAGAGAGAATGCGCTTTGGTGAGCTTCCAGGAGGTGCCTGCGACAGAGCATGCAGCCAACTCATTACAGGAAAGGCGTGGCATATTTAAAACAATGTTATTTAGTATTATAAAACAACTCCTTTCCCCGACTTGACCCCCTGCGTTATTATCTCTGGGAGCATTAAAAAAGAAAGTGTAGAAATCAAATCCACACACATTAGATAAACGCAAGGCTAACATTCGTTAAGAAAACGTTGCCATTTGTCAGAGGGAAAACCAGACCGTAATGAGCAGTTTCCTAAGAAGGTGTTAGTAATGCCTGAACAGCTAATGGAGTCCGTTCCAGCACCTACTTTCTTAATGTGAGCAATTTACTGTTTCTAAAGTGTTTATGTTATGAACGTTTTTTTATTGACGCCTTAAACCATACTATATCAACTGCAGACCTCCTGTCACCGTCGCCGGTTGCACATCACAATATCGGTTCCGTTAAAAATTGCGCAGCCTGTATATTAAGAACTATAGCATCACACTTCCCTGTGGCACGTCTGAAGCTACCCTTGTCTCTGATGAACACTTGCCGTCCAGGACGACGTAGTGGGTTGTATTTCTTAAGAAGTCTTCTTGTCACTCACATGGCTGACAACCGATTCCGCATGTTTGGACTTTCGCTAACACTCGGCACAGGTGCTCTGTTCCAAACGCTTTACGGAAATGTAGAAATGTGGTACCTTCCTGTTGTCCTTCACAATCGTTCACAGGATGTCACGACAAAAAACAACGAGATGAGTTCCACACGAACGATATTTTTCTAAATCCTAGACATAAAGCAAGCGTCGCAGCTCACTAGAGGCAGACTCATGCTGTTAACTGACGAGACAGTTGTCAGCAGGGAAATTAGGTCAGACAGGAAGGGGGACAAAATATACATTTGGTGTAGTAAATGTCGGCTTTATTTTAATGAGAACAAATTTAAAATAAGTCCTACACCAATAGGAAAGAACTCAATGCTGTTCCACTGTAAACTAAACGGTGGTCATCATGGGCACATGAACTGGTACAAGTATTTAAATGTGTTGCTAAGGATCGATTTGAAGCGTGAGGACTAGGTGAAACCAATATTAGGGAGGCGACTGTATGACTCCGAAATATAGTACGCGTCTGGGAAGAGGCAGAGGAACTGCGATGGGAATCACATACTCTACAAGACGCGTGAACGATTAATTATAAAGTATTGCCCTAGGTTTGGAGTACATATTACGTATCCTTAACAACACACACCGAACTATTTCAGAGACGATTTGCTGGTATTGTGACATATCGGTGTACACCATGCAGAAACTTAATGCAGATGTATCAAGGTCCTCACGAAAGTGAGATGGGAATTGTTTGAAGAAAGACGACGTAGGTTTCCGGGTAACCATGATGGGTATATTTACAGAACCATTATTCAAAGAAGTGTGGGCTACCATTCTGCGAACTCCATCGTATACGTCCAGTCGGGATCGAGAGAATGGGGAACATGCCGCAAATGGAATAGTGCAGAAACCGTTATTACTGGCGCGAAGATTCCTGCATGCACTGTACAGTGCTTTGGGCATAGACTGCCTGATCTACAGCAACCAGACCTCCCTGTATTTTCCGCCCCTTATCTGAGTGCTCAACGGATGCTTCTACCAAGCAGCAGGTCCTGGTTCGATTACCAGCCGAATCGGAGATTTTCTCCGCTTCTTCACAATGTCATCATCATCGACACGCAAGTCGCCCACTGTGGCGTTAACTGAAAAGACTTGCAAATCGGCTGCCGAACTTCCTCAGCCGGAGACTACCGAACATCAATGCGATACGATCATTTCAGTCATCTCACCCCCACATTATGGGATATTGACCACTAAGTCTCACGAGAGGTTTACCCGCCTTCATAAAATAAGGTGGAGAGTATTCTTTTTTTTTATCAACAGGAAGCAGAAAAGGCCGCTTGGTCCGTCGGGAGAGCTGAGTGACTTCGAACGTGTACCAGTCGTTGGATATCAGACATATTTCAACCTTTCTAAAGCAGCCCAAGTCGACTGTTGCTGATGTGAAAGTGGGAACGTGAAGGGGCAGCCACAGATAAACGTAGACCAGGTAGACCGCGTGTACTGATGGACAGGAAACGTCGACTATTGCGGAGGGTTGATGATAAAAAAAAGGCATATAATTAGCAGAAGGTGTAAGTGGTGAGTTACCAAGTGGTACCTGCAGACCGACTAGCACAGTGGGTGATTGTAGGAAGTTAAAAGGAACGGATTACAATGGACGAGCAGCTCCTTATAAGCACACATTTCTGTAATCAGTGCTAAGCCGAAACATCCTGGCACATTAAAACTGTGTGCCGGACCGAGACTCGAACTCGGGACCTTTGCCTTTCGCGGGCCAGTGCTCTACCAACTGAGCTACACAAGCACGGCTCACCCCCCGTCCTCACAGCTTTACTTCCGCCAGTACCTCGCCTCCTACCTTCCAATTTTTACAGAAGCTCTCCTGCGAAACTTGCAGAACTAGCACTCCTGAAAGAAAGGATATTGCGGAGACATGGCTTAGCCACAGCCTAGGGGATGTTTCCTGAATGAGATTTTCACTCTGCAGCGGAGTGTCCGCTGATATGAAACTTCCTGGCAGATTAAAACCGTGTGTCGGACCGAGACTCGAACTCGGGACCTTTGCCTTTCGCGGGCAAGTGCTCTACCAACTAAGCTACCCAAGCACGACTCACGCCCCGTCCTCACAGCTATACTTCTGCCACTACCTCGCCTCCTACCTTCCAAACTTTACGGAAGCTCTCCTGCGAACCTTGCAGAACTACCAATCCTGAAAGAAAGGATATTGCGGAGACATGGCTTAGCCACAGCCTAGGGGATGTTTCCAGAATGAAATTTTCACTCTGCAGCGAAGTGTGCGCTGATATGAAACCTCCTGGCAGATTAAAACTGTCTGCCGGACCGAGAGTCGAACTCAGGACGGGGCGTGAGTCGTGCTTTGGTAGCTCAGTTGGTAGAGCACTTGCCCGCGAAATGCAAAGGTGCCGAGTTTGAGTCTTGGTCCGGCACACAGTTTAAATCTGCCAGGTAGTTCATATCAGCGCACACTCCGCTGCAGAGTGAAAATCTCATTCTGGAAACATCCCCTAGGCTGTGGGTAAGCCATGTCTCCGCAATATCCTTTCCTTCAGGAGCGGTAGTTCTGCAAGGTTTGCAGGAGAGCTTCTGTAAAGTTTGGAAGGTAGGAGGCGAGGTACAGGCAGAAGTAAAGCTGTGAGGACGGGGCGTGAGTCGTGTGCTTGGGTAGCTCAGTTGGTAGAGCACTTTCCCGCGAAAGGCAAAGGTCTCGAGTTCGAGTCTCGGTCCGGAACACAGCTGTAATCGACCAGGAAGATTCATATCAGCGCACACTCCGCTGCAGAGTGAAAATTTCATTCTGAGTGCTAAGCTATTCTTGAGATGCCGAAAAGATCAACGCCACAATGGAAACGGAGAGTTCAGAGTGATGAACGATGCTATACACAGGGGCAATTCGATGAAGGATCTGCATTTGGTGCATACTCGGAGAACGTTACCTGCCATTATGTGCAGTGTCAACAGTGAAGTACTAAAGGGATGGTGTTTCGGTCTGGGGGCGTCTTTCCTGTTTAGGGTGTGTTTGTAGGCAGGCATGCGGTGGCGGCGTTGACGATATACACGTCGACGAGGCATAGTGCTTCAATGCTGTTGCACATAGAGCTCACAGCGGAATGGCTCCGCTGGAGTGCACTGCCCGCTTATACAGAGAGCGAATGACCTTGATTACGTAACGCACTGATAACGGAATTAGACTCTGCAGGCAGGGGCCAGCGGGAGATGTCCCGTATGCGCGCTATAGTAGCACTAAAGTGCGCATCATTTACGATGGCGGCCGAGTTTAGGTTCGCTCTGCGCATCTGACGTCACAAAACACAGTCAGCCAATCAACAGAAAACGATGTTGCCAGAGCTCGACTGCAGTGCAGAGCATGGACGAGTGTCTTCAGTTTTAGAAACGTTAAGACATAAATAAAGTAACTGAACAAAAGCAATGTCTTGATAGCAGACTTTCTTTTATAGAAAGTTTGGAAAAAGCATTCTTTATACCAATGGCTTCATATTCCATTAACTAATTAAACGAAACAAGCAATAAGCCTCCTAATTTACGCGATAGCAAGGAAAAGTGTTTGTATCATTCTCACTAACCGCTTTTTCGGAATAAAGAACAGCGGTAATTGTTTATTTCCTATTGTACTTCGACGAAACGTGAGTAATTCATAGTCATACGAACAGTGTTTGTCGTTATTTTGGATGGTCTTTTAAAGTTCTCCGGGAGATCTGTTGAACGATAAGCTGCGTTAGTGTAGTGGTTAAAGTGTGTGGCTGCTAAGCGAAAGATTCTGATTTCAAACCTTGTTCGGCGCTTACCATTTTCTTTATTTAAAAACAATATCGAAGTGTCTTACTTCATGAATTTTATTCGTTTGAATGTAATTATTTGAAATTTCTAGTGGCAACTAAAATCGACCATACGGAAAGTGTACGCTATGGACTTTTACCTCTGCAAACTCTTCAAAATTTCGTACAATGGTTTACTACAGCTATTCTGTACAATAACTGCGTTGAATATCGAAACAAAATTAAGTCATTTATGGGGGGAAGGTATCAGTCAAGGAGATGTGTAAAAATCGAATATTAGGGCCAAATAGTTTTTGTGAAATCGAACGATAAAGTGTGTCAAAGCAATCGAAACACCATGTGTCTGCACAGGCGAGCAGTGCAGTGATGACAAAATCGCGCACAGCGCGGAATGCGGGGAGCACGTCTCTGTAGCAGCGAAAGGGTTAATGCGGCCGTGATGGCTTTGGTTCAAATGGCTCTGAGCACTATGGGACTCAACTGCTGAGGTCATTAGTCCCCTAGAACTTAGAACTAGTTAAACCTAACTAACCTAAGGACATCACAAACATACATGCCCGAGGCAGGATTCGAACCTGCGACCGTAGCGGTCTTGCGGCTCCAGACTGCAGCGCCTTTAACCGCACGGCCACTTCGGCCGGCCGTGATGGCTTTACTTCATAAACTGCGCGCTCCCCCCTAAACGTAAGTTTGCGAACTATACTATGGCGCTGCTTCTCTTGGCGCGTACAACTTGCAACACAGCAATCTCCCGCGTCTGGGCGGGCATGCGCGAACCGCGAAGATAAAAGAATTGAACTGTAGTAGCGCGCGTACCCTGGTGCGCGGGCCTAGCGCCGAGCCCAGTCGGGCGGGTTGCGTTACCGACTCGTTAGGCGCTCAGCGGGCTGTACGGCACTATGTTCTCGAATTTTTTCAAACTTTTGCATCCTTGAGCGCCCGGTTCACGATGTACGTCTAGCGGTTAGAGGGATCAAGGATCATACTTTATTAATAGTTATAGTACAAAGTAATGTCTCCAGTTACAGTTACATTATCAGGAAGTACACCGAGTCCTTTCATCCGTACACGTATTTTTTCATCATCACTAACTTTTCTACAAGAACGAGTATACAATGTAAATGGCATATTACTATATACATAACTAGGGCTACTTCGGGCATTCGGATATATTCCACAATGCCAGGTCTCGAAGGCGATGACATCTCGGTCGGCGAAGGAATCCAGTCCAGGAAGGGAAGCGTTTTCACAACTAACAATGGCTAGCGTAAACCAACCACTACCAGAATTTCCAGTATTGTGCTGAAGAATACTCTAAATACGGAACGATATGAACAGTTTAAGGTTAAATAACAATTACAATGTTTCTGCTCTACTGATGTTGGTTTATTCGAAACTAGTTTTTCACTTATAAGGCCGTCTTTAGGAAACAAATGACTAGCGTATGGAAGGGACACTAGGCAGTGGTTTCCTGAAGATGGCCAAATAAGTGGAAAACTAGTTTCAACTGAACCAACATCAGTAGAGCATAAGCAGTGTACTTCTTATTCAACTTTAAACATGGAATTGTTCTACTTAGAAGTGACGGAAGAATCAATAAATATGATATCAACACATTTTACAGTATTGGCTACCCGGTACGTTACAGAAGCAGTTTGCAGACCATGATGGTTTGTGTTAGCATAAGGGTGCACTCTGTCTTATGATTCAAATGGCTCCAAGCACTATGTGACTTAACATCTGAGGTCATCAGTCCCCTAGACTTAGAACTACTTAAACCTGACTAACCGAAGGACATCACACACATCCATGACCGAGGCATGATTCGAACCGGTGACCATAGCAGCAGCGCGGTCCTGGACTGAAGCACCTACAACCGGTCGGCCACAGCGGCCGGCACTCTGTCTTAGCACAACGTCTGTGAGGCAGTGGTTTATGGGTAATAACATCCCTAATGTGGACTGGCCTGCCTAAAACTAAAGGAACACCTTTGGGATGAGTTAGAGCGTCGACCTCGCACTAGACCGCAGCCTCCAACATCCCCAACTTCTTTGGCTTCAGCTGTTCAGGAAGCATGACCAGCCATTCAACCGCAGACATTCAGAAGGCTCGGTGAAAGTATCCCAACAATTCAAATCAGCATGAGTGAGGGGTTTGGACACGACTCGTATTAAGGTCTATTAATGACCGTCTGGGTACTTTTGAGTAGATAATGTATACATGTAAATGAAAATGTCGATCTTTCGACTAGTGCTCTCCAATGTATTCATGTCCCAATATACCGGCTGATCAGAAAGTCAGTATATATTTCAAAACTGAATAAATCACGGACTAATGTAGATAGGGAGGTACAAATTGACATACATGCTGGGAATGACCTGGGGTTTTATTACAACCAAAAAATTCAAACGTTCAAAAAACGTCCGACAGATGGCGCTTCATCCGATCAGAACAGCAATCATTAGCGTAACTAAGTAAGACAAAGCAAAGATGATGTTCTTTACAGGAAATGCTCTATATTTCCACCTTCATTCCTCAACAATAGCTGTAGTAGAGGAATAATGTTGTGAACAAGACTGTAAAGCATGTCCGGAGTAATGGTGAGGCATTGGCGTCGGATGTTGTCTTTCAGCATCCCTAGAGATGTCGGTCGATCACGATACACTTGCGACTTCAGGTAACCCCAAAGCCAATAATCGCACGGACTGAGGTCTGGGGACCTGGGAGGCCAAGCATGACGAAAGTGGCGCCTGAGCACACGATCATCACCAAACGACGTGCGCAAGAGATCTTTCACGCGTCTAGCAATACTTTTTTTTTGTTCTAATAAAACCCCATGTCATCCCAAGCATGTGTGGCCATTTTTACCTCTCTATCTACACTATTCCGTGATTTACTAAGTTCTCAAATTGAAACTGACTTTTTGATCACCCGGTACTTGCCAGCTAGTAGATGTTGGGTAGTGAATCCCGACACACATTGGAAACATTACTATCTTTATTTACAATTTCTCACTCCATCACTGGAGCGGCGTTCTCAGTAATGTGGCTGTAGACATTGCCTGTGAAAGATGGTGGGAGAAATAGCGAAAGTACCTCACGCGTCACGAAAAACCCGCCCTTGATGCTAAAGTGACGCTGCTGCACCTCTACTTTTGATAGTGCTGGTTTGAGTCATTTTATAATCTTTGTGTGAAAATGTACTGCTCCAATTCTCATCTCAGGAGTTGTCCGCAGATCGTGGTCTCGCGGTCGCGTTCCCGCAAGGGGTCCCGACTTCGATTGTCGGCGGGGTCAGAGATTTTCCCTGCCTCGACACGACTAGGTGTTTGTGTTGTCCTCATGATTTCATCCTCATTCATGAAAGTGGCGAGATTGGACTAAGCAACGTTTGGAAATTATTACGGGCGCTGATACCCGAGCAGTTGAGCGCCCCACAAACTAAACATCATGATCATCATCTCAGGAGTCACTATAATGTTGAGAAAATGTTTTCTTGGTGCGCCGCACGCAGATTATGATGATGTTTGATGTGTGGGGCGCTCAACTGCTCGGTCATCAGCGCCCATACGAAGTCCCAAATTTTACACAGTCCAAGTTTTACACAATCCAATCTTGTCACTGTCACGAATAATGATGATGATGATGAAATGATGAGGACAACACAAACACCCAGTCCACGGGCAGAGAAAATCCTCAACCCGGCCGGGAATCGAAGCCGGGACCTCTTAATCTAGAGGCAGCAATGCTAGCCACTAGACCACGAGTTGCGGACCCGTAGATGAAATGCTCACCACGCTTTTAAGTGAAATGGATAAAGCAACTGTTCATACAAAGTATCTTCTACGAGTTACTACGAAAGGTAACACAAGTTGTGACCAATGATTTTCAGTTATTAACCGAATCTGTATTCGAGGACCTACAGAATGGGCAATTCCAGTTCATTTACGCGCATTAGGCTTTGTTTATCCCAATACATAGTTGCTATTTCTACTCATCGCCAAGAAAAGTGGTTCTCTCCGGTAACTTAGTTAGGGGGCTATTCGGTCTGAAAATGCTGTTACATACGGCGTGCGACCTCACATCCGCCACTGTTCAGAACAGAACTCATGGTAAACCAGTTTTAGGAGTGTAATTGTATGATACGTGTCACGGAGATGTAAATTCAGTGATCAGTTAACATTCGTACACGTATGACACTTTTAAAAACAGTGTACTTGGCGTTGTACAATCTCGTAGGACACAATGAAATAGGAAACGTTTACTGGTATCCATGAATTCACATTACACATAAGTTCATTTAATAATTAGCCAAAGTAATACACTTCTGGGGTATAGAATATCTTTTCTATTTTGCAATTGAACCATTCAATAAGTCGGTGTGCTAGTTATGATACACTTTATAACTTTAACACGATTGACGCTTCAGTGAGTTCGAATCAATAATTTAATAGCTGACTGCTAGTGGAATGAGATGAGTGATGATTTAAAATCAATTTTGTGTGTCCTGTTTCGGAACAATATGAATTCCGTCCACTAAGATGCAAAGTAGAAGAGAATAAATCCAAATGCCCTGTCAGATGTACCGCGACTTCTGCACGTTATCGAGACCTCCTTGTACAGCAAGTGATTCCTATTTTTGAGAGCGCAGCTATGTGAAAACGAATATCTTCACGCAAGATGGGGTAACACCCCATGCCGCTCGCCTACCGAAAGATCGGCTCATTGCAGTCTTCCAGGAACTCGTTATCTCCAGAGGTTCTCGTGATACATGTTCGAAAGGTGACCTTATCTGAATGCATGTGAGTTTTTTCTCTGGGGATGTCTAAATAAACGCGTTTACTAGGAACACCTGATTTGAAGGCCAGTATACATGAACAAGTTCCTCGAATTCCACCGGAACTGTTACGAGCACCTGTTGATCACGTTGTCTTACGAATGTAGCGTTTCGTCGACATCTGCTGTGCGGTTAACAATAAAATCAACAATATACCTATCCCATTTATGTGACCTTACCCCCCCCCCCACGTGGTGTTCCTAATCAATTACATATGGAAACTTTTCTATATGTCTTTCTTGCAAATGGTGGCCAAAATTTGAACTAACTTTTCCAGTGCAAACGGGTTCTGCATTAACAAATTAGAATATCCATCAAGTTTCGCTGCCATGCGATAATTACAGCCAACAGTGGACTTCTGTGAGTAGCTGCACTTTAATTATAACATCCGGTGTTTACATATATATTTATAATTTCTTCTATAAGCATATTGTAAGTATGCTGCATTTTTGTTACCACGTGGAAGTTTCGTAAACATTCGTACTTGTGCGTGGCTAAGCCACCATTAGAGACAAAACTATGATAATAAAACAGGGTCGCCACCAACCCTAGCCCTTCGTGAGTATTAAGAATGACTGAACTGGAGCGTCAGTTGAATAATTAATTCCATGGGAAATATTAATTTCGTTTGAAATAATTGGGACGCTTGATGAACGTAACTGATACGCCAGTAGTTTGAAATATTATTCATTCCTTTTTAGTTGAACATACCGGTTTCATAAATTTACCTGGTTACAGGCCTTCTCTGGGAAGATATAAGAGGAAGATAAAATGGGAAAGGCACTTAAACAATGGTAAATGAGCGAACAGGACACTGGACGATAGGTTTTACGAATAAGGTTCTTTCATTGAAAGAAGACGTTATAATGGGGGGCGGGGATTCAGTTAACATTCTAACCTGGACCTTGAACACTGAAGCTTTAAGATTATATATTAAGCTGAGGTACTTCATGCTGTAATTTGGTTGAGATGGCGAGAGGCTGAAGTGCGAGAAACATTCACTCAGACACTCACGATAAACTGATCAAGACACAATTAGCCAGGACTAAATGCATGTACGAAACCGCAAAGAGGTATAAACCGTTTAGAATAATGTAACCGTATTGAATCGCGACCGACAACCGAAAGCCGACCTTTCCACGTCGCAAGTGACCATAAACATTTAAACGAACTGAAAGGTTTCCAAGAAAACAAAACACCAGGAATATCGGGAAGTTGCCTAAAACCACGACAAGATTAGATCATCGCGAGCCACACGTGAGGGAACTACTCTTTGAAGATGAATACTGAGAACGGTTTCATAGTACACGTGCCTCTCAATGAACAAGAGAGCTCTCACAAATTTGCATAAATCACTCAAAACTGAAAATTGAAATGATCTACCGGCACAATTGAAATTTAAACCGAATCAAGAAACACAATTATACACTACGAGCAGCAAACGTGGCTCGTCGACTAACGTACGTGAAGTTCAAACACAAGTATCGAGAAGACACAGAAATAATACACAAAAATACTGAAAATCAGGAAAATAAAAGCACGCACCAATGTAGATTTATTACACCACATTCGAACGATATTTTGAGTATTGGCTCACATCAAACACCCCTACTGGTGATTATTCCAACCCGCTGTGTCAAAGGAACAAAAGAGGTTTCACTCACTGATAAACTGCGAAACAAACATGTTTCACTCCAAAATCTAAGAACTAATTGAAAAATAAACAGGGTGTTTCAGCTAACCTGAAGGAACTTAAATATTTTCAATGATTTCCTTAGTAACTACAAAACGCTCTTAACAATATATTCTAACGCAGCAGTAAGCATACTTAATGCTATGACCATACTCACCGGCTACCAGTCGAAGGTGCCGTTTAGTACAAAGCTCCCAGCTCCTCCCGGATTACAGACAGAACGGACCAGAGGGGCAAAAACGCCACCCACGTAACGGTAAGCAACCCCGTGCATCTAGGATAGACCTCTATGTTCAGGTAAGAGGGGCTCTAGACTGGTCATCCTGTACTCAAAACAGAGGACAATAACTCTTGTTCTGCTCCGAACAAACGACACTCATGCAACTGCTACTATCCTACAATCCCTAAGAGCGTGCAAAAATGTAACAAGACATAGAGAATGCTCCACTGAACAATTTTGCGTAGGGAACCTGGGATCAGAGAAGCCAGTTTACGGAGATATGGAAATAAACTTGTCTACAGCTTTGTCTATTATTACTGTCTTCGAGCTTATTTACAACTAACATGCGTACAAGTGTACAAGTCTTTTTATTTATATGTCCATGCTTTATTTCCTTCAATGAACCAAAGAAGTCATGATGCAGGTTTTCTTTACATTACTTATCCATAAGGTGAATCTGTTGTATCGCATTTACGCTGTCCCATGACAGAACGTAATATGAATCAACGACAGGCCAATTCATTACCCAGCGCTATTCAGAGACGTACAGTATAATATGATGGAGCAGTACCGATACAGTATTTCCTGGTCGCTAGATTGGAAGAGGAGGACCTATTCCATGGTCTGCAAGGTCAGCTGACCTGATTCCCCTTCTACATCTACATCTACATTTATACTCCACAAGCCACCCAAAGGTGCGTGGCGGAGAGCACTTTACGTGCCACTGTCATTACCTGCCTTTCCTGTTTCAGTCGCATATGGTTCGCGGGAAGAATGACTGCCGGAAAGCCTCCGTGCGCGCTCGAATCTCTCATATTTTACATTCGTGATCTCCTCGGGAGGTATAAGTAGGGGGAAGCAATATATTCGATATCTCATCCAGAAACGCACCCTCTCGGATCCTGGACAGCAAGCTAACCGCGATGCAGAGCGCCTCTCTTGCAGAGTATGCTACTTTAGTTTGCTAAACATCTGCGTAACGCTATCACGCTTACCATATAACCCTGTGACGAAACGCGCCGCTCTTGTTTGGATCTTCTCTATCTGATCTGTCAACCCGACCTGGTACGGATCCCACACTAATGAGCAATACTCAAGCATAGGTCGAACGAGTGTTTTGTAATCGACCTCCTTTGTTGATGGACTACATTTTCTGAGGACTCTCCCAATGAATCTCCACCTGGCACCTGCCTTACCAAAAATTAGTTTTATAATATCATTCCACTTCAAATCATGCCGTGCGCATACTCCCAGATATTTTACAGAAGTAACTGCTACCAGTGTTTTTTCAGCTATCATACAATGATACAACAAAGGAACCTTCTTTCTATGTATTCGCAATACATTACATTTATCTATGTTAAGGGTCAGTTGCCACTCCCTGAACCACGTGCCTATCCGCTGCAGATATTCCTACATTTCGCTACAATTTTCTAATACTGCAACTTCTCTGTATATTACAGCATCATCAGCGAAAAGCCGCATGGAACTTCAAACACTATCTACTAGGTCATTTATATTTATTTCCTATGGGGATATTTAAAGTCACTTATATATCAGACCCCAGTGGATACGGAGGAAGGATATTGAGGAGACATGGCTTAGCCACAGCCTGAGGGATGTTTCCAGAATGAGATTTGCACTCTGCGGGGGAGTGTGCGCTGATATGAAATTTCCTGGCAGCTTAAAACTGTGTGCCTCACCGAGACTCCAACTCGGGACCTTTGCCTTTCGCGTGCAAGTGCTCTACCAACTGAGCTAACCAAGCACGACTCATGCCCCATCCTCATAGCTTTACTTCTGCCAGTATCTCGTCTCCTACCTTCCAAACTTTACAGAAGCTCTCCTGCGAACCTTGCAGAACTAGTAATCGTGACTCGGTGCGGCACACAGTTTTAATCTTCGAGGAAATTTCATATCAGTCCACACTTCACTGCAGAGTGAAAATCTCATTCTGGAGTTTCAGCACTTTTGTAAGCTACAGTACAAATGTTACTTACATTGTGTGAATAAAGGACTTTGCAGTTAACTAATGTAAATAAAGAAGTACACAATAATGTGATTTTATTCCTATTAGCTCCTTTAAGCTAGCTTCTCCGACTCCAGGTTCCCTACCTCAAATTGTTCAGTGGAGCATTCTTCATACCCTGTAAAATTTTTGCACTCTCTTACGGAAACACACTGTATATGCACAGATACTCACCCGTTCACATTCAGACACGCATACAGTAAAATGAAGGAAGGACACGATAGGCAGATTTTCGGATTCAGGTTTGAACATAAAATGTGGAGCATAATGCTGATACAAGCAGACACAGGTAGCTTGTATTCATGTCATGGAGACATAAAATTTGTCTGATGTCTACTGCTTAGTCCTCCATGGGTACCTGATGAACTAAACCGCAGACCTGCGGTTTGCAGATGTGAGAGACACAAGGTCACAGGGGGCAACAGCGCTATGGAAAGGTTCTACTGAAATGTTTATTTTTTTGTTATTACTTTCTTGTTATTATGTGGACATACTGTCGCATTAGTTTCATATCACTTCAAAAGTCTCAAAAGTACTGCCTTTTGGTGGTTTACTATGTATTTTCAGTTGGGCAGTCAGTCACAAGCTAAGAGTGTTGTGTGGCTGCTATGGTGTTGATGGAGCTCTGCTGGGCAGGGATCTTCATCTCAGCATAACTAATGCAACCTAGAGGCAAGTGAACGTGCTTTGTTTATTCAGGTCTTGGTTTCGCTACGCAATTTTTGCTCCCCACGCTTACCTCCAGTACCAAGTTGAAGAGTACTTGTTGCCTCAGGCTTTATGCTATTGACTGATGTGTTCTTTTAATCTAGTTGTGCCATAAATTTCTCTTTACTTCAATTCGTTTCAGAATCTTCCCAATAGTTATTCGGTCTACCCATCGAACCTTCAGCATTCTTATGTATCACGACGCTTGGAATGCTTCAGTTCTCGACGTGTCTGTACTGTCGTCCACTTCTTACTTCCACACGAACTCACACACACAAATAACTTCCGGAAAAGCTTACTAACACTTAAATTTATTGCCTGTTAGCAAATATATCTTTTTCAGGACTGCTTTTCTCCCTATTGCCAGTGTACATAAATATTCGGTTTAATTCCGCGATCGTCTGATATTGACTAAATAATAAAACTCATCAAATACTTCAAGTGCCTCATTTACTAATGAAATTCTCTTATGCTTAATCCGACTACACTGTATTACCGCTGTTTTAATTTTACTGACGTTCGTCTTACGATCTTTCTTGAAGATAATATCAATTCCGTTAACTGCTCCTGCAAATAATTTGCCGTACCTGACAGAATAAGAATATCAGAGAGGAAAGTCAAAGTTTAAATTCTTCTTCATGAACCTCAATAGCCTTTCCAAATAGCTCCTTCATTTCCTTCACAGCTTACTCAGTGTTCAGACTGAAAAACTTCGGGAGCAGTTTACGAACGCAGTTGTGCTGTAACTCCAGGCTATTGATATTACCACGCCAACGATTATTAGGAAATTCTGCAGTCACAAAAGCAAATCGCATATGATCCCTCATGGTAAACAAAACAATTCAGAATACTGTTGCAGAAGCAAAGCATGTCAAACTTAAAAGAACACAAAATGTCCACAAGTGGCGACGTTCTTTTTAAACTCGAAACATAATGCGGACTTCAATGCAAGACGCTTTTAATTGTTCCCACGTCGAAACTCTGTTCCGAAATTCGGTACCAAATCCAGAGACATTCTGGCCTTATGTCAGTTACGCCAGCGGCAAGACACAATCCATACCTCCGCTGTGCGCATAACAATGGTAATGCTACTGTTGACAGTGCCACTGAAGCGGAGTTACCAAACACTTCCATATTTCTAGATCTACTGAAGGGCTTTGAGAACATTATGCACAGAATTTTGGAGCAATATGCTGCTTGATAGCTTATTTCGCATTTATTGAGTTCATCAGTACAGTTCCGTCTTTGTAAATGGACGTCAACTTTTAACTATTGTTGCTGTCTATAGTTGTTGGCTGTAATATTATTTTCAGCAAAGTTTTAGAATGGTTCGATAATTTGTTGTTGCACATGCATTATAATATGAATTTTACTATCTGACAGCAGCAGAAATTCACGTTTGACGGCAATAAAGCCGAAGTAAGCTTGTATATTGGTACTAAAATAAAATATTAAACAGCACACTGTTTTCCAAGTCTGTGCATTATATTCTACTATAATATATGCTGCAGGTCCCAAAAAAAAGGAGCTTTTGACAATGTTCCTTAAAAGCGACTTCTAATGAAATAGCGTGGAGTATCATCTCAGCTGTGCACCTGGATTGGGATTTCCTGTCAGAAAGGCCACAGTTTGTATCAACTGATGGAAAATCTTCGAGTAAAATGCAAGAGATATCTAGAGTTCAATTGGCGTTCCCCAAGGAAGTGTTATAATTCTCTGCTGATCCCAATTAGGAGGCAATCTAAGCAGCTATCTTCGATTGTCAGCAGACAATGCAGTCATCTACCATCTAATAAAGTGATCTGAAATCAAAAGCAAATTAGACAAAATACGTGTATGGTTTGAAAGGTGGAAATTAAGTCTAAATTGTGAAAAGCTTGAGGTAATCCGGACGACTAGTAAAAGAAATTCCATAAATTTCGGTTGTACGATACATTACACGTATCTAAAGACTGTTAGTTCAATTACATGCCTAGACATTCCAATAACGAATAACTTAAATTGAAATGAGACGAAGATATTGAAAACTGTATGGGGAAGGCCAATCAAGCACTGAGTTCTATTGGAAGAACACTTAGAAGATGCAAAATAACTACTAAAGACAAAGCCTGAACTATGCTTGTCTTACCTCTTCTGGAATATTGTTTCGGAGCGTGAAATCCTCAGCAGATAACAATGACGGAGGCAATTGCAAAAATTCAGAGACGGGCAGCTCGTTTTGTATTGTATGCGGAATAGGAGATATACTTATCACGGACATGATACGTGAGTCTGGATTACCATCATTAAAACTACAGCGCTTTTCTTTGTGGCGAGACCTCTACACAAATTGTCTTCCCTGAGTGTGCAAATATTTTATTAACGACGGTCTACATAGGTAGGTATGATAATCGTAATGAAATACGAAAAGTCGTAGATCGCATGGAAATATGTAAGTGTTCGTTCTTTCCATGGGCTTTTCCGGTGTGGAACGATAGATAAGTTGTCTATCCCCCTTCCAGAAACTAAGTGTAAATTGCATAGTAGTAATGTCTGTGTTGATCTGACAAAATCCCCTTAACGTTGGTGGCATGTTACTGGAGATTAAAAAAGTTCTTGAAGGTTATTGAATGACGCTGTATTTAATACGCGTAGTACTGCTCTATTCATAGTATTCGCAAAACTCTAGTGGAGTGTAGACTAGTCTCCGTAGACTATCTGACACCGTCTGCTTATGGAAGCACTATATGCACGCATGCTAATCTCACGGCTTTCATTGCGCAGAACTAGCAAAGTCTCGCAGTACAATGGGCATTTTACCACTGTTTATGAATCGAAATGCGGCGTTTTGGACGATTCCTACTCTCAGTAATGAGAGTAATGAGTAGGGCAGAGTACTGTAGCTTAAAGACAGGGAAAGACCGATCGTCATGTAATAGCCGATTTAGAAAACTACTACCTAAACAAAGAGAGCTTCCTCACAGGTTCCAAAGAAGTCGAAATGTACTTGACTTCCAAAAGCTAAAATGACGTAAGAAGAGCAATGACAGAAGCGTACAATTACTCAACCGATCTGAGTAAAAACCTTCTGAGGTTATGATCATACGTAAAGTCAGATGCAGTTCGAAATCCTCTATTCATTTACTCAGTGACCATATTGGCACCGAAACGAAAGATAATAGAGAGAAGGCATGATACTGAATTCGGTCTTCCGAAATCGTTTCACTGCCGAAGACCGTATTACGGTGCATCGTTTTCATCTGAGTAAAAACCTTCTGAGGTTATTATCTTACGTAAAGTCAGATGCGGTTCGAAATCCTCTATTCATTCACTCAGTTACCATATTGGCACCGAAACGAAAGATAATAGACAGAAGGCATAATACTGAATTCGGTCTTCCGAAATCGTTTCACTGCCGAAGACCGTATTACGGTGCCTCGTTTTAATCTTCCTACTAAAATCGAAATGGCAGATGCTGATATAAACGATCGCGGAATAGAAAAGCAATTACAATCGTTTAGTAGCAGAAAGGCATCAGAACTAGATGAAATAACTATACGATTCTACGCAGATGATGCGAAAGAACTTGCTCCCCTTCTACAGCTGTCTGATATAGAACAAGGGTATCTAGTGGCTGAGAAATGCGCAGGTCGTTCCCGTTTTTAAGAAGGACCGTAGGATGGACATAATCATAGATATGCATCGTTGAAGTAAATCTATTGTAGAATTAGGGAATATGTTTCTTGATCAATAATTACGACGTTTTTGGGCAACGAAAATATCCAGAATAAAAATTAACGTGGATTGTGCAAACGGAGATCTTGCGGAACTCAGCTCGCTCTGTTACTTCATGAGATCCGCAGCACCGCAGTCAATGGCTCTCAGGTTGATGCCATGTTCCTTGACTTCAGGAAGGAATCTGACACCACCCACACTGCCGTTCAGTTAGATAACAATTTATCGAGCACCAGGCCAACTCTGCTACTGAGTCAAGACTTTACCTGTAAAACATCGCCCTTAACGAAAAACAATCGACAGATGTAGACGTAATTTCCGGAGTACCCCAAAGAATTTTTACAGGACCCTTACTTTTTACAATGTATATAAATGATCTAGCAGAAAACGTCGGAATCTCTTTGTTTGGAGATACTGCGGTTGTCCAAAAGAAAGGAGCAACGTCGCAAGACAATATCCATTTGCAGAATGTCCTGTAGAGAACTGGTGAATGGTAGAGGCTCTGGTAGATGACCATGAACTTAAACAAATGTAAAATACTGCGCGTGCATGGGACAGGAAATCCACTGCTCTAAAAGTACGCTATTCATGACAAATTCCTGGAAACCGCACCTATCGTAAAAGATCTTGGAGCAAGTATCCGGAGACATCAGAATGAGATTTTCACTCTGCAGTGGAGTGTGCGCTGATATGAAACTTCCTGGCAGATTAAAACTGTGTGCCAGACCGATACTCGAACTCAGGACCTTTGACTAGGCAAGGGACCCGAGTTCGAGTCTCGGTGTGGCACACAGTTTTAATCTGCTAGGAAGTGACATTTCCGGAGCGATGTTAAGTGTAATGACCACATAAAACAAATAGCAGATGCCAGACTGAGATTCATATGAAGAATCTTCAGTAAATCTAGCACATCCCCGAAACAAGTGGCTTACAAAGCGCTTGTTCGACAGGTTCTTGAGAATTTTTTATCAATCTTGGATGCTCACCAGATAGGACTGATAGAAGGGATAGAGAAGGTCCAAAGAAGAGCGGCTCGTTTCGCGACTGGTCGGCGCGAGAGCGTTACAGAAATGATGAACAAACTCCAGTGGTAGACCGTACAAGACAAGTGTTGTGCATCGTGGACAGGTTTATTGTTGAAGTTTCGAGTGAGCTTTTCTTCCCACGCACCATTCGCTAGTGGAACAGGGAAGGCAGATGGTTTAGTGGTACCTGAAGTATCCTCCGTCACACGCCGCCGGGTGGCTTGCGGAGTATAACGTGGATGTAGATGCTAATGTTGATGATATTGTGACTAGGAAATCATAATGCTGACGGCGTAATAAATCACCGAAACTGGTAGCCAAATAAAATAAGTTTGAAAACTAGACGCCTGAAAGGTGTTGATTTTCCATCCTGTATCGAACAGCCGAGTCCCGCAACCATCTCAGAAAAATGGACGTACAGAAACTTAATGTTTTCCGGTCGGTGATTCAGTCTAGTGACCGGTTCTGAAGTCACACCAAGGATTCCACACTAGCGATCGCCATTGGCTGTTTCGGTGTTCCTGCTGTTTCTGTTGTTGTGAGACATGACGTTGTGTTTGGTGCAGGGTTTGTAAATTTTTTCTGTTCTGCACATTTAAATGCTTAATAATACACACATCAAAAGAAGTTTTGCATTACCCCGGTCCCCAGAACTCCTGAAGACAGACATTGACTGTGGATGTTGTATCACAGACACAGTCCCTTTGACTGTTCAGAAATGTCACTAAACCAGTACAAAGATGGAAACCACCATGCATGAGCAGCGCGTATTAGACGGAGGGGGTCCGACAGCCGATTAGTTCCAGTCATTCCGCCGGGAAGGAGGTACAGGCTCGTGTTGCCTGCAGTCCAACCATGCCTAGACGGTCAATACCGCGGTTCGATCGCGTCCGCATTTTTACTTTGTGCCAGGAAGGTCTCTTAACAATGGAAGTGTCCAGGCGTCTCAGAGTGAACCAAAGCGATGTTGTTGGGACATGGAAGAGACACAGAGAGACAGAAACAGTCGATGGACATTCCTCGCTCAGGCCACCCAAGGGCTACGACTGCAGTGGATGACCGCTACCTACTGATTATGGCTCCCAGGAATCCTGACAGCAACGTCACCTTGTAGAATGATGCTTTTCGTTCAGCCACATGACGTCGTGTTACGACTCAAACTGTGTGCAATAGACTGCATGATGCGCAACTTCACTCCCGAAGTCCATGGCCAGGTCCATCTTTGCAACCACGACAGCATGCAGCTCGGTCCAGGTGGGCCCAACAATATGCCGAATGAACCGCCCGGGATTGGCATCACGTTCTCTTCACCAATGAGTGTCGCATATGCCTTTAACCAGACAATCGTCGGTGACGTGTTTGGAGGCAACCAAGTCAGGCTGAACGCATTAGCCACACTGTCCAGCCAGTGCAACAAGGTGGAGTTTCCCTGCTGTTTGGGGTGGCATTATGTGGGGCCGACGTAAGCCGCTGGTGGTCATGGAAGGCGCCATAACGGCTGCATGATGCGTCATTCCATCCTCCGCGCAATAGTGCAACCATATCGGCAGCATACTGGCGAGGCATTCGTCTTCTTGGACAACAATTCATGCTCCCACTTCTTGTGAATGACTTCCTTCAGGATAAAGACATCGCTCGACTAGAGTGGCCAGCATGTTGTCCAGACATGAACTCTATCGACGTGCCTCGGACAGAATGTAAAGGGCTGCTTATGAAGGACGTGACCCACCAACCACTCTGAGGGATCTACGCCGAATCGTCGTTGAGGAGACGGACAATCTTGACCAACAGTGCCTTGATCTACTTGTGGTTAGTATGCCACGAGGAATACAGGCGTGCATCAATGCCAGAGGACGTGCTACTGGGAATTAGAGATACCGGTGTGTACAGCAATCTCGAACCCCACCTCTCAAGGTCTCGCTGTAAGGTGGTACAACCTCAATGCGTGGTTTTCATAAGCAGTAAAAAGGGTGTAAACGAAGTTTATGTTGATCTCTATTGCATTTTTCTGTACAGCTTCCGGAACTCTCGGAACCGAGGCGATGTAAACCATTTTTTGATATATGTATTAAAGCTGTTTGTAAGATATTGTAAATATTTCATCTACAGAATAAAGTAGGCAGTAAATTTCTATACATTTTAAAACTATTTTTATGCCGTGTGAACGTTTAATCCCCTACTTGTCGGTAATGCACTATCTTGTACCTTAAACACAAGAAAATAGTCTGTCAACGAACATGTGATATTTGCAAAAGAACTAAGATTCATTATAAATTTAAAGACCGTCCTGAAAATAGCAATTTCTGTTATACAGACATCTACGTTTACATAGACGCTCCGCAAACCACCGTACGGTGCGTGGTGGAGGGTACTCTCTACCACTACCAGTCATTTCCTTTCCTCTTCCACTGGGAAATAATTCGAGTGAGTGACGACTATCTTTATGCCTTCGTATGACCCATGATTTCTAGAATTTTGTCTTCATGGTCCCTCCGCGCAGTGTATGTTGGCGGAAGTACAAGCTTTCAGCAGTCAGCTTCAAATGCCGCTTCTCTAAATTTTCTCAACTGCGTTTCTGGAAAGGAAACTTTGACTTCCCTTCAGGGATTCCTATTTGAGTTCCCGAAGCAACTCCGTAACACTTACGTGTTGTTCGAATCTACCATTATCCAACATAGCATTCGATGTCTTTCTTCATTCCGACCTGGTACTTATAGCAAACACTCCAGCAGTACTCAGGAATAGGTCGCACCAGCGACCTGTATGCGGTCTTCTTTACAGGGAACCAGTCTTTCCTAAAACTTTCTCAACAAATCGAAGTCGACCATTCGCCTTCAAATGGTTCAAATGGCTCTGAGCACTAAGGGACTTAACATCTGTGGTCATCAGTCCCCTAGAACTTAGAACTACTTAAACCTAACTAACCTAAGGACATCACACACATCCATGCCCGAGGCAGGATTCGAACCTGCGACCGTAGCAGTCGCGCGGTTCCGGACTGAGGGCCTGAACCGCTAGACCACCGCGGCCGGCTCATTCGCCTTCCCTACCCCCAGTTCTCACATGCTCGTTCCATTTAATATCGCACGCAACGTTACGCCCAGATCTTTAAACGACTGGACTGTCGCAAGCAGGACGCTGGTAGTAATATAACCGAACATTACAAGTTCTGTGCAGTTTCTAAAGTATTTCAAAATATTTGAAGCTGTAACATGTTTTCCATAAAACGTCTACGTAATTTGCTTTGACTCCTGATTATTGTTAAGTGATAGAAATATAACGTAGCTGATATTATATTAAACACAGTATTGATAAGATTTTCTCGATTCCAGCAGTTTTAAATTTTAATAGAATATTTGTTCTTATGTTCAGGAGAACGTTGTAAGCTGAAAGATTTTTTCGCATATGCAAAAACTTTTCTTTACGGGAGTAATTTTTGTGTTTCCAGACGAAAATGAGAATGCTATCGCTTAAAAAGGGAATTAGAAAATATAAACTTCTACACTACTGATCATTAAAATTGCTACACCACGAAGATGACGTGCTACAGATGCGAAATATATCCGACAGAGCATTCACACAAGGTTGGCGCCGGTGGAGACACCTACAACGTGCTGACATGAGGAAAGTTTCCAACCGATTTCTCATACACAAACAGCAGTTGAACGGCGTTGCCTGGTGAAACGTTGGTGTGATGCCTCGTGTAAGGACGAGGAATGCGTACCATCACGTTTCCGACTTTGATAAAGGTCGGATTGTAGCCTATCGCTATTGCGGTTTATCGTATAGCGACATTGCTGCTCACGTTGGTCGAGAGCCAACAGAATATGGAATCGTTGGGTTCAGGACGGTAATACGAACGCTGTGCTCGATCCCAACGGCCTCGTATCACTAGCAGTCTAGATGACAGGAATCTTATCCGCATGGCTGTAACGGATCGTGCAGCCACGTCTCGATCCCTGAGTAAACAATGGGGACGTTTGCAAGACAACAACCATCTGCACGAACAGTTCGACGACGTCTGCAGCAGCATCGACTATCAGCTCGGAGACCATGGCTGCGGTTACCCTTGACGCTGCATCACAAACGGGAGTGCCTGCGATGGTGTAATCATCGACGAACCTGGGTGCACGAATGGCAAAACGTCATTTTCTTGGATGAATCCAGGTTCTGTTTACAGCATCATGATGGTCGCATCCGTGTTTGGCGACATCGGCGTGAACGGACATTGGAAGCGTGTATTCGTCATTGCCATACTGGCGTATCACCCGGCGTGATGGCATGGGGTGCTATTGGTTACACGCCTCGTTCACCTCTTGTTCGCACTGACGGCACTTTGAACAGTGGACGTTATATTTCAGATGTGTTACGACCCGTGGCTCTACCCTTCATTCGATCCCTGCGAAACCTTACAGTTCAGCAGGATAATGCACGACCGCGTGGTGCAGGTCCTGTACGGGCCTTTCTGGATACATAAAATGTTCGACTGCTGCCCTGGCCAGCCCTTTCTCCAGATCTCTCACCAATTGAAAACGTGTGGTCAATGGTGGCCGAGCATCTGTCTCATCACAATATGCCAGTCACTACTCTTCATGAACTGTTGTATCGTGTTGAAGCCGCATGGGCAGCTGTACCTGTACACGCCATCCAAGTTCTGTTTGACTCAATGCCCATACGTATGAAGGCTGTTATTACGGCCAGAGTTGGTTGTTCTGGGTACTGATTTCTCAGGATCTATGCACCCAAATTGCATGAAAATGTCATTTCTTCTGTAATATATTTGTCCAATGAATGGTCGTTTATCATTTGAATTTCTTCTTGTGTTGCTACAGTAGCACAAAACTACTTCTATTACAGAGGCACAAAACTTAAAAGTGTCCAAGGTTTAATATTCTTCTTTTTTCCCTTTGTCAGGGAGTTCTTTCTACATTGGTTTCCATGTTTAACTGACATACCGGTGATCCAATAAATCAGGTGTAGGTTTCTTTGGAAGATTTTCATTATTCGTCACTAACTAACTCGTCGTTGAAGGAATTTTCAGTCTTTATCTGTCTTCTATTTTGTCGTACGTCATGATCTTCCGATACTTAGTCTTGCTGCTTGGTGGGTTCAACACAGGCACATTCGGAAAACATGTTTCTAAAATGCAGTCTTAGAGTATCGCGTTCAAACATACGAATCTTCGAACCAAACTAAACTATCTCTTTAAGATATCACTTACTATAGAACAATGGTAAACGTTTGCTTTATAATGAATCTCAGGCGTACAAGTAAGCACATTTCATCCACAAATATTCACTGTGACGTTTCTGTATTTGTAGACGTTAGTTAATCGAACTATTTCCAACTTTTTGTGCAGCAGAGATGTGATTCTTAGCCTGAAGTATGCGAACTGATTCATTTCTGATTTATCAGACGTCGTTCAACAGGCCCGAAGCATATTACGCTCTACAAATTAACAATGATGTATTCAACTCAGCCACCATCCAGTTGCTGCCTTGTGTGTCTCCTTTCTTCTGTGTTTCTTTCCCGTTATTTAGATTGGGAAAACATTTCAAATTTCATCAAAATTTCTATAGTTTCGAAATTAACCTATTTTTTTAATAACACAGTGCCATGATCTGTCGGATTCTTGCATTTCACATGCTGGTTTTTACCCAGAGCTCACTTTGAAATCCTACGCTGAGGCACTGATGCGATATATGTCATGAAGCTGATGTCGCGAGTATACA
Organism: Schistocerca americana; assembly: GCF_021461395.2. Taxonomy (NCBI): domain Eukaryota; kingdom Metazoa; phylum Arthropoda; class Insecta; order Orthoptera; family Acrididae; genus Schistocerca; species Schistocerca americana. The sequence goes on from NC_060119.1 coordinate 73,489,747, forward strand.
GAGCTGACCGCAACACAGCCCTCTGAATTAAATCGCTCCTTGGGCATTAATGAATAGCTTATAGAGGTCGTGGTCTTTGTAGCTGTTCTTGCTTTGTTTAAAGGAGGAGGAAACTTTCCTCGAGAATGGCCCACTCAGCTCCGGCCCCTCTCGGTGGTTGCTAAGCAATGGACCGCACTCAAGTTGAGTCCCATTTCCCTAATTGGCACTACAAGTACGCCGCGGTCTTTCTCCGAATACCTCGAGCACCACTCAGAACGTGAGAGAGCCGAAGGATCGGTAAGCCCTTCAGCAAACTGAAGACGTAGCGATAACTGCGACTACTCATTGTCACTGCAGTGTGAAAAGGACTGGCAAAACGGCGAGCGACCAAATTTTCACTGAGGCGAAGATGTCTCTACAGTGGTTCTAAAAGCCAACAACTGAGCTTTTTAAGAAATATTTATGTAGAAAGTGGTTGCTTCTTTGATATAAAACTTCGTAAACTTTGTTTTGTCATACTGACGCACATTTTCAAAAATTTCGTTCGTACAAACTTTGTCAGTAGTAAAAGGTAGTCACCGAATTACGAAATTACCCACCTGATCGTAACACAAGAAAGTACATCTATGTCGGTTTATCTGATAGTATCAATGCATAATATTCACTTTTTGTAGAGTCGTCATTGAAGCGAGTTAAAGGCGTCTGCATCCCGACGGTGAGAGGAAGGGGACGCACATACAATAAGCACCCCTGGGATAGAGGCAGGGGGACTCACACTAAAAAGCACCCCTAAGTGAACAAAACACTACTACTACGTCCACGTCGTAGTTCCTGGGTAACAATGAATGTAGTAGTTACTGCATCGATAAACAAACCAGTGACCTGTACGGACCGCTTACCATTTCGCCGCCATCTGTAAGGGTAGCTGCATCAATAATGTGGACGCCGTCATGAGTTATGGTCTGGAGAATCACGTTGGTTTGCTATAAAACACTAATGTGACATTACAGAAGGTAAGAATAACGAATCTCTACACTCTTGGGATCCTAATCGGTTGGGAAATTTCCTGAGCTACTATCATATTCCAACGGATTGTATCCCAATTTCACCCGTGTTGATCACACCGCCAAATTGTTCCTCACAAAAGCCACGTATTTTGCACCGGAGAGCCAAAAGCCGCACTTAAAATGGGGATTCCTATGAAGATCTCAAAGCTGAACACGAGAGGTAGGACAACTTTTATACCTTTCGTAACTATATTCCCTAAGCGTTCAGTTTAATTTATAGCCTTTAGATTTGTGTGATCAATCGTGAAAGCGAAGTTTAACGGATTTCCTTTAGAACTCATGTGGAAGACTTCACATTTTTAATTATTTAGAGTCAACTGCCACTTTTCGCAACAATATAGATATCTTGTCTAAATAATTTTGAAATTGGTTTATATCAGATATTGATTTTATAAGACGGCAGATGGGATCATCATTCGTAGACAATCAAAGAGGACTGTTCAGAGCGTCTCCTAAATCTTCTGGTAAACCTTCCGGGATGGAAGGTCGTGGTCCATGAAACTCTTCAGCTCCTAACGTTTCGTCCAGAGCTGCGCTGGACATCTTCAGAGGGGTGTTTCTCCTCCGGTAAGTCCTGCCGACTGACGGGTCGGGCGTCTGAGAGCGACTTATATATCGTACGTATAAACTGGGCGTGATATATAAGTCGCTCTCAGACGTCCGACCCGTCAGTCGGCAAGACTTACCGGAGGAGAAACACCCCTCTGAAGATGTCCAGCGCAGCTCTGGACGAAACGTTAGGAGCTGAAGAGTTTCATGGACCACGACCTTACATCCCGGAAGGTTTACCAGAAGATACGTCATCCGGTCGTGAAAGCTTTCATACTATGGTCTGCTAAATCGTTTATGTAGATGAGGAACAACAAAGGATCTATAACACGCCTGATATTCCTTCTGTTTAACTCGATGACTATCCATTAATTGCTTGGAACTGTGTCCTTTCTCACAGCAACTCACGACACCGGTCTCACAACTAAGGCGATATTCCATGGGTACACCATTTGATTAGAAGTCGCTTGTGAGGAAATGTGTCAAAAGCCTTCTGAAAATCTAAAAGTATGGAATCAATTTGACGTTCCCTGTCGATGGCACTTATTATTTTGTGAGAATAAAGAGTTAATTTATGTTTCAAATGATGAATATTTTTTGAATCCCTGCTATTTGTCAACAAATCGTTTTCTACGTGCTTATTTAAAATGTTCATGCACAGTATACGTTCCAAAATCCTACTGCTATCGACGTTAGTCGTATGTGTCTGTGATTCAGCGGATTACTCGTATTTCCTCTCTTGGGTAATTGTGTGACTTTTTCAACTTCCCAGTCTTTACGCACAGATCTTTCGACGAGCGTAGGGTTGTGTGTTAACGTTAAGTTCGGCGCTGTTGTTTGAGTATACTCTTTAACGAACCTGACTGGTATGCAATCTGGACCTGAGGCTTTCCTTTTATTCAGTGATATAAGCTGCTTCGCTACACTGATATACTTCCAAGACACACATGTTGGCAGCTGTTCTACATTCGAGTTCTGAGCTATTTACTTCGTCTTATTTGGTAAAGAAATTTCGGAAAGACGTGTTTAGTAATTTTGCTTTAGTGGTGGTGTCATCAGATACATCACAAGTGTTGCCGTACAGTGAAAGCACTGATTCCGTCCTCTTGCTTGTGTGCTTTACGTACGACCAGAATCTTTTTCGGGTTTTCTCTGAAATTCCGATACATAGTCTCGAGACAGGCTTTCTTCGATAACGATGTCTGACGCGAGTCGAAGCCAGCTTAGAATTCACAGCCCAAACATATTGTTACTCATTTGGAGTTTTCCATTTGGTGTGGTGTAGTGGTCACAATAGTTAAATAAAATATTAAAATCTGGCTCAGCCTCATACATTTTGATGTAAGATAACATTTCAAATGACTCATTTCGAAAGCAGAATCTCATCCTCTGCTAAAATACACAAGAGTCTGTAGAAAAGGTTAAGAGTTTAACAACGTAAAAGACTTTAAAACTATCGAACCAAAGAGTCGCAGTCTTAGCTAACATTGCGACTTTTTAGTATTCTACTGTCGCTGTTGAACACATACAAGCTCTTAGTTCCGTCTGCACATCGTGTTCTTCCACCGCCTGGAATGCCCACCTCAGCTCGCGGATGTCACATCCGAAAGATCACTGACATTAACACCGTCACTTTACCGCACTATGACGGCATTTTGCGACAAATATTCAGAAGCTGTTTAATATTAGAATAACCTTGAAAAGGAAAAAAATTGTCGGGACGAAAGTGCATCACGAAATACGATGGTTCGGGCGTGCACAAGATGAAGTGCATCCAATGTGACGATTAAGATACTGGTCAGACGAGGCAGGATGTTAAAGTAAGATGTAATGAGCATACAAAGATCGACAAATCAGTGATAGCCACCCGTATTCGTGATATTCTAGCAGCACTAGAGCAAGATCTTCATGTATTAACCATACTTCAGAAAAGGAAGAATCCAGTTACTTGGAAATGTTTCTGCATTATACACTACTGCCCATCAAAATTCCTACACCACGAAGATGACTTGCTACAGACGCGAAATTTAACCGAGAGGAGGAAAATGCTGTGATATGCAAATCATTAGCTTTTCAGAGCATTCACACAAGGTTGGCGCCGGTGGCAACACCTTCATCGTGCTGACATGAGGAAAGTTTCCAATTGATTTCTCATACACAAACAGCAGTGGACCGGCATTGCTTGGTGAAACGTTCTTGTGATGCCTCGTGTAAGGAGGAGAAATACGTACCATCACGTTTCCGACTTTGATAAAGGTCGGATTGCAGCCTGTCGCGACTGCGTTTTATCGTATCACGACATTGCTGCTCGCGTTGATCGATATTCAATGACTGTTAGCAGAATACGGAATCCGTGAGTTGAGGGTAATACGGAACGCCGTGCTGGATCCCAACGGCCTCGTATCTCTAGCAGTCGAGATGACAGGCATCTTATCCGCATGGCTGTAACGGATCGTGCTGCCACGTCTCGATAATTGAGTCAACAGATGGGGACGTTTGCAAGGCAACAACCATCTCCACGAACAGTTCGACGACGTTTGCAGCAGCATGGACTATCAGCTCGGAGACCATGGCTGCGGTTATCCTAGACGCTGCGTCAGAGACAGGATCGCCTGCGATGGTGTACTCAATGACGAACCTTGGTGCACGAATGGCAAAACGTCATTTTTTCGGATGAATCCAAGTTCTGTTTACAGAATCATGATGGTTATCGTGGTGATACTGGCGTATTATCCAGCGTGACGGTATGGGTTCCCATTGGTTACACATCTCGGTCACCTCTTGGTCGCATTGACGGCACTTTGAACAGTGGACGTTACATTTCATATGTGTTCCGACCCGTGGCTCTACCCTTCATTCGATCCCTGGGAAGCCCTACACTTCAGCAGGATAATGCACGACCGCATGTTGCAGATCCTGTACGGGCCTTTCTGGATACAGAAAATGTTCGACTGCTGCCCTGGCCAGCGCATTCTCGAAATCTTTCACCAACTGAAAACGTCTGGTCAATGGTGGCCGAGCAACTGGCTCGTCACAATACGCCAGTCAATACTCTTGATGAACTGTGGTATCGTGTTGAAGCTGCATGGGCAACTGTACCTGCACACGCCATCCCAGCTCTATGGACTCAATGCCCAGGCGTATCAAGGCCGTTATTTCGGCCAGAGGTGGTTGTTCTGGGTACTGATTTTGCTGATTTTGCAGGATCTATTCACCCAAACTGCGTGAAAATATAATCCCATTCAGTTCTAGTATATTTGTCCAATGAATACCCGTTTATCATCTGCATTTCTTCTTGGTGTAGCAATTTTAATGGCTAGTAGTGTAGTAACGGTGGGAATGCTTTAAATTATCAAGCCATGAATGACACAGTAACAGCAACGTACGAAGTACAGTGCTGGCCGAGGATTCGTCTGGAAGCCGATGAACATTTCCTAGTAACCGTCCTACAGAGCATACAATATGTAGTGGTTGTTCTAGCCAACGGAAGAAGACATCGCGCAGAACGAAATACTTGTGTGGATTCAACGGTGCCAGCAGAATAATAATAGGACTGAATGTAAAGCAGGACGGAAACTGTAAACGTAGGCTTCCGCATCCGTTGTCACAGTCTTCTGGGTTTGTGACCGCATTGACAAATAAAAAATTCCGACGTTTCGGCGAACTCACGGTGTATTGCAATAAGGCGTCTTGCAATAGTCGCCGAAACGTCGGAATTGTATATTTGACAATGCGGTGACATAGGCAGAAGAATTTTATTGACCAAGACGGAAACTGTTTAGTAGACGGTTTTACTGGAATTATCATCTTTTAGAAGATACCTGCACCTCTAGCGGAAAATGAGCTGTTCTCTGAGCGTGTCATGTGATTTGTGGTCTATCACGAATATTATGTGGTTGAGTTTCATTTTAATATTTTAGCATTGAAACGGCTGGTTTAAGCTTGTGGAGACAACGTTTTAGGTTTACTCAGGGCCAGTACGATATGTCTTATAGGAGTGCCAGTGTACATACACACGGCTGTAGCCGTGCGAAAACAGATAGGTAAAGTTCATCTTATTGCAGGTTTTGTCTTCACTACGAAGTAAATCAGAATCTTTAACCTAATTTTCCAAATTATTACATATACGCATTTCAAAGTATTGCCAAATTTTTCTCATATCAAATGTGTCTCTACAAACAGAACCCCCAAATCTCGCTTTTCGGAGGTGGTGGTAATTCATTTTTCTTTTTTCATCATCAGTCTTTTGACTGGTTTCATGCAGCCTGCCACGAATTCCTTTCCTGTACCAACCTGTTCATCTCAGAGTAACCCTTGCAACCTATGTCCTCAATTATATGCTGGTTGTATTCCGATCTCTGTCTTCCTCTACAGCTTTTAGGTTCTAAAGCTTTCTCTAGTACCATGGAAGCTATTCCCTGATATCTTAACACATATCCCAACACTCTTTCCTTCTTGTTGTCAGTGTTTTACATAGATTCCTTTATTCTCAGATTCTGCCAAGAACCTCCTCATTCCTTATGACTCAACCTAATTTTTAAGGTATTCAGTAGCACCGCATCCGAAATGCTTCTACCCTATTCTGTTCCGGTTTCCGCACAGTGCATGCCGCACGACCATGTGCTGCACATATACATCCTCAGAAATATGTTCCTCAAATTAAGACCTATGTTTGATACTACTGGATTTCCCTTGGCCGGCCGTGGTGGCCGAGCGGTTCTGGACGCTACAGTCTGAAACCGCGTGACAGCTACGGTCGCAGGTTCGAATTCTGCCTCGGGCATGGATGTGTGTGATGTCCTCAGGTTGGTTAGGTTTAAGTAGTTCTAAGTTCTAGGGGATTGATGACCTCGGATGCTAAGTCCCATAGTGCTCAGAGAAATTTCAACCATTTGATTTCTCTTGACCTGGAATTACGTCACAGTTCAGGAAACGTTTGATCAGCGCTATGGATTTTGCGTTGTCGGGAACGTTCTAAACCTGTCTGAGATTGGTGTTGGGTAATTGACATGAATGGGGTAAAGAAATAGAGTAGAAGAAGAATGGGTAGCATTGTGTGATGAAGTAGTGGAGGCAGCAGAGGATAAAGTACTAGAAATCCTTGGGTTACAGAAGAAATATTGAACTTAGTTGATGAAAGGAAGCAGGGATGGCGAGAGGGCAAATGTAAGGATGTAGAGGCTTATCTCACCTGGGGTAAGATAGATACTGGCTACAGGACAATTAAAGAAACCTTCGTATGAATATCAAGAGCTCAGATGGAAACCCAGCTCTAAGCAAAGAAGAGAAAAGAAAGTTGGAAGGAGTATATAGAGGGTCTATAGAGGGGCGATGTTCTTGATGACAATATTATGGAAATGGAAGAGGATGTAGATGAAGATGATATGGGAGATATGATACAGCGTGAAGAGTTTGACAGAGCACTGAAAGACCTGAGTCGAAACGAGGCCCCCAGGAGTAGACAACATTCCATTAGATCTACTGAGAGACTTGAGAGACAGTCCTGACAAAACTCTACCATCTGGTGAGCAAGATGTATGAGACAGGCGAAGTTCCCTCAGAATTCAAGAAGAATATAATAATTCCGATCCCAAAGAACGCAGGTGTTGACAGATGTGAAAATTACCGAACTATCAGTTTAATAAGACACTGCTGCAAAATACTAACGCAAATTCTTTACATACGAATGGAAAGACTAGTAGAAACCGACATCGGGGAAGATCAGTTTAGATTCCGTAGAAACATTGAAACACGTGAGGCAATACTGACCCTACGACTTATCTTAGAAGAAAGATTAAGGAAAGGCAAACCTACGTTTCTAGCGTTTGTAGACGTAGAGAAAGCTTTTGACAATGTTGACTGGAATACTCTCATTCAAAGTCTGAAGGTGGTAGGGGCAAAATACAGGGAGCGAAATGCTATTTACAATTTGTACAGGAAGCAGATGGCAGTTATATGAGTCGAGAGACATGAAAGGGAAACAGTGGTTGGGGAGGGGGTGAGACAGGGTTGTAGCCTCTCCCTGATGTTATTCAATCTGTATATTGAGCAAGTAGTGAAGGAAACAATAGAAAAATTTGGAATAGGTATTAAAATCCATGGAGAAGAATTAAAAACTTTGAGGTTCACCGATGACATTGTAATTCTGTCAGAGACAGCAAAGGACTTGGAGGAGCAGTTGAACAGAATGGACAGTGTCTTGAAAGGAGGGTATAAGATGAACATCAACAAAAGCAAAACGAGGATGATGGAATGTAGTCGAAATAAGTCGGGTGATGCTGAGGGAATTAGATTAGGAAATGAGATACTTAAAGTAGTAAAGGAGTTTTGCTATTTGGGGAGCAAAATAACTGATGATGGTCGAAGTAGAGAGGATATAAAAAGTAAATTGGCAATGGCAAGGAAAGCGTTTCTGAAGAAGAGAAATTTGTTAACATCGAGTACTGATTTAGGTGTCAGGAAGTCATTTCTGAAAGTATTTGTATGGAGTGTAGGCATCTATGCCCTCCCCATGAACCACGGACCTTGCCGTTGGTGGGGAGGCTTGCGTGCCTCAGCGATACAGATAGCCGTACCGTAGGTGCAACCACAACGGAGGGGTATCTGTTGAGAGGCCAGACAAACGTGTGGTTCCTGAAGAGGGGCAGCAGCCTTTTCAGTAGTTGCAAGGGCAACAGTCTGGATGATTGACTGATCTGGCCTTGTAACAATAACCAAAACGGCCTTGCTGTGCTGGTACTGCGAACGGCTGAAAGCAAGGGGAAACTACAGCCGTAATTTTTCCCGAGGGCATGCAGCTTTACTGTATGATTACATGATGATGGCGTCCTCTTGGGTAAAATATTCCGGAGGTAAAATAGTCCCCCATTCGGATCTCCGGGCGGGGACTACTCAAGAGGATGTCGTTATCAGGAGAAAGAAAACTGGCGTTCTACGGATCGGAGCGTGGAATGTCAGATCCCTTAATCGGGCAGGTAGGTTAGAAAATTTAAAAAGGGAAATGGATAGGTTGAAGTTAGATATAGTGGGAATCAGTGAAGTTCGGTGGCAGGAGGAACAAGACTTCTGGTCAGGTGACTACAGGGTTATAAACACAAAATCAAATAGGGGTAATGCAGGAGTAGGTTTAATAATGAATAGGAAAATAGGAATGCGGGTAAGCTACTACAAACAGCATAGTGAACGCATTATTGTGGCCAAGATAGATACGAAGCCCACGCCTACTACAGTAGTACAAGTTTATTTGCCAACTAGCTCTGCAGATGACGAAGAAATTGAAGAAATGTATGGTGAAATAAAAGAAATCATTCATATTGTGAAGGGAGACGAAAATTTAATAGTCATGGGTGACTGGAATTCGAGTGTAGGAAAAGGGAGAGAAGGAAACATAGTAGGTGAATATGGATTGGGGGACAGAAATGAAAGAGGAAGCCGCCTGGTCGAATTTTGCACAGAGCACAACATAATCATAACTAACACTTGGTTTAAGAATCATGAAAGAAGGTTGTATACATGGAAGAACCCTGGAGATATTAAAAGGTATCAAATAGATTATATAATGGTAAGACAGAGATTTAGGAACCAGGTTTTAAATTGTAAGACATTTCCAGGGGCAGATGTGGACTCTGACCACAATCTATTGGTTATGACCTGTAGATTAAAACTGAAGAAACTGCAAAAAGGTGGGAATTTAAGGAGATGGGACCTGGATAAACTAAAAGAACCAGAGGTTGTACAGAGATTCAGGGAGAGCATAAGGGAGCAATTGACAGGAATGGGGGAAATAAATACAGTAGAAGAAGAATGGGAAGCTTTGAGGGATGAAGTAGTAAAGGCAGCAGAGGATCAAGTAGGTAAAAAGACGAGGGCTAGTAGAAATCCTTGGGTAACAGAAGAAATATTGAATTTAATTGATGAAAGGAGAAAATATAAAAATGCAGTAAGTGAAACAGGCAAAAAGGAATACAAACGTCTCAAAAATGAGATCGACAGGAAGTGCAAAATGGCTAAGCAGGGATGGCTAGAGGACAAATGTAAGGATGTAGAGCCTTGTCTCACCAGGGGTAAGACAGATACTGCCTACAGGAAAATTAAAGAGACCTTTGGAGATAAGAGAACGACTTGTATGAATATCAAGAGCTCAGATGGAAACCCAGTTCTAAGCAAAGAAGGGAAAGCAGAAAGGTGGAAGGAGTATATAGAGGGTCTATACAAGGGAGATGTACTTGAGGACAATATTATGGAAATGGAAGAGGATGTAGATGAAGATGAAATGGGAGATATGATACTGCGTGAAGAGTTTGACAGAGCACTGAAAGACCTGAGTCGAAACAAGGCCCCCGGAGTAGACAATATTCCATTGGAACTACTGACAGCCGTGGGAGAGCCAGTCCTGACAAAACTCTACCATCTGGTGAGCAAGATGTATGAAACAGGCGAAATACCCTCAGACTTCAAGAAGAATATAATAATTCCAATCCCAAAGAAAGCAGGTGTTGACAGATGTGAAAATTACCGAACTATCAGCTTAATAAGTCACAGCTGCAAAATACTAACACGAATTCTTTACAGACGAATGGAAAAACTAGTAGAAGCCAACCTCGGGGAAGATCAGTTTGGATTCCGTAGAAACACTGGAACACGTGAGGCAATCCTGACCTTACGACTTATCTTAGAAGAAAGATTAAGGAAAGGCAAACCTACGTTTCTACCATTGGTAGACTTAGAGAAAGCTTTTGACAATGTTGACTGGAATACTCTCTTTCAAATTCTAAAGGTGGCAAGGGTAAAATACAGGGAGCGAAAGGCTATTTACAATTTGTACAGAAACCAGATGGCAGTTATAAGAGTCGAGGGACATGAAAGGGAAGCAGTGGTTGGGAAGGGAGTAAGACAGGGTTGTAGCCTCTCCCCGATGTTGTTCAATCTGTATATTGAGCAAGCAGTAAAGGAAACAAAAGAAAAATTCGGAGTAGGTATTAAAATTCATGGAGAAGAAATAAAAACTTTGAGGTTCGCCGATGACATTGTAATTCTGTCAGAGACAGCAAAGGACTTGGAAGAGCAGTTGAATGGAATGGACAGTGTCTTGAAAGGAGGATATAAGATGAACATCAACAAAAGCAAAACAAGGATAATGGAATGTAGTCTAATTAAGTCGGGTGATGCTGAGGGAATTAGATTAGGAAATGAGGCACTTAAAGTAGTAAAGGAGTTTTGCTATTTGGGGAGCAAAATAACTGATGATGGTCGAAGTAGAGAGGATATAAAATGTAGGCTGGCAATGGCAAGGAAAGCGTTTCTGAAGAAGAGAAATTTGTTAACATCCAGTATTGATTTAAGTGTCAGGAAGTCATTTCTAAAAGTATTCGTATGGAGTGTAGCCATGTATGGAAGTGAAACATGGACGATAAATAGTTTGGACACGAAGAGAATAGAAGCTTTCGAAATGTGGTGCTACAGAAGAATGCTGAAGATTAGATGGGTAGATCACATAACTAATGAGGAAGTATTGAATAGGATTGGGGAGGAGAGAAGTTTGTTGCACAACTTGACCAGAAGAAGGGATCGGTTGGTAGGACATGTTCTGAGGCATCAAGGGATCACCAATTTAGTATTGGAGGGCAGCGTGGAGGGTAAAAATCGTAGAGGGAGACCAAGAGATGAATACGCTAAGCAGATTCAGAAGGATGTAGGTTGCAGTAGGTACTGGGAGATGAAAAAGCTTGCACAGGATAGAGTAGCATGGATAGCTGCATCAAACCAGTCTCAGGACTGAAGACCACAACAACAAGGCATCTATGGAAGTGAAACATGGACGATAAATAGTTTAGACAAGAAGAGAATAGAAGCTTTTTGAAATGTAGTGCTACAGAAGAATGCATAAGATTAGATGGGTAGATCACATACCTAATGAGGAGTTATTGAATAGAATTGGGGAGAAGAGGAGTCTGTGGCACAACTTGAATAGAAGTAGGGATCGGTTGGTAGGACATGTTGTGAGGCATCAATGGATCACCAAATTAGAACTGGAGGGCAGTGTGGAGGGTAAAAATCATAGTGGGAGAGCAAGAGATGAATACAGTAAGCAGATTCAGAAGTATGTAGGCTGCAGTAGGTACTGGGAGATGAAGAAGCTTGCACAGGATAGAGTAGCATGGAGAGCTGCAGCAAACCAGTCTCAGGACTGAAGACCACAACAACAAGGCATCTATGGAAGTGAAACATGGACGATAAATAGTTTAGACAAGAAGAGAATAGAAGCTTTTTGAAATGTAGTGCTACAGAAGAATGCATAAGATTAGATGGGTAGATCACATACCTAATGAGGAGTTATTGAATAGAATTGGGGAGAAGAGGAGTCTGTGGCACAACTTGAATAGAAGTAGGGATCGGTTGGTAGGACATGTTGTGAGGCATCAATGGATCACCAAATTAGAACTGGAGGGCAGTGTGGAGGGTAAAAATCATAGTGGGAGAGCAATAGATGAATACACTAAGCAGATTCAGAAGTATGTAGGCTGCAGTAGGTACTGGGAGATGAAGAAGCTTGCACAGGATAGAGTAGCATGGAGAGCTGCAGCAAACCAGTCTCAGGACTGAAGACCACAACAGCAACAACAACATATCTAAGTAGAATACACAGCATAACACAAGGAAAATGTTCTTCACGAAGAACTAAAAACAACTTACGTTATTTAAATACATACGGTCCAGTGGATATAAGATTTTCAAGACCTTTTATCCTGCTATTCTTACTTTTAACTTTGTCTTTATTGTTAATAATTCGGAGGATGTACTGCTGATGCTGAAGCTATTCATCGGCGCTAGATATACCTTGTAATTCCTATATATCAGTTTATTAAAATGTTTTGAAAACAATGGTGGTCTGACCGCAATCTGCATGTCTAGGAAGCGAGTAGCCCCGGAAATGAGTCCAAGTCGGAGCATGAAAATTGTCAGTCTCACATTAGGATTCAGCGTCCAGTTCAAAGACTTTCACAAGCCATCTGAACCACAGGGAATTATGGAATCCAAGCTTTAGCTTGTAGTATAATCGAGCCTGGTGACGCTGGATTCTGATTCGGGAGGAGTGCGGGTCAAATGCAATACAGATTTAAATTTTCTGCAATTTCTCTAAGTTCCTTGAGGCAAATAGTATAAGAGTTCCTTGGATAGCACGGTGAATTTCTTCCAACGTAGTTCCTGATACGAAGCTTTTACCCTGTCTGAATGGCATCGACCTCTATGTCGACAGAAAGCTGAGAAACTTCGAGTTTCCTTCCTTCTACAAATTTACAGCCCGTGCGTTACCTGAATGGACATTTCGTGGTCCATCCATACGTGTTAATTACTGAAAATGTGGCAGGAATGTTAGAAAACACAGTGTTCCGTTTTGTTTGCAATCTCTACCTCTGAAGTAACGTAACACCGAAATTTCATCTCATTATGAGACACAAAACCTTTCTCATTTACACGCAGCTCACGGAAAATGTGATGTAGTAAGGAAGACCCACGAGTAAAGGCTTAAGGCAGCTTACTGAATATTTCATACGAGGTAATTTCCGCTGGAAAGCGTATAGCTGCGATGCTGAATTATGCATAATCCATGTCTCACTTTTACTTGCAAATTTCTTAGGATTAACTTCGAGCTGCTTAATATTTCCACAGCGTACTCTTTCTTGCCCTTTACCTTTGCAAAACATGTGTCAATCTGATTGAGAGGAATTTCAGTAATAACTGGATTCACATGGCGAGACAAAAAATTATGGCTCTTTGTTATCACCATCATTGATAACAGTATATTTCTGAGACTTTTAGTTCTGCCAGAAGCGCGGACTAGTAAACGCGCCTTTCACGTCATATGACCAAACAGTTTTTAGTGGATACCTATCGTGATACTATTTTAAGTCGTATTTCTAACAAAACGTCGAGGTTTACAAAGTACAAGGCCCTATTTCATGTGATTGGACTACTCATTTTTGTGCTTGGAGTATAGAAGCGCTGCGGAAAGCATGAGAATCATGCGAAGAAATATTCAACCGCAAATTGTTTACACATCATCGGCCTAAAGAAATAACAGTGGAACATCGCTACTCGTCGTCTACATTAAGAGTGGAGGTCAATGAATAGGTTGTACGAAGGGCATTCAATAAACTATGCAACAGTTTTTTCTTGGCCAATTACTGTTGAAAGAGCGAGGAATTAGTTGTGGGACATCGTGGAATATTTCCGCTTCAGTCTCTACAGTTTGACGAAGCTCAGATGGGTGGCAGCGCCGTACGTACCTTTAAAAATGACGTCTTTAAAGGAGATGCGTCTCCAGCAGAGAGCTGTCATTGCGTTTCTTGTGGAGGAAAACCAGAGCAACGCAGATATTTATAGACGCTAACAGAACGTCTACTGAAACATGGTAGTGAACAAAAGCGCGGTGAGTCTTTGAGCGACGAGTCTTTCATCATCGGATGGATGCGCATGGTGTCCCGCGTACCGGGCGGTGGAACACAACTGTGACTCTTGCAGTGGCGCAACGTGCGGACACTCCCAGTAGAGATGATCGACGGATGCAAGCGAAATTCTCCTTCTCAACGACAACGCAAGGCGTTACGCAAGTCTGCATACGCTAGAGGAACTGACAAAACGTCACTGGAGTGTTCTTCCTCATTCACTGCACAGTCCGTATCTCACACCCTTCAGCTGTTTGGCTCAAATTAGGGTGCACTCCGCGGCAAGTAATAAGTGGATGATGGGCTGGTTATTGCTGGAGTAAAACGTTGGTTCCGACGTCGACCAACAGAGCGGTCCCGTGGGGGCATGAAGGCCTTTCCAGGATGTTGGCGTGACACCGTCGCATTGAACGGAGAACATGATGGAAAATAGGCTTTTATAGTCCCAAGAGTAGCGAATAGTATGGGCTATTGGAACTGGAACAAAACGAATTAGTTTTCGGAGAAAGATGTGATGCATTACTAATTGAACGCCCCTCATAGTAATCAGCTGGATACATCATCATAATATTCATACGACGATAAGTATCAGTGTACATGAATTAGCTACGGCAGCTATGGTGCTGTTTCAATATTCCACTAACACTACACTTGTTTCGAATTTATTGTGCTTCACTACGAAATTATGTCTAACGACAAACAATCATAAGCTACACTAAGGCTTATTGGCAGCGTACTCGGAAGTAAACTTGATAGTAATTCATTTAACATTACGCCTTGTTATCATTCAGCTTGCTAAGCAGCACTGGGTAGAATGAAACATAACGATAGTTTTACAGAGGAGAAAGAAAATATTAATCCAGGCGCTTCAATACTTTTATGACAGCAATCACAAACACACAGATAAGAGAAAAACCGGTCAAAATATATTGCTTTTAACTACATGGAAAGGGCAGTGACTTCAAATAAGTCTTGAAAATTACTACACCTCTGTACAGCCTCGGTGGAGGAGGGAGAAGAGGAGGAGATAAGTGTTTAACGTGTCGTTGACAACGAGGTCATTAGAGACGGAGCACAAGCTCGGATTAGGGAAGGGTAGAGTAATAAATCGACCGTGGCCTTTCGAAGGAACCATCCCAGCATTGCCCTTAAGCGATTTAGGGAAATCATGTGGCCGGACACGGGTTTGAACCATCGTCCCCCCGAATGCGAGTCCAGTGTGCTAATCACTACTGGGCAGAAAGGAAATTGAGAGATGTAGATTCGAATTTTGAAATTACAGAACATCTGGATGATGGATAACACGTTGACGGGTAAAATGTAGACAGTTAAGGACAAATTAGTAACAACTGCACATAATTTAATTTATTCGGATCTGGAGTCAGTGGGTTCGTCAGATTACAAATGGATACAGAACGTCGAATCAATCAGAGCTGAAAATACAGACGGCGATTCTGTGGTGTCTCGTAGAACACATGCGTGATAAGAAGAAAACTTGAATCAGAGATATCAGTGTCTTTCTTTTCTTCGGCAATCATGTCATTGGCGTAGTTAAATTATAAACAGGATGTTGGTCGTGGTATTTTCGATAGCATCATCTCATCACCCATCGTAAGTGATCTAAAGAAACTTAAAAGTAGGCGAATGAGATTTTTTCCTACCACAGTTTAACTGAAATTATTAATGCTTCATCCTGTTGCGACTTCTCTCGACATAATGTCATCATTTGGCAGACATGGACAATTCATTTAACAGCAGCTATAAGTGCCGTAAAAGTACCATTCATATAAGATACCGAACATGATACCTCAGACATGGTATCTGAATAACAGTAGGGCAGAATAAATAGTAGTAATATCGAGACGATTCATTTTGTATAAATATGTGAGGGAAATTAATGTAATGTAGGAATTACAGGAAGCTACATTGTGTCTTAGTTGTAACGTGTACCACGAATGATCATAACAGAAGGAGTATGGAGATAATTCTGAGCCAGGTAGCGTAGTGATACAGTAGCTGTACTTACATTCTGAATGCGTGCAGATAAAATACCGTAGTGCCAGCCAGGTTTGGGTTTGTGTGGATTACTAGTATCAGTAATCTTGTTGTCGGGATGATTCAAAAATGGTTCAAACGGCTCTAAGCACTATGGGACTTAACATCTGAGGTCATCAGTCCACTAGAACTTAGAACTACTTAAACCTAACTAACCTAAGGACATCACACACATCCATGCCCGAGGCGGGATTCGAACCTGCGACCGTAGCGGTCACGCGGTTCCAAACTGAAGGGGCCTAGAACCGCTCGGCCACAACGGCCGGCCGGGATGATTCCTTAGAAAATGTCACATTCAGTGTATTTTATCATCCCTGAGTAATCATAACATGTGTTCCATTCTAAAGATCCTTTTGTCGACAAGATGTCCAATATTAATATCCCTTTTATATCTTAACTGAAATAATGAAACACTAGGCATAGGTTGAAAAAAAAAACTAGGTGTTCTCGTAATCACATCTGAAATTAGGGGAAAAGGCAGTTAAAACGTATAACTTATTATAATACGTCGTGGTTGATGTTTTTTGGAAGCCTGTATCTATGCCAGTTATGATATTAAATAATAAAATATCACACTCGTTACTATTTGTCTTTTTTTTCTACGCATAGAACGATGGATTTCAGAAAGTTATTCTCATTTTTAATTGCTACTATTTACATTACTATTGTGGGTGATGTAACATCCTTTTCCTTTTGCCCTAACGAGCCATGAATAAAAAATTCCAATCCAAGACTAGAAAAGAAAGCAATAATTAGAAAGGGACCAGTCAGTAAGATAACCTATGGGAAGTAAGAAAAAGCAGTAAAACTCAGAATAAATACAAAAACATTGAGATTTGCTTATGATTTTTAAATCCTGCCAGTCATGGCAATGTACTTGGAGGATTAGTTAAACAGGATAGTTAACATATTGTGAAGATTTTATAATATGAGCATCAACAAACCTAAAGCAAGGGTAATGTAATGTAGTAGAAGCAAATCATGTTATACTGAGGGTATTACATTAGAGAATAAGACAGTAAAAGTAGTAGATGCCGTCTGCTATTTGTGCAGCAAAATAACTGATGATGGCGAGAAAATAATATGTCAGTGTCAAGAACCGATCTTGTCTGAAAGGTAAATTTGTTAACATTGAACATAAATTTTTAGGAGTTATTTTTTGTGGACTATATCCATCTTCTGAAATGAAACATGAACGATAAACTACTCACACAAGAGAGGAACAGAAAGTTTAGGGATCTGGCGCTACTGGATTATAGAGTCAGATCTCCTTACTAATCAAGAGGTACTGAGTCTAGCTGGGAATGAACGTATATTAGGCGAAGACGTAATTAAAAGAAGGTATCAGTTGATGAGATAAATCCTGAGGTATCAAGGAAAAGTTAGTTTAGTAGTAGAAGGAAGTTTCAAGGGTAAAAACCGTTGTGTGAACACCAAGCTTGACTACAGCAAACATGCTGAACTGGATGCAGGCAGCAATAATTATGGACAGGTGTAGACATATTTATTCTCTAAACAGCGACGTTTTGAGCTGCACCAGCCAGGGAGTTTTGAACCTCCGATAGTAAGCAGTACGCTCGTATTTTGTTTTCACATAACGGCAAGTGTGTCAAATGTCCCTCTGAAGTCAAGGGGCGCGAATCAACCTGAGCACCGCTGTCTTCAGGGCATTGGATCTCAAGGACGAACACAGTGAGCAGTTTTCTGTTTGTGGAATCCATATTGACATAAAGTTGCGTCATCTTGTCAAGAGTAGCAATACTAAGAAGTAGAAATTTTAATCAAAATTCTGATATTCACTGACATTTAACGAAACTATTGTCGTTGAAAGAGCAGTCACGCCGTGGTCAGCCAGAACATTATGACCATATACCTACACGGTGGTATCTGACCCTTTGGCAAGGATAACATGCTCAACGGTTAGTACGATGTGAGCAATGACACCTTGGTAGATCGCTGGAAGGAGTTGGCAGCACAAACTGCACAAAAAAGTCACCTAATTCCCGTAAATTCCCGGGAGAGGGCTATGTTCGGTCACATCCCAGATGTGTTCGATGGGGTTCAAATCTGGCGAGTTGGGAGGCCATTACATCAATCGGAACTCGTCACTGTGATCCTCGAACCACTCCATCATACTCCTGGTGACGTTACAGGTGCATTATCTTCATGAAAAATGCAAATGCCGTCGGGAAACATGATCGTCATGAAGGGGTGTACGTGGTCTGCAACCAGTGTAAAATACTCCTTGACGGTCGCGGTGCCCCGCACAAGCTCCACTGGACCCATGACTGCCCACGTGAATGTTCCCGAGAGCATAAAGGAGGCGCCGCCTGCCTGTCATCGTTCCTCAGTACAGGCGACAAGGAGCTGTTCCCCTGGAAGACGACGGATGCGCGCCATCCCATCAGTATGATCACGAAGCTATTGGGATTCACCAGACCGTGCAACGCTCTGCCACTGCGCAAACACCTAGTGCCGATGGTTATGTGCCCATTTTAGCCATAGTTGCCAGTGTCACGTTGTTAACATTGGCATATACATACGTAAGTGTGTGCTCCCTGCCACCATTGGATAAGCAGCTGCAGCAGCAAGTCGTATACTCTTAGCTCACTTATTTGTTACATAGTTTAATTCTTAATTTCTTTGCGTGTTTTTGGTATTTGCGTTGTTTAATTCATAAATTTCGGGCGTATTGTAGTATTTGAGAGTTGTAGCATCGCGTTTTAGTACCTGAATAGTGTAAAATCGACTAGTCTCCTTCCGCCGCCGAGCAGTGTGTCACCAGTGCGCAAGTAGCAGCATTACTGCATTTACTAGGCAACCTTGTATTTTAATAACCGTTTAAATTTTGTGTCGAATTTTTTGTGCTCTCTGTAGATTAGTGCAGACGTTCTTTGTACAACAGTTTTTGGCATGGATAGGGACTGCAACTGCTGTGTTCGGATGCAGGCTGAGTTGGCATCCCTTCGCTCCCAGCTTCAGGCAGTGTTGGCTTCGGTCACACAGCTTGAGGGCGTTGCCAATGGGCATCACTGTTGGGGTCCAGATGGGGGTGTCGGGGGACGGCTCGCTCGTCCCACGCATCCCCTGATCGGACTACCACTGTGGCTGCCCGGGATACTGCCCACATTGAGCCTGATCCCTCACTTGTGGTTGAGTGGGGGGTCGTCTCGAGGTGTGGCAGGGGGCGAAAGACATTCCGGAGGGCTGAACGGAAGGCCTCTCCAGTTTGTCTGACGAACCGGTTTCAGGCTCTCTCTCAGGCTGATACTGATCTTCAGCCGGACATGGCTGCTTGTCCTGTTCCAGACGTTGCCCCTCAGTCTGCAAGATCCGGGCGGTCGCAGAGGGTGGGCTTACTGGTAGTTGGGAGCTCCAACGTCAGGCGCGTAATGGGGCCCCTTAGGGATATGGCAGCAAGAGAGGGGAAGAAAACCAATATGCACTCCGTGTCCATACCGGGGGGAGTCATTCCAGATGTGGAAAGGGTCCTTCCGGATGCCATGAAGGGTACAGGATGCACCCATCTGCAGGTGGTCGCTCATGTCGGCAGCAATGATGTGTGTCGCTATGGATCGGAGGAAATCATCTCTGGCTTCCGGCGGCTATCTGATTTGGTGAAGACTGCCAGTCTCGCTAGCGGAATGAAAGCAGAGCTCACCATCTGCAGCGTCGTCGACAGGACTCACTGCGGACCTTTGGTACAGAGCCGAGTGGAGGGTCTTAATCAGAGGCTGAGACGGTTCTGCGACCGTGTAGGCTGCAGATTCCTCGACTTGCGCCATAGGGTGGTGGGGTTTCGGGTTCCGCTGGATAGGTCAGGAGTCCACTACACGCAGCAAGCGGCTACACGGGTAGCAGGGGTATGTGGCGTGGACTGGGCGGTTTTTTAGGTTAGATGGCCTCGGGCAAGTACAGAAAGGGCAGCAGCCTCAAAGGGTGTGGGGCAAAGTCAGGACATGCGGGGGTCAAGCAGCAATTGCTATTGTAATTGTAAACTGTCGAAGCTGCATTGGTAAATTACCGGAACTTCAAGCGCTGATAGAAAGCACCGAAGCTGAAATCGTTATCGGTACAGAAAGCTGGCTGAAGCCAGTGACAAATTCTGCCGAAATTTTTACAAAGGCACAGACGTTGTTTAGAAAGGATAGATTGCATGCAACTGGTGGTGGCGTGTTTGTCGCTGCTAGTAGCAGTTTATCCTGTACTGAAGTAGAAGTGGATAGTTCCTGTGAATTATTGTGGGTGGAAGTTACACTCAACAACCGAGCTAGGTTGATAGTTGGCTCCTTTTACCGACCTCCCGACTCAGCAGCATTAGTGGCAGAACAACTGAGAGAAAATTTGGAATACATTTCACATAAATTTTCTCAGCATGTTCTAGTCCTAGATGGAGATTTCAATTTACCAGATATAGACTGGGACACTCAAATGCTTAGGCCGGGTGGTAGGGACAGAGCATCAAGTTACATTATACTGAGTGCACTATCCGAAAATTACCTCGAGCAATTAAACAGAGAACCGACTAGTGGAGATAACATCTTGGACCTACTGATAACAAACAGACCCGAACTTTTCGACTCTTTAAGTGCAGAACAGGGAATCAGTGATCACAAGGCCGTTGCAGCATCCCTGAATATGGAAGTTAATAGGAATATAAAAAAAGGGAGGAAGGTTTATCTGTTTAGCAAGAGTAATAGAAGGCAGATTTCAGACTACCCAACAGATCAAAACGAAAATTTCTGTTCCGAAACTAACAATGTTGAGTGTTTATGGAAAAAGTTCAAGGAAATCGTAAAATGCGTTTTAGACAGGTACGTTCCGAGTAAAACTGTGAGGGACGGGAAAAACCCAACGTGGTTCAACAACAAAGTTAGGAAACTACTGCGAAAGCGAAGAGAGGTTTACTCCAAGTGTAAACGCAGCCAAAACCTCTCTGAAAAACAGAAGCTAAACGATGTCAAAATTAGCGTAAGGAAGGCTATGCGTGAAGCGTTCAGTGAATTCGAAAGTAAAATTCTATGTACCGACTTGACAGAAAATCCCTGGAAATTCTGGTCTTACGTTAAATCAGTAAGTGGCTCGAAACAGCATATCCAGACACTGCGGGATGATGATGGCATTGAAACAGAGGATGACACGCGTAAAGCTGAAATACTAAACACCTTTTTCCAAAGTTGTTTCACAGAGGAAGACCGCACTGCAGTTCCTTCTGTAAATCCTCGCACAAACGAGAAAATGGCTGACATCGAAATAAGTGTCCAAGGAATAGAAAAGCAACTGGAATCACTGTACAGAGGAAAGTCCACTGGACCTGACGGGACGCCAATTCGATTCTACACAGAGTACGCGAAAGAACTTGCCTCCCTTCTAACAGCCGTGTACCACAAGTCTCTAGAGGGATGGAAGGTTCCTAATAATTGGAAAAGAGCACAGATAGTCCCAGTCTTAACGAAGGGTCGTCGCGCAGATGCGCAAAACTATAGACCTATGTCTCTGACGTCGATCTGTTGTAGAATTTTAGAACATGTTTTTTGCTCGCGTATCATGTCGTTTTGGAAACCCAGAATCTACTCTATAGGAATCAACATGGATTCCGGAAACAGCGATCGTGTGAGACCCAACTCGCTTTATTTGTTCATGAGACCCAGAAAATATTAGATACAGGCTCCCAGGTAGACGCTATTTTCCTTGACTTCCGGAAGGCGTTCAATACAATTCCGCACTGTCGCCTGATAAACAAAGTAAGAGCCTACGGAATATCAGACCAGCTGTGTGGCTGCATTGAAGAGCTTTTAGCAAACAGAACACAGCATGTTGTTATCAATGGGGAGACGTCTACAGACGTTAAAGTAACCTCTGGCGTGACACAGGGGAGTGTTATGGGACCATTGCTTTTCACAATATATATAAATGACCTAGTAGATAGTGTCGGAAGTTCTATTCGGCTTTTCGCGGATGATGCTGTAGTACACAGAGAAGTTGCAGCATTAGAAAATTGTAGCGAAATGCAGAAAGATCTGCAGCGGATAGGTACTTGGTGCAGGGAGTGGCAACTGACCCTTAACATAGACAAATGTAATGTATTGCGAATACATAGAAACAAGGATCCTTTATTGTATGATTATATGACAGCGGAACAAACACTGGTAGCAGTTACTTGTGTAAAATGTCTGGGAGTATGCGTGCGGAACGATTTGAAGTGGAATGATCATATAAAATTAATTGTTGGTAAGATGGGTGCCAGGTTGAGATTCATTGGAAGAGTCCTTAGAAAATGTAGTCCATCAACAAAGGAGGTGGCTTACGAAATACTCGTTCGACCTATACTTGAGTATTGCTCATCAGTGTGGGATCCGTACCAGATCGGGTTGACGGAGGAGACAGAGAAGATCCAAAGAAGAGCGGCGCGTTTCGTCACAGGGTTATTTGGTAGCCGTAATAGCGTTACGGAGATGTTTAGCAAACTCAAGTGGCAGACTCTGCAAGAGAGGCGCTCTGCATTGCGGTGTAGCTTGCTCGCCAGGTTTCGAGAGGATGCGTTTCTGGATGAGGTATCGAATATATTGCTTCCCCCTAATTATACCTCCCGAGGAGGTCACGAATGGAAAATTAGAGATATTCGAGCGCGTACGGAGGCTTTCAGACAGTCGTTCTTCCCGCGAACCATACGCGACTGGAACAGAAAAGGGAGGTATTGACAGTGGCACGTAAAGTGGCCTCCGCCACACACCGTTGGGTGGCTTGCGGAGTATAAATGTAGGTGTAGATGTAGATAGAAGCCGTCAGTAGCAGAGGCACAGTATTAGAAATGTTCGGTGCAGTTTGTATTTAGACACACTTTTTCTCTACCCAGCATTGAATGGTGATGTTAGCTTTGCTGCAGTTCTTTGCCTGCACTGTTTTTCTAATCTGCCCAGCCTACAACGTTCGACATCTGTAATGAGGGGCGGTCGGCCATCCTCGCGATGCAGAATGTTGTTTCACTTTGGTTTCGTCATGTGTTGAAGAACCCAACACAGCACTCCCTGACAACCCGACAAGTCGTGCAGTTTCTGAAATGCTTGTGCTGATCCTCAGGCCATCATAATCGGACTCGGTCAAGCCCAGATAGATAGCACGCCTTCCCCATTCTACACGTGACAGCACATTCACTGATACTACATGCACCGAATGTGTGTCTAACTAGCAGTCATTGCTCACCAGATGAAACTCCTGCCACTTCGATGGACTTAAATCGATAGTAGTCGCTAGTCATAATGCTCTGCCTGATCAGTGTACAACCATAAGACAGAGAATTTCACTAAATGTAGTCAAAAACTGTAAAGATTCAGACAACACTGATATGAAACATATTTAATGCAATGGTTTCTAAGAACAGTGAGTGAGGATGATAGGAAGAAAAATGCTGGAAGAATATGCCTAATCATCAGCTTTGGCGGATTTCAAATGGAAAAAAAAGAAAATGGAAGATATTGTAGGCAGTAAATGATTAATAGATTCATAGCAACATGGTCATCCAAAACTGAAAGGTATGTATTGGATACGAAAACAGAGACCACTTGTATAAATAGTTATAATCAACCCCTGATTTCTTCAAGCAATGCAACATGTATAATTCTCATGGCCCAGATAAGTGACAAATTTTACATAAGAAAGCGAGAGATATCATGAGTAGGATACACGTTTTCTTCAAGCACAAAGCAATTTTATGACCATACCACGGCAGTTGCTTGGAACCGGAAACAGAGCAGTGATCCTTCTTGCTTGAACCTGTGTGAAATATCATCTTTTATAGATCGAAATATAGAAAATATTAACGGCCCTCGTAAGGCGTCCGAGAGTATACGGACCTTACATGAGCTTGTTCCATAACGACAGTATGATACAGTATGAGATCCTCAGAAAAATCATTATTTTATATCAACAAAAGGCAGCTGGATTAATCTCATGTACCGAAAACTAACAAAACAATATCTAACAATACATGGACAGCAGCATGCATAAACAAGTTAAACCCAATTTGGAGACGCACTGAGCAGGTGGTTAATGAGATAGAAAAACCCTACTTAACAAGAGAACGCGAGATTCAGCACAGAAAGAAGGCAGAACAGTATATAACGGCTTTGAATGTAAATATGGCTGGGACCGTGGGACAGAGGGTAAGTGGCTGCACGGCATTAACAGGACTAGGCTGTGACCCAGCAAGAAAAACAAAACTCACCTCTAGCGAGATGGCGATTGGATAAAGCCATAAAGGGCGACACAGACGCGACACGGCTGGAGGATCAACCCTATATAAAAGCATTTTGAGAACTAAAATTGCTAGATATCTCTCTCGTCTCACGGCGGACTGAACAAGTGTGTGGCAAATAGCGAGGGCGTTGAGAACTTTGCTTTCTGTAAGGTGTATCATGGCGACAGGCAGCAAAGAGGTAGTTAAATTAACCCTGTGAAAATTTTTACATGCAGAGAAATCGTGTACGTCACTCCATCCCTTAGTGAGTGTGCAACAGCGATTATTTCAACTAGGGAAAGATTAGCGTTCTATGGAATGCAGGAAAGTTGAGACTGAGTGAATTTAGTCAAGGCCAGAATAAGGAATTAGCAATTTAGATCCAGCATGGAGACAACGCCATTTCAGAAGCCACTTGGTAAAGTACCATCGTGCATTAGGCCACAGTAAATGTTGAGTCAAGATTTTGCTCACTCCAAATTGCATACGCTTTGATAATGAATATCAAAAGCTTTGATACTAATCTACCCTTACATCGAGTACATGACAGTTTTTCATTGTTTGAAAAGTAAATTTATTGTCCATCAACTCAGTGCATTGACCAACTCTGATTACATAGATGTAAATGAGCTAATGAAGATTTTTAATCATTCTTTCCTGTGAAACAATTTTTTCATATGTAGAGATAACGATTTATAATCTTCAGTTCAGTATGTCCAAGAGTTAAATATTTTTTTATTGAGTGTGAAAAGTAATTGAACATGGTTGTTGTGTATCAATGACCCCTGAAAGCACAGTTGATAAATTATATGTAGAATAAAAAAGGCTATAGCTGTTTTGTATTTCTAGAATATATCCCAAACATTCACTTCTATTAATTCATGCCTTCTAGTTAAGCGACAGCAGCATTTCTAATGATTTTTGTTATGATCCAAACCTAATATTAGCTCCTTTACAATGCCAGGTTCATATTTATTTAGAATATTTGTATAACACCCTGGGAGAGTTCAGATATTTTGTCCATTTGCGCGCTAAGTGGTAAGCTAAGTTTGCACATATTAGTCCACTCACAGTGCAGGCACAAAAAGTGCAGACGCTCACACCCTCTTCGAAAAGCATCCATAATTACTTTCCCTGGCTCTTTTTTGACTTTGGTTAATATCATTTCATTATCAGACGTTAAAATCCCAATTAGTGTTAGTTTCTGAAGTAACTCAATGCTGAGAATGAATCCTGTTCGATTTCAACTTACTTGAAAGTTGAAGTGTTTCACTTATTGCTACGGTGTTGCCACATCAGCTGTCTGTTACAGCTCAGTTGTAGACGACATTCATACACAGCGAGTCACTTCAGTCATTCATGGGCCGTGGTGTAACGATGTCACTATTCGTACGATCTATTATCAACATATTGCCATTGGTGCGCAGCACTCTGGTGTGGGGGTTCCAGGCGTGGTGGTGGGTTTGGTGGAAGTATGAGCTGAGGAAAGAAACTATAATGAGCTTTCTGTGGGGCCCCATCACCGTGGTGTTAGTCGTTCGCGGGCGTCAAATACTGGGGTGATGTTACCCCATGTAAGTTACCAAGTACCAACGAGATTTGTGTTGTGATTTACCAGAAGGGCGCCGAACTGTCAGGGCGGGGTTCAATGTCATTTTGGTATGTCTTCCTTGTTGTTGTGCGGTTCAGATGCCTGTGTCTCCATGGTATTCGAAGAGAAATGTGATTGCAAGATCTGGTAGACATTTTTAAGTTATTCATAGGCTGATACCTCATTATATTTTATGTGTTAACCTTATGTATCTGTAGTGCTTGTGAACCTTTAGCCGGTGTTAAGCTCCATGTTCCAGAAGAAAGCATACTTTGAATTTTGGGAGTGTCATTAATATACTGAAGCGCCTAAGAAATTGGTATTTTCATGCCTGTTCAAATACAGAGATATGTAAACCGGCAGAATACGGCGCTGCAACCGACAACGCCTCTATAGGGCAACAAGTGTCTGGCGCAGTTGTTAGATCGGTTACTGCTGCTACAATGGCAGCTTATCAAGATTTAAGTGGGTTTGAACTCGGTGTCATAGTCAGCACACGAGCGATAGGACACAACATCTCCGAAGTAGCAATGAAGTGAGGATTTTTCTATACGACCATTTCACGAGTTACCGTGAATATCTGGAATCCGGTAAAACACTTAATCTCTGACGTCTCTGTGGCCGAAAAAAGATCCTGCAAGAACTGGACCAACGACGACTAAAGAGAATCATTCATCACGATGGAAGAGCAATCCTTCCGCAGATTGCTCCTGATTTCAAACTTGGAACATCAACAAGTGTCAGTGTTAGAAAAATTCAACGAAACAACATCAATATCAGCCTTCGTTGCGAAGGCCTACTCGTGTATCTTTGGTGACTACACGACACAAGGCTTTACGCCTCGTCTGGGCCCGTCAACGCCGACATTGGACTGTTCATAACTGTAAACATGTAGCCTGGTCGGAAGAGCCTCCTTTCAAATTGAATCGAATGGATGGACATATACAATTATGGAGACAAGCTCTTCAATCCATGGACCCTGCATGTCAAAAGGAGACTATTCAAGCTGAAGGAGGCTCTGTAACGAAGCAGGGCGTGCACAGTTGGAGTGATATGGGACCTTGATACGTCTAGATTCGACTCTGGCAGGTGACACGCACGTAAGCATCCTGTCTGATCATCTGCATCCATTCATATCCGTTGTGCATTCCGACGGACTTCGGCAATTCCAGCAGTACAATGGGACACCCCACACCTCTAGAATTGCTAAAGAGTGGCTCCAGGCGTACTCTTTCGAGTTCAAAGTCTTCCGCTGGCCATCAGACTCCCCAGACATGAACAGTTTTGTGCATGTCTCGGATGCTTTGCAACGTGTTGCTCAGAAGAGGTCTCTACCCCTACGTACTCTTACGAATTTATGGAGAGCACTGCAGGACTCATGGTGTCAGTTCCTTTCAGCACTAGTTCAAATATTAGTCGAGTCCGCTCCACATCGTGTTGCGGCATTTTGCGCGCTCCAGGGGGTCTTACACGTTATCAGGAAAGTGTACCTGTTTCTTTGGCTCTTCAGAGTATATGCGTTATCTGTTCTTGTTCACCTCCCTTTAATTCTTCTGCTTTTTAAAGTACATCTACCTCTACATATACATGGATACTCTGCAAGTCACAGTTAAGTGCATGGCAGAGGGTTCATCGAACCACCTTCACAATTCTGTGTTATTCCAGTCTCGAATAGTGCGCGGAAAGAATGAACACCTGTACCTTTCCGTACGAGCTCTGATTTCCCTTATTCTATCATGGTGATCCCTCCGGCCTATGTGGGCTAGTGTCAACAAAATATTTTCGCATTCGGAGGAGGAAGTTGGTGATTGGAATTTCGTGAGAAGATTCCGTCGCAACGAAAAACGCCTTTCTTTTAATGATTTCCAGCCCAACTCTCTCACATATTTCGCGATAATACAAAACGTGCTGCCTTTCTCTGAACTTTTTCGATGTACTCCGTCAGTCCTAACTGGTAAGGATCCCACACCGCGCAGCAGTATTCTAAAAGAGGGCGGACAAGCGTAGTGCAGGCAGTCTCCTTAGTAGGTCTGTTACATTTTCTAAGTGTCCTGCCAATAAAACGTAGCCTTTGGTTAGCCTTCCCCACAACATTGTCTATTGTTCTTTCCAATTTAAGTTGTTCGTAATTGTAATACCTAGGTGTTTAGTTGAATTTACGGCTTTCAGATTAGACTGATTTATCGTGTAACCGAAGTTTTACGCGTTCCTTTTAGTACTCACGTGGATGACTTCACACTTTTCGTTATTTAGGGTCAACTGCCACTTTTCGCACCATTCAGATATTTTTTATAAATCGTTTTGCAGTTAGTTTTGATCTTCTGATGGCTTTATTAGTCGACAAACGACAGCGTCATCTGCAAATAACCGAAGACGGCTGCTCAGATTGTCTCCAAAATCGTCTATACACATAAGGAACAGCAAAGGGCCTATAACACTACCTTGGGGAACATCAGAAATCACTTATCTTTTACTCGATGACTTTCCGTCAGTTAGTACGAACTGTGACCTCTCTGACAGGAAATCACAAATTCAGTCTCATAACTGAGACGATATTCCATAAGCACGCAATTTTACTACGAGCCGTTTGTGTGGTACAGTGTCAAAAACCTTCCGGAAATCCAGAAATACGGAATCGATGTAAAATCCCTTGTCAATAGCACTCAGCACTTCATGTGAATAAAGAGCTTGTTGTGTTCCACAGGAACGATGTTTTCTAAACCCATGTTGACTGTGTGTCAATAGACCGTTTCGTTCGAGGTAATTCATAATGTTCGAACACAATATAGGTTCTAAAATCCTGCTGCATATTGAAGTTAACGATATGGGCCTGTAATTTAGTGGATTACTCCTACTACCTTTCTTGAAAATTGGTGTGACCTGTGCAACTTTCCAGTCCTTGGGTACGGATCATTCGTCGAGCGAACGGTTGTATATGATTGTTAAGTATGGAGCTAATGCATCAACATACTCCGAAAGAAACCTATTTGGTATACAGTCTGGATCAGAAGACTTGCGTTTATTAAGTGATTTCAGTTGCTTCACTACTCTGAGAATATTTACTTCTACGTTACTCATGTTGGCAGGTGTTGTGGATTCGAATTCTGGAGTATTTACTTCGTCTTCTTTTGTGAAGGCATTTCGGAAGGCTGTGTTTAGTAAATCTGCTTTGGCAGCACTGTCTTCGATAGTATCTCCATTGCTATCGTGCAGAGAAAGTATTGATTGTTCCTTCCCGCTAACATACTTCACATACGAAGAGAATCGCTTTGGATTTTCTGCCAGGTTTCGTGACAAAGTTCCGTTGTGGAAACTGTTAAAGCCGTCTCGCATTGAACTCCGCGCTAAATTTGGAGCTTCTGTAAGGGATCGCCAATCTTGGGGATTTTGCGTCTGTTTGAATTTGGCATGTTTGTTTCGTTGTTCCTGCAACAGTGTTCTAACCCCTTTGTGTACCAAGGAGGATCAGCTCCGTCGTTTGTTAGTTTATTTGGTAGAAATCCCTCAATTGCTGCCGATACTATTTCTTTGAATCTAAGCCACGTCTGATCCCCACTTATATTATTAATTTGGAATGAGTGGAGATGGTCTCTCAGGAAGGCGTCAAGTGAATTTTTATCTGCTTTTTTGAATAGGTACATTTTTCGCTTATTTTTGGAGGATTTGGGAATTACAATATTCAATCTCGCTACTACAACCCTGTGTTCACTAACCCCTGTATCGGTTTTGATGCTGTTTATTAAATCAGGATTATTTGTTGCTAAGAGATCAAGTGTGTTTTCACAACCGTTTACTATTCGCGTGGGCTCATGAACTAACTGTTCGAAATAATTTTCAGAGAATGTGTACGTCCGTAATGAAACATGTATTTTCGCCAACATATCGAGGGTAAATTAAAGTCACCACCAACTATTATCGTGTGAGTCGGGTACGTGTTTGAAATCAAACTCAAGTTTTCATTGAACCTTTCAGCAACTGTATCATCTAAACTGGGAGGTCGGTTAAATGATCCAATTACTAATTTATTCGGATTGCCAACAATGACCTCTGCCCATACGAACCCTCAGGAAGTATCTACTTCAATTTCGCGACAACTTAAACTCGTAAATTATTGGTCATGTTATTTTCGGTTGGATGCGCAGTGATATATTTGGTATTACCGGTTGCCACAGATGATTAATTGTTCATGTCAGAATGTTCGTATACTTTGCTCCTTTATTGGCTTATTTATAATATTCTGTGGTGTTCTGGTTTCTTTGATGCTAATTCCAAAAAACCTTGTTATCTAAGAAACTATATATTGCGTCTCTACTATTTAACTGGCTCAGACAAATTTTGTTTTGTTCCTGGATAGGATTGTTTTCTCCGAACTGCTTTCGACTAACGTATTCACTGATGAATTTTGAATTACATGTCAGTGTTCTTACGGCTACTTTAATTGTGTGGTTGGAACGAACATTTTTCTGATACTGTAGCCTTATGGTGAAAAGTTTTTTAAAATACACACATCAAATAAAGTTTTGCATCACCTCGGTTCCGAGAGTTCCGGAACCTGCACAGAAAATTAGAATAGATATCAACATACACATCATTTCCTTCTCTGCCTCGTGATGACTGGGTGTTGTGTGCTGTCCTTAGGTTAGTTAGGTTTAAGTAGTTCTAAGTTCTGGGGGACTGATGACCATAGATGTTAAGTCACATAGTGCTCAGAGCCAGCCAACATCATTTCCGTCCTTTTTATTGCTCATGAAAACCACACGTTGTATGTTGAACCACCATAGAGCGAAACCTTCAGAGGTGGCGTTTGCTTTACACACAAGTGCCTCTAATACCCAGCACCACGTCCTCTAGCATTGATGCATGCCTGTATTCTTCGTGGCTTATTATCCACAAGTTCATCTGGGTACCGTTGGTTCAGATTGTCCCACTTCTCAACGGCGATTCGGAGTAGATCCCTCAAAGAGGTTGGTGGGTCATGTCGTCCTTAAACTGCACTTTTCAATC
This sequence comes from Schistocerca americana, assembly GCF_021461395.2. Taxonomy (NCBI): domain Eukaryota; kingdom Metazoa; phylum Arthropoda; class Insecta; order Orthoptera; family Acrididae; genus Schistocerca; species Schistocerca americana. The sequence goes on from NC_060119.1 coordinate 73,520,677, forward strand.
TGTCCCAGGCATGGTCGATAGGGTACATGTTTGGAGAACATAATGGAAACTCTAGTCGAGCGATTTCGTTATCCTGAAGGATAGCTGTGTACGATGTGAACGCGAATGCCTCGTCAATATGTTGCCGATATGGTTGCACAAGCGGTTGGAGGAAGGCATTCACGTGTCACACAGTCGTTACGGCGCCTTCCGTGACCACCAGTGGTGTACGTCAGCCGCACATAACGCCACCCCAAAACATCAGGGAACCTCCACCTTGCTGCACTCACTGGACGATGTGTCTAATGCGATCAGTCTGACCGAATTGCCTCCAAGCACTTCTCCAACGATGAAGGTATATGCGACGCTCATCGGTGAAGAGAACGTGATGCAAATCCTGAACAGTCAATTCGGCATGTTGCTGGCACATGTGTACCGCGCTACATGGTGTCGTGGTTGCAAAGTTAGACCTCGCCATGGACGTCGGCAGTGTAATTGCTCACCATGAAACCTATTTCGCACAGTTTGAGTAGTAACACGACGTCCTGTGGCTGAAAGAAAAGCATATTCCAACATGAAGGCGTCGTGTCAGTGTTCCTCCGAGCCATAATCCGTTGGTAGCTCTCATCCACTGCAGTAGTTGCCCTCGGACGGCCTGAGCGAGGCATCTCATCGACAGTTCCTGTCTCTCTAGTAGTTGCCCTCGGACGGCCTGAGCGAGGCATCTCATCGACAGTTCCTGTCTCTCTGTATCTCCTCCATGACCGAACAACGTCGCTTTGGTTCACTCCGGGATGCTTGGACACTTCCCTTGTTGAGAGCCCTACCTGGCACAAAGCAACGCGGACGCGATCGAACCGCGGTATTGACCGTCTAGGCATGGTTGAACTACAGACAACACTGGCAGTCTAACACCTTCCTGGTGGAATGACTGAAACTCATCGATAGTCGGACCTTCTCCGTCTAATAGGCGCCGCTCATATAAACATCCTTGAGCGGGTTTAGTGAAATCTCTGAAGAGTCGAAGGGACTGTGATACAATATCCAGAGTCAACGTCTATCTTCAGGAAGCAGGGTGACGCAAAAGTTTTTGATGTTTGTATTTGTAGCTCTTTTCTAAAATCATTTTCTTGACTTGTTTTGAAATGAGCTCAGATTAATTAATTCTACTGTGGGAGTATTTATTTGATGCATGTAAGTTTTGGAATTCTGTGTAATTAAAATCAACTGCGCTGTGGGGAACTGTCGTTAATCATCTCTTGTACTCCATTACGTGTTACCGAGGTTCGGGCCCCAATTCTCACGTTTTGTCGGCTTGCTTAACCGCCGCTTACGTCACTTGGAGCGCATACGCTCGGCAGTTTCCCACTGGTCCAGCCACTCTCATTGTTTCTTCCGGGACGAATTAAGAGGATGTGATTATCACCAGTTCAGTGCTGTTGACGTGCATATCGGAGCAATGCCCTAAGTGTCTGCAGCGAGGTTTGAAGGAAATACTAGATACTTTGTCGCTAGCTGAATCTAAATACCTATAACAGAACTGCGACATACGTCGCGTTTTTTAGACCTGAATTTAAACTCGTGTCCCAATCTGACCACAAACTTGTGACGTGCAATGTAACTGAGAAAACGGCGGTAAATAATATGTGGCAGAACTAAAATCAAGATTTTCTTTTCACAGGGATTAAAGCTAACGACTACGAGCAAACTAAAGACACAAAAATTTCAGTTTAAACCCTAAAAGCAAACTATATCTTCTAGTTATCATTGGTCACCAGAAACTCTCCTGACAGTGGCTACACCAGCTGCCGACGTTGCCAACCTTTGAGCAGTCGTGGCTGGCACATAGTTGCTGATTATAGGCGATGTAGGCAGATTCCAAACTAAAAGCGAATTATAGTAAGAGAAATAATATAGAATAAAAAATAGTACAGTGTTGAAAATGACATGGCTACGTGTTAGAAGTATAACGAAATTACATTTCAACCAGTCAATTGAATAAAAATAATAATCAAAATCTTTTGATTGTATTTAAGAATTATGAAAGAATTCGCTTAATTTCACGATATTCGGACCTATGACGTCGTACACGAGTGGTTGTCAACCTGTTCCCTAAACCATCCCTGCTGGTGGGTGTCCCACCTTCCATGCCGATTGCTAGGAACTAGGTATTTTCATTAGGTTTGGAAAGAATTTTGACATTAAGTGTTCGATAAGTAAATTTTACTATGAGTTTTAACTTGCTGCAACCTTGCTTTATAGAGTGCCTAAATTGACTTCCCTGCTTTACAAGTCACTATTACTGAGGAACTGTTGCACAGTTACAAAATCTTAGTACTGTTGTGGTATCAGACGCCAAATGGGTGCCAGGAGTTGTCATATTAAAACTCGGCGAGAACTTTCCAAATTATTTATTCGTTTCCCCTACAGAGCTTCGTTCACCTTGGTCAGCGTCACAGGCTCCGCAATGCTGAGGCCACTGCCCCAGCGACCTGTGGAACGCAACGCTGTGCCGTGCCGGCCTTGTTCGCCAGCTGTAGAGTTCCGATTACGTCAGGGTGACTGCGCCAGCAACCGACTCTGCGGCCACCGTCCCCGTTGACTCAGCGCTGCTCCGCCGGGAGCCGTAGGCTGGCCCTGCTGCTGCTTCTTCCTCAGCTGGCGTAACTGGGAACGTGGCGGCAACGACTGCCCTTGATCCGGCTTTGGAATCTGCGGCCCCTCGCAACGGAAATCTCGGCGTGTGTCGGGAGCCGAGACGACTGCCAGCGGTAGCGAACCGAAGAGTGGCCCGCCCTGACTAGCTGAGGACCCCGCGTCGGCCTCAGAGGGTCGAACCAACGACCAGCCGTGGACTGAGACACTGTCGCCCCATCTGTTGCCGTGTGCTGCCAGTAGTGTGACACGCCCAGCCGGCCAGGAGAGCTGCCACACCTGAATGAATCTCGTTAGAAAACAACACATATTCATTCTCGGCTGTTCACCTTTGTTTCGCTAATGCATCGCTCCAAGTCACGTACGCCCCACACCCCAGTTGCGCCAGTGGGCCCCTTCTGCTTACAGCTTGCGAAATTCAAACCGCTGCGATTACTCTTTTCAGCGGTTCGACAGCCCTTTGGCCTCCATTCCACTTCGCAACTGCTGGTCAGCATAACTTGCTGCAATGTGGCCCGCACCTGGCTGTAACTTGCGCTCGGAATATCGCCCAAAACTAACATTTCCTATCATAAACGGTGGTGCCGCTACAGTAATAACACAGATATAGATGTACGCTACCTCTGTTACACACCTCACATTTATATGACAACGAATACGGCATGTCACAACTATTCCACTACACGCACTAAGTTATTATATTTATGACTCCGATGATCCAGGTGCATAGCTGATCGAATGTCACCCTGTCTCGGTGGTTATAATAGCTGTATGTGTGACACAAAATCGCGTCACGCTGTGTGAAGCATCCAGTGGAAATGGGAATGAGCGTTTGGTGTCATTGGACGGGACGCTCTTACGGGGCAGGTCCTGCCGCCTTGGTGCAGGTCTTATCACATACGACGCCACAATGGGCGACCTGCGCGCCAGATGGGGATGAAATGATGATGAAGACAACAACCAGTCCCCGAGGGGAGAAAATACCCGACCCAGCCAGGAAACGAAGCCAGGACCCTTAGGATGGCAGTCTGTCATACTGATCATTCAGCTGTCGAGGCGGACAATGGATCCAACACCCCCCTCCCCCCTCCACACACACACACACACACACACACACACACACACACACACACACACAAACACACAAAGTGATGCTGACGACGCAAACACGTTTTATACACAGCACTAACCAAACCGATGAAACCAGTAAGTTTTGGTTAGTGCTGTGTATATGTGTTTACTTCGTCAGCATCATTATGTGTGTGTCTGGGGATAGGGGTGTTGTTTTTGGCGTAGCTATCATATGTGCTGAAATACGAAGTAGAAGGGCCAGTTCCAGTATTCACATACAACAGGAAAGAAAGCCAGACAAGGAATTGGAAGTAAACTGACCAATTGTTGAGGCAGTCTGGCAAGGGCAAACAGTCCAGGGCGTGACATTGGGCTCACGGATTGTAGGAAGCCCACCGAAGTGAAGCGTCAACCATCAAGTAATTTGAATCGGACTACATAGGTTACAAGGTGAACGGAATTTTACAAGAAACTGGTTCAGATAACCCAGCAGAACGCAAATCAATTTCGTGGCCTACGGCTTTGAGTTTCAGCTTCCTGAAATTTCGATATCCAGTATCACACATGCATTTAGCTAGGAAGTTTACCAAACAAGTATGGTTGTACGCAACAGCTGCACTATCCACAGTGTGAGTCTGACGGACAGCTAATGGTATTCGCCGAGCCAGTGGACCAGAGAAAGCTTGGGAAATGGAGAGGCAGCAACATATCTTTTCTTTTTTTTTTTTTTTTTTTCGCACCCTCACTGTACACGGGACAGTAAATTTTTAAATACTAAAAACAGGGTAGCAGTACAAAATCAGTCGCAAAGAGGTATCACAGAATATCACAAAATACGTAATCGCCCATTTATCCGTTCCGTAAAGAGGCACAAAAGCGAACGTAAACATGACGAGAAACGTCCCGTGTCGGACGCGCCACAACGCACACAGCTGTAGACGCTTTTGCACTCTGAGTGCACACAGCGCAAGATGTGATGGTCCTGGATGCTACAAGGAAATGTGTAATTCTTGCATCGTCCGGGTGCTCTGCTTTGTATGCAGTGGCAGTACACAACACTTGAAGGTCAAAAGAGTCGCAATGGAGAAAAAAAAAATTAGCAGCTGTAGAGAGTGTAGACTCTTGACATATCACTTAGAGGACGAATACGTCTTTCGAAACTGATTGAGAATGAAAGTGGACAGTTATCAGTGATTACCCGAACTCGTGAGACAAAACTAACGCAGAAGGGCATTATGATGAGAAAAGCAATTATTTCATCCTATAAATTATCAGATACTGTAAGACTCCATGCCGCTGGTGTATTGGTATGTCAAACAACTACACTTTCGGTGCGTAATCACCCTCACTGTCAGCACTCTCGCGATCTTAATCACGTCGCACCACTGTGAAGCAGAGTCTTTACTTCCATCTCAGCCTTCTCCACTGTTGTCTGCATCTTACACTGTTTTAACATAGAGAATATTTCATTTAATGCTAAATCATGTTGCTTCCGATTATGACAATCTTTACATGTGATGTCAAAAAGACAGTTTCAGTTCATATTGGTCAACCAAGTTGCAATATCGTACGTTTATTCTTCTCGAACTCACTGTATGAGCAATTCGTGGAACTGAGAAGGTCACTGCTGCAGACATCTTCCCGAGTAAAATTACACTTGTTTGTGAACGCTTCGTATCTGTCAGCGACATTCGTGTATCGTCGGATTACGCGCTTTCACGCACCGACATGGACTTGCTTTGGTGTAACGTTCAGCGGCAGGGTGGGGGGTAATGAATTTAGGCGGTGTGTGTAGCTCAGCGGATCCATATTAGGCTTATTAGAGCAGTGGCACCCAACATGGGGATAATGACCTCTGAGGGCTAAAATGAAATTTTCTGAGGGGTAAAAACTAAACGATTCCTTTATATTCCAGTAACGAAACTAAATTATATTCAAAAGATCATTGCTATTATCACAATATTGTAAGACTTTAATATTGATTATGTAAGTTATCAACAATTACTTTTTCTCAGTCAGTAGCATTAATGTGGTGGACGTTACAGGTTCCTCACATTTTACACCCGCTACGCACATGTTGTGCTTCGTCATGTACATCACTCATGACTAAAGTGAGACATATACGTAATATTCCAAGAAAATGTCGTCTGCAGGTTGTAGTAATACCTGCAGTAGTCCAGAAATTGCTTAATTACTCACTTTCAAACAGACAAATGAATTAAGGGCTACTATAGTGCTATATCCAGTTTTATTATTATTATTACTATGAGAGTGGTTAGACACAAAGCGTTTCCAGCCTGAAGTCGTCCAATTATTGCCAGTTCAGACGTAAGGAGTGCGCAGTGAAGTGATTTACGAACGATAAGTATGGTGCATGTACCTGAACTTGTTTAGTTTTAAATAAGGTTGCAATGGGCAAGTCAAACAAATGCCACAATGGAGAAGAGTAATTCAGGGGAAGCATGTTTAGTAACAAGTGTGTATTTTCACTTTGGTTAGTTAGCTTACTTTTCTGAGAAGGAATTGTGGGTAGCACTTGTGATGCACCACGAATTCCTTCGTCATTCATTCTAACACACATATACATACATTTTGTTCATCTATCATAGTTTTAATAATAAAGTGCTCCAAGAAAAGTCCTAGAAAGTGTTCTAGTCCAGTTAGGTGCGAACGCTGGTGCTAGCTAATGTCTGACTGCAGTCAAGGGGAAGGGACTGAGAATGGTTGGGAACCACTGCTCTAGAAAGAATGTGCAAATGGACGCTAACGTGGTCTCAAATTGGAAGGAAAGAGACCACTCACCCTTCAAGACAGTACTAAGCATTATCTAATGCTTGGAAGAGGGGAACACAAGATTATAAAAAATAAGACACACGTCGGTGTGTGATTCATACTACATTGCTTACTGTATAACAAATATTTTGCATGGTGACTTCATCAGTTTCTTGGCGTAGTGGACGCCTTGCGAAGTATAAATGAATGATGTCAGCTACCGTAGGCTGAAGCCTAATTCTTGCAAAACAACTGCTAATTATGCAGTCCGGCAAACAAACGTAACCGCTATCTATCATGTGCTAATGGTCCAAAAATCTCACTCAGTAACCAGCCAAAGTCGCAAATCGGATGATTAGCGAGGATATTCCTAGTTAGATCCCCAGTTTAACTGCCGTACTCTGGCCAAACTGCTAAGAGGAATCATTGTCTTCTCTCTCCGTACAGAAAAGCAGCTGACAACAATCAAAGGGCAAAGGGACGCGAAGTCGGGATAAGTCCATAAAATTACCTCGCTTCACGCACAGGCACACTAACTAGCACCCCTTTTATAACGGAAGACATCACGTTACTCTATAACGACCAAAAGTGCTACAGTTTAAATATATTCAAGCAAGAAAGATGGCATTTTTTGAGTTAATCATTCGATCTCATGTTGTCTCCAACGAAGTTAACCATGCCATTCACGCAGCAAGTTTTAAGTTTGAAATTATTTATTGTACGTATCCATACACTTGTAGCCGAGACGAATCATAACATAATCGGGTATTTGAACTGGCAATCATTATCTTTCGCGCAATGCATGTTGTTGTACGGAAAATTATACAATTGGGAAACCAATTAGTTTTAACTAGAAACAGATTTGGACGTTATAATTTTGCTAGCAGCTATTTCAATCGGCTAATGACGCAGAAAAAATGGTAGTCCAAATATACACTATGTGACAGTCTTTGGCTTCAGATTAATCGTAGTTGTAAAACAGTAGGACGCTCGAAGTAAACGACTTCACAAGTTAGAGACACAATGGGGGTGACTGTGGAGTTTCGCCAGTAGGATGAACACAGACCTAGACCGCTTCGCTATTTCGCTAAATTTCGCCAACCCTTAACAGAAGTGGGTCAGGAGAGCAGAGGCGTAATCTTAATGCAGTGAAGCGACTTCCGTACTGCCGAGTACTCTGGCAGTATCCAGAGAAGCCGGAAGCTTATCCGTCTGACGAGTCCGACCTCAAGGTGTGGAGTTACAGAAGTCGTGACAGCAGACAACGTACTCTGCACTTGCGATATAGATGTAAATAATAAGTTCTCTTGTCATGGAGAGCAAAATTACGGTGCAAGAACAGAAGCTACGTATTAAAGCCGCCGTCGATCACAACATTTGTGGTATACTTTACAATCACTTCATTGTTTCTTTCTATAACCTTTCCTGCTCATATTACTCTTTATCAAATTGCTGCAGTGCGTGTATAGGACTAACTGTTCACCTTTAACTCACGAGGTGTGGTCTGTCAGACCTAGCCAGATTTTTCGCACTCGTTTTTTCAAAGTAAATTCTGGCCGAGTGCTTCTATATTCCACCTACCCTCCTTAAATCGCTAACTCTAGAATGTCTTACTGTCGCCTGCATAATCGCTTATTTTATTTGTTGCTGACACGTGTTACTGACACATTTCGGGGTATCCTAGAGCGCACCTCGTGAACTACGTATCTGTTTTCTTATTGTAACAGAAAATGCTTCTGCATGAGTCTGTCACTTTTAGCGATCCTAAGTTTGATGACGTTGTCTGTTCGTCAATAGAGGAACATGTCAATCATATATACTGACATGTTGCTCTTAAATTAAAGCTACCAACTGCTATATCCGCGTCCTGTGTCCACTCCACAATATAATCATACAAACTGTCTACAGATGTCGTTACGATCGTGTTCTGCAAGCAAGATACCATTTCGATCAACGGAAAACCAAGCCAGCAATGACGTCAGGGCACCTATCAAGTGGGGTAGTGCTTGCAGGGTAGTCCCACATCCACATCGACAGTTACTGTGTACTCAGTCACAGCCGGTGCAGTGTGGCAGGGAGAGGACGCCTACATACTCTCTGCTGTGGAGGGCCATAAGAAAATTGGAAACAGGAGAGTCGCAAACTGATGTGAATATGAATTGTTCTGTTCTTTTTAGGATGTGGCAACAGTTTACAGAGACCGAAACTGTATAGTTGTATCGACGGAGACCAGGGTATGGCCGACCATGTGTGACATCAGAACGAGTGGACCGTTATTTGGCTGTTAAGGGCACGACGGTGCCTCGTTATTACTGCACTGCAACTGACATCTGATCTCGCATCTTCCCCTGGATGTGTTTTATCGAGGCAGACGATGTACAGAGGGCTTCAGCAGAGTAGCCTTCATTGTTGGAGGCCTGCTGTCTGTTTACCTCTGGCGTGTCTTCACTGAAGGAAGCGACTAGAGTGGAGCCATCAACATGCCACCCGGACGGTCGAACGGTGGGCCAATGTTCTTCTCACAGATGAGACCCGATTTGGTCCGAAGAGAGATTCTTGACGGATTCGCATCTGGTGGGCACGTGGGACACGATTTCGGGAATCAAACATTGTGGAAAGAGATCGATATCGAAGAGGACACCCAATAGAGTGGGCAGGGATTATGTTGACCACTGGAACACCTCTTTATGAAATTGTATGATTTAACTGCTGGCAGCTACAGTGAGGAGATCTTGGGATCTCATGCGCGGTTGTTATTAGGCGCTGTGGCCTATACATCGTATTGGTGAATACTCCACCTCATAGAGCACGGGCGGTTGATGTTGATGTTTTCTTGGAAACGGAAGATATGGCACAAATAGCGTGGCCTGCTCGCTCTCCCGATTTGAATCCCTTAGAGCATGTCTCGGATGCACCAGAGACAGGGGTTGCACGAAGTCAGTCTCCACGAAGCACTCTCCAAGATTTACGAGAAGCTCTGCAGAAAGTGTGGTGTCACCGCCAGACACCACACTTGCTAGGTGGTAGCCTTTAAATCGGCCGCGGTCCGGTAGTATACGTCGGACCCGCGTGACGCCACTATCAGTGATTGCAGACCGAGCGCCGCCACACGGCAGGTCTAGAGGGACTTCCTAGCACTCGCTCCAGTTGTACGGCCGACTTTGCTAGCGATGGTTCACTGACAAAATACGCTCTCATTTGCCGAGACTATAGTTAGCATAGCTTTCAGCTACGTCATTTGCTACGACCTAGCAAGGCGCCATTATCATTTGCTATTTATCTTGTGATACCTCACGCCAGCCTGCGTGACCTTAAACGCGTGCCTTTCGGCTTCCTCTCATAGTGGCTTGGCTGTCTTGCCAAGTCACAACAGAAAGAATGGACGTTATTGCATCACAAGACCTTGATGACATCATTCACAGCATTCCCCGTCGTTTTCAGGCTGTATTGGTGCCAGAGGTGATCACACCGCATATTGAGAACATTAACTAGCTGTTGGAATGTATGTGTAAATTAGTGAAGTTGGAAAAAACGCAGAACATTTTCGTATAGCGTTATGCATGTTGTAGTTGTTTAGTGCAGCATTCTTTACGTTGTTCCTACTTTGCTATCACCTTTTCGTACTATTTTGTGGCAAAATAAACGCAACCTTGCAAAATTTCACTTTTTGTTGCTTTAATTTTGGACACCAATGTAGATCAAGAAATAGACGAAGAAGACGACGATTTTGCGATAGCCAGTTATTAAAACTCTGCTGGCGAGCAAGAATATCATTCAGAGGAAGAACTTCGGAACAACGGTGTTGTTCCTGTTTCTCCAACAAAATACGTAAAGTGCTGCGTAACACCAATTACATTCTGGGTGGTGATAAGGGAAATTCCCGGCAGTGAATGTCAGATCCCAGCATGGTGCTCGAAACGTCGATTGTAGAGGAAGAAATTAGAAGACTAACATAAGGCAGCCTAACTAGATAGAGAATTTCGGCTTTAGTGTTAATAGTCAGGAAAGCTCGCAGACGTACGTGTAAAAAAATATCCCTACGCGTAATACGGCTTATTGCCTGCAATCGGCAGCGATGTGAGTACGCTTCCTATATCGAGCAAGAAATCAACCGTCTCTGTATGCATATAAACAAATTCGCTTACGCATACATTATGCTTTCATAATTTTGTCTGAGACGCATTCTTTTATGTAACTGAAAACTTTTAGGATTACGGTTTGAAGAAGGTACTGTTTGTTTGATTTTCCTGGCAGATTGAACTTGTGTGTCCGGATGCTTTTCATTTTACGGCAAATACTCTACCGATTGACCCATCAAGGCACGACTTACGATCTGCAGTCACAGCTTTCTTTCGACCACCTCTTCGTTTCATGTCTTCCAAACTTCACAGAAGTTTTCGAGACTAACACTCCCGCAAGAAAGGTATATGCACCAACCACCCGACTCCTTGCATCTGTCTACGTTAACACCCACCATTGGTTAGAGACTAGCAACAGCTGTGTGGGGAATTACCGCTCCACGCTTACGCTGCTATTGAGACCACGGCCGCACTTGGAGTGGTGCTGTGACTGGGATGCATGGACCGCTGATGAATGGGCTCGCATTGAGGTCAGCGATGAACCACAGATCGGCACCGCCAAGGATGACCTTCGTCTGGTAGTGACTGAAGGAACCACGACAGCATAACAGTACTGCCAGGACACCCTGTGTCCCCTTGTGTTATTTCTCATGCGAACTTATCTTGGTGCCATTTTCGATGAGGGTAATGTTCCTCGACACATGACACGTGTCCTTGTGAACTGTCTGCTTGATCATGATGTACATGACTTTTATTTAATTGTCTTGATCCCTTAGCTTTTCGAATAGAATTATCGGATTCGCCTATACAGTACCCAACTTCAGACTGTACAATAGCAGTAGAAGAAAGTACATTACTACCTAATACTTCAAGAGATTAAACACAAATCACAGACCTTATAATGAAAACAATATACCTGTCATTCTGCTGCACTGCAAAGGGTCATAACATGATAAATTACTCGAGTGAAGATTCCCATGCATGTATCATCCAGTCATGCATAAGACGCAAAGTGATCAGGGGTTTTCATGTTTGCATGCCGTATAGATAATTATACAGGTGACTAAAAGGAAATTCATTTAAAATCAGTTCTTTAAAATGGCCCAAGTTGTATATAAGAAAGCAAGATTTTAAAGAAAACTTATATCCATGTGAAAAATGTATTCGCCTTCTGGCTTTTTGAACTAGTCAGAATTTCACAAAATGCTCAAATGTAAAGACTGATTAGAGAAACAATTCTAAAATTTAATTCAATGTCAGGGCTCTAAAATCAGTCTCATAAAGGAAGAAGACGGCATTATCGTATTGCATGCATATTGTCCTTAATCTGGTACTCCAGTTTATATTTAGTATAAGACAGTAAGTAATAGAAAGGAAACGGACGACTCAGTAATATTGAGGTACTCCAATGGCCAGCTAGTGAAAGTTCCCTTTAGAAATTTCCTACGTTTAATGTTGAATTCTTACTGGCTTGGTTAGATGGTTGTAACTTTGATGTTGTTTATCTTTGGATGACTGTGTACATTACCTACTGCAGTGTTCCTAACAAAAATAGGAAAATACCTGCAATTTTCTAGTATCAACTAAGGTTCTCGATTTGCTTCCCTTGCCTGTATGTCGAGTGCTAAAACCATTAATGCCCTCTCTGGTATTCCCAGTTGAGAGACCCTCTTACCATCTTCTAGTTCGCCGCGTGGGGGTAGCCGCGAGATCCACGGCGCCTTGCTACGGCTAGCGCGGCTTCCCCCGTCGGAGGTTCGAGTCCTCCCTCGGGCATGGGTGTGTGTGTTGTCCTTAGCGTAAGTTAGTATAAGTTACGTTAAGTAGTGTGTAAGGCTACGGGCCGATGACATCAGTAGTTTGGTCCGATAAGAACTTACCACAAATTTCCAATTTCCATCTTCTTGTTTTCTGAGGTCTGAACTGTATATTGGGCTGGATATCAGTCAAACAGGCCTGGCAGATAAGAGCCCAGCTTGCTAGGACTCGGCTGAAGAGATCCAAGTCATATAACAGTCGGTCCGCCCAGAAGAATGGGGAATGCGTCTTCACTGATAAATTACTGTACATCCACATGTACATCTTGGTGAGTACTTTGCAATTCACTCTTAAGTGCCTGGCAGAGGGTTCTTCGAAAACCATCAGTCTATTTCACTACCGTTACACTCTCTAAAAGCGTGTGCGAAAAGTTAACACCCAAATCTTTCTCTATGAGCTCCGATTTCTAGTGTTTTATGATAATGATCATTTCTTCCTATGTAGACTGACAACAATAAAATATTTTCATGTTCCGAGGAGAAAGTTGGTGATTGAAAGTTCTTGACAAGATCTCGCAGCAACGTAAAGAGCCTTTGCGATCAGAACTAGTTTATCGCATCCGTGACATATTCTGCCCTGTTCCACGAGCTGCCCTTCATTGAACTCTTCCGATGTCCTCCGTTAATTCTATACGGTGAGGATCCCATACAGCATAGCAGTATTCTAGTACAGAACGAACAAACGTAGCGTAGGTAGTCTCTTTAGAAGAACTGTAGAATCGAAGCATTTGAGATGTTGTGCTATAGACGAATGTTGAAAATTAGGTGGACTGATAAGGTAAGGAATGAGGAGGTTCTACGCAGAATCGGAAAGGAATATGTGGAAAACACTGATAAGGAGAAGGGATAGGATGATAGGACATCTGCTAAGCCATGAGGGAATGACTTCCATGGTACTAGAGGGAGCTGTAGAGGGCAAAAACTGTAGAGGAAGACAGAGATTGGAATACGTCAAGCAAATAATTGAGGACGTAGGTTGCAAGTGCTACTCTCAGATGAAGAGGTTAGCACAGGAAAGGAATTCGTGGCGGGCCACATCAAACCAGTCAGTAGACTGATGACCAAAAAAAAAAAAGAAAAAAAAGCATCTTCAAATTATTCTGTCCATAAGTCTCTTGATTGCCTTCCCCAGAATAGTATCTACGTGACTGTTCCTACTTCAGTTGTTTGTAATTGTAGTTCCTAGGTATTTAGTCGAAATGACAGCCCTTAAATTTGTGTGACTTTTCGTGTAATTTAAATTTAACGGATTTCCTTTTTTCCTCTTGTGGATGTTCTCTCATTTTTCCTTACAGAGATACAATTGCACTTCAGATGTCGCGTCTAAGTCATTTTGCAATCGGTTTTGAACTTCTGATGACTTTACCCTTCGGTAAATGACTGCATCATCTGCAAGAAAACTAAGAGTGCTACTCAGGTGGTCTCCTAAGTCATTTATATATAGCAGGGATAGTAGAGGACCTGCGAAAGCTTGATATAGCTTCTACTTTACTTGAAGCCTTTCCGTCGATACTTCGTACTGTGAGCTGTCCGACAGAAAATCAAGAATCCTCTAGGACAACCAAGGAGGTACTCCATAGGCACACAATTTGGTAAAGAGTCTCTTGTGAAGAACGGTGTCAAAAGCCCTCTGGAAATCTAGAAATATGGAACCATTTTGTGATTCCGTGTCAGTAGCACCCATTACTTCGTGAGAATAAAGAGCTGGTGGTGTTGCAAATGAGCGATATATTGTAAATCCTTGTTGGTTGGCAGTCAATAAATTGTTTTCTTCAAGGTAATTCACAATGTTCGAAGAAAATACATGCAAATCAATGTCAGCGACATGGGTCTCTAATTCATCGGATTACTGGTGCTGTCTTTCTAAAGTTTTGGTTTGATCTATGTAACATTCCAGTCTTTTGGATATATGTTTCGTTGAGCGAACGGTTGTATATGTTTGCGACGATATTCAGACAGGAACCGTATAGGTTTCCTGTCTGCACAGGAAAACATGCCTACATGATTCAAGTTGCTTCGATACGCCGAGGATATCTGCTTATAAGTTGATCATGTTGGCAGTTGTTCTCGACTCCAATCCTTCAGTCTTTACTTTGTCTCGTTCAGTGAAGGAATTTTAAGAATTGTTTTTAGTAACTCCGGTTTAGTGGGCCTGCCATTGGTAATATTACCATCGGTGTCGCGCGTTGAAGATACTGATTGCGTTTCGCTGATGACGTACTTTACATACGACCAAATTCTCTTTGATTTATCTGTCAGATTTCGAGACAGAGTTTCACTGTGGAAACTATTAAAAGCTTCTCGCATTGATGTCCGCGCTAAATTTCCGCCTTCAATAAGACGTCGCCAAACGTCGAGATTTTGGGTTTTTTTTTTTTTTTCGTTGTGCGAGGCATCGTATTTAGTCTTTTACGCGCAGTAACTGATGGTATGTACCCTACAACACTAGGTGCACAATTTGTTCTCTACTATTGTGTAAGAAATAAATTAAACATTATTTCACTCCTGCGATACAGACTAATATTTTCGGGAGGAATTTCTTCGCTATAAGGCGGGTATCAGAAGCACTAATCCCAAAAAAAGTTCAGAAAATTAGATTTCCATTCCCAGATAGCGGCAGTTTGGATAAAAACGAAAATCTCTGCAGCCCGTTGGATCTGAAACCACATGCGCCACCTTACAGTATAAAATTAAATGTAAAAAGAAATTCTGTTGAATACCTTCATATATTCTTTGATTGGGCACAAAATATGGGGAAGGTACTACAGGTACTACTTTATGTCTTTTTCTTTAGAGTTTTATTTATTAAAAGTAATGTGACGTGAGCCCTTGTATAAGGGTCAGAAACGATCGTAACGTTTTCATACGTCGTGTGTTAACTTTTAAATACGTGAGCTCTATGGTCAATTGATTTCGCATATCGCATTTCTATTACCGACAAAAGATCTTAGTACAGATGCCTGAATAGTGAAATGATTTTGTTTTACACAGAAAATTGCAACTTTTGTCTAATATTTTGAATGTCCCGTGAAAAAGTAAAGCTTTAATATCAGCTCAGTAATAGCGGGCAACATCTGTGCCAAGGAGGTTGCGCTTTGAAAGACTGTTAGAAGAACCTTTGCTTGTGAGTGGAATGCAGTCTTCGACAGACGGAGGAGAAGTCGAGTTGTACCTTGTGATGGAGCCAGACGTCTTTAGACGGTGCCGTGTGTAGGCATTAATTTTCTGATATAAATTTTCATTTATGAAAACATATTTTGTGAATTCATTCAGAAGACTTCAAAGGCTACTGTAACAGCACAGTTGCCGAGACATCGAAGTGTAGTAACGAATTTGATCAGCGCTTTAGAATTGGAGATGTTATGAATTTATGATTTACTGATTTTACTTCAAAGATTGATAGCGCACGTGTTTGTAGGAGATTACTACATGCCTAAAAGAAGTTGACACTATACGCAGTGGCTGTTGGGAGAGACCGTGAAGGCATTTCCGATTTACAGTCGCTCCCATCAGCCACTGCGCCGAGTTGCAACTTCGTTTGCGGTGAACATCAAAGGATATTTGTTCAGTTTTTTCCACTATTAATGTAAAGTGAATTTTTAGTATTTCATGTGTTAAAATATTTTGTCTTAGTGAAGTAATGTTTTGTTCATACAGTTACTGTGGTGTGCCTACTGTAAGACCTTCGGTACACACACCATCAGATTATTTGACTTGTCTCTCTAACGAAGTAGGCGAGTGTCAGCAATATGTCTCGTGGTCTTATTGTGGCGTGTTTATCTTCTGCTGTTAGGTCAGACGATAGGGATGACACTCGCTCGCTTAGAGTAGCAGATTGACGGAGACCAACTTTAAACATAACTTGATTAATTTTCACACACATTTATTAAAATAATAACAAGCATAAAAATTACTTAACTTGGTTCAGGATGCTATTTACAATTGACAAACTGAAGTTCCTTTAGTATTGGTACGTTAATCTTATTCTCACATATATCTCTAATAGTTCACAAAAGTGTCTATACATTTATCTTCATGGCTATGTACAGGAATATGGTATTCTTATTAGGCGCAGACTGAAAGGGGACTATAGACTGGTACAGACAAATGTAGAACTCGTACAGACTGGTAAAGCCTAATGCAGACTGGTACAGCCTAATGCAGACGTGTACAGACGGGTGCAGACAAATGCAGACTGAATAATAGGAGGTCTGTACACTTGTTATAATACATTGCGCGTTCATGTATCACTGCGCGAGTGTGATCCACGAGGAGAAATGGTCCTACATTAGCAGCAATCTCATTGGCTGCGCTACTTTTTAATATGCGGATCGGTGGAAGCAGCATTTGGTCCGTCTCTATGACAGCGCCATCTCGTAGTGCGGAGAAGGGACGAGTGCTGCGCTTGCGCTGTTGTGTTTAGCGGGGCGCGCTCTAGTGGGAAGGTTGTGTACGCGCTGAATACGCAGATCTACGTACACAACAGTTACTTTATTGTTTTTCCATCAATTTTGCTTTTCCGAGTTTATCACTAACAGAACATTACCTAACAATCATAAATGCAGTAATGAGATTTACTAGCACAGACTTTTTGTGGATGTCTCTGTAGTTTAAAGCACACATTCACCTCGCGTTGCTCCTAGTTTGAGATTTTATTTTTTAACTAGCATAGCATCAGCAGCCGCAGTAGTTTGGAGATAGCAACAACAGATCATTTATTCATTGCGCAAACAGGTAGGTCATTTATAATTTACTTGTGATACAGTTAACATTTCAAGAGTGACACAATTTTGAGACAGGACGGTTTTGGTAGTCATTATATTTCAAGTATTTCTCGCAGTCAGATTGCCTGTATTACTGTTAACAATTTTCTTAAATTTAAATGTGAAAATTTGAGATTCGGCTTTACCGTGACTGTTATTGACATTAAATGAAACAACAAGTTTTCTGATACCAGTCTCTGTTTATCTATTTCCACGACTCGTTTCAAAGGTTTAAACCTCCATCATCATTTTTTGGAGGAAATTGTGGCACTGCTTAGTGGAGAAACAAAACACTATTTCAGAACATGGTTTTTGGTTTCTTTCGACAAAAAATTAAACTTGTATCTAAAGGTAAACGTAAAATAAGTAAAATAGAGTACCTCCAGTGGTCACTGGTTCCTTTCACTGCTGTAACGCATGACATGTATACTGTCATATTTTGTAAAACAAATATGATGTCTCGAAATTATTGGTTACAAGGATCGTATACCAGAAGAGAAAACATTATCACAAAGTACAAAGAAAGTACACCGTAACAACATTATTATAGTATAAGTTTTAAAGGATTCGGAGATGTTTGTTTTGAGATGTCGAATACATTTGTTGGAATAAATACTCCAGGTGGTATATAAATCCGAATTTGACAATTTGAAATTGTATAAACTTCATACTCGTTTAAACAATCAGGTGAATTGTTACAAACTTTCAGTAAAATAATCATATTGGCTGCAGTGATAAAATTATGTGTATTTATGTATAATTTTACGTTTACCGTTAGATATACGTTTAATCTTTTGTCAAAAAAAAAACCAAAAACCATGTTCTGAAATAGTGTTTTGTTTCTCCACTAGACAGTGGCACACGTTCCTCCAAAAAATCGTAACACAACATACACACGCATATCATACTAACAAATCTAAATCCACCTGATGATGGAGGTTTAAACCTTTGAAACACGTCGTGGACATAATTAATCAGTGACTGGTAACAGTAAACTTGTTGTTTCATTTTATTTCTTAAATTTACCAGATCAGATTGTACTCTCGCTACGAGCGTTGCAGTAAACATTTCAGTGTTGCATATCATATTAATTTTTGCACTGCTGATGACTTTCCTAGAATTACGAAATTACTTACGAACTTAAATACGACTTTAATTGTTTCTTTAATCATGAGTTCAACTTCACATTAAAACACTGGCAAAATAGCAGCAAATATATCTATAATCGAGGAAGGTAATGGCAAACCACCTCCACTAGGACCTTGCCTGGTACAGCGGTGCGGGTCTCCCGCATCGTCCACTACGATCCTCAGAGTATGGGACCTCATCGTCATCGTCATCATAATATCTATACATCACCGTATAACAAAATCTAATTCCCCATTTCCAGTAGGTATTTAGCCAAGGCATGAAGTCTTTTCGTAGTACTACCAAATTACATAAGACAAACTGTTTCACACGTTGTGTGCAAAAGCGAACCACAGATAGGTAAGTGTTCTTCAGGGAGGACGGACTGTTTCAGATCCAGCCAAATGTAGAGCCCAGTTCATTTCCGTTAGCTACGAGAGTTGGGAGAGGGGTGGAGGGAAATATTTGGGAGGGCTTCTACTGGATTTTTTTTTTTTTTTTTTTTTTTTTTTTTTTTTTTTTTTTTTTTTTTTTTTTTTTTTTGCAGCTAAGGGAAACTTTCAGAATATCTAGATCGGGACGAAGGAACAGCAGCTAAGTATATTTTGGTGTAGGTAGAGTACGTACGACACAAAAATTTTGCTATAAGTCGCTGACACAAACAGACGTGGGGCGACCGTATTTCACATGCTGTCTGTGACTTGCTAGCACATTTTCACAGCGCGACTGATTTGATTTCTCGCCTGTGCAGTTTGCATCTGGGACGTTCACAGGCGCCAGAAGGTGAGCAAAGTGATGAGTTTGGCGGTGGGCCCATTCCTAGTCGCGCAGGAGAATTTCCCTTCGGAACAGTTCCGCAATTACGGCCGCGTTTGCAGGCTTGTACCCGCCAGTATTTATGAGCTGGAATCCCTGCCAGAAGCCTCACAAGGATTCGTTTCTTATGGTTTCTGCAGGAGACGCAGCTGACACTGCTGCAGCTTCCTTCCCACAAATCGATCAGGTCATTTTCCTGCCCCAGATGCAGCTCCCAGAGTGCACTCGTTTTGAATCGGTAACCGCCTAGTGGGTAGAGCTTCTGCAGACTGGCATTTATATTCGCATAAATATGGTTTAGCGTTGTTGTATTTTCCTGAAATCAAACGTCCGCCCAGCCGCCTGAAGAACAAAATATGAGCGTACTATCAGACCAGGTAGTTAACTAAACTGAAGAGTTTCTAGCAAAGGTACCACAGAATGTCATTGTGAACGGAGAGAAGACTTCAGGCGTAAACGCATCTTCGGTCGTGGAACAATGGAGTGTAATAGGATCATCTCTTTTCACAATATATGCTAATGATCTAATACCTAACGCCGGAAGTTCTATGAGGCTTTCGCGAATGGTGCTGTTGTATACACAGAAGTCGCGACGAAAGAAAATTGTAACGAAAGCAGGACGACCTGCAGAGGATGGAGGTGTGGTGCAAGAAGTGCAATTGACCCTCAACACACAAATATGTAACGTTATGCTAACACATAGACCCTTAATTCCTTTTACTGTATGATTACACGATTTCAGAACAATCACTGGAAACAGTTACTTCTGTCAAATGCCCTGGAGTATGCGTACGGATGGACTTGAAGTGGAACGAGGACTTAAAATTAATCCTCAGTAAGATATATGCCAAATTAAGATTCCTTGCAAGAGTCCTCACAAGCTGTAGTACATGAACAGAGGAAGTAGCGTATGGTACACTCGATCGACAAATACGTGAATACTGACCGCCAGTCTGGGCTCCATATCGAGGTAGGAGCGGTAGAGCAAGTACAGAAGAGCCAAAGAAGAGCAGCACGTTCCTTTACATGTACATTTATTAAGCGCAAGAAGTGATGCTCAGCCAACTCCGGTCGCAGGCGCTGCCAAGAGAGGCGTTCTGCATCACTGTATGGTCTACTACTACAGTTCCGAAAGCGTACGATCGTCGAATAATCAACCAAAACATTGCTTTCCCCTGAATATATCACGCTAAAAAGATCATGAAGGTAAAATCAGAGAGATCATAATCAACATGGCATCTTACCAGAAACCGTCCTTCCCGCGAACCATACGCGATTGGAACAGGAAGAGGGCGAAGTGACAGATATACACAAAATACCCTCTGCCAAACACCGTAAGCTGTTTCGTGCTCCGTAAATGTATAAATTTCAATGGAAGTTACGATAGATACAGTAACTTGGCACAAGTCATCTGCTATAGACCTCTTCATGCTATGTATTCACGTGCGCATCGATAAGTACTTGTCCATCTCAGGGAAACGACAATCATTTATCCGTCTGCTAGCGCTGCTTATCTTTGGTTGGGAACTGCGAGGCATGTCTTACGCAAGTATACTAAACTCTGAGATGGGTCGGCCTACAGAGGGCAGAATCGCTCAGTAAGAGCAGCACGGTCAGTGGACAAAGCCATATTCTGTTTATCCCAATGAGGTTAGAATACAGAGAGACACCCTTACGCCGAAAAAATGAAGCCTGCCTCCGTCATATTGGTGAGTCTTAGGGAAGTGTTCGCATTGCACTTGTGCTCTTTGATTTCGCTTAAAACTGGGAATATAACGTTCAGTAGGTTGAAAATTGTAAATTTTATTTACTACAGTACTTGTGTAGTTACTATTTATTGTGGTGAAAGACGTGCGGAAATGTATTAAGTTTCATCTCTGATAATGACAATATTCTGGTTAATAAAAAAAAAAGAAACAGAAATTCATGACACTTCCTACAACTCATGAAAAAATTAGATCTTTAGTATCTGACTGTGGGTATTAAACGTCTCCGAACAAATATACTGCAATCGTCCCGTACGCTAGAGCAACTTACCTCGTCTTGCCGCAGCAACTGCTTGATCAACAACTTGTTAAAAATAATTCGAAACCAATAGTGCAATCCATGCAACGTGCAATGCACGGTCACAGCGACTGATACAACTACTGCCACATTCTTTTTATATAAATTGAATGATCAGGAGGGGTTTGGTCAACAAGCCATAACCGGTGTAAAAATGAAAGACATCAATAAAAAATTTTGTATACTATATTCACAAAATTGATGGTTTAAATTCTGAGAAACTTTAACAGACCTTTTGTTCAACTGTCTGATTTGCAACAAATTTAATTGTTTCATAATGTCTGTAATCAATAATTACGTCTCTAGCAACAACAAAGATACAAATATTACTCTCAATGTTTCCATACACAAATCTGACAAAATCACTCCAGTGCACAAGCAAGCAACAACTAGGAGAAGCAAAAACGCAAATCCCCAAAAATCCTCAGTTAGTAACAATGTCTCTTCTGGCACTACTAGCAAGGTCACGGCTGGCTGCAACCACTCATGTCGTGTGGCTTCTCTACACTGCAGGCTGCATCCGACCGCTTCCGACTGTTTTCAACAACTGTTCGTTCGCTACTACTCGCAATATAAACATCTCAGACTCAGAGTTTGTGTATGAACACCATAGCGAAATTAGTAGCCACCTTTCGAATGAAATATTAACGTATAACATTCAAGGTTTTGCCGCTATGTACACCATGGTTCACAAGGGAGAATTGGCGTTAAAAAGTTGTTTTCATATGTGTGGTGTGCATATTCGACCATGGAAGTGTATTGCTTCGAAGTACATGCCGAGAACTGCCTGTAAATTGAACATATTAAGGCTGAAAGGGTAGGTTTAACGCTGGGCTTTAGTGGGGAAACTGACTTCTAAGGGCCGGCCGAAGTGGCCGCGCGGTTCTGGCGCTGCAGTCTGGAACCGCGAGACCGCTACGGTCGCAGGTTCGAATCCTGCCTCGGGCATGGATGTGTGTGATGTCCTTAGGTTAGTTAGGTTTAACTAGTTCTAAGTTCTAGGGGACTAATGACCTCAGCAGTTGAGTCCCATAGTGCTCAGAGCCATTTGAACCATTTTGACTTCTAAGGCTCACCAAGACGGCGGACAGGCTTCAGCTCACGTCTGTGTTCGGCATAGGTAAACACCACCTCCCTTTCATGCCAACCTCCTTCGTTCATCCGCGTAGCACTGTGTACACACTGTGTTCTTCCACTTGGTGCCGTTGGCTCTGATGGTCGGTTTACTGAAGATACTTTTGTGGTGTCACCGCCAGACACCACGCTTGCTAGGTGGTAGCCTTTAAATCGGCCACGGTCCGTTAGTATACGTCGGACCAGCGTGTCGCCACTACCAGTGATTGCAGACCGAGCGCCGCCACACGGCAGGTCTAGAGAGACTTCCTAGCACTCGCCCCAGTTGTACAACCGACTTTGCTAGCGATGGTTCACTGACAAAATACGCTCTCATTTGCCGAGACGATAGTTAGCATAGCCTTCAGCTACGTCATTTGCTACGACCTAACAAGGCGCCATTATCAGTTGCTATTGATATTGTTGTGACTTGGCGAGACAGCCAAGCCACTACGAGGTAGCCGAAAGGCACGCCTTTAAGCTCACGCAGGATGGCGTGAGGTCTGGAAAATGACAAGGTCTTTATAGTAGCAAAAATAGTACGTAGCTTCTGGAATACTTAACTTTAATCCATAATTGGTGAACATCGGTCTGATGGTACGTGCATCACAAGATAAACAGCAGTTGATAATGGCGCCTTGCTAGGTCGTAGCAAATGACGTAGCTGAAGGCTATGCTAACTACAGTCTCGGCAAATGAGAGCGTAATTTGTCAGTGAACCATCGCTAGCAAAGTCGGCTGTACAATTGAGGCGAGTGCTAGGACGTCTCTCTAGACCTACCGTGTGGCGGCGCTCGGTCTACAATCACTGACAGTGGCGACACGCGGGTCAGACGTATACTAACGGACCGCGGCCGATTTAAAGGCTACCACCTAGCAAGTGTGGTGTCTGGCGGTGACACCACAGATATTGTAAATAATGTACAGACAAGAGCTACGTTCAACATTAATGGATTAAAGTTAAGTATTCCACCATCTGCGTCCGTTTTTCTAAGTTCTAATTTCCTTGTCCTGTTCCAGACCTCACGCCAGCCCGCGTGAGCTTAAACGCGTGCCTTTCGGCTTCCTCTAACATTAGTGGGTTGGCTCTCCTGCCAATCCACAACAACTTTGTCTTCTGATAAAGAAAGGAGCACTTCAAGTGACTACATTCTGAGTTATGGTGAGATGGTTGCATATTTTGTGTAACTGAGCTTTGTACCACATCAAATTCGATTACGGGAGATACAGTAGTTTAGAGTCGTATTTACAACTGGCGATATTCATCATTCTTTGAGTTGGTACATGTGAGAACCAATATTCAATTTCTATTCAGTCATCGAGGGTTGCCGGGTGTTTATTGCATACCTGTATACTACTATTTTCGTTATTGTGGATATAGGTTGATTTTCTGCTTCTTTTGTAAATGGACGGTTGATTGTGAAGACACATTATCCGTTGGAAGGCAATTAAATGTGAATGTGAGATTTTTTAAATTCTTTTTCTGAACAATACAGCAATATACAGCGTGGTCATAAAGAATAAAAAGCTTGTAATGGTGTTGCTTGGTAAGTTGTATTGATAAATGACTGCCAAGAAAAGAATTCGGTACGTTGCACAGTTTTCGAGTTAATTACTACTGAAGACTGACAATTAGGCCGTTGTGCCCGCAGATTCAACACCCCCGTCAGAGGTGGTGTCACCGAAAGTGCTCTTCGTTTGATTTCCTGAAACCAAAAAAGACAGGATACAAAAATTGGACACCGGCGATAGTAAGAATCGAACCCGAGTCGAAGACCGAGCTCTCCTGTGCGTTGTCATCGTGAACAACTGACACTAATCGGATTTGGCTAGGCAATTGAATCTGCGTCCGCAACTGCATGGATGGTTAACTTTAGTGCTAATGAACTCGGAAACGGCGTAATGTATCGAATTTTTTTCTTAACACTTATTTCTCTGCTCAACCTACCCTGAAACACCCTTACAGCTTTTCAGACTGCTCGTAACCAACCTGTATATTCAGTATTCACACAACGAGACGTTCTTACTGTTCAGTCCTGCCTAGTTGTCAAAGGTGGGGTGTCTAAGGAAACTACTTCTGGGATCGTGTAGCACCATAACTCTAATGCTCTGCTGATTTATTTTGGTTTTGTTTCATTTAATGTTACATCGTTGAGCTTCTGTAAACGTTGTTTGACTGAATTGATAACACAGAATTGTATACTCCTTTCTTTGTTAAAACTTTGATGTCGTGGTTTGATTCTATGTAATGTAGTATGCCTGTCATTTAAATTCTTAGTCCTATTTGGAGGGAACAAAACTTACTGTATATAATTGTAATTTTTTTGTACAAATGTCAATATGTGCAAATATTCTGTTTTATTTATTGTATTTGTTTGCTGTTATGTGAACTGCTGATCCTCACTTAGGGTTCTTAGTTATTCTGTATGTAAAAGTTGTTGTGGTTCCCCTCGGGAACGGAACTGTATAGCGCACGCAAATTGTGGTTGGCCTAGGTAGAAAAGGTGGAACAAGAATCAGTCGGGGACCAGCTACGAGTCGGGGACGACGTACCAAACTGTGCACTGCCATGTAAAAGATGCATATTGTGCTAGTTCCGAGACAGGTTTTTTTTCTACTACTATCCAATGCCTCGGATGGATGGATAAATATCTGGAACTATTCTGGAATTTGTATCTATCATCGCCAGCAAGAAATGACAGAGTCCAGCAATTCTACCTGCAATTCCACCTACCAACATGCAGTTGCCACCACATTGCGCAATCATTGGATCGGAATGCTACAATGATGTACATTGAAGCATCAGCTTAATGGATGTGTTAGTGTGCTCAAATATAAGGTAATTTATACCTGAATTTATGTACCTACCTTGAATTTTCTCCTCATCATAACACCTCTCAGGCTCCTCTCCGTTTGAACTAAAGTGATATCCGAGTGTCCTTATTGAAAGAACTTTAAAGCCCAGTGTTTTGCTAATTGATGCCTCTTGAACATAGTAAAAAGAAAGTTAAAGTTAATGTGGCTTGCTGAAAATAATTTTCCTAGTAAAACTGCTTATTAATGTGATGTTGCCAACTTCAGAATTAAAAGTTCTTAAGACTGAGGCTTATAAAGTTTTGCTTAGTAAATGATCACATTGCTACCTGTTGTAAATCGCAGAAGGTGAGTCAGTATCTTGCAAATTTGTCAACATTGTGTCTCACTGTAGTAAAAGTCGTGAATTGCATTTATGGAAGGTTTTATACTCGTTTGCTAAGTGTTTGTCTCTTTTGTGTATTGGAAGTGCATACTAATAGCGTAACTGGATCCACAGTTTGTCTATTGTGTTAATGCTCGGTAACAAGTAATGGAAAGACTATTAATTATGAAAATCATAATTTCTTTCTTCAAATGATAATGAGAAGCAACCTTTCAGTGGATTCCAATTAACTTTCATTTTAAATAATGAAGTATTTCACTGAGAGAGACTTAACCTATATCCAATTAATGATTATGCTGTGAATATTAATAGTAACGTTATAAAGACCATTTAGTTTGAATAAGCCCTGAAAGTAATCGTGTGCTTCGTTATCTATTATAATTTTACAAATAGTTTGTGCTGCTCTAGCTGTTTGTTCCAACCTTAACATTAACATATGCAGGTGTCAGAGTTGAGTTCATTGCACTCGCGTGTGGCCAAGTCTAGATTGTGTTTGTCCGTTAAAGTTACGCATACCTACTTTCTTAAACGAGAACGTTAATCTTTCTCTTGCCTAATTAGGCTGGCGACCGTTTTCCTTTTTCTTTAAACAGTGTAGATAGGCAAAAATCTTGTTTGTTACTGTTCGAATATTTACGTAGTTCTGACTTTCATTTTCCGATATGCCACCTCCATTAGGTACAACACGGTCTACATACCAAAATTCCTCTCAGAGGGTAACACTGCTCTGTTGCGTTGTACCATAAGTGCTTAAATAAAATAGTTTTATTTCACAACCTGTTTCCAGCTTTCAAGGTTATGGTATAGCAGTAGCAGACAAGAGTGTTATAATCGCTAGACAACAATTCTAGCAAATCGTGTTAATGAGTTGTGTTACGAAAACTAGATGGCAATACTTAACTTTATGTTAAACAGATGTGCTGCAAGCAAAGGGCGACAGCCAAATAAACCATGTTCGTCAGCATATACTATTCCTATGTCGCTGGTCTTGAAGTGCCTAATCTTGACCGTGCTGTAGGATCTAGGCCGCAACCAGTCGGTGCCGTGCTTATGTCCTGTTCGCCTATAGGCCGCTGCTGTCGCGTTGTAGTCCTGGAGAGCGGCCGGTCAGCGTGCATTTGGCGACGTCTTATTCACAACCCTCTCTGATGTCCCATTTCCGACAGGCGTGCCGGTGCTTGACTTTACGCCGAAACACTTACGAACATTTTTTCACTATTCTCGTTTTTAAATGAATCTTTACAACTGTTCATTTAAGAACTACATTCTGTTTTCACTACATGGAAATCAGAGAAAGAATAAAGCGAAGCAATGTTCTTATTCTTAAATCAAAAATCCAGCTATGGGGGAAAGTTCATGTTGTAGTAAACTTCAAGCCAAGTGTTTGCAGTGACGAATATCTTGATATCTCATCATCACAATAGCTCAGTCTTTTTTCCGATTTAGCAGGTGTTATATGATAAAGAGTGCAAGCAAACTTGCACTGCACGAGCTCCATCTACAAAGTGTTGTCCAAATACACAGGTACAGGGTGTCAGTGGATGAGATCGGTTCTAAAAATGGTTCAAATGGCTCTGAGCACTATGGGACTCAATTGCTGAGGTCATTAGTCCCCTACAACTTAGAACTAGTTAAATCTAACTAACCTAAGGACATCACAAACATCCATGCCCGAGGCAGGATTCGAACCTGCGACCGTAGCGGTCTTGCGGTTCCAGACTGCAGCGCCTTTAACCGCACGGCCACTTCGGCCGGCTAGATCGGTTCTAAGGATTATAGTTCCAGTTTTGTCTTGGTTTAGTTTATCTCAGCTCCTCATTAATTATTCTGTTCAGTTATGCGATAGTCCCGACAACTACTACTAAATTAGTCAGACTGCGTTAGTTAACTAATGTGTCATGTTTCATTAACGGTAGTTTCAGCACACTGAAAGCTGATGTGAGTGCCTTTTATGAACCCACTGGTTCAAATTTAAAGTAGTGGCAGTATTATAATTGCATGCTTCTACAGTTGCATTGATGTGCCTGCTCGGAAAGGTCACGTGACAAGGAACACACAAAGCTGAAGAAACTTCTTAAGGCCGGCCGGGGTGGCCGAGTGGTCCGAAGCGCTAGAGTCTGGAACCGCGGGACCACTACGATCGCAGGTTCGAATCCTGCCTCGGGCACGGATGTGTGTGATGTCCTTAGGCTAGTTACATTTAAGTAGTTCTAAGTTCTAGGGGACTGATGACCTTACAAGTTAAGTCCCATAGTGCCCAGAGCCATTTGAACCAAACTCCTTACGTTGTGGACCGTGAAACGTACTGTGATTCGTGCGACAGCAGCACCTAGCAAACACAGTCATTAAGTTTTGATTGGATATTGCGATAACCATGTGCAGAGGTCCGAGTGGTTTTTTGTAAGTAGCTATGCAGAATGTGAATATCATTTTTTTGGTAATGTTTTAGGCTTCACCAAATGACGACTGCAGCGCTCTACGCATTCAGATGTTGACAGAATAGTTTTCCCCTATGTACTCTTTCAGTCATACACTGGAGGATTTGCAAAGCAGTTCTTATAAAGGTAGAGATAGGACTTCGATAGCGATTTAAGATGAATTCACCCATATAGATAGTTTCCACTCATAGTGAGAACGTGAAGAGATCGGGACGTTGGAGGAATACTGTTGTGGACTGGCAAGACAGCCAATCCACAATGACGGGTAGCCGAAAGGCACGCGTTTAAGCTCACGCAGGCTGGCGTGAGGTCTGGAACAGTTAAAGGAGTTGAGTCTAGTAAAAAAGGTACATAGCTGCTGGAATACTTAACTTTAATCCATAATTGGTGAACATCGGTCGGACGGTACATGCATCACAAGATAAATAGCAAATGTTAATGGCGCCTTGCTAGGTCGTTGCTAATGATGTAGCTGAAGGCTACGCTAACTATCGTCTCGGCAAACGAGAGCGTAATTTTTCAGTGAACCATCGCTAGCAAAGTCGGTCGTACAACTGGGGCGAGTGCTAGGACGTCTCTCTACGTATACTAACGGACCGCGACCGATTTAAAGGCTACCACCTAGCAAGTGTGGTATCTGGCGGTGACACCACAAATACAGAAAGAAACTTTTAAAAAATTCGGAAATTACCTATCCTTCCGACAACTTCTCTGAGGCAAGAAAACTTGACAGGGAGAGGCGAAAAGTGATACGTTCGTCCCTCACTAACATACCAGGTGTGGAGCCATCCTTCATCATTTCCATTAAATATTTTGCCTTTTAGCTCTTACGATAAACGATGAGAGAGACAGGCACGTTTCATAAACTCAGCGAACAGACCAAAAAAAAAAACATACACGATGAGCAAAATGCTCCTTAAAATAGGCAACATAACATACGATTTCGACACCCAGAGCTGGTGGCTTATGTAGGAATCCCTGTCTTAAAGTGCATTAAACACTTTGGCGTCAGTTTTACTTTCTCGACCCTGTATAAGAATTGTCGCAGGCAACCAGGTCATCATCTCCTTCTGGTTCAAATTTACAAAAATTTATTTAGATGGGTGTACACAGTTTCAGTGTATGTGACGATCAACAACGTGGAATCATTAGAAGCAGTTGTAAGTAACATTTATTTTCAGATAACTAGATTCGATCAAGCGACCATCTTCATCTATATACACTAATCAGCCAGGACATTATGACTAACGTCATCTGCCGAGGAATGACTGCTAGTTACACAGATACATGATGCATGTAGTATCAGTGAGCTGGGGAGGCGCGCCATCTATCTGAGTTTAACAGAGGGCAGGTTGTGATGGCCCAGAGCCTCGACACTAGCATTTACGAAACTGCACTACTTGTCGAGTGTTGGAGGAGTGCTGTGGTCGAGTATCTTCAACACGTTGCGAAACCTAGGTGAAACCACGTCCAGAGGGACACACCTCATTAAAGATGCCGCACTCCATAGGCTGGGAAAACAGGACAGACTGCGAACTGTGACGGCCCTAACATCAGACATTAAAGCTTGGCAGACTTCAGGTGTGACTGAACACACAGTGCACCGAAGACTCCTAACGATGGGTCTCCACAGCCGAACTTTTAGAGGCTCTCAGTTTTTAAATACAAATTGGTCCATGGAATAGACGGAATTATTCAGACAAAATGATTTTGGGTTAGCATTAAAACTTGCTTTGCTACCTGTCAGACATACTACGTCGTTGGACAAAGTATCAAAATTTTTTGTCGCTACGTATTGAATTCCTTCCTAAGCCACCCACAGCTTCCATAATGGATAATAAAGGTCATTCCTTCCTCTAGTGTTGTAGGAGTGGACAACACTGTTCTTCTCATATTATGATGGATTATTTACTTACTTCATTAGCGAATACGTGTATTATGATGGTGCAGTTAAAATCCCTAATTCCTTGAAAACGTACCTACATGAGAACTGCAGGTGAAAATCACATATTATTCTTACTGAACGCTTTTATGCAATAAATGATTCCCTTCTAAGTGATGAATTGCCCAGAAAATAATTTTATAAGGCAGTAATAAGTGGATATTGCTAAAAAGTGCCTGGGGTTAATTTGTTTGCTTCCAAGACTAACAATTCTATGATGGGAGAAGTATCGAACATAATTGTTTGAGAAGCTCAGTAATATGCTTTTCCAGTTCAAGTTTTCATAAGTATATACATTCAAAATATGGAGCATTCTGCCCTGTTTACTGACTCCTGTTCGTGTCCTACATCAGCTTGTGGTTTGACACTATTTGTTGTACAGAACTGAATATACTGTGTTTTCTCAAAATTATGGGAGAGTTCATTTTCAGAGAACCACTTGACAGTTCTTTGAGAAACATTAATAACCTCCTCTGTTGCCTTCTGGCTAATGCGTGTGTAGAAAGTGTCATTCCCAGTTGAATACTGAGTGCAAAGTCACTCAAATAAACCCACATCAAAAAAAGTTTTGCATCACCCCGGTTCCGAGAGTCCCGGAACCTGTACAGAAAATTACAATAGAGATCAACATAAACATCGTTTCTACCCTTTTTATTGCTCATAAAAGCAACACATTGATGTTGTACTGCCCTACAGCGAGACCTGCAGAGGTGGTGGTCCAGATTGCTGCACGCACCGGTACCTCTAATACCCCGTAGCACGTCCTCTTGCATTGATGAATGTCTGTGTTCGTCGTGGTACGCTATCCAAAAGTGCTTCAAGGTACTGTTGGTCCAGATTGTCCGCTCTTCAACGGCGATTCGGCTTAGATCCCTCATAGTGGTCGGTGGGTCACGTCGTCCATAAAGAGCCCTTTTCAACCCATCCTAGGCATTTTCGATAGAGTTAATCTCTGGAGATGTTGGCCACTCTAGTCGAGCGATGTTCTGAAAGAAGTCACTCACAAAATGTCTACGATGGTGGCGCGATTGTCGTCCATCAAGACGAATGTCTCGCCAGTATGCTGCCGATATGGTTGCACTATCGGTCGGAGGACGGCATTCACGTATCGTACAGCCGTTACGGCGTCTTCCATGACCACCAGCGGCGTTGGCCCCACATAATGTCACCCCAAAACAACAGGGAAAATCCACATTCCTGCACTCGCTGGTCAGTATGTCTAAGGCGTTCAGCCTGACCGGGTTGCCTCCAAACACGTCTCTGACGATTCTCTGGTTGAAAGCACAAGCGACACTCATCGGTGTAGAGAACGTGATGCCAATCCTAAGCGGTAAATTCGGCATGTTGTTGGGCCCATTAGTACCGCCCTGCATGGTGTCGTGGTTGCAAACATGGAGCTCGCCATGATCCTCGGGAGTGAACTTAGTCACCATGCCGCCTATTGCGCACAGTTTGTGTTGTAACACGACGTCTTGTGCCTGCACAAAAAGCATTAATCAACGTGGTGGCGTTGCTGTCAGGGTTTTTCCGAGCCATAGTCCATAGATAGCGATCATCCACTATAGTAGTAGCCCTTGGGTGGCCTGAGCGAGGCATGTCATAGCTCCTCCATGTCCGAAAATCATCGCTTTGGTTCACTGCAAGACACCTGGACACTTCCCTTGGTGAGAGACCTTCCCGGCACAAAGTAACAATTCGGACGCGATCGAACCGCGGTATTGACCGTCTAGGCATTGATGAACCACAGACAACACGAGCCATGTACCTCCTTCTTGGCGAAATGACTGGAACTGATCGCTGTCTGACCCCATCCGTCTGCTAGAGGCTGCTCATGCATGGTTGTTTACATCTTTAGGTGGGTTTAGTACTATCTCTGAACAGTCAGACTGCGTCTGAGATACAATATCCGCAGTCAACGTCTACCTTCAGGAGCTCTGGGAACTAGGGTGATGAAAAACATTTTTTGATGTGTGTCTAAAGAACAGGAGCAGACCCAAAATTGAACTCTGTGAGAAGCACTTTGTGGTTTCTCCCGAATGACTAATAAAATTTTCTATCTTTACAACATTTTTTGAACTAATTCAGCAAAACTTGTTCATTCTGTTGGTTGATTTAAACCAGTTGTCTGTTAAGCTAACAGTTCCATAACACTTAAGTTTTTCTAAGAGTGTAACATGATCTGCACAATAAACCACTATTGAATGATCACAAATATCCAAGCAGTGATATTTATTATTAAAAGCTGGTAAAGTGTGCTCGATGACTGTCTATATGTCTATGGCCAGATTTAAAAAAAAAGATGTGCCCTATCAGACATCTAAGAAGTGCCTTATTCCTCCTCAGTAAGGGGCTAGACTTGCTCATTGCGAGGTGTACCCTGAGATTCTTCAGTTTTGTGAGGAATTCCTTTCTATGTTCCTGGAACATCGACATAGCAAAAAATAAGTGATGTATATCTGTAACGTCTGAAATAGTGCAAGTACAATTTTCTGAATTTCTTACTTGTGTGCGATATAAATAAGAAGGGAAGCTGCAGTGATTGAATTTCATCCTAGTGATTGTAGAGGCAGATCATCAGTGTACTGACCTCTACTGAGACCAAGGTAAGTTAGTTATGTGTGGCTAAACCAACCATAATATTTTCCTTTACTTACTTTTGATGTTTGCCATTCCTCTTGTAACCTCCCGAACAAAAATTAAGGAATGAAAATTGACCAAAAACCACACAATAATATTAATTAAATAATGAACCATGAACCAAATGTAACCTCCTAACAGAAATAATAATATCTGGTAAATTTTATAAGGACAGCAGCGCTGACCTTGGGCCCTGTATTCTGAATAACAAAAAGCAAAATTCTTACCTCAATAAAAATTGCAACTATATGTGCTCTTATCTATCGACACAGCTTCGTGGAATGCTGGCATATAATTTTTTTTGATTCTTGGAAGGAATGCATAGGAAATATTCTTTACATTGAAATGAATGCTTTTTCTTCAAAAGAGTGGAAAAATTCTTTAAATTGAAATGAATACTTTTCTTTAAAAGAGTTACTTTATAAAAAAAATTATTATTGGGGCATTTTTCTGAATAAATTAAATTACAATTAACATACATTATTAATATGCGCAATGCTGCTTCTTTACCTTCTACAACAATTCTCATCGTCCAGGATCCTGACCAGAGTCGCGACCAGAGCACACAGCCGACACATGCCGACTCCCTACTACCGTATCCGACTGACTACTACTGCCGACTGACTACGACTGTCGACTCGCGCAGACTAGTGCAGACTCGCGACAAGCATTAACAAACGATAAACTACTCTCTGGTCAGAGATTCTGTCATGCCTCGCCCATCGCCGGCGAAGCATACACATTACATAACCCTCCACTGGGGCGTCAAAAATTTGGAAGCGACTGTCAGTCAATTGGACTTTCCATGAGCAACAAATTTTTCTTAATTAACTAAGTTTACAATCACAGAATATATACATATATATAAGTGCAGAACATGAAATAAAATATAGTGCACACACACTGAGTACGGACATATCAAGCAATGGCAAAATGTATACACAATGAGTACAAAACATATTAACATATGGCAAAAGTGCACACTCACTGTAGTAGTGAACATATCAGGATATCACTAATGTATAGGCAACGAGTACAAATCATATTGAGAAATGTCAAAAGTGCACACGCACTGTAGTTCAGAACATATCAGCAAATCACAAAATGTATAAGCAATGAATACAAATCATGTTAACAAAATGACGAAAGTGCACACGCACTGTAATACAGAACATATCTGGGAATCACAAAAAAAATGTATACGTAATGAGTACAAATGGCCTAAAGTGCACACGCACTGAAAAACTCTCTAATATTTTTACAACACGTAAACATATCAAGAAGCGAAATAAAGTGCACATGTGTAAAACTCTCTAATATTTTTTACAACACATAAACATTTCAAGAAGTGAAATAAAGTGCACATGCACTATAGAAGTCTTTAGTATTTTCAGGACAACTGATCTTATTAACAAATGAAATGAAGTGCACACACACTGTATATGTCTTTTTCATTTTACAAGAATTAGGAAAGGAAGGGGAAGGATTGCGTCATGGTTGTAGCCCTTTAGGTTGCACACAGCTTCACTGAAAGTCCATATCTTTCTACAGAAGCACAACACCAAGTGAGACAATCTGAAGCTCTTTTCCTTGAAGTATTAATCAGTGTAGGCAAGACACTGAAATGTCGTAATAATATTCCATGCCATCATTTTGGTAGTACACTAGGTACACCAAACAGTGGGACCATAATAACATCTCCATCGCTCAAGGTGGTGGACAGCATGTCGTGTCAACACCATGTCCTTGTAGAGCAGACCAACGTAGAATTAGTGCAAAAACCAAATAGTGCCCCATGATCGTGAGGATAGACAGGACAAATGGATATTGCATTAATTTCTGGTAATTAGGTCAGAAGGTGAAGGACATTAAGTCACATAGTAGTCTTCATTGAGAATTACACTAGTCTAACCACTGATTTGAGTAATTGGTGGCACTCATCGCCCAGTTATTGAACATTTCTGTACCATGTATGTAGTATTACAGAATAATGTTCATAAAATTAACTGAATATAGTTCTTATTGGCACTCATTGCCCAGTTACAAACCATCAGAAGTCATCATTCAAAACAGAGGCTAATGAATGGCATAGTATTAACATAATTCACTTAATTATAGTAATCATTGGCATCATTGGTAATCTTATTACAATAAACAGTGACATTCATTGGCCAGCTACAAAGCATTTTTTTTGTATTATTCAGAAGACATTACTAAAAAGGAGTTAATTATTGGCATAGCATTTATACATAATTAGTCTAATTATAGTGATCATTGGCATCGTAGGTAATCTTATTACAATAAACAGTGGCATTCATTGGCCAGTTACAAAGCATTTCTTTTTCTATTATTCAGAAGTCATTATTGAAGTGACATACTATTCAGAGCTGATCAGTATTATTCAGAACTCTAGTGGCATTATTTGGGACTGGTAATTACTTTGTTTGCTTTTGAGTTATTGCTGCAAATGAAGATGTGTAACGTCATTCGTCATGAGTCAGCTGTAGCAAGGTTATGAAACAAGTAGAGTATATTTGATCACATTCATAAACGACATAGGTTTAATAAACAACTATTTATACCACATTAATTTCATGAATAATTTCTCCTGCAAAATATACAAAATGGATTATTAAACTGAAAAAAGAAACGCATATTATGCTGAAAAGTAGTGAACTTCGAATAAACAGGTAGTGAAATGTGTATAAAATATAAGTGTTCTCTAGCTGTCCTTTCCAAAACCTTCAGTCATCATACCATACGATATAAAACATACTGTCAAAACGAACTGCAACAAATACTTAAATAACTACATAGCATCTCTTAACTAATAGCAAATATATAAACTTCATCATTATTTTCGTCTGCAAATAAAAACTTTATTATCCATATCACCATAACTCCATTATTATCATCAACTGTAAAGAAAAACTTCACTTCATTATTCATTATCATCATTATTTTCATCTACAAAAGAAAAACTTCATTATCCATATCACCATAACTCCATTATTATCATCACCTGTAAAGAAAAACTTCATTATCCATAGTAGCATATTCTTCATCATTATTCATCACCTTTCATTATCATCTGCAAAAGAGTCACTTCATTATTCATTATTCAACTATTCCTTATTTCTATCATCTTTCATCACTAAAACTAAGATGTGTAGTTCTGTCTGACAGCCTGCATCAATCACCTCGTATTCTAAAAGAAAAAAATTGTTAAGACTGCTATTCTACGATGCGTATAGTATATTCTTGTTAATGCTTGTTAATTCTGATCCATTTACTCTTCATTACGAGGTATTGCATCCTCTTTCGTTCATTCCGAAGGTGAAATTCCCATTTCTGTTTAATTTATTTCGTTTACACGTTATTTCTTTCTGAAAATGATGAACAAAGATTAATGTCTTGCATTTAATTCATATACCCATTAGATAAAAACTGGTTTATAGTAACATAATTGAGCATAGAGCATAGCATGACAGAAAACGTAATATGTCAAAAACATCGACAGTGTTCAGAAGCAAAAATGTACACAGTTGATCACAATGTAGCAGCAAAAATGTAAAGTAGTCACGATGGTTAGCTATCATAAGACAAAATGTCAAAGTCAACTGGTGTTTGTTATATCTTAAATATTTCATAGTACATACAAACAAATCAGGAAAACAATCATACATACATAAAAATGGAAAATATGCACGGTCTAGGGTGTATAACGATAAGAAATGTGATCTTCTCTGTGTACAGCTTGTATGTTGTGTAGTTAATAGAGGCGAGAATTGAAGACTTTCATAGAGACAAAATTTGATAAAATTAATGTATCACTAGATAGAATTGCGTAATTATTCGCAAGATAAGTAATTTTATCTGGAAAATGTGCACTGTCTAATGTGTAACGACAAGAAAAGCGACCTGCTAACCTTACCTCACCGGGCACTTGCCAAGAAAAAAAAGATGCGATAATCATCAGTAAGTAGTCACATAAATATATTTGCATAAGTGGTCACAAAATGTGTAAGTTCATCTGGAAAAATATGCACGGTCTGGTATGTAACGACAAGAAAAGCGACCTGCTAACCTTACCTTGCCGGGCACTTGACACGAAAAAATTACGATAATCATCAGTAGGTGTTCATGTGAATATAATTGCATAAGCATTCATAAAAAAATTAGGAAACGGCATTACAGTGTGAGAAATCATAAATTATGTTCACTCAATAAAAGGTTTGATGGCATTACAGTGTGAGAAATCATAAATTATGTTCATTCAATAAAAGGTTTGATGTTCGACACGTTGTGGTTCCCTTTGGTTTTTCTGGTTCTCAAAGTTTCAACGTGTACTACATTGGGGTAAGGAATGCTGCGAATCCTATATGGACCTGCGTATAGAAGTTCAAATTTACTGCACCTACTCTTTCCTTTGTTGGATGAATAGTGTGTACGTACTAATATCTTATGTCCAATGTGAAAGTCACGGCGTGTACACACCTGTCTTTACTGTCTTCTCCGACGCTCTGCGGCACGTTTGATGTTGTTCAGCGCAATGTCAATTATTTCATGGTGTCGTAGTCGACGAGATGTAAGAAATGTTACTAATTCTTTAATTTTGTTAGGTGGTTCAACATTTTTCAGTATAACAGATGGAGATAGCATACTAAATTCATTCGGTATGGAATTAATTACATCATGGAATGAGAGTATGTGTGTGTCCCAATCAATATGTTTTTATGGCAGTAAATTCTACACAGTTTACCAATTTCTTTCATTAATCGTTCACAAGGGTTCGAAGAAGCTTGGTTTCTGGATATATATATCAGAGAAATGTTTCTAGCTCGTAACATACGTGTCCATATAGCAGATCGAAACTGTGGTCCATTGTCGGAAATTACTTTCAACACATGCCCTACCTGAAATAGAAAATGTGTTACAAATGCTTTCGAAACAGTTTTAGCAGTAGCTTTGCGTGACGGAGTGAAGGTAACAAATTTTGCAGTGAGTTCAACAGCGACAAAGATGTAGCAAATACCTCTATTAGTTCTGGGAATTGGACCAAAAATGTCTACAGCGCCCATGTGTCTTAATTTAACAGGTACAATGGGATGTAACGGAGGAATATGTGAAGTCGTGTCTGATTTAGCTTTCTGGCAGATTTTACATGACGCTAAAACTCGTCGTATACGTTTCTCCATGTTGGTAAAATAACAGTTCAGTCTCAGTATAAGAAAACATTTTATAGCTCCGTAATGAGCGTAATGACTATACAATATTAATTTGTTAACAAGTTCGTCAGGAATGCATAATGACCAATTGCTGCTGTCAGGATGAGAGCGGCGAAACAGAATGTCATTGCGTACAGTGTAATGGTTTCTAATGGTAACATTATTCCTATCTTGCTAAAGGTGTTTAATCTCTTTCCATACGTTGTCTTTATTCTGCTCTTGTGCTATGTCTTGTAATGACGACAAAATGAAATTTTTCAATGCAACTTGTTGAATGTACATGACACTGAAATTTCCTTTGCAGAAGTTGGTTGGTACGTCTTGCTGATTGTTGCTGAGAGAACGGGATAGTGCATCTGCTACAATATTTTGTGTGCCGGGAATGTGAACAAATTTAAAATAAAATTCCTGTAGATAAAGTTTCCATCTACTTAATCTGTCGTGTGTAAATTTAGCCGAAAGTAAAAATTGTATCGCTCTGTGGTCTCTGTAAATGGTGGTATGTCTTCCATAAAGAAAATGCCGAAATCTGGTAAAAGCCCATACAACACACAATGTTTCGAGTTCTGTAACCGAATAATTTCGTTCAGCAGGTGACAGAATACGACTTGCAAAAGCGATGTTTTTATTTACTGTACAACCGTCTTCTTTAATTTCCTGAAAAATGTGTACGCCTAAAGCGGTGTTAGAACTATCGGTGGCAATAGAAAAATTTCTGGTAAGATCTGGGTGCGATAAAAGTGGTGCATTCAACAAAGCATGTTTCAAATAACGTTTTCGTGAACAAGATTCTGCGTGTCAAAAGTATTGCTTGCGTTACTGGAATATGCAACCTGTACTGTATTTAATCAAATTCTATCTGGCGTGTCATTATTTTCAGGAGGATGCTGTGGCATTTCAACTATTTGTACTGTTCTATTATTTCTTGCTGACGTATTACGTTCTGGATGATACCTACTGTCTGGTTCATTCATGATTATTTGTTGTGGCGGATGTTCTTGCTGCTGATAAGATAGACTGTTATTAAATGTACGCTGAAAATTGTGCTCATTACTTTCACTTCTGTCATGATAGTCATTTCTATACGGCGCATTGCGAAACGAATTGAAATGGTGTGTTTTCAGTACGTACTGATTTCCTTGTTGCTGTGCCTTACTATTTGTTGGAGCTGAGACTATACGTGCACGCGGCGAAACATTAAAGCTTGGTTGACCTTGTAGACTGCATTGTTGGTTAGGTATGCTAACCAGCTGGTTTTGTTGCTATTGCGGTGAAAAACCGCTATTGCTACCAAAAATATGTATGCGACTGCTGAAAATTTTGACGATTGCTGAAAATGCTATACATACTGATGATTAAAAATTTTTTTTATATTAAAATTACGCTGGTAGTTGTCATTTCGGGAGTGTCTAAAGAGAACTGTCACTTTCGGTAAATCTTGTCGTATCGGGTTTCTTTACTCTTTTTTAATCCTAGGTAGAGCAATAGTTAAAGAGCTGTTTTGATAGATATAAAGGATAGTAGAAGAGAAGGCAGCAGTGCAGAAAACTAAAGATGAAACAGCACTACTACGGCTCGGGGCCCTGTGCACGCTACGGCACATACTCATTAAAGCATAATGAATCCCCTGAGGTCTATTACGCGCTGCAAATACATTTTAGCTTTTGCGTTACAGGCAATGCTAGTGAAAATTCAAAAATAAATTGCTGTATCCATGCTAATTGTAGTTTCTGTACTACAGGCAATGCTATTGAAAATACAAAAGCAAATTGTCGTATACGGTTCAAAACGTGTACCGGTGCTCTGTCATTTTCAAATACTTTAAATTTTCTCACGCATGGAAAATGTTTATAATCAAAACTCTCATCACTGAATATATGAACATTTTCACGATTACATAAGAATCTGTTTGTCTGTGTCTTTTCGGATTTTAAGTCATGTAGCTTTTCGAATTTTAATCACGTAGTCTCTGTAAATTACCCAAATTATACCGGCAGTGTGAATGTGACAAATGTTCGGAATGTCCCGTATGCTGTGACGTGTTATTAACTGTAATATTTTTTATCTCTGTCACTTCTTGTTGTAAAGTTGACAATTTTCTACACAATGTATTATTACATGAATCTATCTCACTGATTGTCTGCTGTAGATTTTGGAATTCAGGTGTTTCATTAAACGAAATGGGTGCAGTATCGTCTGATTTGCTGTCATTATTACTTTCAATAACGTCAATACGACTGGCCAATTCATCATATTTTTCAGTCAGTATTTTTACCTGATCATCGTTTTTAGTGTCAGAAGCATTAATTTGTTTTTGTATTTTACGTGAGGTTTCGTTAAATTTTTTAACGTCATCTTTAATGACATCGGCATCCTGTGTTAGTTCTAATTGTTCGAGTCTGTCGGTCACTGTCTGAAAGTCTACTGTGTGTGTATCTGTTTTTGATTTTAGATCGGAAATGTCATCGCGCAATTCGGTGTTCAACTGTTTGATATTATTATTTTCATCTGATACTGCAGCAATATTATTGTCTACGTATGTTTTTGCTTTCGTAAACAATTTACGTTTATCTTCCTGTCTCTGTGCGGTAATTGTTTCAATGACTTGTCGATTTACTTTATTCTGTTCCCGTATAAATTTACGGAAACGCGTTTCACTGTTTTGTAGGTGGTGATTAAAGCGTTCGTCAATTTGACTGTTCTGTTGCTGGAATTTCGCGTCTACTTTTGCGTCCAGTGTGCGCGAGAGATCTGCTGTCATTAATTTTAACTCGTCGCGTAATTGTGTTCCTTTTTCAGAGCATTGTTTACCGACTGCATTAATTTCGTCCCTAAGTAATTCTGTTGTAGCTGTTTGCATATCCCTTAATTCTTGAGCAACAGATCTAATTTCTTCACTACTTTTCCTACCACAAGTCTCAATTTCCTCACGTAATTGTTCTTTAGTATCATGACATTGTGCGGCAACAGCTGCAATCTGTTCACTAAGCTGTCTGGAATTGTTGTCTAATTTTTCATTCAACTGTTTGGAATTGTTGTCTAATTTTTCATTAAGTTGTTTGTTCTGTTCACTAAGTTGTTTGAAATTTTTCTCTTGTCTATCATCCAACTGTTTGGAATTGCTATCTATTTTTTTATTCAACTGTTTGCAATTTTCGTCCTGTGTTTTATTATGTTCATTCTGTTGTAGCAATATTGCCATAATTTGATCCAAAGTAACATTACCTACCCTCTTCTCTGTGCTGTTTGATGACGTACCTGCAATTGTCACGTTTTGTGTAACCATTCGGTCATTTTGTGATTCTTGAAAATGTTTGCCAATCGGATGTGCACTGTTAGTCACTACCTCGGAATCAAATAAATCTGTCCTACTTCTAGTATACTGTTCATTTTCGTTAGAAAAATTTGTCTGTTCGTCACGTAAATCCTGCAAACCGGGTGTGTCAAGCTGGGCAGCGCTAATTGCAACAAAACGTCCCGCGTCATCAATTGTCGTTAAATTAACAGAGGACACAATTGAATTCGTTTGTTCATCACTAGGGTAAAAATCATTACAAGTAGTCGGTACGCACTGATTGTCTGTAAATGAAGGATTGTCATCATTACACTGCATGTCGCAAGTACTATCGGTCAAGTTGTTTGAGTCGGCTATTTCACTCATTATACATCGCGATGTACTGTTAACAGTTTCTCGCGGCATTTTTCACTAATCAAAATTATTTACAATGAAACAGAGACAATGCAAAATGCAACAAACACAAATACAACAAAGAGCAACAAATTGGCGATGATCTGTGGAAGAAAGAGTGACAAATTAGTAAATGCGTTGCGCCAAATGTTAATTACATTTAAGTAAATAAGAGCAGATATAAGACTGCTTCTCAGAAGATTCACAAATAAATACGATCCTGGCTGGATGTCGCCAAGTGTAACCTCCCCAACAAAAATTAAGGATTGAAAATTGACCAAAAACCACACAATAATATTAATTAAATAATGAACCATGAACCAAATGTAACCTCCTAACAGAAATAATAATATCTGGTAAATTTTATAAGGACAGCAGCGCTGACCTTCGGCCCTGTATTCTGAATAACAAAAAGCAAAATTCTTACCTCAATAAAAACTGCAACTATATCTGCTCTTATTTAACGACACAGCTTCGTGCAATGCTGGCGTATAGTTAATTTTTTTTATTCTTGGAAGGAATGCATAGGAAATATTCTTTAAATTGAAATGAATGCTTTTTCTTCAAAAGAGTGGAAAAATTCTTTAAATTGAAATGAATACTTTTCTTTAAAAGAGTTACTTTATAAAAAAATTTATTATTGGGGCATTTTTTCTGAACAAATTAAATTACAATTAACATACATTATTAAATATGCGCAATGCTGCTTCTTTACTTTTTACAACAATACTCATCGTCCTGGATCCTGACCAGAGTCGCGACCAGAGCACACAGCCGACGCATGCCGACTCCCTACTACCGTATCCGACTGACTGCTACTGTCGACTGACTACGACTGTCGACTCGCGCAGACTAGCGCAGACTCGCGACAAGCAACAACAAACGATAAACTACTCTCAGGTCAGAGTTTCTGTCATGCCTCGCCCATCGCCGCCGAAGCATACGCCTTACACTCTTCCAACTTGTATTTGACTTTAATTTTTTAGTTGATGCAAGAAGTGTGTGGCAGGTAATTGAATATCAAGGAAAGCTCCGGATTCAGCAGCCACCTTTGCCAACTGGCCTTATATTTCGTTGTACAAAACGCCTGCTTGAGCCTTTATCCAAAACATTTAAATATATATATTTCTTCGACAGCATTCCCTTACTTCGAGGGTTATGTCGATGCTAAGATTACGGTATTTTCTCAGTTCTTTTCCCCTACGTGAAACTGCAATACTTTGAAATAAACATTATAGCGTCCTAATTTCTCAAGACAATGTAATTACATTTGTCACAGTTGTTATGAAATTAATTTTCATGCTTATTGGAGTTATACATTTTTATTTACAAGCACCTGTAATATTTTTATCAAGATGAGTACAATTTTTTTTAAAAACCCTCAGAAGGGATTCAATGTATGTCAGTGCAAAATTGTCATTGTGGTCATTAATTGCCCTTAAAGGCGCAAGAATCAGCTTTGATCAACGGCATGAGGGTGGAGAAGCAACGGAAACCACTGCATTGAAGACGCATAACGTGTATCCACAGGGCATGTGACCTGTAACTGACAGAGTGTCATTATGTTCTCTTAATTAGCAAAAGATTCCGGAATAGTCCCCCATTCGGATCCCTGTGAAGAGACTGCCAAATGAAGATGACTACGAGAAAAGGATTCAATAACAAACGAAAGGATAGCATTCTAAGAGTTGGGAGGTGGAATGTCAGAAGCTTCAATGCGATAGGAAAGATAGAAAATCTGAAAAGAGAAACGCAAAAGCTCAGTGAAGATGTAGCGGTGATGTGAAATGGAGAGAAGGACGAGTATAAGGTAATGTCAACAGCAGCAGAAAATTGTATAACGAGAGTACGATTCGTTATCAATAGGAAGATGGGGCAGAGAGTGTTTTACTGTGGACAGTTCAGTGATTGGTTTGTTCTTACCAGAATCGACAGCAAACCAACACCGTCAATGATATTTCAGGCATACATTCCGACGTAGGAAGCTGAAGATGAAAAGACAGAGGAAGTATATGAACGTATTGAACGGGTAATGTGATATGTAAATGGAGATGACAATCTAATAGTCATAGGGGACCGGAACGCAGTTGTAGGAGAAGGAGTAGAAGAAAAGGTTACAGGAAAAATGGGCTTGGAACAAGAAATGAGAGAGGATAGACTAATTGAGTTCTGTAATGAATTTCAGGTAGTAATAGTGATTCAGAAGAGAAGGAGGTACAATTGGCAAAGGCAGGTTGATACCGGAAGATTTCAGTAACAGTACGTCATCGTAGGTCAGAGATTGCGAAATCACATTCTGGATTGTACGGGAGGAGCAGGTATAGACAGATTACATTGAAGTAGTGATATAGAGTGGACTGAAGTTTAAGAGATTAGTCAGGAAGAATCAATACACAAAGAAGTGCGATACGGACGTACTAAGGCTGTAGATACAACAATAAGGAATAGTTAAGTAGGTAGTAGGGTTGAACAGGAATGATCGTTTCTAAAAACGGCAGACACAGAAGTTGGGAAGAGAAATATAGGTACAAAGAAAGTAACTGGGAAGAGACCATGGGTAACAGAAGAATTACATCAGTTGATCGATGAAAGAAGGTAGTACAAAAATGTTCAGGGAAATTCAGGATTACAAATATGTAAGTCGCTGAAGAATGAAATAAATAGGAAGCGTATGGAAGCTAAGACGAAATGGCTGCATGAAAAATGTGAAGAAATCGAGAAACAAATGATTATCGGAAGGACTGACACAGCATATACGAAAGTCAAAACAACTTTCGGTGGTAACATTAAGAGTGCAACTGGCATTCCACTGTTAAATGCAGAGGAGATAGCAGAAAAGTGGAAAGAGTACAATGAGGGCCTTTACGACTGGGAAGATTTGTCTGATAAGATACAAGAAGAAATAGGAGTCGATCTAGAAGAGAGAGGGGATCCAGTATTACAATTTAAGAGAGCTTTGGAGGACTTAGGACCAAATATGGCAGAAGGGATATATAACATTTCATCAGAATTTCAAAAATCACTGGGGGAAGTGGCAACATAACGACTATTCAGGATGGGGTATAGAATGTATGAGTCTGAGGACATACCATCTGATGTTCGGAAAAATATCATCCACGAATTCCGAAGACTGCAAGGGCTGACTAGTGCGAGAGTTATCGCACAATGACCTTAACAGATCATGCATCCAGGTTGCTGAGAAGAATAATGTACAGGTGAATGAAAAAGAAAGTTGAAGACCAGTTTGCCCTTAGAAAAGGTAAAGGTACCAGACAGGAAATTCTGACGTTGCGGTTGACATTGGAAGCAAGACCAAAGGAAAATCCAGACACGTTCTTAGAATTTTTCGACCTGGGGAAAGCGTGGGACAGTGAAAATTGGTGCATGATGTTCGAAATTCTGAGAAAAATAGCGGTAAGCAATAGAAGAGACTGGGAATATACAATATGTACGAGTACCAACAGGGAGTCATAAGAGTGGACAAC
Organism: Schistocerca americana; assembly: GCF_021461395.2. Classification (NCBI taxonomy): domain Eukaryota; kingdom Metazoa; phylum Arthropoda; class Insecta; order Orthoptera; family Acrididae; genus Schistocerca; species Schistocerca americana. The sequence continues at coordinate 73,565,551 of NC_060119.1, forward strand.
CTACGACGAGGTGCTCGGATTATTAAGAGTAGTCTTTCGCCCCTACTGTTCAATCTGCACATCAAATAAGTAATGATGATAATAACACGAAGGTTCAGGAGTGGAATAAAAATTCAAAGTGAATGTATATCAATGATACGATTCGCTAATGACATTGCTAACCAGAGTGACAGTGAAGAAGAGTTACATGACATTCTGAACAGAATGAACAGTCTAATGGGAACATGGACGGAGATTAAATCGAAGAAAGACGAAAGTTATGAGACGTAGCAGAAATCAGAGCACCGAGAAACCCAATATCAGGATTGATGGCCTCGAAGCAGATAAAGTTAAAGATTTCTACTACCTAGGCAGCAAAATAACCAGTGACGCACAGAGCAAAGAGGACATCTAGCACTAACACAAAGAAAAGTCTCCTAGTATTAAACCTAGGACTTATTTTGAGGAAGAAATTTCTGAGAATGTATGTTTGGAACACAGAATTACATGGTAGTGGAACATGGACTATGGGGAAATCGGAACAGAAGAGAATTTAAGCATTTTGAATGGGGTGCTAGAGACGAATGTTGACAGTTAAGTTGACTGATGATATTAATAAAGAGGTCCTCCGCAGAATCGCAGATGAGTGGAATATGCTTAAAACACTAACACCATGGATTAACATTCATGGTCCTAAAGTGACTACGGTCGCAGGTTCGAATCCTGCCTCGGGAATGGATGTGTGTGATGTCCTTAAGTTAGTTAGGTTTAAGTAGTTCTAAGTTCTAGGGGGCTGATGACCACAGATGTTTAGTCCCATAGTGCTCAGAGCCATTTGAGCCATTTTCCTAAAATGAGCTGTAGATGTAAAAACTGTAGAGGAAGAGAGAGTTTGAAATACATTGAGGACGTAGGTTGCAAGTGGTACTCTGAGATGAAGAGCTTGGCACAGGAGAGCAATTCGTGTCTGGCTTCATCACACCAGTCATAAGGCTGGTGGCTCCAAAAAGAAAACAAAATTTTGTATACCATTATTGCAGTTAGCTGTGGCTCAGTATTTTGACATCATCTCTTGCTGGAGTTTTAAAGCTCTCAGAATATCTGTGAAAAAATGCTCAAAATCTTAGGGCTTTTCGTGTTGTCTATTTACATGCCAAATTTATGTACTCCCGAATCAGTGGTTGGTAAGCAAAAGGTACATAATGTTGGCAAAATGTAAGTTACGGAAAATGCAAATCAACAATTAGACAGTGTTTGTATAAGTCTTTCTTTACCTTCTGTTCGTGAACTAGTGTGAATCATATGCATACTCCTCTTCATCCGTAAGTAGTATATTCTTTGCTTCTCTTATAAGGCGAAATTGATTTCCAAACTCAGTAGCAATAATGACAGCTGCTGGAGTTCTCCTGTTATTGATTGCCTTCAGTATCGACATTGTGAAGACTTGTGTGAGAACTCATGTATCAAATCTGTAGAGTTCGTAGCATGCCGAGATTATTAAACTGTAGCAATTATACCTCATTGGAACGAGGCATGCTGCAGATAGTAACAACAGATCTACAGACAACTTCCATAAATTTTACTCCTGTGCAACAAACACCATTAACCACCGAATACAAAATCAGTGCCAGTGATGCTATTCCACAGCCTTGTTGATGTACTTCACAAACAACCCCGGCATAGAGATTTCATAAAACTAGAAGAAAACACCGCAAGAATAAATAATACTAAGAAATACAGAACGAGAAAGGGGCGGTGCCCCACGCAAACTTTTGGCAATTCATTCACACCTTGGAATGAAATTGGATCCTAATATTCGGCAACTGAAATTTTCGTGCCATGTAGTAAAAAGAAGAGCCATTTTCTTAAATGTTATCAGCTTTAATGCACGTCCCCCCATAAGGAACAACTGTTGGCCTCTCTGACCAGCCGGCCGCGGTGGCCGTGCGGTTCTGGGCACTGCAGTCCGGAACCGCGGGACTGCTACGGTCGCAGGTTCGAATCCTGCCTCGGGCATGGATGTGTGTGATGTCCTTGGGTTAGTTAGGTTTAAGTAGTTCTAAGTTCTAGGGGACTGATGACCTAAGATGTTGAGTCCCATAGTGCTCAGAGCCATTTGAACCATTTGAACCATTTGAATCTCTCTGACTGTCACTGCTTCCACTGTATAAGAAGGGGCGAACGATGGAATTGTTGTCACAGCAAAGCACTCCCAGCGTATTCCGCTGACACGATTCATTTACATTTTCTTTTTCGGAAATACACCCTGGTTAGCAAGTTGTTGTGGTGGTGCAGCTGTGTACACTGAATTCCGAGTAGAACGCTGGAGTGAGAGACGTGCAGGGGCAAAAGGCCGTTTGTACATACGAAGTTTCCACGTTGTTAAGATACGTATTTTTACATATTGGAAAGCCTGAAAACCTCCAAAAAAACCGGAGATCGAAATAATACTGCTTAACCCAGAAGAGTGTGTCGCATTTCACATTTCTAAATCACAGGAAGAGTCGTATTTTCTGATAACACGCTCAGAGTGTCTGGCAGCAATGGAGAGAACTCGGTTTCGACTCTCAGTGCTGACAGGGACTTTTCGTTGATGGAATAACTGGAAAGCGGTGCACTCAGCCTCATGATGGCAACTGAGGAACCTCTTGATTGAGAAGTAACGGCTCCAAGGTCAAGAATGCCGACAATCGCCTGGACAGCGATGTGGTAACACCATATTTTTCCATACCGCATTCAATGACGTCATTGGCAGAAGATGACACAGTAGTCAGTGGGTCCAGATTGGGACATCAGGGCGGAGATTTGCTTGCTTGCTTTTAAACTATTGACGACTAAAATGTAAAGGCATTTCCACTAACCATACTTATAGCGCGTTTCTAGGAGCTATACTATTTTACTGTAAGGTATCTAATTTGAGGATATTCTTTTCTCTAACAATAACCTTCACCGTACACCCACGTGCGAACCTGGCCTAAATTATTGCTGAATATGTGGTCAATGGAAAACTGGTGTTGGCACACCAACAGACTATATTAATTGAACTGATGATGTTTGTGACAGGTGGAGAGCAGTTAATAGTGGATTTGGTGTGAGAAACCAAGATGTTTGTCGAATGGAAGCAGTTTCCAAGGAATTTGGTTGACTGTTTAACATGTAATGAATAACTTCTTGCATGACCTCCATTATACAACACCTAGCAATAGCGGAAGATTTCTAAAACCGGATTTCATTGGCGTCTGTTTATATATTTATTTACACGTCAAGTTCGGTAGGACCAAATTGAGGAGCAAATCTCCAAGGTCATGCACGTGTCAGTACATGAAATCACAACTTGAAAGTAATAACAGATAAAAATAAAACGTTTATGAACTAGAAAAAATTAAAGCCCTGAATTTAAGTAAACGCAATCAACAGTACAATAAGTATCAACTTAATTTTTCAAGGAACCTCTTGACAAAATAGAAGGAGGGAACCATGAGAGAACTCTTCAGTTTCGGGTTGAGAGCGCATGGATTTCTGCTAAGTTTTTTGAATTCTAGTGATAGCTTACTGAAAATGGATGCAGCTGTATACTGCAAACCCTTCTGCACAAGAGTTAAGGAAGTCCGATCCCAATGCAGATTTTATTTCTGCCGAGTATTAATTGAGTGTAAGCTGTGTATTCCTGGGAATAAGCTGATATTGTTAACGAGGAATGACAGTAAGGAATATATATATATATATATATATATATATATATATATATATATATATATATATATATATATAGTGAGATGCCAATATCAAACTACCCAGACTCGCAAACAGGTGTCGACAAGAGGATTCTGAACTAACACCACTTATTGCCCGAACCCCCCGTTTCTGAGCCAAAAACATCCTTTTAGAATGGGAAGAGTACCCGAAAATATAATACCATACGACGCAAGAGAATAAAAATAAGCAAACTAGACTACTTTTCGTGTCGAACGATCACTCACTTCAGATAGCGTTCGAATAGTAAAAGTGACAGCATTAAGTCTTTGAACAAGATCCTGGACGTGGGCACTTCATGACAGTTTACTGTCTATCTGAACATCTAGAAATTTTAACTGTTCAGTTTCACTAATCATATGCCCATTCTGCGAAATTAAAACTTCATGTTTTGTTGAATTGTGTGTTATAACTGTACGTATTAAGAACTTCCTGTCTTGGTATGCAGAGAGAATGTCATTTCAACGGAATTTTTATGTTGTCCATCAGTCCTCACGCTTTTTTGAAAGCCAAACTAGGACGAGGTAACAATTCGTTAATTTCCAGCGTTAGCTCAAGACGGTTTTTTACAACCTTTCGAGAATATTCCCCACAGGAGAGGACAAAGGAACTGGTCCTTACGAGGAGTGAGTTTTGGAATCTTTCCCAGGTTTCAAAATGGGCCCCTCCACATTCACCCCACCCCCCCCCCCCCCCTACACACACACCCTTCTGTTCACTGAGACTTAGTAATACTATTAAATCTCAGAAAATTGCAGTAGTGCCCAGCAGTTGGAATGTAAGACTAACCTCACATTTTAACGGTACAAAAAAGCATACTGAGGAAGTGAATGATGTTTGAACATGAGGATATACATATCTGATTTCACAACAAATGAAACGATGTTCTGAATTAGGAGACGAGGAAAACCTCTGGCACCTAGTAGTTCAGTAGGTGACTGTGTTGTGGTAAATATTTCGCAATATACTAACGATACGTCCCCTCCACAATTACACCATTTTTCTTATCATGTATATGGGAATTAAGCACAGAAACTGTCATTTGTTTGTTTTTTCAGGGCTATCCAGTATTGCGTTGATTTTGTTCTCATGTGCTAAGAAAATGTTTACTGTGATTTCTGAACCCCTGAATACGTTCATGAACTATTTCCCATGACTGATGTGCTGTGGTTGGCCAATATTCTTATCCTTATTTTCAACATGCACACAGTAATATTCTGTATCACTTATATTACACCTGTTTGTAAATTTTACTATGAAGGCTGTTTACTCTACATCGGGGTTCCTGAAGATGTCGGAATATCAGTTGTTGAGACCGAGGGAGACCCAGCAAGACTCGCATCCACCTGTCGCAGCCCTGAGCCACCTAAAACTACATTTATACTCCGCATGCCACCCAACGATGTGTGGCGGAGGGCACCTTACATGCCACTGCATTACTTCCTTTTCCTGTTCCAGTCGCGTATGGTTCGCGGGAAGAACGACTGCCGGAAAGGCTCCGGCGCACTCGAAGCTCTCTAATTTTACATTCGTGATCTCCTTGGGAGGTATAAGTAGGGGAAATCAATATATTCGATACCTCATCGAGAAATGCACCCTCTCGAAACCTGGGCAGCAAGCTACACCGCGATGCAGAGCGCCTCTCTTGCAGAGTCTGCCACTTGAGTTTGCTAAACATCTTCGTAACGCCATCACGCTGCTCTTCTTTGGATATTCTCTATCTCCTCTGACAACCCGACCTGGTACGCATGCCACACTGATGAGCAATACTCACGTATAGGTCGAACGAGTGTTTTGTAAGCCACCTCCGTTGTTGATGGACTACATTTTCTAAGGAATCTCCCAATGAATCTCAACCTGGCACCCGCCCTACTAACATTTAATTTTATATGATAATTCCACATCAAATCGTTCCATACGCATACTCGCAGATATTTTACAGAAGTAACTGCTACCAGTGTTTGTTCCGCTATCATATAATCATACAATACAGGATCTATCTTTCGATGAATTTGCTATACATTACAGTTGTCTATGTTAAGGGTCAGTTGCCACTCGCTGCACCAAGTGCCTATCCGCTACAGATCTTCCTGCATTTCGCTGTAATTTACGAATGCTACAGCATTATCCGCAAAAAGCCGCATGGAACTTCCGACATTATTAGGTCATTTATGTATATTGTGAAAAGCAATGGTCGCATAACACTCCCCTGTGGTACGCCAGAGGTTACTTTAACGTCTGTAGACGTCTCTCCATCGAGAACAACATGCTGTGTTCTGTTTGCTAAAACTCTGGAAGTGATGCAGCGTCTTGCAGATCCTCCATTTCAGCGGCCCTAGTATGGAGAGAGGAGAGAGTGCATCTACATCTACATATATATCATACTCCAAAAACCACATAATGGTAAATGGTAGAGGGTACTTCTGGAACCACTACCCTGTTCCATTCGCGAATGGCGCGTGCGGACTATGGTTGTTGGTAAGCCTCCGTACTAGCTCCAGTTTCTCGAAGTTTCTCGTATGTCTGTAAGAGGACGTAAAGTCTTGTCCGACACTTTCTGGAACGTGCTCTATCGGAATCTTAGTAATAAACCTCTCGGTGATGCGCAACGCCAACGCAGATAATATTCTCACTTGCATGGTTACATCCACATCTTTTTCACCCTACGTCCATCTTCCTTCTGTTGTTGATCCGATCCGTCTTGTCTCTTGTTATTCATTTGCACGCGTATTATATTTTTGTCCGCTTTTCGGTGGGAAACTGAGCCATCTTCCTTTACGTCCATGTTACTTCCATCCTCAACATTCACAGAGATGAGTGTATCTTTTACTGTCGGGCATATATCTTGAGTAACGGAATATGCGTTACTGTTCCGAGGCACAGGGTCCTCTCTACTCTCAGCGTATATTCCTACAAACATGGTGGAAGATAGTCGTCCACATGTTCATCAGGAATGGTAGCTTTGAAAACAAAGAAGAAAATTTGTATTTGAGTTCGGTTAGGAAGTGTATCACACAGCAAGACAGTCTGCGCTCACGATCTAGACCACGGGCGACCACAGTATGTAAAATTTTATGCATGCGCAAGGTGTGGCTCGCATAAGATACGGTGGCCGATGTGCAGCGGCCAATTTTCTTCCAAAATAATGGGCGGTTCCATTCGTTTGTTCGGAAGGAAAGACCGATAAGTGTTTTCCACCATTAGGCCGATCACCGATGACAGAATCGATGAGCGCTCCCTGTAATCTTTCTCAAACAATTTTCTAGAAAGTGTTCAGTAAAAATATAGTATTTGCTTTACTTACAGCTTTGTATGTCAGGTTCATGATGATGTGCCCATCATTTCATTAATGGTCATAGTTTTTGTAATGTTTACGTGAAACTAAGAACTAAATTCCGAAATGGTGCAATGAAAATTAGAGGTCACTATGATTTTGCGATTGGTACATATTAGATAATATGCTGCTGTGTATGAAATTTAGAACACGTATTGAAATTTTATTTAGTCTTGGATAGAGGTATCTATTTGTCACCAATCTCGAGAAAACTGATGTGATGTGGCACACTCATTAACAAACGCACCGCCGCAGCGCTAAAGCAAGAGTGATATATACACAATATTCCTCATATATCATAAACTGTTTCAGATATCGAAATGTGATTTTGACAAATGATAGTACGCGAAGGGGAAAGTATCTTACCGTATCGTTATTATCAAAAAACTTCATTATCTATCGTGTTATTCCAGTAACTACAGACTGTTTCGGTGAAAAACTCTAATTTTAAGGGCCATCGATAGCTGATAGAACGAGAAATGCTATGAGTTTCTGAACAACATATACGAAGACATTACACATCTTCTGTAGTGGGAATGTGTTTCTTCAAAAGTTACTGACCTTACGTTTCCTCGGTTCTTCGCTTAATATACTTAATAAACCACTGTTTCAGATTTTCCTCGCATGAGTGTCTGCTGTACAACATGTTAGTGAGGTGAGACAGTGTTAATGGTGCTGTCTTTTGGCAAAAGAAGCAAATTATGACATAGCAATCAGGTGTACGTTTCACTCAGAAAGATAGAAGCACCAACTAAAAGCAATTATGTATTTCAAGGCACGGACCCATATTTAAATTTGATTTAATGTTAATCTATGACAATGTGTTACATGGTTCCCTGAACTAGTTTGCCACATAATCTCTCCTATACATTTTTATTCATATGTAAGTGACCTGGAGATGCTCGCTTCACCAAAATCTTTGTCTCGAAATAAACATTAATTAGTACGGCCTTTTTGTGGTTCACGGTGTCGTCATTACGTAGATTTACGTGGATATTTTGCCATCTTTTGCTTAACCTCGATCACCACCTGTCGCAGTTGGCAAAGTGTCGCCGGACTCGCTGTGCTTCAGGTGGATGATGCATAGGATACTCAGCAGATGTAGACCATGGCAAAGGGATGCCATCCATAACAGGGCTCGTCTGATTGGACCTTCACTAGTAGCTGCTTCCACAAAGCAAACACGCACAGGTAATGTCCCTGTACCCCATGGCACAGATTGGCAATTCTTGTTGTTTACTTTATTTAAAGTGTAACAATAGCTTACAATTATACGTTTCACTTACGTATGTGGCAAATTCATTATTCGTTCTCAGTATAGGCTTGGACGAACGAAAAAAGTTAGTTTGAACAGATGGTGGGTACACCACCATTGCAACTTCTCAGACTAGAACAAGGAAATCATAAGAAAAATACTTATGCTGCACCTCGTCATTGACTCTAAAACTATTTAATTAAAATTTCCCTATCTCTACACTCCCCCCCCCCCCCCCCCACTCAACCCCGGTCTTCCTTTGTGTATTACGCTATGGCTAGACACGTGCTACTTGTGGTCATTGTGTCTCTAATACGTGCGCACTTGGTACTTTACGTTTCAAATCTAGATTTCTCACTTTCATTTATTTTGCCAGGAATTCCGCAATTTGTCCGTTATTTCGATATGAAAACATACAATATATCTTGTTATTTACTATCGTTTTGGATTTTTCGTGAGCTCTGTATGTTAATAATCATATACAGTTAAATTGTGTCCCCCTAATCTCTTATCTCTTACTTACCTTGTTAACACTGGGCGTATTGTATGATATACACTGAAGAGCCAAAGAAACTGGTACGCCTGCCTAATATAGTGCAGAGCCACCGCGAGCACGCGGAAGTGCCGCAACACAACGAGGCATGCACTCGATCAATGACTGAAGTGGTCCTTGAGGGAACTGACACCATAAATCCTTCAGGGCTGTCCATATATCCGTAATAGCACTAGCGTGTGGAGATCTCTTCTGAGCAGCACGTTGCAAGGAAACCCCGATACGCTCAACAATGTTCATGTCTGGGCAGTCTTTATCGACAGCGGAATTGCTTAAACTGAGGAAACTGTTCCTGGAGGCAGGTGTCGCATTGTTCTGCTGCAATTGCCCAAGTCCGTCTGAATGCACCATGGGCATGCATGGATGTAGGTGATGAGACAGAATACTTACGTACGTGTCACGTGTCAGACTCGTATCTACAAGTATCAGGGGTCCCGTATTACGCCTACTGCACACTCTCCTCTGGCCGGTGTGGCCGACCAGTTCTAGGCGCTTCAGTCTGGAACCCCGTGACAGTTGCGGTGGCAGGATCGAATCCTGCCTCGGGAATGGACGTGTGCAATGGCCTTAGGTTAGTTAGGTCGCAGTAGTTCTATGTTCTAGGGGACTGATGACCTCAGATGTTAAGTCCCATAGTGCTCAGAGCCATTTTTTTTTGCACACTCTCCACACAACTACAGAGCCACCAAATGGTTGAAATTGCTCTAAAGACTATGGGACTTTACATCTGAGGTCATCAGTCCCCTAGACTTAAAAAAACTAAAACCTAACTAACCTAAGGACATCACACACATCGATGACCGAGGCAGGATTCGAACTTGCGACCGTAGCAGTCACGTGGTTCCGGATTGAAGCGCCTTGACCTGCTTGGCCACAGATACCAGCTACAGAGCAGCCACCAGCTTCAATAGTCTCCTGTTGACATGCAGGTTCCATGGATTCATGAGGTTGTCTCCATACCCGTACACTTCCACCCGTTCGATACAATTTGAAACAATATATCTTGTTATTTAATATCGTTTTGGATTTTTCGTGAGCTCTGTATGTTGCTGGCCAGGCAACATGTTTAAAGTCATCAACAGTCCAATATCGGGTCCAAGTGAGGCGTAAAGCTTTGTGCAGTCATCAGGGTTACGAGAGTGGGCCTTCGGCTCCGAAAGCCCATATCGATGATGTTTCGTCGAGAGATTCGCACACTGACAGTTGTTGATAGCCCAGCATCGAAATCTGCAGAAATTTGCGGAAGACCTGAACATCTGCCAAACAGAACGATTCTCTTCAGTCGTCGTTGGTTTCGGTGTTGCAGGATGTTTCCGGCCGCAGCACAGTCAGAGATTTGATTTCTTACCAGATTCCTGATATTCATGGAGCACTCGTGAAATGCTCGAATGGGAAAATCCCCACTTCATCGCAATCTCGGAGATGATTTGTCAAATCGCTCGTGCGCCGACTATAACACCACGTCAATACTGAATTACATATTGTTAATTTGCCATTTTAGCAGCAGTAACAGTATTAACAACTGCGCCAGACACTTGTTTCCTTATTTACACGTTACCGACCGCAGCGCCGTATTTTGCCTGATTATATATATCTGTATTTTAATACGCATGCCTGTACCAGATTCTTTGCTGCAGTGTATACTGACGTTTGTCTTCAACTACTCTATCACTTGGTGAGCAAGAAGTATGACACAGGTGAAATCAGTTTAATAAGTCACAGCTGCAAAATACTAACACGAAATCTTTACAGATGGATAACAAACTGGTAGAACCCGACCTCAAGGAAGATCAGTTTGGATTCATTGAAATGTAGGAACACGTGAGCCAATACTGACCCTAGGACTTATCTTAGAAGATAAACTAAGGAAAGGCAAACCTACTTTTCTAGCATTTGTAGACTTAGAGAAAGCTTTTGACAATGTTGACTGGAATACTCTCTTTCCAATTTTAAAGGTGGCAGGAGTAAATTAGAGGGAGAGAAAAGCTATTTACAATTCGTACAGAAACCAGATGGCAGTTATAAGATTCGAGGGACATGAAAGGGAAGCAGTGGTTGGGAAGGGAGTGAGACAGGGTTGTAGCCTCTCCCCGATGTTATTGAATCTTTATATTGAGCAAACAGTAAAGGAAACAAAAGAAAAATTCCGAGTAGGTATTAAAATCCATGGAGAAGAAATAAAAACTATGTGCTTCGCCGATGACATTGTCATTCAGTCAGAAACAGCAAAGGACTTGGAAGAGCAGTTCTACGGAATGGACAGTGTCTTGAAAGGACGATATATAGCGAACATCAACAAAAGCAAAACGAAGATAATGGAGTGCAATCGAATTAAGTCGAGTGATGCTGACGAAATCAGATTAGGAAATGAGACACTTAAAGTAGTAAAGGAGTGTTGCTATTTGTGGAGCAAAATAACTGATGATGGTCGAAGTAGAGAGGATATAAAATGTAGACTGGCAATGGCAAGGAAAGCATTTCTGAAGAAGAAAAATTTGTTAAAATCAAGTATAGTTTTAAGTGTCAGGAAGTCGTTTCTGAAAGTATGTGTAAGGAGTGCAGCCATGTATGGAAGTGAAACACGGACGATAAATAGTTAGGACAAGAAGAGAATAGAAGTTTTCGAAATGTGGTGCTACAGAAGAATGCTGAAGATTAGATGCGTAGATCACATAACTAATGAGGAGGTATTGAATAGAATTGGAGAGAAGTTTGTAGCACAATTTGCCAAGAAGAAGGGATCGGTTGGCAGGACATGTTCTGAGGCATCAAGGGATCACAAATTAAGCATTGGAGGGCAGCGTGGAGGGTAATAATCTTAGAGGGAGACCAAGAGATGAGTACACTAAGCAGATTCAGAAGGATGTAGGTTGCAGAAAGTACTGGGAGATGAAGAAGCTTGCACAGGATAGAGTAGCATGGAGAGCTGCATCAAACCAGTCTCAAGACTGGTGACCACAACAACATTCCATCACGTTTTTGTTTCTGATTCATTCAAATTACTGCGTTTACCTCTCTCCGATTTACTGGCTTTCTCTTCAGATGTAACACCACAACGTTTTCGCATGGTGAAGTATCAATAATTTAAAAGCTTTTAGTGACTAATCAATTCGATCACACCTCTATTACAACAGAAAATTTCTTCCCGCCTTTGTCGTTTTTAGGCATCTAGTGGCATTTCTCCAAACATTTTTGCTTCTGATAGGAAAAATGCTTGTGTTCAAACCAGCTGATCTATTCTATCAACGATGGTGTGTTGTCGATCAACCTCGTTCCGTATCCAACTCATATCCACATATGTGGACCTCGTATTTCTTGCACTGAAGTGTGAAGAAAGGCCACGCTGTTTTATAAGTTTTACAGACTATAGGGCCATAGTAGATCTTCAGTAACGTAGTAGGCCCCAGGAAGCGCTAACCGTTTTTATAATAATGGAAGTTATTAGAATACTTTCTCCATGTAGCATTATACCGACAAATGTCACAGTTGTTAAGAGCAGAACCACTCATGTTCAATATGTAGTAGTGTAATATATATGGTATGCGTGGTTACCCTAAATTTTTCGTGCTATGGAACAATGTATCCACTCATAGTGCTTGAGCGTACACGCATGTAATTAATATATTGCTTGCACGTAATTGGTATTTATTTACAGTAGAATGTCAAAGAGTTAATTATAGCCGAACTCAATACACATATACAATAGAAAAAACTGTTTTGCTTTTTTGCGATATAAATCAGTGCTGCAGTGAGAGAAACGTGATAATATGAATCTATAAGTCTTTTTAGTAAAAAACATACTCACCGGACGCCACATGCTTTGTTTCATGATGGATTGCAATAGTAACTGTAACTGTTAAATATGCGATCTATTTTCCATTAAATAACATATTTGCAACAAAAAGCAATTATTCTTTTTCTCAAAACAAGCTTTGCAATAAAGGTTACTTATTATGAATTTCATATCTGTGTAATGACTGAATTTAAATTTTGTTATGAATTTAATATTTATAACTGAAAAAAAATTGATAACTATGATACAGTAGAACATATACAGTACAAAATAGTGGAAATTTTCCCACGAAAAGAAAAAACCGGAATGTTCCCTAATATTCTCATTGAACCCACATGCACCTTTTACCGTTAACCACGCAATTGCGCATTATCGTGTCATAGCTGTACAAAATAAGCTCAACCAAATTCTGCCACTGTGGTATTAGACTGGTAGTTGAAGATTAGTATGGATAAATGGCAGCATATTTATCATAGGACAGTATTTAATTTCTCATCAAAATTGAATTGGAATTACTTGAAACAGACTGCACTCAATGCTTGGTCAGGGTGTAAATTCCGATGTCATTCTACAGCTAAGCTGAGTCTTGCACACATATGCGAGATGAAAGTTGCAAATGGTTATACAGGGGCTGTCCTAGAGCCCACTAATGTTCTGGTAATCGACCAAAAGACCAACACTGGCCTTCTGCGGTGTGTGCAGTTTCTGGCAGCTGGTGAATTTCATCTCAGTTACAATTGCCAAGGTTAAATGCCGTCTCGTAACCAACCCAGATTAGCGTCCGTGGTAGCAGGGGAGTGTTGTTTCTTCAGACTTTCGGCTCCAGCCAGCTTTTTAACAGAAGTTTAATACATTTTCTTATTCCAGTTCTAAATGACAGCATTGAAGTTTAATGTGCAGCTGGCTTTTTCTGAAATTACAAAAATTTCGAAAATGGAAAGCATCTTCCAAGGTACATCGAGATCATGTACTTTGGAACGAATACTCGTTTTATATTTGAAAGTACTGCAATACAGAAAATTTGCCAATACTGTATTTAACAGTCTATCTGTTACATTGTCAGTCTACGACAGCCCAATAACCGGTGACACTAAATTTACTATAAGTATTATAAAGAACGAGTTATACGTTACATATATTTTGAATTAGAGTATTCTGACAACTGCGACAAATTTTGATGATCAGGAAGTGTGAAATTGCTAAGGCGTTAAAGAAACTCAGTTTCTTTGCTAATATCACATGACCATGTTAGAAAACCGTCTTCACTTTCAGGGTACAAGATGTTGCATAACCGACGAAATACGGCGTAACAGTAGTCAGTATACATAACTTGTTTTAGAAATGTAGAGAATATTACTCAGCTTGAAATTCTCGAACTGCACAATTAACAACATCATACAAATAGTTTAATATACCGGGTGATCAAAAAGTCAGTATAAATTTGAAAACTGAATAAATCACGGAATAATGTAGATAGAGAGGTACAAATTGACACACATGCTTGAATGGCATGGGGTTTTATTAGAACCGAAAAAATACAAAAGTTCAAAACATGTCCGACAGATGGCGCTTCGTCTGATCAGAATAGCATTAATTAGCATAGCAAAGTAAGACAAAGCAAAGATGATGTTCTTTACAGGAAATGCTCAATATGTCCGTCAACATTCCTCAATAATAGCTGTAGCCGAGGAATGATGTTGTGATCAGCACTGTAAAGCACGTCCGTAGTTAAGGTGAGGTATTGGCGTCGGGTGTTGTCTTTCAGCATCCATCGAGATGTCGGTTTGATCACGATACACTTGCGATTTCAGGTAACCCCAAAGCCAATAATCGCACGGACTGAGGTCTGGGGACCTAGGAGGCCAAGCATGACGAAAGTGGCGGCTGAGCACACGATCATCACCAGACGACGCGCGCAAGACATCTTCCACGCGTCTAGCAATATGGGGTGGAGCGCCATCCTGCGTAAACATCGTACGTTCCAGTGGGTGTTTATCAGCCAGGCTGGAGATGATGTGATTCTGTAACGTATCGGCGTACTTCTCACCCGTCACGGCAGCAGTCACTGACGTTTTGCTGTCCAGCGCCATCTGTCAGACATTTTGTGACCTTTGTTTTTTTTTCTTTTTTTAGGTTCTTATAAAACCCAATGTCATTCCAAGCACGTGTGTCAATTTTTACCTCTCTATCTACATTGTTCGTGGTTTATTACGCTTTCAAATTTACACTGACTTTTTGATCACCAGGTATTATGCAGCACTTAGACTTATAGAACTAGAAGTATTTACAAATGCTGCACAAAACTTAAACTAGTGTCTGACAACAACAAAATCAGCAGAAAATGGTGGATACTTCAATGTTTGTCTCTTGTACAAATAGCTTCATGTGACTCTAAAATAGTTCACTAGACTGAAACAACAAGATAGAAACATCAAATGTTTCTAGTGCAGTATCCGACTGGGACAACAGTCTCTCCTACCTTTAACTGAACTCTCGACAGTAGCCTCAGGTGTTTGTTCGGTCGAGAGAGCGTGCTTGGTGAAAGTGTTTCAGGACCGATCCAGGTAATCAGATGATCCATGTATCACATAGACAACTGAGAGTTCTCTCGGAAAGTTCATAAAGGCCCTGTAAACATATTAGATGGTCGCATTAATTAAACTAACAAGTTTCTGCGTTTGGTGCACATTAATAGTTTATTAACGGTCAGGTTTCCCCTGCCCTACAATATTTCAGAGTCTTCCAGCATTTTTATTTCTTGATCTGCTACACAGTTGCACAAAAGCCATGGGTTTCTCTGTGTCTAAATGTGTGTGATTTACTATTGCCCACCAGTTTTTTTTATCTATCTTATGAGAAACTGCAGACGAGTTTCGTCGTCTGGACCACCTAAGTCACCCTGAGGGCATGACTTATTGTAGGTTATCCTGTACATGTAGCGTAGCGGGTCTGTGTTTTGTGATGATATTGAGCGTCAGTGACAGAGGGGAGCAAAGGTCATTATTTCCCCAGGGATTGTGGGAGGGAAAGCGACGCTTAGTGGACGGTGAAATGGGTTAGTTTCTTCGCTCAGTGAGTGAGGAGTGAGTGAAACATTGGTGGTTCCACTACCAGTCATTTATTGACACACAAGGCCCTTAAAACAAACAGATTAATACATTGTGTTTTAGCTCGCTCAATTCCTCTAGGCAGTGGTACGGCATGGAGTCGTAGCGTGCATGTTCCGTTGACAGCCGATGCGGCGACTGCTCGTATTGCAGAGCAGTGCCAGGTGGCTTGTTCTTCCACTCAGTACCGCAGCCGTGACACACTGCGACGGCGGCGCCGTCTTGTCCTTGTGATCTGGCACGTTTGCGTTATTAACAAGGGGTTACTGCGTGGCGCAGAGTGCTCCGTCCCGGAATCGAACCAGTGACCCTCAGGTTCTACGTCTCCTGGCGGGGTTCATTAACCTCTAGGTTCCCAGGTGACACGTTTGGTGAGGCCGAGGTCGCTTTGTCCTAACAAGCCACCTGTGTAAGTACCACACGAACACCTGTCTCGCCACATCTGCGATGTCATCTTCTGCGTTGCCCTATTGGCGCAGTACCGACATCTTCCTCTGCCGATCAACGTAGCAGCTAAGTCGTTGCAGCGAAGTATGACGCCCGCTGATTACCCATCAGTCTGACCGGCCAGGCAACGTTTCTTCGTCTCCTCTTTCTCCCCTAAAAGGACTCCCTAATGCCCCTTTATCGGAGGTATTTATTCGGTGTTAGAACTACTGTTAGTGACACTTCGATCCTTGATATGTGCTTCTCACGTTGGGCAGAAGCGTTACCAATCTCGACACGCGTGCCAGCTACGTCAGATACGTCGTGCACGTGATTTCAGATTGCTGACAGTTCCTGGAGTACTGACCGCCGATGGGCGAACTGCGCTGGTCATTGTTTTTCTTGGAAGCATTGCGCGTCTGCTCGGTCGTTGATCTGTCCAAGTGTTGACTGCTGCTGAGCAAACTCTAGTGATCCTCAGTCTCCTTTTTTGACTGCTGTCACCTCAGAATATTGTGGCTTAATGTGTCAAAGTCTCTAAATTGTTCACTTAACCTATAGTAACTCATTACGTATTTTTCTGCCGCGTCCCTGCTTTAAACTACAATAAATAACACATGATTATTGTACATAACTGTAAATAACACATAATTATTATACACCCTACAGTAGTTCTAAGATATCTCGTTGCTAGGTTGGAATGGACACACTATGGACACTGGTGGTTTCCAAAGTCTATCGGAATCCTGATTGCCACCTTGCAATAAATTCTTCAAGTTAACACCTGAAGAAAGTACAAACTGTTGTGGCTTGGCAAGACAGCCAAGCCACTATGAGGAAGCCGAAACGCACGCGTTTAAGCTCACGCAGGCTGGCGTGAGGTCTGGAACAGGATAACGTTATTAATATAGACAATAACGTACGTAGCTGCTGGAATACACAATTGGTGAACATCGCTCGTGACGGTACATGTTTTACAACATCAATAGTAACTGGTAATGGCGCCTTGCTAGGTCGTAGCAAATGACGTAGCTGAAGGCTATGCTAACTATCGTCTCGACAAATGAGAGCGTAATTTGTCAGTGAACCATCGCTAGCAAAGTCGGCTGTCTAACTGGGGCGAGTGCTACGAAGTCTCTCTAGACCAGCCGTGTGGCGGCGCTCGGTCTGATAGTGGTGACACGCGGATCCGACGTATACTAACGGACCGCGGCTGATTTAAAGGCTACCACCTAGCAAGTGTGGTGTCTGGCGGTGACACCACAAAAACTCTGTTTGTATATCTTATAGTATCTAATATCTTTCTACTCCCCTTTGAAAAGCTGTGATATACCACGTAATCACCTGTAAATAGTTCCTCAGTTCACGATCGACTAAAGACGTGTTTTAGTGGCAAACCTTTTGGACATATTGCTAGAGCTCCAGAAGGCCATCAGGAAATGTCAGTACGAAGTGTCGCCGAATGACAGGGAAACGAAGCCAATCACCTTCGACGAAAGTGAATGGTACTTCTGCTAAGAGGCAGTGACAGGAAGGTCCTTTCTCTACAGTCGAGAACCCTTCAGATTTTCGTCCATTAGTCGCTAGTTAAGTCAGTCACACTTTGGAACGCCGTCTGACGATGCAGAGCTTTTATCCAGTCCTCCATTTATAGTATTCATACGACCAGTTAAAGTTTGCGTATGTGTTTGCAGTTTACGGTCACTCAGTAGCAAGGTTATCAGCGCCCAGTTAATCGATATTAGCTACGGTGAGTATAATTGTTTACAGCGTTCGATTCAGCTGAAAGCTTAATATAATTTACTAACTTCACACACTTCTAGGCACTCAGAAGCGTTTTATGCCCGAAAACCTGTGAAGAATGAACTTTCGGACACGTTAACGGCTTGTGATCTGGACTTGTCAGTCATCTGTAGATACAATTTTCCCGTAAGTGAAATATCGGCCAATCACTGCAAGTCTTATTAATCTTAATTAACATTCTTACCTTATTTTGTGTGGTGATTCAGTGATTCAGCACTCTCCTTTGTCCTCTTGTGTCATAGCCGTGTTGCCTGCGATTGAAATCACATATGGATGCAGTCTTTCCGTTTTCGTAAGTAGGATAGAAATACTCACAGATGTAACACGAATATAGATGGCAGTGCAAGCGAGTTGTATAGATTAATGGCGAAACGTCTTCCACAGTTACAGCTAAAACTTCGTAAACATGTACTTCGAACGATATATCTGTTAGTATGTCGTGGATCAGGACAAAACCGGCGTTGAGAAGAGGCCACAGGTATGGGGAGCGAAAATTTGCTTACTGATTATACGTTTGCCGAACAGCTATTGTGAACTGTTACACCTAATGAAATGTCTGTATTACGTAGGAAATGAGAAAGGGTCTCCCAGAGAGAACTCAGAAAAGAAACATGTCAGACTGACACGGGAACATTCCCCAGTGTGTATAAACCATCTTGAAACGTGGGGATGGTGGGAGGAGGGAGCGGGGTAGTTTTGAGGCGGTGATATAATGCAATAAGATCTTTTTTGTGCCCAATTTCACTTTTAAGAGGTGGAACATTCCAGAAAGGTAATTTGGCATATAAGGTTTGGAGGGAATATCTTCAAAACGATAGTATACAAGAAGTGTTTCTCATATAAGAGTTGATATGTAATTAACGATCTTGAAAACTGTACAATCCAACTTCGCTATGAACTGAAATTTTCCAAATTCTCCATCACCGTTTATTAATTTTGGAAATGAAAACTTTTCTTATTAAACAGGCTTTCGGACTAGATGCATCCATGTGTAGTAAAACTAGTCCTTGAAATACCGGTTTGTCAGAGTATTTTCAACATTCATAATTTAAACATCTAAACATTAACTATTAGTCCAGTTGTTTATTTTACTTTCATTTGTTTTATTTTTCAAATAGTTATTTCATGCGTTACATACATTTTCTTTATTTTTTAGTTCAGTGTTTCACATACATGTATTTTATTAACCGAAAATAATAAATAGCTCATTATTATGATATAGAATCATTAAAATACAATAATGATAATCTGTCAATAAATACTTAAAAGCGTTACGTTTTCTTACTCCACACACATAAAATGAACGAAATTTTTTCACATAATATACAAGACGAAGAACACAATATGAAACAAAATTCAGCATGATTTTAAATTGTTGTGCAGGTTCCTCTGAAATATCTTGACCTGTATCAGGCATATTTCACTACATTGGTTGCCTTGACGGAAGATGTTGATTATGTACCCGTGACTGCAGCTTAATTAAGTGAGGATTGACATACAAGTCATTCATCAGAAGTAGATCTGAAATCTGCTCGTAAAGTTCCTCCAAAACTGAAAACCGAATACATCTCATGGCTGTACCTATGCTGTCGAATCCTTTAGTACCACCAGTTGTAGAAGTTTCTCGTTCTTAGGTGCAATGCTCTATAAGATTCTTTCACATTGACAGCCATAAGAAACTAACATTACTACTGATTTTTCACCCTTACTGAGAAAGAAAACGTCTCTCTAATACCTTTAGAGCTGGTAAAACGTTTGTTTACCCGATTTCGATGTTGCTAGAAGGCATTTGGGACTACAAAAAGAGATTCTCGAATTCCCGGTCCAAACTCACCATTAGTTTCTTTTAAAACTATCAAAAGGTGAGTGCACAATGTGAAGAAACGGTTTTGACCACCATACCTGTGGACAAGAAACTTGTTCATTTGGTGACCCCAAAAGATTCGATGGCACAGGTACAAATGTGGTACTCATACAGCTTCCAGTGTTGGAAGAACCTTGTCAGAAGATTTTCAGATCTAGTTCTGTTAAATGGTTTGAATGTCAATTGCCACTTCGGGAACAATATAATTAAGCTGCTGCCACTAGTACTTAATCAGTTTTTTTCGCCACAGTTTCCCATTGGTGAAGTGAAATGTGCCTGATACAAATCAGGATATTTGGATGATCAACTGTGACATTGTGGAATCCTGCTATATATCTTTTTATATTATGTCTCCGTTACGTATATTATGTGAACAAATTTCGTTAATTTATCTGCACAGTGAAAGTGCAGTTATGTTTCAAGCGTTTAGTTACAGATTACGATTATTGTGAGGATTTTGTATCATGATAATAAGTTACTTATTCTTTTGAATTTGCAAAATACACTATGTGAAACGGTAAAAGGAAAGACGAAACAGATGTGAACGCAAAATGGAAAGTAATACTTCAAAACATAAAAAAAGTATATACAAAATAAATATCTAGACTATTAATGAATGTTTAGATGTTTTAATTGGGTGTACAATTTGTTCTCGAAAACTGTCGTTTTGGAAACCAGAATTATTACATGTAAGTGTACGTAGTTTGAAAGGTTCTTTAATATATGTACAACGAAAGTTTCAATTTTTCAGAATTAATTGATGGTAATGGGAGTATGTTGAAAAATTACAGATTATCACAAAAATCGATTAAACAGCTTCCCAGAATGTTAAATGCGCATCAGTTTTTGTACGAGAAACGTACACATATATATATATATATATATATATATATATATATATATATATATATATATATATATACTATCAGTTTAATAAGTCACAGCTGCAAAATACTAACGCGAATTCTTTACAGACGAATGGAAAAACTTGTAGAAGTGGACCTCGGGGAAGATCAGTTTGGATACCGTAGAAATGTTGGAACACGTGAGGCAATACTAACCTTACAACTTATCTTAGAAGAAAGATTGAGAAAAGGCAAACCTACGTTTCTAGCATTTGTAGATTGAATGAAAGCTTTTGACAATGTTAACTGGAATACTCTCTTTCAAATTCTGAATGTGGCATGGGTAAAACACAGGGAGCGAAAGGCTATTTACAATTTGTACAGAAAACAGACGGCAGTTATAAGAGTCGAGGGGCATGAAAGGGAAGCAGTGGTTGGGAAAGGAGTGAGACAGGGTTGTAGCCTCTCCCTGATGTTATTCAATATGTATATGGAGCAAGCAGTAAAGGAAACAAAAGAAAAATTTGGAGTAGGTATTAAAATTCATGGAGAAGAAGTAAAAACTTTGAGGTTCACCAATGACATAGTAATTCTGTCAGAGACAGCAAAGGACTTGGAAGAGCAGTTGAACGGAATGGACAGTGTCTTGAAAGGAGGATATAACATGAACATCAACAAAAGCAAATCGAGGATAATGGAATGTAGTCAAATTAAATCTGGTAATGCAGAGGGAATTAGATTAGGAAATGAGACACTTAAAGTAGTAAAGGAGTTTTGATATTTAGGGAGTAAAATAACTGATGATGGTCGAAGTAGAGAGGATATAAAATGTAGACTCGCAATGGCAAGGAAATCGTTTCTGAAGAAGAGAAATTTGTTAACATCGAGTATAGATTTAAGTGTCAGGAAGTCGTTTCTGAAAGGATTTGTATGGAGTGTAGCCATGTATGGAAGTGAAACGTGGACGATAAATAGTTTGGACAAGAAGAGAATAGAAGCTTTCGAAATGTGGTGCTACAGAAGAATGCTGAAGATAAGGTGGGTAGATCACGTAACTAATGAGGAGGTATTGAATAGGATTGGAGAGAAGACAAGTTTGTGGCACAACTTGACTAGAAGAAGGGATCGGTTGGTAGGACATGTTTTGAGGCATTAAAATTTAGCATTGGAGGGCAGCGTGGAGGGTAAAAATCGTAGAGGGAGACCAAGAGATGAACACACTAAGCAGATTCAGAAGGATGTAGGTTGCAGTAGGTACTGGGAGATGAAGAAGCTTGCACAGGATAGAGTAGCATGGACAGCTGCATCAAACCAGTCTCAGGACTGAAGACGACAACAACAACAACAACATATATATATATATATATATATATATATATATATATATATATATATATATATATATGCATATGTATAATCTCAGTGCTTCAAAGATAATATGCCAAATTATCTTTCAGTGTGTGTTTTACCCGTTAAAATTGAAATTTGGTGCTAATGAGAAATGCGAAATGCATTATTTTGCCCGCTATATACAGCTGGATGCTTAAACTAAAAAGTGTAAACAACGACTGTACATTACCTCAGTCAGTTGTGAGTAGGCAGTGATAAGTAGTGGACGTGCCAGTGTGCTAACTTAGGGTCTCAATGTGGTTATGTCACCAGTCACAATGAAGCATTAGCCGTATTCAAGTGTTCAAGACATTCTGCAGAATGTTTTGAATACTAGAAAAGTGTGTGCAAAGTTTAGTCCGCACACCTCGACTATCGAATAAAAAAAATAAAAATCATAAAGAAAGAGGCCTACATGTGTACGCCTGCTGCGACTTAAAATGCAAAAGGCGGACAATTCTTTTTTGGGAAAAATCTGCAAGAGTGACGAGACCTGGTGTTATCAATGCGAACGGTCCACAAAACGACATAGGGCTGCTGCCCGCAACAAGGACACACGATGAAACCGACACTGAAGCCAATCTATCGCCTGAGATATAAATCTGTATGGGTTGGCTTCCTGTACACAGAATGGCCCAGTCGTCCATCCGGCTGCGTGTCGCTGCAGCAGTTCGTCGAACATTTAAATGGTGTACTTCCAAACATAAAATTTACATTGGAGGTAGAGAAGGTAGGGAAGTTACCTTTTTTAAATGTGTTGGTAGAGCGAAAGCCGGATGGACGACTGGGCCATTCTGTGTACAGGAAGCCAACCCATACAGATTTATATCTGCATAGCCATAGCTTCCATCATCCGTCTCAGAAGAGAGCTATGCTGAATACTTTAGTACACAGAGCCAGGACTATTTCCGACAAGGACCACCTCGGTCCCGAGATGAACCATTAGACGACTGTTTTCAAGAGGAATAGTTATTCTGCCGGTGAAATTAAATTAGTATTGTCCAAGAAAGTATGACACGATGCCAGCCATGTACAAGAAGAGGAACAACACATAGCGCGGCTTCCTTTTTGCGGTGCCACAACTAGCAAGATACCCAGAGTCCTGAAGAGGAAAGGAATAAAACCAGTTTTCCGACCACCTAGGAAAATTAAGGAAATGTTAAGACCAGTCACAGATAGTCTCGGCTTAAGAGTGCCGGTAATTTATATTATTCCTTGCGAATGCGGCAAGAATTATGTGGGCCAGTCTGTAAGAACCGTTGCCGACCGCTGCATCGAGCACCAGCACCACCTAAAATACAGGTATTTGGAAAAATCAGCGGTGGCTGAATATAGCCTGCTTAACAAGCATAAGATTTTATTTGAAGAAACCAGAGTAATAGCCCACGCATCGAATTACTGGGACTCTGTGATCCGGGAAGCAGTCGAAATTGGACTTAGCGATAATAACTTTGACAGAGACAACGGCTATGCACTTAGCAACACTTGGAAGAGTGCACTGGATAAAGAAAAATCACAGAGAAAAACCTCCCCCACCTTACCTCCTGATTCAAGGGATGGCGCTGCAAGCAACGCAGGATAGAAAGTACATCTATGGAAGTAGAGGGAACCACTCTACTACGCGCCATATCGCTGTTGCTATGACGTATTCCAGCCAATCAGAAGCCGTCCGTGGCATATAAAAGCGGGAACCTCGCTAGTTCACGACAGTCAGTTTTAGCCCTGACGATGACCATGGAGGTAGTGGTCGAAA
This sequence comes from Schistocerca americana, assembly GCF_021461395.2. Taxonomy (NCBI): domain Eukaryota; kingdom Metazoa; phylum Arthropoda; class Insecta; order Orthoptera; family Acrididae; genus Schistocerca; species Schistocerca americana. The sequence continues at coordinate 73,589,405 of NC_060119.1, forward strand.
GCTTGGAGTTTTATCCTGAATTGACGCGGCATGTACACCGAGAGATTTTTATTCAAGAAATACGTCGTGAAAACTTCGTAGCCATCATTTTTACTTGATTGTATGAACCTTCTGTGCGAAGTTGTTAGGTAGTGGTGGCGGGCAGGATGGGGAGGTTACGATGAGAACCATAACGACGACTCTGTAGAATTCCTCGAGCATTAAATCCAACATATTAATGTTCTCTATTTTTTATTCGTCTGGTCTCAAAACCGTTTGCACTGACGTGATTGATGCAGCATACTGTATGTTCTTAAGGGCCAGCCACAAATTTCGCAGTGTATGATAGCAACAGTGAGCTTTTACCCTCATCCTCACGGTGGTATATCAATAAGTAGGACGCTCACCAGCATCACCGATGATGAAATATCGGCCACAGTGTTCCCCAAGGTGGACATTTTTGGTAACTCTCAGTCTATATGCTCACATCGTTTTTTCCATGTAGAACACAGATTGACGTATTACGATCGACTAAATATGTACATCTACATCTACATCTACATTTATACTCCGCAAGCCATCCAACGGTGTGTGGCGGAGGGCACTTTACTTGACACTGTCATTACCTCCCTTTCCTGTTCCAGTCGCGTATGGTTCGCGGGAAGAACGACTGTCTGAAAGCCTCCGTGCACGCTCTAATCTCTCTAATTTTACATTCGTGATCTCCTCGGGAGGTATAAGTAGGGGGAAGCAATATATTCGATACCTCATCCAGAAACGCACCCTCTCGAAACCTGGCGAGCAAGCTACACCGCGATGCAGAGCGCCTCTCTTGCAGAGTCTGCCACTTGAGTTTATTAAACATCTCCGTAACGCTATCACGGTTACCAAATAACACTGTGACGAAACGCGCCGCTCTTCTTTGGATCTTCTCTACCTCCTTCGTCAAACCGATCTGGTACGGATCCCACACTGATGAGCAATACTCAAGTATAGGTCGAAAGAGTGTTTTGTAAGCCACCTCCTTTGTTGATGGACTACATTTTCTAAGCACTCTCCCAATGAATCTCAACCTGGTACCCGCCTTACCAACAATTAATTTTATATGATCATTCCACTTCAAATCGTTCCGCACGCATACTCCCAGATATTTTACAGAAGTAACTGCTATCTGTGTTTGTTCCGCTATCATATAATCATACAATAAAGGATCCTTCTTTCTATAATGCGTTCAGAAAGTTTACCTCAGACCTACCAGCGCATATTGTTGCAGACAATTCTTATTTGTGATCTGTAGCAGGTACAGTACCTAAACTGCTAGTGCTAATTAAAGCTTACGAAACCCACTTCCGGAATATTTTGCCGTGGGGTATTCATCTTCAGGACATTATTTGTAATTCTATTTTACTACGAGACCAAAAAAGCTGAGTATTTCAACTCCATTATTTCCTTTCTTCCAGTCAGTTACATAGTTTTAATTACCAGCAACTGCTGAAATTTCGCAGTTTGTTGTACGAAGTCATGTAACGCAGAACTGTTGCACTGATGGAGATGCCGATGTTGAACTTTGTCCGGAGAGCAGCAGCTAATTTCCCAAGTCCTGCAGGCCACTAAATAGTTGGTTGATCTCAAAGTCTTGAGCGGTCCGGAAACTTTATGAGCGTTATACTGCCAGGAGCATCTGAAGGCCCCAGAGAGGAGTGTAATTTAACTGACATCATTGAGACATTAATGGAAACACTAAACAGCTTCTAGCCAGGTATGACCTGAATCTTTTGAATAAATAAATAGGGGTATATATATCAAGTGTGTTAGACGTAGGATCACTTCTTGATGGCCTTTATGAATTACCGTTAAGTAGGTATTTTTCTTCTAGCAAGCGGGAACTGATGGTGATAATATTCTGGTCCACACGTCGTGACAAATGCAGCCAATATCTATACAGTATTCCTGAGAATAAGTGAGCCGTTACAAACTGTGGTGACCACAATCAGGTAGATGCGAACTCATAATCAGTTATTAATCTGACTCCATTACTTTGTAAAGATTCACGAACAGATATGGATTTATTTCTCAGTCTCCCTGCCCTAAATACATGAATCCACCAGTTGGCAGCTTTCATACTAGATCGACAGCCGTTAGTATGTTAGCAACCTCTAATTTTTGTTATATCTTGATCACGATGGTTCCCTTTTCAGTCTCTCTGGATGCTACGGCAGAGTGGTGCGAATGTATTCCACAGCACCATTTTTTGGACACAGATGATGCTACCATATTAATGAGTTTCAGTTGTTTAACTGTTGCAGTGTTCTGGATATATTTTATGTTCAATTACCGCCGAAAACCAGAAACACTGTGCATAATTTTCGATTATTTTCCTCTTGTAGCTCAAGGAAACACTTATGAGAAAGACTGTTGACATCATAAAATGATTTTAGACGAACATAATGGCGTACTATAGGTGAGACACACACTGTGTCAACATCCTCCGACGTTGACTGACACGCAGAGCCTCCCTGCAGCTGAGGCATAGTCGCTGGTACGGTCATAGTTACAGAGTCAAGCGCGACATACAATGCAGTTATCAAACGTTTCTCACTGTGATTTATGTTTCACACATCTCAAGACAAATTTTCTATACGGTTCAGCCCATATGAGGAGACATAGGCGTCCGTCCCTCACACAGTGTAGGCACTGAATGCATATGCATACACGGCGTTCACAAAGTCTCTTTACACAATCAATAATAATTGAGTGCACAGGCAAATAAACAAAAAAAAATGGAAAACAATAAAAAAATTTGCCACAGTTGCTCGATTTCTTGCCGTGTTCGCTGCAGCAGATCCTAGTAAATGGCGACAATGCCATCAGTAATCCTCTGCTCCAGGTAAGGACTTTCCCGTTGTTTTGTTCGTTAAAAGATCTGCTAAAAATAACCGAGAAGAAGGAAGTCGAAGAGAGTAGCATCTGGTAACGAGACTGCCAGGGCACTGAGTCATCCCTTCCAATGATCGGGTCTCCAAATGTTTCATTTACGAACCCACGAGGTCCACGAACGTGTATTTCACAATGAGCTGCCGGCCGCGGTGGCCGTGCGGTTCAAGGCGCGTCAGTCCGGAACCCCGTGACTGCGACGGTCGCAGGTTCGAATCTTGCCTCGGGCATGGATGTGTGTGATGTGCTTAGGTTAGTTAGGTTTAAGTAGTTCTAAATTCTAGGGCACTGATGACTTAAGATGTTAAGTCTCATAGCGCTCAGAGCCATTTGAACCACAATGAGCTGTTGCACCATCACCCTGGAATATTATGGTTGGTTGACGGTCTTGCGTTAGACATGTTACGTATTCCATCAGAAGGTCCAGCTAAACAGTTATTGAGCCATACAGGAAACAAATGATGCTATTATGCACGATCACCTGCCATACAATAAACTTTCGGTTATCTCGCTCAGTCCCTATTTACAATGGTCTACCAGCCACATATTCCTAGATTGCGTGAACCCTGGTTCCCTGAAAGGTGAAAGATTGTCTCGTCACTGATACAAACTAGGTTAGTGAATGTTATATCTAAAGACGCTCATACCTGGTTGCCAATTCGCTCCAGAACCATTAACAACTGCAGTTTTTAAGTGTACAAACACAAATTTTGGTGAAGGACGTTGTGCACGGTCGTATGCGGTAGATGTAACTGTCTGGCAGCAGTAAGGATAGAGTCTCTGGAAGAAAAATCGAATGCTTGACTTACACGACCAAAATTTTCCTCACATGTTGCTCGTTTCTACCCTTCCCTTTATTAAAAACTGCCCCTGCCACGACAAATTTCTTATGCCATGCGCTAGTTGATACAGGTAACGATTGATCCCTTGCATACTTTGTTCTGAAGTTTCCTTTAGTCTGCAGGTGCAGTTTTGTAACAGTAAACATTGATACACACTGAGTCGTCTTTTGAGGATGAGTCGTAGTGTATCGAGCTGGTTCACATTTTCTTATCCATCAACAGGGTACCTGAACCACGCAAATACAATGTGACCAAAGAACGAGAGCGTGGTACAAATGTGATAAAGATATGAAACTTCCTGGCAGATTAAAACTGTGTGCCGGAACGAGACCCGAACTCGGGACCTTCGCCTTTCGCGGTCAAGTGCTCTACCAACTGAGCTGCCGAAGCACGACTCACGCCCCGTCCACACAGCTTTACTTCTGCCAGTACCTCGTCTCCTACTTACCAAACTTTACAGAAGCTCTCCTGCGAATCATGACAAAGATACCTCATCAATCGATTTTTAAATTTCTAGTAAGTCATTATGGACACCCTGCGTGTTGACGGAAACGTGATGACGTTACGACAGAAGTGTTAAAAGAAATTTCTAACACACAGCTGCGAAAAAAAACGTTGTATTTGATGTTACTGTTGTATGTATCAAACAGCAACATTTCATTTAGATAACACCAGCCTGGATGAGCTTTTGCCAAGGGTTTGTGATCAGAAATTAAATTATACATTCATATTGTCTTTTTATTTAAATCACATTATTTCACATATCGTGTATCATAAGATACAAACATCCTGAACCGAAGTAGTTTGACCTTTCACACTGTAAGACGGTTCTTGCACATGCCTCCCTACAGTCTGCCCTCCCTCCACCTGTCTTCCACTTCATACCCTGACTGCCTCTCTTTTCCGGCTGTGTCAACCCCACTTCCATTTCCCCATATTCCACGCGTATTCTACGTCTCCACCTCCTCCCCCTTCTCTCAGTACATCCTGTCTCTCCTTTGCTGCCTCCCTCAACCTCATCCTCCCACCTCTATCGTCCCGGTCACCCTCCACACTCTCACTTTTTCTCCATCTCCACATTACACTTCTCTCTGCCCATCTACTCCTCCCTACGCCCATCTCTGCCACCTCTACCTCTCATTTTCTCTTCCTCCCACCTCTCTGTGCACCTTTTTCTGCCCACTCTCTGGAAATCTCACCCCCTTCTCACTCACCACCTTCTTTCGACCCTTGTCTCTACTCATCTCCTCGTGGCCATATCTTTGTGCTAGTCTTTGCCCCACTCTCCTTGTCCAACCTCTCGTACCATTCTCTCTTTCTCAATCCAAACCAACCCCTGCCGCGCTCATCAACATTCTTGGATCTTGCAAAACAGGTGAGTGAAACACGCCTAGATTACCGTCACAACAAGCCTGCTGTGCAGGGCAACCTTTACAGATGAGGCAGAGCAAACCTTTTCCTGCCCCTATCTCCATTCCTACCGGGACTAGGAGGCTTTAAATACCACAGCACTGATGTCTTTGAAGTTTGCCGTTAGTGCGCCATATCTGAATGAAAACGATGCTTGGTTTTAAGAGGAGATCCTGGGTGAACATACACAGTGTCAGTCTCCTTAGTATAGACAGGTTGTTGGTGGTACAACTGCAGATATTTTTACTGGTGACTGAACAACATTACATCAGAATTCACTTCACATTCACAGCAATAAATGTAGCTGTTAGGTGTCATATGTTTTTAGGTTGGCTTGTACTTACAAATACACGTGGCAAGACGAAGACTTTAATGCTTATCTCCGATGGACAGCAGGTCAAATGTTGAAGTGTGGACATGTGGACGCAAAGCAATTAGTGTACACTGACAGGCATAGTTTAGTTAGTGGTGCAATTGCGACCATATACAACACATCATGTAGTAAATTAAGTGATGTGTTTGCAGCAAGACTATTATATGCAAAGAAAAAGCAGCTAACACATTGAAATTGGTATGTATTAATGTAGTAATGATCATGATATCAGCGATTATGCCTCTAACACCCTAACACCTTATATATACCGACAGAACAAAACCGCAACACAAAAAATTAATAGATGTGCAATAATGAAATTCCGGCCAACATTTGTGCAGATGGCATATTTAAGTGATTAACACTGAAAGATCACAGGTTAATGAAAGCACGAAACAAACCATTGTAAAAGCAAAATATTGGTATATTAATAACCACTGTAAACGCAGAATGATGGAAGGAAGCATGCCGACATGCATGCCTCGTATTTTACAGGTGTCAGATATCATTCTGTGGAACTGAGTTCCATGCCTGTTGCACTTGTTAGATCAATAGAGGGATAGTTAATGCTGTTTGTGGATGATGATGGAGTTGTCGTACAACGATGTCAGCTATGTGTTCGATTGGAGACATATGCGGAGATCGAGCCAGCCAAGGCAATATGCCGATACTCTTCAGAACATGTTGGATTACAACACCGGTATGCGGGCGAACGTTATACTGTTGGAAAACACCCCTCGGAATACTTTTCATGAATGACAGCACAACTGGTCGAATCACCAGACTGATATAAAAATTTTCAATCAGCGTGTGCGGTATAACAGTGAGAGTGCTGGTGTCATACAAAATCACACCGCAGACTAAAACTTGAAGTGTATGTCCAGTGTGTCTAGCATTCTAATAGGTTGGTTGCAGGCCTCAACTGGCCTCGTTCTAACCAACCCACGTCGTCGCGGGCAGCGAGGCAGAACCAGCTTTCATTAGAAAACACGACCATCCCACCCTGCCCTCCCATGAACTCTCGCTTTACACCACTGCAGTCGCGAATGTAGGGGGGTGTGCGGTCAATAGAATGCGTGCTACAGGCTGTCTCGTGTAGTGCTGTCCTTGAAGTAAACGATTTGTAGTAGTTCGTGTTGTCACTGTGGAGCAAACGTGCTGAATTTGCTGCTGTAGATGCAGTAAGATGCTGCACAGTCGTACGCAGGACGCGATGGTCTTCCGTCTCTGCAGTGCCACTTCGTCGTCAGGAGCCTGGTCTTTTTTTATCCATACAGTCTCGTGACCACCGCTGCCAGATATCATGTACAGTGGCCACATTCCTGACATATCTTTCTGTAACATCGGAGACGGAAAATTCAGCTTTTAGTAGCCTTGTTACACTATCTCGTTCAAACTCAGTGACGTGCTGATAATGGCGTCTTTCTCACCTGAAACATATTCTTGACTAACATTGGCTCACCACGTCCAACCTCAAAGGCAGCTAACGCTCACGACCATTACAGCGTGTATTTAACGGAAACCTGAATTTCATCCTCATAGAGGCATTACTGATGCCACTCTTATGTGACTGGAGAAAAACCTGCATAGACATCATCTTTCTAGAAACACGCCTACCAAATTTCGTTTATGTCACATAGCGCATATACGCACTTTCTACTTGATTTATTCGGAAAAAGGCTCCGAAGAGAATAGAAGCCTTTAAATCCAAATCCACTCCATGTTATAATTGAAACTTTACACCTATTTCATTAAGTTTCTGCATTTATAATTGATTATTTACTTTCCTTTCTTGTCCCTTTTATAGACATACATATTTACTTCTTTAACCCTCCTTCTCCTCCATCTCTTTCTTAAATACAAAATCTATTCCCGTTTTGCCAATAATTTTCTCCTTTTACTACCACATTGGCCCGTATATAATAATAAAATAACTTTCTCTCTTACATTAATAGTGTTTATAGACTCTTCTATCCTTACGATGAGCAGTGTGATCTACAAGTTAAATTACTATCCCTTTCTTTCACGGACTGGTATCATATTCTATTTCCTCTACTGAAAGATTACTTATCTTTACTATCTAACGATTTCAAAATAATTTTATACTCGACTGTACAGCAACATTCATCTAACTACAACAGTGTATTTAATATCCTAATAATTCATTTTAATGTAAAAAAAGGATGCAATATTATTTTCCTTGTTTAAAATATCCATCTGCCACTTACCGCCAAATCTTATTCATTTTCAATGGGCAAGAATAATATCTTTTACTTTCTTTTTATCTCAAAGTAACTCCATCCTAAAATACTCTCTCTCTTACCTCTATCCATTTCTTCTCTATGTATACTTACGGCTTCGGTTCGTTGCAATACAGGATAACATCTCCTGCGCAAATCATTTGTACTGTATCATCCGTCTTCGTTCAGCTATACATACCGCAGCCTCTTGCATAAATACACAGTGTAATCCCAATAAATTGTTCTTTTAATCTTTCATTACACAAACAACGATTGTCTAAAACGCGTGCAACCTATTTGGTCCTCTGATGCTGTTTCAAAATTATTCCAGAACTGCGCTGAACATACTACCTGTGTCAGATACAAAGTTAACCTCCACTTTATTCGCCATTTTCTTGATTATAGGTAGCAATCCTACCTTTTCCTAAAACGTCTTTTGTCAAGACCTTTGATCAAAGAGTGAGCATATTTCAAATAACATGTCATTCCTCTGTATCCCATTTGCTTATCCTTTTGTCACCGTCTCTTACATCTACTCGCTACAACTCACTGATTACCACATCTTGCCATTCCACATATTTTCTCAAATAATGGATGCTATATGAACCCATGGTTGTATACAATTCTGGTTCACCTTTAAATTTAAATCCTTTTGGTTTCCCTCGTGTATTATACGTGCTGGTTCATATTACAATCTTATCTCTACATATTCGATACACTTCTCACATTATTACGAATGTCATTCTGTCTTTCGAAAACAATAAAAGAACGTAGTTTTTGTTCCTTGCTCTTACACATAAAACACACTCGATGTCATTGTCATTATTCTTTTTTTATATATCTTCTATACTCTGTTCATTGCTTCGTGTAATTCTTTAAAAGGCATCCGCATTTATTGTGTGTGGTTGCTACACTGCTTGGTTGGTTGTATGATTTAGGGGATCGGTCCTATCGGATTAGGGAATGAAGTCGGCTCTGCCCTTTCAAAGGAACCATCCCGGCATTTGGCTGAAGCGATTTAAGGAAATCGCAGGAAACATAAGTCATGATGGTTGGACGCAGGTTTAAACCATCGTCCCCCCAGATGGGAGTCCAGTATGCTAACCACTGCAACACCTCGCTGGGTCCTGTGCTGCACTTTATTCTTTAATATTGCTACTGTTTATCATACTCTCTTTTTCTGTTGGTTCCGCGAAGAGCGCCTTCTTCATATGGGAGTACTACTTCTCAATCCAGAGCCGCTAACATGAAAACCCTAAAAAGTTAAAAATGTACTTGGTTTCTCATTCCGAGATAAAATGAAAAAGATCGAAAAACATTTAAATAATCTTTACGTACGTCAAGACAAACTATGACCTGACAGAATCTTCAATTAATCTTTAACAAATAAAAAGTAAAAATTATTTAATTAACACCGCCAAATTTATACAAATAACGCTGCAACAAAAACTACGGCTCCACTCGTTTCCATATCACCAGATCAAGTGTCGCTTAATATTGGCTGTATAAATGTCTTGCTTATGAGGAGCTCATCTACCATTGTTTCCTATTCTTTGCAACGCCCTATGCCGTGTCCATTAGTTAGTAGCACTTTAGAACTTTGGAACTCATAAGTGATCCCTTCCGCTGATTTGATGCCATTTTTTGCAACCAACCTCGACAATGCTTGACGGTTCATATCCACCATCACATGAGGTCTGCCTTGTCTTTGTTTAGATATGGTTGTTCCTTCTTGTTTACACTTCTCTATCACATCACCAACAGACATCTTGGGCCGCTTTAGAAATCTGAATTGACCGTCCGGAATGTGTTACTCACGACTATCCCACATGCGAACTCACTGAGATCTACTGAATGATCGATTCTCAACCTCCTGTTTTTGCTCTGGGAACTGTCTTCTCTGCCTTCTTTTATACTGGCGGGTCCGCTACCCCCCTCTAGTGGTGAATTCCGTATTACATATGGTGTCCGCATACTCTCCAGCAGATAGTGTAGAGTGTAGCGTGTAGATGGCGTCACACCTATCTACTGCATGCGACTGCCTTCAGATTCTGATAATTTGGCTTCCCAAGAAAGTGGTGTGTAACACAGCAACTGCATGCCACCCCGCATGGGGTTGCTGTTTCGTAGGCCAGTAGTGGAGATAATAGAAAACAAGATTTAGAGAAGAAAGATTGGTCCCACAACGCGTATTATTCTAAGTGCGCAGCACCTTCCTGTCTCCACAACAAGCAAGGCCTCCTGATGTTAATGAAGAGGACTTTCAGAACTCCAAAGTCGAATGTTCTGAGGTATCCTGTCAATTGAAGAGAGTATATCAAGTTAATCCTCCACAAGATGCACAGCTTTACTTTCTAAGAGTTCCGTTTGAGCTAGTGGACAATTCTGTGTACATATGCTGATGATGTCATTCCAATGCCGATCATATGTCGCTACGCTTAACTGCGACTAGAACACGCTCGCTACCTGCCCCACTAGCCAGCAAGAGTCGACATTTCATGGTTGACAGTAGGAAGTAGGGGTTTTAGAAAAATTTTCTTTAGGTTTTCATCACATTTTGAAAAAAGTATTTGGTAAGTGTTTACTGTTATATACTTTAACATTCCGGACGGAGAGACTGAGCGGTTCCAGGCGCTACTGTCTGCAATCGCGTGACCGCTACAGTCGCATGTTTGAATCCTGCTTCGGGCATGGATGCGTGTGATGTCCTTATGTAGTTATAAGTTCTATGGGACTGATGACCTCAGAAGTTAAGTCCCGTAGTGCTCAGAGCCATTGGAACCATATGCTCTAACTAGCTGTAACTTCTGTTTATAAATTATGTAATGTTACTTGCCTAACTAACAAATCAGCATTACGCTGGAACCGGTGGGCGACTAGAAAATTTTACTATTAACAGAGACAAAAAAAGTGGGCGGTAGATTAAAAGGGTTGATTAGCCCTGAGCTAGAGCCTCCTGTGGCAACCGAGACAATATTTGCATCGCACGGTATCCATCCTACAGTTGCATGTCATGAACTCTTCTCGTACAGTTGTAGCGAGGCAGCTGAAGTCACTTAATGAGGGCAACTTTTTTGGTCTATATTAACCTTTAGGAGTATTGTGATGAAATAGTGTCGTTTTTACAAATCATGTATAACCGCTCGATACTGACTGGGACGGTGGTCTCACGGTTACGGCGCTCAGTCCAGAACCGCGCGACTGCTACGGTCGCAGGTTCGAATCCTGCCTCGGGCATGGATGTGTGTGATGTCCTTAGGTTAGTTAGGTTTACGTAGTTCTAAGTTCTAGGGGACTGATGACCTCAGAAGTTAAGTCCCATAGTGCCCAGAGCCATTTGAACCATTTGAACTGACTGGGAAGTTGTACTGGTCGCAGCACTACACAAGACCGGAAATGCAGATAATACGTTGAATAACACACCCGTCCATTAACATCGATTTATAATACAATTGTGGAATATGTACTGCATTCCAATATCGTGAATTGTTAAAAATGATACCCATTGGATGGGGGTCACTTGTCACAAGCTTAGCTCTGACCTGTACGTCTCTTCTCGTAATGCACCAATGATTAATTTACAGTGTAACTCTAGATCTGCAATAAACTACGAATTTTTGCAAATGACTAGAATCCCGCTTTAAACCGAGCGAGGTGGCGCGCTGATTAGCACACTGGACTCGCATTCGGGAGGACGACGGTTCAATCCCGCGTCCGACCATCCCGATTTAAGTTTTCCGTGATTTCCCTAAATCGCTCCAGGCAAATTCCGGGATGGTTCCTTTGAGAGGGCACTGCCGCCTTGCTTCCCCGTGCTTCCCTAATCCGATGAGACCGATGACCTCGCTGTCTGGTCTCCTCACCCAAACAGCCCAACCCCTTTCCACCCTCTGTGATTAATGAAAATAGCTGTCCTGCTTTAAATCTGATTTGCGAAGTACATCGAAGAAAACAGGATGTTGACACATAACTACCATGGATTCACAAAATATCGTTCTTGTGAGACAGAACTGGCGGTAATTCACTCAGGGAGTGCTATCTACACGTCTTCTCAAGTTGGTTCCACGTTTCTAGATATCCAGAAAACTTCTGATACCTAAGAAGCGCCCTCTAATCAAATAGCATGACGATGGAGTATTGTTTCACAAGAGAACGGTCCAATTCGACAAGTCAAAACCTAGCCTGTAGTTTTTCTCGTAGGTAGAACCGAAAAATATGTGCTGTCGAAATTTGTGCTGATAATGCGCAATGCAAGTACATTAAAAATATCTTGAAGTTACTCATTTTTTGCCGCACTGAGAACTGTGTAGCGAGAGAATGCACCAGCAGATGTATCCCTTACAAGACAGGTCCATAGAATATCAGATCTCCATTGCGCAATTATAGCTATTTATTCTCCCTAGCAGGGATCCAGCGCCTCCCTTGCGCCCAGGAGTCACTGGACAACTCAGGCATTTGTTCGTGTCGACCACACCTATCTCACAGACGTGCTACGTAGGATGCGATACCCGGACGCCTTTATTGATGCAATCATGTGCCTCCTGCATGTGGTGTCTTTACTGGTACTCGTCAGTTAACAGATACCCTCCATAACCATTTGGGGCCAGAGCTGTCCTTTATCTATGGTTCATTAGCTTTGGCCTTCGAACCTTAGCTGTGCAGCCTGCGCCAACGGTTATCAGGACTCCAATCTGACGCTTGAACTTAGCAACGCACAGCGTAATCCAATGATGTGACGCTCGTCATTCGTGGTGCCGATGACTTGACAGAGACCATGTCCTGGACTGCAACATACGGAGCGGCATAGTGAAGTAAACTCAATATCGACAAGTGGCTCGCACTGCCTATAGGGGTCGGGATTGTTACGAGCGTGTATTGCCCTTCTTCGGCTTTCCGACACTCTGCGATGCTTAGGACTGGATTTCCTGCGCACTGGTTATATTCAACTGCAGACTCCTATTGCAACAGAAACTGGCTAACGAAGTGGATCAACGCTTACGGTCCCTAAATATTATGCCAATGTGGAATAAGCGTCAAAGCTTTCACACGTCGCACAAATTCTACATATTATGGGCTCTATCGGCTTCCTTGTCAGCAAAGGGATGATCTTAAAAATTAGGTACGGTTCTCTCGCCCTACCCCATGATAGAGGCTGCTCGGCCTCGTCACAGTCTGTGACAGGGAGGTGGCTCTATACATCAATGCCTACCTAAAGCAGTGGCGTGGATGCCCATTGAGGCTTACGACTTCATTCCTGATAGCGATTGACCCAGTCTCTCTGGGTCCACAGATTATGTCGGGAGACCTCCCGGCTACCTTCAGTCATCCTGAGTGATTCTGTTTCGACCACAACTACGAGGGTTGGAACTTTAATAGTGGCAACTATTTATTTAGAAGTCGTACGAAATAGATACGTGTTTGAAAGATTTACTGACCTTCAGAGTGGTCACCAGCATTGTGTAAAACCCGTTGCGAGCGATGTGGAAGTCGTAAGATACTCTGAGCAGTGCCAGTTGTGTTTACAGCGGCGCTGTCTATTGACCGAAGAATTTGTAGCACTCCTGAAACGAATGACGTACATTGTTTCCTTCAGTTTAGAAATCGAGTTGATTTCACGAGGGCTTAAGTCAGGGGAGTACAGTAGGTGGTATAGCACTCAGCAGTCCCATCAGTCAAACAAATCAGTACGTGCTTGTTGAGACACGAACGTGCGGCGCACTTAGAATAAAACGCGTTGTTGGACCAATCTTTCTTCTCTAAATCTTTTTTTCTATTATGTGCACTACTGGCCTACGAAACAGCAATCCCATACGGGCGGCTTGCAGTTGCTGTGTTACACTCTACTTTCTTGGGGAGTCAAATGATCAGAATCTGAAGGTAGTTGCATGAAGTACATAGGTGTGACGCCATCTACACGCTACACTCTACACTATCTACTGGAGAGTATGCGGACACCATATGTAATGCGGAATACACCACTACACGTCAAGGGTAGCGGACCCGCCAGTATAAAAGAAGGCCAAGAGGGCTGTTCTCAGAGAAAAAGCAGTAAGATCAAACTAGAGCGTTCAGTAGGTCTCAGTTAGTTAGAATATGAGTAGTCATTGGATATCACATGAGTAACAAATCCAGGACAGTCAATTCAAACTTCTAAAGCGGCCCGAGATATCTGTTGGTGATGTGATAGTGAAGTGTAAACAGGAAGGAACAACCGTAACTAAACAGAGACAAGGCAGACCTCATATGATGGCGGATATGAACCGTCAAGCGTTGTGGAGGTTGGTTGCAAAAAATGGCACCAAATGAGCGGAAGGCATCATTTGTGAGTTTCAAAGTGCTAAAGGGCTATCTCTTCTTCGGTACGTGCTTGAGCATTGTCCTGCAAAATGACGGCCAGGTCCTACAAAAAGTGTCATCACTTCTGTCTTTAAGCTGTTCGTAGGCTGTGTTCCAAAAATGAACAGCATAGAGACAGAAGTGATGACACTTTCTGCAGGAACTGACCATCATTTTTCAGATGAATGCTCAAGCACGTACAGTACAAGCTGTTATTTGTTTGACTGATGGGGCTGCTAAGTGCTGTACCACCTACAGCACTCCTCTGACTTAAGCCCTCGTGAGTTCAACTCGATTTCTAAACGGAAGGAGACGCTTCACGGCATTCGCTTCGGAACTGCTACAAATTCGCCGGGCAATTGACCGCACCGCTCGAACTGTCACCACAAGTGGCACTGCTAAGAGTATCCTACGAGTTCCACTTTCCTCGCAACCGGTTATTCACAATGCTGGTGACTACTCTGAAGGTGAGTATAACTTTGAAACACGTATCTATTTTTTACGATCTGGAAATAAGTGGTTGCCACTATTAATGTTTTAACCCTTGTGCCTATGCCAAGTGATCCCGTCCCTAAATTAGTCGACGGTGAAATGACTCAGCGGTGAACTGCAGCAGATCGCCGGCCTAACGTGATCGAATCGAAATATATACATGGTTGCGATTGGCCTTGAGAACGGTACACTATCCCTCACTTGACTCTGACGCACAAGCCGGGTGGGTACGTGGGTGTCAACACGAATGCCTCTATAAGGTCCACCTGGTGGATTCACCCACAGGCCCGACTTGCCAAGAAGTCGGTACCGACGAACACCGTCTCAGAAATGGGAACGCGGGGCAGTTGTGGTACCCTGAGCGACAGATTTTAGCGTATATCCCACGTAAAACAACGCAGCTCCATATCGGCGCACACATGGTTCATCTACCGAAGAAACGTTCTGCTCGAGGACTCGGACGAATGCAGTCTTGTAGATTCGCGGCGAGTTCGTGAAATATGGCTACAGCGACGATCCCAAGCAGGTTCTTGATATCTGGTGTTATCTCCATGAGCGGCACGACGCTGATGTTCGCCACTCACAATACGGTTAAAATATTTCAAGTTACCTATGAAGTGAAACTTCCTGGCAGATTAAAATTGTGTGCCGGACCGAGACTCGAACTCGGGACCTTTGCCTTTCGCGGGCAAGTGCTCTACCAACAGAGCTACCGAAGCACGACTCACGCCCGGTACTCACACCTGCAGAGTGAAAATCTCATTCTGGAAACATCCCCCAGGCTGTGGCTAAGCCATGTCTCCGCTATATCCTTTCTTTCAGGAGTGCTACTTCTGCAACTTTCGCAGGAGAGCTTCTGTAAAGTTTGGAAGGTAGCAGACGAGGTACTGGCGGAAGTAAAGCTGTGAGTACCGGCCGTGAGCCGTGCTTCGGCAGCTCAGTTGGTAGAGCACTTTCCAGCGAAAGGCAAAGCTCCCGAGTTCGAGTCTCGGTCGGGCACACAGTTTTAATCTGCCAGGAAGTTTCATATCAGCGCACACTCCGCTGCAGAGTGAAAATCTCATTCTACCTATGAAGTGTCTTGGCCCATCCACCGAGCAGCGGGGACGTGCCGGGGAGAGAAGTTGATATGACTGATCATATAATTTAGCGAACGAACGTGGCACAACATGGCCTAAAACGAGAAGACACGCTGGGTTGCGGTATCAAGAATGATGGTGTACCTCTGACACCGTGCCTGTAAATATTTTGTTCCCGCTTTTCTCCACAATGTGTGTCATGCGCTACAAGCGTCGTTTAGTTCTCTCCTCCCACTTAGTACTGCTTCCCCTTTGGTTCTCCATGCATACATAAGACTAATAATGAATAAAATAAACAAATAAAATACAATAACGCAAATGAAAAAGAAAGAAGACGTAGTGCCGCATAACCCGATGCTCAAAGTTCACACACGTGAATTAATCTCTCAGACAGTACCAGAAATGTCTCACATCATTCATTTTTTGAATAACTTGCTGCTCATATCGACCGCTAAACAGTTGCATATGTCATTGTTACACAAGTGACAACAGAGGAAACAAAATCTTGGCAGTTATGCTGTTAGATTACAGACGAAGTCCATGAAATGGAAATTTAATTTTGTTGACATTAAATATTTTCTAACAATTTCTGTACCACACCTGGTGTGATAACTTTTGAATCATATGGATTTTGCTAACAATGCAACAGTCCCTTGTTTATTGCCTGTAGTCGTCACAACAACGCGAAGTGTCAACTGGAAGACGAAACTAAACATTTGCGTTACACCAAGCGCACCTGATGAAAGAAAAATTAATGCACTCCGGCACTTCACAGTAATTATTAATTTTATTTTGACAGACCTGGAGTGGACTCAGAAATGAACGCCGCCTGCGTAGCAGGCATACGTGATCAAATTCTTTAAATGTGGTGATGCATACTAAGAATACAGAAATGACTGAAGTTCAACGAGCCATTGCGCTGATAAACGTAAAATGGCAAAGAGCTATCGGAAATGATATTGTCCAACAATCATCTAAAAATGCTTTCAAAATTTTTTTATTGAGTGTCTGATTCACACTGTTATATTAATATTCCTTGTGTCGCCCTACTAAAGATAGAGGTGTCGTTATGTCTAGCCGAAGAGACCAACAAAAGCAATGCACATGGGAAGACGTTTCTGATGTAACGCTGAAAATTATTCTCTAACATTTTTCCAGAGATTTGCTTCGTCGATTACCAGACTCTGGAAGTAAACTGTCATATTTATTCTAAATGTTGTTCCTAACTTGCCTTGATGTCCCTGAAGACAGAGATAAAATTGCGGAAACAGTAAGCCACTTTACCGTCCCACTATCATTGTTGTATACGAATGCGGAACAGCACTCATCGAATGCAAACGCGCCTCTGCCTTTTTTTTCGCTCGAAATGATGAAGCGCGGTTTGCACGAAACCTGACTGATTTGTCTTGTACACAGCTTTTAGAAGATGATAATAAACTTCGTCTTCACATCAGCTGTGAATTTCTCTGTAGTATCACCTATTAATGACATCTCCTCTACGCGCCTACTTCAGGCAAATTTGGTAATTTTGGGACTTCCGTTTCCGTATAAATTCGTGAATCTGCTTAACCAGGACGAAGAAAACTGAAAATCAGTAATGTTCATCTCATTTGCAATTGAGAGCGCTCAGTCTCTTAAATCTCCCTCGGTAATATTAAACTGACTCTCAAGAACAATTCTAAATCGCTTTAATAGTTTTTCTTACACACTTTCGTGAGACCCATTTTAAGGCACATTTCGTACCCAGTGTAAATCTGTCTTTCATTTATACAGTTCAAGCATTTTCTCCTTCCTTCATTTAACCTAAAAAGGTACAGCATTTCTTTGGTCACTGAAAGTTATTACTGTACATGTTTTCTTTGACCTCGGAAGTTACTGTATTTTTGTTCTGGGCTGTAATTAACACAACAATTATCTTTTGAACCACATTTCACGGAACTGTCCCAGTTATTTCCTGTTTCTTCTAACTTTCCACAATTTCGAACGAAATGTCGACATAATTGAAATGAACATCTGAGACATTTACTAATAAGTAAAACTTATGTAGGTCTTCAGGAGAAGAAGGTGCTTTCGACCTTGTAATACGTTTTTCATGCAGTATTTTATCTTTGGAAGATTGAAAACATTAATGGGATTCCATTTAACTGCGAAACTCTTGAACCTACATAAAGACAGTTACTGTCAGCAACCGTATAAAAAGGAAACGTTAAGAACATTAGTTCAGTTTTATCTCCATTATTAACGATTAGGGATATGGCAGAGGTAGCTGCTAATTATTACAAATATTAAATGAGTTGTGAATTCGGGTGAAAAGTAAGTGTGAACAGTAGTGTAGGAGGCACTGGCAACATAAACTGAAATTCGCTTTAAAATTGTGATCACATTGTGCCATATATTTTATTTGCCGATTTGCCATCAATAAAGGGTATGTGTCCCCCGTATTGCACATGCCCCGTCTGCTACAACTATGACAGTGGTGTACATTTTTCCAGCGCCTGACAACGTAGAGAACTTCAAAATTTCCCCTCTCTTTATTAAAATTATTTCCAGTGTGTAGTAGCAGCAACAGTTGTGTCTCTTTTTCTGTGTATTCTTCCGGTATTTTCGGTCGGGTTTCGACATATCATTCTGGACAGTTGTGCGACTGGATTTGTGATTTCCTGTCAAAAATGTCACGCTTCGTCGTACTAGTAATTGGTGGAAACTCATAAAGTGAGACCAAAACGATATCGGAGTTGCTCAAGAGAGTGTTACGTACCCCTTGCAGCTCTAAATCGATATGGGACATGAGAGTAAACTGTGCAACTCCCTTAGCTTATTTTTCATCTCTTTTCTAGTAAAGGCATCAGCACATCAAAATGAACTGTGAAGACAAGATATCAGTATGTTGCGGAAGAAGACAACTGACATTAAACGATGAAAAGTGCCAGGCCCTCCATATGAGTGCTAAAAGAATTCTGTTAAATTTCTGTATACAGTATCTTAAACAATTTTAAGGCTATAGGTTCCAATAAATTCTTCGGAACCATAGAAGATGCCTTGGGGAAGGTTATCCAGAGACTGCGTTCTATTGGCAGAACACAGAAGATGCAACAGATCTACAAAAGAGATCGCCTACACTGCGCTTCTACCTTTTCTTCTGGTATACAGCTGTGTTGTATGGGATCCTTACCAGATAGGACTGTCAGAGTATGGAAAATATTCAAAGAAGAGCGGTTTGTTTTGAGGTAACGTGAAGCAAGGAGGTATTGCCACTGATATGAGAAGCGAGTATAGGTTGCAACTATAGCAAAGGCGCTTTTCGTTGCAGTAAGGTCGTTTCACGAAAAATGAAAATATATTCCCCGAGTATAAAACACTTTTTTGGACTACTGCCTTGAAAGCTACACTTTTCTATTTCTTTGGAAACCTGGTCATTGATTCTGCTGTGGTGTGCATACACAAACTCTGAGTCTGAGATACTATTATCACTAATAGTAGCGAACGAACAGTTGTTGAGAGGAGTCAGGCGTCAGAAGCAGCATGTGGAGAGAAGTAGTGCGACATGAGAAGTCACAGCTTGTTGTGAGCGTGCAAGAAACTCCGCAGGAGACTTTGGTATTAATAGAGGGTTTCTCGTAATTGGCCTTTTTGCTGCACGTAGTTGTTGCCTAACTGTGCACTGGAAGGATTTTGTCAGATTTGTGTATGCATACGTTGAAAGGAATATTCGTGTTTTTGTTGTGACCAGTGACGTGATTATTGATTATACACATTGTGGAATTATGAAATTTGTTGCTAATCATACAGTCGAACAAAGGGAAGGTCTGTGCCAAGTTTGTCAGTGTTTAAATCATCAGATTTTATTCTATAGCAATTTAAAAGTTTTATATGTCCTTTCATTTTTGTACACAGCTTTGGACTTTTTGACCAAACCCTACCTGATCACTTAATTTCTGTATAAAAAAATGGCAGTACTTGTTTCAGTAGTTGTGACAATGAATTGCACTCTGAATGGATCGTAGTCTTCCCTCTGAATTATTATTTTAGCATGCTGCCGATCACACAATTGCAGCGGCAAGACGAGATAACTTGCCTGATACGTACGGGAGTATCGCAGAATAGTTGTGTAGACGTTAGAGAATATCTTAAAACTCGCAGTCAGATAAGAGAGTTGAATTTTTATAATTTGTGGGAGCCCCTGTCAGTTAATTAGTATTGTCAATGGTGTTACTACACACAATTTCTTATGTCTTCAAAACTTAACTCAGAACATACATGTGGAAAACCGAGCGTCGTGTGAAAGTATGATAAATCAGAGTTCGCGCTAAAGGACGGAGGCATTCATTTCTCCCACGTGATCTTCGAGGCACTGTTTCAGATTGATTCTAGAGAGGAAATTAAAAGTGGGCGGTAATATACGTTGAATGCATCATTATGGAAGTCGTTTCGTGATGTCTGAAGAGATGTCCTATCGTTCTTTCCCTTCTTCTTGTCAGAGTTTTCAACATATTCCTTTCCTCTCCAATTCTGGGCAGAGCCTCCTCATTCCTTATCAGTTCACCTAATTTTCAATATTTGTCTGTAGCACCGAATTTCAAACTCTTCTCTTCCGTTTTTCCCACAGTCCAATTTCACTACCACGTAATGCTGTGCTCCAGACGTACATTTTCAGAAATTTCTTCCTCAAATTAAAGCCTATGTTTGATACTAGTAGACTTCTCTTGGGCACGAATGTCCTTTCTGCCTGTGGTGGTCTGCTTTTGATGTTCTCCTTGCTGTGTTCGTCACAGGTTATTTTGCTGCTTATGTAATAGAATTCATCTACTTCGTGACCCTCAATCCCGTAGTTAAGTTTCTCGGTGTTCTCATGTCTCTTAATTCTCATTACTTTCGTCTTTCATCGATTTGCTCTCAGTCTATATTCTGTACTCATTAGGCTGTTCATTCCATTCCGCAGATCATGTAATTCCTTTTCGCTTATACTCAAAACAGCAAACTCATCAGCGAATCACATCATTCATATCCTTTCACCCTGAATTTTAATTCCACTCCTAATCCTTTCCTTCATTACCATCTTTGCTTCTTTATTGTACAGATTAACAGCAGGGGCGAAAAACTTCATTTCTTTCATACACCCTTTTTAATCCGAACATTTCGTTCTTGGCCGTCCACTCTTATTATTCCCTCTTGGCTCTTTTAAATATCGAATATTACGTGTCTCTTCTTACACCTTACCCCTATTTTTCTCAGAATTTTGAACATCTTGCGTCATGTTACACGTCGAACGCTTTTCCCAGGTCGACAAATCCCATGAACGTGTCTTGATTTTTCTTTGGTCTTGCTTTCATTACTAACCGCAGTGTCAGAATTGCCTCTCTGGCGCCTTCGTCTTTCGTAAAGCCAAACTGATCGTCACAGAACAACCTGCAATTTTCTTTTCCGTTTTCTGTATATTGTTCTTGTCAGCGACTTGGACGTGGGATCTTTTCAGCTGATTGTGCGATAATTATCGCACTCGTCTGCTCTTGTAGTCTTCGTATTTGTGTGCCAGACTCATGCATTGTACACACCAAAGTGAACATTGGTTTTGTTGCCACTCCCCAAAATCATTTTTGAAATTCTGATGAAATGTTATCTATCCCTTCTGCGTTATTAGATCTAAAGTGCTCCAAAGCTTCCCTAAATCGAAATTCTAATACTGGATCCATTACCTCTTCTAAATTAATTCCTATTTCTTCTTCTATCACAACAGACAAATCTTCCGCGTCACATTGGCCTTCAGTGTACTTATTCCACCTATCCAGTCTGTCCTCCGCATTCAACAGTGGAGTTCCGGTTGCACTCTTAACGATACAACCATTGCTTTTAATTTCGCTGTAGCTTGTTTTGGCTTCTCTGTATTCGGGGTCAGTTGTTATGACACTCGTTTTTGTTTCGATAGCTTCACCTTTTTCATGGAGCCATTTTGTCTTAGCTTCCCTGCACTTCCTGTTTATTTCATTACTCAGCGACTTGTGTTTCTGTATTCCTGCGTTTCCCTGAACATTTCTGTATTTCGTTCTTTTGTCGATCAGCTGAAGTATTTCTACTGTTACCCACGGTTTCTTCGCAGTTACCTTCTTAGTACCCATGTTCCCAACTCCCGCGATTGCCCTTTTTAGAGATATCAATTCCGCTTCAACTGTACTGCCTGCTGAGCTATTCCTTATTGCTGTATCTACAGCCTTAGAGAACTTCGAACGTATCTCGTCATTGCGTGGTACTTTCATATCTCACTTCTTCGCGTATTGATTCGTCTTGGCTAATCGCTCAAACTTCACCCTACTCTTCATCACTACTACAATGTGATCTGAGTCTATATATGCTCCTGGGTACGCCTTAAAATCCAGGATGTGATTTCGGAATCTCTGTCTGAACATGACGTAATCTAACTGAAATCCTCCTATATCACCCGGTCTTTTCCAAGTGTACCTCGCCCTTTTATGTTTCTTAACAAAGTTTTCGCTATTACTAGCTGAAATTTATTACAGAACTAAATTAGTCTTTCTCCACTCTCATTACTTGTCGCAAGTCCACATTCTCCTGGAATCTTTCCCACTACTCCTTCCTTTAAAATTGCATTCCTGTCTACCATGACTATTAATCTCCCTTTACGTACTGTATTACCATTTAAGTATCCTCATATACTTTCTCTATCTCTTCGTGTTCAGCTTGTGACGTAGGCGTGCATACCTGAACTATCGTCGTCGGTACTTGTTTGCTAATGACAACAATCCTATCACTGTACTGTTCACAATAACAGAGTCTCTGCCCTGCCTTCCTAATCATACAGAATCCTACTCCCCTTATATCATTATCTGCTGCTCTTGGTATTACCCTATACTCATCTGACCAGAAATCCTTGTCTTCTTTCCATTTCACTTCAGTTACCCCTACTATATCGAGATAGAGCCTTTGCACTTCCCTTTCCAGATTTTCTACTTTCTCTTCCTCGTTCAAGCCTCTGAAATTCCACACGCTGACCAGTGCAATGTTATCCTTTCATTCGTTATTCAGTCTTTTTCTCATGGTCATCTCTGCTTCGGAAATCCCTCCCGGAGATCACAATTGGGGACTATTCCGGAATCTTTTGCCAATGGACAGATCATCATGAGACTTTTTCATTTACAGACCACATGTCCTGTGGAAACACGTTATGTGTCTTTAATGCAGTGGTTTCCATTGCCTTCTGCTTCCTCTTGTCGTTGATCATTGCTGATTCTTCCGCTTAAGTTTCCTACCCCAACGACAAGAGAGTGTTTTCAAACTCTGTTTGCCCGTCCGCCCCTATTGACAAGGCCGTTGCCAGTATCAGGGTGACTTCTTATGACGGAAGTCTTCGGCCACCAAATCTGATTATTAATCGGTTGCATCTTTCAAACCCAGGACCGAGCACTTTTGACTACTAACTGATTACTAATCAAGGAATCTACCCTTAGCCCACAGGTGAAATGCCCAGTGTAAGCTGTGTGAAATATATTGCAATACATTATTACACTCCTGGAAATGGAAAAAAGAACACATTGACACCGGTGTGTCAGACCCACCATACTTGCTCCGGACACTGCGAGAGGGCTGTACAAGCAATGATCACACGCACGGCACGGCGGACACACCAGGAACCGCGGTGTTGGCCGTCGAATGGCGCTAGCTGCGCAGCATTTGTGCACCGCCGCCGTCAGTGTCAGCCAGTTTGCCGTGGCATACGGAGCTCCATCGCAGTCTTTAACACTGGTAGCATGCCGCGACAGCGTGGCCGTGAACCGTATGTGCAGTTGACGGACTTTGAGCGAGGGCGTATAGTGGGCATGCGGGAGGCCGGGTGGACGTACCGCCGAATTGCTCAACACGTGGGGCGTGAGGTCTCCACAGTACATCGATGTTGTCGCCAGTGGTCGGCGAAAGGTGCACGTGCCCGTCGACCTGGGACCGGACCGCAGCGACGCACGGATGCACGCCAAGACCGTAGAATCCTACGCAGTGCCGTAGTGGACCGCACCGCCACTTCCCAGCAAATTAGGGACACTTTTGCTCCTGGGGTATCGGCGACGACCATTCGCAACCGTCTCCATGAAGCTGGGCTACGGTCCCGCACACCGTTAGGCCGTCTTCCGCTCCCGCCCCAACATCGTGCAGCCCGCCTCCAGTAGTGTCGCGACAGGCGTGAATGGAGGGACGAATGGAGACGTGTCGTCTTCAGCGATGAGAGTCGCTTCTGCCTTGGTGCCAATGATGGTCGTATGCGTGTTTGGCGCCGTGCAGGTGAGCGCCACAATCAGGACTGCATACGACCGAGGCACACAGGGCCAACACCCGGCATCATGGTGTGGGGAGCGATCTCCTACACTGGCCGTACACCACTGGTGATCGTCGAGGGGATACTGAATAGTGCACGGTACATCCAAACCGTCATCGAACCCATCGTTCTACCATTCCTAGACCGGCAAGGGAACTTGCTGTTCCAACAGGACAATGCACGTCCGCATGTATCCCGTGCCACCCGACGTGCTCTAGAAGGTGTAAGTCAACTACCCTGGCCAGCAAGATCTCCGGATCTGTCCCCCATTGAGCATGTTTGGGACTGGATGAAGCGTCGTCTCACGCGGTCTGCACGTCCAGCACGAACGCTGGTCCAACTGAGGCGCCAGGTGGAAATGGCATGGCAAGCCGTTCCACAGGACTACATCCAGCATCTCTACGATCGTCTCCATGGGAGAATAGCAGCCTGCATTGCTGCGAAAGGTGGATATACACTGTACTAGTGCCAACATTGTGCATGCTCTGTTGCCTGTGTCTATGTGCCTGTGGTTCTGTCAGTGTGATCATGTGATGTATCTGACCCCAGGAATGTGTCAATAAAGTTTCCCCTTCCTGGGACAATGAATTCACGGTGTTCTTATTTCAATTTCCAGGAGTGTATTTTGCCCGGTCAAAACACCACGGCGTGAACTGCAGAGTAATCATGTAGATGCAGATATAGACGAATAGCGGGAATTTAATCTGGCTGCATGCTGAGTTGTGGAAAGGTGGTGCGTTGTTGAGGCAGGCAGCGGTAGCAGCTGCAGGGAGTGTTAACCGCAGAGCCACCGCGCACCAGACGAGGTTCTGATCTGCTGCTCTTCTCGACACGTCACCGTATTGATGTCAGGAGCGTGGCAGCCTTTCGCAAAGAACGGAATAACGAAAAAAGTGCGAGCGCGCGGCCGCACCCCTTCACACGGGTTATTGGTGTTCGGTAATCGATATATGCCCGCCTGCGAAAATAGCTTGGCTCACCCCCTACCCGCCTGTCTATTATCGAACATCTGGTCGTGTCGCCAGAGCCGCGAGCGGGATTTTTGGACGCGTCGTGAGAGGCGGGATTTCAGCTGACTAAAGGCAGGATAAGCGACCACGCGTGTACTCAGACGGCCGAGTCGAACGAGCTACGGCTTCAAACTTTTAACAAGCTAATGTTGTTACCAGCCTACGCACAATATACAGCGTGTCCCTCCTTAGAGATGTCAAGCCTATTTCTTCTGATGTTTCGACAGGTATTTGCAATTTTGTTTTTGAAATGTGTAGCTGGAGTCATCCCAAAGAAATACTGCCCGTCACGTATTTCATGCAGCGGCCAATGACAACGGAAAGTGTCGGTTTATCTCCCATTGCGGCGGGGCAGGTTGGTCTATCATTAACCTTTAAACAATAACTCCAACAACCTGAATATATTTCAGGTTGTCTACCGCTTCACTCTGCGATGGTAGATACTGGTTTAGCGGAGAAAAAGCAGCGTTGACAAAAATTCGACTAAATACCTACCACGCAACGGCCACATAACACCAGTACATGGGCAGAAGCCGAAAGTTAGTTAAACTATCGAGTATTCTGGATTGTTGCATGAGTCGTTTAGAAAAACGTGATAAATTTCCTTTTAGTTTGGTTATTGTCTTTAAAACAAGGCAAATGGTTGTCAAATCCGTACAGCATCGATTATGCAAAGTTACTGACTGTCTTCCCCGAGTTTAGACCAGAGAGCAGCCTGAAGATATTCAGTCTGACCGAGAGCAGCCAGAAGATATTTAGTCCGACCCAAAATATTGAACGTTTTAAACAATCACTGATTCATGACTAGTTCCAGTCGTTCCGTAGGGTTCTTGTGGCGTAGTGTTCGCCATTATGTCTCGTAATCTGCACGAAAAACGCCACGCGTAGTTTATGTGCGACATGAAATGTTCATATGCGAATATCTCCCACAATAGACCACTCAAAATACTCAGTACTGTATCCACTTTTCGTTCACGACACGAGATGCTATCATGCACGCGAATTACTTCATTTTGGTACAAATTTGGTCAGCGCGATATTACATAAGTGTACAGAAAGCTCCCAAGCGACTGGTAAAGACGGTTGCTGAGCGAGTATCCCGACTCATAGATCTGAGGCACGAGGCCCTACTCAGACGCGTGGGAACTGCTTAATTCCTATTGCCTAGCATGTTAAGCAGCCAATCAGATCATCTCCACCACTTCTATACTCATGGTATTTCTAACGTCAGCCCATCAGTTTACCACAAGTAATTTGAACCAGAAATTACTTAAATCTGAAACTAAATAAAATTTTATGAAAACAAAAAACCATTCCTTTCCGCAAAATATATTACTAATAAATTTAAGACTCCGTGCCTCTTCTCGCTGCCTTTTACAAAATCAAGCTCACTCGGACATACGTCACAAATTCCCTTATTACACAACAACTGTCTCACACACATATTTACTTAGTTTTAAATAAAATGTCACATTTTCACTCTACATGTGTCCTCCATTCACTCTGTCTCTCGAAAACTCCCAGACACGATGAAATAATAGTTTTCCAAGGTATTTTTAACTACGTCAGAAATTTGTGTTAGTGAAAATTAGATTATTTGAAGCTATGCTCTTGGTTGTGGTTTCAGTTCATACTATAGATTAATAAATTAGAGCCTGTAACTCAATTTCACAACGCCAGCAAGGTTATTATGTGTTTCAGGTAAAAATTTATGTCTCTGAATGAACTGAAGTTACTGAATTGAATTTTTAAAAGTATGATTATGTTATCCATAGAATTTGGTACACTAAGTATGAAAAATATCGACTAACATTTAATAGTACTTCTTCAGATTCGTAGAAGATACGTGTAGCGTATTGCACGCAGCATTAGTTAAGTACACGGCTCGCCCGGCCTAGTAGCCACCGTCGGCTGTGCGAGCGTGAGAACCGACATCTCCTCTCCTCCTTGCTGCTGTCCTCCCACGTGCACTGTTACAAACATAGTGATTTTTAAACATCAAAAATAAGAAGTACATCAGCAGCGACTCGTGTGCCACCGTTGGCAGCGCTGAGTGCCGCCGCCACGCAGCAGCGCTTCTCAGTTGTTGTTGGAGGAATCCTTCCTTACTGTTCATGTCCTACTGTTCCTGGTAATAAGTATCGATAAAGCGAGTATAGCACTAGCATAATTTTTGCCCGTTCTATCGAATGGACCCGTAAATTCATGCTTTAAAATCCACTTGGCTTGCAATGGGGAAAAAGCCAGCCGCTTCCGTCGTCACTAATCGCCACATTAAAGACATGGCGAGCTGTATTTCATTACGCTGATTCCAGCTACACACTGCAACAATAAAATAGTAAATATCGGCCGAAAACCGAAGAAACTCGGCCTGACGACTCTCAGGATGGCACCTAGTATACGCAAAATCCTAGCCCCTTTTCACTGTATGTGAACGTCTATTTCAGGAACTACTATGGCGATTATGATACGGTTTCCACTAATAAAAAAAATGTTTCAAATGGCTCTGAACACTGTGCGACTAAACTTCTGAGGTCATCAGTCCCCTATAACCTGGAACTACTTAAACCTAACTAACCTAAGGACATCATACTCATCCATGCCCGAGGCAGGATTCGAACCTGCGACCGTAGCGGCCACGCGGTTCCAGAATAAAGCGCCTAGAACTGCTTGGCCACACAGGCCGGCCTTTCTACTAACAGACACACTTCCCCTGGCTCGTTTACGTGTCTGTATAACAGGTGCAGCTGCAGAGTTTCCATGCGGACAGACGGATTCAGAATAAATTGGTTGGTTTGGGGAAGGAGGCCAGACAGCGAGGTCATCGGTCTCATCGGATTAGGGAAGGACGGGGAAGGAAGTCGGCCGTGCTCTTTGAAAGGAACCATCCCGCATTTGCCTGGAGCGATTTAGGGAAATCACGGAAAACCTAAATCAGGTTGGCCGGACGCGGGATTGAACCGTCGTCCTCCCGAATGCGAGTCCAGTGTCTAACCACTGCGCCACCTCGCTCGGTTCAGAATAAATATTTTCGTATTTAATCTGTTATCACTACGCGAGGCATGTCGTCCTGCCGTAGATGCTTAGAAGAGGACCGCACATACAGATGATAACAGATTTAGTCTAAGTGCATTACACATACAGGGCTTGGCCATAAATAAAAGCTTCAGCTGCACAGGATTTCTATACTGTTCTTCCAATTCCTAGTTTCTCCTTATCCACCATTGCCCCGCCTCATACACGATTCCAAAAATCTTTCTTAATATTTTCCTCTTCCATCTTCTCAAGAGCTCTTCTTCTGCTAGTCATTGTCCATGTTTCTGAGCCATACATTACCACCAGACTGTTCGATAGACAGTCACCTTCGATTTTCTGCTCAGGTTACGTGACTGAATGATCTTAATTAGGGCACAGTAAGCTCTATTTCCTGCAACAACCCTAAATTTTATTTCATCTCTTATATTGCTATCCTCCGTAACCAGCACTCCCAGGTATTCGAACTTCTCACATCTCTCTTTTCTATTCCAGCAGAGGACAGACAAGTGTAATGCAGGCTGTCTCTTCAGTGGGTTGTCGCATCTTCTACGTGTTCTGCCAACAAAGCGCATTCTTTGTTTTATTTCACGATGAATGTCATACCAGAATATGTAAATTACTTACTTATTCCTTGGCGCTACAGACCATGTAGGGCCTATCCGATGATCACAGACCAAACCTGACGATTTTCATATATGATATATGTTTTAACGTTTCATTGTTATAGCCAACGACCAGTACGAGCTTCACGGATAGTTCCCGAATACAAGTAGTACTCTCAAAATGTTCAAATGTGTGTGAAATCTTACGGGACTTAACTGCTAAGGTCATCAGTCCCTAAGCTTACACACTACTTAACCTAATTTATCGTAAGTGCAAACACACACACCCATACCCGAGGGAGGAGTCGAACCTCCGCCGGGACGAGCCGCACAGTCCATGACTGCAGCGCCCGAGACCGCTCGGCTAATCCCGCGCGGCAAATAGTATTTTATCATTTATTCATTTGCGACTTGCTAGAGCGTCCCTGAGATTAATGGCCGATCAACACGAAGCCTTTTGCTAACTTGAATGCATTAGTGGGTCATGAAACGATTTGGGCCCCGACTCCAAGCTATGATTCCGTTTCGTCCGTAAATAATTTACTCCGGCCCCACAAAACTGCTCATTGTATTAAAAGATGTAACCATTTCTAAATTTTACAGAATTTTTTTCTGGAATTCAATTTGGCCACTAACAAAGATGCATCACCTATCAACAATGGTGGTCTGTTCCAGTCGATTTGAGAAGTTTTCTCTCGAGTGATCAGTAATCTTGTGTGAACAGAAGCGTCACGTTCACATCAATGCCTCGTGCCTCACCCAATCCGCGCCAAGAAATGTAACTTCTTCGAAATGATTGGTCGGGTAGGTCTCCAGATTTTGTCACTGTCATTTTTGCCAGTCGTTGATGAGTAGCAGGAACCGTCCATTGTCTACGATGGGGCACTGCCTGAGATCAATGGGAAAGTTGAATGTTTGTACCTGATTGGGATTCTAACCCGGATCTTCTGCTTGGTAGGCAGTTCCTCTGACCCTTAAGTCATTCGGACACTGTGGTCATAGCAACTGCATGCAGTCCTCCAGCATGCGTCCCGTCAGACCCAAATTCTGAGCTTACCGACACACTACCGACGCAGAGCCCCTTGCACAGTATCACCATTACTCGCGGCATTTTACCGATTCCCGTGTAAGAGTTGGACCCTGGTGTGCATCCGCACTGGAGAGGTCGTTTGCCGTCTCGCCTTGAGTATGTATAGACATATACAGAGTGCTCCGGTATAAGCGTGCAGTAATATAGCAGGACATAGAGAAGTGGTCAGCGAAGACAACTTAAAGAGGTATGAAAGTATACTTGTCTACTGCTTTGTCTAGCATTACTGTCTTGCAGCTTATTTAGAACAAACATGCGTACAAGTTTACACGTATTGTGGTGTTTATTTACATGTAAATTCTTTATTTCCTGCAAGGAAACAAGAAGGACGACAACGACCCTGTTTACTAGGAAGTAATGGAGAAGGTTTTGTTTACTTTACTTGTCCGTAAGGTGGCTCTATTGTATCGTATTTTACATTGTCCCACGAAAGAACGTGCTATGAATCAACGACAAAACCACTCATTAATCAGTACTATTCAGAAACGTACAGCACAGTACGATGTAGCAGTACCGGTACAGTTTCGCAGAACTCACTGAATGCACCTTGTGTATGGGAAACTACGTTACAATGCTCTCTCTGCTGAAAGGCGGTACACGGAACGATTTCCTAACAGCATCACGAGCGGTTATTTCTCTCGATCGACGAATGCGGTATACGGGTTCGCTGGAATGAAGACACAAGGTTCCTGGCAATATGAGAAAACTCGCACACCCGATTTTAAGCGGGAAGTGCTGGAACGTGTTGCAGCGCACCCCACTACCACTATTCGTCTTATTGCACGTAAAATGGTGGCTGCACATACTAGCGTGTGGCGAGTCATCCACAGCGATTCCTTGTAATCATACAATGAAGGCTTTCACGACTGGATGTTACTGTTGTTGATAATTCTTCTGGGTTGTATGGCCGTGATCCATGGAATTCTTCTATTCCTAACGTTTCGTCCCTGTCAGTTGGACATCTTCAGAGGTATGGCTGGTCCTGCTGAGTCCTGCCGACTCGGAAGAATTATCAACAACGATTCCTTGGAATGCTTGTGGTTGACTTTGCACCAATGGTCGCATTGTTTGAGTGGTTGCTCCGACAATGGATTGATCTAACAGACTTCCCCCAATTCGTGCTGTTTTCTGACGAGGCCTCATTTGATCATGGTGGTACTTCGAATAGCAGGAAGAGCCATGTGTGGGACGAGGAAGACCCTCACGCTGCAGTAGCGTCATATCGTCAAGTAGGTTTTGCTGTTAATTTTGAGTCGGCATTTTCGACGACCATCTCCTTGGGCCATATCTTCTAGCTGGCCGTCTGAATGGCCGCCTGTACTTGAGGTGCAAGGAGTTCTACCTGAGCTGTTGGAGAACGTACCCTAGACTGTTCGTGGTTGGATGTGGATACAACTTGACGGTCCATCGCCTAACTTCAGTGTGGATGTCCGCAACAATCTCAATGCTGTATATCCTGATCGCTGGCTTGGAAAGGGAGGTTCTATTCCACGGCCTCCGATATCTTCTGGCCTGGATCCGCTTGAATATTTCCAATGGGGATATCTAAAGTCACTTGTGTATGAGAGCCCAGTGGATACGGAGATGAAATCAGTTGCTGAATTGTAGCTGCCTGTGATGAGATTCGAAATACGCCAGGGATATTTGTTAGTGTCAGTCAGAATCTCGTTCGCCGACGTCATGCTTGCATTGAGACTGATGGCAGTCAGTTTCATCCCATTTTGCAATATACTGTACAACTGGAATGTTCATTCTGTCAGTGATGGTATTTGCAGTTGCTTATAACTAATGTAAATAAAAAAGTAATATGATTTTATTCCTAATATCCCTTTAGCTGGCATCTCCGACCCCACATTCCGTACCTGAAATGGTTCAGTGGAGCATCCCCTATGTCCGATTAAATTTTTGCATAAGCAATACTAAATTTTTCAAAAAGTATCTTCCAGGTAAATATCTTTACATGAATAAAAATACATACTTGAAGTTTAACTTACGCGTACGAATACAAAGTTCTTATTTTCAAAGGAACCATCTGACTTTACGAGGGCATATCTTCAGCATGCATGTACACAAAGTCGTGCTAAGAGTCATTCGCGTTCCACGATTGTTCAATGTGTGCTCCATCAGATGGGACTTAAAATATGAGGTCATCAGTACCCTAGAACTTGAGACTACTTAAACCTAACAAACCTAAGGACATCACACACATCCATGCCGGAGGCAGGATTCGAACCTGCGTCTGTAGCGGTCTCGCGGTTCCAGACTGCCGCGCCTAGAACCGCTTGGCCATACCGGCCGGCCATCAGGTGCACCAAGAACATTCAGCCGTTAGTCAAATTTGCTTATACTTTTGCGAGCATCACTTTGAGATCAGGTGAGTGTCGTGGTATCAAGAATCTACATGAAGTATCCGACGAAGCATTCCAGTGGATTCAGTCTTGCGACATTCTCGTGTAGTTTGGAACGTTTACTTTTCATGTAATGTAACAAGTGTTCTTCTTTTGTTTAAATGTATTTTGGACTTTTTTAATGGGATGAATACGATTTTTCCTTGTTTTTCTTGTGCCTTTGTCCCTCATGAGCGATGTGTCGTCGTCCTTACAAATGTATTCGGCATGGTTATTTTAAGAGGCTGTAACGTAACAAATTTTTACGTGTTGTCATCTTGCACTGGAAGCGAAGCGGGAGGAGAGCAGATTTTGGTTTTCAGACTGGCTTCTAGATCGATCAAGCAGCGTACTTGACTAATTCTGCTTGCAGTAGATTACACACACTCTATATGAATCTAGAGAAGTACTATTAAAATTTAACCGATCCTTAACACAACCATACCGTTAAAACTTTAAATCAATATCTTCAGTGCTTTCGAAGATTCAAATAACCGTGCTGGCATTGTGAACTGAGTTGTAGACAGTAATTTATTCATCAGAAGTGTCAAATTGAAAGGGTACAGCACCGCCCGACATTGAAAATAGGTACAACATTCTTCGTTATTCTTGTCAGAACAACATATTTTTTGTAATAATAATTCAATTTCACTTAATACACCGAAGCCGGCTACCATTGTAGGAAAGAAGGACAATTTATTTACTTAATTCATCACATGTGCACTCCCACAAAATAAATCCCTATATCCAATTTGGTGAGATCTGCGAAATGAATGAGTGTATGGTCGTCTGCTAACTGCAGATAGTGAATGGGCAATATATGATCATCTTTGAGACGGTCCTTTGGTCACCTTTGGTGGAAACAAAGAGATGAAATTTACCTGAGCTTTGAGCGCCTGAAATGTGGCTGACCAATACGATAACATGGTGCGCCCCCACCTCGACGGAGGTGTGAGCTGACCTGAAGAATGGCGATGTTTCAGCACTCTGGCGCTGGATCTTGTGTTGTTAAGACCTGTCTTAGGTGTGCTCCGTAAAGACAAAAGAGTGGAGACATGGTATGCATGTGAAATACTTGAGTAGTTTGGAATAATTATTTCTCTGTTACAGGAAATTTTGGGGGGAGAATTAAATGACAGGCAGGTAATATTAAGGGGATCGTAGTAAGCTTCGTAAGTGACCAACGGTCACAATGAAACCACGTGTTGAAATAAGTTGAAATACTTCCGAGTGCTAAAGTTGAGCTGAATTACTGGCGCGTGTACTATAAGTAGGAAATATTTAAGAAATGGCGTGTGCAGGACTTGAAATTAGAGACGAGTACTTCCACGTGGTGAGTACTGTGTGAGTCTCAATCTGTGTATGAGACAAAGGATAAAGAGAAGTACTCGTCCATGGTATCAGTTGAGGACTCGCGTGTGTGACGAATATGTTTTTAAAATTACTTTGCGTGTTATGCTTCCGTGTGACGCTTGATTCGAACTATAATACTCTGAGAGAGAATCAAGGTGTGTCAGCCATCTATCCAGCAACGCCACTTGGCTTGCACTGCACAGGAAGACGTGCATATATCCTCCAGAGTTCATAGTAGGAAAGAAAAGTTACGAAGTGGGGCAGTGTCGTGTGTAACTGCGATGAATACTAATTGAAGTGGGAAAGCTGAAAGTGATGTGATTATAACGTTGTGACTATTCCTTGTGTCGTTTTCCATGTTGCCAGTGTGGTGTATTTCATGTAATTTAAGTATGTGTGGTTTGCATGGGAGAATATCAAGATAGGTTCAGAGGCAGTGGGTTATGCATGTTCCTTTTTATACCGCTCGGTCTGGAGGAAATTTTCTTGACGATGGGTGTGAGAGCCGAAGTGTGAGATATAGCAAAAGATCCACCATCCTGTCCAGAAAGTGCACTGTAGTGTTAGATAATTACGATACCATAAGATTTAGAATCACCAATGTAAAGCCATGCCCACTGGTCGGAGTTTCTCATGTGTAATTGTTGTAGAAAATGTCATGATGTGTTTAGGTTATAGAATTTATCGGAATAAACAAGATAGTGAAAATAAAAGGATTGGTGGCGTTTTCCTTCGAATAGTATGTTGTCATGATATCCAGAATTTATAACGTGTGGGCCATTCATATTCAGTGCGATGGCCACGTGTAGATCAAAGTCGTTGGGTAAGAAAGAAAATGTGGTATTGCCAGTGCGTAGTGAACTGTCAGAGTTGTGTAAATTACTAATAGTCAGACGTACTTTATCCGTTTCCGTTGCGTAATATTCAAACAGGACAATAATTTTTAACTTAATTGTGAGTACTAGAGCTCATGTTACTTGATAAATAAGAATGAATCCACTCGCTTGGCAGACCACTCATCTTGTTGGCCTGACTGCTTGATGCCACAATATGAGCAAGGCATATGGGTGCCTCTCAAAATGAAGCTACATCCAAGAGGATAAGTTCATATAATCTAATTTTCTGCAATTTTCTTTAGTATCATTGCCACACATTTCTGACGTAATTAAGAGTACTTTGAAAAACTATTATTTCGTCATGTTTTGGTTGTGTAAGTGTTTTAGAGAGACTGAGAGAGTGAATGGAGGACATAAGTAACGTGAGAATGCGATATTTTGTTAAAACAATGTACATAACAGCGTGAGGAAGTTGTTGTACAATAGGGACTTGAGCTCGATTTTGTAAAGGGCAGCCAGAAGGGTGGTTGCGTATTAAACTTATTAGTTATTTACTTTGTAAACAGGAATCGTGTTTTGTTATTATTAAATTTTATACGGTTTCCGGATTACGAGATTTCTAGTTCAATTTACGTGTAGTAATATGATAGCATGACATTAGAAATTCTGCGAGTATAGAAGTTCTCGAGGTGATCTCACTGGGTGCTTAACGAAGCCAATACGAATTCGGCGTTTCAAGCGTGTCTGAATAGGGCTTCGTGCCTCAGCTCTGAAAGTCCATAGAGTCCCCCGGGAGCCGTCTCTGGTAAACACCTATGTTAAACCGCGCTGTTAAAATTAGTACCAAAGCGAAGAAATTCGCGCGTTCGATCGGTTCTCTCGTCGCTGACGAAATGCGACTACAGTATTGGGTATTTTGGCATGTTTGAGCTTCCTGAGTGGCTTATTTAAGGAGATATTCGCGTGTGAATATTTCATTCGTACGTGACCACCACGTGAAGTATTTCGTGCAGATTACGGACATTATGGCGAGTTCTCCTTCACAAGAAGCCTACTGAACGACTGAATATGTCAACTCGCAAGTAGTCATGGGTCAGTGATTTTTTATGGCGTTTAAAATATCAGGTCGAACTAAATATCTGCTGACTGCTTTTGGGTGTGGACTTCGTACACACACAGTTCGTAACAATGCATAACTGATGATGGGATGTTAAATGCGAACTTGATAGCCATTTTCCATGTTTTAAAGACAATAAACCAACTTAAAAGAAATTTTAGACAATTTTTCAAACACATCATGCAAGAATCCGAACGCTCGATGGTATAACTAACTTTCATCTACTGCCCATGGATTGGAATTAATGTGGTCATTTGCTGGTAGGTATTTAGTCGAATTTTCGTCAGCGCTGCTTATTCCGGCGTAACGACAAGCGCCGGTACGACGACCAAGAAGGGAAGAGCAGATAGGGCTGTGAGACGGTGTCAGCCAATAGTACGCTGACGAACCCTTCTCTAGGACGACACCAAGGCAAGAGCGGCCTCTACACGAAGAGAATATGAGCGCCTCGCCGCCTATCCGCGGGCGGAGTGGAAGACGAGCAGTCATACAAACGCTACAGCCGTGACTTATGAACTGCTTGCAATGAAATTATATGGGTTGAGGGACATTGATTATTTGCGTGTCTCCTTTTGCTTGTGCCACACATTTGTGAATACACAAAGTAAGTATTGTCAATTTAACCTGCTGTAATAAACTCCTTTAATATGATTTGCTTGAATTGTTGTCTGCCGGCCGGAGTGGCCGTGCGGTTAAAGGCGCTTCAGTCTGGAACCGCGTGACCGCTACGGTCGCAGGTTCGAATACTGCCTCGGGCATGGATGTGTGTGATGTCCTTAGGTTAGGTAGGTTTAAGTAGTTCTAAGTTCTAGGGGACTGATGACCACAGCAGTTAAGTCCCATAGTGCTCAGAGCCAATTGTTGTCTAGCGATCCGAGAAAACAGCTTCCTAGGCACCGTATATTAGACGAGTGGGCAGACACAATACTGCTTTTGTCAACAGCGGCAGACCGAAGGGGCAGACAACCGGAAAACTATCCTGTTCGGTGCATTGACTGTTTAAAGGGTAGTGAGAGACCAACCCGCCTCGCTCTTTCCGGTCACTAACATCTCGGGAAAGAGTATATGTACCCCAACTGTCTGCCTGTTGTGTTAGGCATGTGGAAGTGAGAGAAAGTTTTCTAAATATTTGCAAATCGTCTAACGCTGGCAGGACTTGGATAACAACCCGGTATTCATCTAGTGGGATATGAGAAACCGCCAAGAAAACATTTCTAATCAGCCCCACACACGGAAACTCGTCATCGAAACGGTCACAAACTCCTCTTCTCCCCAATTCTATTCAATACCTCCTCATTAGTTATGTGATGTAACCATCTAATCTTCAGCATTCTTCTGTAGCACCACATTTCGAAAGCTTCTATTCTCCTCTTCTCGAAACTATTTATCGTCCATATTTCACTTCCATACATGGCTACACTCAATACGAACACTTTCAGAAACGACTTCCTGACACTTAAATCTATCCTCGATGTTAACAAATTTCCCTTCTTCAGAAAATAATAATTTTAGAGAAATGCTCTTATGCAGGGGTTGGTGCTGTGGTGTTCCGTTTTGCGGAGAAAAAAAAAGTTCGTTCTGTTCTTCAGATCTCCAACATTCCCACGTACGTGATATTTACTGTATTGGCGAGTACGTTAGTTGCAACATGGTGAGGCCCATTGCAACAATGTTAACTGGGAACTTACAAATGACATTAAGGAATACTTACAATTATGGTGTGTAAGTTACATTTCGCCCCAAGTTTCTTTCTTCACTTATGCAGAAGATGTAGTTATGCAAAACAGGGTGAAACTTTTCGTTATTGAGCGCCAGAGTGTTCTATGATAGATGTGGGAATAAGAAACGTTAGATGTTTCTTTACAGAAACGAGAAGTATTGTTTATATAGCCAGTATGCGTAACATCAGTTTTGATGTATTGCGTGTACTACCATCAAATCGTTGTGTAAACATCAGGCAGTATCTACTACAGCTGCAGGCACAGTCATTATTAAAAGTGCCATTCTATTTCACCTAACTTGCCATAAAGTAACAAACTATTCCAAATACCTTTCAGCACTCTCACACCTGTCCATGCATGCATTTCCAGAAATCATTTAAAATGTTACTGTTAGTCGTTGGCATGACAGGTATATGATATAGGTATCATAGCGATGAGAAGTGGTATTTATTTTAACCGATATGACATGAGTGCAGCTACTGCAAAGAAAGTGTGCTCATTCTCCATCTGGCCCCTAAAAATGCTCTAAATGTACATAGAAATTAATTTACTTATTATTTTAACGTCGACCGCATTCCACATTTATCGGAACAATCTTTTTGTACGAATAATTCACACTAGATCACAATACATGGCGAATCACCTAAAATTTGCACGACAAATATTGCGAAATTGGAAAGTACCATTTCAAAGAATGGGTTGGTAGTCAGCCAATAAACAGGCTCTAATAATACATATAATTTTTGTGCAAGCACAAACTTATCGAAATGGTACGTGCCTACTGACATTATCAAACTAAACGTACCATAAATTAGAATGCCAGTGTGTTTGTTGCAAGATTGTAGTTCGATTTGTTTTCGAGATATCGTATTTTGTAAAGTTCCCACACCAATATTTGTACAATACCGGTGATAGCACACAATAACGAACAACACAAGTGCAGACACGAGTTGTGTGCATTCTGGCCAGAAACGTCACAGCTGGCAATCCCAGGTTGTGATCAAAATTACCACTGGCAGCGGCAGTACACGCTTCCAATCTGGTATGGACCGACTGCTGCGAAAGTGCTAGAATTTCAGCGGCGATGTCCGAGCAGGCTGCCGTATCACGCATATCATCGGGTGTAGCTGATGTGTCCTTGTAGACAGCGTCTTTCAGGTATCCCCACAGGAAGGAATCTACAGGCGACATATCTGTCGAAGGGGCCGTCCAAGTTACAGGTTCTCTGCCTCCAACCCAGCTGTCTGGAAACAATTGTTAAAAACATGCTACAGTAAGTCGTACACTATGGGCTGGACAGCCATCACGTTGGTACAACTAGTCTGCAGAAAAACGTCTTCCAGCAGCCACCTGTTATGGAGTGGCGATACTTGTGCGCGTTCAGTGTTGTGTCTATGGAACGAGGGGCTATGAGCTGATGGCCTACTATCCCGCACCACACGATAACACTCCATGGAAGCAGACGTTCCATCTGACGAAGACAACGACGATTGTCAATAGACCAATAGTGCATGTTTCGATGGTTTACCTTTCCATGACTGGTCAACATGGCTTCACCACTAAACAAGTTACATTGTACTTCTGGAGTTTCGTGTCTTAACCCCATGTACAGAAGTTGTTAACATGATTCACATTATCATTTCCATGTATCTCTTGAGGAACGGAGATCGATAGCGATGGAACCTCTGTCGATGGACAATGAGTAGGACACTTCCGTGACTCATACCACTTCCCCGTGAAATTTATGCGGGAGTTAACGTGCACAATAACTGCAACAGCAGCAGAAACATTGATTCCACCCCCAGCACCCTCCCCCCCCCCCGTCCGCACCCTCTTACTCGTCACTAGATTCGTACCATTACGTTGTCTATCTGTTACACTACCACTTTCAATTAAATGGTTGGAAATGTTGATAAGGAACTGCTGAGATGGTTGCGTCTGTTGGGATATCATGCCGCATACTATGTACAAAAACGAACTGTGTTCTTCCTACACTCTCCATACACCATGAGCCTGTCGGCTCTTTCTGCACTGCTAAATCCCATTTCCTACTCACGACCTACTACCTAAACTGACACGTACTGACTAGCCAGTCGCAGTGCACTCAAACTACACACGAGCACTCTGTAAGCAAACATAACTACATGGTACCTAGCAACTACGCTAGAGAACGACGGTTCAATCCCGCGTCCGGCCATCCTGATTTAGGTTTTCCGTGATTTCCCTAAATCACTCCAGGCAAATGCCGGGATGGTTCCTTTGAAAGGGCACGGCCGACTTCCTTCCCCATCCTTCCCTAATCCGATGAGACCGATGACCTCGCTGTCTGGCCTCATTCCCCCAAACAAACAAACCCAACTACGCTGGTTGAACGGCACAAACAAGTGTCAGAATGGAAACGTTTGAAAATACGGGATCTCGTAAATGACTCGCATTAAAAATCATGCAAAGGTTACCCTACTTCAGTTTGTTAATGTCATTAGGTGTTTTCCATTTAAAAAAACCGTATGTTTGCACAAAAATATACTTTCTAATTATTATTACGATCTGTTTATTGGCTAGCAATACGAGCCCAGGACTGCCAGTCCATTCTGTGAAAACCGCAAATTAATAGCACTTTCCATTTCCTCGATTTTCTTTTTGGAACAATTTTTATTTCAGATGATACAGATGGCTCTGAGCACTACGGGACTTAACATCTGAGGTCATCAGTCTCCTAGAGCTTAGAACTACTTAAACCTAACTAACCTAAGGAGACCACACACATCCATGCCCGGTGCAGGATTCGAACCTCCGTTCGTAGCGGTCGCGAGGTTCGAGGCTGAAGCGCCTGGAACCGCTTGGCCACAGTGGCCGGCCAATTTTTAGTGATGCACTCTTTATAATTATTTTCGAAGACTCCTTTCAAACAGCATACTCCATCTTCAAATGTGGCTACATAAAAGCTCATCTTGACTAAAGGAAACATTTCCTGGGACGAGCTCTTACTGAACCTGAGCTGAAGATAGACTATAATGGGGGAAATCAGTCATGGAAAATAATTATGTCGGAATCTAGACGGTGTTAGACAATTTTAATACTCAGATATCTATCTCGACACGCTAAAGCTGTCATTTAGTAGACTGTTTCTTACCTATTTAAACAGTTGTTTGTTATCAGTAATAAACTAGTCAACTGTATAGCACTAATCAGGTACTAGCATTGTAATTTAATAGCAAAAACTGTGATTCCTGTCAGGAGAAAGCACGTGACTTTTTAATTTTTCACAAATTTTTCTGCGTTACTGTATGAAAATACTGAGCAGTACACTTGGAAAAATAAGAAACAGTTTCAATCTAAAAATAAATAAATAAATAAAATAAAAATACAAATAAAAAATAAAAAATAAAATTGACATATTCCACATCCACGTGAATCTCCTCAGTCCGGATCTATGGAACGAAAATCTAATCTAATCTAATCTAATCTTCTTGCAGTAATGAGCGAGGTTTTCGTACCTAAGGACCTAGATACCTACCGAACATTGTATACCAATCTTCCATTCTATTAACAGGGTAATAAAACTTATTCCTTCCTTGTAACTATGTTTTCAACATGTAATTCACTGTAAAGGTCATAGTCAACATACAACAGGAAAGTTAGCAGGAAAGAGCAACGTTCATTTGGAGCTACGAGGGGTAAGAGGGAAATCTCTTTGTTAGTACTACTGAGATAGTGGTATTCCCTCATGTTAACTGCTAAAGTAACGGAATTACTTCGTAAGAATGGCAATAGTTGCTCGTTGCGTATGTGTGTTTCGTGGTATCTTCCTTTTATGTGCTAGTATTGATAGGCACTTAGCGTGAGACCATGGGGATTTATTGCAATGGTCTCTCAGACCGTGGCTCAACAGATTTATGTGAACTAGAATCGCCTGTCGGAGATAAATGGCTATCAATATATAAGACCCATACGTCAACCGATTTAAGGCCTTAAGGCAGGGCCGTTTATCACGGCTACTCAGAAATTTAAGACGTCAGGCGATGAGACCGCAACGAACGGCTCTCTGAGACCATCTACCACACGAAATAAGGAAATAACTTGAAACCACTGATTTCGATGGATATATTAGCTTGATTCCCCACAAAATAAAGCATTAATCACATTTCTACAACTTAATGCTCTACTATCAGACAATCTCGTAACGTATAGTCTAATTAAAAGGGCATACTGGTCTTAATATTTATTTAGTTTTCAGATAGTGTAAAGGAGGAGGCACCATAATGGCTGAACAAAGACTGCAGATAAGTACGAGTACCTACATCTGTTACCAGCAACAATTTTTAGACAACTAAGACATCTTCAAGAGACGATTTCCCCATCTGCCGTTCCATGTTTCAAGTATATTGTTTTGTCTGCACACGATGCTGGAATTATCTTGCAAATTAAGTATATGACGTAATTTAATAACAGTAGCTTCGTGTCATCATTCAACGCGAGAAAACCGGACATTCTTTGCATGTTGTATATTTCAACCCCTTGTCCAGGATATTCTCTCATTAACCACTGAAATGAAATCTCCACGTTTACTATTGTTGAAATATCTGAAATATTTTAGGCTGTTTTCAGCAACAAAACCAGTTTTTCGCACGTTATGAAAAATTTCATCTTTTTGTGACTTTCATTATGCCTCACCAAACTGTTTTTGATCCCATTATCGGTACAACTCAGTATATTATTCACTAACAATTAGGGCAAAAATTTCTTCCCTGAGTACTTTATTTGCAGTTGTAAGTAAGACAAATATGGAATACTAATAT
Source organism: Schistocerca americana (assembly GCF_021461395.2). Taxonomy (NCBI): domain Eukaryota; kingdom Metazoa; phylum Arthropoda; class Insecta; order Orthoptera; family Acrididae; genus Schistocerca; species Schistocerca americana. Next base: position 73,631,358 of record NC_060119.1, read on the forward strand.
TTTCGGAACTCCACTTATACACTTTACGAAATACCTTACATAATGCAATGTATTATCAGCCACGTGGATTTTCGTCAATGAATGATAATTTATTGAGCTTAGTAAGAAACGTATACATTCGCGATGGTGCTGTTACAATTACTATTTGGTTTGAATTCGGGGTGAACTAAAGCGAATCTTAAAGAACTGCGGTTCAAATTTAATATGTTCTCATTTATTCAATGTCAGGCTATGTGCAGATTAAACTGTGCGGCTGGTCCCAGCGGAGGTTCGAGTCCTCCCTCGGGTATAGGTGTGTGTGTTTGTCCTTAGGATAGTTTAGGTTAAGTAGTGTGTAAGCTTAGGGACTGATGACCTTAGCAGTTAAGTCCTATAAGATTTCACACACATTTGAATATTTTTTTGCAGATTAATTGAAAACTGAGATAATATTGCGAAATCTGGCAATAGAATATCAACGGGATAATTTACATTTGCAAATTCTGTCCGTCAGTTGGAGCAGCGGAATTATGTTGATGATGTTGTGGTGTACAGTCCGAGAAACAGTTTGATGCAGCTGCTGTATGTAAATAATTAGGGCAGCAATTCCCTGTTATCGAGAGAATTGCCGTCGGAGTGCACTGCTGTTTTCGTGTTTAGCGTTGTCACGAGACCTGGTATGGTGCATAAGGACCGAGAACAGCATTGGACGTTGAGTTATCACCGAAAAGACGTGGAGATGTCGTGCACACGTATGAGACAGCGTTATCAGCAGATAAAAAACTTTGAAAGGAGCGTTACTGTCGCTCTCCATTTGATCGGCTTATCCAGTTGCGCAATAATCAGAATATTGTAGAGCATTCACATATACGGTAACTCCAAGGCTAGAAACTATGCCAACGTGAGGGCAGCCATACGCGTCGTCGTGTTTTCGGTCGACAACGTCTGACCACCAGAAGGGTGGATCGCCGTCCTGCGCACCAGAGAGACTGCAGGCCCTTCGCGTCTGTGCCTGCCATACGAGAATAAGTAATGGACTGTCTGCAACATTCTGTATCAACACACACCAATGTTCGTAGACTTGTAGCAACTGGACTAGAGATTCAACTATACACGTGTTGCCGTTAACACCACAAAACAAACTGTTCTTAAAATTCAATGTGAAACCTTCACCTGTCATTTATTTTGCCACAGTTCGCTACTACAGTAGTTTCGGTCAGTGACCGTTTTCAAGCTTAGCTGGTATAAACGGCAGGAAGGCAATTTGCGCTTTCAAGGCCACTATAGCACGTAAAATATTTCTCTGCGTACGGTAATTTTCATCAACAATCCAGTCGACGCCGTGCAGTGTGTTACTAGCTGTCGATGTGGACTTCCTTCTTGACGAAAATTATCGTAAACAGTTATTGTGAGAAATTTTTTTACTTGCTATGGTGGTCTTAAAGGAGCAAATTGCTTTTGTTCAAATTATAGTATAACTTTTCTGCCGTTTATACCAGAAGAGCTTGAAATTGGTCATTGACCGAAACTAGCAGCGAATTGTGCAAAATAAATGACAGCTGAAGGTTTCATCATGAATTTAAATGATCATTTGGCGGCTGTATGTCCCAAACATACATAAAGATGCTAACATAAATAAACACGCATTTGAAAAATATGTAACAATTTGCCAACCTGTTGCACGGATTTTCTATACATCTTCACCAGGTTTCGTACCACTAAGGGTGACTTCATCAGAAGGTAAGGTAGTTTCATGAAGAACATATCGTCAAAGATGTACAGTGATTTAAGAGCTGAGTTGCGCAATTCATACATTAAAATATAAGACATAATCTTATATTTTAATGTATGACATGAGCAACTCACCTCTTAAATCACTGTACATCTTTGACGATATGTTCTCCATGTAATTAACTTACCTTCTGATGAAGTCACACTTAGAGGTGACGAAACCTGGTCAAGGTATATAGAAAATCTATGCAACCGGTTGGCAGATTTTTACATATTTTTTCAAATTTGTGTATACGGTTGCTGCAAACGTCAGCCATGTTCAAAGTTATAAACACACATGGTTGTATTTCGAGTGATACCATGGTAGAGAAGCATGGACTGTTAATGGAAGGCATAACTGCGGATTTCTACTACTCTGGATGACATTCTTCGACGAGTATGTCAGCGACTGGGTTACAGTCCCCATCGTTCTAATGTTCTGGAGAGGCAGATGAATTATGGTGTTAGAAGCCGTGGGGTAGTAGAAGTGATAGAACGATTTCTGACGACACAACCGTACGTCACGGACGTCCTCTATACTTTGTTTTACCTTCAATATGGTAGTATCGTGGTACCATTTATCAACGGGCTGAGGAAATTTCGTGGTAGGCAAGATAACCACATATGTCTCCTATAGCTGTAGAATCTGTTGGGGCGCCAAGTCCTTCCCAACGTCTGTATCCAGGTTATGCAAGCCCAGTTCTACCCGTACATTTACGTCTACGTGATGACTCCGCTATTCACAATGAAGTGCCTGGCAGAGGGTTCAATGAACCATCTTCATGCTGTCTCTCTACCGTTCCACTCTCGAACGGCACGCGGGAGAAACGACCACTGAAATTTTTCTCTGCGAGCCCGGATTTCTCTTATTGTGATGATAATTTCTCCCTATGTAGGCGGGTGCAAACAGAATGGTCTCACAATTGGAGGAGGAAGCTGGTGATTCAAATTTCATGATAAGGCCCCGTCGCATGGAAAAACGCTATTGTTTGAATGATTGGCACTCCAATTCATCTATTATGTCTGTGGCACTATCTCCCCTATTTCGCGATAATACTAAACGAGCTGCCCTTCTTTGTACTTTTTCGATGTCATCCGTCTGTCCCACCTGATGGGGATCCCACACCGCACAGCAATACTCCAGAATAGGGCGGACAAGCGTAGTGTAAGCAGTCTCTTTGGTAGACCTGTTGCACCTTCTAAGTGTTCTGCCAATGAATCGCAGTGTAAGCAGTCTCTTTGGTAGACCTGTTGCACCTTCTAAGTGTTCTGCCAATGAATCGCAGTCTTTGGTTTGCTCTACCCACAATATTATCTATGTGATCGTTCCAATTTAGGTTATTTGTAATTGTAATGCCTAAGTATTTAGTTGAAATTACAGCCTTCAGATATGTGTGACTTATCGCATTATCGAAATTTAGCTGATATCTTTTAGTGCTCATGTGAATAACTTCACACTTATCCTTATTCAGTTTCAATTTGCCACTTTTCTCACCATACAGGTACCTTATCTAAATCATTTTGCAAGTCGTTTTCATCATCTGATGACTTTACAAGGCGGTAAAAGACAGGATCATCTGCAAACAATCTAAGACGGCTACTCAGATTGTCTCCTATGTTGTTAATATAGATCAGCGACATTAGAAGGCCTATAACACTTTCTTGGGGTACGCCGGATATTACTTCTGTTTTACTGGATGACTTTCCGTCTATTACTACGAACTGTGACCTTTCTGACAGGAAATCACGAATCCAGTCACACAACTGAGGCTATACTCTGTAGGCACGCAGTTTGGTTAGAAGACGCTTTTGAGGATCGGTGTCGAAAGCTTACTGGAAATCTTAAAATATGGAATCAGTTTGAGATCCCCTGTCGATAGAAATTATTACTTCATGTCTATAGAGAGTTAGTTGTGTTTCACAAGGACGATATTTTCTGAAACAGTGCTTACTATGTGTCAATAAATCGTTTTCTTCGAGGTTCCAGTTACAGCAGTTATAGGCGAGTTTGACTCAGGAGTTGCTGCTACGGCTGTTTGACTCCTTTCCAAACTGAATCAGTACAGTCATCAATGTCAGAGGAAGTGGAACGTCATGACTGATAAATGGGCTTGCACTGCTAAGTGATTTGGAAATGTGACTCCACTATATAGTCACTCAAACAGAATCACATACCTTCTCAAGATGTGAGCTTTAATTTTGCTCCTTTCTCCCTTTCGTCGGGCTAGGCGTGTTACTAATCTACATCTCTGATTGCGCCGACCCCATGACTCCTTGTTAGTGTCACATAATTCCTCTCAGTAGCGCTACACGTCTATTTTGCTCCGTCCTGAAAACGCAGGATGGAAATGGTCATGTTTCCACCTCGAAAACAACATAATGTGTCTTACGACGCTGAAAGATTTATGAGATAGAAGTTGCGTCTGCGAATGATTAAACCTGCTTTACTCTCATTTAAATAAGTGTAACTGGTTAACATGGATATTTACGCACATCCAAACGCTGGTGCATACAGAAGCAATTCTGCTTACTGACTACATATGCAAATCTGAATAAGCATGAATAGTTAAGCAGATGAGTGTAATGCTCAATATAGAAACTGAATGGGCAAACGTAACAATCTGATAATTAGTACACATCTGATTATAATGATTATTTAAATACAACGGAATGAATATTTGTTGAAAAATGTACACACAAATGACATTTCTTGCTGTACTGAAAACAGTCATGCCACTTGCTCTACTGTTCTTTATCCAGCCACACATTAAACACTGTATCAGCCTACAGAGATAGCAGACAGTATCGCTGCTTAATTTTATCTTGATTGTAGCATCTTTCATGCGAGAACATAAACCTGATAGGTAGCGACTCTGTGGTATTCCTCCTAACCAATAATCATGCTATGAACTTACATGGTCCTGACTACTAGGGAATTAAGTCTAGTACCAGATGATCTAACTACTTCCTCACTAGTTCTCCACCTGGAACCATGTATTAATCTTCAGACTAAAGATTTAACGAAAGAGTCTGGACACCCCTGTATAACATGAAATTGAGCACTACACGTCACGGGAGGCGGTGAGTATTGGGATGATAGTAGAGAAGCAGTTAACTGCAAGGCGGCTCGGTCGCAGAAAGAGCTCAGTGACTTCAAACGTGGACTATCCACTGAAAGCCACCTAGGTAACAAGTCCATCGCTATCTTTAAGGTACCGAACGCGACTGCTGTCGGTATGACAGGTGGGAAGGCGAAGGAAAAACGCAGCTAATACTAGACCAGCCAGAATTCATGTCCGGACGGACGGGAACCGTCCAGCTTTGCGGAGGGTAGTTGCAAAATGTTGTATGATATTAGCCAAAGGCGTCACTCCTGAGGTTCATAGTGATACTATCGGTGTAGCTATCGCAATAACAGTGCCTGGTGAGTTAAGAGGATAGGGGTACAATGGTGATGTAGATCCTCATAGGCCACACATTTCTGTAGGCAATGCTGACGGATGAGGTGGCATTAAGAGATGTTAAGTACCAAATTATTACTATTTGTCATCTTGGATTGAAGTCGCAGCTTGCCGAGAAGCCAGAGGAGAGCAGATTCTGGTTCCCACGCTCGCAAAGCCGACGCTGGCTGCTCTGCTGTGCGAGCGGTGTGCTAAAGTAACGCTGCGTAACAAGGTTTACGCATATTCTCTATGAATCTGAAAAAGTATTATTAAAGATTACCAGACCTCTTTCATACGTAATGTACAAAAGTCTGTGGATAACACAATCATACTGTCAAAAGTTCAAATCAAGAACTTCAGTACTTGTGCAGAGGTAAGTTTTCACCCAAAACATATAATAACCGTGTTGTCATTGTGAAACTGTAATGTATAAACTTATAGCATCAATTGAAATTACAACCAAGATCATAGGTTCACGACATCTAATTTTCTGGAATTTTCTTTAGTTTCGCTACCACAGAATTCTGACGTAGTTAAAAATACCTTGGAAAATGATTGTTTCGACGTTTTCTGGTTGTGTGAGTGTTTTGGAGAGACTGATAGAGTGAATGGAGGACATGCGTAAAGTGAGAATGTGACATTGTATTAAAACTGTATAAATGTATGCGTGAGAAAGCTCATGTGCAATGGGGGAATTTGTGACGTATCCCCGCGTAAAAGGCCTCCAGAAGGGACATTGAGCATAAAATTTATTAGTAATTTAGTTTGTGAAAAGTAATTGTATTTTGTTTTAACTAAATTTTAGTTAGTTTCGGAATTACAACAATTCTAGTCTAAATCACACGTGATAATCTGACTGACTGACATCAGAAATACAGCAAGTATAGAAAGTTAAAATGGTTCAAATGGCTCTTAGCACTATGGGACTTAACATCTGAGGTAATCAGTCCCCTAGAACTTAAACCTAACCAATCTAAGGACATCACACACATCCATGCCCGAGGCAGGATTCGAACCTGTGACCGTAGCGCTCTCGCTGTTCCTGACTGTAGCGCCTAGATTCGCTCGGCCACCCCGGCCGGCGCAAGTATACAAGGGCTCCAGACGAGCTGATTAGCTGCTTAACATACTAGCCAATAGGTACTCCATATATCCAGCACGTTAGAGTAGAGCTTTGAGCCTCAGCTCTGTGAGGCTATATTGTCGCTCGCTAGACGTTTACTGGTAAACACCTATGTTAAACTGCGCTGATCAGGTTTGTACCAAAATGAATAAATCTGCGCGTTTCATTGGTTTTCGTATCGCTGACGAAAAACAACTGTGTATTGAGTATTTTGTGAAAGTTTGAGCGTTGCGAATCCCTTATTCATATTGTACATGAACTCCGCATGGCATATTTGGTGCAGATTATCAGACATTATGGCGAGCACTTCATTACAAGAAGCCTACTGAACGACAAAATGTGTTAACTCGCAAATAGTCGGTGGTCAGTGACTGTTTAGGATGTTCAAAATCTCGGGCCGGACTAAACATCTTCTGACATCTTTCGGTGTGAACGTGTTACAGAGACGGTCAGCACCAATGCATAACTGATGCCGGGATGTTAAATACGCACTTGAGTGCCATTTTTGTTGTTTCTAAGACAAATTTTAGACTTTTTTACCGAATAGCAATAATCCCGAACGCTCGATAGCTGAACTAAATTTCAGCTACTGCTCATGGAATGGTCTTATGTGGCCTTTGAATGGCAGGCATTTAGTCGAATCTTCGTCAATGTTGCTTTTGCCGGCTAAACCAGTAACTAACATTACAGGGTAAGGGGGTAGACAACCTGAAACCTATCCAGATAGGTGGGCTGGTGGTTTAAAGGTTAGTGAGAGACCAATCCACCCCGCCGTAGAGCGACGCCACTGAGCAGTGGAAGATTGGAAACAAATGATTTGGAGTGACACAATATTCCCTGTAGCAATCCAATGGAAGTGTAGTGCCGTCGCTAACTTTTGGGCGTTACTAAACTGAAGCAGCACTATGCCAGCCGCGTATGTGGCGAGGAAGCGGTCACAGAGGCACCAGATGTGTAACGTCACGAGCGAGCCTATTTGTACACCGCGAGGCACAGGATCTAGCCTCGTAATCACGGTGACATTGCAGAAAGGCTCTGCCGTGACGGACCATCCTGTGGTATATTTGTACTCTGTTGGGATCCCAAGGCACCTGTACATGTGTGGAAGCAATGTAGCTTCACTATAAATTTGTTACTAATTGCTACAAATAGCCCCTGATTCTAGCACAGCGATGCGCAGTCTGGCAGCAGCAAGCAGCCTCCATGGCAGATAGTCCATACCAGTTTACAGCACGCTGTAGACAAGTCAGCAACCAACGCCTATCGGGGCAGCCTGGTCCACCAAACCAGCTCACGATCCCAAGTCAACCATCACGGATTCTGGCAGCAATGGGAAGTTAACCTTCATCGGACATAGCAACACCGAACTTCTGTCTTGGAGGGCAGAGGTTCGTAGCCCGAGCGGTGCTTCTGCGATGTCTCCACAACGGGGCAAGCACCTAATCCCGTGATACCTGCAGGAATAAAGCGGGTATACGCGTCGCTGGCGCTGCTCGCTCGGGGTCACACAGCGATAACTCAAGCACGCACGGCTGAATGGGTTAGACAGTATCAGCAAAGCAGGACGTGGACGTTGCGCGCGTTCAAAAAAAAATTATTAAATGGTGGTGTGGCCCTCAACTACGTACCCTCTGGCTCAAAGTTCAAATATTAAAAGTTTTGGCCGGTTTCGTTGCCTAGGGGATACGTATATGCCGCATTGCAAGCCAAATACTGCTGAGTCTACAGTATACGAATATACACATGAATCGAATGGTCGAACTTTCCTGTCACTTGGCAATTGCGAATTTTGAATGTAACATACACATTTATAAATGAAAGATTGCAATTAAATAAATTCTGCAGATATTATTTTAAAGACGAGTACGAGAGCAGAAGTACCTTTAAAGATGTCCTTTATTACTGTAAATCACTTATTCTTGTCGATGGCCCAGCAATGAAATAAAATATAAGTTGAGTAACACAGAAACAATAGATTCCTACTTCACGTAATTAGTTACGAACTACAATATAGCTCGCAAGATATTCACTTCTAAACGCGTACTTCGTCTCACTGCAGAAGCCACGGAAATCTCACAAGTGCGCAAGTCAACACTGCGTAATATTTCTATCTCCCACGACCGCGAGCGAACTGCTCCACTCTCCAGGTCTTTCCCGCGACGGTACGTCGCTGCTCCACGTCCAGCCTTTCCCGCGACCGTGCGTCCATCACCTCGTACTGTCCAGGACGCTCCGTGTCCTGCGCCACTGTCCCTCGCGCCGCACGGTACAGAAGTCTCTCGTGTCCTCTCCCGTAGTGTCCCGAACTTCCCTGTCCTCTCTCGAAACCCTTTTGGAACGATCGCTGTGATTGGCCAGAGCACTCCCGCCCTGTCTCCAAGCCAACGCACACTCACAAACATAATGAAACACATTCGAAATACTGGATTTACATTTAAATAATTTGAAATTACAAAACCTTCAAACGTGTGTGAAATCTTAAGGGACTAAATTGCTAAGGTCATCAGTCCCTAAGCTTACACACTACTTAACCTAAGTTAGCCTAAGGACAAAACACCGAGCGAGGTGGCGCAGTGGTTAGCACACTGGACTCGCATTCGGGAGGACGACGGTTCAATCCCGTCTCCGGCCATCCTGATTTAGGTTTTCCGTGATTTCCCTAAATCGTTTCAGGCAAATGCCGGGATGGTTCCTTTGAAAGGGCACGGCCGATTTCCTTCCCAATCCTTCCCTAACCCGTGCTTGCGCTCCGTCTCTAATGACCTCGTTGTCGACGGGACGTTAAACACTAACCACCACCACCACCACCTAAGGGCAAACACACACACCCGTGCCCGAAGGAGGACTCGAACCTCCGCCGGGACCAGCCGCACTGTCCATGACTGCAGCGCCTGAGACCGCATAGCTAATCCCGCGCGGTATTTGAAATTAAATAAATGTCCCTACTGCTAGACCAGAAACACACTCTCACACACATAATTAAATATATAAGCAAATTAAATAAACATATATCACAGGAAAAGAACAGAGGTGAGGCACACAGTAAATAAGTGACCAACTTCTTCATGAATAGTATACATCGTATATAAACAATGACATAGCTGAATAAATATACACATATAAGCATGCTGCAACCGTTTTTTCGCGTAGCTGTGGAGTACTTATGGCCTGACGCATTCAATAGTAATCGGCCACTTTTACCTCCAATATCTCTTGTACTATGCAAGTTACATGCCTGTAATTTATACCAATTTAGGTTTACACTAATACCTTTGTATAGACACGTCGATCGAGAAAATCGGATTAACCGTTTACATTTTGGAAATTCGTGGCTGGGTGTTACTTGTACAATATATCGTCTGATACTAAAATTTAAACCAATAAGGATATTGAAATTCTGATTACCCCATCAGAATCGTCGTGCAAATAAAGGTAATGTATATGTTTCTTTTTAAGGTTTGATGATTCATCTGGCTACTATTAATTTCTATACGAACTGTGAAATGTCTGCCATTAAGGTTTCACAAAGTCCGCCATCTTTGGCACTTCCGTCATGTCTCCTTCATCGACACAGCGTCACCATGGGATTCCCAGTCATGCGGTCCCTGGACCACATGGTCCAGCCGTTGTGAGGCACCACTCTGTTGCTAACGAGCCGCAGCTTGCCGAGCGGCCCGTGCGGTGGCCACGAGTTCGGAACTTAGAATGTTTTCAGGGCGCCACAACTCGCCACAACGTCAGCCAGCCATCACACTGATGCGGCTTTCCAAGGTGTCTGCAGAGGACCTCTTCAGAGGCACCACAGCACTCCAATGTTCTAATCCCAGACAAATACAATACGTTACATCTTGCAGTGGAGTATTCCTAGACATATCCGACCAGCGCTTCCGGCTCTACAACCCACCACTACATCACTTCTACACCTTAGTGGCCCCATTCACTCCAGATCGCTTCAGCACCGTTTGCGTTCGTCGAAAGTCTTCAGAACGTTACGTGCTATCACGTGTAGTGTGGACAGTGAATTGAAGAGGAGGTGTTCTTATGGTATGGCTGTACTTTTCGTTAGCAAAGTGTGGTGCCCTTACTGACAATGCGGACGTAAATAGTGAACCCAGAAGCATACGGAAACATTTCAAAGAACTGTGTACTGCATGCATTAAATGAACAGCTTCGAAACCAATATTTCTTGTACAAATCTGCATAACATGGACTGGTCTTGCCACAGTCCTGACGTGAAGCCAATGGAATAACTGTGGAATGAGTATTAACGACGACTTTGCTCCACATCCCAGTGTGCAACATCATTACTACTAAATGTGTGTCCAACAGATGTCAAGCTATCATAAAGGCTGATCATGGGCACGCATATCATTAGCTTTCACTGATAGGAGTCTGGATACTTTTGATTAGTTAGTGTTGTAGGGAGCATTCAACGTGTCTCGTGGTGCGTGATAAAAGAGAATTCTGGTAGGTGTCAACGCTTAATTTATAAACTTTAAACTTCTGTTCAGATTTCATCTTTATTCGCGTATTGCTGTTTATTCCTGCTGGGCCCACAGCAAATCTGAGGTCAAATATGACATTTTAACAATCTGATTTTCTCTTAGCTGTGAAATATTTTATTTGGCTTGTGCTTGTCGTAATTCTTCACTCAAGCTTGCTTCGGCTACTGTGCCACTGAAAAGAGTAGCTGTTGATGTTATACTTAACATAGGTTACTTAAGCTAGGGTAACTTCATGTTTCACAAGGTTCTTCTACAACTTTTCTTATGTCTAGGTCGATTAAGTTCAGAAAGCGTCTTGGAGCGGATATCTGCCTGGCGACAAGTTGTATGCATCACGTAACTTAATCTGTAGGGAATACTACTTTCGATACATATGTCGACAGTTCTTGCTGTATGATGGTTCATGTATAGAGAGTAAATCGTATCTCTGGAGGTCGGAGAAAGTTGTTGTATGTCATACAAGTTAGATTTTTGTTGATAATGGCTGTCTGTTGTTTTTGTGTACCATGTGGTTTCAATTCTTTTTTTATATATAAAATTAAAATGAGCTTTTTAAAACAATTTGTTATGTTTAAATTCGATTTGTTCGTTAAGGATGTCGTTGTGATATCTATTCCTATTCCAGTTGTTTCAAAATGTTCATAGTAGGGCATTCATATATTGTATGTAGAATTTTTAAGACATATTCGATGTACTTTGCTATAAGTTTTTCGTTCCTTAGGTTAAGCTAATGTTTGACTGGTTTGCTTTCGTAATTTCTCGTATGTTCTTGTAATCTAACTGTAGAGCTTCTTCCCTTTCACCCAGTGTAAAACTTAGTGCAGTCTTTACATGAGATTTTGTAGGCGCCTGGGTTGGAATAGATGTGGACATTTTTCTTTCTTGATCTTAGTTTTGTGCTTCAATTTCTTTTTGCGAGATGAATTATTAAAAACTCGAGAACATTAGCACGTACAATAAAAGGTATACAAATCCCACAAGTAGGTAAATTCATCTCGTTCGATTTTGAAACATCACGTTTTATTACGGAAATAACTGTGACAGATACTGTGCTGTGAGTAGGAGCCAAAGACGATACTCCATGCATAAGAACAGTGAACATTATCCTTCTTGAATGTAACATTAATGACTCCGATTTTGTTCTGGCTCTGATAAAGACGAAGGGAGCCTGTAATAGTGAATATTGTGTGTTACAACTCGATAGGAAGAGCAAAAGTTTTATTCAAGGAAGAAATAAACGGATGTTCATCTCTGATTAATTATATGAGGCTTTTACTTATATTACCGTTTCTATTTATTTTAATTACTACAGAAAGTTTCAGCTACACTACGTCGACGTGGGTTGAAGAGACGCTGGGCAGATTGGCGGGCAAACCTGCAAGGAAACACGTCCTTACAACAGACTCAAGGGCACACAATACGAAACCTGCCACAGCTCTTTGCCGACGTGTTACCTCGCGACAAAATACACACAAGGTGAGTTTAATTTCAATGGACAGTTTAATACACCGCTTTAAAACCAAGAACATATATTAAACTTGTCTATAAAAGCAATAAAATACAGTGAATATAACAATATTATGTAACAAAACTACCAGTTCCTGAAACAACGGAAATTATAAAAGACAACCTGCTCAGATATAGGAAAGTTGCTATCATAGAAGCCTACGAAATCATAATCTCCTGCTGCTTACTTCATCCAATCTTTTTAATTTAATAAGAAAATCAATATTGCAGTTTGGTCCCATAGGGACTTACCATAATAATAATCTATACAGAAGACGACAAAGCAGCAATAGGAGACCGTATTGCACGTGTAATTATAGATACACACATTAACACACTAGAAGATTTTTTTTTTTTCAATTCAAATTGGCCATTACGTATCAGAATTGTACATCATCGCCCTTATGTAGACGATATATTACTGCTACCGCAGGAGGCGATAATGGCATTCAAATAATTCATCAGAAACTAAAACTTTGCACCAAAAATAAAATGACGAAGAGAGACAGAAGGAATCTAGAAATTTTGTAGGCGTAAAAGTAAGCAATAACAATAGCCGTCACAAGTTCGACATTTACAGAAGACCAACCACTGCAGACTATATCAGAAGAATCATTTCATCCATGCTCACACAAATATACATTTTTGAAATCGATGGTCAACAGAGTGGTACATATGTCTCTGGAACAAAACGCAATTCAAAATGAGTTTTCAGCACTACACTACATAGCACAAAAGATCCATTTCAACTCCGACGTAGTCTTCTTAGTATATGAACTTCGCACATGACCTAAAACAATAATTACACTGAAGACATAAAATTGTGAAGAGAAGACACAAGTAAAACCAGACCGATATGTATACTAACAATATACTTAAGCCACATAGCGAGTAACATGAACGAACTGTTGATGAAAAAGAACATAAGACTAGCACTTAGAACAAACAAAGTGATCAGGAAAGACAAAAGTCCTCATTATTTTCCAACGCAGGCATCTACAAAATTTCAAACCGGAAGAAGTTTTACAATTCGTTTAAAGAAATATACGAGAAACTGTGAAAGCAACTAGTAAAGATTCGGCTGCTACATAAAAAACTAATATTGTTCAACAGAAGACATCGAAAATGGTTAAAAAATTCTACTTTCAATAAGTAAATAACCTACTACGAACATTTAAGAAGAACTGGGAGATGACTCCCATAGGAACGGATATCCCAATGACATCATCCACGAACAAATCGATTTGAAACATAAAAATTATTTTTAAAATCTTATTCTATCTTTAGAAGAAGAAAACCAATTAAAACCACGTGATAAAACCCAATCCTTAACTGCAAATATCAACAAATTGATAATAATTAGGATACACAATTCACCATATCCGACCTTCAGAGGTAAAGTTTACTCTCTGAAGATAAAGCATTATGGAGTGGGAACTATGATTATATATATTAAATATAGTATTTTATACAGATGAAAATACTTGATTCGTACAAGTTGTCACCAGCCAAATATCCGCTCCAAGACGCATTCCGAATGTTTATTCAGCTAGATGTAAACAAATTGTAAAACAACTTCACGCGAAACATATACAGGCGTAAGTTATCTGTATTAATTGTAGCATCAACAGGTGCTCTTGAAAATGGCATATTACCCTAAACAAGCTTCTCTTTTGTACTTCAGCCCCAACATTAAAGAAAAGTAACTGACTGGAAGATGAAGAAGTTTTCTTAAAGAACAGTGTAATCAGAGGCATTACGCTTACGCAGCCTGACGTGTGATACAGGAGTTTCCCATTCTGTAACATATTCTGCAACGTAATGACATCGTCTATCCGATGAATGTTATGTGCCGGTTCGAGAATTACATCCAGACCTCTCCTTGTCCTTATGAAAGGCTAAGAAATAGGGTGGGGTTGGGCGCATAGTTTTAATGTACCTGCATGTTGCTGTAGACCTATTACCTGAGAAGGTTCTGGACTGTAAAAACCTGTTTTGCACGAGTCACGGTGTTATGCTAAAGGAAGCATGATCGCTGCTCATTCTGGTTTTGTAAAGTATCTGTCAAGTCAGGCAATAGAGCGAATTTCTTCCGCCAATGATCATATGAATTATTCGTGTTTAGACTATTGGTTCCAGTCAGGAACGACCATCAACACATCTGAGGAAACATGAGAAACAAAACACACCTAGTGGACAGATTACATCTTGGAACAATAAAATCTGGTATAACGAAAACTTATTACTTTCATTGGTATAGAAACATACACTTAAGCCGGCCGTGGTGGCCGTGCGGTTCTAGGCGCTACAGTCCGGAACCGCGGGACTGCTACGGTCGCAGGTTCGAATCCTGCCTCGGGCATGGATGTGTGTGATGTCCTTATGTTAGTTAGGTTTAAGTAGTTCTACGTTCTAGGGGACTGATGACCTAAGATGTTAAGTCCCATAGTGCTCAGAGCCATGTGAACCATTTGAAACATACACTTAAAATTTGAGGGGGCGTACTTGTTTTGTAGTATATTATAATATAATAAAGCCATAGTGGCATCGTCACAAAATTCACAGAGAATGAGCTTAGCATTGTCACATGTATTGAAAATATGTTGTAAACTAAGCCACGGTGCCGGTGGAGTCAAACTGTCATTAGTCCTATTGTAAATAGGTAACTTTAGAACAGTTGCTACAACATATGTTTGTGCTTTAAGCCTGTTACATGTTGCTACTGTAAGTCTACACACATACGTCACCTACAAGATTGTACAGAATGGAATAAACGAAGAGTGCAATAGGCACAGTGGGATGGTGAAATGTATATGTAATTACAGAAATATAATGTAATAAAAACAGATTAAAGTTAAATGAAAGATGGTTTAAATAAAATGGTTAAGTGATAATATGTGCTTCTGAGACACTCTTGTAATCACTTTACACAGAAATACTAACGGACACAATGACGGGCTTATGAAAGCAATAAAATTAAATTGGTAGAGTAACCTGGGAAGAAAGCGAAAAGAAAATAACCAAAGTACTAAATAATGAAATCATCGCTAGCTCTTCGCGCCGCCGTCAAAATACAGCATAGATGAGAAGTCGGAAGCACTTAGCCGCCAGAATACTAAGACACCACATATCACCACGTCTAATACGGTTTCGGAAACACTTTGCATTCAAAATAAGACCCGCGTATCTCGGAATGCATAAATACGGGCCCTGTAAGGTTTTCGAAGGTAGAAACAAATGGTTCAAATGGCTCTAAGCACTATGGGACTTAACATCTTAGGTCACCAGTCCCCTAGACTTAGAACTACTTAAGCCTAACTAACCTAAGGACATCACACACAACCATGCCCGAGGCAAGATTCGAACCTGTGACCGCAGCAGCCGCGTGTTTCCGGAATGAAGCGTCCTGGGTCGGCGAGCGACGACGCTCGTACCGATCGGACAGCTCCAGACAGACTCCGACACTGGCCAGAGACCGCCAGCGGGCCCAGCCGAGTGTGCTGCACGGAGATGTCCTCGGACCAACCGACCGACCAACAATCCACCAAAAGTCAGGCCCAGCTTAGGTGATGCGTGGCGGCAGCGGTCGGGCGGGCGATGTCCACCCTGGGCTCACTGCTGCTGCAAGCCGGCGACTGGCTGGCCCGGGCTGCGCTCCAGACGCATTGTAACTGACTGCCAGGGCCCAACTCACGACCCGAACTGTGGCCGTGAACTCTCCTCCCCGCAAGTTCCGACCGATTCCACGACAGATGACAACTGGAAAGTAATAGCAGCCGAGCAAGGATACTCTTATAGGGGTATAGATACGCGCTACTAGCGCTGATGACGGTCAGGCAAAGCAGGAACTCAGTAACGCCAATGATTTAAACATCTTGGTAAGATGGAAATACGTTAAAACAGGGTGTAAAATACCAAATGGTGGGGCGGCAAGCCAAGCACTGCTCAGTGCGAACCATATAGGCCTAAAGAACATCAGCGTCGATTTTTGAATTTTTGACGTTTCTTCGCGCTTCTGACGTCTGTTGATCTTAAGGTGAACCAAGTTTACTTGTGCTGTTGGTCCACATTGTACAGGTCGTTTATAATTATAAACTTTCAAAACGCTGTAGATATAACACCACTGGTCTAAATGACGTCAAATTACAACTAAATATTATCGGAGAAAAAAACGAATGGCAGCAGAAAGAAAATAGTGTGAAACTAGATCAATTGATGCCGCTGTGTGTGTCAGAATATGTAAAGAAAACACCTGTCACGCGCACCATCCATTGAAGTTGGTACAAAAAAATGGCTCTGAGCACTATGGGACTTAACATCTGTGGTCATCAGTCCCCTAGAACTTAGAACTACTTAAACCTAACTAACCTAAGGACATCACACACATCCATGCCCGAGGCAGGATTCGAACCTGAGACCGTAGTAGTCGCGCGGGAAGTTGGTACAAACACGCCGTGTCACGGCTTTTCCTCCTTTCACGTCTGCGACTTTCGCCATGACTGTCTCAATGCAGGATCGCGCTCTGCTTGTGAAGCTGTATTACGAGAATGATGACTGTGCAAACGTCGCTCTGTAGTAGTTCCGGACACTGGAGGGTTTGAAAAAAGGCACTGGTCCGATGACTCTCGTGGGTCTGAAGAAAATGATTCTGAAATTGGAACAGACGGGTTCTTTTGGTGTGCAATGTGGTAGAGGGAGCAAACGAATTGATTCAACGTCAGTGGAAGCAGTGGCCACAGCAATGCAGGAGGAGACGAGTGGTGGTGTGCAAACGTGTAGCGCACGGGGAATTGCCCGAACATTGGACATACGCGTGAGCACGGTGCGTAAAATGCTACGAGACATCCTTCTTTGCTATCCATTCGAAATTACCCATGTTCACGAGTCGCTTCCTGTTGACCTGCCAGCAAGAGAGACCGTCGTTTTAAGAGTTTCTTGCTCCCATGAAAGTGGACAATCATTGGCCATGGAAGATTTTGTGGGCGAACGAAGTCCAATTCCATCTGACAGGATATGTCAATACAGAGAATTGTCGAATATGGGCAACGGAAAATCAACACGAAAATAAACCAGTATCATTTCATCCTGAAAAGGTCACTGAGTGGTGCTGGTTTACGGCATCATTTATCATAGGGCCATATTTTTTCGAAGAGACAGGTGTTTCCGGTCCTGTCATCTGTACCGTCAGTGGTAAGCGCTATGAGTGTCTTTTGCGCAACCACGTCATTCTAGCTCTCACACAGCGTGGATGTGTGGATGGGTTCATTTTTATGCAAGATGGCGCATCTCTGCGCATTGCAAATCCAGTTAAGCAGCTGCTGTAGAGCCATTTCGGAAATGCTAGAATTACCAGCCGCCATTTCCCCACATACAGGCCGTCCCAATCACCTGATGTTACTCTGTGTGACTTCGGGCTGTGGGGCTATCTGAAAGGTGTTCAGTGTTCCGATTGCAAACTTAGCTGCATTGAAGGCACGCATTGCGCAACACATTGTGTACGTGTCAGTTGTGGAACATACGGTTTCCCGATTTCAGCTGGTTGCAGAAAAAGGCGGACAGCACAGTGAACATGTTTTGCTGCAGTCACACGAAAATTAATAATCCAATTTGATTTTGATTGATACTTTTTATGCTTTTCTCGACCTCAGGAAAATTAAAAACCGATGTGAGTGATGCTTTTTATGCGCTTTTCTGGTCTCACGACAATTAAAAACCAGTTTTTCCCATCCAATATGATATGACATTGCCGTGGTGAACTGGCATTCATAACTAACAGTATCACACCTGAACACCCGTGCACACTGTGTAGTACAGTTTGTTTAACGTCAAACGTCACCTTTGGTATTGTTGTCGACTCCTATCAAATTATGACGCTTACAGCGCCGTCTATTGCTACATTTTGTAACTATTTATTTTTCTTCTGCGATACGTTTTTCCCGTTCTCCTACAATATTCCGTTGCAATTTGACGTCATTCTGACGGGTGCTCAGGTCCTTTCTACAGAGGTTTGAAAGTTTAATTATAATCACGCTGTATATATGAACATTCAGTTGTTTCTCTTACTCTGCCTCGTGATGACTGGGTGTTGTGTGATGTCGTTAGGTTAGTTAGGTTTGAGTAGTTCTAAGTTCTAGGGGACTGATGACCATAGATGTTAAGTCCCATAGTGCTCAGGGCCATCTTTTTGGTTTCTCTTACATTCACTGAAATATCAGACCGACAACGGTGTGCTATAGGCCCTTATTGTTCTCCTCATTGTATTGTAGTCAAGTGAACTTGTTGGTAGACACCACTTCAATTTAATCATATCCAAAATCGGCAGTTTGCGTTCGTAGTTGGTTGGTTACTGCGCACGAATTGGTTTTCATGTGCAGTGTCAGCATGAACTCTGTTCATTCTCTTTTAAAGTGGTAACAGAAAAGAAAATTACCAGGGAAAGTTACCCGCAGAGGACCTAGGATCTCCCAGACTGGAACGGTAAATTGAGAAAGTGACAAAATCAAAAAACCACAGTACAAGCGGACATTTAACAAAGAAGTGTACAAGAGCGCAAGATGTGCTGGCGCAACGTAAGAATGTCTCAATTTCAGCCTCGACGCTAATTCATGGGCTAATACATGTGTTACGGATCTTGTACATCTGTCCGAAAAAATAAAAAAGCACGAAAACTCTCACTTACACAAGAATTCTAATCGGGGAGTAGCAAAAACTTTAGTTCGTTCCTGCCCTAACCTGTAGCCTAGTTAATTATGTACAAACGATCAAAATTCGACAAAACGACTATTTTTTATCTTAGACAAGTTACGCAAATTATTAATATGATTGGTGGTGGTTGTAATTGTATAAGGTTGCTAAGAATAACTGTTATACAGCAGATGTTATTAATTTCACACTCTCAGATTTATCTGAAGCTAAAAATTTGTTAACACCAAGAACGTATACTCACAAGCCAGCACTGGCAGCCACTTACCAGTTGCCTGAATGCAGCGCCAGTACGGTGCCGTCTGCCCAAGCACAACCGAGTTCAGTGTAGCTTTAGGCTCTTGCACAACTGAGTTTAAAGTAAGCTACAGCCTCTTGCACAACTGAGTTCTGTAGCCTCTTCCACGCTGCCCGCTTTCAGCACCTGTGCGACGTTTTCCAGCATTTCCTCTCATTTCCACTCATACCCCTAAGACATTAACTCTGTACTAAACATCTGTTCTTGTCAGCCTAATATATGAAACGTCATGCATTCCATGTTAATGAAGGAGTTGGCTGTACTTCGTGCCAGCTTCCTGGTAGCAGTGCCCCATGCTGGCCTGGCACTCAGTCAGGTTGCCTTATCTGCTTACAAAGAGTTGTACCACTCACCGGTAAACGAAAATGGCGATATTTTGAAGGGCGGCATCACTTACATACATCTTAAACAATTTAGTCGGTGATGCCAGAAAAGATCTCAGGAGGCACAAGTGCTTTATGTTCAACATTTTAACTTCCATTTGGAGTGACGTCTCATGGTTACAGTAGAGCTCTGAGCTACTGTGCCGTCGGTCGACACTACTGCAACAACAGTTTGGTCCATCTGCGACCACTTGGCGTCTGCCTGACGCCAATGCCAGTATTGCGAATTCACCTCACTGCAGAGTTCGGCACAGACTGCGCTATTCTAGCGGCACCTACCAGCTGTCCGACTTTAGCACTAGTTCAGTGTGACTTTTCCCTCATATCGCTTCACAATCTTCAAACGTTAAATCAAAAGAAGAAAAACAGGATTTTATGAAATTAGTGTATGACACGTCCTGCATTAAGGACCACTTAGAATGTCGTCAGTAGCTTGCACCGGCGTCCCAGCAACAGTAGCTAGAACCACACTTGTACTGCAGATGAGGGTCGTACGCGAATCAGAAGAATCTTGCCATGATCATTAAATGGCAATGGTCTGGCACCGCGCGCCACGGTATTTGAATCCCCGCCAGACATTATGGACGTCGAAGACCCCTAGAGGTCTGTGCACATCGCGTAGTAAGCTGTGCCGGCACGTGCGTTCTGGCCTGCATGTTGTGTGATGGCGCCACAGTGGAACACGTGGTTCCAACAGCCAATAGCGACGCCCCCGATAGAGTATTTAACAGCTGTTGCGTGAGCCTCGACAAGTCCCTCATATCACCACCCACCCTTCTGCCGCCCCCTGACATGGCGCGACACCACTGTATCCTTTTCAACAATATCTGCTCCCTTCCCGCCAACAAGAGCCTCATCCTGCACACCCTTGCCACCTACCGCATGGATGCCTTCATCTTCAATGAAACCATCCTCCACCCCCCCCCCCCCACACCTTCCACACTTCGCCCTATTTCCTCCACCGTTCCGATAATCCCCTACCGATTGCACGTGGCGGAGTTGCCATGGGTCACCACCGCCAGATCCCCGTTCGGCTCCAACCTCTCCTTCCCGACCCCACTGAACACCTGATCCTTAGTCTCTTCTTCCCCGGCCTTATCGTTAAATGCGCCACCATCTATGTCCGCCCTAACGCCCCTCTTCCCTTCGACTTCCTCACCCACATTGACCATACCTTCTCCTACGTGATCGCCGCCGACCTCAACATCCATAGTCGTTCTGCCGCCCAGGTACGGCGGTGGTATCGGTTCCTCTCCTCCCTTCAAGGCGACCTCATCCCCATCCCCCAGCACATCCGTCCCAAATCCAACTCCACTCCCGATCCTTCAATAAAATTCTTCAGGGTGTCAGACCGCAACGTCATAATTTAAAATGCGCCAACGTTTCGGCCAGCGTTGCAGCTAGCCTTCATCGTTGGCGCATTTTAAATTATGACAATGCGGTCTGACACCCTGAAGAATTTTATTGAAGAAGACAACGGCCGCGGAAGCCTACGCTTACATCCACTCCCGATGTTATCCTTTCCTCCCCCAACCTCCTTGGCCGCATAATGGTGGATGTCCTGGAGCCTATTGGTAGCGACCATCTCCCTGTCCTCCTCACCATTTAAGATGGTCGTCGCCCCCTCCCCGACCCTCGTAATGACCCTCCCCCTAAGTACGTCCATGACTATTCCCGTGCCAACTGGAATGCCTACTGGGATACCCTCTCCACCCAGGTCGATAGCCACCCCTTCACCTACCGCCACCCTGACGATGTAACCCATGCCGCCTCCTTTCTCCAGCAGACCTCGTCTGAGGCCGTGGAGGCCCATGTCCCTACTGTCGCCATCCACCCCCACCGTCCTACCTTACCCCCACAGGCAGTCCTCCTCCTCTGTGAATCCCGCTGTCTCTACCGTGCCTTCCACCACACGTGACCCGGACACACTATGACGCCACTGGCAACTCCAGTGACACATTCGTAATCTGCTCGCGGCTAAGAAACGCTGGGACTGGCGCCAGACATGCACCTGTTTAAATGCTACTCTACCTATCAACTCATCCAAGTTCCGGTCAGCCTTCCGTCGCCTTACCGGAACTAAACCCTCCCCCTACTATCCTCATCTCCATGACGATCACCCCTTCCCTGACACCCTTAGTAAGGCTAATCACTTTGCCTCCTACCTCTCCGATGTGTTTTCCATCTGCGATGATCCCCAGTTCGATTACTCCCTATTCACGGATGTCCGTGATCGAACTGACACCTCTATCCCTCCCCTCGCACCTGGTTTCCAGTACTTGTTCAACATTACACACATGGAACTCAATGCCCCTATCACTACACAGGTTCTCATTGCTACACTCCACACAAAACGCAACACCGATCCTGGTTAAGATCGTGTCACCTACCGTCACCTTCGTGAAGCTCCTGTCTCTTTCCTCTCCACTCTGGCCAGGCTCTACAATGTAGTCCTGTCCACCGGTTAGTATCCCGACCTGTGGAAAACCTCCCGTATCCTGATGTTCCTTAAACCTGGCAAACTGCCGTCTCCTCCTACCATCCCATCAGTCTTACCTCGGTCTTCAGCAAGGTCCTGGAATCTATCCTCACCCGACGCATCCACCAGCATCTCCGCCAGCACCGCCTCCTTCCCATTACCCAGTGTGGCTTTCGGCCGTTCTTCTCTTCCGACGACCTTCTCCTCACCTCACTCATCTCCATTCCGAACAGCTTAATTCCCGTCGCTCTGCAATCTTCCTCTCCCTGGACATCGAACATGCTTATGACCGCGTATGGCATTCCGGTCTCCTCTTCAAGCTCCAAACCTTCGGCCTTCCCTTTAACTACGCCCGTCTGATCGGTTCCTTTCTCTCCCACCGTCCTTCCTATGTCACCATCCATAACACGGATTCCTACACCTTTTTCCCCTCCGCTAGTGTGCACCAAGGCTCCGTCCTCTCCCCCATCTGTACCTATTGTACACAGCGGACATGCCGCCGCTGTCACCCCCCGTCCACCTTCTCTAGTTTGCCGATGACACTGCCTTCCTTGCCATTGCCCCCACCCTGCAGCGCTCCGAACACCTTCTCCAATCCCATCTTGAACAGTTCACCGCTTGGTGCAACCAGTGGTTGCTCAAGGTCAATCCCTCCAAAACCCAGGCGATCATTGTAGGCAAAACCACCCCTTACTTCCGCCTCCTTGATTTCTATCTCACTATCTATGCCCGTCCTATCGCTCTCACCCCCACCTTGGCGTCACCCTCAACTGTCACCTCTCCTTGACCCCCCTCTCCAGCCAATCCAAGCCAAGGCACACTCCCGACTCCGTCTCCTCATGCTCCTTTCTGGCCGTACATGGGGTCTGGACCCCTTCACCATCCTCCACACCTATATATCCCTCATCCGCCCTATCCTTTGTTACACCCATCCGGCCTGGATCTCCGCCCCCACCTTTTATAAATCCCTTCAAATCCTTGAACGCCATGCTCTCTGCCTCGCCTATCGCATCCGTCTCCCCTAACCCACGCGGATCCTGTACGATCTCATTCCATTCCCCCACCTCCTCCTTTTCCTTGAAAGGATACGGATCCTGTACACCTCTCATAAACTCGATCCTCCTCATCCGCTTGTCTCGCTCATCCTCTCCCACCCCCGCCCACTGCCATGCCTGTATTCCCACGTCCCACCCGGTCTCCATCTCTCCACTCTCCTTATCCTCTCCCATGGTGGCTTGCGCCAGCAACCCCTCCCTGATGATGTCCTCCTCCCCTCCACCTACCCCTCCTATCAACTTTGATCCTGCCCCCCCACACTTCCGGTGTCCTTTCCTTTCGGCACCCTCCCTACCTTCTCTCTCCATTTCCCCCCATACCTCTTCCTCCATCTCCCTTCCCCCGGGCTTCCCCTCCCCCTTCCTCCTTTATCTCCTCTGCCCTTGGCATCTCTACTCTGCCCTCTCCCTCTCCCACCCCAACCCCCCTCCTCCTCTCTTGGCAGGTCCCCGGACTCGCACATGCTACGTGGAGTTTCGCGCGCCAGAGATCATCGCCATCAGTGTCTCTTGTGTGTGCCTTTGTTTGTGTTTAATGTTTGTTCGCCTTCACGGCACCACTGTTCACGTGTACCATCGCCATCATCCCTGCTAAGTGCGCCGTGTCGACTAGTGTTAGTGATGTTTTCTCGTCCATGTTTTTGTTTTTTAAGTGTCTACATTTTTTGCCCACCGTTTTGATTGTACTCTGTGCCACCTACATGTATTACTTATTGTAAAACTCAAGGCTGAAGAGCGGCGTACTCTGCTGCTGACAGCCCACCTTGTGTAAGGTGATCAAAATCACAATAAAAAAAAGCCTCGACAAGACAGTGTGTTTATCGTACTTTGATCTCGTTAATTGTGGACGTCTTGGATTCGTTTGGTTGTCTCTGTCACTCTGTTGCGTTTAGCGTGTTGTCGTCGTAAGGTCTTTCTCCATCGACCGTCATTGTTTCGTGTCCGTCCTTATCGTTCGTTTGTTTGTGCACGGGCCGCTCTCCGTTTGGTCACGCTGCGTTTTCTCGGCCACAACAGGTTACAACAAATGGCATGGCATCATTTTCACAGCGAAAGACCTTAATTCATCATGGATTGGCCCTACCATGAACCATGGACCTTGCGGTTGGTGGGGAGGCTAGCGTGGTTCAGCGATGCAGATAGCCATACCGTAGGTGCAGCCACAACGGAAAGGTGTCTGTTGAGAGGCCAGACAAACGTGTGGTTCCTGGAGGGAGGCAGCAGCCTTTTCAGCAGTTGCAAGGGCAACAGTTTGGATCACTGACTGAACTGGCCTTGTAACGTCTGCAAAAACTGCATTGGTGTGTTGCAAATGTCAATGGCTGAAAGCAAGGGAAAAATACAGAAATAATTTTTCCTGAGGGCATGCTGCTGTATTGTTAAATGATGATAGCGTCCTTTTGGGTAAAATATTCCGGAGATAAAATAGTGTCCTATTCGGATCATTGAGCCGAAACTACTCAGGAGGACGATGTTATCGGGTGAAAGAAACTGGAGTTCTATGGATCAGAGCGTGGAATGTCAGATCCCTTAATCGGGCAGATAAGTTAAAAAATTTAAAAAGGGGGGATGGGTAGCTTAAAGTTAGGTACAGTTGGAATTAATGAAGTTCGGTGACAGGAGGAACACGACTTCTGTTCAGGTGAATACAGAGATATAAATACAAAGTGAAATAGGGGTAGTGCAGGAATAGGTTTAATAATGAACTAAAACATTGGAGCGTGGATTCAAATGGTTCAAATGGCTCTGAGCACAATGGGACTTAACATCTGAGGTCATCAGTCCCCTAGAACTTAGAACTACTTAAACCTAACTAACCTAATGACATCACAAACATCCATGCCCGAGGCAGGTTTCGAACCTGCGACCGTAGCGGTCGCCCGGTTCCAGACTGAAGCGCCTAGAACCGCTCTGCCACACCTGCCGGCAGGAGCGTGGGTAAGCTACTATAAATAGCATAGTGAACGCATTACTGTGGCCAAGACAGACACGAAGCCCACACCTACCATAGTAGTACAAGTATATGTGCTAACTAGCTCCGCAGATAACGAAGAGATTGAGGAAATTTATGATGAGATAAAAGAAATTATTCAGATAGTGCAGGGAGACGAAAATTTAATAGCCACAGGGGACGGGAATTCGGTAGTAGGAAAAGGAAGGGAAGGAAATGTAGTAGGTGAATATTGAACGAAGGAGGAAGCCTCCTGGTAGAACTTCTCCGAGAGTACAACTTAATCATCACTAACACTTGGTTTAAGAATCATGAAAGTAGTTCTACATCAACATGGATACTCTGCAAATCACATTTAAGTGCCTGTCAGAGACCTGGAGACATCGGAAAGTTTCTGATAGATTGTGTAACGGTAAAATAGAGATTTAGGAACCTGGTTTATAATTTTACAATACATTTCCAGGGCACATGTGGACCCTGACCACAATTAATTGTTTATGAACCGTAGGTAGGAATTTAAAGAGGTGGGACCTAGATGATCTCAAAGAACTAGAGAGTTTAGAGAGTTTCAGAGGGAGTATTAGGAAACGATTGACAAGAACAGATGTAAGAAATACAATAGAAGAAGAACAGGTAGCTTTGGGAGATTAAATAGTGAAACCAGCAGAGGATCAGGTAGTTAGAAAGACGAGTGCTAGAAGAAATCCTTGGGTGACATAAGAGATATTGAATTTAATTGTTGAAAGGAGGAAATATAAAACTGCAGTGAATGAAGCTTGTGAAAAGGAATTCCGTCTCAAAAATGATATCCACAGAAAGTGCAAAACGGTTAAGCGGGAACGACTAGAGATCAAATGTAGGGATGTAGAAACATATTTCACTAGGCGTTAAAAATTAAAGAGACCTACGGAAAAAAGAGAGTCACCTGTATGATTATCAAGTCCTCTGATGGTAAACCACTATAGTTAGGTTTAAGCAGTTCTAAGTTCTAGGGGACTGCTGACCTCAGATGTTAAGACCCATAGTGCTCAGAGCCATTTGATGGTAAACCACTTCTAAGCAAAGAAGGGAAAGCCGAAAGGTGGAAAGAGTATATAGAGTGTCTATACAAGGCTGAGGTACTTGATGGCAATGTTATGGAAATGGAAGAGGACGTAGATAAAGCTGGAATGGGAGACGTGATACTGCGTGAAGAGTTTGACAGATCACTGAAACACCTAAGTAGAAACAAGGTCCCGGATGTAGACAATATTCTGTTAGAACTATTGATAGCTTTTGGGGAGCCAAACTTGGCCAAACTCTTCCATCTGGTGAACAAGATGTGTGAGATAGTTGAAATACTCTCAGACTTCAACAAGAACATAATAACTTCAATTGCAAAGAAAACAGGGGCTGACCTGTGTGAATATTACTGAACTATAAGTTTCACAAGTCATGGTTGCAAAACACTAACACGAATTATCTACAGACGAATGGAAAAACTGGTAGAAGCCGACCTCAGAGAAGACCAGTTTGGATTCCGTAGAAGTGGAATACGCTAGGCAATACCGACCCTAATACGTCTTGACTCGCGTTCGGGAGGACGACGGTTCAATCCCGCGTCCGGCCATCCTGATCTAGGTTTTCCGTGATTTCCCTAAATCGCTCCTGGCAAATGCCGGGATGATTCCTTTCAAAGGGCACGGCCGATTTCCTTCCCCGTCCTTCCCTAATCCGATGAGACCGATGACCTCGCTGTCTGGTCTCCTTCCCCAAACCAACCAACCAACCTAATACTTCTTATAGAAGATAGGTTAAGGAAAGGCAAACCTACATTAACAACATTTGTAGACTTAGAGAAAGCTTTTGACAGTGTCGACGGGAATACTATCTTTCAAAAGTTTGCAGGTTGTAGGTGAGCGAAAAGCTATTTGAAATTTGTACAGAAATCAGAAGTCAGTTATAAGAGTCGAGGGTCACGAAAGGGAAGCAATAGTCGAGAAGGGAGTGAGACAGGTTTGTAGCGTGTCCCTGATGTTATACACTCTGTAAATTAAACAAACAGTAAGGGAACGTAAAGAAATATTTGGAGACGAAATTACGAAGGTTGTCCAGAAAGTAAGTACCGATCGGCCGCGAAATGGAAACCACTGGGAAAATCAGGTAAAGCTTTGCACAGATGTGTTGGGCAGTGTCTCTAGTATGCCAGTCGATCGTGTCGCGTCGGTCTATTCAGTTTTGAGTGAACAGTGAGCACGTAAAGATGCGTAGGGAATAGCGTCTCCCGCCACGTATGAGGGCATTGGTTATAGATTTCGCCTGTGTCATGCAGCCAGCATAACACAGCTGTCGAGCAGTTCCTTCTTCGCGCCAATTCTGGGCCCTCTGCCGCACACTGCTGGCTCAATGAATAGGCTCCTGCAGCGTTCCCGATGAGAAGTGTTTGATCACCCACAATACAGTTCGTAATTGGCTCCCCCTGATACTCGTCTCTGCTCACAAAAACCACTGGCTATGGGGAAAATTTTTTTCCACAGCCATCGAGCAGCAGACCAGTGCAGATAACTGGCCGAAAGCACAGGCAGCTGCTTTCTGTAACGAAGATACTGGGAACTTTATACAACACTACGACAAAACTCGAAGTTGGAGTGGCGACTATGTAGAGAAGTAGGTGGATGGGGTACCTAACTTTTGTAAGCTAAACGTTTCTGGTTTTCTCCGTGGTTTTCATTTCGCGACCGAGCGGAACTTACTTTCTGGACAACCTTGTAAAAACAAGGGAGAAGACACAAAAACCTCGTGGTTTGTCGATGATACTGTAATTCTGTCAGAGACAGCAAAGGACTAGGAAGGACAGTCGATCGGAATAGACAGTGTCTTGAAAGGAAGATATTAGATGAACATCAACCAAAGCAAAACAAGTATGATGGAATGTAACGTGTCTTGTACAATAGGAAACAAGGGAGACATGGATGGCCAGTATCCTCTTGTAGAACACAAATGCACACGTGGATTAATACGGTTCTTTATTTACAAGAACTGGCAATTTAATTCTCTTTAATAGAGTCCATGTGCTGTGGTACAAGTTCATCATCAATAGTCCGCTTGCAGACACTATCGGAAATCTGGCTGTTACAAACTTTAGTCTCGCTGTTAGTTCCGATCTGGTTGCTATGTCCTGTCGTAGCCTGAGTGATTCAGTGAGGCACTCCGGTCAGCGGCGGCGGCCTAAATATGTACTGTCGAGTGGGCGTTGGTAGCGTGTTGCTAGCGAATGTGACCTATGGTCTCTCTTGTGACACGCACACTTGATCCAGCACCTACTACTGTTCTTCGTGCTACACCTTTGCCGACTGGTGTGCTGGCGACAGCTTACGCCAGCACAGAATGTAGTCGAATTAAATCAGGTGATGTTGAGGGAATTAGATTACGAAATGCGACCCTCAAAGTAGTAGATGAGTTTTGCTATTTGGGCAGCAAAATAACTAGGGTTGGTCGAATTAGAGAGAATATAAAATGTAGACTGGCAGCAGCAAAGAAAGCATTTCTCAAGAAAAATTTGTTAACAAAGAGTACAGATTTAGATGTCAGGAAGTCGTTTCTGAAAGTATTTGTACGAAGTATAGCCATGTATGGACGTAAAACATGGAAGACAAACAGTTTGGACGAGAAGAGAATAGAAGCTTTTGAAATGTGGTACTACAGAAATATGCTGAACATTAGATGGGTAGATCATATAACTAATGAGGAGGTACTGAACAGACTTGAGGAGAAGAATAATTTGTGGCACAACTTGACTAGAAGTGAGGTTTGGTTGGCAGGAAATGTTCTGAGGCATCAAGGGATCACAAATTTAGTACTAGGGGGGAAGGGGGAAGAACAAGACATGAACAGACTAAGCACACTCATAAAGATGTAGGTTGCAGTAGTTACTCGGAGAGGAAGAGGCTTGCAGGGATAGGGCAGCATGGAGAGCTGCGTCAAACCAGTCTTTAGACTGAGGGCAACAGCAACGAGCTAATTCACACAGTACACAAATTTTATACAAAATGCTTGCTCATGAATCAGCATATGCATGATGAGTAGCCACATGGAAACCTAACACCCGCCAAAACTGGACAATGGAATGATTCCATTCAAAAGTAATTACCACACGCATTAAAACATTTTGAGATGGAACGATCAAATCTTGTTTCACATAACACGGTCCGCCGCTGAGGGATCCACCACCCCAACTGCTGTCACACTTCATCGTCCGACTGTAAACCGACCTTCACGGACGTGTTTCTTCAGATCGCCAAAAATGTGAAAATAACACACTGAAAGATCCGAGCGTTTCACAACCAAATCGCTTAAGCGTAGTCTTCGTCCGTTCGTCAGTGTCGTGGCGGTCTATATTGTGCAACAGCATATTTCCGTCTGACAGCAATCTTGGGCCTTTTCACTTCATGGCGTGTCGCAGTTTTTGCAAAGTGTCTTCATTGCACCGTCCACTGGTTGTGGTTGTACGCTCGAGCAATTCAACGATCAGAGAACCGCTGCAGTCGAAGAAGAAGGTCACAATGATCTTACCAGAACTTGAGTAAATGATTTCTATGGGGGGACAGATGAGAGATGTTTCCACAGTTGGCTTTGCCGTTTTCCCTTTGGCTATTGAAGTGCTGATGAATGGATTCATCCTGTGGCACAACAACGCCCCCCGCCCCCCTCTATCCACAACACTGCCAACTGCAGGAAGACAACACTTCAGCGATCTGTTTGGGAAACACTGCCGCATGTCCCTTGTCGGACAGGAATAGAATGTTCTTCATTTCTTACTAGTGCAGCTTCGATTCTGTTGTAGATTATCTTTTGCTCCTTGTATTTATCCCAGCTGCATTCATAAATTCATAGAGTGCGGTAAAGTCAATTTCGTTAAAAGCTTTCTCGAAGCAAAAACTTCCAGTCAACATGGTACCACAACATCCCAAAATAAGGAAAGGAAAGAGCTTGCAGTATCTGACCGTCCACACCCCCTTGTTGCCCAATGTAGAACTTGGTGAAGTTTGGAGTAAGTTTGTAATTTGGGTGGCTTGTCACATTGTCACAGCACTCACCACACTGACATAGCGACACACTGCAGCAAGTGACAGGGACGGTAAATTTTTAATAACCTATTCTGTTACTAATAGAAATATTCATCTTTTTTGTTATCTTCCTTGTTGTATGTCATTGGATTATTGTTCTCTTCTTTTCTGCGGATCATCTTTCTGTAATTGTCTGGATGAAAATCGGATTTGCTACTTCAATAATAATGTGAGATCTGGAGGACTTTCTTCAGAATTACATATTTTCAGTCATTTCACAACAAAATACAAATCAATAACACAAACATAACTCTTTCTCCACCGTCGCACTTCCGACACGTGAAACATACTGCATAACAGAACAGAGACATAGCTCTAACATGTAGCCAAGAAAATACTATCACGTATCGATCTATTTATGCACAATAATCTTTCAGATACATTTCATAAATAAAATACAATTAATTGTCAATCTTTATTTTGAGAATTCCTTAATCAATATTGTAATTACATTAAGAATTTATAAACGTTGATATTTAAACATTTTCACATAGACAAACTGCCTGCTGGCTTCTGTCTCGGGTTCTTCGACCGACGTTCATATAATGATTTTTCTGACGTTTCGCAAGCCACTCGTGCTGGCGAAACGTCAGAAAAATCATTAGATGAACGTCGGCCGAAAAACCCGAGACAGAAGCCAGCAGGCAGTTTGTCAACAAGTGGCCACGAAAGCCTAACAATTTAGCATTTTCACATAGTTTTACAGCAGTCGATCTTTGGTTTATGCGTCTTCACCACGGTAAGTTCACTTCATATGATCCAAGACCGGGTAGTACATTTATCTCACTAGAACCAGTTTTATTAGAAGTGGGAGAGATTTCCTTCACAGTACCGAAAAGGATTTTGCATTTTAAAGCCCATGTTTGCTTGACCTTTTTGCTTAGAATGATTGCATCTGTCAACTATTATTACTGATCATACCTCCTGTGACCTTTATATGTTGCGAATCTTCTTCACTTTGTACACTATTACACGTCGGAGGATGTATCAGGCGTATTCTGATATTTCTCCGGAACCCGTATTAATTACCATCTTAGTCGGTTTCCAAAACGCGTCAGCGGTTTAGGTTCTTGAGTCATTGACCTGATGCTTCGGTTATCCTTGTTTAGCGTAGCACAAAACAGAGCCATTCGCAGCCCCTACTGAATGACGGACTGCTCAATTACAGAGCTCAGCTGCATATCGTGATCTCGCGTGGAGCGCCCAGCTGTTGCTATTACCAGACAGTTTTCGGCGTTCGGCCACCGCTAACGACGTTATAAGTCAATCTCACGCCACTAAAACTACGCCACGGCACTGATTAACTCGGGAATTACCGTTGCGTAGCAACGCGAAACCCTAAAAGTAACACAAAAAGTATTGTCGTTATGACGTCTGCCAGAGAAATTGCTGTTGATGAATTTACTACCGCTCAGTTATATGAAACTGTTTTCATTTGTGTGGACTGGACTGGTTGCTACGCAGCGTGGCACAGAGAACAAGATTTTAGTGTGCAACTCACTGTAAAAAGAAATGCTTCCTGACAGCATCATATCACAGATTATCCTTGTTATAGCGACAGCGTGGACTACTGTTAATCATAGGGTATTGTAGGTAGTAATGTTCTATTTTTTATTTCTTATTTATTTATTTATTAAATCATTTCAAGTCATTTTCAGAGGTATTTTTACCTAAGACTGGCAGTATTAAACACTTTCAGTACAAGTTTGAAGTAAAACAGCACAAACCATTTAGAGTGCCACCCTATACAATCCCATTACGCTACAGGAATAAAGTATTCCAGGAGATATCTAAAATGTTAGATGACGATATTATTGAACCAGCTCCCTCCTCATATAACAGTACGCTCCATATTGTACGAAAACGAGATGGGAGCACCAGGTTAGTGCTTGATTCCAGACAGATCAACACAATCATAATCACTGAGACAGATCGCCCAGAAAAATTAGAGGAATTGATACAAAACTTCTACGGTGCTAAGATATTGTGTCAGGCAAATCCAACACCTTCCATGAAAACCCTGACGTGATAAGCAAATCCAGTAGTATGTCACATAGCTCCGAATAAATCATGACATTAAATTAACCACAGTAATACGAGTAACGAGTGAGCAAATGGAATACCACAGACTAACACAAGAATGCCTAAATGCATGTCATACCTTCCCATCGTGAGACAGACGCAGTTCCGATGGGAGAAACGAGAACAGAAGCCGAGAGCAGAACCGTGTTAAGCTAGAAGGCCCTACGATAAGGGACGGACACCCACGTCGCAATCTAACCGCTAGGACCATCCCCCAGCCCATGTTAAAAGCTAGAGCCCTCCAGAAGAACAGTATAGATCTTACGATAACACTAAAAGGGCCACCCCAGCCGCAAGTTTTAGCGTGAGACTTTTCACGTCTCTGTTACGTCAGGACCACCCCCCATCGCATGTTAAAAGATAGAGCCCTCCAGAAGAACAGTATAGATCTTAACGATAACACTATAAGGGCCACCCCAGCCGCAAGTTTTAGCGTGAGACTTTTTCACGTCTCTGTTACGTCAGGACCACCCCCCAGC
This sequence comes from Schistocerca americana, assembly GCF_021461395.2. Lineage (NCBI taxonomy): Eukaryota > Metazoa > Arthropoda > Insecta > Orthoptera > Acrididae > Schistocerca > Schistocerca americana. Next base: position 73,664,218 of record NC_060119.1, read on the forward strand.
CCATGTTAAAGGATAGAGCCCTCCAGAAGAACAGTATAGATCTTACGATAACACTAAAAGGACCACGCCAGCTGCAAGTTTTAGCGTGAAACTTTTATCGCGTCCCTGTTACGTTGCAAACTTTAAAAACATTGCCCCACCACGAAAAGTATAACGTATCTCATTGGATAGACAGAATTTTTGTAGGCGGAGCTTAAGGTTAACATTGAGACCCTGATTGGTCAGATGAAAACACAGCCAGATAGTTTTTTTAAACCAACTTCGGTAAATTGTAGAGAGGAGAGGTTAGGAGGGAGTTGCTTCCGAGACGGCGATGTAAGTGGAGCTGTGCTGCCCGCCGCCACCTGACGAACACCGACAAGGTAATGAATGCACGCGATGCCGCATAAAAGCGCATAAAGCTTCACTCAGAACTGCAGAAGTCTCATCTGTTACACCCCCTTTTTGCGTAATACTAGTGTCGATCGTCAATTAAAGCTCATGGTGTTCACATTTGCCACTTGAAGTAAAAATCTGAAACGCGATGATTTTTCTGTTATTTAGTTATTGGGAAGCCACATCAGCCACAAGTTAGATAAGTAATTAAAGATAAGTGAGGGTCACTGTAGACCATTTTGATAGTTTTCTCTCTTGTGAAAATTAATTTAAACCTAGATTATAGATGTGATATGGCATAGGTCATCCTTCGATCCATCGTAGAACGTGGAAACCCACTCAGGGAATATTCATTCACATTTTTGTTGAACGCAGTTGGTTTTTATCATCCTGTATTAAAACATTTCCTTTTATCAATAGTGCAATTTATAAACAATGTTTTGTGAGTAGAATAAAATTTCCAGTGGTAAACTTAATTGCTTTTTCGACGTTATTTTACCAGCTAATTAAAAATAGGAAAGCCTAGGAACCCCTTCCACTAAATTTAGTTAGTATTAAGATTCTTTTACAGGGAGTGCAGTGGAGCTGACGCTGAAATCATTAAGTATCTGGTTATATCATCGCTAGTCTCACTGAACTCTTCTGAACTCTACAATTCATGTGTGGTCTGGCGTCTCCTTACCAGCAACAGGTCCCAGGTTCTAACTAGTCAATTCCTTAAAAAACACGCTCAGAGCGTCGTTGCGCGAAAGTGGTAGTGAGACACGATATAGAACAAACAGACACCACGCAGAATGTTAGATACTGACTTACTTCAATGTCTTCCTTTCTCCCAAACACTCGAGCGGCTTTCAAGAACAGGGCTCACTAGATTCCTATATGTAGCTTCCTTTACATACCAACCACACTGTCCCAAAATTAGATCATTCGCCTTACCTACCACAATCAGCATATGCTCATTCCATTTCCTATCACTTTGTAACGTTACGCAAAGGTATATGAAAGACGCGACGTTGTCAAACAGGACACAACAATACAATCGGCACTAACATACATTTGTCTAGATGTTGAGCTGCCGGCCGGTGTGGCCGAGCGGTTCTAGGCGCTTCAGTCTTCCTGCAGTCACTCAACCCTGACAACTTCCTGTACGCCACAGTATCGTCACCAAGCACCTATCGAGTGCTGCGTATCGTATCTGCTAGATGATTTACGTACATAGAAATATAATCTAAGACAAAAATAACTACACATCAGGAAGGGAGTATGCGAATGGGACGGAGATCGGTAGATGTGATGTACATGTACAGACAAACAAATGATTACAATTTCTACAAGAATTGGATGATTTATTCAAGTTGAAGAGCTACACAAATTGAGCAAGACAATAACGCAAGTCCATTCCTGGCCGTTATTTAAGCCTGTATTCAGTTTGGCACTAATTGATACAGCTGGTGGATCTTCTCCTGAGGGATAGCATACCAAATTCTGTTCAACTGGGGCTTACTTCGAAGCGAGACTTATCTCTGAAGACAATTCCCGTATGACCTGACAGCCAGGATTAATGGTCTGGGGTGTCATTTTGATTCACAGCAGAACCCTTTTTGATTGTTGTCTATGGCACCCTTACAGCACAACAGTACGTCGACGATATTCTGAACCATGTTTTGTTGCCCTTCGTGACAAATCAATTTCACCAAGATAATGCCCGCCCGCACAATTCTGCTTGTCTTCATCTTGCCAGTCTCTACCTTCTCAAGAGATCCGGTGACCTTCCACGCCAAACCGTGAGAACCTTTCGAGCATTACGGACAGGGCCCTCAAAACAGCTCGGTATTCCGACGATGTAACACCCCAATTGGACAGAATTTTGCACAATATCCCTGAGGAGAATATACCAAACAACTCTTCAATCAAGGCCAAGCTGAATAAATCCTTGCACAAGGCCCAGAGCGGACCGACCGCCTCGTTATAGACTTGTTGAATTTGTGACACTCTTTCTCTTGATTAAATCATCCATTTTTTTAAATGATAATGATTTTTCTGTCATGTACGGTACATCTGCTAATTCCGTCCCATGAGCACGATTCCTTCGTCTCTTCCTCTGACCTTTTTTTTTTTTTTTTTTCCCGAAGTGAGGTAGGGCTTGGATGGAATGAAGCAGAAGTGCGTAGGTGGGCATTATCTTGCTGAACAGTAAGACCTGGATTTCTTGCCATCTGGAGCAACAAAATGGGGCGTAGCTTATCGTCGCCATATCACTATGCTGCATGGGTGTCATGGATGGCAACCAATTCCACATCCCAATACCTCTGTTAACAATCTGCAGTGGGGCACCATATCAAATACCTTCGGAAATCTAGAAATATAGAATTTGCCTGTTGCACTTCATCCACAATTCATCGTGCGAATGAAGGAAAAACATACTTTTGCACGAGTAACACTTTCTGAAACCATGCTGATTCGTAGACATAGGCTTTGCAGTATGTAGGAAATTCAATGTATTCAAACTCAATATATGTTCAGCAATTCTCCAGGAAGGATACTGGTCCGTAATTTCATCAGTCCATGCTTTTACACTTCTTCTATACAAGATTCACCTGCCCTTCTTCCCAGTCGCTTGGGACTTTGCACAGGGCAAGAGAGTTGCGATAAATGCAAGGAAAGTTATAGGCGATAGCACTGGAGTACTCTTTGTAAAACGGAACTGGCTTTCCATACGTACCTGGCGACTTCTTTGTTCTCAGTTTTCCAGTTGTTTCTCTATGCCAGAGAAGGTATATTACTATTCCGCCCATACAGCACTCTGCGTGATGATCAAACGACGGTATCTGTGTACGATTCTCCTGCGTGAACAATATCTTAAAAACGAAATTTAAAACTTCAGCTTTCGGTTTGCTGTCTTCTACCGTCATACCAGACTGATCAAGGAGTAATTGTGGGGAATCCTACGTAGCGATTTTACATAGGACCAAAATTTTCTCGTGTTCCCGGCCAGAACTTTAGCTAAAATATGACGCTGGTAGCGATTGAATGTTTCGGGTATACATATTTTCACAGACGCACGAAGCCCTGCCAACCTTTCCTGTCGCCATTTGCATGTTGTCTTTTGAACCGAGAGTGCAATAGCCTTTGTTTCCTCTCGATTTTCCGAATTTCCTACTCAGCCCATACTTGTCCAACATTTTACTATACGTTCATAATGGCACACTTGTTATAAGAATTTTTACGTTGAAAATGGTACTTACTGCATCATAAATAGTGGACTCAGTTGCAACTGTAGCAGAAAGATAATCATTGTTGATCTGTGTTCATTAAAAGGCAAGAACGCCAGCAAAAAGTAGGTGATAGAACAGAAGAAACAGACAAAAGGCGAATAAATGTTTTGCTTGACTGAGGAACGGAGATGAAAGGAAAAGCAGAGTGAGCACAAAATACTTGGCCTACACCTACTTTGACGGCACGGTAGAAGAGGCGCCAAAGGTAGTGGTGGGGGTTTCGTCGTGTATCTCGCCACTGTACAGCAGGGGGGGGGGGGGAGGGGGGGGGGGCGTGCAGTTATGATAGCTGAAGCCTTCGCTCAAAGCATGTCTCGCATAACTTCTAAGCTATAAATAAGTAGGCTGCAAACAACTGTATTAACAGGTTACGGTAGCATAGCCAATAATTTGGCAATAACATTAACGAGCCCAATAACGAGCTACTTGAAAATTTGGGTATCGTTTCATGTAAGCGTTTGAAGTGAACAGCAATAGCTCAAATAATTAGCATGAAAAATTTATAGCGGCCAAATCTTCATGCTAAATTGTCGGTTTACTCCCTGACTTGAGTATTACGGGCACATTAGGAACAAAACTAGATTTTCCTTCTGTAGTGGGAATCATTTACTTACTTCCAAAAGACGCATAAATTTCTTGTGTTCTGCACAAATATGCGGCAGGCATTCAAAATGCAATACAGCACATCTTTTTTTCGGTTATTTCCGCAGAAAACAATGCGGAATTTCTTTTTCGACGTCGAGCAATATTCCCGCTTCAGCCCGTATGATTTCATGAATTTCCAGTAGGTGACAGGTGACCGGGTTACACACACCAGGTTGTAGATGTATGAAACCGGGAGATGGTTGCAATAATTACACGTCTGTTGTTTGAAACTGATAAACAATATTTTATTCAAAATAATCTCCATTGCTATTTACACAGGTGGGAACCTGTCTGGCAGACTATGAGTAGCACGAAAAAAAAGAAACAGTTCTTTTGAAGCGAACCAGTCAGCGAGCTATTTTCATACGAACTGAAGCGTTGTTCAGCGAGAGCGTGTCCCAGTGACGCAAATAATCGGACAGAGCCAGAGTCTGGAGAATAAGTCAGGGGGCCTAGAATTTCCCAACTGAACGCCTCGATCGTTACGCTTACCCTTTTTGCTGTGTGGGATGTGGCGTTTTCATGGAGCAATATGACACTGCGTTGCCTTTTTCCATATTCTGGTCTTTTTTCATGTAACGCTTGATTTAAATAGCTTATTTGCTGTTGATAGCGATCAGTGTTAACGGTTTCACCAGGTTTTAACAGCTTATAATAGATGACACCCTTCTGATCCCACCAAACACGGAGCACAGTCTTGTTTCCAAAGCGGTTTGGCCTTGCAGTGGATGTCGACGGCATGCCTGGATTCACCCTTTATCTATAACGCTTAGGATTCTCAAAATATATCCATTTTTCATCACCTGTCACTAAATGATCATGAAACGACATTGTTTTGTACCTGGCGAGCGGCATTTCACAAGTGGTTTTTCGATTCGCTTGCTGTCTTTAGTTCAGTTCATGCGGAACATTTTTTCACACTTTCTGCACCTTTCCCACAGCTTTCAACTGAAGAGAAACGGCTCCCTGGTTCACAGTAAATTGTTCGGCGAGTTACTGTTGAATTTGAATATGATCTTCATCCAGTAAGGCCTGCAATTCTTTGCCTTCGAACCTTCCCTATGGTTTCCCGCACTCGTCGTTTCTCACGTCAAAATTACCATTATTGAACTTTTTCAGCCACTCGAAACACTGTATTTTTCTAATAGCATGTTCGCCGAAAGCTTCGCCACCCAATCGATGCGATTCTGCAGCAGCTTTCTATAAATGATAACAGAAAACCAATACTGTCAGCTAATCGCAGTTCGTAGGCACAAAACTCGCAATGTTTACGGTTTTTAAACAGATACCGATGTACGGAACTTGGGTTACTGCGTGTTGACATTCGTCGTCAGCCGTTGCAGGAACCAGATGGCGCTGCAGACGTGGTCTCGCCCTACACTGACGGCTACCACCATCTACAGGGTGGTACATTGATCGTGACCGGGCCAAATATCTCACGAAATAAGCGTCAGACGGAAAAACTGCTAAGAACGAAACTTGGCTAGCTTGATGGGGCAAACCAGATGGCGCTACGGTTGGCCCGCTTATGGCGTTGCCATAGGTCAAACGGATATCAACTGCGTTTTTTTAAAAATAGGAACCCCCATTTTTTATTATATATTCGTGTAGTGCGTAAAGAAATATGAATGTTTTAGTTGGAACAATTTTTTAGTTTTATGATAGATGGTGCTGTAATAGTCACAAACATTGGCTCATAATTTTAGGCGAATAGTTGGAAACAGGAAGGGTTTTTAAATAAAAGTACAGAACGTAGGTATGTTTGAACATTTTATTTCGGTTGTTACAATGTGATACATGTACCTTTGTGAACTTATCATTTCTGAGAACGCATGCTGTTACAGAGTGATTACCTGTAGATACCACATTAATGCAATAAATGCTCAAAATAAAGCCCATCGCCTTCAATGCATTTGGCAATACGTGTAACGACATTCCCCTCAACTGCGAGTAGTTCGCCTTCCATAATGTTCGCACATGCATTGACAACGCGCTGACGCATGTTGCCAGGCGTTGTCCGAGGATCACGATAGCAAATATCTTTCAACTCTCCCCGCAGAAAGAAATCCGGGGACGGCAGATCCGGTGAACCGGGCCATGGTATGGTGCTTCGACGACCAATCCACCTGTCATGAAATACGCTATTTAATACCGCTTCAACCGCACGCGAGCTATGTGCCGGACATCCATCATGTAGGGAGTACATCGCCATTCTGTTTTACAGTGAAACATATTGTAGAACATTACGTAGGAAATCAGCATACATTGCACCATTTAGATTGCCATGGATAAAATGGGGGCCAATTATCCTTCCTCCACCCGCCAAGGTCGCTGATACTCCACTTTTAGCAGCCGTCGTGGACTTTATATTGCCCAATAGTACATATTATGCAGGTTTACGTTACTGCTGTTGGTGAATGACGCTTCGTCGCTAAATAGAATGGGTGCAAAATATCTGTCGTCGTCCCGTAATTTCTCTTGTGCCCAGTGGTAGAATTGTACACGACGTTTAAAGTCGTCGCCATGCAATTCCTGGTGCACAGAAATATGGTACGACTGCAATCGATGTTGATGTAGCATTCTCAGCACGGACGTTTTTGAGATTCCCGATTCTCGCGCAATTTGTCTGCTACTGATGTGCGGGCTAGCCGCGACAGGAGCTAAAACACCTACTTGGTCATCATCATTTGTTGCAGGTCGTTGTTGACGTTTAACATGTGGCTGAACACTTCCTGTTTCCTTAAATAACGTAACTATCCGGCGAACGGTCCGGACACTTGGATGATATCGTCCAGGATAACCGATAAGCATACATAGCAGACTCCCGTTGGGCACTTTGATCACAATAGCCGTACATCAACACGATATCGACCTATTCCGCAATTGGTATACGGTTCATTTTAACACGGGTAATGTATCACGAAGTAAATTCCGTCAGCAATGGCGGAATGTTACGTGATATCACGTACTTATACGTTTGTGAGTATTACAGCGCCATCTATCACAAAGCGAAAAAAGTGGTTCAAATAAAGCATTCATATTTCTTTACGTACTACACGCATATGTTACAAAAATGGGGGTTCCTATTTAAAAAAATACCACAGTTGATATGCGTTTGACTTATGGCAGCGCCATTTGCGGGCCAACCATAGCGGCGTCTGGTTTCCCTCTTCAAGCTAGACGACTTTCGTTCTTTGTAGTTTTTTCGTTTGATGCTTATTTCGTGAGATATTTGGCCCTGTCACTATCAATGAATCACCTTGCGTAGGGAAATTCCGGATTCACGCCTCAACACCTGGCAGGGCAGACTTCAAAATTTCGTCTGTAAAAGTGGTAAGTTCCAAGCAGAGAGCTGTGATGACTTTTTTTTTTTTTTTTTTTTTGGCATCCCACCGTAGTGCATTGCAGATATTCATATGCACTTGCAGAATGTGTACAAGGATATGGTGGTGAACAAAAGGATGATGATTCGTTGGGCGAGGCGTCTGTCATTATCAGGTCGCACAAAACTGTCCGGTCTCTCGCGTGCCAGTCGGCTGTACACAGCTGTGACTGCTGCAATGTTGGAACGTGTGGACATTCTCATTCTAGGTGATCGACGGATCACGCTGCTTAACTTCTCGTTCTCTATTACAATGCTGGACCACAAAGAAATCTGTACACCGGAGAGGAGCTCTCAAAACTCCACCTGTACCTTCCGAATTCCATTTCTTTGGTCCAAGGAATGAACGTGGGAAGCAGTACGTGGCTCAGTGGTCCGCTATTCAAGCTGCAAGATATTGGCTCTGACGTCGGCCAGCGAAGTGGGACGATGTGGGCACAGCGACCCTCGCAGTACGGTGGCTTAAGGCCGTCGCATTGAACAGACGTTAGGTTGTCACCAAAAAGGTGTGGCATGATATGGTGTATTGTATAGTCCTGCATTAACCCACTGTTTCCAGAAGAAAATATGTTGCATTACTTACATAAAGCCCTTAATTCTTATGGTATACGGCTTTTACCTGTCTATACAAGGCGCTGTCATTCTGAAAACGGCGATTTTATTACTTCCCTCGATATACGTGATCATTTGTTGCATGTAGTGTAAGCACTATGAATCCGATTAAATCTTTCATCGATGTATTCGCTGGATTTTATGCTATATGTTTCTACGTTTATTTCGTGTATCTAAACGTTGAACTAGCTACTTCTCGCTATCTGATGACTATCTGCACCTGGTAAATGACAAAGTGAATTATACGAACGTTTTGATTTACTGTTTGTACGAGGTCAATCATTAAATTATTCTACCAACCAATTTCAATAACAAGTGACAAACAATTAGTTATCTTCAAATGTAGCGATAAGGGAAAGGATTAATTCGCCCCAACACTTCACTTTAGATTACGCATTTATTGTCACACCCTTCAGTGCAAACCACAGAACACGCAAGTGTAACAATGAGAGAATATTTTCGCTCGTAATATTTGGTATATAACTTAAGAATTACTTAACAAGCAATAGGAAGCCATGATTACTCATTTAAACAAACATAAACCATAAACTATAAGGATCAACGGTTCATAGAGTCCCATAGCACTAGAGCAATGAATGAAGCCGGTAGGTGACACATGGGACAATCAGACGCACATTAAGTGTTACATCGTAAAGACGATCAATCATTAAGGATTATAACCACAGTTTAAAGAAAACTCATCTAAAGCAATTAACACGAATAGCAAATAATTAAGTCACCTCTCAGAAATTGCATCAAAACCAAGTCTTTCAGTTCTATAACAATGTTGGATAGTCGAATACGCCGGACTACCGCCACAGAAGGCAAAATTTTACCAAACAGCAATTTCTCCTAACCTAGAACTATCTTAACAGTGTACAATACTTAGGTTATCCAGAACTGCTTCGTCTTTCTTGGGCATAACGCTGGAGTAGATAATTAACCTCTTATTTCATTCTCCTCGAACATTGAGCGGCAATAGACGCTCGGGCAACTCTTAGTGTGGTTCGAGAAAGAGGATGGCTCCACCAGGTGGAGGAAACTTTAACCCGACCTGGAAAGGGAAATCGTCTAACACGAGCCACTAAATGAAACAACAAGTTCACTGTTACCAGTCACGGTGACTGGTAACAGTGAACTTGTTGTTTCATTTAATGTCAGTAACAGTCACGGTAAAGCCTAACCTAAAAATGTTCGCATTTAAACGAGCCACTAAGTTGGACGAAGACCATTTGGCGAATTTTAATTATTACCCAAAGATTGCTGGCCAGAAGCAAAGGTAACTTTATTTGTGATCACAAGAATTGATAAGTTCTGCAAATGAGATTACGGCAGAAGTACCACCGTAGTATCAATACGGTAACTCGGGGCTGAGGAGAGCAAGTCAACAACGGTCTCTAGCCAATAGACCCAACATTTCAGACAGACCGATCAACCAACATCAATCGTGACTAGGAGGATTACCAAATAGAAACTCTAGCACTACCTTAAATATAACTACATAGAGCACTTAAATGTCATGGGGACCAAACACAAGAATGTCTACAGAGTAACAGTGACTAAAGTTAAATATGCCTACGTACTAAAACACAACAGATATTAGCGAACGGCCGGCCGGAGTGGCCGTGCGGTTCTAGGCGCTACAGTCTGGAGCAGAGCGACCGCTACGGTCGCAGGTTCGAATCCTGCCTCGGGAATGGATGTGTGTGATGTCCTTAGGTTAGTTCGGTTTAATTAGTTCTAAGTTCTAGGCGACTGATGACCTCAGAATTAAGTCGCATAGTGCTCAGAGCCATTTGAACCATATTAGCGAACATTAACATAATCTGGCATTTCAGACATGCAAAAAATTAGTTGGCTACAGATCACTCTATCTCTGCTCCAGACAGTATAAAGTTATTTAAACATTTTACAATGTGCTTACCCAAACAGTGACCTACGCCGTCGCGCTCAGTCCGGAACCGCGCGACTGCTACGGCCGCAGGTTCGAATCCTGCCTCGGGCATGGATGTGTGTGATGTCCTTAGGTTAGTTAGGTTTAAGTAGTTCTAAGTTCTAGGGGACTGATGACCACAGATGTTAAGTCCCATAGTGCTCAGAGCCATTTCAACCATTTTGAACCTACGGCGTCCATAGGAGAACAACGGCTTGTAGAAGGTCCACAACCAAGAAATTTTCATTTTTTTCTCTCTCTCTTTACGACGAGCGCCTTAAGTCAGCATGGCGTTCAAATGCACAATCATGCAAGGGGGCAGTAACACACACGCAAGGAAATTTCCGATCACAAACTCAAAGCAGAGAAACGTTGCAACACAGTTACTAATAGCTCCCTCAACACCGGTAAATTGTCCCCACCAGACGACGACCATTGCACTAACTAGATGAAAAATCTTACTTTCAGGGACGACACCACCTTCTGAAGGTTACTGGCAGCCGCAGACGGACTTCATAGCTTCCCCAGCCCATGAACGGAAACCAAACATTGTCCACAGATTTGTGGCCTCTTGTGTCCTCACGACCTGGGTTTTTGGGCCCATCCAGACTTAGCATTGAGAGAACGAGCGTTCCGCTCCTAACGGTCGTCCAGGGCCAAACACCCGTCTCAACTCCTCGTCCGGCCACGTCACGGAGGCTCCGCAACTCCCTCCAGGAAAGGGCAGAAACTCCAAACAGAAGTAACCAAGGGAAAAACAGGAGCCGAGGCAAACGAAACGGTTCACATTTAAATATGTAAATAACACAGAATATATAGGAAGTGATGTACCTGCAGCCTAACTGTGTAGGAAGGACCGTAATAAGAAGCGTCTCCTTTTATGAGGTAGTTTCTCTGTTTAATAGAACTAGTAACCTTAATGTTAGGTGCGTTTATGCGTCATGAGCAAAATACGTGTTGATATTCTGAAAATTCATCAAAATTATTACCATACGAACTTCTTTATGGTAACATCTGGAATGACATGTTTTTCATTGACCTTTTGGCGCGGTAGTGACATCTTCGTCTGCCGAAGAGATTAGCGGCTAAGTCGTTGCAGCGAAGTATGACGTCCGATGACTAACCATCGGCCAGTCCGTTCAGCGAATTACCCTCAGACTTCGAGAAGAATACAATAATCCCAATCCCAAAGAAAGCAGGTGTTGGTAGATGTGAAAATTACCGAACTATCAGTTTAATAAGTCACGGCTGCAAAATCCTAACATGAATTCTTTACATACGAATGGAAAAAACTAGTAGAAGCCGACCTCGGGGAAGACCAGTTTGAATACAGTAGAAATGTTGGAATACGTGGGGCGATAATGACCCTACGACTTGTCTTAGAAAATAGATTAAGGATAGGCAAACCAACGTTTCTAGGATTTGCAGACATAGAGAAATCTTTTGACAATGTTGACTGGAATACTCTCTTCGAAATTGTGAAGGTATCAGGGGTAAAATACAGGGTGCGAAAGGCTATTTACAATTTGTACAGAAACCAGATGGCAGTTATAAGAGTCGAGGGACATGAAAGGGAAGCAGTGGTGGGGAAGGGAGTGAGACAGGGTTGTAGCCTCTCCCCGATGTTATTCAATCTGTATATTGAGCAAGTAGTAAAGGAAACAAAAGAAAAATTCCGAGTAGGTATTAAAATTCATGGAGAAGGAATAATAACTTTGAGGTCACCTATGACATCGTAATTCTGTCAGAGACAGCAAAGGACTTGGAAGAGCAGCTGAACGGAATGGACAGTGTCTTGAAAGGAGGATATAAGATGAACATCAACAAAAGCAAAACGAGGATAATGGAATGTAGTGGAATTAAGTCGGGTGATGCAGAGGAAATTAGATTAGGAAGGGGACACTTAAAGTAGTGAAGGAGTTTTGGTATGTGGGGGGCAAAGTAACTGATGATGATCGAAGTAGAGAGGACATAAAATGTAGACTGGCAATGGCAAGGAAAGCGTTTCTGAAGAAGAGAAAATTGTTATCGTCGAGTATAGATTTAAGTGTTGGGAAGTCGTTTCTGAAAGTATTTGTATGGAGTGTGGCCATGTATGGAAGTGAAACGTGGACGATAAATAGTTTGGACAGGAATGGAATATAAGTTTTCGAAATGTGGTGCTACAGAAGAATGCTGAAGAGTAGATAGGTCGATCACATAAGTAATGAGGAGGTACAGAATAGAATTGGAGAGAAGAGGAGCTTGTGGCACAACTTGACGGGATCGTTTGGTAGGACATATTTTGAGGCATCAAGGGATCACCAATTTAGTATTGGAGGGCAGCGTGAAGCGTAAAAATCGTAGAGGGAGACCAAGAGAAAATACACTAAGCAGATTAAGAAGGATGTAGGTTTCAGTAGGTACTGGGAGATGAAGAAGCTTGCACAGGATAGAGTAGCATGGAGAGCTGCATCAAACCAGTCTCAGGACTGAAGACTACATCAACAACATTCTTAGTCTATCATTGCACTTCATGTTAAACACCGATCATAACGTGCTTCAGTACTGAATTTTAATTATATATTTTTCATTCAGAATACAATTACTTTTCTTTGGCGCTCAGTTAGATTCATTTACTTTACTTCAAATTTTGCATTTCGTGAAGTTTAATGTTTTATCTCACGACAATGTTCACACGTACAACACAGGCCAAGCAACAAGCAGTCTTACTCAGCAATTGAAGGTGGTATCTACAGTACACATCGCATGAGGGGAAACCTTTGGAATCACTGTATCCAGTTTTCTCATATACATACAGAATCTTATAGAAAGCTTCCAATTTTACTTGCCAAACTTAACAACCTAAATATCTCGAAGTGCAAGACAATGATTTCATTCATAGCTGACATCTCGGCAGCAGTGCGTCTTGTCCGACCTCATAATGTCAAAATGGAGGTGAGTAGTTACAGGTGTCCCCCAGGGTTATGTATTGGTTCCTATACTCTTTTTATTGTGTGCCAATAATGTGCCATCAGTTCTGCCCTGCTGCAAATATCACATGTATGCTGATGACTTTCAGTTGTTACTAAGTGCAAAACCAGTAAATCCGAAGGCAGCTACTGAGAATCTCAATAACTATTTATGTGCACTATCGAAGTCGGCGCAGAATACAAAGTTAAAGCACAACCCATCCAAAACCCAAACTGTACTTATTTACTCTATGCTCAGTAGCCTGAAATATGAGACCAATATTATCTTCTCTCCCTCACAAAAGAGTCTAGGAGTAGCAGTAGATGAATTTTTAATCTATACAGAGGACTTAGTGTGCAAGAAGGCAAGAGCGTCTCTCCATGCTCTTTAAAAATATAAAAACTCTTTCCTTTTGACGTGAAAAAGTAAATTGTACAAACGCTTCCAGTAATTGATTAGAGCGATGTTATCTTTCAAGGTCTTTCGCTGAAAACCTCACGCCGCCTAGGAGTGGTTATGAATGCCGGTGTTCGTTTTTTGACCATATTTCACCACCATAAGCACAGCTATCCCGGCTGCGTGTAGACAAACGCAAAGAATTCCTTGCTCTCTGTCTTTCCTACTCTCTTATCAACCTACACAGTCTTTCACATCTCTCCCTGACCTTAATGGTAGAAACTATAAACCAGTAAGAACAAAATACCACTCCATCGCTGAGACACTTTCTCGAAGTCTTCCACAGTAGCAAGAACTGGACTCTGGAATAACCTCCTACATTGTATTAGAGAACTGAATAACATCTCTGGCTTCAGAATACAGTTAATGGAATGTCTAATGAAGCAACAATCACGGTTACTTCTGTCCCTGTACGCACTAGTTACCCTTGGGCATCCTTCTTTCGAATAAGATCTTCCTCATTCCCTAGCATTCTTAGCTTGCGCAGTCTTCTTAAGTTTACTTTCCCCAGAAATCACTATATCAGGAAACATCTGTTTTGGACACCTATAACTTCTTTTTACTCTTGTGATATTGTTGTCATTCTTAGTGTGATTATTATTGCCAGTATTATCATTATTACTACTACCAATATAAGTGGCTGCAGCAACAGTAGTAGACGTATTGCCGATATTAACTGTATTAGTTCATAGTGTTATTTCCTCATATTGTCTCTAGATGCACACAAATCACTTTAATCCTTTTTGTCATATTAAAATTGTTATTTCTTTGGTAATTATGATCTGGGAGAGGTACTGCACGTGTGAAACTGGTCCGCTGTACGAGACGAATTGATGTTCCTAATCATGTAAGGTTACATAAATAAATTTCCGACGAAGTGATTTTCGAGGTGAAAGGTTTCGTGAAAAGCCGAAACTCCGAATTATATAACCAAGGTCTCCGGAAAGTCATACCTCTTTGGGAAAAAAATGTTTCGCGCTGAAGTATAGATACGTAGAGAACGTCGAGCGTTATACACCAATTTCTTGATCTCAACATGATTTTGTTCGAGCTGATGATTAAAGCCGGCCGCGGTGGATGAGCGGTTCTAGGTGCTTCCATCCAGAACCGCACTGCTGCTACGGTCGCAGGTTCGAATTCTGCCTCGGGCATGGATGTGAGTGATATCCTTAGGTTTGTTAGGTTAAAGTAGTTGTAAGTTATATGGCACTGATGACCTCAGATGCTAATTCCCATAGTGCTCAGAGCCATTTGAAACGTTTGATTATGATGATTCAATCTGGCTCCAATTCATTGTAAAAAAGCTCATTAATTCCTGATAGTACCGACGTCTACAGAATCGGGCGAAAGTGTTCCTTCCTAACGATTTCCCTGAATAATACTTCTGGGAAACATCTTATACTGCTAGTGGAATGGGTTGTTTTTATATGCTTCTCAGAAACCCTCGGTTGCAGACCAGGGACGCTCTCAAATCTTGCTGTTTATTTTTAGACCGTGGAAGTTGAGCTTCCTGCGTCCGGCCGAATGATCTGGGTTCGGAATACTGCCCCAAGAGTCTTACAGAAGTACCAGGATTATTTTCGAGAGAATTAAAAGATTCCCGGGCATCGCAGTGAAGCACTTAAGCATCACGCTCGATAGTCAATACATTTACCATTCAGATTTCACACAAATAATGCCAAACAAATTTGTAGCTTACGATCTTTGACCTTATCTAGTCGCTGAACTTCTACCAGAACTTATAACTATAGTTCAAAGGCACTGTCTAGCTCCACGGTATAATTATATAATACATAAAGTGCAAGATACGTTATAAAATGAGCTACCAACCACCAAGTTGATGACAATTTGGACACATTTTATTGTTTCTTCGCATGGCTGGTTTCGAACGTTTTGTCTACTACTATAAGACTGCACTATATTTACGGGACAAACAGTTACCTGCTCTTGAATGTTTCAAATACCATGATGACCTGCGCTGAAAACAATTCTGACAAATTTTTCAAAAGGAAACGAAAATCGAGTATAAATTAATGACTGAGCTGTACGATAGTTGTGTAAGACTTCTTGTACTTACAGCGAATGTCTTGAAGTTGCTTTGAAGCCAGTATTATTTTCCTGTAGCTCGAAGTATTTTAGTGAATAAACACGCCAGTAGCACTACGTTGTGTGTATTTTAACCACATTCAAGAATGCACAAAATTGAAAGAGGCTCGCCATTTGCACTTGAACGTTGAACAACTTGATTTTTCATTAACAACACTTTTTCTACATGCGCGGATTGCAAACAAAGACGCTACAGGTCACATCGCCCGACCAATATTTTATCACCCGTTTTCAGTATGTTAAGTACAACAAATTTACTCGAAAGTGATACAGAGCTGCGTCAATACGACCACTATTGTTTTTCTTTTTTTGTGGAAGATGAGGTGATGTTTTACAATTCTTTAAACTTGTCTAATACACACAACATATAAATTTCTCTTCTTTGTGGAACTTTTCACCTCAGAGTAGCAGTTACAGCCAAATCTTTAATTATTTGTCGGTTCTATGCGATCGTCTATATTTTCGTATAGGGTTTCTGCTATGTTGATTCCCCTAGGTTCACATGCGTTATAGTCCAATGTTCTAACGTATCTCCCATCATAATATTCCTTCTAATCAATGTTTTCCTAATATTTCTTTCTTCGGTGTCTATATTTTCGTATGGGGTTTCTTCTATGTTGATTCCCCTAGGTCCACATGCGTTATAGTCCAATGTTCTAACGTATCTCCTATCATAATATTCCTTCCAATCAATGTTTTGCTAATACTTCTTCCTTCGGTAATTCTGATGTGAATCTAATCATTTCTAATTTTTGTAGTCGACTAAATTTTCAGCATCTGTCCCTAACACCAGGTCTGAGAAGCTTCGATTCTCATCTCTTTCCGTTTTCCAACCGTCCTTATTCACTTCCACATAGCGCTCCAATAGAAACATACAATCTCAAAAATTTCTGTAGTTTTCTTTCAGCGCGGAATGCCCCCTATCCTTGTGTTCGTCGGCTTTTTTTGCCCTCCCTTTTGCCGTGATTTATTATTTTGCCGCGAGGGTGGCGGAATGCCTTCATTACATTTGTTTCATGGTCCCCAATTTCAGTTTTTCACTATTATACGTGCTACTCCGCATTCCTTTCTTTTCTATTTACTTTAGTCCCAGTACATGTTCTGTGCTTGTTCGACTGTTCATCTCATTCAATGACTGCTGTTATTTCTGCTGTTTCCCAGTGTACACATTGCCCCATTCTACTGCGTTTTAGCTCCTTCATTGAAACTCCGCATTAGCGCCTAAATGACGTAGTAAGTTAAGAATGTACCCCCATACAGTAAGTTAAATTGAAATGAAATTTCCCCCTTTTCGTAAATTAAATATATACCGCAATAATTAACGTACTTCTGCGTCAGCAGGAATGCTCTTTGTTTATTGTTACCAAAATTTTTGCGTGATAAAAGTTGATTCTCCTGTAACACACCAGATACTTCCTGCTACTGGAAAACAATTCTTGAAATTATCAGTCTCGTTCTACATCCATCTTCTTTCTTCGAGTTCCTTTATCACGTTCTTCGTGTAATTATAGTTTGTGAGATTATTCTTGTGAGATTATTCTGAGTATTACTAACATTTATTGGAAGTCAGAACCACCTCTTATTTGCAGTGACATAATATTTTTTGTGGAGGCGTAGCTTCCATTAACTGATCTTGCAAGGCCTGATATGGGAGCAGTGGTAAACCTACTTTTCCTTCCTTTTCTTGAAAAGCGTTCTGCAACAACTAAACTATCACAGATGACAAGTTCCTTGAGACAAATAATTAGTATTCTTAAGACGGTAATGTTCTAAATAATACTAACTAATTAAATCATTGGTATAAATGCAGACTTCGCCTTGAAGTGTCCCAGTTCACATTTGTCATGTATGCTTTCTTTTCTTTCGAAAATAAATATCCAGTCTGTTTTGAAAGGAATGTTATTTTCATTGGGGCCCACACACCAGCACGCTCCACTCCCATTCTCTGCCCATATCCCTCATCACAATCTACCTGTTAGTAACTGGCTTAACTAAGCGAAGACACTGCAGAAACTGTCAACAACTGCACACCCTTCACTTTTTTGTAAAAACGGAATTATCCTCGAATCCGCCTCATTGCCCAAGGTGACACACTCAGCCTAAAAGTGAGCACGTAATGATTACCAAGTAATTCAACAGAGTGCTATGAAAATTATTTTATGATAATTACAAAATGATTCATACAACAGGGCTTGCACGAGAACAACACCATTGTACTCTACCATTTTAAGCACAGTTTCAGCACTCTATCCACAGCTGCTTAGATCACGATGAGTTCAGTACTGCTGATTTAAAGCAACTGCCGTTACACGAACGAGGATCAATTAAAGCAACTATAATGCGAAAATTGTACGAGGCTAGATCAGTCACATGTTTCAGAACGACACGTACCTTAATGTTCAGTGCTGTGATAGACGTCGCGCAAGCGCTTGCCCATATCAAAATGTTCGCATCTAGATACCACACAGCCAAACTGTAAGCCCCACGGAGAACGCTCCGCACCGCTGTGGACAGACTTCACCCTGCCCGGCCCATTCCAGCGCCGTCTGCATGATTTCTATTCACTGATATGAGGACGGCCTCTGACACGACTAATCGATCAGGCTCTGATTTGGGTCGTCGCTTGTGTACCACCCCAAATGAAAGAGGAACGTAGTTTGCCTCAATCTCCTCTTAAAGTTCATGACGCGCAATCGACTCAGAACCGACGGGGTCGACAGATGATGGAAACTGAGCATTTTTCGTGTGTGGATCCATAAAAGCACATTTTTCTACAAAACGAGGAAACATTTACGAACGCCGCTAATATATCTATGAAGTAAACGCTTTCCGAGGAAAGCGCCCTTAGCATAAGGACCAAGGTATTTGGCTATCGAGCCGACAACCTGTGTTCCAATTCACATACATTCCGCAGTTTTTCTTTATTTGTATTTTCTTCCCTTCGAAATTGGTGGGACTAGGAGGGTTAATAAGATAATTAGATCACTAAGGGATAATTAAAAATGGTTCAAATGGCTCTGAGCACTATGGGACTTAACATCTGAGGTCATAAGTCCCCTAGAACTTAGAACTACTTAAAGCTAACCAACCTAAGGACATCACACACATCCATGCCCGAGGCAGGATTCGAACCAGCGACGTAGCGGTCGCACGGTTCCAGACTGCAGCGCCTAGAACCGCTCGGTCACACCGGCCGGCTAATAATTACAAGGTGGGCAAATAAATTTCTCAGACCACTTGGATTAGTATACAATTCAAAAATTAATCTTGGTAGCATTAGAATAGTTTTCTCACTCACATTATTATATGTCCTCAATTTTCCTCCATCAGTTCTCATATAAACACACATTCGAAGCAAATATGCCCAAGGTACTAAGAACATCTAATGCATACAGTAAGTATTTCCGCAGCTGCATGGTTCCTCCAGAACACTCGACTGAAGACACACTTGGTTTACAATCAAAAACATTTCTTTTTGAAAAATTAATGTTTAGGCATAAGACACATACGATAACATTGCTTGAAAGGTCGTGCCGGAAGGCGATCAGGACTTGTGGAGTAAGGTGTTATTCAGTTGTACAATTCTCTGCGTGTTTCCAAAAGCCAGAATGCAGCGTTGAAGCTTCGAAACACAGTTTTTAACTTGACATGAAATCGTGGACGTGAAAATCTACTCAAACTAACGATTACGAAATCAGAGAAATAAATTCGCGGGTGTGTTGAATTTGAGCAACCGTTGTGGGTGGGGGGGGAGAGGGAATTTCATTTTTAACGCTGACACATATTATAGGTAGTTGTCAACAGCAAAGCTTACATTGTGAATCGTGGCTGTGTAGAACTGCGTGTGTGTGTGTGTGTGTGTGTGTGTGTGTGTGTGTGTGTGTGTGTGTGCGTGTGTGTTTCAATCAAACAAGCAAATGTTAATTTTTTTTCCTAAACACACCTCATTTATGGTTCGTACGATCTGCTGGCCTTAACTGCCTGTTACCCAATATGTTTTTTCGGTGTCTTGGGCTTATATTGTTTATCAGCTTGCCCGTACACAATTACAGAATTTTATAGATAACTGACCCCTACGGTTGTCATAGCAGACTTGTCTCCCTGGTTCAAAGACATTTTCATTCGGTTTTATTGGTGCGAGGTGGGGTACTTCCATCTTGAGAGATAAGAGAATTGCAAACTGATGAAGAGAACTAGAAATTGTCAGTATGGCAGAGCCGCGAGGGAGCGACTTGCTCGTGGCGGATCTCGGTTCCGAGGCCCGTAATTAGCCAGTGGGAAGATGTTCCCTTAGTGGAAGAAGACGGGAAATTGGGGTCGGCTCCCTTGCTCCAGAAAATTGCATTTGTCGGAAGCGGTAGACCAGAGACATTCGTTCGGCTCGGCTTTCCGCCCCTCTTCTGTGGCTCAATAATTTAATTATTGGGGTTACCGGCGAAAGAAAATCGTTCCAGAATCGACAGCGAGGGAGACGTAAAAGTAGGAATAGCTGCTACGGGTCCACACTTCCGAGGGTGATTCCTCCACACTGCTACGATTTCAGGACTCTATTCGCTAAACTTACGCCATCGTTATACTGAAATATTTAGCCTCTATGATCGCAGTAAAAGTGACTGCGGAGCCAAGGGTTAATTGGAAATAAATGCGAGCCTTCAGTGGGGTATCTACATCTCAAGTACATGATTACTGTGCAATTCACAACTAAGTGCTGTTCCACTATCGAAAGGGGCACAGGAAAAAACGAACACGTAAATCTTTCTGTGCGACTTTTGTTTTCTCGTATATTATTATGATGGGAATTCCTCCTTGGAACAAATGTGGCGTGGCGAACACCAAGAAGATATGACACACCCAGGGAACATGTGGCGAAACCAAGGTTCAAGGCCTTGCAGCCGTTTTCTCTCTTGTGTTGTGGGTCACCTTAGGAGGGATTCTCTACAACAGAAGAAAGAACTGAATGCATGCAGTCCACCATGTCCTAAGTGTGCCGTGGGAGATGTGTCCTCGTTTGCTGCCTCTGATGATATTAGGATAATGATTACGTAGGATCCCCATTCATCTGTTGCGAAATTAACAACGAGCCGATATGTGGGATACTTGATACCAGTAGCTCAGTTCTGAGTGAAAGGGGGTTTAGTACCCAGCAAGAAGCGCTTATGTAAGCAGGACTGTATAAGGATGGGACTCCATAGATTATGGTCAATACACGCTCCTTAGATATGGTAAAGTGGGGATTTGCAAACCTGGAAATTAGGGACTGTACCTCGTAAAATATCCACTAATTTGAATTTGGGGCCCAATTTAAGAACAAGAATAGGACTGATTCCTAATTAGTGACGAGATCAGTTCAGCTTCCAGTGTTATAGGAACAGGACATTATTTCTTTGTCTACATTATAATTCTCAAGGAATTCCCTTACAATTAGCAGTTGGTCCTATATTGGAAGAAGTCCATCTACTGTTTAAAGGGAGTGAGGCGGATGAATCCAAGACAAACATTAAACAGAGAATAGTAAAAGTGGTCGCGGTCACGTCATATGCTGTAAGAATTGTATACTTTATTATAATACGCATGGTAGTAATGGGCCAAGAATTGTTGGCCCACAGAATCAGTATATACGTTGTTTGCCTGTTACCACCAATCTTACGATAGAACAAATTTCTTTGAAGGTACTTTGCAGTTTCTTAGGTGCACGTAGATGTTTGATACCAAATTCTTCTAAGCAGTTCACGTTGCGTCGAAGACATGCTAGCGCCCTCTACAGTTCCCTGCGTTTTATCTTTGCCCGCTCACGTTGTAGAATATAACATTACACACGACCTTGGAACGAACGTCTGTTACAACTATTTACTTTTAACTTTTCAGTTACAGTGCGTTTTAAATTTAGACTATGTCATGGTGTATCTCATTCTAACACTAAATCCTAATGAAGTGGGTAAACCATATTCATTTAGTATAAGAACAGGACTTTCAGTTCTAATTAGTCTATGGAAAGGTAATTTATTCTACGACAGGGAGTAACAGCACACCTTTGCGTTCATATAATAACTAACCAATATTAGTGATTGGGCTAGTCCTTAGAATACAGCCTAATAAGCTCTCCAAAGAACGCATAAATTAAGAATAAAAAGGAAAAAATGGAAAAAGGTGAAAATTGGCAGCACGTTGCCTTCAGCATGGAAGGACACATGTTCGATTCTTGGTACCTCATTAGATATTTTCGGATGTAGAGAGGTTTGGAAAGGAGTTCAGTCCTGTGAGGCCAAAAGAGGAGCTTCAGAATAAGGAAACAGTTTATTATTCATCATTACTGGTATTAATGGCTAGAGGGACTGGCGAAATGCTGATGGCAAGTGCCATGAACATAGATCGCCCCACATACTGCTTTGTAGGCAGCAGTTTGGCAGTCGAAACAGGCCTATTCTTAAATGTTTTCCTCTTTTTTCTTTATGGAAAAATTACATCATCTATACAAATGAAAATAAATGTACATGTGTATGTATGTATGTTCCAGATATTCTCCTAAGAACGATTTCAACCAAATTTCATATGCATACTATAGTGTAAGAGGTGGGGTGAATGTGGGCTTCTAAAGCCTGACATATAGAGTACCCTGTAAGACTGCTGCGATGTGTGGGTAATATCAGAATGTATTCCTAGGGTTGTATAAGCGAATGGCCACAACCTAGTAGGAAGAGAGGATGAGATTGAAAGAGGAATTGTGGAGGAGGAATGGACAGATAGAGGTGGGAGTTGTAAGTGGATGCAGAGAGAGAGTGTAGAGCAAATCCACAGAGTGAGAGAGGGAGAGGAGGAAAATACTTCCTAGTGGGATGATGACACATGCAGAGAGAGAATACAGAGAGGAAGATATGAGCATCGAGAAATTATTGGACGAGATGGATTGAGAGAAGGGGTGTAGGGGATGTGCAGAGAGAGTGTCGAGGTAGAGATCAACATAGGGAGTTGGAGAATGGTGTGGACAGGGAGAGGAGGAGGATGAGATGGTCAGAGAGAGGGCAAGAAGGAAATGGACATTAGGGAGGTGGAGATGGACAGAGACAATGGCGGGGTGGGCATTGACAGGGAGATGGGGGACGAGGGGATGGATAGGGACCTGGATGAGATGGTCAGAGAGAGTGAAAGGAGGTGATGGACTCAGATATTGGGAAGAAATGGACAGTAAAAGAGGGGAGGAGAAGATGTGTGCAACACACATGCCGTACACATGAGTGAAGCCACGGGTAAAACACTGGTAAAGAATATGAAATGCACCAGATATTTATGCACGCCAGTGCATTTAAATGTGGAATGCTACTACTGTATGGCTGGTTGCAACTGAGAACTCATATAATTACTTGGTTTCAGAAGGATCAGTTAAGATTTGATAACAAACAGGCAAACTCATTACCAATATTGTTAATGACTTGTTGTATTAGAAGACCATTCCTTTTATAGAATATACAGACATACATTGAACTTCCTCAGCCAACACTGAGATTGAAATGGAATGTAAGAGCGACATGTTAGCCTATAGTAATTCAAAAATAATAATGTCAAAGAATCGAACTACCTAGCTACATAACGAGAACGTGTTCCAGAATATAAAAACCAATGGCGAACAGTTGTGGTCCTGTGACATGGTGCACGGTCATCAACAAACATTCCATCATTGAATGGCTGTTAACGGTCTGCAAGTAACCGAATACAATCACTTCCAGTCAATGGTCGGTTCAGTGGAACCAGAAGACCCATTCGATTCGTGTAAACGCCGGCCAAACCATTCCACGAATAATACGAGACTGGAACAGAAGGGAGAACCGATAGAGGTATTCAAAGTACCCTCCGCCACACACCGTCAGGTGGCTTCCGAAGTATGGATGTAGTTGTAGATGTAGAAGATGATCATGGATGACAGGAAGCTCTGGCCAAGTGTGTATGCGACTGAAACCAGAAAGTAACATACTCCCATTAATTATCCATCGTAAGTTCTTTTCTCATGCGAATTTCACACCTTTTTACTCTATATACATAGCGTGTCATGTCTAAGTTTCAAGAGCATGTATGTTTTCTCTCAGTACGGTAAAATCAGTAGTAATTTCAGATGACAATTCGTGTTGCAGTAAACAAACTTTGTTTATTGAAACATCAAATGTTTTTAACGTTATTATTACGATAAGTCAAACTGTAAATCACCTATGCACGTTGCTTTTACATTTAAATGACAAAATTCACATACACATAAGGTGACAGTATCGCATTCAGAAGAGCAATGCAAATACGGAGCTGTCATTTGTACTCAGGTGATTCATGTGAAAAGGTCTCCAATGTCATTATGACTGCATGATGGGATTTAACAGACTTTCAAGGTAGAATGACAGTTGGAGCTAGATGCATAGCACATTCCATTTCGGAAAGCGTTAAAGAAAATAATCCGAGATTCACAGTGTCGAGAGTATGCCGAGAATACCAAATTTCAGGCATTACCTCCTGCCACATACAACGCATGGCCGATGACCTTCACTTAACGACCGAGACCAGCAACCTTACGTAGAATTGTCAGTACTAACAGACAAGCAACACTGCGTGAAATAACCGCTGAAATCAACGTGGCTCGTACGACGAACGTATCAGTTAGAACAGTGCGGCGAAATGTGGTGTTAATGGGCCATAGCAGCAGACAACACAGGCGAGTGCGTTTCTTAACAGCCCCATGTCACCTGCTGACCCTCTCCTGGGCTCGTGACCATATCGGTTGGACCCTAGAAGGGAAAATTGTGGCCCTTTCAGATGATTCCTGATTTCAGTTGGTGAGAGCTGATAGTAACGTTCGAGTGTAACGCAAACCCTGAGAAGCAATAGATCCAAGTTGTCAACAAGACATTTTGCAAGTTGGTGGTGGATCGAAAATGGATTGGGTCCTCCGTTTCCACTGAACCGATCATTGACAAGAAATGATTCTGTTCAGTTACTACCAGACTGTTAGCAGCCACTCAGTGATGGAATGTTTTTGGATGACCGTGCACCATGGCACAGGACCACAACTGTTCGCCATTGGTTTGAAAAACGTTCTGGACCATTCGAACCAATGACTTGGTCATCCAGATCGCCTAATGTGAATCACATCAAAAACCAATGGGATATAACCGAATCGTCAAATCTTGCACAAAATTCTGCACTGGCAATACATTCGCAATTATGGGCGGCTATAGAGGCAGTATGGTTTAATGTTTCAACAGGGGACTCCCCACAACTTGTTGAGTCCATGCCACGTGGACTTACTGCACTACGCCGGGCAAATGAATGTCCCACGCGATATTAGGAGATTTCGCTTGAATTTTGTCCACTCAGTGTAATAACATAATAAATCTTTGAAACAGATAGACGATATATCTGGCTATTCCACTCTATGCAATATATTTTAACACGTGTTTTGCCTGAGGCTTCTTCAACAGATAGCTGTAATGAAATTTTACAAGCATTGTCTAAGAAATATCAAAAATAGTCATTCCTACAGCTATATGTTTGTCAAAAACTATGTTAAAAACTTACGTAGCTGAATAGCAACTCAGTTTTCGTTAAATACCACACAGTGCTTGAAATTCGGTCATGCACTCAGAGCAGCAGCTCTATATCTCCCTTCCTAACTTGTCACTCCCTCCATATCACTTATATTACGCTCTGTCTATGTCCTTTCACCAAAAACACTGTTATTCAGAAGTTTGAAGAAAGTCTTTTCGAAATCATTTTTGCATTCATACACATCTCAGGATTAGCATGGTGAGCTTGACAGAGTGATAATATCTGGTGAATTTTTGTTAGAATTATATTTTTTTGTAGACACTGCTTTAAATTTGTGTAGTAAATCGCATGCTGCGGAAATCACTGCTGGCTGGTTGATAGTAAGCGACGGTACCGAGTATTTCCGAGAAGGAACTAACAAAGCCGAGACGGGCTGAGTCGTGCCCCGCAAACCTGGCCCGCGTCGATTTCGCCACGCCGCGCCGTGGCCGACCATGAGTTACACATTGCGAATACTAAATTGGCCATATCAGCTGAAATATTAGAGAAACTGCACCTGGAGACTCCTTAGAGAGGCACCTGTTATACACTCATCAACCTCTTCCTCTCATTTCAGTAAACTTAGTCCACTTCACACCCTTTTAGGAGAGTATACTGTCAGTGAAAACCGCTTCATCGCGCGTGCTCTATCGCGCCGCTAGGTGACCTGTAGAAATGAGACGCCACCAGCATCATGCATTCTGATAGAACATAATTGTGTTCCTATACATTCCATCAAATGTGCATCAGATAAGGTACAACGAAGGCTAGCGCTACTGTTGAAGATAAAGTTCTCGTGGCACAAAGCCGAGGCGAGCTGAAACGCCGTGCCGTTTGAGAGAGCGACAGTGTGGTGAGGGGGAGGGCTTACTTGTGGAACTGCAGCCACAAAGCGTTTTCCCGCAATTCCGCCACAAACGCAGCCTCAGAGCCGAGTTGCCGATGCCAGGCAATCTGCGACTGCGTTGGCCACCTCCCGCGTTTCACACGCTGCCCGTGTCAGCGAGAGCTGAAAGGTGCCACGCAGGACACAGAGGCACAACAAATAATCCTGGACAAATAGGGAGTATCATGACGAATATAGGGATTAGCGACCACAAGGGAATTGCTGCTAGGCTGAATACCGCAACACCCACAACAATCAAAAAGAAATGCAAAGTACATCTATTTATAAAAGGTGACAAAAATGTTCTGCACGCCTTTTTAAGAGACAGTCTCCACTCCTTCCAATCTGATAACGCAAGTGTAGAAAAGATGTGGAATTATCTCAGAGAGATAGTACCGATAGCAATTGAGAGATATGTATCACATAAATTAATAAATGATGGTATTGATCCTGCATGGTACACAAAACAGATCAGAAAGCTGTTGCAGAAGCGACGAAAAAAGCATGCCAAATTTAAAAGAACGCAAATCCCGAAGATCTGCAAAGTTTTTCAGAAGTTCGAAATATAGCGCGTGCTCCAATGCGAGATGCTTTTAATAATGACCACAACGAAACTCTGTCTCGGAATATGGCAGAAAACCCAAAGAGAGTCAGGTCATACATAAAGCACACCAGCGGCAAGACGTAGTCAATACTTTCACTACGCAATAATAGCGGTGAAGTCAGTGATGAAAGTGATACCAAAGCAGAGCCATTAAACACGGTTTTCCTACACACCTTCAGCAAAGAAGACAAAGTAAATATTCCCGAATTCCAATCAAGAACAACTGCGAAGATGAGAAACATAGAAGTAGATATCCTCGGTGTGGCAAAGCAGCTAAAATCACTTAATAAATGCAAGGCTTCCGGTCCAGATTGTATGCCAGTCAGAGTATGCTGATACAATAGCTCCATATTTAGCAATTACATACAACCGCCCGCTCACAGAAAGATCTGTACCTAAAGACTGGAAAGTTGCTCAAATCACACCAATACCCAAAAAGGGAAATAGGAGTAATCCGCCCATATCAACAACGTCGATTTGCAGCAGGGATTATGGAACATAGACTGTATTCGGACATTAGGAAGTACATCGAAGGAAACGATTTACTGAAACATAGTCAGCATGGATTCAGAAAATATCGTTCTTGCGGAACACAACTAGCTCTTTATAGTCATGATTTAATGAGTGCTATCGACAGAGGATGTCAAATTGACTCCATATTTTTAGATTTTCGGAAGGCTTCCGACACCGTTCCTCACAAGCGTCTTGTAACCAAACTGTGTGTCTTTCCTATATATAACAGACGGAAAGTCATCGAGTGAAACAGAAGTAATATCCACCGTTCCCCAGCGAAGTGTTATAGGGCCTCTATTGTTCGTGATCTATATTAACGACGTAGAAGACAATCTGAGTAGCCCTCTTAGATTATTTGCAGATGATACCCTCATTTACCCTCCTGTAAAATTATGAGATGACCAAAATGAATTGCAAAATGACTTAGGTAAGATATCTGTGTGGTGCGAAAAGTGGCAATTGACCCTGAATAAAGAAAAGTGTGAAGTTACTCACATGAGTGCTAACAGAAATCCGCTAAATTTTTATTGCGCGATAAGCTACACAAATCTGAAGGCTGTAAATTCAACTAAATAAATAAGGATTACAAATACAAATAACGTAAATTGGAACGCTCACATAGATAATGTTGTGGGTAGAGCAAACCAAAGACTGCGATTTATTGGCAGAACACTTAGATCTACTAAAGAGATTGCTTACACTACACTTGTCCGTCCTATTCTGGAGTATTGCTGTGCGGTGTGGGATCCGTATCAGGTGAAACTGACGGTTGATATTAGAAAAGTTCAAAGAAGGGCATCTCGTTTTCTATTATCGTTAAATAGGGGAGATAGTGTCACAGACATGATACGTGTATTGGGGTGGCAGTCATTAAAACAAAGCCACTTTTCGTTGCGACGGGATCATCTCATGAAATTTTAGTCACCAGTTTTCTCCTCCGATTGCGAAAAGATTCTGTTAGCACCCACCTACATAGGGAGAAATGATCATCTCGATAAAATAAGACAAATGAGGCCCGCAGAGAAAAATTTTAAGTGCTTTTTTTTTTCCGCGCGCCTTTCGAGAGTGGAACGGTAGAGAGACAGCTTGAAGGTGGTTCGTTGAACGTTCTGCCAGGCACTTAGTTGTGAATAGCAAAGTAATCACGTAGTTGTAGATATAGATGTAGACGCCACTGATAGATGTACTCGGCGCATGTGTAGCTATGGCACCAGTAGAACAATACAGGCTGATAAAAACGGAACAGCGTCAGTCAACGATTAACACGTTTCAATAGTTCACAACGTCATCTTCAGGTGGAGAATTACATTCCTACTATTTGTGCGGAAAGCAGACACGTTTTCACAACACCAGGCTGACTGAAAATGAGATTTGGTTGCGTCTTTCAAGGTACACTGAGGAGACAAGCATCATCCAATAGCTCTACGCACGTATAGAGAAGGTGATGAAACCGCGTACATAAGGTATTAAAGGGCAGTGCTTTGGATGAGGTGTGAGGTGTGATTCATGTGAGAAAGCTCCCGACATGATTATGGCAGCACGACCGTAATTAAGAGGCTTAGTAGGCGGAATATTGTTTGGAGCTAGACGTATGAGATAATGGGTTTCGGAAAACTTTAGGAGATTCAATATTACGAGATCCACAGTGTCAATAGTGTGTCGAGAATACCAAATTTCAGGCATTACCTCTCAGCACGGAAACTGCAGTAGTCGACGAGGCCGACGCCCTTGACTTAACGACAGTGAGCAGCGGCGTTGGCATAGCGTTGTCAGTTGTTGCGTTGTGCCAACCCGTCTAATTCGGGGCGCCTAGGAAACCTGCTTTCTCGGATCGCTACACAACAATTCAAGCAAATCGTATTGATAGATTTTTTATAACACTAATATTAATGACAGTACTTAATTTTGTGAAATTTGCAATGGGATGTGGCGACTTGAAACATAAGCAATCTCGTCAGTATATAAAATTCATAATACAGTCGAAACTATACAAGTCCAAAGGCACTGCTGTAGCGTCCACAGACTGCCTAGGATTCGACTGGGCCGTGGCCAGACGGCGCGGCGCTTATGTCCTCTTCGTGTAGATGGTGCTACTTGTCTCATTGTCGTCCTAGAGAGGGGTCAGCCAGCGTGGTGTTGGCTGACGCAGTCTCACCGCCCTCTCTGCTATAAAGGAAATGGTTCAAATGGCTCTGACCACTATGGGACTTAACATCTGAGGTCATCAGTCCCACAGACTTACAACTACTTAAACCTAACTAACCTAAAGACATCACACACATCAATGCCCGAGGCAGGATTCGAGTCTGCCACCGTAGCAGCAGCGCGGTTCCGGACTGAAGTGTCTAGAGCCGCTCGGCCACAGCTTCCCGCTCTGCTGTAACGTTCCTGGTCGACGTGCCAACGCACGACATTACGCAGAAGCATCAGTGCTAACAGTCAAGTAACACTGCCGATATAACCGCAGAAATCAATAGTGGACGTACGACGAATGAATACAGTTTTGTGTTAACGGGCAGTAGCAGCAGACGACCGAAGCGAGTGACTTCGCGAACAGCAATATCGTCTGCACCGCCTCTCCTGGGCTCGTTACCACATTGGTTTGCCCCTAGACTACTGGAAAACTGTGGCCTGGTCAGATGACACCGATTTCAGCTGGTAAGAGCTGATGGTAGGATTCGAGTGCGGAGCAGACCCCACGAAGCCACAGACCCAGGCGCTGTTTAAGCTGGTGGTGGCTCCGAATGGTGTGGGCTGTGTTTACACGAGATCGACTTGACCCTCTGTTATGTTCGGCCACTTGGAGCCACTCATGAACCTCATGTTACAAAACAACGATGGAAGTTTTATGGATGATAATGCGGCATGTAACCGAGCGCAATGGTTCTTGACTGATTGAAAAGGATTCTGGACAATTCAAGTGAATGATTTGGCCATCGAGATCGACCGCTATGAATCTGTTCGTACACAAAATCCTGCACCGGCAACATTCTAGCAGTTCTGGACGGCTATAGATGCAGTTTGGCTCAGTATTCTTGTAGGGGACTACCTACGACTTGTTGGGTCTATGCTGCACTACCCCACGGAAAACGAGATCAGATGCGATATTAGGATATGTCCCATAACTTCTATCACCTCAGTGTACAGTAATAACAAATAGATGGCATACATTTCTATTTGTTGAATGCACTCTTCATTGTAAATCAAGTGTTCCATGGTAACTGCTAGTTGTGTGAAGATAATGTACAACAGATAGCAGTATGTAACACGTATTTAGCTTTACTCAGGGAACGAAACTAACTAATTTTTCGCTTGACTTGCGGATGAAAGAAGGTGTCTGCTCTACGCACTAACGCCAAAGATGTAATTCTCTACTTGAAGTTGTATCGCAAATTAATTACTTGAATCAAAATACTTTTTTTAATCATATCTGATTAACAGTTGTGGTCCTGATGATGCCGTCCTTACTTAAGAATTATTATAAATACTGGTAAATATGAAAGTAGGCGGCTGATTTCTCTTGCAATAGTTTTAAACATTGTAGGTAATTCTATATCTGGTTGTGGGGTTTAACGCACTGAACTTAGTTCTCGATATTGTCCTACTGTTAACCCACCTATACGAAGTGGAGGCTGGAGAAGGGTTTGAGTACATAAAAACAAAAAATAAAATAAAGTCGTAAGAGTATGGGGGAGAGGGACTAAGGATATATCTCTACTTGGTTATGGGAAATGCAACAGCACGAATATGCACATGCTTACGGATCCAAACTGACATGGGGAACTTTGAGTTCAGCCCACGTAACACGTCTGTATCAAAGAAAAAGATGTCCTATGGTCTATGAGATGCGTGTAAAGTAATGGCGACAACACTAGCCAATCGCACTATAACATGGGCCACCAACTTGGGCAAATTGCGTCCGATGCCTTCCCTCAGTTTATGGATGGGTCACAGAGGTTTGGCTAGGTTAGAAGTTATAGTATGCATGACGTAGGTTAGATTTTAAACTCCTAGCGAGGCATGGATATCACGAAGCCTCTGTGCTTGAAGACGAATGCTGCAATGCCGCCTTTGCTATTCAAATGATGCTGAATGCATGTGATGGTGCTATGTCTGTCCCGAAAAGAACGTGGCAAGTACTGCACACAGTGTACTCAGTTAACGGAATAACCAGTCATATTTTACTAATATATGAGATGAAGAGAGGAACCTTCTGTTATACACTGCACATTGAAAAGTAAACTAGCGAACATTCCGCACAACTTCAAGCATGTTCAAAGAAGGAGATATATATCAGTTAAACTTCTATGACTGTTATTCAGCAAAAGTGTGAAAGACAAGCATCAAGTTTAAGATAAGGTAATCTTAATACCCAAGACATTGAAGAGGGGAACACGTGCATCACATTTGTAAATCCCTTCCTATAGCACAATCGTCACCCTACTGGCATAAAACGCTAGCCAATACTGACTTACCACAACCCAAAATGATCAATTACAGTAACTACAAGCCTAAGATACGCCAGAATTCAACAAATTATTTGTTGAGTTTATGTTTTACTCCTAATGTTTCCCTTAAAATTTTTTCCTACTTGTGCGTTCCGAGATGTGGACGAAGTTGTAGATAAAACTGTGATTTCAGTCCAAAGTTTGGAATTATATCACAAGCATGAAATTTTTCATACTCAGGACGCCACAAACTGTCAATCTTTCTTGGATTGAACTTCTCAGTTTCTCACAGACCATATTTCATGTGTGAGAACGCCAGTCGATTTTACTGAAGAAAACAATTTGATCTGCATTTCACCGTTTGTCGTCGGAAGTCGGTACATTCGGACTATGTGATGGGTTACAGTGCGACTGCGTACACAGCGGCGTACTGATTTTCGATGATCGTCCGTGTTCGGCCGATATCGGTCGTCACTGGAATCCACTGATATCGGTGCCACTATGACGCAACCATAGACGGAGTCATCCGACCACACAAATACATGTTACAATGACTTTCCTCTTCATGCTCTGTGGCCATGATCCTTTCCCAGTTAGACAAACAGTTTACACTTAATTGTTCATTTTATCAAGTTTTGCGGTAATCTTGAATAAATAAACATTAGTTGCTGTCTTGCGACTCCTTAACAACAACAAAACTAAGAAAGTGAATTATTATTGCATGATATACTTGCAACTCCCTAACGGTCTGCGGTTGCTGCACGAACTCAGGCGAATCAGAGAATGCTACGCCGTATAGTAACAGGCTCCAGCTGACGTTACTCCCAAAATATAAGTTTATCATTTCACAAATCTCCTCTCAAAGGAGTTTGTGCATCTAAGTTGACAACGCATTTGCCACATCGCTTCGCACGAAGGAAATTCATCGTGCATCAACATGAGCACACAGTAAAGACGTGCGGCATGGTGAAGGCAGAGAAAATTGGGAGAGACTCCTCAATCACTCATTTACAATTTGCAAAGTTAATCTGTACAAAGATTCCTACGTTTTCTCGGTTAACTTGTCGCGTCGAACTGGAATTAACTGATAAGCCCTCCGAGATAGTCTGCATCGACGGTGTCGGGGACTAGGTGAGACTGTCGCCACTTTATACCCAATAGGACAGCACCTAAGTGGTTAGATTCCGTCATCACGTCGCCATTGAGATTCAGAATGCTCAATGGCGACGTCTGGATCGAGAACTGTAGTCTTGAATCCTAAAAATCAGGCAGATTCCTATCGTCTGTATATCTGGACCTGCTGTATTTAAGCAGAAATAGCCGATCAGTTTGTACGTCATGGAATATTATTTTCTTATTTTGGGTTACAAACTGTAAGAGTGTCAGAAGCCGGGCACTCTCAGAGCAGTAAGAAACTGCAACGCCGCATTGCCAGGAACCGATGAAACTGACTTGATTTCTTCCTTCACATTACCAACAAATTTGGCATTCTTTATTGTGGTGATGTTACTGCTTCCCAGACAAAAGTAAGAAGTTGTACGTTAATAACACCCTACGGCTAATTTCACCACTTTCACAAAAACGACAAAAACACGTCTGATACGAAAAAAAAGCGAAGCAGCTCTTAAGCAACTAGTCTATGGTTGCTGTAAGTAGTGTTTGCATGAAACGGCAAAACTGTATTTAATAGTGGATTCTAACTTTTTTCATTACCAAGATGTTTCATTATGATGGGAGACCGCTGTACAGACTTGGGCGCACAGGGTGATTCCATGTCGCGGTTTTCCTTTTTTGAATTTTGTAATACCCTTTGCCTGTAGGTTCTCCAGAACAGTTTTAATAAATAAAGAGGATCTTACCTGATTATAGCAGAGCATCAAATATCCGAACTAACTGGGGGCATGGAATTAGAAAAGCCGGTTTATTTTTATAATTGAACTGTATACTTTTATTTGGCCATTTAGAAATAGAAACTACATAATATATTTGTAATGACATGAATATATTTCATTATTACGAGAACAGCTACAGTAGGAATGTATGTAGCATAGAATAGTACACAAAAATATGTAATAATACTTTTTTGCGTGCACAGAACGCGTCTACAGGTGTAACGTTTAAAGACCCTTAATTTTAGTCTGTTAAGACAGGTCCTTTTTCCAATTCTATTTGTTTTTACTATCACATCCAGCTCCGATCATGTTTTTACGATTTCTTGAGTGACTTTCTCTCCCTCCTCTTCACTTTGCAACAATCACTTATGGAACAATTCTTCTCTGTAATACGAATTGAAATTTCCAATACTGCCTTGATCCATGAGCTTTAATAAGGAGGTTATGTTAGGTGGAAGAAAAATCAAATTTATGAACTACTCCTTTTCTTGTAAGATATCACATAACGAATGAGCTGGTGTGTTGTCAAGGAACAGCAAAATTTTCTCTCTTTTGCCGTTCTTTGTGTGATGGGCTTTTACGGAGGGTACATTAGCTTCAATAAACCATTCGCTGAAAATCGTACGGTGCAACTTTTGTGAGGTGCAAATAATAGGCATCGTAGGTTCATTAACACGTTTGTAACGAAGCAGTTTCTAACTTTTGCCGTTGAAGACTACCAATACCACTAGCACAAGCTAAAGCGTTAAGACGATCGTTGCTTGGTCTAGGACCTAGTGCTGATAACTGACGACATGAAGCGATGGTTTTTCTTGGCAAAGGTTTCCAGCTGAGCCCACTTCCGTCAGCATAGTAAACGTTATCGAGAGAATAATCTTCTCCTCTTATTGCCACCCTTTGTTTGATTTTGAAAGAATTACCTGTTGTAGGATTAACCGACAGTCTTTCTCCTTATAGTTGAAGTTCATAAAAGCCGTGTCTTGACTTACAGTGCTTTAATCACCCGGTGCTTGCCTTAACGTTGGACTGCCCTCCAAGATTTTCATTAAATTGAAGTGCCTTTTCACGTGGAACTGGGCCAGTGAGATGTTCATCTGGTGTAAAGCGCTTCTAAACAGCATCATCTACATCCGCGTTCGTGGCGAGCTCCATAGTTTTATCACTTGTCGATCCATCAGAAGAATCAAGCTTAGATACAGAATTCGGGATACTCGTCTGTTGTCTTTTTATATCTCCAGCTGTCGACATACCCATCTTGTACTAATTAGAAAAACAGGTTGCAGATTCACCTTCCTCTATCCTTCTATTAGTTACGTATTTATCTCTGATATAAAGAACGACACGTTTACATCTAAGTATTCTATATCGCAGGTTTACTGAACGCCGGAAAGTTGATACAGGTGGTCGCAACAGGGAGCCAAGGGTTACTACTGTCGGCATCTCGGTAATGGCAAACATTTCTTCAGAAATATCCGTTGAATAAATTAGTTTTTTCCAGCAGAGTTTAGAGGCGGGAATTGACTTTTGGGACCTTCTGACGCATTCAACATTAGTTCAAAAAATGGCTCTGAGCACTATGGGACTTAACATCTGAGTTCATCAGTCCCCTAGAACTTAGAACTACTTAAACCTAACTAACCTAAGGACATCACACACATCCATGCTCGAGGCAGGATTCGAACCTGCGACCGTAAGAGTCCCGCGGTTCCGGACTGAAGCGCCTAGAACCGCTTGGTCACCGCGGTCGGGCAACATTAGTTACTGCTCTTTGTAAGCAACAGAAAGAAGAGTGGGTGCCTGGCTGTTCCATTTACTTCCATGCACTCCAGAATGTACGAGACACCCCACGGTATGTCAATACCTCAAAATGTGATTCAAGAACGCGTAGATAATACACCTTGAGTTATGTGCAGTGATCATATTAGACTCAGTTTGTTGTTGTAAGACCTTTTACCTGGAAACCGGAAGATGAATAGCAGTCACGGCGAACATCGGAATCTTCTCACCGTCATTACCTTCTGATCTATAAGACTTGTATTGAATAGCAAAAGTGTTCTGTTGATTGCAGTTCGTATACTGGCTGCAATATTAGCTCGCTTTCACTGTTATTTCTCCTCAAGGCAGAGAGGGTGTAAAGGATCATGCTGCATTTTAATGCAGATTACAGGGTGCCGTAGCACCATGAAAATAATACAACCCTTAAACACGAATGCATCAGTGGCACTGCAACATGGCCGCGCGAGATCAGCCTAGCGGTCTAGGGCGCTGCTGTCATATACTGTGCAGCTGGTCCCAGCGGAGGTTGGAGTCCTCCCTCGGGCATGGGTGTGTGTGTTTGTCCTTAGGATAATTTAAGTAGTGTGTAAGCTTAGGGACTGATGACCATAGCAGTTAAGTCCCATAAGATTTCACCCACATTTGAACAGCTTTGAACTGCAACATGAACTGATCGCAGAAGTTGCAATTCCGTTGGTAATTACACACATCAAAAAAAGTTTTGCATCAACCCGGTTCTCAGAAATCCTCAAGATAGACGTTAACTGTGGATATTGTATCACAGACACAGCCCTTTTAACTGTTCAGTGATGTCACTAAACCCACCCAAAGATGTCATCAACCACACATGAGCAGCGCGTATTAGACGGAGGGGATCGGACAGCCTATCAGTTCCAGTGGTTCCACCAGGGAGGAGGTACATGGCTCGTACTGTCTGTAGTTCAACCACGCCTAGACGGTCAATATCGCGGTTCGATCGCGTCCGCATTGGTACTTTGTGACAGAAAGGGCTCTCAACAAGGGAAGTGTCATCGTATCTCAGGGCTCTCAACAAGGGAAGTGTCATCGTGTCTCGGAGTGAACCAAAGCGATGTTGTTCAGACATGGAGGAGATACAGAGAGACAGGAACTGTCGGCGCCATGCCTCACTCAGGCCGCCCAAGGGCTACTACTGCAGTGGATGACCGTGGTGGAACCCTGGCAGCACCGCCACCATGTTGAAGAACACTCTTCGTGCAGCCACAGGACGTCGTGTTACGACTCAAACTGTGTGCAGTAATCTACATGATGCCAAACATCACTCCCGACGTCCATGGCGAGGTCCATCTTTCGAACCACGACACCAAGCAGCGCGGTACAGATGGGTCCAACAACATGCCGAATGGACCGCTGAGGACTGGTATCACGTTCTCTTCACCGATGAATGTGGCATATGCCTTCAACCAGACAATCGTCGGGGACCTGTTTGGAGGCAACCCGGTCAGGTTGAACGCCTTTGAGGCACTATGCAGCGACCGAAGTAAGGTGGAAGTTTCCTACTGTTTTGAGGTGGCATTATGTGGGGCCTACGTCTGCCGCTGGTGGTCATGGAGGGCGCCTCAACGGCTGTACAATACGTGAATGCCATCCCCCGACCGACAGTGCAGCTTTATCGGCAGCATAGCATTCGTCTTCATGGACGACAATTCGCACCCCCATCGTGCACATCTTGTGAAGGACTTCCTTCACGATAACGACACTGCTCGACTAGAATGGCCTGCATGTTCTACAGATGTGAACTCTATCACACATGCCTGGGATAGATTTAAAAGGGCTGTCTATGGACGATGTGACCCACCAACCACTCTGAGGGTCCTAAGTCGAAGGACCATTAAGGAATGGGGTAATCTGGACCAACAGGGCCTCAATGAACTCGTGGGTAGAATGCCACGAGAATACAGGCATGCATCATGCAAGAGGACGTGCTACTGGGTAATAGGGGTACCGGCGTGTACAGCAGTCTGGACCACCACCTCTGAAGGTATCACTTTACGGTCGTATAACATACAATGTGTGGTTTTCATGAGCAATAGAAAGGGCGGAAATTATGTTTATGTTGACCACTATTCCAATTTTCTGTACAGGTTCCGGAATTCTCGGAACTGAGGCGATATAAAACTTTTTTTGATTTGTGTAGTTCGCCTAAAGCGTTACAGTTGGTACAAGAAAGTATACAACCGTCTGTGCGTGAATCACGAGGCATACTGAACCACAATAAACGAAAGAATTAAACAAAAAAATTATCTGTGTGCATTGGAAGACGCTGGAATATTTAACTAAACGATATTGTCACGAGGTCAGCAAGCCTGTTATTCAGATGGACTAACAAACGTCCAATACTTTATCGTGTGCCTCGAAACTGTCAACTTCACCGAACAACAAACGTTAAATTTCAACGTACGTAAATTCACGTTAGACATCTGAATATGATGCTAACAGTATTAGTTCACACTGCGATATACGAGACGTAATCGCACCATACATTTGTAACACGTGGCCTATGACCAACAGAAAGCCACTTCAAAGCAATTTAACACATTACCGGCCCATTGAAAGCCGCTGTACCCAGAAACGCAGCCCTGGCAAGAACAGAGAGAGCTCTGTGTGGTTCACACAGCGTGCACGCAGCATAAACTCGCGACCGCTCTCTCTGCCGATTGGCTACTGCAGCAACTCGGAAATTGTCTCCATTCATGTATCCCTCTTCGGTAATTATTCAGTCTGAAACATTCTGTAATCGATCGCTTCGTACTGAACATCTTTGCAGGATGCTTTCAATACCCAAAAGAAAGATTGCAGCCCATAAAACTGATGGAAAGCCGTATAATTAAACAGAAGGAATTTATGGTGTTCCCCAAGGAGGTTTTACATAATCATTGCTGTTCCTGATCTACATATACGATGAAGGAGATAAACTGTCTTTCAGAGTCCTGTAAATTCTTTATTTGATCAAAACGAATTGAAAGATGATTTAGCCAAGATATAAGAATGATATGAAAAGTGACATTTAACTCCAACCAATGAAAAGTGTGAAATCATTCGGATGAGTACGGAAAGAAATCCGTTAAATTTCAGTAACACGATAAATTACACGAAGCTAAAGGCTGTAAACTCATTTAAGTAATTATGGATTACAAT
Source organism: Schistocerca americana (assembly GCF_021461395.2). Lineage (NCBI taxonomy): Eukaryota > Metazoa > Arthropoda > Insecta > Orthoptera > Acrididae > Schistocerca > Schistocerca americana. The sequence goes on from NC_060119.1 coordinate 73,702,811, forward strand.
GAATTTATTGGCAGAAGTCTTAGAAATAGCAATAGGGCTGCTAAACAGTTGCTCACACTACACTTGTCCGCTCTCTTCTGGAGCATTACTGTGCGATGTTGCATCCGCTTCAGACAGGATTGACGGAGGACATCGAAAAACTTCAGGGAAGGGCAGCTAGTTTTGTATTAACCCGAAATAATGGAGAGATTGCCACGGATATGATACACTCTTTGGAATGGCACTCATTCAAACAAAATCATTTCTCGTTACGGAAGGACTCTCGCAAGAACTTTCAACCACCAACTTTTTCCTCAAAGTGTAAAAATATTTTGTTGACGCCCACCTTCATAGATGTAGATGTAGATAGTTTCAAAAGTTGTCACTGTGACAAGAAATTTTCGAAGTTTACCTCATTACTTGAAATAACATATTTCGTCATACCTAATTCAATAATCACTTTACTTTGTACTTGTGTAATCATTGGTCGAATTGAAGTTTCGCATAAAATAGCTCGTATTTTGAGCCCATGTATAAAAATTCTCACTCTGCTCTTTCGTAGTACTGAGTAATTGACTGTATATTTCTCCCACCACGCTGATTCATTCATTTCCATTCACTTCAAAATCTACAAAGACTGCTCACGGTAAGTTAAACCATGTAATTGCCGGCACCAAATATTGAACATGTTGACCACCATGGGTGAAATAGCACTTACTTTAATAACTGATGAAAACCGCGTCAGCTATTTTATTACACATTTATTGTGTTTTTCCTAGGACACCTTCAGATTGACGACTTGTGATGCAAAGTTTTTTGATGTGCGTATTTTGGGCTCCGAAGGGGAAAGTTATTGCCAAAAATTTCTCTTAAAGATTTCGATGCGAAGAAAAACACATTCGTCGTAAGGATTGACATTCCACATGGCCTGTCATATCCATGATACAACCTCGTGAAAAAATAAAACTAGCTGTCTATTCTTGAACTTTTTTGACAAACTCTTGCTACCTCAACTGTTAATGAATCCGTAATACATAACTACTCTCCAGAAGAGGTATGAATAGTTTTAAGTCCGACCCATAAAACATGATCTTTGGTTCACATTTTCTAAACAGTTATTCAAATATTTCGCTCCTAGCTATACGCCTTTATTTAAACGGATAACTTCTAAATTTGTGTCATTTATCACGTAAACGAAATTCTATGTGCCCGTGTGGTGAACATTAACCATATAGGACCAATGACATTTTCTCTAAATTGAGGTGTTTAAATGCGTCCGTAATTGGTTTTGACCTTCTGTCGACTTCATTACATGCTATAAGCGATGACATCATGTACTAAAGATCCAAGGGGACTACTCAGATCGTCTCCTAGATCATTGTACATATCAAAAACAACAAACGACCAATTGATTTTCCCTGAGGAACGCCAGATGTAACACCAGCTTCACTAGATGAATTACCATCAATTAATACTCACTATAAAATTTCTGAGTGAAAACTACAGATCCTATAGTATACTTTAGACGATACTCCACAACGAAGTTTTATTAGAAGTCAAATGTGAGGAATGATAACAAAAATATTCTAGAAATATAGGAATTGTGAAATCAAATAACTCCGCTGTCGATAAAGAACAGTCTTTTCTTTGGCGACTGAAGTTTGTTGAGTATTCGACGGTCATCATATTTTAAACTAACCATGTTTGCAGTTGTTCTTCATTCTAAGTCCAGAATAATTACTGCATCTTCTTTGGTGAAAATTTTTGGAGACTGTGTTCAATAATTCTTGTTATCACGCAGCGAATAAACCTGTGTCACTTACATACTTTGTTTACGACCACAACTTATTCGAATTTAGCAACATGATTTTGTTGTACACGTTATTGGAAATGCATTGGAGTTTGTACGAGACGGTATTTCTTCGTTCATTTTTCCAGGTACAGGATCATTTCGGTTTTGAAGCTAGTGAAATGTGCAGGTTTTCTATAGTAGGAAAGTTTCCCCTCAGTTCCTTGTACGAAACTAGTTCAGCTAATTTATACAGAAACGTTACAGAAATGTTAGATACTCTCTCATTTCTAAGACCGAGAAATGTCGGGAATCCTGGCTGAAGTGAGGAGTGAAAGTGATGTAAAAACAACAGAGTAATTGGACTAAAATTACACTGTCAGTAAAATTCTTCTGAGCTGCAGACCGCATTGTTAATATATAAAATTCTCCGATTTTTTGACCACTTTTTCAAACGGCCTTCCTCAGGGATTTGTGCTGAGCTAGATTGCCAGTCTAGAGCAGTCTAGCTCTGAACAAAGCCCTGAGGAAGGCTATTTGCAATAGTGACCAAGGCATCGGACAATTTTATTTACTGGCAATGCTGTCACCAGCCCAGAAAAAATGTATTGACGCATTATAGGTCAGGTCAAAGCCCTGAGGATGGCCAGTTGCAATAGTGGCTCAAACGTCGGGCAATGTTATATATTGACAATGAGGTTAACAGACCAGAAGAATTTTCTTGACAATGACAAAGGCTGCCGAAGCCTACGCTTACATCAGTATGTACTATTTAGTGAAAAAGTATCCATACACAAACTAGTAGACATTCATATGACATGTGACCACCCTTCGCCTTTATGGTGTCTCGGTCTTCGCTGAGGGCACTTTCGATTGGGTGCCTGAATGACTGTGGAGAAACTGCAGCCCATTCTTCGTCAAGAGGAAGACGTTGGACGTTGGCGTCTGGAGCGAAGTCGATATTCCGTAGTTCTTCCCGAAGGTGTTCCATCGCGGTTCGGACTTTGGTCAGGACATTCCACTTTTTTTTTTTTTTTTTTTTTTTTTTTTTTTTTTTCATCTGGTTTACTGACTGGTTCGATGCGGCCCGCCACGAATTCCTTTCCTGTGCTAACCTCTTCATCTCAGAGTAGCACTTGCAACCTACGTCCTCAATTATTTGCTTGACGTATTCCAATCTCTGTCTTCCTCTACAGTTTTTGCCCCCTACAGCTCCCTCTAGTACCATGGAATTCATTCCCTCATGTCTTAGCAGATGTCCAATCATCCTGTCCCTTCTCCTTATCAGTGTTTTCCACATATTCCTTTCCTCCCCGATTCTGCATAAAACCTCCTCATTCCTTACCTTATCAGTCCACCTAATTTTCAACATTCGTCTATAGCACCACATCCCAAATGCTTCGATTCTCTTCTGTTCCGGTTTTCCCACAGTCCATGTTTCACTACCATACAATGGTGTACTCCAGACGTACATCCTCAGAAATTTCTTCCTCAAATTAAGGCCGGTATTTGATATTAGTAGACTTCTCTTGGCCAGAAATGCCTTTTTTGCCATAGCGAGTCTGCTTTTCATGTCCTCCTTGCTCCGTCCGTCATTGGTTATTTTACTGCCTAGGTAGCAGAATTCCTTAACTTCATTGACTTCGTGACCATCAATCCTGATGTTAAGTTTCTCGCTGTTCTCATTTCTACTACTTCTCATTACCTTCGTCTTTCTCCGATTTACTCTCAAACCATACTGTGTACTCATTAGACTGTTCATTCCGTTCAGGAGATGATTTAACTCTTCTTCACTTTCACTCAGGATAGCAATGTCATCAGCGAATCGTATCGTTGATATCCTTTCACCTTGTATTTTAATTCCACTCCTGAACCTTTCTTTTATTTCCATCATTGCATCCTCGATGTACAGATTGAAGAGTAGGGGCGAAAGTCTACTGCCTTGTCTTACACCCTTCTTAATACGAGCACTTCGTTCTTGATCGTCCACTCTTATTATTCCCTCTTGGTTGTTGCACATATTGTATATGACACGTCTCTCCCTATAGCTTACCCCTACATTTTTCAGAATCTCGAACAGCTTGCACCATTTTATATTGTAGAACGCTTTTTCCAGGTTGACAAATCGTATGAAAGTGTCTTGATTTTTCTTTAGCCTTGCTTACATTATTAGCCGTAACGTCAGAATTGCCTCTCTCGTCCCTTTACTTTTCTGAAAGCCAAACTGATCGTCACCTAGCGAATTCTCAATTTTCTTTTCCATTCTTCTGTATATTATTCTTGTAAGCAACTTCGATCCATGAGCTGTTACGCTGATTGTGCGATAATTCTCGTACTTGTCAGCTCTTGCCGTCTTCGGAACTGTGTGGATGATGCTTTTCCGAAAGTCAGATGGTATGTCGCCAGACTCATATATTCTACACACCAACGTGAATAGTCGTTTTGTTGCCACTTCCTCCAATAATTTTACAAATTCTTATCTATCCCTTCTGTCTTATTTGACCGTAAGTCCTCCAAAGCTCTTTTAAATTCCGATTCTAGTACTGGATCCCCTATCTCACCTAAGTCGATTCCTGTTTCTTCTTCTATCACATCAGACAAATATTCACCCTCATAGAGGCTTCCAATGTATTCTTTCCACCTATCTGCTCTCTCCTCTGCATTTAACAGTGGAATTCCCGTTGCACTCTTAATGTTACCACCGTTGCTTTTAATGTCACCAAAGGTTCTTTTGACTTTCCTGTATGCTGAGTCTGTCCTTCCGACAATCATATCTTTTTCGATGTCTTCACATTTTTCCTGCAGCCATTTCGTCTTAGCTTCCCTGCACTTCCTATTTATTTCATTCCTCAGCGACTTGTATTACTGTATTCCTGATTTTCCCGGAATATGTTTGTACTTCCTCCTTTCATCAATCAACTGAAGTATTTCTTCTGTTACCCATGGTTTCTTCGCAACTACCTTCTTTGTACCTATGTTTTCCTTCCCAACTTCTGTGATGGCCCTTTTTATAGATGTCCATTCCTCTTCAACTGTACTGCCTACTGCGCTATTCCTTACTGCTGTATCTACAGCGTTAGACAACTTCAAACGTATCTCGTCATTCCTTAGTACTTCCGTATCCCACTTCTTTGCGTATTTATTCTTCCTGACTAATGTCTTGAACTTCAGCCTCTCTTCATCACTACTTTATTGTGATCTAAGTCTATATCTGCTCCTGGGTACGCCTTACAGTCCAGTATCTGATTTCGGAATCTCTGTCTGACCATGATGTAATCTAATTGAAATCTTCCCGTATCTCCCGGCCTTTTCCAAGTATACCTCCTCCTCGTGTGATTCTTGAACAGGGTATTCCCTATTACTAGCTGAAACTTGTTACAGAACTCAATTAGTCTTTCTCCTCTTTCATTCCTTGTTCCAAGCTCATATTCCCTTTTTTTCTTTTTTTTTTTTTTTTTTTTTTTAATGGCTCTGAGCACTATGGGACTTAACTGCTGAGGTCATTAGTCCCCTAGAACTTAGAACTAGTTAAACCAAACTAACCTAAGGACATCACAAACATCCATGCCCGAGGCAGGATTCGAATCTGCGACAGTAGCGGTCTTGCGGTTCCAGACTGCAGCGCTTTTAACCGCACGGCCACTTCGGCCGGCAAGCCCATATTCTCCTGTAACCTTTTCTTCAACTCCTTCCCCTACAACTGCATTCCAGTCGCCCATGACTATTAGATTTTCGTCCCCCTTTACATACTGCATTACCCTTTCAATATCCACATACGCTTTCTCTATCTGTTCATCTTCAGCTTTCGACGTCGGCATGTATACCTGAACTATCGCTGTCGGTGTTGGTCTGCTGTCGATTCTGATTAGAACAACCCGCTCACTAAACAGTTACCAGTAACACACCCTCTGCCCTACCTTCCTATTCATAACGATCCTACACCCGTTATACCATTTTCTGCTGCTGTTGATATTACCCGATACTCATCTGACCACAAATCCTTGTCTTCCTTCCACTTCACTTCACTGACCCCTACTATATCTAGATTGAGCCTTTGCATTTCCCTTTTCAGATTTTCTAGTTTCCCTACTGTTGTGGATTGGCCAGAGCGCCAACCCGCAATGAGAGGAGGCCGGAAGGCATGCGTTTAAGCTCACGCAGGATGGCGTGAGGTCTAGAACAGGACAAATAATGGAGACTAGCAAATAAAGTACGTAGCTTCTGGAATACTTAACTTTAATCCATAATTGGTGAATATCGATCTGACGGTACATGCATCACAAGATATATAGCAACTGATAATGGCGCCTTGCTAGGTCGTAGCTAATGACGTAGCTGAAGGCTATGCTAACTATCGTCTCGGCAAATGAGAGCGTAATTTGTCAGTGAACCATCGCTAGCAAAGTCGGCTGTACAACTGGGGCGAGTGCTAGGAAGTCTCTCTAGACCTGCCGTGTGGCGGCGCTCGGTCTGCAATAACTGATAGTGGCGACACGCGGTTCCGACGTATACTACCGGACAGCGGCCGATTTAAAGGCTACCACCTAGCAAGTGTGGTGTCTGGCGGTGACACCATACCTACCATGTTCAAGCTGCTGACATTCCACGCCCCGACTAGTAGAACGTTATCCTTTCGTTGTTTATTCATTTATCAGGAGGCTACAACCTAATCAAGAAAAAAATCAATACATTAAGAAAATCTTGTCCGTATTTCCCAGCTCGCACTACACATGATGGTAGCTAATGTACTCCATGCATACTGCAAATCCAAATCTTTGCAACAGCATGCCACATTGCATTGCAAGATTTATCACTCGCAGTCACTTGTTTCCAGCTATACACTGTCCAGTGGTACCACTTTTCACACCACCTCAAGCCTAGTTTAGCATTGACAACAGAAATATGTGCCTTATGAGCAGTTGGTCGCGCATTGTACACATTTCTTTCTAACTCCCTGAGAACAGTCATTGCGCTAGCTGGTCTGTTGATAGCATTGTGAAATACGTGTGACTCATTCCACGCAATTTTTAGCACTCATCCTGGTCTATGCTCGGTGCTCCAGGTCCGTCAGTACATGAAGTCTGCCTGAATTTGGTTTATCTGTGGTTGTTTCTTTCCGTTTCCACATCACATCACCAGTAGTCGACTTGGGCATCATCAGAAGGACAGGAATGTCCATCGTAGACTTGTTACTCAGGTGATATCAAATCAATAATTCACTCTTGTAGTAACTGTGCTCTCCTGATCAGCCCATTATGTTATTACTTCTTGACTACTGGCACAACACTTCCCGTATCCTTTTATACTTCTAGGTCAACCTCTCGTGACATCTAGTACTGAATTAGGCACTGCATAGTGGTGTCGGGATACTGTAGATCAATAAGTGTAGTTACTACTCTGAAGTGAGAGCGCACCTGTAACAGCGCGGAAAGGCGAAATTGGGCGTGTGCGATCACTGTGATTTCGTTGGGCCATCTGGTGGACTTTGGTGAAACAGACGAATGCGGAGTACGCACAACCGGCTGTATCAGCACACCCGACGATTGCCGATCCCCTCGCACTGGACACTTCATCTGTGAGGCAGCCCAAGTGCTGGAGCTGTCACATGTCGCCATGTGAACCTTGTCTCGTGGGACTCTCAAATCGGTGGAAATCGTCACTTTCACTAAGGTCAACTTCCGTGAGCAATGACGTGTATATGTTTGAACAGAGATTGACTGTCACTAATTCTAACAGGTGATGCCCAAAATATAATGCGTAAACGAGCCTCCTATTTTCTGGTGGGTCCCGAAACGCAATCTTCTACCTACTGGACAGAGAAGCTGCATATACGCACATTTGTTGCAGACTGTCGAAGGACGCAGAAACGTGTATTGATGATGCAGGACTATCGCCACTGCACATCCGAAATGCGGAAAAAGATCACCTAGACGTCGATCACAGCCAGCTTTTGTAGACGTCGCTACGGTTGTACGAGAGTAGGCTGAAAAACAATTCACACATACTTGTGCAACGCAAAAGAAAGACAATATAAGGAGAGCCGCGCGACTGCTACGGTCGCAGGTTCGAATCCTGTCTCGGCCATGGATGTGTGTGATGTCCTTAGGTTACTTCGGTTTAAGTAGTTTTAAGTTCTAGGGGACTGATGACCTCAGATGTTAAGTCCCATAGTGCTCACAGCCATTTGACAATATAAGGAAGTTAGGCCAAAAAGTAAACTGAAGTACACTGAAGAGTCAAACAAACCGATACACCTGCCTAATACCGTGTAGGACCCTCGCGAGCTCGCAGAAGCGCAGTAACACGACCTGGCATAGACTTGACCAATGTTTGAAGTAGAGCTGGTGAGAATTAACGCCACGAATCCTGCAGGGATGCCGATAAATCTGTAATAGTACTACGGGGTGGAGCTCTATTCTGAACAGCACGTTGCAAGGCAGTCCAGATATACACAATAACGTTCATGTCTGGGAAGTTTGGTGGCCAGCGGGTGTGTTTGAACTCGGAAGTGTTTCCTCCAGCACTCTGTAGCAAATTCTGGACGTGTGGGGTGTCGCATGGTCCCACTGGAATTGTCCAAGTTCGTCGGAATGGACATGAATGGATATAGGTGATCAGACATGATGCTTACATACGTGTCACCCGTCTGAGTCGTATCTAGGCGTATCAGGGGTTCCATATGACTCCAACTGCACACGCCCCAAACCATTACAAGCCTCCACCAGCTTGTACATTCCCTGCTAACGTGCAGGGTCCATGCATTCATGAGGTTGTCTTCAAACCCGTACACGTATATCCACTCGATCCAATTTAGAGCGAGACTCGTCCGACTAGACAACGTGTTTCCAGTCATGAACAGTTCAATGTCAGTGTTCACGGGCCCGTCCAGTGTGTTGACGTCGTACAATCCTCAAGGGTGTACGAATGGGCCTATTGCTCCGAAAGCCCATATCGATGATGTTTGTTGATGGCCAAGCACTGAAATTTGCAGCAATATGTGGAAGGGCTGCACTTCTGTCACGTTGAAAGATTCTCTTCAGTCGTAGTTGGTCCCGTTCTTGCGAGATCTTTTTCCGGCTGCAACGACGTAGGAGATTTGATGATTTACCGGATTCCTGATATTCACGGTACGCTAGTGAAATGGTCGTGCGGGAGAATCCGCACTTCATCGCTACCTTGGAGATGCTGTGTCTCCTCGCTCGTACGCCGACTAAATACCACGTTCAAATTCACTTAAATCTTGATAACTTGCCATTGTGGCAGCAGTAAACAAGGCAGACACTTGTTGCCTTTTATAAGCGTTGCCGAACGCAGCGCAGTGTTCTGCCTGTTTACATGTTTCTGTATTTGAACACGCATGCCTATACCAGGCTCTTTGGCGCTTTACTGTATTACCATTAAGCTTCAGACTCATATATTTATTTTTCAACGTTGTCACCGTTAAGACAAACACACTTTTCCCAACATGTAACAGACTTTTGACTCCGTCACTGAAAAATTCCTTCGACCTATCTCGAATACAGGCCTAGAGAGCTGCCTACACCTCATCGTCCGAGTTTTATTGATTACCTTTGAGGTGACTCTTGAACAGAAGAACCTCACTAGAGCCGTTTTTTCAGCAGTTAAAAATTAAGTAACAGTAAGCTGTTTAACTCGCGTTAACACTAAACTAGATCACGTTTCATATAATGAAAATACGCTAGATGAAGGCAAAAGCACTCAAACACTGCATGCGTGTGGAAAAGGAAGCTACTTTCGACATGCCACGTTGGTTGTTTCTCAACATTATTTAGGTCGTCTTCTACAATCATGTGTATATTATTTTTCAGATTACCTTCACATATATCTCCCTACCGATTCTTTATAGAGTGGAGACATTTTGAAATCTCAGACGGAGATCCGTCGAAAGAAGTATGAATTTCTTCGGGCGTGCGTCAGGAAAGTGTGCTCGGACTGTCGCTGTTCTTGCTGCATTCGAGGCACGGCAAATAACACATGTTTTCGGCTGAAGAGCTCCGCGCTCCGGTCCTGAAGACCTATTCACTCAGAGTCCTCCACTAGGTCATCTGGCGTCATTTGATTGCGGCACGGCAGGGTACGTGGTCATATCAACGCTCTCCCCGCTGTTTTCAGTCTCATTGATCTCTCAGTCGTTAACTCTCAATCAGGTAGCTCCTTAATTGGCATCACGAGGCTGAGTCACTGAGTTTCAGCCCCTCCACTAAGGAAAAATCCCTCACAGGTCAGGAACCTGAACCCAGATCCTTCGCATAGTGAGGAGACACGCTGACCACACTGTTACGTAGGCCGAGAAACAATATGGCGACGAGTTGTAACACATAACACACAGATTGTGGCGCAGTAGTTACCATGGTTGGCTGGTGTGCTTCAACTGCCAGTTCTTCAGATCTAAGCCCCACCAATTATTTATTACGACGTATTTGTGATTTCTTTAAGGTTCTTGAAACTGAGTGTGATTACGATGTGCAGCATATTGACTGTATTCGGTCAAAAAAACATGCCAGAGCGGAAGTGTGTTGTAATAGAGCCAGCCGCAAGAGGGCGAGAGTGTTACGCACTGCGAAGGAAAACACGGCTGACAGGCGTGAGGAAGCAAAGCCAGGCGGGCGTGGTATAGCAACAGCCGGCGCTGCGATACGCTAGAGGAAGGATGGAAGCCTTTCCTCCCTTGCATCGACAGAAATGTTTTAGAGTGCACGCCTTAAGCCCAAAACGAACACAGTCTGGGACGTATCTGTACTCGGCGACTCGTGCACTAAAATATTCTCGTCTCGGTATCGCAGCCTATTCAACGAGCCTGTTACACCAGGAGCGACGTCTTGGAATGCAGTACAGGGTCCGCTATTCGAAAATGGTTCAAATGGCTCTGAGCAGTATGGGACTTAACATTTGTGGTCATCAGTCCCGTAGCACTTAGAACTACTTAAACCTAACTGACCTAAGGATATCACACACATCCATGCCCGAGGCAGCATTCGAACCTGCGACCGTACCGGTCGCGCGGTTCCAGACTGAAGCGCTTAGAACCGCTCGGCCACACTGGCCGGCCCGGTGTTCGAACACGAGGCAGGGCAGCCTACTCTGAGTCACGAAAGAGCCGTCGCCAGAGCAGGGAGCCGCCCGCTCACTGGAATGAGGTCACGGCCATCGTCAGACCAGCCACCGCGTTGTTGTAACGGTCGTAGTCGCAGACGTCGCTTAATGTCATTAACTGTCAAAAGTCTGAACAACCACTTTTTGCATTGTGGATGTGTAGGAAGAGATTTAGTGGATTCTGGAAGGTACCGGCGTGGATGTGAAGCCATGCTGACTCCACTGCCATTTCGCTAGGTTTCATGGGCAGTATTCATTGTGCATACAGCCCCATCATGGAGGTCCCACATATTCTCTGTTGGGTTTAAATCCGTGGAGTCTGGTAGCCAGGGGAGTACAATAAACTCATATTCGTTCTCATCGAACCACGCACGTGCACTGCAAGGAGTGTCAAACATTCCACTGTTTTGCTGGTAGATGCCATCGTGATGACGAAAAGACAGAGAACAAGTAGTGGTGGACGTGGTGCCTAGGGAATAATTCAGACTTTTATTGATCCATTACGGCTTCCAGAATGACGCAATCACCCTCGGAATACCACGTAAACATTCCCCAGACTATAACTTTCTCTCCTCCAGCCTGGACACGTCTGACGATTCCTGGAGGGCCGTACACGCCAACGACCATTTCTCAGATGGATTATGTAACGTGATTCATCTGGAAAGGCCACTTGTCGAAACTCAATTGACATCCAGTTTCGAGATTCTCGTGAAAATTCCAGGCATCGTTGCCAATCAACAGCAGCCATCACGGGGGCATAAACCAGGCGCTTCCTGTGGAGTCTCAAACGCAGCCACATACACTGAACAGACGTTGAGCAGACGCTGTCGGTAGCGCCTTGGTTCATTCGGGTGATCAGTAGTTCAACATTTACACGTCTACGTTCCAGTATACTTCTACATAGCCGTCGTTCACCTCCGTCACCTACAGCCCACCACAGCTACCTCTGCCCCTGTTTTCGATAGCGACATTTGGCCATTCACGGTACGGCGGTACGCCAACAGATTAAACTCCTAGCCATTTCCGATATGCTTCCACGACTGAAGCAATGCCAATAACCACGCCCTTTTGCACGTCTGATAAATGGCCGCTTTTCCGCGTGATAATGACTGTACTCTTTTCCCTCCCAGCCACCTCTCTTTCACCTGACAAGCTTTATATATCCCTCAGTGCTAGTTCTGCACCTGCTGTCTGTGAGTTGTTGTTGCACTGTGACGTGGAACGTAGGACGTGGTCACTAAGTGTGACAGGACTGTGTTGTAGCCTCAGAATTCTGGGACGTGATACAGTTATCTGTCATTAAGCACTATCTAAAATAAAACTGTACAAATATGTAGGGACATCTTGATACTGTATCAAAGAGGTAGAAAGGTTGGCAGTTTGCTTTAAATGGACATACATGTAACATCGTGTGCTACATTAAACCCAGTAATATCGTATGTTTATAAAGTCAGTCACAATCCGAGTCAGTCAACGCAGGATTAAGTAGTGCGAGTATAAATACTGCAGGTAAAGTTGTTGGAAGACCCGGGTTCATTGTCATAATATGGAGAAAATGTAATGAATCCGCAAATGAGAAGTCTAACCATCTCTGAAGACAGACGCCAACCACACCGTACTAGACTGATTACGCGGTTCCAAGAAAACGTATTAAGTGAGGTATCTAGAGACATTCACCAGCCCATGACCAATCTCTCCCGTAGGGTCTGCGGGCAAGCAATTCTACCATATGGTCTCATGAAAGCACCCTCAACCATGCACTTGACAGTTGTTGGAATAGATTTTATGTAGATGTACATGTAGACAGCAACTCCAGATGTCTTATGTTTCTCAATTTGATACAGCCAAGGCTGGTGGTACCTGTATCGGCGAGACTTAACGTGAGATGATCACAGGCTGATGATAGTTTGGCAGTCTCGGTCGCCGGCAAAATAAAACAACATAAATTATCCATAGCTTCATTGTATTTGTTGTCGTAGGACATCTCATAATCCTGCTCTGGCTGTTAACAACACCGTTATCACCGATTCTGTGTCAGAATGCTCTGAAGAACAGACTGTGATGATGAAGGCCCATACTTCTTGACAGAGCGTAGGGAAACGATGCGGTAGACCCGCACCGCCGTGTTAGGAAAGGTCCTACTGGAGGTGGTTCACCATTGGCTTCCTCCGACCATAATGGGGATGAATGAAGATGATGAAAACGACACAACAACACCCAGTCATCTCAGGTAGGTGAAAATCCCTGACCCCGACGGTAATCGAACCCGAGACCCCGTGCACGGGATGCTAGAACGTTACCTCGAGACCACGAGCTGCGGACAACAACTAGCAAAAGTCTACATAATACTCGCTACGTTGCAACAATCCTTCAAGCTGGAAAGGACAAGGCGGGGAATTGGTAAGGCACTGAACTTATATTCGGGGAGACAGCTCTTCAAATCCTCGTCTACTGACAAATATTTATGTTTCCTTTTTCCTATATCGCTTAAGGCGGATACTGGAACAGTGCATTTGAAACGGACACAGCCAATTTCCATCCCCAATCAGAGTATGAGCTACTGACTCTAAAGTGCCTTCGTTCCTTCCACTGAACATAATGTTATTCAGCACATCTGGCACAACACAGATTGAAAAATGAGTACTGTTTCTGGTGAAAACTGTTTCGGCTCTCGTGAAGCCAACTACACTGTTAAGTTGTTGAAGGAAAAGAATGTCTAAGTAACTACGTACTTCTTCACTGGATGTCGGGAGTCTGGCGTTATCTGTACAGGCTGATCTGTCTACTTTGTAACACAGTCTCAACCCAAGGTCATCTGTAAGTGTCTTCGTCCATTTATAAATGCCTCCAGAAGGCAGTTGAAGAGAGCTGGTAATGGATTGTCTCAATGTCCAACATATCAAAGATCCTTCACAAATTTCTTTTCAATTTTACTAGGGCCGCCGTATTGGTAAGTGTTGATTTCAAAAGATTTAATGTCTTGTTGTCTTGGCTCTGTTTGGTTAATGTGTGGAGGAGGGACTATCTCTTTGCTGAGTCGAAGAGCGTGCACTTATTATTTATATACTTAATATGCTTTTTTTAAAAAATAACACAGCAATGAAGAATAACATGATCTCTTCCAAGAGATGTTAACATGTCAGCGAATGAACTGAACTGAATTGAAAGTTTCTTTTATTTTCCTGTATCCCGTCTCACACTTTCCTGCTGCAAATGGCCACCATTAACTACTAGCTTATCATTGTTGCGTTCAGACCATATGTCCCATTCTGACGTAGGTAATACAGTGATTCAAAGCATAAGTTTCATGGCGTAAACGCATCTCGACTCTTATTCTCACAAACTTAATTTTGCTTTGTTTTTAGGTTCATGATAACAAGCGTCTAGTGCTGATCTCGGCGTTTGCCTTTGGTGTACTTCAAACTTATTTGAACAAAGTCGTACTGACTAGGGAAACTTCCCATCGCACCCCCGTAGATTTAGGGGTAAGATGGCCCAGTGGAGAGCCCGTCAAAAGTTGAACACAGATCAAGCATGAAGACAGGAAGAACTGTTAAAAACAGCAAAATAGAAGCAATGAACTGTCCAAGCTCAAGATGTGAAAATTGACCGAGCTTCATTAGCCACGGTGTTGAGGTTATGTGATTACGGTGTTGGACGACGTACGGTGGGATACGTGTTGAGATCTCCCTCGTGCGGAATGTATATACAAATTTTTTTCACAAAAATATGAGCTATACGCCCAGTCATTGACATCTCTGCTGTATTCAAATTTGTACCTGTATTTTGGTGTAACGTCCGTTTGGAATAACGAGGTGTTAACGTTCTACACAAACACCACATGATATGATTCTTGCATTCCGTTTTTGGAGTTTTTACTCTTGAATTTCTTTGTTTCAAAAAAGTTCATACCCGTTTATTTATTGTTTATGTTTCTGTGAGTGGTCTATGCGAAATCTCGCCTGCTCTCACTATTCACCACATTTACTTGCTATGGGAATGTATTCTTACCATATGACACATGTTTCGTAATGAATGTATGCGTTATGTATGACAATTGCCAAGACGGCAGAAGGAGATCAGACACGCCAATGACCGGACAGACAGTTCATAAAAGCACTCCGTCTTCAGGCCACAAGTGGCCCATCTGTACCATCCGACCGCCGTGTCATCCTGAGTTGAGAATGAGGATAGGAGGTGCGTGTTGTCAGCACACCGCTCTCCCGGTCGTCATGATGGTCTTCTTTGACCGGAGCCGCTACTATTCGGTCGAGTAGCTCCTCAACTGGCATCACGAATAATGTCAACAGCACATGGCGGCCTGGATGGTCACCCATCCAAGTGCCAGCCACGACAGACAGCGCTTAACTTCGGTGTTCTCACGGGAAACGATGTATCCAATGCGGCAAGGTTGTTGCCACAGACAGTTCATAAATTTGTAAAAAAAAAAAAAAAGAAAAGAAAAAAATTTGGGGAAAAGAGATTTGAATAAGGATCTCCCACTTAAGAGTTCACTACCATAATCACACAACCACGACGCATGGGTTCTCACAAACTGCTCGAAGCTACACATCTTAGGCCTGGACCGTTCACTGTTTATTTTGTTTCTTTTTCCACAGTTCAGTGAACTTCTTTGTTGTTTCCATTCTTAACGTGTGTTCAGATTCTGACGGAGTATCCACTGTCTCATTTTACCACTAACTATGAGGTGGCTGCGATGGGGTGTTCCCCGTGTCAGCACTTCCTATATAAAAAGTTACGAGACGTAACTACAACATCTGGTACAATTGCAGCATTTAGAAACAGGAATATTCAATATAAAGCCAGGCTTTATACACCACTGCTACGGCTAACGTAATAAATTACGTCACGACCACACTTATCATCACCCGGAAGTGTTTGACGGTTCTCTACACCATGCGTAACGCCTAGTATAGAAAATAATAGATAAATAACGAAATAATTCTATAATAGTTTTGCCCATGGTAGCACGATTTTTTGATTTTGTAATTGGTCGGCACCAGTCTGGTTCTATGACTCGCTGGGCAGATACACTGTATACTTCCTCTGGCGGACACAGTCGTAAGGCTCCGTGCGATGTCGTGGAAGTTTTCCATGAAGCGAGTTCTGCATTTTTTACTGTAAAGTACAAGATGCGACGACCGACAGTAGCTGAGGCCGTGTTGGGTCATAGTGGGTGACGTACACGGTCGGTATTTGGGAAAGCGTTGTTCACAAGTGTTGAGTGTGCAGCTGTAGCTGTGATTTTTGTCGCGTTCGTCACACGGAATATTACGACGTCACCCGCAAGTACATATGGTTGGCACGTGTCATGAAAGATTGCGATTCCATCGGGTACTAGAAACTACTTTTTGCAAATTCTGCTGTCGTTTAGTTCACTGGAAACTGTTCTAACTTCTTGGTTAGATAAAATGACTGCAGTGAGATACTATTTAAATTCATATAAACTGATGTTGATAACATGTTTTTGCATCTACTGTTTCAGTACGAATGTGTACTTGGAGCAAGTGAATGATTGATAGCAGCCACATCGCAGCAAGATTGTCTGGCATCCATTGCAGAACCATAGAAGTTCTTCTTAAAAAGCAAGCTAATACTCTTAATTGCTAAAACTTTTACGTAATTGTCAGCTTTTGCCAATTACTCTGAAGCTCCGTTTTATATATTTGCTATTGCAAAATATCTTTGAGAGATCTATTTCACAGTTGTAGATATGTTCATCTTCATTCTGTGACAAGACCCTTTTTGGCAATATTGTGAGTGCCTTAAGTCATTTGTTTATTCGAGCTCAAGACTCGTAAGTATTTCACTGACGAGGTAAACTCTCCATCGCGCAGAACTTAAATTTAATTATAAAGGGTCCCAGTGGATAGCCCGTCAAAAACTGAACACGACCAAACACGAAAACAATACGGTGTACTTAACTGTGAAAAAATAAGCAGAATGGAAAGCGAACGGTCCAGGCTCAAGATGGACTATATCGAGGAAATTACAAGAACCACACCGTCGTGGTTGTGCCTTTACGGTCATGAAGTGGCGAAGTGTGATATCCGCGTTGAAATCTCCCTAGCGGCCCTATTTCTTTCACAAAATTATGAACTATACGTCCAGTGACTAATGAGTCTATTCCCTTTTCTGTAGTCTTGGTAACTATCGTACCATACATTGATAATACAGTACAATATGAGAGACGAGGGAGGATTATATTCCTGTCGCAAGTAAATGTGATCAATAGTGATAGCACCCGAGATGCCCCATAGACCACACACAGAAATGAAACTAACAAATAATCGGGTGTGAACTATGTAACAACACTTAAGAGTCAAAACTTCCAAAACGGATCGCAAGATACGTAAAATGTGGTAATTGTGTAGAACAAATAGGATGTAGGTACATCCGGAGGTCCCTTCTGAACACGTCGCTGATGCAAACGTATATTGCACCACGACGCAGACACAAATTGTAATACAACTAACAGACACGTCAAAGACAGGTGGGCAGTTTATAACTTTGTGAGATTTGAACACAGATCTCCCCCTTCGCAGTCCAACACCTGAATCACATAACCACTACGCCGTGTCGATTCACATTATCTCGAAGTTATACCGGGTGGTCAAAAAGTCAGTATAAATTTCAAAACTTAATAGCCGGCCGGTGTGGCCGAGCGGTTCTAGGCCCTTCAGTCTCGAACCGCGCGACTGCTACGGTCGCAGGTTCGAATCCTGGCTCGGGCATGGATGTGTGTGATGTTCTTAGGTTAAGTTAGGTTTAAGTAGTTCTAAGTTCTAGTGGACTGATGACCTCAGATAACATAGTGCTCAGAGCCTTTTGAAAACTTAATAAACCATGGAATAATGTAGATAGAGAGCTAACAATTAACACACATGCTTGAAGTGACATGGGGTTTTAGTAGAACCAAAAAAAAGCAACAAAAGAACAAAAAAAACAAAAAAAACAAAGTATTGCTAGATGCGTGAAAGGTCTCTTGCGCGCGGCGTTTTGTGATGATCGTGTGCTCAGCCGCCACTTTTGTCATGCTTGGCCACCCAGGTCACCAGACCTCAGTCCGTGCGATGATTGGCTTTGGGGTTACCTGAAGTCGTAAGTGTATCGTGATCGACCGACATCTCTAGGGATGCTGAAAAACAACATCGGACGCCAATGCCTCACCATAACTCCAGACACGCTTTACAGTGCTGTTCACATCATTATTCCTCGACTACAGCTGTTGTTGAGGAATGATGGTGGACATATTGAGCATTTCCAGTCAATAACATAATCTTTGCTTTGTCTTACTTTGTTATGCTAATTATTGCTATTCTGATTAGATGAAGCGCCATCTGTCGGGCATTTTTTAAACTTTTGTATTTTCTTTCTGGTTCAAATCAAACCCCACGTCATTCCAAGTATGTCTGTCTATTTGTACCTCTCTATCTACATTATTCCGTGATTAATTCAGTTTTCAAAGTTATATTGACTTTTTAATCACCCGGTACATCTTAAGGTTCAACCGTTGATTGTTTCTGTTTTGCTTCTTTCTTCAGAGTTTAGCGCACCTCCTACCTATCTAGGTGCTTGTTCTGTGTTTACCTTTTGACAGGCTACCCACTGGTCCATCTTACCACTAAACATGAGGGGGAGGTTGGGGGGGTGCGGAGTTTCCCTTGTGAGACGCTCTAAAGAGCGGACTGATAAGGCTTTCTGTTTTCGTTTATTGGTAACTTAATCCCTCGATCCCATCCTTCCATCCACATGTCCACTACCGCCACACATATGAAAATATTCTCCGTAGGACAATACACGGAACGTTCGTGAAAATGCATGTTTTTCAAGTTTTCCACGGCACGTTCATGCAGTAATAATCTCTGCGCTCTTATACTTATCGCATGTAACAGCTGCGATTTCATGCGGTAAGAAATCCGAGAAGGTTTTGTGGCAACACAACTAGTGTTGAAAAATGCTGGAATGAAAACCCTTACGTAATACAACACAGAACGAGTAGGTAGCAAGCCTACTGCAATATTGTAAGAAAAAAAAAAAAAAGAGAGAGAGAGAGAAGTGGGATGCTGCCTCCAGTACATTTCTTGGCTCCAGAAATGCCAGCCCTCTTGCACCGCTCGCACGCTCCAGCCAGCTCCAGCCTTGATGAAGCCAATTTGTTCTCGTATTCCATCCCTGCGGAGGGGAAGAACCGCGTCACTTGCTTATTCCGCAGAGGACGCAAACTAAATTGGCCCTCTTTATCTCGTGTTCTTGCGATGAGCATCTGAAATACGATGCTATCATCGAATCCTCTGTTGCTTTACATTCGAAATGTAAATCTCCGCTCAGTTTTGCATGATTATTAGTTTATAAGTGAAAAACCGCGTTTTTGCATTCCATCACGAGAATATACAAGCAATATCTCAGAGTCCTCAATATACAAATGTGTCTACATTGTCTTCAGAACTCGCCTCGGATTCAAGAGCAGTGACAACAGCATATACAACAGAACATATGAAAAGTTGAAATGGAAAATGTTGTAAGTGCCACGTTTAAAAAAAAAAAAAAAAACGCTTTTCAGCGGTATGATATTCTCGGTACTCTCTTGCACGTCGCAAAACTTATTCCTAGTGTCAAATCACGTTTCAAACATATAATACTAGAAGGTGCGACGGCGTCGACTTTGAGCCGAGCAGTGATTTACTCTGTAGTTCTAAGCTCTATGCAACTTTGTTCCGCAGGATTAACACACTATAGTTGAGTGAACTTAAGCTGTGAACCCCTTCATGTAATTCCATTCCATACAACTAAGTTCTTTCATTTTGGAGGGGCTGCTCAAACACCGTTGCCAGTGCAAGCTTGCAAATTCACGAAATGCAGCACGATGAGTGTGTCTGGTACTCATCCATTTCAAGTAGCTATTAGACATTCTGACTCGGAAAAAGGAGAATAGGAAGATGTCGATGTACTAAAAAAAAGATGTGTGCCATTCCACATTTCACCTGAAATACCGCCCATGTTTATCGGTTGCCATCAGAAAGACTTATTGCTACGTTGCCATTTCTTTTCAATAAGACGTGCCGTTTTACATTAAACTTTGTGACATCTGATCCCAAGAATGGAGTTGTGTACCTGTAATAAAATACGGTGCATCGGTATTCATGGCACTTTATACAAATTCTTCATTTGTGTTTAGAAAAAGTTATCTTATCGGTACGACACACCGTTCCTTAATTTGATCCATTGTTTGAATTGGTTCTTCCGTGACTGTATTACTATCATAATAATAAAGAACAACCGCATTCAGCCACAAATCGTGATTTTCTTATAATCTGCGATGCATTTCGAGCCCTGCTGCCTATTCTTCAGGTGCTTTGACAGTCTACATCAACTTCACATTTCGTTTAGTTCTGAGCCTATCAAGATCACATTGTTATATCACAAAATGCCACATTAGGAAATGTAAGTATATAAAAGTGTGATGAGTCGAAAAGTGACTTACTATTTGTTGTAGTAGCTGAATTGTTCTGGAGAATTTCTATGAAACAACATATTTGCAGAAAAATTTTGACACAACGCATTTTCGAACACAATTGAAAACACGTCAAAGAATTCTGAACATGAAGATGCTGCATTTTTACAAATACACAGATACTATTTACAAGGTGTTAAATTATTATTCACACGATGCCATTAATGATACAAATATTTGTGAATGTGGTGAATTTGCCTATATTTTACGAAAACGCTACATTATTAAATACTTGTTTCTGTAGGAAAAAATAAACTTTCAAAATTACTGAAAAAAGTGACTGCAAAGAACTGTTTGTTCATGCAACTCTTCAGAAGCATTTTCTTTATGTAAGATTATTTTTAATTCCTCCAGGAGATCAAGATTTTTTACCATTGTTGTCAGTATGGAGTATAGTTAAGCGATTACGGATGTCACTTAGTCTGTGTCTCTTTAGGTACTTGAAGTTCGCTACTGCAGATCTGTTAGAGTGGTTAAGTCAAAAGACATCAGCGTGTTCTTTGTAATGCGTATGGAAGGTTCTTCCTGTTTTGCCTATCTAAAATGCAGGGCAGCTGTTACACTGTAATTTATATACTCCAATTTGTCTCGTTATTAGAGTGTGTACGTTTACTGTGTGAGGTATTTGTGTCCCAGTTTGGTGTTAGTGGAGAAAGAGATTTTAACATTGGTGATTCTAACAAAGTTAGCAATTTTTTGCGATGCTGTTTCTAAATAGGGAATGCTTGGCAATAAATGTGTAGTGTCAGATGTTTCTCCTGCACTGTTTCGATTACTGATGGTGGGCTGTATTTTGTTTTATAGTTTGTCAATTGCTTTTCAGAATACTACAACGTTCCTTTATAATGTTTTTATTTTCTAATTTGTCTCACTATTCTTTACAGTGATGTGGTGGGCAGAATGATTCTGTGGCATGAAAATATCCTCTCACTCTTTTATACAAAAATTTATGTAAGAAAAGAGATTTATAATTTCTTGAGTCTCCCGACTGATGTGAGATTTGGTATTTAGAACAATTTCCGCTTCCGCTCTTCATTTCCAAACAGTGTCTAACACACTTCAAGACAACCCTCGGTTTATAAAGAGTGGCCAGAAACAGTCTGAAATGCTTCTAAGCGAGCTGCAGGGTAGGTTGCACTGAGAAATAACAGTTTAGAAAAAAAATTCGATATGCCTTGCCGTTTCCGAGTAAATTACCACTGAAGTTAGCCAATCAGACTGTTGCGGAGGCTAATTAAATCGAACACTCCAGAAGGGCTGTCGACAGACGTGATGACAGTGATTAAAAGTCACAGTAGTAGATTTTTTTTTTCAAATTATTTTTCCTAATTGTAGCTTCATATCTTGAATGTAGACATAAACAGTACAGTGAAAGAAAAATATACAAACTTTCTAAATGCTGTATTACAGAATAACGCAGAAGGTTACATGGGTAGATGGTGTACATATTGAAGAGTTGCTGCAACAAGCTGGATAGACTTGAACTTCATAGCATAACTTTACTAAATGAAGGCATAAGTTGACACGAAACATCCTAAACAGGTACCTTGGTAATATAGGGAAATTTGAGGGGTAAAAGTTGTACAGGGATACCAAAGCTTGACGACAGTAATCACAGACAAATGGTCCCAGATTGTTGTAGTTATTAATAAATGAGGAGTCTCGCACAAAGAGATCCCGATTTCGATGACATCCTCTCTTTGAATAATAAGGCGGACACATGACTCAATTTTGACACTTTGGTTATAGTTAATTAGTTAATTACTGTTCGGGAAATCCCAACGCTTTACATGTGCTGCAATGACATCTGCTTTACCCGTCTTTATTGTAAGTGCAGAACGAACGCATTCCTGACTCAGCGCAGTAGAACAACTCGCTTCAAAACGTGGACATAATACAAATTGGATATAAAATCGCACAAAACTGTATTCTCTTTAGATTATTTGGAACGTTGCTTGGGAATCCGATGTCGTAATTATTAAATTCAGAATAGTAGAAAAAGATTGGAGGATAAAATATAAGAGACTTTTAAGAATTATGAGGATGCTGATAACGGATTAGAAGTCGAAATTGCCGTATTGAAACGTTTTATTCGGTATTTTACATTTTTCAGTAGAAATGATTGTCACATTCGTCGCTTGTGTCAGTATTGTTTCCAGAAGAGTCGCTGTCTGGCTGTCCTCCGGGAGATATTTGGAGAAGCAGATCTTTTACCTCAGGGGACAACAGTTAGTCTTCTTTAATTGTTATTTTCTGAATTCTCGAGATAAATGAATCCCAAGATGCCAGAAGCAGGTGGAATACGACATGCATCGTTCTCTCATGGAAATATCTGCGTGTAAAGTCTTGTTGATAACTTCGGGGCCGAGCGGTTCTAGGCGCTAAAGTCCGGAACCGCGTGACCACTACGGTCGCAGGTTCGAATCCTGCCTCGGGCATGGATATGTGTGATGTCCTTAGGTTAGTTAGGTTTATGCAGTTCTACGTTCTAGGGGACTGATGACCTTTGATGTTAAGTGCCATAGTGCTCAGAGCCATTTGAACCATTTTTGATAACTTTATCCTTATTCCGAGCTTCCTGCACATCATCAGACAGCCGACCAATCGACAACGGAACAGCTTCGATTATGTGGTATCTATGCATCAAACGTGTGTCGGCTGATATCACGATCGGGCTTACTGCAGGGGATTGAGAGTTCGGAGAAGCTGGGAAAACAGTATTACTTGAAGAAATTTTAATCTTGTAAAATATTACTTGACAATTTGTGGAAAAAATTACAATCACAATACAGAATAAATCCCAAGAATTCTGCAGAAAACTCTAATGACATTTTTTGTGAAAATCACAGTTTATGGGAGAATTGCAATAGTGAAAGACCCATTTTCACCACGTGGCACTGTCTCAGGGTGGAAAAATTATCATGCACTAAAAACGCGAAAAAATGTGCACGCAGATACATGTGGAGTCGTTAACTATACTATTAAGGTAGTAAGATAGCCATTTGTCAAAATTGGACCCACTGAGAGGAATTTTTGTAGCCTACGATTTCGGGTACTATCGGTAGCAGTTTTAAGTCGATATATAGCCATTACACCGGTGAAAAGGTCAGAAACATACCTTCTCCCGTGATACCCTTCTTACTTTATCTTGAGAACTAAGCAGGATTGCAGGCGTCTATTAAAGAGGCCACAGAAACAATATCTGAAAAATGAGTCGTTGTGAGATTTACTGTTTTGCGTCAAATGTCACGGCACGTTTCATATCGACTTTGGGATTATACCGCAGCAATAGGTAAGTATGCATCACCGCAGTCTATGCAAGATTTTGCGAGACTGCCCACATTTTTTTCTGTACTGTCTAGCTTTTGAAGCGAGTTGGCCAACTGTACACTACTAGGAGGTGCTCTTTAATATGTACAATGTTATGAATGTCGCACATAGTAGATAGTGCAAAGTACGGCCTCCTAAGTGTGACATAATACGCGTCGATCAAAGCTGCTTTACCATTTCCATTTATTTTTCTATCTTCCAATTATTCCTTCAAATTGCTTTTTGATGCATCCGACAGAATCAAAGACCTTATTCCTACAGTCTTATACATGTTGTAAGACAGCTGGAGTGCTGAAGGCTTTGTCTTTCCAGCATAGCACGAACAATCGTAAGGTGAATGACGTAGTTATCACGAAGTTATTGACTGTGTATGATCGAACCGTGAAAGACTGCCAGAAACAGAAGAAAAATCATCCAAATATGAGTATTTTCTGCAAGTCTTGTAGCGTATATAGAGGCGCGCAGTGCATGCCTCTTTCGTCAGTCCAGTAAGAGATTGTACGCACCGACAAACCGCTGATATGATGAGCACCGATTGCGAATCGGAGGTAAAAATGCGGCGCAGACTTGTATTATCTATAAGGGAACAGCTTCAATCGCCGTGTACAGAGGCTATCAAACGTCAGACAAGGCAGGTAAGTGAGAACTCAGACTCAGTAAACTTCGTGCTCATAGCAGGTATTTCAAAGTTTGTCTATACGTGCCCTGGGTTACGGTTACTGGTTTCCATCACACATCTGTCTACAAATACGTATGTCACCTAGATTATCACGAGTGCTTGAACCTATAGGCATCCGTTAGAGCATTAGCACCTGGAACCTTCATACTTCTTCATCTGAAGTGTTATAAATTATTATGTATATCCGGATATTAACCCTTTCATGGATAAAATTCATTTTTTACAAATTTTTAAAATATTAAGGTGATAACGTTTTCTTTTCAGTCCCATTATTATATTTTCACCAACAAAATATTTTTTAAGTTCTCCATTTTTTCACAACAGGAAGTGGGACACATATGTCCCATGAACCAACGCGAGATACCTTTTCTGCTGACTGACTGATTTTGTAATTTTATTTTTTTGCCATAAACTGGATTTTTTGGAGAATAAAATAACTGCAAATTATACATGCATGTAATCTTTTTATTTCTGTAGAGCCAGTGTAAAAAATATTCATTACATTTCAGTTTTCATGATACATGACCAATACTAACAAAACTTTACATTCCATGACACTTGTAAAAACATGGTGTGGCACAAAGCGGTACACCACAAGCAGTGCAAACAACTTTTCTTCTCAGAATGAGATTTTCGCTCTGGAGCGGAGTGTGCGCTGATATGAAACTTCCTGGCACATTAAAACTGTGTGCCGGACCGAGACTCGAACTCGGGACCTTCGGCTTTCGCGGGCAAGTGCTCTACCATCTGAGCTACCCAAGCACGACTCATGCTCCATCCCCAAAGCGTTACTTCTGGCAGTATCTCGTCTCCTACCTTCCAAACTTTACAGAAGCTCTTCTGCGAACCTTGCAGAACTAGCACTCCTGCCTTTGTAGTGCAGTCCCGATTTTTTCTCAGGTTCAGTACTGTCGTCCGTAGATAGCAGCACCGTGCAGAGTATGATGTATCATGCAGCGTAACTTGCTGTGACATTGTGAGAGAGAGAGACAAAGATATTGTTTATTACTCTGTGGCGGTCAGCGCTCACATAATTATTCTTAGGATATAGATTTTTGTTCTTGTTAAGAGTAATTTTAGGAGATTGTATCATGCAGCGTAACTTGCTGTGACATTGCGAGAGAGAGACAAAGATATTGTTTAGTACTCTGTGGCGGTCAGCGCTCACATAATTATTCTTAGGATATAGAGCTTTTTGTTCTTGTTAAGAGTAATTTTAGGAGAGGAGAGCCATTCTTGTGATGCAAAAAATCGACGCCATTGCTAGTTTTGATTCAAATTGTAAAATATAAGTGCATATGGAAGGAAATCAGTTAATAGAACAATAAAATATTGTTCATTTCAAGAAGGTACGTCTTATTATACACCCAGCGATATACTGCTATTGTGATTTACTAATAAACACCAGCTGAGAACAGTTCCGACGGGAGCGTTCAGTTCTAGTGAAATAGTTCGATGTTTTCTTCGGAAAGAAGTCACTTCATGGATCATTCAAATCCACAATAGTAACTGGACATTTCTCAGAACTGAAAGCAATCTGATTGCTATGCAACAGAACCCCGAAGAATATTTCTCCGTACTTTGGTTACCACTTTCAGCTTAACACGGTATCTGCAAAATCTGGAGCAGATTTCTACAACAGCGGAAGCGTGTAATCGCTATCAGCTTCACACACCGCCCTGTGTACGCTGTATGTATTTACCCACAACAGTGAACATACAGTTACTCACACACATAGAAAGACAATACTAGGTGGTGTGGGGAAACATTTCAGTATAAAGGCCCTGTAGAGCTAAACAGTAATTAGCCTAGTAAGAAAGGGAGTCTTTATAAGAGCTGGGTAACATATATCCCGACACTCGAACTGGCGCTCAAAGTTAGTGGGACATATATGACCCATCAACCACGAAAGGGTTAATCAAGTTATGGGTCGTAGTGGCCATTTATTATGGTACCTGGTTGTAAGCTTCATCTATGTTTTCCGCCCGGGTGTCTGGGTTGTCCTCATATTCTCATCATCATACGGGAAGTGACGAGATTGCAACTGGAAAGATTGGGAACTTGTACGGGTGCTGATGACCTCGATGTTGAGCATCCCACAAACCAACATCATCATCATCATCACCATTAACGTTATCGTAGATGTTTTAATCTTGCTGAAGTTTAAACTTGTTTCTGTGCACACCTGCATGTTGGTTGCTAACATGTGAAGAACCAATAAAAACATCCCAGTAAGCAAATCCAGAGTGTGATTACTCCTGTTATCTCCATATCTACCTCCTTAGCTTAACGCCCGAGTCATTCTGTATTGTCTCCCACCACTGAGAACCGAAATCTCAGCTTGATGCCGTCGCTGCTACATTCCTGTCGCTGATGATCTCAGCATTGAGCGTGTGTAACCACCAGCCACTATTCACTTCTGTACACGGTCACTCGCATACCAAGAAACGGATTACAAATAATCTCGCTTTGCCTCTTATCTGAGCATGAGTACACTATGTGATCGAAAGTACCCGGACATCTGGCAGAAAATGACTTACAAGTTCATGGCGCCCTACGTCGGTAATGCTGTAATTCAATATTCTGTTGGCCCACCCTCAGCCTTGATGGCAGCTTACACTCTTGCAAGCATACGTTCAATCAGGTACTGGATGGTTTCTTGGAGATTGGCAGCCCATTCTTCATGGAGTGCTGCACTCAGCAGAGGTGTCGATGTCGGTGTGGCCTGGCACGAAGTCAGCCTTCCAAAACATCGCTAAGGTGTTCTATAGGATTCAGGTCAGGACTCTGTGCAGGCCAGTCCATTATAGGGATGTTATTGTCACGTAAGCATTCCGCCACAGACCGTCAGTTATGAACAGGGGCTCTATCGTGTTGAAAGATCGCGTTGCAATCGCCATCCACGAATTGCTCTTTAACAGTGGAAAGCTATAAGGTGCTTAAAACACCAATGTAGGCCTGTGCTGTGATAGTGCCACGCAAAACAACAAGGGGGGCAAGCCCCTCCATGAAAAACACGACCACACCAGAACACCACCGCCTCCGAGTTTTACTGTTGGCACTACACACGCTGGCAGTTAAGATTCACCGGGCATTCACCATACCCACACCCTGCCATCGGATTGCCACATTGTGTACTGTGATTCGTCACTCCAGACAACGTTCATCCACTGTTCAATCGTCAATTGTTCACGCTCCTTACACCAAGCGAGGCGTCGTTTGGCATTTACCGGCGCGATGTGTGGCTTATGAGCAGCCGCTCGATCTTGAAATTCAAGTATTCTCACCTAACTGTCATAGTACTTCCAGTGGATCCTGATGCAGTTTCGAATACCATTGCAATGGTCTGGATAGATGTTTGCCTATTGCACGTTACGACCCTCTTCAACAGTCTCTGTTCTCCGTCAGTCAATAGCCGAGGTCAGCCAGTACGCTTTTGTGCTGTAAGTCTACCTTCACGTTTCCACTCCACTATCACATAGGAAACTGTAGACCTAGGGATGTTTAGGATTGTGGAAACCTTGCGTATGGACGTAAGACACAAGTGACACCCAATCAACTGACCACGTTCGAAGTCTGCTGTCTCACGATGTCTAATGACTACTGAGGTCGCTGATATGGAGTACCTGGCAGTAGGTGTCAGTACAATACATCTAATAGGAAAAACGTATGTTTTCATGGGTGTCCGGATACCTTTAATCACATAGTGTATGTCGCAGCCCACGTCGGGATACGACACATAAGTGCTTTCTGATCCCTTCCACAGAATCAAAAAGTTTATTCTAATGTTCTGTAACATGTTGTAAAGCAGCTGGAGAGCTAAAGCCTTTGTCTTCCTACTACGAATACATATGAGGCACCTGATGTAGCTATCACGCCGTCATTTCTAATACTGCAAAAGTTTCAATTATTTTCGGGAGTTTGAAAGAGTTTATGTTCATCTGTCTGATTGTACAAGGACGGAAGTAATAATAGGATCTTCTTTGCCTTGTGTATAGAGCAATATTACAGAAAAATCACATGTCCTGTAAGTTAACACTTTTTTTTTGCATTCCTTTTCTTGTCTTACTACCCGGATTTCACTTTTGCTGCATTCTTGAGAAATTTAGAATGAGATGTGATACAGTGATATTTGTTGACATCCAATTAATCAGAATATCGAATAGACGCTGTAAAACGAAACTGAACTAATACGACTGATACGCTTCGTTGCTTACCTCTCTCTACCCAAGACTCTGTCTCACACGTTGTCATGAAATACAGTAGAGTAAAAAGTTCAAACTGCAGAGGCATGCAGATTCGTAGAGACATTCTGTAGGAATTTACGAAAAGAAATAAATATGATGAGAATCCTTTACTCCTGTGTGGTGTTCCAAAGATAATAAATCGCTGCATCTACAATGAAGAGTGAAAACGATGTGGCCACCTGCTTAATACCTTTTTTTTATGCCTTTGGAAAGAAATACATCACTGAACCTGCGTCTCAAGGATCCGACAGTTCATTGTCAGGTTTGTGGAGGTACGTGGCATTACATGTCTACGCACAGATCACGTAATTCGCGTAAATAGGGGACCACTGATGTGCGTACGCGATGATGGCACCAGATAACGATCCAGTTGGGTTCAATAGGAGTTACAGCAGGCCAATTTGGTCACCAAGATACCAACGTGAGTTCACTATAACCCTCCAGAAAGAAGTATAGCGCGATTCTGTGACCGTGACAAAGACAATTATACAGCTGAAAGACGACATCGCCGTCGTGAAAGAAATGAAGCTTGAAGGGATTCAGAAGGTTCGCAGCTGTCAGCATGTCTTCGCTTACTATCACAGGTCCCATGCAAGCGCAGGAGAATGTTTCGCACGGCGTAATACTGCTCCCACCAGTCTGCGTCCATGGCGCACTGCACGTTTCGAGCCGCTGTTCATCTCGGTGTTTTGTGGTGCCGATCGTCTACCTAGTGTAGCAAAAACGTGATTCACACGAAAAGCTGACACGGTTCCATTGATCGTCGTCGAATCCCTAATGGTCCTGTGTCCATAGCAACTGTAACTGACCATGACGTTGGGACAAGAAGTGAACACGTAGGGGTGGTGTACTGCGGAGCTCCATATTCAATAATGTAAGATGAACTTTTTGCTCCGAAAGACTTGTGCATGCAGCAGCATTATGCTCTCTTAGCAGAGACGCCACCATCTATCTTAATTTACAGAGCAGACTAGCAGTATTGTTGTAAGAAAGTACTTATGAC
Organism: Schistocerca americana; assembly: GCF_021461395.2. Lineage (NCBI taxonomy): Eukaryota > Metazoa > Arthropoda > Insecta > Orthoptera > Acrididae > Schistocerca > Schistocerca americana. The sequence goes on from NC_060119.1 coordinate 73,732,487, forward strand.
CTGTTCGCTTCTCCTCATATCTGTATTGGAACAAGCGACGTTTCTGTAAACTATTTATTAAACAAGATTACTAGCTTCGCACCACAAAAACTGAGCTTTTTCTTCGTAGCTTGCTGTTCACGCATCGGGCATTCTCAAGTCTAGCCACAGCGCCTCACGCAAGCGTCCACTGGCAGCCCCATATGGTCTTCCGGCTCCTTTAGGCAGTGTGGGAACTGAAATACTACTCCCGACTGAGAGCGTTCTGCATTACCACTTAAATCACTTAATATTTTCACATTACTTGGTGCTGTGACACTTTCACTACATGCTATCCCTCCGGGCAAGTGACCTTCACACCGCGCACACTTGATGCAGATAATAAGTACCGCACCGTGGAATGAGGGAGGTAGTGGAGTGATAGTCGTTCAAAGTTAGCAGCAGGGCAGACTCAGGTAGTACAGGTAACGAGGGAGTCGAAGCTCTCATCGGGTGTAGTCAGGGGGACAAGATTCTCTCCAAGTCACCTCCACCCTTCTCCTCCTCCTCTCTAAACTGTTGGGAGTCTCGGATGTTGTTGCGCCATTAATGAAAAGCGGTGAGTTAATCTGCAGGAGAGGCTCTCCTCTGGTCAACCTCAAAGCTGGTAACTCTCAGGACCACCACATGTACCAAAGAGAGTAATAAAAGGGCTGTATTATCAACAGAATTCGTAAACTATTGAGTTTTAATAATAGCAATGCATTGTTACTTCATAAATACTTTTAGATTTGAATTTACCTACTTTTCTGCAGTTGTTTAAGGAGAATACGGACATGATTTCTACAACTACGCTCATATTGTCAACTTCGCTATTACTTGTCTGTAATTAGAGTAACACGGACTGGGATAAAATAGCTATTTATCTTCTTGATTTTAGAGGATATTGTAGGCATTGTTTTGATTTTTAAATGCCAGTGCTATAGAGCAGGGGACCGTCTTGTACCTAAAGAAGACTGTAGCGAGGGAAACATAATGTTTCGTGTTCGGTACTTCAGTCTAGTGACTGAATTTAGAAACACATCAAAGAATGCGCACTAGAGGCCGCCATAAGCAGTTATCACCATTTTCTACTGTTTCTGATGTTGTCCGAAATCAGGTTGTGTTTTGTGCAGTATTTGTAAATATTTCGTGTTCCACACAGTTAAGCGGTGCGTCACCTATTTAAGCTAATTGCAATGTGGTTTTTAATTCTGAGGAACAGGATTTCGTGGTGAGTAAACTACTATATTTTTATGAACTATTTATATAACATATGGACTGGTAAGCCACATATCGTCGGTCGTGGGTCATCTTGCACCGTGAAGCAAATATGTCTTTGATTGTGGAATGTGTGATACTTGTAAATGAACTCACTTTCTTTAAGATCTTAAAAATTTTACCTATTTAGAAAATGGTAATTTCTGATGGTTTCATTACCTTCTATTTCAAAATGATTTTATCGTGTAAATGGTTTTCGATATTATTTCTGGTTAATATCACTTCACATACTGTTTACTCGATTGCGACAGAGCAACAGTGTAACAGATAAACAATTAGTACAGTATTAGGAAGATTTATTTTCATTGCAACGCATATAAATTTAGAAAGCATATTTGTTTCCGGCTGCATGACCATGTAATTCGTTGGAACATGTTTTCGCATTTGGAAAAACTTTAATTTTCGGGATACATATTTGTACTTACAGAAGAAGACTGCAGCAGTTAAAACCCGAATGCCACCTGTTTCACATTGGAGTTTGAAAATATGTAGCTATATCACGTGGATAGATAGCGGCGAAATTATAAGAAGTGTAATAAGGTACAACACTCTCCCCAGTATTCTTATTGGAGAGAGGTAAAGCAGTAACTTCTGGCCGCCTGATGCATGTGATCAAGAAGTCTGCGTTGTAGCTTACGCGCAATAGCCTATACCTTTCGACTACGCAGATTTGGAGCCTCAGAGGGGTCGTACTTTTCACTGCTTCCTACCCTTAGCTGTATGTGTTACACTGACGTGGTGTGCTAAAATTGCGACAATAGTTGCCGTTATTCCTCCACACGGTCCTATTTAAATCACTGGTAACGTTATACAGAAGAATGGAAAAGAAAATTGAGAATGCGCTAGGTGACGATCAGTGACTTTAGGAAAAGTAAAGGGACGAGAGAGGCAATTCTGACGTTACTGCTAATAATGGAAGCAAGGCTAAAGAAAAATCAAGATACTTTCATAGGATTTGTCGACCTGGCAAAAGCGTTCGACAGTATAAAATGGTGTAAGCTGTACGACATTCTGAAAAACGTAGGGGTAAGCTATAGGGAGAGACGGGTCATATACAATATGTACAACAACCAAGAGGGAATAATAAGAGTGTACGATCAAGACCGAAGTGCTCGTATTAAGAAGGCTGTAAGACAAGGCTGTAGCCTTTCGCCCCTACTCTTCAATCTGTACATCGAGGAAGCAATGATGGAAATAAAAGAAAGGTTCAGGAGTGGAATTAAAATACAAGGTGAAAGGATATCAATGATACGATTCGCTGATGACATTGCTATCCTGTGTGAAAGTGAAGAAGAATTAAATCATCTCCTAAACGGAATGAACAGTCTAATGAGTACACAGTATGGTTTGAGAGTAAATCGGAGAAAGACGAAGGTAATGAGAAGTAGTAGAAATGAGAACAGCGAGAAACTTAACATTAGGATTGATGGTCACTAAGTCAATGAAGTTAAGGAATTCTGCTACCTTGGCAGTAAAATAACCAACGACGGACGGAGCAAGGAGGACATCAAAAGCAGACTCGCTATGGCAAAAAAGGCATTTCTGGCCACGAGAAGTCTACTAATATCAAATACCGGCTTTAATTTGAGGAAGAAATTTCTGAGGATGTACGTCTGGAGTACAGCATTGTATGGTAGTGAAACATGGACTGTGGGAAAACCGGAACAGAAGAGAATCGAAGCATTTGAGATGTGGTGCTATAGACGAATGTTGAAAATTACGTGGACTGATAAGGTAAGGAAGAGGAGGTTCTACGCAGAATCGGAGAGGAAAGGAATATGTGGAAAACACTGATAAGGAGAAGGGATAGGATGATAGGACATCTGCTAAGACATGAGGGAATGACTTCCATGGTACTAGAGGGAGCTGTAGAGGGCAAAAACTGTAGAGTTAGACAGAGATTGGAATACGTCAAGCAAATAATTGAGGACGTAGGTTGCAAGTCTACTCTGAGATGAAGAGGTTAGCACAGGAATGGAATTCCTGGCGGGCCGCATCAAACCAGTCAGTAGACTGATGACCAAAAAAACACCAAACGTTATTAACACAGAGTCCAGCCTCAGTAAGGCATGCAGTCCTGCTAGTGAACTATTTAAGAAGTAATGGTTACCTAGACCATGGGACGAGAGTGGGAAAGACAGAGTTGGTTTGAGCAATACTGCAGATACACTGCACGCAACGGCAGATAAGCCGAGGGCAGCACTTAGTGGTAGCGGATAGACTTCTCAGGCACGCACAGAGTTACATCAATAGGAGGAACATTGTGCAAATAATGCCCTATTTTATTTTTTTTTTAAATTTCTGTTCTTGGTGTATACAGGACAAACGGCCTTGCCGGAGTGGTGTCACCGGTTCCGGTCAAATCACCGAAGTTACGCGCTGTCATTCTTGGATAGCACTTGGATGAGTGACTATCCGGTATGTCGAGCGCTGTTGGCAAGCGGGCTGCAGTCAGCACTTGTGGGGCCAATGGAAGAGCTACTTGATTGGGGTGTAGCAGTTTCGGTCATGTAAACTGGCAACGGCAGGGAGAGCTGTGTGCTGACCACATGCCCTTCAATATCCGCATCCAACGACTCCTGTTGGCTGAGGATGAAACGGCTGTCCGTCTACACCGTTGGACCTTCAGGGCCCGTTCGGACGGAGTTTAGGTGTCATAGCGTTTCTAAGAAAAACTTGCTTTTAAGGTGCTTCAGATGTGATGCTTCTTCTGCACGTATGTGAATTTTCGCGTAATTTCCACGTAAGATGTAGCCATCGGAATGGCCTCTGCGCGAGACACTCATTACAAGCAAGGTGCTGCAATTCAATTCTTTGTTTCGGAAAAAGGAACCGTGGTACATTCATATAAGTGTTTGTTCGTGGAGCACGGTTGTGTTACATTTCATAATAGCACTGCTGGGTGACGACTAAAGCAAGCTGAAGAGTCAAGATGTGCAGGAAATGCTTTTCAGTATCAGTCATGTTCTGGACGTCCTGCCAAAACCACAGCTCGCAACGCAGTGAGCCGTGTGAATCTCATTACTCGTGCAGACCCAGACGTCAAAACTCGACAACTTATTGAGCAACTAGCGCTGAGTCCTGGAAGTGAGCGTGTAACGAGTTTGATTTTTTACTACTGAATGGCGTGCGCAAAATGGGTTCCTCGAATACTCACAACAGACTGCAAGATTCAACGAAATGCCGTTTAATTTGAGCTATTCTAACAGTCTAAGGCCAATGGAGAGGCCTCTCTGTTACCGATCCATACAGGTAACGGAATACTGATGCTTCACTTCGAGACGGAAACGGAATGACAGCCAGGGCATTGACACTGCATGAATACAGTAAAAACGGAGGAATTCCAGGCAACTCCGTACTTATGCCGAGAGCCCTATTGGCTAGTGATGGTTTCATCCTCGTGGACGTTTTGCCAAATAGGTCAACCATTAAATCAGGCTCAAGACTCAAGAGTCGTTTCCAACGTGTTAGATCGGAGCAGTCGAAAAAATATCTGGCTCCGACCCGACAATATACGCTCACACACAAGTGTCACAACCTGGGAACACGTCCCCAAATTTGGTACGATATCCAAGGAAAGCGTTTCTGAAGGAGAGAAATTTGTTAACTTCGAGTATAGATTTAAGTGTGAGGAAGTCATTTCTGAAAGTATTTGTATGGAGTGTAGCCATGTATGGAAGTGAAACATGGACGATAACTAGTTTGAACAAGAAGAGAATATAAGCTTTCGAAATGTGGTGCTACAGAAGAATGCTGAAGATTATATGGGTAGATCACATAACTAATGAGGAAGTATTGAATAGGATTGGGGAGAAGCGAAGCTTGTGGCACAACTTGCCCAGTAGAAGGGATCGGTTGGTAGGACATGTTCTGAGGCATCAAGGGATCACCAATTTAGTATTGGAGGGCAGTGTGGAGGGTAAAAATCGTAGGGGGAGACCAAAAGATGAATACACTAAGCAGATTCAGAAGGATGTAGGTTGCAGTAGGTACTGGGAGATGAAGAAGCTTGCACAGGATAGAGTAGTATGGAGAGCTGCATCAAACCAGTCTCAGGACTGAAGACCACAACAACAACAAATCCTCGTCTCATCCACTCTGTCGTCCAGATCTGATACTCTCACCTTCTACCTGTTTGGGCCACTTAAAGATTGAGTACATTGGACACATTTTGAAGGTGACAAGGGAGAAGTAGAAGCAATGAAAACAGCTGGGAACACAGAACAAGAGCCTCCGTGAATAAGAAGTACATGCTCTTACTTAAAGCTAGTGTAACCCCACAGTCCAAGATGGACGTTATCTAGAAAAATAGTGCATGTAAAGGAAACGTTAACCAGTTTTAACAGCAAATTCTAACTATAAAGAATAAAGTTGTTCCGAGGTAATACCAGTGGAACAATGTTTATTGAGCGACCATTGTGCATACGCTTGTGTGCAAAATAAAAAGAAGAAAGTAACTTTTACACGCTGTGTCACTGCCAACTAACACAGCTTGTAACAACAACGACGTTATACTATTGTACATATAATAATTTTTTCTTCTGAATTTTGATAAATTAGTGTAATCGATGTTCTGATTTCATTTCTTTTTCTTTTCTTATCATTATGTTAAAGAAACTGTAAACAATTTTCGATGTGAATATTAATGTTTATGTCAAGTTGCAAGCAATATTATACAAAATTGAAATGTAAGAAATGTTGTAACTGTTGTAAGATGTTAAAGTTGTAATTGTGCGTCTGGTCCATACGTAGGCAATGTATTAGGATATGTAGAATGCAAAACCTCTGGTGAATACCCTGTCTGTAGGGGAGGGGTAAAAGGTGGATGGCAGCCGAGCGCGGGAAAATGCACACGGGCGCGGCAAGGCACAACGGGCTCAGCAGTAGTAGTCGGAGTTGGGCATCGGTCTGAGAAACACGTTCTGGATCGAGGAGGCTCTCCTGGAAAACGCGATTTCGTTGAGCCTCGGATGTGCCGTTTCCGACGCCTAAACAGCATGGCAATATTCCATAGGCACTAAATGGAAAGTATTGCGACGCTATGAAGAAGTAAAGTGCCGATTCTTCAAGAGCCATTGTTGTGATTGTATGTGTGCTCTGTGCCTCGCCATCTCGCCGCCCGCCCACCGCCTCATCGATACGAACAGGTTGTAACTTTTAGTACTGTAATCGTGTGGACCAGTGTTACTTTTGTTCCATACTGTTCAATAACAACTTAAATTTTACCAGAACTGTCCTATCAGTTAATTATACTCACAACTAACCTAGACAGGGTCCTTTCCACATGTTGTGCAATCCGAGTGTCCCGAGATGAAGATTTAAAGTTTATGTTAATAATAATTACCTGCAGACCTATCTATGTTAGAATGATGTTTAAAGAACTTTGTTGTTAATGAATATAAAAGTAAATAATATAGGTCTGACAAAGTTGGAAGATAATGTTGAAATTGGTTTAGTAATGAAGTTTAATTATTTGAGGCAGATATAATGGTAATTAAATGAGCAGGAAATAAGCTAAAAAGAGTAGTAACTCATCTATCGGATATCTTGAGTGCTTAATGAATCCAATAATCAAAATTTTCAATACAGTGATCATAACAGTTTCAGGGTCTCCCCCCCCTTTTTTTTTTCTTTTCTATTCCTTTGAATTCTGAAGTGTACTGAACTGATTTGACCATTAAAGTTAAAGTCAATATAAAACCTAAATTTATCAGTGTTTTACCCTTTTCAAAATTGACATTGTATGTGTGTTTTGAAAGTGCTATTTCTAGGGTAACCTATGCCTGAATTTAATCAGATCAATAGACAGTACGAAGTTTGTAGTAAACATTATAGTGTAATGTTGTGTATTTATGGCATGTCCATATTAGTACAGAAAGTGAAATTACTAGCTCAGTAGATTTTCTGGTTCTAAAATTTACCATATTACGTAGTGTTATTACGTGTAGTGTTGCACGCACGTACATCAGCTTGTACAGGGAAGAAACTCAGTTAATGCCTAATTAGGCTGGCGACCGTATTATTAACAAATTGGTAGCATCTGCTGCGTCATTTCTTGTCCGTCCTAACGTGTTGTAGCACATCAGACTTGCTTGACGTATCATTGTTGTTACTGAGTGGGTGTGAGTCTCATTTTGCCTCCATTCAGGTACACGCGGTCAACATATATACCAAAATCCTTTCTTATAAGGTGAAGCCCGTCAACTTACTATAGTACAGGCTTTAAAAAGTATCGTGCGCCCGCGCGTAGAGTTACAAGTGGCTCCCGGTGACAGAACATCCAGTTGTTGTCGGTCAAAAATTAATGTGAATACCGAACAGTGGATGTTCAGTGGCACGTATTGCAAAATTATTCAGTAAAATAAATAGCAGTGAACGTCAAGTACGATAGTGTGGTGGAATTTGCATTCGGTATGGACAGGAAAGTAGACACGGTAGATGTGCCGAGCGTAATGGAAGATGCGCATGGTAATGACAGGAATGTACACAGACAGATAACAGATGGCGTTAGCGGTAGACAATTGACGTACATACAATATCACGAACATGTTAAGGAACAGACTGAAATGTCGAGATTGCCTCGAACACAGCAAGGGATAAAACAGGAAGTAGAGGACGACGTTGTAGATGATAGTGGGTACGTGAACAAATCCACTGACATGTTTGATTCACCACAGATAAAGAAAGAACCGAAAGAAACTTTTGAAGTAGGATCGGAACACACCGATTCCGTAGAACAAAACAGTGTGAAAACTTTAGGCATGAACGATTTATTTGAACAATTAACCAAACAAATTGCAGTACAGAGTGAGCAGCTCAAAACACAGAATAATCTGCTTGAAACACACGTTGCCGAGCAGCTCAAAACACAAAATGATCAGCTTAAAACAAACGTTGACGAGCAGCTCAAAACACAGGTTGGTCAGCTTAAAGCACAGGTCGAAGAACAAGGAATTAAAATTAGTAAACAAATAGAACAGGTAGAACAAAAGGTGGGTAATTTAAGTTCTGTGGTAAATACTATGAAGTTTGAAATTGACACAATTAATAAAAATATGGATACTATGCAGGGGGAAATTGACAACATTAACAGTAGGTTTGATGTTGAAATTCTCAACATCCAAGAGAAAGTAGAGCCTCTAGTTGAAACAAAAGTAGACGAAAAAGTTTTCGATCTTAAAACTGAGATCGTAAACGAATGTCAACACGGAATCTCACAGTTGAAAAAGGCAGTTTCAGACGCTGAAAGAGACTTAGGTGAGAAAGTTACCGGATGTGTACAAAAATGTGAACAAAATACTTCGAAAATTCAAGGCAAAATTTTCGATCTTGAGAGTAAAATTAAAGATAGGCCTGGTGTTGTCTGTAATGGCACACCACTTACGAAGCTATTCGAAGGTGAGGAACGCTTCGATCCCGCTAAGAAACATAACGTATGGCATCCGTTAAGATTTCATCAAAAATTGCGAGAGGATATTTCCTGAACACTTGTCTGATCAGGAAAAGATAAACGTTGTAATTAACGCCTTAGCAGGTGACGCTAAGCGCTGGGGAATTAATTTGAATACCGAACTAATGACGTTCGAAGAATTTCAGCAAAACTTTAGGGAAGAATATTGGTCCGAACAAAAACAGGATCATTTGTGGCGCGAGTTTATCCTGGCCAAACTTCATGATAACAGGGGCAGGAATTCTTTGAAAGATTTCTGCGAATATTGGTACCGAAAATTGACACATTTAAGAGGGAGAAGATGTGATTCTGAAATCATATGGGAGCTATATAAAAAGCTTCCAGAAGATTCAAAGAGATATGTGGGAACCAATCATCGTAGCTTCCAAGCATTTCTCGAAAGGGTCGAAGACGAAGATCATTGGCGCGAAAGTCGTGCCAATTATCAGAATTTTGGTAACAGAAATAATCGTAATAATGACGAAAGAAATGACGGCGATGGGTTTCGCGTCAATATGATACAGAGAGGTAGAGGCTGAGGAACAGGAAGAGGAAATTACCTAGGTCGCGGTAGAGGGTACACCGCGCAAAATAATAACGACGCGGGAAACTGATTTCTGCGAACGTTGCGGGCCACACGGAAGCGGACAGTACATACCGGCCCCGATTTAAGAAATGTTACCGGACTGACAGTAAAATTATGAGGCAGGTTAGAGACAGGCGTGGAAGTCGTTGCGGAACAAGCGTCAGCTGCGCACACAGATGACTCATCTTCGCTGTGCTGAGTGCTACATGTTAACAGGCGAGTGGAGCATCAGAGGGCAACGGCCCAGCCTAGCAGAACAGCTGTTCAGAGAGAAGCCGCTAGCAATGCGGCAGCATTAGATACGAACATTACCGTAAGAACGGATGAATACATTACGAGTGGTAATTCCGTGGCGAAGGAAATAATAGATGAAACTGTGGATACACAGAGAGGTGCGGTTAGCAGTGTTAGCAATGAAGTAAATGGCGAGAATGTATTAGCGGAAGTAAGTAATTGGCGTGTGCAGATCGACGATCTTTACAAAGGCCTCAAGCAATGTGAGTGGGAGGATTTTAAGAAGGAGTATGAGGCAAGGAAGTTAATTAGTGAAAAGGGAGATAGTAGGGACGTCGATAAGGTGACGTGGCCCGAGTTTAAAGAGAAGAGAGTAAATAGCGCCGCGCAAAGTACGCGTGCTGCCGACAGGACAATGATTAAAGATAGGAAGAAATTGGAGGATGAAATCCTAAGCATTGATGAGGAAGTAACTTCTGTTAATGATCCGCCAACAGTACAAACTGCTACCGAAAGGCACCGTGGGGAAGGTGCAGGTAATTACCTAAAAGTAATTGAAGTCCACTAGGATTACACTAAATATGAAGTAACAGTGGATGTGAGTAAAGCTGATAATGAGGCAGTTTTGCCAAAAGAGGATGTTGATTTAAAATTAAAGCCAGACGAAAATGCAGAGGAAGAACTTAGTGCATGTCTCAGAAAAGCTTTTATGTTAGAACCTGAAAGCGATCCAGAATGGTCGGATTCGGACGATAATTCAGATGACGAGTATTTCGGTACTAGTGAAAATAATGGGGATACAGCTAATTGCGATATTGTACCTAATGATGACGAAGTTTCAAAACAAAATCCAGATGTAGAGACTGATCAAAGAAAGAAAGAGACACCTGACGACTCAGGTTCTATTTTGCAAAGATTTCAAGTAATTAATGACTTTGAACTCCCAGAACCAAAGAAACCGCCAGATATAGGTGAAGTGCAGGTTAAAAGCATATCTTGGGACGATGTTATCGTCGACCCGGATTGGCTTAGGGAAGACCACAACAATGAAAAGCATTCGACGGTTAAATAAACTGTAATACCAGTTGAAATTTGTAATGTGAAACTGCAAGTACTCCTTGATACTGGATCTCAGATAAGTGCTATCTCCCAAACCGTTTTTCGAACACATCTGTGATAAGCCTGGACTAGTAATTACGTTAGTGACTGGTGTAAAAGTTGTTGGTGCTACTGGCAAGACTAGCAAGACGGTAAAGAACCAGATTTTGGTTGAATTTAGTATAAAAAGACAAAAATTTGAACACGATTTTTTGGTTGTGCCGGACTTGAGTACTGAAATGATTCTGGGAATAGATTGGTTAGATAAGATAAAGGTTATTATTGATTGTAGCCAGGAAGTGATCAAAATTAATAAAGCATCTATGAATTTGGAATTAAAATTTGAGGAAAATGGGAAGGTGTTCGATTTAGAAATTGGTTCTTTATTGTTGGAGATTGATCAAGGGAATGATGGTTTGACAAACATGTATGAGGAGTACCATGTCCAGAGGTTAATAAATGAGAGTGACGAGCAGGGGCATAATTTTAAAAAAAATTGTGGAAAATTTGAAGGAGATATCTCCTGATCAGAAAACAGAATTGCTTGATATTTTAGAAAGTAATAGCACCTTATTTTCGGACAAATCTGGCCTAGTTAAGAACTTCGAATACCAGATTGAGACAATAGAGCATAAACCTTTCTTTGTAAGGCCGTTTTCGGTACCCATATCAAAGAGGCAGGCCGTGCAAGTGGAAATAAATAAAATGATAGAATGGGGCGTAATCGAACGGAGTAGCAGCGAATATAATAGTCCCCTTATCATCGTGAAGAAAAGGGATGGGGGAGTGAGAGTAGTAATTGACGCCAGGACTTTGAACAAAATTGTAAAGAAGGAAATAGACAGACCTGAAAATCTGGACGAAATGGTCCAAAAATTTTATAATGTGAAGTATTTAACCAGTCTGAACATGACTGCCGGATACTGACAAATCCCATTGAGTAAATAATCCCGTAAATATACCGCTTTTCTATTCGCCGGGAAATGCTATCAATATAAAGTAGTGCCATTTGGGCTTAGCACTTCTGTGGCAGTATTTATTAGGGCACTGGACTTTGTATTGGGGAGAGAATTGAGTTCCCGGCTAACCATTTATGTAGATGATTTACTGATTGCTACAGAAGAATGGCAAGAGCATTGTGAATTATTGCAGAACGTTTTTGTTGCTCTACAAGCACGGGGCATGACGCTTAAGTGGAAGAAGTGTGAATTTGTGAAGTCGGAAATAAAGTTTCTGGGCCACATTATCACTATTACCGGTATTGGCAAGGACCCGGAAAAGTTAAGTGTAATAGCATGGTGTCCAGCTCCTAGAAATAGAAAACAGTTGAAAGCCATTTTAGGTTTATGTGGGTTCTATAGAAAATTCGTCAAGGGGCAAGTTTTTAATAGTCCTCGTTTGAATAATCTACTTAAGAAAAATAGTGCTTTTTGTGGACTGAAGTGTGCATGAGAGATTTTGAAAATTTTAAAGTGAACTTTTGAATGACAATATATTGGATCATCCCATACTGTCAAAACCTTTCCACATGAGTACTGTCAGCAGTGCCTATGGAATTGGTATAGAAGTTTTCCAAGAAATCTGTGATGGCAAAGAAATCGAACACAGGACTATCGCGTTTGCAAGTACAACTCTAACAAAATACGAGAGAAACTACACTATATCGGAAAAGGAAGCGTTAGCCATTATATGGGGGTTAAAGAAATTTAGAAATTATCTGTGGGGTCATAAGCTCATCATACATACTGACCACAAAGCTTTAACTTTTCTTAAAGATTGTCGATTACTTAATGGCAGGTTAACTCGTTGGGCTTTGTACCTGCAACAATTTGATTACGAGATTTGCTATGTTAAGGGTACTGATAATTATGTGGCAGATGCTTTATCTCGATTGCCTAATGGTATGAGTGAAGTGCCCAATGAAAATGGTGAAGAGGGTACTTTTCAGATCACGTATATGAAAGAGGTTTCAGGAAAAAGGAAAATTGAGCAAATATGTAAAAATATGAGATACCATCAGAATGAGGATCCGACATGGATATCTGTGAAGTTAAATTTTGACAGTGTGCAGTATCCTCAAATTAAGAAATATTACAAAATCTTTAAAGGCATTTTATATAGGTGGAAAGATTTAGTCACGGAAGAATGAAGAGTATGTTGTCCACACCAGTTTGATACTGATGTCATAGACTATTTACATTTAGCATTGGGGCATAGTGGACCAAAGAAATGTTTGGATAAATTAAATAATGTAGTAGTGATTGCTGGTAGTGTGAGTAAGAAGGTAAAGGAACGAATTTAGTCGTGCAATGTCTGTCCAAGGGCCAAAGTACCGAACAGAACTAGTAGAGGTCCAATGCAAAGTACATTACCTGAAGACACCCTAGAATTATTATCAGTAGATTTATATGGTCCCCTACCAAAGACTACGGGAAATTGTGCATATATTTTAGTGATTTTGGAAGTATTTTCAAAGTTTGTGAAATTATACCCCTTGAAAAAAGCAACAGCAAAAGCTGTATTTAGTAGGATGGTCGAATACTTCAGAACCATCGGGAAACCCAAGGCAGTACTATCTGACAATGGACCCCAGTTCATATCCAATACACACTGGACTCGCATTCGGAAGGACGACGGTTCAATCCCGCGTCTGGCCATCCTGATTTAGGCTTTCCGTGATTTCCCTATATCACTTCAGGCAAATGCCTGGATGGTTCCTTTGAAAGGGCATGGCCGATTTCCTTCCCCATCCTTCCCTAGCCCGAGCTTGTGCTCCGTCTCTAATGACCTCGTTGTCGATGGGACGTTAAACACTAATCTCCTCCTCCTCCTCATATCCAATATTTGGAAAGAAGGAATGGAGCAAAATGGTGTGGAGGTTAAATATATCGCAGCCTACCATCCTGCTAGCAACCCGGTTGAAAGATACATGCGAGAAATTGGGAGATTGTGTAGAACATACTGATGTCATAACCATAGAGCCTGGGGCAGATTTATATCGGATTTTGAGAATGTCATGAACACATTACATCATGAAACTACTGGGTTCCAACTGGAAGAAATTTTGTTAGGCAGCAGAAGTAAAAGTTTAATTGAGGAAAAACTAGAGTTTCCACCTTGTACAAGCTTGGGGTTGAGTCAAAAGAAAGAATTAGTATGAAAGAGGGCAAAGTAAAAAGCTGAATCTAGATCTAAAAGACACGATAAAAATCTGAAAGTTTCAAAATTTAAAATTGGGGAATATGTTTCTTTAAAAACCTACGGAAAGTCTAGAGAACTGAACCATGAAATTTCCAAATTTAAATATATTTATAATGGACTGTATATAATACATAACATTCCACACGATAATGCTTACTACCTGATCTACCCAAAATCCAAAAGACCTTTAGGTGTAAGAAATGTTGTGGACCTGAAACTGTATGTTCCTAGGAGTGAGTGACCCAAGTACACTCAGAAAGCAATTTGCAATAAATATGCTATATTTTATACTGAAACTATTTTAATCCAAATGCAACTAATCTTCGTAAATATATGTGTACCAATATCAGTGTGCTAATATACTTACGTGAGTTTCAGATTACCAAATGTACTGTAAATGTAAAGACGTATGGAGAAAAAGGCTGAAAAGAAATAGCAAATGCTGCAAGCCATATAAAAGATGGAACTGCCAAATACCTAAATAAGCAGTATATGAGTCATAATCTAAAGGACTGCCAAACACCAAAGAGGGCAGATAAATAGTTAAAGGAGATTTGTAAGTGTGATGCAGGAGATGTGATAATAGGGTGCAAAATGGACTGCCCCAATCTGAATAATAGTCAGCAAATATATGTAGTAAATATTCTGAATATTATTGTGTTTTTTTAGTAGGTAAGGAAATGGACTGCCATTCAATGCAAGCAGCAACAAATTGTCTTATAGTGTATATAAGTATTTGTATATGCTTTTGTAGTTAAGTGTTAGTGTTCCAGATTTTGAAATTATTTCTCTGAGAAATTTAATAAAAATGAGTAATTTGCTGTTTAAATAATGTTGTGATAGGAGGCTGGACTGTGCCAAAGGCACTTAAGCAAACGATAGGTAAATGTTCTTGATATATTAAAAAATTATAGACCTATATAATGTGAGTGAAAGGAAGTTTGTGGTATAAATTTTTTTTGATGGGACAATCACACAAGGATTCAGAACCAATGTATAAATATAAAAATTAGTGTTCCCATCAAATTTCCACTTAGTGAAATTTACTAGAAACAGGGGCATGTGTAACAACAACGACGTTATACTTCTTCTTCTTCTTCTTTCGATTTCGGCCATCTTTGGACCACGTTCAACAATTCACTTGCCCGGCTTTTTGATCTTTTTTTCTCTCTTCCCAATATTTCCTCATCATTTTCGAGTGGTTCCTCCTCCGCTCTTCCGACCATTTCCTGTTATTATTCTTTAGTTTCGTTTCTTCTGGAAAACACTTAATTTCGTTCACTATTTGTCTAAACTTTTCCCTGTCCCTGATTGACTCACGGGTGACATTAAAATAGGCCAAATCCTTTTTCACCATCTGTATCCATTTATTGTTGGTTTTTTCGTTCCTGTTACTATGTTCAAACACTTTTCTTGTTAGTCTGTTTCCATCCATCCTCGACAGGTGACCATAAAACGTTAGTCTGCGTTTACGCATTGCCTCACTCACTTTCTCAATAGTTTTGTATATTTCCTTATTACTCTTTAGCTTGTACTCTTCTCCAATCTTTCTCGGTCCTAATATTTTTCTCAAAATTTTCCTTTCTTTCTTTTCCATGTTTTCTATTTCCCCCTTTTTGTTAAGAGTTAGGCACTCCGATGCATACAGGCATTCTGGTCTAATGACAGTTTTATAATGTCTTAATTTAGCTTGAATCGAAATGTTTTTTTTGTTATATATGTCTTTGGTTTTTTGAAAAGCAAATTCCATTTTCCTTGCTCTCGCCTGGTTTGCACTCTTGTCTAAACCATTCACTTGAATTATTTCACCTAAATACTTAAATTTTTCTACTCTCTTAATATTGCCGTATTTAGTAATAAGATTTTTCTTGTTATTTCTATGATTAGACATATACACGGTTTTTCCAAATGAAATCTGCAGTCCAGCTCTGGCCGAAACTTCTTGTAGTTTCTCCAGGTAGTTCTGAGCTATTTCTTCGTTTTCTGTAATTATTGCCAGATCGTCTGCAAAAGCTAAACAGTCCACTTCTATTTTTTCTTTTTTTGTTCCAATTCTGATGTCATTCTTGGTGCCTTTGAGTTCTTCTTTCCATATTCTCAATATCTTTTCCAGTACGCAGTTGAAGAGGATTGGGGATAAACCATCACCTTGTCTAACACCTGTTTTAATTTCGAACTTCCTTGAAATTTCACCCATAAATTTAACTTTGGCCTTACTGTTTGTTAGTGTCTGTTTGATAATTTCAATTGTTTTCGTATCGACCCCAAATTCTTCCAATACTTTCAGTAATGTTTCTCTATCTACCGAGTCGTATGCTTTTTTTAAATCTACAAATACTATTGCAAATCTCTGGCCTCTTGAGATTCTGTAACGAATTAGTGTTTTCAGGTTAAATATTTGTTCAACACAGGATCTACCTTGTCTAAAACCTGCTTGATATTCACCTATTTTTTTATCCAGAACTGGCTCCACGATTTGAAGTAATTTCCTTGACAAAATTTTGTATCCTACTGGTAGTAGCGAGATCCCTCTATAATTATTAACATTCATCTTATCCCCCTTTTTGTGTAGTGGGTGTATCAGGGCACACTGCCAGTCTTCAGGAATTCTTTCTTCGTCCCAGATCTTCTTAAACATATGTTCCAAAACTTGTGGGAGGTTGGTATCCATTATTTTTAGGATTTCTGGTACTATGGAGTCTTCACCTGGGACTTTATTGTTTTTTAGACTGTGTATTATGTGTTTTATTTCTTCAGCGTCTGGAGGTTTTGACTCGGTATTAGTATTTCGGTGGTTTTCAAAACTCATTTTATCTTTGGGTGGTTCACAATTTAGTAGATTCTCGAAATATTTTGCTAATATTTCACAATTAGTCTTGTTTGTCAAACCTAGCTTGTTCTCTTCATCTTTAAAACATAAATTTGGGGATTGGTATTTGGTTAGCTGTTTTCTAAAAGTTTTGTAGAAATCTCTAGAATTATTTCTTTTAAAGTCTTCCTCAATCTGTTCTAGGTTATCCTGAAATTGTCTTCTTTTTTTATTACGGAAAAGCTTAGCTGTTTCTCTTCTCTGGATTTTAAAATTGTCAAGATCTTGAGGATCTTTTGTGGAGTTCCATTTCTGCCACAATTTCTGTCTCTTCTCCAGGTTCTCATCACATTCATTGTCCCACCATGGATGTCTTCTTACTCTTTTCACGAGACAATTTTCTTTTGCTATTTCAACTATTTCGTTTTTGATCTCCTCCCATCCCGCTTCCCTATTTATTGTGGATATGCCATCGCTATCTTTGTGCAATGCTCTTTGAAACCGTTGTTTAATTTCTTCATTTTTTAACGTTTCTGTGTTATATTTTGGAATTTTGTAGAAGGTTTTCTTCTCTTATCGAAATGGGAGTGGTCTGAATTTAATCGTAGTCAAATAGTGGTCTGAATCAACATCAAGGCTTTTCAGCACTTTAGTGTTTTGAATTTCTTCTTGACAATGAAGTGAGATAGCCACATGGTCAATTTGGAATTCTCCGAGAAGTGGATTTGGTGATCTCCATGTTTTAGTTTTTCGGCTCAGCTTTTTGAAATGTGTTGTCATGATTTTCAAGTTGAAATGCCTACATACCTCTATAAGCCTTTCTCCATTTTTTGAAGTTCTTTTGTGACCTGGGAAGAGGCCTACTGTTCCATGGTATTTTTTCTCCCTTCCTATTTGTGCGTTAAAATCGCCTACTAACATTTTTACGTTCTTCTTTGAGCATCTATCCAGTTCCATTTCAAGTATCTCCCAAAATTCTTCAACTTTCTCCGGGTTATTTTTGTTGTCCTGGTTTATGGGTGCATGGCAGTTGATTATAGAGTATCCTTTGTTTTTACATTTAATCTCAAGAATGGATAGTCTCTCAGAACTCGAGTAGAAGTTAGTAACTGAATCTAAAATTGAGTGATGTACCAGAAATGCTGTTCCCAGGTATGGCATTTGTTTCATTAAGATTTTACCTGGTTTTCCTTTAAATAAACGATAGTTTTCAAAATCTAAAGCAGTTTCATCTAAAAACCTTGTTTCTTGTAATGCACATATTAAAATTTCTTTCTGGTTCAGCTTTTCAATCAATAATTTCAATTTTCCTACTTTAATTAGAGAGTTTACATTTAGGGTTGCAAACATAGTTGCTTTCTTAAATATCAGTGTTGAGGGCTGCATACATGTTGGTTGGGGTCCTCCAAAATCCTTTGACCCCTTTGCATTGTTTCTACGACCAACGGAGGATTTGCCATTCGGTCTACCTCTTGGAGTAGTGTCTATCTTTGACGACGTTCCCATCATGCTTTGCAGTAATTGTTGGGTAATAAATTTGGGGATCGGGTTGCCCCGAATCCGAAATTAAAACCAAGGTAGTAAGCCCTGGAGTTAGCTCTTCCGCTCTCTCTGCCGTTCCTCTTCCGCCATTGAGACCGTTGGCTGGGTTTCACCTAGTAACCCTAGGCAGGGGCCCTATGACAGGGTGCTACCATCTGGAGCCGGACGGACCCTGGTTTTTTTACGAGGTTGTTACTCCTCCCCCTCCACACTTCCCCATCCTCTTGTTTTTAGATGGGTCCGGGCTTGGGACCGGCTTGCGGCGGTGTTGACGTTATACTATTGTACATATAATAATTTTTTCTTCTGAATTTTGATAAATTAGTGTAATCGATGTTCTGATTTCATTTCTTCTTCTTTTCTTGTCATTATGTTAAAGAAACTGTAAACAATTTTCGATGTGAATATTAATGTTTATGTCAAATTGCAAGCAATATTATAACAAAATTGAAATGTAAGAAATGTTGAAACTGTTGTAAGGTGTTAAAGTTGTAATTGTGCGTCTGGTCCATACGTAGGCAATGTATTAGGATATGTAGAACGCAAAACCTCTGGTGAATACACTGTCTGTAGGGGAGTGGTAAAAGGTGGATGGCAGGCGAGCGCGGGAAAATGCACGTGGGCACTGCACGGCACAACGGGCTCAGCAGTAGTAGTCGGAGTTGGGCATCGGTCTGAGAAACATGTTCTGGATCGAGGAGGCTCTCCTGGAAAACGTGATTTCGTTGAGCCTCGGATGTGCCGTTTCCGACGACTAAACAGCAGGGCAATATTCCATAGGCACTAAATGGAAAGTATTGCGACGCTATGAAGAAGTAAAGTGCCGATACTTCAAGAGCCATTGCTGTGATTGTATGTGTGCTCTGTGCCTCGCCATCTCGCCGCCCGCCCACCGCCTCATCAATACGAACAGGTTGAAACTTTTAGTACTGTAATCGTGTGGACCAGTGTTACTTTTGTTCCATACTGTTCAATAACAACTTAAATTTTACCAGAACTGTCCTATCAGTTAATTATCCTCACAACTAACCTAGACAGGGTCCTTTCCACATGTTGTGCAACCCGAGTGTCCCGAGATGAAGATTTAAAGTTTATGTTAATAATAATTACCTGCAGACCTATCTATGTTAGAATGATGTTTAAAGAACTTAGTTGTTAGTGAATATATAGGTAAATAATATAGGTCTGACAAAGTTGGAAGATAATGTTGAAATTGGTTTAGTAATGAGGTTTAATTATTTGAGGCAGATATAATGGTAATTAAATGAGCAGGAAATAAGCTAAAAAGAGTAGTAACTCATCTATTGGAAATCTTGAGTGCTTAATGAATCCAATAATCAAAATTTTCAATACAGTGATCATAACAGTTTCAGGGTCTCCCCCCCCCCCCACCCGTTTTTTTTCTTTTCTATTCATTTGAATTCTGAAGTGTACTGAACTGATTTGACCAGTAAAGTTAAAGTCAATATAAAACCTAAATTAATCAGTGATTTACTCTTTTCAAAATTGACATTGTATGTGTGTTTTGAACGTGCTATTTCTAGGGTAACCTATGCCTGAATTTAATCAGATCAATAGACAGTACGAAGTTTGTAGTAAACATTATAGTGTAATGTTGTGTATTTATGGCATGTCCATATTAGTACAGAAAGTGAAATTATTAGTTCAGTAGATTTTCTGGTTCTAAAATCTACCATACTACGTAGTGTTATCACGTGTAGTGTTGCACGCACGTACATCAACTTGTACAGGGAAGAAACTCAGTTAATGCCTAATTAGACTGACGACCGTATTATTAACAAATTGGTAGCATCTGCTGCGTCATTTCTTGTCCGTCCTAACGTGTTGTAGCACATCAGACTTGCTTGATGTATCATTGTTGTTACTTTGTGGGTGTATGCCTGATTTTGCCTCCATTCAGGTACACGCGGTCAACATACACTCCTGGAAATGGAAAAAAGAACACATTGACACCGGTGTGTCAGGCCCACCATACTTGCTCCGGACACTGCGAGAGGGCTGTACAAGCAATGATCACACGCACGGCACAGCGGACACACCAGGAACCGCGGTGTTGGCCGTCGAATGGCGCTAGCTGCGCAGCATTTGTGCACCGCCGCCGTCAGTGTCAGCCAGTTTGCCGTGGCATATGGAGCTCCATCGCAATCTTTAACACTGGTAGCATGCCGCGACAGCGTGGACGTGAACCGTATGTGCAGTGGACGGACTTTGAGCGAGGGCGTATAGTGGGCATGCGGGAGGCCGGGTCGACGTACCGCCGAATTGCTCAACACGTGGGGCGTGAGGTCTCCACAGTACATCGATGTTGTCGCCAGTGGTCGGCGGAAGGTGCACGTACCCGTCGACCTGGGACCGGACCGCAGCGACGCACAGATGCACACCAAGACCGTAGGATCCTACGCAGTGCCGTAGGGGACCACACCGCCACTTCCCAGCAAATTAGGGACACTGTTGCTCCTGGGGTATCGGCGAGGACCATTCGCAACCGTCTCCATGAAGCTGGGCTACGGTCCCGCACACCGTTAGGCCGTCTTCCGCTCACGCCCCAACATCGTGCAGCCCGCCTCCAGTGGTGTCGCGACAGGCGTGAATGGAGGGACGAATGGAGACGTGTCGTCTTCAGCGATGAGAGTCGCTTCTGCCTTGGTGCCAATGATGGTCGTATGCGTGTTTGGCGCCGTGCAGGTGAGCGCCACAATCAGGACTGCATACGACCGAGGCACACAGGGCCAACACCCGGCATCATGGTGTGGGGAGCGATCTCCTACACTGGCCGTACACCACTGGTGATCGTCGAGGGGACACTGAATAGTGCACGGTACATCCAAACCGTCATCGAACCCATCGTTCTACCATTCCTAGACCGGGAAGGGAACTTGCTGTTCCAACAGGACAATGCACGTCCGCATGTATCCCGTGCCACCCAACGTGCTCTAGAAGGTGTAAGTCAACTACCCTGGCCAGCAAGATCTCCGGATCTGTCCCCCATTGAGCATGTTTGGGACTGGATGAAGCGTCGTCTCACGCGGTCTGCACGTCCAGCACGAACGCTGGTCCAACAGAGGCGGCAGGTGGAAATGGCAGGGCAAGCCGTTCCACAGGACTACATCCAGCATCTCTACGATCGTCTCCATGGGAGAATAGCAGCCTGCATTGCTGCGAAAGGTGGATATACACTGTACTAGTGCCGACACTGTGCATGCTCTGTTGCCTGTGTCTATGTGCCTGTGGTTCTGTCAGTGTGATCATGTGATGTATCTGACCCCAGGAATGTGTCAATAAAGTTTCCCCTTCCTGGGACAATGAATTCACGGTGTTCTTATTTCAATTTCCAGGAGTGTATATACCAAAAACCTTTCTTATAAGGTGAAGCCCTTCAACTTACTATAGTACAGGCTTTAAAAAGTATTGTGCGCCCGAGCGTAGTGTTACAAGCTCGTTGAACCTTGTGCTAGACACAGAAAGAACTACACTACTGGACATTAAAATTGCTACACCACGAAGATGACGTGCTACAGACGCGAAATTTACCGACAGGAAGAAGATGCTCTGAAATGGAAATGATTAGCTTTTCAGAGCATTCACACAAGGGTGGCGCCGGTGGTGACACCTACAACGTGCTGACATGTGAAAAGTTTCCAACCGATTTCTCATACACAAACTGCAGTTGACCGGCGTTGCCTGGTGAAACGTTGTTGTGATGCCTCGTGTAAGGAGGAGGAATGCGTACCATCACGTTTCCGACTTTGATAAAGGTCCGATTGTAGCCTATCGCGATTGCAGTTTATCGTATCGCCACATTGATGCTCGCGCTGGTCGAGATCCAATGACTGTTATTAGAATATGGAATCGGTAGGTTCAGGAGGGTAATACGGAACGCCGTGCTGTATTCCAACTGCTTCGTATCACTAGCAGTCGAGATGACAGGCATCATATCCTCGTGGCTATTACGGATCGAGCAGCCACGTCTCGATCCCTGAGTCAACTGATGGGGACGTCTGCAAGAACGAACAGTTCGACGACGATTGCAGCAGCTTGGTTTATCAGCCCGGAGACCATGGCTGCGGTTACCCTTGACACTGCATCACAGACATGAGCGACTGCGATGGTGTACACAACGACGAACCTGGGTGTACGAATTGCTTTTGGAAGAGTGTATTCGTCATCGCCATACTAGCGTATCACCCGGCGTGATGGTATAGGTCACATCTTGTTCGCATTGACGGCACTTTAAACAGTGGACGTTACATTTCAGATGTGTTACGACCCGTGGCTCGACCCTTCATTCAATCCCTACGAAACCCTACATTTCAGCAGGATAATGCACGACCGCATGTTGCAAGTCCTGTACGGGCCCTTGTAGATACAGAAAATGTTCGACTGCTGCCCTGACCAGTGCATTCTCCAGTTCTCTCACCAATTGAAAACGTCTGGTCAATGGTGGCCCAGCAACTGTCTCGTCACAATACGACAGTCACTACCCTTGATGAACTGTGGTATCGTGTTGAAGCTGCATGGGCAGCTGTACCTGTACACGCCATCCAAGCTCTGTTTGACTCAGTGGCCAGGCGTATCAAGACCGTTATTACTGCCAGAGGTGGTTGTTCTGGGTACTGATTTCTCAGGATCTATGCACCCAAATTGCGTAAAAATGTAATCAAATGTAATTTCTAGTGTAATATATTGGTCCAATCAATGTCCGTTTATCATCTACATTTCTTCTTGGTGTAGCAATTGTAATGGGTAGTAGTATACTAGGTGTAGTTCCTTTACTGAAATAGCCAACAGACGAACAGAAATAACACTTTTGTTCACAGATAATAATAATAATAATAATATGGAAGTCGCCGCGATTTAAGATGGTCCCCTGGACATTACAAAAGGCGGGACATGCAATGTGCCCCTATCCTGGCTGCATGGTTGGTGACGAGTTCCTGTGGTAGGGCATTCCATTCCTCCACCAGCGCTGTCGACAATTGCTGCATGGTCATTGGTGATTGTGGACTTTCTGAAATGCGTCTCTGCACCATATCTCACACGTGCTCAATGGGATTTCAGTCAGAGTAAAAAAATGGTTCAAATGGCTCTGAGCACTATGGGACTCAACTGCTGAGGTCATTAGTCCCCTAGAACTTAGAATTAGTTAAACCTAACTAACCTAAGGACATCACAAACATCCACGCCCGAGGCAGGATTCGAACCTGCGACCATAGCGGTCTTGCGGTTCCAGACTGCAGCGCCTTTAACCGCACGGCCACTTCGGCCGGCTCAGTCAGAGTAACCGCAGGCCATTCCATTCCCCAAATATCCTCTTGTTCCAAAAAGTCCTCCACCTTTTTTTGATGCGTCATGTCCAAATGCATCTCTGATAAGCACATATACATAAAGAGTACAGTGCCGCAACAACGTCCACCGGTCAGCATACCATGTTGAAGGATTTGCAGGTCACCCCGTCCATGGAACGATATGTCTCCCTCAACACCATAACACCTGGACCATCGAAACGGTCACGTACGACGATGTACCTGGGTACATTACGTGTTACCACTTCTCGTCACATGACGGTAATTTCAGAATCACTACTGAGTCCGAACCTGCCCTTATCTGAGGAGAGCACGCGACTCCATTTCTCGTAGGTCCAGTCTCCATGCGCATGGAACCTCTCGTCACATGAAGGTAATTCCAAAATCACTACTGAGACTATGTCTGCTTTCATCCGAGAAGAGCACGCTGGTCCAGTCTCTATGCCCTTGGAACCACCGTAAAGAGCGCCGCCGAAGTACGGATTCAACAGCACACACTGGTCGTCGCGCAAGGACACCACCAACACGCCTTCGCCGTACCACTATGGGGCGTGAGAGTGCGTGGCCTGCTGTTCTGTTAAATGTGGCTGCAACTTCAGCCCTGGGTGCCTTCTTGGCTACTGCCCAATATGCTGCTGTAGTTGACCGTTATCGACTACCTGTTCTCACTCAAAAGCACTGCTTGTGGTTCGGAACGCTCCCCATGCACGTGGAACGAAACTGTGAGCCATAACAAACACCCGCATACACCCACCACACTTCCTCCGTATTCTGTTCTGCAGTGTGGATAAATACAGATGTTGCTTCGTCGCCAAGTTGTAATAAAGATCACCATCACAGTGCACCATAACAGCTGTTAGTTGACAATTACTGTCCTCCTACGTTCCTTGAAATGTCTCGTATTCCGAGCCCAGCCCCATTTGGCACTATAGTCGTGCTAAAAGCCGTTTAGCATCCAAATTTCTATCTACTACTGGGAGACGTCTGGCAATGTGTTCACGCAATTCCATTCATACCCACATAAGGGGAGGCCACGACGTTGCCATCACGGACTTACTTCGAACTTTGTACACATTTAGAAGCCATTAAAACACCATAATGTGCAAGCAGTAATGTGTACTACTCTGGCACTTCCGAGAAAATCGCAAGAGAAGTTTTAGGCGTCTACTACGTAACTGCTTTATCTGTGCGTAGATGCCGGACGGTAGAGTTCATCGTAGTCAAGTGGTTAGCGTTCGAGTTTCGTAAAACGAACGTCTGTGAGGTGGCAATTTGACCGCAGCTCATACCTTCAATTTGGTAGTACAGGTATAAATTATGTGATATTCAAAAAATTTGCACCTACACTAAGTCTTCTTGGTACATTAGCAACGACTCACCGCTAAGCAGGTTAACCGCCAAATGGAGCCTGCCTCTGTGTCTGCAGCTCGAAGCGTCAAGGTGCAAAGTAGTTACCGGTACCATACCAGATTGTATGTACAAATGATTTCGCTAATCACGACAGGCTTACATTTCCAGGAAAGCTCTATGCGTTTCTTCAGTTACTTGTCTACAGTTATAAATATATTTGCTCTAATATTTAAATTTAATTTTAAATAGTAAGTAGTGAAATAACACGAATTTCAATAAAACTTCATGCAAATGCACATAGTTCTTTTTAATTAAATCACCTCTCAAATTTCATACAAAATATATAATATGACCAGTGATGAAGAAAATATAGATTAAAATTATGTCTGAGCGGGAGTCGACCCGTCACCTCATAAATGTTCATCTTATGAAGCTCGAAAGCTAACCACTTCTTTTATGAAAAACATGTCGTTCTGTTCGTTATTTTTCGTTGCATTTGTTCGGGGCGGTCGTTCACGTTAATCGTTGATCTATTGCCGCAGCTCTTTTTAATTACAGAGGGCAGCGAACACGCTGTGGTTTCGTGCCGGGAACTTGACCACTATGAACTATAACGTCCAGTACCTACGCACAGGGACATGAGCTCCCCAACAGACGCGTGAAACTCTTCTTCCGATTTTCACGGAATTGCCTGAGCAGTGCACATTGCCCCTTCACATTATGTTGTTTTAATGGCGTACTAAATGTGTACAAAGTTTGAAGGAAATCTTTCTCTCCTACGTAGTGACCTGCCTTTTGAGCAGGTGTTATGTTATCTTATTGTATATAACTTTTCTTTATTTTTTTTTTCAGAGCACAGTAGCACGTGTAAAGGAAATGTTGTCTGATATCACCACCAAATTCTGACTCTTACGGATAAATATTTTCTGAGAAAAAATTGTGGGGCAACATTTATTGGTTCTGAGCACTATGGGACTTAACATCTATGGTCATCAGTCCCCTAGAACTTAGAACTACTTAAACCTAACTAACCTAAGGACATCACACACATCCATGCCCGAGGCAGGATTCGAACCTGCGACCGTCGCAGTCTCGCGGTTCAACATTTATTGAACTAGTCTAGTTCATGCTTACAAACACACATACAAACACGGAAGCGCAACACACACACAAACACATACACACACACACACACACACACACACACACACACACACACACATAAATTTCCTACCAAGGATTTCCTAAGGTTTCCCATGGCCATCAAGCGATAGCGAGCCCAACTCGAAAAATACAGCCTTATTGTATGATGAATTTTATTATCCCTGCGTAGTGTTTCGCTTTCCGCCGTTTAAGTGCTCCATCTATTTTAGTTAATACATAGTAGTTTACAGTTACGAATATCTGTACAGATCTTTTGTTTTGGTTCTCCTTTTGTCAAGAACAATGCGCAGTTCAGTAACTGGTTAGCCATTAGCCACTAGGATTATATCTCCTGCCTCCACAATGTTTTCAGATCGTAAGAATGGTTCAAATGGCTGTGAGCACTATGGGACTCAACTGCTGTGGTTATCAGTCACCTAGAACTTAGAACTACTTAAACCTAACTAACCTAAGGACATCACACACATCCATGTCAGAGGCAGGATTCGAACCTGCGACCGTAGCAGTCCCACGGTTCCGGACTGCGCGCCTAGAACCGCGAGACCACCGCGGCCGTCTCAGATCGTAAGAAGGGACAGACGATTGATCGTGTGGGTAGTGAATAAGGAAGTAAGGAATATTATAAAATCACGTGATTTAGAAGAAAGGGAGGAAAGTAAAACAAGTTTATCTGCTTGCTGCCTGTTGTGCTGACATATCTCGACGATCTGGTGCAAAAAGTCGAAAAGGTGTAATTTCCACAGATATGACTTCTTTGTGCTTCTGGTAAAAAGCATGAAACACGTAAGATTCACTATCGTTACTTGGATATGGATGTAATAAGAGACATTACACTATGTGCATGTGGACATCACATTTCCATTGCAAGATAGTCAGAAATAACTATCTTTTAATTGGGCGCGATGAGAAAAAGTATCTCAATTTATGCATGCATATTATTAGCATTAATAAACGAATATTATACGAACGAAAAAAAATGGTCGGTATTTTTACGGAATTAGGAATATCATAAAAGAGTATGGCGATTAGATGTATTTAATTTGTTGAAATGTTCTGCTGACAAAGGCAGATCTACTTTCATGACAATGTTTTTCGAAATTCAGCTCAGAAGGCACACATGGTTAGCTTTAGCATTCCTGTTGCGCGCATTATCCTCCGCTGCTAACAATACACGGAACATTGTGTTGTGCGAGAGGTCAATTGTTTATTTTTCTCAGTAATAACTATTTTATTAACGATCACACATTTTGAGTGTGGCAAGCCTTAGGTGAGTAACCAGCATCTGACGAGTGCCCACCATTCCGCCTGAAGGAACGGTTATCAATATTTTAATACTGCTCAGATCAAGAGAAGGAATAAAATCCTTGACTAAGTTTCAATTCCAGTCGCTCAGTATTAAAAATATACGGTGGGATACAGGGATTTAACCGAAATTCCAACAGAATTGGCAATTAATTCATTCGAAGAAGCATAATAATTTACGAGTAACGGCCACGGTTTTTTTGTTGACACGTTTATTTGTACTTCCTTTGTCAAAACACAATGTAATTTGCACAAACACATCTCACAGCAGTTATTGCAACAAAATTCTGAAACACTGTGCTTCACTAAACAAGTTATTGGCAATCACAGAGCTCAATAGCTTACGAATAACCTCATAGTGTTGGGTTACAAAAACATAAGAGAAAAAATTTCATGTTTATTTTCATATTAGGAAACTCTTGTTTCCCTAGCTGTCGATAACTTAGAAATTACAGTCACTGGAATGAAAAAAATAAAATTAAAGGGGAAGTATAAGTACTGATATATCGCCATAGATAAGAAAGTTCGGTGTGTCTACGAATTGTCAAAATACTCTCCTCCTTGTGTGCTATGATTCGCCAAACCTTCGTTACGATGTCTCGAGAGGTTTAGGAGATATGATAGATGTTGCGAGTACTTCATTCTCGCGGGCATGAGATCGGAAGTAGGCGCGGTACATAGGAACCATTTACTCGAGATCGGAGGCAGATAGAGACCTCCTCCCAAATATAAACAAAAATTCAACATCTTGGCTAAATTTCATGTTGTTGTTGTGGTCTTCAGTCCTGAGACTGGTTTGATGCAGCTCTCCATGCTACTCTATCCTGTGCAAGCTGCTTCATCTCCCAGTAACAACTGCAACATAAATCCTTCTGAATCTGCTTAGTGTATTCATCTCTTGACGTCCCTCTACGATTTTTACCCTACACGCTGCCCTCCAATACTAAATTGGTGATCCCTTGATGCCTCAGAACAGGTCCTACCAACGGATCCCTTCTACTAGTCAAGTTGTGCCACAAATTTCTCTTCTCCCAAATCCTACTCAATACCTCCTCATTAGTTATGTGATCTAATCTTCAGCATTCTTCTGTAGCACCACTATTCAAAAGCTTCTCTTCTCTTCTTGTCAAAAGTATTTATCGTCCATGTTTCACTTCCATAGATGCCTACACTCCATATAAATACTTTCAGAAACGACTTCCTGACATTTAAATCTATACTCGACGTTAACAAATTTCTCTTCTTCAGAAACGCTTTCCTTCCCACTGCCAGTCTACATTTTATATCCTCTCTACTTCGACCATCATCAGTTATTTTGCTCCCCAAATAGCAAAACTCGTTTACTTCTTTAAGTGTCTCATTTCCTAATCTAATTCCTTCAGCATCACCAGACTCAATTTGACTACATTCCATTATCCTCGTTTTACTTTTGTTGATGTTCATCTTATATCCGACTTTCAAGACACTATCCATTCCGTTCAACTGGTCTTCATAGGCAGCGTCATATGGTGGAATAGGCACCAAACGCAAAATCATAGCGACCCAATTTTTCATTGCAAACTTTTCTTACTAAAATGTGTGTACCACGTAAGTATAGCCATTAGCGAGATGATGGGCACTACACCACGAAGCTGACACACAACGCTACAAGCAAGGTAGAACTGAAATTTTTTTTTGAACAGTTCCTATAAAATCGTTTGACAATGATTACAGCGTGCGCTTCTACGCGTAGCAATTTGCGCTTAGTCACGAGTACAGAATGAAAGCCCAAAAAAGAAGAAAGGGCACCGGCTAGCCTGATGATGAGTACTCGATTTGTTTGCCGAAACGTCGGCCATGTCTGAAACGACGATTCACCCGTTCTCTCGAAAGCTTGCACGTACTTTCACCTTTATGAAATTCTCTGAGGGTTGTGAAGCATTATTCGGCTTCCTTGTGGCGTGCAGATATTACTCCACTCTGTCTGTGCCTGTATACTCGTCGTTTCTCGTATCATATCTTTAGTCAAAGACCGGGTACTAATTAAAAGCAGAAAATTCAGAAGACTGTGACTCATTCCCGCAATTAGCCTTTGCCTCTACGCCACCTGGTGGCAGAATGTGTGTGGAGCTGGCGAACGCCGCTGTGTCTCTGTTGCAATTTTCCACCTGAAGTAGAAACCATTAAAATTCACTGGTAAATTACTTGATTTAATTAAACGTTTATTCAGTGCAGCATGCATAAATGAAACGAATTGACATTCCACGCTCGTTTACGCTTAGTCGTGGAATTAGCCTCATGCCACGGATGTTACCCGTTATTTGCATTCTACTCAGCAGAGACTGAATTTATCATTTCAGTTTCCATGTAGCTCTGTTGTGACAGCGGACATCGTTTCATTTCTGCTTCTACAGGTAAAGTGTTTTTGACGACACCGTTTCGACAGCTATGTGTTTTTCACTGCTGTAAGTGGTAGCTACATCATTCTCATACCTAGTTACGTGACATGCGCTTGATTGCAGAGACTGTTCAGAAAATGTATATTTAAATTTTTTATGCATAATCGTGCCTACATGTTAATTCATGAAGCTGGTGTAATAATTCAAAGTACACTAATGTCCAGAAAAAATAGATAGAACAGATTGAATGACTACAGACAGAAGTTTCATATTCACAGGACATGTACATAATATGTTCTGCAGAAGCGATTAGCATTTGAACCATGACGGCCCTTTGATTCAAGGTCAACATCGATATTGTGGTACAACATCGTCTGCCGGTAAATATGTGCCTGCGGCTCTCGTTGTCGCTATAAACCTAAGGTAATGCATCACTTGGACTCGAGCAAACGTGCACGGAGCTTCGCAGACGAATGCGTGAGCCGTACCGTCAGTGAGCTTGAAAGAGGGCGTTTTATTGGCATGAGAGAAAGTGATGCATCCACCCGGGAAACTGCTGCTTTTGCGGAACGAAATGTTATGGCGGCTTCATTCACATTGACGTTACTAGTTATTCAGTCGAGAGATCTTTGTCGTTTGTATTAGTACACACTCGGTGTTGGTACGTGACAGAATCTTGCACGTTCATTGCTGAGGTTGTTATCCGTTGACTTGAACGCGGCGCTGATTGGAGTTTTCCCTGAGTTCTGGACTGACATTCAGCTGGGCGAGGGTGACAAGGTGCTTCTATGAACAGAGTGTAAGGAGTCGCTGGCATACGTCACTTAGATAACCGTGTGACTAGTACAGTGGATGACCAGGGAACCCTCACCCTGAGAGCGTCAGCCTGGGTGTGTAATGTTACAGCGTCCCTGTTTTTGGGGGCAGTGCCGAGCACTGACTGTGTCTTTTAAGTTCCTCCCCATAGGACGCCAATTGCAGGTACAATCTTCCAGAGGCCTTAAGTGGACAGCCACCAGTACAACAGGTCTTGCTGGGAATTTTGATCATCTCTCAGCTGGGGCCGCGGCGATGAGCAAACCTGATGCTCCTGGAATTTCTAAGCCACTGTTTCGTCCGTAGATAAGTTTTTACGTGGCCCGTGGAAGGTTTTCACTCATTCGGCTGCTCCTGTTCCACACCTCTGCCTCCGTGAACTCGGTACTTACAGTTCAATCACCGCAGGAAGATGCGATCTCGAAATGGGGCGACGTCCTCACAGTTAATTCTAAAAGGATAGCTGTCATCTTGCTTCAGAGGGTCGGTAACTGAAGTGATTTCAGATTGGTATGGGATACCACCTTCAACTAGGCAGATAATCTCACATCAAAATGTTACAAAATTGTTAATAGTCTTCACGGTATTGCCGGCTGATTAACTTGTGCATAATCGACAATATTTCCTCGGAGCAACTGACCGACAGCTTCAATTGGTTCAACCTTGCCTGACCTACCTATCTTTGCCCTCTCATCGGCAGCGTTTATAACATTCCATCTGATTGGGAATTCAGTTGTTCGGGGTCTGAGACGTTAAATTCATCCTCCGCGTGGGTCATGGCAGCTTATGCTGCACACGTGCTGTCTGAGGTGTCAAATCTCGTCTTTGTAAGCTCTGGCAGCAAAGCGAGGCGAGTTGCTAGAGATGAGGCAGGAATAGGCGCATTTTCAGTTTGACACAGAAGATCTCGTTCTAAAGCATGCTTTGGCAGACGATGGCCTGACCAAGACTCATTTATCTAGGTTCTTGTGTATATGTTCCTGGCACCACCTGAATGACACAGTCATCATGCTCAAAGTAACTGTGTATTTGATTTACTTGAATGATGTCTTGAGTTAGTTACCAGACTATCATCTTGCTATTCCCATGTCATCTAATGCTTAGTTTCTGGCAACTGAATGGAGTTCGTGTTATAATGTTGTCATCTCCAGTGTGTGTCTGAGCTACTTTTTACAATGTTTGTACTGCTCTCGGTTACCATTTCTTCACTTCATATTAACGTCTATATCCCACTTAGTACCAAGTACTTCAACAAGAAGCACATTCTCTTCTTACTTGTCAGTACCATACGCTCTCCTTCTGATTTCCTTGCGCACAATTCATTAAATGCATCTGAGTTGTAGGTGGACCATCAGTGCATCGAGCAGGTTCACTCGATTCAGATCAGTGGCACCGTGTATGTCTAGCCCTGGTCCAGTGACGTTCTGCATTAAACTGGCGACCTTGCCAGGATTCTTTTAGACATGGCGAATCTTTTAGATAGGATCACAGAGGAAATAATTATTGTCTTATTTTCTCTTTCAGGAATTTTGCCATTTTTATACTGCAAAGAGCTTTGCTCTTCTGGCATCATAATATCTACATTGTGTTCTCAAAGTTCTTAATGCTTAACACTACATAGTGCATGATTTGTGAAACGTAATTAACAAGTGGTCATGTTCATTGTCAATATCTGCAGACATTTTCATTTCCTGTTTGTGTTTTAGACATTATTTTGAGAAAGAAAAGAATCTGAATTAAGGATTGTGCAGAATCCATATTTGTAATGATTGGACACCAGACGAAATAGGCCATCCTCCCAAATGCTGGAGAAGGAGGAGTCGATACGATCAGCTTTTACAAAGTGAACATGGGGTGGATCAGACCACAGATATAGACCAAGTTGGCATTATCCTTGGATATCATGAGGAAACTACAACTAACGCGGCAACAGTTTCAAAGGAAATAAAAAGTGGAAAGACACTCATTACCACTAGAATGGCTACCCAAGCATCGCTGGAACATGCAAAACCATGTTTACAACAGTAGTACAGGCATCTCCTGGTTTCGATTTTGTTGCATTTCAAAAGCTCACGTTACAGCAATTCCAGAAGAAAATCAATGAGGTATAAGCACATTGCCTAAAGTAAAGAAAAAGTTTCTAGGTGTACAACACGGAACTTAATGGAAGAGACGAGCGATGTCTGAGGCACTAAGCTAAGCAAGACAATTGAGTTCGGCACTGGGTTGAGATCTGGCGTGCTGGGCCAGAGAGAAAGCGAGGCAAAAATACGATGACTAAGCCCGTAGGAGCGGAAACTAATGTAAAATAATGTGTGTTTGAGTTTGGTCAAGGTAAAGACGTACGGGGAGCGTCTGAACCTATGGGTGCGGAGATGTTAAGGATGAGCAGATGGATAGCGTATCACACTTACAGTGACTACGCCAACAGAAGGTTCAGAAACCGCAAAAGCGCGTCAAGGAATAATAAATGCAATGACTCAAAGTACCAACACGATTAGGTTGCCAAAAAGAATCATACATGCGCTAAATTCAGTACTAGTGAGGATCATCTGACTGCTAAGAATGACCAGAGCTCATGTGGCGCTTTGGTCACCAGTATTTGTAGTGTGGATGTAGTAACCGCTGTTCCAGAATAAACCGTAGACTTGAAACTTCCTGGAAGATTAAAACTGTGTGCCCGACCGAGACTCTAGCTCCGGACCTTGGCATAGGTCCCGAGTTCGAGTCTCGGTCGGGCACACAGTTTTAATCTGCCAGGAAGTTTCATATCAGCGCACACTCCGCTGCAGAGTGAAAATCTCATTCTGGAAACCGTAGACTTTATGTTGTTGTAAGAAACCGTCTCTAGCCAATAGTCTTCTCCTGGTATCTGCAGGAAAAAAGTGGCTTCCATTATCAAATATTTATTAAATGAAATCATTTACTTAGCGTCAGAATGGCTGTAGTTTCCCTACGTATCATGCGCTGGCGTAGTAACTGTCTCTCTCACAGCTAACCACAGTGCCTCACCCCACAGTCTGTCGGCAGTGCCAGATGTTCCATCGACTCCTTCATCAAGCGTGGGAACCGTAATCTTACCCACTGTTACGCTTCCTTCACTGTTTCCTGACTTTATTGAATGCTACTGATGCCAGCAGACGCGATATAAAATGTTAATCTGGAATATATGATGTGTCGACAGAAGTGCCGACACAGTGTTATTTTGAGGGGGCCCATAGGCACGCTATAAGCTCACGCAGAATATCTTGAAGTCTGAAACAGGACGCTCAATGAATTGCTATAAAGAAAAGTACGTTGCTTTGAATACTTAACTTTTAATCCGTCATTGGTTTACAACGTTCTTGATGAGACATTTCATACGATAACTATCAAACTATGTAAGGCTAATGGCGCCTTGCTAGGTCGTAGCCATGGACTTAGCTGAAGGCTATTCTAACTGTCTCTCGGCAAATGAGAGAAAGGCTTCGTCAGTCTAGTCGCTAGCAATGTCGTCCGTACAACTGGGGCGAGTGCTATCCCGTATCTTGAGACCTGCCTTGTGGTGGCGCTCGGTCTGCGATCACACAGTGGCGACACGCGGGTCCGACATGTACTAAATGGACCGCGGCCGATTTAAGCTACCACCTAGCAAGTGTGGTGTCTGGCGGTGACACCACAATATACGGATATAAAATTTGGTTTGAAACTAAGGGCTACCTTACTGTAGGAAGCGTTTCTACCATTTGGCAAAACTAGGCGGTCGTCAAAGGCGGCAAGTTTTAGGGGAGGCATAGGGCGAAAAAACTGATTTCATATGCGACAGTGAAAAAGTTGAGCAAATGAGAGGGAAAATGAAAAAAAGTAAAAATCACAACACCGAATGGTTTTTAAAAGGAAATGGAACAGTTGCTTAATAAGTTTTTATGGAATTTCATGAGGGTAAACACATTGCCTCTACCTACCGCTAAACAAAAGCAACCACTACTGAGTACAAAACGGGATCAAACATTCACGCAATAAAATATAATAAATAATTCAGGCCACATTTGGTTGCTCTGGGTTCTAGTTGAAAATGAGTTCTAGTTGAAAATGTTCAGCACATTCTTCCTATTTGAATTATATTGGGAAATTCCAAAATCCGAGGTCAAAAAGTAAGAAACTGAGTACATTTATTGTCCTCATACATTTTAAAGGAATCGAGTTAAATCGTAGAAATTGAGGACTGTCCCTAGAAGGAGAGGACATCTGGTGACCATAGGTCAATGATTAAATATATGATAGGAGATTTGCATTGTTATGCCGTTGGATGTAGGTGATAGTTGATGAGGTGGGATATCGTGGAGCCTTATGGTCGTAGAAAAGAGGGGACGTCATTCTCGCCTAGGGCGGCAGAACACCTAGTAACGGCCCTGTTTACTGTTATGAGAGCTTTCCCACTCTCACTGCAGCAAATTTCGGGTAACATGGTGCTACACTTACAGCACACAAATGGCGAAAAGAAAGGTAAAAGCAAGAGGTTTACGCCGAGTACATTGTAGACCTCAGTATCAATGTGTATGTTGGTGATATATTCACCGTCGTTGTGGATTCACCAAGGACTACTTAGTGTATGTGTCAGTGAAATCACTTTGTATGTGTTGATAGTAATAATGTAATTTTTTAGTGCCAAGTGGTGTTTATTTAACAAAGTCTGTCGTGTATACCGATGTGTCAGGCACCTTGTGCATATATTGTGGACGAGAGGGTTTACGAATTTGTTAGCATAGATTTTAACATGTGTCTTGATGTGATATGTTAGGGAAATAGATTTTTCATACGTTTCGATGTGTGACGCACTTCTGCATGTGTTATTTGCCAGGTGGTTTGGAAGTTTGATTTAACGGATCTTATAAGTGAGCCACAGGTTTTGTGTGATAGATCTTACATATATTTTTATGTATTTTCAGTGGATTTTTCATGTGGAATATCGCTGGGAACGGATTTAACATCTGTTTGTTACGCTACATTGTTCTGTGAATCCTTGTTGAGTAAGATTCTTGTATCTACCTTCCTATTTAATGTAATGACCATATATTACTTGTTAAGGAGTTTTCGTGCATTTTTAATTGGATTTTTATGTGTTTTAATGTGTCAAATGGGCTATGTCTGTTCCTTGGAATGAGTTTATGACACATTCATTACGTATCCAAATTGTTTTGCCATTTTGTGACAGTGTTGATTATGGTGTGATTTTTCAGGAGTAGGTCGATAAAGGATGAAGCAATTTACTTATACAACACTGGTGGAAAAAATCGCACCCACCAAAAAAATAATAAATATAGAGTAATGAATTCTGGGAAAACGTTTGTCTAGGTAATATACACTACTGACATTAAAATTGCTACACAAAGAAGAAATTCAGATGATGAACTGGTATTCATTGTGCAAATATATTATGCTATAACTGATATGTGATTACATTTTCACGTACTTTGGGTGCATACATCCTGAGAAATCAGTACGCAGAACAACTAAATGAGGACGTAATAACGGCCTTGATACGCCTGGGCAATGAGTCAAGCAGAGGTTGGATGGCGTGTACAGGTACAGCTGCCCATGCAGCTTCAACACGATACCACAGTTCATCAAGACTAGTGACTGGCGTATTGTGACGAGCCAGTTGCTCGGCCATCATTGAATAGACCTTTTCAATTGGTGAGAGATCTGGAGAATGTGCAGCCCAGAACAGCAGTCGAACATTTTCTGTATCTAGTAAGGCCCGTACAGGAGCTGCAACATGCGGTCGTGCGTTATACTGCTGAAATGTAGGGTATCGCAGGGATCGAATGAAGGATAAAGACACGGGTCGTAACCCATCTGAAATGTAACGTCCACTGTTCAAAGTGCCGTCAATGCGAACAAGAGGTGACCGAGACGTGTAACCAATGGCACCCCATACCATCATGCTGGGTGATACGCCAGTATGGCGATGACGAATACACGCTTCAAATGTGCGTTCTCCGCGATGTCGTTAAACACGAATGCGACCGCCATGATGCTGTAAACAGAACCTGGATTCATCAGAAAAAATGAAGTTTTACATTCGTATTCCCAGGTTCGTCGTTGAGTACACCATCGCAGGCGCTCCTGTCTATGATGCAGCGTCAAGGGTAACCGCAGCCATGGTCTCCGAGCTGTTAGTCCATGGTGCTGCAAACGTCGTCGAATTGTTCGTGCAGATGGTTGTTGTCTTGCGAACGTCACCATCTGTTGACTCAGGGATCGATACGTGGCTGCACGATCCGTAACAGCCATGCAGATAAGATGCCTGCCATCTCGAGTCCTAGTGATATGAGGACGTTGGGATCCAGCACGGCGTTCCGTATTACCCTCCTGAACCCACCGATTCCTTATTCTGCTAGCAGTCATTGGATCTCGACCAACGCGAGCAGCAATGTCGCGATACGATAAACCGCAATCGCGATAGGCTACGATCGGACCTTTATCAATGTCGGAAACGTGATGGTAGACATTTCTCCTCCTTACACGAGGCATCACAACAACGTTTCTCCAGGCAACGACGGTAAACTGCTGTTTGTGTATGAGAAAGCGGTTGGAAACTTTCCTCATGTCACCACGTTTTAGACGTCCAGTACTATAACTAAGAGGTGATTAACACAGATCAATAATGCACGAGATAATCTGTGGTGTCACCGCCAGACACCACACTTGCTAGGTGGTAGTCTTTAAATCGGCCGCGGTCCATTAGTATACGTCGGACCCGCGTGTCGCCACTGTCAGTGATAGCAGACCGAGCGCCGCCACACGGCAGGTCTTGAGACACTTGCTAGCACTCGCCCCAGTTGTACAGCCGACGTTGCTAGCCATGGTTCACTGACAAATACGCTCTCATTTGCCGAGACGATAGCATAGCCTTCAGGTACGTCATTTGCTACGACCTAGCAAGGCGCCATTAACAGTTAATATTGAGATAGTTATTTATCTTGGGATGCTTGTACCGTCAGACCGATGTTCTACAATTATGGATTAAAGTTAAGTATTACATCAACTAAGTACTTTATTTGCTACTAAAAATTCCCTTAACTGTTCCAGACCTCACGCCAGTCTGCGTGAGCTTAACGCGTGCCTTTTGGCTTCCACCAAACCCCGTGAATTGGTTCCTGCCAATTCACAACATAATCCATTGCAAATGTGAATTTCTGGTACATTTATAACCGTTGTAACCGCCAGAACGTAGAATTCAAGCATGCAAACGCGCAAGTTTTGTGTTGTACAGTTGCCAGATGTCAGTTTGTGTTCCATGCCTGTTGCACTTGATCGGTCAATACAGAGTCTGTTATTGCTGTTTGTGGATGACGTTCGAGTTGTCCTCCGATGACGTCCTATGTGTGCTCGA
This sequence comes from Schistocerca americana, assembly GCF_021461395.2. Taxonomy (NCBI): domain Eukaryota; kingdom Metazoa; phylum Arthropoda; class Insecta; order Orthoptera; family Acrididae; genus Schistocerca; species Schistocerca americana. The sequence goes on from NC_060119.1 coordinate 73,770,397, forward strand.
TTGGAGACAGATCTAATGATAGAGTGGGCCGAGGGTACATGTCGGCACTCTGCAGAGCATGTTGGTTTACAAGTGTGGTTTGTGGTCGAGTGTTGTCCTGTTGGGAAACACACTGCAATGCTGTTCATGAACGGCAGCATAACAAGTCGAATCACCAGACTGACTTACAATTTGCAGTGAGGTAACAACAGGAGTGCTCCTGCTATCATACGAAATAGCACGGCAGGTCAATCTCCAGGCGTAGGTTCAAATGGTTGAAATGGCTCTGAGCACTATGGGACTCAACTGCTGTGGTTATCAGTCCCCTAGAACTTAGAACTACTTAAACCTAACTAACCTAAGGACATCACACACGCCCATGCCCGAAGCAGGATTCGAACCTGCGGCCGTAGCAGCAGTGCGGCTCCGGACTGGAGCGCCTAGAACCGCACCCAGGCGTAGGTTCCGTGAGTCTAGCACGTAGACAGGTTGGTTGCAGGCTCTTAGCTGGCCTCCTTCTAACCAACACATGACATCACTGGCATTGAGGCATAACCATCTTGCATCAAACACAACATGGCTGTCGCTTGACACCACTGAAGTTGCTAATGGCGGTGCTTTGGGTTCAGTGGAATGCACGCTACCGGGCGTCTGGTTTGAAGCTCTCTTTGGAATAACCAATTAGTAACAGCGTGTTGTGTCACCATGGTACCAACTACTCCTCAAATTTGCTCCTGAAGATGCAGTACGATGCCCCAGAGCCATACTCCGACCATCGCTGGTCATCGCTGCCATGAATCAAGTACAAAGGTTACATTGAGGCAAAGTTTTTCTGCTATATCACAGAAGGTACCAAATCCTCGTAGCCCTGTTACACGATATCACTCAAACTTGTGAGGTGTGGACAATGGCACCTTGAATGAGATTTTCAGTCTTCAGCGGAGTGTACGCTGTTATGAAACTTTCCTGGCAGATTAAAACTGTGTGCCGGACCGTGACTCGAACTCGGGACCTTTGCCTTTCACGGGCAGCTGCTCTACCATCTGAGCTACGCAAGCGCGACTCACGCCCCGTCCTCACAGCTCTACTTCCACCAGTACCTCGTCTCCTACTTTCCAAACCTGACAGAAGTTCTCCTGCGAACCTAGCAGAACTAGCAATGGCATCTTTTCCCCTTATAGGCATTCTTGACTAAGATTAACTCTCCACTTCCAATCTCTAATGTAACTAACGCTCACAACTTTTACCACGTGTATTTAATGCAAATGTGATCTGAATAGTCATAATAACACTTACCAGCGCCACCCATAGGCGACTGTCACGAAATTTGAATAGGGGCCGTCTTTGAGATGTAGAAACACGCAGTCCAACATTTGTTTACGCCGCACAACTCTTGCTTGTTGTTCTTTCTGAGTAGTATACGACATGCAGGTTAGTGTTTAGCAGTGTGCCGTTGTCCAGTTGAGATGTTTCTCTCGTTACCTGTTGAGTGAATTTTTAATTTTTTAAGATGTTTACTTTTAGTGTGTGAAATGATTGTGTGGTATTGTTGGCCGCCGGGTTGCAAGTCTTATTTCAGGTGACTCCACATAGGGCGAATTGCGCATCGATGAAAGATGAGATGCTGATGAGGACAACACAACACCCAGTCGACTGGCGGAGAAAATCTCGAACTCGGTCAGTAATCGAACCCGGGCCTGATGCATGGTAGGCAAGCACATTACCACTCAGCTAAGCAGGCGGACAGAGAGAGGGAGAGAGACGCGATACTGGTGCGAGTGGCAGCTGTGATCCCTTTGAGGTTCACAGGGTCTTGCAGGTCTTGTACCGAAACATTGTCGAGGTAAAGAGCAGCCCAGTACGTGAGAATCTGATGTGCAAAAAGAAGTAGTAGTCAATACGTAATTATATGTCGTGAGTGTGATGATTTTACGTATTGTAGTGGGTCGGAGTTTCTTATAGGTTATCCCATTGTGTAAGCTACCAACTGAACCGTGAAGAATGAAAATTTTGGCGTGACCATAGGAAAGTGGAGTGATCCTCAGATAAGAATAATCGTGTTACAAAGAGGATGACTCCTGCTGACGGAAGGGATGTCAGCGGCCAGACAGCACTCTAAGAAGAGTGTGAGAACTTCCAAAATGGAATACAGAGGTATAGTACTAGCACAGAGAAAAGGATAGCACCTGCAAGTGTAGTGCGGAGGCAATGTTGTTTTATTAACAATTGTCTGCCTGAATATGGGTAATCTGTAGAACCGAAGAGGTTCGATTGCTGTAATGTAAATTACTTAATGTGATGTGGTGAGGAGTTACCTTAAGAGAGCCGTAATAAAGATATTTCAGGCCACAACAGGAATGATCGAGAGGAACAATCCCTCGACTGTCGTATGCGGTAAGACCTATGAGGTAAGAAAAGCAGAAGGGAGAACGATTGTCAGGTACCCATCTCCTGGCAGCTACGAGGTAATTCCTTGTTTTACATATCCTTGTCTGTTGGTATGAAGTGCGATTACACAGGACCCATTCTGAATAGAAATGATGTACGGCGATACAGGGAGTGAGAGAGATTTGCGAAAAAGGCAACCAAGTGAGATGTATAGTCACTACCAGATACGTTCCAGTGTCGATGTTGATGATATTTTGTGTAGTGCATCACCATTTTGGTTCTCCACATGTATGATCACAGTTTCTAGGAGGGAAACGCAATGAGTGGATCTGACAATGATTCACCTTTGTTGCGTGGTATGGCGTATGGTCCATGGTGTACTAAATTTGCGAGAGATTAATTTGGTAAGGATAGTGATAGGGAGTGGCGGTACATTTTCTGTATTGGGATACAGATGCTGCATATACTGCGATCACTGGAATGTACGTTAACAAACTTCGCAATCTTTTCCGTTCCCTGAAAACAGCCGCCATTTCTCTAAATATACAATTCTTATTTTCAACTACCGGTACGCTTGTAGCAGTGTGTGCTTCCTAAATACGTTCCCAAACGCTGAGCGGGAAGACGGGATTTCCCTGGGGTCCATACTTCGGGTTCTATTAATAACAGAAAGGTAGGCTCAAGGAGCCACAGAGTTAAGGAGTATTTGTATGCCAGAAACGAGGATCGCATTACTGTAACTGTCCTATAGAACTGAGTCTACATTTAAATATTACACATTTCTTCCACCTTAGGCAAATGGAGAATTACGCTTGGTTCTTTTTGCATTAGATGTGGTTTGCGGTGCGTTTAAGGGGCTTCTGAAGGCTCCATTTAGTTCATGGGCGGTTCTGAGAAAACTCGAGAATCGTGGCTTTTGGGTACCAAAACCGAGTCACTGAAACTTTTGTAATATAATCTCAATGTCCCTACCTCGAACAGAATTGAAACTTTTCTCGGTATCTTTAACCATTTCCGAGGTATACAGGGTTAAAGTTGTTTTACTTGTAAACGTAAAATATGCACGTAAAATCCGGTGTGAAGCGAAAACGTACATTATAGTGTGACGTGTCACAGAGAAATATTCTGTGAAGTGTCTGGGTTATCATTAGAAGCGTTCTGGGAACCCCATGTAGTTGTTGCCCGTTCTCACACACTCATTCAGTCAACTTACCTCTTTGTGTCTCTCGAATAGTCATGCCCCTGCCTTTCTTCGTTCTGTCCGACTACTACTGCAGCCTCACACTGTCACTCTCTTGCTTTCTCTTGCTGCTGCTACTTTTACCCACTTCCCATTTATGCTTCTCTTTATTCCATTAGCATTGGCACTGCCTCCCTCATTATATTCCTAGCGCTGTTCTGTCACTGTTATCAACGTTCTATTGCCCGTGTGTCCCACGACCAATGACCTCAGCAGGTTGGTCCCATAAGACCTAACCACAAATTACCAAATTTCCAGTGTGTCCCTCTCTTTCCCTCACACTGTCATTGTCCCCATTGCTATTTGCACACAACCACTATCTACTGTTTTCTAGTAATTATTACGTTCCTATGTCTTTACCATCCTCATTGTCATCTCGCTCAGCATTAAAGATCACGGATATGTTCGCAGGCCAAAGCTTAGGGAAAACGTTTAAAGCTGCTGACGGAGGTAGAATGAGGCAACTGGTACTCCACTTCAAAGTCTTTGAGCAAACTGGAACGTATTGCCTTTTTGTGCTCAGATAGGAACATCTTTCAGCTGGTCTGAGTATGTGGTCTATTATACTGTTTCATAATGAGTGTCGATGAGTGGAAGAACACACGCCTGTGAGTGCTTCTCGACACAAGACTGTACATTATCGTTTGAATGACTTATCTAGGTATTCATGTGTATGACAGAATGTATAGTCTAAGACAGGGCTCCTTGATAGAAAGACTAGAGTGTGGGCAGTATTAGCAGCAAACTCTGTGATATGATCATCACAGCCAGCCAGGAGGGCTAGAGCGAACACCATCTCCTCCTTTCCATCACTTGTTGCTGGCGATGGGCAGCCATCTTGCCTCCCTGACTCCTGAGAAGGCCGTAGTCGCTTGCAGATATCTGGGGTAAGTATATCTGCGACCAGCTGGTGTTCAGACTAGGTAACCTGTGGAAGGGCCGCAATCCGACAAGGGTGGTATGGGTGGGAACCAACTGTTGCTTCTAATTCCACTACCCAGCTACGCTCCAACCAGCCTTGGGAGGTGCCATTGCCTCTCTCGTGATAATGGTAGTCGCCAACTCAGTGGTACCAGTTTTGCTACTATTATCTAATCAACGAGCAACCTTGCAACCGGCCACAAACCACCCCTACAATGGCGCAACTAACGGGAGATTTTAGGTGCTGTACCGTGCCCCAATCCCCGTCACCTGCCTCCACTCCATATGAACGGGACACCACCAGGGATAAGCCGCCACCGGCATGCCACTCAGCGTGGGGTAATCTGCCCTCAGTACTTGTTTACAGAAGTGGAGAGCCTGAAAACAGGAGGCCACGTTGAAAATGAGTAGTCCAGTGACTTTTACTTTATCACTATCCATGTGCTGACAAGTATTGGTATGGTGAAGGACGCAAGCAGTACACTTGCATTGAAAGGGTACAGTACTGCCCGACATAGAAAAGATGTACAGCATACTTTGTTGCTCTTGTCAGAACAGCGCTTTTGTAGCATAACACCATTTAATACACCGAAGCCGGATACCAATGTAGGAAAGAAGAACAATTTGAATGTTTAATTACTCAAATGCGCACTTCCTTAAAATAGATCCCTGAATCCAGTTTGGTAATGTTTGTGAATTGAATGAATGGCTGGTCGTCTGATGACCACAGATAGTGAAGGTAGATTATATAATCATCTTTGAGACAGTTCTCTGGTCACCTTTGGCTGAACCAAAGAGAGGAAGTATACCAGAGCACCAGAGGGCCTAGAATGAGGCTGACCAACACGGTGGCAAGGTCCTCCCCCACTGATGTGAAAGCGTGGGATGACCAGATGAACGGCCATGTTTCAGCACTCTGTCGCTGGTTCATGAGGTATGAAGACGTGCTCTATGTTTGTTCCAGAAACACAAAGTTAAATGGAAATGGTATGCGTGTAGATTATTTAGGAGTAGATGAACTAATTATTTCTCTTTTCAGAAACTTTTAGCGGAAAGCTGATGTAAATTGTTCTGAAAAAGATAGCCAGGTAAAAATTGATGGGGAACATAGGATTCTCAGTAAGTGACAAAGAAACAACGCGATGTAATCATAAGACGAAATTCTAGCGTGTGGTAGTATTAAGATGAAATACTTGTGTGTGTAAATCTAAGTTGAAAATAATAAAGATTTCCGCGTGCAGAACTTGAATTAGAGACAAGCACATGGTGAGTGCGTTGTGAGTCTCAACCAGACTGTAAGACAATAAAAAGAATTAGAAGTGCTTGTCCTAGCATTCAGTATGTGATATAAATAAGAAACCAAAACTTCCATTATGAGGTACATTTGTGTGACGCCAGCGTGATATTATGATACTCTGAGGGTGAACTAAGGTGAGTCAGTCATCTACTCAGCAACTCCATGAGGGTTGCACTGCACAGGGATATGTGCATAAATTCTCTAGAGTTTGTGGTAGGAAAACTATTACGTGGGTCAGTGATGTGTGAATCTGGGGTGACTTGTTTGATGTGGGAAAGCAGAACGAGTAGAAAACCAAACATTTTTTTTTAATGATGTGTTTTATACTGTCAGTGTGATTTATTATGTGTATTTAATCTGTGTGATTTGCATGTGACAGTAGCAGATTTAGTGGGACAAGCATGATTTTTCCCAGTACGGCACGAAAGTCAGTAAATTCGGTATGTTGCTAATGAATGCGATTACGAGAGTGTGGGAGAGAATGAAGTAGCAAAAGATGCCTTACCAATCCATAAAGTGCACAGTAGCAATAGACAGAAACATTATGAGACCTTATAAGGGTAAAATGCTTATGTTATGCCATGCCCATTGGGTGGAGAACCAATTGTTTTACTGTTGTTTTTAAGTGTAATGCAAGAAATTTTGCAACATTAGCAAAAACAATTTATTGTAATAAAAGAGGAGATACATGAGACAAATAGTGGTCTTGATTACTGCGTTTCGGGTAGAAATTTTGTTTAGGTATTTTAACATTACCTCCACTTTCTTGATGGATTGTCCGAGCCTTGGATAAAATATATACAACAGGAAGGAAATGTGGCCTTGCCAGGGTGGAGTGAGTCCATCAGAAATGTACAATAGCTCTTAGTCAGATGCGTTATCCATTCCGTTGCATTAAAATGTAAGGACGAGAATAAATTATAGCTTAACTGAAAGGCACTAGGGCTCATATTTCAAGCATAGTTGCAGTGGGTAAGATAACCATGAAATTATTTCTGATGTACGAATAATAATTGCACTCTCTTGGCAAGCCACTCATCTAGTAGGCCTGACTATTAGATGCCACAGAATGGGGTAGGAACCTCCCAATATCTATAAATTGTGGCAATGGTGAAGAGACCCTACCTAAGACAATTTTTGAAAATGGTAGGAGCTGCTCCACTACACATACAAATGCGTGGGAATGGCGAACTGTAATCAAAAGGTCAGTTACAGTTATGATTGTAAACTATACCAGCAGTGAGAAAAACCCATTCCAAGAGAGTGTTGAGAAACTTTCGAGAACCAGCCTCTGAAGCTGACTGCCGAATAATTCTACTGCTGCCAACATAAACTGCGTGTAAAGAGCAGAAGTTAAGATAGGTAAAGTTAGTGCTCATATGGAGGCATACAGATGGTCACTCATTCCTCGCTCTGCAATATTTGAGAGTGGAGCAGGAAACGAAATTCCTAGTAATGGTATAAGGTACCGTCCGTCACGCACAGTACAGTGACGTGCGCAGTATCTATGTAGATGTAGAAGCAGATGTAGATTTCCCTGAAATCGGTGGGCAGACTGAGGGAACAAACGATGTAGACACCCTCTCCCACTTTTACCCCACACGTCCTTGGTCAGTGTATCACGCTGAGGGAAGAAGGAAATGAGTTTACGCGAATTGTATTACAACCACCGGTAAGAGCGCCCCATTCTTGCATGTGACGAAAGTACTAGTGAAATGTCTAGATATAAACTGCTTATATTACAGGTGTGAGTATACCAAATCCACATTTTTGTACATTATTATAAAGAAATCTTTTTTTTGTGAGTCATTAGGTAGGGAATGTCATGTGCCAATTAGGGAATAGTTTCTATAAATAATATTTCTGATAGAGAAATTTTTGTGATGCTCACAGGAGCATAAGGTTCCTCCTTGTGACCTTTCACTCCACCACTGATGGGGCAATTAAGGCAACAAATAAAAACGTAAACACCACTTTTCCCTGTCGTAACTCCAAGTAATGACAGGTCCGACGTAATTTTTGTAACCTGCATGGGAAACAATGAAATTCGTCACCCATTCTGGCTCTCATGAAATTTTGGTGGCCTTGCCATATTAGACTTGGAGAAAGCTTTTGATAATGTTGACTGGAATACTCTCTTTCAAATTCTGAAGGTGGCAGGGGTAAACTACAGGGAGCGAAAGGCTATTTTCAATTTGTACAGAAACCAGATGGCAGTTATAAGAGTCGAGGGACATGAAAGGGAAGCAGTGGATGGGAAGGGAGTGAGACAGGGTTGTAGCCTCTCCCCGATGTTATTCAATCTGTGTATTGAGCAAGCAGTAAAGGAAGCAAAAGACAAATTCGGAGTAGGTACTAAAATCCATGGAGAAGAAATAAAAACTCTAAGGTTCGCCGATGACATTGTAATTCTGTCAGAGAGAGCAAAGGACTTGGAAGAGCAGTTGAACGGAATGGATAGTGTCTTGAAAGGAGGATATAAGATGAACATCAACAAAAGTAAAACGAGGATAATGGAATGTAGTCAAATGAAGTCGGGTGATGCTGAGGGAATTAGATTAGGAAATGAGACACTTAAAGAAGTAAAGGAGTTTTGCTATTTGGGGAGCAAAATGACTGATGATGGTCGAAGTAGAGAGGATATAACATGTAGACTGGCAGTGGGAAGGAAAGCGTTTCTGAAGAAGAGAAATTTGTTAACGTCGAGTATAGATTTAAATGTCAGGAAGTCGTTTCTGAAAGTATTTATATGGAGTGTAGCCATGTATGGAAGTGAGACGTGGACGATAAATAGTTTGGACAAGAAGAGAATAGAAGCTTTTGAAATGTGGTGCTACAGAAGAATGCTGAAGATTAGATGGGTAGATCACATAACTAATGAAGAGGTATTGAATAGGATTTGGGAGAAGAGGAGTTTGTGGCACAACTGGACAAGAAGAAGGGATCGGTTGGTAGGACATGTTCTGAGGCATCAAGGGATCACCAATTTAGTATTGGAGGGCAGCGTGGAGGGTAAAAATCGTAGAGGGAGACCAAGAGATGAATACACTAAACAGATTCAGAAGGATGTAGGCTGTAGTACGTATTTGGAGATGAAGAAGCTTGCACAGGATAGAGTAGCATGGAGAGCTTCATCAAACCAGTCTCAAGACTGAACAACAAAAACAGCCATATCAGTTTCGGCAGAGTATTTCTTCTTTCTCTGCATGCATTTGTTACTGTTTTTCATGCTCACATTTTCCGTGCCAGGAGGTGCAATCACTTTGGGAATCTGAATTTGTGTGGCTTTATTCTCACCTAAATTTCAGGTGGCAGTTACATAATGAAATAATAAGAAATAAGTTGCATAAATGAAATTTAATTTCTTTACCTGTTCTGGGCTCTTGGTGCCCTTCCTCAGGAGCTTGTGCCTTTCGCACTATTTGCGAGTGTCAGTAATAAAGTGCATACAGCAAAATGCCATGGTTCTAAAAAGTATGCAGGAGCAATAAGTATACAATACTGAATTCATTACTACCACAAGCGCTCTTAGACTCCTACATGTACCTCTAAATGGCAGCATAAAACTCAGTTTCCACTCTGATGACTTATGCTACATAATCCTCTTGTAAGATGAAACAGTGAGACAGAGAATTAGTTGTTTGACACAAGGAATGTCGGACTTCACATAGGAAAAACCTTTCCTTACATTTAACGTTGCGTTATGAGACTCAGCGACTAAAATACAAATGACAGAGGCCGGTTTCCAGGAGCGTCTCGTTAGCACAGTTGTTGTGCACATGTTTTGTGGTGCAAGATGGTATCAGTTGTTAGTTGTAATCGCGGAGCAGACCAGTGTCCTCACGCTTCTTATTTTCTGTTTTATTTAATGGGGCTGCAAACTGCTACAAGAATGTTTTAACAGAATCTAAATAAAATCTTTATACATTAAGTCTTCTGACAAATTCGGCGTGGTAAGCTGTGTTAACGGTCATGGATGTCTTCCTTACGAATACCAAGCTGCCTCACTATACAAACGTCTCTAAGAGCTTCACCTCTTCCGTCAGCGATAAGATTTGGAATTCTGTAGGACGCATATTTCAGTGAAGTAGTTATGAAATGAACATGCTGATTAATATAGTTCCTTCACGCTAAATCGCTGTAATAGATGTTAGGTACCCCTGTACGCATTTGGTGACCCCGGCGTTAGAAACTTCTTTCCAATCTGGATAACCTAAAAATGGACAATTTTGTTGACTTAAATCAAACTGAGTACCTCAAGTATCACATTCTGCATGAATCCATAGAAGAACCTGAAAATAATCATTGTGTCTCCTTTGCTATAGAACTTACACTGCAATGTATTGACACAGTTTATCTTATTGATGCATACGCATTCCTGACAAAAAAAAAAAAAAAAAAAAAAAACTGCGTGAAAGATGACTTCTAGAGGAAAGGTTACGATATATAAATCAGTAACAATAACATTAATCAACGTAATGAAGTATTCTGATTGTATCACAAGCTATCAAATCAATTTTGAGCCATGTTATCTCGTACATATTAGAGCACAGTAGAATTCCAAGTATCTGTACTCCTGCTATTCGGGTACCTAATTATCTGAATCGCTTTGAGAACAATAAATTTGTACAGTTTGACTAAAACTGTTTGTTTTCTTTGATAATTATTGCAGTATACTGTACGATTCTTCATCGTTGAAATAAGACCAGTCTGTAGCCAGGGTATTAGAAGACAAAATCTTCAGTGAACGAAGAATGCAGTACGTGCATTGTTGCGTTTGCGGTGCCCGTCATTCATTGCAGCCTACGCCAGTTTGTGTCGTGACCTCATAGTATACACTGATTGTTGCTGTAAGTTCCGCTTTCCCAGCCTCCAGTTTTGTGCGTGTGTTTTACTGAACTGTGCAGCTTATGCCTTCTAAAATGAAACGATTTGTGTTATCGTTGGCAGACAAATAATTAGACAAGGGCGTGAGTGGTAATCAGTTATCTCAGATGTTTCTCGTGGTATCATCAACAGTTTCAGACAAAAATACCAAGCCCTTAATTCTGAACATTTTGTATGTCCTCGAGAATGAAAATATGAGTTCGTCGAGAAAAGCGATGAAAAGAGAAGCAGAAAACCAAGAACTTGAAAATCCTCACTTATATGGGCTTGAAGCAGCTAGCATTGAGAAATCATATTTTATGATCGATTTTTTGCGAAAAAGCAAAACTTTTTGCCAAGAAAAGCGACTGTTTATCGTCATTTAAAGCGAGCAATGTCTGGCTACAGAATTTCAAGGCAAGGAAGACGCACAGAAGCAGCAGATAACGTTACTGAAAAATAGAAAATTGAAGCAAAATCTGGTGACCCTGAATTTTTATACAACGCAAATGAAGCAGGCCATATTTGTTAGGCTTTCCCTGAATCAAATTTAGCTTCGAAAAGGGAAACTATTGTTCGTGGCAATAAGGTTAGTAAAGATCGTGTTACTCTATTCAACTGTGTTAACTGGACAGGAAACCACATAATACTCCTTTTGTTTATGGCAAAGTCGAAAAACTCCCGTGTGTTAAAACGAATTAAAAAACTTCACACCTTTTAGAGAAATCAAGCAAAGGTCTGGATGACTTCTACGTAGTTTTGGGAATGAAGATGATGTTAGTTCTGGATAATGTACCCATCCGCCCTAGAGAAAGCATTCTTGGTAGAGAAGAGGAACTTTCCAAACTTTCCTCCTGCCGCCAAAATGTAACGAACTTGCTAAAGAGAATGTTCCAAACGATTAGTGAAGTTATGAAGCGACATTAAAGAAGACTACTGTTAAGGAAGCTTTTTGAATAAAGATCGAAATGAAGAAGACACTGTGGCTCTCTACTGAAAATTGAATTTATGAGACTGGTCATACATGATGTCCCACGGAAGCATGCAATATGGTTAAGACAACCACATTAAAAAGAATTTGGGATACATTCAAAAACATTTCAACCATAGATGAGCCACAGAAAAAATTGAGATGAAAAGAAGCAGCCTGAAAGGGACGAGGAAGAAAGAGAAGTGCCAGAATGCTGATTACCACTTGAGGACGTAATAAAGACCCTAATGAAAACTCCTTGAAGCGCAGAGGACGGAGGTGAATAGCCTGCTTGTGGTTCCTCGGACCCTGGATTCCAAATTCTCAGTGACGATGAAATCATTGAAAGTGTGACCGAAGAAACCAATGGCCAGGAGGTTGACATTATCTCAGAAACAGTTGCGGGGCCTTGAGGTGGTCGGCCAGCGCCAACATAAATGGAGAGGCATTAGGAGTGTGACCATACGCAGCTACTCACGGTCAACAGCAAAGTAACTGACCCTGACCGATATGTTCTAGAACTGACACTGTCTATAAGCACGTAAGTACATTCATGTAAGTATGTTCCGTCTGTGTAACTTATTGAAGGCACCTTGTTTACTGCCATATGCATTACAATTTTTGTTTGTTTGTGAAGCATCTTCAGTGGCCTGTAATGAAAAGTAGGAAATTCAAACTAGATATGAAGATAAAAAAAGAAGTTGGAAATATGAAAATAGCCATTCTGCCTTTGCGAAAGACCTGATAACACATGGACACTACGTAAAACATGGACTATGCGTAAGAGTTATTTGAGTGAATAATCAAAACAAAAAGCTCCTGACTTTGCAAGAAAACTTTCACATGCAAAGAGTGCTTGCAATGAAAGTGAAGGTACATAATGACAAAATGCCTATAAACATTAACTCTCTGATCATTTCCGCCACAAAAACAGTAACAGAGACCTGAAACATAACCAGAATAAATAATTAATGTTTCTTCCTCTCCCCCCTCCTCTCCCTCTCTCTCTCTCTCTCTCTCTCTCTGTCACACACACACACACACACACACACACACACACACACACACACACACACACATAAATATCCAGTAAAAAAAGTCACTCTCTGATAAAGATCGACATATTTACGCACCACAAAATACGCTCACGCGAGCGCTCGCGCAGACGCACACACGCACGCACTCACACAAAGCGAATGGAATATCAAACCACACACACGACACTAACAAAAGGCGAAATATAAACTCACGACAGTTGGCAACACTACACACCGTAAGAAAGTAAATGTAGGACGCAAAATGTAAAGTGCAAGTGATGTAAGTGATGTGTTGAAACGAATGTGGGTGAAAGAACGCCTGGAAACGGTCAATTGGAGCATGGAGACTATTGAAATCTCCAGGACCAGACACATTGGGTAACATCGCTGGAAATCGTAGGTAACGCCGAACGATAATTTCACGTCATGAAATTTGTGCTACAAAAGTTGATTCCAACCTGAAAAACAAGAGGAAAACGTGACAAAATGTAATATAGTAACATATTGTAACTACCTCTTGAAACTGTTATTATATGTATAAAAAGAAAAATGTATTGCAGGCCACTGAAGATGCTCCTTAGATAAAAGAAGCGAAACGCCAGTGGCAATAAACAAACTGCCTTCAAGTAGTTGCATAGACAGAACACATCTCCATGAATTTTGAAGCAACTAAGCAACGATGGAAAAAGAAAAATTACGAGTAAACAACATTGTCTTGCAGTCATTAAATTAATATTACAGTAGTAGGTATGTACAAATGCAGCTTTATTTTTAAAGAAATGACTTGCTTCATAATTAATCCAAGTGTCCGGATGTTTGATTGTCCGGATAGGGTATCGTCCCAAGTCATCCGCGTAACTGGAGCTGTACTGTAATCAAATATTCATCGTGTATAAATGGGGCGCCTGACATTGTTACTATCGAAAGGATTTTTGGAGCAACACTCAGCAACAGTAAAGCATTTTATGCCACCCAAACGACGAACAGTAGCTGACTCGACAGAGGGCCAGGGAGCACAGCGCCGCCAGGACAGCTGCTACCGGTTCCCAGCTTATGGGCCCAAGAACCTCTGGCACATGCTGCGTCCGCAGTCAGTCAGTCTGCCAAGAAAACAGCCGGAAAAACTTATTGGACGGAACTGCTGTTACCCATGTGTCAGAAAATGTAATAAATTGTGGCTTCGCTACCATTACACTAGTGACTTCAATATTCAGGCGAAACCTATTATCAAAATCGAGTGGTCTTTACCGCTAGACACTGCATTCAGACGATACGGCGTTTAATAGTACATGACGGGCGTAGATGTTGCGCAGAATTCCTGACACAAGATAGTACTTCCTCCATAAATTGCTGCAGCGTACAGTGTTGCCAAACTGTGCGGACAACTGGACTTAACAGGAATATCAGTGTGGCCATGTTATTGGTCCATGTCGCGATCGGCGCGGACTTTAGACTTGGCGGCCGCTGGCCGAATGCCACGGTTTCTATCAAAGAGTATCCGTCACGTAGCTGTTGGCTCCTGCACGGCCGAGAGAGGTGTATGTCCTCTCGAGCTCTAGTCACGTTGGGCCATTCATATCCGGCTCGGTGATTAGTGTGGCTCTCGTAAACTGATCTAGTGAATATTTCCATGACAGTCATCGAATCTTGATCAACGAGACCAGCGATGAACGGCAGTTCCGCAGGGTCAGAATCCTGCCACTCCACAGTTATGACGTGCTAGCAGATGTTTCGCCTTGCGACGTCAGGCGTAACATCATGTTCTCAAGAACAACAGCCGTTCCAATTCGGTTTCTGAAGCGAAACCAGTAACATAATCTTTTATTATAAGCAGAATGCTGATGGCATTCCTGCTATCTACTCCAGTGCTTGCCCTGAAATGTTGGGTTGGGTTGTTTGGGGAAGGAGACCAAACAGCGAGGTCATCGGTCTTATCGGATTTGGGAAGGACGGGGAAGGAAGTCGGCCGTGCCCATTCAAAGCAACCATCCCGGCATTCGTCTGGAGCGATTTAGGGAAATCACGGAAAACCTAAATCAGGATGGCCGGACGCGGGATTGAACCGTCGTCCTCCCGAATGCGAGTCCTGTGTGCTAGCTACTGCGCAATCTCGCTCGATACACTGAAATGTTAAATTATTTGCATACCGATACGACAATTTTTGTACGCCGCTCTCATGGTGTTCGAAAGTTATTTGCCAGCGGTGAACTTTTGATTTGGCATGAAGATATACATGCCTGTGTGAAAGGAACTAGTTTCCATACGAACCTACTTTTACTCGAATTGAGGCAATTGCTCTCTTCCGTTTGTGCCCAGTATGCAGCAGACCTACCAGATGCAGAATATATTTTGGTATTTGGTGGATTAGCTATGACAATAAATTTGTAGTTGAGTGGAAATGTAAGGAAGAAAAATTACTAAATGTGATATTTCTTTCCTTTAATAGCGATACAAATGCCGTACAGAACAGTTTCGTTTCCTCTTTCCCCTTCAAAAATGCTGCTGCATCAAGCTTTTTCAATAATAATTTAATATTAAAATAGTAAAATGAGGTACTGCAAAAATATCAAGTACTATGTTCTTGGAAGATGTTTATGTGAGTACATTTACATTTTTATTCCACAGTGCCAATAAAAATAACATAGTGACATTCAGACATCTACTATAGAGTGAGACTTCCGTGTTGCCCATACTATGATGTGATGACATTGTAGTTCATGAAATGAAATCATGATGGTTTCTCTGACGCCGGAATGTTCTCTCACTTATTTTCTAACACACAATATGATAGGGACTCCTTTCTCCCACAGTAGTTGCCACTGAATGGACCAACGTTCTGAAATATAGCCAAATACGCAGGTGTACCCGCTTCATTCGACAGAGTGACCGTGCTGTAGACACTACGTACCCCATTTCATTCTGAGAGACGTGGGTGCGGATGCTTTCGCGTATTTATAGCTAGCGCAAGTCGTCTCTTGAAGTTTCCGGCGTGTTAGCTGGCGTATTGTTCGGCAGGGTCGTAGAGAACGGGCGGCATTGTTTGAGCGCCGGAACGCGCCACTACGGAGCTGCCCAAATGTTTGCTGAAGCTTCCAGCACGTTCACGACATATTACGTCCCATTGTTTGCCGTGCGTGGGTCTGCAGGTCCGTTCGCTACTGCTCGGCGCTTTGGCCTCCACGTGCAAAGATTTCCGCGCCCTGTAGCAGACCTCCATCTGCTTGGAGGCCCTTTGTTTGAGTGATGCTAGCGTGTATTCTCTGAACTGTAAAGTGTTATTGTTGCTTTGTGGACACGGACCGTTTCAGATTGCCAGCTATACTGTTAATCACCCAATTCTGTGGCGCCCCTAACAGTAACTGGTACTGTGTTGCTCCAAGCGTATTTTCCGTGGTTTCGTTTCCAGAATGCTAACATGTGCCGTATTTTCATCGACATCGTGAGATGGGTGTTCCGTCCTATACGCATCTTAGTCTCCTCATCTTGCACTGCCTTTACTTCCAAATGCATACCTGAACAAGAACAAATACTTCCGTTTAGAACTGTTTCGTTACACAGGATGACGCTGTGATAATGTTACAAACTTTCAGAAATAATTTCAAAAGGTTAGAGTATCGATCATCGTCCAGAAACGCCCCAATTGAAAGTTAAATCTAAAAATATATCTGACAACTCTGTCAGTGGAAGGCGCGTACTTCTAATGTTGTTGCTACGACCGTAGTGTAGGCAGCTTTCAGAAGTGGTGATACAGACAAAAAAACAAGAAATCAAACTTCTACTAAGCATGAACTCTAAAACGCGTACCTTCATAGCTATGAGCACCTGTTCATCTTCGCGAATGTGAAACACATCGCTTCTGCTGAACAAATTCCCATAGCTGTTAAGGTATGCAATTTAGAGCCTATATTTACTGGATGGTTTTTTATTTGAAAGAAGCCTATTTCCGCCATCTGCTGTACAATTGTATATTTGCTTTCCATCGGTTTCAGTTATAAGAACTATCTCCACGAGAGCAACGCAGTGTACATCAATGGATCAAAAATACATTTTCGTCAAATACGACACAATAGATGTAGAACATACATAAATGTCGTTAACATAACTTACTGTGCGTTATATCCGGTGAAAATTCACACTTACTAATTTTTTCCTTGTTGTGCTCCATACTACTTGCTCCAAAAACATGGAAACCAAAGAGGCAGCAGTAGAAGAAATATACTTCACAGTATGCATTCTAGAGTCCATGGTTACTTGGCAATTTTCCTTGTTTTTATCCATACTATCACCTCTGAAAGTTGTCTACCTACAATCGTAGCAACGTCAGCACTGGTGTCGGTATTCCACAATTAGAAGTATGACAAGGATTTTCGCTTATAACTTTTGACTCAGTTGTTTACATACGGACTCTTGCCTCAAACTCGTACAATTACCCTGCCCCATCATCATGGACTCACCCTGTAGAAACCTAATGATGTCACAAAAAAAGTTGCTTTTTGTTGCTTATTTATCTTCACTGTTGGGTGCATGAGATTTGTCGGAAACTTTCTGCGTTTCTCGCCTGGGCCGCCAATATTTTCTCAACTCTTGGTGTAAGTAAGACGTTAGTCCAAACTCAGATTCCCTTCTCGTATTCTCGTCGCAATAATATCCGAAAATTTATATCGTAAAGATAAACTGTTAGATCTTGCCACTACATTTCTAACCCACCGTTTCTACTATTTCATGTTCCTATTGTATTTCATTCTCATCAGTTGACGTAATACACGTAATTCAAAAGGTTATTTATTGCAGTCTACACCCCTGCTATATTTCATCGTGTCTAGAACATTAGACTCCATTTCGGCAGTAATGGAACTGAAATTCCTTCTGGTCTTCTACGTTCCGAACAAGTTTAGACGAATTCTCAGTATATGCGATTTCAGTCTTTCTCAGCGTATTCCACTGATGAAGTCTTCTCGGGTTATCAACCGAGTGGTGGCATCGTCTTGTCGCAACGTTTCAATGAGTTTCGTACCCATATTCTTCTATCCACTGTCTCGAATCTTCTCATACGGGCATTAAACTTTTTTCCTCATTTTTTGTTCATTCTATTATTGGTTCTAGACAAGCAAATCACCAATTATTAGACTGAATCCTGCTTTATTGAACTGCCTGCGGAAAATGTCACCCATGGAAGGACGATACTGCGATTTTAATATACAGGGTGTTACAAAAAGGTACGGCCAAACTTTCAGGAAACATTCCTCACACACAAACAAAGAAAATATGTTATGTGGACATGTGTCCGCAAACGCTTACTTTCCATGTTAGAGCTCATTTTATTACTTCTCTTCAAATCACAATAATCATGGAATGGAAACACACAGCAACAGAACTACCAGCGTGACTTCAAACACTTTGTTACAGGAAATGTTCAAAATTTCCTCCGTTAGCGAGGATACATGCATCCACCCTCCGTCGCATGGAATCCCTTGTGTGCTGATGCAGCCCTGGAGAATGGCGTATTGTATCACAGCCGTCCACAGTACGAGCACGAAGAGTCTCTACATTTGGTACCGGGTTTGCGTAGACAAGAGTTTTCAAATGCCCCCATAAAAGAAATTCAAGACGGTTGAGGTCAGGAGAGCGTAGAGGCGATGGAATTGGTCCGCCTCTACCAATCCATCGGTCACCGAATCTCTTGTTGAGAAGCGTACGAACACTTCGACTGAAATGTGCAGGAGCTCCATCGTGCATGAACCACATGTTGTGTCGTACTTGTAAAGCCACATGTTCTAGCAGCACAGGTAGAGTATCCCGTATGAAATCATGATAAAGTGCTCCATTGAGCGTAGGTGGAAGAACATGGGGCCCAATCTAAACAACACCAACAATGCCTGCCCAAACGTTCACAGAAAATCTGTGTTGATGACGTGATTGCACAATTGCGTGCGGATTCTCGTCTGCCGACACATGTTGATTGTGAAAATTTACAATTTGATTACGTTCGAATGAAGCCTCATCCGTAAAGAGAACATTCGCACTGAAATGAGGATTGACACATTGTTGGGTGAACCATTCGCAGAAGTGTACCCGTGGAGGCCAATCAGCGGCTGATAGTGCCTGCACACTCTGTACATGCCACGGAAACTACTGGTTCTCCCGGAGCACTCTCCATACAGTGGCGTGGTCCTCGTTACCTTGTACAGCAGCAACTTCTCTGACGCTGACAGTAGGGTTATCGTCAACTGCACGAAGAATTGCCTCATCCATTGCAGGTGTCCTCGTCATTCAAGGTCTTCCCCAGTCGCGAGTCATAGGCTGGAATGTTCCGTGCTCACTAAGACGCCGATCAATTGCTTCGAACGTCTTCCTGTCGGGACGCCTTCGTTCTGGAAACCTGTCTCGATACAAACGTACTGCGCCACGGCTGTTGCCCCGTGCTAGTCCATACATCAAATGGGCATCTGCCAACTCCGCATTGGTAAACATTGCACTGACTGCAAATCCACGTTCGTGACGAACACTAACCTGTTGATGCTACGTACAGATGTGCTTGATGCTAGTACTGTAGAGCAATGAGTCGCATGTCAACACAAGCACCGAAGGCAACATCACCTTCCTTCAATTGGGCCAACTGGCGGTGAATCGAGGAAGTACAGTACATACTGACGAAACTTAAATGAGCTCTAACATGGAAATTAAGCGTTTCCGGACACATGTCCACTTAACATCTATTCTTTATATGTGTGTGACGAATGTTTTCTGAAAGTTTGGCCGTATCTTTTTGTAACACCCTGTATAAGTGAAGGAACCATTGAGTACAAACCAAGTACAGGACGACCTTCTCGCGTACAGTGATGCAGCTGTGTCATGATCACCCAAGATTTCACTGCGGAAACAGTCTTCCGACCCACGGTATCGAAAACTTTGGTACCTACACAGGAGGAAGAAACATCTTTAGATAGTAATTTTTTTCTAACTTTGACTAAATAGCTTCATTTCCGCAAATGATAAGTTTCAGCGTTATACCATCATCGAGAAGACAACTTGAGTGCCACAGCACATAGAATTTTCACATGGGCTCACAATAACACGAGCCGTCAAGTGTAACTTATGTCTACTGAGGAACGTGGAAATAGTGAACTTATTGAGATCCTTCGTCTGTTTCGGCCAGCGATGCTATTCAAATAGCGGACATAAACAACTCATTTGGAAGTTTATTGCAGTTGGTATCTCAGAAATGTGAAAAACTTATTTTGATATCGAGATACGTAAATCTAAGTATAGGGCAACAGAACTATGTGAAAATTTAATTTTGAACGGAAGTATGTGGAGCTCAAGATGAAGGATGAGAAATCCAGACTAGCTGTTACATCAAAAGATTCGTCTGTGAGAAGGCAACCCATTTCCAATGAAACTTACAGATGCCATCTGACAGCAAAATAAAATGATGCACACAAAATACTGGCGCCGAATATTTCTAATCTTTAGCTTTAGTCCTGCAAACAGTTACTGTACCAGAACAATTATTGTAATTACAAAGCAAATAAACACGAAAGATAACGCATCTGACTCTCTGATAAAACAACTTGAAAATCCACAAGACAGAACTTTACTGATGTCTGTTACTGGTATTAATCCTCTGAACCGACACTGACATATTATTTTCACAAATACACTCCGACGATCAGTGTGCCTTATAGTGGACATGAACTTAGAAGGTAATTGAATTTATTAGCCTACCTGTGCACACGGAACGCTCGTCTACTCTGAAGATTTATTACTATTAGGAATCATAATGCAACTGTCAAAAAATCAAATTTTATTTGCCGTTCGATGTGCAGTGGAAGATGGTATCTTATGAATTTTCATGAATGCGTGTCAGTACGCGTCTCGCAATGTGCAAACAGAATCATGAAAGTGAAAATGGAAATGGGAAAGTAATCTTAATGACTGATATATGAGAACAAGACTCCAAGTTTCACTACGCTTCATTAAGCCATGACAAGAAAACATAAAACATATAAACCTCTCACATCTAGACAAGTTAGAAAAATATTTCTTAATAACACTCCTGTGTAAAATTGCCTTCCTTGATACTTGTTTCAAGTACAAGACAAGAACCTGTGCTTCATTAAAGTATTTCTGCGGTAAACTTCAACAATGTGCTATGTTCTAGTGATACGAAATTACACAGGTACAAATATAAAAACCGTGGATTTCCTTAACAGTTGGCTTTTATCATTATTCCATTGATATAACATCATTTGCTCAATATATCTCCTAAAAACATATTGTTGCAAAATCCTTTTTCAATAATGTTGCCTCAACTGCACAGCAGCTAGGTTCCGTGCTTTTTAAGCTAAGTACATTCTAGACTGTCCAACATATACTGCGGCTGCTTTTCTCTGACTTAACTCTAACCAACATCTCTGGTCTGAAACACAGTTTTACAAAGAATGGGATTATGTTGATATTAGATGTGTTGCTAGCAAATTAGCAGCTTCATTCACATTTGAGGCCAATAATTCCTGAAAATCGTTATGGAAAATAGGACACCCGCCTTTCACCACCCCTCTGTTATTAAACAAGAATCCTGTAGAGTGATTTCTGCTAATACAAAATACTCAAAAACTTCTCTAAAAGAGGAAGTCACAAAATCATGATGCAAAATGAGTTAATACAAATACTTGCCATGGGTGACAATGTATACATAACATAAGTGAACAGATGCAAAGTGATATAAATTTGATACATAGGTTAAAATACAAGTAACAGTACATACATGTAAACAAGTGTATAATGCGTCCACTAATAAGTCATTTTATATATGTGCCACAATGCAGAAGACATGACATAACTAGATGCTTGCTGTGGTAAATCAGCTGTCTTAATGCGTACTGTTTTAAAATAAGATACAAAGCATTACGAAGTTATTACAGTTAGCTGAATAATTTTTTAAAAGGAAACCTATAAAGAAAAGTAAAAATTCTTGTCATTTCAGATAAAGTAAGAAACATGCACACATGTCATACAACACAGAGCAAAACTTCAGAAATCGAGGCAAAGGTTTGTCCAAATCTCTAAGAAACTCTTATGAGGAGAAGTGACTATTTTCGTCAGTTCAAATACAGCAATCAATACAAACATATTTACAGTATGATACAAAAATGGTTATTATTGTCTGTCAGAATTATTGAAAAACCTTATAAGACAACATCATGCAATGGGAGGAAAAAATTTATAGCAAAGTGTCACATGCATCAGTGTTTTGTCACACACACACTTATCACAGCTGCACCAACACAGCAGCACAAACTCGTTCCTGAGGTAGACTCAGGGAGCGTAGTATTTGCCTTCAGTTTCTCCACTGACAACCCACAGGGCTCAAAATTGGTATGTTATCCAGGCAGACTCGGGGAAGATTAAGCAGATTGTCACAACCTCCACTAACAACCCAGAATTTTAATAGCAAAAATCATTGCTGTAGAAATTTGCCATAATGAGCAGTGTTTCCATTAGTCCATCTTTTATAAGCTCAGCTTAATGCCACAGCATACTTCATGAAGCCATCCAGCACAATCCTTCCATTAAGCTTTGTATCTGCATGTTAACCAATATCATCTCTCATGCATGTCCAAAATACGTGAAACAAATTTACAAAGGAATTAGATAACAAGTGAGATAGATTTTAGTGCTAAAATCAATTGTTCTGAAAAACATGGTAATTTTCTAAGCATAAAAACATCCACATAAATCATCGCTACTGAATTAATATCATCTTCTACCTCTCACTTTCTTCTACAAATATTTATTCTTAAAAAACATTTTTTCACCTAGATACAAATCGTAATTCAATTCATATTATTTATTTAGTACTGCTCAGCATAAGTGCCAATTTTATTATTGTGTAATAACGACATCGTATTACATCACACAAAAACAGATGCATCATAAGCACATCATTTCTTACCATTTGGTCAAAGTATTTTTCTTTTCTACATAAATGTCATACTATACTACACTTTCTTTGGAATTCTTTTGACTGTGTCCAGTTTCTCACAGTATATATATTCATTTGAAACTGTGTGGTCATTTTTCTGTATTATGACTAGTCGATGATTGAGGATTGTTAGCTTCATATAATTATTTTCATACATCTCAAAATGCCATTAGTACTGTAGACTTGTGAAACATCATTCACAAGTAATACCAAAAATTCATGTCAATTACACTTATCACTAATTGGGAAAATGAGTTCTTGAGGTGGAAAGTCAACCAATCTCTAAATTTAATTTAGTATACACACACTAAAATGATAGGTGGCAGTAATTTACTTTTATTACCTAAACAGAACAACTGAAGAAGTCAAACACACCATGAATTAAAAGAAGGAATAGGACCACTCATCTCGAGGAGGTATCAGTCGCCACCTGAAGTTCCCATCATAGAGAGATGGATCCTCCACTTACATTATTCATTAACTACCTTCGCATTAGATACGTGATAAACACCTTGCGATTCGTGTTTCCTCAATGTTTCCCCTTCCATATCATTTTTCATGAACATTGTGATGTATGTGAAATGGTCTTTTATATAGAAGAAAGATCTTACGGTGCGTGATTTTTCCTCATAAGAAAAATGGTGAGATTTCACCAAGACCTTTTGGCCTACATACACCTATTGGATATTTACATGCTGTTGCTACTACTTCCTAATATCAGCTGCTCTCTTAATTTTAGCTAAGGGTAAATCAATCACTTCATGTAGGTTCTCCATTTGGGTGACGATACTATTTCTGTGACTCAGTGATGTGGCTGCTTATTCTTTGACAATAGAAGAGGGACAAAAATGTGTAATCACTTGTTAACTCATGCAATACATTCTGAAAGAAATGAAGACATCTGTTACACGAGTTTTGTTTGTGGTGACTATACAATCTGCAGAGGATCCCAAGCTCTTTTATTAGGCTGGGATCGGAACTGAGTTCCAGTATATTACTTTGTCTAGTTGACCAAATTTCTTCAAAAAGTGTTTAAAAATGCTGCAGATACAGTTTTTGGAGCTGCTCTACATAGTGAGGTATATGACACAAAGTTCGAATTAAGTTCAACTGCTACAAAAACAAGTGAGTAATCGTTATTTGTTCTCGAAAGGGCTCCAAATAAGTGGTCAGCTGCGATATGTCTAAATTTAGTAGGGGCAGGTACTGTTATAGTAGGGTGTTTTGCCTTTTGACATGGCTTACCCTTTGAAAGTACTGTACGAATTCTTTTCTCCATATTGTGAAAATAAAAAAGTGTAGTAACTTTTAAAAACTTTTTTGCGCCACAAAATGGACGTAACTAATACGTATGTACCACACGAGTTCGTTCACTAAGTCATCAGAAATACATGCAACCCATAAATCACTATTGGCACCCCACATTAGAAAAGAATATTCTTCCGCATCATATTAAGTCGTTTCACAGCTACATTATCGCTGTCATTCCATTTCTCTATGATATCCCTCCACGTATGATCCTTATCTTGTTCGTTAGCGTAGTCAGCAACGTAAGTGAAATGTAATTCTCAAATTCAACCTTCCGAATGTATAAGATACAAAAATTATTTTCGTGAGAATCTTCTTAAATTTCTTTGACAAGACCAACTGAACGAGACAAAGAATCATCTTTTATGTTTTGTGTTCCTGGAATGTAAACTGTGGTAAAATGGAAGTCCTGCAAAGCTGAGGGCCAACGCCTAAGACGATCATAATGTGACCTAACAGTCATCGCGAGCTGAAGGTCACAGTGATAAGTGCATATCTTGGTATGCATGCAATACAAGAAGTAGCTGAATTTATCAAAAGCCCAAATCTCAGCCAATACTTCCATTTCGGTTACGAAGTAATGATGTGGTATCGATAGCTACGATGCCATGGCATAAATACAAGTTCTAAAGTTGGCACTACGACAGTCACCGACGACAGCGCCATCTAGCAGGCGCTGTCCAGATCTACGAGCTTCCATCCAGATTCTGCCAATTTCATCAAGATCAGACGCCCTGTAAACATCGCTTCAACCTTAGCTTACTATTGAGACTGTGTACTACTTACGCCGGGAATACGGTTTTGCACCTACGGGCTCTTCAGGGGAAAGTTACGTATGTCATTGACTAATAATTAAATGTACTTTCACGTAAAAAGTGTACCGAGAATTTTGCCTCATCTGCTCCTGTTCGCTTCCTTGATTCGGCCAACCTTTCAGTTTTCAGGAGCAGTCCTACGCGCCGCCTTCCAGGCGGGATACAAAAGCTGGTGACGAGGATGGGATTAAATTTTTTTTTTCGTTTATTTTCATTTCCTTTTTTCCTCCGTACTGCTTTAGCTTTTTTGTAACTCTCAAATTCGACCTTCCGAATGTATAAGATACAAAAATTATTTTCCTGAGAATCTTCTTAAATTTCTTTGACAAGACCAACTGAACGAGACAAAGAATCATCTTTTATGTTTTGTGTTCCTAGAATGTAAACTGTGAGTGACGGTATCTAGCTGCTTCCCCCAGTCGCAATAAGACTTTCATTTGTGTACACCAGGGCTGCGCCACAGGAACAGGCTTCGCTGTTCGATGTTGTGCGCTTACAGGCTCAGAATATGACGCAACTGCTTGCTCTCATTAATGGAATGGTCACACTACAAACTGCAGCTACTTCGGCGCCTCCGACGCCACCGCCTGTACAGACACCGTCGCTGACGACGCCGCAATTTTATTCCTTCAATCCTGACGTTGAACGCTGGCCGGAATACATCGCACAGCTCAAGGCACACTCCGCAGCAAACAACATACCAGGTACAGAGCTGCTCGCCCTTTTTATTGCCAACGCGGGTGTTGTGTTCTACCGTGTGCTCGTGAAATTGTTTCCCACCGCCCGCCCAGAAACTAAGACTTACGACGAAGTGATTGATGCTTTGAACTCCCACTTCCATGACAGTGTAAATGTGGTAGCTGCACGCTATAAATTCTTTCGGCCTCGGCGTGGCCCTACTCAGTCGAATAAATCTTGGTTAGCGGACCTTCAGGGGCTAACTTCTGATTGTGACTTAAATTGCTTGTGTGCACGCTCATATGCGGATATATTGATTAGAGATGCTATTGCTCAGAATGTGGCAGATCATCGCATCTGCGAAGAAACCCTCACATTTACTGGACTTGCTAGACCGACAAGATACATTAGACATGGCTACTTCCGCGTTCGAAATGACGCCGGGTGTTTGTGCTGACTTTAAGTCTGCAGTAAATCCCCAGACAGTGGTAGCTACAACTCTTTACCGCGCCCTGACGACATTTTTGATAAGCTTGTTGAGAGAAAATTCTTTTCCACGACTGACTTGCGGGACGCATACTTTCAGATTCCGCTCGACGAACAGTCGCAGCGCTATTTTGTGATCACCACCCACCTTGGATTGTTCAAGTTTCGCCGCCTTCCGTTCGGTTGTGCTTCGGCTCCTGCTATTTTTCGGTCTTATTTGCAGACGTTGTTTGCCAATGTCTACATCTGGACGATATAGTTGTATCAGGTCGCACGCCTGACGAACATTTGCGGAATTTGCGTGCCTTTTTTACTATACTTTGGCAGACAGGACTAAAATGAACAGAGACAAGTGAAAATTTTTTCAAACTGAGATTCAGTATTTAGGACATATGATTAACGGACAGGGTATCCACCCCTCGCCGTCACACCTCAGTGATATTACAGACTTGCCAGCTCCCAGGAACTTAAAAGAACTTCAGTCTGTGTCCGGCAAAATCACATATTATATTCGGTTTATACCAAATGCAGGTCCTTTGCATCGCCTTCGACGTAAGAACGTTCCTTTTGTTTGGTCTTCGGAATGTGACGCTGCTTTCCACAAGCTCAAATCAGCTTCGTTGAGTGATTGCTGTTTGATTCATTTTGATTCCTCTAAACCAGCCGGCCGGAGTTTCCGAGCGGTTCTACGCGCTACAGTCTGGAACCGCGCGACTGCTACGGTCGCAGGTTCGAATCCTTCCTCGGGCATGGATGTGTGTGATGTCCTTAGGTTAGTTAGGTTTAAGTAGTTCTAAGTTCTAGGGGACTGATGACCTCAGAAGTTAAGTCATATAGTGCTCAGAGCCATCTGAACCCCCAAAGCGTTTGTTTTGGCGGTCGATTCATCTTCTCACGGCATCGGAGCGGTTCTGTCGCACCGCATTAATTCTGTCGATCACCCGATTGCTTTTGCGTCTTAGTTGCTCAATTTTGCCCGGAAATATTATTCTCAAATCGAGAAAGAAGCTTTAGCTAATGTATACGGAGTGACAGTTTCATGATTTTTTGTACGATCTCAAGTTCTATTTGGTAACCGATCATAAGCCTTTGACGTCGTTGTTTCAACCGTCAAAGCCAGTTCCGGCCCGTACTGCACAAAAGTTGCAACGTTGGCCTTTATTTTTGTCTAACTACAATTACGAAATCTTGTTTCGGCCTACAGCCCAGCATGGCAATGCTGATGCTTTGTCTCGTCTGCCTATCGGTCCTGACTAACAAGGGGAGGCTGCCAATTGTGAAATTCAGATTCGATTCATACTGCGCATAATAAAAGCTCATGGCCAGATGTGTAATGTGGCAAAGCACCAAGATGCACTTCTCAGCCGTTGTCGATAAAATCGACAGTTAAAAGAAACAGTTGCGATGAAATACTCTCAACGATTAATGATTTTGCGCAGCGTCGTGGTGCAGCGGTAAGCGGTTCGGGTTTGTAATCCGAAGGTCGCCGGATCGAATCTCGCACCACGCAACTTTTTTTTAGTATTTGTTTTTTGTAATTCAGATGTATATATATATATATATATATATATATATATATATATATATATATATACCTGGCAATCAGTTGCAACAATTATGCATATAATAAGTTGTTGAAAGTCGTTTGTCGTGGAAAAAGTGGCGACTTCGAACATCATTATGTTTTCCGCAAACAAAGTTGTATTTCACAAATGTTATTAATTGTCTTCATAATGTTAACCAAATATAGTTAACGGAAGACGTAGAAACGATATTCCGAAACGAATACGTATAACGTAAGTCAAACGTTCGAATTAGAAATGAGACCCCACGAACACAAATTCGCTGTGGCAGGTATGAAATACAAACTCCGTTACTCGCTCGTTACACTTGAAGAACAGATGTTGAATGGGCCGAAACGAGCCGCCGCATAACAGCGTAGTTGCCTGCTAACTTCGAAAGAAGGCAGATACGGTCCCTAGCGCAACTTATAACATCGTCGAAAATCAGTGCGGACGGGAGAGTTTTGGTACACCCTGTTAAAAAAACGGAAAAATGGAGGCGGTACAATTGGAGAGCGAGCCGCCTTCACCAACATGCATAAGCAATTCATTAATAGCTTGTTTTTATATATATATATATATATATATATATATATATTTGAATTACAAAAAACTAACAATAAAAAAAATTGGATGGCGCGAGATTCGATCCGGCGACCTTCGGATTACCAACCCGAGCGCTTACCGCTGCGCCACGACGCTGCAGAAGACTATTAATCGTAGAGAGTATTTCAGCGCAACTGCTTCTTTTAACTGTCGATTTTCTCGACAACGGCTGAGAAGTGCATCTTGGTGCTTTGCCACATTACACCTCTGGCCATGAGCTTTTATTATGCGCAGTATGAATCGAATCTGAATTTCACAATTGGCGGCCTCCCCTTGTAAGTGTTTGACTCTTCCGAACTGTCCTGTATGTTTATTGAATCACAAGATAAGGAATTAGTTGATGGTCTTCCGGTGGATTTTCGTCGCAATGCTTCCGCGACAGCCGCCGGCGCTTCTTTGCAGATTCTTTTGCAGTATATTCGTACTCAATGACCTCCATCTGCTATGCAGATTCGAGACCCCCTTGAACGGCGTTACTTTGCGCAACGTCACAACTTGTCTGTAGACCACGGAGGTATCTTGTTATGAACTGACAATGCTCAATCTCGTGTGGTTGTACCTCGATGGTTGCAGTCGGAAATCCTCCGTTTGCTGCGCGCTGGTCATTGGGGTATAGTGCGGACGAAGCAATTAGCGCGTCGTCACTGCACTTGGGCCGGCGTTGATAGACATATTGACAATTTCCTTGCTAGCTGTCGCTCTTGCGCGTAGCATCAACCTGCTCCCCACCAGTGCTTCTTTGCGTGGCCGACTCCTACTGCACCTTGGCAGCGCGTTCATATTGATTTTGCGGGTCCTTTCTGGAACACCCGCTGGTTGATAGTCATTGATGCGTACAGCAACTTTCCTTTTGTCGTAACTATGTCTTCTACCACATCTGCCTGTACTATTCGGGCCTTGACGTCTATTTTTCGCAATGAGGGCCTTCCTGAAATTGTCTCCGACAATGGCTCCCAATTCGTGTCCTCAGAGTTTGAAGCGCTCTGTGCAGCCCCATTCCACCCCCAGTCGAACGGCAAGGCTGAACGCTTTGTGCGTATGTTTAAGTCGCAGATGAGCAAGTCGCACGCCACGCACTCTCGCGAGCCCTCACTCTTGACTTTCCTTGCTTCCTATCGCTCTCAGATAAGCGGCACCTGTTCCCCAGCGGAATTGCTACATGGCCTCACCCATCGGTCGCTCCTAAAGCTATTGCAACCGCCGCCGCGCGCTCCCGCTGCTTGGCCTAGTTCTGGCTTGCCGCCGCATGATTTGGTGTTCTATATCGTTTTCTCAGGCAGGCAGCGCAGAGAGCAGGGGAGCATTCTTTGCCAACTTGTCCACACCCTATCTGTCATTTCGGGTCCCTCCGGCACTGTCAAGTGACACCGGAACCAGATCCGTTTATGCCGTCCTCGGTTTTCTGCCGGTTGTTGATTTTCGGCAGAATTGGAGGCTTCGCGGCTTCCGCCGCCTCAGCCCACGACTTCACCGACAGCGCCTCTGCGGGCGCGCCTGCCGTCGTCGTTGCTGCCGGTCCAGTCAGCTGCACCGGATGTGTGCCTGTCTCCGCTGCCACGGCCCCACCTTCGGCCGTAGCTGCCGTCACCGCCGCCGCCACCACTGTGTTCCTCCTCGGTGCCAAAACCGATGGAAGCTGAGGCTGCCGTCACGCCGTTACTGTCTCCATCACCTATAGAGGTGGTTGCTCCGCCTCCTCATCCGACCATACCCAGTAGCGGCGCGCAGCCCGGGCAGGTTTTCCACGGGGTGTTTTCATCGCCCAATGAGAAATTTGGGGTCGTGGGTGGACAGCATGCCCTGTCAGTTCTGCTCTCTGCTCCCTCAGCTGCACCGCCCTAGGGTCCTTCCACGTGCCGTCAGAAGCCATACTCAACGACGGTGCATCGTTGCAGGGGGGAGGGATGTGGTATCGATAGCTACGATGCCACGGCGTAAATAAAAGTTCTAAAGTTGGCACTACGACAGACACCAACGACAGCTCTCTCTAGCAGGCGCTGTCCAGATGTACGAGCTCTGATCCAGGTTCTGTCCATTTCATCAAGAGCAGACGGCCTGGAAAATCGTTTCACCTCAGCTTGCTATTGAGACTATGTACTACGTACGACGGAGTATGGTTTTGCACCAACGGGCTCTTCAGGGTAAAATTACGTATGTCATTGGCTAATATTTAAGTGTACTTTCATGTAAAAAGGTGAACCAAGAGGTTACCTCACCTGCTCCTATTCGCTTCCTTCATTCGGCCAACCCTTCGGTTTTCAGGAGCAGTCCCACATGCTGCCTTCCAGGCAGGATACAAAAAATTATGGTCTTGTTTGGATATGATGATTGGCAAATGCAATAGTCCTTTGGGTAATTACACCATTCTCCTCAAATTCTTGAAAAATGTGCACATGAAGCCCCATTTAGGAAATGTCAGTGGAAACACAAAAGTCATCTGACAGATGTGCATGATATAATATAGGTGCAGCAAGAAGTGCATCCTTCAAACTATGAAATTCATCCTGAGCCACCTCATTCCAGTGCTGCACAATAGTTTTACCAGTCAGCTCATAGAAACTGTAAGTAGTCAAGCTTTTCTAATTAATGACGTTTAGTTGACGTTTAGTTGTATGTATAGGCTTTTTTCAATAGCTTCCATCTTTTATGGGTCAGGTTCAATTCCTTCAATAGACATGATATAAAAAAAAATAATATGCCATTTGCCAAACTGTGACTTTTCCAAATTAACTACGATGCCAAACCCAGCAAATACTTATAGAAATGAATTAAGAAAACTAGTAAACTGTTAAGTTCTGATTGATGTGTCCTCGCCAGTAGACGTAACCAGAGCTGGCGCGCGGGGTTAATATCCGATTGTTGCGAAAGGTAGCGCCTTGAAGTTCGGCACCAGTCACAAGCCCCAACCAGTCTGAAATTTCCACGCCTTTGCCAATGAGACGGACTTGTGTGTTGTGATAAGGAGTAACCACAGGCAGCAACGGACAGTTTATGTTCAGCATTGGCATACGGCAGCTTCAGCGCAGAGTTCCAGGGAAACGGTTCCGCAGCTACAGTTCGTAGCTACAGCCTGTGAGACTTAGTCTAAGAGTGGAGTCGCCTATAGCTTTCATAGAAGGACAAGCATGTACTAAAGTGATTGACAGTATGGCACTCAGGACGTTCAGAGCCATGCTGACACGCCATTCCTTAGGTGTGTGTGTCTGCAAGCACATGCAACAAGCTGCTGTACAACTGTAATGAAGTATCGCCACGCAATGAAGTGTATGTTTCTGAGTTACTCACTTGTTTGAAATTTCACAATTCCTCCATCCATCTCGGAGTACCTAAACCTAATGCGATATGAGCATGCCGTTTCACCCATATGATCGGTACTCATCATCTCTCTTTCCTAAGCCAATATTGCAACATGCGGGGTCTGCTGGTTGATTGGATGTGGCATGTTAATTTGATGGGGGTGGCCGGATGACCTTGCTGTCGCCACCGCATGCCATCCGGAAAGGAATTAGTGTACCCGAACTCTCTGCACCTAGTGTAATGCATGGAATAGTGCGAATGTGTTCAGATGACTGTGAGTCGTGTAACTGAGGCGGAATGTGGGGACAAACCCAGTATTCACCTATCCGGATGTGGAAAACCGCCAAAAAACCACATCCAGGCTAACTAGCACGCCGGCCCTTGTCGTTAATCCTCCAGGCGGATTCGATCCGGGGCCGGCGCGCTTATCAGCATCCAGGAAGCACTCTCAGCTACCCTGGCGGATAATCGGCACTCTTCATCTGGCGATGAGAATTCTGAAGTCACTGAGCTACATTATGTCCTGTGTCACTTTATTATTCCTTGCTTGCTCGTTAGTTTACTTTGCGAAATTGTGGAAATTTTCTTTTACTGATTGCTGTTCTTCGATTTTGGAATTGTCTTGCTGTGCTCCAAAGTTCATAAGTTAGCTTTAGAGCTTCTTGTGTGTTTGTGTTAGCATTTGTTTAGACTGTCAAACACAAAGTTCAAACCCCTCACATGCCTGTCTCATAGTTAGTGGCTCCACAAACTCAGTCTCCAGCGTCAACATTGCACGATCTAAATCAGTTTCTTCAGTTACATATGCTTACAAAACTGATGGAGGTGTTCATCCAAACGGAGATGTAGCAAGTGAGATACGGAATCAAACGCCATCACCCACTGCACCGCCAGCAGCACAACCTTAGCTGATGCCTCCATTTCGATAATATGAAGAAGAAGACGGGTAGGAATATTTGGCACAATTTTAAGGTCACCAAATTCAAGGTGTAGTGACGCAGTCTCTTTTTCTCACCACCGTTGGTGTTGCTGTTTGCCGCATTTGTGCGAAGATATTCCCTACTACGATACAAGAGCTAGTTAGCTAGGAACAGCTTATTAAAGCACTGAACATATATTACGACGATAAGATAAATATGGCGTCTGCCAGGCGCAAATTGTTAGACTCAAGAAACATTCGGGTCAAACGTACAGGTGGTGGGTGACAGACATGCAGGGGTTCACGAGACGGCGCAAAAGGAATTTTGCATATTGAAAATACTACAGTCACATGATGATTCGTGATGCCATTGGTCAGAACGTTGCAGATAGTAAAATCCGCGAGCAAAACTTAAAATTCCCTGACCCCAAGTTCCAAACAGGTTTTGCAAATTACTGACTTTCAAGATTTGTGTTACAGTGTAGTGATAGTTTTCAAGCAGGCTAAATTTGTGTCGTAGCTCTAAAGATAACATTCCGCAGCAATGTAAGCAGCCTATATCGGAGACAAACACACACAGCGGACCAATCGTGTGCGCCACAGCTCCCCACATAAACAACCTGGCCGGAAATCTACCGGCGTGGAATCTTGCCCACGCTCTTTCAAATCTCATTAACGTGACCGTAACCGGTATCCTTCGCGTTACGCGACTTGTTTTGCATGTGGTAAGAACGGGCACATTCAAGCTTTTTGTCCCCAGAGGACAACGACTTCCGCTCAGAACAAACACCCACGCAACTACAACTTTCAAGTTCATGTTGTTCAGTTTGAGCCTCTCTATGATGCTAGTGTAGAACATAACGGTGAAACTGTGCAAGTCAAGGAATCAGTAGTTTCTTGAGTGCAGTGCCAGTCCAACAAAGTTTTTGCGGACCTTGTTACTGCTGACCAAAGTATTCAGTTTCTGTTAGACATGGGTGCCTTAGTGTCATTGTTAAATCGCAAAACTTGTGATCTGTTCGTAAAACCCAAGTTAAAGAAGTCAACAACTAAGCTGACAATGTACAGTGGAGAGGATATTCCAGAACTGGAATCTTGTAGCCTTCGTGCCGTCTATCAAAATTTGCAAATAAATGTGTCGTTGCAGGTTTTCAGGTCAAGGGATTTGTTTGATGTGTTTCGATTGCGTTCTTTTCTAAGGAACCATCCCAGCATTTGCATGAAACGATTTAGCGAAATCACGGGAAACGTAAATCAGAGTTGCCATATGCGGGCTACAACCGTCGTTCTCCCAAATTAGAGTGTGGTGTGCTGACCTCTACGCCACCTCATTCAGTCATGCAAAGCGAATACAACGGGAAAAAGCACATATTGTATTACAAACACACCCAGATATAAAACTTTGCTCACGGACTTTGTAAAAATAAGAGTGTTGGAGCTGAAACATTGGTATTTTCTCCAGTACAAACAGTATATCGTTTATGTGGTACCACATATCTATATCACTCTACCGGTGTATCACAGTTGGCATCGGAATTCCAAATTTCCGTCCAACACCGACGGCACTCGTGCGTGAACCGGCGGACGAAATGGAGCACACTCTCTGATCCACGCCTCCAACTCCTCTGGACTACAAGCATCATCTGCCGCCACGACATAGGATGGCCAGCGACAGCGAACCACCCCACGCACGCTCAGATCCACTTCGAGACGACACCATTGTTCTTGATTAACAGCTTTCTTGCGTCGGCCTTTTGTCTGCTTTGTGCTGCCACTGCTTGCCCAATGTTTGACATGATTATGCTGCATACCTTATACACTACTGGCCATTAAAATTGCTACACCAAGAAGAAATGCAGTCGATAAACGGGTATTCATGGCACAAATATATTATACTAGAACTGACATGTGATTACATTTTCACGCAATTCGGGGGCATAGAGCCTGAGAAATCAGTACCCAGAAAAACCACCTCTGGCCGTACTAACGGCCTTGATACGTCTAGGCATTGAGTCAAACAGAGCTTGGATGGCGTGTACAGGTACAGCTGCCCATGCAGCTTCAACACGATACCACAGTTCACCAGGAGTAGTGACAGGCATATTGTGACGAGCCAGTTCCTCGGCCACCACTGACGAGACGTTTTCAATTGGTGAGAGATCTGGAGAATATGCTGGCCAGGGCAGCAGTCGAACATTTTCTGTATCCAGAAAGGTCCGTACAGGACCTGCAACATTCGGTCGTGCATTATCCTGCTGAAATTTAGGGTCTGGCAGGAATCAGATGAGGTGTAGGGCCACGGGTCGTAACACATCTGAAATGTAACGTCCACTGTTTAAAGTGCCGTCAATGCGAACAAGAGGTGACCAAGACGTGTAACCAATGGCACCCGATAACATCACGCCAGGTGATACGCCAGTATGGCGATGACGAAAAGCTTCAAATGTGCGTTCACCGCGGTGTCGCCAAACACGGATGCGACCATCATGATGCTGTAAACAGAACCTGCATTCAACCGAAAAAATGACGTTTTTCCATTCGTGCACCCAGGTTCGTCTTTGAGAACACCATCGCAGGCGCTCCTGTCTGTGATGCAGCGTCAAGGGTAACCGTAGCCAAGGTCTCCGAGCTGATAGTCCATGCTGCTGCAAACTTTGTCGAACTGCTCGTGCAGATCGTTGTTGTCTTGCAAACATCCCCGTCCGTTGACCCAGGGATCAAGACGTGGCTGCACGATCGGTTACAGCAATACGGATAAGATGCTTGTGATACGAGGCTCCTGAACCCACCGATTGCATATTCTGCTAGCAGCCATTGGATCTCGACCAACGCGAGCAGCAATGTCGCGATACGTCAAACCTCAATCGTGATAGGCTACAATCCAACCGTTATCAAAGTTGGAAACGTGATGGTAGGCATTTCTCCTCCTTACACGAGGCATCACAACAACGTTTCACCAGGCAACGCCGGTCAACTGCTGTTTGCGTATGAGAGCCAGAGGCCAGTGGAAGTCGACACCCTTTAACACTTTCAACACTGCCCCCTTTACACCCGGCACTTGGCTGTGAACTGGCATATTCAATGAATGTTTGAAATTAGGTTGCAAAGAACAGGAAAACGATAGGAATATGGTTCTTGCATCATTTAAAAGGAAAATGTAAGAGATTTACATGATAGTGAGTTTATTTTACAATATAAAATACAAATGGGTGTTATAATTAAAAAGGAAAACAAAAATATCGTGGATAAAAATGTTTTACATGATCTCTCTCTTGAGTAATGCCATTATTACTGTATCTAAATTTAAAAAAAAAAAAAATATCACTTGACTGTCTAACTGCCGGTACCTGTAAACTAGAGTATTTTTTTAGTTCAGATGTAGTTAGCCTTCGTGTGCAAATCCTGGAAACACTGTGGGACGCAAAGGCCAACGCCACAGTCCTTGCCCCACCATCTACTTCCTTCCTGATGCGGTTAACCATCTCTTTCTTCCCCCTATCTGAACATACTTTGCAATACCTAGTAGTATTCACCTTGTTTGCAGTGGGTGGGACCTTCTCTGGAAAGGGCCTTGCAAATGTCCTCTCAATTTGTGAGGATGAAGCGGCTTGTTGCTGAAAAATATTTACGCCCTTCTCAGCCGATTTCTTCCCCACTCTGTGATAAAGTCTACTAGGAATACATTCTACCTAGTGTTCTCTTTATATAAAATAAAACTGTTGACAGTTGACACTATAAACAAGTGGAAAAACAGCTTTTACCACCACTCAAAGTTTTTCGAGCAAAAGGGCTCTTCACTTTATGAACAATAAAGACTTATACATACCTGAATCGTCACTTGTACTTTCGTCTGGAGAGTGCGAATCCTCTTTGTCCGAATCATCAACTTCAGATCCTGCATCTCCATAAAGAATATCTAAGATCTCTGCCTCCGTCAAGTCGCTGCGCGATATTTTCACGATGCTAAACACCTGTGAATGAACTGCAGGTAACTTCGACTTTGCAGTGCTCACAGCCGCTCCCAGGATGAGATAGCCGATAAGTGCTTGCCTCTTGCGGAAGAAGAACGAAATACGTCCACATTAGTTGTCGAAACTGCTTCGGGGACGCGCTAAACGCGCTTACGGAGCCAAATAAAGGCTCGCCCGTGCGGTATACGGGCGCCGTCGCCAGCGTCAGGGCGGCCGCGCCCGTATGGCGTACGGGCACCGTGCTGTAAGAGTTAACGGTCACCGCCATCTCGACAGCCGCCGTCTGAGGATGGGGCCCTCCTCCAGGCGGCTGTCCTACCCCGCCGCCTCTGGTCCCTCTGCAGTCGTGTGGATGCCTCCACCCATGTTTGCTGCTCTGCCTCTATGTATGGGTGCGTGCCAGTTGATTGGTTTTTCGACTGGTGCGTCCAGGCACACTCAGGGCGTAAGCTGGGCCGCCAGTGGGAACCGGGCATCAGCGTCAGCTTCGGCTCCTGTCGTGTCATAGCCGCCTGCATCCAGCCCTCCCCCAGGTTGTCGTTGTCCCATCTACACTACACTACGATGTCGAGGAAATTTGGGGGCAACAGAGTAGGATGTTTCCCTTCAGTGCCAACGGCAGTTGTGTGTGATCCAGTGGACCCAATGGAGCATGCCCACTGAGCCACTGAGCCACGCCTCCGACTGGCACTGAGCCACTTCAAGACTACACCATACTGCTCGCTTAGGGCAGTGAGCGTCGTTTTTGTTGACACTGTGCTACCTGAACTCCGTTTCTTGCTGCATTATTTATATTGAGTTTTCTGCCGTTTGATGAAGTACAAGTTAAGTAAATCTTCTGTTTGACGACTAATCATTTCTGTTCCTGTTCAGCTTTCTTACGACTACAGTTTCCGCTCCACTCTGCAGCCCACCTCTCCTTAAAGTTGTGTACAAAGTTTTACACAGTAGTTTGTGCGACATTTTACATCATGTGAGACTTTATGAAGGCACATTTGCATGCCGTGCGTGAGTTTCCTCGGAAACGCGAAATCTTAATTAAATAATTAATCTGTGACAAATAAATAAAGCCTATGGCACAGAACTGCAGCGCTGTGTCGCTGATAAAACAAAAACACAATTACGATACTCTTATGTTTCTTTAAGAAAGAGAGGTCTTGGACAAGTGATGCGGGAAGCACGTATATTTCATTGACTGGCACACCGCCATATTTGATGTTATATAAGAACACTGCGAGTTGCAATCTTACTAGGCACTCGATTCTGTAAAGAATTTATATTTATGAAAGTAAGTAGAATTATTTAACTGTAGGCTTATTCGTTGAATATATCTGATTTAACTAACTGTGTAAACTTTTTATGTTTTGTAGACAGTCACCTCTGTACGACGTATTGACATGGCTGGCAAATTATTCTAATATTGAGATTTAGATTTGAGTCCGCACTTACCGCAGCAGTCTTTGGAAACGATTTAAATACGAAGTCCGATTATTAGAGTCTTATTTCACGGTCAACTACAAATAACATTACATTTACGGAAAAGCCATTGTCAAGCATCTGATACCGAATAATTAAACGTCCACGTTCCAGATAAGCAAATTATTTACATCCAATCACTATCAAACATAATTAGTAAATAATGTAATATTTTATTTTACTTTATTTATTTTATAACTTAAATGGCAGCATCTGAGGCACATGAGAATTCTTTCCGCTGTATGTCTTTCTAGTCATGAATGATACACTATTGTAAATTAATAAGTAGATCTAAATATAGGAAAAAAGTATGTCGTTTTGAGAAGGAAAATTCATGCAATCCATAAAATGATGAACCGAAAAAGAAAGAAGAATAAAAAGAAGTATATGACAGAACGGTAGGATGGGTTGTCTGAAGATGTAATTATGACCTACAAAACACAGTTTTACGTAAATACAGGGTTATTACAAATGGTTGAAGCGATTTCACAGCTCTACAATAA
This sequence comes from Schistocerca americana, assembly GCF_021461395.2. Classification (NCBI taxonomy): domain Eukaryota; kingdom Metazoa; phylum Arthropoda; class Insecta; order Orthoptera; family Acrididae; genus Schistocerca; species Schistocerca americana. The sequence goes on from NC_060119.1 coordinate 73,808,701, forward strand.
CTTTATTATTTGAGATATTTGCACAATGCTTTGCACACACATACAAAAACTAAAAAGGTTTTTTTTAGGCATTCACAAATGTTCGATATGTGCCCCTTTAGTGATTCGGCAGACATCAAGCCGATAATCAAGTTCCTCCCACATTAAGCGCAGCATGTCCCCATCAATGAGTTCGAAAGCATCGTTGATGCGAGCTCGCAGTTCTGGCACGTTTCTTGGTAGAGGAGGTTTAAACACTGAATCTTTCACATAACCCCACAGAAAAAAATCACATGGGGTTAAGCCGGGAGAGCGTGGAGGCCATGACATGAATTGCTGATCATGATCTCCACCACGACCGATCCATCGGTTTTACAATTTCCTGTTTAAGAAATGCCGAACATCATGATAGAAGTGCGATGGAGCACCATCCTGTTGAAAGATGAAGTCGGCGCTGTCGGTCTCCAGTTGTGGCATGAGCCAGTTTTCCAGCATGTCCAGATACACGTGTCCTCTAACGTTTTCTTCGCAGAAGAAAAAGGGGCCGTACATTTAAAACCGTGAGATTGCACAAAACGCGTTAACTTTTGGTGAATTGCGAATTTGCTGCAAGAATGCGTGAGGATTCTCTACCGCCCAGATTCGCACATTGTGTCTGTTCACTTCACTATTAAGAAAAATTGTTGCTTCATCACTGAAAACAAGTTTCGCACTGAACGCATCCTCTTCCATTAGCCGAAAATTCAAAGCGTTTGACATTGTCATCGGGTGTCAGGGCTTGTAGCAATTGTAAACGGTAAGGCTTCTGCTTTAGCCTTTTCCGTAAGATTTTTCAAACCGTCGGCTGTGGTATGTTTAGCTCCCTGCTTACTTTATTCGTCGACTTCTGCGGGCTACGCGTGAAACTTGCCCGCACGCGTTCAACCCTTTCTTCGCTCACTGCAGGCCGACCCGTTGATTTCCCCTTACAGCGGCATCCAGAAGCTTTAAAATGCGCATACCATCGCCGAATGGAGTTAGCAGTTGGTGGATCTTTGTTGAACTTCGTCCTGAAGTGTCGTTGCACTGTTATGACTGATTGATGTGAGTGCATTTCAAGCACGACATACGCTTTCTCGGCTCCTGTCGCCATTTTGTCTCACTGCGCTCTCGAGCGCTCTGGCGGCAGAAACTTGAAGTGCGGCTTCAGCCGAGCAAAACTTTATGAGTTTTTCTACGTATCTGTAGTGTGTCGTGAACATATGTCAATGAATGGAGCTACAGTGAATGTATGAAATCGGTTCAATCATTTGTAATAGCCCTGTACTATTTTGTTTATTTGCAGCTGGGCTGGTTGAAGGTGCGGAACTGGCGCTACAAGTGTATGATTTTTGCAAATTACGCATCACAATTAGAAGAGGCCGGATGCGAGATGAAACTGAAACGGGCGCTAGGGGCATGCAAGTGCCAAGATTTTATGCAGTGAGTGTCACAAATAGTTGAGAAAACTGGCATGGGTGAAATTGTATTAAGTGATGGGTTTGTGTGTGTGTGTGTGTGTGTGTGTGTGGAATGGGGGAGGGGGGAGGGGTTGTGTGTAACAAAGTTCTCAAAACGACTATGTTAGCATAAACCTATGTGCAGTACTGTTACTCGGTAAGTCCCAGTGCAACGTTCGGTAGCAGGTCGCTGGAGATGCAAACAAGAAACGGCGCATCCCACAGATGAATTCTACTATTGTACGATCATTTATTTCAGCGTTTGCGGAAATGTCGTAGCTTTTCCACGGAAATCGATGCAGTTAGTGGACTTATCTGGACACCGCTGTGCCATTTCTGCTGATGTCGGAAACGAAGTATCGCTGGATACTCCATTTATCAGTACGCCGTGCCTTATTCCTTCACCTCACATAGCTTCATGCTACTCTACTATGATACACAGGCTTTTATTCGCCTCTGAGCATTGCGGACATGTTCGCTGCAAAAGGAAAGAAAAGTAATTACTTAAATTTATATTTTCAAAGCTTTGTCTACTCTTCATATATATCAAGATGACGCGGAAGTGATATTGTATATTGTAATGCTTTAACAATTTGTTGTTCGCCTCTTGCGTTTTTCATGCAAATAGTTAAGTGACTTCGCGTTAAAGGTTTGTTACAAGGATTAATCTTACGGACATATTAGGCGCTTCTCATGTTTTCTCATGGCAGTTAGTTTCGTTGATTTATTCGTTCATCCCGTCCCTCATTTTAAAGATTATCTATGGTGGCGTTTATTGTACGAGGATAGCCATCATTTTGCTTAAAAAGACCTATTTGGCGGGCACGAAACGATAATAAGGATGATACAAACTAGCTGTCTGTGACCTATTCTGACGCTATTTATATCGCAAAGCATTCTGTCAAACAGATTTTAAAGTCGCGTTTCTTACCGAGCAAGCATAGAGTCTTTGCAGACTTTCTGACTGCAGCATTTCGCACAAGTCCCTTCCTCCGCGAGGCGGTTCTGGCAAATTGCTCCCATTATTCACACTCGGTTAACGCCGACGCTGAACGTACAACTAGCTGCGCACAGTCGCCAGAGGGAAATAATACCCAGCAGAACACAGTAATATTAGGGGTTGTTCCGTAACACCCAGAGGCACCAGCATCTGCAGTTTATTTGCTTGCACCGCACTCCACTTATTCTTCCCGCTAAGAACGTGTTTCCTCTGGAGGCTGAGCATTATGCGCCGTGTGGCTGGGAAAGATGGCCGTTTCATAGCATGAGCCGCAATTAATTTATGCTCTGAATTTTAATGAAATCACTAACAACTACAGTGAACCACATACTTCCAATAACCAAGAGTAATTTCTTCCCTTCGTTTCAGCAAACACCTTTTTAACACAGACTGACGGACAATAAAACTGTTTCACCTTGCACAGTAACAGATTCAGCCAAGCAACAAATTAATGAAGTTGTTGAGTTTCTGCGCTGGGAAATTTTGGTGTACGACGACATTTACGTATTGGTATCGATTTTTGCATATGGGCGTTAATGATTCAATTAGAGAGTCTCAGATAAACTTATGATATTTTGTAGCAATAGTTCCAAGTAAAATGAATCATGGCGGATTTCTAGAACCAAAAGTTACTAAGAAATAAATTCATTTTGTAGAAGAGATCAGTTCAGAGTAGGCCATATTAATCACCGAAACATCTCAAGGCCAGACAAAGAGATTGCTACAGCCTTGCGAAATTAGTTTATGGTGGTTTTTAATGAAGTTCTATTAACCAGAGGTTTTCCATTAGTCACGACATACATGTCCAGTTGTCGACTTAAAACCGTGAACGATATCTTCACCAGCTTCACGTAAAATCGGATCGCATAGCATAATGTGGTAAGAATAATTAACAGCGTGCATATCGACAGCGCTGCGTTTATGAAGGCTGAACGAGTAATTCAGAGTCATTGGCAGTGTAACGTATCCCAGCAAATAAAACGGAAAGGAAATGGTGTTACTGATCAACGTTGAATGCCTGAGCGGTGAGACACATCACACAGTTAGTACTACATGCATGGGCGTGCGTCACCACCGGGGCATGATGGCGGGGCAGAAGGGGGGGAGGGTTTGGATGTGCCCTCCCTCTCAATACGTTTTGAAAATCACTTTCAAATTTTTAAGTCTCAGTTGAAACAATGACAACGTTGAACGAATATATCTGAGTTTAATAGGTACACACACGAAAAGCTCTTGTGTAGCAAGAATTAATGCTTTGCAGGCTTAACTAATGTGACTGTAAATCAAATGCACTTAATATTATTCATACATAAAGACGATACTACAAGTTTACATGCACTGTGTTGGTTCGACTACTAGTGATGAAGCAAGCAGAATTTCGTTTGAAAAGCTATTCGGTTTGAAATAGTTTACATCGTAGTTTGGAACATAATATAAAACAGTCATCCACACATTGCCGATAAATTTATCTGTTCATTTTATTTAACTCGTTAATAGTCGGTAATCGCAAAATACATTATAATCCAAGGTTATATTGGTATGCCTTAAGATTTGTATGTGCCATTGAAATATATAGTCTGAGACATCAATACTTTTCCAAAAAGTGGTATTAGGTCCTAATTTTTTCATCCGTTTTCAAGGGGATCTCCTGTTTAGACCATTTGTGATCTGTACTCTAGCTATTGAATCGTCCTCTGCAGTAATTTCGATCTGGTGGCGCCTATGATTACGTGGTTTACAGATTTACTTTCTGCGGCACAGTTACCTGTCTGACTTTAAATTATACTATGATGATCTCCTACAGTATAAATGTAAAGGAAAGGTCATGACTAAGAGCACAGAGTGCAGCTGATTACTGCACTGCTAGCAACTCGACAAACGGTAGATACAGTAGCTTATCGACAAGCATATGTTACAATTCCCCTTTGTCATGAGATGAAACAGTCCTCCAGTGAGTAAGTTTATGTGAACTTTGCTATGTTGACTTAATAGTCAGTTTTTCATCTTCGTAAGTCTTCTTCTGACTGTGACACTCAATACTTTATTACTACATCATCTTCACTGTTCACGACAGAGTTTACATTCTTAGGTATCACTGCTCTACTCGAGGGCACTTCCAGCTTTTTAAGTAGCAGGCCCAGGGTGTGAAGGGAATTTACAATACTTAATGATACAAGTGAGTGGCTCCGATTACAACTAATTTTTTTCTTTTGTTTTCTGTATCACATCCTGGGATTCTAAACAGAATGTTCTTCGGTTAAGTGGTAGGGTAGCAATGATGACGGAGATGACATCAGTTTCTACATTCCACAGTGAACTAACCTCGATGCTGAGATCCTTACATTTCAGCTTATTAGGAGCCGTCTTATCAATAAGCTATCGATTAGGATTCAGGATATTTTATGTGGCAGACGTACAAGTATGCTAGGGTGATTATATGCAGTTGTTTGACCATTATGTATGTGTTGGCTGTAAAAGAGTTACGGCCCCCTTTACAATGATGCAATCGTAAGAAAAGATGCAACAGCAAACGAGCATTCTCTCTTGTGTGAACCCTGAGCACGTCTGTGCATACGCCATTCGGTTGAGTTTGGTTCGAACCGATTGTGTTCGTTCGTCTTCCGCTGGTTGTCGATCCTCCAGCGGTATTCAACTTCTGCCCTGGTGCGCTATGAATACCCGCCTGGGGCGCCGTGGATTTGTTCTGTAAAGACGAATCCCTTTTAAGATGTTGCCCAGCCTACGTAATCAGCCATAACCTCGAAGCTGAACTACTGTTTATTATACTGTGACTTGGTAGAAAGTTGATAAATTCGATAAACTATCGTAACGTTTTTAAATTTGTCAAGTGGAAGTAAAAACCCGCTGAGGATAGCAATGAAAATGGTAATGAAGATAGGAACGGCAAGTATACGACGATAGGCACTTAGTTTTTATTTTTACTTGCACTGTCTGGAGCAATTAAGACCTCCACAATGTGTTTTGTGTCTAAAAGTACTTTCTGTTGAATATATGCTACATAGTAATTTAAAGCGTCATTTAAAAGTGTTCATAAGAAGGACGTGATTGAACCAAGAGAATACTTTTCTAGAAAACAGAGTCCAATGTAAGTACAAAAACTATGATGTTCTAAGCAGGCGAAAATTTCGAATAAAGAACTTCTAGAGAACCGTAATGTAGCTTACAGAGTAGGAAACTGTAAGGAAGCCCACAAGAATGCAGAACGACTAATTCTACAGTAATTTTTGTGGTAAGGCTCTATGGGCCCAAACTTCCGAGACCGTCAAAAATGGCTCAAATGGCTCTGAGCACTATGGGACTTAACTTCTAAGGTCATCAGTCCCCTAGAACTTAGAACTACTTACACCTAACTAACCTAAGGACATCACACGCATCCATGCCCGAGGCAGGATTCGAACCTGCGACCGTAACGGTCACACGGTTCCAGACTGTAGCGTCTTTAACCACTTGGCCACACCGGCCGGCTCCGAGACCATCGGTCCCTAGGCTTACACAGTAAGTAATATAACTTAAAATAACTTACGCTAAGGAGAACACACACACCCATGCCCGAGGGAGGACTCGAACCGTGACAAGACGCACCTGACCGCGCTGCTGCCCAGCACGGCTAATTCTATTGTGTGCTGTTGACATGGTGCCCATTATGCTTGAAGAGTACATGGCAAAACAGCCTTTGCCCATTCCATTCTCTGACACTTAAATCAATCGTGGAATTCAAAGTGTAGGAGGGAATCTTCATAAACAAATTATAGAAAGAATTAGAGAGAGGGATTTTAGTTTTGTAGGTTGATGAGGCCATTGATAGCAATAAGTAAGTACATTTAATTTTCCATGTGTTATCCCTTAATGTAAAAGTAACCACATGAAGGAATACCTTTTTGTGACAATCAAATGCAGGTACGGTAGGCAAACATTTGTTCGAGATAGTCTACAACTTCATTACGGAAAATGAAATTATTCAGGGTAACAATGTTGGAGTGTGTACTGATGGGGTTCAATCCGTGTCAGGGTGTTAGAATGGTCTACAAGCACTTACCAGCGGTAGAGCTTCTGATATTATGTGGATCCATTGCGTTATTCGTAAAGAGGCATTTGCTTCCCAACATCTGACTCAGGTACCGCAAGCTGTCATAAATATGGTGAACTCCATTAAAACTCGTCCTCATAGAGCTAGATTATTTAGATAAATGTGTCACGGTATGGGGTCTGAACATACAACTCCTCTTATTTTATAGCAACATTCGTTGACCTTCCAGGGGAAACGTATTACTGTGCATTTCTGAACTTAAGCGAGAAGGCTGTTTTTACATGAAGGATGAAAATGACATCAGTGCTTTTTGAACACTGACTTATCATTAAATGTGTATAGTTATGTGATATATTTGAAAAGATTAACGCACTGAATAAGTCTGTGCAAGGAAGTGATACTCATTTCATTCAGCATGTTTACAGTTTCGGCCTTCAAAAAGAAACTCATTGTTTGCAAGAAGAGCGTCAACGACGGAGGAGAAATGGTCTACCATCCCTGTCTACAGTATTTTATAAACGAGGTTGAGATAGGCCTTACTGCCGATATTTTTTTCAGTAATTGAAAGATATTTATCTGAACTTCATGTTCATCTTGGAAAACACTTTCCTAAAAATGTGATAGGCTTCAGTGAGTTCAAAATCTCTTCACTAATGATCCTCATTCTGAGTTCAGCGCTGCAGAAGAGGAAGAGCTGGTTGAACTTTCATCAGATTATTCACTGAATGGGGCGGGAGTGTTTCCTTCAGAGACACTGACACCGTTCGGTGGTGAGTAAGAAAGGAGTTTCGAAGATTGAGCAAGAAAGCACTTAAGGTATTATTTCCTTTAGCAGCCTCCTATTTTTGTGAGAGTGTGTTTTCGGGAATGGTTGTCGTTAAAGTGAAGTACAGATAAAGATTTTGTGTGGAGAAGGAAATGAAGGTATCCGCATCTAATTTGTGTCACGATTTGTCAATCTGTGTTGCAATAAGCAAACTCAAGTGTCGCATGGTGGTGAGTGGTAGTTTATTCATAAATTTTTGATTAATTATTTCAATTTTTCACAAGGTCTCCTACATGGGGTCCATGGAGCTAAATACTCAAAGACATTGGATCTAGACTCAAGACTTAGAAATCTATTTAGCTACGCCGTAAGTGTCACTTTTTATTTTAAACCTGTATGTGAAATGATGTGTTGTACACAGGCCTATGTTGTTACAGATTCAGATATCTCTTTGTCCGAAAAACACCGTTTTGCTTACGCAAATATTAAGCACTGTTCATAATGGGAACAGCTAAAAGCCAGGGCAAACTGAAAATGTCATGTTTCCTGAGGGTAGTTTCAGTAGATATAGCACTGTATTTTTCTTCACGTAATGGAGTAGGTTTTAAGTCTACTTCCTCTTCATTGAAGCCAGCCGTTCCTCAGTCGTCTCACGTCTTCTTCGCTGTGGGTTTGTAACTGATTATGTCTTTAATTAATCTATCTTCCCGCATTTTGCTTATATGTTGTTTCCATTTTTCTTATGCTTCCTTGCTCTACTTTTTCTTTTATATCTTGTATATGTTCTTCTCTTATAATATTCCTTTACTTGATCTCTGATTCTTTAACTTTCATTAAGAATTTAATTTCAGACGATTGTGTTTTATTTTTACTTTCTCAATCCATTTTGAAATATTTTCCATGTATTAGAATAGGAGTAACCATCACTTTGTAATATTCTGACTTTGTAACGTTCGTTGTCTTGGAACACAATGCTCTGTGTATCCTTCCAGATATCGTGTGAAACTTGCTTATATTATTAGTGCAGTCGACTTCATATTAAAGTATGACACTTGTTCCACTGATTGTTTATGTCATGCCATTTTGAAGTGAACTGGAAATCTTCTTTCGAGAGCCATTACCTTAGTTTTATTCTATGAAACTGTTTAGATTATTCCTCTAACATATTTAATTAAGGCGATATATTGTAAACCAGAGGCCATTTCCTGTCTTATGAATAGTTTTTTGATAATCTTTCAACAACAGGGAAATACAACGAATTCCTACCTTGTGCCAACCTCTTCCTCTTAGAGTAGCATCCTACGATCTGTTCAGAAATTTCTGCCACAGATTAAGACCGAAGTTTCATACTATTATGTCCTCCTGGCTCCGTACGTCACCATTTTTTTTTCTTCCAAGACAGATGAATTTAGTCTACTAAGCGGTCAGCAGTTTTGATATTAAGTTTATTGCTAACGTCGTTTCTGCTGCTTCTCATTAGTTTTATCTTTCTTCGGTTTGCTCTAAATCTAGATTGTGTGCTTTATTTCTCCTTCGCTTTCATCGACGAGAGCAATGTCATCAGCTAATCTTATCATTGGCATTATTCACACATAAGTTGTATCCCACTTTTGAACCTCTATTTTATATCATTCCTCTCCCGTCTTCCACCACTCTAAATCTGAACATTTCGTTCTTGGTGCTCCATTCTTATTTCTCCCTCTTAATTCTTACACACATTTCAAATTACCCATCTACCCCTATAGTTTAGTCCTGTTTTTCTCAGAAATTCTAGTCTCTTGCTCAGTTTCAGTTGTCTAGCACTTTTCCAAGATAAACGGATCCTATGAGCGTGTCGTGAATTTTCTAAAATTTTATTAAGTCTTGCTTCCTTTATCAAACAATGTCAGAACTGCTTCCCTTCTGCCTTCTCCAATGTCGGACTAATCGTCATCTAATAGATTCTCGATTTTTCTTTCAATTCTTCTGTAAATGATTCTTGTTCACAACTTAGATGTATGAGGTGTTAAGCTGACTATGCAATAGGTCTAACACTTATTTCTCCTTCATATCTTCCGAATACTGTGGATGAAATTGTCCCATAAGCCTGATAGTATGTCTCCAGTGTAAATGTTCTACGGATCAACATCAATAGGTGTATGAGGTGTTAAGCTGACTATGCAATAGGTCTAACACTTATTTCTCCTTCATATCTTCCGAATACTGTGGATGAAATTGTCCCATAAGCCTGATAGTATGTCTCCAGTGTAAATGTTCTACGGATCAACATCAATAGTGGCTGTTACTGCCTCCTTATTACTTCTGTTATATGTCTCCAAAAACCTCGTTTTTTCAAAGACTGCGTCGTTCCATCTTATCCAAATCTTTAATGGTCTATAAATGCGATTTTTTTTCCTAGTTGGGGTGCTATATAAATTGACACTAAATGATCGGCCATTTTTGGAGCCCTTTTCATGTTCTCTTTACGTTCTTGGAAACCCTTGCATATATTTTATAGTAGCCTTGCTCTTCTACAATCTTTCATGATTGTTTCGCTCATTTTTGTAGAGCGGTATCACCTCCTCTGCCTTCTATGATTCAGTTACCAGCCCCGCTTTGCACCTTTACTTTACGAGGTGTAAGGGTCTTATTGTGAAAAGGGAAGATAGGAAAACAGTGGAAGAACGTGGGCTTGATGAAAGAAATGGAAGGGGGCAGCCGCCTATTCGAATTTTCCTCAGAGCACCATTTTATTATTGCTCACCCTTTGTTTAACAATCAATGAAGAAGTTAATGCAACGTGGAAGAGACATGAGGACAACAGGTTTCAAGTGATCTATGTGATGACAAGAGAAAGTTTTGTCTCTACATTTTTAGCTGCAGAAAGTTTACGGGGATAAACGTGGACTCCAGCCATAATCTGTTTTTATGAACTGCTTATTAAACTGAACATATTGTAGAAAGGTATGGTATTAAGGTAATAAGGCGCAGATAAATTGAACGAACCAGTGTTTGTCGAGAATTTTGAAGGAAGAACTAGATAACCATTGACTGAGACAGAAATATGACAAAGGAATACAAATGAAGACGAATGGGTAATTTCGCGATATTAAATAGTGAAAGAAGCAGAGGTTTACACAGAGAAAAATACAAGTCCTCACAGAAATCCTTGGATAACACAGGAAAAACTGAAGTGAATAGATGAAAGGGAAAATATAAAAATGCAGCAAATAAAATCGTCAAAGAGGCATACAGACATCTAAGAAATGAGAGTGATAGAAAGTACAGAATGGATGGCTAAGTAGGTATGGCTAAGTGGATAAGCAGAAAGCTGTTGAATCTTGCATGGATACAGAAAGGAATGTCCCACATGTACGAAAATTAAAGAGATATTTGAAGGAAAGAGTAACAGCTGTCTCAAAATCAGGATCTTGGATGGAAAACGAGTTTTACGCAAATAGTGAGGCGTCAAGGAATCCTCAGTTTGGCAACGGAGGGAAATGTGCGCATGTGGTAGTTGGGGAGGGGAAAACTGTAGAAAACAGTTGAAGAGGGAGTCAAGGGGAATCAAGGTTTGACTAAAGTAAGCAGATCTGAGCGGACGTAAGTTGCAGTAGAAGTACCTACGCTGGGTATAAGAGGCTCTTACACGATCCTCTTGTGGAGAGAGCTGCATGAAACCATTCTTCAGACTGGAGATCGCAAAATAGACAATGGCTCAACAGGCACACTTTTTGTTAAAAGTAGTGGACTTCGTCCTATTTTAGTAGGTTATAGTTTTGTGACATAGACGCAAACAATATTAAGCTGTTTATTAAAAACTTGAGACTCACAGTTTTGTTTCAGCTACGGTGAAAGTCAGCTCCAACACAATCGAGAAAGGAGAGAAGTTGTATTGGCCAGTGGCAGGAATCCAACATGATCTGTACAAAACGCCAGCAGATTAATGGCACACTTTATTTCCAAAAAGGGAAAGGAACATAATTTCTCATTACGTAGTGGCTTGATGTGATTCCTGTGTCTCCTAAGTGCCGTTCCTTTACATACTATTGCTACTCGCAGAATGCAGGCTGAGTATCGTCTTCCTCGTACTCAGTATAGACACTCTCTAGGACTGCGACCGAACTGGTGCCGGCTAGCGATGGGCTGCTGGTGAAGTCAGTGTAGACAAGGGACGCTTAATTCTATCTTCCTGGAGATGTGGTGCTGTCCTATCTTTCCTTGATGCCGTTTGGCGACGTTGCACTGGTCGGTGTGCAGTCGATGTCTTCAGGTTGCCCACACAATAATGGCACCTCCAAAATATCTAGTGACGTTCATGCTGTATTTTGTGGCCCTGATTCGAAAGTATACAGCTTCGCTGTTTGAAAGATACTGCCTTGTTGGATCACAACTTATTAATTTAAAGAAACACTGACAATGTTCATTTACCTAGTGCATACTATGATGTCCTGATACAGATCCATGCTGCCAGTGCATAGCTGATGTGGTTTGCGTGGCGTAATCAGGACGTTCGTGACAACGTTGTTCTGTTGTGCTTCTCTCTAATTAACGGAGCTGAGAGGGAGTAGAGCCATATTAGATGTTCAGGGTTTGTGTTGGGAGCAGAGAAAAATCCTTGACAGGGACGTTAGTCTGCGAAGTTGAAATTCACTCTTTAAATGAGTTTATTTACCAGTTGACAAGTATGTGTGGGAGATATCTGATTAAACAACACACTAGACAGAACACATGTTCACTATGACTGTATCATATTGTATACACATGAATTTCGCACTATCAGGACACAAGAAACATCCCGTGTTTTGCTCTAGTCACGATTAAATGCACTGCCCAGGATGCCTAACTCTGAGACAGGTGCAACCGTTGTCTTTTGGTCAGTCATCAGAATTAATGGCCGCTTGGCCTAAATACGAAATCAATGTCCACTCTTCTTATATATCTGATCCCATTAGTAGCTGCTGATGGCTCCTGCGTTGGCTTCACTCGTTGGGTACTGCTTCGTTGATACTGCCGTTATACTGACTATGCTTGCACTTTAATATCTTTATTGAGGGTTTTCCCTATTCGGGTATGATTGCAACATTGGCCTTTATTATCATTCTGGCCAGCTGGAACTACCGTCTCCATTTGGCCTCTTCATTTCCATCTAATCGGCAGGTTCCTTAGCCGAATTTTTCCTCTCATGGGTGTTGCGTCGAAACTTAGCCCCTTAGCTGTCCTACAAGTGCTAATGCCGTTGACACTTCCGCTAAATTCTTTTCTCTTATACGTAGAATGCTATAAAAATTGATCATCGAATTGTAGCTTTGCTATGGAATCACGTTTTGTTTCAATTGGTCTAACAAGGATAAGACTTAAGGTGTGAAAGTAAAACTAAAAGTAAATTTTGGGACCATCAAAATAATTTTCTTTTTATGTCATTGAATAGCAACAAAATGTTGAGAATATATCAGGCACTACACTCCATCGATGAATTTTAATTTCTAGGTGTGTCCGTATTAGCCAATTCAGCGTTAAGTGAAATACATCATTTTACTAACACAGGAATAGTCTGACACCTAGAATCACCTGAAATAAGAACATAGCTATGTAGTGTACACAAAATAACAGATTACGCCGTATGCAAGTCACTTCGTATCAACTGACATGGTTTCAATTGATGAACCTCTCTCCAACATATGTCACTACAATCAGGTGAAATAAATTAAGTGCTGCATTCCAATTTATATTATTATAATAAGGCGTGCACAAAGAACAGAAAACAGGAAGTATATATTCGTAAAAGGAAAGGTATTTAGTGTATATGTTATTAATGAAAGCAGAAAATACATCAAAAATGAATGTACTAGCTGAATTGTAATTTGTGCCAAACAAAATTATCTGAATCGTTGAGTAAATGTAGGTTATGAGACAAATGTTTCTTAGTTTCAGGGGTAGTTATCAACCAATCGACCAGTTGCGCATGCATATTTCGAAATATATCACAGTCTGTAGACTATCTTTTCTCCGTCTTTTGGTGTTCATGCTTCTGCCGCGTAGTTAGAAACTCTCAAGGCATAGATTTTAAGTAGACATAACTTCGTCTAATCGCTTGCTATCGATTTAACTTTAAGCTATATAAATATAACTTTTTGCAGCTCATTTGAACTCCTGCAGTTCAAATAACGTTAGGTGCGAGGTACTTCATTACATGAAGCATATCACAGTTAAATTATAACTTTACTGTCAGTTATTCGTAATGAAAACTAATAGAAGTACTGTATTTATTTTTGTATTTGTATTAGAATTTTAAGAACTTTACGCTAATTTGATTTTGTCCTTAGAAATGAAAGCGATGGGGCGAAACAGCTAAGCACACAGGCTTGTCTCTTTCAAAGCGAATTTCGATGTCCAGAAACCCAGAAAGCCCAGAAATAGCCTACCCTTTCCCTAGGGACGCTCTGTCCCAGATGGAGGAAAATCCAACGTCTGTTGCAGAGAAACTTCTTCCCTCCAGAAACACGCGTTGGCTTCGGGAAAGCTACCGAGTCTTCTACTTTACCGGCCTGGTGGGACCCATTGTGTTCTTTCTTACCTCTCTCAGGTCTCAAGTGAAATCTTAACGTTAAATGGAATCAGTGACGAAATTCGTGAGAGTTCTGTTACTTCTTTGTATTGTGTGCAGCTGCCAGTCCCTGCGAGGTAAGCCCACAGTATATGTCTTTCTGTGATTAGTATTACTTACTGATTACTAATGTTTATAAGCCTTTTAATCTTCAAGGTCTCCGCAGTTTAATATTAGCTTTCATACGAATAAATCTTTTCCAACACGGAGCAGGTATTTTCAGAACGAACTGCATCACTACATCACTCAGGCAACACAATACATACACACACCCACACTCGTGTTCAGCTGAATGAAGAGAACAATTAGTTTGTAATGGAACTCATCTCCAACAGCCCTCTATCCTCTTTGGAGTAGAGGCAAAATAATATTACATGGTGGCTGAGCACATTACCTAGGATACCCAGCGGTATGTATTCATCTGCATCTACATGGATACTCTGCAAATGTCGCTTCAGTGCCAGGCACTGGGTTCATCGAATAACTTTCACAATAATTCTCTATTATTCCAACCTCGAAGAGCGCGTGGAAGAAACGAACACCTGTGTCTTTCCGTGTGTGCTATGATTTTCCTTATTTTATTATCATGTTCGTTTCTCCCTATGTATGTCGGCGTCAAAAATTCTTTCCGCATTCGGAGGAAAAAGTTCACGACTGAAATCTAGTGAGGTGTTCCTGGTTCAGCGAGAAACGCCTTTGTTTTGATGATGTCCACCCCAAATCCGGTATAACGTCAGTGACACTCTCTCCGCTATTTCACGGTAATACAACACGTGTTGCTCATCTTTGAATACTATCGCTATACTCAGTTCATTCTATATGGTAAGGAGCTCACATCACGCAGCAGTACTCCAAAAGAGGACGGGCTACCGTAGTTTAACAGGTCGCTTTATTAGCTCTGTTGTATTTTCTACATGTCCTGACAGTAAGACGAAGTGTAGTGGGACCCGAAATTGAAGCGTCACCCAACCACCAGTGTCAGCCCAGTTTGCAGGTGAATATAAGTTTAATTTAGTTTTGTTTATGTATTTTTTGTAATATTTGTAATGGTTGTGAATTGTCTAAAGTCTGTATTTATTTTTTATGTTTCATGTACGGAGAGGGCGGCGCAACGAACGGAGACAGCATCTTCGCTGCCGGGACCAGAGAGAAAATTGCTGGCCACTATACGTCGCGAGTCGACAGCCAAAGAGCAATAGTAGATCCTGAAACCGAGTTGTTGCGTCGTGCTTCTAAAAATTGAAAATTAAGAATTCGTAATATTTCTGCAACAATGACGTCATGGAAAGTTTAATCATGTTGTAAATATTCAGTCCTGTTTTGTCAAGGCTCAGGTTCACGTCTATGTGTAGGAAGATAATAAACTAATGGATGCTACAAAAGTTTAAATACGTGTCCTGAGAATTTATTTATGAAGAATTATGTGAATGAATTAATAATATATTTGTCAAGATTATTAATTTTTGACAACGTTCATCACGAGTTTGAGTCTCGAACGTTTATTCAATGTGTTTCTAATGTTTATTAAATCAGATGACCTGCATTAATGTAATCTCTGAGGAGAAACAAACGACATCTAAATTGGAAAAAGTTTGCGCAAACCAATTGGACTGAGTGACGTAATTCTGCGCATACGACTCAAATGATGATGTTTAAATTTCAGTTTCGTTCAAGAACCATTCAGAGACAAATTTTAAAAATGATTTCAATAATTTTGAAGTGTGTTGCAACTGACGTAGGTGTCGAAGTCTGCACATGGTCATATGTCAAAAGAAAATCATTCATACAAAACATACGTCGTTACACTACAGAAGGCTTTGATTTGCCTTCCTCACAACATTTTCTGTAGGTTCTTTCCACTTTATGTTGTTTTTAGTTGTAATTCCTAGGAATTTAGTTGAATTTACGGCCTTTAGGTATGAGTCTGGATATCCTTCTATATTGATTTTGCGGATTTTGATACATGGTCCAAAATTTCTTGTCAGGAGGACGTAAGAAGGACATGTTACATGTATTGTGCTGTCAGGCATCATACGCTGCAAGATTCATCTGGAAACAACCGCTATGAAGAAAAGAACTAGGAGCAACAGCCAACGTAAGGTGTCCGGGACAACACGGGGTTCCGCTGCTGGGACTCTGCACACTTCAGCACTTTGGCTAGGGTGCTCTGCTACGGAGTATGGTGCTCCTGTGTGGCACAACAGAGCGCCCACGCACATACACACAAATACATACACAAACACACATCTCGACGTACAATTAAACAACACAATGAAAGTTTTCCGTGGTACCAGATCAACTCCCGTCGAATGGCTGTCTATATTGAGCCGCATTCCGCCCCTTGGACTTCGATGAAAAGCAGCTCTTCTACTTGAGTTTAAACGCATACAGGGGAACCCGCAACTACCTATCCGTCAAGATACCACAGAAGTGCACACGTCTTAGTACGACCTAACAGACACATGGGAACGAGAATGGACAGAGGCTTGCCCTCCACATTACCAGACTTTGCCCTGTATGGAAAAGATACCCTCTCCCGTGACCAATACCGCAGAACATGGACAGTTTCCAACAGAATACGCATCACTCATCGAAGAAGCACGGACTCTCTTCACAGATTGAGTAAGACAACAACTCCAAACTGCGATTTCCTGATAGCAACGGAAGATGCATTTGATAATATTAAGAATTTGGAGGTCTGTTTGTAAACAACTTGTTTTACTTAATATTGTGTTTAAAAAAATGGCTCTGAGCACTATGGGACTCAACATCTGTGGTCATCAGTCCCCTAGAACCTAGAACTACTTAAACCTAACTAACCTAAGGACATCACACACATCCATGCCCGAGGCAGGATTCGAACCTGCGACCGTAGCGGTCGCGCGGTTCCGGACTGAGCACCTAGAACCGCTAGACCACCGCGGCCGGCTGTGTTTAAAAACCATATGATAAATAAATAAATAAGTACTGTATATAATGTTCCAAAATATTTTAAGGTAGTGGTCTTTTGGAATTGGAGGTTGAAAAACACACACCCATACACACACACACACACACACACACACACACACACAGAGAGAGAGAGAGAGAGAGAGACGTACACACGCAAACAAACCCATGAGACTGATTGGCGGCATGCGTTTATTGGACATTTTCACTATCTCATCGAATTTTTTGGTCACATATAAAGATAAGCAAGCAGGTCATATGGTGAAAAGTATCTGGTCAACTATTAGCGGTCGTTAGTACGGGATGTGTTCACACTCCGACTTCATGTCTACTCGAACATTGCTGGGGATACTTTCAATGAAATGCCTGACTGTCTGTGGAGGTATGGCAGGCCATTCTTCCTCAAGAGCTGCAACCAGACAATGTAGTGAAGTTGGACGCTACAGTCCGGAAGGAAGGCGCCATTTTATTCAGTCCCTTAGGTAGTTGGACGAGACTCTGGAAGGGGAGTTGATCTCAGCTCACAAACCATTGCGTCACAATTTCAGCCTTCTGAAAAGGAGCATTGTCATGCTGATGCCAAGAAACACCGCCTCCAAAACGTTCCTCTACTGTGCGGACCAGGCAGTGCTGTAAAAGGTGTGGTTCAAATGGTTCAAATGGCTCTGAGCACTATGGGACTTAACATCTTAGGTCATCAGTCCCCTAGAACTTAGAACTACTTAAACCTGACTAACCTAAGGACATCACACACATCCATGCCCGATGCAGGATTCGAACCTGCGACCGAAGCAGTCCCGCGGTTCCAAACTGCAGCGCTAGAACCGCACGACCACCGCGGCCGGCTAAAAGGTGTGGGTATATTTCGGCACTTAGTATTTTGTTACGAGCAATAAGGGGACCTTACTCGCAAAACGAAAAGCGCCCCCATATCGTAATACTACTTCCTCCACACATCACTGTTAGCAATACAAATGAAGCAGGTAGTGTTTTTCAGGCTCTCCCAAACCCTTATCATTCATTCAGGTTACCACATGGCCCAAATCGCTCATTTCCAGTCATCCGCTGTATGGTGGAGTGGCTCATTACATAATCTCAAGCGTCCCTAATCACTGACTACAGTAATGCGTGACTTACGAAGGGGTGCTCGACCACTGTGCCCATTCCTTTTAACTCCCTACACACAGCCATTGACTATCTGAAGCCGGCCGGTGTGGCCGAGAGGTTCTTGTCGCTTCAGTCTGGAACCAGCGACCGCAACGGTCGCAGGTTCGAATCCTGCCTCGGGCATGGATGTGTGTGATGTACTTTGGTTAGTTAGGTTTAAGTAGTTCTAAGTTCTAGGGGACTGATGACCTCAAATGTTAAGTCCCATAGTGCTCAGAGCCATTTGAACCATTTTTTGACTATCTGAACGTCTGGTAGCACTTTGGATCTCACGTGTGATTCCGTCCGATGATTTCATGCGGCTTTATACAGCCACATTCCACAATTCTCGTTGGTCCTCTCTGTCAGTACATGAGGTCAGACTCTCGCAGGTTAAGCTGTCACTGTTTCTTCACGTTTTCTCTTCATATTCTCTTCATAGTCTCAATCGACTTGGGCAGTTTTTAAAGGGCTGAAATATACCTGATATGTGACATTCTAATGACGAGTCCACGTTCGAAATCACTGAAATGCCCTGACCCATCGATTTTGCTGATTTTCTACTGACAATAGTCCTGCTACCATTATACTGGAGGATCCACCTCTCGTGGCATATTGAGATGAATTGCTCGTTAGAAACAGAGGTCAGTATACTTTTGACCCGAGAATGTATGCCCTGGAGATGTCCATACACCTTTGACCAGAGAATGCATGCCCTTGGAGATGTCTGTACACTTTTGACCAGAGAATTTTTCCTTGAATTGTTTGAGGTTAGTTAAAAACAAATTAATTTCCTAGATCTGAGGTTTCTTGGGGGCCCTGTTGCTGTTTCTTCGTGTTTTCTCTTCACAGTCTCTGCACCAGCAGTCGACTTGGGCAGTTTTTGAATGGTTGAAATGTAGCTGATATGAGGCATTCTAATGACGAGTCCATGTTCGAAATCACGGAAATGCCCTGACCCATAGATTTTGCTATTACTGATTTTCTGCTGACCATAGTCCTGCTCCCCTTATCCTGGAGGATCTACCCCTCGCGACATATTGAGGTGAAAGCCTCGTTAGAAACAGAGGTCCCCATACTTTTGACAAGAGAATGTATGCCCTTAGAGACGTCCATATATTTTTGATCAGAGAATGTATGCCCTTGGAAATGCCGATATACTTTTGACCAGAGAATGTATCTCTTTGGAGATGTCCATATACTTTTGACCAGAGAATGTATGCCCTTGACTTTTTTTCGTTGAATTTTTTGAGGTTAGTTAAAAACAAGTTAATTTCTTAGCTCCGAGGTATTTTGGGGGCCCTTTAGAGTAATAAAAATGCTACTGTGCAAATGTTGTCCCAAATATTTTAATTGAATATCCCCATTAGTCATTAGCCTGGATTTGCCTGAAAGAGCTATTTCTATATAATGCTGGATTTCAATTAGTCTGTTCTGCCCTTTATCGAAAATAATGAAACATATTAAAAAATTACTTAGGCCGTGGCAGCTTTATGTGGGACGTATGGTCTCGGTTATAAACTAAAAATCTCCTCAATTTCCGTTTGCGACTAAGGTCTCACATGGCTGGAAGGAAAATGCTAGAGCTGGAAATCCACTCCCACATATTCCTAGTGGGATGATCATAATGGTAAAATTTTTACTCGTTTTGTGAATTACACCACTGTCGAGAGTTTCTGCTCAGTTCTCCCACATATTTACCTTCTTAGGGGTACGTTTTGTTCTACTGCCATTGCTCCTTAGTTTTCTGCTCAATCACGTCATTAGTTCAGTGTAGCATTAATAATGCCAAATTTTGCTAAGGCAATGAGGGAATCTAAAATGAAACCATTTTTGCAGGGGAATTAACTGTATAAAGATTATATTATAATAACTTTGTTGAGCCGTCTATCATAAATAATCTAGATATTTAAAGATTTGTGCTCGGTGTGTTCAACTATGCAGATGTGAGGGTATTTGTTTTAAAAATGCTGCTCTCTGTACTTTACACTTTGAAGAAGACGATTTTTTGCGGCATCTTTAGAACAACGTAGCGCCACGTCGCACATTGTTAAATCAACTTCTGCAGTTTTTTCATCTTCCATCAAACAGGTATCGCAAAGAAATCATAGGAGAATTCGAGCGTCTTATAAAAATGTACTTAACAGAATAGAACCATTACCAACGTATTATATGAGGAAGGTGTAACGTCCCTTAGCAAAAGACATATTTTGTAGTAAAGAGAAAATATTGAGCATCGTATTCTGTTATTGTATGGAATTATGTTTTTTTTATTATTATTTATTTTAGATAATATCTGTGTCGGCGAGTACTGAAACCGCACAGACGATAAATATCATACACAGATGAAAAACATCACTAGTATAAATAATACAGCATGAACATTAATTTCATTGTCTTCTTCTTGGAGTTACGGGAGTAAGATAGCCTGTGTCGCAGTTGTACATGCTAAAGTAGTCTTCTTTTGTTATGGTTAAGCGATGTACGCCATTACGACTTGTTTTTAAAAAAGGTGTGTATTGTAGATAAGTTAACATATTTGAATGTTTTGAATAGAGTTATTTAATGAAACCTTGCATTATTATTTGTAGTAGCTTGCTTAAATTATTATCCCATCCTTTTAAGACATTTTCAGTTATTTAAATATTATCCGTGGTGCAGAGCTGCGCTACGAACGAACAAGCCGCTGCCGCGGCGCATTCAAACTGCACTAAAAGAAATCGATCATACCGCAAAGAAGCGGGAAGGTAATAGTGGAATAAAATCATCTCTTTCAGCTTCCGGACTTGCAGAGCAGAGCAGCAGATTTTATGATGTGTTTTGCAGGTTGATGCGGGCTGCTGATAATATATTGCTAACAGTACAAAAGAGATAATTTACCTTCGTAACATAATAGGAATTTTGTTGTGCTTAGTTCTGGTCTGGCAAACCTTATAGTGAAAACGTATTTCTCTCCGACAATAGTCTCATGTTCTTGTGCTAGTCGTGGTAATTATTGGCGTTTTACGCTTAACAAAAATCCACTGCAAAATGTTGAGCAATCTTTGCGAACTGTAACATCAGTATTTCATAACAAAGTAATTTTCATTCTCAATAACTATAAAGTAGGGAAGATATGTTGATTTTTTATAGTGAGTTACAGTAACCAAAAATGTTCCTTTAATAGAAAGCCAGATACAGAACAATAAGAACCCAATATATTCTGTTTTGTTGAAAATTAATGATTATGAAGAAATTCTTGGCACAGCATTACTAAAAGGTATTTCGCGGCTCTTTTCGTATATGCGTTATTACGCGAGCAATAACAAAAACAAAACCAAAATAAATAGAAAAGAGTATATATATATTTACGACCAAAAAAACGCGAAAAAGGGATTCGGATGTATGGAAGTATGTCACATGCGTATGAAAAAATGGGAGAAGGAAAAATAAAAAATTAACTTCTATTGAAGTTTCTTGCTTTTCAGTTCAGTGAAAGCAATTTGTGTAAAGATGCCAAGATAAAAAAAATGGTAAAAATTGTAATGTATTCTCGCACTTCTCAAGAGATCCTGAACAAGGCACTTTAACACAACGGGGAAGACAGGGCGGTCCAAACAGGGAGAGCAGAAAATAACATCAAGATGGAGAGCGTCTATTATTCACTACATTGCTCTTCGAGTTTAGTAATTTAATCTTTATTTAAAGTCACAGTGAATCCGCTTCAAAAAATCGATTTCATGGTTCTTCAATCGATGCCATGAGGGTTTTGAACATAATGGTAATTTAGAGAATTGAATTCGACATCGAGAAGTTGTTTAAATCCCAACTTGAAGATTTTTCGGTGTGCAGCCAAATCTAGGTTTCCGCTGCTTCCACACGTCAGATGTTGCCTTTACACTCTCACTCCAGCAAGATATACTTTTCAGTTGTTTCTCGTGTTGGCAGCCTTGATAGGAGATATGCTTTGCGACACTCTTATGTTTTCCTCTGTATATCTTTGGTTTTCGAACATTTCAGTTTCTCCTATGTTGTCGTTCTCGTACATCTACGTCTACAGCTACATGGATACTCTGCAAATCACACGTAAGCTCCTGGCAGAGGCTTCATCGAACCACTTTCACAATAATCCTCTACTGTTCCAATCTCGAAGAGCGCGCGGAAGAAACGAACATCATCGTCTTTCCGTGAAGGCTTTGACTTCACTTATTTTATTATCATGATCGTTTGTCCCTATGTAAGTCGACGTCAGCAAAATATTTTCGCATTCGCAGGAGAAAGCTGATGATCTATATTTCGAGAGATGATCCCGCCGCAACGATAAACGCCTTTGTTTTAATGATGTCCACCCAAAATCCTGTATTATGTCCGTGACACTCTCCCGCCTATTTCTCGATAGTAGAAAGTGTAATGCTCTTTTCTGAATTTTCTCAATATACTTCGTTAATCCTATATGGTAAGGATCCCATCCCGCACAGCAGTACATAATAAGAGGACGGACAGGCGTAGCGTAGGCAATCTCTTTAGCAGAACTGTTGAATCTACTAAATGTTCTGCTAGTAAAACACCGTTTTTGGTTCGCCTTCTGCTAGCATTTTCTATCAGTTATTGCCAGTTAAAGTTGTTCATAATTGTAATTCCTTGGTATTTAGTTGAACTTACGGCCTTTAGGTATGATTGATTTATCGTATATGCGAAGTTTCACTGATTCCTTTTCACACTGAGTTGGCAGCCCTGCACAAGGCGGGACGTACGGAGACAGAGCTCTCGTGAAAGATAAGTTACTTAGGTTGTAATTAATTGTAGTTGAACACTTTTAACAAATTAAATACGTTATTTAGTATACTCTTCAAGCTCACCATTAAAAGTTTTTCTCTTATTTGCGTAGTGTTCTAGTAATCGCGAAAAGTTCGTTTGTTTACTTACCGCTGCTTAGGCCTAATTTTTCGAGTGTGCACATTTAGCGTTATAGCGCAATTGGAAGTGCATTTGCTGTAGTTTAAAAGATTAAATGCGTTCATTAGGGTGTCTTTGAAGCTCACCATTAAAGGTTTTTCTTTTATTGGCGTATTGTTCGTTTTGTTTATATTTCGCGGCTTTGCTTTACTTTCCGAGTGTGCATACTGAGAGTTATACCGCAATCTTAAGTGCATTTGGTATAGATTAACTAATTAAATATATTCGTTAGTGTGCTCTTCAAGTTTACGTATTCTTCCACTTATCGCATAAAGTTCGTTTTGCTTACATTCGGCTGGTTAGGCCTAATAATTGATAGTGCATATTTAGCGTTATACCACAAATTTAAGTGCATTTGTTAATAGTTTACTTACATATTAGTTTACAAAACATATTTAGTGTTCGTTTGCATCTGTATTTAATATATTATCGTTATCGCTTAGTAAATCTCTGAACTAAATTCCAAACTACCATGGATACTAAGTGTGTGAGCTGCAGTAGGAAAGTTAATTCAGGGGTTTTGTGCAGCTGTTGTAACAGGTGGTTTCATTGGGGAAATTGTAGCGGCGTGGCAATTGGGGAAGCAAACGAGACTCTTATAGTCTCTAGCATGGTTTGCTCAAGAGATAGAATTATAGCTGAACAGGAGGAGAAAATTAGAGCCCTTCAGGCTGATTTGGACAGAGCGAGGGAGGAACTGAAGAGGTTAAGGGGGGAGGAGGGCAAACAGCGGTGGGAAGAGTTAGCTGGGAACAGCAGCAACAGAAAGAGGACAGTGACTGACAGTTTCCCAACTGGCACAGCCAATAGATTTGCCTTGCTACCAAAGCTAAATAAGGAATAGGCTTCAGTAGAAGTAGATGCAGTTACGATGCAACAGAATCTCACTAGGAAACCAACTGTTTCAAATAAGTAGAAAGTAAGAGGAAATTTCTGTTGCTAGGTGGCAGCCATGGAAGAGTTGTGGGCCAGATTTTGCAGGATAAATTAGGTGACAGGTATCAGGTCACAATCTTTTTCAAGCCAAGTGCAAGTCTTAGCCAGGTGGTGTGCAAGGGATTCACAAAGCAGGATCATGTGATGATAGTGGGTGGAGTGGGAAACAGTATTGATAGGGATCAGGGCTACAGCATTGAGTGTGACCTGGTAAAAATAGCTTCGGCAACGACCCATACCAATGTTGGGCTGGTGCCTGCTTTCTTGCGGCATGATCAGCCCCAGTTGAACCGCTCTATCAGGAGGGTAAATATGGAGTTGGATCAGTTGCGTAGGGCGGCCACTCTGTCAGACATTGGATTGGTTCCTGTCGAGGCTATTGATAGGGGGGATTTCACAAGGCATGGCCTACATCTCAATAGGAAAGGGAAGGGAAAACTGGCAGTGTTGTTAGCGAAATGCATAAGGGGGCACACTAGTACTCATGGATGTACCTCTTTTCTAGACTAATATCAGTGTCCAGTGAGAAGTTCAGGCAGGTAGGTGCTAAAGAGGTTCAAAACTCACAAAATTCTCACAACAGGAAAGTAAATAATTATGTAACCATATTTAACCAAAATATTGGTGGATTAAAGAAAAAAGTAGATTCTCACGAAAGTAAAGTAAAAAATAATGTTTCCATTTTTCACCAAAATATTCCAGGCTTGAAGAATAAAATAGATGAGCTCCTGGTTTGTTTAGATGAAATTGAATCTGTTAATGTAGTAAATATACTATGCCTGTCTGAGCATCACATTGTGTCTGATATGGAAAAGGTAAATATCAGTGGTTATAAACTAGCTGCACATATGAGTAGAGAGAATAAGACGGGAGGAGGAGTTGCCATATATGTCAAAAGTTATCACTGTGTAGAAAGCTTATATACAAAAAAGTTTTGTCTAGAGCAACATATAGAAGCATGTGTCTGTCAACTTAAACTGAAGGAGGGCTCTTTCATAATTGTAAAAGTATATAGGTCCCCTTTAGGAAACTTTCATTTATTCCTGGAAAACTTGGATACCTTGTTGTGCTATCTGCCGGATAGGGGAAAGCAAATTATTATTTGTGGGGACTTCAATGTTGATTCACTGAAAGAGTGTAATAGGAAGAATGATCTGGAAGTCTTGCTCAGTCCTTTCAATTTGACATCTGTCATTAATTTTCCTACTCAGGTAGTAACTGACAGCACCACATTGATAGATAACCCTTTTATAGACCAAGATAGGTTTAAAAACATAAATTCTTGTCCTGTTGGGAATGGGCTTTCTGATCATGATGCACAGCTAGTTACAGTATATGACATGGCTCCATTCAGTAATTCAAAACTACCCTCCAAATTTGTGCATTCAGTTAATGACTCAACAATTAGAAATTTCAGAGAAAATCTTCAAAAGTTAGACTGGGATGAGGCGTACAAGGAACCCGATGCTAATGTAAAATACAACTTATTTTATGATACACTTGTAAGAGAATTTGAAAACTGTTTCCCCAAGAAAGTAGTTAAATCTAATTGTAAGAAACCATGCAAAACACCTTGGCTTACTAAAGGAATAAAAGTATATTGTAACCACAAAAGGGAACTGTATCTAACAACAAGAAAGAATAATGACCCAGAAACAGCCAAATATTATAAATACTACTGTGCTACATTAGAAAGGTATTTAAAAAGTCCAGAAGCATGTGCATCATGTCTGAGATTAATACCTCTGATAAAATCAAAACAATTTGGAATATTATTACAAGGAAGACAGGACAACTAAGAGTACAGGAGGACGGTATCACCATCAAAGTGAATGGAAACTTGATAAACAACAAGCCGGAAGTAGAAAACATTTTTAATAATCATTTTTTAAATGTTGTAGAGAAAATAGGATCTAAATGTTCATTAGAAGAAGCAAGGCAGTTAATGGAAGAGGCCTTACCCACACCATTTGATACAATTGAAATTCCACCCACCTCTCCTTCTGCAATAAGGAAAAAAATAAACTCTCTCAAGAATGAAAGCTCACCTGGAATTGATGGCATTTCCAGCAGCATAATGAAAGCTTGTTCCCAAGAAATAAGTGGGAATCTCAGCCACATATGTAATAGCTCTCTGAAGCAGGGCATTTTCCCAGATTGACTAAAGTATGCCATTGTTAAACCACTGCATTAAAAAGCGGATACGACTGATGTCAACAACCACTGCCCAATCTCTCTTCTGACTGCCTTCTCCAAAATCCTTGAAAAACTAATGTGTTGTAGGGTAGCTTCACATCTTTGTAAAAATAAAGATTTAACAAAATGTCAGTTTAGTTTCCAGAAGGGTTTCTCAACGGAAAATGCTATACATACTTATACTAATGAAATATTAAATGCTCTGAGTAACCGGAAGTCACCCGTTGTGATTTTTTGTGATGTATCAAAGGCTTTTGATTGTGTAAATCATGGAGTACTTCTAGATAAGCTCAAGTACTGTGGTATGAATGGGACAGTGCTCAAATGGTTTGAGTCATACCTAACTGGAAGAGTGCAGAAAGTTGAAATAAACAGTTCAAATAATATGCAAAAAACTGGTGATTTCTCAAACTGGGGAACAATCAAGAATGGGGTTCGGTCTTGGGTCCTCTGCTGTTTTTAATGTGTATTAATGACTTGCCAGTCTATATTCACGAAATGCAAAGCTGGTACTTTTTGACGATGATACAAGTATAGCTATCACACCCGACAGACAAGAATTAACTGGTGAAATTGTAAATGATGTTTTTCAGAAAATCATTAAGTGGTTCTCTGCAAATGGGCTCTCATTAAACTTTGACAAAACACAGAATATACAGTTCCACACAGTAAATGGAATGACCCCATCAATAAATATAGACTTTGATCAGAAATCGGTAGCTAAGGTAGAATATTCAAAATACCTAGGTGTATGCATTGATGAAGGGTTGAACTGGAAAAAACACACTGAGGATCTGCTGAAACGTTTGAGTTCAGCTACTTATGCTACTAGAGTCATTGCAAATCTTGGCGATATACATCTGAGTAAATTAGCTTACCACGCCTATTTTCATTCTCTGCTTTCGTATGGCATCATATTCTGGGTTAACTCATCATCGAGTAAAAGAGTGTTCATTGCACAAAAACGTGTGTTCAGAATAATTGCTGTAGCTCATCCAAGATCATCCTGCAGATACTTATTTAAAGTGCTAGAAATCTTCACTGTAGCCTCACACTATACATATTCACTTATGAAATTTGTTATTAACAATCCAGACGAATTCAAAAGTAATAGCAGTGTACATGGCTACAACACTAGGAGAAAGGATGATCTTCACTACTCAAGGTTAAATCTAACTTTGGCTCAGAAGGGGTAAATTATGCTGCCACAAAAGTCTTTGGTCACTAACCTAATAGCATCAAAAGCCTGACAGATAGCCATATAGCATTTAAGAGGAAACTAAAAGAATTTCTTAATGGCAACTCCTTCAACTCATTAGATGAATTTTTGGATATAGTAAGTGGGTAATTTTCCAACACCACAAATAAAAATATTGAGTGTAATGTAATATTTTGTCTAATGTAATATCTTGTATAGACACCTTTTATTAACCTGACACGTTACATTTCATTACGAAGTGTCTTATTCATGATCTATGGAACAAGTACTAATCTAATCTAAACACTCATGTGGATTAGTTCACACTTTTCTTTATTTAGGGTCAATTGCCAATTTTTGTACTGTACAGATATGTTTTATAAATCCTTTTGGAATTCGTTTTTATCCATTGATAGCCTTACTAGAGAATAAACGACAGCATTATCTTCAAAAAACTTAAGTTGTTGTGTCTCCAAAGAAGTGTTTCGGTACAGTTTTCGACCTCGAGCGTTTCTAGCGATATATACCACATGCACGGAGATCGCAAGGCGGAATGGGTACGGCAAGTTAAGGACGAGACAGAGTGCTACCCTGCGATGATATCGTTGTAAAAGAGACAGACAGGAAATACGGCATTTATCAAATGGCTCTGAGCACTATGGGACTCAACTGCTGTGGTCATAAGTCCCCTAGAACTTAGAACTACTTAAACCTAACTAACCTAAGGACATCACACACATCCATGCCCGAGGCAGGATTCGAACCTGCGATCGTAGCGGTCGTGCGGTTCCAGACTGTAGCGCCTTTAACCGCTCGGCCACTCCGGCCGGCACAGCATTTATCACAACTGGGCAACATCAGTTAACACCAGGAGACACCGAAGAAACAGGATCAGCAAGAAGAAAAATTTTAAGTGAAAAGGAACGAAAAAATAAAACACACACACACACACACATAACAAGACTAGGGGAAACTAGTGCAACGTTTAAACTCCATAAAGCGACGTGGATGAAGAAATTCCAGTGATGAGCCATCTTCCTCTTGCAACATTGATCAGAGACTTACGGAAGCTGAATAGGTAATTACAATTTCATACGTGGCGAGCCGCTAACAGTGAAACGCAGTTTTCTGCGTTTGAAGTGGTGCCGTGATCGGGAAGCATAGACTGTTGATGAATGGCATCGCATTTCGATCAGCAATATATGACGGCTCAGCATTACTACACATCCTTGGCGAATATGCCGGGGAACTGTGGAGGTGTCCCATTTTTCAAGTGTCTTCGAGAGGCGCAGCAGTACTAGTCTTCGCGTCATAGTGTGGAGAGCTATAGTTTATGACATTAGCTCACGGCTGACAATAAGTGATGGAACACTAGCGGCACAGCGGAACGTAACGGACATCCTGCGTCCCCGTGTGTTATCCTTCATGTGATAGTTTTGTGGTGCTATTGTTCAACAGAACAATGCTCGATCATAAATGGCATATGCCTCTGTGATTTTGTCTGCGTGACGCTGAGAAACTTTCGTTGCCACCATATCACCAGATCTGTCGCCAACAGAATATATGTTGGAAGAATTAGGATGTCAACTCCATCTCAATGTCAGTGTCAAAGATATCGTGGACATGTTCCAATAACTGTGGGCCAGTTTGCCCCAGCAGAGGTTTCAACAGCTTCATGAAAATCACCCCGAGTGAATCGGTACGTGAATCCAGGCCAGACGCAGTGCAACATCAAACTGATAAACGCTCTCACACTCCCAAGTTCTTTGTAAATTTGACTGGATTTTGTAATCATTCAAAGAACAACACATACCCTCTCAACCTATGCAGATTCACTTTGTTTCCTCGCAGCTTTCTGGGCGCTTAACTTCTATAGTAATTCAGCATACGAGGAGCCATCAGTAATTAAAGCAACACACTTCTTCTCTCGACCAATTTCAGTTGAAAAAATGCAGTATATTTTGTGGGACATCGTGGAAATTCTAGCTTCAGTCCCTATGGTTTCATAAAGTTGCGATTGATCGTGGTGTTACACGTAGCCTTCTAAATGGCGTCTGTAACGTAGGTCGGTTCCAAGCACAGAGCTATCATCGAGTTTCTTGTAGCAGAAAACCAGAACGTAGCGGATATTAATAGGCGCTAGTACAATGACTACAGAAACTTGTCAGTGAACAAAGTCGTTGGGCGAGGCGACAGCCATCATCACAGCAAGGTCGCACCGATCTGCCAGAACTACTGTGTGCCAGTGGCTGCACACAGCAGTAACGCCTACATTGTTGGAACGTGCGGACACTTTCATTCGAGTTAATCGGCGCATAACAATCAAACACCTCACTGAACAACTAGATATCTCTGTTGGTATTGCTGACAAAATCGTCCACAAGATGGGGTGGAGTGTGGGCAATGGGTTCCTTCCCGCCTAAGAGTAGACCATAAATAACAATGGTAGACCATCTATGTGGAGTTATTTGCGCGTTACGAGGTTGACCGTGACAATTTTTTGTCGGGGGTCGACACAGGGGATGGAACATGGATTCATTACTTCAAATGGGAAAGGAAACGGCCATCCATGGAGTGGCGCAACACTACCTCCCCTCCGAAGAAAGAGTTCAATGCCCTACCCTCAGCCGGCAAAGTCATGGCAACAGTCTTCTGGGACTCTGAAGGGGTTACCGTGGTAGATGTCTTCCCTCATGGTGCAACGATCAACTCTGAAGTGCATTGTGCTACCCTCATGATATGGAAGAACCGTCTTCAGCGTGTTCGTCGCCACAAAGATGCAAGTGAACTTCTCCTTCTCCATAACAACGCAAAGCCACATATAAGCATGTGTACCCCAGAGGAGCTCACAAGACTTCATCCTACAGCCCGGCTCTCACACCTTCCGACGTTCATCTGTTAGGCCCATGAAGGATGCAACTCCACGGGAAACAGTATGTAGGTGATGGGATGGTAATTAGTTCAGTGAGACGTTGGATCCAACGTCGACCAGTAGAGTAGAAACTCTCCCAGTAAGGTGGCGTAAGGCTGCCGCACTGAACGGAGAGTGGGTAAATATGATGTATTGGAATGCTGAATAAAATTAACCCCCTTTCAGAAAAAAAGTGGCAGGTTGTACCACTTAAGAGACATCAGGCGCATTTTCACTGATATTTCGGCTAACATTGGCTATTTTATTTTAGCAGTGCGTTGCTGGAGTCAAACCAAACAAGTATTGTTCATCACGTCTTTCATCTTACGCCCAGTGTCGACAGAAAGCATGAATTTGTCACCTGTGGTTTCAAAAGCGTGATTTTACGTGTCCATTCGATATAGTGATCGTAAATTAGTCTAGTTTCATACTCTGTTTTAACAATATTTATTAATAGCAACTATTAAGCACGCTGCAGCGGAGACCGCGCTACTCTGACCCGCGCTGATTACTATCGCCATGTATCACCGCTGCACAGTGGCTGCTGGTGTACCGTCCCTACTAGTCCACATGGATAAAAATAAATAAATAAATACATAAAAGCCTCCCACTAGACCAATGTGGTATCACTTTAACAAAATCATTTTGTTTCTAACGTGACAAACCGACGCTTCCCGTCAATACTGGTACTTGTAAAACGTAATGAGCAGTATTTGTTGGGGCTGAATATATGTATATTCTACTCGACCTTCTCTTAATCGATTTCAACCAAACTTTGTACACATTACACTCATTGTCTGGGAAGAAGTACCGTGAGTGGTAGAATTGCCCAGCTCCTACAGTGGTGCGGATGACATAGATGTGGGCATAGAGAGAGAGGGGAGGAGGAGATTGAGATAAGGAGCAGATGGATTGAGACAATGGAGTGGAAGACATGGGCAGAGAGAGTGGGAGGAGGTTTTTGCGCGTGCGGAGAGGAGGGGGGGGGGAAGTTAACAAAGGAAGGGGAAAGCGAAGATGGCCAAAGAGAAGATGCTAGAGGTCGAGGTGTAGGAATTGGTGGAAGAAGGATAGGGTTAGTTGGCATTTGGAAACGAATCTGTACGAGACGGCTGGTAAAAGAGGGATAGGTTGTGAAGAGGCATGTGGGAGAGGAAATATACAGAGAGTTATCTGTACCTCACTGAGAGCTCCTAATAGAAACAATACAGCACCAGTGGTAGGAGTACCGGAAGAGTTTCTATAAAACTAACGGCGGAGGAGTGAGTTATACGTCAGTGGACAGACATAACTGTCATCACACAGTCGATAATCGTATTTGTGTGAAAGCAAGCATCGAATAACAGTCCTGAGAACCATTTCAGCGGAAACAATTCTCCGGTGTACAAAGGAAATACATCTAAAGACGTTTGCGTTCTTTATTTACACTGTGTTGCTTGATTGTCTCGAACGAGAAACAGTAGACATTATCGAAGGTAGTATCATCACCGCGTTGTTTTACTAAGCACACACACATTATATTTCTTAAAAGGTTGTATATATCGAACAACCATTTACATTTAAAAGTAGTTGTTCAATTACGTCAGTCCACAAAATGTGAAATTTGCTCGGATTATGTTTTAAATTTTAAAGCTGATAAAGACGTAGAGGCTCCGCATTATTACATAATGTATGCGCAGTAGACATTAGTTAGGACACGAGTTAGGCCAGTATAACACGATACGAACTCAGTAAGGCTACTAAGGGAGACGAAGGTGACATTCCCTTAAGTGATGGGGGGTGGGTCAATCCCCTGACTAGTTTGAAGCCACTTTCACTCCTGGGCCAACCTCTTACTCTCACACTAGCAGTTGCATCCAACGTCCTCAATTAATATATACATATATATTAGGCCTACAACTTTGCTTCCGCCGTTTTGCAATAGACGGCAGTAGCAGCAAGTGGGGTTCAGGTGGTTGGTCGTAGGTGTAATACAATAAGCTCAGGCATCTGTAAACATAGTGACATAAAAATATTTGTCGATTTATGATTGCATCATAAGCTTATTCTCAATTAAGTACGTCAACTTACGTACCCGTTTCTCGCCATTTGTGGGAAGTTTTAATTTTCTGATTTGGCAGTAAGAAATCTGCGGCTGTGGCCCATAGATTGCTGGGTAAGACCAATGCTGAGGGAACTATTAGTGGAAGAACGTGCAGAGAATGTTTTCAACGCCTTAACAACGGTGATTTTGATGTCGAAGACCGGCATGGACGCGGAAGTCAGAACGTTTTCGTAGCTACTGAAATAGACGAAGACAGTCACATGACACCATTATCGAAAGCAATTGATGCGTTCGAGCCCAGCACTGAAACACAAACAGCCACAATACAGCGATAGACACATCAAGGTAATTTTGCAGCAGGTCAGTGCTCGACATCATGTTGCAAAACCCGTCAAAATATACATGGAAACGTTGAAATGAGAAGTCCTATCCCTCCCGCCATATTCTCCATATGTTGCTCTCTCTGACTACCACCTTTTTCGATCAGTGGCATACAGTCCGACTGACCAGCACTTCCGATCATATGAACAAGTGCAAAATTGAATTGATTGATGGATCCCCACAAAAGACGCGCAGTTCTTCCGCCAGGGGATTCGTATGCTTTCCGAAAGATGGGAGAATGTAGTGGCCAGCGATAGACAATACAATGGATCAAAATTTTTTTTGTAATTTCTTCATAATAAAGCCCGAAACTTCGAGAAAAGTCGGTGGAAGCAAAGCTGTAGACGTGTGTGTGCAGGGTTGTCCATCGATAGTGACCGGGCCATATATATCACGAAATAAGCATCAAACTAAAAAACTACAAAGAACGAATCTCGTCTAGCTTGAAGGGGGAAACCAGATGGCGCTATGGCTGGCCCGCTAGATGGCGCTGCCATAGGTCAAACGGATATCAACTGCGTTTTTTAAAATAGGAACCCCCATTTCTAATTACATATTCGTGTTGTACGTAAAGAAATATGAATGTTTTAGTTGTACCGCTTTTTTCGCTTTGTGATAGATGGCACTGTAATAGTCACAAACGTATAGGGTACGTGGTATCACGTAACATTCCGCCAGTGCGGACGGTATTTGCTTCGTGATACATTACTCGTGTTAAAATGGACCGTTGACCAATTGTTGAAAAGGTAGATAGCGTGTTGATGTATGGCTATTGTGATCAAAATGCCCAACGGGCATGTGCTATGTATGTTGCTCGGTATCCTGGATGACATCATCCAATTGTCCGGACCGTTCGTTATTTAAGGAAACAGGAAGTGTTCAGCCACATGTGAAACGCCGACATCCACCTCACCTACGGGCTTTCAGATGGAAGAGCTGACGTTGCAAGGCAACTGCATCACGAGAGGTTTCCTAGCCGGTGCCTGCCATCCGCAGAAACGTTTTACTATGGGGACAGACGCTTGAGCGAGTATGGTGTAGCACCTCCAGGATTTAGTGGTCGTGGCTGACCATCGACGTACAGTGCGCATGACGAAGATGAAGTGTTACAAACTGTTGCGGAAGACCGAACAATAAGAAGCACCAGGCCTCTCGTCACTGCGGTCGGATTGTCGCAATCTACCGTCACGCGAGTACTCCGTAGAAACTATTACCATTCCTTTCGCATACAGAAGGTACAGGCATTATTGCCGGAAGACTACCAGAAGACGCTGGACTTAGGCAACTTTATCCTACGGCGTCAGACCCACGACCAGCATTTTTCACGAACAATACTGTTCATCGACGAAGCCTATTTCACGAAGGAGGGTATAGTGAATTCACGTAACTGGCACAAGCGGGCGAAAGAAAACCCCCACAGCACAGTGATAAGAGGGTACCAACAACGATGCGGTGTCAATATCTGGTGAGGTATTATATATCACCATTTCATAGGCCCACATGTTTTACCACAAAGGCTTACAGTAGAGCGGTAACTGCGTTTCCTGGATGCGATATTACCGGAATTGTTGGAAGACGTTAGTTTGGCCTCTCGTATGAACCTGTGGTACATGCGTGATGGTGCCCCCACTCACTTCAGCGGCACAGTCCGACGCCACCTGGATAATTCCTTCCCTTCGAAATGGATCGGTCGTGGAGGCCCTGTAGCATGGCCAGTAAGATCGCCAGACCTGAATCCACTGGATTTCTTTTTGATATTACACAAAGAGATACAGACATAATGGATCGTGTTCAGCAATTCTTCCTGCGAAAAGTTCATCTTTGGCTACGCACATCGTGGCTGTCATTTCGAACAGTACTTATAAACCGCCGCTGGTCATATGTTTCTATGTTAGTTTCTATTTGTATTCGCCTGTATTAACTGCCACCTACCTGTGTAGCTGTATTTTGTGTTCTGCATCTATGTACTCGTTTCTTAAAACTGAGTCTGGGATACAAAAACCAAATTATTTTCCCTATGCCAACTAGCCACGGTACATAATACCGACCAGCGTAACTGGTACGGCATAGATGTGGGCGCTGTCACTGCTCGCGGTGCCACGCAGACCGTCGCTTGACGCCGCACGCCTCACCTTCTCGTGAATGGTTGGACTACCTACAACACTCACATGTTGTGCCCTGTTGCCGATCTGTCCCCATAGCCAATGTCGGCGCACAGTAATACCCAAAAGTCTACTTCATATTTTCAGATTTTTACCAATGAAGTGGATTGTCATTTATTGACATATGAAAATGAAAAAGAATTTATGTTTGTAGCTCAGTGACAGTGCAATTCTGTCAGAGACTGTAGTAACACGGTTCACGTTTTCCGACGCACTTCACTTAGCGTAGTCCGGGAACTGTGTCCTAGCATGCCCGATGTGAACTCAACGGGCACGTCCCGTGCTGCCTGAGTTGTTGTTGTTGTTGTTGTTGTGGTTCCGCAGGCAGAGGTCGCGTCCAAATTCTCGCGTGCCCTCTGGTGGACGGGTCTCTACTTGCGGCAACTACCGTCCGTGACACGCCGTGCCGATGCGCGCCTCCAGCGATCTTTCTGGTGGCTACTGTAGAGACAGCAAAGGACCTGGAAGAGCAGTTGAAAGGAATGAACAGTGTCTTGAAATGAGGATATAAGATGAATATGAACAAAAGTAAAACGAGGATAATGGAATGTAATCGAATTAAATCGGGTGATGCTGAGGGAATTAGATTAGGAAATGAGACACTTAAAGTAGTAAGGGAGTTTTTCTATTTGGGGAGCAAAATAACTGATGATTGTAGAAGTAGAGAGGATATAAAATGTAGACTGGAAATGTCAAGGAAAGCGTTTCTGAAGAAGAGAAATTTGTTAACTTCAAGTATAGATTTAATTGCCAGGAAGTCGTTTCTGAAAGTATTTGTATGGAGTGTAGCCATGTACGGAAGTGAAATGTGGACGATAAATAGTTTAGACAAGAAGAGAATAGAAGATTTCGAAATGTGGTGCTATAGAAGAATGCTGAAGATTAGATGGGTAAATCACATAACTAATGAGGAAGTATTGAATAGAATTGGGGAGAAGAGAAAGTTGTGGCACAATATGACTAGAAGAACGGATCGGTTGGTAGGACATATTCTGAGGCATCAAGGGATCACCAACTTAGTACTGGAGAGCAGCGTGGAGAGTACAAATCGTAGAGGGAGACCAAGAGATGAATACGCTAAACAGATTCAGAAGGATGTAGTTTGCAATAGGTACTGGGAGATGAAGAAGCTTGCACAGGATAGAGTAGCATGGAGAGCTGCATCAAACCAGTCTCTGGACTGAAGACCACAAGAACCACAGCTCAGTGTGTGACAATTTGCTCTACATTTTTTGCCTCATTTATGGTATTACAATCTCTATCTTCTCCCACAGTTTCTACCCTGCATAGCTCATGTACCATGACAGTTACAGCCTGATATCTTAACACATGTCGTTTCATCCTGTCCCTTTTCTATGTCAGTGTTTTCTAGATACAGCTTTCCTCGACTATTCTTCGGAGAGCCACTGCATTTATATAATAAATTAGTGACCCGATGTACCTTCGCACTAGTAGCATCAAGTATCTACAACCAGACGGCTTGTGTGGCTTACAGTATTACGTTTCTGGGTCACTGTGTAGTGTCACGAATAAAGTTAAGAACTGACCACTGTCGCTTTCATATAACTTGCGCGACGCACACAGCGCACAACAGGAATATTCTCATGAGGTATGAATTTCTCATGTTCCATACTGAATTGGCGTTTGGAGTGACATACCATGCCAATTATGCGAGGGCATCAGGATGTATGTAATATGTTTAAAAACAATGTTAATATTCTATGTGAATCATGCATTTATGTGTGTGTAAGTTGGTATTAATTGGAGGTGGCGAGAGATGGCACAAAAAAAAAAAAAAAAAGAAAACGAAACCCACGCACGATCAGTTCGTGTTACACCACTCTTCTCGTCAGTCATAGTATGCACCTTGATACACTGTTCACTCTAACTGCATTATTGAGACTCACTGAGACTCATTTTTTATCGTGGGCCCGTTAAGGCAGGATACTTCGCCGTAACATGAAAGGAATCGTGTCCACATGTGGCTTTGATTCACAGAAGGCAGAAAGCTGTAAGCTGGGGCATCTGGTGCACTGCTAAAAGAACTTACGGTATGGAAACAAAGCAGAGTTGCTGAAAGTTAGTCGGAAGAAATTTTACTTGTTGCTTAAGGAAATGAAACACCGAATGTTATGATTCGTATGTCCTTTCGCTATGCAACTGTTCTCACACGATTGCAAGGAAATTACTGCTTACAAATATTTGATTATTTGTAATTCTATACCTCACGTCACAGCCCATAATAAAATGGTTATCATTTTGTCACTAGAAGTATTAAATAGGACACTTCGAAGTTAACCAACTTCCTGCCCGTTGTTCGAAGTATTTGCAGTTAATTAAGAGTGCAAATTGCAATTTATAATCTGAAAGAAACGGAACTTAGCAGTTGGAAATTGTCACCAAATTTTGAAAGTACGTCTCCGGATAATTGAGAGCTTAATGCTGACTTAAAACGCAGACTGAAGGAAAATGAGCCAGACCGGGTTCGACCTCATTGCTTTTCGATTTCTAACCACAGTCTAAACCACTACACCAATACACCTGCTGCGTTCCGCTGGCACAACTGCTCTCTCGAGTTTGGCGGCTATTCAATAGGTAGCAATTGAATCGTACTTAGAACTTCAGTTCATCATAACTTGTACGAAATATTTGTAAATTATATGCAAATCTTTCCTCGTGACTCAGTGCACCTGTTACTGGAAACCAGATCAAAATCCCTTCAGCATTTCCTGAGATTACCCTTGAGATTGAGATGGATGTGATATCAATGAATACCTCATATCGTCATATGTAAACTTCTAATTTTCAAAATATCTTGATCATAATAAATTCTAATAAACTCTCAAATTTTTACGTCACGTATTCCATTTTGACAACATTTACCTTTTTTTTTTACAAAATCTTCTTCAATCTTTATTGATCCAGTTAATTTTTAAAATCCTTTTATAGCACCACTTATCAATCAATTCATTTTTCATCTTTTCTGGTTTCCGCACAGTCTCGGCTACACTTCCATACACTGCTGTACTCAGACATATGTTCTCAGAAATTTCCTCCTCAAAATAAGGATACTAGACTTCTTTTTTGGGGAGGAAAGCCTTTCCTCCCTGTGATAGTCGGCTTTTTATGTCCTCAATCCTTGATCCGTTGTATATTATTTTACTGCCGTGTTGGCTTCTTTTTTGGGGAGGAAAGCCTTTTCTCCCTGTGATAGTCGGCTTTTTATGTCCTCAATTCTTGATCCATTGTATATTATTTTCCTACCGTGTTGGCAGAATTCCTTCACTTCGTCTACTTAGTCGTCCCACATCTGAACGTCTGAAGTTTGTGTTCTCTAAAATTTTGGAAATATGTGGAAAGATCTTACGGGACCAAACTGCTGAGGTCATCAGTTCCTAAGCCTACACACTACTTAAACTAACTTACGCTA
The DNA here is from genome assembly GCF_021461395.2 of Schistocerca americana. Taxonomy (NCBI): domain Eukaryota; kingdom Metazoa; phylum Arthropoda; class Insecta; order Orthoptera; family Acrididae; genus Schistocerca; species Schistocerca americana. The sequence goes on from NC_060119.1 coordinate 73,846,846, forward strand.
TGGACAACACACACACCCATACCCGAAGGAGGACTCGCACCTCAGACGGGGGCAGCAGTACAGACCGTGACAAGGCCCCCTAGACAGTGCAGTTACCCCGCGCGGCTGTCTTCTCTGGTCTCGTTTCTGCTACTTCTAATTACTTTCGTCTTTCTTCTGTTTAGCTTCAATCCATACTTTACTACACTGTTCATTCCATTCCAAATATCCTGTAATTCCTCTTCACGTTCATTGAGGATATTAATGTCATCAGCGACTCTTAACTTTGATCATCATCCTACCTGGATTTAGTTCCTACCCCTGAACTTTTATTTTTGTTATAGTTTCTTCGACGTCCATTTGAATAGTAAGGGAGAAGGAACGCATCCTATCCTCCACCCTTTTTGATCTTTGTTCTTGGTTTTGTACTCTTCCTGTTGCATCATGAAACTTATATATGTTGTATATTACCCGTCTCATACTATAGGTAACACGTATTTTTCTGAGAACTTCGAACATCATACACGATATTATGCTGTCAAGCCCCTCTTCTACCTCAACAAATTCTGTTAAGGTGGCTTTATTTTTCTTAAGTCGTGCTTCCATAATCAGGCACAATGCCAGAACTACGTTTCTGCTATCTTCAACATTCCTAAGGGCAAACTGGTCGTCAACTAAGAGATCCACAATTTTCTTTTACATTCTTCTGTATATTGTTCCTGTTAGCATTAAGGATTCTTGTGCTGTTAGACTGACAGTGCGACACTTCTCGCCATTTTCGAAATTCTATGGATGACACTTGTCTGGAAGCGTGATGGATTATCCTAAGCCTCGAAGTTTCTACACTGCATCAATTGTCATTTAGTTACCATTTCCACCAACAGTTCTAGAAATTACGAATTTGTGCCTTGCACCCTCTTTGATCAGAAACTCCCAAACCTCTGTCATATCTGACATAAACTGTTTTCTGTATGTCTTCCACATTGACATCCTTCTTGCATCACGCCAGCAGTGAGTTCTTCTCCCCAACCAGAGACTTTCAACGTACAAAATCTTACCTTCAGACGATCGTCCTATTTCTGAATTCTTCTCGTTCTGCCTGCAGCAACTTCACCTTTGTTTCCCTGTACTTTCTGTTTGTTTCATTCCTGACTTATGCTGCTGTGTTTCTATCTTTTCCTATGCATTTTAGTGCTTTCTTCTTTCTTCGATCAGATGAAGTATCTGTTCCTTTAGCAAAGGTTTCTTCTACCTACCTTAATTGTACCTATGTTTGTCTGTCCAACTTCTGTGATTGCCCTTTTTAGAGATGCCCTTTTCTCTTCAACGGAAACGCCTACTCTGTTATTCACTTGCCCACTTTCTACACCATCTGAGTTCAAACTCACCTCATCATTCCTTAGTACTTCAGTGTTTTTACTTCATTCTACATTAATTGTTTCGACAACTCTCTTAAATTTCAGCCTACCCCTCATAATCACAAATTGGGTGCAGCAGAAAACCACCCACCGTTCTGCACACAAAGTCATGGGGTGCTATTCAAATTCAGATTAAATGTCTACTTTGGCTGAGTGAAAGCTGATAATTCCTCGGAATAATCTCATATTGTTAACAACACTTTAAAGAAAACATACAGCGTGAACCACAGCCCTATCGACAAACTATCAGAAGCAGTAGTATGAACGAAAAGATAGAAGAAAGTGTAGAAAATATGGGCTCTAAAATGCATACCTTGAGACCAGTGAGCACTTGTTTGATGGAACAGGTGTGTTGCATAGTTTTGAAGATGAACAAGGGGTCATAGCTGTAAAGTGTACTCATTTTAGAACACATGTTTACTGGATTTCTTTTGTTTTGGCCCATACTACCACCTCCCAAAATATTGAAATGAAAAGAGCTTTCAATGGAAGAAATGTGTCTCACAGTAGCGAAGATGAGCAAGTCCTCATACCTTACAGGTATGCATTTTAGAGCCCATGTTTACTAGATACTTTTTTCATGTTTTTGTCCATACTATAACCTCTCAGGTGAACCCCTGGTCAAGGGATAGAGTTTTTGACTACAAATCGAAACGTCTTGGTTCCTGGATTCGAACCTTAGCACTCCTTAAATTCTGAATAGAATTCATTAACAATGGTAGCCGAAGACGTCCGGCATAAGAAGTCACCCTCGTTTGGCTAAAGACCTTATCAAAGACAACGGAACGGAACAGTGATTCATGGCACTTTTTTGCACTTAGAGTGGTGAAACTGCCCCTAAAGAGCGGAAGATTCAGCAATGGTCAACGGCATCAGGATGCAGGAGTCAACGGAAACCACTGCATTCAAGACACATAGTGTGTATCCACAGGACGTGTGGTCTGCATTTGGAAAACGTGTCGTGATGATCTCTGCATTGAGAAAAGGTTCTGAAGTGGGCACACGCTTGTTGATCTGGGTATACCAAGGGGGAGGTGAGCATGAGAAAAAGATTGAATAACTAACGTTCTGCGAATTGAATGGTGGTATGTCAGAAGACTGAATGTTGTAGGAAGCTGGAAAATCAATCTAGTTATAGTAGGTTCAAATGGTTCAAATGGCTCTGAGCACTATGGGACTTAACTTCTGAGGTCATCAGTCCCATATAACTTGGAACTGCTTCAACCAAACTAATCTAAGAACATCACACACATCCGTGTCCGAGGGAGGATTCGAACCTGCGACCGTAGTGGTTGCGCGATTCCAGACTGTAGCGCTTAGAACCACTCGGCCACCCCGGCCGCCAGTTATAGGAGGAACTAGTGAAGTAAAATGGAAAGCAGACAAGGATTTCTAGCCAGACGAGTATAGGATATAGCTATTTACAACAACAGCAGTGACGTAAATGGAGCAGGACTTGTATGAACAGGGAAGTCGATCAAGGGCTTTAATTACTGTGAACAGTTCAGTGATATGATTGTTCTTTTCAAAATCGACAGCAAACTAACACCGACAACGATAATTCAGGTATACGTGCAGACGTCGCCAGCAGAAGGTGAAGAGATGGACAAAGTGTATGAGGATATTGAAATGGTACTTCAAAAGGTGAAGGGAGTTAAGAAACTAGTAGACATAGGGGATTGGAGTGTAGGGCAACGAATACAAGAAAGAGTTATGGGATGATACAGATTTGTAATATGAATGAGGCACGAGAAAGATTAATTCTGTTCTGTTATAAATTTCAGACAGTAATAAGGAATACTCTGTCCAAATATCGCAAGACGAGTAGTTATACTGGGAAAAGACCGGAAGATACACAACATTCCAGTTAGATTAGGTCATGGTCAGGGTGAGATTTCTAAATCAGATATTGGATTGTAAGGCGTATCCAGGAGTAGATGTATACTCGGGTCACAAGTCTGTAATGATGAAGAGTAGGCTTAAGTTTAGGAGACTAGTCACGATAATACACTAAGAAAGATAAATACCGAAATACTAAGGGACGAGTAGACAGTTTGAAGTTTTCTGAGACTATAGATACTTTGATAGTGAATAATTCAGCAGGAAGTTCAGTTGAAGAGGAATTGACATTTCTAAAAAGGGCAGTCACAGATGTTGGAAGGGTAAACGTAGTACAAGGAAGGTAACTGCGAAAAAATCACAGGTAACAGAATAAATACTTCAGCTGATCAACGAGAGAAGGAGCTACAAAACGATTTACAGAAATTTAGAAATTCAGAAATACAAGCCTCTTGGGAATGAAATAAATAGGAAGTTCAGGGAAATTATGGCGGAATGGCTGCATGAAAAACAGGATGACATCGAGAAATAAATTACTGTAAGAAGGGCTGGCTCAATATACGGAAAAATCGGAACAACCTGTAGTGAAAATAAAAGCAAAGAGGGTAACATTAAATGCGCAATAAGAATTTCACTGTTAAATGTATAGGAGACGGTGAGGGGTAGGTGGAAGGAGTACAGTGAAGGCCACGGTTAGGGAAGATTGCTGTGACCTGACTCAGTTTTTAATTCATAGCGACTTATTTTAAACTTCATAAGCGTTCCTTAGCTCCTATATTTCGTGCGTGTCGGTGTATTTATCAGGTCGTCTATAATATGGATAGGAACTGTGATATCTATGTTCAGATACCAGCCGAGTTAGTGACCCTTCGTTCACAGCTTCAGACGGTGTTGGCTTTGGTGACGCAGCTTGCCGTTGTTTCCAAGGGGCATCGCTATGGTGAGAGGGGGGGGGGGGGGGGAAGGCTCGACCTCGACTTGAGGGTCATACGAAAGTCCAGGCAGTCCCACGTGTCCCCCGAACGGTCCACTACTGCCATAGTGCAGTGGAAGGTCGTTCCAAGGTGCGGCAGGCAGCGAAAGTGATTTTGGACGGCCGATCGGAGGGCCTCCCTGTTTCATCTGATGAACATATTTCTGGTGCTGTCTGTGGCTGACAAAGTCCCTGAACCAGGAACAGCCATTTGCATTCACAGAGGGTGGGAAACTGGTTGTTGGGAGCTGCAACATTAGGCGCATAATAGTGCTCCTTCTGTCGCAGAGGGTAGAAAATCTGGTGTGCGTACTAGGAGTATAAATTACAATGTGAAACGGGTGCTTCTGGATGATTATTCTCTCTGGTTTTAGATGGCGAGGTGAAGTAATAAAGACTGCCCGCCTGTTTGGGAGATGAAGGCTGCGTTCACCATCTGCACCATAGTCCACAGAACCGACTGTGTTTCTTTGGTACATAGTCGAGTGAAGGGCCGAAATTAGAAGCTGACGATTCTTCGATCATGTAGGTTTCAGATTCCTCGACTTACGCCATGTGGTGGTGGGTTTCCAGGTTCCACTAAACGCAGGAAGCAGCTACACGTGTTGTGGGGGCTGTGTGTAGAAGACTGGGTGATGGGTTAGAGGGGCTCGGGAAAGTTCAGAAAAGGGCTTCAGTTTCAAAGGGTGCAAGACGGACACAGGAAGAGGTTAGACAGAGGAACAATTAATATTGTAGATGTAAACTGTCGTACCTGCATTGGACTAGACTAACAGGGAGCGCTTAATGCCAAATCGTTATAGGTACGGGAAGCTGGATAGTTGGAAATATATTCTACCAAAATTTTTATGAAGAACTAACTGTGTTCAGAAAGGATAGATTAAATATCTTTGGTGATGGCATATTATTGCTTGCAGGTTCGCAGGAGAGCTTATGTTAAGTCTGGAAGGTAGGAGACAATGTACTGGCGGACGTAAAGCTGTGAGGATGGGGCGTGAGTCGTGGTTGGGTAGCTCAGATGGTAGAGCACTTGCCTGCGAAAGGCAAAGTCCCGAGTTCGAGTCTCTGTCCGGCACACAGTTTTAATCTGCCAGTAAGTTTCAACTTCAAAGCAGGTGACTAACTTCTCATCTTACACCTTTTGATGAAACATTCCTTCTTTCCTTAGATGCCTGACCTTTTTAGAGAGGATTTGTTAGAGAAGCTTCCTTCAAGCAGGGATACATTTCAGCAACCTTTAATCTAAAAAAAATGTGCAGCTCTTAACACCAGTTACAACAGGAATTCTTCCATGAGTGGCCCCACCCCTCTCCACTATACTGCCACTTATAAGGTTTTTCAACCTCCACTTCCTACTCCTATTAACATGCAGACCATGCCTACTGAAAATTATCGACTCAGCTGGCGCCACACAAAGTAAGCTAAAGCCTCCGTCAGCAGTTCCTTCTCAAGCCCTTTGTCAACACACCTAGCTGGTCTATTAACATAAGGTCGACTACGACGGTGAAAAATGTGTGCATGATGCATATTTGAGCCACTTGATATAGCCGCTATTTCTTCCACGTCACCAACTACGTTATATTCGCTGTCAGTGTCAAGACAATTCGCAGATCACTGCCTGATCGTCTTTCGTGAAATTCCTACAGAATCCCACTTCTGCATCCTCTCTTTGGACCCTACACCTTAAAGGGACATTTTTCGACCCCGAGGTAAGGAGTGTACCCCAAGCTTCACTTCGCCGTCAACTTTGACAAGGCCGTTCGTTAAATTGGTAATTATTTTTATTTAAAATTCATGCACGGGCTGGAATGAAACTCGGACCCGATTGTTTTGATTATCAGTCAATGTCACTATCTCTAGGCCACGGAGACCATATGTCACTTTCCTATATGGATACTTTTAAGCAAAATATAGCATTTACACTGAAGAACAAAAGAAAGTGGTACACCTGCGTATTATCGTGTAGGGCCCCGCGACCACGCAAAAGTTTTGCAGCACGACGTGGCATGGACTCGACTAATGTCTGAAATAGTGCTGGAGGGAACTGACACCTTAAATCCTGTAGGGCTGTCCATAAATCCGTAAGAGTACGAGGCGGAGAAGATCTCTATTGAACAGCACGTATGCAAGGTAACCCAAATATGCTCAATAATGTTCATGTGTGGGGAGTTTGGTTGCCAGCGGAAGTGTTTATGCTCAGAAGAGTGTTCCTGGAGCAATTCTGGACGTGTAGGGTGTCGCTTTGTTCTGCTGGAATCATCCTAGTCCGTCGAAATGCACAATGGACATGAATGGATGGAGGTGATCGAACAGGATGCTTATGTACGTATCACACTGTCAGAGTCGTATCTAGACGTACCTAGGGTCCCCTATCATTCCAAGTGCACGCGCTCAACATCATGACAGCGCCTCCACTAGCTTGAACAGTCCTCTGCTGCTCAATTGGCTCTGAGCGCTATGCGACTTAACTTCTGAGGTCATCAGTCGCCTAGAACGTAGAACTAATTAAACCTAACTAACCTAAGGACATCACACACACCCATGCCCGAGGCAGGATTCGAACCTGCGACCGTAGCAGTCGCTCGGTTCCAGACTGTAGCGCCTAGAACCGCACGGCTACTCCGGCCGGCTCTCCTCTGCTGCCATGCAGGATCTGTGGATTCATTAGGTTGACTCCATATCCGTACACGTCCATCCGCATGATTCAATTTCAAACGAGACCAGTCCGAGCAGGCAACATGTTTCCAGTCATCGACAGTCTAAGGTCGGTGTTTACGGACCCAGGGGAGGCGTGAAGCTTAGTGTCGTGCAGTCATCAAGGGTACACGAGTTGGCTTTCGGCTCCGGAAACCCATATCGGTGATGTTTAGTTGCATGGTTCACATGCAGACACTTGTTGACGGACCAGCATTGATATCTGCAGAAATTTACAGAAGGGTTGCCCTTTTGTCACGTTGAACGATTCTCTTTAATTGTTGTTGGTCCGTTTCTTGCGCCGGCCGCGGTGGTCTCGCGGTTCTAGGCGCTCAGTCCGGAGCCGCGCGACTGCTACGGTCGCAGGTCCGAATCCTGCCTCGGGCATGGATGGGTGTGTTGTCCTTAGGTTAGTTAGGTTTCAGTAGTTCTAAGTTCTAGGGAACTGATGACCACAGATATCAAGTCCCATAGTGCTCAGAGCCATTTGAACCATTTTGAACCCTTTCTTGCAGGAACTTTTCCAGCCGCATCAACGTCGGAGATTTCATGTTGTACCGGATTCCAGATATTCACGGTACACTCGTGAAATGATTGTACGGGAAAATCCCCACTAGGAGAGGCTGTGTCCCATTGTTCGTGCGCCGAGTATAACCCCACGGACATACTCACTTAAATCTTGATAACCTGCCATAGTAGTAGCAGTAACCGATCTAACAACTGCATCAGGCACTTCTTGTCTTATTTAGGCGTTGTCGACAGCAGCGCCATGTTCTGCCTGTTTAAATATCTCTGTTTTTGAATACGTATGCCTATACCAGTTTCTCTGGTGCTTCAGCGTAGTCAGCACCGGAATGGTACTGTAGGAACATTATATAATGTCGTTGGAGATATATTAGCTTAGTTAACATACCTTTAATTTAAGTGTAAAAAGTAGTTTCATTAATCTCGAAGAAGAGCCTTTCTTATTTTGCTCATATTTTCCCATAGTTCCTACAGGTAACATTTTGATGATGGCGGTTTCTTGGTCATGATTTCATTTGCAATTATTTTAGTTATATTGAATTATCACAGCTGACGAGGAAGTTTATGAACAAACAGCATAAAGTGCCTATCATTAAATCCACATTTGCAAATTATTCCTTGTTGACTAATACGTCTTACGTTTTGTGTCAAACTCCGTGGGACCGCTGTCACACGCGACGGAAGTGTTATACGTCTCACGGGCGGTCATTTGCGCAATGCTCTTGCTTGGTGCCATTTCATTCTGCATTCATACCAAGACCATAGCAAATCGTCAACCAAGAAAAATCTGTAAAATTTCTGTATATTTAACTTAGATTGAATGTTTTAGAGTCGCTGATGAGAAAAGGACATAATGAAGATCAATTATTTTATCAGCGTCTTTGGAGGTAATTTCCTGCTACGGATTAATGAGATGAAGAAGATGTAATAAAAATTATGTTCTCCGTCAGCCTTTAGTAAATAGGTTAGTATACATGATGCTTGCGTTCACTGAGATTTGTAATGATATATCATGTATCTAGGTTCGTAATATTGTAGAGTAACATGTATGTTTCATTAATTCGTTTCAACTCTCATAGTTACTTTTATAATTTCACTGAAACCAAAGGGTATAGTGCACCACATATTTTTCTTTATTGTAGATACTTGAAAATGTTGTACATTGCAAATGTGAATTTAATCTAACATGACCAAACCGTGAAACCATCTTTCATGTTCAGTGGTTTTAACGGGTTGGAGAATAATAAATGAAATAATCTTTTTGTGTAATTTGTTGTACTGTTTTAATATTCTATCCTGTTAATTTATGTTACTGTACCTATTAGGGTTGAGTCTACAGGTTACGTTTACTTTGCTAAGCAAAGAAAGTATCAGGCTTTCAGATGCTTTACTTGCCTTCGTGTGAACTATGGTGCAAAGGCCGTATACAGTTGAGAAAAGCAGATTATTGTTTGAAAACAAACAGTGGAAAAGCGTTAGAAGGAATAACCTTGCTGGAGAGCTAAGGTGAGCAATAAAATTGTTTATCTATATTAAAATTCTGGTTTCAGTGTAAAAGGCAGTAATTGGACTCCGCTAACTTAAACATTTTGATTTTTGCACAACAAGGTATTTTTATTTAAACCTCCAGTCGATAAAAACACTTCACATAATTAACGATCTGAAATGTAAAACATTGTAAGCAAACTATTAAACAAGTTATTTGATATTTGTTACACTGTTTTCTAGAGACAGATACGAAGAGTTTCGTCACGCAAAAATATGTGTTTGGGTGCTCACTTCAGGTGAAAACATGAATCTGAAACTACAAGTAATTCCTCCTACCCTCGGACCTTCAACCTCGTTCTGACGCTACCTGTACACGATTCATTTAGGTTGAATCTTTTCCTCCACGGCCTAGCTTATGTTACAACCGCCGAATAGTAATACACTTTTCGACATTGTCGCGTTATTCCTAGTATTACTTTAATTTTTCGAAACTAACGTATTTAATTTGTCCACAGTTGATAGTTCCTAACACCACGCTTCAGTGGGGAATCTTCACTGTGTATTCTTCGTAAACCACTCTCAAGGGATGCCTCGAGGTAGATCCCTGTACACCGAGGCGACCTCGGCAACTGTGACGACGTAACGCAGCACTGTTCATCCATCAGCACGTCACTTGCAACACAAACTTCGTGGGTCTGCAGGATATTGCCCCACCCATGATGCCAAGTGCTACCTGCCTCCCCGGAGTTATTAACTGAAACGCTCGTATGAGTTTACGCTATCGCAGTCCCCACCTGGGTCTTACACAATATGGGTTTTCTTGAGTATTGTGGAGAACTGGCGATTCTGGTATCGTAATAGGGTCAATTATGGGGTTATTTCCATTCGGGCATGCACTTCTCCCATTCCACGTTGCGATTCTGTCTGATTACTAGATTCAGAATGTTTCAAGATGGTTTACCCGCCCGGATGTTCATTTATTTATTCTTCTTAATTACAGATTGTTATGAGAAAAGCTAAAAACAGCCATACAGATCACATTTCCTTAGATAGTAAAAAATTACACATCAACTACCTATTTCTGATTCTTAATTTTTTTAAATGCTCCTGCTACTTCTACTACCATAAAACTACAATGAAACCGTTAACAACTTACCCAACTACAAACCTACGCCGGGCACTATAGCATTTGTTATTTGTTCATATAATTTGGTGCATTTCTTTTAGATGATTGTTTCGGCTACTGGATCCGCCCTCATACTACCCCGGTCAAGAGCTATTGTCTGCGGGATTTCAAGGTCGTCAGGCAGCACGTCAGCAGTGTTTCCACTATAGCATGTGATTCCACCCACCACTATTATTCCTTAAGTCCACACTTCATGATTACTTGCACCAATGCAATATAGATTCTTGCGACACTCTTCCATTCGGTGGTCGCCGACCTCAGATATCTCCTATCCATCTATATGTTGTCTAGCGTGGGTGGTAGCACGGTTCAATGCCTCGTGAAGTCTTCCTTGGCCTTACTGGATACTGCGGCTGCAGTATCGTCCAAGAGGCGCCAGGTTGTCTAGCTCCTTAGTGCTGGTTTGGGATCCAACATCTTTAATACTTGACGTCCAGTACCCGCCGTATCTTCATAGAGCGCGCAGTCATACAATGTGTGTTCTAGCGATCCCTCACTGTCGTAAGCGCAGCTGTCATTCACCTGTCTTCTGATTATGTATAGAAACGTAACATAAGAGCCATGACCATGACCAATCACGCAATGTACTAGTCCACGCGACGGGCTAAGATATCTCAGTTTTAATACCGCCCCGATTTTAGGGATAAATTCGTGTGGTCCCCTGCCTGTGTCTCAAGTGTCCCATGCATTTTTCCACAGTTGTAATATGCGATCTTTTATTAATTTCTTCGCAATGGCCTCAGTTCCAAACATGCTTCATACTTACATTTGATTACCTTTCTTTAACCAGTAAAAGGCTCCCCTCAACCTCATTTCCAAATACAGTGTGCATATTCCAAGAATTACTAACAAAGCGTCATTCGGGGTAGTGTAGTAGGCGCCCCTTAATCTTAGTAGTATTCCTCGTTGAACGCTTCTCACAAATGAGGCTGGCATCGAGGTAAAATCTACGAGCCCAAACGCACGCACCATACCCTACGACTGATTGGTGGTATGCTTCGATTGTTTCCAACTGAAGCCGAAATCGCCTAATTGCAATCGTTATAATTTTGCTCACTACATATGTGCCATTTCTGCCTGCTTCCACTAACTGATGTGCAAAGTTACGACGTTCGTCCAGAAACACCCCTAAACCCGGGCCGCGGAAACATTTCACTTCAGGGTCACTCCCCAAGGGCCGTAGAGTTGGTAGTATAACTAACGAACAAGTGAGGAACGGGAGGCGCCGCGTCTTCTGAACCAATAACAACACCGAACAAAAGCCGGTTCCGGCGTCGACGCTACCTCGTGGCCGGATTCCGTGTAAACATTGTATGTTAGTGCGCGAACGCCAGCTATTGTGTTGTGTTACCGCCTCGTCTGCAGTTTTTGTTTGTTAAATAATGTCACCAAAACGATGTCGTTAACCAAGCGACAATCAGTTGCGGGTGTAGTGCCTTTGAATAGTCAGGCTTTGGAATTGTTACGGAGGACACGTGAGCAAGAAAAAGAATTTGTTTCTGTTCATGGGCATGCGTCGATTCCTGCCGATAAAGTTTTAGTCCGTACCTCGAAAACTCTAGGACTCAGTGAAAGAACAGTTATAACTAAGGGGGTGCCACTTCAAGACTTACAAGACAGTGAGGTAAACAGTATGGAAGAAAGCCCCTGTGGAAGAAAGGGTGTGTTTTTAAGTACTCCGGGAAAGAAAAAAAAACGTAGCTTCGTCCTGTTACAGATATTGATTCTTTCCAATCCGATGCAATTCGTCGGCACATATACGGATACTATAAAAGAAAAGAATACCCCAAAATAGCGAAGTTGCTAATTTCTTTAAACGAAAGTGAACTTTTCTCAGTAGGGAAACGTCACTTACGATGATATTAAAAAGTATGGGCTTCCGTTTTAAAAAGTTAAAAAAAATGGCTCTGAGCACTATGGGACTCAACTTCTGAGGTCATTAGTCCCCTAGAACTTAGAACTAGTTAAACCTAATTAACCTAAGGACATCACACACATCCATGCCCGAGGCATGGATGTGCGACCGTAGCGGTCTCGCGGTTCCAGACAGCAGGGCCTAGAGCCGCTCGGCCACTTTGGCCGGCTAAAAAGTTAAAGTTCATATCGTTACAGCTCGTAACATTTTCTTACATAAAATTGTAGGACCGGACATACACTCAGTCATATGATTACACGAAACCTATCTCAACGCTAGAGAATCAGCTGAGAAATGCTGGACAGATGATACCCCGAATAGCAGCGGTAATCAGCCAACAGGAAGAGGATCCCGATTAATTTTGGCCCATGCCGGATCTCCAAACGGCTTTGTGCCTTAAGGACTTATAGTTTTTCGATATAAGAAAAGATATGACTATCATGAGGGTATGGATCATCCACGGTTTCTACAGTGGTTTAAAAATTTGTTGCTCCAGTTTAGTGTTCCGACAGTTTTTGTGATGGACAATGCACCATATCATTCCGTGATTTTAGACAAAACTCCCACCACTAGTGACCATAAAATTCAGTGGTACAGTGGTTGAAGGCGAGAGACATAGCTGCGAACATGAGCATGACAAATCTGCTGTTATACTCGCTCTTGAAACAAAATTAGCCTGTGACACCTAAATACGTTATAGATGAAATTGCAAGCGAACAGGTTCACTTGGTAATTAGGCTACCGCCGTAAGACTGTCATTTTAATTCTATTGAATTGGTTTGGAGTGAAGTAAAGGCGTACATTAGAAGTAACAACACGGCTTTCACTATAACAGAAGTGGAAAGACAGCTACGTGAAGGTCTTGCTACTGTAGACGCTACCTCATGGAGGAGAAAAGTAGACCATGTTGCTAAACTGGTAAGAGAAGCACAGACTGTAAATGGCATCATAAATGAAAACGAACAATTAATGATTTCTCTTAACGATGATGATGATGATGAAGACAACGGTTTTGGCGCCGATTCCGATGACAGTGAAGGGGAACTCGATGGAATTGCGCCATGGACATCGTAAATTGGTAAGTGTAAATGTATACAGAATTAATTATTTTTCTCTCTGAAATCGGGTAGGCTATGCATGTGTTGCTTTATTTCTTTCTATGAGTGTGGATAGCGTGTTATTTGGTATCCTTAGATTTACATTATTATACGACGTTTTACATTCAGCTATTACTGTAACAATTTGGAACAACATTTCATAGATATTGTCATTAACTTCGGGTATTTTTATTTTCCGGTTTAATATACAATCAAACGCTTAGTCTCCTTCGTCGTTCTCTCCATTGTTAGATTCAAATGGTTCAAATGGCTCTGAGCACTATGGGACTTAACATCTGTGGTCATCAGTCCCCTAGAACTTAGAACTACTTAAACCTAACTAACCTAAGAACATCACACACATCCATGCCCGAGGCAGGATTCGAACCTGCGACCGTAGCGGTAGCGCGGTTCCGGACTGAGCGCCTTAACCGCGAGACCACCGCGGCCGGCCCCATTGTTAGAAAAACGTACTTTGTTGCACTTACGTATAAACGTTGATTGTAGCTTACATTTACAAAACCTACTTCGAAGTTGTGGGCGTGTGCGGTGGCAGCTATTGGAACCTCGCATTCACAGTGTTGCCAACCACACACGATCTCTCAAGTGACTTGTTTCACCGGACCGGGTATAGATATCTCATTACTGCGCCTCTCCTAATCGTTACATCATTTAATTTTATTTTAGGGTTTCTTACAGGTTCCCTTTCAGCAGGAGGTACGTTGTCTCCTGAGGTACTAGTGACAATTTAATACTTCGATGTCAGTCCCGAAGCTCGTGGACCGCCTCTCTCGCCCTGCCATTTTAACACTTGGAGGAAAGCCGCACTTGGATAACTGAAGCTTCCACTAATTTTGAGTGCAGATACCCCTTGCCAAAAGAGGCACTTTCAACACAAAACCACCATTTAACCACGGAGCCGATGTCAAAACACAACTGGTACGGCGCCCGTATTGTCCGCCCAGATAGATCGGCGCGCTAGTACGGCATTTCCAGGATTCGGGGAGGAGCGTCACACCCGAACCAAATACAACCGGCGAATTAACGATGAGGGGCTACGTGCTGGACAGCCTGAATGTGATTTTTAGGCGATATCCTTCATCCGACTGGGTAAATACTGGGTTGGTAGCAAAAGTCCCATCTCAGTCACACGATTCTCAAACATTTCGAAAACGTCCTCGCACTTTCAGAAGGCATTGTAAAGGATCAGCCAGACGATAAGGGATTTTAATTTATTATATGAGCCTCTAACCGGTAACTTCATTTTTCCATCGCGGCCAAGCCACAGCCGGCAGTGTTAGCTGCCTGTAAATTCTTTCGTCCCACGGTCTAGTAACAGGAAGTCAGCACCGAGGAAGGGCACCTTCATCACACGCCTCTCTCATGTGCTTACGAGGTAACGCCGTCCCAGGCGTCGCTTAGCAGGCAACGCACTGGAAAGTTCCATGCCGCCCGCACGGTTTTCTCGGTCCTGACCAATCAGGGCGGAGGAAGCCGCGTGGTGCGTCGAATATACCCGGCCGCCCGTCGCCGGGCTCGCTCTCTTGTATTCTTGCTCACCCGCGAGTCGGATGCGCGCCCTGTAGCATTGAACATCTCCCGCTTCTCCCGCACTGTGGACTTAGTTTTGGCAGACAACCACTTTCGGTAGCTTCGCGACCAATGTTCGCCAAATTGTAAGCTCTGGCTCACCCTCACCTCCCTAGGCCTATGTAGCCCCTTTTCATCATGCTTTAGCCAATAAATGGCCTTACTCTAAAAATTACCCTATTATTCCACAACGCCCACCGCCTGCCCATACTCGCCATCCTGTACAGCATTACACTGGACCCAGACAGGAGGCGTGCACAAATTCCGTCCCTGGGAGGAGTGAGGTGGCACCATGAAGGGCATCCGGTCACCCTTTACCAGAAACATTGTCCTATACACATTAACGTGCCGACACCGTGAAGGCATGGGACAAGGGTACGAAAATGTCTCTGGTTTCATGATGTGCTCTCCCGTATGTTGAGTTTCCATGTCGTAGGTACTTGTTCTGGCTGACGTTTCATTTCAAAGAAGGCCGCAGAGTGTTTCTGGCCAGTACACGGTAGCACCCTTATTACTAGTTGTGAATTTTAATACTACTTCATAATGCCGTAAGCCACTGGATGATTACTTACTTGTATTTTCTACTACCAGTAACTTTTTTTGTTTAATGATTAATCCAACATATCCCAATACGTTTCGAGCATGTTCTGCTCGCCTTTATGCGTTTAGACAGACAGAAAATTGTTACATAAAAATAAAATGTCTTATGCTAAGTTAACATAGGACGTTTTGTTTATCGTTCGCGTAGGGGTAGCTGCTTGGGTATTTAGAGGAAGGGGAATCAGTCGTTGGCCAGAAATCGACGTCCAGAAATGTCTTTTGCTGGTGTGAAGCTGTGGCTCATAGTTTATTGGTGCCGCAGCCTGTGTGCGATAGAAATTGTTTTACGTAAGTTGTTATGATGCGACAATCGTTTGATGTACATTTTATTTGAGAGTTGTTCACTTACGATTTGAGCATCTCAAGGCTTCGTTTGCGTAGTTGGTTGTGCACTGGCGAAAGTGTTGTAAGGCATTACAGTATTGAACGATTTATTTTGGCCCTCGTTTCCGACGTAAATCTGTTTCATGGCACAGATGATGAAGTAATAAATTGTTTTAATAAATTCAATAGAATACATAAAAATATCCAATTCACTCTTGAACATTAAGAGAACAATGCCATACTTGTTCTTGACCTGAAAATATCAAGACAGATCCAAAAGATGTCTTTCAGTGTTCACAGAAAACCTACTGATATAGACAAAACATGCCAAACTGATACACACATCTCATCTCCCACAAAAAGCTCCATGTAGATCAATGCTATACAGAGTCCACAAATTTCTGCTTCAACAGGCAAACGCCAACAAGAAATAGAAGCCATAAGATGTACCACATTAATAGAATGTTACAAATGATACAAAATAAACTGAACAACATCAGACTACTTTGACAACTAAAAGCACACCCGCAGTTAAGTATGTACAAGTGGCACATCTTAGTATCATATCTAACAAATTAGAAAAGCTACTAAGAAACACAGATTTTAAAAAGCTTCACCATCAAAAACAACCTAGGTAGGAAGCTTGTTCACAATATAAAGGCGTCAGATCATGATGCATCTGGCATTTACATAATTACCTGCAACCAGTGCAGCAAATATTATCTAAGCCAAACAGGCAGAAATTTCAGAATTCTATTTTAAGAACATTTACACGGGTGCAGAGTGGATAAGTGTAACAAATCAACAGTATCAACCACAAATTAAAAACACAGACCACGCTTTGAAAATCGAAGTCAACCTCGTAATTTTGCACAAAATCGGAAAAAGGAAAAGAACGGATAGCAAGGAAAAAATGGAAATTTTCATTCATAATGCATAATTGGGAGATAATATTCTCAATAAAGTAACAACATTCAAGAGCTCAAAATTCTTCAGCAGCCTTAAGGCAGTTCTAATACCATACATTTAAGATGTGCGAATGTGAAACAAACGACTAACAGACTGTCAGTATCGCGAAAATTGATGTATAATGTGATAGTTGATACTTATTCACACGATGCAAGGGCGCCTTACTATCATAAGCGAATATTGTTCACATGTACGTAAAATATTTTGTGCAGTGAACTACCTCGAAAAACAATGCTAAAACTAATATTGCAATAGATAATGTCTCACAGCATATCTGACAATGTAGCAGTTATACAAACGAACAAATAAAAAAGTGTATCACATAATTTTCGCAACATAACAACTGATGCAAACCTATCTGCATCCCAGACAGGCTGTGGTATCAGTCATTAGAAACAATGGAACACTGTTCCGTACCAGCAGAAGACATCAATGGACAACAGTTTCTGCCCACCCACGGCCTGCGCTCGCTCCAAATACCCCAACAGCCACACCAGCGGTGAACAATAAACCAAAAGTCCAATACACAATTAAGCTTAAGACGTTTTATTTTTAAGTAACAATTTTCTGTATGCATAAACGCTCGAGTAGAACATGCTAGAATCGTCATGTAATATGGTAAACTAAACATAAAATAATTGAAAGTGAATGGTAGCCGAAAATACAGACACGTAATTATTCCACACAATCATTGTTCCCAAACGAAGCCAATATGTAGTAAAAATTATAATAATAATAACACTGGATGATTGTTTAGTCCACTGCTGAGGTATCTCAGCAACTGAAGTATGTATTTTCAATCAGAGAGAGTTATGATTTGACCGTACAGACACTTCTCAGTGTGAAGAGTTGTGGTCTATGGAGCTGTTATCTGACATAATCAATTTGTCCAGAAACAGCGGGAAGCATTTACTACTTCTGTTCAAATGGTTCAAATGGCTCTGATCACTATGCGACTTAACTTCTGAGGTCATCAGTCGCCTGGAACGTAGAACTAATTAAACCTAACTAACCTAAGGACATCACACACATCCCTGCCCGAGGCAGGATTCGAACCTGCGACTGTAGTTGTCACTCGGTTCCAGACTGTAGCGCCTAGAACCGCACGGCCACTCCGGCCGGCTATTACTTCTGTGCTAGCTTTAATCTTAGCAAGCAAAACTGCATCCACACCGGTTCTTGGAAGCGTCCTTGTAGAGGAGACTATCAATTTTATGGTTGGGTCCTCATTCAAAACACATTTGTTTGGGAATCGATTGGCAAGGTCTAGTTTTATTATCATTAGTGTCTCTGATCTGGTAATCTGAACCATTATAGACTGGCTTTTGGGCAGATTATTTTCTTTTCATGAATGGACTAGATTCTGCACAGGGGAGAGTGTACTACGTTGTTACACTTTTCAGACATTCACCTGTAGTCAACCCTGTAACAGAAGTTTAATATTAGTTCTAATACCACATTTAAATGGTGAAATTCACTCTTCACACGTTGCATTCTTTTCCTGAAATCACATAAATACTCCTGAAAATTAAGATTTTTCTAACCATGATCCAAGATTCAACAACTAGGAACAAATATTCGACGGAAATTTAAATGCCTTGCAGTCGAGATAATCTTGTGAATTCTGAATGGTCTATCGGAAACATCACTAGTCCATTACACAACAACAATCAACAAATGAAGGCAGATTAAGCAGAAGTAATAGCAAAAACGAGTTACTACTCAGATATATTTTGAAATAAAAGTTATTAGAAACTTAACACAAATTTCCGATTTCAAGGCATGTAAAATTCTTAAGACAGTAAGATCCTTCGCAAGTATAACATATTTCCAGGTAGAAGACCTTCTTCTGTCTGATAATACAGATTGGTGCAAGACCGAAGGTATATGGCTTAACTGCCCACATGTTGTATAGAAACTTCTAAAATTAAGTACACTTAGAAATTTACTTGACCTAAAATCATGTACCTGAAGAATTAACAGTCAGTTTAAAACGGCTTGAACATATCATACAGCACTTAAATGTGCAGTATTTAAAAGATTAACAAATTCTGCTCAAATCACGGTGTCATGCCTAACAACAACAAAACTCTACAAAATCATATGAAATTCAACAAAACCTTACAAAATCGTTTGAAATACTTATAGCGGTCGCTAGTGTTAATTCCTTCATCATATCCTAGACCGACGCACCGACAAAAGAGAAAAGGTCCACTATCCACTATGTACAACACTCCGCACTACTCCAAAACGAGAGGAGAAATATTCTTTTGGGCCAGTATCTGGTTGTGGAGAAAAACACGCAGAGATATGACGACCTTACAGTAGTCTTTCACGAACTGTAACGGTTCTTCTAAAAATATCGTACTTCAGTATACACTACATCAAAAAATACGAACCACCACGAAGGAATTATCCGAATCGTACGTAAATCAGTAGATTTGATGTAATGATAATTAAATGGGCACCCTAGCTGCAAACAGGCGTTGATGTACTTCATTGGGGACATGTTGAAAATGTGTGCCCCGACCAGGTCTCGAACCCGGGATCTCCTGCTTACATGGCAGACGCTCTATCGATCTGAGCCACCGCGGGCACAGAGGATAGTGCGTCTGCAGGGAATTATCCCTTGCACGCTCCCCGCGAGATCCACTCCTAGGATATGATGAAGGAATTATCACTAGCGACCGCTATAAGTATTTCAAACGATTTTGTAAAGTTTTGTTGAATTTCATACGATTTTGTAGAGTCCTGCAGGCGCACTATCCTCTGTCCCCGCGGTGGCTCAGATGGATAGAGCGTCTGCCATGCAAGCAGGAGATCCCGGGTTCGAGACCTGGTCGGGGCACACATTTTCAACACGTCCCCAATGAAGTACATCAACGCCTGTTTGCAGCTAGGGTGCCCATTTAATTATCATTTCATTTCTAGCAACGCTGCATGGTCATCCACGGTAACTGTTCTTTCGGGAACAGATACTACCGTCATATATAGATTTGATGTAAACCTATAGACACACAACTGATTACAGTTTCGGAAGAACTGAATGATGTTGTCAAGATAAAGAGGTTTACAGACTGAGCACGCCAATAACGCGTTGGCCCACCTTTGTCCTTTATGCAGGCCAGATTGGCGGTCCCTGGTCATAATTTTCCAAACGCTTTCAACTGGAAAAAGACTGGGCGAGCTTTCTGGCCAAAGAGAGGATGTATTAATCACGAAGACAACAAGTAGGAACTATCGCCGTGTACTGGTGCGCATTACTTTTGTGAAACCTTAGACCAGGATGGATTGTCAGCAAAACGGGGCGTAGAATATCGTGGACGTACCGCTGTGTTTTAGGAGTGCACCGGATGTCGACCAAAGGGGTCTTGCTATGAAAAGAAATGTCGCCTCGGACCATCATTAATGGATTTAGAGCCATATGGCGGGCAAAAGAGACATTGGTGTATCACCGCTCTCTGGGAACTTTCCAGACGTCCTCAGCCTAGAATCTCATTGACTAGAACAGAATTGTCTTCAGTGGTGAGTCTCGCTTCGAATCCGATCCGATGACCAGTGAAGATGTGTCCGGAGACGCCACGGAGGGCGGTGGGTTTCCAAAGTGACTGTCCCCGCCATACTGGCCGACAACTAGGAGTGATGGTTCCTGGCGCCATTTCTTTTCGTAGAAGGACTCATTTCGCTGTCATCTGCGGCACCCTTAAACCACAGATCTACATCGATGCCTTTAATGGCATGCCGTCTTGGGCTTACATTTCAGCAGAACAACACCCGTCCGCACGTGACAAGACTTTCTACTGCTTGTCTTTGTACTTGCCCAAAATCTACCTTGGCAAGCAAGGTCACGGGGTCACCACAATTAGGAACGTTTGGAAGATTGTGGGTACGTCCCTCCAACCAGTTCGAAATTTTGATGATCAAACGCGCCAGATGGATCGTGTCACCTAGGGGGCATCCAACAACTCTGTCAATCAGTGCCAAGCCGAATAACTGCTTGTATAAGGCCAGAGGTGCACCGGTATTTTACTGACTTGCTCAATTTGTGGAGATCTATATCCTGAATAAACTTTCCAATTTTTCTGACATTGGAATCATTCGTTTCTCTGCACATTTACATCACATCTACCGACTTCGGTACCATTTGGATAGTTCCTTTGGGGTACGTCGACTTATATATTGTTTTAGATTGTATTTCTTGTGTATTTGCCGTTCTTGCCTCAACTACGAGAGCCTATGTTGGAGTAGGTTTCATTGATCCAGACACACTATCTGCCCTACACAGACATTTATCTAGTCGTGTTAGATTGATGTCTAATGTTGACCCAGGAATATGACTCTCTAATCAGAGTTTAATAAGTAAGTAATTTATTTTCTGGTATGGAGTGAAAATTGTTGAGATTCTTTTACTACTATGATTGTTTGGAGCAGAGCAATCTAGTAGAATCCGCGGAAACCTTGACAAATGCGAAAAGATAATGGAACGTTTTCCGTGATATTACGTATTGTAATATAGAAATTACGAAAATGTCGATGAAATCAACCTAGTTTCCTGAAATACCTGTAATGTGGCCGAAACGTTTTACATTTTATGCAATGACACTAACGAGAAGAATTTACTCATAATAACCTAGGTTCCTCTGATGGTTGTCATACTGCTGTAACTTAAACTGGATCGAAGAACCGATCGACTCTTTATGGTAGAGAATATTAACACCGTTCACACAGGTTAGAACCGTGCTCAAAATCTAAGGAACTGTTAAGGGATTGTAATCTCCCCACGGAAAATTACCCTCTACCACGCAATAATTAATGATGGTCAATCAAATCATCCACATTTATTTACGTTTGAAAAGTATCTGATCAGATTTTCTAGTAATACATGCGCCGACAGCTCGTCGACGCCAAGGTATTTCTCTAGTACGTTTATTCTTTGGAACAACAGAGGTACAGATATGTATGCTCCATGGTTATTATAGTGGGAGAAAGGAACAGCTTCGGAAGTATCGGCTGGAATATTTTCGGATTGCTAAAAGAGATTTACTTACTCTTCTTCGCGCTAAAGCGAGCTAGGAAAGTTTGTGCCACTGGCGTGATAGATAAAGAGATAGAAAAACCTGTAAAAGAAAATTACATGAGACTTGGAACCAACAGAAAACGGAACATGTACGAAAATGGATTCAATATACAATTTTCCTCAGAAATAAGGTTTGTGACCATTTTATTCTAGAGTGAATGATGAATGAGTTCTCTGTCTGAATCACTGATGATTGCCTGGGCCCTGTAATTAATTGGGAAGTTTCCGCTGTGACGAAGAGAGCCTGCAATCTCTGAGTTTTTATAAATCGTCCAAAAAGGCTTCGTCCACATCTGAAATTTTAGATCTGTCGTAAACTGAACGAATTGTTCAAACGATCGATTTTCCCAACTGAATGCAGCGCTTAATAATAATAACAAATGTAAAGATCTTTTCCAGCAAGCCAGCCGCTGAACATTAAGACGAAGGGCTCCACCCGAGATTGTACTGGGCTGATTTCACGTAAATAATGTAGTTAAACTGTACACAGATAAAGGACAGAGAGAGAGAGAGAGAGAGAGAGAGAGAGAGAGAGAGAGAGAGAGAGAGAGAGCGAATGAAATTCGAGAAATTACTCAGAATCCTCCATTAGCATAATTGTTTGTCTGTCTTTTCACGTATCAGCCTAATAAGAACACACGAAGCCCTGACTTTATTGTACCGATTTATGTGTGAGGGTGGAAGAGCGATAAAGGCGACAGATACACTTCTGTACAGACAAAAAATTACACCAAGTTAGCGGCAAGCTGCATTCATATAGACTTTCATCATTTACAGAGTAGAATTCATTATAGTGGCCAATCCGTGACAGGAATCGTTTTTGGACGTTGTTAAAATAATGTTGTTCTCTGTTTCATGTGAACTACGACGAGACAACTTAACTTGGAAAAAAGAAGAAATACTCGCAGCCAAATTAAGTGCATCTACAAATAAAAGCAGTACGCTGGGCGCAGAGAAAAGGCAAGATCTACAATTTTTTATTATAGCTTGCTAGTATCGAGGAAGTAGACGTAGATTTGAACGTTTACTAAGTGTGTTCATGCCAGACGCAGTTTGATTGACCTGCCCTATTTGCATTTACCTGTATATACTATAAGGAAGTAGCCACAGAAGTATTTCTTGTGTGAAGGGAGTTATATACATATTGACGATACAACATTTATATGGTTTTAACTATGGCAATGTTTAAGATGAGTCAAGCAGAGCAGAGCAACACGCAACAGCCTTCAGCTGTTAGCACGGATAATAGTGATGTAGTAAGAAGTGTTGTAGAACCGATCGCTACAGATAGCGCGATAGAACGCCCTGTAGACACGGCTGGAGATGTAACAGCAAGTACGCAACATGGATTAGATACATTGGCCATTATCATGAGGCAGATGCAGATGTTAACTGAGACCATGAATAATATGAATACGAAATTAGCCTCAGTTACTGAGGGGCAAGAAACTCTAAAAATTGACATTAACGCGAAGTTCGCCTCAGTTAATGAGGGGCAGGAAAATCTGAAAGCTGAGATTAAGCAGCAGTTACACGACAGTTTTTCCGAATTAGAGCAGCGGATAGAGGCGAAGACAAAGGAACTTAAAGATCAGGCCGAAGAGACGGAACGAAAATTAACTGCACAAATAGAATTGTGTTAAAGCTCAATGTGAGGAATCTACTCAACGCGTACGTGTAGAAATGAAGGAGTATGTGGCTATTAAGATAGATACCGCACGGGAACAGGTGGAAATGGTTCCGCAATTAGTACAAAAGCAAGATGCCATGTCATGTGCAATTGCGCAACTTCCTGAATTGGCACGTACGCAGACGAACCTAAAGGAAAGTGTTGAACATCTGACCGAACGTCAAGACGTTATAGACCACCAAATTAATATATTAACGGGTAAATTATCCGAAATCACATTAGAAAACAAAAGGCTAATGTGTGAAAACGTTGAGCAAAATGTTAAAGCAGCATTCCAGAGTATATGCGGCAAACAGGAAGAGAATTTGTTTGCGAAAGGACTTGAGGAAGTGCGACAGCAGTTAGGGGCTGATTTCGAGCATTGGAAACAAACGATAGCAGAGTCGATACGCGTATCACAACAAGGCTCAGAACAAATGAATACAGGGCAGCAGCAGAAGTCGGCAGCGACGATAGAGCCCGTTACTGCACATTCGCACACAATACCGACTTGTGTGAGTAACTCGAATATAAAATTGCCACGAGCTAGTTGTTCGCGTGAAGTTTTATCTGACGGAGATTACGAAAGCCTTTGCCATGCCGAAGAAAAAATGGTAAAGCATCGGTAATTTCAGATTTTTAACACTGACAAAAGGGGGGTCCATCCGATTGTTTTTATCCGAAGTTTTAGAGGAGTGCTACCCAGAAATTGGTCGGAGTGGCAGAAAATCAGTTTCGTGACTGGGTATATACAAGGTTCGGGGGCGATCTGGGCCTCGGACATGACTTCGGTATGCTCGACATATGACGATTTTGAGAAAGCGTTTTTAGCAAAATTCTGGTCAGAAGGGGTACAGGAACGCCTAAGGCAGGAGGTGCTCTACCCAGAGCCTTTCTCTTTTTCAAAAGGAAGCCTTAGGAAGTATTTTGAAAAATATATAAACAAAACTAGATATTGGGACAGACCTATGCCTTTGCCAGACATAATAAACATACTTAAGGCAAGATTACCAACTAACATCCGGAATCAATTAATTTACGGGAACGATAAAGACTTGGAGTCGTTCCTCACGACGTTAGATCATATAGACATTATAGAAGAGAGCAACCAGAAAGCCCGTAACAACAGATTCCAATATAGGGAGATAGAACCTCCGCCAAATGGTAGGCAAGGGAACGCACAGAGATCGATAAACAGTGGAGAAACCCCTCAAAATTTCACCAATAATACAGGCAATAGTCTTGCGAGGGGCTATCCAAGGAACAACAGGCATGGGAAAAGATACAATCCCGTATGGGGGAACGAAAGGAATTTCAGACCGCAACCCTGGAACAATAACGATAGTAGAAAGTGGAATCAACCGGGGGGGAATAAACTCAAATAACCAACATCAGTGGGGACGGACATCTACGAATCAACCCGTAATTACCGAAGTGACAGACGATGTCAACCACCAGGCGAATTAAAATCCAACAAACTTGTAAGGACCCACTCGTGCCCCGGAGGAGCGGTCAACAATCGGTTGAGGGGCAACAGGATATGTGTACCCATGCTAACGTATAATGATGGACGATTACTGGCAGATGAATGGACCGAGGACTTAGAACTCCAAGATGAGGATAAGGAACAGGTGGCAGTAGCCGAAGTGCAAGTCATTTTGGAGACTGTACCTATAGTGGCGGTTTTGGACACAGCTGCAACCACGAATGTTATTTCGGAGGCTCTATTCAACAAGATCAGAAATATAAGACGAGTACCAATTTTTCCAGTTCAAAATTGCAGAATAATAGGCGCCGTTGGGGCTAGATCGGCTAATGTAAAAGTGCAGTCACTACTTAGTGTAGAAGTCGGAAATATAGCAATATTAAGCACATTCCTTGTCGTAAAAAATTGGTGGTAGACTGCATTATAGGAGTCGACAGCCTACGTCAATACGGATGCAGAATAGATTTTAAAACAGGAAAAAGTTGGTTAAATGTAAATAAACAAGAAATTGAGTTGGACTAGTTGAAAAAGGAAAGCCTTACCAGAAAATATAATAGTGCGATCAGTGTGCAAGTAGTCAGGACTGCACAAAATTCTAAACAGCACGTAAATAATGAGTTCCAAGTCAAAGGAGACTTCGGTCAATTAGTGTATGAGAAGTTAAATGAATCCGACTGCATTATTGAAGAGCAGAAGAAGCAGCTCAAAGAATTATTATTAGTGTATGAAAACGTGTTTGACGAAAGGCCAGGAGTTATTAAGGGATACATATGCCATCTCTACGTTAAGCCACACGAAACGTATTGTAGAACTTTCTATCCTGTTCCCTGGAGGTTAAAGGCTCAAGTTCAAAAAGAAATAGATCGCATGTTGAAATGGGGTTTGATCGAACCCTCCACAAGCCCATACTGCTCCCCATTGTTGGTCGTGCCAAAAGCAAATGGAACTGTGAGACTGGTACTCGACGCCAGGGAGATAAATAAAATCATAATTCCAGTGAGAACACATCCGGAAAACATAGACGAACTGATACAACGGTTCCAGGATGTCCAATATTTGACGAGCATCGATTTGCGGAGTTCGTATTGGCAGGTCAAGCTGGATGAGTTATCAAGGAAATATACAGCTTTCATTTATGCCGGAAGAAGTTACCAATTTACTGTAGTTCCTTTCGGACTCAACATTAGTGCTGGAATCTTTATAGCAGCTCTAGATTATGCTCTAGGCCCAGAACTAAGAAGCAGGATAACAGTATTTGTTGATGATATGCTTATTGCATCGAAGACCTGGGAGGAGCATATTACCTTACTGAGTCGGGTGTTGGACGTGTTCAAAACCATGGGAATAACTGCTAACCTACAGAAATCCCATTTTGCACTAAACAGAATCAAGTTCCTGGGGCATATAGTTGACGCAAAGGGAATTTTACCGACCAAGGAGAAGCTAATTGCGATTAGTAAGTTTCCAACCCCGAGAAATAGGAGGCAATTAAAAGGGTTTATGGGTCTTGCCTCATTTTTTAGAAGATTTATAACGAATCAGGCCATGAATGCAGCAGCTCTAAATAGTTTGCTGAAGAAGGATGTGCCCTGGCTCTGGACATTAGAGTGTCAAGAAGCATTTGAAGAGATAAAGAAGCAATTAGTAAATGCACCGCTTTTGTACCATCCGGACATGCAAGAGGAATTCTACTTGTCAACAGATTCGTCAAATGTGGGTCTTGGAGTGTGCCTTTCCAAGTACGCAAGATAAATGGACAGCTTACCTTTTGTCCCATTGCGTTTGCTAGTCGTGTTTTGTCCAACTGTGAACGAACGTACACGACGACAGAATTAGAGGCTCTTGCGGTCGTCTGGGGATTTAGAAAATTTCATTATTATTTATATGGGTCGAAGACTATCGTATATTGCGATCACCAATCATTAACGTTTTTACAAACGTGTAAACTGTTACACCCCAGACTGGCTAGATGGACTCTCGCTCTGCAACAATACCAGTTTAAGATCGTACATGTCTCAGGCCAGCAAAACATTATTGCTGACGCTCTATCAAGGTCACCGCAGGGTTTAACAAGAGAGATAGAAGTAAATAATTCCTCAGAATTCCCTGTATTGCTGCTGCAGGAAAATCCATTTAAGACGTACTACGTCAATTTGTGTGTGCATATGGCCCAGTTACAGAAAAAGGATGCTCAATGGGGAAGTGTCATTCAAAGGTTACAACAGCAACCTTCGGATCAGATGGCAAACTATTACAAGCTGGTAAATGGCGTATTATTTTTCCGCTGTGGAAGGCCAAACAAA
Organism: Schistocerca americana; assembly: GCF_021461395.2. Lineage (NCBI taxonomy): Eukaryota > Metazoa > Arthropoda > Insecta > Orthoptera > Acrididae > Schistocerca > Schistocerca americana. The sequence goes on from NC_060119.1 coordinate 73,873,978, forward strand.
GTCCGTTGGTGTGTTTTATACCTGAGGCACAAATAGAGAAACTTGTATGGTTCACTCACTTAACCTGGGGACATTTCGGTGCGACAAAATGTGCAGACAAAATAAGTGGGTACTGTTATTTTCCCAACATAAAGCGCAGAGTGCATGAGGTCTTAAAGAGATGCATAATATGTCAAAAAACAAAGCCGGATTCAAAAGGGACTAAGCACCCATTATGCTCAATATTAGTACAAGAACCAAAAGAATTAATTTCATGCGATCTGTGTGGACCGTACCTACTTCAAGAGGTGGTGTTAAATATGTGTTGGCATTTCTCGATGTGTGTACGAAATACGTAAAGCTATACCCGATAAAGGCGGCTACAGCCAAAGTAATTGTATTAAGATTGATAAGGGATTATCTTCCACATGTTGGTACACCTAAGGCGATCATAACAGACAATGCTAAAATATTCACGGGACTCCGATGGAAGCTGACTTTGTCTCAAATCGGTGTGAAACACATACTAACATCATTTTACCACATACAAGGCAATTTGGTTGAGAGGATTTTTAGAGAATTCAATCGATTTATGAGGACGTATTGCCATAATAAGCAAACTGCGTGGGCAAATTATGTGGAAGAGTATGAGCAAATATACAATAACATGCCCCACTCCTCAACGGGATATACACCTCGTGAATTGATGTTCGAAACAAAAGAGGAAAACTTCTGGACTGACCATATCCCCAAAACTCAGGAAACTGAGATGCCTTTGGAAGAAAAAATAAGACAAGCTATTATAAATATGACGAAAAAGGCTGATCAAAGAAAACAACGATATGACAAATTAATCAAAAGGGTACAGACATACCATGTCGGAGAGAAGGTACTAGTTAAACGACATACCAAATCATCCGTAATAAAGAAAAGTATAAGGAAATGGGAGTTACTATATACTGGACCATACATTATCCTACAAATTCCGAATCCGGGGGCTTATCTGTTAGCATACCCGGGATCGAACAAAATAAAAGGGTTATTTTCTCATAACGACTTAAAAAAGTATAGTGAAGATTAGAAGATAGGGAGGAATGGTGTTCCGAGTGACAGAAATGATCGCTCGTAAAAAACATAACAATAAACTGTGTGTGTAGTGATAGAAACCTTTAAATTGAAATAGTTAATCAGTGACATAGAGTATAGAAATAGTGACTAACTATTATTATCGAGTGTTGTAAAGAAGATAGTGGAGATAGGCTTCACCTGTGGTTTGGGTGAACATAGAACTTTAGCATTGCTAATGTCATCAAGAATGATTAAGGATCTAACTGACCTTCAAGAAGAATGAAATGTTTCCCGCAAATGACGCGGAATAATCAAAAGAGGTTCCGAGTGAATATTCATATATAATCTCATGTGAACGCTTACATGTGTAAACGTGTGAAGGGATGTGTTGTGGTAGTGAATCATGAGTGACGGTTAACGCCGCAAAGATAATTTCCCGCGCAAAACAGTTGACGTCGGCGCGACAATTAAAATCGATATAGACGATACAGATATGCTTTGTAAGAGACTCGCACCAAACGCGAGGATAAACTGATTCATGTTGAACTCTAAAAGGAATAGGTGTTATAATTAGAAATTAAGAGTTTTTAATTTATTAATGAATGATTAAAGAAAGTAATATTCATAGATTCAGTAGTAATTTAATGGTTCGTGTTCGTTTGGGAATTTTGTGTGAAAAATCCATTTCCATATATGAGCATGGATGAACACCGTATGAATCAGAGAGTAATTGAAAGAAGCGAATCCGCATTCCTCAATGCTAATAACTTTTACATTTCAGCACTCAAGCGAAGAAATATATGTATTTAGAATAAAAAGTTTTGAGTATAGCTACATTATATGACTTATCAAGGAAATATGGATGATGTCTTGGTATAAAATGAACTACACTTTCCATTATTCGATGATTTGAATCCAAAATCTATAGTAAGTTACATGAATCCTTTAAATTACGAAGAACAAATCAGTGATAAAAATGTGTTAGAACTTTTGGACTTATAAGCACAAGTGGGGAGGCAAAGTCAAAAGGAGTATTCAAAAGGGAGTAAATCGGATGATGCTTTTGGCAACATCATTAGTTAATGGTTGAATTCCTTGACGTACGTCGTAACAAAAAGGATCCATGAAGCCATAAGGATTTTGCTTTCAAAAAGGAGAATCTTGGACGGTGCAACCTAATCAGTTCTCTTACAGGAAGAGTTTCCCTTTTGGTCATTGCTAATTCTTTTGGAATGAATGTTGCATGTGAATTCGAGTATCCCTGTCCCTTCTACTCTTCCCATTGTGGGCCGCGTAGAAGATCAACTCCAAAGGGGGCCGCGTAGAATACCGACTACAAATGTGGACGTCGGGGACATGCAAGACCCGGGGGAGTTTACCACCGCAAGATATTGTACTAGGAACAAGATTGTAAAACGAGAATTCACGTTATTCATTGTAAAACGTTTTGTTTTGCTAGAGGCACAAACCACTCTTCTCCAAATCGTGATACAAATTGATCCCTGTTTTTCCTTTAGAGATGAATTTCAAAATTATATTTCTTCTTCTATAGGATTTCCTATCTTCTATGTACCGTAGGCTGGGGGTCTAGGCTTAAAAGGTTTTCCAAGGTTTCCCTGCTTAAGAAAGTTCCCGAATGGGTAGACCCTGACATCAGTTCATGAAAGATCATCTTCCTTGGTTGCGCACAGCAAATATAACACCTAGATGCACGTGAAAGCAATACAGGCGCGGTACCGGTCTCTTCATTTCTTCTGTCTTCAACATTTCTTTTCTTCGTCTGTCGCAAACATAATATTCTTTTCCAGTCGGAGGACTGACAATCATCACTTCCGGGTTATCCACGATAATAGATAGCTCTCGAAGTGTTTTCGGTAAATAAAAATTGAGCTCACAAACTTCGCTCGCTGCGAGGGGCATTGTAATCTCCCCACGGAAAATTACCCTCTACCACGCAATAATTAATGATGGTCAATCAAATCATCCACATTTATTTACGTTTGAAAAGTATCTGATCAGATTTTCTAGTAATAAATGCGCCGACAGCTCGTCGACGCCAAGGTATTTTTCTAGTACGTTTATTCTTTGGAACAACAGAGGTACAGATATGTATGCTCCATGGTTATTATAGTGGGAGAAAGGAACAGCTTCGGAAGTATCGGTTGGAATATTTTCGGATTGCTAAAAGAGATTTATTTACTCTTCTTCGCGCTAAAGCGAGCTAGGAAAGTTTGTGCCACTAGCGTGATAGATAAAGAGAAAGAAAAACCTGTGAAAGAAAATTACATGAGACTTGGAACCAACAGAAAACGGAACATGTACGAAAATGGATTCAATATACAATTTTCCTCAGAAATAAGGTTTGTGACCATTTTATTCTAGAGTGAATGATGAATGAGTTCTCTGTCTGAATCACTATTGATTGTCTTGGCCCTGTAATTAATTGGGAAGTTTCAGCTGTGACGAAGAGAGCCTGCAATCTCTGAGTTTTTATAAATCGTCCAAAAAGGCTTCGTCCACATCTGAAATTTTAGATCTGTCGTAAACTGAACGAATTGTTCAAACGATCGATTTTCCCAACTGAATGCAACGCTTAATAATAATAACAAATGTAAAGATCTTTTCCAGCAAGCCAGCCGCTGAACATTAAGACGAAGAGCTCCACCCGAGATTCTACTAGGCGGATTTCACGTAAATAATATAGTTAAACTGTACACAGATAAAGGACAGAGAGAGGGAGAGAGAGAGAGAGAGAGAGAGAGCGAATGAAATTCGAGAAATTACTCAGAATCCTCCATTAGCATAATTGTTTGTCTGTCTTTTCACGGATCAGCCTAATAAGAACACACGAAGCCCTGACTTTATTGTACCGATTTATGTGTGAGGGTGGAAGAGCGATAAAGGCGACAGATACACTTCTGTACAGACAAAACATTACACCAAGTTAGCGGAGGGCTGCATTCATATAGACTTTCATCATTTACAGAGTAGAATTCATTATAGGATCCAAACCGATGACTGTGTACCGAATGGCTGCCAACGCAAATGGCGCTACCCTATAATACTCGAGCAGTTTTTTGTTAGACCTTGTAAGTCATGCATAGATTCAGTCCGCAACTAAGATGCTGTAATTCATTACTCTCACAGACGAATTAAAAAATGAAGATTTTTTCTTTGTTCATGCAGCATGTTTCTTGTAGCACCGAAAGAGCTCTAGACAGGCACATTCGAAACACTACATCGACATCTGTGCTATGAAAAAACCACTGTGAAATACATGGCAGACGGCACTTTCCACTGTAGCAGTTACCAGGGATTCTTCCTGTTGCATTCATGGTATAGGGCAGTAGAATGATCGCGTAAATACCTCTGGGTGCGCTGTCGTCACTCCTGCTGCAGTGTTACTCAGAGCTTTGGGGTATATTTCTGAATTCTTCACGCAGTGTTATTTCCTGAAACCTTGGGGTAACTTTTTCTGGGAAAACTGGTGTGTATCAGGTCATAGTTTCCATCTCTCATGCGCCAACAAACTTTCGACTACTGCCCTTCTTTGCATAGAGTCAATAATTCGTGGCAGTTGTATTTCCGATGTTTCTCACACACCTGAGCAGTATTCTAGGCTAGGTCGCCCGAGAGTTATGAACGAATCTCCTTACTAAACTGATTTCATTGTCTCAGGATACGGGCAGTTAAACGAATGACTCTGTGTTATTGTTCCATTTCACATTCCTACAAATTGTTGCTCTTGGGTATTTCTGTGAGTTGATTGCTTGTTTTAAGATTTGTAAAGTACACAGCATTACACCTCTGTACATTCAAATCTTCAAAATCGTACCAGGATCTGACTGATTATTCGTGCAACATTTTTCGCGTACAACATGACCAGCAAAGACCCCATAGCATTTCCCCAGAGATCGCCTGAAATTACGTCTTATCTCCCGGTTGACATCCATCGAAGGCAACATGCTCCGTGCCAATAAACACTCTAGTCAGGCACAAAATTTCCCTCACGCAGCCAACGCTGAAAACAGCACACACTACACTGCAAAGCGGGGGATTCGTTCTGGAAATAAAATCTGTTTCCTCAGATCCTCCTAATAAGTACTCCACCTTCCCCTCCCCCACCCCCCACCCCACCCAACCCCCCATGAGCCACGGACCTTGCCGTTGGTAGGGATGCTTGTGTGCCTCAGCGATACAGATAGCAATACCGTAGGAACAAGAACAATGGAGGGGTATCTGTTGAGAGACGAGACAAACGCTTGGCTCCTGAAGAGGGGAGCAATCACTTTAGTAGTTGCAGGGGCGACAGCTGGATGATAGAGTGATCTGGCCTTGTAACATCAACCAAAACGGCCTTGCTGTGCTGGTACTACCAACGGCTGAAACCAAGGGGAAGCCACTGCCGTAATTTTTCTCAAGGGCATGCAGCACTACTGTATGATTATATGACGATGGCATTGTCTCGAGTAAAGTATTCGAGACGTAAAATAGTTCCCTTTTCGGATCTCCGGGGGACGCCTACTCAGGAGGATGACGTTATCAGAAAAAACGAAACTAATGTTCTACGGACCGGAGCGTGGAATGTCAGGCCTCTTAATCGGGCAGGTTGGTTAGAAAATTTAAAAAGAGACATGGATCGGTTAAAATTAGATACAACAGTAGTTAGTTATGTTCGGTAGCACGAGGAATAGGACTTCTGGTTAGGTGAATACAGGGTTACAAATGCAAAACCAAATAGCAAGATTAAAATAAAGGAACAAGGATAAATTACTACGAAGGGCATAGCGAACGCATTATTATAGCCGAGATAGAAATGAAGCCCACTCCCGTCACAGTAGTGCGAGTTTATATGCCAACTATAGATTGAAGAAATGTATGATGAGATAAAAGAATTATACATGCATTTAAAGGAAACGAAAATTTAATAGTCTAGGGGAACTGGAATTCGATCGTAGGAAAAGGAAGGGAAGGAAAAATAGTAGGTGAATATGGACCGGGGGAAAGGAATGAAAGAGGAAGCTGCCCTCTAGAATTTTGCACAAAGAATAATTTTATCATAGCTAATACTTGGTTTAAGAATCATGGAAGAAGACTGTATGCGTGGAAGATGGCTCTGAGCACTATGGGACTTAACATCTGTGGTCATCAGTCCCCTAGAACTTAGAACTACTTAAACCTAACTAACCTAAGGACATCATACACATCCATGACCGAGGCAGGATTCGAACCTGCGACCGTAGCAGTCGCTCGGTTCCGGACTGAGCGCCTAGAACCGCTAGACCACCGCGGCTGGCAATATACGTGGTAGAGACCTAGAGACACCAGAAGATTTCACATTGATTATATAATCGTAAGTCAGAGATTTCTAAACCAGATTTTCAATTGTAAGACATTTCCAGTGGCAAATGTACACTCTGACAACAATTTATTGGTTATGAACTGTAGATTTAAAAAAATTGCAAATAGGTGGGAATTTAAGGAGGAAGGATCTGGATAAAAAACAATAAAACAGATTAAAATGCAGGAAAAGATAATTCTCAGAAAAATATTAGGACCGGTATTTCGTGAAGTTCCTCGAGAGGAGACTGGGATAAATTGTAAATCTGTGGTATGATCTTCTGGGACCAAACTGCTTAGGTCATCGGTCCCTAAGCTTACACACTGCTTAATCTAACTTTAACTTATACTATGGACAACACACACACCCATGCAGATCTAGAAACTGGCAGGAACACTGCTAGAAAAGGAAGAATGGAATTTAATTGACACATCCACAGGATGAAAAGGAACATACATAAAAAGTAAACCCTCATGATAGCGAATGCGAGAAAAAACACAACAAAGTGGGTCATTTAAGCATAAAAAGATATTAAAGAGGTACGAATGACACTGGTTAATATAAATAACCAGCAACAGTGCATAAACATCATACAAACATACACTCTAACAAAAACATCCACGGAAGAGCGCAGGAAAGAAATGGTCGGAAGAGACAACACGGCGAGCATATGAAGAGAATTTCGGAAGAAAGAAAGAAGAAGGAAGAAAGAATGACTGTTCATGATTAAGCGGTCCCTTAAAAGGGAGTAGACCTGTTCGAAAATAATAAGTATTGTAAAATAATATAAAGCAATTAGACTTACTTATCTCTGATAGACAACCAACCGCAGTTACAGTAATACTGCAAACGTCAGTAGAAACTGTACTGCATGATGAGAACTGTGCTGAGAACAAAAGGTCACTTCTCTGATTCCTTCTCTGTTACACACAACTCACGGAAGCAGATTCTTAGGCCCAGTGTTTGTAACTCGTTTCTCAAGATTTTTTTTTTCATTTTTTCTCCATTCAAAATGCCAACATTAGTTTCGCAGATAGCTTCTGGTTTCAGCAGTTTAGTCTCTAGCTATAGAATAATAGTAGAATTTTGCAGTGTATGTCACTCGCAAGTAGATATCTGGTGCAGCTAACGACGTCCTGTCAGCGTCACTGAATGGCATACACTGAGGTGGTACGTGGCGTGACATCAGAGCTACTCGATTTCGGACTGAGTGCGATTTTCTATTTTGTAAAGGACTTCTATCAGCTAGGGTTACCAAATCAGCCCGTTTATCCGGATTCTACACCCTTTAATGCTTTATTTCAACCCCTAGTTGCAAATTTCTAAAACAGTTACAAATACCACAATTTTGGAGTTTCAAATTAAGTTGTTGTTTGGCGATGTCAAGTGTTATCTGGTGGAATGGAATCGAAACTGGGCATAAATTGGGAGTGACAAAAGCACGTTAGCAACACTTCAGGCGATCGCCATTTTGAGGTGGCAACAGCGACCTGATCTTCATCTTCGCTCCTCTTGTGTAGCGTTCCGCGCGTTCAAGTGGTCGTGGTCCCAGCGTCGTTATTGATGTTAGATGTTATGACTGTAGAGAGCGATTCGAATGTACCTCAAGATTGATGAAGTCAATCGCATAAACATGTATCTCAGGTAACAGCTCAAATCGGAGACCACACTAACAATATGAGGGAAAACTGTATTTGATAGATGGCATGATTTCATAAACAGTCGTTCTGAAGCCTAATATTGAGAACTTTTGAAAATTGTGCAGCACGTTTCCGCTTTTTTGCAGTCCTTGCTCGCAAAACAGCTGTGGAAATAATATTTTGGTTAGTAAAAATTTTGTTTCGAGACTCAGAGTAATTTGAAGACATTAGCTTCCAGTGGGCATTGGTTTATATTAATGGGGCAAGTAAAAAAATATTTGTTGGACGTGGCTTCTAAACATGGCTCCGTGCATATGAGGCAGATGTGCTGCCCACTACGCCTTTACGCCTTCTGGACACAGTGATACCATAACCGCGTGGACTACCCTAGCAGGCCTCCTGTCAGGCCCAAATTATACCACAGCCTCATTTTCCGTGGCATTTCTCCGATTCCCGTAAGATTTCGAGCGTCGTGTGCATCAGCACTGAAGGAGTCACTGGTCGTCATCGCCATAATTTTGTACATGCGGTGTCTGTTCATTCGGACATGTCCTAAAGAACAGACACCGCATATGTATAAATATATATTGGACTGACGAAAGAAATGGACTTTCTGTTCAATGTGTGAAGAACTAGTTGCTGGTAGGTTACAACTATATAGATCCCACTGTTCTCAATGCTAAGATAAAATCAAACCGGAGAAAAAATTGCTCTAGAAGGTATCACCAAGCGAGAAATATGATTTTGTAATAAAGTATGCGATTGTGGTTCACATACTGAATTTTTATTTTATCCTCCGTTTTTTTATTATTTGGGCGAATGGAAATCCTACTATCAGCTTACGTAATCGGAGAGACGCTATGTATCCCATGTACAACAAGAAACCATGGTGCGGTACGTTTCCTGTACGGTAATTTCCAGCACGTAAGCTCCATTTTAGCAGCAAATCGAATACTGATACTGTTACCGACCCAATGAGTAGAACACACGAAGTACATACACGTGAGCACCCACCCGCAATCACTGCATAATGTAATGCACCGTATTATAGGATGGACGAACTGCAGCCATACCAACATCCCGGTGTTCAAATAAGTGTGATCCATTTCCATTAGACGCGTATGCGGAGGCAGTGAACTATTTCACTAGCGGCGGTTTCCAGACGAATGGGTGCCCGAATCTCTCGCTCTCAGCGGCCGCGCGAGATCGCCCGTAAAGACCGCACGCTTCCTGCCGGCGGCAGCAGGAACTAGCGGGGCTCTGCGGGAATTACCCCCGCAGCCGGCGATTACCCGAGCGCCGATCTCGCCGTCCGCTCGCGGTGGTTGGCTATCGATATGTGCGGCTGCGCAAACCGGTTGCAGTCGCACAGCAAGTGCAGCACTCTCGGGCCGTAGCTTCTGCATATTTCAGAATGTGCGGGCGGTCTGTGCCGCTCTCGCTCCACTTCGTGAGGTGCTTCGTTAGAGAGAGAGAGAGAGAGAGAGAGAGAGAGAGAGAGAGAGACCACAGGAAATGGCGTCCAGTGCAAAATACCGGCGTGTGTTAAAAATTCAGCGATATCGTGTTCGGCCATGCCGAAACTTTGTATGGATCAGTACTAGCAGGCTATGCTGTCACAAGATTCCGACAGATTCAGTCAGTCTGATCAAAAAATTTTATCTTGCGAGACATTTGTTCTCGCCTGTAATGCCTATACCTGCTAAGTTTTCTTCCGTTATATGTTATTTTTTCTTCTCCTAGTTTATAACCCCAATAGCATCCACATAAGTGTGACGGAATAAAAAAGCTACCACTTTTTACTTCGACACAATAATTCCTTCACTTAGGAAACAACAGGGCTATTCCTTTCGCGGGGCGAATCCGCCTGAAACAAGAAATGTTGCAACAGAGCTCTCTAGATCCTCACAGAGTCAACGTCGTTTTGCCTTCAGTGTGCTCCGGTATCTCCGTATCGCCACGTTATCTTGTAGCAAGGATGTCTTTTGCCATATTATTGACATTGAAGAAGGACAAACTCTAGAAAGAGGCGAAATGTCATGGGTTACTGACATAGTTAATACAGCCTAACCAATTAAGTTTATCATGCACAATAACGTGAAATTTCATGTTACTTATATAAGGACATCCATTATGCATTGTGTCTATCAACAAATGTTGCTGGCATTTCCACAGAGGTATGATTTGCCGCGTCTTTCGAAATGTCTGCGCATGGGGCTCTTTCGAGCCGTATACGTAGGGCTACTTCTGCTCAGTCAAATTATTAGCTTACTGGATGCTTTACTGCGAAATTCTAGAGAACACTTTTCCTGGTTTCTACTCAGATGGTCTGTACATCAAAAGGAAAATTCCGAGTGCTTCGTGGTCAGAGCAAAATCAGAAACAAGGAGTAAGAAGTGTTACAGCAGCTCCTGTGGCTAATGTGCAAGCAAGATGCTACTTGGTTTCACGAAATGCGTGTGGCTGTAAAACGGACGAAAATTTTTTATTTGTGGTAAATGTAATTGTGGCACTAAATTATACTGGTGGAATAGGCTCCTGACTGGATGCAATAGCCCCACCAGTTTTGTATATGAAAATCAAACCATTCCATCTTCCGGCTAATGGTACAACAATCTCTTGGGATGGTCAAGAAAGTATAGGCAGTCTCCGTCGCCAAATGGTATTTTACATATTTAATTTGTGGTGCGTTTTACTCTCACAGGAGCATCATCAGACTTCTTGTGGGGGGCGGACAAATTTCCTGTACAAATTTATGACTATGGAATCACCTATAACGCTACGTTGTCAGTTACATGAAGTAACTGGGAGACAACGCCTCGAGTTGTGAAAGGAGCGTAACTAAAGACAAAATCACAGGTTCAAACTACTCGAGGACAGCTGGCAAATATCTTCATTGATCTTTGTATTTCTATTGTACTGAAAAATGTGAATAAGTGTGCCAATGTAGAAGATGTGGGTAGTGTGTATTGTTTGGAAACCATTTTCTTTTTTTTTTTTTTCATTTTACTCACGAGGAATTGGACAGACTTCTCCTGTCGAAGAAAATGTTGTTTTTATTACCACTCTTCGTAAACTGTGAAAAAAGTACACACTCAAAATTTTTGCTGTTGACTTGAGAAAGAAGTAACGGAAATATTTGATGCTATTTTCTCCAGAAAGTGTGTTTTTTTTTTTTTTTTTTTTTTTTTTTTTTTTTTTTTTTTTTTTTTTTTTTTTTTTTTTTTCCTACTGCTGGTTTGATGCGGCACGCCACGAATTCCTTTCCTGTGCTAACCTCTTCAGTCCACCTAATTTTAAACATTCGTCTACAGCACCACATCTCAAATGCTTCGATTCTCTTCTGTTCCGGTTTTCCCACAGTCCATGTTTCACTACCATACAATGCTGTGCTCCAGACGTACATCCTCAGAAATTTCTTCCTCAAATTAAGGCCGGTATTTGATATTAGTAGACTTCTCTTGGCCAGAAATGCCTTTTTGCCATAGCAAATCTGCTTTTGATGTCCTCATTGCTCTGTCCGTCATTGGTTATTTTACTGCCTAGGTAGCAGAATTCCTTAACTTCATTGACTTCGTGACCATCAATCCTGATGTTAAGTTTCTCGCTGTTCTCGTTTCTACTACTTCTCATTACCTTCGTCTTTCTCCGATTTACTCTCAAACAATACTGTGTACTCATTAGACTGTTCATTCCGTTCAGCAGATCATTTAATTCTTCTTCACTTTCACTCAGGATAGCAATGTCATCAGCGACTCGTATCATTGCTATCCTTTCACCTTCTATTTTAATTCCACTCCGGAATCTTTCTTTTATTTCCATCATTGCTTCCTCGATGTACAGATTGAAGAGTAGGGGCGAAAGGCTACAGCCTTGTCTTACACCCTTCTTAATACGAGCACTTCGTTCTTGATCGCCAACTCTTATTATTCCCTCTTGGTTGTTGTACATATTGCATATGACCCGTCTCTCCCCATAGCTTATCCCTACTTTTTTCAGAATCTCGAACAGCTTGCACCATTTTATATTGTCGAAGGCTTTTTCCAGATCGACAAATCCTATGAAAGTGTCTTGATTTTTCTTTAGCCGTAACGTCAGATTTGCCTCTCTCGTCCCTTTACTTTTCCTAAAGCCAAACTGATCGTCACCTAGCGAATTCTCAATTTTCGTTTCCATTCTTCTGGATATTATTCTTGTAAGCAGCTTCGATGCATGAGCTGTTAAGCTGATTGTGCGATAATTCTCGCTCTTGTCAGCTCTTGCCGTCTTCGGAATTGTGTGGATGATGCTTTTCCGAAAGTCAGATGGTTAGTCGCCAGACTCATATATTCTACACACCAACGTGAATAGTCGTTTTGTTGCCACTTTTCTCAATGATTTTAGGAATTCTGATGGAATGTTAACTATCCCTTCTGCCTTATTTGACCGTAAGTCCTCCAAAGCTCTTTTAAATTCCGATTCTAATACTGGATCCCCTATCTCTTCTAAATCGACTCCTGCTTCTTCTTCTATCACATCAGACAAATCTCCACCCTCATAGAGGCTTTCAGTGTATTCTTTCCACCTATCTGCTCTGTCCTGTGCATTTAACAGTGGAATTCCCGTTGCACTCTTAATGTTACCTCCGTTGCTTTTAATGTCACCAAAGGTTGTTTTGACTTTCCTGTATGCTGAGTCTGTCTTTCTGACAATCATATCTTTTTCGATGTCTTCATATTTTTCCTGCAGCCATTTCGTCTTAGCTTCCCTGCACTTCCTATTTCTTTCATTCCTCAGCGACTTGTATTTCTGTATTCCTGATTTTCCCGGAACATGTCTGTACTTCCTCCTTTCATCAATCAACTGAAGTATTTCTTTTGTTACCCATGGTTTCTTCGCAGCTACCTTCTTTGTTCCTATGTTTTCCTTCCCAACTTCTGTGATGGCCCTTTATAGAGATGTCCATTCCTCTTCAACTGTACCGCCTACTGCGCTATTCCTTATTGCTGTATCTATAGCTTTAGAGAACTTCAAACCTATCTCATCATTCCTTAGTACTTCTTTGCGTATTGATTCTTCCTGACTAATGTCTTTAACTTCAGCCTACTCTTCATAACTACTATATTGTGATCTAAGTCTATATCTGCTCCTGGGTACGCCTTACAATCCATTATCTGATTTCGGAATCTCTTTCTGACCATGATGTAATCTAATTGAAATCTTCCCGTATCTCCCGGCCTTTTCCAAGTATACCTCCTCCTCTTGTGGTTCTTGAACAGGGTATTCGCTATTACTAGCTGAAACTTGTTACAGAACTCAATTAGTCTTTCTCCTCTTTCATTCCTCGTCCCAAGCCCATATTCTCCTGTAACCTTTTCTTCTACTCCTTCCCCTACAACTGGATTCCAGTCGCCCATGACTATTAGATTTTCGTCCCCCTTTACATACCGCATTACCCTTTCAATATCCTCATACACTTTCTCTATCTGTTCATCTTCAGCTTGCGACTTCGGCATGCATACCTCAACTATCGTTGTCGGTGTTGGTCTGCTGTCGATTCTGATTAGAACAACCCGGTCACTGAACTGTTCACAGTAACACACCCTCTGCCCTACCTTCCTATTCATAACGAATCCTACACCTGTTACACCCTTTTCTGCTGCTGTTGATATTACCCGATACTCATCTGACCAGAAATCCTTGTCTTTCTCCCACTTCACTGACCCCCACTTTATCTAGATTGAGCCTTTGCATTTCTCTTTTCAGATTTTCTAGTTCCCCTACCACCTTCAAGCTTCTGACATTCCACGCTCCAACTCGTAGAACGTTATCCTTTCGTAGATTATTCAATCTTTTTCTCATGGTAACCTCCCCCTTGGCAGTCCCCACCCAGACATCCGAATGGGGGACTATTCTGGAATCTTTTCCCAGTGGAGAGATCATCATGACACTTCTTCAATTACAGGCCACATGTCCTGTGGATACACGTTACGTGTCTTTAATGCAGTGGTTTCCTTTGCCTTCTGCATCCTGATGTCGTTGATCATTGCTGATTCTTCCGCCTTTAGGGGAAATTTCCCACCACTAGGACAAGAGAGTGCCCTGATCCTCTATCCGCTCCTCCGCCCTCTTTGACAAGGCCGTTGGCAGAATGAAGCTGACTTCTTATGCCGGAAATCTTCGGCCGCCAATGCTGATTATTTATCAAAAGTTAGGCAGTGGCGGGGATCGAATCCGGGACCGAAGATGTTTTTGTTTATGAGTCAAAGACGCTACCCCTAGACCACGGGTAAAACTAAATTCTATTGTTGCACTATGCACCACTCTTTAGTCAAAGTGATCCAAACGCTGATAAGCCAACTGACGGCGTTCGAAACATAATTAAGCGCATGTAGATATTTACAACTTGCAATTTACCTTTAAATTTCTTGTGAAACTGCTTTGTAATAGGTCCACATAAAAAAATATTTCCAAAAGTCCTCTAAATACTGCAGAAGTTTCCAATATTGACACAATGCTGCAGACGTATGACAAATTCTTCTTTGTATTGAGCGAACATAACTTAACTATGAGGGCTGCTGATGAATTTAACAGATTTGATAGAAAATCGGGCCATGATCAGAGTCGAGTCCGGTCTCATATCGGTAAAGTTTGATGAGTACATCCCATATTTAATCAGCGTTTGAAAGCGAGGAAAGGAAAAGTGATTGCAACTTATAATGTTTTGTAAAGTGCATTCCACTCTTGCAAATATTCCCCGTCTACCGGTTGAAGTACATTCATTGTACCACATTGAATCTGAAGTATCTGTACATTTCGTCGATTTGAGTATGAAAGAAAAGTCTGACACATGGAAATTTCAACATTTTTCCTTTCCCGTTTTTCCAGCCTCTGATGTGTCTACGACTGCCATAACAGTTTTTGAGCAGAAGATTAATCTTTTCAGATGTAGTGCCAGGTTAACGCTCTATTCTTGAAGACAAAAAATAAAATAGGATACAATAAGCCATCCAGATCGATGATGAGCATCATTTTTATATGAATGTGTGGCCTTAGCTATGTACACTGTGTGGTGTTACCGCCAGATACCACACTTGCTAGGTGGTAGCCTTTAACTCAGCCATGGTCCGTTAGTATACATGGGACCCATGTGTCGCCACTATCAGTGATTGCAGACCTGCCACATGGCAGGCCTAGTCTAGAGAGATTCTCTAGACTTTGCTAGCGATGGTTCACTGTCTACATACGTTCTCATTTGCAGAGACAACAGTTTAGCATAGCCTTCAGCTACGTCATTTGCTATGACCTAGCAAGGCGCCATATTCTTCAAGAATGTATTCTGAACAGACAATATTGTGAATCATGCACCGTCAAGAGCGACGTTCATCATTAATGGATGAAAGTTAAGTATGAAACTAATTACGTCCGCTTTCCGAATTCTAATTCCTCGTCATGTTCCAGACCTCACGTCAGTATAGCCCTTCCCTCCTCACACCTGCCTGCATGAGCTGAAATGCGTGCATTTCGGCCTCCATTAGTAACACGGTGTTGGCTCTTCCGCCAACTCAACATTGGCGACGAGTGTAAAAACGGTGTTCATATCTATACCTCCCTGGTTTAATTGTGTAATGGCTTCGCCACAATCTCCATATGTACTGCCCGAATTTTATCACTTACAGAATCAGCAGACGCAGGCCTTACTAGATGCCCTTGGACAGCTTGTCCAGGGTCAACGTGCAATGCAGTTGCACCGACCTTCAGACCTTTGGATTCCATTTCGCCGCCTACAGAATTCAAGGTTTGAGCGGCAGCCTTTTCTTTGGTCGTGCGTCGGTGCACAAACCTACCGTGTGATAGTCAAATTATTTCCCCGACGCGACGTAGCAACTCTGTCCTACGAAGAAATTTTGTCTGCATTAGATGCATATTTCAAACAATCAGTCAATGTAGTTGCGAAACGGTATACCTTCTTTCGTTCAAAACGTACTTCAGGTAAGACTAATTGGGAGTGGGTTACAAACTTGCAAGGCCTTACTAGGGATTGTGTTTTTGATTGTCAACGTGGATTCCCATATTCAGATACTATGGTACGTGATGCAATTGGACAGAACGTTTCTCATGTTCGTATCAGGGAACAGATTTTGAAACTAGTCAATCCATCCCTTCAGCAAGTGATGGACGTATTGGATCGGCAGGACGCACTTGACTTTGCTCAGGAATCATTTGAAACTTCGCCAGCCGTGTGTCAGGTTAACCGGCCCACCGGACGAGCTGCACGGAGCAGTAAACAGCCCTCCGGCCCGGTCGCGCCGCTGCCGCCAGCCTCTCAGCCACGTGTGCTGCGCCGGCAAGCAAATGCAGTGCTTAAATCATGCCCGTGGTGCGCTACTAAACATTCGCGTGAGAATTGCCCGTCATCCCAAGCTATTTGCTTTTACTGTAATAAAAAGGACATGAGCAAAGTGTTTGCCATTAAAAGCTTGGATCAGAAACTCAAATCCATTCCAGGTCCTTTGCTTCGGGCCAGAATCTGAGTTGAACCAAGGATACTCAGGCTCCCGGAACTTCGCCCATGGAAATTCATGTCGTTCATTCCACTCTGCCCAGTGCCACTCTCTCTAACAGTGACTGTGTTCGTCCCACAAATGGTGTGCGTCGACATCGCCGTAACTCCCATCAAGTCGCAAGTGATTTTGTACCATTGTCAGTTCACTTTGCATGAGACAGTCGCTCGTTTCGTCAGCAGGACAATAAACTTTTTGTAGACTAGGACATTAACGGCAAAGTGATATCATTCCAGCTCGATACCGGAGCTGCAGTTTCACTGATCAATCAAGACACTTACAAACTGCTGGGCACACATCCGTTGCATGCTGCAAATGTTAAGTTAACAAGCTATTCAGGTGAAGAGATCCCTGTGTTATGACAGTGCAGCCTTCTTGCAACATACAAAGGACAAAGAAAACCTGTGTCATTTTGTGTCCTTCGTTCTTCTTCTGCAGTGAACTTGTTTGGTTTCGATTTATTTCAGTTGTTTAACTTGTATATAGTAAATCAGGCCCTATCAGTGAACCAGACTGTGCAAGAGGAAGCCGATAGTCACGCGTTTTAGCTCACGCAGGCTGGCGTGAGGTCTGGAACAGGACAAGGAAATTATAATTTAGAAAAACGGACGTAGATGGTGGAATACTTAGCTTTAATCTATTAACGGTGAACGTTGGTCTGATGGCACATGCATCACAAGATCAATACCAACTGATAATGGCGCCTTGCTAGGTCGTAGCAAATGACGTAGCTGAAGGCTATGCTAACTATCGTCTCGGCAAATGAGAGCGTATTTTGTCAGTGAACCATCGCTAGTAAAGTCGGTTGTACAACTGGGACGACTGCTAGGAAGTCTCTCTAGACCTGCCGTGTGGCGGCGCTCGGTCTGCAATCACTGATACTGGCGACACGCGGGTCCGACGTATACTAACGGACCGCGGCCGATTTAAAGGCTACCACCTAGCAAGTGTGGTGTCTGTCGGTGACACCACATTCCTCCCCCGCAAATCGGCGTACGGTTGTGGTATAAGGCTTCCGCCCGCCATGGGGAGGACCCCATGTTGACGTATGCGACGGGGTGGGGAGCCTAACAACAGGCGAGGCTGTGCCACCCGCACCCTGCCATTCGGACCGCGGGGAGCTAGGAAACGCCTGAAAACCTGCTCCAGGGTGCAGGGTGCGCCCGCAGAGAGACAGGAGGGGCCGAAGGGTCGACCTCCAACGGGTCGGGGCACCCGACGGGCGAAGACGACATATGGTCCGGAGCGGGCAGGTTCCATGTCGGAGGACATCCGGTCACGGGAAGCGATCGGCAGCGCGTGACCCAGGGAGGCGCCCGGCGGCTGCAGCGAAGAGTCCACTGCGGGCGTCGCCAGCGGGAGTACAGGCGGCGGCGGCGGCGGTGCGTCGTCATGGGGCAAAATGGAAGGCAGCGTCGGTAACACCTGGGGATGAGGCGAGCCAGTAGATGGGTCCCCAGGGCGCTGACCGGACGGCACCGTCGCTGAAAGTAGGCGGGGAGCGGCAGATCCCGTGCGACGACAGAGGCGCAGCTGGTTGAGATGCCGGCGCACCTCACCAGATTCCCCCAAACCAGATACATAGCGCGTCCGAGGCAGCGAAGAATACGCCCTTCTAGCCAACGCCGTGAACCTCGGTAGTGACGATAGTAGACAACATCGACTGGAGCAAAAGCAGGTGTCTGCCGCTGCACAGGAACCTGATGCGGCGGATGTAGCAAAGACATCAAGGTTAGATGATGACGACCGTGAAGAAACTCAGCCGGCGAGCGACCATCAAGGGGATGAGAGCGATACGAGGGCAAAAAGAGCAATAACGCGTCCTCCCGTGAATGTGACTCTTTCAACTTCAACATCTGTGATTTGAAAGTCCTGACCAATCGTTCAGCGGCACCGTTTGACTGTGGCGAAAACGGCGCGGACGTCAGATGTTGAATACCATTGGCCTTGCAGAATGACTGAAATTCTGCGGACATGAATTGTGGGCCATTGTCGGAAACAATAGTCTGTGGAAGACCTTCAATGCAAAAGATAGCAGACAACGCTTGGATGGTGGCAGATGACGTCGTGGAAGACATCCGAACAACAAAATGAAAATTACTGAATGAATCTACCACAACCAACCATCGAGCATTCCAGAATGGACCAGCAAAATCGATGTGTAAGCGTTGCCAAGGGGAAGTGGCTTTTGGCCATGCAAAGAATTTCCACGGTGGGGCTGATTGGTGTTCGGCACACAGCTTTACTTCTGCCAGTATCTCGTCTCCTACCTTCCAAACTTTACAGAAGCTCTCCTGCGAAACTTGCAGAACTACCACTCCTGCAAGAAAGGATACTACGGAGACATAGCTTAGACACAGCCTGGGGGATGTTTCCAGAAAGAGATTTTCGCTCTGCAGCGGAGTGTGCGCTGATATGAAACTTCCTGGAAGTATCTCGTCTCGTCTCCTACCTTCCAAACTGTGAGGACCGGGCGTGAGTCGTACTTCGGTAGCTCAGATGGTAGAGCACTTGTCCGCGAAAGGCAAAGGTCCCGAGTTCGAGTCTCGGTCGGGCACACAGTTTTAACCTGCCAGGAAGATTCATATCAGCGCACACTCCGCTGTAGAGTGAAAGTCGCATTCTGGAAACATCCCCCAGGCTGTGGCTAAGCCATGTCTCCGTAGTATCCTTTCTTTCAGGAGTGCTAGTTCTGCAAGGTTTGCACGAGAGCTTAAGTTTGGAAGGTAGGAGACGAGATACTGGCAGAAGTAAAGCTGTGAGGACCGGGCGTGGGTCGTGCTTCGGTAGCTCAGATGGTAGAGCACTTGCCCGCGAAAGGCAAATGTCCCGAGTTCGAGTCTCTGTCGGGCACACAGTTTTAATCTGCGAGGGAGTTTCATATCAGCGCACACTCCGCTGGAGGGTGAAAATCTCATTCTGGTAATTAATGATGGTGTAATGAACAACTTTACATCAGTATTTACGACTTCTTCAGAATAAAATTACAGCTCAAAATGGCTCTGAGCACTATGGGACTCAACTGCTGAGGTCATTAGTCCCTTA
Source organism: Schistocerca americana (assembly GCF_021461395.2). NCBI lineage: Eukaryota > Metazoa > Arthropoda > Insecta > Orthoptera > Acrididae > Schistocerca > Schistocerca americana. Next base: position 73,893,594 of record NC_060119.1, read on the forward strand.
GAACTTAGAACTAGTTAAACCTAACTAACCTAAGGACATCACAAACATCCATGCCCGAGGCAGGATTCGAACCTGCGACCACAGCGGTCTTGCGGTTCCAGACTGCAGCGCCTTTAACCGCACGGCCACTTCGGCCGGCCTAAAATTACAGCTGTTACGGCAACATATTTTTAGATTGGATAGTAACTCCAACTATATGTGGAAAGAGCAGCAGGTCAGGCGTTAAAAGCGAGGACGGAATATCTAAAATAATTGTAAGAAGTGGCAACATAACACCTCTTCACGTCGGTTTGTAGAATGGGTGTGAACTAGCGATATACCATCTGACTTTCGGAAAAAACATCATCCACATAATTCCTGAAATTGCAAGAGCCGACATGTCAATAATTATCGTATAATCAGCATACTAGCTCACGTATACAAGATGCTAATAAGAATAATGTATAAATGAACGGAAGAGGAAATGGAGGATGTATTAGATGACGATCTGTTCTGGTAAGAAAGGCACCAGAGAGGCAATTCCGAGGTTGCGGTTGATAATGTAAGATAGACTAAACAGAAATCAAGACACCTTCACAGGATTTGTAGATCTGGGAAAGTGTTCGACAACGTAAAATGGTGAAATATTTTCAGAAGTCTGAAAAAATTATGGGTAAGTTATAAGGAGAAACATATAATAAACAACACTTACAAGAACCAAGAGGGAACAATAATAATGGAAGGCCAAGAACGAAGAGCTTGGATTAAAAATGGTGTAAGAGATGGATGTAGTCTTCCGCCCCACTGTTCAGTATATACATCGAAGAAGCAATGATGGAAATAGAAAAAAGGTTCAACAATGGAATTAAAATTCAGGGTGTAAAGATATCAGTGGTAGGATTTGCTGAAGACATTGCTATCCTCAGTCAAAGAGAAGACGAACAGCAGGACGTGGTGAATGGAATGACCAGCCTAATAAGTACAGGCTATAGACTGAGAGTAAATCGAAGAAATAAGAAGGTAAAGAGAAGTAGCAGAAATGAGAACAGTGAAGAACTTAACATCAGGACTACTGATCACCAAGTAGACAAAGGTAAAGAATTCTCATGATGATGATTTTGGTCTGTAGGGCGCTCAACGTCGTGGTAATCTGCGCCCATACAAACTCTGACTCTTAGCACTTTCCAGTCTGGGCAATTCCTGAATGATGAATAAATGATGAGGACATCACAAATACCCAGTTCCCGGTGGAGAAAATCCTCGACCCTGCTGGGAATCGAACCCAGGACTCCTTGGTAAAGAATACTTCTATCCAGGAAGAAAAATAACCAATGATGCGTGGAGCAACAAGGACATAAGAAACAATAGTAGTACTGGCAAAAAGGGCATTACTGGCCAAGAGAAGACTACTACCATTAAACATAAGTTTTAATTTGAGGAATACATTTTTGAGAATGTACGCAAGGAGCACAGCATTATATGATAGTGAAACATGGACTGTGGGAAAACCGTAAAAAAAGAGTGTCGAGGCTATTGAGATGTGGTGCTAATGACGAATGTTGATAATTCGGAGGACTAATAAGGTGAGGAATTGGGAATCGGCGAGGAAAGGAATATGCGGAAAATATTGACGAGAGGTAGGGTCAATATTTGTGTGTTTTAATCATTTAATCAGTTTGTTTCCACTGCGACCTCATTAAAATTCTCATTTTAGGACGCAGCGTGCCACAATCTTATATTTTGTCATCAATCTTTTCTAAATTTGCTACTCTCTGTAGTGAACCATTGGAGAACATGGGCCTTTTGTACAAAAATAATCAGAAGATTATGTCTGAATAAACTTCGAAGTATAGTTGGTTGAATTACGGTTCAATTACTTTAGAGTTGTTTCAGTCACGAAGAAGTTATGAAGGAAACATGTTTGCATCGCGAAAATGAATTTTTAAGTAGCTGATGAGAAAGACTTCATATTAAAACTTAATCTCTGTTCGACTGTGCACCAATATGGTGTCATTTATATGCATGCAATACTTCGCGTTTAGTCCAGTGTTTTATGGTTTTTTAATAGGTACAACACCTGTGGGATTCTGTAACTTATACGTAACTCCTGGTTCATGCCAAACGGCGAGCACTTCAGGAAACTAAGTCGGGTAAAGGTCTGGCGAAGATGGGATTCCAAATCTGAGTGTTGCTGAGTGCTATTACTCCTAAGAAGTCGTAATGCCTGTGTCTCCCTGAGCTGCTAATGTGTAGCGTGATGGTGGAACGTAGCGTGTCACAGGAAATATGATATACACTCCTACGAAAAGATGGTGACCTGTATGCCGCTGTGTTAATGAGAAGAGAAAAGGTCAGAAAATAATTCTTTCAAATTATTCGCAGATAAAACTGTGTGTGTCAAGCTTGATCGCTTTCCCTTGGTTCGTAGTGTAATTAACCTACATTTGAGCAGCAACTTGATCCAGTCAGATAGAACAGATGACACCCCAAGTTTCAGATAGACACATTTAGAAGATACTTACACATAAGCTGTTGGCCACAGCCTTCGTCGGAGAAAGCGAAACTCACACCACTCATTCACACAAGCAAGCACACATCACGCGGACGTTACCGCCAACTCCGGCACCTCAAGCCAGAATGCTATGCTTTTGATTGTGTCTGTCTGCAACTTAGCGTGTCGTCTTTATGTTAAATAGCAGCAGTCTGTCTTTTCATGCCGCGCGGGATTAGCGGAGCGGTCTAAGGCGCTGCAGTCATGGACTGTGCCGCTGGTCCCGGCGGAGGTTCGAGTCCTCCCATTTGGCATGGGTGTGTGTGTTTGTCCTTAGGATAATTTAGGATAAACAGTGTGTAAGCCTAGTAGTTAAGTCCCATAAGATTCCACACACATTATTTTGTCTTTTCATACGTTGCTGATATTCCTAACTGGAGTTCCCGTTTCTTGGAGTTATTCTTACATAGACTTCGACACTTGCTATTATCCATTATGCAAGGCTTCCTGCTCCGGCGCTAGAACGGGCTAATTACCAAAACGTGTAACGAACTGCTGTCACCGAAAAGTGTTTCAACTACTTGTCCTCTACACGATTAATAATGGGTGGTACTTGCTTTAAATAAGAACCTGCTCTCAATTTTAGCGGCTGTTGCGTTTTTTTAAACGTTTGTACCTCGTCGAAACCGACCTTAAAATGTGAAGTAGGAGATTTTAATGCTTTGCAGAGCGGCTGGTTCATCGTGAAGTTTGTGTGATTAATCAACCATACATTTGTGTCTCTCCTTCACGCTCCGTATAGGCCAACTGATTTCTAGGTTCTTTGTCCTGGAACCATACTTACTTAATAATTCTCCTGAGAGACTTTCAGCCTTTTAAAAGTCTTCCTGTACTCCCCAGTTCCTGCATATCTTTTATCATTTCCTTCAACCATTGTGACTTGAGTCTTCCTCTTCACACGGTATGTGAGATTACATCTGCTGGGATGCACCCTGTGACCACGCCTGTGCAACGCTAGACGTCTCTTCCTATCCACATCCGTGATTTTTGCACAGTATCTGTACAGACCTTGCTTTGCTCGTGTGTTACATTCGTTACTTTCGTTGACTAGTCCCAGTATCGTCCTCATAATGAATTCAAAGTTCGCGCATAAGACCATTCCTATTGAGTACTAAACATTCTGGAACATATAAAACGTCAGGCAATCAGCATTGATACAATATGCTTGTGACCCAGATGATGAACAATTTGGAAGTCCCTGCCTAACAGACTTCTTTCGCAAGTCTCTTAGTTCCTTTTGCAGTGCTCAGTTAAAAAGATGAGGAGAGAGACGAGCTCCTGTAGTGATACAAAAAGCGTCCTAAAAGGATTCCTCTCAACTAGAGATTTAGTATTGTTTACAGTCTGCTGGATAATATTATGGGTCCTATTTCCTGTAGGGTCTTCAAGGGAGTAAGTTTGTCAATCGAGTTAGACGCCTGATTAAAATCAATGAACACGGCGACATACAGTGATGGGCTAAAACATTATGGCCACTGTCCACCGCGATGTTGTATGCTGTCTGGTGGCGCAGAGGCCACATGACGCGGTAAGAGAAGTATATGAGAGAAGCAGAGACGATTGGAGAATCATTCTTCTGACGATGTGGCGCAAATGTGGAAATCTGGCGACTTAAGCTACATTGATAAAGTAGTTGCGGCCCATTGCCTGGGACCGACCATCTCACAAACGGCCAACCAAGTTGGCTGTTCGAATGCTACAGACGTGAGCGTCTATGCAAGATGGTTGAAGCGTGCTGAAACTACGAGTAGCAGACTAGAAGTTGGACGTCCACACCTCATCACAGAATATAGGGTTCACAGACTTGCCATCCCTCGAAGACAGGGGGGGGGGGGGGGGGGGGGAGGGACGGAAATCCGTGGCAGGTGGCAGATCTGTCGACAGAGTAATGTGCTGGCGCAGGCGCAGGCGCAAATGTTTCGGAGCTCACCGTTCAGCGCACATGTTTGAACATGGTTTTCCGCAGCAGATGACCTCTACGTGTTCCTATGTTGACCAAACAGCATGGTCACTTACTATTACAGTAGGCACGCGCCGATCGAGGTTGTACCGCGCATCAACAGAATCGTGTCGTCTGCTGTAATGAATCCCGTTTATTGTTAGACCCGGTCAAAGGTCGTGTCCAGGCGAATGGGTGCTCGAGACATGCAGCGCGCCACGAATGCAGCCGATAGGAGCAACATTATGTTATTATACAGGACAATCACCTGGGCTTCGATGGACTTGCCGTAGTAATCGAAGCCACCAATACAGCTGTGAACATTATTAGGGACCACATGTAATCCCTTATGCTTGAAGTCTCCCTCAAAAGCGTAGGCATCTTCCAGCAGGATAACTGTAAGTGTCACAAGGCCAGAATCGTGCTGTAGTGGTTTGAGGAGCTTAATAATGAGCTCATACTGATGTCTTGGCCATCATATAAGGCATGTCTGAATGCGGTAAAACCCTAGTGGGACGCTATCGGCACCAGGTCCGTGTCCACAAACGAACCTCCCGTAAATTGCGGGAAGTGTACGACCTGCAGGTGGCAAAAATTTTTGTTTTGCAGAGCGCGCCGTAGAACTGTCGCCATCCGTTTCTGGCGGTGGAGCCGCTGTGGCAATCGCAGCTTTGGTTTCTCCCTCTCGTGGGAAAGGGGAAAGGTTGCCTGCTCACGTGCATTTAAGGGGCGCTATGAGCTCGCCAGTTGGTCAGTCAGGATCAGTGTGGGTCATTCTCTCGTCCCCAGCTTGCTAGTCTGTCAGTCGTCCGCATTTGTTAGGCAGTTAGTGTCTGTCGTTCGGAGTGCTAGTATGTCTGTCGTTCGGATCAACCTTTAAAGCCGGCAAAATGAGCGTCTTTCCACTCAGCCAGTAAGAGAAGTCAGCGAGTGGTCGCGCGGTCGGGGCTTAGTTCCTGCATCCCAGTTTGCGCGTTAGGCCGCCAGTCTGCTCCAGTTTGCTCAGGCAATGGTCATCGTCGGTTGGATCGATCGGTTGGTCGGTCGCGCACTGAGACACAAGATGACTGGTCCGTCTTGAGCGTGGGCGCATGTGAGGTCGCCACGTGACTCCAGTGGGCCGCGCCGTATAGCGAAGAGTAGTGGCTGCGCGGTCGATACGAGAGCAACAGGAGTCAACCCACGACATCGGTCTGGTCTGTGCGAGCTGCGACGCCGTGAGACGGGAGATCGGCGCGCCTTCCTGCGTCCGTTGAAGCGGCTGGCAGCGAACGGTTCGGGAGAGCGATTTGGGGGTGATGCGGAAGGTATTCTCGAGAAATCGCAGTTTGTTAGAAGTTAAGTAATTGGTGATATCTTGTGTGATTTACTCTTGTTAAATTCTACTTGTTTTCTTGGTCAGTTTCTCGTCCCCAGCTTGCTTGTCTGTCTCTCGTCCACATTTGTTAGGCAGTTAGTGTCTGTCTTTCGTCCGGAGCTGCCTCTGTCATGTTTGTCGGGTTTGGTGTGTTAACGAATGTATTGCTTGGACTGTAATGGCCCCAATACCTGAAATATGTTTTGATCTTGCCTATGATCTTGAGATGTGGTGTCTGTGTCCTGTAGAGCATCTTAGCTTGACCAACCTTGTAGAATTTTATACAAGATTGCATTTAATGGGATTTTATTTAAATGATCGTTTTAGCATATAAAGCTGCCACCCCTTTCACCGTAAGTGTAATTCTTTTCGTAGAAGTTAAAATCAAGTTGCACCTTCGGTGGCAAAGTTAATATTTTAATGTTTGCTGTTTTGTACCATTTCCATCCCTCCTACGAGGTGCATAGTTCCTGTGCTTGGGTAAATTGTTAAAACTTTTAGTTCAAAGTAATCTAGTGTGTTAAGATTTGCACCAGTGTTGTGGTGTTGTGAGCGGTCGTAACTACGGCCGTGTCGAAAGGGAGCGGCAAGGTTCTCTGCCCGAAACCTCATACAGTCAAAACGTGTTTCTTTCTGCCTCTGAATAAAGGCTACAATTTTGGTTAGATACTTTCACACTATTAAAGTGAATAAAATTCCCATTTGTTAAAATAAATTTGGTATGCTTTTATCAGTTACTCCTTGGAAACTACTTCCATGCTTACATAGTGTGATTAAATGTGTTAATGTTCTAGATGAATCGTTAGTAAATAAGACAAATTCTTAACATTATTCTGTGAAATTAAATCTATGTTTCACATATGGTGCCACAAACCTCTGGAAACCTATCAACTACTTTTCGAATCCATGGCAGACAGAATCACTGCTTACTTGCGTTCCAGATGTGGACCAAAGCGCTTTTAAGTAGGCGGTCATAATGTTTGGGCTCATCAGTGTACTTCTTATCAGCCATTTTCACTTGTACCTCTAACTGCAGGTTGAGTATACGTTCGGTACAAGAGTGTCTTCTCCTGAATCCTGCCTGATATTCTCCTAGCTGTGTGTTTAGTAGCGACGCTGTTCTGTTTAAAACGACCTTGGAGAAGATCTCGTGTGTGACAGATATCAGCGAAATCCCTCGAGATTTACTGAACTCAATCAAGTCTCCTATCTTGTGAAAGCAGTGAATCAGAAATCCCATCACTAAGTAACGTCTCAGTGTCCCAAATGGTTTGTAGTATTTCCGTCAACTTGCTCACAGTTCTGTCACCACTTTTCTTCATAGTTCAGTTACCTCCGATTCCACCCTCATGTTTTGTTGTTTTTGAAGAAGTGAGTAATATGCATCACTTCTCCTTTACTGGGTGGTTCAGAGTGTTATATCGATAAATAAAGAATGTATCAGTTAGTTCACAGTTAACAGGATTCTCGGAATAATTTGCCGGAAGGTGGCAGTTACTTACATCACTGTAGGCTATCTTCCCATGACGTCCTCTGAAGTGGAGGCCTGGTGGACTATAGCGGATGAGGTAACGTCTAAAGTTTCTTTAGAGATTGTTTTTCGTGAAGTATTTATCCAACTGAGTTAACTGGTCGTTTGGAAACTACCATTTTACTTGTCCTATGGCTCTGTCAGCCAATTTAAGTTGCTCTGCAAGTGTAACCCTTTCGTGATGTGTTCCAAGTTCCAGTTTGGACGCGCCGTCTGCATCCCTATCACCACTTTAGCACCGGCTGTGGTCCACTTGACATGTTTCTTCTGTGTTGCAACCATCACTGTGTTGTCCCTCAGCCCCTTACAGTCTCTACATTCTGGTTCTATTTTCCAATTTCTCTCTTAACTGGTTACTAGCTGGAAACTTCTCTATGTTAATAATAGGTTACAAATTTTGACAAATTAAAATATTACACATCTTCCCCTCCTCCCCCCTCACTGTCTTTGGTCTCGCCCGCAAACACACTGACATAGTGTTAACTGGGCACATTCTCAGCCCAGAGGCCTCTGAAATACATGACAGTGATAAAACGCTTTATTTTATGTGAGCGTTTCTTTAATTTTATCCTTTATCAGCTGTTATAGACGGGTGTCATGAACCGAGTACGTCCAGTTAAAAAGATCTCCGAGTTCAACTACTTCTGTCCACGTCGAGTCTATGAAGTTAGCTGAAACTTCCTAGCAGATTAAAACTGTGTGCCGGACCGAGACTCGAACTCGGGACCTTTGCCTTTCGCGGGCAAGTGCCTTACCACCTGAGCTACCCAAGCACAACTCACGCCCCGTCGGTAACAGTTTTACTTCTGCCATTACCTCGTCTCCTACCTTCCAAACTTTACAGAAGCTGCAGAGTGAAAATCTCATTCTGGAAAAATCGCCCAGGCTGTGGCTAAGCCATGTCTCAGCAGTATCCTTTCTTTCAGGAGTGCTAGTTCTGCAAGGTTCACAGGAGAGCTTCTGTAATGTTAGGAATGTAGGAGACGAGGTACTGGCAGAAGTACAGCTGTGAGGACGTGGCGTGCGTCGTGTTTGGGTAGCTCAGTTGGTAGAGCACTTTCCTGCGAAAGTCAAAGGAGCCGAGTTCGAGTCTCGATCCGGCACACAGTTTTAAACTGCCAGGAAGTTTCATATCAGCGTACACTCCGCTGCAGAGTGAAAATGTCATTCTGGATGAAGTTAGCTGTTTTTTTAATATATTTTTTAGTCTCGTCTCCGATCCTCTAGGACACTTTTAGTTTCATTCAAACAAAGTCTATGTTCAGAAGCGCGGAAAAAACCAGAGCACGCATTAGTAGTCGGTGGTGACGTTAACCTACCGAATACAGACGTGGACGTCTATCGGACTGTCAGACAGTCTTTCGCAGTACTTTTGAACACGATTTCCGAAAACTGTCTTGAGAAGTTAGTTCGGCAGCCCACACTCAATCGACGTATTTTAGACGTTGTAACTGCAAAGAGGTCTGTCCTTGTTGACCATCTCTATGAAGAGAGAAATTAGTGATCGTGACGTCAACATAGAGACTGAAGTTAATAAAGCCATGAAGAAAGCTAGGAGAGTACTGTTTCTAGAAAGAACAAAGAATCAGTTGTTAGCAGCCTGTCAGAATATCATGAACGTCATTTAGTTCAAATATGATGCTACGTTCACCAACTCTCATTGACGGCCACGGAGTTCACAACATCCAACATGGACAAAATGACAATGATTCTCTCTGGATAAGAATGTGCCGGAACGGAAATGAACCCTCGTAGTTTAATAATAAAATTCGGAAAATGCTGAGGAAGCAGTGACTGTTGCACCATACGGTCAAGAAATAACGCGAAAATGTCAACAGGCCGAAGCTACCAGATATTTATGTGTCTGTGAAAAGATTGATTTTACAAGCATAAGACAACTTGCACCGTCAAACCTTAGCAAAAATATGTAGCTTAGAGCCGGAGAAAATTCGTGTATTTGTACTAAAGATATGAAAGCTATCACTTAAAAACTGACACATTATTAAAAATATTTTCGTAAAAATACGTTGAAATGAGGAACACCAGTCTCATAAACAACAAAAGACTGAAGTTATTCGTCTTTTCAAATTAAAGGGAGATTTCTGTGCAGTGGCATGTGATTCCTGTACCAGTTCTCCTTCTGAATGTTGGGTGACACTACGAGATTAAAAAGCTGTATTTTATCACAGTGGGTCAAGACCCAAGGCTGTTTATTTCACTGAACCTCGAAAATGAAGCAAGTAATCGCCTTGAAGGTATTTAAGGTAGTGTTGGTGAAGAGTGTTTATAGTATATACCCTCCCCTCAGTTCTTTGAAAGCATATGTAATGTGTGTTAAATGCCCCTTGCATAGCAGTTGATACGTTTCCATCAAAATTTCATACTACGATTATCTCTGTGAGCCGGTACTGGCGCTCGAGTTGTGACGTCACAGTTGCGTGATCCCGTTCAGTGGGGTTCCAGCTGCAAGCCGCCCACGCGCCAGGTGGCAACCGTGTGGTAAGCCGGCTGACGTCACAGGCAGGGAGGCCCATAACCCCAGGCCGGCGCGGGAGCTGCGACCTCATCAGCCGCCGCCGCCGCCGCCGCCTCCGCCGCCCCCAGCCTGGCTCGTTAGCAGCCGCAGGGGCTGCCCCCGGCCTCAGAATGCCGGGCACGCCAGCCGCGTATCCCACGGCCGCCTGGGGAACAATACTGCGTTACATGCTACCCAGAGCCGAGACAGAGCTTCCTGAGTAACACTTACTTTCTGCAACGAAACTCCGTAGCCCATGCGTAAGGAACCATCTTGACTAAAATGGCATTTTACTCGATGTTCGCTCTGTTATGAGTACATATTATTCAAACAGAGAAATCAGTCACTGCCTACGGCACAGTTGTGCACGCATTTCACGAGATAATGCGAATTGCCATTAACTTAGTGTAGTTTTCCATACACTCTGTCTTCTCTACTGTCTCATCAATGTACGCTTTACCTCATTCCTCTCATCGACCGTAACGCTCTTATATGAACAAAGTGACAAAAACACCTGTTCCCATCACAGCAAAATACATTCATTCCAGTCTTCAGTCACTTTCTCGAAGTCCTTCTCAGTACAAGGAACGCAACTGTGGAAGAACCTCCCAAGTTGTTTTAGACAACTGAATAACACCTCCAGTTTCAGAAGACAGTTAATGACGTATATTGAAGTGCCAAAATAACTAATGTAGACATGCGTTTTCAGATACAGAAATACGTCAATAGGCGTAACAGGGGCTGAGGTCAGCAACGTCTATGTACGACAACAAGTGTCTGGTGCCATTGTTGATCGGTTACTGCTGCTACAATGACAGGTTATCAAAATTTAAGTGAGTTTGAACATTGTATTGTAGTCGACGCACGAGCGATGGGACACAGCATCTCCGGGTACGACCATTTCACCAGTGTACTGTGGATATCAGGAATCTGGTAAATCTCCGACATCGCTGCAGCCGGAAAAAGAACCTGCAAGTACGGGGCCAACGACGACTGAAGAGAATCGTTCAACGTGACAAAACTGCAACCCTTCCGCAAATTGCTGCAGATTTCAGTGCTCAGCCATCAACAAGCGTCAGCATGCGAATCATTCAACGAAACATCATCGATATGGGCTTTCGGAGCCGGAGGCCCACTCTTGTACTTTTGATGACCGCACGACGCAAAGCCTTACGCCTCGACTGGGCCCGTCAGCACCGACATTATGCTGTTGATGACTGGAAACATGTTGCTGGTCGGTAGAGTCTCTTTTCAAATTGTATCGAGCGGATGGACATGTACAGTTACAGAGACAATCTCAGGATCCATGGACCCTGCGTGTCAGTAGGAGACTATTCAAGTTGATGGAGTCTCTGTAATGGCGTGGGGCGTGTGCAGCTGGAGTGATATGAGACCCCTGGTACGTATATATACGTTTCTGACAAGTGACACGTGTGTAAGCATCCTGTTGATTGCCTGCATCCGTTCATGTCAATTGTGCATTCCGACCGACTTGGGCAATTCCAGCAGGACAATGCTACACCCCACACGTCCATAATTTCTACAGAGTGGCTCCAGGAACACTCCTCTGAGTTTAAACACTTTCGCTGGCCACTAAACTCCATTATGGAGCAACTCTGTGATGCCCAACAACGTGCTGTTCAGAAAAGATCTCCACCGCTTCGAACTCCTACCGATTTATGGACAGCACTACATTATTCATGGTGTCAGTTCCCTCCAGCATATTACAGACATTAGTCGAGACCATGCCAGGTTGTACTGAGGCACTTTTGCGTGCTCACGGGGGCCCTAAAACATGTTAGGCGTGTGTACCAATTCCTTTGGTTCCTCAATGTATATATACCAAAGGAACGAAACATAGTCCCTCACTCTTTGCAATCCTTCTTTCCAAGCAGATATGTCTCGTTTCCAGTATTCTGAGCTGGTGCATATGTCATAAATTTCCTTCCTTCAGAACTCAGCTGTATAAGTAAGGGTGTGGAGAGGGTGTGATTTAATTATGTCATTGATGAGGACAACGACTAGACTGGCCACCTGATATAAAGAAATTAAAGTTTTTGAGTTGTAAATAGAGTGAGTCAGAATCGTCAGAACCGTACTATTGCGGCTACAAGAGATAGGTACATTTTTCTTCTCAGACTATCTTCTAAGAGAATTCGTATACTCAGTAATGCCTAGCGTAATCTTGGATATCTCTAGAACTACTCCGTAGCCCATGCGTAAGGAACCAACTTGACTAAAATGGCATTTGACTCGATGTTCGCTCTGTTATGAGTACATATTATTCAAACAGAGAAATCAGTCACTGCCCACGGCACAGTTGTGCACACATTTCACGAGATAATGTGTATTGCCATTAACTTAGTGTAGTTTCCATACCCTCTGTCTTCTCTACTGTCTCATCAATGTACGCTTTACCTCATTCCTCTCATCGACCGTAACGGTCTTGTATGAACAAAGTGGCAAAAACACCTGTTCCCATCACGGCAAAAGTCAGTTTCTATTCTTCTCTAATAATTCGTGTTTTGCAAGGCATGATTTACTACCGTCTTGTTTCGGTAACATTCACATGTGTCTAATGCTCATTTATTTGGAGTTGGCATAATCACACTCGTCTTGCAATCGGAGGGTCCTTTGCCTGTCTCATATATCTTGCACATCAGTTGAAATAGTTCTGTCTCGGCTGCCAGGATCCCAAAATTCTGATCCAGTATACGTTCAACCATTTCAACTTAGGTCTTTCAGTGTTCTGTTAAACATTTATTGCAGTATAATGCCTCACAACTTATTATCATCTGTTTCCTTTTACATCTCTACATCATCACCTTCAAATCCAACCACTTATAAAACAGCTTTTGTATATTGCATCTCTCCTTTTGTATATTTCATCTCTCAACTTTCTATTATTTGCTTAGTACTGGCTTGCCGGAAATCTCTGTTTCGCAGTACAGAGCGGATCAGGTAGTGGAAAGAGGCCAAGATCAGATACTGTTAGTTACACAACAACACAGAACATTATTCCTTGAAAACATAATGCACAGTTTTCTCTTTAAATCAGCAAGGATCAATTCACGGCTGAGGATCGAAGTAACTTCTTGATAATAAGGTTTAAATAATTCCTTTCAAAACACAATGATTTAGAGAAACGGGTGAAGGCGTTACTTAAGTAAAATTAAAATCCTTAAATAATTCCTTTTAAGTTACAATAATTTAGACAAACGGCTTAAGGCCTTACTTAAATAAAATTAAAATATCTTCTCGGCTATAGGCCTGAATAATATTTCAGATCAACAAAGGGAATTCTTTAAAAGGCAAGCATTTACCGATATCTGCTAAAAGCCATATAAAGGGACATTTGAATTAATTACTTGGTTGGAAGTCCAATGATAATTCAATATAATAAAAGGCAACCTTTAAAGACAAGCATTTACACAATACAATAGAAAACCATCCTGAGAAAACTTGAAATATCTTAACGGCTGAAGGACCAAACAATTATTCAGTATAATTAAAGACAGACCTTAAGATAAGCATTTACACTGTACGGCTGAGGGCCATTTTAAGATTTCAAGATAATTAAAGAGAAACCTTATAGACAGGAATTTACACACTACGGCTGAAAGCTACAGGCTGAAGGCCAAAATACAGGGCAAACAACAATTTTAAATAAAACACGGTTGAAGCCCTAATCCTAAAATACTTCACATAAGCTTCGGCTGAAGGCCATGTACTGATCATAGAACAGATAAAATTAATACACGGATAAATGACTGGCACAGTACTTGTGACAAAAGAAAATCTCAATCACGTGCAACAGAACAATGGTGCTCGATAATGTTCCAAGGGTCGGCCTGAGGAGGAAACTCTAAGATCAGTTTAGGTGAGACAGGCAGCCAAAAGTAAGATTAAATAATCGGATGGCAACCCGACCCAGGCTTAAGGACCGACCAACACCCTAACCAGTTCCCTTCCGCCCGACCATCGGCACGACAACGGAAAATATCAGCGAGGACGAAGATACCAGCAGCACTACGTCCTCAAAATGGGCGTTTAAATACAGCCAAGGAACAATAAACACTCAAAAATATAAACAAACACCAAAGGTTCTCGAACTACGCGCCATGCCGGACAGCATCAACACAACGAGGAAACACACTAGCTGCTCTGTCCAAACCGTCCGACTGCCTACTCGAATACGCAGACAGAATTCATAACTGCTGTGTGCTACACACGGTTCCACGTAAACACTTGCACCAAGAACTCCGACAATCCTAAAACCAGTCACTGTGGAACAACAAGGACGAATCACAAGTCGAGACACACAAGGAACCCACAAGCGCTCAGCTACCAAATACACGTAGTGCGATGAAAGGACCGACCGAAAGACCAACCAAGGTCGTCCCCACTCAAGCCACGTGCGTCGGCAACGGTCGGGCGAGTCTTGGCTGTCCGAACCTCCCTGCAGCACCATTCCGACCCCTTGATGTCCGGTCGGAACTCGGAGACACGACAACCCGGACACGCTCTGACCATGCAGAGGAAACGCTTGCTGTCAAGCAAGAAACGGCATGAACACGAGCCGCGCATGGCTAAATGCCAACTACGTATCCAATAATGTTCTTTTTCCTCCAAACGTGTGTACCTTTCTCCCATAAGTGGCACCTACGTTTCTCTCTACTTCAATTCGTCCTCTAACCGTTTCTACTGATTCAGATTGCAATTTATGTCTATTTCATTGTTTAGACTGCTGTGTTTCCTCTTTGCTTAATCATTTATTTTACGTTTATATTATCTCATTTTATTTATTAAAGTCAATATTGTGTGTGTTGTCCATGGTTTTCTAAAGGATCTTGTCTTTGCAACTTTTTGATCTTCCGTTACTGTCACTAGTTTGTATCTCAAATGCCGGCCGGTACAGCTGAGCGATTCTAGGCGCATCAGTCTGGAACCACGCGACCGCTACGTTCGCAGGTTCGAATCCTGCCTTGGGCATGGATGTGTGTCATGTCCTTAGGTTAGTTAGGTTTAAGTACTTCTAAGTTCTTGGGGATTGATGTCCTCTGATGTTAAGTTCCATAGTGCGCAGAGCCATTTGTATCTCAAACATTCCCATTCTTCACCTGTTATATTCATTTCCCCTACTTTAGACAGTCGTTGCCTAATCCTCGTTTTGAAATTCTCAAATACGCGTAGTTCGTTAAACTTATTCAATTTTCCACGTCTTAATTTGATCCCGTTCTGCAATTTGTTCGGTTTTAATCTTCAGTTTACATGGTTGTTTATGATCCGCCAAACTACGTGTCGGGTCTACATCTGCATATGGAAGTGGTCTCTAGTTAAAAATCTGGTTTCGAAATCTCTGTCTCACCTTAATATGAAGTATCTGAAACGTTATACGCCTCCATGTTATTTCCACGTTTAAAACCTTCTTTCATGATCGTTAAACTAATGACAGAATTACTAAACTATACTGTCGTGTAGCTCACGGTTATGTTTGATCCCACATTCACCCATGTTTCAGTCCACATCGGACCAAATTCCTTCTATAGCATTTTTCTCCGTAATACGAAAAGTTTATAAAAGTCCTGCTTCGGAAACCCCATCATTCACAGCCACATAGTACCCAGTTTGGAGAAAGCCGAATACAGATCTGTCTAGAGAAGTACCTGGATTGAAGCAGTTGTGTTGAACTGTAGAAGGACCAGTTTCCTGCCTGGATCCTGGGACTGATCTCAGTTCCATACGGTGAGTTATCCGTTCAATGCGCTCCCGGTTATTTAAATTAACGAACTTTCTTGTAGAACCACCACGAGTGACTGTAGCTGCAACGTATCCTGACCTCTTTGACGGGTCATAACGAGGTAACCTATCTTTCCTCAGCTGACACTTATCTTTCCGTTGCTCTCCAGATATGCTGAGTGAACCGTCATTTAGTTTCACAGAATATTCTTAAGAATTTATTTTATTTACCAGCGATTCATCAAGAAAATTAACACATTCAATCACACTATGTAAGCATGGAAGTAATTGCTAGGGCATAACTGATGAAATTATTACCAAATTCCTTTCAACAAATGGAATTTTATTCACTTAAATAGTGCCTAAAAGCATTTTATAAAAGAAACAGATTTAAAATTATAAACAGAAATCACCCTCTAAATATCAAACTTACAATTTATGCAGAGGCAGAGATAAACAAGTTTTGACTGTATGACCTTTCGGACAGACAACCTTGCCGCTCCCTTTTGACGCGGCCGTAGTTATGACCGCTCACAATAGCCTCTGAAAGACTACAGGTGCAAATCTGCAACACACCAGATTACTTTTAACTAAGAGTTTTAACAAATTACACAAGCACACAAACTATACACCCCCCGTAGGAGGGATGCAAATGGTACAAAACACTAACAATTAAAATATTAAAGTATTAATCTTGTCACCGAAGGTGAACCTTGATTTTAACTTCTAAGAAAAGTCTTATGGTGAAAGGGTGGCAACTTTATATACTAAAATAAAAACCCATGAAATGCAGTCTTATATAAAATTCTACAAGGTTGGCCAAACAATAGGTAAGGTGCTCTACAGTACACAGATACCGCCTCTCGAAATCATAGGCAATAATGTCAAAGTTTCCAAAGACCAAAATATATTTTAGGTACTAGGCCGTTACACTCTAAGCAATACATTCGTTAACACACAAAGTCCAACAAACGTGACAGAGGCAACTACTAACGTACTGTAGAATGATGGGGAGATTTCCGAATAACCATAACCGCAGGTTGCTCTAACCCCCCCCCCCCCCCTACTCCACAAGGGAAAAATGGACCACCCAATTTATAAACAACCACCTTCCCGCGGGTGGGCAAAAGGAGAAGAATGGTGGGACGACCCCAAAGCAAAACGGCTGGTGACCTCACCAAGAAAACAAGTAGAATTTAACAAGAATAAATCAAAAAGTCAAACAATATATCACCAATCACTTAACGTCGAATAAACTGCGATTTCTTGAGAAACCTGGCGCAGCACCCCAAAATCGCTCTCCCGATCCGTCCGCTGCCAGCCGCTTGAACGGACGTAGGAAGGCGCGCCGATCTCCCGTCTCGCGGCGTCGCAGCTCGCACCGGACAGACTGATGGCGTGGGTTGACTCCTGTTGCTCTCGTGTCGACCGCGAAGTCACTACCCCTCGCTATACGCCGTGGCCCACTGGACTCACGTGACGACCTCACATGCACCGACGCTCAATACGGACAACTCAACTTGTGTCTCAGTGCGCGACCGACCAACTGATCGATCCAACCGCCAATGACCATTGCCTGAGCAAACTCGAGCAGACTGGCGGCCTAACGCGGAGACTCAGATGCAGGAAGTAAGCCCCGACCGGGCGACGACTCACTGAGTTCTCTTACTGACGGAATGGAAAGACTCTCATTTTTCCGGCTTTAACGGTTGATCCGAACGAAAGACATACTAGCACTCCAAACGACAGACAGACGCTAACTGCCTAACAAATGCGGACGAGAGACAGACTAGGATGCTGGGGACGAGAGACTGACCCAGACTGATCCCTTGGCGAGCTCATAGCGCCCCTTAAATGCACGTGAACAGGCAACCTTCCTCCTTTCCGACCAGAGGGAGACACCAAAGCTGCGATTGCCACAGCGGCGCCACCGCCAGAAACGTAGGGCGACTGCTTCACACTACGTGCTGCGGCGCGCTCTTCAAAACAGCAGTTTTTACCACAGCTGACTGAGTACCATCTGCATAGTCCAGGTAAGCTGGAGTCTTAACCTTCTACTTAGGTCCCTTTAAAATTTCTTTTAGAGCCTCCCATTTCACCTCCTCAAGGGCAACGTTGAAAAGGGTAGGGGATACACCATTTTCTTGGCTGAGACCCATAACAGTTTCATAATCTGTTGATATGCCACCTTCAATTAAGTGCCTGTTTTGCACATTTCGATCTTCACCTAGTTGAATAGTTTCTGTGGTATCCCGCACTTTCTTAAACAAGTGAGCACTCTCTTGTCATGTGTGGACTCCGAGGCCTTCTTGTAATAAACAAACAAAATGTACAGTCCTTTACTCAGGTCGCTCAGTTTTTCAGTGAGCGAAACAGAAAGAAGATTTGATGTATATCTACGTTGGCACACGTGATCAATAAGTTTGAACTTTGTTTACTCTTGTCACGTGACAAACCATGCTTCCTTACCCACCCATAAAGACATCAGAAGCAATGCACCTTTTTCGATAACGTCATCAAGAGGGTGATCGCAGGAAATATAAAAATCCAACATGATGGATGGTGGGAAATTCCCTGGGAATATTACAAACAAGACGAGATTTACATCATCACTTACATCCAGGGTCAATTTCATTTTTAAAAATTATATCTATCAACCAACTTCGCTATACAGCGTCCTACATCTGTACCATCTCACTTGCTTGATTTGGCTAGTGTATAAAGACAAATATTAGTCATCTAAGTGTGTTGTAATCTTTTAATCACTCATATAGTTAAAAAAATTCTATACTGGTTTCAGTGACAGGTATTTTTCTAGTTTGAAATTTCTATGCCCGGCTGTGCAAGTTACCACGTTTAACATGTGGATCGCTTCAATACTGATCTGACTCTGACAAAGCAACAGCAGTTAACTTATCAAACACGTTCGGCATTATTGCATCCACTTCGTAATGGCAGTTTCCTTCACTCTCTGTCACCGCAGAATTGCTGACTTCCGTTTACGAGCGGCGGTGTCTAAAGGCGCTCGTTCAGCCAGTGGACTGCAATTTTGCTGCTGTTCTGTGGGTGTAGTTGATTAGTGTAGCTTTCATGTGTCATTTGATTTCGTTTGCCAAGTTATCATTATGCGATATTTCCCGATTGCGGAAATCAGTAAAAGAGTTTCGCGCATGCTTAGACGTAGGCATTTCAACGTTTAGGCCTCTTGGGCAGCGATCGGAAACACCAGGGTATACTGGCACAGCACGCTAATGGCTGCGGCGGCTGTCCAGCGCTAGGGCCTGCTCCGCAGTTAAAGTTCACGGCGCAGCCGGCACCACTGAGACGTAACTGGCGAAGCAGCACCTGCGCCTCACCATTTTGCATACCTACCTCCTGTTTCTCCCTCCCCTTCCGATCGTTAGCATCGGCTTAATGTTTCTCACAGTGGTAGAAGGAGGGACGAGATACAGTGTGCACAAGTATTGGGAGGGCACGGTAACAGGGTATCATGAGAGAGACAACGGGCAGACTGAGCCATGCGTGGCTCGTGTTCCACCCCATCTTGTATTTTACACCCTGTTTTTAACGTACTTCCACCTCACTACGTTAATTTAAAGTACTACTGTCACTGATTGCTGCTTTGCCTAACCGTGAGCGGAGTTGGCAGCGCGTATCGATATATCATTGTATCCCCTCTCGTAGTATCTTTGCTAGGCTGCTATTACCTCCCGGTCGTGGAAGGTCGTAAACGAGTTCGTCGGGAGTTCGGGTCGCGAGTTCGGGCTGCCAGTCAGTGGGAACGTGTCTGGAGCCCAGTCCGTACCTGCTAGTCGGGGAGTTGCAATGCGGCACTAGTGCAGTCGGGTTGGAGCAGCAGTGACGTCTGCGTCGTCATGGCTCGCCCGACCATTGCCGCCACGCATCACTTCAGCTGGGCCATGGTCTTGGTGGATCGTCGGTTGGTCGTCCTACCGGACGACGCGTTTTTGCTCGCCGCTCGTTCGTGAGTCGGCTGTGTGTGTGTGTGTGTGTGTGTGTGTGTGTGTGTGTGTGTGTGTGTGTGTGTGTGAGAGTGAGTGTGTGCATGGACCCCGATTTGCCTTAGTTAGTGTGGGGTATCGTTCAGGTCTTTGTGCAAGTGTTTGTCAGGTTGTGTGGTCAAATGGTTCAAATGGCTCTGAGCACTATGGGACTCAACTTCTGAGGTCATCAGTCCCCTAGAACTTAGAACTACTTATACCTAACTAACCTATGGACATCACACACATCCATGCCCGAGGCAGGATTCGAACCTGCGACCGTAGCGGTCGCGCGGTTCCAGACTGTAGCGCCGAGAACCGCTCGGCCACCACGGCCGGCCCAGGTTGTGTTTGTATTCGGCGTTACTGAAGACTATTTTGGATGTTGTCGGCATTCCGAGATCAGTCGGTCGGTTGTTGCGGACGAGGGAAGTTATCTCCGTGCGTTCCAGTCGGCTGGGTCTGTTGGCAGTACCTGCGCAGTGTCGGAGTGTGTGTGGAGATGTCCGACTGCTACGAGCTTCGTGGTTCACCGACCCAGGACGTCAAAGTTGGGTAGTGGTTTCAACCACCATAGCCACGTCCATTCATGGTGTAGTGGTTCGTTTCAGTGGTTTGCAGTTGGGGAGGTTTTCCTGTGAGCGACACCGAGTTTTTCTACTGCAGAAATATATCCGCCATGCGGTGCAATAAACTATTTTGGTTGACTACAATTCGAGTGCACCAGTGGAATTTTCTGTCCAGTGGCCGTTAGTGTTCCGGTCACCTGCCCTGGCCACTAACGTAATTTCAGGCAGCGTCCTTTCCTCACCTGTTGTCGCTGTCCAACATGGTGTGTAATTTAGACAGCTGATACATACTCCATTGTGAATTATCACGGTTTTAACCTTTCTGTTTTTGTTCTCACGTACTGATTGATGGCAAGCAAGTCGTTGTGTCGGTCGGTCCGTGGCTGTCCCCTGGTTGGGTTCTGCCGGATCAAGTGTAGTTGGGCTCTTTTCCTGTCTCGCCTAAGTGAAGGAGTGCAGACCGACCTCCCTGGAGGCTTCTGAGTGCCTTTGTATTTATTGTCTTTCCCACTGGTGTTTAATTATCTGTTTTCAGATACTTAAAATTTAAATGCTATGGTTTTCTTTTTTTCTTAAAAATGTTGCAAAAGTATTTGTGAGCTTTCAGTTTTGCAACCTTATTCTTGAAATTATCTTTCAAGCTTACACACTGCGGCCTCATGCTTTTAAAAATTATGGTAATATATTTTAAAATTTTGAAACTTAATTGTGGCCTTCAGTCATTGGTATTTGCACCTTTCATAAGTTTGTTCTATCTTCTTTGCCTTGAAACTTTCCACTTAACTGTGATCTATGTATTTTCATTTGTTTTATTTGCTTGTTTAATTGCATTTTTATCTTGTTGATTTTTAAGATTTCTTGTTTTTAAAAATTGTGCCCTTGTTCCTTCAAAAGTCTGTGGTAATATATTCTAAAATTTGAAACTTAATTGTGGCCTTCAGCCATTTGTATTGTACCTTACATATGTTTGTTCTATCTACTTTGAGGCTTCCCACCTAGTTCTGAAAGATGTTTTTTAATTATTTTTATTGCTATCTTAATTGGATTTTTAACTTGTTGATTTGTTAACATTCTTGTTTGGAGGCCTTCAGCAGTGAAAGAGTTGCGCTCTTCCGGCGGCTATCGAGCGCGCAGGGTGCAGCCAGCTGCAGATTGTTGCACATGTCGGCACCAACGATGCCAGTCGTCGGGGTTCCGAGGATATCCTTGGGTCCTTTCGACAGCTGGCTAAATTGGCGAAAGCGGCCTCCATCTCTCGAGGAATGGAAGCCAAACAGACGATTTGCAGCATCGTACCCGGGGTGGACCAGGGTCCCCTGGTTTGGAGTCGAATCGAGAATCTAAACCAGAGGCTACGTCGACTCTGTGACGAAAATAGTCGTACATTCCTCGACCTACGCTATGGGGTAGAAGGTTGCAGGACGCTCATAAATAGATCGGAAATGCACTACACACAGGAAGCAGCTATTTGGATAGCACAGTACTTGTGGCGTGCACATGGGGGCCTAAAAAATTACCAGTTCATGACACTGATGTGGGTATGCCAATTGAAAAAATTGTTAGTTCGCCTAAACAGGCCATTCCAAAGGATATAAATATGCTAAATCTCATGTTAGTAAATTTTCGAAGTATTTGTAGCAAGATACCAGAGTTACTCTCCGAAATAAGCAGTAGTAATGCCAATATTGTACTAGGTACCGAAAGCTGGTGGAAACCAGACATACACAGCTGTGAAATTTTGAACTCGGATTGTTTACGAAGGATAGGACTGATGCCATGGAAGGTGGGATGCATTGCAATTAAAAGCTGTTTGAACGCAGTTGAGAACGTTACTGGGTCGGACTGTGAAATGGTCTGGATAAAGCTGTCAGTCAAAGAGTGACCATTGTATTAAGATGTTTTTATAGGCCACCAGCATCTGCAACAAAAGTCGCAGAACGTTTCAGGAAAAGACTTGAGTACGCAAAAAATAATTATCCAAACTATCCATTAGTTATAGGTTGAGACTTTAATCTGGCGTCCATCGACTGGGAAAATTACGCGTTTATCACAGGGGGCAGAAGCAAAGAATCGTGTGGAGTTAACCTAGGAGCACCCTCAACATCCAACCTTTTTGAGGAAGTTTATCTAGAAGAAGGTATTAGCGACGATAATGTCGTTGTTGCTTCTATGTCAGTGGAAGTCGCAAAAATAAATAAATAAATAAAAAATTAGAAAGAGAGAGAGAGAGAGAGATAGCGCAGAGTTTTCTTGTTTGGGAAAGCAAATAAAAGTGTCATTAACGAATATCTTCATAGCCAGCCCCAAGCATTCACTGCCGGACACAAAGATATTGCGCATCTTTGGTCCGAATTTAAAGGTATTGTCCACCACGTGCTAGAGAAATATGAGCCTAGCTAAAATGTAAGGGAGGGAAAGGATCCAACTTTGTTCAACAAACGTATTGGAAAGTTGCTGAGAAAGCAGAAACTTTTGCACAGTCGTTTCAAACGTAGTCATTGTCTCGCTGACAAACAGAAATTGTGCGAAATGAAAGTACCTGTCAATTGGTCAATGAGAGACTCTTTTAACGTATTCGAAAACAATATTTTATCTGCAGATTCTGAAAACCCCAAAAAATTTTGATCGTACGTAAAATCAATGAAAGCCACAAATAATTCAATACGTTCTCTTGCCGAAAGTACTGGTAATGTAGCGGATGATGATAGATAGAAGGCCGTAATTATAAACCTAGCTTTCGAAAACTGCAGCGCCATTCCCCCTTTCAGGTATCGAATAAACGAAAGGATGGCTGACATAGTGTTTAGTGTATCTGCGGCTGTAAAACAGTTAAGATCCTCAGACGCCAGGTGGGCATCTGATCAGACGGTATCCACTTAAGGTTTTATGTTGACATTGCTACAAATATAGCACCATTCTTATCCATCATCTGTCAGAGATGATTGGAACAGCGGAAAGTACCACGGGACTGGAAGAAGGCCCAGCTCATAGCAATCTATAGAAAGGGTAGAAAATCGGATGCACACAATTACCGGCCAATTTCACTGACATAGAATCATGCAACATACTTTGTTTTCATTCATAATGACCTGTATAGCCTCCGAGATGCTCATCTGCAGAAACCAGCACGGTTTTAGGAAACAGCGGTCATGTGAGACACAGCTGCCCTCTTTGTGCGTGATACACAACAGGCTCTAGATACCGGTTCCCAGACTGATGCCATATTCCTCGACTTTCGAAACGTGCTCGACTCATTTCCGCACTGTCACTTGCACCAAAAAGTGCCCACTTACGGTCTATCTGATGACATATGCGGTTGGATAGTTTTGTAACAGGCAGAGAACAGTATGTCGTCCTGAATGGGAGACGTAAACAGAAACAAGCGTAATATCAGGTGTGCCCCAGGGCAGCGTAAATGGTCCGCTGCGTTTTACGATTAACATAAACGATGTGGTTCATGGTACTGGTAGTGGTATTAGACTGTTTGCCGATGATGCTGTACACTACAGGAAAGTAGTATCACACGAAATCAATGAGAATTTGCGGAAAATAAATGCATGGTGTAATAACTTGCAGTTATTTCCCAATATTAGTAAGTGTAACCTACTGCATGTAACAAAGCGAAAATCCTCATTAATGTACGAGTACAAAATAAATGCCCAGTGTTTGGAAGCGGTAACTTCCGTTAAGTATCTGGGTGTGCCTATTCGAAATGATCTCAAACGGAACTATCAGATTACACGAGTAACGGGTAAGGCGAACCCTAGATTACGGTTTATTGGTAGAATCCTGAAGCGATGCAGTTCTTCAACAAAGAAAATTGCTTACAATGCTTCAGTTCTTCCAGTCTTAGAGTATTGTTCGTCTGTATGCAACCCTTACCTGTTGGGTCTGATTCAAGAGACTGGGAAGGTCCGAAGAAGAGCAGCAATCATTGTGACTGGTAGATTTAGCCATCGCGAGAGCTTTACAAATTTCATAGAGAGCTTGAAATGGCACACACTTGCAGATAGGCGACGCGCTAAACGAAAACGGCTGCTCACTAAATTCCAAAATCTGATCTACACCGAGGATGTAGAACATAAGTTATTACCACCGACTTTCGAATCGTGAAATGATCACCATTCAAAGATAAGGGAAATTAGAGCACGAACTGAGGCATTCAGACAATCATTTTTCCCTCGCGCGATCCGCGAGTGGGACGGAGTGTGTGTGGGGGGGGGGGGGGGATATGACTTTGGCGTGAATAGTGCCCTCCGCCATACACCGGTTGGTGGCTAGCGTAGTATATATGCAGATATGTAGATGTACATCCGTTAAAAGTTAACATTGTGTGTGTGTGAGTCTGTATACAGGGCTATTACAAATGATTGAAGCGATTTAATAATTTCACTGTAGCTCCATTCATTGACATATGGTCACGACACACTACAGATACGTAGAAAAACTCATAAAGTTTTGTTCGGCTGAAGCCGCACTTCAGGTTTCTGCCGCCAGAGCGCTCGAGAGCGCAGTGAGACAAAATGGCGACAGGAGCCGAGAAAGCATATGTCGTGCTTGAAATGCACTCACATCAGTCAGTCATAACAGTGCAACGACACTTCAGGACGAAGTTCAACAAAGATCCACCAACTGCTAACTCCATTCGGCGATGGTATGAGCAGTTTAAAGCTTCTGGATGCCTCTGTAAGGGGAAATCAACGGGTCGGCCTGCAGTGAGCGAAGAAACGGTTGAACGCGTGCGGGCAAGTTTCACGCATAGTGATATGAAAGATTCAGTGTTTAAGCCTCCTCTACCAAGAAACGAGCCAGAACTGCGAGCTCGCATCAACAATGCTTTCGAACTCATTGATGGGGACATGCTGCGCCGAGTGTGGGAGGAACTTTATTATCGGCTTGATGTCTGCCGAATCACTAAAGGGCACATATCGAACATTTGTGAATGCCTAAAAAAACTTTTTGAGTTTTTGTATGTGTGTGCAAATCATTGTGAAAATATCTCAAATAATAAAGTTATTGTAGAACTGTGAAATCGCTTCAATCATTTGTAATAACCCTGTATATGTACATATAAGTAATTTTGTGTGTATGTGTATGTGCCTAAGTATGTATATACAGGATGTTACAAAAAGGTACGGCCAATCTTTCAGGAAACATTCCTCACACACAAACAAAGAAAATATGTTATGTGGACATGTGACCGGAAACGCTTAATTTCCATGTTAGAGCTCATTTTAGTTTCGACAGTATGCACTGTACTTCCTCGATTCACCGCCAGTTGGCCCAATTGAAGGAAGGTAATGTTGACTTCGGTGCTTGTATTGACATGCGACTCATTGCTCTACAGTACTAGCATCAAGCACATCAGTACGTAGCATCAAAGTTCTCTTTACGGATGAGGCTTCATTTCAACGTGATCAATTTGTACATTTTCACAATTAACATGTGTGGGCTGACGAGAATCCGCACACAATTGTGCAATCACGTCATCAACACAGATTTTCTGTGAACGTTTGGGCAGGAATTGTTGGTGATGTCTTGATTGGGTCCTATGTTCTTCCACCTGCGCTCAATGCAGCACGTTATCATAATTACATACGGGATACTCTACCTGTGCTGCTAGAACATGTGCCTTTACAAGTATGACACAACATGTGGTTCATGCATGATGGAGCTCCTGCACATATCAGTCGAAGTGTTCGTACGCTTCTCAACATCAGATTCGGTGACCGATGGATTGGTAGAGGCGGACCAATTCCATGGCCTCCACGCTCTCCTGACCTCAACCCTCTTGACTTTCATTTACAGGTGCATTTGAAAGCTCTTGTCTACGCAACCCCGGTACCAAATGTAGAGACTCTTTGTGCTCGTATTGTGGACGGCTGTGATACAATACGCCATTCTCCAGGACTGCATCAGCGCATCAGGTATTCCATGCGACGGAGGGTGGATACATGTATCCTCGCTAACGGAGGACATTTTGAGCATTTCCAGTAACAAAGTGTTTGAAGTCACGCTGGTACCTTCTGTTGCTGTGTGTTTCCATTCCATGATTAATGTGATTTGAAGAGAAGTAATAAAATGAGCTCTAACATGGAAAGTAAGCGTTTCCAGACACAACTGACAACATAACATATTTTCTTTCCTTGTGTGTGAGGAATGTTTCCTGAAAGTTTGGCCGTACATTTTTGTAACACCTTGTATATGTACACGCTTGTGTATGTCTATATATATGCAGATGCGTATAGCTTCGAATTTTTTCCATACATGTGTCTTTCTACTCGGGAGAAAATATGCACTTATACAAGCTAAACGTTATTAAAAGAGCAGATATGGATTCACAACTGGAAATGTAGGAAAAAGGTCCTATCAACATGTGTCTGGAAATGTATCATAGCCACAGTAGATGGGGCCGACCAATAGAAGTTCCTCTGACCGCGTGCCTTGTGTTCGTTGTGTGTTGTAGGCTGTGTGACTAATGCAACGTACTATAAGCAAAAGGATGGTCTGATATTCATGTCGGGAACAAGCCGAGATGGTGTTTGTGGACAATTAAGGAGATGTAAAACGGCGAGGAGCAGCACGGCAATGATAAAACAAGTACTATCACAAACACAAACCCCATAACCCAACACCGTAGTCCCTTTTTGAGCGTCTGTATTATCGTGGGAACTTTCACAAAGACGAACGTGCTGGGAAGGTGCGGCTATGCGTTCACCAGATTTCGACGCCCAGCTTCTAAACGATGTTGAGACGAACCTAAATACAAGTTCCAGGCAAGTGGCACGTCGTAATGATGTCAGCTAAAGTACGATAATGTGTATCCTGCATGACAATCGCTACTAGCCATATCAACCGCATCGATACAGGAACGATTTTCTCGATTGGTTTATCACCAGGCCGTCAAAATTATGGAATTTCTGTTATTAGTCCTCTTTACTGACGAAGAGATCTCTACAGCACTGGAGTCATCAGTCTGAATAACCATCATCTGTAGGCCATGGACAGTCCTTGGGGAATACTTGAGGCTTCTCACCAGAATCCGTTCAGCATCAATGTGTGGATAGGAATACTTGGCGACCAGACACTTGGGGAAGTTATTACTCTACAATGCCTCGACGGAGGAGTGTACCGGGACGTCCTGAGTAATACTACGCCTAGGCTCTTGATACTGTGGCTTCTGAAACACGAAAGGTTATGTGGTTTCGGTATGGCGGAGCTCCACCCCACTTCCGCATTACAGTTCACCGGCACCTCAACAACTTCTTCCCTGCACACTGAACAGGATGCGGAGGCCCTGTAGCATGGCCTTCTGGATCACCTCACTTAAACCCCATGGATGTCTACCTCTTAGGGCATCTGAAAACTGTTGTGTATGCTGAACCAGTTTCTGGTCTGCAGACGCTTCAATAGCGTGTTCACGATGCTTGGGATGCTATTTGGAGAGCGGTCGGTACATGCGAAAGACTGCGACAATGCACGATCCGACCTGTGAAGACGTGAATTGCATCCATGGAGGCTACTTTCAACTTCTGTTGTGACGTGGGACGATTGGTTATCGCAGCACTCACATTTCCCATTTCCGGACATATGTTCATAGGACCTCTTTTCCTCCATTTGCAGGCAGGCATCCGTCCCTGCAGTTTGTCGGTTTTAATAATCACTATGTGTACACTGCATTACTTAATTTTTGTCTTACACTCTAAGTATTCTCACAAAGAACAGGTTCCCGAGACGCAATCTGATCACAGGACCCAGTCACTATAAGCCTGTCCGTGCTACACTAGAGCAGCAAGATGGTGTCCTCAATTTTCATGATACGTCACATCTTTTGACTCCCACAATGTTTACTAGGAGGCTACGAGTCAACAAACAGGAAGCGTCGGCACTGCCAAGGTTCATGTAACTACAGTGGGAAAGTAAGTAGCCAATATAGCACTAATCTAAAAGCTGCACTTTATTTTCCAAAATATGCAATCCACAACATTTCTTTTGTAGTCGCCCTGTATGTGATCTTTAGTGCTGGAATTAAAAATGATGTTTGAGGGATGCACTTTTTCTCGCCTGTTGCTCAAGCTCGATATTGAAGAAGCAATTACAGAAATGAAAGTAAGGTTCAGGAATGGGATTAAATTTCAAGTTCGAAGAATATCTATGACACGAATCACAGACGACATTTCTGTGCTCAGTGGAAGTGAGGAAGAGTTAGAGCAGCTGATGAAGGAAATAGGCAATCTAAGAGGACATAATATGAACGAATAGTAATGCAAACAAAGATGAAACTAACATAAATGAGATTGGCGACAAACTTAGTATCTAAAAAAGGGTCAAACTAGTAAACAAAATGAACGAATTTACAACACTGGAACTAAGATAACGCATGACAAACGAAGCAAAGAATTTACAGGAATCAGACTAACGTAGCAAACATTGCAATCCTCTCTAAAGGCGTCTACCAGTATTAATCTTAGAGCATAATTAGATGAATAAATTTCTGAGAATGTAGGTCTGAAGCACAATATTGTATGGAAGTGGATTACGGACGGTGGAAAAACGGAAAAAAGCGTATGAATGCGTGTGAATTGTGGTGCTGGAGATAGATGCTGAAAATGTAATGGAATGAAAAGGTAAGAAATCAGGAAGTTCTCCACCGAGATGGCGAAGTTAAGGCTATGTGGAAAACACTGGTACATACAGGGTGGTCTGAGATATGTTAAGTAAACAGACGATGCAAGGCATTGTACACAGTCGAGCGAGCCGCCAGCAGCTGCCACGGTGCTCACGTGTTCCAGCTTCGCCACTACGTGGTGTGTGTGTCGCAGCACGCAGTGCTACAAATGGAGGGCTCTACCTCACGTCCATGTGCTCACATGCTCACGTGGTACTGCGCAACATTCTTGCGCAGATGGTTACGGAGGTCCGCGTTCCGGCCGGTGAAGGCCAGACTCGCCCCAGACTCCGACGGATCAAGAATCCCTTCAAGTCTCCTCAACGGTCGCTGCCTGCCGTGACCGATGCAGCTCCCGCTGCCTGCCGAGTTGGCACGCCGTCTTCGCGCTAAGCCACGTCCACCACTGTGCCTCCACCATCCACTCACGAGGCACCGTTTCGTCATAGTTATCAGTAGCTGCCTATGAGATATTTCTCTCCATAGGACGGTGCAGAATTCCCTTCCCTGCTCCTCGAGATACTGTCCAGGACAGACAGTTTCAAGCTGTGAAGTTGTGAAGACACACTCAGAAGTGTGCTTTGGTTAGTTACCTTAATAAACAGTCGTGTTGTAAAAGTCTGTGCCATCACTCCTCAGCAGAAGATAGGACAGTTTCACAATCAGAACTAAGTAATCAGTTTGTTACCCTGTTTTGATTTCATTTGGTAGAAAAATTTCTACTATTTTCCTTTCATCTTGTCAGCGCATTTCATATTTTTTTAAGTATTTCAACACTTATTCACGTTGGTAACAGAGCTGAGTCCCGTTATTTTCGCACAATACTAAAACCTTATATCTTAGCTTACCTTACTAAAACAGTATGGTAACAACATAAATCGCGTCGCGTTACATACCTAAGCAGCAACGGGAAGTGATTCGAAACAGGCTAAATACCCTCCCATTTTTAAGAACAGCAGTCGGAGATACGTAACAAAAGCCGGCCGAAGTGGCCGTGCGGTTAAAGGCGCTGCAGTCTGGAACCGCAAGACCGCTACGGTCGCAGGTTCGAATCCTGCCCCGGGCATGGATGTTTGTGATGTCCTTAGGTTAGTTAGGTTTAACTAGTTCTAAGTTCTAGGGGACTAATGACCTCAGCAGTTGAGTCACATAGTGCTCAGAGCCATTTGATACGTAACAATGCGACGTTGGTGATAGAATTATGGGACGCGTTTTAGCCTCAACCGATATGATGTTTTTGGGGAATGACAACCATGAGAAAAAAGAATAAATGGATTGCGAATCTCAGCCCGCCCTGTTCATCCTTGAAATCCAAAACAAATAGTTCAAATGGCTCTGAGCACTATGGGACTTAACATCTGCCGTCAGTCCCCTAGAACTTAGAACTACTTAAAACTAACCAACCTA
This sequence comes from Schistocerca americana, assembly GCF_021461395.2. Classification (NCBI taxonomy): domain Eukaryota; kingdom Metazoa; phylum Arthropoda; class Insecta; order Orthoptera; family Acrididae; genus Schistocerca; species Schistocerca americana. The sequence goes on from NC_060119.1 coordinate 73,923,850, forward strand.
AGGACATCACCCACATCCATGCCCGAGGCAGGATTCGAACCTGCGACCGTAGCGACAGGCAAATTCGCCCAGGCCTTTGCCATGTACATCGACATCCAGAAAGCATCTGATACAATTCCGCACGGTCCTTTAGTGAATTAAGAACGAGAAATGTAGTATCTGATGAGATGTGTGATTGGATTCTGGACATACTTGTGTATAACACCCAACACATTGTTCCCAGCGGAATCAAATTGACAAATGTAAAGGTGATTTCGGGACTACACGGTGGCAGTGCTATAGTGGCCTTACTGACTACACTGTTTACTTTTACGATCCAGAGACCTGGTGTCGCATTGCATGCATGAGACTGACCACTGAATATGGGTGAGTGGTCCGGTTTACGCAGTGGTATCTGCAATAACATTTACTTCTCATGTTAAGTATGGGGAGTTATAAATGTGTGCCTCGAAGAAGTCCTGGTGCTTCATCAGCAAGACATGACGTCGCCCCACAGTTCAGTGCGCCACGCCCAGTTGTTGTACTGCGGGTCTCACCTCAGTGCTCTCGAAGACAGCCGATCACGTTTTCAGGTGAGGACAGCCGTCGTGAAGTCTAGGTACGAGTCATTTACCATGGACCAACCAGACTACAGCAGATTTTCGCGAGTCAGCTAACGGCTCTGCAAACGCACCATGCCTGGTCCATACGCAGACTATCCGCGATGTCTCTTAGTGAAGGAGAGCTGACCACAATCTAGTTTTCTCCTCATCTACAGTGTCCCAGTTGAGAGCAACGGCAGGCCACGGCCGTGATATACATGAGTTTGGCTGCATCTTGATGGTAAAGGCAGTAAGCAAGTAGCAGCTGGACCATCGTCGATAATCTTGTGCAGGTTTCACTGAAATTCATCAGAACTTAATTTTCTCTAATTATAGTGACACGGACAGAATGGCAGCAAGAGTGAATCGTGTCGTTTATCTCCAAAAGCCAGGTTACTTAAAGGATCCCTCTCGCACCTATGACGTGTTGGTAGTTGTGTGGTCAGTTGATATCCTCCTAACAGCTTGGTCCGTTTCAGCATCCAGAAGTGACTGGGTGTTGAACAGGAACGTGGATCTCAAGAAGCCCCATTGTTGATCGATGCATTGAATTCAATTCAGGCAGCACACTGTGATGTGGTATTGTCAGAAGATAGTCACCTTCTGCATCATAAGATGGTGGGCGGCGAGTAGCATAAAGCTCCACAGGTGAAGACCATCACCTTGAGTACACCGTCAGCTAGTTCATACACTGTGATGGAAAATCTAAGGCACAGACTCACTACAGTATCATAGCTACAGAATCGAGTGCTATTTCTATGAAGTCCATTGAACCCAACGACCAACCGAGTATTTATAGGAAGTAGCGTGAGGCTATGATGCGAGGCTCTGTTTGTAATAACAGCATGTGTCTTTCTTACTCTGTTATATTCACTTAACAGTTTGTCAACTGCTGTATCAGGTCCTCACTACATGTTCTGGTGCAAATGATAGAGTTTCTTGTGCCTTGTCTTACTAGCAAACGAATATGCCTACTCCAATTTATTTTCTGTTACAGTCTTTTTTCTGCTGAATGCGTTTTCTATTCGGGAGACAGTGTCATAATGGCCTGACTCAGTTGCTACATGCTGGCACACTTCCCATTTCAGCCTTTCTCTCTGTCTTAACTGTGTATTTCCTTTGGCAATATGAATGAGTTTCAATAAAAATTTCTTATTTCGTACTTGTTACTACAACAGTGTGTCTGGTATTATTGTAATGCACCACTGTCATTTACGACAACTGCAAGTAAACACAGAGAAACTGCACTCCCGATACAAACACAATTTGTAGCACACGAATCCTTGTGGTGTATTAATGCCCCTTGGGCCGAGACAAATACGGTGCGAAATGACTACAACTACTACACGTGAATGGCATAGCCTTCGTAAATGGCAGTATATACCATGACAGGTTACAAAATTTATACTGATGTTAAATAAGTTTCCATAACATTACCTCTAAACAATGACAAAGCCACTATCTCTTGTAGTTCAACAAATGGCGCGTTAAGGAGCTACTGACATCTCTGTGACTCTACATGGTCCAAACAGATACACACATACAATAAAAATGCCATCAACAGAGAAAAAGCTAATGATCACTGCTGGTAGATCTAGACACCAGCTGATGGTGTTGATGTAGCTTCCCTATCACAGAAGCCCTGAGGTGACAGGCAATTGTGACCCCAATATTGTGATCTATTGAGCTGGAGTTGCATTGTGACTGGGAGACTGGACACAGGGTATCGGTGAGTGCTCCGATTTATACACAGAAGTACCAGTGACACAGCCGTGTCAGTAGTAATATTTACTTCTCACGTTGAATTTACGTAGTTGCGGGACATCGGTAGCCTGCCGGACACGAGCACATGTTGTGCAGAAGATCTGGTGCCTAGTCAGTGAGGCACGATGTTGCCCTACAGATCAGTGAGCCACGTCCATGTGCTGAGGTAGTTGCAGCGTGAGGATGAAGGGGCAGCACATGTCCAGAGGTTCTGTGATACAATCTGATTCCCACCTCAGAACACCTGTCGTGTGCTCCGGTGATGACAGCCAACTGTGGCACTGGATGTCAATTGTCATGACGAGTATGTCCTGATCATCAACCATGGATCAACCAAGACTACAACAGATGTTCAAGGGTCATCCAGATGGCTGAATGAACTCGCCATGCCTATTCAGTGTGAAGATGACAGCTTGCAGATTGTTTGCGATGTCTCTTCAGCAGAGGACGGTCGGCTACGGCTCACCCAAGAGTTCCAGTAGACAGCAATGGCAGACCACAGGTGTAGTTTGCATCAGGTTCGTAGTGTCTCGGTGTTGAAATCAGAAAGCAGCTACAAGGTACACCATCATTCATCAGCTTCTCGTGGTTTCGCTGAAAATCAATAGACCTCCATTTCCTCGGGTTCTAATGACATGGACAGATCAACAGCGTGACTTAATGTGTATCTGAGCTTCAAAGCGTTGTTATTTAAAGACCTATGACACGTTGACTCCGGGTGTACGAAAGGAGTTGCTTTCGTTTATGGCCACGTCAGCGCTCCGTGACTTGCCGTGGGAATTCTACAATTATTCTGGGTCGGAGAGCTCAGGTCCTTCTGCCTGTATTTGATTCTGCAGCGGCGCTCTGGCGTGATGAATCAAAGTGTTACTTAACACTACCTTACTATGTAGCATTGCGACACTGTGACGTTTGCTTTCTGCTTTCATCACCCAAAGATAGCGTGCCAATGTAACTCCGCACCTAACGTCCGTTACAGCGGCATTACTTCTATGTGGCGTTCCAATTGCCACACCAGGCTAGATGTAGCCTTATCTACTTCGGAATCACCTGGTAAAACATTAAAAAAATGTAAACATGTGAAGTAAAATTACTCTGCTGAGCAACAGTAGGAATGTTCTATGGATAACGTCGGAATCTCCACGTGAAAGTAAGCAAACCAAGTTGCTACCGATAGGATGGTTGCAATGCCAGAAGACTGTAGTGAAATGGAAAGACTAGCCGAGGATAGATGCTTGGTGCAGGGAACAGCAGGTGATCCTGAACGTGAAACGATGTAATGCGAGGGTTTCCCAAAAAGTAATGCACCGCATTTTTTTTATCAACCGAAAACAATGCTATGAATGTTTCAAGATGGCGTCTGTAGGTGATGTACGTTACAAGCAACGTGCTGTCATTGAATTTCTCAATGCAGAGAGAGAAACTGTGGGGAATATTCACAAACGCTTGTGCAAAGGCTATGGAGCCTCTGCTATCGACGGATGCACAGTTAGTCGCTGGGCACTGAGGGTGAGGTTATGAGAAATCAGGTCGGCGGTGCTCCACGATTTCCAGCGGTCGGGGAGACCATCCACTGCTATGACTTTACGCTCCTGACGCAGCCCGATCGGACTGGCACTTGTTTCCGCCATTAAAGGAAGCCATTCGCGAAAGACATTTTGAGGACGATGAGGAGGTGATTTACACAGTAAAGCACTGGACCCGTCACCAGGACAAGAATTGGTAGAGACAGGGCATACACGCCGTTGTTTCGCGCTGGAAGAACTCCATAGATCCAAATGGAGATCAGGTGGAAAAATAGGTTGTGTAGATAAAACTACATACTTTCGTGTGTGTAATTCTCATTATGTTCAATAAAGAATTGTTGAACGAAAAATGCAGTGCATTACTTTCTGGGCAACCTTCGTACATTACTCCCTAAAAGCCGAAGAGAACACACGTTTTTTCATTGCCCTATTAGCAGTTAATCACTGGGAAAGGTAAAACAGTAAAATACATTGGAGAGACTTCCCACCGAGCAGGACGCGCAGTGTTCAGCACACTGGACTCGCATTCGGGAGGATGACGGTTCAAATCCGCGTCCGGCCATCCTGATTTGGGTATTTAGTGATTTCCTTAAATCACTTCAGGCAAATGCCAGAATGGTTTCTTTGAAACGGCACAGCCGACTTCCTTCCCCATCCCTCCCTAATCCGACGTTACCGAGGACCTCGCTGTTTGGTCCCCTCCCCCAGGTCAATCAACCAACCAAGAGACGTCCACAGTATCCCAGAATTAGTTGTACGGAAGGCGGATGTCAGGCCCAGATTGATTTGGAACAATTACAAGCAAATGTAGGGCAGCCACGAAATAAGATACTTACAAATAACTCGTTCGATCGATTCTCGAGTGTTGCTCATGAGTGTAAGAGCCACTCATAAGGGGCCTCAGTAAACGCATTATGTAAATCTCAATGAGAGCGGGTATGAAAATTAAAATTGTCCATAATATACCTTTACTGTTGATAAATGAAGCTACGTTAGGAGAGGTGCTGGACGTGACCTCGCCCCAGCTGTATACACAGTTCAACACGGCGCTGCATTTTCCTGAAAGTTGGTGCCGTTGTGTTGGATTTCACGGAGGATGTTCCCACGCAAATTGTAGACGTGGCAGCATGTGTGAAATACGGCAACAGTGTTGTTTCGCTAGCTGTGTGTGGGTCTAGTATTTCAGAACAGAATGCCTTACAGTTTTTTTTTTATTTTGCTTTTTTTTTTGTTTAGAGGAGGTGGGGGAGGGCGGGGAAGGCAGAGCGATCAGGGGTCGTAACCCGATGCCTGGTCGCAGTGTCCCCGTCGTCCGTCAAGGAATCAGGGATGGGAAGGGGAAATCTTTAGTGGGAATTATTATTTATTTATTTATTTTTATTTACTGTTTTTAATACATTCTTAATGTGGTTTTACTTTATACCACAACAAAAATAAATGTATCTAGCACCGCATCGTGCTCTGAGAAAAAGAAAACAATATCTCGGCACGTTCCTACACCGAGGTAATGTATATGGGGAAAACGAAAAAAAAAAAAGTGCTTCATACAGGATGCAGAAGGGCGTGTCGCTACTCTCCTTACGCTTCATCATCCAGGTACGTCTTCACGTATATCATGTTGTTCCACCGAGAATCGAACTTAGTCATGTCATTTCACTCAATGGGTATCTTCTCCTACCTGTTGATGATCCAGCTGCGTGGAGGGTCGCGTAGGGCACTCCCTAAATAATTAGAAAAATACTGTCTGTATTTTGGGTTCCGTACGATCTTGCAATGACGTTCTTGTAGGTAGTTCCAAAAGTCTAATACATCTGTAGGTCCATCGTGATCCACGTGATCCACGTGACAGCGTTGGTCTCGGCGCGCGGGAAATACTGTTGATCCGGAAATAGTAGAAACCGAGGTGCAATGTGTTCCGGAGTCACTCGTAGAAAATCCGACAAAATTTGTCGCACCAAGCGCCATACGTCTTCTGCCGCGCCACATGTGAGACGGTGTTCGTCCGTGTCTGGTATCCCGCAGTCTACGCAGAGAGGCGATTCCGCCATGTTTATCTTGTGGAGGCGTGATCGGGTGATCTGTTTACCATTGACTGTGATGCACCATGTGGATCGGGCGGCTGTGTCCAGTGGAATGGCGTGAATCGTCTTCCACACCACCTTCCTATTAACCTGAGGGCTTTCGGTCTCCACTATGTTTGGTGGGCGCCTCTGCTGTAGGAGATGATATACGAGGGTTATTCCAAAAGTAAGGTCCGATTGATTGCCAAATTGAAACCACAGTGAACATCAGAAATGTTTTACTTGTAACAATTAGCTACACCTTTCAGCTACGTAGTCGCCGTTCTGACTTAGACTTTTGTCATAGCGTTGTACCAACTTTTCAATAGCCTCATCATAGAAGGCAGCCGCCAGTGCTTTCCGCCAATTCTCCACGCTGGCCTACACCTCGTTGTCTGTGTCAAAATGTTGTCTTCAAAGACAGCGGTTCATGTGACCAGAGATGAAACTCAGGGGGAGACAATTGCGGACTGTATTGTGGGTAATCTCACATTTCCATTTGAAAACGATGCAGGAGCATCTTCATTGCCCCTGCAGAATGCGGCTGAGAATTGTCGTGAAGACGAAACAGCACGACAGTTATGTAATGTTGGCTGCATAGCTTCAGGCGAAATTTCTCACCAGGCCCTCGTACTTGGCGGCAGACACTGTTTTCTAGACATCTTTACGCACTCACTGCGAGCTCAGAAATGAGAAGAGCGACGTGATGCTAACTGGGGTTATACTAGAGACACTACCCAACACATCTGTGCAAAGCTTTATCGGATTTTCATAGTCGTTTCCATTTCGCGACCGATCGGACCTTACTTTTGGAATAACCCTCGTATATCCCGCGCCGACGCCTGTTTCGTCGGTGGTACTGCGATACGGACATAGCTGTGTTCAATGTAAAAGTTCCCGAAGTAGTAGAAGGGTGGGGGTATGTCTTGCGTCGTCAGTGGGGGCATAATGGAGGGCGGAGCTAAGGACTCCAACAGAAAACCTGTCGAACATTCCGGGTGGTGGCGCCACAGCTTGATGTGTGAGCTGACATACAGGGCCACAGCTCAGTCGTGGACATGGACTAGACCAAGACCTCCCCTTTCTGGGGGAAGGGTCAGTGACTCATAAGTGACTTTGAAGAGCATGCCTGTACTGACGTAGGCTCCGAATGCCGCTAATAGACGTCGAGCCATCAGTAACGGTATTGGGAGAACACGCGCTATGTGTGGAAGGCGCGATGCGAGGTAAACATTGACGAAGTGTGTCCTTTGGAGAATGTCGAGGGTCCGCAGACGAAGGTTGAAGATCTGGACCCGAATTTGTTGTAATAAGCGGCGGTAGTTAAGAGCCGCGGTGCGCCGTATGTCGTCGTGAAACTCTATTCCGAGACATTTGACAGTGCCACGAAGCTGTAGGGGTTCGACACACGCTGGGGTCAACCCGTCTCCTATGGCCATGGCGACCGATTTGGCGACGTTGAGACAGCTGCCGGAAGCCACACCGTACGTGGTAATCCATTCTAGTGCTCTGTTGACATCGTCGCGATTGCGAAACACGAGAACTAGGTCGTCTGCATATGCTGTACAGCGAAATGTGACGTCACGTAGGGTAAGACCGGTGAGGCGTTGACGGAGACCACAGAGGAACGGTTCCAGTGCCAGAGCATATAGTAACGTCGACAAGGGGCAGCCTTGACGGACGGAGCGGAAAATCGGGAGGGACTGCGAGGGACGCCCGTTAACGAGCACTTTGGAAGTAGCCCCTCGGAGTAGGCGCATCACGACGTCTGTGAAATGCTGTGGGTACTGCATGTGCTGGAGAACGGACGTTAGGTACGCGTGATCCACTCGATCAAAAGCTTGGCTAAAATCTAGTGATGCCAGCGCTCCCGGGATGCGGCGTGCCCTGGCTAGGGCTATTAAGTCACGGTATCGACACAGTGCTGTGTGGATGTTGTTGATACCCCCTAGGGAAGTCTGATCTGGTAAGATGACGTAAGGTAGGGTCGGTCGTAGACGGTTTGCTAATAGTCTGGGGAATAACTTCACGTCGCAGTTGACGAGTGTTAGCGGGCGGTAATCTTGTATTCGATCCCCACCCTTACGCTTGTGAACCGGTATAATTATTCCATCTACGAAGGTCGCAGGGAGCGGCACCGCGGGGGACGTAAGCTCCCGACAGATGTCTGTTAACTTGGGAGCCAGTAAATACTGGAAAGTTCTATAAAACTCCACAGGGAGCCCGTCGGGGCCAGGAGACTTATTCGCCGCTCCTTTGCCGATGGCGTCGAGAACTTCGTCTTCCGTAATGTAGTTCAATAATTCAGTTTGTAAATCCTGTGGGACAATGCCGTAAACCAGTTGTGAGACTGCTGTCACCGTCGTCGGGTCGGAACATTGAGCAGAATAAAGTCGTGCGTAATGGTCGAAGAAGGCTGCAGCAATATCGCGTTGTTTGGTGTGATGACGGCCGTCCTCTGTGGTGATGGCATGTATCAGCGCCCGTATTCGCAGTGTACGTTCTCGGATGACGTGGTACATGGTGGGTCGTTCCGTTGCGAGTCTGTCTTGTGTCCGCGCTCGGACGATCGTCCCTTCGAGGTGTCGGCGCATATGGGCTACGATCTGTGCTTTCGCACGCTGAACTGTCAGCTGTCGTTCCGGTGTGGGTGGCAAGGAGGCGCATTCGCGAAGGACGGTGAAATAAAAATCAAGGGTCTGCCGCCTCCAAGCAGCAGTCTCACGACCATACGTAATAAAGGTTCGCCGTAGGGCCGGCTTGGCGCAGGTTAACCACCAACTAATCGACGTAGGATACGTTGGGAGGCGGCGGACGCACAAACTCCACGTGTCTTCGATGGCGCGTCGACAATCCGGAGAAGCGAGATGAGCAAGGTTTAATTTCCAGGGATGTCGGCTGCGTCACACCCGTTGGCGACGAAGGGTGACGGCACATATATAGGCCTCGTGATCAGAAAAGGCTACTGGCCACACCTCCGCGTCATTCACCGTTGCCGCGAGAGAACGGGAGACGTAAATCCTATCGATGCGACTAGACGAGTGACTCGTGAAATGGGTGTATCCCGGTCTATTGCCTCGGACATGTTCCCATGAATCTACTAGCTGGAGATCGCTGATGAGTGTCCCAAGTTCGGGGCACGGTGAATGGCGTGGCAGCTGATCTGTAGGTGCTTGGGTGCAATTGAAATCGCCCCCTAATATCAAGTCATCGTGCCTGCCCTGAAAAAGCGGTGCTATTCCTTCTGCGAAGAAGAGCGATCGGTCACGACGGCGATTCGTTCCGGAAGGGGCGTACACATTGATAAACCGGACGCCTTGCACCGTTACGGCCATTTCTCTAGCGTCGGGGAGATATCGGACTTCGTCCGCCTCGAGGCCCTCTCTGAGGAGAATGGCGACTCCACTGCTAGCTGGCGAGGCGTGGGACAGATGAGCCGTATAACCATACATTCCCGGGAAATCGGCGACGAAGACTTCTTGGAGAAAGACAATGTCAACGTCTGCTGCATTGAGCATGTCTTGGAGCAGCGACAACTTCGCACGTGTCCGAATGGTGTTAATGTTGATGGTCGTTAAGCGATAGGTTTGTAGATCGTCTCCTGAAGTGGGGGCTGCCGTCAGTGTCGCCGTAAAAGGTGGGGCCTGTGATCTGATGGCCGCGTCCGCGCCGTCATCTGTTGCTACTCGGGAGGGGCCGAGGTGTGGGAGGAGAGACCCCTCTCCTCATCCACCACAGCGGCCGTAGAATCGTCTTCAGCGTCATCCGCCGAAGGTCCGTAAGTTAACAGTGGCTGCGGTAGAACACTTGTGGGCTGAGTGACTAAGGGTGAATCCGCAGTTGTTTCCGGTTGGTGTACCAACGGCGGGCGCTGTGCTGGCCATCCGATTGTCCGAGGGAGCGGAATCGGGTTTGTCAAAATCAGACAAAGTGACTGGTGAGGGCGATCTCGTGTCATCCATTCTCCTCGTCGTTTCGTCGGCCGCCCGGTCGTCAACTGGAGAAGACGTCCGCTGGAGGCAATCGTCTGAGGGTGTGCGACGTCGCTTTTTATGTTTTCTCGGTGACCTTTGTTTGCGGACGTGGGTTTCTGTGTCCGAAAGAGTTTGTGGTTCCCGTATAGCATCCCCCTCAGGGAACTGTTTGTAGTGTTCCTTGTGACATGCCTCTTCCGGTGCTTTGCATGAATCCGATGACGAATTGATATTTTGTGGAACAGCCCTGTTTTTTGTGAAACAGTGTTGGATGAGAGGTTTCTTTGAGGCTCGTCAGCGACTGTGTTGGAACTTTTCAGTGGTCAACGTAAATCATATAAATATTGCATTCAAGGTTTGGTGACGAAGGTGGAGACAAAAAGAACGTTGTTAGATTAGAACGGCGAGGGGCATCTGCAGTTAATGGAAAAAAGGGTGACAGAGTTAAAGACGCTATTGTTGGCGCGACCCACATAGTCTCTTCGTTATTTACCGCAGGAATATGGACTAATCAGCAGCACATATCACACAGCTACTAAGAAAGGAGGCCTGTATTCCTACACCTTTCCTGTTCTTCATGAGCTGATACAGATAACAACACACAAAGCAGTGTTGAACTGTATATGTGTGTGAGGCGAGGTCACTTCCAGCACCTCTTGTAAGGCACCTTCAGTTTTCAAACATAAATAGAGGAATGTACAGATTAGGTTGCATATTCTATTTTAATGAGATTCTTGTAACGCTTTTCCCGAAATTCCTTACGAGTAAGAACACATTAGATAGTGAGATCCAATCAAAGGCGACACATTTCGTCACGGTGTTGCGTGCTAAGCAAGAGAGCATTACACAGATGATCAGTAACAGCCTCATTTCAAACGCTTCTGTTCTCTTTTTCGTTGTTTTACCACGGTTTTTCAATCATTTCAATACAATTATGTGCTGCAGACGTCCATTGACAGACAATTCTTCTCCAAATAGACTCCTAAATTTGTTACATGCAGACACGTTGCTCATCTTGGAATAGATTATTGTAATTCCTAGAACGTTCCGAGAACGTTTCCGAACAGTCGACTAAATTACTATTTCCTCTCACACAACCTTCACGATAAACCAGAACAAGAAAATCTGGCAAATTACAGATGATGCACACATTTGCAAAGCGAAGAGTAATGAGAGAGACGTTGTGGATGCTAGAAATACTGTCTGCCACACTCTCTAGTTTGAGTTACAAGGTACTGTTGCTAACGTCGCTGTAGATGTAATTTATTACATTGTGTTTGGTATCTGAACTGTCACGTGGAATACAAACGCGTAATTCTATCAGGTGTGACTTCGCAGGGAAGATGAGAATGATCTATACACCCATAAAAAAATTTTGCATCACCTCGGCTCCGAAAGTTCCGGAACCTGTACAGAAAATTAGAATAGATATCAACATAAACATCATTTCCGCCACTTTTTATTGCTCATGAAAACCATACATGGCATGTTGTACCACCATACTGCGAGACCATCAGAGGTGATAGTCCATACTGCTGTACATTCCTCTAATACCCAGTAGCACGGCCTCTTGCATTGATGCATGTCTGTATTCGTCGTGGCATACTATCCACCAGTTCATCAAGGCACTGTCTGTCCAGATTGTCCCACTCCTCAACGGCTATTCGGTGTAGATCCCTCAGCGTGGTTGGTCGGTCACGTCGTCCATAAAAAAAACCTTTTAAAATCCATCCCCGGCGTTTTCGACAGGTTTCCTGTCTCGAGAACATGCTGGCCACTCTTGTAGAGCGATGTCGTTATCCTGAAGGAAATCATTCGCAAAATGTGCACGTTGCGGGCGCGAATTGTCCCCTATGAGGACGAATGACTCGCCTATATGCTGCCTATATGGTTGCACTATCGGTCGGAGGATGGCATTCACGTGTCTTACTACCGTTACGGTGCCTTCCATGACGACCAGCGGCGTACGTGGGATCCACATAATGTCACCCCAAAACAACAGGGAACCTCCACCTTGCTGCTCTCGCTGGATAGTGTGTCTAAGGCTTTCAGCCTGACCGGGTTGCCTCCAAATAAGTCTCCGACGATTGTCTGGTTGAAGGCATATACGACACTCATAAGTGAAGAGAATCTGATGCCAGTCCTGAGCGGTCAATTCGGCATGTTGTTAGGCCCATCTGTATAGCGTTGCATGGTGTCGTGGTTGCAAAGATGTACCTCGGCATGGACGTTGGGAGTAAAGTTGCGAATCATGTAGATTACTGCACACAGTTTGAGTCGTAACACAACGTCGTTTGGCTGCACGAAAAGCATTATTCAACATGGCGGCGTTGCTGTCGGGGTTCCTCCAAGCCATAATCTGTAGGTATCAGTAGTCCACTGCAGTAGTAGCCCTTGGGCGGCCTAAGCGAGGCATGTCATCGACTGTTCCTGTCTCTCTCTCTATTTCCTCCATGTCCGAACTGCATTGCTTTGGTTCACTCCGAAACGCATGACACTTCACTTGTTGAGAGCCCTTCCTGGCAGAAAGTAGCAATGCGAACCCGATAGTACAGCGGTATTGACCGTCTAGGCGTGGTGGAACCACAGACAACATGAGCCGTGTACCTCCTTCCTAGTGGACTGACTGGAACGGATGTGCTGTCGAACCCCCTCCGTCTAATAGGCGATGCTCATGCATGTATGTCTACTTCTTTGGCGAGCTTAGTGCCATCTCTGAACAGTCAAAGTGACTGTGTCTGTGTTACAGTATCGACAGTCAACGTCTATCTTCAGGATATCTGGGAACCAGGGTGATGCAAACCTTATTTTGACGTGTGTATGGATCACAGGATATCAGAATATATTTGGGTACTACGAATAACCGGCCTGTAGTGCATACATGATGTTTTGCAATGGTTGTTTAAAAAAATATATATCCTCAGCTTGCAACCTTAGGTTCAGGAAATGTAGAATATAATGCCACGTACGGGGCAGAGGAATAGAACCTGATAATGAGGTCAGAGAAGTGTAGGTGACGACAAACCGAAGAACGTTATCTACAGAAGCACAAATCAGAAACGCGCCGTTGAGGACGTAAATCGACAGCCACTCATAGACGAACACGCTGAATTGTGTCCATTAACACTAACTTGCCGGAAATAATACCTGATGTGTTAAGGAGATCATGTGCTAATTAACTTAACTGAAGAAAATATTCTGGCAGTGGAATAAAGAGTACTGACGATGCTCTTCATTCTCTTTTATTTGCAAATGACCATCTCATAATCTCTCAAGATGAAGAGGATATGGAACTCACGCGGAAAATTAATGTTGAGGAGAGTAACAAATGAATTTTGGTTATAAATCTGGACAAGACGGAGTGTATGCGGATGGGACAGGATGCGGTGAAACCTGAGACAGAGGAATGGGACATAAAATGGTGAAGAAGATAGAAATATTTGGGAACAATAATAGAAAACGCCTATGAATGTGGCAAGGATATTTTTTCCAGCATGGCAATGGCGAAGATAGATTCAAAAGCTCTGAATGGGATAAAATGTAATAATAACATTCGACACGAGACTAAGCAAAGAATGTTTCACAGTATGGTGGAAACCATATCCCACAGTAAATATAGGTATGGCTGGGGAAATGCCCACTGAGTATATAATAACTCCTAACTGCTTCGACAAGCCTTAGAATATAATTATTGGAAGTTGAGAGCAGTGGGAGAAAACAGTTCCACACCGTACGGAGGACATCGTTTGGTTCACCGATGGGTCGAAAACAGATGAAGGCGTTGTTGCAGGGTTGTGCGGGGTTCAGCCAAGACTGGAGAGCAGCATCTAGGGAAACTGGTCTCCGTATTCCAAGCCACAATTGCTGCATTCAGGGCATGTGTGGAGGAGAATATGAGTAGGTTCTACAATGATCGTAGCATCTACATCTATTCAGACAGCCAGGCAGCCCTGAAACCATTCGCAGCTCCTGCAACAAGATCTAAGATTGTTGATGATTGCCACAGGGCTCTGGTGGAGCTAGAGGGATGCAATAGGGTGTACTTAGTGTGGGTCCCTGGCCACTAAGGGATCTGTGGCAATGAGCAAGCCGATAGATTGGCTAGGATGGGGGCAACAACTCCATTTATTGGACCGGAACCTGTCTTGACAATCACCAAGGCTATGATCAAATTAGAATTACGGAACTGGCTAAGAAACAGCACGTAGGATATTGGACCAAGGTACATAAACAAAAACATGGTAAGGTAATGGCGCCCAAGCGATGTTTTAAAAGAAGCTCTGTGATCCTGGGATCGAATAGGAAAGTGATCAAACTCATGACTGGACTGATGATCGGCCATGGGAACTTAAAAAAGCACCTGCACACAATGGGTGTAATGGAAGAGGACCCTAAATGTAAGATCTATGATGAGGGTGAAGAAACTGCATCACACCTAATCTTTGAATGCATGGCATTGGAGAATAAAAGATACAGAATCTTCGGGACAACTAGACCTGAAGAAATTGTGTCTAAAAAAACTGGTAGAAGGGCTCCTTGCACTGTTTAAGGGCACTGATTGGCTTTACTAGATATACAGGGAGCGATACCGCACAATAAACCTAGTTTCGGTGCGGGCAGTGTCGGGTTAGACCTAAGCTGTTTTAGCTCCCCTGTTAAAATGAAATCAAATCAGATCAATGGTGGAAATCATAGCTCTATATCGAGCCAAAGTATGGCATCAAACAAGAAGAGTTAGACGGAAAATAACAACAGCGGAAGTGGATTGCATGAGAAGATGTCTTCAGTTAACGAGCAAGATAGGGTAAGAAATGAGAAGGTATGATGGAAAGATAATGTTCTCAATAAGAAAAACTTTACAGAACAGAGGAATTAAGAGGTATGGACTTGTATAGAGAACCACAGACAGCCAAGGAACATTTTAAGCTGGAGCCTCCTGTAAGAAGATGGAGAGGAAGGCCAGTGCTGTGGTGGAGAAAGTACATAGAGGAAACTATGCACGGCAGAAATATGAGACCGGGAGACTGGAATGGAAGAAGACCGTGGAGGCTGAAACCGGCTAACTCCCTCGGGGAAACGTTAAACAAGAAGAAGAAGAAGAAGAGGAAGAAGAAGAAGAAGAAGATAATGATGTCAGGAAGGAAATGCCAATGACTGTCCACAATACTGAAACTCTGAATTGCGAAATCACGCTTCAATAATTCTACTAATATTTGTTAAGGAAAGACAACAAGCTAGGTCTAACAGATATTTAGGAGAAATGATTTTGGATTTCGGATAGGAAAGTGAACTAGGAAAGTTACAATGACACTATGTTTGTTCTAAGAAAGTAGAATTTAGATCAGTGCGCGATATTCCTTGAACTACAGACAGCTCTCAATAAAGCAGTTGTGTGGAAAACGGAATAATTTAGAATAAACTGGAGAGATTTGTTACCAATACATACAAAAAAGCAGACTACAGAAATAATTATCAATGGCAATAAGAAAGAGGCTAGGATCTCTGAGGCAAGGGTCTCCGACAAGGCCGTCCTCTCTCTTTATTTATTTAATTTGCTTGTAACATACAATGAAAAGCAGCACTACAGAATCAAAAGTTATTGTAAGCAAATATTTTGTACTGCATTTCCTGACGATATCGTAATCTCAACAGATTTCGAAAAATACATGAAGTAAACTTAAAAAAATTGGTCGGAAGTCTTGGAAACCACAAAATGATAATAAACGCCCATAAGACTGGAAAAAAGGAGAATAATTGACATGGAAAGAATGCAGTGAATAATCACACCTTCAGAAATAAGAGTAATTTATTATCAAACAACCATCTTAATTAAGATTAAAAAACATTGATTTCGACTATTCTGAGTTGTTGTTGTGGAAGGTGAACTCAAGGGAAAAAGGAGAGTAAAAAACTGGAAGCAACTGAATTGTGGATATGGGTAACAGACACAAAAGCATGTCGGACTGGAAGGTAATCTAATGAGAAATACTCAAAGAAATTAACTGGACACCTTACTCGACGTGAAAGCTTCATAGAAAATACCTTGGATGGAAAATAATCCAGCCAAAAACGTCAAGAGGAAGACCCATAGCATGTCTACTACAAACCGTTATCAGTGGAATTAGATTAGATTAGATTTACTTTCATTCCAATCGATCCGTAGTGAGGAGGTCCTCCAGGATGTGGAACATGTCAGAAAAACAACAATACATGACAAATATTTAAACTAAAACAAATAAGCTAATGTACCATTCCACAGGTCCCAAGTGGAATGATCGTCATTTTTTAATGAACACTAAGATTCATTTTACAAATACTATTGCACTGAATTTAAAATAAAAAAGTTTTTTATTTATTTATAAGGTAAGAAACATGTAATACAACTACTGTAATACTTATTTACAATGAACACATTACTGCACTGAAATGGTGCAGAAGTTAGATTATACTTACACACACACACACACACACACACACACACACACACACAAATTTTCAGTGAACACATTACTGCACTGAAATTGTGCAGATGATATGTTGTACTTATATACAAATCAGTTGGTTTTCCTCAGAAATTCATCAATGGAGTAGAAGGAGTTGGCCACCAATAAATCCTTTAGGCTTCTCTTAAACTGAATTTCATTGGTTGTTAAGCTTTTTATGGCTGCTGGCAAGTTATTGAAAATGTGTGTTCCTGAATAATGCACACCTTTTTGTACAAGACTAAGTGACTTTAAATCCTTGTGAAGATTATTCTTATTTCTAGTATTGATTCCATGAATTGAGCTATTGGTTTGAAAAAGTGATATATTTTTAATGACAAATTTCATTAAGGAATAAATATATTGGGAAGCTGTAGTTAGTATCCCTAGTTCCCTAAATAGGCTTCTGCAGGATGTTCTTGAGTTCACACCACATATAATTCTTACTGCACGTTTTTGTGCCCGGAAAACTTTGGCTTGGCTTGATGAATTACCCCAGAAAATAATCCCATATGACATTATGGAATGAAAGTAAGCATAGTATGCCAGCTTTTTCATTTTTATATCCCCTATGTCTGACAAAATTCGCATTGCAAACAGAGATTTGTTAAGACGCTTCAGCAGTTCTGTGGTGTGCTCCTCCCAGTTGAATTTATTATCAAGCTGTAATCCCAAGAATTTAACACCGTCCACTTCTTCTATCTTCTTGTTATCATATGTTAGACATATACTCTTGGGACACCCCTTACAAGTTCTGAACTGCATGTAGTGTGTTTTTTCAAAGTTTAGTGACAAAGAATTGGCTAGGAACCAGTGATTAATGTCTACAAATATTTTATTGGCTGATCTTTCTAAGACTACACTTGATTTGCTATTTATTGCAATGTTTGTATCATCAGCAAACAAAACAAACTTGGCATCTGGTAATGTTACTGATGAAAGGTCATTGATATACACAAGAAAAAGTAAGGGCCCCAAAATGGAACCTTGTGGGACCCCACATGTAATTAGTTCCCAGTTGGATGATGCCTGATAGCTTGATACATGTCTCTTTCCTAATAACACCCTTTGTTTCCTGCCAGAGATATAAGATTTGAACCATTTTGCAGCATTTCCTGTTACACTATAATATTCTAGTTTACTTAAAAGGATATTGTGATTTACACAGTCAAATGCCTTTGACAGATCACAAAATATACCAGTTGCCTGCAATTTTTTGTCTAATGAATTAAGTACATTTTCACTGTAAGTGTAGATAGCCTTCTCAATATCAGAACCTTTTAGAAATCCAAACTGTGACTTTGACACCAAACTGTGGCAACCACAGAGACTGATGGCGACATGAACAAGCGATTACCTGTAGTGTCTGATGATGGATTACGTCAACCCAAAGGATAAAAAAAGACAAACTTTGAATACCAATCACGGTTGATTATGTTTGACATGAATTTTCTGTGGTGGGTGCGAATTGACTATTAAATCCACTATACTAAAATTACCGTCATTCCAAAATTATTACACAGAAATAGTATTACAGTGAAATACTAGATATGTGGCACTGTAAGTCGTTAAATTACTAGTAAAGAAATCTAAAGGGCCCATATAATAACCTTGCCGACATACAGTGAGTATAGATGTACTTTTATTCCAAGAAGTGCAGTAGATCAATTATGTGCGAACTATGACAGTAGTGGAAAAGAAAACAAACTTAATTTATAATAACTTTTTTCTGCATTACTTTCTTCAGAATATGCTCGAAACTGCTGTCTCGAATGGCATGGAGCAAAAAATAAATCTTTCCTTCCTAATGGCTTGGAGAACCTATACGGCATTGAGGAGACCGTCCTGAATGGTTCAAATGGTTCAAATGGCTCTGAGCACTATGGGACTTAACATCTTAGGTCATCAGTCCCCTAGAACTTAGAACTACTTAAACCTAACTAACCTAAGGACATCACACAACACCCAGCCATCACGAGGCAGAGAAAATCCCTGACCCCGCCGGGAATCGAACCCGGGAACCCGGGCGTGGGAAGCGAGAACGCTCCCGCACGACCACGAGATGCGGGCAGACCGTCCTGAACCCATCGATTCTGTGGTGCTATGTTTTTCGTGGGATTCCGCCCAACGCTATAAACAATATCGCATTATAATGAACCACAGTGCTAATAGTCCATGATCCTGCTGTTGTCAAATTAAGACCTGGTAGATGCATTACCTTGTAACATGAGCTTCAACACATTCATTCTGCAAATGACCAACGTTAAATCCCATTTTCAGATTGAGAATGCGTAAACTTTCTTTGTATAAAGAATATTTATGGTGCTACACATACCAACACGTCCGGTGACCAGGAAATGACAATCTTTTACACGTACGAGCATCTAGTAGTCTTTATGCCACTTTGACGTCAGTTTCATGGTGTCGCAGTTTTAACTATCTTAGTGTATATTTATGACGTTGGAAAAACGATGAGATGGATTGATTTCTTTAAATTTCTTTATTCGAGTAGGTTTCTATCTGTACTGCACGGGAAACAGGGCATGATGGCGTATATTTGACGGTATGCGCTATGTGTCCTGTTGCATTCGCTCGCAGCACCTGTTGTTGACAAATGTAATGTCCTCCTTACCTCATTACCCTCGCGTTTGCTTTCGTTTCTCCTCGGTTCTCTTTAGGATTTTGTTTCCCGGCAATGTTGGATGTGTGTTAATAGTGATGTAAAACACTACTATCGATATTACTGAAGTATCGATAGATTTACTGAAGAGGAGGTAGTCGATATGCCCCTCGTGTATGGGCTCACTACTACGTGATCAACGGGAAACGTGAGCCCGGCAAGATATTTGTGACGTCGCGCTACTTGCCTTGCCCGGCATACATCGCGAACGCTCTGCTAAGTTCGGGGCCAGGAGGGAAATCAGCATATCAATGAAAAGGTCTCCACTGAACTTCTCGTCTTTGCCATGAATTATCGAGAGCTTCAGAGTGTTCAAACCCGCAGGTAGAAAGTATTAATCTAAAAAAGTAATTCACTCCCCACCAGGGACGGTCATTGGGTGTTCCAAGACCTGTAGGCAGGAAACCCCGCGCCGACAGCAACCAAACCGCACCAAAGACCACACCACAATAGAGCGTCTCGTCCAATGCCTGTAACCTTAATCTGTGTCAGGTGTTGTACGGTTTTCTTACTGCTTATTATAGGCTTCCTCACTGCTGAGAAGGCATTTTCATAGGAACAGGCGTGAGCTCGATGACAAACAGAATACATCTATTCACAATATTACTCTGTTCAAATAGCTCTGAGCACGATGGGACTTAACATCTGAGGTCATCAACTAGACGTACACAAACCTTAGTGACCTAAGGACATCACACATATCCATACCCGAGGCAGGATTCCAACCTGCGACCGTAGCAGTCGCGCGGTTCCAGACTGAAGCGCCTAGAACCGCTCGGCCACCATGGCCGGCTATTACTCAGTAATGAGCCGTTAAGGTAGTGGGTCCGATAAACCAAAAGCTTATACAAAAGTTCTAGAAGGTAGCCGTGGGTTCGTTAAACCAAAAACGTATACAAAACGTCTAGAAGGTATCTCTGAAGCACCTCTGAAACAGTTTCTCGGTGGAGTCCCCCTCGGAAAACGACTCACAATATGGAACAAGGAAACTGAAAAACCTGTGTGAAAGAAGTATGTTGCTTTCATACAAGATTCGTAACAGAACTGGAAAAACACTGAATAAACATACAAGAAGAAAAGGAACCACACCAAGAAAATATTTAAGGAAGGACAACGGGAAGCTGGCCATAAATTTATAAGACGAGTAGAGAATGACGTTCACGAAAGCCACAATTTTGCTTATAAATGTAAAGACACATGAACAAATGTGAGAACGACACAGCAAGAGTAGATGTGATGGAACAGCAACGACGGTTTCAGCAGTACAAAGTCTCTCGGTGCCAGCAGACAAAAGAGAAGAATCATCAGCAGAAGAAAAAGAAGAAGAAGAAAGGGGGAAACAATCGCAAAATTTTAAAAATATGGAAGCTTGATCCTACATAGGATGCTGGTCTTTTACTGTAACAATGACGGTGTTTTAGAGGAAATAATTATCACTCTAATCAAGATGATGATGTTTATTCATAATTACGCATGTTGCTAGATTCTTTGAACTACACAATGAGACATTACAGATTTCCTGCCTTTCGCAGGAATTCCAGTCATAGTGAACCACTGTTACCAATAGCATATACGTTTCGCTCTGCATTCTTCTCAGATCAGTAGGTCAAACATCATCTGGGGATTCAGAAAGCTAAACATCGTGTCCAGTATTTATATGGTTTTGAAGTCAGATTACGAGTTTATTGGAGATGAGCGTGATCCTAAAATTGATTCAAACATTTACTTATGGCCGATAATCTTTTGCCTTACAAGGTAAGTCGTACCTACCGTCCAACAAGTTCCTTTTCTTTTAAACCGCATTCAGATACCGCCTAAACGTTTTGTAGGATAGGGCATTAACTCACTCCATGTTTCTCACAAATATTTTCAGCTACTCACAACACTGGCTAACATGTTTGGTTTATAAATGGAAGATACGTAAGAATCAGTTAATTTACTCTGCAACAAGTAGCAGAGGAAAGAAGTAAACATAATCCACAAACATTCATAGCAACTTTTGATTGGGTTAAAGCATTTGAAAATGTGGAAAGAAAAAAATGAACTATAGTGGAAAATAGCAGATATTCCAGATGATTAAAAAATGCTGTAAGAAGCCTATATAAAGAATAAAAATTTATAAAAGATATAGGTGAATCAACAAGAGAAATAATTGTAATATATAAAGGAGTACAACAACCGTGTCCACTATTTAACATTTATATTAATGACATTACTCGAAGATGGAGGCAGCAAACATAAAAAGGTACTAATATATCAAAGGATTAAATGTCTAACGTTTTACTTCATTCACATGATGTCTTGATATTGCAAGAAAAAGAAGACAGCTTCGAACGTGCATTGAAATATCAAAATACTTTTGTCAATAGTTTGATGTTGGGATTACTAAAATCAAGACTGAAGTGATAGTGTACTACTGTGAAGATCAATCTCAATCCAAAATCAGTGAGAGTAAAGTGATTTTATAACAAGCGTTGCCCTTCACTTATTTGGAATATCTATTTCACATAGGAAGTACTGAAGAACTAGACGGATATGTGGCACCGTTCATCAGACAAGAAATGAGAGTAAGTTTTTAAAAATCTGTGACCCTACCAGTACTTCGTTGTGGGATTGTTCGCTGGGTCTTGCAAAAAGAACGTCAGGTAAGATACAAAGCGCAGAAATAAAATTCATAGTATGAACAAAGCACTACGCAAGAAAACACATGAAAAACGAAAGAATGCATTGCACTAGTCAGCAGCGAAGATTATTTCTCCTTATCTCCGTTAAGAATTATGCTTACATCTTTCATTATTCTTTTACTTACTTGCCCTGCCATAATTATGTGTAAATTGTTTTCTGAAGTCCCATTTATTACAGTCTCAGACAGCTCAATTTTCAGTGCATTTCAGGAGCAACACATCTGAAATGCAATTATTCTCTTCTTTTCCGTTTTTTACACGGTGAATACTACATTTGAGTGCAGTGTTTTCCTTCAGACGTCATTCTCACACATTTCTTCCTCAAATAATGGCCTATGTTTGACACTAATAGACTTCTTTCAGCGAGGGATGCCGTCCTAACGTGTGCTAGTCTACTGCTGAAGCCCTACTTGCTCTTTCGAAATGTGTTACTTTGCTTCCACGATAGTAGATATCTTTGCCTCGTCTACTACATAGGCTTAATTTAGGCGTTACGTTCACCAGTAACCTCATCTCTGCTGCTTCGTAATAATAATTTGATTATTTCGTAATTGATTATTCCTTAATTAATACTCTGTTCTCAGTAGACTGAAAATCACAGTAGATAACAACGTTTACAGCAGATTTTACTCTCCATGTCGCCTCACTCTGAATTCAAATTCCACTCAGGAATTTGTCTTTATTTCCACCATCGCTTCTTCGGTGTACAGATTGAATGCTAGAGGAGAAAGACTGTATCCTTAGCTTATGCCTTTTTCAGTTCTTGGAAGTCTCTCTTATTTTGGAATAAGTATTGTTTCATCGTGGTTTTTTAAGGTATTGCATGCCAGCGAACCTGCAGTACTTCGCAATTGCTAAGTACGTCTTGGAATTGGATACGCATCTTAATCTCTTCCTGCCCCCTCTCCCCTTCTCACGTCGATCTCCTCCTCCTCTTTCTGCCCATAAGTTCTTCCACCAGTCTCTCTCCATTTTCTCCTCCCTTTGTCCTTCTCCTCATTTTCCCTTCTCAGATCATCCCTTGTTCCACCCTCTCTCGGACACTGAGCTGGTTTATTGTTAATGTAAACGAAACCTTGGTTGGGAGTCGAATTCGTTTAAATCAAATGGGGAAATGGTTGGTATTATTGGTATGCAGGATATGGGAGAGACCTCTGCAGCCAGATCTGGAGGACAGTGGCTTCAATGAATTTTGCATAGCTTTAATCTTGAAACGGGTAGGATTACAACGCCTCGGATGCTTGAGAACAGGTAGTGGTATTCTAGTCATAAGCTGTAGAAATCACTTTACCGCTTACTGTTAAAACCAGCTGCGAGTAACAAAAGAGTATCCCACGTTGCTGCATATACAATTATTGTATACAACTATATTTCAGAAGAGAAAATGAATTTCAGAAAAACAATTTGTCTAATGGTTTAAATGCCCTGACACGGTAGTTACAACTGTGAAAATGGCAACTAAAGTGCACAACTTCATAGCACAGTACTTTCCACATCGCAGTTTGTTTTCACAAAAAATATTTAGGAATGTATAGCCTGTGTCAGTATGAATACTTACGAAAGCGTCCTGAAAAAATTTGAAGCAAATTACTTAAACGCTTTTCAAGACCCTTGCTAACAGTGTTTCCACTTTGTATATTACATTTTGTGGCGGCGTTCGTAGGGACAAACAATTCGCTGTAGAAACGGCTTACGAAGTCAGCGCCACACTTTTAATAGCGGGCCGACCGGTCCGCTGGAACAGTGAACAGAAAGATGAAAACCCAAACACTCTGATTAAATAAAAGTCGGTACTTATCTTTATTAACGAAGATACAGAAACACAGTAGTGAACTCCGTGTCTACAGAGATCTGTCTAGTTCGAGTCGGAGCGGCTAGGTCAGCGTCGGCTGACGACAAACAACAACTCTGCTGCGATGAACACACAACTGACTAGCAAGTACACAATTCGGTGGCGAGTATACAACTGAGCGGCGAATACAGAACTGTCCTAGCGCTCGCGACTCTAGCGCTTAAGAAACCAGAAGCCAGCGGTGGCGCGCGCAGACTTGCGGCGATTTCCTGTCTCGCTGGCGCTGCTTATGCGGACGGCGTCCGGACTTTGAAGCTGCCAACCTTTTTGGCAGCGGGCTCGGGTGGCATTACTGGCTAGGATATAACACTCCTCCCCCCCAAATCGCCGCACCGTCATTGAATAATGACGTGGCGAGCGTCGACGGCGGGGGAGGGGTCTGGCCGCAGGCGTAGCGGACGAGACCGGGGCGGAGACTGTTGTCGGTGGCAGTCCCCTGTCCGCACCCCAGCGTTGGCTGCGCGGGGCCTCGGGAACCACCGACTGAAAACCGAGGTCAGGGTGCACGCCTGTGACCACGGGCGCAGCTTCTGGTACTGGACGCGACGGGGCGTCGGGACCCACGAAGAGAGGCAGCGTCTCCTGACGCTGCGTCGACGGCTGCTGAGTGGGCGCCGGACAAGGCGCTGCGGTGTCAGACTCCTTGGGGGTGCCCAAGGGAAGCGGCTGCAGGACAGGCTGCACAGCCACCGCTTGGGAAGGCGGCCCGGCTGAGGGGTCGACGTCCATCCGCTCCGAAGGCGGTGGCGACCACCTGGGGCGCTCCCGGATGAAGCTGCGCGGGAGGCATCAACGGGACGGGCTGTCGGCGTGGTAGCGGCGACGGCTGCTGCTGCTGTCCTGGGGCGGCAGCGAAGTCGGAAGGCGCGGCTGGAACCCGCCGCGGACCAAATCTGTGGACAAAGAACGAGCGGCAGAATCCGGGCGGCCAGCGCGGCGCAACTGGTTCTGATGCCTCCTGTGCACCCCAGTAGCACCTTGAACAGTATAAAAACCGCGACCCTGGACACTTATCACGGTACCACGTTCCCAAAGACGGCGACCGTGATAAACTGTGAAAAAAACGGCGTCGTTGCGCTGAAAACGCGTGCGATGCTCAGAAGCGGCGGGTCGATCCGGGGGGTGCAACAACCGTAGTAGGGTGCGATGACGACGGCCGTGGAGAAGCTCCGCAGGCGAAGGGCCGTCGCGTGGCGTGGTCCGGTACGACGACAGGAACGTGATGAGGGCCTGCTGACGAGAGTGCGTAGCACGAAAGCGGTCCATATGATCCTTGAATGTGCGTACAAAACGTTCCGCTGCACCATTCGATTGAGGGTGGAACGACGGAGTAAGAACATGGCGAATGCCATTGGCAGAAAAAAAACTTTCAAATCCAGCAGAGGTAAATTGTGGACCATTGTCAGACACTAAAACTTCTGGAAGACCCTCAATACAAAAAATTGAAGTCAACGCCTGTATAGTTTGTGCAGACGTTGTAGACTGCATGGGCACAACAAACGGAAAATTACTAAATGCATCTATCACGATGAGTTAACGAGAATTCCAATATAGACCAGCGAAATCAATACGTACTCGCTGCCAGGGACCGGCAGGGCGTGCCCACTGAAAATAGCGTTGAGGCGGAGCAGCTTGGTGTTCGGCAAACGTCAAACAATCTGTAGACATCTGCGTAATCTGCTTATAAATGCCGATCCATGTACAATGACGGCGGGCAAGCTGCTTGGTGCGGACCACTTCCCAATGACCTTGATGCAACAAGTCGAGGACCTTGGACTGGAGCACTTGGGGAACCACTACACGAAGCTGGTCATTCTCGGTGCGTAACAGCAAAATTCCGTGCGAAACAGACAACAGATGACGTCGCGGGTAATAGCGACGAACCACAGGATCCGATATGTCCTTTGCCTTGGACGGCCAACCACGTTGAAAAAAACGTAATAGTAAACTCAGATGAGGATCCGTAGCTGTCTCACGTGCCACCTGACGATAATCAATCGGAAAATCCCGGAGGGATTGATGCTCATCGGCGTCAATCTGATGGCAAGAGTCGTCAGAGGAATCTAAGACATCATCCGCAGCAATCGTCAATCTAGAAAGCGCGTCAGCGTTTGCATGCTGAGCTGTAGGGCGATACAGTATCTCATACTGGTATTGTGATAACAAAAGAGCCCAACGTTGTAGTCTCTGAGCTGTCCGCTGAGGAACTGGTTTAGACGGATGAAACAGTGACGTCAGGGGCTTGTGATCTGTTACTAAATAGAATGGTCTACCATAGAGGTAGTGATGGAATTTTGTGACACCGAACACAATAGCCAACGCTTCCTTGTCCAATTGGCTATAATTACACTGAGCTTTGTTTAGCAATTTAGATGCGAACGCGATAGGACGTTCGGTGTTACCGACTCGGTGAGACAACACAGCACCGAGGCCGAAAGAAGAGGCATCACAAGCTAACACCAGAGGCTTGTTAGGGTCGTAATGGACCAGACAACGATCATTCAATAAAGCCTCTTTAAGCTGCTGAAAGGCTGATTGGCAATCAGCTGACCACACAAACGGAACATTCTTACGGCGGAGACGATGCAACGGTGCAGCAATCTGTGATGCATTAGGTATAAACCTAATATAATATGTCAATTTGCCAAGAACTGCTTGCAATTCATGCAGATTGCGAGGGGCGGGCAAATCACGAATAGCTGCTAAATGTGACTGGGAGGGATGAATGCCTTGAGCATTAATAACATGTCCCAGATACTCCATCTCCGTAAGGAAAAATGAACATATATCGATGTTGCAACGTAGGCCTGCCTGAGACAACACTGTAAACAAACACTCCAAATTACGGAAATGTTCAGCAGGCGTCCGACCGGACACAACAATATCGTCTAAATAGTTGCAACACGATGGCACATTAGCCAGAAGTTGTGACAAAAAACGCTGAAAAACAGCTGGAGCTGACGCACAACCAAAAGGCAAACGCAGAAAACGGAACAACCCCAACGACGTGTTTATGACAAAATACTGTTGTGATTGCTCGTCGAGGGGCAATTGCAAATATGCTTCACGGAGATCAATTTTGGAAAAGAAACGAGCTTCCCCTAACTTATCCATCAGCTCGTCCGGTCTAGGCAAAGGAGAAGAATCAATGACAGTCTGAGGATTAACTGTCGACTTAAAATCAGCACACAAACGTAACTTGCCAGACGGTTTCTTTATAATAACTAAGGGAGAAGCCCACTGGCTCGCTGAAACGGGTTGAATAACACCGTTGTTTTGCCAACGACGAAGTTCATCTGCTACAGGTGCCCGGAGGGCGTAAGGCACTGGACGAGCACGAAAAAATCGAGGCTGAGCATTATCTTTTAACGTAATATGAGCGGCAAAGTTCGCAGCACAACCTAGTTCGTCTTTAAATATGTCACTGTATTGTTTACACAAATCGGTTATGCTGTCTTGAGGAAGAACAACAGAATTAATTTGCAACACATTGTCTTGGATAGACAGGCCAAACAAGTCAAAACAGTCTAATCCGAAAATGTTTACGCTGTCTGTAGCGCGGAGCACTGTGAATGAAACTGTTTTTGTATTGCCACGGAATGTGGCTGGCACGCTACATACACCTAACACAGGAATTTGTTCTCCACTATAAGTAGCCAAAGAATGTTTTGCCGCTGAAAGTTTAGGGCGGCCGATAGCCGCATACGTAGCACTATTTATGAGAGTCACAGACGCACCAGTGTCTAATTGAAAATTGAAGGTCTTATCCTGGATGCGTAGCTTCACAAATAGTTTATTACACTGCCTCTGGATCGGTGCAGTGGAGGCGGAAGACACAAAATCAGCCCGTTTAGCGCGTGTTCGCTGCTTACAACACCTCGTGGGTTGGGCGGGTGGAACAACAACTCCCGCGTCACTTGCAGTCTGTACATTACGTTTGACAGCGTTTGAATTACGCTTGGGTCGCATAGCAGAGGGCTGGATGGGTGGCTTATTGCGAACAGGTTTATGACCCACACGAACCGTGGAAGAGTGTTTAAACGCGACCTTCTGGGCGGGCTGGCTTTGAAGAACATGAATATCCATGGGCTGGGCAGCACTAGAATTTTTCTTGCGTTTACGCAAACAAACAGTCTGGATGTGTCCTTTCCTTTGACAAAAGTGACAAACCGCGTTTCTTAACGGGCAACGTTCACGAGAATGAGCAAGAACACACTTAGGGCAAGACTTAACTCTATCATTTTGCACACGCGGCTGACGAATGTGTTTAACATGACGCGGCCGACTAGTGTTTACAGTCTGACTCTGCCGGTGGGGCCGCGGGCGTGACATAACTTGCTTAGCACAGGCAATTTGAGAAATACATGGCTGATCTAACTCACACTCAGCATAGTCAAAAGTATCTTGGGCTTCAATGATGTTCATCACAGTCTCTAATGACGGGTCAGGCAACTTTAAGATAGCAGCACGAATACGAGAATCTGCAATGTTTTGAGTAATAGCGTCTCGTAACATGACATCACTGTGGGAAGCTCCACACACACAATTAAATCGGCACTGACGGGTGAGGCCCCGTAAATCTGTTAACCACTGTTTATTAGATTGATGTGGCAGTTTCTTTAATCTGAAGAACTTGGATCTGGCTGCTGCCACATGAACTCGCGACTCGAAATACTCAGCAAGCTTGTTAACAACAACGTCATAGTCTAAAGCTTCTGGCTTGGATTCCGGGAACAACTTACAAAGTAGTCGATAGACTTCCACGCCTGCAGTGGAAATTAAATAAAGCTGCCGCTCAGTACCCGTGATTTTGTAGACTGTCATGTGCGCCTGCAACTGCGCGAAATATTCTCGCCATTCTTCTCTTCATGCATCAAAAGCCGGTGCTTGTTCCTTTTGTGTTGGAGGATTAGCCGCTTGTTTGGCGATTGCTTCCACCAGACTCTGTATTTGCTGACTCTGTAACAAGATCAACTGTTGTAATTCGGCAGACATAATGAACACAAATTAAACCAGCCCCCAAAATTTTATCGCTATAATTAGTATAACCAGAAACAAGTTGAACCAGCTGTGGGGCGGCGTGGTGTAAGTTTGTAAAAATAAATTTGCTGTAACAAACGCTTGCAAGTTGAATCAGTTTCTGGCTTTTAGAATGTTGTTAATGCTGTCTTTCGCCGTTCTCAACACTGGCTCTCTATTTACTTCTTGGCACCCAGAAAGTGATTTAATAAAACATGGAGCCAGTATTTAGAGATCCTAGTGCCCACTTCAATTGAGATACCATTATAGCTGCAGCTTATAGCTCTGAGGAATTAGGAGATTGTCCGGGATTTCTAATCAAAAACGGTTTTCCAAAATAGTTGAGTATATTCTGAAATTCACTGATAAAAAACACAAGTATCCCTACAACCTAACTAACAGAGCAGTTCAGAGTCTAATGCGCTGATGCAACTATAAATGTCCGAATTAAATGTTAAAAAGAATGCTCGCCATAATTTGATGAAAATATTTCATCAAACGCCACGCTAAATATTTGGTAGAATGTCTGTCTCGCGACGGCACGTGAAAATACGACAATACGCAAACTGAAGCTAGATAATGAAAATCATTCCAGAATTAACACTTCACATGAAATGTTTTCATGGTTCCGCGTATCTCTAGTAACTTAATACGGCACCCGAGGCTGTTTGTAGCAGATACACTGATGCGACGCGACTACCGACACAGATGGCGTGTCATTCAGCGTCTGGAAAGAACTGGGGCCTTGCTTGCTCGCGTAGCGTCCTTATATATAAACCCGCGGTGCGGACGGCGAAGGGAACGCCTGATCTTTTCGGCTCTCTCAACTAGCCGCTGGGCTAGTAACGCACCACTTCAAGTTACATAATAATTTATAGCTTCTTTTGCTGATGGCCGAAGAAGCTCTTAATTTAAACGTGCATTCAGCACGCAGGTAAGTATTGATAATAAAATTTTGACGTGGCTAAGTTAAATACTTTGGGCGAGAGAATTAATTAAATTACACTGCACGCAGTAGTTGAGCTCTGAACTGCCCCTTTTGAGATCTGCTATCGCTATAATTTTACAGGTATTAAAAAGAAACTTTACACATCTTCATAATCATAGCGGACCTCCAACCTATTTAAATCTAAACATCCTAGCCTTATTTACTAGCCTACTTAATCTATCTTGCTTCCTTCAGTTTTGAGACGAAAACCACAAAATCATGAATTTCTACTGAAATCTTAATTTGTGAAATCCAAAGTACTATTTTTATTAAATCATTATGAAAGATGAATCTAAATATAAATTTTGAAGTCTCTAGCTCTTTTCTGTTGCGCCAATGATTTTTTTAGAAAAACGTCCAAATTTCGAAAATGGCTGAAGTTATCGAACTGACATTTAACACACCTTAATTTAGTATTATTCCTGACATGCTAGAAAAGTTTTAGTTCATTTGCTTGCTTTTTAAGGTATTGAGCAACATTTATGACGTCAGAGCTAGTTACAGCAGACTGGCTGGCACACAATGGAAACTGATATGAATTTACTACAGCGTGAGTAGGCTGCTTCCCTACACAGCCCTGCACACTAGTTCGGAAGCCCTCGTCGCCAGTTTTGTGGCGGCGTTCGTAGAGACAAACAATTCGCTGTAGAAACGGCTTACGAAGTCACCGCCACACTTTTAATAGCGGGCCGACCGGTCCGCTGGAACAGTGAACAGAAAGATGAAAACCCAAACACTCTGATTAAATAAAAGTCGGTACTTATCTTTATTAACGAAGATACAGAAACACAGTAGTGAACTCCGTGTCTACAGAGATCTGTCTAGTTCGAGTCGGAGCGGCTAGGTCAGCGTCGGCTGACGACAAACAACAACTCTGCTGCGATGAACACACAACTGACTAGCAAGTACACAATTCGGTGGCGAGTATACAACTGAGCGGCGAATACAGAACTGTCCTAGCGCTCGCGACTCCAGCGCTTAAGAAACCAGAAGCTAGCGGTGGCGCGCGCAGACTTGCGGCGATTTCCTGTCTCGCTGGCGCTGCTTATGCGGACGGCGTCCGGACTTTGATGCTGCCAACCTTTTTGGCAGCGGGCTCGGGTGGCATTACTGGCTAGGATATAACATTACATATATTTAGTTAATGAATATATAAAAAAATTATAGTTAATGTCTGAACAAATGTTTAATGGAGTATCATGCAATAATTTCAAGAATTTTTCGAGACCTTTGCTAATAATGTTTAACAATGACTTGACTTTAAACAGTCGCACCTACTTAGCTTATACGTACTTTTCTCAGAATTTCAAAGGCCTTGAACCCTTTCACATTGTCTGACGCCGTCTCCTAATCGTCAAATCCTAACAGTTTTTTTTTCTTTCTTCTTTTACTGGGAATACACAATAAAATACTCGCCACAGAGCCGCTGACCTCAGATTTGCTCCTTCCTCGCTAATATAATTATGGCTAACGAACCTGTTCGTCAAAAATTCGGACGTACACGTGCTTTCTTTATTGTTGATTTTGCAACTATACAAAAATTTATAGTTAATGTACGAACAAATGTTTATACGTACTTTTCTCAGAATTTTAAAGTCCATGCACTATTTCACATTGTCTGACGCCGTTTCCTAATCGTCAAATCCTAAAAGCTTTTTTTTCTTTCTTTTTTACTGAGAATACACAATAAAATGCCACAGGGCCGCAGACTTCAGATTTGGTCTTTCCTCACTAATACAAATATGTCTGAAGAACTTGTTTATGCAAAAATTCGGACGTACGCGTGCTTTCTTTATTGTTAATTTTGACACTATAGAAAAATTATGTCTTCTTGGCTACTTTGGAATTTTAATTAACCACACCTAGCTGTCATGATGTCGCTTGCGTTGCATCACATGCTGCATACCGCGGTCTCACTTTATAGGTTCATCTTGTCCCTTTTAGACGCTTAAATGTTTAGATGCTCCTCGATGCTGTTCAGCCGATGTACGAATTCTGAAAACCTCGACTGGGCATGCCTGAGCCGGCGCCATCAATGAAGCGGACCTGCCTGAGGCCAATAATACTAGATGGCAGGATTTGCAACGTTTAAGTCTCCAATTTGTATTTCCTCTGCGATGCATGGAGCACACTCGGAAATCTAATCTCGCTGCCAATGGGGGGCACGGTACTACAGAAGTGTAGCTTCTCCTGGCCGTGTCTGCGTGGAGCAGAACCAGTTGAATAGCGGCCTTATTCCTCCATTTTGTCAAATAACTCTCTAACTGGCTACACTTTTATCTGTACGATTTCGTTCCTGCAGACACTAGAGACAGCATGCCATCGTTTAATTTCCTACGGCACAGACTTTGATTTCCATAGTGGAAGTTGTTCGGGGATATGTCTGAGTATCTCGGTAGAGAGGATGTATAGTCTACGATGGCTCGTTACAAAGACAGAATGTAATTACGATTTCTTCGGTCTGTGGCCCCGATTACCTATGTTTCCGTGAAATTACGTTGACAAAAGTGAAAAAGCTAATGCTACGCAATCAGAGAAATGTCAGACACAAAATACAAAGTAATGAAAGGGCTGTCAAGAGTTGCAAAAGTCCTGTGATACGATTGCCATAGGTGTGGGAGCAGAAGAGCATGACGTCATTCGCCCACACTTCCAAGACACTATAAGGGAACATTTCCAGGTGTAAATAAACGATTTTGATGAAACTTGGCGAGTATTTAGAGGAGTGAACATAATGCCCAATTTCAGGTTTTAGGGGAAAAACAAAATGTGTAATTTAGTATGTTTCGTTCAGAGGGAAAATCTTTTAAACAATGATGTATAAAAAATATCTCGTGCAGAAGTTAAAGTGTGCTTAATGTTCTTGAATACTGTAAAATCAACTGGTGCAATAATTTGAAATTTTACAAAGTACCCCACCATGATTAATTAACATTGAAAAATGATTTTTATACATCAGAAATAACATGTTTCAGCACTCTGTCGCTGGTTCCTGATGTGTGAAGACGTGCTCTATTTGTGCTCCAGAAAAACAAATTTAAATGGAAATGGTATGCATGTGGAATATTTAAGAGTAGGTAAACATGTAATTTCTCTTTTCAGAGACTTTTGTAGGAGGCTCATGTAAATTGTTCGGGAAAAGATAGGCAGGTAAAAAAATTCATGGGGAACATAGGATTCTTCGGAAGTGACAAAGAAACCACGTGTTGTAATTACAAGACGAAATGCTAGCATGTGGTAGTATTAACATGAAATATTTGTGTGTGTAAATCTAAGTTGAAAATAATGAAGATTTCCGTGTGCAGAACTTGAATTAGAGACAATCACTTACCCGTGGTGAGTGCAGTGCGAGTCTCAACCTGCCTATGAGACATAAAAATAAATAAAAAGAAAATAAAAATTAATATTGCTTGTCCTAGCATACAGTTGAGGATCCGCGTGTGAGATAAATAAGATACCAAAACTTCCATTATGAGATACATTCGTATGACGCCAGTTTTATATTCAGATATTTA
Source organism: Schistocerca americana (assembly GCF_021461395.2). Lineage (NCBI taxonomy): Eukaryota > Metazoa > Arthropoda > Insecta > Orthoptera > Acrididae > Schistocerca > Schistocerca americana. The sequence goes on from NC_060119.1 coordinate 73,956,975, forward strand.
CTACCAAAAACAGTCTTGATCACTATTTATTTATTTCGGTGATCGGTTTCAACCACTACTGTAGTCTGTTTCAGAACAATGAGCAAGGACCTCCTTCTGCTGGAGATTTTCCAGCAGAAGGAGGTCCTTATTTATTGGTCTGAAGACGACTATAGTAGTGGTCGAAACCGGTCGCCGTAATAAATAAATTGTGATCAAGACTGTTTTTGATAGTAAATGTAACACTTTGATCACTCTTCACTCCCACAATGTATTCAAAAGTAATAATATTCAGATACTCTGAGAGTGGACTATGATGAGTCAGCCAACCACCCTGCAGCGCCATGTGGGTTGCATTGCGCAAGGAAGGTGTGCATATAACCTCCAGAGTTTGTGGTAGGAAAATTATTAGGTTGGTCAGGGACGTCTGAATCTTGGATGACTATTGTTTGATGGGGGAAAGCAGAAAGAGTAGGTAACCAATCACATTGTTTTTGAGATGTGTTTTATAGCGCCAGTGTGATTTATTTTGTGTATTTAATCTGTGTGATTTGCATGAGACAGTAGGAAATTAGTTTTAAATATGGTGGGTAAAGTATGATTTTTCCTAGTACAGCACGAAAGTCAGTAAATTCGTTATGTTGCTAATGAATCAGGTAAAGAGAGTGTGGGAGAGCATGAAGTAGCGAAAGATTCCTTACCAATCCAGAAAGTGCACAGTAGCAATAAACAGAATCAAATGGTTGAAATGGCTCTGAGCACTATGGGACTCAACTGCTGAGGTCATTAGTCCCCTAGAACTTAGAACTAGTTAAACCTAACTAACCAAAGGACATCACAAACATCCATGCCCGAGGCAGGATTCGAACCTGCGACCGTAGCGGTCTTGCGATTCCAGACTGCAGTGCCTTTAACCGCACGGCCACTTCGGCCGGCTAAACAGAATCATTACCAGACCATAGAATAGTAAAGTGCTTATGTTATGTCATGTCCATTGGGTAAAGAATCCCTTGATTAACTATTGTGTTTAAGTTTAGTGCTAGGAATGTAGCAACATTAGCGGGAGAGAGATAATAGTAATAAAAGTGGGGATACATGAAACAAATAGTTGTCTTGATTATTGAGTTGTGGGTAGCCAGTTTGTTGAGGTATTTTACAATAACCTCTAATTTCTTGCTGGGATGTCCAAGCTCCGATTGAAATATATACCACAGAAAGCAAATGTGGTCTTTTCAGGTTGGAGTGAGCCAGAAATGTGCACAAGCGATTAGTCAGATGCGTTATCCATTCCGTTGCGTTAAGAATTGTGGAAGAGAATAAATTATACCTCAACTGATAGGCACTAGAGCTCATATTTCAAGCATAGTTGAAGTAGGTATGTTAAATCATGAAAATATTTCTGATGTGGGATTAATAATTGCACTCGCTGGCAGGCCACTCATGTAGTGGGCCTGACTACTAGATGCCACAGAATGGGGTAAGAACTTCCCAATGAGAAAGGTGGCGGTAAGTTAAAAGGAAAAAGGAGAACGTTTCGAGAGTCGTCCCTGAGGATAATGAACCAGCACATCTGGTGATACCAAAGGGCTCTACAGCACAGCTACAGCTGCTGCACTTATTCAGTTTTCATTGTGGGAGAACTTTGTGAGAAGATTTCAGATCGAAATGTTACAATGTAATGAAGTATGTCTGGTTCAAATGAGGGTACTTACAAGATCGCAACCATTTTTAGAGAATTCTGCTGAATTCTGGTTATTTTATGTTGTCTGTGGTGTGTTTTACGTGAAGATATTACCTTCATTTTAAGTTCATGGTATAAGAGAAAACAATATTTTACGCATTACTTCACAGATAGTCACTGTTGTAAAGATTTTGTATCATAATAATATCCGATCTATCATTTTAATTTAACGAAATAGGTATTTTTGGACTGACAAACAAAAAAAGGATAGAAACATTAATTTGAAACGTAGACTAACAATTTAAAAAATAAAACAAAAATAAATGAAACAAAAAATGGGAATAATAATTAATGTTCAGATATTCTAATCAGGAATATTTAAAATACTCTGACAGCGTATTACGTACAGCCTATTTTTCAAAAATGGTACCTTAGGAACAAGCTTTTTAACACCTGCCTGGATGTTGCGCGGAAATTTCTTTAATTTATGTTGTAAAGAAAATCATCTTCGTAATTGATTCATTGCGGTGTGATATTCTGCAAAACGTCAAATTATATCGGAAGTTGATTATACAGTTCTCAGGAACGTAAATTACATCAAAACTTCAACATGAAAGATATTTTTTATACATCGTGACCCTCGGAGATGACACAAGCCATGGGGTACGTCCTACTATCACACAGGACTTCGTTCTGTCCGGATTAGAGCAGCAACTCGACGTGACATGGACTGACCATGTCGTTGGAAGCCTCCTCCTACCGCTATAGCCGTCCATAATTGCGGAAGTTTTACGAGTGCAGTATTTTGCGCACGAACTGCCTTCTCGTTTAAGTTCTGTGAATGTTCGATTGGATTTATGACGGGCGGACGGGGGATCTGGGTGGCCAAATAATTTGCTCGAATTGTCCAGAATGTTCTTCAAAACAGTCGCTAACAATCATTGGCAGGTGACATGGCACATTGTCATCCATATAAATTCCAAAGTTGTTTGGGAACATGATATTCAACAGTGGCTACAGATGGTCTCCAAGTAGCTGAACATAAACATTTCCAGACAATGGCCGGTGCGGTAGGACCAGAGGACACAGTCCATCGCGTGTAAACACAGTCCGAATGTAAACACAGTACGAATCGTTATGGAGCCACCACTAGCTTGCACAGCGACGTGTTCACACCTTGGGTCCATGGATTCGTAGGGTCTGTGCTACACTTGAACCCTGCCATCAGGTCTTACCCAGCCGATATCGTCATGAGTGCAAGTGAGTTGCTGCAGCCGATGTCGTACTGTTAGCAAAGGCACGCGCGTCGGCCATTTGCTATCAATGTTCGTTAACGCCAAACTTCGCCGTACTGTCCGAGAACATAAATTCGTCTTACGTCTCACATTGACTTCTATGGTTATTTCATTCAGTGCTGCTTGTGCATTAGCACTGACACACCTACTGGAACATTGCTTTGACTTTTCTGTATGGAGGAGCAGTTCTTCGGATGACAAATTCTTTTCCATGTTTTCACATTTTTCGTGCACCTGTTTCGCCTTGACTTCCACACACATCCTGTTCATTTAAGTCGTAGCTGACGCATACTGTTGTATTCCTGTTTTTATCTGAACATTTCTGAACTACCTTCTTTCGTCGATCATTTGACGTAATTGGTCATCTTCACAGTTACATTTATTGTACTTTTGTTAGTCGGACCAAATTCAATGAGCGCCCATTTCAGAGATGTCCATTCCTCTTCAACTGGACAGATGCAGTCAGTGTGAGTGTTCCCATAGCTTAGAAGAGAGCGCTCGACCTTGCTAAGCCTTTGAGTCGCTCTCTTTTTTTGGTTTTAGACAACCAAACGAAGAACACGTTTGTCGACACCGTGTCTGGCGTCCCACTTGAACTTGCACGGCCAACGGCCTGATTCGCTGTATTCTATGGTAATTAACTCTAAAACGGCACAAAGTATCAATTTTTTTCTTAAAAATTATTTCTCAGCACAAACTATCCTGCAAACACCCTTACAACCCTGTCAGGCGGACCGCCCTGTATATGCATCAGAAAGTATTGAAAGAAGCTCACTAAACTCGATTGTGGCGAATTTAAATGACCCAATATTTGGACGGACTAATGTAAACCCCTTTCTGAACCGCGATTCGGGAACTGCCCATATCATCAAATAACGAAAGTATAGATTCAACATAGATCACTATTCCGAGAGCCTTCGCTTCTCATTGGCTGTTGCAACTGCCTGGTCAGTGTGCTTCTTAGCAGAGTTCTACTGAGTGTGTCACAAATAAGTTGTAACGTACAGAATATATCTTTGCAGATCGCCTGTGTTTTAGAACGTACGAATGGAAATCAGTACAGTTACTTTTGAATGTGACAGACAGCTTTCAACGCAACAATTAATTTAGAAATGTAATTATTCTGTTACTAGTCAACAGATATCGAACGAAGCTTATGCCAAAAACTCATACAACATTTCGGCGGTGGAAGCCGCGTTTATGTTGTAGAAAGCTCCTTTTCACTGCCTGTGTTATTTATCATGGTATACTTTCACAATTGTCTAGAAGAAAACTGGGTGTATTTCACTTTCTCTCTGTCTCGTTGACCTGCAGCGTTAACAGGCAAGACTTCGATAAACCTTATCTTAACCAACTGATTCGCAAGTTTCGTGATTTTTTAGGAGGAATGGAAAACGTGGTATTCTTTTATAGTTTCGGTGATCGATACACAAAATCTTGAAGTTTCTGTTGCATAAATGGATGTTGCCTCAATTACCATCAGACGACAGCTATAGCAATATTTAGAAACTGGCTTCCGTCGGTAAGAAAAATCTGGTAGCCCTGAATATTATCGCAGTTGTTCTGTTACACAGTCCAACGCAATTTTCGAACGAAATCCTGTCTTGATCTTGCATCCGATAACTACATTTGCAGATGAACGATGAATTTGTGGACATAAGTTGTTCATGGAAGGGGGAAGTAGTGAATGGCCCGATGTGTCAAAAGCGGTAATAATTAGAGAGCTCGTCTCTGTAGCCCTGAAAATCGACTATAAGAGGTAGCAAATACTCAATGTACCTAAAACTACACTATGGTGTGTGTTACGACGGCGACTGAAGATAAAGCCGCGCCTCCTGCAACTACGTCAAGCTCTAAATATCAAGATTACCTACTTTCTAAGTTTAGCATCGCATTGCAAGCACACGAAGATGGTATCGTGACAGATTTGTTTCCAGTAATGAAGTAACGTGTCCTGAGAGTGAAAAGATAAACAAACATAAGGTAGGCATATGAGTTAAAGAAAACCCCAGTTATTTTGTGGAATTTATAACTATCCCGCTGGAATGTGAATGGCGCTGTTTGCATACACGAAGTTGGGGGGTAGGATTTCTTCACTGCACAGTGTCCGACCTGTGAAACTTGGGTGTGTTTACAGAATTGGTGCTACGCCGTTGAATGACCGGCGTAACGTCTTAATACGGCAACAAGCTGGTGCACCACCCGGGAGGGCGATTTACAAGAGCAGCTACCACAGCGATGGGTTGGATGAGGTACGGATAGTGGTCAGATGCTCAATATCTTGCCACCACATTCATAACACCTGACGCCTTGTAAATTCCTTTGTGTTGGGGTACGTTGACTATCAAGTTTTGGCCCTTCTTTCCCAGGGGACTTTCTAGAACTGAAGCAGTGCGTCCGAGGCTCCTTTCCAAACGTACCAGTTGACACGTTACGGCGTGTGTGGAAAGAGGTGGACTAAAGTGTATTTTTGTATCGACTAAGAAGACACGCATAAGCGTTTGTAGTGTACATAGAAGAAACTTTGTGAAGCTGTTTAGAAAAGCATTTCGAAGTTCACGCATAAGCAAAAAGATTGCGACCACAGCCCATCACGACGTTGGATGCCGCCTGGTGGCGTTGAGGGCACGTGACGCGGTAACAAAAGTATTTTAGCGAAGCTGATATGGTCGGGAGATCGTCCTTACGAAGAAATGGGCTGAAAATGTCGAAATCAATTGAAACAAGCGACTCTGGGGAAGAGCATAATATTATTACCCAGAGCCTGTGAACGAGTATCTCGCAAACGGCGGAGCTATCCGAATTTTCACGTGCTACTGTCGTGAGCGTCTACAGAATGAGATGGTTCTCGAAACAGCCACTAGGCGCTAAGTTTGGAGGTCTACGACCTTTCACAGAACGTGGGGTTCGGAGGCTTGTCTGCTCTTTACAGTGGGATGGATGGTGATATGTAGCATCTCTGCCGAAAGAGCACAATGCTGGTGCAGGCACAAGTGCTGCGCACCACAACGTTCATCGTACTTTGTTGAACATGGAGCTCCGCAGCAGACCACCACTACGCTTCAACATATTGACCATCGTCAATAACGACCATCGGGACTTGGCCGTAGTCGTTGGAAACGTATTGGCTCTTCGAGGCAATCACGTTTTTGCTACATCTACATCTACATGGAAACTCTGCAAATCACATTTAAGTGCCTGGCAGAGAGTTCATCGAACCACCTTCACAATCTCTATTATTTCAATCTCGTATAGCGCGGAAAGAATGAACACCTATATCTTTCCGTACGAGCTCTGATTTCAGTTATTTTATCGTTGTGACCGTTCCTCCCTATGTAGGTCGGTGTCAAAAAAAATATTTTCACATTCGGAGGTGAAAGATGGTGATTGGAATTTCATGAGAAGATTCCGTCGCAACGAAAAACGCCTCTCTTTTAATGATTTCCAGCCCAAATCCTGTATAATTTCTGAGACACTCTCTCCCATATTTCGCGATAATACAAAACGTGCTACCTTTCTTTGAACTTTTTCGATGTAATCCGTCAATCCTACCTGTTAAGGATCCCACACCGCGCAGCATTATTCTAAATGAGGGCGGACAAGCGTAGTGTAGGCAGTCTTCTTAGTAGATCTGTTACATTTTCTAAGTGTCCTGCCAATATAACGCAGCCATTGGTTAGCCTCCCCCACAACATTTTCTGTGTGTTCTTTTCAATTTAAGTTGTTCGTAATTGTAATACCTAGGTATTTAATTGAATTTACGACTTTTAGATTAGACTGATTTATCGTGTAACCGTAGTTTAACGAGTTACTTTTAGCACTCATGTTGATGACCTCATACTTTACGTTATTTAGGGTCAACTGCCACTTTTCGCACCATTAAGACATTTTTTCTAAATCGTTTTGCAGTTTGTTTTGATCTTCTGATGACTTTATTAGTCGATAAACGACCGCGTCATCTGCAAACAACTGAAGACGGCTGCTCCATTTGTCTCCCAAATCGTTTATATAGATAAGGAACGGCAAAGGGCCTATAACACTACCTTGGGGAACGCCTGAAATCACTTCTGTTTTACTTGATGACTTTCCGTCAGTTACTACGGGAAACCGAAAATCCACTCACATAACTGAGACGATATTCCATGAGCAGTCTATTTTACTACGAGCCGCTTGTGTGGTACAGTGTCAAAGCCTACCGGAAATCCAGAAATACGGAATCGATCTGAAATCCCATGTCAATAGCACTCAGCACTTCGTGTGAATAAAGAGTTAGTTGTGTTTCAAAGGAACGATGTTTTCTAAACCCATGCTGACTGTGTGTCAATAGACCGCTTCCTTCGAGGTATTTCTTAATATACGTTCTAAAATCCTGTTGCATATCGACATTAACGATATAGGCCTGTAATTTAGTGGATTACTCCTACTACCTTTCTTGAATATTGATGAGATCTGTGCCACTTTCCAGTCTTTGGCTACGGATCTTTCGTCGAGTGAACGGTTGTATATGATTGTTAAGTGTGGAGCTAATGCATCAGCATACTCCGAAAGGAACCTAATTGGTATACAGTCTGGACCAGAATACTTACTTTTATTAAGTGATTTGAGTTGCATTACTACTCCGAGGATATTTACTTCTACGTTACTCATGTTGGCAGCTGTTCTCGATTCAAATGTGTGTGAAATCTTATGGGACTTAACTACTAAGGTCATCAGTCCCTAAGGTTACACACTACTTAACCTATAGTATCCTAAGGACAAACACACATACCCATGGCCGGCCAGTGTGACCGAGCGGTTCTAGGCGCTTCAGTTTGGAACCGCGCGACCGCTACGGTCGCAGGTTCGAATCCTGCCTCGGGCATGGATGTGTGTGATGTCCTTAGGTTAGTTAGGTTTAAGTAGTTCTAAGTTCTAGGGGACTGATGACGTCAAATGTTAAGTCCCATAGTGCTCAGAGCCATTTGAACCATTTTGAACACAGCCATGCCCGAGGGAGGACTCGAACGTCCGCCGGGATAAGCCGCACAATCCATGACTGCAGCACCTGAGACCGCTCGGCTAATCCCGCGCGGCTGTTCTCGATTCGAATGTGGAATATATACTTCGTCTTCTTTTGTGAAGGCATTTCGGAAGGCTGAGTTTAGTAAATCTACATTAGGTCGATGGTCGTACCCATAAACGAGGTGAACGGAGGCTCGAAACGTAAAGCGCATCACAGACATAGACGAGTTGGTGAAGCATTACAATACGGGAGACATTCTCCTGGGCTTCCCTGGGTAGTAACTGGAGACAGGTGCAGACGACCTTCTTTCCTTCATGTCTGATGTCTTCCCCGACGTCGATGTCATCGTTGAGAAGTATAACTGTTCGTGTCTCGGAGCCATAACCATGCTACAGTGGATTGAGGAGCATTGCAGTGAACTCACGTTGATGTAAATCCTGTGGAACCCATCAGGGTCGCTATCTGGCACCATCACCGCATAGGCAAATCGGCGAGGCGTTATTTACGCAAATTACACGACCTGTGCGTAGACATCTAATGCTACATACCTCGACAAAACTTACCAACAAACTGTCGGATGACTGATACACAGAATCAGTTATGTATTTCGCTCCAAAGATGGACGATCAAGCTATTAAGCACGTGGTCATGATGTTTTGGCATATCAATGTATATTATACAATAAGAGAGGAATCGGATTCCCATATCAGCTGCGCAACCTGTTGTGAATCCTTTAAACCCCCACCCCTAATTAGTGTATACGCAAACCAAATGCCTGTTGTCGATGTTACACAAAAAATTGACTGTCTTTCTGTACTACAGTACTCTCATATATCTCTCATTCTTTGTTGTTACCTAATTCCTTGCTTTGAGTTACGTTCACAGTAGGAAACTTATTTAGTGATGCTGTATTACGTGCATCAGCTTGTCTGAACCTTAGGCAGCTCTGTTAATAGCGCCAGGCGAGAGAACGCTGTCGAGGTGCTGCCTATGGTTTCCATGTCTCCGCCTACCGCGAAGGTGTATAAGCAAATGCGCGGTGCAGGGAAACTGGTGAGTGCGACTGGGAAGCGAACACAAACAACAATCTGAGGTCGCTTATCCGGTGACGGCTGAGTAATCGAGCTATCATTAGCATCATCACAGTGTATCAGCAAGAGCGCGTGGTTTGTTTCCGTTGTCAGGTTAGCCGAAGGTTTCAATTTACGGTGATTCGGCAAGAGCTTGCGCCACATCTATCGCAGCTGTGAACATGACCGTACGGGTCTTATTAGTGGGTGTGACTGATACAGACTTGCACAATTTTCGGATTATAGCTGACTTGACTGATGTTCGTTCGCGTAACAATAGTTGTCTGAAATCAGCTAGGTTTCTGTGGGCAGCGTGTTGAAACTACGCTTAAAATGATAGTGAACGTCTGAGGTCTTCATGTATTGTTCAGAGAGAAGAGTTGTTTTTGAATTACTTTGGTTCATTTTCTGGTCAAGTTGAGAGCTTTGTTCAAATCATTTTGTAGTCAGTAGTCAGTAATCAGTTGAATGTTGTTCTGCTGTGTCCAGAATACCTACCTTCCTCTGCAATATGACAAAAGGCTGTTTCCTTATAATCTTAAAGCTTTAATGATGTTTTATTGGGTGTTAAATCTTCAATGTTTTCAGATTGTTTAAGTCGAAAATATTCAGTAATGGCTATTACGAATTTCACAAGTCTTAAAATCACCTTTTATAATTTCTAAGGATAACCGTGATTATGAGTAACCAAACATATAACTTAGGAAGCTGTGGACAGGCGGCTAGAGCTTCCTCAAAAGCAGTATTATCTTTGGTGGACAAATCCGACGGAACATTCCACTATCCAAATTAACTCTGTCTCTAGTATCATTCCAATACATATAAATGTGGTTACAGTTCTTATTGATGTATCTCTTATGGTTTTCGGTCACTGCACCACTGTAGTGACCCTGAAATTCAGTTCGGGTTTAACACTACATGGCTGAGTCCTGCCAGAGACTAAGTTCACTATATGGTATATGCCTCCAGCCCGGAGTAAACTCTGTCCTGAGCTAAATCCTTTACCGATCACTGAGTTACGATGGCTGCAGCGACTGCTGTCCTTGTGGATTGTTTACTGCAGACTACTGATTCCTGACTGGCTGCTGCCAGTTTTCAATTCCATATTGACCTGAGGACTTCTTTGTTTGCAACCCATTCAGGCAATTTTCTACATCGGGGATACCTTTCTCTGTGTCCTCTGTATGGGAGCTTTGCGGTGGTCAGACGACATGTATGTACGGCCCTCCTGCGTGTACGAAATTTCTAAGGTGAAATTTAAAACTGACGCTACACTAGCGGAATGGTTGGTGGCATGGTAGCTCAGCGAGTTTCGACAGTGTAGTGGTCATCCTCTGGAATAAAATGACCTACAATGAGTGAAATTTCTGCAGTGGAATCTGAGGGACGTCATAAGACATCTGCGTACAACTGCTGACGATGAACGATGAAGAAACCGATGGAAGGGAAGAAAGAAGTGACAATTGCTAGAGTCACTGCTTTCTGTGAGGAAGGACGTGGATACGGTTTTCGGTCCCTCTTCAGATTTTTTCCTGTTGGGATTTATATGAGGTCCACTCAGCCTTGCAGGGCCAAATGAGGAGCCGATTTTTTTATAGAATCCGCAGCAACATCAGGATTCACCTCCTGCCACTAACGGCTGGAGGGACTGGCAACATGCTGGTCACTTGCTCCACGGTCAGACATCGCTGTAGGCAGCAGTCGGCCTGTCGGAAGAAGCCTGATCTGTGGGTTTTTGAATTCAATAAACTTTACCAGCAGCGGCATACTTTTGATTACTTTATTTTATTTCGAAAGCAGACAGTTTCGACAATTCATTTTGCCATATTCAGATCCCATACGAATTTTTCGAATCAACGAGCTTATTGTATAGCAACTGATTCATACGAAAGCGTATACGAAAGCGTATAAAACTGGATAACGTGAATCCCAATGGTTGTGCAACTGATTCATACGAAAGCGTATGAATCAGTTGCACAACCACTGGGATTCACGTTATCCAGTTTTATACGCTTTCGTATGAATCAGTTGCACAACCACTGGGATTCACGGTATCCAGTTTTATGGCGCTATACGGTGAGTTCGTTGATTCGAAAAAATCGTATGAGTCCTGAAGATGACAATGAATTGCCGAAAGTGGCTGCGTTCAAAATAAAATGACGTAAAGTATATGGCTGCTGGTAAAGTTTATTGAATTGAAGATTGCGTACCAGCCGATGTCCCCTGGCCACAATGGACCGATAGAGACTGATCTGTGGACTATGTTTACGTTTAATACGAGCTTTAAAACATCGGCTTTCCTTTCGCTGTATAAAAATCGGTAAAAGGTGCAGCCATCACGGAAAAATGTGGTGATTACTATTGTTCTTATGTCACACACAATATTTCTACAACAATCTACTTCATTTAAATTATATACACCGGAACGGCAAAGAAACTGGTATATACTTGAGTAATCAAGTACACAGATGCGTAAACAACTAGAATACAGCGCTGCGGTCGGCAACCCGTATATAAGACAACAAGTCTCTAGCGCAGTTCTTAGATCGGTTACTGCTTCTACATTGGCAGGTATCGAGATTTAAGTAAGTTTGAACGTGGTGTTATAGTCGGCGCACGAGCGATGGGACACAGCGAGGTAGCTATGAAGTGTGGATTTTCCCGTACGATCATTTCACGAGTGTACCGTGAATATCCGGTAAAACATCAAATGTCGGTAAAACACCAAATCTCCTACATCGCTGCAGTCGGAAAAAGATCCTGCAAGAACGGGACCAATCAGGACTGAAGAGAGAAGTGCAACCCTCCCGCAAAAGACTGCAGATTTCAATGCTGGGCCATTAACAAGAGTCAGCATGCGAACCATTCAACGAAACATGATGGATATGGGATTTCGGAGCCGGTGGCCCACTCGTGTTCCCTTGATGACTGCATGTCAGTAGGCAACTGTTCGAGCTGGTGGAGGCTGTGTGATGGTGTGGTGCGTGTGCAGTTGTAGTGATATGAGACCACTGACAAATCTAGATATCACTCTGATAGGTGACACGTACGTAAGCATCCTATCTGATCTGCTTCATCCATTCATGTCCACTGTGCATTCAGACGACGTCCAAAATTGCTACACAGTGCCTCCAGAAACAGTTCTGAGTTTAAACACTTCCGCTGGCCACCAAAATTTCCGGATATGAACGTTATTGAGCATATGTGGAATGCCTTGCAACATGCTGTTCAGAAGAGATCTCCACCCCCTCGTACTTTTACGTTTTATGCACAGCCCTGCCGGATTCATGCTGTCAATTCCCTCCAGCACTACTTCAGACATTAGTCGAACCATGCCACGTCGTGCTGCGGCACTTCTGCACGCTCGCGTTCGCCCTAGATGATATTGTGCAGGGGTACCAGTTCTTTGCTCTTCAGTGCATGTCCACTATCCAAAATTAAAACGAAAACAGATTAACAATTATGTTATCGAAAAATAAATTATTATTTACAAATTAACTCGACTTACACGTTATATTTCTCTGGTATTTTGGCTTAAAAATGTAACACAATAGATTTAAACCACTACACCACTAAAGAAAGCTAACGTTCTTTTCACAACGACTCATGATTATCTACTTGGCATGTAGGAACGTAAGTAGGTTATCCATTTGTGAGATAATGCTAATATTGCCCTTGGGTGTTATAATCACTATTCCTGATTGAAAAGTCTAATCGTTGCACCGCCGGCAAAACGTATCTGTGTGTTATCTCTGACGTAATTGATATAATTCAATGGAATCGGAAGTACTGGCCTGTGAGTGTGGAAAACGAGTGTTAAAGTATTTATTTTGTCTGGAAACGCTTTGCCGTGAGTAGTACGTTTATTACTGATACGCTATCAGAAAGTGAACTAAGTCATCACATATTGCTCTTGTGCAGTAGGATGCGACCGTTAAAACGCAGCTGCCGATTTCCTAACAGAGGCATGGAGTGCAAAATGCGGACTGGCCTTTGTTTCGAAAAAAACACTGGACTTTAATTCAGCAGTTTAAAAGCGGCCAACCACATCAATTATTGAATTTGCGTAGTGGTTACGGTGACAGACGTGGCATAATACTATAAACGAAAATCGGAAATAACGGCTTTTGGAGGCCATCTAACGGACATAAGGATTCATTACATGCCATATTCCGTGCAAACACGTAATTAATCTAGTAGTTTGTACCTTAGGAACGTCCTTTCGATAACAATAACCTTTAAAAGCAGTTAAAAATCGGTCAAAAATGGCTCTGAGCACTATGGGACTCAACTGCTGAGGTCATTAGTCCCCTAGACCTTAGAACTAGTTAAACCTAACTAACCTAAGGACATCACAAACATCCATGCCCGAGGCAGGATTCGAACCTGAGACCGTAGCGGTCTTGCGGTTCCAGACTGCAGCGCCTTTAACCGCACGGACACCTCGGCCGGCTAAAAATCGGTCAATATCTGCCCTGTTTAGTATAGGGTCTGTAATAATTTGATAGAAATCGTTATCATTTCCAGAATGTGAACAAATATGACATATAATTTAATTCACAGTGGATTTGTTAGGATCTTTTGTACATTGCGCCGACTCATTACACAGATGTGGTAAACTTCCTTCGGCCGCTTGCGACTGTGGCGCTGAGAGACAGACGGTCAAACACATCATGCAGGAATGCCCACTAAGGGCATACGAGGGTGACACACAGGATTTCCTAATGGCGACCCAAGAGGCAATCGACTATATATTATCTAAGCTGGACGTCTGCTTCTGATTGCTCCTCTGTGAGTGTAAATTTACAATTGGTGGTGTCCTTATATACAAACTGTTACTTATTGTTCTGTTTATACATATGTTATTTTTTTTTAAAAATTGTGTTGTTTCTGTAATTTTTTCTGTGATGTTATGAGCCATACGCTAAATAAATAAATAAATCAGTACATTGTTGAAATTCTATGCTGAATGGTGATTGCAGCAGGTTTACTCGGAGCTGATATGTGAGTCGTCCCTAGCAAGGCTTAACATAGAGTGCAAGCTTCCAAAATATGGTTTCTTCAATGAACCATGGTGGTGAAAGCAGGGAGAGGAAGAGAAAAGGAAGTGAATGGCAGGAAATAAATTGGTAGATGTAGCATCAACATTATTTAATTTTACCACTTAATTAATTTTCTGTCTGGATTGCGTTCACGTTTTAGTTATTGCGGACGAGTTTCCAACATATTTTCTCATTTTCAAACTCTTATCTGAGTTGTTTCCAAGTGACTGATGAAAACATTCAGCTCGCAATGTATAAAAATGTGTTATAGCATGATAATTTTTCATTAACCACGTGAGAACGGTTTTAAAATGAGCTAATACGTTCGAAACTACTTAGCATTAACTCAAATGTGAACGTACGTAAAAGAGAAAATTAAATAAATTGTAAAATTTACGACTTAAATACTTAAGTCTTAGAACATAGTTCGATGTGCAGATCTTGCGAACGATGGAGATTTGCTGAAATCGGCCTGCAGGAATAAGCTTAGAAGGTTCCAAGGAATTGAGAGACCAAAGAAACAAAAACATCAAAGATTGAGGTTCGAAGCATTTACAAAGGCGTAATGTTTGATTAAAGTATTGATGGTGAAGGTAGTAACTTGTTCACAAGAATAATTCCTCAATGGCTTTAGTAAATGGTACAGTAAAATGTCTTGATTCCATATTGAGATATATCAGTCACAGACTAGTCAATGGAAGTAGAAAATTCCGAGAAGAATTTGGGTCACCTAGTAAGCTACTAAAATGCAAAATTTCATTTAGTGTAACTAAGAGCGATTTTTTTTAGTAGTTGGTCCATTTGAATTGTTCTATATTTTTATTTTATTTTGTTGATTAATGCAATTGAAAATAATATGACACTGCGCAAGTGCAATACGTCATTGAATCATAAATTAAATCACTGCGAAGTGTACACTCATAAACATGTTTAATCAGTTGAAAAGCAAATATGGCGTTTCTTCGCTGCCACATGCGAAGAACATTTTGTGAGTATCGAAGAAAGCTACCAGTAACGTAGATGTTGCTGTCACGGACACCCCATGGCAAAATATCTGCTGAAACTGTTCATTTAAATGCAATGTATGTAACTCAGACTAACAGAGCTCTGTCTGTAATCTGCCTTTTTAAATCTTCATTTCAACAGTATTGAAGAGACGCATAAAAAGGTAATACGCAAAGTACTATAAAAATCCGAGATTTCATTCTGTTCCAGGACAATGGCGACTATGTCAAGTGCACTGCGTATCTAATAGCCTCTCGTAAACTTCGCATTTTATTTTAAACTCCGACAGAACAAAACAGATTTGCTAGAATTAAAGGCAAGAGTCGATCCTGTGTTAACCGACGGAGAAATTCTCCTATCGGAGCAAACGAAAGGCGGATATGCTCATGTTTAAAAGACTATCTGAAAAGTAAAATGCGTCATTCTAATCTCCTCAGCACCTTTAAAAATTTTCCCAAAACTTTTGCTATGCCAATATAATCGCGCTCTTTTTAACATGAAATTCATCTCTGATTCCTACAAGCTCGACGAAGTGTATGTCGCTCACATCCACTAGTCCGTCGCTTTAAGTCACTCATACCCATCTGTTCCCACTTGCCCATTCTCATTCTCTCATTCCGAATAACTCACTGTCATTATATAATTTTGTGTCTCTCTAACTATTGCTGCCTCCCGTCTCACAGCCACCATCTCCTTCGCTCTGTCACTCTCTTCAGCTCTCTAACTGCTACCATCTCTTTCCTTCCCACTGCTGTAGTCTCTCCTCTCTGCCTCTATCTTTCTCTCTTTCGTTGTATTTGTCGTACACTCTCCACTTTCACATTCTCTTTATTCCTCTCCCACTAGAACTGGCGCCTCCACTCTTTTACAAAATATTTTATCAGTTGAACATCCGCAACTGAGGAACGTATGTATACAATAAAAATCAGCTTCAGTCCCTAGTAATTTTCTTAGTTTATTCCACGAGCGGTTTCGACGTTTAGTGGTTGATCTTCACGTTTCAACCTCTGCGAAGAAGAGGTTGGGCTATTAAAGTACAAGTACTAATTGGTTGGCATATTGAAATGAAAACGACAGTTGTGGAAAATGGTGCATTCACGTAATTATGAGACGTGTGGTGGTCGGGCCAGTAGGTCATTGGCGATCACACTCACGACAAACAAGTGCATGGGACTGGATCAAAAACGCTAACTTTTGAGAGGGCTCCAGACAGAAACGAACACAATAATACTGAATTCACGTGTAGGACCCGCAACAACAGCGGCCGCCTGGACTCTACGGCACGGAAGTGGCCAGTGCAGATGGCCCGGGAGCAAGCTGACCGCCGCGGCAGAGACGGCTGACGTAGGAGCCGGTGGGTTTGGAGCCGGAATGGGAACTAGAACTACAGATACAAACATTATAAAGTAACATACAAAATGCATGAAAGCCAACGTGACAGAGTACATCAGATTAAAGAGACAAAAGTACAACTTAAACATCGGGTGCCGATGATATATAAAAATATAACTAAAAATTGAGTAATAACACTACGAAAGTCGAATGATGTAAACTGTTGGGATCGGTACCCATGTACAGACTCGTCCTTAAACAGAACACGTATCTTAGTATATAAAGCGTAATTAGGCTTAAAATGATAAACGCGAGAGGAATATCAAGGTACTCATATAAGACAGCACATCGCAACCGCAAAGAACGAAGCGTAATAAAAATAAGCGAGGAATAAAGGGGATATACACTAGAACTGGAGTGACGAGTAAGGAAATTAAGCCTGCGACTAGTGGATGGGATCCCTGTGGCTGGGGTAAAATAGGATTAATGGAGTGATAGAGTCAATGAAATGAAATAATGTAAACTAACTTAGGTTCACGGCAGCGTCACCTTAAAGACACAAAATGTTGTAATACGTAAACGTAAGTATTCAGAGAAATGTCTGAAAGTGAACGTGGTGGAATGCAGGTCCATAAAAAGATAAAATATAGAACTGCAGCAGAGACAGGGAGTATGACTGGTGTACATCAGGTACCGAGTAAAATGACGACAGTTAAAGAGCGGATAGAAAATCATGGTGACCGCTGATATCGGTAACCATGTATAGCCTCGACTTTAGGAGCCACTAACAACCTCTTAATATAAAAGTCTTACTCAATGTAAAATGCACAACAGGAATATCAATATACACGTATAAAACAAAAAGATGCATCACATTCCAACAACGGTTTAAAAACAAAAGGAAGAGGCAAAAGCGGCTCTAAAACAGCAACTAAGGTAGGCGAGTAACGAAATTATTTCTACATGTAGTGAACAAGAATATTAAAGTTCAGGTACATCGGGATAAATTTGACGACAGTTCCATCAAAATAAAATAGCAGAAAGTAACTTTATATGTGGGAGTATTAATGATAAAATAATTTATCTTTTAATAAAGAATGGTAGTTTGGAAGAAATAGGAAAGGAGCGCATCATTTGGTGTTAACAAATTCTAGTTATTTAGAATAAACCTGTGTCAAAGTGTATTCATTTAGCATAAACTCAGGTTTCCGGTTCAGATTCTGCAAAATTTCAATTTCTTCGATAACGTCAAGGATACGTGCTGTTGACTGGTGGTGAAGGATGCTTAGGTATTTGCTGATTCAGGGACTGGGTGCTTACAGGTTGTAACATGGATAGTTAATGCAGATTTTGAATTATATAGATCCTGATACTCCTTAAAGCATACAGTAAACGTCCGTCGTGTTTGGCATATGTATGAGCAGTCCCCACACATCATTTTGTACGCACCCGATTGTGCGTGTCGTTTTTTGTTGCGAGTTTCATGCCGTCCGAACTGAAGCCCTACATGGTTTGGTATATGGAAAGCTGGTTTGATGCCACCCTGCTTTTAGCCATTTACCCATTTACATGGATTCAGTCCCTAGGTATTGTACTTTTTGCAGTACTTCTTACTGTTCATGTCTCGATTGACTGTCTTGTGGGTAATCTCCTGGCTAATACCGGTGCGCTTTTTTGTAGAATCCGCCGCTCGAAAGAATCAACGACTTGTGTTGAATAACGGTCAGTGTGGGCAATATATTTTATCTTTTGAAATTCTTGTTATGATTTTGCACACTCAGAGGTACATCATATTAACGATCTACCAAGGTGCGCAGTTGGCTACCGAATACTTGTGTGGGTGGTTAGATGACTCATGAATAATGTGGATGGGCTTAGTAAACAAGAACACAAATAACAGACACCCTCTCCGCGTGTTTACATTCTCAAATGTAAGCCCATGATTACTTGCCATGAGGGGTGACAAAACGGGTAGTAGAATGTCGTAGACCTTCCGTTGTGCTGTAAGAGTATCGCGGATGAGAACCAAAAGATCCCGCTATGAAAAGAAGTAAAACCCAAAACCATGACTCCTGATTTTCGGACAGAATAGCGAGCGACGGTCGGGTTGGTACCGTACCACTATCAGGGCCGTCTGCAGGACATATTTTAGACCTAGAATCTCACTGACTGGAGCAGAATGGTCTTCCGTGCAGAATCCCGCTTCGAACTGAGTCCCAATTCCCACCCAAAATGTGTCTGTAGATGCTTCAGAGATATGTGGGATACTAACCCGACTGTTGTCCGTCATACGACCCGACAACCAGCAGTTATGTTGTGAGGTGGCATTTCAATTCATAGCAGTGCTCCTTTGGTTGTCATTGCGCTGTAAACTTACATCACAGTGGTACATCGACGATATTATACGCCCCGTTTTGGTGTCCTTCATGGCAAGCAATGTCGGCTTACGTTTCAGCAAGATTATGGCCACTCACACACGACGAGACTTTCCACTGCTTGTTTCCGTGCTCGCCATACCCGCCTTCGTCAGCAACGTCGCCGAATGTCTTTCCAATTGAGAATGTCTGGAGCCGAATGGACTGGGCGCTCCAAGCAGCTCGTGATTTTGACGATGAAACGCGTCAGTTGGACACAATTTGGCACGATACCCCGCAGGGGGACGTCCATCAACCCTCTCAGTCAATACCCAGCCGAGTAACTGTTTGCATAATCACCAGTCGTGAACCAATGACTCATTGACTTACCCAAGTTGTGAAGATCTTTCTCTTGATTGAATAACCCAATTTTTCTGAAATTGTAATCATTTTTTTGTCTGTACTAGCGCTTCCCATCTACCACTTTTCATTTTAATCACTAAAAATAGGTCTTCGTCTCTAGTCTGTAATGCTTACTAGTACCCGTTATCCTGATACCTTGATGTTTGTTTTGTTCCTCTTGAATGCATACACCATGCAAGCAGTTTAAAACTCAGATATTCTACTCTGTGTGGCAGTTTTGATGACACATTTTGGCTTGCTATTTTATGTTCTCAATTTAATTATATTTTTCTGCTTTATATAAAGGTACCTGAATGTACTTCTGGTTTCATGTGTTTGCAATGGCTTGAGTATACGTATCTCCTCCATGTGGTACATCTTTGTCGCACTAACGCGATGTTTCCATCTTGATCTGTCACAGTAATATTTGTGGGTACGCCAAACGTCTCATACAGCGTTTATTTTATAAGCATTAGTGCTCAAGGTAACATGCGATATTTGTTGAAATTTTTCCGCCACCCTCCTGTACCGTCTCCTTGATATACTGGCGATTTTCTTTTCTTTCAAGTAAGTCCACCTTGCGTCTTACATGTGTTTATGACGGATGGACGACGTATCGAGTTACTGTTGCGTCCATTTTTCGTGTTATATGACTTTGTGACGGCGGGGTTACATGTCGAGCTACTTTTAACTAAATTTCTATTACTTTTAGTTCATTTTACCTGCATAGTCGTACAAGACAGGACCACGCTCCTTCGTCTTTCTTGTTATTATGGAAAATCCAGATGCCCTAAAAAGGTGAAACGTGTCCCAAATATTGAAAAATTCCGCAATCAAGACTTTTTTTGTTCCGAAATAACTCGAAACTGGTTTCTGTAGCACCCTGACACAATGCAATGGAATAAATGCTATAAAAGAGTCTGTAGACATGCAGGTGGCGAAAAACCTCGTGAACTGTGACACCAGGTACCAACCAAGTAGAGCCTGTGATCCTGCGCTGGAGTTGCTTGGAGGCAGCAGCAGAATTACACAAAAGCAAGAACAGAGAATGTGGATACGCGGAACAAATCACAGACAGAGCGTAAGGCGCACCGGACCGAATGTAGGACGTTGCAGGATGCTTCTAGCGGGAACGAACAGGAGAGGGAACGCCTAGAAAAGCACCAGACCGAAGGAGGCACGCCAGAGCGCTGATGGTGTCCTGGATCCAAGACGAAACACCGGCGCTGGGCCTAGCGTCATAGACCGAAGAGGAAACACGTAAGAACCTTACTATCGGTAGCG
This sequence comes from Schistocerca americana, assembly GCF_021461395.2. Classification (NCBI taxonomy): domain Eukaryota; kingdom Metazoa; phylum Arthropoda; class Insecta; order Orthoptera; family Acrididae; genus Schistocerca; species Schistocerca americana. The sequence goes on from NC_060119.1 coordinate 73,977,421, forward strand.
GACTGCAGACGGCAAGCATGGAACCTAACATGGATGGGAAAACCCACAGTTGTACTGGATCTGTTCCACTCGACGAGATGTCTCATCTAGCATCTGACGAAGACAACGGGTCACGTTGGGAAATACCGTGCATGAACGACGCTGACATTCGCCTGCATGCCCTTCACGTCAAAATGGCAACAGATCAGTGAGAAGTTCAGAAGAATTACAGTGTCGAGGAACGATAAACGCCAAACTCATAAACGTACTTTCCTTTTGCTGCCAATTTTTCGGACGTCGTTGTTGATATTTTGTTTGCTTACACGAAGCATTTCCATGTAAACAATCAAAAGCCATTGCTAAATGAGAGCCGCACTGTGTTATCTTTCCTCATATGCTAAATGTATATGTTGAAACGCTGATCATATACATACCCAAGACTCTTGTATTCGTGCTAATTTGACGATTGTTATATGAAGGATACTTGGCGTTGCTTTCTTAATGGTCAGCAGTCTGTTATCAACATGGGCGGCTAGTTCGTTGGCATCAAAATTAGAAGCAGAACGCTGGAGTGTTCTCACAGCCTACACCTACACTCCTCAAGACACCTTACGGTGTATGGTGGAGGGTACTTTGTGTCCAGCTGTCACTTCTCCTTCTCGTTCCAGTCGCGAATGGTTCATGGGAGAAACGATTGCTGGTAAGCCTCCGTGTAAAATTGAATTTAATATAACCTGTACGCTCTTTTCGGCCAGATATACATAGGAAACCAAGAACCTAACTACATCTTTTATCTCTCTTCCATCGTTATCCTTCGATACATTTGCATGACACGCTTTCAAATTCACTGTTGATCCATTCACTCAGTATTTTTCATTTTACACAGGGTAGCTAACCCTCTGACCGAACACGCTGAACTACCGTGCCGGCGTCCATGCAGCTCGTCGTTCTAGTAATTCTACCGACGTGGCGTTCTTGTATTTCAAGCAGTTCTACGAGCTGGTATAATGCTTTTCAAAAGAAATGATATGATCAATTAACTTTCAATGAATCTCGACGTATACTCTATCCAAACCGACATATTTGTTCTGTTCGACGATCTAAACACCGAGCTGAAGGTCCACAGACCGGTAGAGTTGAGAACACTGGCACTTCTGAACTTGGGCATGCGTAACGCTCTGCTCTTGGACTTTAATTGTTCGCGTCGGACTATCTTTTTGCCTCTCATTTTACAGTAATCATAAAACATAATATCATTTCCTACAAAGATTTGTAGCCCGGGGAACGCTTATTCTATGAGCGTGCTATCTAATGATAATCATCTAACAAAATACCTATCGTATCCCAAATGCAAAAAAGACTAAATAATGCAAATACGTGTCTTACAGCTATACGTAAATAAGATAAAGGACAGATGTGCTAAATAGCTAGTAAATTGTTAGTAAACAAATTTCAATCTGTTAAGCTGAGCTGAAAAAGTAGAAACATCTCATTAACGTTTAAGGTAGAAAAAATATGGTTAGGGCAAGGAAACCGAAATGGTTGTCAAATAAAGCATATGAAAAGAGGTGTCATAGCTCATAAAAATCACTACCCACACAGAAGAATGCGTACAGACCAAAAAGTTCTCAACACAGTCTATCAAATAAAGCAGCAAATTTTCCAACACATTTCGCCTCCATTCACAAGAAATCGCTTGCCCCAGACCAAATTGATTATAGCACAACAAATCGTCAGGTAATCCCTAGCAGTCTCATATATCATGAAATCTTAAACGAGTCCCCTCAAATACATAGTTCGTAGGTTCTCAAAATCATCAATGTCATCATCTCATCCAATAATCATCATAAACTCACAATTACTTCCATGACACGCTACATGTTATTTAAAATGTCTCATATGATGTTGTACTCGTATTATTATCTTCAATGCTATATCCTCGATAAGTAACAGAATATGTAAAATCGAGCCAAAAGGTTTGTACCAACACCACAACTACGCACTGTACAGAATTTGCCAAATACTGTCCAATTTCTGCATAATCCAGTGTGTCAGTTTCTAAGAAGAATTGCAGCACCTGATGTTACCATTCAACAGTCATGGTTTTGTGCCTACTCGATTAACAGCTGCTGCTTCCTTTATGCAATGTTGTCTTGTCAGGATCTTTGTGTGACACATACCGCTAGAAAGTTTCGTTAGTAGCGACACTATCCCTTTATATAGGTAACAGTAAAGCACATTATATTAACAAAAATACATGAAGTGAAAGAAAGTACAAACGACTAGTAAAACTTTCCTGCCTTATGTAAGGATGAAATGACTCACGACTTAACATCTACATGTTTACAACAGTCCATCCGTCAGAAAGGAAATTACATGTATCACATCATGTCTATGCTAAGAAATGAGTACTGACTAACAAAAATAGATTTAATTCCCGAAGACTCAATCTGCGAAATGTTTTACATTGGAAATGTGGTATGGACTACAAGATTTTCTTGTGCTCAATGTTTCGACTTCAGTCGCGATTAGGTGAGCTATTTGGCGAATACGGAATGGTCCATTGATGATTAAGAAGAATTTTTGAAACTTGTTCTTCAATTTGCTTGATAATTGGTGGGGGCGAACTAAAAACCTTTTGACGTACTTTGAATTCCTGATTGTTTCATCTCCTCTTCTGTATCTGTTTCCTCCTCCCTGCTGCATGTTTTATGTTTTTACGATCTGTTTCAAACATTTCATGATATTTTAATCACTGTGACTTTGGAAAAGGTACAGTTACTCAAATTCTATTGGACGGTCGTTTGTTTCTCAGTACCAAATGTAGAGAGAGGAAAGTGTCGTCATTAGGCAAAGGGTCTATGGTGTCCTGAAACATTTGAATGTATCTGTCCCGCTCTGTGTCCTTCTCGCCACTGTACAATACGCAAAATTTTCTTTTTTCTTTCGAGATGCCTTCAGACGAGTTGGAAGAAGGGTGTTACAGGAAATGAAAACTGGTATAATTATCCAGTTTTTCAATGTACGTATCCAAAGAGCACAACAAAATTAAGGTCCATTGTCAGAGATAAGTTTTTCGACATGCCCAACTTGTATTAAAAACACCTTGATGAATACTGCAGCAGTAGGTATCGCAGTTACTTTACAAATTCGTGTAAAAGAGACATATTTTGATGTGACTTCTACTGCCACAAAAATACACGAAAAATCTTATCTGCGCGTTGTAACGGGTCCATACATGTCCATGGCAGTTAAGCGACATAATTCATCTGGAATTATTGAAACAGATGCGGAGAAGTAGTGGATGTTTTATCTTTGTGAAATGGTTTACATTTGATGAGGACCTGTGGGATTCGTTTTCCCATGTTCAGAAGGTAAGAGTTCTGGCGAAGTGTGTAAAACATTTTCTGGCTCCACAGATATCATAACTAAGGTCACTGTACCAAATTAACCTGTTGACCAAATCACGTGGAATGAATCTATCGCCGTCATCGTCGCCGTCGCGTTTCAAACGTTTGAAGAGAATGTTGTTTCTTACCAAATAATGATGTCTGACTGTCGAGATCTTTGTATATCACCACAGCTGCGTGATATTCTTCCGTATGGGATCTCTATCTCGACCTTTCACATGTCCTTTAAAGAAGAAGAAACATACTTTTCGAAAGCAACCTGTTGCGTGTATGGAAGAAAGAAACTGGGCTGTCAGAATCCCGTAGAAGGACCAATTTGTCAGACACCAAGAAATCCTGAAATGGCGTCAGCAACAATATTCCCTTCTCTAGTAATGCGTATAACAGTGAAATGAAATTTCTGTAAATATAATTCCCATCTCCCCAAGTGATCATGACAATGTTTGGCGGTCATAAAAATTTTGTAAAAGCCCAAACTACAGCTAATGACGCAAGTTCTATGACCGAATAATTTCGTTCAGAAACGGAATAAAATCTTTTAAATCGGAGAGAACGCAGCTGCGAAATGCAAGTCTCTTAGAAACAATAATACGATTTTCCTGTATATCTTGAGAAACACGAACACTAAGTGCTGCATTGGAACTATCAGCCACGATGCCGAAATTTCCAGGAGGAAAAGTAGAGGTACATTTCGTAAAACTTGCCTCAATTTATCAAATTCCTTTTGTGCTTGTTCGTCTCAAAACCAAGTTGAATTTTTACCGCTTAAATGGTTCAAATGGCTCTGAGCACTATGGGACTTAACTTCTGAGGTCATCAGTCCCCTAGAACTTAGAACTACTTAAACCTAACTAACCTAAGGACATCACACACCTCCATGACCGAAGCAGGATGCGAACCTGCGATCGTAGCGGTCACGCGGTTCCAGACTGTAGCGCCTAGAACCGCTCGGCCACCCCGGCCGTCTTTTACCACTTAATTGACATAACATTTGAGTATCGAGAAGTTTGTAGTGAATGAAACAGGCAAAAAATCTGACCAGGCCTAAGAATTTCTAACTAGGCGTCTAGTACAAGGAGATGCAATGTCTCGAATGAGCTGATTGTCTGGATCGGGTTAAGTACCAGAATCTGAATTATTATGATCTAAAATTTCAACAGACGATTTTTCAAACTCAGATTTGGCTAAATTGGCCATAATTCTATGACTTGAAAAAGCTTCGAATAATGAGTTCACGACTCTGTTGTGTTGGGTACCAGGTATCCTCAGCAACATGCATGTTGTCGACATAATTAGCGACTCTGTCTTTTGAGGGTGCTGCAGATGGTAATTTTCCAAATTGATAACGAATTCTGAAGCTTAAAAAGGCTAAACATTTGCAAAAGGGGGGTGTAATTCGAGCTGCTAGAATCCTGTTTTTAGATCGAGTATGGAAAACCCGATGACTTTATGAAATTTTTGGAGCAACTCATCTAAATTTTGTTGTACGTCTTTTACTATGATGTCACTAATTAGACTGGGATATGAAACCTAAGCGAACCACCCTTCTTTGCAAAAATGTGTAAGGGCTGGCTAGTGTTTCTGTTATGCCTTGTTAGAACATAGCTTCGATTTCATCTCTTACTTTGTCTCTATAAATAAAGGGAATGTTGTAATGTCTAGAAACAAAATTATTTCGAGGTTTAACTTGAAATTCATAAGCAAATCCGTCCATAATTCTGGGAACATTGTCAAAACCATGTGAATGCATCCGTAGAATTACCTGTAATTGTTTTCTATCCCTGTCTGTTGCAGATTCACCCTTGTCTATTTTTGCTTGTATAGTTTCAGAAATGTCTAAGTTTCATTCTTCATTTTCATTACCGATAGGAAATTTTGCTTCAGTGAGGAAAGACATTTATCAATTCATGTTTTGGTTGACGTGAGGAACTGCAGGCTTTTAATCTACTGTTCCTCTACTGAAAAACTCTTCTGGAAATGCAGTGTAACCTGCGTGTCATAGGTTTGTAGTAAAATACATGTATTTTCAAAATTAATGCTGCTTTTTGTCTGTTTAAGAATTCCATGTCAAGCATAATCTTCGTTGTTAGTAGTGGAACGATCCATAAGTTTTCAGAGAAAGTATGACCTTGTATGGTAAATTGTAAATGTGTTTGCGATTTTACATCGACACCATTCCCTGAAACATTTCCTCTAACTTTTGTGCTGTGTAGTGGTAAAGTAGGATAAGTTTTATCTAAGTTACATTTATTGAATGCTGCATCAACAATTATTGAAAGGTGAAAATGACTGTCCGATTCATTTAAAAGAGTGTTTCGCTGTTGTCTGCTCTTTTCAATTCTCCTATTGCCACACCTGTCATTCTCTCGAACATCGTGGCTTTGTTTATGTTGTCGTAATAGTATGGTTGCATAAGAAAATTGTTACTCGTTTGTATGTAATTTTTGCCTTTATTACTATGTTGTGGAGGATTGGTGCTGGATGTTATCATATAAATTCGGATTTTTTGACTGGTTATACTGTGGTGGGCTATTGAAAATATCACGTCCCTGAAAGTGTGTTTTGTGCTTCTGGCTACTCCCGTGTCTTCCGTCTCTGTTATTACTGAACGCTACGAATTGTCCCCTAATCTGATTGTCATTGTAATTGCGGTTGTTGTGATAAAAGTTTCTGTTTTTGTACGTATAGTCGGATGCTTGAACCTAGAGCAGTTATAATAACTCAGGGAATCACTAATGTTTTCTTTCTGATGTCCTGTCAGCAAAGAAACTCGTAAAGATCTTGGATGTTCAGAAATACAAAACTGAGTTAAAGCATATTGGCTGTACGGTTCTGTCACATTCGGGTTGTGTTGTACCATGTACTGGAAAACTATGTTAAAGTCGGAAATTGTAAATTTTAAAACTCGGGAAATTGATGACTCTGTCCTAAATGTCAGGCTTTATAGTCTCTCACCAGTATGCGACGAGATTCGCATTTTGAAATTTGTTTACAGAAAAGCATTGTCTTGTTATAGATCCCATCCGCTTTATATCTCATGTGTCACAGGCCAAGCTGGTGGTAAAGAAAAGCGAAACTGTGGGATCCAGTCTAAAAGAAGTAAGTCATTGAAGCCATTTCGAAAAACCGATGAAAAAGGTTTGTAGTCAAACCTGTCCTGTCTTGTGAAATCATAAAAGATGTCAGTTGAAATAATTGTGTCAGTGTTCGCGTTCATTATCAAAGTCTCGTTCCCGTCTAAGTGGGGCAAAATGCTCTCCTCGGAGGAAACCTTTTTCTCGTCCCTGATAGCTCTCATTACAATCACGTTTATCTTGTGAGTCTGTCAAATGCTTTTCAACGTCAGCTACATTTCATGATTGCGCTGTTTGTTTGCAGTCATCTGTCCTTCTTTAAAACGCTCTGAAGGCTGAAATTCTTTGGCCACTTTGAGCTGTGTAGGCTGCGTGTCTGCTGAGTGATCGTCTGTACTTACTTCGATTTGCTCGACTTTGTTTGAAAGTTCACTGATGTGCGCTTTCAATGTTTCAAATTGTTCTTTCCTTCTGGTGTCGATTTTGTTTGTTTCTGTTTCCAAAATTCTGTTTCTGTTCAGAATGATTTTGTGATTTGCGCTGCAATTTTGCGACCGGGGCACTAGGGTTGGGGTTTGGTTGTTTGGGGGAAGAGACCAAACAGCGAGGTCATAGATCTCATGGGATTAGGGAAGGACGGGGAAGGAAGTCGGCCGTGCCCTTTCAAAGGAACCATCCCGGCATTTTCCTGGAGCGATTTAGGGGAATCGCGGAAAACCTAAATCAGGATGGCCGAACACGGGCGGGGCACTAGGAACTACTTTATTAAGTTTCTCAATAGTTGAAGCTTTCTCTTTTCGTTGTGCATCTGTAATTTCTTTAAATTTTATGTCAATCTCAGCCACTCTTTGAGAACATTAATGTAACTGTATCTCTGTTTCTGCAGTTTCTTCTATTCTTGTAGAGGTTTTACTTAATTCTGTTTTCATGCCTATCGTTACATTACTTACGATTGAATCAATGTTTTCTTTTTGTTTTGTTTCAATTATTTCCTTGCTTACTTGTAACTGTGTTTAAATTATTGTGGTTTATCTTGTAATTTTTATTCAGTTACTTTGTTGTCTTCTTGTAGCTCGTTTCAAGGTGACTTGATAACTGAGTTGGTAGTGTTTTGTTACTGTCTTGTTCTGAATGCTGAAGCATAAGTGCACGTTTATTGCGAGGCCTTCTCGCTAACTGTTACGTGAAGAACTGCTTGTTCGTCTGTATTTTAATTCACTGCTGCGTTTTCCGACAAATTTTGCGTTGTCTGTGTAGTGTTACTGTCAGACTGCAAGGAATCTGAAATCTCGAGTCTCACGTCTCATCATCAAAAGAAATATATATGTTCGCAAAAATGTTGCCATCTGATTTCTGTGTATTGTCCACGTACCTCGTCTACCTGGAAGGGAAGCATCCACCTGAAACAATTAGTCTGCATAGCATTAATAAAAGCGTCATCGGGAATTACTGTTGCTACCTGAATTTGACGTATCGACGCCCTGGGAATGACTGTTACGCTGTTTACTGTGTAGTGCTACACTGTAATTATAACTGTGGTGTCACCGCCAGACACCACACTAGGTAGGTGGTAGCCTTTAAATCGGCCGCGGTCCGGTGGCATACGTCGGACCCGCGTGTCGCCACTGTCAGTGATTGCAGACCGAGCGCCGCCACACGGCAGGTCTAGAGAGACGTCCTAGCACTCGCCCCAGTTGTACAGCCGACTTTGCTAGCGATGGTTCACTGACAGATTACGCTCTCATTTGCCGAGACGATAGTTAGCACAGCCTTCATCTACGTCATTTGCTACGACCTAGCAAGGCGCCATTAGCATTTGCTATTTATCTTGTGATGCATGTATCGTCAGACCGATGTTCACCAATTATGGATTAAAGTTAAGTATTCCAGTAGTTACTTACGTTCTTTTCTACTATAAATTCCCTTACCTGTTCCAGACCTCACGCCAGCCTGCGTGAGCTTAAACGCGTGCCTTTCGGCTTCCTCTCCTAGTGGGTTGGCTGTCTTGCCAAGTCACAACAATAACAGCATAGAAAAATATTCAAAATAAAAGCAGACAAAGAAATTTTCAAAAATTGGCCCAATCAGCTGTAAGAAAAAACAAATTGTTGCCTACTGCTACTAAACCATAGCTCGACTGTTCGCATTTAACAGCGTAGGTCAACTGTCTGTCTCCACTCCTCTCCTTGCGATTAGTAGATATATCTGGACCGCATTTTCGCTGAAGAGAGGTTACCTCTACCTCTGTGCCGCGCAGTTCTCTGCCGAGGCTTCGGGCGCATATCTAAGCAATTCCTACTTTATGAGCGCAATTCCAGACATCTAAAACAAGAAAAATTTCTACGAAAATTTACATACACGCCTTTCAGTGTATACAGACTGTCTTAAAGAGAGAGCGTTTCTTTTTATTATTAGAAAAGACTGAGTGAATTTTCCTTGAGCTCAGAATTTCAGTTACTGATTTTCTTTTTCGAACTGCACATTTTTACACAATCCACTTGCCATTCAGCGACTAGAAACTGTGTTAACTCATTTCATCATCCATGCTATTCCTCTCACGATTTTTCTCTCTCCTGTTAGTGACAGCTAAACCTCCAACAGTATGTGTGAAATTATTCTTTTCCTGTAAGTATTCGTGTATTACAGAGTATCTAACTGGGTCGCAAACATAGATTCGAATTCGTATTCGTCATAGGCATATAACATAACGACAGAAGTGGAAGGAGCCACTTTCCGAATAGGTACCGGAACAATACTTCGTGTCTTCCAGCCATCCTCAGACAATCGTCCCTTTCTCTTTTGGGATGACCACGTCGTCATGTACAGACTCCGCACGTTCTGGTACATAAATAACAGAGATTTAAAGCAAACTCTGAGTTACTTCTTCAAAAAAAGGTCCTCCGTGCGACATAAACTTTACTTCGTTATTCCATCAGGTTTTGTATGTAGTACTCGTAAGTATGGAAAAAATCAACATGGAGTCCGCAAACAGAGATTCTGTTCTAGCTCTGTTCCTCCTTGAGATCCACAGCGCCGTAGACAATGGCGCTGTAGGTTGTTACAATGTTTCTTGACTTCAGAAAGGCATTAGAAACCGTCCCGCACTGCCGTTATTAAAAAGAAACACGAACTTACCGAGTACGGGAGCAGATTTGGAAATGGAACTCATCCACGAAGGAAGTGGCTTATAATGCGCTTTTTCGACCGGTTCTTGAGTGTTATTAACCTATCGGGGTCCCCACCAAATAAGACTGGTAGAAATGATAGAGGAGATCCATCGAAGAGTGGCACGTTTCGCTGCGGGATCTTCTAGTTGGTACGATAGCGTTACGGAGATGCTCGACAGTCTTCATTGGAAGACGTTACAAGACAGACGTTGTCCATCACGGACAGAGTTACTATTAAAATTTCGGGAGAGCACTTTCTGGAAAGAGTCGGGCAACATATTACTTCCCCTACATACGTCTCACGTAATAACAATGAGGAGAAAATTCGAGAAATTAGAACTTATACAGAGGCTTACCGGCAATCATTCTTCCCATGCGCTATTCGCAAATGAAGTAGCATTGGAGGGTTCAGTTAGTGATACAAAATGTACTCTCCACCACACACTGTTCGGTAGGTTGTGGAGTATGATGTAGATGTGTCATCGAAGCCCAATCGTCTTCCTCATCGTCGTCTTCCTCATCACAGTGACAGTACAGATCCAATATGCTCATTAACAAACGTTCCTCACAGCGAACTCGTAAGCTGTAATTGGGAAACCGGTATGTATACGAGTAACATGTAAGGAATGAACAAGTGGATTCATGCGGGCGGTACGTGAAACACTATGGAGGAAACTTGCAATTTTTATACAAAAATGGTTCAAATGGTTCTGAGCACTATGGGACTTAACATCTATGGTCACCAGTCCCCTAGAACTTAGAACTACTTAAACCTAACTAACCTAAGGACGACACACAACACCCATTCATCACGAGGCAGAGAAAATCCCTGACCCCGCCGGGAATCGAACCCGGGAACCCGGGCGCGGGAAGCGAGAACGTTACCGCACGAAATTTTTATACAATGTTTAATACAACCGTACGAACGTGGAGGAGATATGATCCAACCGGGTCGGAAAGTTTGCCGTAATACCTCATGAAATATTCGCAGGTGCGGAAGAAGTGTTTCTTTCGTAAGCAGTGACGATTCAGGTACAAACGGACAGAAACGTAACCTTACTATGACACCAGGGGACGGTTTGTTGGGGAAGCAGAGACAGAGACGGAGGCTCAACGTAACCCGATTTAACGGGGAGGGGACCCCGTCATCCTCTGCCTTTGATGCGCCATCGACGAAGAAGAAGTTCGGCATTTTGCTCTGTCGCAACGTTATTCCTCAAAGACGAAGTCCATCAAATCGATGTCTGCTCGGTGGCGCTTTGTACACCCACGGGCAGACGCTTTATTCAGTTCTATAAATCCCACGCACCTTGCAGGTCACTCAGATTCTTTTAAGTGTCTGGGAACAACTCCTACACTACTATTTACTTCCATGACATGATTTTATGATAGTATAATATTTTCATGTAAGTTTTTGTGTTAAATCACCCTTCCCTCATGCATTCGATCATGTTATTCTACCTCTACTTTCGTCATGTATTCAGTATCTAGGTACTTCTGAGCAGTGAAACAAATCACCCGATACTGTGTTGAGAATCATCCTACAAGCCAACTTTTGTAACTGATGTAAATTGAAAAATTCACAACAATGAACATGATAACTTTACTCAGTACCCATAATATCGGACCAGCATTTTTTGCTTCAACCATTGCTTTTACTACGCGTTAAATATTAGCAATTGTTTCAGAGTAAAGGTTCTGTTGGTGTGGCGTACAGGACACGTTTATAAGCATTTGATTTTCTTCTGATGTAGCTGACCTCCCAGCTAAACACCACAATTTCCGCTCACATCCACCGTTTAACTATTTAAAATGTTTCATAATGCTTTGTAACACATCCTGTTCGTGCTAAACAAATATGTCCCTTTAATTACAGACAGCAGTGGTTACACCGGTCCCCGTCAGATCACCGAAGTTAATGGCTGTTGGGCTGGGCTAGCACTTGGGTGGATGACCCTGCGCTCTTCCGAGCGCTGTTGGCGAGCAGGGTGCCCTTGTGAGGCAAACAGACGAGCTACTCGACTGAGAAGTAGCTGCTCCGGTCTCGTAAACTGACGTACGGCTGCGAGAGCAGTGTGCTGACCACATGCCCCTCCATATCCGCATCCAGTGATGTCTGTGGGCTGAGGATGACACGGCGGCCAGTCGGTACCTTTGGGCCTTCAAGCCTGTTGGGCGGAGTTTTAGTTTCAATTTATTACAGATCATCTACATAACTGTAGCACTTGCGGAATCATTTCTGTGACAAGGAAGCAAAGCTGAAATCATCTAACCAGGTTATGGCGAAACACTTGAATCTCATACTCATACCAACTTTCAAAAGAATCATTATCCCTGACTGGAACCAAATAATGTTTTCCATCTAACGACTGTTCACAAGTTTAAGTACGTATAAAAATATCAGTGACCTGATCCATATTTAGAATATCCTTATTTAGAAGGTCAAATAACCCTTTTTTCCTTGAAACCCTCAACGTGAAATTAATTTTTCACTATACTACGATAGGAGGTTATTTGTTTTCATTCAGAGATTCGGATCGCGACCTCGTCCATCACAGGTAGCTGCGACTGACGTCGAAAACGTCGACAAAAACAGTTAAGAAGCATGTATATCTTCTGTGACTATCTGCATGAGGGAACTTTCTATCAGGATGACATCTTTCCAATATTATTTGATTAATACCAATTCTACAGGCCTACCTCCCAAAAATATCAAATTTATTAATTTCATAATCAGTTTTTCTCAAGAAATACACAATACAGTTAAATAAAAAACACTGGTTGAGAGTTAAAATAAAACACAAGTAGAGACAGTCAAATATTAATGTAATCTTCGTAAACGTACATACATAAGGCTGGCGGTTATGTTAATGATTGAAATAGTAGTTCTTTGTGGTTCGTAGAACAGCCGTCAGTATTCATTAGCGTTACTGGGGTTAAGTGTTTTTACCAAGTTCTTTGGGGTAAGGAGCGTGATCGGCGTCAGATGTTGAGTTATCAATGTGAAGGACACAGGCATGATACATACTAGTTTGGGACAGCGTTATCAGCGTTTCACAGAGTCTGAAAGTGGACTCAGTGTAGCTTTAAGTTTGATCGAACTACGAAGTATCGACATTTGTGGGGCGTTCGGATGTGACAGTGGCCACATGCAGACTGTTGTGTCGGCTACTGTGGGGGTCAGCACCAACACAAACGAACGGAGAGAAGTTGCGATGGACGGTAGCAAGAATCCAAAACGATCTGTACATTAAACACGAAGATCAACATAACTATTTCTACAAAGAAGACAACCATTACTTAAATTGTTGTGCCTCATATGTACAAGTAATTTGTCTACTATTACTACTCGCAGAACGCAACCTAAGTATCGTCTTCTTACTACTCTGTACCGATGCTCTCCAAGTCTGCAACCGAAATGGGGCCGTCCAGCGATGGGCGACTGACTAAATCACGGTGCAGGGGCGGGGGGGGGGGGGGGGGGGGGGCGTTAAACTCCGTCTTGTAGGAGGTGTTGCGCTGCCCGCTCTTTCCGTCGGCGCGTGTGTCAGCGCTTTCTTGACGCCGTGTCGTGGCGCTGCACTGATCGGTGTGCAGTCGATATCTTAGGGCTACACATAGACTGCACAGGCACGTGAGGGCAGGAATCCCGGTCGTACACGTGTCACCACCACAAGGGAGGATCACTGTATTGTGCACCAGTGACGTCGTAATCCGTTCATATCTGCTCCTGCCACCCGAGAACAATATCCCCACAACAGATTGTATCATCCTGCACCACGAGTTGGAGATTTGCAGCTACACAACTATTGAACTACCGTCCATTGTGTAGGTTGCCGTAATCGTCGCAAAATAAACGCAATGGAAATTTCTTTTACTTTTAAGTGTTTCAGGTTGGCTAGGACTGCGTGGTGGTTAGTTATACTTCATCTCATGCACCAGATAGTTGGCTCATTAGCACTCCTTTTATATTAAATGAATGGTGGTTACTGTATGTTCGGTCGCTGTTAAGTATTACAACTCAGCGCCCAGCTAGTCTGTGTCCTGAAACTGAGTGCCTTCTTCCTCCAACTTGCCTCAGGCTTCACCTCCTTACAGGCTGCAGATACAGCTGCAGACAATTAACTTCTCCTTGTCACTCGCTCCACCACATGAATAAGAAATGAGATTCCATTCACCTTCTTATATTGTCTACAAAATTACAACCCGATGCTGATAAATAAAACCAGCTACCAACTCGTGTACTGCCTTTCTGTATTACGTACATAACAGATCTGATATTAAACTTGTCAGTTTAGGATTACAACATTGACATTTCGCATTCTTAAATTTCATTGCGGTCTTTCCTCCACACCACCCTCTCCACGGAACTCCTATCTCTACTTCAGCAGGTAGGGTTGCCAGACTGCTACCCACTTCCATGCAATCACTGGTTGGTTAGCTGCGGTGTCAGCAACCACTATTTGAAACGCGTCCCACCAGTGGGATGCTGACCACATACCAACTACTCCCAGTCACGAACATCTTTTATTTGACATATATGTTTAATGACATGATACCTGTCGTTCAAGGAATGGGATATATCACTACAACCTTGTAGGTGGAAATGGGCTGGATTTTATCGACAGTGCCAGTGTAGAAACAGGGATGTCATTATAGCAACTAGGGTTATGGAAGTTGATAATGAAGTCAAGAAGGATAAGAGAGTATTTCCGCAAGAGAGAACAGATAAGCAGCTGATATTAACTGACGTCGCTTAGTTCTAGCAAGATGGGCGTAGACAGATTATGGACAAAGAGCAAGCAGATGGTAAAATGTGGTCTGGAGAGTTACGAGAATGGTAAATCGCTAAAGAATGGAAACGGGTGGTTTATTAACGAAACTTGGAAGATCGTGGGAAAGAAGGGGCTGTTGTACTCTTGGTTCAAAGAGAAAGCAAAAATGTTGACAGGCGAAGGTTAGCAGAGATTCATGTTCCTGTGAACAGATCTATGCCCAAAACATAGAACATTAGGGAGACAAGGCCGTTTTCAGCACTTACTGAAGGTTGGTTACATCAGGGGCAAGTATACATTCACATGCTGTTTTGATTGACAGATCGTTAATCTATTGTTCTGCTAAGAGGAATATGACCCCTGGGGAGAATCTCTCCTTTTGATTGACAGGTCCCCCACCGCTCCTCCTCCCCCTTTATCCTCACCCTCTGCTTCTCCTCCCCCATCCATCTGGCAACACCCCTCGCTGATATAAGCACACTTTTCATGTAATTTGATTCACTAATTAATTAAATCGATTAAATAATTAACTTCTGCCCCCTGGGAAACCAGGTCCACCCCCTGCTGTCCCCCACCTGGAATCTGATGGTAAAAAAGACTCAGTTCATTGGTGATTTGGTGGGAAACCTATACATTTTATGGGATACAAGGCGTGTTTGAAATATAGTTTATTCATTTAGTTCAAGAATTCGTTACAAAATTGACTGCAGTGTATGAATACTGTGTATTTAAACAATGTAATAGATACTATGTGCTGTATGGAATGTAGTTCACTTGTTGAATTTGTGAGGAAATGACTGCTGCAATATAAAAAATTGTGGCGGTTTTCTATTCTGATCATACAGACAGACGTTGAGTAGGCTTGGTTTACATTTATTTCCAGAGTCAGCTATGTGAAGTCCCTCATTTTTTTTATTTTTCTCGCTTTGAGAATCATGCTGGTGTCCAAGCACACATAGGAAAATTAAAACGTATTACATACCTAAATGTTTATGACATATTTCGAAGCCAAACGCCAATCTACTAGAATCTCAGCAGGAAACTATTTTGCACATATTGAGAAACACATAGCAGTCATATTGCACTGACAATTAAACTCAGCAAAAGGGGTCTACGTATCACAAATGGGAAGAAGTGCAATATAGTAGCCACTCTTTGGGGTCTCCTGTGCATGTGTCTACCATCAGAACAATACCACAAAACTCAACATCGCCTAATGTCCTAATTACAGATCACATGAGCACAGGCCACATATCAGCCTCCTTTGATCTCGTGGCCCCCAAGTAAAGAATTACTTGGCGCCATTCTGTTGACTGGAAAATTCCAGATTCGCTTCCTGTCTCTGTCTTTCTCAAGATACCACACCCTGTTTGTATCAAATAACGTCTTGAAACATGAAGTCAGAGGTTTTCATCTCTCCTCAGAATACTGTGTTCCTTCTGGCTAATGCTGGATATAAAGGGACTGTTGACACATTTTTGGTATCAAAAGTAGAGTGAAAGAAGCCATTTCTACTACCCTATGAAATTAGTTGTTTAAAAACTTACAGGACTCAAATAGATCACTTAAGACAATCACCTCCACCTTATGATGATCCTCCTTCTTAATGAAACATATTTTCAACGTTTCAGTATCACAGGTAAACATTATCCAAATCAAGTAATAAAATTTCCTCCACACATAGATCATAGCCCAAATATATCTGAGGTCTTGAATGCACCAATGTCTGGGAGCAAAAACACCCTCGCAACATTTCCAATAAACATATCTGGTGAAAAATAATAATGCTGATCACACAAACTAGCTACCACAGTGTAATATTCTGTGATATCCAATGGATGGAGTCATATTAATGTCAGTTTACAACCTGACACAGACCTTGAAATTATCGGTGTAAAAACAAAGTGTATGATGCTGTATAAATCGGTAGTCATACACTGCTGGGATGTTTTACAGCAGAAAGAACAATGTATCACACACCAAAACAGGAACTCTCTCTCGTGACTGATAGTCTGTGGGATATGGTCCTCCTACAGCACAGGCAATGAAACCTCACACTGGTCTTTGGAAGTGACTTCAATCATGAGACATGTGTTCCAGTGAGGCAATACCTTTATAATTAATAGGATCCCCACACACGCTCAATACTGGCACTCAGAAGGTCTTGGCTGTCGATATACACATAGGAAGACAAACAGATGTAGTACAAATGTTATAATGTTCAGTACTGGATGATGTTAGTGGAGTTTTTAGAATTCATAGTTTTTCTCTGTTGGATGGTTCAAAGTAATGAGGAGGGAGAGAATGTTTGGGCAACTGACATGAATGCACCCTGAGAGACTCAGATCTCCTTGGGATGCAGTATCTGTATGTCATTTTGGGACACATCGGAATGCAATAGAAAAATCTACACCCTTCCTCCAGTTCCTGTAACTACTCATACTGTCTTTCCTTCTATGTCGTGTTGTAGGAGAGAGATAGATTCGTTTGGTGCTGGCCTTACACATTGTACTCATTTGGCAAAGCTATAACGAAATGTTCCCATTTCCACTGAATGGTCAAGACATAGTCCTGTCACATTAACTCACCTGACGCTGTTTCTCCACGCGATGCAGAGAATTTTAGATATGGTGCTCTCTGACTTTTATTCAGTTCTGACTTAAATTGGGACAATCACATGGACGAAGCTGTAGGGGATCGAAAGACGTGACTCGTTCCGCTACATGAGAATGGCATGAATATAATTCATCAGTGGCTTTAAACATTAAAAGAAATCTTCAAATCACGCAAGTATGTGGTTAAATGGATACACTTGACTCGAAATCACAGACAACATTTGTAACGCTATAAATGAAACTTTTGTGTGTGTCTGTGGAACCAAGGCCGCCTTTCATGCAGGGTGGTGGTGGGGTGACGGTAACATAGTCGTCATCATAGTTTTAATAACGCAGTCCTAAGGCGAAATGTATGTTGGAGGTAATAGAATAGTTCTGTGGTCAGCTTCAAGTGTCGGTTCTGAAAAGTGTAGCACGAAAGAACATAGTCCTCCCTCCAGGAATTCTGATGTGAACTACCTGGTGAGAGTAATCCGACTGCTGAAAGAGAGAAATTACTCACCACACGATCTTTCTCTCATAAAAAATTAATTAATGAGCCTATCAATTTGATATCAGTGATATGTTGCCTGGTAGGTGAATGCGATGGCTAGGGCACCACGGAAATGATCGTTGACTTGGAACGGTGATTGGGAGTTCTTTTACATTTGCTGCAATGTCTTTTAACCAAATTTTAATCTTCCTCCTGCAAAGGGAGAGACAACCATCGCGATAAAATCAGAATATTACTGAATTTCTAAAGTGGTACATAGGTCAGCCTTATACTTACAACTTCTTTGTGCGGTTATACAGAGAGACTTCACATGTTACAAGACATTTGGTTACATAAGAGAGACTTCGTCAGTGAGGAGCCGTCCTGTGGTAGTGGTAGACCTTTGCACTCCGTCATGTGCCAAAAATGAGTTTAATATCCTAGTGCTGTGATGGGTAGTATGACAGCTAAAAAAGATTTTTCCCGCCTGATGGTGTTACGTGCCACAGCAATGCCTCGGCGACGTGCATGGCGTAGTCGCGGGCGGCGCAGCTTTCCTGTGTATCGCAGTTTGAAAGCTATTGACATTGATTTGGCTGGACAGTTTAATAAGCAACAGTTGATTGGAGGTCCAAATGTGTTTTGTCGACTCCATTTGAACTTTGCATGTGATCTACAAGCAGTTTTCGGAGGTAGTACATGGCTTACTCTTGCAGTTGTATGGGGCAACCATGCAGACTATGGTGGCCTTGAAGCCTTTCCAGATGGAAATATTTTAACATGGAAAACATGGAGTATAGCAGAGACAACAGGACTTTTGGCTAAGCAGCCTTATGGTACAGTTGTTCCTAGTATGCCATTTACTTTGAGTAGCCGAAGGAAGAAGAAATTGAATGCTGATGAGTACATATTTTTATGGTGCAAGATTGGTAATGGAAATTGTAAAATAAAGATCAATGGTGACTGTATGTTATATTACAGACAATAAAGATTGCCCTACCCGAGAACCATCCTGATCTATCCCGTGAAATTTTTTTTTTTTTTTAAATGTAATGTGAAATAGCGTGTATGACTCGATTTCTTCTGTCATCGAAAATGACTTGTATAAAAGAGGGAATCTACATTTCACATGACAAATTCAAGATGAATGGGCAACAACATAGCTGCCTCAGATTGAGTAAAGAAGAAGAAAAGATTTTTTCCCACCTGATGACAAAATACATATTGGAAATGTAGGCTATGCCATACTGTTACAGAGCTTTTCACAACAAGTAAGCATACATCAGTGATGTGAAAAAGCGTGTATGCCTCAATTTCTTCTGTTGTCGAAAATGACTAGTATAAAAGATGGAATGTGAATTTCACGTGACAAATTCGACGTGAATGGTCAACAATATAGCTGCCTCAGATTGAGTAAAGAGGATTTTCTTAAACTGGTGCGTCTATATCAGGGTCGAATTATTTAGTACTACTTTTAATACCCAAGCTGCAACTTCTTGTTTCCGAGCGCACCGCAGCAGGCGGCGTTTGTTTCCACGTCCACCATGGCTGTAAGCAGAACTGGTTGGGAGACATTGGTGGTCAGAATTTGTGGAGTAGCTCAGGCTGGGATAGGTCGTTAGGTGCAAAGAATGCATAGACCTGTCTATTACGTCCACAGCAGCGAGGGCTCGTGTAATGACCGGTGTGCTGGGTGAGCGCGACAGAAGCAGACGTCTGTGATGTGTGAGAAAAGATTTAAAATGACGGATGTGTGCGCTCGACGTATTGATGACACTCAAATTTCTACCACGCCAATCATCCTCGGATGCCCTCCATGGCCAGGTTGGTGCGCACTGGCGTATACATGCGTCTACATGGGAGGCTGCGGCCACAGTGGTAGTGTTCAGTGACCTCTGAACGTCGGCGCTGGTGGACTACTAGGGGATGGCCATGCTGCGTGTGAACATCTGCGATGCGCGAGCCTTTTCAGCGACCTCCGATATCTAGCCGTAAGAGCTACTGCTACAGACCGGATCGTGGTTTAAGTATGTTGTGTTTAGTGCTTCTCAGTAGATCGTAGAGGACTCTGTCCAATGGTATTTGCTGTTGTATCTATCCTACACTATTGGCCATTACAATTGCTACACTACGAAGATGACGTGCTACAGACGCGAAATTTAACCGACAGGAAGAAGATGCTGTGATATGCAAATGATTAGCTTTCCACAGCATTCACACAAGGTTGGCGCCGTTGGCAACACCTACAACGTGCAGGCATGAGGAAAGTTTCCAACCGATTTCTCACACACAAACAGCAGTTGACCACCGTTGCTTGGTGAAACGTTGCTGTGATCCCTCGTCTAAGGAGGAGAAATGTATACCATCACGTTTACAACTTTGATAAAGGTCGGATTGTAGCCTTTCGCGATTGCGGTTTACCGGATCGCGACATTGCTGCTCGCGTTGATCGAGATCCAATGAATGCTAGCAGAATAAG
Source organism: Schistocerca americana (assembly GCF_021461395.2). Taxonomy (NCBI): domain Eukaryota; kingdom Metazoa; phylum Arthropoda; class Insecta; order Orthoptera; family Acrididae; genus Schistocerca; species Schistocerca americana. The sequence goes on from NC_060119.1 coordinate 73,997,392, forward strand.
GAATCGGTGGGTTCAGGAGGGTAACACGGAACGCCGTGCTGGATCCCAACGTCCTCATATCACTAGCAGTCGAGATGACATGCACCTCATCCGCTTGGCCGTAACGGATCGTGCAGCCGCGTCTCGATCCCTTAGTCAACAGATGGGGACGTTCGCAAGATAACAAGCATCTGCACGAACAGTTCGACGACATTTGCAGCAGCATGGGCTGTCAACTCGGAGACGATTGCTGCGGTTACCCTTAACGCTGCATCACATAAAGGAGCGCCTGCGATGGTGTACTCAACGACGAGCCTGGGTGCACGAATGGCAAAACGTCACGTTTTCGGATGAATCCAGGTTCTGTTTACAGCATCATGATGGTCGCATCCGCGTTTGGCGACATCACCGTGAACGCGCATTGGAAGCGTGTATTCGTCATCGCCATACTGGCGTATCACCTGGCGTAATGGTATGGGGTGCCATTGGTTACACGTCTCGGTCGCCTCTTGTTCGCATTGATGGCACTTTGAACAGTGGACGTTACATTTCAGATGTGTTACGACCCGTGGTTCTACCCTTCATTCGATCCCTGCGAAACCCTACATTTCAGCAGGACAGTGCATCACAGCATGCTGCAGGTCCTGTACGGGCCTTTGTTTATACAGAAAATGTTCGATTGCTGCCCTGGCCAGCACGTACTCCATATCTCTCACCAATTGAATACGTCTGGTCAATGGTAGCCGAGCAACTGGCTCGTCACAGTACGCCAGTCACTCCTCCTGATGAACTGTGGTATCGTGTCGATGATGCATGGGCAGCTGTATACGTACACGCCTTCCAAGCTCTGTTTGACTCAATGCCCAGGCGTATCAAGGCCATTATGGCCAGAGGTGGTTGTTTGGGGTACTGATTTCTCAGGATCTATGCACCGAAATTGCGCGAAAATATAATCACATGTTAGTTCTAGTATATTTGTCCAGTGAATACCCGTTTATCATCTGCATTTCTTCTTGGTGTAGCAATTTTAATGGCCAGTTGTGTAATATGCAGTAGGCGTTCCTTCTTGTGAACGTAGAACATAAAAACGATTTAGGAAGATCTATAGTGCTTGAAAGACTCAATCTGACGTCAAATTCCTGGCTATAGCGATATTCAACATCTAGCCATGACAACTGCTACTACCAAAGAATAAATCATGGTTTAAGTGTGTCATGTTTAGTGCTTGTCTGTACATAGCAGCACGCATGCAGTTGTACGGGCAGGCATATCTTCTGCGAGTGTACCCTATAGTTGGCGAATGGGTGGCTCCTCTCGTTCGCTAATTTGTGTGATTGGCATTATTTTTTTTTTTTTTTTTTACAGGATGCATTTAGTGGAAACATTGTGATAGAGGAGCGTGTTGGTGTCCTCAAATATGATGCGTTCAAGTCCTCACATATAGTTAGCACTATCGTCTATTTGTGGTGGAAATTTCATTACTTGATTTGCATGATGTTTCCGTGTGATACTCAAGCACTGCCGGCAGTTGGTGGCCGAACGGTTCTAGGCGCTTCAGTCTGGAACCGCACGAACGCTACGGTCGCAGGTTCGAACCCTGCCTCGGGAATGGATGTGTATGATGTTCTTAGGTTATTTAGGTTTAAGTAGCTCTAAGTTCTAGGTGACTGATGACCTCAGATGTTAAGTCCCATAGTACTCAGAGCCACTTGAATCATTTGAAAAGAGAACAATAGGTTCGCCCCTGAATGTATGCTTGCCTCCGAATGTAGGCAACCTGCATCAGGAATGTTCATCGTGCCCACTTCGGCCAATGACTACCATCATAATACCTTATCAAAAAATTTGACAGAGAACGAGAAAATTCTGACCCTAAGAAAAATCACTATGTGGTTCTAACGCTTGTGTTCAGTCTCTTGTTGACCAGTTGGGGGTAGCAGTTCAGGATAGCAAAAGTGAAGCCCAAGTGTTAATTTTCGCGTTCAATAGATCGTCCACGCCGGAGAATCGTACAAACATACCATTATTTGGCCATCGGACAGACTCTTGGAGGACGATCTAGTAATAAGCATCTCTATCGCAGAGAAACAACTGAAAGATTAGAGAGCAAATAAGCCACCTGATTCAGATGGAATCCGAATTCGTTTATACAAAAAGTACCCTGCGGTACTGGCCCATTACCCAGCTCTAATGTATATCGTATCTCTCGTCTAGTACAAAACTCAAAGCGACTGGGAAAAGAACAAGGAGTTCCCGCATATACGGTTAAAAAACGGACCAGCGGAATTAAAGACCAATATCACTAACGTCAGCTTGGTGCAGAAGCCTGGAAAAATTCTCAGAATACAACAAATTTTCCTTGAGACTGAAAAGCTTATGATTTTAGAAAGCATCCTTCTTGTAAAACTGCTTATCCTTGTTTCATATGATGTACTGTGGATGAGGGTTATCAGGAAGATTCTATATATCTGGATTACTGGAAAGCGTTTGACACGGTGCCCTATTGCAGGCTGTTAGCGAAGATACGAGCATATGGAATAAGTTCATAGATACTTGAGTTACACGAAGCCTTGTTAAGTAGTATAACTCAGTATGTGATTCTCGACGGTGCGTGTTCATCAGAAATGAAAAGAAATGTCGTGTGACGAGGGCCTCCCATCGGGTACACCGCTCGCGTGGTGCAAGTCTTTCGATTTGACGCCACTTCGGCGACTTGCGTGTCGATAGGGATGAAATTATGATGATTAGGACAACACAACACCCAGTCCCTGAGCAGAGAAAATCTCCGACCCAGCCGGTAATCGAAACCGGGACCTTAGGATTGACAGTCTCTCGCGCTGACCACTCAGCTACCGGGGGCGGACTGTTCATCAGAGACAAGGGTATCGTCAGGGGCGTCCCAAAAACGTGTGATAGGACCACTGTTCTCTATATACCTAAATGATTTTGCGGACAGGATGGGCAGCAATCTGTGGTTGTTTGCTGATGATGCACCTTACGGTAAGGTGCTGAAATTTAGTGACTGTAAGAAGTTACAACACGAATGGGGCAAAATTTCTTATTGGTGTGATGAATAGCAGGTATCCTCTAAATGTGGGAAAATGACGACGGAAAACAAACCTCTAACGTTCGCATACAGAACTAGTAGTGTACTGCTAGACACATCCAGGTCGTTTAAATATTTGGGCGTAACTTTGCAAAGCGATACGAAATGAAACGAGCTTCTGAGGACTGTGGTAGAGAACGCGAATAGGATTTATTGGAAGAATTCTAGGACTCTGTTCATGTGTAAAGCAGAGAGCAGACATGACGCTGGTGTGACCTGTTCTTGAATACAGCTCGACTTTTTGGGATCCGTACCAGGTCGGAGTGAAAGAGGACACACGAAGCAATTCAGAGGTGGAATGCTAGATTTGTTACTGATAGGTTAGAACAACAGGTAAGTATGGAGTTGCTTTGGGAATTCCAATGCGAATCTCTGGAGGCAAGACGACGTTACGATTCTAATGCCGCCAACATACATTGCGCGTAAGGGGCACGAAGATAAGGTACGAGAAATTAAGACTCATACAGAGACATATAGACAGTCGTTTCTCCCTAGCTCTATTTGCTTGTGGAACAGGAAACGAAATGACGAGTAGTGGTACAGGGTACTCTTCACCGCCCATTGTAAGCTGGCCTGCGGAGTATGGATAAAGATGTTGATGTAGAAGCATGGACTGCTGATCGGTTTCGTATTATGCTCTCCGACGAGTTTGGTTTCTGTCCTACGTCGGATGATCATCGTCGGGGTCTACTCTGACAACGTGGGGAGAGATCCGACTCTTCCATTGTTTTGGAAATGTACAGTATCGTTACTATTGGTGTCATAGTGTGAGCAGCCGTCTGGTATCACATCAGGTCACGTCCAGTAGTTATTCAGGAACGTCCGACGGCACAACGCCAGGTCACTCACATATTTCGTCCTCCTTGAGACAGTACCATCGCGCCATTTTTCAGAAAGGAAATGCTCGTCAGCACATGGCACTTGTCTCTAAAAGATGTCTGCGTTTGTTGGGCTACTTCTGCGCTTACCATGGGTCTCCACTCCGTCCTCGATGTGACACGTGTCGGAAGAGCTCCGGTATCTGTTCCATCCCAGCGTCACGGTCCACTACGTCAAGGACCAAGTACAACACTAGTGTGCCAGCTTGCCTCAGGGGAGGATACAATGGCATTGCAATATAAATTTCCTGATTCTTAAGTTCAATCGTTATTTATAAAATTTACTACTGAACAACACTTAAAATCAAACAAAATAAAATGGGTGTACGTCAAGCTTGTGCAAGACAAATGGCGTAATTTTCAGATGTTTGAAAAGTCATAACAATGTTGAAGATTGCATGTAGAGGTAAAAAATGCAACATACATTGACAAATTTGAAGTTCAAAAGTACAGCTATAAATTTCCCATGTTTTTCACATATCAGGCAATTGTAGGGAAGCATTATGCTATGCTGCTTTATTGGTCCATTTGACCAATTTTCAAACATACGGAACGGGCGATGTTTGTGCGTAAATGAACCTTAAATAACCACCACAAAATTAAAGACAAACCACGCAACTTCCACAAATGGTGCATAATGAAAAGTCTTTGAGACACATATCAAAAACAGGACAGTTATAAAAGACTGTTCTCTCATGTTGTGGATATAAATGTTATTCTAAACAACATTTTTCAGGTCAATAAATTTATGAAGACACGACCTTGAGTTGAGTAACAGTATTTAAAAAGAAATTTGTACCAGCTAAAATAGAGGAAAAACATTATATGGGAAGCTACTTGTAATGTCTAATTGATTTTCGGCTTTTTGGCTTACATTTAAGGAAGTTTCGGGTGAAACAGACAAGTTAGGTGCAGTATCACAGCATAAAAATTACGAATACCAATATTTATACACACAAAAAGATAGTTTCTAGAGAATTAACATTAGACTGTATTTATGTCCACAACCAGAACTCTTCAATGATGTTTTTACAAGTAAGTTGTTCATCTCCAGGTTCGAGACGTCCTTCTTACAATGCGACATGCTCATCTACTTGTGTCTGATAGCGCAATTTACCATTCAGAGTGACTGCTGCAATGTCTGAGTCCTATGAGATTGTAGCAGAAGATCATATATGAATAACATATATCACAGGCAGAGCACTCATAAATGATCTTGCGCACATATATCTAGATTTAAGTCGCGTTGAAGTCAAGGCTAATTCAATTGGACCTGCTGGCCTTCAAGGGTTGGAAACGTTTACAATCCTTGCTTTACATTTGAAATTTCTCTTTCCCTTAAGTTCTGCCTCGTATTCGTTTGTGTCGTGCGATTTCCTCAGGCAAGCACCGGCACCACCGAGGATATTATCTGTCGAGTAAAATGCGTAGTCAATTACGACGTTTCCAGCACCTCCGTTCAGAAAGGTCAAATATCAGTCTCATAGCACTAAATCATAGCAGAGTGCTATGACAAAAGGACTTATTCCTTTTCTGTAAAATCAGTCTTCTGGAGTGGTTTGATGCGGCCAACCACCACATCATTATCCGGAGCCAAGCTTTCATCTAATACTAACACTTGCACTGTGTGTCCTCTAATGTCTGTTGGATATGTTCTACAGTTTCTACACTCTACAACATCCTCTAGTACCATGGAAATTAATCCGAGGTGTCTTCACACAAGTCCTGTCACCTTCTCTCCTTTTCTTCTGTGCCTTCAGCATGTTCTCTCATCGCCAATTTTATGGAGAACCTGTTCTTTTCTATCTTTTCAGTCCACTAAATTTTCTACTTCCGACTGTAGTAACACATCTCAAACACTACGATTCTCATTTTTTCTGGTTTTCCCACTGTCCAAGATTCATTTCCAAACAATACAGTGCTTCAGACGCCCATTTTCAGAAATTACTTCTTCAAATTAACGGCATGTAATTGTTACTGCATGCCGTTGACTTGTTGAATGGTGAAAAGTACGGGATGGGACAGGAAATTTTTCACTAATTTGGTTTTAAATAAACAATTTACTGTCAAGATAAAATCGAAGGAACAGATACTGCCGTGAACAACACTCCGTGGAGAATTCTTCTAACCCAGCATACACTCAATATGTCCTCCATTTTGACTCTAAAAGTCCTTCACGCGAACTCTGACAATAGCGAGATCCCTAAGGCAAATGTCTTTTTTGATTTCACTTCGCGTTTGAGGAATAAAACGTTTGAGTTCCATTAAAATATTTGAAGGTTTCGGTAAAATGGTTTCCTTTAGTTACTCTCGAAGAAAGAAGTCACGTGAGTAGCGGTCTGGGCTATTGGTGGGCCAAAATTGTACGATCGGGAAATCTAAGTGAAATGACCCGAATATCGCAACGCTCGTTTCAGAACTCGAACACCGTGTTTCCGATATGTGGGCTTGCTCCATCTTGCATGAAACACTGCGTGTTGAAGGGCAACGAAGTAGCAAGAAGCTGTGGAACGATGTTATGGAAGAGCATGCTCAAATAAAGCGCATTCTTCATTGTTTCTTAAAAAAAAAAAGTTCCGATGAATCCGTGACTGGAATTTGCGACCCACACTGTAATGCTCGGTACATTATGTTGTCGTGCATGAAGCGCTTGCAGGTTTTCAGTAATCCAAACGCGAACATGATTTTTAATCACATCTTCCAAATGAAAATGCATCTGAAAACCAAACATTGTTGAGGGGTGTTTCCCGATCCTCCTCCGAGTGTACAAACAATACTCTGTGTCTTCTGCAGCTACCTTATGAGACGAAGTCACGTTAAAGAATTCGTTGGACTGATCGTCTGGATATTTTCATTTTCACGTCCATACTTCTGCACGATTAATCAGGGCTTCCCTTTGGAGAAGCACGTAACGCTTCGTTATTCACAGGCGAACAAAGAGGCTTCAGCCGAGGAGGCTTCACTTCCAGCTTTGACTATATCCGTACAAATGGATCATACAGCCTGTGACAGGTTCTCTCGTAGGGGGTCTACCGTGTGTTAAATTCTTATCAAACCGTCTCTGAGGAGTAACAGGACTTTTCGTTTCGTGAAAAAATGACAACGGCCGATCAAGGCTGAGTTGTTATTAGTCCATTTTTTTTCTTTTTTTTTTTTTTGGTTATGGTTTTAGGGCGGAAAACTGCTACGGTCATTAGCGCCCAGACTGTGACAGGAAAAGGCAGAAATGGGAAAGAAACTCAAAAAATTTGAGAAACTAAAAACAGAAGGAAAGCTTAAAAAATCACTATAGAAGGGGGTTGGTTGTCCCCAAGAAGAGCTTCAAATGACTGACGTCATCCCACTGGCACTAATAAACTCCAGAACGCGATCGGCTGAGCCCGTGTCATCTGCTAAAATGGAAGATATATCAGGCGACAGCTGTAGACGGACGCGTAACGGAGTAAAATAGGGGCACTCGAGTAAAAGGTGTCTTACCGTCCACAGCTGAGATCAGTGGGGACAGAGTGGGGGAGGATCACCACTTAAAACACGTCGATGGCTAAAAAGACAGTGCCCTATCCGGCGTCTAATTAAAATTACCTCCTCCCGACGACGCGTTCGCGAGGAAGAGGTCCTAGCACAGGGAAGAGCTTTCACGCCCCGCAATTTATTACTGGGAAGCGTCGACCAATGTGCTTGCCATAAGAGAGTAACACGACGACAAAAAACACTCCGTAGATCGGCGAAGAGAATCGTGCGAATAGCTGGCTGAAGAAGAGAGACTGCAGCCTTGGCCGCTATATCGGCCGCCTCATTTCCACAGATACCAACGTGTCCTGGGATCCAGCAGAGGAACGCCACGGAGACGCCCCCCCCCCCCCCCCCCCCCCCCAAGTGGAGCAAGTGGAGGCAGTCCTGAATCCGGTGGACCAGAGGGTGGACAGGGTAGAGAGCTTGAAGACTGAGGAGAGAGCTGAGAGAATCTGAACAGATAACATACTGTATCCGCTGATGGCGACGGATGTATTGGACAGCCTGGAGAACAGCGTAAAACTCCGCAGTATAAACCGAACACTGGTCGGGAAGCCGAAATCGACTTGGGGTGTCGCCAACAATATAGGCACTCCCGACACCTAACGATGTTTTCGACCCATCACTGTAAATAAATGTGGCTTCCTTCATTTGTGCACATAGAGCAGCAAATGCCCAACGATAAACAAGTGAAGGGGTACCATCCTTGGGAAGTTGACAAAGGTCACGGAGCAGGCAGGTCTGGGGACGGAGCCAAGGCGGTGCTGTACCCCAAGTTGTCAAGAAGGTTTTAGGAAAGCGGAAGGAAAGAGAATGGAGCAGTTGACGGACTCCCGGTGGTAGTAGGGAGGAAGGGTGGCCTGCATACCCTAAATCCAAGGAGGCGTCGAAAAAAATTTCGTGGGCCAGATTATCAGGCATGGAAGACAGATGGCTAGCATAACGACTCAGAAGGACTGCTCGCCGATTGGACAGCGGAGGTTCAGCAGTCTCAGCATAAAGGCTTTCCACAGGGCTGGTGTAAAAAGCTCCAGACACTAAACGTAATCCACGGTGGTGGATAGAGTCGAGACGCGGAAGAATAGACGGCCGAGCAGAGGAGTAAACTATGCTTCCATAGTCCAATTTCGAGCGCACTAAGGCGCGATAGAGCCGGAGAAGGACCACTCGGTCCGCTCCCCAGGAGGTACCATTCAGGACATAGAGGGTGTTGAGGGATCGCAGACAGCGAGCCGAAAGATAGGAAACGTCGGAGGACCAGCACAGTTTTCTGTCAAATTTAGCGACGTCCGAAAACGGAAGGTTGACAGGTCCTAGATGTAAGGAAGGTGGAATAAACTCCGTACGACGCCAAAATTAACACAAACGGTCTTACTGGGAGAAAAGCGGGAGCCTGTTGCGATGCTCCAAGAGTGGAGGCGATCGAGACATCCTTGAAGACGTCGTTCAAGAAGGCTGGTCCGTTGAGAGCTGCAGTAGATCGCAAAATCGTCCACAAAGAGGGAGCCCGAGACATGGGGAAGGAGTCAGTCCATAATTGGATTTATAGCAATGGCAAACACTACAACACTTGGCACGGAGCCCTGGGGTACCCCGTTTTCTTGGGAGAAAGTATGGGAGAGAGTTGTGTTCACCCGCACTCTAAATGTGCGCTCTGCCATAAATTCGCGAAGAAAAACGAGCAGCCGACCTCGAAAGCCCCAAGAGAACAGTGTGCGGAGGATAGCTGTCCTCCAACAGGTATCGTATGTTCTCTCCAGATCAAAAAATATTGCTACTGTTTGGCGTTTCCGGAGAAAATTGTTCGTGATATAAGTGGGGAGAGCAACAAGATGGTCATCTGCAGAACGATGATTTCGGAAACCACATTGGGGAGGTGTTAAAAGAATGCGGGACTCCAGCCACCTTGCTAAACGGCAATTCACCATACGCTCCCAAACCTTATATACACTACTCGTGAGAGAAATGGGGAGATAGCTGGAGGGGAGATGTTTGTCCTTTCCAGGTTTCGGAACAGGAACGACGATAGCTTCCCGCCATCGTCTGGGAAAAGTACTGTCGGTCCAAATTCGATTATAAAGGCGAAGGAGGTAACGCAGACTATGAGTTGATAAATGCAGCAACATTTGGATGTGGATACCATCCGGTCCTGGGGCGGAGGAGCGAGAAGAAGAGAGTGCATGTTGGAGTTCCTGCATGGAGAAAACAGTATTATAGCTTCCGCGATTTAGAGAGGAGAAGGCAAGAGGTTGCACTTCCGGTGCACGTTTATTCGGGAGAAACACTGGCGGGTAATTTGAAGAGCTCGAAATCTCAGCAAAGTGTTGACCCAATGAGTTAGAAATTGCGACAGGGTCCACTAACGTATCATGCGCGACAGTGAGCCCAGAGACCGGGGAGAAACTAGGCGCGCCAGATAACCGTCGAATCCGACTCCAAACTTCCGAGGAGGGAGTGAAGGTGTTAAATGAGCTAGTAATGAAGTCACAGCTTGCCTTCTTGCTATCGCGGATGACGCGACGGCATCGCACACGGAACTGCTTATAGCGACCACAGTTGGCCAAAGTAGGATGGTGGTGGAAAACGCGAAAAGCACGTCGCCGCTCACGTATTGCGTCACGGCATGCCTCGTTCCACCAAGGAACTGGGGGGCGCCGGGGCAATTCGGAAGTGCGTGGTATTGAACGTTCCGCAGCTGTAAGAATAACGTCTGTAATATGTGTGACCTCATCGTCGACGCTAGGAAAGTGACGGTCATCGAATCGCCCTAGAGACGAAAAAAGTGTCCAATTGGCTTAGGCAAACTTCCAGCGTCGCGGGCGCATAAACGGCAGTTGAGGCTGCAGTCTAAAGACACTTGGAAAGAGGTCACTCGAGTGTGTATCATCAAGGGCGAACCATTCGAAGCGCCGAGGTAGCGGAACAGTAGCGATCGAGAGGTCCAAATGAGAGAAATTTGTCGTGGAGGCAGACAAAAATGTAGTGTCCCCAGTGATGAGGTAAACAAGATCCATTTGGTGGATGACGTCTATCAATAGTGAGCCACGTGGACCAGGATGCAGAGATCCCTAAAGCGGGTGGTGGGCATTGAAGTCCCCAATCAGCAAATAGGGGGGCGGAAGCTGACCAAGGCTATGAAGGAGATCTGCTCATGCCATTGGTGTGGACGATGGGATGTAGACAGTACAAAGAGAGAAGGTGTATCCAGAAAGGGAAAGACGGACATCGACAGCTTAGAAGGAAGTGTTTTAGGAGATTGGGTGATAATGGAGAGTATCATGGAGAAGAATCGTGAGTCCTCCATGCGCTGGAGTGCCTTCAACAGAGGGGAGATAAATCGGACGGACTGAAAATGTGGAAGAACAAAGCGGTCGTGGGGACACAGCTTTGTTTCCTGAAGACAGAAGACGGCCGGCGAGTAGGATCGTAAGAGGATCGACAATTCATCCCGATTGGCTCGAATGCCGAGGATATTCCAGTGGATAATGGACATAGGGTGAACAGAAAATGGAGGAATGTGACCAAGGTTGCCGTCAACTGAACGACTGCTCAGAGCTTGCATGGAACGGCATTCAGCCGAAGGCAGAAGATCCTGATCCATAGGTTGTTCAGGAGCAGCTCCGGCCACCAGCGATCGGATCGGCCGGTTGATAGGCCGCCAGCAGTGCGCCTCGGCGGCACAGAGGACGGCCGAGGGCGGTTACCACCAGGCGGTGCTGTAGATGAGACACGCCTTGGCGGAGAAGGAGAGGAACTGGGTTTCTTATTAGCCTTCTTGGAAACATGATGTTTACATGAAGGAGGAACAGATGGTTGTGAAGTTGGTGTACATAAAATATCTTCATGAGTATGCTCTTTTTTGGAAGTCTTGGTGTCTGACTTTTGGGCTCGAGATTTAGCAGAACCCGATGAAGGGTGAGCCATAGAGTGAGCAGGCGAAAGTGGGGGGGGTTGAACGGGCGATCTTTGCACTGGCCGATCTGACGACCGTGGCTCTAAAGGTGAGATCACAAGTCTGCATGGCCACCTACTTTGTTGGCCGAGGAGAGCCTGACAGTGCTGTATTATCCTGTCTGAGGCACAGTGGGCTTTCGACTATCAAATAAATTTCGAGCAGCAAAGGTCGACACCTTTTCTTTCACTCTGATTTCCTGAATGAGCTTTTCGTTTTTAAAAATGGGGCAATCTCGAGAGGAAGGAGCGTGGTCACCCATACAGATGGTGCAACGAGGGGATGGAGGTGGACAAGCACCCTCATGGGCATCCTTGCCACACGTAACACATTTGGCCGGATTGGAACAGTACTGGCTGGTGTGATTGAACCACTGGCACCGATAGCAACACGTAGGGTTTGGGATGTAAGGGCGAACGGAAATTATCTCATAGCCCACTTTGATTTTCGATGGGAGTTGAACTTTGTCAAATGTCAAGAAGGCAGTTCGGGTTGGAATGATGTTAGTGTCAACCCTTTTCATGACTCTATGAACAGCCGTTACGCCCTGGTCAGACAGGTAGTGTTGAATTTCCTCATCGGACAATCCGTCGAGGGAGCGTGTATAAACGACCCCACGCGAGGAATTTAAAGTGCGGTGCGCTTCCACCCGGACAGGGAAGGTGTGTAGCAGTGAAGTACGCAGCAATTTTTTTGCCTGGAGGGCACTGACTGTTTCTAACAACAAAGTGCCATTTCGTAATCTGGAACAAGTCTTTACAGGACCTGCAATTGCGTCGACACCTTTCTGAATAATTATAGGGTTGACCATGGAGAAGTCGTGACCTTCGTCAGACCAATAAACAACAAGGAACTGTGTCAACGATGGAAGGACTGTCTGTGGCTGCGATTCATTGAACTTACGCTTGTGAGCAGACATAGTAGAAGATGAGGAAACCATTGCGAAAGTATCCCCCATGATTATCGGCGTCTTCGATGGCGCGACCCTTTCTTGTAAGGGCCCTCTCTGAGGGCACTCCCGCCTTAGGTGATTGTTCACACCTCAGGTCACACCTCCCAAGAAACGGACGGAGGGACCAATCGGCACTTTCGGAAGGTATCAGCTCGGGCAATCACCCCTCCCTGGGCCTGGCCGTTACCAGGGGGTATGTAGGTGTCCTACCTGTCTACCCGGGGCGGGGAATTACGCGTTACCTCGACATCGGCTACGCATGGAAATGCGTGGGTCGGGCTTGAGACACGCACAAGGAGGAAAAAAGAGAAACGGAAAAAACAAAGGGAAAGGAAAGAAGAGGTCTCAAACGCCGCAGCAGAGGAAAGGGCAAAGAGAAGAGGTTAGGAAAGGAGAAGGACTAAGGAAGGACGAAGACTTGCAAGCAGAGAAAGCAAAGAACGTGTTACATTTTCGAGCGTCTGTCTCCAGACGTAGGCATAAAACATACTCCCAGAGGGGGAGAAAGGGAAGGAAAGAGGCGGAGGTGAGGGGAGGAGGCGAATATGGGGGATGGGGAAGGATGTGGAAAGGGAAGGAATGTAGCCCGGAAAGGAAGGAAGGCCACATTAGCTCGGGGTCCCGTGCTCGCTACGCACGTATCCACAAAAGAGCTGTGGACCCCCTGGGGGGCCGTCGTCCATTGTTGACCGTATCGTAAACACTAGTTTCCTACTAACGGTATCATGAATTACATTTCATTTTGGAACTCATTTTTTCTCCAAGCTCTGCTTCTAAGGCTATTCAGAGTCTCTCCGGGATATCCAGTCCGCCTGATAAATTATGTATGAAACAAATGGTCACATTTTGTGCTTTACCCTGTATACGTACAATCAGAAAGTCACCAACCTTCAGGTGTCCTTTCGATGTGATGAGGTATCTGGTGGGGCGATAGGAATCCTATAGTTCTCAATCAGTAAAGTATTGTGAAGTAAGTTGAAAGGATATGAAAGTAAGAGCTCCAATACTGGAGGTTCTTCTGCTAATCTCACTAATTTATTTCCACGGATTCCCCTGCTTGCAATCTGTTAAACTTCACCTCATTTAATGGGTAAATATCTCTATTTTCAGTGACAATTATTCGCCTTCGATTGATATGAGGGCCCCTCATTCATCGAATTATGATACAGACATTATTTTTTGTATTTCTTTTGTATTACAAACAACGAACAGCAGTACGATAGTAGAATGAAGGCTATCTCCGAAGAGTCACGAAAGGCAGTCTTGCTCCTATTGTAAAAGAAAAAGAGACATAAAAAATTTAGAATAAATCACACAGTATATGCGTTGATGATGATTCAACACTACGAGTAATATAAGTGGTTACATTTTTTCAAACTACTCTGACCTTTTTATGTGCCCAGGCTCCTTCTATGAAGATGTAGCGTCGGGCGCTATTCACTGTACGGGGGAAGAGCAGCTGTTACAACACTACACTCAGTTCTGGCAGCGCTAGGTTCAATTCCTGCTCTAGCCACCACATTTACTTTCAGCGTGATTTCGCTCAGTGAAATAACAGAACACAGACTCGAAGAATACCAAGGATAATTTGGAAATGGTCGGTCGACATCAAAAGAAATACTGAATCAGAAAGCTTTACTAGGCCGATATTTGCTGAGAGGAAGACTACATGCTTCCACCCTGGTTGACTTAAAGAGCTTACGACTCCATGAACTTGATGTGAAGCTCAGAATACTCACAGGAAATGGATGAGAAGATGCTAGCCACTATAAGAGCAAAGCTTGCTAACAACAAGTCCAACATAATATTCCAAGGTCGTATCCCTAAATTCTTTGAAATCACAACAGTAGTTCGAGACTGGGGGTAGACTCTTGCCACTCTTCTTTAACTATGAACTAAAATAAATAAATAAATTGTTGAAGTGGAAATTGTGAAATTGGACTGTTACAAGTCGTAAGTACTAACACCTAAGATGCTGAAACATCAATAGAACAAGAAAGTGTACTGAAATAAATAACGTAACAAACAGGCTTATAAATATGTCTTGATAAGACAGAAATAGTGTCAAATATCAGGCACAAAAGAAATGAAAAAACAATATATGCTTGGGGGTGTATTTTAGAGTCGTACTTGTTTCATAAAGACTTGTTCAGTACATGGCTCATTTTAAGTGCATTTATAAGAGGAGTGGAGACTGTGGTGCCTACTCAGTACAAAAATGAGAAAGGACTGGTTACACAGAAATAAAACGCGTGAATAACATCATATATCTCAGTGAATTGATACGGTGTTGATCGAAAAGACAAGAAAGCAAGACCCATAATAATGAAAGTACATATCCAGCAAACGAAATGCTTACAGCTATGGTGCTTTTCTGTAAATGCCATAATTCATTATTATATCTCATGTCCAGTAGGGAGAGAATCTACATCCATCTTAGTGTCTTGTCCTCCTTGAAAGACGTTTACTGGCGGGGAGGAAAGGGGGAAAAGTCTTACACAATATACGTGGTCCACGTCACGACAACGGGATGTGCATACAACAATAGAATCAAGAAATAAATTCCAAAGTAAAATATGAATAGAGTAGAAACGTAGAGTTCATTTTTGTGACTACATAAGAAGAATTCACTATCCCTAAACGAAGAAACGTGTATATAATTCGAAGTTACCTGAGTTTATTTCAATCGAAAGAGGAATCTCACTCCCTTATAAATCTTGCAACAACACAGCCTCCCGAAATTTTAAGTTTTATTCTGAGCATTAATTTTATGTTCGTTTAAATTAGCCATTCCTTTTTAATTTTCCCTACGCTGAAAATAAGGGGGATGATTCTCCTACGTAAGGGAACAGAAAAATTTGTTACAGTTTTATTTTTTTGTGAGCTTACCTGATAATATTCGTAAATAAACAAAGTATCTGTGAATTATGTCAAATTTCAGAAAACAAATGGTTTGACATGACACTGAAGAACTGTTTGTGTCGCCACAGACGGAGATATTATTTATTCTTCTGACAGCACAATATTTTATAACGGAAGTGCTAGAATCACCAGACTTCTGACCACAATAATTCTAAACAGCAAATAGATCTATACTAGAACAATTATAAGCATTTTAAAATGTTTTTCTTATAAATATATTTATTTCTAACAAATGGCAATACAAATTACATTATCTCTGAAAAATTGAAGTAAATGCGAATCAACTGTGTAAATAGAGTTCTCAGGTAACAGTGGAATTAAATGATAGCTGGCACTTCTCAATCGTTCAAATGCCTCGAAGCACTCCCTCAAGTGCCATGGAAGTTACTAGCTGATGTCTTAACAGATGTCCTACCATCCTGACACTTCTACTCAGTGTTTTCCATATATTGCCTTCCTTGCTGAATCTCCGGAGGACCTCTTCCTTACCTTATCAGTCAACCTAATTTTCAACATTCATCCGCAGCATCACATTTAAAATGCTCCGATTCTCTTCTTTTCATGCTTTTCCCACAATCCATATTTCACTACCATACAATCCGTGCTACAAAATATCTTCCTCAACTTAAGGCCTATGTTTGATACTAGCAGACTTATCTTGATTAGAAACGCCCCTTTTACCAGTGCTAGTCTGGTTTTCTACGACGTACGTCATGGATAATTTTTCTGCCTAGGTAGCCAAATTCTTTAACATCGTCTATTTTGTGATCATTAGTCATGTTATTGGGCAACGGCCTTGCCGCAGTGGATACACCGGTTCCCGTGAGATCACCAAAGTTAAGCACTGTCGGGCGTGGCCGGCGCTTGGATGGGTGACCATCCTGCCGCCATGCGCTGTTGCCATTTTTCGGGGTGCACTCAGCCTCGTGATGCCAATTGAGGAGCTACTCGATCGAATAGTAGCGGCTCCGGTCAAAGAAAACCATCGCAACGACCGGGAGAGCGGTGTGCTGATCACACGCCTCTCCTATCCGCATCCTCACCTGAGGATGACACGGCGGTCTGATGGTCCCGATGGGCCACCTGTGGCCAGAAGACGGAGTGCACACACACACAAGTAATGTTATTAAGTTTCTTGCTGTTCTCATATCTATAGTTCTCATTACTTTCGTCTTCCTTCAATTTGCTCTCAATCCATATTCTGTAGTATTGGGCTGTTCATCCTATTCAGTACACCCTGAAATTCTTCTTCTTTTTCACTGAGAATAGCAATGTCATCAGCGGATCTTGTTGATATCCTTGAATTTTAATTCCACTCTTGATCCTTACTTTTATTTCCGTCATTGCCTATACGATAAATAGGAGGAACGGTAGGGGCGACAGACTATATCACTATCTTACTGCCTTTTCAATTCTTGACCTCGTTCTTGTTATTCCACTCTCATTGTTCCCTCTTGGCCCTTGTACATATTGTATAATACCCGTCTCTCTCTATAGCTTTTCTCAGAATTTCGAACATCTTGCGCCATTTTACCCCGTCGAACCCTTTTTCCTGGTCGACAAATAATTTGAACGTGCCTTGATTTTTTTGTTTTTCAGTCTAGCTTGCATTATCAGCCGTAACGTCCGAATTTCCTCTACTCTGTCTTTACCTTCCATAAGGCCAAACTGATCGTCATTTAACACGTTCTCCAATTTCTTTTTCATTCATTTGTATATTATTCTTGTCAATTTGGATGCGTGAACTCTTAAGCTAATTGTATGGCAATTGGCGCACTTGTCGGTTCTTGCACTCTTCGGAATTGTGTGGATGATCTTTTCCGAAAGTCAGATGGTATATCGCGGGCTTCATATATTCCACATACCACCGTGTTGCCACTACCCCAATGATATCGGAAACTCTGATGGAATATTATGTATCCTTTCTGCCTTATTTGATCGTAGGTCTTCCAGAGCTCTTTTAAATCCTGATTATAATACTGCATCCCCTGTCACGTCAGCAGACAACCCTTCCCCTCATAGAAGAATGTATTCTTTCCCCCTATCTGCACTCTCTTCTAGTTTTAATAGGGGAATACCTCTTGCATTATTAATTTTATTACGCTGGCTTTTTATTTCACCGAAGGTTCTTTTGCCTTATGTATATGGTTCAAATGGCTCTGAGCACTATGGGACTCAACTGCTGAGGTCATTAGTCCCCTAGAACTTAGAACTAGTTAAACCTAACTAACCTAAGGACATCACAAACATCCATGCCCGAGGCAGGATTCGAACCTGCGACCGTAGCGATCTTGCGGTTCCAGACTGCAGCGCCTTTAACCGCACGGCCACTTCGGCCGGCTTATGTATATGGTGAGTCAGTCCTTACGACATATTTCTTTTTTTTCGATTTCTTCACATTTTTCGTGTATCCATTTCATCTTGGGTCCCTGCACTTCCAATTTATTCCATTGGTATGTGACTTGTATTTCTGTATTCTTTAATTTCCCTGAATATTTTCGTGCTTATCAGGTACAGCAGTATGAAACAGGAATTTCAATTTAGGTGGTGCTAACCGTCAGTGTAGATACGGTGAGTTCGCGTCTGCAGCGCCATCTCATTCATGTAACGGGTGACGACGAATATCAACACACACAATAACACAACTTTCAGACGTCGGTATCTGTTTCAAACCTGTAAACTTGTCGAGTTCTGTGCATACGAACTACGATTTGCGCACAGCATTGATATTCTGTTATCATTTGAATAAAACTGCTGCAGAATCGCATCGAATGTTTGTCGAAGCTTTCGGAGAACATGCTCTTGGACATACACAGTGTTTTGCGTGATTCAAAATTCAAAAGTTGTGATTCTGACTTGAGAAACGACGATCGCGGGAAACCACCGAATAAGTTCGAAGACAATGAACTGCAGGCCTTAGGGCATGAATATGATACTAAAACTCAAAAGAAACTCGCTGAACAATGGAATGTGACACAGAAAGCCGTTTCTCTTGGCTTGAAAGTTATGGGAAAGGAGTGGAAAAATGGTTCCACTCCATCTGAGTGAAAGAGAACAGGCAAATCGAAAGACCACTTGTGAAATGCTGCTAGCCAGACACAAAATAAAAGTCGCTTCTCCATCGACTATGAAAGATGATGAAAAATGGATATATTTTGAGAATCAAAAGCCTCGTAAATTATGGGTGAATCCAGGCAAACCATCGACATCCTCTGTAAGACCAAATCCCTTTGAAAATAAGATAATGCTCTGTATTTTGTGCCATCAAAAGGATGTCGTCTGTTATGAGCTGGTAAAACCTGCTACCAACCTGCTACCAACAGCAAATATCGATTTAAATCGAAAAACAACTGGAATATGGAGAAAGGCAACATAAAGTCATATTGCTCCATGATAACGCCCCATCACATACAGCAAAACGTGGCATTCAGATGGGAAATACTGCGGCATGTGGCTTATTCTCCTTATTCCCCACACTTGATTCCGTCAGATTATCACCTATTTGCATCACTGGGACACTCTCTCGCTGAAAAGCGCTTCAATTCGTATGAAAATGTAGGAATATGGCTTGCTGACAGATTCGTTTTAAAAGAAGAACTGTTTTTTTGGCGTAACATGCATAGCCTGCCGGAGAGCTGAGAGAAATGAATAAGTAGCATTCGAGATTATTTTCGATGAAATATTGTTTATCAGTATCAAACAACAGACGCGCAATTATTGCAACCAAATTCCGATTTCGTACTTGCACACCTAATACTTCTTTCATCGATCAGCTTAAGTATTTCTTTTGTTACACGTGGTTTCTTCTTGGTGCTCATGTTTTTCTTTCCAATTCTCGTGACTGCCCTTTCTCGATATGTCCATTACTCTTCAACTGAGCTGCCTCTTGAACAATTACGTATTGCAGTATCTATAGCCTCAAAGTACGTCAAGCGCATCTCTTCATTCCATAGTAGTTCCGTATTACACATCTTTGCGGATTGATTCTTCCTGACTAGTCTCTTAAACTTCAGTCTACTCTTCATCCCACTAAAATGTGAGGCTCCATTTGTTCCTGGGTACGCATTACAATCCAGCATCAGATTTCTGATCATGATGTAACCTAACCGGAATATTCCGTATCCACTGCCCTTTCACAAATATAACTCCTCCTTGTGTGGTTCTTGAACAGAGTTCCGCTATTATTAGCTGAACTTTATTACAGAACTTAATTGGTCTTTCTCCTCTCTCAGTTCTTGTCCTAAGCCCACATCCTCCTGTAACTATTTCTTCTGGTCCTTCCCATACAATAGTATTCCAGTTCCTATATGATTATTAGATTTTGCCGCGCGCTATTAGCCGAGCGGTCTCAGGCGCTGCAGTGCGGCTGATCCCGGCAGCGGTTCGGGTCTTCCCTCGGGCATGGGTGTGTGTGTTTGACCTCAGGATAATTTAGGTTAAGTAGTGTGTAAGCTTATGGACTGATGACCTTAGCAGTTAAGTCGCATAAGATTTCACACACTTTTAAATATTATTAGATTCTCATTTCCCCTTACGTATTGTATTACCCTTCCAATATCCTCATACACTTTCTCTATCTCTTCATCTTCAGCCTGCGACGTCGGTACGTATACCGGAACTATCGTTGTCGGTGTTGGTTTGCTGTCGACTCTGATAAGAACAATCCTATTACTGAACGGTTCACAGCAACACACTCTCTGCCCTACCGACCTATTCATAACAAATCCTACTCACAACATACCATTTTCTGATGCTCTTGATATCACACCATAATCATCGGACCAGAAATCCTTGAATTCTTTCCATCACTTCGCTGAGCCTCCTTATGTCCAGATTGAGCTGTATATATTTGCCTTTTCAGTTTTTCTAGCTTCCCTACCGCGCTCAAACTTCTGACATTCCACGCCCCGACTCGTACAACGTTATCCTTTCCTTGGTTGTTCATTCTTTTTCTGTTGGTCACCTCACCCTTGGCAGTCCTTTCCCGGAGACCCCAATGGAAGACCGGAATCTTTCGCCAATGGAAAGATCCTCATGACAACACTAACAGCCCGCATCTCGTGGTCGTGCGGTAGCGTTCTCGCTTCCCACGCCCGGGTTCCCGGGTTCGATTCCCGGCGGGGTCAGGGATTTGCTCTGCCTCGTGATGGCTGGGTGTTGTGTGATGTCCTTAGGTTAGTTAGGTTTAAGTAGTTCTGAGTTCTAGGGGACTGATGACCTAAGCTGTTAAGTCCCATAGTGCTCGGAGCCATTTGAACCAACACTAACAGGCCACGTGCCCTGTGGACCCTGTGGATGTTCCTCTCATGCAGTGTTTTCCATTGCCCTCTATGTTCTCATGCCGTTGATCAATGCTGATTCTTCCACCTTTAGGGGCAGTTTCCCGCCTTCAGCGCAAGAGAGTGCCCTGAACCTCTGTCTGCTGCTCCGCCCTCTTTACAAGGCCACTGGCTGAATGAAGGCGACCTTTTGTGGTGGAAGTCTTCGTTCACCACTGCTGCTGATTTTTATTCAGAATTCAAGCCATGCTGGGTTCGAACCCACGACCGAGGACGTTTACATTACTAATCAAAGACGCTACCCTCAGATCACGGGTGCGACAGGGTGAATTTACTGCACATGAATAAACCTATTTTTCAGACTTTCACGCATCTGTATTCGCTGCCGCTGGCATGTACCCAACAGGTAAAGTGGGAATGCCAACGTTGCTTACATTGTACCGCTGCAAATTTCTGGAATTGTTCCGGCACAGTTTAAGAAACTTACTCGTTTACTGAGTTTTATAAAGTGCGTTAGCATTTTGAGTAGAAAATAATGGTTCGAAATCATCTAAATTTCCGATGCGTTCTTTATTTTAAGTTATTAACTATACAATTACTTTGTATTACATTACGCCAACAGAAATGCGTCTTGGAAACTGGACCACGGGTGGATAGCATTTAGTTATAACGGCATGTCGAAACGGAAATCATGAAATAAATGAATGTACAAGAATATGAAACGTGCATTTGTCAACAGTTCAGAGGAAATCTCATAATATAAGGGCAAACGTGACTGTAAAAGATTTTGGCCACCGAAAAATTTGTTTCCAACAATTCTGAAAATGAAGTGCAAAAACATGATATCACATTCGAAGAGATGATATTCGGTTTATGCACATCTGACGTAAGAAACTCTGCTGTCTACATTGCAGAAAGAAGCGGATTGCGCCATAATTTCAGTACAGTAGAAGCTATGGCATGAGAGAAATACGACGAAGGGGTCCATCCGGGAAATATCGCTGAATTCAACGGAAATGATGAAAAATCCGAGCAAGGCCCTGCAAGCTGACGAGCAGGTTAATTAAATAAAATTCAAACGATGTAAAGGAGTATGTATCTGCAACTACAGCTCCACCTGTGAAAAGGCAGTGTTTTCGAGTCTCTGCGGGGAAGCCAGCACAGAAACTGATTCGTAAAACAGAGGATTGGTATAGCTCGTAGTTGAGAGAGGAAGATCGAATGAAGAAACTATGTGATAAATGAAAAGGAAAATGTGGGTTCATGCAAAATGTACAGGGGCGGGGAAAGAGGTTAAAAAGTTATATTGGAAATCCCGCAACTGGTGATGTGAGGATTAAAATATTAAACATTTCTTTAACCGTAGACTAGTAAGTATCGTTAAGGAACGTAGTTTGCAAGGGTGGTACAACTCATGCACACGCGCGTAAAACACAGAAAACAAGATTACTAATTTGTGTCATTTGCAGACGTTTAGAAAATTAAGTGTCGCTGTGTTTTATTTTTCTCAGAATTTCCATTCTTTAAATCAGTTACCAACAGCAACATCCTACACATGAGTGCCGGCCGAAGTGGCCGTGCGGTTAAAGGCGCTGCGGTCTGGAACCGCAAGACCGCTACGGTCGCAGGTTCGAATCCTGCCTCGGGCATTGATGTTTGTGATGTCCTTAGGTTAGTTAGGTTTAACTAGTTCTAAGTTCTAGGGGACTAATGACCTCAGCAGTTGAGTCCCATAGTGCTCAGAGCCATTTGAACCATTTTTTTACACATGAGTACAACAAAACAAAACATAGCCCGAGCAGGCCAAGAAGGGCCAAAGGTACGGACTGGTCGCCGTGTCATACTCAGCCGACCGGCGCCATCGGATCCGGATACGGAGGGCATGTGGTAAACACACCGCTCTCCCGGCCGTATGTCAGTTTACGAGAACGGAGCCGCTGCTTCTCATATCAAGTAGCTCCTCAGGTTGCCTCACAAGGCCTGAGTGCACCGGCTTGCCAACAGCGCTCGGCGGACCGGATATTCATCCATCCAAGTGCTAGCCCAGCCCGACAGCGTTTCACTTTGGTGATCTGACGGGAACCAGTGATACCACTGCGGCATGGTCGTTCGCTACACTTCAGTATAACATTGTTTAAATAATTCTGTAGCTTACTGTTTAGGCAATAATACATAAAACTTAAAAGTGATCCAATTTAGGCAGCACTCCCCAATCTTTACTCAAATCCTCTGAGTCATTTCTTAACACAGCGGCTTTTCGCGGATGATGCTGTAGTATACAGAGAAGTTGCAGCATTAGAATATTGTAGCGAAATGCAGGAAGATCTGCAGCGGATAGGCACTTGGTGCAGGGAGTGGCAACTGACCCTTAACATAGACAAATGTAATGTATAGGGAATACATAGAAAGAAGGATCCTTTATTGTAAGATTATATGATAGCGGAACAAACACTCGTAGCAGTTACTTCTGTAAAATATCTGGGAGTATGCGTGCGGAAGGATTTGAAGTGGAATGATCATATAAAATTAATTGTTGGTAAGGCGGGTACCAGGTTGAGGTTCATTGGGAGAGTGCTTAGAAAATGTAGTCCATCAACAAAGGAGATGGCTTACAAAACACTCGTTCGACCTATACTTGAGTAGTGCTCATCAGTGTGGGATCCGTACCAGATCGGTCTGACGGAGGAGATAGAGAAGATCCAAAGAAGAGCGGCGCGTTTCGCCACAGGGTTATTTGGTAACCGTGATAGCGTTACGGAGATGTTTAATAAACTCAAGTGGCAGACTGTGCAAGAGAGGCGCTCTGCATCGCGGTGTAGCTTGCTCGCCAGGTTTCGAGAGGGTGCGTTTCTGGATGAGGTATCGAATATATTGCTTCCCGCTACTTATACCTCCCGAGGAGATCACGAATGTAAAATTAGAGAAATTAGAGCGTGCACGGAGGCTTTCAGACAGTCGTTCTTCCCGCGAACCATACGCGACTGGAACAGGAAAGGGAGGTAATGACAGTGGCACGTATAGTGCCCTCCGCCACACACCGTTGGGTGGCTTGCGGAGTATAGATGTAGATGTAGATGTAGAACATCTGTTGTCCATTATATGTAGCACACATAACACGCTGTTCCCTAACTCTTAATTGCACTGTATCAGTAGAACTTCCTATGGAGAAAAGTGAACTTAATTTTTTCAGTGTCATGCAGACCTGAGATGAAAACTTACCTGACCGGCTCTGAATACGATTAGTCTGGAAGACTGTGTCACACCGTTTACAGAGCAACTTAACATCATATGGAGCGACAATGTTCGAACACTGAAATTGTGAGAATATGTAACGATGCAGTTTTCAGAGAAAGCAAAACTCGAATTCGTGAAGATTCTCATGTTGGTGGCGGTTAAGGCGGACCGATTATGACTGACAAAAGAGTGCAGCGGACGCAGTACCGGCTAATCCACTAACGCTAGCTCTCCGCTACAGAGGAGACATGTGTAGGTCTACCATGAATATTACCAGAATGGCAGACACGTGAAGGCAACATTATAACAAATACGTTGCTGCCGTCACCAATGCAGTACATTTCCTTTTAGGATCAATAGGCGTTTAATGAACATTAATTAGTGAAATCATTTCATATTTTATAATTACAATAGAGACGCTGTGACAAACCAGATGTCGTATAATAGCCACTCAAGAGCGCTATCCCATTACCTCATTACCGGCATAATTGAATAATTATATGGCCGCTGGAGAACGAGGACGTGATGATTATTATAATTAACAGATAACGAAGTCAATTAGAGAGCGCCAGCAAAAACGCCCGACAGCATGTGAGAATTTAACCACTGACGTACATAAATAAACAATATCATGCAAATATTTTTATGTATACATTAGTATTACGTACATTTGTTAAATTCTATGTTATTAACTCTAATTACTCAGAAACGATCCGAGTTCCATAAATTTCAGAAGCATCATAAGAAATATGAGTTAAATAGGTTGCTAATGATTTGCCACGCGTAACTTTACTGAGATTATCGAGAGACACAATGTTAATCTGTGACCAACCCTACGCAGTGAACCCACATCTGTTGGCCACACACCGCCCCTTCGACTGGAAGTGTTGCAGGTAGCTCGTATGTGACTGTAAGAAATAAATAGGGGAAAGCAAGTTCCAGCTACCGTACCTGCAAGTAAAGCTCAATATATCCAACAGTGGAAGGTAACTCGCTAACGCCAATGTCGTATCTTCAAAAGTGTTATTTCGTTTGACATTTCAACATCTCTCATCTTCTTCGAAGCGACCCTATCGACATTCTAGTACCCGAGAATGATGCGGCCTTCTTTGCTTCGTGGAAACGAGGTCATGTATCAACGGGTTCCGTTAGTGAAATATTATGTGCATAGTAGCTCGCCAAGACTGGATTAGAAGTGAGGAAGCGATTCTGGTCAGATACCGTAGTCGTCATCTACAGCAACACGCGCCCAACAGTTACTAAGACCTTAAACCAGTCAAATGGTTCAAATGGCTCTGAGAATTATGGAACAACATCTGAGGTCATCAGTCCGCTAGAACTTAGAATTACGTAACCTAACTAACTTAAGGACATCACACACATCCATGCCCGAGGCAGGATTCGAACCTCCGACCGTAGGAGTCGCGCGGTTCCAGGCCGAAGCGCCTAGAACCGCTCGGCCACTCCGGACGACCTTAAGCCAGTCAATAAAGAAAGTATTTACCAGTTTCATGTATTCATTCAACTATGCAGCATCAGAGGAAACTGTATAATAGATACATGCAACACAAATATTTGCTTCTTAGTCACTGGTCTGTATTTGTGGTTGCTTCTGCCCGTCAGAAATCGTTGTATAAGATGAAAGACGAATATTGGAAAAATCTGTTTCTTTAAGCCGATACTGTTTACCAAGTGCAGGTAACAGCCCATTATTTAGCAATTAGAGTACTTAACAGAATTGGTGACAACAGAAATTTGTGACATTGTGTGGAGTGTAGACAGTGGCAATATTTGTCAAGCACATCATGCATTGCGAACACTCGTATTCGACTGCGAAATGTGTGGGAATCAACGGCCCAATGGGAGAGATGGTTGCAATGACGCCCTTTATTCCAAGTCTCCACTGGCAAAAGATTCTGGATCTCCGGGACGGAACAGCCAAGGGGGAGGGCACAAAGAGAAAAAGACTGAATAAGCAACAAACGGATGACACTGTACGAGTCGGGGAGATGAATGTCAGAAGCTTGAACGTGGTATGAGAGCTAGAAAATCTGTAAAGACAAATGCAGATGCTCTATCTAGCTATATCAGGGATCACTGAAGTAAAATGGAAAGAAGACAAGGATTTTTGGTCACATGAGTATAGGGTAATATCAACAGAAGTAGAAAATGTTACAATGTGTAAGGTTACAGGTATCAACAACAACTGTGTAAGCTGTAAATAACTTTGGTTTAATGTTGCAATCTTATCAAAGAAATACATCGATTTACATAGTTTACAATGTGACAATTTTACGACGGTTGTCAAACGAAAGCATCTCGTCCTCAGAAAGTGAAATAATCCTAAACCCTACAATAGCAAATTTTAACTAGAAGTTTCTTTACAAAATTATTCTTACGACAACGTCATGATGTTGGCCAGTACTGCGATAAATCATCCGATTCCGGTTCAGAGATCGATAAAATTTAGGATAACAATCAAGTCTACGGAAGATGGTCGGTTTTGTGACAAGTTGAGCAAATGATTGCCCAAGTTCGCTCGAGTTTACAGCGGACACAAGCTGTGAAACAACAAGTTTGCCCCTCTGCGGACAGTATTAACCTTAGCTGCGATGAGCTGCCGTCTGGATGGCTGCTCTCATCCTCTGAAATTAATATTAAAACTGATTAAGGCTATGCTGATATTTCCTGCAGAGACTCTCCCTATGTTTCTCGTTATGCGAGAAAACACGTACACATCCCTAGTCTTGGAATATGGCGATATGCACACGAATAGCTTGAGCAGCGTGCATGTTAAAGTGCCCTCTCAGACCTTGCACTGACAATTAACTAACAGGGTGGTTCGTTTCTCCACAGTGGGAGCTCATCGACGCCTCAGCTAATATCTAGCCGAATGTCAGCTGCAGTGAACACAGTGCTCACCCAAATTTCTCCTCTGCGTCCTACAGAGTGTTATGTGGTCCATTCTGCTCTTGACGCCAGTTCAGAGAAGAGTCCACGAGAATATCGCTCTCTTCTTTCTGGTAGCCGAACTCTCTCCCCACCTGTGTTCTTTCGTTCTCCACGTCAGGGCTTTTTTCGACTAATAGGAGCGTTTTATTTGATGAAACTCTGTCTGCCAATTGCAAGGGCCCTGCCATTGAACTACTTCGAAATCTCGGCAGTTTACTCTTTCCGAGTTCGTTTCCACCATTCGGACGTTTCATGCCAGTTCACATGTGTATCATTCGCTGTTCACGTGATCAACTGCATCGTATCCATTTGGAATTCCGAAACGCAGCTTTCTAAAGCTTCTTTATGTCCTACGTCTGGTGGTCCGTTAGTTGCTCTGCAGTATGCGTCCCTTGTCCGGATGCTGACTTCCACCCATGGACACCCCATAAGAGCTTTTCGTGGTGCCTCCCGTGGTGCGGCCTCTGTGTCTGCTCGAGCTGGCTTCTACACAAAACGTTTCCTCTCACTGCTTGTTTGACCTTCTGCTCATTGACATGCATTATATAGGAGTGACGTATTAATACCATTAATTGATTGTCATCACTTTTGCATTACATACGCATAGGGAAATCTGCTCATTACTGCTGAATTAAGCTAGGTGTCATACTCATCTTCCCACTATGATGTATAAAGCTCTTATGTAAGGTGCGATATTGGCTTTCATTTATTCTGCCACCCTACATATCCTTCTCCATCCATGTTCAATTTTGCGCTGGGTCAATCATTGATTGAGAAATTGATTGGTCGGTTAAAAATTGTTAGCAACTGCTGACTGTAGCAATTGGTATATTTACTGGCTGACTTCTTATTTTAGTATTTTGTATACCTTAAAAAAAGGTTTGATCTAGTCTCCATATCATTCTATTTTACATTGTACTTGATTTCATATTTTCAGATTTCAGCTCGTAAGTGACGTTCTCTTTTCTTTCAAAATTTAACATTCTTTCTCATTTTCAGATTTTTGTATAATTCTATTTAATTTATCGAAGATTTATTTCGGTATAGATGTCTACATTTTACTTTTAATTTAAATTCGAACTGTTTGAGCTTATCTATAAATTTGTATCATTCCTAAAAATTTTGACTGATCTCTGTTTTAGTTACCTAATTTATGTTAAATGATGATGGATATGTATTATGGTTGACGAAACCTTCACTTAACATTATCCTCCCCTTTTTCAGTATCTACAGCTTTCATATCACTCATAACCTAAGAAAGTTTCATCTCTTATAACTTCACAAAAATGTTCAAATTTGACTTTTACAAAGATATTAAATTTCTACTACTACTAATTACTTTACAAAATTTTAACTGACGTCGTGGAATACCTAAACGCATTCATATTTATCTATCATCTATTTTTGAAAAACCTGACACACATTAGAATGTTAACCTCTCAAAAATTTTTACTTTAGGTCTTCTTAATTTAAAACATGTTGAAAAATATCGAATAAAAGGAAATTTTATTGTTGTGGCAAGGCAAAAATTTTAAACGCATCGCCAATAACGATCTGTTGCTAACACATAAATGTCTTCAAATGCAAATGTTTTAAACACAATCGCAAAATAATTTCTTATTTCCAATTGTTAGTGTACTAGTCTGTCACAGACAGCTCTTTTTCCTATATCTTTTACATGGTTCATTGAAATCGTCGATGTGTTTTTCATGTGTTTCGACGTGCCTCCGTCGAACATGGGATGACGATCCTCTGTGGGCCTCGCCGCGTCTCCACTGAGCATGGCATGACGGTCGGCAGAGAGGAAGGTCGCTGAAGGTCTGAGCGTGTCTTGAATGCGTGGTTGCCTTTGTTCCATTTCACATGTGTCTATGGCGACGTTGCATTGGAGATCTGTTCTTGGCAGCATAAACTTACCTTCTTCATTTGGCGAATCTTTAAGTCGGTTCATCAGTAGTCTATTCGTCTCCAAGTTTTTCATATGAGTAGTCATCTCCCATCTCTCGGTATGACAACTGTAGGTGTTGCAATCTCCCATAAGTAAAAGCGGATATTTGTCCTGCCAGAACAGCTAAATGCAATACTGGTCTTGTATGGGAAGGGATTTGAAAAGGTTTCTTGATCTCTTCAGGTCCAGGCTCCTCTTTCTTTCAAATCTTCTGCATTGAATCTTCTGTTCTTTGTGCATCTTGCTGTCTTCGCTCTTCTCTGGACCAGGAACTGGGATTGAATACCAGCTGAACCTCGTTATCGTTTAATCCGTTCTTATGGCGTCTTCTATGAAAATCTTGTGTATTCTTTTATTGTATTCGGTTGATCACCTTGATGGATTGGACAGCCTTCCATCATTTTCTTGCTTTGTCCCATGAGTATTCAGTGGTTGTTTCGCAGTTGTTGAATTCCGTATGGTCTGATAAAAATTTCAGCGATTCTGCACGTTGAGTTACAGATACGCGTCTCTTCTTCTTCGTGGGGTGAATTTTAACACCCGTTCATCCCTGCTGCAATATGTCCGCCTCCGTACCGGATCGGTGGACATCCGTCATCTCTCCATATTCCGCTTTAAACAGTAGTATCTAACATTTCCGCAAAACCATTGTTATATCGTTTATATGTGTCTTTCCCATAAATATAGCCCACGTCAGGGTACATGTTGATTGTATCCAGAATGCGTTGTTTCTCTCCAAACTTTTCTCGGAGAGGTGTTATCCTTTTGGACTCCCGCTTCCACCAAGGCCTCTTTTTCCGTCATCTCGTAAGGCGATATACCAGTCACTCACAGTGTCCCTTTCTCTCTCGCCTAATCGCTGTACTCAGTCTTGCCGTCAATCTGGTCGTAATGATGATGTACCTTGTCTGTGAGTTCATATCTAATACAGTGTTTGAGCCTAATTTGCATATGTTAGTCCTCTTACATCCTCACCTAGTCCCTGTTTCACATTATATCATTATCTACTTTTTTTTAACCCTTGCTCCCTTAAATTACGTTAAAACTTAACAAACATAAAAATTTTCATACTAAACTCTACAGAAGTTATCATTTACTGTATAAAATGTTATTCTTATCACTATTTTATTTTTTCATCTTTCCTCCCCCTTTTACTTGATTTTCTTAATCTACAGGTCATGGTTTCCTCATCTTCATCATGATGGACAGTAAGAGTGAAATTGTGGTTTTGACAATAATTTAGTGAATTTCTTCCTTTACCTCATTTTAGTTTTCTAACTACAAGTAAATTATGTTACTTTGAAAACTTCGCACCTTGACTCTGACTCCCACATCTTTCTCTCTGCAATCTCTTCTTTTTGGCATTAGCTGTAACATAACATCAGAATACAATAAATCTATCCACTTTTCCTTTCCTTTTTAAAAATGTTCTCTACTTTCCTATTGTATTGTTTTCGAGCTTATTTTTTTTCCTTCGTTGTGTTTATCTCTTTCTCCTGTTTCTCGATAGTAAACTTTTATGTTCCTTCCTTTCCCCATCATACTCTTCCTTATAGAAATCTTTTCTTCGTTAATCTAATTACCTACTGTCTATCTCCTTTTACGAAATAACATGTTTCTTGCTTAGCTTAATAATTCAGTTCTCTTTGCTAATTACTACCTCCTAACGACTTCTTATGTTTATCTCCTTCATATCCTAATTTCACTATCTGTTTGTGGTACCTTCCACAAAAAATATATGCTTCACATATTCCCCCAAAATATCTCCTTTATTATTTATTCACTGTCCTTGATGGAACAAATGAGAAATGGCTGTCTCGTTCTTACGTAATTATTTATTTCCCTCCTACTTCTTTACTTCCTTTGGTCCACAAAAATCAACTTCCTTCTTCTTTATACTACGTCTTTATGGGAGAATCTACTACTATTTCGTAAAATTATCCACATGCTGATCTCTATCCTCCTCCTTGCTCTCTACTCTTTCCCCAGAAAACATATCGTATGAAGAAGAGTTACTTTAGTGGTTACTTTCCTGTCTTTTCCTCATAATATTCTTTTACCTTCCTACACACTTAGTTTTATTTATCTAACTCAGCTAAGTATGCGTTAAAAGTTGGATCTCTGTGCATTTTGTTATCTTTCTTTAATTTCTGGACATTTAATACAAATAAATTCTCATGTATAGTTACTCTTTTTCAAATGACTCACATGTTGAAAACCCAATGACTTTTCTGTTTTTTGGATTAATCAGTTCGACTGCTTTATCATGGACTACTTTACTATCGTCTATGGGGGTTTTGTGTACGGAAAAGAATTTGCGGGTTTGGTGTTTTTTTTCTGCTTGAGAAATGTTGGGGTTTTACTAGTACCTTCTGTCCTGGTGCAAATACTCATGAGTTTGCCATTCTGCCCACTCGGTTCTTTCTCATTACAGCCACATTCTTCAAATTTGTCAGTGCTAATTTTATTATATGCTGATGTTGTACTCTGGGTACTGGAGGGAATTTAATTATTTCTCGGATTTTATCCGGTGCTGGTTTATTTTTTAGTACAGCGATTGGAGGTAACAACTTCCTGCTATGTGGCATTTCGTTTATAACATCTGGGAAATCAGACAAATGTCTGTCATATTATGCTGCTTGTTACAATACAAATGACAGAGGGTTCCCAAATCTTTCATCGTTCGTGTAGCTGGGTTGGCACTTGGCATGTATCTGGAAATATAATTAAGTTTAATTTTATGTCGGAACAGCGTGTTATGCCATTGTGCTAAACGTTGTTGTGGTCCATTATGCGATGACATTTTATCGACCTGGCAAACTTGTCGAAGGAAATCTCATGTCAGTGCTTTGCTTATGCTCCTCCCTGTTTCCTTCTTCAAGGCTGTTAACTTCAATATTTTGACGTTAATTCTAGAATTACGAATACATGTCCTCTCTGTGTATGGGGTAGTGGATCCATGAGATCTGTTGCTGCTATGTGCCTCACCTTCTCCAGAATGTTAGGGCACATTGGTGGTCTCGTTTGAAAGGTTACATTTTTAGCTCTCTGGCATCTTTCACATATAGCTTGACCCTGTCTGCTTCTTTGCTCCATATTTGCGTCGTGACAAGACATTTTTAATTTTAAAAAAAAC
Source organism: Schistocerca americana (assembly GCF_021461395.2). Lineage (NCBI taxonomy): Eukaryota > Metazoa > Arthropoda > Insecta > Orthoptera > Acrididae > Schistocerca > Schistocerca americana. The sequence goes on from NC_060119.1 coordinate 74,029,243, forward strand.
TTCTTCAGACCAAAATGGCTGTTATTCAGATGCGTATACCGAATGTACTTATTTATGAGTTACTGTGGTATACATGCTACCCATAAACTTGTAAATGGATTACGTCGGTAGTATAAGACATTGTTTCCTTAAGAGACAGAATTGTCTAATGCCCCGAGATTCCCGGTTTTTCCACTTAATTTTAATCTTGGCTAGGTCAGGGTCTTTGTCTTGTTCCCTGCCTAACTGTTTTAAGGTATTGGTGACGTAATTTTCATATGGCACGATTTTTAGGTAATACATGAGCACTTGTTCTTCTTCCATATTGCTCACTTTGCTTTCGTTAACTCCTTCAGGCAGTCGTGAGAGAATATCTGCTATGACATTTGATGGTCCCGGCACCTATGTGACCATATTAGTTGTTGGAACTTCTGCTTGGGCATCCCACACCCAGGGCATCCTTTTGCTAGTTAACACACATAAATGTGGGGTAGCAAGGGATTCTATCCAAATGAATCTTTTGTAGAAGTTAATGAATCCCAAGAAGCCGCGCAACATCTTTCTATTATATGGAGTGCCTATGTTCTGTATGGCTTGCTGTTTTTTAGGATTAGGTTCAGTTCCCTGTTCAGTGATAATATGACCTAAAAACTCAACCTTTTTATTCCCAAAACTGGATTTCATTATGTTTACCGTTACTCCATATTCTTTTAACATCTTAAGCAGTTTATCAAGCACCTCATTACGAAGTTTCCATGATGGCTCAGTTACTAAAATGTCATCATCATAACAGGTGAGACGCTGTTGGAGTTCTTTGTCCAACACGGGCCCTAAAACTCGTATAAAAGCAGCAGAGGATATGTCAGTCCGAAAGGGAACCTTTTGAATGTATAACTTCACCCAAATGCGATAAAAGCTGTATACGTTCTACATTCAGATGTTAGTTCTATTCACCAAAACTTGGCTCTCAAATCAAGGGAAGAGAATATCTTAATTCCAAAGAACTTTTGTAACAGTTCTTCCATTTTTTCTGGTTGAACGTTCTCAGCAATGGTAATGGAATTTATCTGTCTTGCATCAATAACTAACCTAACACTCCCGTCTTCCTTATCTACAATTTGCAAGGGACTGTAGTATGTTGTGGCGCGCGGGATTAGCCGAGCGGTCTCGGGCGCTGCAGTCATGGGCTGTGAGGCTGGTCCCGGGGGAGGTTCGAGTCCTCCCTCGTGCATGGGTGTGTGTGTTTGTCCTTAGGATAATTTACGTTAAGTAGTGTGTAAGCTTAGGGACTGATTACCTTAGCAGTTAAATCTCATAAGATTTCACACACGTTTGAACATTTTTTCTGTAGTACAGGGTGATTCAAAAAGAATACCACAACTTTAGCAATTTAAAACTCTGCAACGACAAAAGGCAGAGCTAAGCACTATCTGTCGGCGAATTAAGGGAGCTATAAAGTTTCATTTAGTTGTACATTTGTTCGCTTGAGGCGCTGTTGACTAGGCGTCAGCGTCAGTTGATGCTAAGATGGCGACCGCTCAACAGAAAGCTTTTTGTGTTATTGAGTACGGCAGAAGTGAATCGACGACAGTTGTTCAGCGTGCATTTCGAACGAAGTATGGTGTTAAACCTCCTGATAGGTGGTGTATTAAACGTTGGTGTAAACAGTTTACAGAGAATGGGTGTTTGTGCAAAGGGAAAAGTTCTGGACGGCCGAGAACGAGTGATGAAAATGTGGCACGCATCCAGCAAGCATTTGTTCGCAGCCCAGGAAAATCGACTCGCAGAGCTAGCAGAGAGCTACAAATTCCACAATCAACTGTATGGAGAGTCCTGCGAAAAAGGTTAGTTATGAAACCTGAACGTCAACTACCCGAGGCGATGGATCGGCCGCCAGGCAGCCCGTGACAGAGCACTTCATCACTGGCCTCCAAGAAGCCCTCACTTTACCCCCTGCGATTTTTTCTTATGGGGGTATGTTAAGGATATGGTGTTTTGGCCACCTCTCCCAGCCACCATTGATGATGTGAAACGAGAAATAACAGCAGCTGTCCAAACTGTTACGCCTGATATGCTACAGAGAGTGTGGAACGAGTTGGAGTATCGGGTTGATATTGCTCGAGTGTCTGGAGGGGGCCATATTGAACATCTCTGAACTTGTTTTTGAGTAAAAAAAAAATCTTTTTAAATACTCTTTGTAATGATGTATAACAGAAGGTTATATTAAGTGTCTTTCATTAAATACACATTTTTAAAGTTGTGGTGTTCTTTTTGAATCACCCTGTATGTTGAGGTTGAAGTTTCAATAGTGGCATCTTTTAGCATCTTATGTAACTCTAAAAATATTTGTCTTTGGTAGCACAGTGGAACAACATGAGGCGGTACTCTCAATAGCTTGTGTTCTTTAATGTGAAATTCGTATTGAAAATCCTTAATGGCACCGGGTTGTGGTAGAAACACCTCGGCATTTTCTTGTAATACTCTTTCTAATTCGGTTTTGTCTGTATCTGAAACATTTCTTACTTCTCGTAGCTTATTATCTACTTGTTGACGAATTTCCACCATTACTTCGTCATCTGCAGGTATTGTTTATTTCTCCCTCCCATACTGTGGATGTCCCTCCTCCGATTGATACAGATCCAGTTGCATAGTCAATTGTTTGTAAGGCTCTGGCATCTCTTCATGTCTGAGTTTCGCTTCAAAATTAAGACGTATCTTCCCAAGCATCATATACTCTTCGTTCGTATTGAGTGTAACTCGATTTTGACCCATGAAATGGGCTTCAATGATTATGGATACAGAAAGATTCGGCACAATTACCATGTTCGCTTCTATTTCACGACCCTGACATGAAAAAGTTACACTCGTTTGTCTACTAATTACTGCTGACGCACGCATGATCGGTCCTTTGACTTCAACACGTTTTGTCCGTAACACTGGTAGTGCCTGTTCAGCGTTACATTTTAAAAATATTCTTCCGGAATCGTCGTCATTTAACTTCCCGTATCAAGAATGACGTCTACAGGCGTGCAACCTACTTCAATCGGAACGACCGGTGGCATCATATGAGGAGCTTTAGTTTCATTTTCGTGTATTAGTGTCTCCTCGATCGGGTCATAGGTTAACCTGTCAATATGTCTAGCCTGGTTCTCCCATTGCTTTGTTATCGTTACTTTATTCCCCTCATTGCTTTTAACACCTGTCGTCTACTTTGAGATGAAGTGATTTATTAAACGCCTTTATTACTTTTTCTTATGTTTCTGTCCTATATATATATCATATGCCTTAGGTATAACTATTGGTGTTATTAATGGTGCTTTATCCTCTTGGCATACTATTTCTCTCTCCGTTTCGTGTAAATGAGCTACATCTTTTACAATTTGTTCATCATCAGTTTTTGTACTACTGTCTGTATTCGCCATTATTAACTCCTGTTCCTACTCATCGGCCAATTCCCGGTCAATTGAATGTCAGCATGCTGGTGTTTGTATCCGATTACTCGCTAAACCTACTTCAGAATCTTCCTGATAAGAATATGTCTATTTACATGTTTAATTATATAATTAACTTCATTTTGGATTGAATCCCTTCTGACTGGTCTTCGCATCGTTCATCTCGTCAGTTCTATAATTTACCTGGTTTTGGTGGCCTCAACTCCATTTCCTGTACCGGTTCATTTCGCGTGCTTTGTCCTGCTGAAGCTAGACTTTCCCAACCATTCTGCGTTCTGGTTATTCCATTTCCACATGAGTGATTTGGATTTTGTTGTTGAAAATCTATAAACCTTCCTGCCTCGTGGGCACGGTTATTATATCTCGGATCGTAGTTACCACCGTAATTTCTAGGACCAAATCCACTATTGTACTTCCGCGGCTCACCAGAACCATAATTATTAATTGACCTATGTGAGCTTCCAAAACCGTAGTTATTATTGTTGTCCCATATGCGATGACCATTCTTTCCAAAACGATTACCTCTTTCTACCTTATTATTGCCTTTGTAACTATTATTAAAGCCTATTCAGTTGCTATTAATCCCTCTACCATTGTTTTCTCTCACTGTACGTTGTTTCTTCGCGTCATCGTCAAGGAAGATGAATTCAAGTTCTCTCAACATCCCTTTAAATGCTTGTATATAATCTCCTACTCTATCAATCAACGACTGCTGATAACGTAACGGTAACTTCATTGCACACGGACGTATCAGTGCCTCATCAGTGTATGGATTACCTAAACTCTGATTCCTTTTCTCATTTCATCGAAAAATATAACTAGTTCCTTTTCTCGGGAATTTTCGAATATCTATTTCTGTAACAATTCATACTTCATTCTATTTTGGGTTTCCGTGGACCAGTATCGCTCCAAGAATGCGGATTTAAATTCCTCATACGATTTACAGTTTGCAGCTACTCTTTGCATGGTTTCCTTTATTGCGCCTTTCATATGCCCACAAACGAGGTCTAGTTTATGTCTAAGAAGCCAATGTCTGGTAAACCGATCACGAATTCATTTATAAACGTGCGTGGGTGTAAACCGTTCCCGCCTGCTTTGTAATGTTGGAATTTTCTGTCTGTCAAAAAGTAGTCATTGTAAAATTTCTCTGTTTCTCCATGAAGATTTTGAGTTTTCTCAATAATATCCGTTCCCTTCAACTGTGTTATGTTTTCTCGTGTTCGTTCTACCATACTTGGGTCCTGAGATGACAAATCTACGTCCCATCTATCATCGCATCTACGCAGTGATTCAGTTAGCTAAACCGTACCGTTCCTCGTGTATCGGACTGAACCATTCGGTTAATTTTCCCGTTACTGTGTCGGTGTTTTGTCTTCCTATTTGATTCATATTGACTTGCGGTCTATAACCTGTTGTCCTATAACAAGGAAATTGAGAAATTGGTAAATGTGCCGTCGAAACTTGCTCTGTTCTCGCATCACTCGAGTACGTTCGGAGGGTCGACTGCCGCTCTGTTGGAATGTGCGCGTTTACCGTTTCTCGCTCCATTGTTCGTTGTGACCGCACATTACCTGCTTCACTCTCCTTCTGTTTCGTTTCGGTAATTATTGACGCAATTTCTTATGGATATACGACTAGAGTCTCAGACCTTTTTGTGTTTCCGCTACTGCTACGGAAGACTGCACAACTGACTTGTTTACTTCTGGATTTCTGTCCATCACTATGTCCGATGATACTACCGATTGCGTTGCTTCACTAGTGCTTTCTGTACGGTCGTCGATACGCTGCTCCAGTTCTGTATGAAGCTGTTCATACTGTTTCTGATTTTTCGAGACGATGTTTTCAATGTGTAAGGAATCTTCTTAATGCAGCGTTTTCTGACATTGAGCTCTTCCATGATCTGTTGCGCCTTACCAGATGTCTTACGTGCTAAATTATCAGCTCTTTGATTAATGTTTGGCACTGCGTCCTGCACGTGGCCGACGTCAGAACGCATCTTTCTCTGATCAGCCATTAACGATCGTGTGAGCTCGAGCGAGTCTCTCGCCTCTCTACGGATTTCATTAAACTGTTCATTAACTTCCGTTCGTAGCTTTTGCTGATCTTCGTGGGCTTTTTCGAATCCAGCATACGTTCTAAATTTGGGACTATCTAAGGCAGCATTGGTTTCCGATAACTCTGCATCTGTTGCTGTTTTGAAGTTCGCCGATTCGGTCTTTAGATCTTGTAATCGTGAATTTGTTTCTGTTTACAAATCTGCTAACCCTGCATTTGTTTGCTTGATAATAATAGTGAGTTGCTTCAATATTGAGAACACACTATCTGACTCTTAGCCATCTTCAGATGTCACTATTTGATGTACATTTTGACGTCGTTGTGGCCCAGCGGTTATAGGCGCTTCAGTTTGAAACCGCAAGACCGCTACGGTCGCAGGTTCGAATCCTGCCTCGGGCATGGATGTGTGTGATGTCCTTCGGTTACTTCGGTTGAAGTAGTTCTAAATTGTAGGGGACTGATAACCTCAGATGTTAAGTCCCATAGTGCTCAGAGCCAACTACCACCAATACCTCGGCACTATCACTACGTTCCGCTCTGTGACTCGCGTACGATACTTTTAATTTCTTGTAGATCAATCTCTATACTGCCAAGTTTTTCAGTTGGCCCTATCTGCGATAATATCCGTTTTTCCGCCATCTCCGATCGTCTAACTAACGTCTGTCTTTCTCGAATTGTGCTAGCTTGAGCTCTCGTCAACATGAAGGTACATGATCTTACACTTTTCCAAAATATCATAGAAAGTTTCTGAGACTATGGACACATCATTAGCAACGCCTTTCACTGTTGGTAGAATTTCAAATCAACTCAACCACGCTGTGAATAACTTCGCGCGTGCCAGCAAGGTCATGCACAAGTTACTTTTACTCAAACACAAAGATTGTCTTATTTATTAATAGAACTTCTGTACATTTTGAATCACACATTTACTGTATTCTGGCCACTATACATACAAATAGACTGGGTAACCCCGTTACAAAAGCAACAAAAGGAAAATTTCGTTTCAATTGAAAATTTGACTAATTGCCATCCAGGCAGTCCAATTGTCATCATGGCAGGATTGCCATTCTGTAAGGTTTCGGGGCAAACAACAACTGTGTATGCTGTAAATAACTTTGATTTAATGTTGCAATCTTATCACAGAAATACATGCATTTACAATGTTTACAATGTGAGAACGTTACGACAGTTGTCAAACAAACGCATCTCGTCCTCAGAAAGTGAGATAATCGTAAACCCTCGAATGGTAAATTTTAACTACAAGTTTCTTTACAAAATTATTCTTATGAGTATGTCATGATGTTGGCCAGTACTGCGATAAATCATCCGATTCTGGTTCAGAGTTCAGTACTATTTAGGATGACAATGAAGTCTACGGATGACGGTCGGTTTTGTGACAAGTTGAGCAAAAGGTTACCCAAGGTCGCTCGAGCTTACAGTGGACGCAAGCCGGTGAATCAACAAGTTTACGCCTCTGTGCGGTATCTACCTTAGTTGCGGTGAGTTGTCGTTTGCGAGGCTGCTCTCATTCTCTGAAATCCTAATAATAACTAATTAAGTCTTCGCTAATTTTTCCAGCAGAAACACTCCTATGTTTCTCATTATGCGAGATAACATGTACTCATCCCTAGTCTTGGAATATGGTGATGTGCACGCGCATGGCTGGAGCAGCGTACATATTAAAATGTCCTCTCAGTTCCAGCACAGGCAATTAACTAACTGGGTGGTCCGTTTCTCCACAGTGGGAGCTCAACGACACTTCAGATAATATCTAGCTGAATGTCAGCCGCAGTGAAAGCAGTGTCCACTCAAATTTTTCCCCTGTGTCGCACAGAGCGTTATGTGCCCCGTTCTGCACTTGACGCCAGTTCAGAGAAGAGTCTCCGAAAATTTCGCTCTCCTCTTTCTGGTAGCCGAACACTCTCCCCACCTGGGTTCACTCGTTTTCCAAAACACGGCGTTTTTCGACCAATAGGAGCGTACCTCTTATTTTGTGGAAATTCTCTCGGCCAATCGCAAGGGCCCTACTATAGAACTGCTCAAAATCTCGGCACTTTACTCTTTCCTAGTTCTTTTCGACCAATCGGACGTTTCGTGCCTGCTCACATGTATACCATTTGCTGTTCATGTGATCAGCTGCATCACTGGTTTTGTTCATATCCATTTCGATTTCCGAAACGCAGTTTTCTAAAGCTTCTTTATGTCCTACTTCTGGTGGCCTGTTACTTGCTCTGCAGTAGACGTCACCTGTCCGGTTGCTGACTCCAGCCGTTGGACGCCCCCTAAGAGCTTTCTGTAGTGCCTCCTGGGGTGTAGCCTCTGCGTCTGCCCACACTGGCTTCCACACAAAACGTTTCGTCTCGCTGCTGGTTTCACCTTCTGCTCATTGAGATGCTCATTATATAGGAGCAGTGTATTAATACCGTCGATTGAGTGTCATCCATTTTGCATTACATACTTATGGGCAAATCTGCTCACTACCGCCGAAGTAAGTAACGTGTCATATTCACCTTCCCGTTACTATGTATAAAGCTGCTATGTAAGGTGCGAAATTGACCTCCATTTATTCTGCCACAATGGGAGTAGGATTCGTTATGAATAGGAACGTAGGGCCGAGTGTCTTTTACTGTGAACAGGTTGTTCTCATCGGAATTGACAGCAAGCCAGTGCTGACAACGATGTTTCAGGTATACATGCCGACGTAGCAAGGTGAAGACGAAGAAAAACAGAAAATATATGAGGATATTGATAGTGTATCAAAGTACATAAAGGGCAGCAATAGGGTACAGGAGAATATCGGCTTGGGATAAGGGATGAAAGAGGAGAAAGATGAATTGAGTTCTGTGATAAATTTAACGTACTAGTAGTGAGTACTCTGTCCAAGAATCACAAGTGTTGTAGGTATACTTGCAAAAGGCTGAGTGATACATGAAGATTTCAATTATATTGCATCGTGGTCAGACAGAGATTCCAAATTCAGATACCAGATACTGGATTGTAAGGCTTACTCATGAGCAGGTATAGTCTCAGATCATTATTTGGCAGTGATGAAGAATAGGGTGAAGTCAGGAAGAATCAATATACAAACAAGTGGGTTACCGAAGTACTAAGGAATGATGAGGTATGCTTGAAGTTCTCTAAGGCTATTGGTACAGCAATAAGGAATAGTTCAATAAGCAGTACATTTGAAGAGGAATGGACATATCGACAAGGGGCAATCGCAAGAAGAAGGTAACTGTGAAGAAACCATGGGTAACAAATGAAATACTTCAACTAATCGACGAACGAAGGAAGTAAAATAATGTTCTTTGAAGTTCAGGAATATAGAAGTACAAATCGCTGAGGAATGAAATAAACAGGAAATGCAGGGAAGCTAAGACAAAATGGCTGCAAGAAAAATGTGAAGAAATTGGAAAGGAAACTATTGTCGGGAGGACTGACTCAGCATATAGGAAAATCAAAACAACCTTCGGCGAAATTAAAAGCATGAGTGGTAACGGTAAGAGCGTAATGGGAATTCCATTGTTAAATGCAGAGGAGAGAGCGGATGGGTGGAGAGAGTACATTGAAGGCATCTGTAAGGCGGAAGATTTGTCTGGTGTGATTTGAAATAAGAAGAAACAGAAGTCGATTTAGATGAGATACGGGATCCAGTATTAGAACCAGGATGAAAGAGAGTTTTGGAGGACTTAAGATCACATAAGGCAGAATGAATAAGTAACATTCCATCAGAATTTCTAAAATCGTTGGCGGAATTGCAGCAAAACGGCGACATACCATCTGACTTTCGAAAAAATATTATCCACGCAATTCCGAGGACTGCCAGAGCTACAAGTGCGAGAATTGTCGCACTGTTAGCTTAACAACTTCAGCATCCAAGTTGCTGACAAGAATAATATGCAGAGGATGGAAAAGAAAACTGAGGACGTGTCAGATGACGATCAGTTTGGCATCAGAATACATAAAGGCATCATTGAGGCAATTCTGACGTTGCGGTGGATGACTAAAGAAAAATCAAAACTCTTCATACCATAAAGAAAGCAAGACTAATGGAAAATCAGCTCTCTTTCATAGGATTTCTCGACATGGAAAAAGTGTTCGACAGTATAAGATGATGCAAGACGTTCGAAAATCTTACAAAAATTGATGTAAGCTATAGGGAGACAGAGGTAACATATAATATGTGCAAGAGGCTAGAGGGAATAATAAGAGGGGATGACCAAGAACGATGTGCTCGGATTAAAAAGGGTGTAATACAGAGATATAGATTTTCGCCGCTACTGCTCAATCTGTATATCGAAGAGGAAATGATGGAAATAAAAGAAAAGTTTCAGAAGTGGACTTAAAATTCAAGGTGAAAGGATATCAGTGATATGATCCACTGATGACATTGCTATCCTGAGTGAACATGAGGGAGAATTATATGATCTGCTAAATGGAATGAACAGTCTAGTGAGTACAGAACATGGACTGAAGAATAAATGGAAGAAAGACGAAGGTAACGAGATGCAGCAGAAATGAAAACAGCAACAACAAATCGGGATTGATGGTCACGAATTAGACAAAGTTTAGGAATACTGCTACCTAGGCAGTAAAATAACCAATGACTGACGGAGAAAAGGTGACAAATGGCTCTGAGCACTATGGGACTTAACTTCTCAGGTCATAAGTCCCCTAGAACTTAGAACTACTTAAACCTAACTAACCTGAGGACATCACAAACATCGAACTTGCGACCGTAGCGGTCGCGCGATTCCAGACTGAAGCGCTTAGAACCGCTCGGCCACCACGGCCGGCCTTATCAGGAACGTTTTCCCTGGTCACCCATAGTAAAATCGCGTTTATTTCGACCCTGGGCTTAGAGATTCTCAGCTCCATCGCAGCACGTCAAAGGGATGAAATATGGATATTAGAGGCAGTGACGATCTTACCATAGTGTGACACGTCTCATGGTGGCATTTTGCGTAATTCCGGTGCAATTTAGTGCCGATGTGACACAAGTAATCCACCATGCACCACACATGAACGTCGGACCTATAGCCCTTTTTTACGAATATGTCGACACACTGAGCACGAACTGTCGTACGTGAGTCACGTCGCAGGGGGCCACGCTTTTGCACTGTTACAGAGGAGGTTGGTAGGCAACTTTGAGCCCAAATTCAAATCTCTCTGTCGCAATGGGAGACAGTTACGGAATTTGAAAAATGTGAACCATTAATTACGTTTCGCATCGTAATTCTATCAGCATTGCCCTCTTTTATTTGATTACATTCCACTATCATCGTTATACTACAGTTAATTTTCTTCTTATAATATCTTCTCATGGCATGATCAGTTCCGCTGAACTGCTTTTGCAACTACTTTGCCGCCTCTGACAAATTTACTACCTAATTTTACGGGCTATAAGACGCTCCTTAATTTTCAACACTTTTATTATTACATTGCAAAGCCAGACTAAACAAAATTCGTAGTTTATAAAACCGAACTGATCCTCAAAATCCCTGAAAATGCTCATCGTCTAGTGTTGGGCATTTTGCATTCAGTCCTCTATTTGCATATTTAGTCTTCGTCATTTTTTGTAGTTCTTTTTTATCAGCCCACTAATGGCGAACGCTTTTCTTTCTGTTGGTGGTGGGCTGAAGTTCCAGTCAGCTGTTCTGTTTCCAAGCTCTTCTGCACATACTATTACTTTCAATTTATCGCCCGCATTTTAGACAGTGTTTTGGATTTGTGTTGGCAGGGTGAGAGGGAGGCAGTGTTAGCAAGTTTGTGTATCCGTGCAACTCACGTTCGTCGCACAGGTGCACTGCTGCTGTCAGTTGAATCCAGTATTGCCAGGTAGAGATAGGTTTCTAGCTGCATCGAACAAATTGCCATTTTTAAGACTGGCGGGAATTGTAAATCAAACACTGAACATTTTTATATTAATTTCGAGTATAAAACGCACCTGAATTTTGGAGGCCATTTTCCGAAGAAAATAATCTTATAGTCCGTAAAATACAGTATGTCATCAACAAAACTCAAACTTTTATTTCATCTCCCTGAACGTTATTTCTCTTTCTCTATGTCTCCTTCATTTCACTTAGTGCTAGCTCAGTGTAAGACTGAATAACATCGGGGATAGGCTACAACTCTGTTTCATTCTCTTCTCAACCACTGCTCCTCTTTCATGTTGTTCGGCAGTTGTCTCTTCCATGAATGTCAGCAATCAGCAGTTTTGAGGGAATTATGTTTACCATAGCGATTTAGTTTCCACGTAGATCTTTCAGTGGTCTGTCAGTTTCTTCTCAGTGTCGTATCTCACCTCTCTCCTACATTTACATTCCTTTCCGTTTCTGTAACAATGTATTAAAGTTTGTTTCTACTGCAGAGTCCGTCTATCAGTTCCTTCCCCTTCCAGGTTACCAATTTGTCCCTGTAATTGGGTGCCATCTGAGTATTTTGAGATTCATACAGGTGCTTCTCTTTCTCCAAAAGTTTCTTTAATGTTACTATAGGTGGGCATTAATCTCTTCCAGAGTTATCCATAACTTATCAAGGTTCTACCATTTTTCATCTAATCGTTCCTCCTTGGTCGTTTCTGTCACTTTCATTTTGTAGATTGTTGCATTTCCATTCAGTATGTTTTATTTGCTGCATTTTTATATTTCATCCTTTCGTCAATAAAATCAAATATTCCTGGGTTATCCGAGGACTTCATCTGGGCCTTGTCATTTTGCCTATTTGAGGCTCTGCCACTTTCACTATTTTATCTTTCACAGCTTCCGAGTTGTCTTCTATTGTGCTGGGTTCCTGTGTTACAGTCAATTGTTGGCTAGTATTGCCTATGAAACTCTGAGAAACCTATGTTTCTTTAGTTTTATCCATTTCTAACCTCCTTAATTTTGTATATTTGCAGTTTCTTCAGTTTTAATGTGCTGTTTACGTCCCATAATCTAGGATCTGAGACCCCACCTACTCTGGGAAATATCTCATAGTTGAAAAAACTGACAGAAATCTCTGTCGTACCATCGTATTATAATATAGCTGAAAGCTTCCAGTTTCTCCAGGTATCTTCCACGGATTTAACCTGCTTCCATAACATTTTTAAAGCATATGTTTGCTATAATTTAATTACGGTGTGTGAAAAAATCTATTAGGCAGTTCCTCTTCATTCCTATCACCCAGTCCATATTCTCCTACAATTTTACCCTCTCTGTCGAATTATATCCTCTCTTCAAAATTAAATCTTCTTCTCCCTGAACTAACTTTTCAATTTATTTTATTCCATCATAAACTTCTTTCAATCTCTTCATCTGCGGAGTTAGTTAGCATGTAAAAGTGTACTACTGTGATGGATGTTTATTTTGTCTGAATCTTGGGTAATATAATGTATTAATTATAAAGTTAATAGCTTACCCTCCTTCCTATTTTCTAATTCATTGTTACACGTAGTTCTAGTTTATATTAGTTTGATTTTATGTAGACAGTCCTTTACTAACGTAACAAGCAGCGCTTTTCTTCCTTCCTAAATGTGGCACAATGAAAATTGTCGTCACTCTTGTTCCACTAATAGAAAATTTAAAGCCAAAAGAAGAACACATTTGAACCACACTAATTACAGATGGTTTTGTTTTGATGAAAATTTTTCTGTGCACTAAGTGTGTCTATTCCTCACTCTAAATTTTTGTCTGTTTGGAAATACAATATCCTAACGTCAGGTTATGACGAGAAATTGCCATTTACTGACATGATGCCTATAGTTAGTGTGCCAATGGTCCATATGCCAAAAGCTTCAGTAGTTTGATATGCGTCGAGTTTCAGTTCTTCCATGATGGGAAAGTATGAGGGGAGACTAATTCTAGGACGATCAAGTAAGCTAATTACAACTAACTACGCGTGCGATCCTGTCAGGTTTTCTTACACTCATCAACATGCACCATAGCATTTTCATGTGTTTAAATTAGTGTTGCAGTCACAATTTTCATCCAGTGTGGGTAAAGACGTTAGTAGTAAGGTGCCAGATGCGTTGATCAATGTGAACGTTGCAGTGATTCCTGCTTCTCTGCTGTCTGATTCCTACTGTTCAAGAAAAGTTATGAATGGATTCATTAGTATGAAGAGAGACGTCATCCTTCTTTTGAAACACAGATCTGTTTTACCCAGCCGACTATTTGTGCCAGGCTACAAATCTAAAAGTTCCGTTTTTAATTTATATTGGGTCTTAGGATATTTTTCTTCCAATCATCGCTTTCATTGTTGGTAATGATCTGTGCATGTGAAGTATGTTTAGGTCTGTTGAAGACCAGGGCATGCAATGCTAAATATGACCAAGGCCAGTGGACCACAGTAGCGATTAACCCAAACCTTGGCATGTAACAATACCGTGCCAGGCGTTCAGAATAAGACAGGAAGCATAAGTCGAAACCCACATGTGAGACTTGTTGCTTCAGTCGAAAAGGGTTGCTCCTTTTAAAGGCCAGTGGACAGCAAGAAGGATGCTACCAGGTAAGAAATCCATGGGACACTTTAACAAAGCACAACCAATCCCGTCATCAACAAACGGGTATGTTTTACCATACAGTATTGCCTGCAATATCATATTTATCCGCCGACACACGGCAAGTGACTTTCAAGTAAAAGGTCTCATCTGTTCGGAAACATACATAATGGATGGTTGAGTATAGGTTGTGGACGTTTGATTGACGATGTATGGAAGATTGGATCTGACCGTGAGCTGCGCACTGCTAGCCAAAAGGAAAGCCGATCGCTAGCGGTAAGCTGGTTAGCCGGGTTCGAGTCCCAATCGGGCGCTTATTTTCGTTGTCGTCATTCCATTCCACAGCTGATGGTTGTCCACATTCGCAATTGAGAATACATTTAGTGTTTAGGGTATATTTTTGAACATTGCTTTCATGGCAAGTTATAAACCCAGACAAACACTTGAAGCAAATACTTGCTGTTTGTGATACGGTACAGATCTGGAGGCCCCGGTGTAAAGTACCACAACATGGAACACCTGAGAGTGGTGCAGGTGTTCCTATGTTACGTACCACCTGTCATAAGATCAGAAATTTACACCCGTACAAAAACACATGATTATGCAGTATCGATCGTTTACAGGGTGCAGTTGCGGATTGAACCAATAAATGAGAAAGATGATAAGCTAGGGAATTCAGCACCCTGGACGACAGACTTGGGAACGATTGAACAAAGCTGGAATTTGTGCTAAATCTGTAACTACACATGTTGCGGCGAAGGAACCTGGGGAACGCTAACCAAAAGCAAACGGCGTTAAGAATTTGTTAGCAATGTCAGAAACATCTTGGAAAGGATGGAAAAGACTTGTGGCGCCAAATTATTATTGCAGATGATATGTTACTCCAGGCTTAAAACGATATCAATTTTAATGATCACATTTTGAAGGGTAATGCGGTAGCAGCTGCTGCAACGTCAGTCGTCCAGGTTTAATGAAGAGAAGGGGAATGCTCAAGTTAATACAACGAAATTAAAACATAACTGCCGCTAATACACAGTTGTTGCATATGGATTTTTATAGGCAATAAGCCAACAAAGGCTACGACTTTTGTGATAAAATGGTGTTCCAGATCTTCAATTTATGCAAAACCAACACAATACACAGTCCTCAAAAAACTGTGTAAACAAATTCGATGCTTGGCTTACGCACCATATGACTTATCATCTGCATCTAGATAGACTGTCTCATTGTCTCATTAGAAGTATGTGGACACCTATTAGTGGACAACAACATGTGGTGCGTCTGAAGGTCCGTGAAGGAATGCCAGCCCATGTTTGATCTTCAGCTGAAAGTAGGGAGCGTAGTGATGTTGGACTCTCAGTTCTGGAGCAAAGTACACGTTCTGAATCATCTGAAAGGTGGTGGATTGGGTTAAGGTGAGCACGTGAGGCAGCTCAGTATATTCCAAGATCGCTATGGTCCAGAAAACCCTGCCTCAGAGATGGTGCTTTATGTTGGTGAGCATTGTGAGGCTGATACAGGCCATCATCGCCTCAGAACTCTTTCTTTCGCAGTGCACAGACCTGTGAAGGACTTCATTTCCCTCTGCACTTCGCGTTCTTTTAAGTTCACTAACTGATAAACAACTTAAGAAAGAAAACGCTAACACCAGTTACTGCTTACTTCACGGTCAGCACTACACATAATGGCAGACAGCGTTCTCCAGGCATTCCCAAACACCAAATCTTTTCGTCGGACTGTCACACTATATATTGTGATTCATCAGTTCAAATAACTTGTTTTCTCCCATCCACAGTGGCGCTGCTACTTATACCATCTCAAGTATTGCTTAGTATTGAGTATGGGAATGAGTGGCTTATGAGCAGCTGCTCGACCATTGTACGGTATCCCCTACATGCAGTCACTGTGCTAGCTGCACGAGTGGTAGCATTTTAGAACTAACAAGTGTTTCTTTCCTGGTTTAATGCTATCTTTTACAACAGATGGTATCAGCCTGGCCTTGACCTGGCTGTGGATGTTCTTTAGCGTTTCCCCTACCCAGTCACTTCACAGCCGACAGGAACAACTTTCGAAGGACTGAACTGTCCCCGATGGATTTGTTACTAAGCTGACATCCAATTACCAGTGCCCGTTCGAAGTCACAGGCCTCTGCTGCCCCCCCCCCCCCCCCTTGTTCTGCTGTTACTGCTTATTTATTGAGAACGCAGTGCTCTGCCCCTCCCTGAATACTGGCGGATCAGCCACTCTCGACACCTGGTGCTGAATTAAATTGCATATGCACACGCGAACACTTTTGTTCAGATAGTAAATATGTTCTGCGTGAATCCGTACAGTAGATGACAGAGACTACAGCATACCAGCATTACCTTCTTCCATTCGTATTTAATTTACGTAATGAGTATCTTCACATGCGTAAGTCTCTCTTACATTACTGTCATGCTCCACATTCGAGATACGCTGACCAGCTAAAATATTATGGCCATTGCGACCACTGGTCACCGTGATGTCGAATGCCTCCCGCTTTCCTGCGCTAGGGGCACCTGACGTGGCAAGGAGCTACAGGAAATACAATTATTGAACTATATGAAAAAAAACGTAAAATATTTACAAACTAGGACGTGTACACACTTTATTCAGCATTTAAACGTCACTGCAGATATTCAGATTTAGGTTATGCTTCCATCATTGGCAATGATGTCACTCAGACGAACAGCGAAATTATGCATGACCCGATGAAGTGTCGGATCATCGATGCTGTCGATGACCTCTTGAATAGCTATTTTCAGCTCAGCAGTGTCTTTTGGGTAATTGCTGTAAGACTTGTCTTTAATATAGCCCTACAAAAAGAAGTCGCATGTGTTCAGATCCGGAGAATATGGCGGGCAATCGAGGGCCATGTCAGTGGTGTCTGGGTACCCCAGAGCCAGAATGCGGTCCCCAGAGTCCTCCTCCAGGACTTTAAGCACTCTCCTCCTTCGATGGGGTCGAGCTCCATCTTGCATGAACCACATCTTGTCGAAATCTACATCTACATCTACATCAGGGTCCTGTTGGATAATGGGGATGAAATCGTCTTCCAAAACCTTCACGCACCGTTTGGTAGTTACTGTGACTCAAGCAATATCGCACTGATCATTCTGTGATTGCAAACTGCACACGATAGTCACCCACTGAGGATGAAGAGATTTCTCCATCGCAAAACGCAAATTCCCAGTCTCCCAAATGGGCCAGTTTGACTTACCGACACTCTACAAATAAAAGTGGGCTTCCTAACTAAACCATACTATACCCACATGAAAGTGCTATAAATTAGTTATGTGGACAATATTGCTGGCGAAACACAACCGCTGTTCCATGGCCCTAGGACTTAATGGCTGCTGGATTTGAATTTTGTATGGAAAGAGATACAGGTATTCAACTACAACTTGTTGCAATGTCTCCCAGTTGATTCGCAACTGTTGTTCAGCTCGTTTGGTCGATTTCCTGGGGCTGGTTTGAAATACGGCGCAAGTCTTCTCAATGTTTTCACCCTTTTTCGACGACCGACATTGCTAGAACTGTCATCACGAGCGCTACCCGTTCTCTCAAACTTCTGAATGAAGTTCTTGATTGTTAGCACCCTTGCACCGGTTGTCTTCAGTTTGATCTCGCTCGCAAACAACCTTTGAGCCAGACTTGGGCTGTTACTGCTCGCATAGTAAGCCTCCATAAGCGCTATACGCTCAGGCACGCTGCACCGTGACATTTTCACGCTCAAATGGCCGACAAACGAGGCACGTGCGCATGTGCATACTAATTCCCATCGTGCCCCACGACCAACCGTGCAGTTTGAACATCCTAACGCAAACTTTTAAGGAATTTAATTCCAGATATTTCAATGATTTGCACCCTGTAAATGGACCAGCAGTGATACGGTGGTCAAATGGCGAAGCCCAACAAAATAAGCAACTCTGGTAAAGAACGGAACTTCCTGACGTGGTACCTGGTGACATATCTGAACCAGCGAAGCTGATCGGCTGTTCGTGTATTACTGTCGTGTGCATCTATGGAAAGTGGTGGCAACATGGAAATCTGGGGCTCCCATGGCCTGTAAGGTGAGGTAGGAAACGACGTGTGGGAAATTCGTTACCAGCAAAGGTGTTTCGGAGCTCACAAGTGAGTGCACATTTTCACCATGGAACTCCGTCACAAACGACCCCTAAGCTTTTCCATGCTGACACAAGAACATCGACGGCATCACAAATATTGGACTATGAATCATTTGGCATACATCACTAGGTCGTAGGAATCAAGATTCTTGTTTCACTAGGTCGATGGTCCTGTAGGCATACGCAATCAGCAAGGCGAATAGCTGTTCCATACATGCACCGTCCCATGGTCGCAATCGGTAGTTGCACTAGATCGATATGGGGAACATTCACCTGGGATTCCATGAAACCTAAGGTACTAATCGAAAGCACTATGATACCTGATGTCCTCATCAACAGCGAATGCATCTGTAGCAAGATAACTTTCACTGTCAGACCGTCAGACTCGCTCTACAGTAGTTTGTGGTGATAGTTTACTTACGTAGATGTCATAGCCACAAAATTCGACTCATATGTACCGGACAGAAGACATATTCAACTCAATCGGTTACCAGCTCTGCGCTTCTGAAGCCGCAGGCCTATAATTTACGTAATTCTGTGCCCTTTGTGCATACATATGGTGTAACAAAGCTCCTGAAAGCTAAGAACGGCCTGTTGAATTCATGCCACGCACAACCGCTGCTGTATTGGGTTTCAGAGAGCCCCTACACGCCATTCGCTGGCGTTCATGACTGACATTAAGGATCTCACAATCATCCGAGGAGATTCTTTCTGCCTCTCATCTCTGGTATAAAGGCTGCGAATGGTGAATCCTATTTCATAAAAGCATTCCGATGCCTCTAACGTCCTCTTTGCGCCACAGACTCAAGATTGGTGAGCGTCACCACTTGTGCCGGGAACCAAAGAATATAAATTTTGTGTCAGATGTGGTGTTAGCATAAAACATTTGGGAGCAGCTATTGAGAGAACTTAAAAGAGTGGGGTATGCTCAGGCGATAGTAAAGAAGCTGTTGCGTCACAGAATGTCACCGCAAGAAGGAGAAGCCATAACGAGTAGCAACGGCCAGCATTCAGAGATCCCATCAGACGCCATCCAGTAGCATTAGCAGCGCCCTAGACCACGAGTAGCAGAGCCCAAGACTACCAGTAGTAGAACTCAAGACTACGAGTAGCAGCACCCAAGACTACTAGTAGCAGCACTCAAGGATACGAGGAGCAGTGCGCTGCGTGAAGTTAAATTTGGGTTTTCTATGAGGAAACATACAATTCCATGTTACTCAAGTTTTAATTTTTACTGTTTATTAAAGTTTTCGGTTCCTTGAAATAAAATGGTTCAAATGGCTCTGAGCACTATGGTACTCAATATCTTAGGTCATAAGTCCCCTTGAACTTAGAACTACTTAAACCTAACTAACCTAAGGACATCACACACACTCAAGCCCGAGGCAGGATTCGAACCTGCGACCGTAGCAGTCCCGCGGTTCCGGACTGCAGCGCCAGAACCGCACGGCCACCGCGGCCGGCGGTTCCTTGAAGAAACGCACTGAAAAAATTACATATCTAAGTGAAACATATGGATTATTACTACTTTTGCAACCACAGCAGAATAATAGCTGACTCACAAAAACAACTAACTGGCAGAAGCAGTCGCAGTGTGGAAACACATGACAACAGAATATAGATATTTCTGTTTACATTAGTTTAACATGATCAAAATTGAGATTACATAAAATATTGTGGAAGTATAGTACACTGAGTGACAACATTTGTTACGAATAAAATCAATACCAAGTTTCTTACCACCGGAATTTAGTTAGAAATATAGTCCCAAATTGAAAATTAGTAAAATAAACTTTGCAGTCAATGTCATGAGAATAATTCTTATTTACACTCTAATTATGCTGTAAATCCGATTACGAAAATTGTTACTGAGTCCTTGACACAAAATTAAAGAGCTGATGCAGTGAAATACTCATTCGATGTTTCCGATTATATTTAAGTTGTTTCAATATCTACTGCAATGTAGTTTTACATGAAAAAATAATGATGTGTGATCTTGCACAATCTTAACTTCATTACAAGTGCATAATGATGAAATACTGAAATTGCATAGTGGGATGTTAACGGAAGAATTTGAAATCGATAGTAAAACATTAATATTATTATTTATTGAAAACTTAACTAAGGTAACCGAACGTTGCTGCTGTGCTTTTCTACATCTGATACTTTAGCACTGGAGAATATTTTCAGAGAAAGAAGTCATATAATCCACATACCAAAAGTATCTAATATCTACTATCTATTGGTTACAAGAATGTGTTATTTCATGTTTCACAACGTCATCTTGGTCACCGTATTACAAGGTCTAACATATTTCTTATCGATGTGAATTTTAGGACTAGATCTTCGAAACAGTTAGTTGACAGTTATTTCAACCTATCAATGCATCAAGGCTGGTAGTTAATAATAATGAAAATATGTGCACGAAAATTTTGCGGTGGTACAATACTGAAAAAGTGTATTTCACGGAAAAGAAAGTCGTCTGGTGACAATAAAGAATATTTGAGACCGTTAACTGTTAATTGTTTTTCCTAAAATCTCCACTGTGGGATATAACCTTAAAATTTAATTACACAAACCAAATTACCTCTCCAAATGCCTGTACTTAATTACGTTTTTTGTATATTCTATCGGGTCTTCGCCAGTGGCAATGCTAAATGCTACAACAGTTTTTTCATCTACTTTTGTTGCTGTTTCGATCGTTGCACCTTTTTCTCCACGAAATGTATAACAGAGAGATAATTTCCATGCGTGCGTAAAGTATATGACGCTCGAAGCAGCTGGGGTGAATAATGATGGCGCCCGTGTACCGCTTGCAACACAAAGCCCAACTATAGAGGAGCAGTTTGCAGTTCATAAGCTGTGGACAAAGCGGAGCGGCCTGTTTGTCGACAACAGATTACAACAGCCGTGCCTAGTCACACACACTGGCGAACGAGAGGACGAGAAACTGGACGTTAATGTGTGTTTACACCATCTCAAGCAAACATTTACTGGCTATTTCGTGACGAAAAGTCATTATTCTGGACACAGAAAATAGTTTTTGAATTAAAGATTTTCACACCGTTTCCGCAGTTGGTATGATCTTACAGATCAGCACTTGCAAGCAATTGTTGTTATTTTAGTTGGTTGTATTTTGTTGCGTTTCTTTTTAGTTTTAATTTTAACAATTATATTGTATTGTTCATTTGCTAGGCTATGTTTGTTATCTTTCAACCCATTCGGATAGAATTTATATCATTCAGTAGTTTAAAATAAATTTACAACGATTCACTGTAACCGTACAACACTGTGCACTAGTTACAATTTTGGCAATCCACAACTATTCTTCATAACATTTAATCAGAAATTTAATGCACTTTTCTTGGCTTGACTGCTTTGTTGCGTTACGATATAGCAGTTAGCATTAAATATCCTCTTGTTTCTGCAGCATTAAGTATTTATCGCAACCTCAAAACAAAAGTGTCTATCGGTGTTATATTTGGCAATCGCAGTACCATTTCAGTCTCTCTTCTCATGCCATTTTGCATCAACATGTTCTTGCGATAATTTTTTTTTTTTTTTTTTTTTTTTTTTTTTTTACGCATGCAATCATTTCGGAGGTCACGGCATACTCGAAAGTTATAGGTGAGGGACTTACCAGATAAAGGGATTTGCCTTTCTTTGTAGCCGGCTGAGGTGGCCGTGCGGTTCTAGGCGCTGCAGTCTGGAACCGCGAGACCGCTACGGTCGCAGGTTCGAATCCTGCCTCAGGCATGGATGTGTGTGATGTCCTTACGTTAGTTAGGTTTAACTAGTTCTAAGTTCTATGGGACTGATGACCTCAGAAGTTGAGTCCCATAGTGCTCAGAGCCATTTGAACGGATTTTTTTGATGGGGTTACTTTACACTATAACAGAATGAATGAGTAAACAGTAGATAATGGCAAAGGACGTTTCTTTCTTTTACAGTTAATTGGTGTATTCTATATAACATATTCCTTTGAATGGCGAATCTTAAGGTATTTCTTATGGCAGTCTAGTGAACTATGCTTCTTTCCTGTCTACAACATGCCAGCCAATAAGTATGTGTATCTTTGGTGAACTCATTCGGACAACTGGTGTTCGATGTCAAATTTAGAGAGAGGCTGTAGATCACGTCCCGTCACACATTGCGATACAAACTAAATCGAAAATTAACTTCCCCTCTTCCAGTTGGGTGGTACTGCCATCAAACACGGTTAATACATGACATGAGTATATGAGAGAAATCTTCCCGCTTTCAGCCGTCAATTGAAACATGTCGAAAGAGGTCTTTCATTCTGGAAGAAAAAAAAGAACAACCATTAAATAAGTAATACCAATCAAATAAATGTGACGTACTCTACATGCAATAAACGCACTGGAAGGACATTCACCGACGTGCCAGAGTTACAGAGGTGGAATTAGTTGCAGAAAGAGCCCAAGTGCAATACGTGAGTGCAGTCTTCGCCAGACCAGACTTACGAGTAAGAATAACGTGCCACACCAAGGAGGATGATACTGAGATAATCAAAGTAGTGTTCAGGGCTGGCACAGTGGCCTGAATGTATAGGCCGTCAAGTGACATTTTAGCTCCAAGTCACGAGAAATCCTCGATAAACAAAAAACATTTTCCGTCATCGGTGACTTTAACAGTCACAACCACGTTTGGGAATATGTAAAAGACAACAAAAATGGTGAAGCTCTCCTGACATCCGCAGAGTCCAAAAGATTTTTCGCTTGTTCAAGACAACAAACTACCTCACTCTTTCAACAGAGTAAGGTAACACCGTGAATACAAACCTGAGCTCCTCTTTGTGAGGGAGAAGATGGCAGAGCGTCGTTCCAGACTAGTGTATTCTGCCGTCCGAAAACGCACCACCCACCAATAATGTTTCAAATACTACCACCATAAAATTCGACCGACCAAAAAAGGTGCAGTTTACGAGGAGATAGAATGTTACAAAGGCAAACTAGAACGAGTTCGGCAGGAAATCCAGACGATTAGTCCAGTCCAAGAAGAATATGATCACTTCAAGAAAACAGTTAGAACTTGCTCTAGAGCATTCGTTCTTAAAGCATCCATGTATAATTACGTACAAGGAACTGCCCCTAAAACGCCCGCACTCGTAACTTAGTACTATACTCATTTCGAAAGGCGCCACTTTGGAGAAGAAAATCTTCCATTATCACAGCTAGTTACCTCCTTGATATCTGACGCAAGGAATTGGTCAGGCTAATGGAAGAAATCGGGATGAACCCAAGGCACACGGAAGCCACCCGCCTCGTCAGCGATCCCACAAAAAACACGAAGTTTTCAAATCAGATGAAATTAAATGATCGTGTGGCATTGTCGGCCGGGAAGCCCCATTCGGGAAAGCTCGGCCGCCGAGTTGAAAGTCTTATTTCAGTCGACGCCACATTGGCGACTTGTGTGCCGGTGATGATGACAAAGGATGGTGAGGACAACACAACACCCAGTCCACGAGCGGAGCAGCTCCCCAACCCCGCCGGGAATCGAACACGGACCCGATGCATGGGAGGCATGCACATTACTCCTCGGCTCAGCCGGCGGATCGTCGAATCAAATCAAACCCCATAACAGATGCTCAAAAATGGAATGCTCCCAGATAAACGCGACACTGAGTCATGAACATCAAAAATAGCAGACCAAAACGAAGTCACACACAAGAGGCAGACGACACAGAAAGCCATTCAGTATGACGGAACGCATTAAAGCTATTGGTAAGTGTACAAGACGCAAGGAAGCGGCCTTGATTATTTATGCGGGAAATTCATATACAGTTTTGGATTCGTGGCCAAAAATATGGCTACTGTGATGAATAACTGCAAGGCGCTCTGCAAAATACCAAGGAACTGGAGGAAGAAGCATAACCATTCTAATGCCCAGAGATGAACCACATCTTTCCAAAGTTTTCTAAAGGATGTGATACCACATTTGGTAACAAAAGAAGTTACAAACAATTTGTCACTGAGAAACAGTTATTTCAGAAACTTTCGCGAAAGTGAAATTTGCGGTGAAAACCGAACAGCAGCAATTACTTTGTTAAAATTGACATATCCGGAAAAATAAATAAACTTAAGGGCACCAGCCCACCAACGACTATTATTTTTTATTATTTCTTAAACACCAACTAAGAACTACGAGGTCTACCCCACTGCAGCACTTACTCTTTGTTAAACAACATCTGGTGAATATTAAACACTTCAAAGTATTAAAATATTAAGACATTCCTCAAGATGCAGTTTACAGGCACTAGCCCAAAGCAGCAATTACTCTTTCTTGAAAAGAATGTCTTGAACTTCCAACGATCTTAAAGACAGCAGTTCACTGGAGCAGTCGCCTTCAAAGAATGAACCAGTGTTACAACCCCATGCAGGCTGTCCGACCATTAAAGGTGTATACATAGTTTGACAAGAGGCGTAATTCAACGCTACAGTCTGGGGCAGTTACTACTAAAGCAGTAACAGTTTTATACAGTGCTTATCAAATTAGTTAACCACTAATAACAGACAGTAGTACATATGATCAGAAATATTTAAGTGCGCCGACACACTGCGGCACTAACTCTGAAACCAATACAGTTTTGTACTGGCTGTTCAAATAAAATTTTTGCATACTAAACACTGTGACAGTTACTAAACCAAAAAAAAGGAGACAAGCCAACAAAGAGCCATGGGGCCTCCTAAACTTGTAACCAGCATTAAACTGGACCATGAATAATACTTACACATAGTATGTCAACTGCTGTCCTCGGCTCTTATCAGGTTGTGCCAGTGTCACGCGGCTTCAACCCAATTGCACCTCCCGACTGTGACGGCCACCGCCTCTTCCTCTCTGTCGCTTCGCACTTCAGACCACAATCACAGCTCGTCGCTTTGACACGCGACTGCTTCTACTGTCCGTCGCCAGCCAACTAAACCTCGCGCCGATTAGCGCCATTCACGGGTGTTATCGCCATGGCCCGTTTCCTAACTGGCGCGGACGAACCTCTCTGATGCGCGTCGATACTAGCGACACATCGACAGACACGCATCAGGATGATATGTAACGGGCTCGCAGGAGTAATGGAGCCACTTGTAATCCCAATCTGGAAATCGGCAGGAAAAAGACTCAGTCTGTGCTGGAGAGTAAGAATCTCATGACACATATATCAAATTAGTGTCAATTGACAGAATAATATACTGTTCAGTTCACCTTGCATGTTCTTTCACTTTGCAGGACACAGGGCTACCCCATAGTGTCGATCTCTCATCTGTATCTCCAACCCCCACTTTGCATGATGCAGTACCTGTCATCACTGAGGAAAGAAATGAAGTGCGACATAATAGCAACAGTCTTGGGTCGCCCAACCATATTTCAGCCTGTCAGGAACTACTGGACATCAGGTGGACCCCTTAGCACATGCATCTGTGTGCATTGAAGGCTGAATCAAGTTTGCCAGGTAGGCACTAGGTGAAGCGCATGAACAAATGTGTCCAGACATGCAGATGATGTTCTCACACCTCCTCAGATTATTGAGTTCCTATTGGTTAATGGTGACTGAATCAGTGACGGGATATAAAACCTCCCCCCCCCCCCCCCCCCAGTGGTCCGCATTGTGTTATTGTCTCAGATCACATCAGTATGCTGTGTCCTCATTAGTATGTCAAGTTTCCAATATTGCATCCATGCAGCTGTACCATGAAGCGGTCATCAGCAGCAACTGCGGCAGCAACACTAGCTAACACACTAGGCAAGCATACTTAGTGGGTAAATACATACTCAAATCAACAATTGTAATTTTGTCGTTTTTTGCAGTTCAGTCACTAAGAATTTTGTAATATTGGATACATGTCATATTATTGCCTCTGAACATATCCACCAAATCGTGCTAACAGCTGTAAGATGAGAGGCAGCAGCAACAGAATTATAAGTAAATATACTTTTCTTCATTGAAGTGCTGTTCGTATACATAATATGTTGTTATCTGAGACATATTGTTTGTTGTTGAATATGCTTTGGTTGAAGCGGAGCAGGGAAGGGTAGAGGTTGTCACAGCTGTTGTGTATGTGTAATCGTAAAGAACATTTATTAGTTTTGTGCCTGTATACGTTTCCATTGTATTAGATCAATATGTGTAGTAAAAATATGAACCGCCGACCAGTTGCAATGGATAAAGAATTTCTTTATCCATTGCAACTGGTCGGCTGTTTATAATTTTATTACGTAAAACCGTTGCTGTTGTGCAGCTATGTTCAAAATTTTCAATATGTGCAGGTTATTTCGCCAACTGGACTGGACGAGAATGATGACGTACCACAATGGGTGCAGGAAATGGAGAGGGAGCAGCGTAGAAGTGAGTAGATGGTAGAGGTGATTCTCAATGACCCGGTGGGTATGTCACAGAGCCAGAGGAATACAGGTAATTTTTATACACACTCACGCAGCTTACCTATTTTAAGTGTTTATAACGATATACTTGCAGCAGCTACTATGTCTGGAACATTGTGCTTATTTTTTTCTCATATTCATCTTCCAGCAGGGATCTCACCACACTAAATTGTGGCGCATGTACAGGGGGCGACGAAGAAACCACCAACACGAAGCGGTTCTGTGGAGCGCACACAGACATTTAAGGTGCCAGTTGTTACAGCACAGGAAGCTGCAGCATCCGCAGCTGCATCCAAAGTCGCAGCCGCAGTCGACCCAGAACTGCCGACCCTGCTCTGGGATCCATGGGCGCCATACCACAGTTAGAATACTCATTGACTGCGGATGCCTCTGAGGACGAATCTCGTTCACCAGACTCGAGAACTCAGCAGGACGGCACCATCATCCTGTAGGGTTTCTGAAAGGATGCTTTCCTCTTCTGGAAATCGAGCTCCTCAAAGTTGGTAGTATCACGTCATTCAATGCAGCTCTCTCCTGTGCAGTGAACTATAGCACACTTCCAAACAGGCCTCTAGCACTGTGGAGGCAAGGCTTCACTATCTTTGGGGGAAACCGATGTGATATCACGGAGCACATCAATCGCCAAGAGGTCTCGTGAGTCCACCTTGAGTGCTGTGTTGTAGCGGTTTTCCGAGGTGGAAATCAAAGGGTCACCTGAAGCACTCAACCAAATACTACACCTCGACCTCAATGCACGTGTCTGTGACCCGGTAAATGGACGGTCCAGATATACCAAGCTCCGCAAGGATAAATCTGATAAGAAGATATCACTATCGAAAATAGAAATGATATGGCTTTTTATGCTTTATCAGTCACGGATTGCTAAAGAGATTACACGAAAAAACTGCAGCACACATCTCAATAGAGTAGTTACCTTGACATTCAGACGTGTTACAACTTTAATGATGTCTAGTTTCCCGTCAACATTCAGGACATACCTCAATTTGAAGGCGTGCAGGGTAGCCACGTGGTCTAGGGCGACTTGTCACGGTCCATGCGGATGCCCCTGTCGGAGGTTCGATCCCTCCCTCGGGCATGGGTATGTGTGTTGTGCATAGTATAAGTTAGTTAGATTAAGTAGTAAGTAAGCTTATGGACCGATGACGTCAGCAGTTTGGTCCCATAAGACCTTACCACAAATTTCCAATTTTCCCATATTTGACGCGCAGAATATCGAAAAAAAACGGTTCACGTTTATGGCCTGGAGAAATGAAAGACATACGAGGAGAACAAGCACGATAAACATACAGTCGTTGGACTCCTCCATTTCTGGAGATTTGACCATGAGTGTAACACGCATGTGAACATGCTGCTAATCTCAGATGGAGACAGATATTATTATGACTGGATCAGGCACATGTCCCGACTTGTTTCCTCCCATTTGTCAAAAAATCATCGTGTAAAGAATATTAGCGCAAGATGTCTTAATACGTTTTCTTCAGACAAGCTATTACCAAAACATGTAACAGATTCCGCTTCCAGGGACCTGGTATAAGTTGTTATACCGACTGAGGAAAACAAAATCATGAAGTTTAAGAATGCTCAACATCAAGAGCGTTCGGTTTGTGGTGTACGTCGACTTTGAATGCCTCCTCGCTCTGTTGATCAGATATGAAGGTAGCCTCACATAGTACCTTCACAGAAAATCACATACCATAGGTCTTTGCGTCAGCACACCAAGTTCCATCGCCCTATGATTCGAGTCTTAAGTGATACAGATTCGATGTTGGGGATAATCCTGCTATTTGGCTTCTCACTCAGCTTGAATACCATTCGTGGGCAGCCTTACAGCGACGACATTCCCATGAACAGGTCCAAAGAGAATGAATATTTTTACATGAAGGCTGTTGAATGCCGCAATTGTGGGCTGCATCACCTCACAGGGAAGTGCTTGCTGTAAATATCTGGTGGAAATACAGCATCTCCACTTTAGAAGAGTGTGCACAGCTTTACGTAGACAAAGACGTGCACTTGCTCGCAGATTTTTTCCAGAAATGTCGGAGTCTATGATTGACCACATATTGTCTGGATGCTGCTTTTTGTTACGCAGCACCTGAGTAGTTCATGGGCGCTATGCTCAAGAAAACGAAGGCCAGCATCGAAATATTAACCGATGCTGACGTGCCACTTTTATTTTAGCGAGAGATCCATGGGGATCATAGTCATTGTGTCTATAGGCAAGCCAAGGCAAATAACCCACTTACTGGTGAGACGTTCAAAGCATCCCTTCATTACAGTCACATCATGTACTTGGATGTCATGGCACACCCTGTAACAATCACTGCCAACTAACGAGTTTTAACGCATGCCCAATGAAGTATGCAAGGGATCAGGTGGAAAATCGAAGGTAAGGTAGTAAGGTGGCTGATTCTGCTGTGGAGTATGTTGTGGAGACAGAAATTATACAGCCTATTACTTTGCATGACGTGCTCGCTGATTTGCCGTTGTGCCCGGAGAATTAGTTCCAGGAGTTGGGTCATCCCCAAGTTGACGCCAGCACTGACGAATAAGCTGAGGTAAATTATACATTATCTAAAGCTCCAGCAGTGCCTGTGATTTGGGATGACGTTGATTAGAATCATCTAGGCTCTCTGCATCAAGCAGTACCCCGGGTTTAAGGTGTATGTATATTGATTTGAATTCGTAACAGAGAGCTTCTGTGATGTGTGACTTGGAGAAAGATTTTTTAAAATTAATGAATAATTCAGTTTTCGGCAAAAGAATGAAGAATTGGAGGGAACATAGTGAAATTTTGATGAGAACCGAATGGGATGGGCGTTGCGGCGTAAGGAAGTCTATCACTAGACTACTTTTTAAATGGGTCAGAATATCCACTGAGAACTTTGTTGCTGCAGATATGGTGATGGTTGCAATAGTGTTCACAAACCCCTTAACGTGGGGATGTGCATACAAGACCTGTCCAAACGCCACATTTACTGATTCCATTATTACTTTGAAAAAATTAGATTCATAAATTCCAGGTTACTTGATATTGCTACAGATAGCCTCACCTAGTGTGTTAATAACTGCAATCGACATGAAGTAATGACGTGATATGTTGGAGAATTCGACACGTCATCATACATGGCCGATAATGCTTATGTTATTGTTCCACAGAACAAGATCTTTATGGGCCTAATGACAGATGAGACAAATTAGTTACTGACTGTGCAGTTTGTAGGTCTGCAAGCGGAAACGTATGCGTTTCAGACACTGGAATGTGCTCCCAGATGTGGGCTAACAGTGTGTGGCATACAGCTTTGAGAGTCCTCTCGATCGAGGACTATTTGCAGCGCCAGTACAGCGGTGTTCATGATGCTCTGCTGCAGCCGCAACGTATGTGTGGCAAATTATTACTCGATCGAGAGTCGAAAGAGAGATGGGGAAGGTCTGTGATTGAGAGAATAACATTGGATGTAAATGTTGCAGAATATAATTACCCTTTTATCATATTGCAAGTTATGATGTGTTTGTGTCTCGTAAATGTTTACTTACACACACCATTTATGTGAGGAATGTCTGTTATGTACACTTGGAAATAAGAGTGTATACCTTGTAAGATAAAACGTCAGTGAACCATATTGGTTGGCAAATATCTGTGCACCATGTTCGTCGACCAAAAAATTCTCCATGGGAAATATACGCTTTCCATGTCATGTAAATAGAATTTCTTTCCAGTTTCAGCTGCCGCTAGCCATCCAGATCTGATTACTACTATTGTGAGCATATGGAATTTGGATGTAGTGTAAGGATAAAAACACCTACATATTAGTTTTTGGTGTAAACATTTATATATGAAAATTGCAAAATTTCAGCAGGTGAATTTTTTTGTTATTGTGTAAAAAAAGGTATATCTGCATTGAATATTAGAATCATATTGTATCTCAAGAACCAGAGCCCATCTTAAGAATCAAAATATATTTGTGAGAATAAAATAAATGAAAAATTCATTGCCAGAACGCCTATTTTGCTATTATTTACAAGAAACCTATCCTATTTGTATACGACTATATACAAAGGATGGGCAAGACACACAGTCGTTAGTTTTGACCATGAAGGTGAAGTTTAACATTGGAGATAACAAACTATGGTTATGGCTGCATGGGGGATATTCCGTGTTGTTGAAACGTGTAAGCCACGT
The DNA here is from genome assembly GCF_021461395.2 of Schistocerca americana. Taxonomy (NCBI): domain Eukaryota; kingdom Metazoa; phylum Arthropoda; class Insecta; order Orthoptera; family Acrididae; genus Schistocerca; species Schistocerca americana. The sequence goes on from NC_060119.1 coordinate 74,059,951, forward strand.
TGCAGTCCTCCATGTTTTCACATACTGTGCTTCCAGAGAATGTCTCCGTTATACTGGCCTCTCCTGTGTATGCTATGATTGCAACATTTTTAAGCTGAATTGTCTACGTTCATTACCATATAAACTCGGACGGTTTGGAATGAGACGCCATTGTGAAATACTGCGGATTTTGCTCAACACCTGTTCAGTTATAAAGCTTTTTGTATGACACCAGTGAGTGGGAACAGTTAATTACATGGCCATGTAGACATAGAGCACACGCTGCAGCGTGTTCTGCAAAAGTTGCCAAAGATTCAGATTGTACTAGTAGATCTATAGGTCAAGATTTAACTAAGTCGTGCTTTCTTGAACAGCCTATTACGATAATTGGCTCCAGCTTCTTGACTTTCAGTGGGCTGAGTTGATAACCATTCAGTTCATACAATGAAGCACAGCACCCAGTATACAAGTCATATGCTAGACTGTATAAATTTTTTTCCACTGTAGGCGTAAATTATCATGTGGGTAAAATCAGCAGCTCAGGTAGACTACCGTATTAGTTAACCTGCAATTGCCTAATTAATTGTAATTATTTCCTACATTCCCTTTCCTATTGGTCTGTAACGCAAGTGTGATGCATCTTGACATCTCCAATTGAGCATGGGTTCTAATACCCATGTGTGCTTGCTTCCAGCCTATAGCACTGGGTACTCGAAACCCTGCAATGAACGGATAGATAACAATAGAAATACACTGGCATTCAGAACTTTTAAAAGCTTTAAACACTGCTCACCCCATACGTGTGACATTTTCCATGTCATTTTACTGATGGTGATCTTGTTCTCGTCGTGACCTTGAACGTATGAGCTGTTACCCATTGCACTCCGTACCATAATAAGCACCTGTTTAGCATTCAGAACAATTCACTGCACGTCGTCAAGGTATCCCATAAGCAACTATAGAGGTATAAGTGCAGTAAATCTCTTGTACATTTGCTGTCTTCTCTCCGCTATCTCGTCCATGAACCATCCAGCATTTTCTAAATCGTTCATATCCGAGGGAGAAGCAAAGACATACATTAGTTTATATATGCCTACATTGTGTGTATGGTCAATACACCGTTAAGTTCATATCATATCTCATGGAATAGGAACGCAGACGCATGACGTGTAATGCTCGATGCCACTGTAACAATACCACTCCTTTTGAAGATATATGAAATTCTTGCATGGTATGGTTAAGGCGTTTTGGTGCTGGATGACAATCCTAATTTTACCATTCTTGTCAAATGTGGTTGATGAGTATGGTTTATGCGAGAAATATTTCTGACGCGCCAAAAAAAACTGGTGTAGGCATGCTTATTCAAATACAGGCAGAATACGGCGCTGGGGTCGGCAAAACCTGTATGTGACAACAAGTGTCTGGCGCAGTTGTTAGATCGGCTACTGCTGCTACAATGGCCGGTTACCGAGATTCAAGTGAGTTTGAACGCGGAGTTACCGTCGACTCACGAGCGATGGGACACAGCATCTCCGAGGTTACAATGTGGTGGGGACTTTTCCATACGACCACTTACCGAGAGGACCGTGAAATCAGGAATCCGGTAAAACCTCAAACCCCCGATATGGCTGCGGCCGGAAAAAGATTCTGCAAGAACGGGACCAACGACATCTGAAGATAAACGTTCAACGTGACAGAAATGCAACCCTTCAGCAAATTACTGGAGATTTCAATGCTGGGTCATTAACAAGTTTCAGCGTGCCAACTATTAAACGAAACATCATCGGCATGGACTTTAGGAGCGGAAGACCCACTCGTGTACCGTTGGTGACTGCAGGACACGAAGCTTCACGCCTCGCCCGGTCCTGTAAACACAGACATTGGGCTGATCAGATAACTAGAAAAAAGTTGCTGGGTCGGACGAGTCTCTTTTCAAATTGTATCGAGAGGATGGACTTCAACAGATAAGGAAGTGACCCATGACTCGATGAACCCTGCATGTCAGCAGGGGACTCTTGAAGCTGGCGGAGGCTCTGTAATTGTGTTGGGCGTGTGCAGTTGGAGTGATATGTGACCCGTAATATGTCTATATATGACTCTGACAGGTGACAGGTACGTAAGCATCCTGTCTTATCACCAGCATCCATTCATGTCCATTGTGCATTTTAATGGACTTGGGCAATTCTATCAGGACAATGCGACACCCCACACATCCTGATTTGCTATAGGCTCTCTTCAGGAACACTATTCTTGGTTTAAACACTTCCGCTGGCACCCAAACTGTCCAGATATGAACATTATTGGGCATATCTGAGCTGCCCTGAAACCTGCTGTTCAGAAGACATCTTCACCCCTTGTACTCTTACGGATTTATGGGTAGCCCTGCAGGATTAATGGTGTCAGTCCCCTCCAGCACTTCATCAAACATTAGTCGAGTCTATGTGGACTTTTGGGTGCTCTCGGATATGTTACACAATATGAGGCAGGTATGCCAGTTTCTTTGGTTCTTCAGAGTATATGCTCATCATATTCCGCCATACTAATTATATCGAACAACATCAGTTTAAAGGTTTCAGACTTAGTGATTTAAGAAACTTTCAGTTCACACATGTTATCATCTTTCTGTTCAGTAGTGAAGTGACACGCTGAGTATTGTGCCCATTGGTTTTGAAACCCTATGCCCATCCTGTCTTCGTCAACAATATGGGGACGCTGGGAAGCTGCTGCGAGTTCAGGCCGATTGAACGTTGCCGCCACCGCTTCTGGTTCAGCAAGAAGGTCGCCACTGTCGCTTCTGGTCCTAACAGGTTTCTGCACATTCGCGGTTGCTGGTGATTCACCTGTAGATTATCCATACAATGCTTTCCTCTCCGTCAAACTCAACGAACTGGTTATCCTGATGTACAATACGCAGCCTCACACAGTCCAGTGTCTAAACTGTTACTGTAAGGTAAGCAGCGTTTGGAGTTTTCTGAGAGGTCTTACACTCTGTTCCATCTGATGGTAAGAGGCTGTAAACTGTATGGATCAATCTGCTGTTAAAATTAGAGTTTGTTGCAGTGTTACACTTGACATGGGAAGAGCTGACAGGAATTATCTGGCCCTGTGCAGCACAGCCACTGTATTCGGCAATCTGTTGCCAGCGAAAAAAAAGGGAAAGTAGTTATGTGGACAAAATGCTGTTGACTTCCTCGTATTTTACTTGGAACAGAGCTCTATCAGGAATGAGGCATACTGTATTTCATACAAACAGATTTCTAGCAGCGACGACATTGAGTGTGGTGGACTGCTCGCAGAATATGTGTTATTTCTGGGTCTTTCTCAGGGACCAGCTAACTGAAATGTATAGAAACCCTTACAATGGGTACTGTAAAACAGTAGAAACGTGCTTTGACTGCGAGGAGCTTTTATGTTCTACGTCGATGTGCCCTGAAAATGAAATGCGAATGCTTGTTTCGTACATGTATGTAAATTCCTGGAAAGGAATATGTACTTATGTCCCTTATGGAACATAATTATTTATTTATGGTGTATTACATCTAGTAATAATTTACAGTCGGCTGCTTTTTGTTCAGTGTCTGATTGCGAATCTTTGTGTAACAAAGGCGTGGATGCTGCACACTGTTAGTATAACTGTAGTGGATCTCGGTTCCCATTGTTTGCTCAGAGGGACTTGCTCGTATAGCGTATTGTGTAACGCGATAGCCTTCGAGAGAGGAAGGCGAACAGAGGCAGATGGAAACAATGTAGTGCGTTAATGACCTATGGCAGATACGTTGGCCAGCTTGACAATGAAACTTCCTGGCAAATTAAAACTGTTTACCGGACCGAGACTCGAAATCGGGACCTTTGCTTTCGCGGGCAAGTGCTCCACCTTGTGATGTTTAAAGCTCTCCCGGCGTACTGATTGTTCCACAAAAACATGGGAGAACTGTCGGATGTCAGTAACGTCCTTCCACGATATTTCGGCGCAGAGTCTTCTGGCCATCTTCAGGTGAGTATCACTGTTGTAGTACTGGCGAGTACGCGCTGAGCTCTACTATTTAAAGCCATACTGAGGCGACATTGCGCATGCGCTGCTCAGCGTGCGGGTTCATAGGAACTCTGTGCGCTGCGCCTCGAGCCCTTCAGTTGTTTACAAGATTCCGTGTGAATGCGCCAAATCATATATAGGGCAAACAATACGTACTGCATTGTAGAACGCCAACGACATACTCGCCTTCTCCAACCCAGGCCGCAATCGCTGAACATTGTATTTCCACAGACCACTCCATGAATTACAACGAGACAAAAATTTTGGCCCATACATCAAACTTTTGGAGCTCGATTATCAATGAATCTGTAGAATTAAGATTGTCTGACAACAAGACTCTCATCAGTTGAGATAGCGGTTATCAGCTAAACTCTGCTTGGAATCCTGTTACAGGGAAACTTCGTAGTCATCTGCATAAAGATGAAAATCGACCTGATATCGATACGCCAAGCTTTCACCGTGGAGGGCGCTAGGCGCAGCGCACGGAGTTGCTATGAACGCGCACGCTGAGCAGCGCATGCGCAATGGCACCTCAGTATGGCTTTAAATAGCAGAGATTAGCGCGTACTCGCCAGTACTACTACAGTGGTACTCACCTGAAGATGGCCAGAAGACTCTGCGCCGAAATATCGCGGCATGACCTTACTGACATCCGGCAGTTCACCCGTGTTTTTATGGAATAATTCTACCTTGTTAACCGAAACTGTCGTACTGTTTAGAAAGTTCGAGATTGTTGAAGCCAAATAGTAGATGCTGTGGAATGTTGACAGCGATATGAAGTTAAGATAGTGATTCATGTGCATTGACGTTAATAATGGGTCGTTTTGTAGGCTCCCTGCAGGACTGCTCATTTTGGCTGCAAAAACCAATTCTCTAGCAGTTTGTCACTTGAACTTCATGGTCTCTCCCTTGAGACTCGTACACTAAAAGGCGTTCTCTTAGCGAAAATATATTTTTCACTTGACGGCACACGTACAAACCGAACCTAAATGCCTCTTCAGACATGCGATTTGTGTCAACATGGGACAACGTACTGAGTAGGAGAGAGCGTATCTACAGATTGATTTTTTCCACTGTTTACAAGCTCTAGGGACTGATCGATGAGAGGATAAGGAACAAACAAGGTCTAATGAGCAAATGTCCCGAAATACATGGTTTCCATGCTAGAGACCATTCATTTACTCATACATTGTTACAGAGTCTGTAGTCTAATACGCGCTGTACCAAGCAGCCAGTTGCAATATGTGATGCAAATGGTTTCCACGTGCCTTAACGCATGCGTGTAGGCGCCGTAGTATCTTATGTCCCACCCGTTCACATCGGCCAGGCTGCAACCGTACAGCGAGAAAAACATCATTAATACGCTGCTCCACTGCCTCCACATCCGGAATGGTCTCTGCCAACACGATACCTTTGAGATAGCCCCATAACCAGAAATTGCACGGGTTGAGGTCCAATGAACGAGCAGACCATGCAACTGGACCCCCTCGTCCGATCCATCGACCAGGGAAAACACGATTCAGATGCGTCTGGAGGAGAGCTGGAGCACCATCATGCAGCACCCACACACCCGTTGGAATCACCAGTGGTACTTCTTCCAGCAGGGGAGGCGAAGTGCGAGCACGAAATGCCGGTAGTTTCGGCTTGCTAAGCGACGTGGAAGGAAGACTGGTTCCAAAATATGGTCGCCAGTTATCCCGACTCACACATTCCGGCTGCACAGATGCTGATGGTCCGCTGTCACAATACCACGGGGGTTCTGCATACTATCCCACAGATGATTGTTATGAAAGTTGAAGATGTCATTGTGCGTAAAGGTAGCTTCATCTGTGAATATGGTGGATGACACAAATCCCAGAATTGTGGTTGCACGGAGGAGAAACCAGTGACAAAAGTGCTCCCTATGTGGAAAATCTGTCACTAGTACTCTCTGCACACGCTATAAGTGGTAAGGGTAATAACAATTGTCATGCTGCCCGCCGTTTGCCTTTTCATAAGGAAACGCCATGTCGGCAAGCTCTCGAATCGAATACTGAACCATTGTGCACAACGCTCTATCACATCTACTTTAAGGCGAGTAAGCACGTGAAGTGAAATGGACGCAACTTTACCAATTAGAATGACAGGAGAAGGCGCTTCCGGCCCCTGTGGCCGAGTGGTTCAAGGCACTTCAGTCCGGAACCACGCGGCTGCTACGGTCGCATGTTCGAATCCTGCCATCCATTTGAACCACTTTGAGAAGACGCTAGGGCATGCCGTTTGAGAAACAGTACCACCCTCTAGGAGGAAACCGTGCATACTGTACCTGTGGCTGCATGGTACGGCGCGTGTGAGACAGCAGTCTGGCCGGCCGCGGTGGTCTCGCGGTTCTAGGCGCTCCGTCCGCAACCACGCGATTGCTACGGTCGCTGGTTCGAATCCTGCCTCGGGCACGGATGTGTGTAATATTCTTAGGTTAGTTAGGTTTAAGTAGTTCTAAGTTCTAGGGGACTGATGACCACAGATGTTAAGTCCCATAGTGCTCAGAGCCATTTGAACCAGACAGCAGTCTCTGTAACAAAATATAATTGAATAAATGGTCTCTAGCAGGGAAACCATTCTTTTCCGGAAGTAACTTCATTAGGACCATTTTGATCTGCATCCTCTAATCGATCAATCTCTAGTATTTGTACACGATGGAAAAAAAACACCCTATAGATAGGGAGGTCCCAGTGGCTCAGGCATTCAGTCAGGAATATTTTGCAGCAGTTATAAGCTCCTATATTTAGATTTAGGGATTTTATAAGGAACTCTCAGTAATGAATCCCGTAGCTATCAGAATGTAAACGTCAGGGGTCAATGAAAACTGAAGTGTTCAGTACCGAACGACCATCATAGTCGGTCCAATCACATTACTGTCACCACCTGTCAAAAGCCTTTGTCAGCGCGGACATGGGGTTCTGGAAGGCAGCGACAGGGATGTTGAGTCATACCGACTCCAGAGCTTTGGGCAGATGCGTTAGGTTTTCCGGTTGAGGATCCAACAGCCCGATAGAGGTGATCCCAGAGGGTTGAAATCAATTGAGATTGGTAGCCAGAGAAATACAGGACTTTCTTCCTGGTGCTCTCCAAATCGCGTATGTACACTGCGAGCTGTGTAAGACGATACATTGTCCTGCTGGTAGTTGCCATCCTGCCGAGAAAAAACAAACTGCGTGTACGGGTGGACGTGGTCCCTAAAAATAGATGCATATTATGTTGAGTCATTGTGCCTTCGAGAATGACGAGATAACCCATAAAATGCCACAGAAACATTCCCCAGACCACAACGCACCCTCCTACGGACTGCACTCTTCCGACGATAGTTGCAGGAAGTTTGATTTCAGGTATTTCACGTCGTGCACGGTAACGACCATCTGCCCGATGAAGTATAAAACGTGAATCATCTGAAAGAGTCACCTGCCGCCTCCTCTTGTGCTTCCTTTCACGGTACGTCATGCAAATTCCAGCCTTCATCGTCGATGGACAGCAGTCAGTATGAGTGCTTGAATCTGCTGTGGAGGTCCACACGCAGCAACGTATGTCGAATGTTGAGTAGACACTGTTGGTAACTGTTGTGTCTAGACAAGACAGCCTAGACACAATGAGAGGAAGCCGAAAGGCACGCGCTTGAACTCACGCAGGCTGGCGTGAGGTCTGAAACAGGATACGTAATGAATGCTATGAAGAAAAGTATGTAGCTGCTGGAATACTTAACTTTAATCCACAATTGTAGAACATCGCTCTTGATGATACATGTTATACCCACAAAATATATATATAGCAAAGGATAATGGCGCCTTGCTATGTCGTAGCAAATGTAGCTGAAGGCTATGCTAACTATCGTCTCGGCAAATGAGAGCGTAGTTGTCAGTGAACCGTTCCTTGCAAAGTCGGCTGTACAACTGGGGCGAGTGCTAGGAAGTCTCTCTAGACCTGCCGTGTGGTGGCGCTCGGTCTGCGATCACTGACAGTGGCGACACGCGGGTCCGGCGTATACTAACGGACCGCGGCCGATTTGAAAGCTACCACCTAGCAAGTGTGGTGTCTGGCGGTGACACCACAGGAACCCCCTTGGTTAATCTGTGTCTTCAGTTGCTCAACAGTTGCACTTCAGTTCGCTTGTAAAGCTCTACGCACTCATCGTTCACCCCATTATCTACAGCCCATGGAGCACGTCGCCTCGGCCCCAGTTTTACATAACGCCTCTGTGTCATCCACGGTATATACTAACCACGGTGGCAGACGAACTGTTTGTGAACTTCAGCTTTTCGATGTGCTTCCACCCTTGGCTCGAAAGCCAGTTACCATGTCCCTTTATATACATTAAGATTATTGATTTTAGGTAAATATTCCAAGGATGACGCTTCGTACGACAAAAGAATATTCTGGGTGAAAAATTAATGATAGTTTAGGGCAATGAGTCTGTATGGAAACTTAATCATAGTAAATCATCTGTACTTCAACAGGCCCCCTAAGAACTACCACTCCATCGTTGGCAGAGCCAATTTTGTGTTTTCAGATGGGAGTCCCCTCCCTGCCCCATTTTATTACATATTCAGATTGTACACCAAAGTATAAGTACGGTTTACTCATACCATTGTTTTCCATTGTTGGTAGATGACACTGTAATCGATAAACATCATGTATGCCTGTTTTCGCTATTGAGAACCGAAGAATTTATTTTATTTTTCATTGAAGATTTTATTGTAAACATTTGTGTTCTAATGGTTAATAGTGATATTCAGATGTTACTTGGCTGTTGCTAATGTGATTGTTCAGTACGAATCATATGGCTAGAATGGTCATTTCCGGCAAATAGGCTACGTGCTGAATGACGCAATTTTCTGTTCCCTACGGGGTTGATTGTAGTGAGTACCCAAACCATCAGAATGCTTAATATCGTTGGTCTTCCTCTAACTCCGCCAGCTGTGTGAATGACTTCGGTGTGTGTTTCCATTCAAATACCATATCTGTCGCACTAGCAGCCACGCGGCTACCAGTGGAGTAAAAGCTGCAACAATAGTAATAAGGTAAAGTGTCCATGAAGTGAGAATGACAGGCGCACCTGGCATGGGACCCACCGAAATCAAGCACTCCAATGGTGGGAGGCATAGGGACTCAACGATATCATACATCCCGAAGTGAACAGAAAACTAATACATCCACGCCATTGTGGCATAGTTTTTAACTAGACATTGAAACGACTCATCTCATAGTATTTCACAATAAAATTTTGAAGACTGACGTAAATGTCGAACATAGATATCAATCGTTAGAACACAAAGGTTTACATTTACATCGTTAATGACATGTAGAACAAATGCGTCCGTTCTTAATTGCAAAAAGGGGCGCACTTATTTCCGAATACAGCATTATCTACCACGAATGGAAAACAATTGTCTGAGAAAACCGTACATATATTTTGACATAGAATCAGAATTCGGAATCGTAGGGGCTTCCATTTGAAACTACAAAGTTGACCCTGTTCACGCAGAAAGGGTGGTTAGGAGGCGGCCAGTTGTAGCGCAAATTTATCTCCCTTTTACCACCATTAACGTGTCACCCAGAAAATATTTTTCGTGCGATGCTTTGGTTTGCAGATATTTAGTTGTCGAGTTCAAACAAACAATCTGCATGTACGCTCTACTCATCACTGTGATATGCTTTCATATCCGTTTGCATGTGGTGTTTTCATTAGGGCAGTAAGAGGACCATACCTTAAACACGAGAAACATTCCGATAATGTAAATGTACATTCTGTCTACATCAATGCTGCCAATACAAATGATGGCAGGCAACGTTCTCGAGGCTTCAATTGGACTCAGTTCATTTTGCCTCGACCATAAGTGATGATGGTAAACTAAGCTGTAAAAGGAAATTTCTGGACTTTATTTCAATTCTATACATTATGTAGGCACTGTAATCTCAGTTCTGTGTAATGTACCATGACTTAAGACAACATATAGCCATATTCCAGTTCCCTGAACATAGCGTTATTTGCACCTTTGCCACAGACTTCATTTTTTTCCGTGGTCGGGGATCTCTGGGCAGGAACATGGACGTCAGATTCTCTCTGCATAGTTTTCTGATATAAGGGTTTTCTGGAGAACGATGAGGAGACATTTCCAGACGGCCACGTGCCATGGTCGCATTGTCCAAAACACATTAAGCTGGTGCCGGACGAGAGGCAGACGTCCAGGTAGACGGGGCCAGCGCCGATAAGTCGCCGACAGCGTATTGTCGGCTCTTATTAGGGGGCGAGCCGCCGAAAGGAATGTAAACGTTCGGCGAATCTCCGTGGGAGAGGACAACTGGCGTCCAGACGTCCAGACGTCCAGACTCTGTTTCGAAACATGTTTGTCAATGCATGAAGCTGTTTACGAGTTCATGGCCGTTCTTTGGAAACTGTGAAATGGACGCATCAGGGGAGATAACAAGCTGTTTATGGAGGGCTGTGCTTCCACCCAGTACTTTGTTAGCAAAAGACACGGCAAACGCATGGGAAAGAGGCCACGGAGCTGAATCTTTTTTCCGTTTCTGCCAATTAACTTTTAAGTTTCTCATTGGTCAAATCGGTTTGCAGTGCAAAGACCATTCTCAGAGCTTAGAATTCCTTGCTTCAGCTCGTCATTGGCTTGTGCGAAAGTGAGGGAAGTCAAAAAAGAGAAATGTGCTTTTGGAACAGAGTTGAGGAGGAAACAGAGAGAAAGGAAGAAGGATCACTCTTATGCAAGTCGCTTGTACTGGCGCTCCGCTAGTAAAGAACTGCAGATCTCTACCTAAATGGTGAGACTTTTGTCCTTTCCCAGTGTGCGACTCAGAGCCTGTGCCAGTCACGTTCTGAACCGTCAGAGGTACTGCTTACACCATCATGGTCATAACAAGTGATGCGTGCGTGTACTTAGTTGTCTTGAGTCAACCGTCTAAACATTTGACGTACTCCAACACGCACAGTCGTGGCACGGAGTCAAATTGGTTTGACAGACCAGCAAACGGGTCCACCTGCACACTAGAATCCATCGGGGTTTCAGAGGCTCATAGGGAAGTACCTGCGTTCTGAATTAACCGAACGTGAGACCGTGTAGTTGCTTTTTTCGGGAACGCGCATTTAATAACATATTGCCGCCGTAAATGACTTCAGTCACCGAGCGCATCGTGGTGAGCAGCCTTGACCAGCAGGACAGTAAAGTATTCGCTGCTGCGACGTAGGGCCATAATATACTTTTCTCAGCACCCTGTTCTTTCAAACCATATTTTCCTGTTTTTATGGTACAATACAGATGCTTAGTAGTGGCGTAGTTCAAAAAAATGGTTAAAATGGCTCTGAGCACTATGGTACTTAACATCTATGGTCATCAGTCCCCTAGAACTTAGAACTACTTATACCTAACTAACCTAAAGACGTCACAAACATCCATGCCCGAGGCAGGATTCGAACCTGCGACCGGAGCGGTCACGCGGTTTCAGACTGAAGCGCCTAGACCGCACGGCCACAAAGGCCAGCAGTGGCGTAGTTTGATGCCAAACCTGGATTCATGTGAATTAAGTCAGATATAGCGAGTAGTGTTCGATCCCCAGCAGATCACTTTGTCCATCATAGATCCCATGTTATTAAGGCGTTAGTTAAATAAAAATTTTTTGTGTGATGTTGCTTTAATAATTTTGTTGTCTTGTCATGTTTAAGATCAATAAATCGATTGTGAATTAGACTACAATTTCTCCCTTCGTTCTGATTAACAGTTCCTTCGCATTTTTTTAATGGCAGTCTGTACCTGAAACATAAGGAGCAGCTTTTACACTTGGTGTCCACTGTATGGATCTATTACTTCATTAACTATAATTATCTTTCAAGTGTTCTGACATAGCAGATGAGATAGTGCACATTCATTCTCTACACATTGATTTGGGTTGGTTCTACAGTTTGCCGTACAGTTCTGGACTGGGTAATTTGGAATGCACATTGCTTCTTTTTGGGACAGTATGACAGAAAAATGTAGCATCATGAGTGATAATCGTGGCTGCTTTCGCGGGTTGGCCTAGAAACCATGACGATGGAGAATTACTGTTGGAATGCTGTGCAATGGACATCAGGTTTGTTTACATTTGCTATTTCCATATCAGTTCATATGAGAGCAAAGTTGTGTGCTTCGCTCCTCCTTAATTTTGTCATACGTTATAGCACAGGAGTGACTGTTAATGAATTTTTATACTGCGGTAGAAATTTCTTTGGTACTGTCTACAATATGTGTATGCAGATTGTTGTGTCTAGACAAGACAGCCTAGACACAAAGAGAGGAAGCCGAAAGGCACGCGCTAAGCTAAAGCAGGATGGCGTGAGGTCTGAAACAGGATACGTAATGAATCCTATAAAGAAAAGTACGTAGCTGCTGGAATACTTAACTTTAATCCATCCTTGTGGTACATCTAGAGATTGTAGCGATACAAGTGAGACTCTTTAGATACATGCAATGTTACTATTGGCGCCTTGCTAGGTCGTAGCCATTGACTTAGCTGAAGGCTATTCTAACTATCTGCTCTGCAAATGAGCGAGGCTTCGCCAGTGTGCATCGCTAGCTACGTCGTCCGTACAACTGGGGCGAGTGCTATTCCGTATCTCGAGACCTGCCTTGTGGTGGCGCTCGGTCTGCGATCCCTGACAGTGGCGACACGCGGGTCCGACATGTACTAATGGACCGCGGCCTATTTAAAGCTACCACCTAGCAAGTGTGGTGTCTGGCGGTGACACCACACAGATGACACTCTGTAAGCCCATTCCAATCATTTCGCATATGTGATGCGGCAGTTTGCTATTGTTCTGTGACTGCCCACAAGTTATGAGCGCTTATTGATAGATGGTGTTACAATACTGTGAGTGAACTACGTTGAAGTGAGTGAGAACAGTTTGTTTGTTTAGTTTCTGATTGAGGAAGCTCTCTACACATTGAGCTAAATTATTTTGATATGAGGAAGGGGACGGCCATGAATCCAACTTGCTACTAAAATTTATGGAAAAATGGCGAACACTGGTATGACTTTTGCAGTGAGGCCACAATGACGTTCAAGTGGCATATATCTAAAGCTGATTAGTTGTTAATGTTGTGGACTGTTCTCTCTTAAATTGTGTTTTAACAATTGCAGATTATAGCTGTCCACTTTGGACATTTTTTAAGATTAAAATTTGAATAGTGATCACACAAATATTTGTTCCAATTAAATAATTTTATTAAATATCATCGTAATTGCTAACTTATCTCAGTGCTAGAGAAACGGTTTTGATGAACTTGTGATTTGTTAAGTATATGGCCGTCATTATTTTATTAAATAACTTAGATCTGGGCGGATAAGTGGACAGTTTAAAAGAAACTGTTTGAACCTCGGTTATGAGTTTTTTTCTTGTTACCAGGTAACCACTGCCAATAGAGATGGGTACCATTATCGCCACATTATGAAGTTCATTTTCATCTCGTTAGCTCTCCCGATAAATAGAATTCACGCATTTTGCCACAGAAAAGCCAGAACTTGTCGGCCAAAAACCTGTCCACGAGAAACGTTTTACACTGTGGAGTGGGATATGTCGCATCGTGTATTTCGTCCTTCTTTCTTTGCGAAAGCGGGAGGCCTTGCAGAATGTCATTAAACATGATTGTGCCATGGATTAGTGACTGTCAAAATGTGAATGTCTGGCATATGCCTAATGTTATTTTCACAATCGAACTCCTGACTATTAGTTGTAAATAGCTGTAAGTATTTCAGTTACGAGGCCATTATTCAACGAACTGTCAGTTGTTCAAACGGGTACATTATTTTTGCGATTCCATGAAGTTTCGTTTCCCTCCATGTGGGGTGGGGGGTGGGAGGAAGGGGGGGGGGGGGCCGGCTCGTTATGCCTCTGCTGCAGCAGTTGTGTGTGACGGGATAACGAGGTGGATGGACACTCTAGAACACATCAAACACTTTATAAAGATTAAAACGTAAATGCTCTCATTTAGAAAATATATACCGTGTGGTCCATTGACCATGACCGGGCCTAATATCTCACGAAATAAGCGTCAAACGAAAAAACTACAAAGATCGAAACTTGTCTAGCTTGAAGGGGGAAACCAGATGGCGCAATGATTGGCCCGCTAGATGGCGCTGCCATAGGTCAAACGGATATCAAATGCGTTTTTTTATATAGGAACCCTAATTTTTGTTACATATTCGTGTAGTACGTAAAGAAATATGAATGTTCGACCACATTTTTCGCTTTGTGATAGATGGCTCTGTAATAGTCACAAACATATGACAATTTTAGACGAACAGTTGACAACAGGTAGGGTTTTTCAATTAAAATACAAAACGTAGGTACGTTTGAACATTTTATTTCGGTTGTTCCGATGTGATACATGTACATTTGTGAACTTATCATTTACAAGAACGCATGCTGTTACAACGAGATTACCTGTAAATACCACATTAATGCAATAAATGCTCAAAATGATGTCCGTCAACCTCAATGCATTCGGCAATACGTGTAACGACATTACAGTCAACAGCGAGCAGTTTGCCTTCCGTAATGTTCGCACATGCATTGACAATGCGCTGACGCATGTTGTCAGGCGTTGTCGGTGAATCACGACAGCAAATATCCTTCAACTTTCCCCACAGAAAGAAATCCGGGGACGTCGGATCCGGTGCGGGCCATGGTATGGTGTTTCGACGACCAATCCACCTGTGATAAAATATGCTATTCAATACCGCTTCAACCGTACGCGAGCTATGTGCCGGACATCCATCATGTTGGAAGTACATCACCATTTTGTCACGCAATATAACATCTTGTAGTAGCATCGGCAGAACATTAGGTAGGAAGTCAGCATACATTGCATCACTTAGATTGCCATCGATAAAATGGGGGCCAATTATCCTTCCCCCCGTAATGGCGCACCATACATTAACACGCCAAGGTCGCTGATGTTCCACTTGTCGCACCCATCATGTATTTTCTGTTGCGCAATAGTGCACATTATGCCGGTTAACGTTACCGCTGTTGGTGGATGACGCTTCGTGACTAAATAGAACGCGTGCAAGAAATCTGTAATCGTCCCGTAATTTCTCTTGTGCCCAGTGGCAGAACTGTACTTGACGTTCAAAGTCGTCGCCATGCAATGCCTGGAGCATAGAAATATGGTACGGGTGCAATCGATGTTGATGTAGCATTCTCGCGCAATTTGTCTGCTACTGATGTACGGATTAGCCGTGGTAGCACCTAAACCACCTACTTGGGCGTCATTTGTTTCAGGTCGTGGTTGACGTTTCACATGTGGCTACACACTTCCTGTTTCCTTAACTAACGTAACTATCCGGCGAACGGTCCTGACACTTTTATACTGTGCAGCATACACAGCACACGCCCGTTGGGCATTTTGTTCACGATAGCCATACATCTACACGATATCGACCTTTTCTGCAGTTGATAGCCGGTCCATTTTAACATGGGTAATGCATCACGAAGCGAATACCGTCCCCACTGGCGGAACGTTACGTGACACCAGGTACTTATACGTTTGTGACTATTACAGCGCCATCTATCACAAAGCGAAAAAAGTGGTCCAATTGAAACATTCATATTTCTTTACGCACTATTCGAATATGTAATAAAATGGGGGTTCCTATTTTAAAAAAACGCAGTTGATATCCGTTTGACCTACGGCAGCGCCATCCAGCGGGCCAACCATAGCGCCATCTGGTTTCCCCCTTCAAGCTAGACGAGTTTCGTTCTTTGTAGTTTTTTCGTTTGATGCTTATTTCGTGAGATATTTGGCCCGGTCACCATCAATGGACCACCCTGTGTAGTATGAAAAATTCATAACTGTTTCTCATGTAGTTTGTCTACAATCTCTCTTTGTCTCTCTCGTCCTCTTTCCGATCCCCAGTCGGCCAATGTGGCCGAGCGGTTCTAGGCCCTTCAGTCAGGAACCACGCTGCTGCTATGGTCACAGGTTCGAATCCTGCCTCTGGCATGTACGTGTGTGATGTTTCGAGGTTAGTTAGGTTTAAGTGGCTCTATGTCTAGGGGACTGGTGACTGACGTTAAGTCCCATTGTGCTTGGAGCCATTTGAACTGATCCCCAAACCATGATTATCAAGATTCGTTAACAGTCAGAGTAGTACTGCGTCCCGTTAGGTTTTTAACGTCTCCCTCTCGTCGTTCTCCGTGGATAAAGTCTCACTACACTGCAATCCGTATACTTAGCGTAATGTGAGGGTTGTAGTTTGTACATAGTCAGAAGATAATCTGAGGTATAGCTCTTGAGTTGCCGGCACGGTAACTCTCCGTGTTCGGCAGAGGGTTAGCTGCCCTCTGTAATAAAAAAACTGAGTTAATGGGTTAACGACGAACTGAAACGGGTGTCTTGCGACTTCCGCCCCGAGCAGATACAACGAAAACGAACAAAATGAGACTAAAAAAAGAGTTTTATGGCGTAAAAGGCCCACGGGCCAATCGCTATTGTAGACAGCGAGGTGATGCAATTTTGGCGTCCTCTGGTAACATGTGTGGCACCACCTGGCCACCTGTCGATCTGTGTGGAGTCCTCTATGCCAACCGCGCGGCGGTTTTAATGTCTCTAGTGCGGAGATGTGATCGGCGCGCCGTGTGTAAAGACAATCGATACCGCAGTAACACACTAGATGGTGCGTTGTTTACTCATAAAGCTAACGTTTTTATTATTTACAAGCGTTACGGCACTTCGTTTTATAAGTAAAAAAAAAACGCCTTTTTGTTGCTGCAGTGTATTTTATTTGCCTCAGACGCTTTTCACCTTTTCCTTTAAGGCGTTTTCAGTAGAAACCGGAACGATATGGTTTTGCTTTAATATTCGATTTTTGTACATTATAAAACAGTTCAAGCCTAACTTATTACTTAAACGAGTCATTATTTACTGCTACTCGCGTTTATAGCTGTTATCTACGTTTCATCTCATGCGGTCACATGTTGGAGGTCGCTCTATAATCTCGCTTGCAAACCATTAGCACATTTTCACGTTACGAACTTTTTTATTCAGTTTTCATTTATTTCACTCTAGTTGCTGTGGAGCAGTATTGAAAACATGTACTCAACCATATCCGTATCAGAAATAATAACTTGAAAACACACATTCACCTCTCTGAATAACAGAGTAATGAAACACTCTCATTAATAATGCTCGTAAGAGAACAAAACCACTTCCAGTTCGATAACGTATTTTATTTACAAGAAGATGGATTACCAGTGGGGCAAGCAGATTCAGAAGCCTTAACAAATATTTTTATAAACCACTCTGGGCAGATCAATTTCACAAAAACAGTAGCAAAAGAACAGAACATGTTATACTGTTTCAGGTATATGAATAACATCCTCCGCTAAATAGATAAACGAAACACAAAAATTTTAAAACTGTACTCTGTCATCAACAAGGTACACAAAAGAATAAAATTGACAACTGAAAGAGAATAGGATAACCAAATTAACTTCATGGATATAAAGGGCAAAAAACGAAGCTATAATAATATACTTGAAATATAGCGTAACACAGCACCCGTCATTATCGTCCCCTAATTCTCAGACCACCCACACACACAAAAGCAAACAGCACTTCGATAAACGCTCCGGAGACGCATCATAGTGCTACTCAACAAAGAAAACTATCAAAACAGTTGGCTTAATAACTCAGTTAGATAGAGCAGTGTTCCAGTGGTAACATAGTCACAAAGCTAAACAACTAAATTAAATTAAATATATAAAACACAAAACCACCGTAGGAACGTAACAGAACCAGGTACAACCACTAACAATCAGTACCATAACAACTAAACAGAACAATTAGCAGAATATAAGAGACGAAAGAAGATGGTACACAATGACACCAAACACAAATTCACATGCAAAGCCACCAACATTTTTTAAAGACAGTATGTAAGCAGAGCATACAAAAAAGAATGTTCAATCCAAAAATGCACGCAAAACTGACAAAAGACATAGACATATATCAGAAAGGTGGTATATATGAATCACAATGAACGCTTCTAGTGGCAGATACGTTGGACAAAGAGGCAGAATGTTACACGCAGTGCAAAGAACACATAGGAGCCTAAAAGTAAGGGACAAACCACTCAACATTTTCCGAACACCAAAGAGAATACAACCGCAAGGCAACCCCTGGATAAGAATACATGAAAAAAGTTGAAAGAAACAATAAAAGCACCTCCTATCTCTGTAACAAAATTACCACTTACAAGAAGCCAAAGCAGACAAGAAAAAACTGTTCAGTCATCAAGTGTACATAAGAAACAACTCACTGTTTACATTAACAGGTACGGCAGTGGAATAACAATCCAACAGATAATTATTAAGGTAACACTACCCTCCAACTACCTTTCCCAAACTCAAAAATTTTCAAACGTGTGTGAAATCTTATGGGACTTAACTGCGAAGGTCGTCAGTCCCTAAGCTTACACACTACTTAACCTAAATTATCCTAAGGACAAACACAGACACCCATGCCCGAGGGAGGACTCGAACCTCCGTCGGGATCAGCCGCACAGTCCATCAACACACTCTTGCTTGAACCTCTCCACGTTACGTAAATCAAAACTCAAATCAGCTGAACACAAAAACTTTCAACGGCACTCTATCAGCTATTACATTCACATTCGACTTTCTACAGCCCGGGCGCTCGGATGTAAAGAGAAGACAAATGAACAGATGTTGGTTTTCAGCTTACACTTCGTTCGTTTAGTAACACGTACATAACAAACCAAATAACTAGAAACGTTATATGAACGCACGGTAATTACGACTTTAAATCACAGCTATCTATAAAAATATGAGGTATTGAATAGGATTGGGGAGAAGAGAAGTTTATGGCACAACTTGACTAGAAGAAGGGTTCGATTGGTAGGACATGTTTTGAGGCATCAAGGGATCACAAATTTAGCATTGGAGGGCAGCATGGAGGGTAAAAATCGTAGAGGGAGACCAAAAGATGAATACACTAAGTAGATTCAGAAGGATGTAGGTTGCAGTAGGTACTGGGAGATGAAGAAGCTTGCACAGGATAGAGTAGCATGGAGAGCTGCATCAAACCAGTCTCAGGACTGAAGACCACAACAACAACAACATCTATAAAATATCTGCAGCTAGTGACAGAAGAACAGTAGTGCTCCATAGTAATTAGTGAAAACAACACTGAACAGATAAAACAGATTGCAGGTAGGGATGGCTTTTTTATTTGAAAAACGAATAATTGTGTGCTTGCTGCGGATTGTGACCAAGCAAACAAACTTGTTATTACAGCACTTAAACGTTACTTAGCATCCATATAATGAGATGGTACTCAGTTATTAAGAACAGTACTATCACAGCACACCATTGGCATACAATAATGCAGGAGATCAGAATCATATCCGTAATACTGGATTGAGAATTTCACTACTTGAGTAGTTTCCATTAAAGTTGACGCAAACAACGGTAGTAGTATAGTTCCAAGGTATGAAGTAGCAGCGATGGTAAAATATATTGGAGTGAACGCATAATGTAAAATGGCGGAGCTGATGTTTATTAATGGATATAAGCGGATTTGCGGATCTGTGAAAGGCTGTAAGTTTCCTACAGTATCAGATTATACGACTTTATTAATCTGCTTTGTTCCTTTCACATGCCATATGTGACAACAACATGCACTACTGCGTAAATTCAGAGCCAGGTTCTTTTAATAGCGTCGTCAATGCATTTGCCACCTGCCTCCGTCTACTGGCTGCGAGCCAGGTCACAGAGGCCTGCTGTGACGCTGCCAAAGTGCAGCACCCGTGGTCGGCGGTTACAGCGGCAACGCTGGATCACAGGCACTGGTGACCCCGCCACAATCGCGAGCAGCGGTCAGCCGTGGCTGCAGCTGCCACGACCTGCACAGCAGCCAAACGTGCGGTTCCAACACTTGCCGCGACGGGCGTAACAGAGGCTTCTTTGTCTGTGTACCACTAAGCAAAGAACGGGGAGAACGAGTTAATTCAATTTCGTGCGGCTAAGTGGCCGAGTGTAAGCTTTTCAATTCCACATCACTTCTCGACTTGAATGTCTTGATGTACTCCAGTTATCCAGCAGTTTAACGTGGAATCCGAACTACACGTCGGCTCTTCACATCGTTGAGAGGTGAAAGCTGGATTAAAGGCAGATTAAACATATCCGTGGACCGACCGGTATCCTATGTCACGCACCCGTTAGACTTCCAGGCCCGACGGTGAATCGTTAGAAGAACGGATATTGGGCCCATCTCCTGTTACAGTCGCACAGTACAGAGGGCTCCTTTGTACATAGATGTATGTTCCGTCTACACAACTAAATGCAACTTGTACTTTTCATTTTGTATGCAAGTGGCAGAAGCGCTGTGTTGTAACAAAGGTGGATGACGAAACGCCGGAAATAGGCCAGCTGGAGCATGGGGAGTAGTGAACACATCTCCTGGACCACGTACATGAACTGACAGCACTGGAAATCGCCAGTGAAGATGCTTCCCAAATAAAATAAGCGAAACACGTATGGCAATAAAGAAACTGACTTTCCAATAACTGAAAAGCTCTTGAGCTCTTGTTTACTTTTGTTCTACAGTATTACTTTTATTGTGTTAACCTGTTTTCGGCTTACAAGGCCATCTTCAGACATTTATTGAGTATTGTCACCTAAGAAGTTACAATGTTTGTAAACAACATTGGAAGACGAGTTAGACGTCTACATTGAAGCAGAAACATACAGTGAGTTACATCTTTGACAGTGTGGTGGTAATGCAATGTAAAAAGTAAAAAATTAGGACAGTAAATAAATAAAGACAAAAACGGAGTATACAGGAAAAAGCTTTAACACAATGTATGAACAGCATACCGACATAACAGTTTCCATTAATAAAGAAAACTAATAAAATAAAGTAAAATTAGTACTTGACTACTTCAGGAGGTATAAAGCATGGAGAGTGATACACAAACCAATTAAAAGAAGAAAGATTTATCTTTGTAACTACATAATATATAATAAACTTAATTAAAATCAAAAAGATAAGCAGTAATGAATAAATGCAGGAGAGTGGAGGAGTGTGGAAGAACATACTGTAAATGCACTCTTTGAGAATGGGGCGGTACTGCATTCTAAAAGGCAAAAAGGGCTGAACAATACTCAAATACTGAAGGAGCAAACAGGAAAAACAGTAACATTGTACTCAAAGCTGTGACTATGTAACAGTTTGCATTAATAAATGAAAGAAGTAAAAAAAATAACAATAATTTATGTGACACCTACAAGAGGTATTAAACATGGAAAGTAATACAAGTACCTGTTAGAACAAAGCCTCAACAATTGAACCTACAGTTTATATGAAATACTGTAGAGCAAGAGCAAACTAATGGTTTTCATTTGTTATAATGTTGTTCTACAAAGACCCGACGGAGTATTCAGTTAACAAACTGACTTTCATTTAGTTGCATATACGGAACATACCTCCATCAATTTTGAAGCAACTAAAAAACGACGGAAAACACGAAAAATGACGGTATCTTTGTTAATTACGCATGTAAGCTTCGAGAACAAGAAGAGAATTTTTCTCGCTCTTAGCAAAATTGCTGTGGAAATTTCTGATGGATGAGTAAATGAAACTGAACATATCATAGAGCGTACAGACAAAGAGATGTTGCTGCTAATAGGAAATGAAGTAAACTGCTTTTTGCATTATGTGACGTCCCATGTAGCGCTCGACTTGGAGGTAGACGGTTTGACTAGTGATTATCACCATCTAGTCGGAAAGTGGAGTCGAGATGGCCACATAAACTTCCAAATCACCAGACCTTGCGCCAGTGTTCTGGATTAAATTCCGAACCTCTCCATAGTGCTTTATTGGGTTAGTGCATGTGATGTTGTTGGCGATGCGTCCGTCAAAAGGAGACGTTATGAACGGCGGACAAAATTAGTGGCATTAGAAAAGAGTACGCTATATGCCGGATCCAGGTTTGACACTTCCGGCATCCTAATCAGGAATGTTAACTACTCTAATGACCATGTTTAGCACTCGGACGCGAAAAAACGGGAAAGGATAGAATGCCGTAGCTATTCAGCAGTAAAACTACTGATCGCTGTCTATATTAGACAGCGCTTGCACACTGTCACACTGTAAACTACGCATACATAAATAAATAGGTATTGCAAAATGAACGTAGTGGAAACCTGACTAACTTTATACGAACTGCCTTTGAGGTGATTATGACCGGAACACTTTATGAGCATCTACTACTAACAAGAATATCTACATGCACTCCCACACAAATAACGCTATAGACACTGATCGTATAAATATTGCATTAACTATTCTGGAAAGCATAGAAAACGATTGGATTACTGTGGAGGCAGATTTTGTAAGTTAACAGTTATGTACATTTGTCTCATACCTAAGCTTAAGTTATTTAGATCACTTCCTCAACATCTGACAACAAATTACACTTTCTGTCTGAAATAACTGAACTTTGAATAATCAGTGTATTATTTCGTCACGCGCGCACAAAATGAGAATTTTCGTAATGTACAACCCACCACAGTGCTTTTAATAAGAACATTTAAAG
Source organism: Schistocerca americana (assembly GCF_021461395.2). Lineage (NCBI taxonomy): Eukaryota > Metazoa > Arthropoda > Insecta > Orthoptera > Acrididae > Schistocerca > Schistocerca americana. The sequence goes on from NC_060119.1 coordinate 74,082,602, forward strand.
TTTTACATTACCCTGTGGTGCAGTGCTCTTAAGTTAAGCATCGGCAACACGTAACATTTATAACAGGATTAACTAGTTAATAATTTACGTAATTAGCTTCATTAAGTAATTTCCAAATATTTATATTCATATGTCTAACAGCTTTCATCACAGCAAAACGTAATCAGTTGGACACACACTCTCAAAGGAAACAAGATCGTTTCCTATCTCTACTAATAGTAACAATGTAAAAGCTTTTCCTTTACGGATAACTCAAAAAATTAGTAGGTACCTTGAAAATCATAATACAACACGCCTTTCACAATTCAAATATGGGCCCCTCGTATAATGTCTGAATTACACAAAAGCGCATACAAAAATAAACTTATGTGGTAGTCTGTGTCCGAGCCTCCGTCGAAAGTGCTACTATGGAACGCACTCCGCAGTATACACGTTTGTGGCTGAATACTTTTTCCTTCTTTTTACTAATCGCCAGTTCCACGCATCTGCAAATTTTGCAGGGCCCTCGTGTTAACAACATATCTGAGCCCATAATGACACATATCTGTTTAGCTGCTGTTCGTGTAAGAATGAAGCATTCTACCGTTGTATTCGGAGGCTGTCGTTGATAGCTCAAATGACACCACGCACACACACTACGCCTTCATGTTACCTATTCTCTACTAGGGCTCTGCATTGTACTGTTCTGCTTCTCCAATACATCCATGGAGATTTCCCTACAGAATATACCTTATTTTTAATCAATGACCCTTTATAATGAGAAATGCATAACCTCACAATATTCTTAACGACATAATGCTCTTGACGAAATAAGTCAAACGCTATATATCTACATACTTCAGAAATGTTATTTGTAAATGTCTACAACGTCATTAGTTGCTACTTCAGCCACTAGTCAGCACTACATTATCGTCACTTCACAACATTAAATGCCGTTACACCAGCTACATGCTATAAGTGCATAGCTAGCAGTGTTCAATGATATGTTCCTTTAGTCGTGTGAGCGGATAAATGCTTAATAGTTGCCAACTGATACAATGAAATGTTTGTAGTCGTAATGAAAATTATATCGATACAGCTTCTCCCTTCTGTCATCATACAACGCCGAGATGACGCTGTGAAGGTCTACCGTTTTTGCAGCTTTTACTTTCGCGTAGGTAGAATTCGATTGGTATGTTGTTCATCGAATAGTAAATCAAATCGTTATCTGATGGTAGACATTATAAGGTGTATAGTGGCTAACGTTCACGTGATTCTCTGTGGTTCAGTGTTTGCTGATGATAATAATTTAAGGACGGTCCGAGTATTTATTTAATCCGTTAACTGGTTAAACAGTGAACTGAACGAATGAGCACTATGGTTAACGTAGTAAGAGGAGACAAGCTACCAAAGATTCTAGGTAACTGAAATCATTTGTACCGCTATCCGACAAATCAATCACCACGTGGGTTTATGATTTAGATAACGACTGATCGATTATTATTTTTAGGGTTGAAACTATTCAGGATTGCATCATTACGTGGGGTCGGTATTGATTCTAATGAACTACGAAATTTTATTGAGTCACTTGGCCCAAATCTTAGTAGAGAACAAAGAATATATGTGAATGGTGGGCTCCATGAGGTTCCCAAGACGTGCAGTGACCGTAAACCATAAAATTACAAAATATGCAGCAACCAGTCGCAAAATCATATTTTATTTATTCACTTTTGCAAATGCATTTCAACTGATTAGCAGCCATCATCGGTGCTTTCAACCAATATGTGCGTTGAGTAGTAATACTGTCTGAGGCAGAGGTGAAACATAAATAAAGGTGAGGCTCAATATATCTCAGGAATACCTTCTATACCTGATTCATATATAATACTGGTCACCTAACCAGTCGCAGTGCCCTTCTTGACGTCCTAACTCGAGCTTGAACAAAAGGTGCAGGTGAAGCTCTGGTATCAAAACAGCAGTAATGCTGCAGCTTCGCTTCGAGAATACCGCCGGCTGAAACAATTATGGAAGAGTCCTCGTTCTTCACCTTCAGCATGGAACATTATGAAGAAGTTCGAGTAAACTGGAGAACTGGGCGTCGCTCCAGGCGACGACCAGCTGCTCCACGGGTGGTTGATGAAATCGTTATTGCAATGGCAGCCAACGTTGCTAGCAATTACCGATTCTCAGGCAGTGAGCGTGCTGTGTCACAATAGTTGAACGTCCCGTGGTCCACTGAAGGCGCTTCGAATCATTCTCAAATGGGATTCGTACAAGATTCATATTGTACAGCAGCTTGCACCACAGGACGAACAACGACGTGTTTACTTCGCTCTCCACTTTCTCGCAAGGATTGAAGTTGACGAGGGCCACCCATGGACCATTCTATGGACAGATGAAGCCCTTTTTTCTCTGACGGGTGAGGTGAACATTCAGAAAAGCAGAGTGTGGGGATCTTCACCTCCAGTCACTGTGCATGAAATTCCTCGGCACCTCCAGTCACTGTGCATGAAATTCCTCGGTATGGTGAACCTGTCACTGTATGGTCTGCCTTCACGGCTACGTTCATTATTGGCCCATTCTTTTTTTGAACAGGTTGCCGCTCAAGGACCAAAGACGTGAAATGTGAGTGGCCAGCGTTACTGCGATATGCTTCTTATACCCGCCATGTGGTGTCATCGCCAGACACCACACTTGCTAGGTGGTAGCATTTAAATCGGCCGCGGTCCATTAGTATACGCCGGATCCGCGTGTCGCCACTGTCAGTGATAGCAGACCGAGCGCCACCACACGGCAGATCTAGAGAGACTTACTAGCACTCGCCCCAGTTGTACAGCCGAAGTTGGTAGCCATGGTTCACTGACAATCACGCTCTCATTTGCCGAGACGATAGTTAGCATAGCCTTCAGCTAAGTCATTTGCTACGACCTAGCAAGGCGCCATCACCAAGTATATTGAAATGGAGATTATATCTGCACAAGAGCGATGTTATACAATTATGGATTGAAGTTAAGTATTCCAGAAGCTACGTACTTTTCTTTATAGCATTCATTACGTATCCTGCTTCAGACCTCACGCCATCCTGCGTGAGTTTAAGCGCGTGCCTCTCGGCTTCCTCTCATTGTGTCTAGGCTGTCTTGTCTAGACACAACACGCCCCACAGGAGAGAGATACATTGCACTCTACAGTTGTCATGCAAGATGTGGCCATACGCTACATCGCTCGTGATGTTCACCTGCTTCTCCGAAAAACATCTGTAAACGATCGAGTTATCAGCCGATCGTTTCCAAATGCTTGGCTAGCGCGATAACCTGGTCTCACTCCCTGTGATCGCTGGTTGTGGGGCTACCTGAAAGACAGGGTTTACCAGGGGAACATTCACACATGTGCTTACCTGAAGCGCAGCATATTAAGATAGACAGCCAGCATACCTACGCACATGCTTCGTTCTGCTGTGCAGAACGCAATCCTGCTTTTTCAGACAATGATGGGCGACATATTGAGCCCATTTCGTGGCAGTAATGATTCTAGTATGTAATGTTATGATGTACCGTAGTAGCACATAAAGAGTTTTCCAGTTAAATTCATCCTGCATTAGTTCTCTTCCTCATGTTCATGACATTAATGCTATCAAATTTGGCCCTCATACGGTAATTAGTTTCCGCGATATAACTTGTTAAATAGGGAAAGTTTAATTATAACGACCCGGTATATTTCAAGTCCCAGGGCGCTCAGTATCGAAACTTAAGCAGCCTCATACATTATTAATCACTGTATTTGGAGGAAAATTATTTTTCAATTAAGATGATTCTCACATGCAAATTCCACTCACGTGCCATCCACATACTGGATAATGGCTACGCTTTCTAAACATGATCCACAAAAATAGTTACTAGTGGTTGAATAGCGTTAGCAGGAATAACCAACATGTAATTTCAAGACATCACAAAAATGAGCAAATGGAGACCAAGAAGACAATTATCAATACATCATTAAAAAAAAATCCCTCACACGATCACACATTTAGCCTACTTGATATTTTACAAGCTCGACCAGTCTGCAGTGACCATGCAGCCAGCACCATGTGGGTGATTGGAAATCAATGGCAGAAATATATACTCACTGTGTGGGATCAGTCTCGGATTAATAGCAATATTCCACACACGACACGTGTAAAAATCTGTTCTGAAATTATACAAGAACGGCCTCTGCTCATTGACTGTGCAGCCATCACGATGTGGGTAATTGGAAGTCAGTGGCATTAATACATACGATAGTGGATCATTCTTGGGATTATAGCAAAACTTCAAATGCATTATACACAAACCCCATCCTTGACAAACTCACGAAGCAGATGGTCCTTTCTCCATGCATCTGTGCTCAAGTGTAAGCATGGAAACAATGATCAGCAGTTAAAAAAAGAAAAAATTCCACACGCATGAACACATAAATTTTGCACACTATTCACTCGATTGTAATGAAACTCGAAATAAATATACGAAAGTGTCTACTAAGGAAACGCGAGTTGAGGGAAAAAATGAATGCCACAAACATTAGACGTGTCGGAGGCACTGCGGGATTAACTTCGTGCAACTGAATTTGAAATAAGCTCCATGCCGTTGTTAGAAATCTAAGTTCTAACCATTGCATTTATTTGGAAGTAATTACAAAAGGTGGTCGGAACATAACCCTGACTGTGATAGTTCTGAAAAATAACGAGTCAGCAGTTTTAAGTACGGTGAACCTAAAATTCTGAATTTTAACAAACAGCTTCACGGACATCTGCACGTAGCCCGTCCAGCCTCTAGGCCACCCGGAGCCCAAATGGCCAAAAACGGTGGAGTGCCAGAGAAAGGCACACCTGTCCCACTTGTGATCGATCTTTAGGAGAAACAAGAGCTCCTTGACGCCAGTTACAGATAACGTGGTTTGGAGCCACTCTGTGGCTGGTTATGTCAACTACCATTCTATACCAGAACTTGTGATTGCCAGAGGAAGGGTAGATCCCCCTAACGACCACGCTACTTTTAAGGCGACAGACAGACTCAAGACAGCAGAGGAATGGAGGCAGACGCGAGAAGACAAACACGTCAAACTCAAACAACCAGATAATCATCTGCCGGCACACATTTCTGTCCCCTCGATCATGTTTCTCAAGCCATTCCAAAAAGACTGCTAAGTAAATCCAGACTAAGTCGAATTACAGTGTGTTCGTTATCGTGATCATACCATAGTGAGGGAGACTATCTGCACTGTTGTATTGACGAGTGTTTCATTTAGCATTGTTAAATTGTTGCATACCTATAAATAAGATGTATCACAATTACAGTGAAAAATGACGTGAGCGAAAGTATAAGATAGCAGAAGCAAACATTTTTGCAGTAAAGGTGTGTGTGGCAATGAGCGGTTTACGTGAACATTTCGAATGTGTAGTTACATGCCACCACTAACTACAATTGACGTGTGGTTGTATATTACAAATGTATCTGAAGTGTACACTTCTTGAATAAGTCACCCACGGCATACTGTAATAAGAAATGTGAGGGGCAGTCAAATGAAAATCGAACACGCCCCAAATCTGTACCACGGAATGGTTACATAAAAAAGTAATCAACCCAAGCACTTACATACTGGGATGAGATGATCAGTTCCTGATTCATAGAATCCGTCGACGGATCCACTACCAGCGTCTACGCTTGTCGTTCTCGAGGTCGCCAAAGATGCGAAAATCACACGGTATGGGCTGTACGGAGTATGTGGCAGTGTTTCCCAACCAAACCTCTGGTGCATAGCCCTCGTCTGATTGGCTCTGTAAGGGCGGGGGTTACCGTAAATTCCGTACGACAGCATTCCTGGTCGCTCTGACTCTGTGGTGCGTCGCAGTTTCTGCACTGAGGATTGACTGTAGTACCACACTCGAGAAAGACGACGAACACAGGGCCCCTGCGGTCAAAGAAGACAGGAACGCGTGTGAAATACCTTGGATTCCTTTGCCAGGGGAGATTAGGGATGTTTCCACTGTAGGCTTTACCGTTTGCCGTAGGTCTGTCGAAACGCTGTTGCACGAAACCATCCTACAACACGATAACACCCGCCGCTTGGCTGCCAATCGGACAAAGGCTACGGTTGAGCGATTTGGTTGTGAAACACTGCAACATCCTCTGCACAGCCCAGATCTTTCATCGTGATTTTCACGTATTTGGCGGCCCGAAGAAAAACGTATGTGGACCTCGGTTTCAGTGGGACAAGGAAGCGCAAGAGTGGGTGTGGTTGTGGATCCGTCAGCGTTCTCCAAATCAGGTACTGATCGTCTCATCTCCCAGTAGGATAAATGTCTTAACACATGTGGTAATTATCTTTGAATGGAACAATTCTGTAGTGCCTTTATGAGGGTCACATGTCCATTTGATGCTGGTATAATGTTCCAGTCAATAGCAAACAAATCCAAAAGCTTAAGAAGGCTTTTAATAGTTTATTTGGCATGTCAGATGCGTGAGTGAGGAGACATCAGACAGTGCTTCTGCAGCTAAAGAGCCGCTACGAGGTATTATTCGGCCATGAAAATCGTGTGCTACTACCCAAAATTGTAAGAACAGTACGTGATCACATATCCACATTTCCTGTTTACTATTAGCCGTTATGCATCAGGTAACCATGGTTACTGAGATTCCAGATCAGATATGCAAAAATGTATGATTTATGCAAAGCAAAACATATTGAAGTAAATTGCTAGTATTAGCTTAAGTATTGTTTGACATTGCCACATTTCCTGTTTACTGGAAGCCATTATGCATCTGGTAACCACATTTACTGAGTTCCCAGATCAGATATGCAAAAATGTATGATTTGCATAAAACAAAATATCCAGGTACTACAGTACACCATAAATTGTCCTAAGTATTGTAATGAAAATTTTATCCTAGATTCTGGACATCCTCAAATGGGCACTTGTGTGACATGTGGGAGTTTAATGTTGACAATCAGAAGTCATATGACAAATAATGCAGCAGAAACAGTGGCCACTGCAGAATATATGGCGTACAATCACAGAGCAAAGAAGTTTTATAATGCCCTCAAAGACTGCACATATTTACACATAGAAGATGATGGAGTATCAGGGCTGTGCTTCGATTATATGCAGAATTTCACCCTCTCAAAAGTTCCGGTCCCGGAAGTTTTATGCTTTCGATAGCTGTGGGTGAATTTATTTTGTATAACCAGTATGAAAATGAATGAATGCTATTACTACGTCTACAGTCGACTGCTCCTGGAGCCAGTGAAGTATGTTCCTTCAAAATAGTTCAAATGGCTCTGAGCACTATGGGACTTAACAGCTGAAGTCATCAGTCCCATAGAATATAGAAATACTTAAACCTAACTAAACTAAGGACATCACATACATCCATGCCAAAGACAGGATTCGAACCTTCGACCGTACCGGTCGCGTTTCCAGACTGAAGCGCCTAGAACCGCTCGGCCACACCGGCCGGCTATGTTCCTTCAGTGGAGGACTATATCAGTCATCATGTGCTAGGCGAACTGAAAGATACCAGACCATTTTCGGATGGGTGCGTGGGACAAAATTAGAATCATGCTATGATTCGTTTCTGCCTAGACCCAACAGATAGTGGAAGATTTAAGAAAACGAGGAGTGATTCTGAGTTATGCGGACATTCTTATAATGTCTGCGACAGGAATTTTGGGGTAATCAAACAAGTGCTTCGAAGAACTGATCGCATAAATAGTCATTATGCGGAGTATATAGTTCATTTAGCTAAAATCAATAGGTATTCAGAGAAACGTGTGTCCTCTGACGATATTCTCATTTTCTCTGACTAGTGGCTGAAGTTTTAGAAGAGGTGGATAGTCTCTAGAAAATAAAGGCAAGAATGTGCCTAAATCTCAAAAAGTGTCACTGCAACCCTCAATTTTTGTATACTCTGAGTGGCTTAACAACAGAGAAGGTTACTTATTGGCACGTCATTATTTAGGAAATTTAACTGAGCAACATTTGGACTTCGGAATCAAGGAAAACATGTATATTTAGCTTAACAAAAGGCTTATAGAGCACCTTCATCAATTAAACTCAACGAAACGCAGGCCATTAGTTGTTTGATGCGTTACATTCCTTCAGAACATAGCATGTTTGAGGCGGATATATTACAACTGTTAATTGTAGATAATAGTGTTACTGAAAAATCTGATAGACATGAATTTGAAAGAAAGTAGTGTAAAAGAAAGACTAGAGTTACAGGACAATCTGAAAGATAGTAATGTAAAAGAAAAACTGGAGTTACTGGACAAAAATTAAATAAATCGTTAGTTCTTTGCAACAAGACAGAAACTCGAAATAGTAAACTAAGTTCTACAGTTCATTACACAAAGGTCACATGTACAGATATATATCTTATAATAAATATGACCCTTCAGTAACTTAATATAATTTTTTTTATCGAACTTGCTCCTCGTACCTTATACTCTTCCAGCTAAGTTAAAACAATTGCCTTTGTCCTGAAATGCACTTCAGAAACAGATTTCTTTGTTTTGATAAGTTCTTTTTGGACTTGTGAACTTTCCAAAATGACCGATTTAATACTTTCAGACACTGCGTGATGATCCCATAAAGCTTGACAACAGAGTACAGTTCGCTTCCTCAGTTTTTCAGCCATTCAGCGAAACTGCTGTCATCTTCACTTCTGAGACGTTCTGATGCCACAGTCACGGATTTACCTCAATCATGAAACATGGAGAAGATTTAAGCTCAGTTAGAAGACAACTTTAATAAATACAGTTTTTTTTACGACAATACTTCATAATCAATGGGGACTCGTAACGACAAATTCACAGTTCCCAAACGCTTGATTGTGGAACCATGTTTACTGGAACGTTTTTGCTTTCGTTTAATCTGCATTCACCAGAATTGGTTTCATGTGGCAGTTGCTATTTTCAGTTGGAAGACCTATTTACTTTCCACGCAATTCTACACTGATCAGGCTTTTTCACTCTTGCATAACTACAGAAACCTACACCCATCTGAATCTGCGTGTTATATGCAGTCTTGCTCGACAGTTTAACCCCCCAGGCCTACCTCTGACTTTAAACCAAATTCCTTGAAGTCTCATGACTTATTCTGTTAACTAACCCCTCCTTTTAGAGAAGTGGTGCTACAAATTTCGATACTTCCACGTTCGTCATTCTTATTCTGAACACTATTCTGTAGCAAGAGACTATCCGTTTCGTTCAGAGGCTTTTGCAAGCCTTTCTGCGATATTTGGCACAATATAGTGGCATGGGGAAATAGCAGAAGTGTGTTACACCTTGCTCGACATTAATTCTCTTTCCCATTATCTTGTTGTTTATTTCACTGCATGACGTGTGTACAGATTGAGTATCATTGCGAAGGTCCAGTCTCATTCCCTCCTCGACTAACATTTCCCGTTCATTCCATTCGACACTCGTAACAGCAGTCTCGTTTCTGTGAAAATTGTAAATAACCCTTCTCTCCATATATTATGTCTCTTTTCCTCTGACAATTTTATAAAATGAAATCCAGTCATCACCGTCAAAAGCTTTATCTAAATCTACAAATGCTATAAGCGAAAGTTTGCCTTTCATTTACCTAATTGTAAGATAAGTCCCACGGTCAGTATGATCGTCCGTGTCCCCACATTTCACTGGAAACGAAACGGATCTTTTCCAAGGTCGACTTCTACGAGAATGTTCTGTAAATAATTCGAGCCAGTATTTTGCAGACATGCCGTATTAAACTAAATTTTCATTAATGTTCGCACCTGCCAGGACTAAGTTTAGAATGGTAATTATTACATTTTTCTGTTATATGAGATTATGAGATTATTTCGCCTGTCTGACATGCGATTATCATGTCTACACGATATGAAGGATTTGTTATTGCTTCCTCGTCCAAGGATCTCAATAATTCTGACGGAATATCCTACAGGAGTTTTGTTCTGACTTATCTGTAAACCTGTTTTTTAAATTCTTCTCAGATCTCCCATCTCTTCTTCAGTTATTTCATCTTTTTTTATAATATTTCCTTCAAGTCTGCCTGCACCCTATATGCCTTCAATATTTCAGCATTTCCTTTTTTGCTTAATAGCATCTTGCCATATCAGCTCTTAATATTCGTAAAATTGCTTCTTTTCTCCACACGACTCTCTATCTTTCCTATAGGCAGCATCCATCTTTGCCACAATCATGCATTCTTTTACAGCTTTCCGTTTCTCATTACAAACTACATGTATTCAGAAATCACCTTGTTTATTCCTGCATGATACCAAGGATAAAAATAATAATGACTAACTTTGATCATAATTATTTGGCAGTACAAGTAAAATAATCGACCAGATGCTCATTCAGACTATTACTGTTGACCCAGGTTCATAAAATTCTATTTCATCTTTATCTTGTCTTTCACATTGACAGTGGAATAAATGTGGAAAGTGAGTCAAAGATTTTTGCTGTCAATCATTTATAATCAGTATTTTTATTCCTTAATATAGACCAACTGGAATGAATGAGTTGTTGTTTGAATTCCTCATTTGTGTGGTCACAAATGAGAAATTGTAGTTGCCTTATAATTCCTGAGAATATATTTGTTAAAACTACAAGGAAATGTGTGTTTCCTCATCAGAAGCGTTTTGCTTTATTGAACTAAAGCATCATCAGTGGTGGTCATTTCTGGTGTGGCGTACGAATAAGTGTGCTGTGTAAAAGGTAAAGAATTCATAGTTCTTCAAAGCAGCGAAAAATTAGGCCAGAAGTATCAGTATCTATAGAATACAGGAACCAAAGAAGTGTTAACAGACGAAATTTCCTTATGCAGGCGAAAAACCAAGCAGGAACTACCACCACTGATGATGCTGCACTTCAGTAAAGTGAAACGTTTCTGGTAAGAAAAAGACGCATTTTCTCGCAGTTATAACGACGGAACAAAAATACCCTCAGGAATTGTTTGAACTCCAGTTACCTAGAGTGCGGTGTTCGATAACTGGTATTAATTTTAGCCTCTTTGATTGGCGTGTGAGTGTGTGTGTGTGGGTGTGTGGGTGTATGTGTGTATTGGTTATCTACAAACACAAACGTTTTATTACTAAGTACTTGTGTCAATACAGTAATCTTACGTTTGGTGCAGGCGGATGAAGAACTTATACCTTCACCCATCACGGATCATCTGTGAGCTAAGTGATAGATCCACACAATGTGCTGAGTCACATCTGCGTATTGGCTAATTAGCTTTTAGGACAATGAATCGTTGATGTCAATTAGCAAGTGTATTGGTGAGAGTGTTTCAGTGAGTTTATAGCTGTTAACATGGTCTGGTGTTTTCCATCTGATTTATTAACTTATTAAAGCTATTACATGAAATGACCGTACGGCATTGCAAGCCGGGAGGCTCCGTCCGGGAAGTTCGGCCGCCGAGTTTTATTTTAGTCGACGCCACGTTGGGCGTTGACGCTGATGAGGATGACATGATGATCAGGACAACACAACACGCAGCACACGAGCGGCGAAAATCTCCAACCCGGCAGGGAATCGAACCCGGGCCCGCTGCATGGGAGGCAAGCACGTAACCACTAAGCTAAGAAGGCGGACTATAAAACAATGCTGTGGTGTGATGCGTTATTAGGTGTTCAAGTCATTTTATTAATTCAACGTAATATCTTTTGTTGACCACTCGGCAACAGTTTAGTGAGTGATTAAATGGACAAGAATCTACGTAATCATCTGTTATTGGGCACATGATTTATAGAAGCACCTACGTCCAACCTAGCCATCAGTAACTATTTGATGGTTTTATTTATATTTGAACCGCCTTAATTGAGGAAGAAGTCTGCCTCTAGACTAACACAGGTAGCAGAATCACTGTTTTTAATCAAATTGTGTCGCAACTGAGGACTCGTGCGAGATGTAGTTTGCCATGCAGCTACACCTGCAGTCTAGGTTGGCAAGGGAGCAAGGAAATTTCGCAAATTCATTCGATTATGCATGGCTCAAGTCTGTCGCCGCAGAGACAGAGCCACGTCGAGGTGTTCCCCAGCACTCTGTGGCAGCCACATGCCAAACAGTCATCAACAACATGCAGGAAGCAGAGTCAGAACAAGAAGAGCCCCGCGGTTTTTAAGCACGCCGCCACGCCGGTCACGCCACACCAGTACCATCGGCAGCATGGTTTCAATAGACGAAAAGCTAAATGTAAACATCATCTGCGTTTTCCGCGACTGATCAAATAAGTAAGTCACCAAGTGAGAATGTGTCTGGACAATTAGAGAGCAGTATGGGGAATCGTAGTAAATCTGAGGGAGATATTAGTCAATTTCTAGTAAATGGAAATTCTCTCGCACAAATGCAGTTTATTACGGAGTACTTGGGAGGAGTAGATGAAATCAAGAGCTAAAATGGGCAGTCAGAGATAAGATAAAAACTGAAAACTGGACGATTCAAAAACTTTTATAGGACATTAATGATAAACTAGGTGTGGTAGATAAGAGGTTGTGAGACCGTATCAGCGCGGTAGAAAAGGATATTGGGGGAGAGAATAAATGCTGTGGACACAGGGTGCATAGAACCGGCCAAAGAGACTGAATTCGCACTATAAACGGCATCTAAGAGTGTAAATAAGGTGAGACAGAGGGTAGAGAAAGAAGCTGAAGTCAGGGTAAAACAAATGACGTCCGCTAGGGTCGCGATGTGTAATGTAGCGATTAGTCAAGGGGGAAAGTGGCTAAAGATTATGGCGTGCTCAGAGAAAATAAGTGTCATGTGGTTGATTTCTTAGCCTCATGCAAAGATTGCTTCATAGACTGAAATGACTAACGTGGTGAAAACAACGTTCATTAAACGGAGCTAGACGAAGTGCACGAACGAGGGCAAACCGAAATGCGGATCCGTTTTGCAATTACTCCACGTTTGAGGCGCTCCTGCTCAGCTAATACTGAAGCGTTAGGAAACAGATACAGTTGGAGACTGATTTTGTCATCGGCCTGAGTTACAACGGTAATCAGGGTAGGTTGCACGAATTTTGCAATACAGGGCGGGCGAAGGTAGTACATATGGGCGCTCTCACAAAAATCTCTATTCTTAGAAGGCGGCTGAGAGCGCACAGCTCCACAGAAAGTATTGAAGGTTTTCTAAATTTCATAGAAAGATAGGGTTACGCCGTGTATTATCGCAATACTGGGGCTGGTAGTCAAAGATGCTTGGGAAAAGTTAGGGGAGACAGAATTTCACATGATCTATAAAACGCTGATAGAGAGCCGGACCACCGTCATGTTAAGAACCCCCAGTATAATGCGAACAGTCGCAGCAATCAGTTCAGTTGGGATAGGCTGACAGTTAATACAGAGAACGGCGATGGGGATCTAAATGTGAATCAGTAGAAGCAGCTACAGCTGCTGAGGAACTAGATTTTCTCTCGTCTATGGTCAGGGAAGTGAATAGGAAGCTAATTAATGGTGATGAGAGTACTGATGAAAATTATCAAATGGTAGTATTAGTGATTCAAGAGAGACTGAGGTGTTTCACACAGAGGGTGTGCTTAGAAACGAAGAGTGTAGGGAGGATGGGGGCAGCATGAACAAATTCAGGCGGTTTGTCAGGACCACTATATATATATTCCAAGTTCAAGGTTGTTGGCCCCCTCGCGTGATTATTCAGGATTGAAAATTTTGTAAACATTAATCTCACAGCATATTAGGTGGCTTAGGGAGCTGTTTGTTTCTCAAAATTTAAATGAATCTCCCATCTTGTGCACACTTACTATTTAATATTAATCGGTATGACTTATACATACAGGATGGTCCATTGACAGTGACCGGGCCAAATATCTCACGAAATAAGCATCAAACGAAAATACTACAAAGAACGAAATTCGCCTAGCTTGAAGGGGGAAACCAGATGGCGCAATGGTAGGCCCAATAGATGGCGCTGCCATAGGTCAAACGGATATCAACTGCTTTTTTTAAAAAATAGGAACCCCCATTTTTATTACATATTCGTGTAGTACGTAAAAAATTTGAATGTTTTACTTGGACCACTTTTTACGCTTTGTGATAGATGGCGCTGTAATAGTCACAAACGTATAAGTGCGTGGTATCACGTAACATTCCCCCAGTGCGGATGGTATTTGCTTCGTGATACATTACTCGTGTTGAAATGGACCGTATGCCTATTGCGGGAAAGGCCGATATCGTGTTAATGTATGGCTATTGTGATCAAAATGCCCAACGGGCGTGTGCTATGTGTGCTGGACGAAATCATCCAAGTGTCGGTACCGTTTGCCGGATAATTACGTTATTTAAGGAAACAGGAAGTGTTCAGCCACATGTGAAACGTCAACGACGACCTGCAACAAATGATGATGCCAAAGTAGGTGTTTTGGCTGCTGTCGCGGCTAGTCCGCACATAAGTAGCAGAAAAATTGCGCGTGAATCGGGAGTCTCAAAAACGTCGGTGTTGAGAATGCTACATCAACATCGATTGCACCCGTACCATATTTCCATGCACCAGAAATTGCATGGCGACGACTTTGAACGTCCTGTACAATTCTGCCACTGGGCATAAGTGAAATTACGGGACGATGACAGATTTTTTGCACGCGTTCTATTTAGCGACGAAGTGTCATTCACCAATAGCGGTAACGTAAACCGGCATAATATGCACTACTGGGCAGCAGAAAATGCACGATGGCTGCGACAACTGGAACATCAGCGACCTTGGCGGGTTAATGTATGGTGTGCCATTATGGGAGGAAGGATAATTGGCCGCCATTTCATCGATGGCAATCTAAATGCTGCAATGTATGCTGATTTCCTACGTAATGTTCTACCGATGTTACTACAAGACGTTTTATTGCATGACAGAATGGCGATGTGCTTCCAACATGATGGATGTCCGGCACATAACTCACGTGCGGTGTAAGCGGTATTGAATAGCATATTTCATGACAGGTGGATTGGTCGTCGAAGCCCATACTATGGCCCGCACGTTCACCGGATCTGACGTCCGCGGATTTCTTTCTGTGGGGAAAGTTGAATGATATTTACTATCGTGATCCACCGACAACGCCTGACAACATGCGTCAGCGCACTGACAATGCATGTGCGAACATTACGGAAGGCGAACTACTCGCTGTTGAGAGGAATGTCGTTACAGATATTGCCAAATGCCGAAAGCGATCTTTACAGCAGTCATCACATTTGATCTTAGTATTTATGACGACTTACGAAGATGACAACTGTTGCGTGTGGAGGTACAGACCGAGGGATGAGAGATGGTGCATGATGGAGAAGCTGGAAGATGCGTGCAGCGCCTGGCGTCGTCGACGGGACCTTCCCGCGCGGCCCACTTGCCCCGGCGATGGACATTAGACAACTGAGCGGATCGCGGCACAAGACCGAAATGGCGGGGACCACGAAAGCAGACCATGGAGGAAAACATGTCTACACCAACGCCATAGATATAGAAATCGCCCTTTTAGATAGTATAAAAATGATAATTTTATTATGTTCTTTGATTTTGATAAGCACATCTAAAGATTTCAATTACGCATTTTTAGAGATTTAAAGTTAATTACAGAAATCTACTGAATACAGTATGTGCATATGTAGTGTAACAAATTACCAGACGCGACCTGTCGGTAATAGTGTAATAATTATTAGAAATGACGTGCATTCTGCCAACCAATTTTATTTGTCGCAGTATGTGAAAGTTACTGTATTTGGACGGGTTACTCCTGTAACCGAAATATCAGGTATTTTCTGGTGCATTTGATTTTTATTAGATGGAATAAAATGACTTGCATTAGTGAATTTGTAAATTAGTATCATTATCGTTGCAGATCTGAAGATGGTTCTAAACAGGTTGCAATCAAGACGGATTAAAAGTTACGCTTTATCTTAGATATAATACAGTGTGCCTTAATTAAAATACAGAATGCTGTTTTCCATATATAATGCAACATTTCGTATATAACAGACAAACACGAGTTCAGATTAATTTATTTATTGCGTTTTGTTATAAGAGGTTGTTCAAATAACTTATAAAGTGTTACGGATGCTGTATTTACACACGCATAAATTGAAGAGGGAAAGAAAGGAAAGCAGATGGATCACTCCTGTCAGCTGCATTGGGATATCACGTGGAAGCAGCGACGACGAGTGGAAACGCGTACCTGACCGAGTTTCGAAACTGGGATCTCCTGCTTACTAGGCCGGCGCGATAACCACAGCTCCATCTAGGACACAGCATTGTAACAATTTCACGGATTATCTCGGCCTGCCTCACTGCCGATCCACATTCCCATCGAGCGCCACATACCTGCAGCTCCTCTCCATTTCCTCCATATTCGCTCTCCCGAGATTCTCACAGCAAATCAGATGTGTTTGTGCATCTGCACTGAATAAGGTTAATTCATTGCCCAGCTAGATCTATCGAATCACAGGAATGTGTGATGCCTGTTTTTTCGGACCTGTCTGAATGAACAGACAGCACACATTTATATAATAGAATTTACAGATCTTACTTTTCAGATGCCAAGAACACATTACAAAGGCTCCCGTGACTATGCACAAAATATTAGACACAATTTATGTATTTTTTCTTTACTGAGAAGGAAAGTTGCTACTCACCATATAGCACAGATGCTGAGTCGCAGATAGGCACAACAACAAGATTTCCACAATTAAAGCTTTAGTACAACGGTCTTTGTCAAAATTAGAAACACATAAACTCACGCAAACTCACACATATGACTGCTGCCTCAGGCAACAGAAACCAAACTCCGAGCAGCAGCAGCCGGAAGGGTTGTGGGAACGTATGATGTACTGAAGGGGAAGTTTCCACATGTGCAGTTCAGAAAAGCTGGAGGTGCTGGAAAGGATCCATATGGCACAGGCTGTGAAGCCATCATTGAAATGAAGCATATCATGATTGGCAGCATGTTTGGCAACAGGGTGATCCACATGTTTCTTGGCCACATTTGGTTAGTGGACGTTCCTGTGGATAGACAGCTTGTTAGTTGTCATTCCTACATACAATGCAGCACAGTGGTTGCAGCTTGGCTTGTAGACCACATGGCCGGCTGAAGTGGCCGAGCGGTTCTAGGTGCTGCAGTCTCGAACCGTGCGACCGCTACGGTGGCATGTTCGAATCCTGGCTTCGCCGTGGATTTGTGTGATGTCCTTAGGTTAGTTAGGTTTAAGTAGTTCTAAGTTCTAGGGGACTGATGACCCCAGAAGTTAAGTCCCATAGTGCTTGGAGCCATTTTTTTGTAGACCACATGACTGGTTTCACAGTGGTCTATAAGATAAGCTGCAACCACTGTGCTGCATTGTATGTAGGCATGAAAACCAACAAGCTTTCGGTCCACATGAAACACCACAGACAATCTGTGGCCAAGAAACATATGAAACACTTTGTTGCTGAACACACTGCCAAATATGATATCCTTCATTCCAATAACTACTTCACACCCTGTGCCATATGGATCTTTCCCACCAACACCGGTTTTTCTGAACCGCGCAGGTGGGAACTTTCCCTGCAATACATCCTATGCTCTCATAACCCTCCTGGCCTCAACGTTCATCAGTTGCTGTCCTTACCCAACCAACGCCTTCCCTGCTGACATTCCAGCACTATACAGTCATCATTCCACCGCCACACCCAGTCTTCCTTTATTTTATTTTATTTTTTTATTTTCTTATTTACTTCTATTTCTCTCTTTTTCCAATACTTTCCCCCCGCCCCCTCCACCTCTTCCCCGCCCGCCACCAAACTGCAGCACTTCACTGTCTGCCATCCCCACCATACTATCCCTACTCCTCCCCACCCCAGCCTCCTCCTTTCCCTCACCCCATCGCCACTCCCATAATGCACTGGTGCTGCTGCTCCCAGTGAGGTTTGAGTTCCCTGAGGCTGCAGTCGTATGTGTGAGTTGCATTTGCGCGCTCGTGTTTGTGTGTGTGTGTGTATTGTTGACAAAGGCCATTGATCAAAAGCTTTAAGTGTGAACATCTTTTTGTTATCCCTGTCTGCTATTCGGGATCTCTGCTATATGGTGAGTAGCAACTTTCCTTGTCATAATGTTTTTACATTCCATCGTCCGCAGCTCGTGGTCGTGCGGTAGCGTTCGCGCTTCCCACGCCCGGATTCCCGAGTTCGATTCCCGGCGGGGTCAGGGATTTTCTCTGCTTCGTGATGACTGGGTGTTGTGTGCTGTCCCTAGGTTAGTAAGGTTTAAGTAGTTCTAAGTTCTGGGGGACTGATGACCATAGATGTTAAGTCCCATAGTACTCAGAGCCATTTGAACCATTTTTTTACATTCCATCGTGGATTTTCCATTGTTTGGTTTTCTTTGCTGAAGTCATTTTCATGAGTCTCATGACAGTTGTTGGTACCTAACGTATCTCATTCACTGTGTGAGAGGCAAATTAAGTGGGGGTATCATAACAGTCCAATTCATATCTGAGTGTTCTGGTTGAGCGCAGCAGCAAGTCGCACGAGTGCAGGGAGTTCGGGCCACTAGCCAACTGTTGGATGAGCAGTGCCCATACGACCCTCACCAGTGTCTCGCCTCCACTAGGGGCGGTGTCGTTTCGCGTGGAGTTTTTGTGGGCTGATAATGACGTCAGCTTCCAGTAGCAGTTAAAACTTTCAAGCTCCATTCTACTTATTAACACACCTGAAATGAGCACAGAAACATGTGAAATTTCCAATGAAGAGAATTTAGTTGCAAATCCATCGATATAAATATATTACCTCGAACTGACGTATGGGAGGGGTACAGAGACAAACAGTTTTAATATAAATAATTAAATAAATAATATACTATTTTTAAAATATTGATCCCACCAATAAGACCACGCACTCAGTTTGTAGATCTTGATAAGGTACATTAACGGAACAACTAACACGAACATTAACTTTAATAATTAAACTGTGAAAGACATTTTAGTTAAAAAGTTAATTGTGTGGTGTCACCGCCAGACACCACACTTGCTAGGTGGTAGCCTTTATATCGGCCGCGGTCCGCTAGTATACGTCGGACCCGCGTGAGCCACTGTCAGTGATTGCAGACCGAGCGCCGCCACACGGCAGGTCTAGAGAGATTTCCTAGCACTCGCCCCAGTTGTACAGCCGACTTTGCTAGCGATGGTTCACTGACAAATTACGCTCTCATTTGCCGAGACGATAGTTAGCATAGCCTTCAGCTACGTCATTTGCTACGACCTAGCAAGGCGCCGTTATCATTTGCTATTTATCTTGTGATACATGTACCGTCAGACCGATGTTCTTCAATTATGAATTAAAGTTAAGTATTCCAGTAGTTACTTACGTTCTTTGCTACTATAAATTCCCTTACCTGTTCCAGACCTCACGCCAGACTGCGTGAGCTTAAACGCGTGCCTTTCGGCTTCACCTCGTAGTGGCTTGGCTGTCTTGCCAAGTCACAACAAATTGAAATATACATTTCTTATGAATGAAGAGAGATTCACTAACAGTACAGCTGCGTGTGTTGACAAGCAGTACTGTTCACTACATGCACCATTTGCATGTTCGGATTTATTATTTTACTATTAATTTTCACTGTTTCATGTGTAATTTTCACACTGTTGCCTATATGTCTACATCTCCATTTACACGAATACTACACAAACCTCACTTAAGTGACAGGCATGGTGTTCATGGAGCCACGTTCACGATAAATCTCCATTATTTCAATCTCGAACAGCGCGCGGAAAAAACGAACACCTATATTTTTCCGTGAGTGCTGGGACTTCCATAATTTTATCATGGTGACAGTTTCCGCCCATGTAGGCCGACGTGAACAAAATATTTTCGCATTTGGAGGAGAAAGTTGGTGGTTATAATTTGGTGAGAAGGTTCCGTCGCAACGAAAAACGCCTGTGTTTTAATTATGTCCACCCCAAATCCGGTATCATGCCAGTGATACTCTCTCCCCTATTTCGCGATAATACAAAAAGTGCTGCTCCCTTTTGAACTATATCGATGCACTCCGTTAATCATATCTGGTAAGAATCCCTAGCCGCGTACCAGTACTCGAAAAGAGGACGGACAAGGATGGTGTATAGAGTCTCTTTAGTGGTACATTTGCTAAGTGTTCTGCCAGTAAAACGCAGTTTTAGGTTTGCCTTCGCCACAATATTTTCTATGTGTTGTTTCCATTTTAAGTCGTTTGAAACTGTAATTCCTAAGTATTAGGTTGTATTTTTGGCATTTAGAGCTGGTTAATTTATCGTGTAGAGATTCCTTCTGGCACTCGTGTGGATGACCTCATACTTTTCATTATTTAGGGTCAACTGCCAATTTTCGCACCATACAGATCTCTTCTCTAAATCGTTTTACCATTCGTTTTCATCTTCTGATGACTTTACTAGATTATAAACGACAACATAATCTGCAAGCAACCTAAGACGGCTGCTCAAATTGTCTCCTAAATCATTTACATAAAAAAGGGACAGCAGACATCCTGTAACACTACCTCCGGGAATGCCAGAAATCACTTCTGTTTTACTCGATGACTTTCCGTCAGTTGCTACGAACTGTGACCTCTCTGAGAGGAAATCACGAATCCAGTCTCATAAATTAGACGATATTTCTTAAGCACGCAATTTCACTACAAGTCAATTGTGTGATAAAGAGTCAAAAGGCTTCTGGAAATCTAGAATTGCGAAATCAGTTTGAAATACCTTGTCAATAGCACTCCACA
Organism: Schistocerca americana; assembly: GCF_021461395.2. Lineage (NCBI taxonomy): Eukaryota > Metazoa > Arthropoda > Insecta > Orthoptera > Acrididae > Schistocerca > Schistocerca americana. Next base: position 74,103,327 of record NC_060119.1, read on the forward strand.
ATTCGTGTGTATAAAGAGACAGTTGTGTTTCAAAAGAACGATGTTTTTTAACTAACTTAAATTTCGCTGAAGATACATGGACTCCAATGACAGCAATGAAAAGAGGATACAAAACTATAAACGTAGATTATCACTCAATTGTGTACAGTATGTAGTAAAGGTATCACGTGAATAAACAGTTCTCGCCATTGCAAGCCTAAACTATAAATATTTAAACATTGTTATGAGGGCAAACTATTCACATAGAATTATTACTATACATGTTTGTAGCGTGAAATTTTAGAGCACAGCTAATGACCCAAACAAAAGTTTCGTCAAATTTGCGTGCAAAATTGTGTATAAAAGGGCCTTACGTGACCTCACTGGGCCCGCTTTTAGCGGGTGGATGGGCCGAGAGTTGGAGAAGGGCGACAGTTTGGATGGAGTGATTCAGAATTTGTGAGGTCACCACCCAAGATGCTCATTATTTTTCTCATTTCAGACAGTCTGTCGGTCTTCATTGGTCTGTTGTAAGAGTGTAGGTGCAGCCGCACTCATTGGATGTTTGAAATATTTCGGGTTACGCGTGACTTAGAAGTATTCTGCCACCATCTGGACACATTATTTTGCACAGTATCTCCCAGACCGAATTGTGGGAACTTCAGTCAAATACCTTAACTGATCGGCTTTTAGGACAATGAATCGTCATGCCGATTAGTCACTTCACTGGTAAAGATGTTTCATTGTATTTGTAGCTGTAAATACAGTCTAGTGTTTCCCATCTAATTTGCTAATTTATTAAATTTATGGTGTGAAGTTACCCACTACTGAGGTTTGAGCAGTTTTTTTAATTCAACATAATATCTTGTGCCGATCACCAGTCAACAGTTTAGTGAATGATCAATTGGAAAATTAAGTATGTTAAGACTTATATAATTTGTAGTTAGGTACGCGATTTATAGCACCACCTACGTTCAACCTATCATATATTGGAGGGACTATACTGCCGGAAAAAAAATTAGTACACCTGGAAAGACGATGTCGATTTTGATCCCGTGAATATGAACGTCTTCCGCCAATGGATGGTGTACTGGCATAGCTACTAGAACGCCGTCTGCCCTTTAGTACGGAACTCTCACAACGAGATGGTTCAGTGCGGAGCAGACGTGTGAAAGAGGCGGTCAGCCATGCCACGGAGACACACGCATGCTTCCTAAGCCATCTGAGCTAGTGTGTAAGCGTCCAAATTATGGCCTCCCGAGTGGCGTGATGGTCCTTTCGCAGAACTGCCATGCATGCTGGACGTACAGCGTCGCCGGCCGGAGTGGCTGAGCGGTTCTAGGCGCTACGGTCAGGAACCGCGCGACCGCTGCGGTCGCAGGTTCGAATCCTGCCTCGGGCATGGATATGTGTGATGTCCTTAGGTTAGTTAGGTTTAAGTAGTTCTAAGTTCTAGGGGACTGATGACCTCAGAAATTAAGTCCCATAGTGCTCTGACCCATTTGAACCATTTGGTACAGCGTCAGTCGTGCAGTGATGCTGGTTTCTGTGGTCACGTAAAGATTCTCATTCCCGTATACGAGTTTCTGGACTTCAACCTAGCACAGACGCCCATCAGGATCGTCGTATTGTAAAGGCAGCAGAGGCACATCGTACAGCTATCCACAGCGCAGATAAGAGGGCTTGTGAATTCAGACGTGTCAACACGGACTGTTGCCAACCGGTTACTAGCAGTGCGACTACGGGCACGCAAATCTTTAGCCCGTCTTCCACTCACACCACAGCATCGACATGGACGGCTCGACTGGTGCAGGCAGAGAATGACTTGGAAGGAGGGATAGCCCGCCGTGATCTTCAGCGACAAAAGAAGATTCTGTCCGAAGGCAGATAGATGATGGTAGTTTGTCCATACGATGTGGGGTGTGATAGGCTACAACTCTCGTTCACCTTTGGTGTTTCTGGTGGGGACGCTGACCAGTACTCGACACATGCAGAATGTTATTAGACCCTTTCTTTTGCCCTTCTTCCAAGAGAAAGGTGATGCTCTCCCATACACTGCACTTGGAACTCAACGAGATCTGCAAGGTCTGCAGTAATTTCCCTGCCGACACGATCTCCAGACTTGTCTCCAATCGAGCACGTGTGCGATACGATGGAACGAGAAGTGACACGTGTGACCCGCCAACCAACAACTGTAACGGAACTACGTGAACAAGCAGAGCAGGTATGGCAGAACATAGCCCAGGGTAGTATTCGCCATTAGTACGATCGACCAGATACTTGAATCAGCACCTGTACCGCTTCCCGTGAAGGTTAAACCATGTACTAATTTGGGCACTTCAGAAGGGATGGATACCTGGTACTTAAGAACCGCTTGTACTATCGATCTATAAATGCAATCATTTCATGGACTCCATGTGTACTGTTGCCACAATACATCTTGAGTGAGTTGGAAAAATCTAAAGGAGTGTAGTAATTTTCCCGCAGTATATTTTGTATTTTTACTTGAATTTAAAGCGTCGCAATTTAGAAGAAGATTTAGTTGAAGTGAACAGGTCCAAGTTCTACAGTGGATCAGATCCGCTGTAGGACTTTTACGGCAGAGTGATAAAAACAAGAAATTTCACAGAATCCATATACCTATTGTTAATCTCCTAAACTTTTTGTAATCGTTATTTCTGGACAGGAGCAATGTAAATCAACAGGACGCCGGCACTGACAACTGATGATGAACCAAAACCAGCAAAAAAGCGCTTGAACAAAACTTTGAGATTTAGACATTGGTTGTTTTTTCATTTCTTTAATTTTACAATTACTGTAGCGATGAATAGCACAATGCACGAGTGAAGCTGGTAAGACGCCATGAGAACGATGAATCGGAATCAGTGGTGCTGGCTGCTTACCAGCTTCACTCGTGCATTGTGCTATTCATCGCTACAGTAATTTTAAAATTAAAGAAATGAAAAAACAACCAATGTCTAAATCTCAAATTTTTGTTCAAGCGCTTTTTTGCTGGTTTTGGTTCATCATCAGTTGTCAGTGCCGGCGTCCTGTTGATTTACATTGCTCCTATCCAGAAATAACGATTACAAAAAGTTTAGGAGATTAACAATAGGTATATGGATTCTGTGAAATTTCTTGTTTTTATCACTCTGCCGTAAAAGTCCTACACCGGATCTGATCCACTGTAGGACTTGGACCTGTTCACTTCAACTAAATCCCGGAGAGCTGTATGTTGCCTGATATTTACATATTAGACCGTGATAACTACATTGCCGAGACACATTAATATCACTACCTGTAAAATGCTTATATAACCACATTTTGCATAGTGGACCGCTGCGAGATATGCACGAGGAGAGTCAGTGAGCTTCTGGAAGCTGCCCAGACGGATCTGGAGCCATGTCCATTCCAGTACTGTCATCAGCTGTACTATGTTTCTCAAATCAGGATCCACCAAGTGAACAGCCCTATTGATGTCGTCCCACAGATTCTATATCGGGTTTGAATCTGGGGAGTGTGATGGCCAAGGGAGTTCGGTAAAGTCATCCTGGTACTGAAATATCGTAGCAGATTAAAACTGTGTGCTGGACTGATGGTTCAAATGGCTCTGAGCATTATGGGACTTAACTTATGAGGTTATCAGTCCCCTAAAACGTAGAACTACTTAAACCTAACTAACCTAAGGACATCACACACATCCATGCCCGAGGCAGGATTCGATCCTGCGACCGTAGCGGTCGCACGGTTCCAGGCTGTAGCGCCTAGAACCGCTCGGCCACCCTGGCCGGCTTGCTGGACTGAGACTCGAACTCGGTCGCCTTTCCTTTTGTGGACAATTGCTTTACCCACAGAGTTGTGAGGCACGCTTGGGAAGCTCAGTTGGTAGAGCACCTGCCCACAAAACGCAAAGCGTCTGAATTCAGTCTCGGTCCGTCACACAGTTTTGATCTTCCAGATGGTTTCATTTCAGCGCATACTTCGCTTCACAGCGAAAATTTCGTTCTGAGTTCATCTTGGCGCGCTTCGAACTACGCATTTCACTGCGAACTGTATGAGTCATTGCATTGTCCTGTTGGCAGGTGCCGTCGTGCTGGGAAAAATAAACAGCAAGTAGCGGTGGACGTGGTCCCCTAAGATAGATACATGCTTGTATTGATCCATTGTTCTTTCCAAAAAGACGAGATCACCCAAGAAATGGCATGGATACATTCCCCAGACCACAACGCACCTTCCTCCTTCCTGGGCCTTGCGACGATTGTTGTAGCGTGTTTCTTTTCGGAGGTTTCGTGCCGTACACACCAAAGGCCATCTCCCCGATGGAGCATAAAATGTGATTCACCTGTAAAGATTACTCGTCGCTTCTCTGTGTACGTCCATCAGCGATACTGGCATGGAAGTTCCAGTCATTAATGAACAACGGTCACAATGAGTACATGAACCAGGTAGCTGTTCAAGTGACTAATACGCAGCAACATTCGCTGAGCGGTACTTGAGGAGACGCTGTTGGTAGCCACTTGGTTCATCTGGGTAATTAACAAGTGCACGCATCTCCGTAACCGTTGTTGGTCCCTGTCATCTATGGCACGTGGTTCCCTGTAGTGCAGCACAGTCCCCTTGGAGCCTGTTGTGGATAGCGCCATTTTGCCACGCACACTGCGGCATCCGAAAAGTGTACAAATTTAGCCATTTCAGAAATGTTCCATTCTCACTGTTGTAACCGCGACCGGAAAGGTCGCGGGGTTGCCGAGAACGAAGTGCGGCGGTACCAAACGGGAGCGGCCCGCAAACAGACAAAACGAACGGGAAAGGACGGACACGAACAACGACGGACGACCTAGTGAGACCTTATGACGACAACGCGCAAGAAGCAACGGGGTCACAAGCGACAACCAAACGAATCCACAACGTCCACTAGCAACGAAAACAAAGTACTGTAAACACGCTGTCTGTTGCAGAGATGTCGATCGACTCCACGAATTTCAGACTGCCTAGCTGAGCTTTTTCTTTTTTTTTCCTTTATTGTTATTTTGAAACCTGTATTACAGGAAGGCCTGCAGCAGCATACGACGCCGCTCTGTGGCCGCAGAGAAACACAAATATACAAATGAAGACATTTAGAGAAAAAACATGGTGGACATATAAACGGAGACAAACACATTTTAAAATACAAGGTGCCGTTCACGGGCGTAGAGTCCAAGATAAAATTGTTCAGACACTTGGACACAGACAGAGACGAAAATTGTCACACGTGAAAGTAGGTGCACAAAACGAATAACACTGAATCACTTAAGCACAAAACGACAGCACACACAGAACACGGGGCGTTGATCTCCGGCGCGCGAATTTTCACTAACCATGTACGAGTCTGGGGACCTGCCAAGAGAGGAGGAGGGGGGGTGGGAGAGGGAAGAGCAGATGCCATGGGCAGGGGAGATAGGGGGAAGGGAGGAAGGGGGAGGGGAAGCCCGGGGGAAGAGGGAAGGAGGGAGAGGATGGGGGAAAAGGAAAGAGAAGGGAGGGAGGGTGCCTAAAGGAAAGGACACAGGAAGTGGGGGGGGGGGGAGGATCAAAGTTGATAGGAGGGGTAGATGGAGGGGAGGAGGACATCATCAGGGAGGGGGAGAGGGCGGAAGCCACCTTGGGAGAGGGTGAGGAGGGTGGAGAGATGGAGACCGGGTGGGACGTGGGAATACAGGCGCGGCAGCAGGCGGGGGTGGGAGAGGATGGGTGAGACAAGTGGATGAGGAGGATCGAGTTTGCGGGAGGTGTACAGGATCCGTATCCTTTCAAGGAAAAGGAGGAGGTGGGGGAAGGGGATGAGATCATACAGGATCCGCATGGGCGAGGGGAGACGGATGCGATAGGCGAGGCGGAGAGCATCGCGTTCAAGGATTTGAAGGGATTTATAAGAGGTAGGGGGGGCGGAGATCAAGGCCAGATGGGCGTAACAAAGGATAGGGCGGATGAGGGATTTATAGGTTTGGAGGATGGTGGAGGGGTCCAGACCCCACATGCAGCCGGAAAGGAGCTTGAGGAGACGGAGTCGGGAGCGTGCCTCGGCTTGGATCGCCGGAGATGGGGAGTCCAGGAGAGGCGACGGTCGAGGGTGACGCCAAGGCCTAGCTGAGCGAGAGGCAGGCGCTTATATACAGGATACGGTACGTCACTATTGGTTGCCGGTACCACATGCTCCACCATGGAGCCCTCATGTTATACACGAGCCAGGAAGGTGGGCAGCCACGGCTTACGCCGCGTCGGCTGTAGAGACCTCTAGTGGTAATCGAGGTCCATGCCGTCTGGCAAGGATTCTAAACCCGTGGCACTCTGTACCAGACTCACATTCCGAGAACAACTGTACAGTTTTCCGCATTCACCCAACATGCTTTATATATGTTACCAGCCAAACCCGATTTTAGGATAAACTAGTTTCGCCTAGGTCAAACTCGTTCGTCCTGTTACTGATAGGATAAAACAGTTTAGCGCAGATCGAATCGGTTTATCCTAGTTAGAATTTACATACTTTAGGATAAGCTGGTACGTCCTAGCCTGAACTAATTTTGCCTAGTCGGAACACCTGTACGAAAGGGGAATCCCCAAATCATCTCTGGCTCGCCCCTCGCACCTCTCAACCACTCCTTGCTCGCTCTGTTCTTAGTTTTGAACGATATTTTGCATCGACGACTGCGTGTATAGAGTTGCTGGTTGTGTTAAGAAGATTTTACTATAATCCTGGTATAACTACTGAGAGGCGTTTCATCACGGATGAGCCTTCGTGTAGTGGACAAGCAAATCAAATGCTGCAGAGAGAAAAGTTTTTGGAGGAAATTTTACAAAGTAAAAAGAAAAAGTGGTCTCATTATAATGTATTACCAGTAGACGAATATGTGGATTTGGTTAAACAAGTAGGAGACGCCGAAAAGGTGGAAAAAAGAACATTATTACAAAAAAGTCCGAAACGATTTGCTGTTTTGAAAATTGGTGATGTGAAAAAATCATTGCACAGGGTGAAGGGAATATAAAATACTTCGTTCCGGCTGATGACCTTTATGAAGTGACTGACGCACCTCTCGTAGGTGTCTATCATGATGGTCTCTATAGGCTGAGACATAAAAAAAACGTCAATATCACAAAGGAAATGATACGCCTCCATTTATCACTGTGTGATATTTGTCAACAAAAAAGACAAAAAAGAAAATAGGGCTAGTTTCAATGGCAGTTCTCCATCCGGAAATGAATAGCAAATGCCAAGTCGATTTGATTGATTTCCAAACACAACCAGAAGGGAATTTAAAATTCATTCTAGTTTACCAAGACCATCTCACAAAATTTGTTGACATCAAAGAGGGCTGAAGGAGTGGCTTATCATTTGAATGACATATTCCTAACTGTAGGGGCGCTGTGCGTTCTTCAATCTCATTATGGCAGAGACTTTGGCAATAATGCTGTAAGTGAAGTCCCAAAGTTTTGGTAAGAACTGAAAACTGTGCATGGAAAACCAAGGCACAGCCAAAGTCAGGGTCCCATTGAACGTGCCAACCAAGACATTGAAAAAATAAGTTTTAGGTTAAAGGACAACAATTCGACAAAGTGGCCGGCAGGATTAAGGTATGTCCAATTCATGATTAATCGAGCTTACCAGTCTGGCATAAAACAGTCACCTTAAAAAGTATTATTCGGAATCGAACCTAGAGTAGTACTTTCCTCTTCCTGGTAGCCTCAAGAAATCATAAATGATATTCAGGGCGAAGATGATCTAAGAAAGGCAATCGAAGATGACAGCAGTACTGAACAGTACGAAGACAGTGATGATGATAACATCGTTAACATTGACACAAACGACATTCAAAATGCTAGAAAAATTGCGACAATTTTTTTTAAAGCTAACTAAAAGAATGAAAGCTTTCTCTGACAAATCCCATCCACCAGCTGACATTTGAGACAACGTAACCATACATATTCCAGACGTAAATAAAGACAGAGGTGACCTTCGAAACATAACTGGAGTAATACTTCAAAAGACTGATGAGGGCCTATACAAGTTCGGCACCAAACACGACGCACTCCAAAAACATTATTAGAGGTATGATTATATTAATATTTTCCAAAATATTTTGTAATAAAATATTTGTTTTAATTTATTTTTGAATTTTTTTAAAACTGACTTCGACATCTGCATTCTGAAGTTTTTTGAAGTAGGAGATATTAACCAGGATACTGAAATATCTTTAAGGACTGTAGCCACGAAACATTCTGTTGCATCAGGACAAGGCTTCGTGAAATGCAGTTGCGTGAAAACTGTATAACAAGGAAATGCAATGTTAAGAAAAACAAAGTACTCTGCAATTCTAAGTGCCAGCAAAGTAAACCTTGCAAAAATAAGTAAATAAGCAAATTGCAGTTAAGATGATTTCTGTGGATTGGGCTATGTAAGTCGATTTGGTGATCGATGTGAAATTACTCATTAGTTAATAAATAACTTTAGTGCTTCATATCGACTATTTTATTTCGATTCCTTTATTCAGTTTACATTGAAAAGAAGAAACAAACTAGGCGAAATCAGTTCAGACTAGGACGTACCAGTTTATGCTAAAGTATGTAAATTCTATCTAGGATAAACCGATTCGAACTAGGCTCAACTGTTTTATCCTATCGGTAGTTTGACCTAGGCGAAACTAGTTCATCCTAAAATCGGGTTTGGCCGGTAACATATGCACTCCACGTCTATGCCACCTGCGGTTTGTGAGTGGTTATAGCAAACTGACGTCGAACGCACGTGGAGGTTGAAGCATACCCAAGTTCTTGTGGTTCCCTTTTTAGGTACTCCACATCGACGTCTGCTCATAGATACGTATCGTCGGTAGTTTCTTTTTTCTTTATTGTTATTTTGAAACCTGTAGAACAAGTAGGCTGGCAGCAGCACAATACGCTGCTCTTCAGCCAAAGATAGTACAATGATAATAACAGAGAAGATACATGACTTGGAACAAAACGGCGGGAAAAAACAGTAGACACATGAACATAAAAAACAAGAAGCCATTCACACTCGATGACAATCCACACCACAAACTGTTGACACGAAGAACAAATACTGAAAATGACGATGGCACTGGTGAACGATGGAGTGTGACGGTAAACACTGAGCACTAAACATGACAGCACACACGAGACATTGATGGCGATGATCTCCGGCGCGCGAATGTCCACTCTGCATGTGCGAGTCCGGGGACCTGCCAAGAGGGGAATAAGGGTGAGGTGGGGGGAGAGGAGAGCACAAGGATGCCAATGGGTGAGGAGATAGAGGGAGGAGGATAGGAACAGGGGTGGGTAAATCCGTGGGAGGAGTGGGGGGAAGTGGAGGAGGGAGGGAAGAGGGAGAGAAGGGAGGGAGGGAGCCCAGAGGAGCAAACACAGGAGGAGGGAGGGAGTATCAAAGTTGGTAGGAGAGGTAGATGGAGGGGAGGAGGGCATCATCATGGAGAGGAAGCTGTCGAAAGCCACCTTGGGAGAGGGTAAGGAGGGTGGAAAGATGGAGACCGGGTGGGACGTGGGAATACAGGTGCGGCAGTGGGCTGGGGTGGGAGAGAATCGGGGAGACTAGCGGGTGAGGAGGATCGAGTTTGTGGGAGGTGTACAGGATCTGTATCCTTTCAAGGAAAAGGAGGAGGTGGGGGAAGGGAATGAGATCGTACAGGATCCGTGTGGGGGACAGGAGACGGATGCGATAGCTGAGGCGGAGAGCATGGCGTTCAAGGATTTGGAGGGATTTATAAAAGGTATGGGGGGGGGGCGGAGATCCAAGCCAGATGGGCGTAACAAAGGACAGGGCGGATGAGGAATTTATAGGTGTGGAGGATGGTGGAGGGGTCCAGACCCCACGTACGGCCAGAAAGGAGCTTCAGGAGACTGAGTCAGGAGCGTGCCTTGGCTTGGATTGTCCAGAGATGGGGAGTCCAGGAGAGGCGACGGTCGAGGGTGACGCCAAGGTACTTAAGGGCGGGAGTGAGGGCGATAGGACGCCCATAGATGGTGAGATAGAAATCAAGGAGGCGGAAGGAAGGGGTGGATTTGCCTACAATGATCGCCTGGGTTTTGCAGGGATGACCTTGAGCAACCACTGGTTGCACCAAGCGGTGAACCGGTCAAGATGGGATTGGACAAGGTGTTGGGAGCGCTGCAGGGTGGGGGCAAGGGCAAGGAAAGCGGTGTCATCGGGAAACTGGAGAAGGTGGACGGGGGGGGTGACGGCGGCGGCATGTCCGCCATGTACAAAAGGTACAGAAGGGGGGGGGGGGGGGGGAGGACGGAGCCTTGGGGCACACCGGCGGAGGGGAAAAAGGTATACGAATCTGTGTTATGGATGGTGACATAGGAAGGACGGCGGGAGAGAAAGGAGCCGATCAGACGGACGTAGTTAATGGGAATGGCGAAGGTTTGGTGCTTGAAGAGGAGACCGGAATGCCATACGCGGTCATAAGCACGTTCGAGGTCCAGGGAGAGGAAGATTGCGGAGCGACGGGAATTAAGCTGGTCGGAAAGGAGATGAGTTAGGTGAAGGAGAAGGTCGTCGGAAGAGAAGGACGGCGGAAAGAGACACTGAGTAACGGGAAGGAGGCGGTGCTGGCGGAGATGCTGGTGGATGCGTTGGGTGAGGATAGATTCCAGGACCTTGCTGAAGACCGAGGTAAGGCTGATGGGACGGTAGGAGGAGACGGCGGACGGCGGTTTGCCAGGTTTAAGGAACATCAGGATACGGGAGGTTTTCCACAGGTCGGGGTAGTAACCGGTGTACAGGACTACATTGTAGAGCCTGGCCAGGGTGGAGAGGAAAGAGACAGGAGCTTCACGAAGGTGACGGTAGGTGACACGATCGTGACCAGGAGATGTGTTGCGTTTTGTGCGGAGTGTAGCAATGAGATCCTGTGTGGTAATAGGGGCATTGAGTTCTGTGTGTGCAGTGTTGTCCAAGTACTGGAAACCAGGAGCGAGGGGAGGGGCAGAGGTGGCAGTTCGATCGCGGACATCCGGGAAGAGGGAGTAATCGAACTGGGGATCATCGGGGATGGAAAATATCGTCGGTAGGTTTTCCGGCTTTATTTCCCGACGTGACAGCGACGACTCTCCGATAAGGTGGGGGCCTTGTGTTTTGCTATTACTGCGAGTCTTGTAAATATCGCTTTTATTTAGTAATTTGCCCTTCTAAAACTGTCCCCTTTTATGATTGTGACAGCCTGCGCCACCTTTCGGAGGGAGTGGGGACGTCAAAGAGTCAGGAAAATTCATATTAAGCAGTCCGTAAAACACGCAAACGTTCACTTCAGTTAGCGTGTTAGTTAATGCCTACGCTTTCCGCTAGATGGTTCTGACTTACTGCTGAATAGTTTTGGATCCGTAAAACCTTCACTGATTATTACTAGGTAAATGAAATAAGTACTACACTATTGTATTTCACTTTCACTCTATATTCGAGAATTAAGATGGTGGTGGTTGATGGTCTGTTTAATAGGTTCTTAGCCTGGAGGAATATAATTAGTCCGCAAATGCCGATATGCACGCGCTCTACGTCCAGATTCGCAACTAACGGCACACGACACTTTCAAAAGTCCAAACGTTAATATCTGGGTACCGGTACCTCAGAATTCACTCGTATCAGCAGATAATTTGAGTTCCTGTCGTCTATATGTCTGTAAAGTTCCAATCTAGCACTAAAGTCCTAAAATCCCCTTAATACTCCGTTGCTACCAACAGTCAGAGATCGTACACTACATTACTTTTAATCTCCGAAGTATTCTAACAGTTTATCGTGAATCTTAACACGATAGAGTCCAATCTAATTACTGTCTCGCTGACTGACACGGGTTCCCCGCCCTTTAACGAAACAATCAAGGAAAAACGGCAATAATGACAATCAAGCCTTTTTATAGTTTTTTCATCACAAGAGTTTAACGTCACTGCCTTCAAAAAAGCGTATAAGTCATTTCTGCTTCTCATGTCACTGCCTTCTCCATGATGGAGCTTCCGTGGCCTTGCTGTACTTAGACGTTAAACTACTTGCTGATATACTATAATTTTGATCTGCAATTACCGAACTCTGATTCTACACTATTTTCCCCTCTAAAAATTCTATTCTTCATTTTAAATTATTCTTTCTATAGCTTTTATCGCTGTAAACTGAACCGAGGTGTTACAAGGTCACATTATTGTGGCGAGGACTGCTGATATTCTTAAAAATATCGTTAATCCTATAAATCGACGTATAAAAATACCACCGTAGGGTCTCGTTAAATCGAAAAACGTATCGACATATCGACAGAAACGACGTAGACCCACGGGCCTTTAATAATATCGGCTACAAAACTTCTAATTTTGGATCTGTATGATCAAGTGTTGATCCATTATTACATATTCTATACATAAACAGGCTAGCTGCCTGGCTATCTCCCTTACAGCAAGGACAGAAAAAAAAGACTCACGTTCACGAACAATGGTATCTACATGTATGTGGCACAATAAAAGTTGTCCGATGGGTCCGTCGTTTGGTTTCATCAGATATCGGATTTGCCCGGAGCTCTTGATATCGAGTTCCCTGATTTTTCATTTCTGCAAACATCAGCGACCTAGCACTTGCGTGGTGAAGTTAAACGCTGCAGTTTCTGTTGCAGCGCCAAGCGCCTATTACGTCAGCGTTTCGCCCTCACAGTTCTCCACCCACCGCAAAAACCAATCTTGTCAATGAAGAAACAGCCCACTAGTTTAGTTGAAAACTGTGTTTTAAGTCAACTGGAGCTCTATTTCTTCACCCAGCAAATCTTCCTGTTCCACTAACACCGCAACCCTCTAGTGCAGTCGGACTTGTTGTTTTGTACCACATATACTTGCTTCACACAGTCAAAGATTGTACATGAAGAAAGCTCAAGAAGTAGTAAGACTTCTTCGCATTGTGAAAGTAAAATTATGTTCTACTGAAGTTAAAAAAGAACAGCGTCAAGCATTTACCGAAAATTATGAAGATATCTAATATAAAATAAAAGCAACGGCACTTGAAACTGTCATTTTGATACAGATATATCGATAAAACGAGGAAAGTAACGCTTTTGTCTATCGATATATTCCGGAACATATACCGATGTATCGATTTTTTATCGTGCCCTAATTGTGGCCGGACTATTTAATTCAGACAATAGACTGGTCAACGAGGAAGGTCTTGGGAAACGCTTTGATAGGAACCGAGACACTGCAGGTTTTCTTAATCATCTTCTGGAATAAAATTTGGTAGCCTAGTGGCTCAGTTTGAATCCGTCAAGCTGCAGCCGCTCCACTGTTCCTTGGCATACAGTGTTTATCACACAGTACACTGCTCGCATGATTATGTATTTCAGATGAAAGTAGAGCACTCGTTTACCGGTAAAGTTCGACCGTATATAGTTTTCTACAGTACCAAGGACTGTCAAACAGGAAATGAGATGATAACCTACACAGAAGCAACAGCTGATCAACCCAATCCATAAATACAGATACTGTTGCAACAGGAGGTGGCGATAAACTCGCTGTTGATCACATACACACACACACACACACACACACACACACACACACACACACACTCACGCACGCAGGCACACACACACTTACACGCACGCACTGTTGCAACGAAAAACGTTGAAAACGGTAGAATGTGACCTAGGAACGACGATGACAGTGGTGGAGAGCGAAAAAGTAATGGTTACGAAGGAACCAGCAGCAGAACGAAAGGTCTTGCAAACTCTGTCAAACTTGCTATCTCATATGCAGCGAAGTAAGAAAGAGTTCTGTAAGAAAGAGATGGATCTTGGTGCTTCCACGCTCATACAGCGTTCCATTATGCAGAGCCATCAACCAGGAAAAGAAACGGTGATCCGAAGTAGCTAGACTCGCGTACAACACCTACAGATGACCCAGTACTTTACAATTTCATTAACTCACTGTACAATGCGACTAAAAAATGCCTCTAACATGTCATCATTTTGTGCAAAGGAAATATATTTTCTAATTTTTCGCAAACTGCAGCGTATCGATGCCACCAGGGAGCGCCACCATGACGTCAGATCACGACGCAAGTACTGTTATTCAAGACGGTTACACCCGATATATCCACCACGAGCTCCAGAGCTCAAGTGGTTTAGTTCATATCGTCAACACTAGAGGACGCAACCGCGACGTCAGGTGATGACACAAGTTCGTCTGCTCCCTCTAGCACGCGCGTGTTATAACCGTACACGAACCGCACTACCAGTTCGCAGGCGTCCGACCGCTTATGTCACACACCCTCGTCTGCCAACTCACTACACGCGCCGTACATAGTCTTCTGTAAATATGGTAACTAAAGTAACACCCACATTGTGCATCTAACCTATCAATTACCTGAGTATTTCATTCCATTTCAATTATAATCATATTCAATAATTCAATTTACAATTTCAATATTCAATCATCAAATGAGAAGTTCCACATTTTCCCACCATCAGTGCGGTGTTCATTCATGACCTAGCGCCAGCCATCCCCCACCACTCGAATGCTGCACTCCTGTTGGACACGTGATTCGACTACATATAGGTGTGAAAAAGTATTCACTACAATTTCAACTACCTAAACTACTTTCGAAGGTCCAGACCGTCACCTCATCCTAGGAACCGCCGCCGAGTTTCAATTCTGGCAATAAAGAAAGGTCACTTGCACTTTCGCCACCAACCTAAGAAAATTGTTCCAAACGAAGCTCGCCACCAGTAACCTAAGCCTCCAGGGTGCAACCTCGTCGTAGGGGCAGGTGGTAAAAGGACTCTGCCCGAACTAGGCTGATGGACTGAGGAGGGAGTGTACTTTATTTATACGGGAGCAATTTATTTAGGGATGGAGTATATGTTTCACAGAACACATGCTCTGACATGCCCTACATCATACAGACCTGCAAACTACTCCTACGTAACTCATGCATAAGGCTCTAACACACACATGATAATTGTAAACCGTCAAAAATAACACTTTGTACAACCTACATACATGTGGACCACTCTTAAATAATGCAATACATTTACGTCGAGAGAACCAAACAACTAGTAAACTGTCAAAATAATAATCTATCTAAAGCATTCTGCTTCCCAATCGTCAAGTGTCTAAATCATACACCAGTCTTTATTTAAACAATTAGAGGCAGCACCACCACCAAGTGTATTCGCAACTGCGTCAATAGCCCAACTGACATATTTCATATCGATGCCGCTAGTGGACGCTGTAGGGACGTCAGGTGATGATGCAAGTACCGTAATCTTAGATGGCGCCACCCAGTGGGTTCACCACGAGCTCCAGGCCCCAACTGACTTAGCACACTTCATCCCTGCCAGAGGACGCCCCGTGACACCAGCTGACGACGCAAGTACAGATACCGATGATGGCGGCAAATGGTGTATTGTCCACGAGGTCGAATACTCAATACCACCAGCAGAGGACACTGTCATCCGTTTCGCGACGTAAACCAAGATGGTTAGGGAAAATGGTGTGAAAACGACACAGCCAGCTCTGGGCTGCTGGGGAGAGTAACGACTGACAGCGCTCTATTTATTTTCGAACCTTTTTTAGGCATAAAGTATATTTATATCACAGAACACCTACCCAGATGTGCCTGGGATCATGTTGCACAGCCCACAGACGTGCAAACAACTCTTAATTTCAGTACACCATAGCAAACTGCTCCTAAATAACGCAGTACACATATCGGCAAACACGCTCAGTACTCGTAAAATGTCCAAATGATGCATGGCACAGCACCGCTCGCAAAATAACGCAACAGGCGCACGCAAGCGCCCTCCACCACACCCTGTCGCCCGCGAAGTCATACACCTGTCAGCTGTCAAACCGCTCGGCTTCTGCTCGGCTTCCGCAAACATGATGTGGCGACAGCTGCATTCATACTTCACACAAGTCAAATTCCTATCCAAATACGTGTTCACCTAGATGTCGACGATGATACGAGCGAAACTGGCTCCTGCACGCCACAAGCCTCGTGAAGTTAGGCGGCCGGAGCTCGGGTCCCGAGCCGGCGTCTTCGAGCACCGATGAAAGTTGCATTCTAAGCAGCGCTCACGCCAGTCTCATATGTCAGGTATCACCAGGTGCCACTTGTCTCTTCCATTGAAGTTATAATAGCACAGGGCATGTTGACACACACTTACACACACGTTTAACCATACTTCGCCTCGACGCGAAACGTCTGCATGACGACTCGCCATCTAAAACGTTCCGAACTTTATTCTTACGTCACATGGCTCTGATAAAAAAGTAACACCCAAGTCAACCTCTCGGAAATTGTATAATGTCCCAGAAATAGTTAGTGCTCGCTTTCTAGATGTCTCAGGTTGTGTGCATGGAAATTCTTCCCATAACATAACCTCTTTACGAAAATAACATCGAACGTGCTCTTCCCAACGCTCCTAACGTGTTACCCTACCAGCTTTCAACACATGTAAACGTTCCCTCCTATATCCCACCACAATCAATCTATCATTCTGATTGGCTCTTATCGAATTTACATGCAGAATTAGTAATGAAGCCGGTATCGAAGCACGATCCACCTTTTTCTTTCCGCGGCTTTCTGTAGTTATTTTGCACAGACCGCTAAACTGCACTGCCAGTTAAACATGCAAAGTTGCCTACACATTATGAAATACATACTCGATTCACAAGAATGTTGGAAGCGAGGAAGATATTTACCAGTGTAACTAAAATTAAATATTACAATTGCAGCTACATTCTAACACCGGACAATGTATGGTTAATGTCTCCTCTTGATGACTGCGCCTCAGTATCTATAGCGCATATAATTTTCCACGTAAAAAATCGCTCACCATTATCCATGTGCTCAATCTATACGTTCCTCACCATGGGACACGCAGTCATCCTCTCTAGTCATCCCATAAAATAAACAAAAACAACGTTACAATGCAATATATACACAGCTTACACGGTGTAAGCCACATTAACTTTAAAGTACAATATATGCACATTTTACACAAACAGCGCAGTTATCTTTTATATCTGTACAGCACCCGAAAATATTATGGTACGCCCACACTCACACTGCCTATGTGTCACGATGCTCCCCCAGTCCTAGGGAAGCAATGTCATCCTATTTTTCCTTTCTACAGCCGCTACACTCAACAATAATAAACTGTTTTACACTGATCACAATTTTGCACCGACAACTAAACATCGAATTGTTGTCTACAGGGCATCAAATACATGCCAGACTCGCAGGAATGTTGGGGCGTCAAACCGATCTCCAACCAGGAATATGTCACCGAGTACCGTCTAGATCTAGTAAACATACAATTCATGTTCCCCAACATACAAAATCATCCCCTTTACATCAGCTAACCGAAGCCAGTCTCAGAACCGATGTGCAAGGAAGGGCTCGCCTCCCCTCGGCATAAACGCGTTACTGTTTCCACTTTCTTGCTCGCATTTCCGCAGACATCTCCAGACTTGTCCATTATAATAACACCCATATTTTCGCTATAATATTATAACATTTTAGCTGCACTTCTCGATATCATGCACCAGGCAGCATCCTACCGATCACTCACGCAACATAATTCCGAACATATAGACTCGAAATTATTTGTTTACAAACCCGAACCTTTAGCTAACGAACATATAGACTGGGAATTATTTGTTTACAAACCAGAATCTTTAGCTAAGTGGAGGCTGCTCTAGACAGCTCAATAACTAGAAACAAACAGAGGATGCAACCTCGTGACAAAATCGATGAATTTTGAAAGTAATTCGGCTAAGCAAAGTGGTATGTGCCCGGTATTTGCAACTCGCTCACGCCGTTAGATATTTATCCAGTATGTGTGACGTATTCTGTCTCGACACCATGTCAGAGGTTCCGTTATATATCCACTGAGTTAAAGGCGATGACTGACTGATCAGGATCACATACATTAGTAAATCGTCTGCTTATTGAGGTCGTAAGAAATGTGCACTAGCTTTTCACACCTCTATTGTTACGCTATCCGCTACATATGATGTCTATAATTTGGAATCAGGTCCTCCCATTCAGCCACATACCTGCGCTGGATCACAGCCACAAGTGAACCATATTTCTGGCGCTCTAGTATCTCGAAACGAGCCACTTTTCTCGAATCTATCTGCTACAGGAAAAATCCGACATGGTCTTACTCAGTCCCTACACATCTATCAACTGTTTCCAGTTCTACAGCTTTCCGCATGTGGTCATTCCATTTTAAGTCTGAACTGAGCAGAAGTCGGACAAAGCCATATCCACCACCTTCTGCAACCCGTCTAAAAACAGAGAGAAAAGAGTTAGTGCGACAGGACCGTGTTTTGACCATTCGGCACAAATGTGCACATTGTGGGGCGTTCCCAAACTACATGCAATTACTACAGATCCACTTCCACTCAAATCTATCAGCCCAACATGCTATCATCGTTATTCTCTACCCCCCAGCAGAGAAATATTAACAACTGTAGAAGCTCAAATATCTTCGTCCGATGTAGAACTCACATAGACGCCATTACCTGTGGGACTGAATTTGAAAAACAGAAGAACACGTATTTGTTTTTATTTCTCAAATGACTCTGAGCTCTATGGGATTTAACATCTGAGGTAATCAGTCCCCTAGAACTTACAACTACTTAAATCTAACTAACCTAAGGACATCACACACATCAATGCCAGAGGCAGGATTCGAACCTGCGACCGTAGCATTCGCGCGGTTCCTTACTGAAGCCTAGAACCGCTCGGTCACCGCGCCAGGCTTTATTTCTCACCGAGAAGCCAAATACAAATTTTCTTAGATATAACATTGAAAATGCTAATAATAATAAAATACCGTGATAAAACTTTTCGTCTCCTATTTCACACCATAGTAGCCTGACTTTCCAAGAACACTGAATCTCCTATTTTTTTTTTTTTTTTTCAAACGGCGAAGCGAAATACGAATTATCATAGATTTATCTTTAAAAATGTTTTCACAATGAAATATTTTCATAAAACATTTCAATTCCTATTTCAACCAATCAGGAGAGGCATTTCCAAAAAAAAGTGAAATGCCATTATTGTTTCTAACACAGAAGGAAAATAAAAACCTATAACTGATTTAGCTTAAAAAAGTCTTACATAGATTACAAAACTGCTTCACGTCAACATTTATGTACAACTTACCAGCATAAAATAATATAAATGACAACAGCTATACACGGATATCAAGGTCTTGTATGTATTTCATAAAATCAGTCGTTGCTGTGAGCAAATCTCCCGAAGGACCCTTGTAGACACGCACTGTAATACAACATGAGCTTCTGTCTGTCGTTGTGCACCTCAGTCACACGATGGTGACGAAGATTTTCCCGACATGTGGAGAGTATCTGCACATCGTTCGTGGCCCGGTCGGATGCGGTTCAAGATAGCCCAAATTGCCTGAGGCTGATCAAATGCAGGGGGTTTGTTCTGGTCGCGAGGCAGTTTCAGGCATTGTGAGGAACAGTTTTTTGCCAGAAGCGCTTCCAGGAGAGTCCTGACTGTGATTAAAGTGAGATGTCTTGATATTTGTCTGCTGGGAATACGTCGTCCATTATAGGAAGGTCGGTGTTATTAGCAATCTTCTGGTAGTAACGCGCTCTTCTCTCTGATACCAGGAGGCAGAATACGGCTGAAGATGGATAGCCTGTTTGTGGGAGTAGATTGTATTGACTCACTAACAATGCGTATGGCCTCGTTAGGCGGACTATTGAGCCAGACAGGCGCACACTACTCTGTTGCTGAGTATACCAAACCGAATGCTGATACCCAGAAAGTACCTGCTGGCGATCCCCGACGATAGTCGCAGGGGTTATGGAGAATGTTGATTCTGGTATCTCGCATAGCGATGTTAGTGTCAGGTGCTTCTTAAAAGAAAGTGTACTATCTAACGTGGTCCCAAGGTATTTTGTGTGCATATTATGATGAAGTCTGTCTCCTTCAAAGTAGACACAGAGGGCTCCGTGGGCTAATCTATTGGACAGATGAAACTCAGTTTTATTCGAGTTTGGTTGTAACCTCCATTTACGAAAATAGTGGTATATGATGTCAGGATTTCTTCAGTTGTTGCAAAACTTTTATGTTAAGTAGTTATGGCCCAGTCTTTGCATAGCCAAACTTTCTGGATTGTGTTGGAGGGATAGCCCGCATCTCGTGGTCGTGCGGTAGCGTTCTCGCTTCCCACGCCCGGGTTCCCGGGTTCGATTCCCGGCGGGGTCAGGGATTTTCTCTGCCTCGTGCTGGCTGGGTGTTGTGTGATGTCCTTAGGTTAGTTAGGTTTAAGTAGTTCTAAGTTCTAGGGGACTGATGACCATAGATGTTAAGTCCCATAGTGCTCAGAGCCATTTGAACCATTTGTTGGAGGGGTATCAGATATTAAATTAAACGAGGAGCAAGGACGGATTCTTGCGGTAAGCCATTAATTAATACTTTTGGGCAGCCAGTGTCTTTATCTGTAGTTATGGCAAACGAACCTCGATTTAAGAAGTTGTCAATTAGTTTTGTTGATTGTTTGCTTGGGACAAGCTGCAATAACTTATAAAGCAGTCAAGGCATCCAAGGTGTGTCATGTGCTGCACCTAGATCAACGAAAGCAACTGGTGTTTTCTGCTTCATTCGGCATCCAGTAAATGTTGGGCAAGATAAGGCTTGAACAACGCAGTCCGTCCTGGTCGGAATCCAGCTTGCTCATTAGGAAAGTTCTGAAAGATTACTGGACTAATCCGATTGTATAGAATTCTTTCAAGGAAATTATAAATAATGCGATTGTGCGATACTTATTTTTGCTGGTCTGGTGCCTTGCCGGGCTTGAGTATTACTACGGTTTTTGATTGCTTCGTTGTTGTGGGACTGAACCAGATATCATAATGTCAGAGCAGAAATCGGCCGGCCATCTTTTTGCGCAGTTCCCACTACGCAGAAGAAATTCTGGGTGGATTCCGTTACTTCTCGGAGCCTTTCCGGGTCTTAGAGTTGTATGAACAGCAAAAATTTCAGGTATAGAGAAAGTTCTTGTGAAGTCAAATCGTTCATTAGTGTTCTTTTTGAGCAATCTAGGTTTGCGTCTGATGTAACTTGTATGACATTTTTCCCTTCGTACGGAACCACGGGACTGCTACGGTCGCGGGTTCGAATCCTGCCTCGGGCATGGATGTGTGTGATGTCCTTAGGTTTAAGTGGTTCTAAGTTCTAGGGGACTGATGTCCTAAGATGTTAATTCCCATAGTGCTCAGAGCCATTTTTTTCCCTTCGTACTCCTGATATGACAGTAAATGTGATGCAGTCCTGTTACCTGATACATGAGTGTTGTTCCTTACTTTACTTTTGTTTCCACCCAACTTGTTTCCATGCTTTTCTACCTGATATTTTGAAACTGAGTGACTCTTGTCCACCTAATACGTCTAGCTGTATTGAGGTTATGAAGTACGTTATCCGCTAGTTCCGGTTCCCTGCTTTTTAGAAAATCATAATATTGTTTCTCAGTTGTTTCATTCCAACATAACATATGTTGCTCACTTTAGCCCCTACGGATTGCCTTCCTTGCTCCACTTGCCGTGGCTCCATGGCTCCCACAAGCTTCTCATAGTTTTTTTCTTTTTTTTTTGGCTTTTGGGGGAATCCAACAAAGTCATTTGTCCAGATTTTTAGCAAATACACCCCATTTTGCTTTCCTGAAGTTCCACCTAGGTCATGGAAAGGATGAAACGAGTGGGAAATTTTGAGAGGTAATTTACATTCGATGGTTGTTATAATGCACAGATCAGGATTATACTTCTGTCCCCATGCTGCTGATACAAGTGTTTTTTATTCTTTCTCATCAAACACCAAATTATAGCCTTCTGTCCAATTTACAATGGCTTCACCGTTTTCATAACTTTCCTTATACGTCCTTAAAGTTTACGAGGTACATGGCGCGGTGTTGTGATACAGGGATGACCCGTGGAGGCCAAGTGATAGTAGGGGGTTCCTGTACATTAATTGATTTTAGTTCTCCTACTTTTACTGTTACTACGTGGATGTCATTGTGATTAGATACAGACCATAAATGTGGACTCTTGACTGACAATCGTACGTATGTTGCCACTCCGTAAGCACAGTGGTATGTTGCTCATAGTAAATCCAAACCGGGAATTTTCTCTCTCTGCTTCATTTGCTCTTCATTTTCAGTACGTGTTTCCTGGACAACAACAACATCAATGTTACGTTTACCTTAAACATTTTGTAAGACTCGGCATTTTGATTTGCTTATGCCTCGAATGTTGATTTGACATATCACGATGACGGGACCAAAGTTTATAGCGGGAGGGTCCTGAGAAGAACCATGTGAGTCCATGTCTTGTTACAAACTCATTGTAACTAGGAGACATTTGAGATTATCTGGCTGCCTCTGCTTCTTG
Organism: Schistocerca americana; assembly: GCF_021461395.2. Taxonomy (NCBI): domain Eukaryota; kingdom Metazoa; phylum Arthropoda; class Insecta; order Orthoptera; family Acrididae; genus Schistocerca; species Schistocerca americana. The sequence continues at coordinate 74,125,776 of NC_060119.1, forward strand.
GCTTTATATAATTCTCTTGACACAGGTGGCTTACGGTATGTCAAGTACGCCAACAGTCATTGTGCCCCTGCATAGTGGAATATTTCCATAAAATCCTTCATCCACTATTGCCCCCCATATGGGCTGAATTTCTAAGAAGAGTGAAATAAGTATATTTTTTAATTTCTAATCGAGAAGCCAAATTCAAATTTTCATAAATTCATAAATTCATGAATTTAGCTTTAAAGATGCTTTCTTGATGAAATATTTCATAAAGTAGATCATCACCCTTTCACCTCCTTAGAGGTTGAATTTCAAGAAACATTGAACTTTCACACACTATATCAACCTGAAAGGGATAAATTTCCTAAAATGCTAAAGCATATATTAACTTCAGTGGCTTGACCAATTGGTAGGTGGGTGGATTGGTCAGTCAGTGGGTCAGAAGAGTTGATTCCCTACTTCATCCCCTTAAGAGTTGAATTTCCGTAAACAATGAAAGAAGAATTTTTAATTTTTAAACGAAACGTCAAACATCAGTTTTCATAGAAGTACCATTAAAAACCTTTTTTGATTCTTTAACGATGTTTCTTTTTCAAAAGGGATTTTCACCCACTCTATCGTCCCATGAGGCTTAAATTTGCCGATACCCCAGGAGCAACAGTGTCCCTAATTTGCTGGGAAGTGGCGGTGCGGTCCCCTACGGCACTGCGTAGGATCCTACGGTCTTGGCGTGCATCCGTGCGTCGCTGCGGTCCGGTCCCAGGTCGACGGGCACGTGCACCTTCCGCCGACCACTGGCGACAACATCGATGTACTGTGGAGACCTCACGCCCCACGCGTTGAGCAATTCGGCGGTACGTCCACCCGGCCTCCCGCATGCCCACTATACGCCCTCGCTCAAAGTCCGTCAGCTGCACATACGGTTCACGTCCACGCTGTCGCGGCATGCTACCAGTGTTAAAGACTGCGATGGAGCTCCGTATGCCACGGCAAACTGGCTGACACTGACGGCGGCGGTGCACAAATGCTGCGCAGCCAGCGCCATTCGACGGCCAACACCGCGGTTCCTGGTGTGTCCGCTGTGCCGTGCGTGTGATCATTGCTTGTACAGCCCTCTCGCAGTATCCGGAGTAAGTATGGTGGGTCTGACACACCGGTGTCAATGTGTTCTTTTTTCCATTTCCAGGAGTGTATATAGCAAAGGATTATGGCGCCTTGCTAGGTCGTAGCAAATGACGTAGCTGAAGGCAATGCTAACTATCGTCTCGGCAAATGAGAGCGTATTTGCCAGTGAACCATGGCTAGCAACGTCGGCTGTACAACTGGGGCGAGTGCTAGGAAGTCTCTCTAGACCTGCCGTGTGGTGGCGCTCGGTCTGCAATCACTGACAGTGGCGACACGCGGGTCCGACGTATACTAACGGACCGCGGCCGATTTAAAGGCTACCACCTAGCAAGTGTGGTGTCTGGCGGTGACACCACAATATGCCGGTAGGTTTATAGGTAAGACTCATTTATCTAACTCGGAAACCACGAGCAAGACTTCAGCGTGACCAGTTCTAGAGAACTTCCGCGGCGCTTTTACAGTTATAAAATATATGGTTTTAGACCCACTGTATTAGGAAGCGGATTCGGCAATGTCATATTCCGACAAACTGTACAGGAATCAGAAGGTAACGCAAATTCTGTGGCGCAAGCCCATTAGTAGGTAGTGGCCTGACTGTACGTAGAGTGCAATCTTTCTTCGTGGCACTACTAAGCGCAGAGCGGTCCGCCTGCTTAGCAGAGGGTTAACGTGTTCGACTCCCGATCGGTTCGGAAATTTATTCTCTCGTGGGCTGGTTAGATCGTCATCACCGACGTGCTATTCGCCCAATGTGGTGTCACCAGAAATAAGACTTGCAACCCGACGGCCGAACTTCCTTGGATGGGGCCTCCTGGATGTCAATGTCAAACGATCATTTCACTTTCTTATAAGAAGGATTGCAAACACGTCACCCGGCCCAGACCATACGCCAAGAAAAGAGCCCTGATACTGATCTGACAGCAGGCTGCGTGGACCTGAGGCCGTCCTGGAGGGACTGGAACTAGGAAAATCGCCTCGCCCGTATCTGGAATAGAACCCGGTACCAGTAGGTACGGAGTCTAGTGCTCTACTCGTTAGACTATCACTGACACATACACGACATTTAAAGCGTCATATGCTTAGTTTTACTAGCTCATACCCTTTCCTGCGATCACTGCTATTGTTGTTATGAGTAATAGTAAGTTGGCTAATAATTTGTAAATACACGACTGGTCATTAAAATTGCTACACCAAGATGAAATGCAGATCATTAACGGATATTCATTGGACAAATATATTGTACTAGAACTGACATGTGATAACATTTTAAATGCAATGTGGGTGCATAGATCCTGAGAAATCAGTACTCAGAACAACCACCTGTGACCTTAATTACGGCCTTGATACGCCTGGGCATTGAGTCAAACAGAGCTTTGATGCCGTGTAGAGTTACAGCTGCCCATGCAGCTTCAACACGATACCACAGTTCATCAACAGTAGTGACTGGCGTATTGTGACGAGTCAGTTGCTCTGCCACCATTGACCAGACGTTTTCAATTGGTGAGAGACCTGTAGAATTTGTTGGCCAGGGCAGAAGTCGAACATTTTCTGTATCCAGAAAAGCCCGTTCCGGACCTGCAACATACGGTCGTGCTTTATCCTGCTGAAATGTACGGTTTCGCAGGGATCGAATGAAGGGTACAGCCACGGGTTGTAACACAACTGAAATGTAACGTCCACTGTTCAAAGTGCCATCAAAGCGAACAAGAGGTGACCGAGGCGTGTAACCAATGGCACCACACACCATCACGCCGGGTATGGCGATGACGAATACACGCTTCCAGTATGCGTTCACTGCGGTGTCACCGCCAGACACCACACTTGACAGGTGGTAGCCTTTAAATCGGCCGCGGTCCGGCAGTATACGTCGGACCCGCGTGTCCCCACTATCAGTGATTGCAGACCGAGCGCCGCCACACGGCAAGTGTAATCTAGAGAGACTCCCTAGTACTCGCCCCAGTTGTTCAGTCGACTTTGCTAGCGATGGTTCACTGCCTACATACACTCTAATTTGCAGAGACGACAGTTTAGCATAGCCTTCAGCAACGTCATTTGCTACGATCTAGCAAGGTGATATATTCGGTTACTATGTCTTCTGAACAGATAATAATGTGAATCATGTACCGTCAAGAGCGACGTTCATCGTTAATGGATTAAAATTGAGTATCAAACTAATTACGTCCGCTTTCTGAATTCTAATTCCTTGTCATGTTCCAGACCTCATGTCAGTATAGTCTTTCCCTCCTCACGCCAGCCTGCGTAAGCTAAAACGCGTGCATTTCGGCCTCCATTCGTTACACGGTGTTGGCTCTTCAGCCAACACAACATTCACCGCGATGTCGCCATACACGGATGCAACCATCATGATGCTATAAACAGAACCTGGATTCATCAGAAAAAATGAGGTTTTGCCGTTCGTGCACCCAGGTTCGTCGTTGAATACACCATCACAGGCGCTCCTGTCTGTCATGCAGCGTCAAGGGTAACCGCAGCCATAGTCTCCGAGCTGATAGTCCATGCTGCTGGAAACGTCACCGAAGTGTTCGTGCAGATGGTTGTAGTCTTGCAAACGTCCCCATCTGTTGACTCAGGGAACGAGACGCGGCTGCACGATCCGTTACAGCCATGCGAATAAGATGCTTGTCATCTTGATTGCTAGTGATACGAGGCCGTTGGGGTCCAGCATGGCGTTCTGTAGTACCCTCCTGAACCAACAGATTCCATATTCTGCTAACAGTCATTGGATCTCTACCAACGCGAGCAGCAATGTCGCGATACGATAAACCGCAATCGCGATAGGCTTCACACCGACCTTTATCAAAGTCGGAAACGTGATGGTACGCATTTCTCCTCCGTACAGGAGGCATCACAACAACGTTTCACCAGGCAACGCCTGTCAACTGATGTTTGTGTATGAGAAATTGGTTGGAAACTCTCCTCATGTCAGCACGTTGTAGGTGTCGCCACCGGCGCCATCCTTGTGTGAACACTCTGAAAAGCTAATCAATTGCATATCACAGAATCGTCTTCTTGTCGGTTAAATTTCGAGTCTTTAGCATGTCATCTTCGTGCTCTAGCAATTTTAATGGCCAGTAGTGTATTATGAGTAGTAGTAAGTCGGCTAGTAATTTGTAAATAGCTAGATATATAGTGGTAAAGATCATGTTCAGGCACAGTCTCAATAAAAGCCTCCCAATGCCTTAGTGTTAAGACACGACGCCTCTCGGTCGAACTGCATCTAAATCATGCCGGTGTTAGGAGTCTTCACTCGTCTGGGAAGCTATAAGAGACACGAAACCCTTAGCTTGTAAATTGCGGAAGGCTTGTAGCCGTTCTGGCGTTCCTGTAGCACTTAACCCCGCGTAACGTTCTTCGTCTATGTTCCAGCGTATCACAGGTTGCTCCAAAGTTTCTTTAGTTCGAATAACTTTCGTAGCTCAGTCTCTCTTAGACCTATGGGTTGATTTACGTTTGCGATGCATGTCGTAATATTAATAACACAGAGGGGTGCAAAAATATTTATCCACTGTTTAAAAGTCCATAACTGGCAAACTAATTGACGGAAATGTCTCATCTTTGGTAGTGTAATAGTTTGAAGTTCCGGCAATCGCCACACAAGCGTTGTATTGCGTTGTTTTGTTTTGTTAGACGACAGTCGCCAGATAGTTAGTGTTTTGTTCTTGGCTGCACCTAGTTACTCGGGTAAATATGGCTAGCGCAAGGATTATATTCGATGAAAGGAAGTCAGTTTTGAAGTGGTGTTTTAAGTACGAAAACATTAATGAGGTTCAACGGCAATGGCGAAATGAGTATCAACACGTTTAACGATTCGTCGCATTCGAGACAAATTTGAAGCCGAAGGCTGTGATAAAGATGTACACAAACAACGATCTGGACGACCTGTAACCACAACAAGTCCATCGTGTGTTACAACAATTCAATCGCTCACCACAGAAGTCTGTGAGACAGTATGCCCGTGAAACTGGAGTGACTCGCTCAAGTGATAGCGAATTTTGAAGACAGTAAAGTGGACTTTCTACATCTCACTATTGCTACACGCAATGAACGAGGACGACCCAGATCGTAGAATTGAGTACTGCGAGTGGTTTACTAACATGTAGCGCAACGATGAAGAGTTTGCAGAAATGATTGTGTGGTCTGATGCGGCACAGTTCGAACTCAGTTTTACAGTAAATCGCTACAATTGCATCTACTGGGCCACCGAAAACCTGAACATACATGTAGACACAGCCGTGAATTTTCCAGTCGTAAATGTGTGGTGTGGGTTGCCTTATTGGGGCGTGATTGGGCCATTCTTCTTTGACTGCACAATTACCAGTGAGGTGTACTTCCTGTAGCTTTAGACATCCATTTTACCTGACATCCGAGACTTGTATTGAGGCTGAAGAGTTTACTTTCAACAAGATGGTTCCCCAGTCCACTACCAAAACCGTGTTAGGGCGTATCTCGACGAAAATCTACCTGGAAGATGGATAGGCCGTAGAGGCGCTGCGGAGTATCCACCACGTTCCCCAGACCTAACTCCTCTGGACTTTTACCTGTGGGGAACACTAAAGGACGTTGTTTATCGACAAAAGCCACGCACATTGGATGAACTTTGAGAATCCATTGTACATTCATGTGCAAATATCCAACTGAAGACGTTGCAGTCAGTAATTCGTGCTGCAGCTCGGCAGCATCGTTTGTGTGTGGATGTTAATGGTGACCATTTCGAACACCTACAGTGATATCTTTAAGTTGGACTTTAAGCTACACTTTCACCAAAATTGAGACAATTCCGTCAATTAGTTTGCAAGTTAGGGAGTTTTAGACAGTGGACACACTTTTTGGAACCCTCTGTATGTTTCTAAAGGCTGTACCGCGCGCACGAGTAATTGCTGGATCCGCACTACCACTGAGTAACCTATAAGATCCTGGGTAATTAGGGCCACCTCCGCGCAAGCGTCGTCTACATCCTATTCACGTAGTCAGGTACACCGCATTCAAAAATATTAATAGTACTAAAGAAAGTACTGGTGTTTAAAGCAGCCTGATTTCTTCCTCAGAAGTCCAGCTCTCTCCATTTCAAATTTCATCGAAAGCGGTTTAGTCGAGAAAAGAGACAGAACTACATTCACATTTATGACATTGGCATGGATATACGTTCTCACGATTAAAGGTGTAAGTCGTTACTTACGACCTGCTCTGTCTCAAGGTACGCACGTTATTGAGTGGATATGACACCGGACGTCGAACGAATTTACACACGCGATGCTTGATAGCAACAGGTCAGCTCAGATAATGTGACAGTTAACAGAGATGCGAACGGCACTCTTATGTAAAACGTTGAACGAATTTGAGTAAATTTGTTTAAATAGAAGTGGGGGATGAAAACAACACTGCAGTTCCGTTTTCCCGCTGTAGAGAAACTGAGATGCGGAAATGAGGTCTACAAATATTCTGCAGCAACAATATCTTTAAAAAACATAACTTAAAGCGAACGCATAAATGAGAGTTTAATTTCTTATGTTTTTGTAAATTCTGCTGCCTTAGAGCTTAGAGAACCAACTTGTGAGTCAACTTAGTGGACCTTCTAGTAACCAGTGTACCTAATCTTATAGAAAAAGCTAATCTTGAAGAAGGAAACACTGACATAATCGACGTCAACTTTGACAAGGACTGTTAAGAGGAACAGGAAAATTTTTTCGCTTTTGAGGATGGACAGGAAAGAAATTCCTGAGTATCAGAGATCTTTCCGGAGGAAACTTCCTCTTCTTCTTTTTGTTGTGCCTTTGCCCAACGTTTTTGCACCGTCACGAAGGGTAAGGTCAGATTTGGCATGGTTAATGTAAGGGATGGCGAGACGCCCTTTCTGTCACCACCCCGAAACCCCCCAGGATTCGGTCCCGGGCAGGCGCGCCTACTCGAGTCTAGGAAGCAGCGCATTAGTGCTCTCGGCTCTCCTGGCATGTATAGCTTTCAGGAGGAAACTCTGGAAAATATATTGACAAAATTCAAAAGACTTCCACAATGCGGCCTTTGACCTGTAAGTGACGAACGCGGTTCTGAAGCACGGGGAACAGCCATCCCAGTTCAACAGTATTACGTTTCTTATAACGCAAAGAGAACTTTGAGAGTTTCATTATAAGTATCAGCGACATCAAAGCCTTGTTGGTTAACAAAACACGAATTACCGCAGTGTATTTCTGCGTGATAGGGGATATTGTCGTACAATGGGACACTTATCACGTTCGCCTCCAAACAGCGCTGTAACAGGAAAGTTTTGGAAATTTGTGGTAAGTTCCTTTGGGACAAAACTGCTGAGGTCATCGGTCCCTAGCCGGCCGCGGTGGTCTAGTGGTTCTAGGCGCGCAGTCCGGAACCGCGGGACTGCTACGGTCGCAGGTTCGAATCCTGCCTCGGGCATGGATGTGTGTGATGTCCTTAGGTTAGTTAGGTTTAAGTAGTTCTAAGTTCTAGGGGACTGATGACCACAGAAGTTAAGTCCCATAGTGCTCAGAGCCATTTGAACCATTTGAACCATCGGTCCCTAGGTTTACACACTACTTAGTCTAAGGTAAAATAACTTACCCTAAGGACAACACACACAGACCCGGGGGAGGACTCGTATCATCGACGGGGGGAGCCGCGCGGACCGTGGCAGGGCGCCCTAAGACCGCGCGGCTACCCCGCTCGGCGCTGTAACGGAAAATCAATATATTAATTCTATTTTCAAAGAATGGCATCCACTTTTTATGTGCTACAGTTTATTCGTGAAATTTTAAGAACTACTGCGGAAAATTGAGGTTTTTTCAAAAGTAAAAACATGTTCGAAGGGACTTGGTCGTGTAGTATCATACCCAAAAGTATGCGAACGGCCTGGATTAAGTTTCGCCTGACTTGAGTGCGGCCCATGTAAAGTAGGTGTCTTGCAGGTCGTCTAATCACTTTGCAGTATCTTCGTTTGACTACAAAAAGTGGATGCCAAAGAAGATCACTAGAGAACACTGTTCTTTAAGATAATCAGTACAGATGTAAATCTGAACCAAGCTGTTGCAAATACTACGAAATGCGATTTTACAGATGAGACAGTCCTTGACATCTGTAAATTCTTTTTTGTTACAGTATGCGACGTTACAAAATAACTACCACATTGATTTGAATTTGAATTAACAGACTCCGTGACACAAGTCTTTCCAACAATCTTAGGCAAAATTAAATATTTTTGTGCAAACGGTATTTTGAGACTATATCTGGACTCCTAAAGTTCTGTGACAATTTCAAGTAATTTTGCTCTTTAAAACTTTTTCATGAACCCGTGGTTTGGTGTAAATTGGATGTTGAACTAACCAGTTAACAGCAACGTGATTAAATGCGGCAAGCGTTTTACGAAAACCACAAAATTAACATCGTATCACCAGTAATTTCTCTTTACTCATGATTGAGCAATTATTTGCCCACGTGTCTGAACTTTAAACGGCATGACGAAAAGTTCTGTATTGGATCTGGATTGAAACCAACGACCTATAGCCATTGTAACTAAGCAAAGCTTCATGCCTGACCAAGACTCGTCCACAGCAACGTTCATCACTGGTGATTAGACGTAAAGACTCGTGAAACATTGAAGTTTTTACCACTGACAACAAATGTACCTTGGAAAATTTTTGTGCTTTACCTGGAACCCTGTCAAGACTCTTATCGCCTTGTTAATTAACCACGAAAAACGTTTAATGCAATTTGAAGTAACAAAGTATGCACGTGTTTAAATCGAATTGCCATTATGTAAAGTTTTGTGACGGGGACTCCAACCAGTCACATAATCATATTGTTAATTAAGTAAAATCAGATGTTAGAAATCGAATTTTTTCACCAGCAATAAGATATTCGAAATGAGGATACATTTTTTTTTTTTTTTTTTTTTTTTTTTTGCCTGACCGAAAATCGAACCCGGCACTTACCACCGTTGTTTTCTATCCTTTAATCGAGAATGAATTTGACTTCAACGGCGAAGGAAGTGCATCTTGTATCACGTGTCTCCTATCTTGTCAGAAAGTCCTTACTTGAGAAATGCCAAAGCTGAAGGAATTTGCTACAGGTCGCATTCTTGTCCTTTATCAAGATGGATACCGTATCAGCACTATTTCCTATGCTCTAAGATACAGAAAATCTACGATACATCTGTAGGTGAAGAGGATGGCGGAGGAGGGCAAATCAGCCGTCGTGGTGCCGTGAAGTCCACGGACTACCACGGAGGTTCAGGACATCATACCCCAATGCAGTGATGGACATACTTCCAAGTCAAGCACATAAATTAGGAGCTTCCTCGAGATAAGTGTGAGATGATCGACAATTCAGTGTCGTCTCAACGAGAAATTAAGGTATGGACGAAAATAAACGGTCAACTAAATTTTTGAAGGAGTATCAAAAGACTGGCAGGTTAAACTTCTCGCTGGTGTGCTGGAGGAAACCACTTTCGTTACGGTCGAAAAAGTTTTTTCTACTGTAGCGAATACTTGAGGCCATGTGTATCGAGCAAGTGAAACGTGATTCGACGACAGGTGTGACCATAAGAGCAAATCTGTGACCGAACTGCTTTCACAGCTTGCCACTGGACATCAGCAAGTGGTTGCGGCCTTCTGAGGCCAGCGTCCGTTTTTAGTCATTTATACTGCAAATAATGGAGAACATAATGTTCCTTCCATTCGTCTAGATTCTTGGACGCAGAACAATCTTCCAACACGACCATTCTTCTGTTCATACAGCGAACAGTCTAAAACACTGGTTTTAAATGAATGGAGACGCTGAGCTGTTGGACAGGCCTCCAAAGGTGCTGACCACAGTCCTATAGACGACGAATGGGCAGAGATGGAGTAAATTGTTAGGTGTAGAATACCAACACCGACAATCAGGTTAAAGCTGTCCAAAGCAGTTCATGATGTATGCGAAGAGCTGTCAATCAATAATAGATTCACCTGGAAATTTATTGCCTCTGTTCTCTGGTGGCGGCTAAATGTACACTCATGCTCATAAATTAAGAATAATCCTGTTACATGGTGAAACAACGCTCTGGTGGGCCGCTTGTGGGTTTAAATCACCTCGGAGTATGACCATGTGGTGCATTTGACCTGCGGTCGCCGCACGGTGGCGCTGGCAACAGTCCACATACACAGAGGTGTGTTGGTGTATATCAGAGTACGGTGCCGTGAGTAAATGTACAGACGTCTTCAGACGTAATAATGGTGACTGTATGTTGAAAATGGCTCAAAGAACTCATATTGATGACGTTATGAGGAGTAGAACACTAGGGCGACTAGAGGCTGGTCAAACACAGCAGGTCGTAGCACGTGCCCTTCGTGTGGCTCAAAGAGTGATCTCAAGATTATGGAAACGATTACGGCGGACAGGAAACGTGTCTTGGCGCTACAGTGCTGGACGTCCAGTGTACAACACCACAAGAAGACCGATATCTCACCATCAGTGCCCGCAGACGGCCACGGAGTACTGCAAGTAGCCTTGCTCGGGACCTTACCGCAACCACTGGAACAGTTGTCTCCTGACACACTGTCTATAGACGACTGAACCGACATGGTTTATTCGCCTGGAGACCTGCAAGGTGCATTGTACTGACCCCTGGTCACAGAAAAGCCCGTAAGGCCTGGTGTCAAGAACACAGTACATGGTCATTGGAACAGTGGTATCAGGTTATGTTCACGGACGAGTCCAGGTATAATCTGAACAGTGATTCCCGTCGTGATTTCGTATGTTGTGAACCAGGGACCATATACCAACCCCTTAATGTCTTTGAAAGGGACCTGTACTGAGGTCGTGGTCTGATGATGTGGGTGGGATTATGATTGGTACACGTACACCCCTGCATGTATATTAGAAGAAACAAGCCCTCGGTCACAAATATTAAGTCAAAATTGACCAGGTTTTGACGCTACTATGAGCGTCGTCTTCAGAATTAGATTAACTGTTCTAAAACATATTAGGTATACAACACATTAATAAAATTAAAGTTTGCACTGACTGGAAGAAGATGCAGTACTTACAAGTCCTGTTGCAACCCTTGTTCACAGTACGAGCAGCCCTTAGCGGCTCTCCATCACACAACTATTCATGACGTCGCCTTTCCGGCTTAGATCTTTTTTGTATGTGACTTCTAAGTACTGCATCTTTTTCCAGTCAGTACAAACTTTAATTTTATTAATGTATTATATACCCAATATATTTTAGAACAGTTGGTCTAATTCTGAATACGACGCTCATAGTAGCGTCGAAACCTGGTCAATTTTGACTTAATATTTGTGACCGAGGGTTTATTTGTTCTAATATAATTCTGACACGGTCACTGAACCTTAGCAGCTACGTTCAGAGTTTTACCCCTGCATGTCTTTGACACAGGAACTGTAACAGGTCACTTGTATCAGGACGTCATTTTGCACCAGGATGTCCGCGTTTTCAGGGGTGCAGTGGGTCCCACTTTTCTCCTGATGGATGACAACGCACGGACCCGCAGAGCTGCAATGGTGGAAGAGTACTCTGAAATAGAAGATATCAGGTGAATGGAGTGGCTTGCTTTTTCTCCAGATCTAAACCCCATCGAGCACGTATCGCTGCGCGTCTTCAATCCCCTACGACACTTCAGGAGCTGCGACAGGCATTGGTGCAAGAATGGGAGGCTACACCCCAGCAGCTGCTCGACCACCTGATCCAGAGTATGCCAACCCGTTGTGCGGCCTGTATACGTGCGCATGGTGATCATATCCCATATTGATGTCGGGGTACATGAGCGGGAAACAGTGGCGTTTTGTAGCACATGTATTTCGGGACAGTTGTCTCAGCTTATCACCAATACCGTGGACTTACAGATCTGTGTCGTGCGTGTTCCCTATGTGCCTATGCTATTAGCGCCAGCGCTGTATAGTGCCACGTTGTGTGACACCACATTCTGCAATTATCCTTAATTTCTGAACATGAGTGGAGTTGGAGAGGGGGAAGAAAAATGGACATGTTACTGAATTCTCGTGTTTTGGGGGAGAAAATGTTATTTATGACACATGAACAATTTCGATTATCTCTAATATACAGACTTCGATAGTCATATTATTCCAATCTTAGTCTGAATTTCAGCAAACTCGAAGTTAGATCGGAGATGCTACTTACTGACATCAGCCGTTTGTATTCCGTACACACAATAAATTTTCAGCTCAACAAGTATGGTTGCAAATATTTAACTGCCTAACATATGGCTTACATTCCTCTGTCTATGGTTCCATATTTTGTTCTGCCTTATTTAATGTTTTAGAGATCTACACAACATGTTAATCAATACCCATTTTCCCTTGACTTAGAACAGCACCTATCAAACTATGGGTACGTATGTTGTAGAATATCTGTCTAATATCTGCTGTAACAATAAACTCTTAGTTTAAATCTGGCTATTACAATACCAGATGGTTTGTAAATGTACTGTCATATCACTGGTTTAGTTGTGGAGTATCTTTGCGGGCAGTCGCGTCTAGAGAGTAGAGCGCGGGACACGGAACTGTTATGTTGTGTAATGTGTAATTCTGCATGTGAGAGGCATTGTTAGTTTGGAAGTTGAAGTGATGCTACAAGTGCTGTCACAGTAAAGCGATAAAATAAGCATATGATTCAGAGGAAAGTGCAACAATAAGTAATTAAAAAAATGAGCAGTGCTGCTGATAACGTATTTGTGTATCCTCTCGTTGGTTGTCGTACCGTACACTATCAATCATCCGCGCCGTGTTCGGTCTCCAGGAATGAACTAATGTGAATCAGTAATACTATTTACCACAAAAGAGTGCCAGTGCCTCGTAGCGAGCGTGAGGACGTGGGTTCGATCATCGCGTTTCCGCATCATCAACAATCACCCGCGTCGTGTCGGTTACGCGTACGCTCGTCTGAATGATGTTGTCGACTGTTAATCATCTGTTATTTGGGATAACACTTCTGAATTAGAATGTAAACAGTGCAACCGGCGATTTCCTTTAATCGTCTCGGAACATAGCTGTTCATACCAGACGCCGAACAGTGTTGTGTTTTAACGTTGAGTGGCTCCTCTAAACCCGCTTGCATAATGCGATAGATAATTTCAGGCGAGCCAGCAACAGTGTGGAGTAGAACAGTACGACCGCCGCGGGAGTATCAGGTACGTGGTGTGGACATGGCGCACGGTCGAAACGACAACCAGTTTAAAGGTACCACACCTATTTGTACCCCCCGGGCGTGTTACATGGCGACGTTTCATAGGACCTGCAATTTCGGATAAGGATTGCCGTATAATTAATTTGGAGAGTGAACTATTTCTGTATAACTGTTAATTTGGATTTTTGAGTGATGTTACGCTGGTTGTAGTACGTGTACGTCAAAGAACTTGTGACGCAGTGTAGATACTCATCCGATCCGTGACAGTGCAAAGAACTAGTGCTACGAAGTTAACAGTTAACATACTCCACAGTGGTGCGCTTTTGACGATGCTAGCGGCATCTATGTGCGAAAGTGAGCACTAATATTGCAGCCATTACGATAGACGATGCTAATGTCACCTGTGGGAAAGGGAGGAAACCTTTCGGCAGCCATCACCGTGTACGGCGTGAGCGGCGCCTAGGAGCGACGCTGCAAATATTACCACGCTTTGTAGGGAGGGTGCAGTGCTGACAGCCGGACGGCGGCAACTGAGACGGCGCTACGCAACAGCCGCGACTACGAAGCCAGAAGACAACGCAAAGTAAGTCGCGCATCAGAACGTTACCTCACGCAACTGAAGCAACGACAATAATTAACTGGCAGTGCATATTTCGTTCATTAATCATGTAATTACAGACAGCACCAGTTGAAATAATTTTGTTCATAAAATTACGAGCCATAATTACTTTGCCGATCGTACAATGAAATAAATGTCACTGTCGCACCCTGCTTATTTAGTAGTATAATTTTTAACAACAGTTAATACAATTGCACAACTATATCTACGTTAGCTTACATTTCATTGTTTTCTTCTGATTACTCGATCTTGTGTGTCATGTGTGCTTCTGAGCACGGATTACAATGTTGAATGCATACGGCGTTGTAGTTAGGTTGTAGTTATAGCCATCCATTCCATGCTACGAGTGTTACTGTGATTTGTTTATTTTTTGCCTGAGTGACTTCTCTGTGGTTCAATGTGGCAAATAATGAAGTTGGTGCAACTGCAGTAAACAGGGAGGTGAAAGCAGACTCTTGAGGCGAAAGTGATCAGGTGGAGATGAGAACAGAAGCAAGGAGTAGTGGAGTGTCGGATTCCGGTATAGGTGACAGTAGTATAACAATAGAGATGGGAAGTCCTAATGCAGTGTCGTCGCCAGTCATGGAGACGCCTAGACGGGATGAGTGTACACTTAGGACTGACCTGCCCATCGTTGACATGCTCAAAACATTATTGAATGATAACAAACAAGTAAAGGAAGAAATTAGGCATCAGAAGGAAGATATTAAGCCATCTGTAGACCATATAAACGAAAGACATAGTAAAAAGATAGACGAGACTAATGATACCCTAAGGAAACTGGCTGCGTCAAGTCATCAAAGGGTAGACGGACCTAGAGTTCGGTCTGAGGAGAATGTTGCAGGCAATACTAAACGATTTGAATAGGTAGACTCAGATGTTATAGAAGTGAAGCAAGAAATTACTAAAAAAGTTGAGGCTTACGATGAGCATTTTGAACAACTGGATGAGGAAGTGAAACACTGTAAACACAGAATATTAGCTGTTGCGCTAAACCAGGATGCTTATGCACGGCGAGTAGAAGAGGTGTAGGCCTACAGTGAGGTAGGAAATCACTATTGCGTGATGGAAGCATTGCTGGAGGTAGCTTAATTGGTTTACAAAATGATGAGGTTTTCCTTGGCATAGGGAATTTTAAGAACTTCGAACCAAATGGGAGATGGCATCCTAAAGATTTCTTAGATCAATTTAAGGGTGTGTTACCTGAATTATGGGACGAGCAAAGAAAGATACGCTTTGTTGCAGCAAGATTGTAAGGTGAAGCTGGTACCTGGGGTACGAGAATAGGACATAATTGTACAACCTTTGCTGAATTTGAAAACTAATTTTTGCAACAATGTTGGTCCCGTGGATGCAAAATGAATTACGCAGCAGTGTATACCAAGGTAGAAGGTTTGAGACAGGGTGTGACCAGAAATTAAAGAAATTTTTTCAAGATAATTATGGAAGGAACTTGCATGTAGGTGAACCAGTGACGACAGAAGCAATAGAGTCCCTAAGTAAGCTACCAACTGGAGTTCAGGATAAGTTGCTAGCTATCCCTAAAGATGATGTAGAGGCAATGAAATTAGTCTCAAGACAATTAAACTCGTTGTATGAGTCACAAGGAGCAGGAGGAGGAAAAGGTCATAGTAACGTATCTGGGAACAGCGAACCCAAAACAGATGACCATTCAAACTATAATAATAGACATAATGGACGACATAGGAATAATAATAATGGCAGGAGACATTATGGTGGTTTCTGTGGCCATGGTGGTCACAGAGGCGACGGCGACGGCTACGGATATCAGAATTAAAGGCACTATGCATCGGATGACCAGGTGCGAAACTGGAAACATAGCAAATGGAAAGAGTATATAACATATTTTGAGGGTGTAATCAACAGCGTACCTCACTCCACAAGGGAAAACACCATGTGGAAAACATTAAACCATACCATAGTGAGCAATATTAATGACTGTCTGGTCTACGTGACATGGGGGAACTGTACACATGTAACCTGCTGTTGTCCTTAAGTAAAAACATTAATTTCAGGTTATTATGATGTTTTATGAGGACACTCTAATCGAGTGAGATTTAACTAGTGTGTGTTCCTATCATCTGCAATATCATTTTTTTTCTTTCTTTTCACTTTCTATCTGTTTAACCTAGATTGTATTACATTTCTTCTTGCCCACACAGTGATATGGTTTGAGTCATTACTAGTGTCTAGTGTATATAGGTTGTGCTATCCAAAAGTTTTTCATTTAAAAGTTTCTTACTACTCCTGCTTAATGATTGCTATTATTTTTTTTCTACCATTCACTTAGTATCTAAATTTAACTATGTGGACGCCCATATATATTTTTCTTCTTAATAGCCTGTGTGTTTATTGTGTCATATACAACATCGTAATGTCTACTGTAGTAGTAACAGACTAAGGCTAAGATGAATACGCATTGTTAGGGCAACACTGAGAGCGCTTTTGTCCTGTTTCATGTAGGCCAATGGACGGATTACCGTGAGGCGAGAGTGCGAGCTGACGACTATACTGCACATCTGCTGGTCGGCGCAGCATCGACACTACAATCACTCCCCAACCCCTTTCAGTGCAAAGAACTCTCCATTGTCACGCAGTGTTGTGAGTAGTGAATTCTTTTTTTTTTTTTTTTTTTTTTTTTGCTGGATTTTCACGGCCTAGTGCTGATGAAGGTTCTCTAGTTTTTGCCTAATAGTGTCACCAGAGATATTGTCTACTTGGAGTAGCAGTTAACCCGTGTGTTTTTCTACTATTTTTTCTCTCTTTCTTTCAGGCACCTGCCAATCATATCTCTCCTATTGTATTTGTACAACTTTCTATTTCAAGGACTCAATATACTTGTGTCTAAGTGTCTCAGTGTATTAAATATTTGTTTATCCACTTTATTGTAACTGTGTTTTACTATACAGGTTGCACTGTGGATAGGGTTTTTTTATTATGTAAAATTTTGCATACTTGACAACTGTTCTTTATGTTTCCATGATTAAGTGTAGCTCATGTCTGGTCCACAATGTGGCAAAGGTATGTAACTGTGGGATGGGACAATATACCCCTCCCCCCCATCCCCACCGCCTCAGCGCGCACCATCTCTTTAACCCCCTGCAGTAGAGAATTATCTATATTTCGATATTCTCTTCGACAGTTAGAAAACATTTTCGTGCGGGAATGTAAGTGTACTGTCATATCGGTGGTTTAGTTGTGGAGTATCTTTGCGGGCAACCGCGTCTAGAGAGTCGAGCGCGGTACACGGAACTGTTATGTTGTGTAGTGTGCAGCTCTGCATGTGAGAGGCATTGTTAGTTTGGAAGTTGAAGTGATGCTACAAGTGCTATCATAGTAAAGTGATAAAATAATCAAATGATTCAGAGGAAAGTGCATCTATAAGTAATTTAAAAAAAAATGAACAGTGCTGTTGAAAACGTATTTGTGTATCCTCTCGTTGCGTGTCGTACCGTACAATGTCAATCATCCGCGCCGTGTTCGGTCTCCAAGAATGAACTAATGTGAACCAGTAATACTATTAAGATCAAAAGAGAGTATGTAAGTGCCAGTGTCTTGTAGCGAGCGTGAGGACGTGCGTTCGATCATCGTGTTTCCGCATTATCAACAATCAGCCGTGCCGCGACGGTTACGCGCACGCTCGTACAAGTGAGAACTGAGAACTGAAAAATTAACTTTACGAACAATGTTATATCATTACTAGTGTCAAGGAGGACTATTACCAGGTATCTGTATGTGTGACGAGCGTAAGAACTTTCGTTCAATTATTCGGCTTCCGCATCATCAATAACCACCCGCGTCGTGTCGGTTACGCGTACGCTGAATGATATTGTTGACTGTTAATCATCCATTAATTGGGATACCGCTTCTGACTTAGAATGTAAACAGTGCAACCTGCGATTTCTTTTAGTCGTCTCGGGTCCGCAGCTCGTGGTCGTGTGGTAGCGTTCTCGCTTCCCGCGCCTGGGTTCCCAGGTTCGATTCCCGGCGGGGTCAGGGATTTTCTCTGCCTCGTGATGACTGGGTGTTGTGTGATGTCCTTAAGTTAGTTAGGTTTAGGTAGTTCTAAGTTCTAGGGGACTGATGACCATAGATGTTAAGTCCCATAGTGCTCAGAGCCATTTGACCCATTTTTAATCGTCTCGGAATATAGTTGTTCATACCAGACGCCGAACAGTGTTGTGTTTTGAAATTGAGTGGCTCCCCTAAACCCGCTTGCATAATTCGATAGATAATTTCAGGCAAGCCAGCAGCAGTGGGGAGCAGAACAATACGACCGCCGCGGGGTTATCTGGTACGTGGTGTGGACAGGGCGCACGGTCGAAACGACAATCAGTTTAAAGGTACCCCACCTATTTGTACCCCCTGGTGTGTTACAGGGCTAAGAGCTTTTCCTTCAGCTGTTGAAATACCTTTCCCTGTTCCATTTCCCAGATATATGCCACTCCTTCTTTCAATAGGTCGTACAGGAGTTTCTGAATTACACTATTATTTGTGATGGATGAAAAGTGACAGAGCCCACTTCATCCACGAAAATGTTTTTCATTGTGTAGTGGTCATTGCCTGAGTAAATTCATTCATCGAATCGACCTGGTTTCAGTTGGGCCTTAACCCTTCTGCTATAAATAAATTCCACAAAATTGTAACCTCCTTGCATAAGAATTCATGTTTATCAACTTACATTTCCAAAATGTAGCATCTAAACCTCTCAATGGTCTTCTCAAGTAGCCTGTTATGTCCTTCTAGTGAGGGGCTAAATATTATCACATCATCTATATGCATGAAAATCTTTTTGCCTGCAACATCATTAAGACGGAATTCATTAATTTTTAAAAGTGCTTGGGTCTGTCCTAAACCCACTGGCATTCTCTTATACTTATAATGTCCTTTTGGTAGTAACCTTTTGCTAGATCAAGTATTGAGAAGTACTTTGCTTTACTTTTCCCATCCAGAATTTAATTCTGTTCTTGACAGTGGATGGACACCGTAAATAAATATCCCATTCAGGCGTCTTTGGTCCGCTACAATTCGTCACTTTTTTTCATCACTAGTGTTCATTCTCTTTGGAATCAAAATTAACGGAAAATTCCAGACATTGGTATTGCGAACCATAATATCGCCTCGAATCTTATTAGTTTCCTTCTGCAATAGCTCGTCTTGGTGCTATGCCGTATACTCTTGGCCCTAGGACACTTCATCAATATATTGTGTACTGCCGCATTTAGTACAATCGTTATGTGTGTGTTGTTTCTTACCGTTACCAATTCTTCTGGGGTAAAAACTCCTTGTCTTTCTTCTTGCTTAGGAATTATTGCTTGCAACTCACTCCTTACGGCTACACAAACTAAAAATGTTTGGTCCTCCCTGGGAACCATTATTACCTGTATTCTTTCTCCTTTCCTTATCTCTTCTGTTGTGGTCCCTCCAACTGACATTTCTGTTAAACCAAGGTAGCAACAGCAACCAAATTAGGGTGCAGTCGTTCCATAGCACCTACCACCATCAAACTGGCTCTTACCTTTCTCGATTTGGTTTCCCCGTTCTTGCTGCCTAACCACAGCTGAACTGTTATCTAACAGGCCCTTCCCATACTGGATACATGTTTTCTCGATTTTGCAGCTCCAAACGCAACAGGAGAAACACATTGCTCCCTCACTGTTCCTATCACTTCCACATTACCATCTTGCTTTTACGGCGCTCCTATAGCTCTCTCACTAAAATCTTTTCGAGAAAATTTTCAGGGGCTGCTGTTCACATGTTGTACGCAGCTCGATTCACTTCCCACAAATCCAAAAACTTCCTGCGCCACAATCAGTCTGCCTAACTACGAAATCTCTTCCTAATAGACCCTTAAACAGGAGCTCTACCTATGCCAAACTGATCAGATCTCTCACGACCCGCAAATCAGTTTCTGTATCACCTTCTGTCCTAGCAACTTAGCCAACTCTCTGATGCTAATGCCTTCTCCTGAATCACACATTCCACCAGCGAATAAACTTTTCTTTTTAGCCAGACCTATTTGTGCGTCACTATCTATCAAAGCCCTTATTGGCTTCCATTTTAAATTTTTACAATTTTATCCAAATTCACTCTTGTTCGTGCAGCCAACAGCAAATACACTGCTCGGAAAAAGTCGCAACAACAAGGAATAATTAATGTCCCATAATAAAATTTCTGGATCCCATTCGCCTAGATAACATATTAAAGTGATTAACATTGCAAGATCACAGGTTAATGTAAGCAAGAGTTAAGCACTTCTAAATGCGAAATGCTGGCACATTAGTAACCAGTGTAACCGCCAGAATGTTGAATGCAAGCATACAAAAGTGCGTGCACTGTGTTGTACAGGTGCTGTACGTCAGTTTGGGGGTAGAGTTCCATGAATGTGGCACTTGCCAGTTAATATGGGGACGGTTAATGCTAGCTGCGGATGATGTTGGAGTTGTCGTCCGTTGATGTCTCAAATGTGCTCAATTGGGGACGGATCTGGTGATGGAGCAGACCAATGCGATACGTCCAGAATCTGTAGAGCTTGTTGGGTTACAACAGACGTATGTGGGCGAGCGTTATGCAATTGGGAATCACCCACTGTAATGCCGTTCATGAATAGCAGAACCACAGGTCGAATGACCATACTAACGTACAAACTAGCAGGTAGGGTGGGTGGGATAGCCACGAAAGTGCTCCTTCTATTATATGAAATCGCATTCCAATCCATAACCCCAGGTGTAGGTCCGGTGTTTCTAGCATGTCGACAGGATGGTTGCGGGCCCTCAGTTGGCCTCGTTCTGACCAACACACAGAGCAAATAACTGGCACTGAGACATCACAGCCTTATCAGAAAACATAACAGACTTCCACTACGCCCTCCAGTGTCTCTCACTTGACACCTCAAAAGTCGCAGATGGGGTGGTTTGGGTTAAGTGGAATGCCCGCTACAGGACGTCTGGCTCGAAGTATCTAATTTCTAATAATTCTTTGTGATACTATGATGCCAAATGCTGCTCAGATTTCTGCAGCAGATGCAGTACAATGTACCAGAGCCATATGCCGAACACGTATGGTCTTCCCTGTTTGTAATGTCATGTGACCTTCAGAGCCCAGTCTTCTAGTGACAAACTCTCGTGACCACCGCCGCCGGTGCTCATGAACAGTGGCTCACATTCCTGCCAAGTCCTTCTGCAATAGCGGGGAACATCCAGCTTCTCGTAGTCTTATTACACGACCCTGTTCAAACTCAGCGAGGTGTTGATAATGGCGTCTTTGTCGCCTAAAAGGCATTCTTGGCTAACATCAACTCACTACGTCCAGTCTCACGGGTAACTTAAGCACACAACCGTTACAGCGTGTAGAACGATGGATCAAAGTTGAGGATACCCTATCCACATTCCTCTAAAACCTCAACAACTTCTCCCCCATTTGCTTCTCCTGGTCCTACTCAACCCAACAAGCCACCTTCCTGGTTGTTGACCTCCACCTCAAAGATGGTTACATCTGTACCTATATCCATATCAAACCCACTAATCACCATCAATACCTCCACATCGACAGCTGTCACCCGTTCTGTACCAAGAAGTTCCTTCTGTAGAGCCTAGCTGCCCATGGTCATCGCATCTGCAGTGACAAGCAGTGCCTCTCGAAATATACCGATGGTCTCACCAAAGCCTTCACTGACTATAATTGCCCTGCCAACCTTGTACAAAAGCAACTCTCCTGTGCCTTCTTTTTCCAGTCTCCCACCATATCCCACCGTCGAGCCACAGAGGAGCATTCCCCTCGTAACTCAGCACCACCCAGTGCTGTAGAACTGAATTACATTCTCTGCCAGGATTTTGATTACCTCTCATCATGCACTAAAATGAGGAACGTCCTGCCCACAATCCTTCTCATCCATCCCACAGTGGTATTCCGCTGCCCACTGAACCTACTGAATGTACTCGTCCATCCTTACACAACCGCTGCCCCCAACCCTTACCTCATGATTCATACTCCTGTAAGAGACCTAGACGCAAGATCTGTCCCATGCATCCCACCACCACCACATACTCCAGTCTGGCCGCTAACATCACCTATCCCATCAAAGGCATCTGTGAAACCAATCACGTGATCTAAACGCTGCTACTAACATGCTGCATTCTATGTAGGAATGGCAACCAAGAATCTGGCTCTCCACTTGAATGCCCATTGACAAACTGTGGCCAAGAAACAAATGGACCACCCTGTTGTTGAAGATGCTGCCAAACATGATAACTTTCATTTTAGTGATTGCTTCACAGTCTGTGCCAAATTGATCCTTCCCACCAACACCAGCTTTCCTGAACTGCGCAGGTGGGAACGTTCCCTGCAATACATCCAACGTTCCCATAACCTTCCTTGCCACAACTTTCCTTAGTCACTGTCCTCACTCATCCAGCCCCTTCCCTGTTCCCATTCCAGGACTACACAGCTGTGATTTAACCTTTACATCCACTCTTTTTATTTTTCTCCTTTCCCACCACTTTCACTCCCCCCCCCCTTTCCCCACTCCCCATTTCTCCCCTACCCACCATCTAATCTGCAGCACTTCACTGTCTGCCACCCCCACCAATTATCCCTTCTCGTATCTGCCCCAATCTGCTCCTTACCCTCACCCAGTCGCCACTCCCATCATGCACTGGTGCTGCTGCTCGCAGGGTGGTTTTAGTTGCCTGAGACAGCAGTCGCGTTTGTGAGTTGCGTTTGCGTGAGTGTGTGTGTGTGTGTGTGTGTGTGTGTGTGTGTGTGTGTGTGTGTTTGTGTGTTTATTTGTTGTCTATTGATAACGAAGGCCTTAATGGCCGAAAGCTTTAATTCTGAGAGTCTTTTCGTTGTACCTATCTGTGACTGAGCATCTCCGCTATATTGCCTTCGATGTAGAATTATATGTAATCTCATAGGCACTGGAGCAGATAATACGTTTTTCCAGTGCTGAATTTCTTGTCTGTTCATATTCTCTGATTGCCCTTCACTCTCTACTAAGTTTGTACCCAGCACATAAAGCATTTCAGAACATGCAGGATGCTCTCCTCGAACAACAACGACTGGGAAACGTGTCTTTCTGCTGGATATCACTAACAAGGGTATTGCGGGGAACGAAAGTGTGGATCTAGCAACCGAGAAAGCGTTTCGTGAGCCTCAGTTACTTCAGTGTGCCATCTCCCTACATGCTATAGCCCTCCTGTGGAGATCCAGAATTTTGAGTCAGTGGGATGATGAGTAGCTGGAAGTGACAGACAATAAGCTCCACCTAATAAAGTCCAAAAAGGGGCCGTGGCATGCCTCCTTCCAGCTAAGCCGATGGGACGAGTTCCTCCTCATTCGTCTTCGCATAGGCCACAGCCTTATGATGCACAACTTCTTGCTTCGGCGGGAGCACCATCCAATGCTTGGTCTTGTGGTGTGCAGATCTGCGCTCCATATTATATTGGACTGCGTTTTACTTTCCGATCGGCGGCCCGCGTCAGACTTACTGAAGGATTTGCCCTCTGTCATAGGTAACGCTCAAACGGATGTGGTTAGAGTTTCAAAGTTTTGTGAATTGTTCAACATTTTTTTCAAGGTTTTAGAGAGATGTTTTTAACGTGTTGACAGAGTGACCGGCTGACCAACGTTTTCTGTAAGTGGTCAGGCACTGACATTTTTCCTGTGGCGTGCCATTATCTCCTTTGTCGTCTTACTTGTGTTTTAATCCCCCGTATAACACCGTTTACTCTCCCTCCGTTATCTTAGCGCTTATGATGACATTTTAGTAATTTTATCCACATTCGTTTCTTTTAATGTGTGGAAGGGCGCTGATAACCTCGCCATTGAGCGCCAGTAAGCTCAAAACACACACACACACACACTCACACACACACACACACACAAACACGCTGCTATCCCAGACCGCCTCTTGTTACAATATTCTGCATCCTCGCGGTTGGCTGCCCTCTCTGGCCATTCCACTGACTGATGACGTCTCCTTCGGCTCTGAACCGGTGAGCTTCCTCCCCTCGCATAGTCGAACCAGCGCCACTGGCTGACATTCCACGTGCATCAGAAGACCTCGCACCGCGTCGTCTCTGGCTCTGCATGCTCTCTTGCAGCATTCTCTATCCGTCTCTGGTATAGTAAAACGCACCGTAAAGGACCATATCGGCGCGTCAAAGTCGTCTTCTTCTTTGTTCACATCATGACTCCTGTCGCACAGCGTCTCAGTCTTGAAACCGTCCCTGACTTCGGGCTGAGTAGCTTTACAAGCTAACAATGACCTACATCTATTTCACAAATCCGTGGATTGCCTAATCAATAATGGTTCAAATGGCTCTGAGCACTATGGGACTTAACATCTATGGTCATCAGTCCCCTAGAACTTAGAACTACTTAAACCTAACTGACCTAAGGACAGCAAACAACACCCAGTCGATTGCCTAATCCCAGTACTGTTTAGAGACACAGTAAGGGTGTTGCTATCAGACAGTCAATATTTGACAGTAGCGGTGTGTAATTTGTGACAACCCCTCGCCTGGCACAAAATTTTTCGCTTGTCGTGGCTGATCAGGAAGGAAGCTGACGCTGTATTCCAGTCGTGGTCCTTAGGCCTGAGAATACAAGCTGAAAACATTTTTAGACAGGGTGGAGAAAGGACGAGGAACTCTCCGAACAGGCCAAAAGACTATAAGGCTGCGGTCACAGTGGCTGCGATATCGGTTGATTCAGCAGACGACCGACATCGGCCGGAGACGGCCGATCTTTTCAAATGAGAATGGCACTACGTGCGCGGCCACACTATAGCCGATCTCATCTCCAGGGAGCACAGACTTCGGCCGACGATCGGTGAACTTCAGGTCGCTTTGTTTTCTTCGGTCAAATGGATCGACATTCTCGCACATGAAATATAGATCTTGAGAGACTGGTAAGTTTAGTCCAAGAAAGTGTGAGTTTGTGGCATCCTAAGGATGAAAATATTGTAATCGAGATATAGTTCAGAATCTATGGACTAAAATAACAGGTTTATGTGAAACCTTAAATAGGCAAAAATCATTACTGTAAACTTAAGTCATAGATTATAGCCTATGAAATTGATTTGTACAAGTGAAAAGGGTAGTGTATCTTATATGTTTATAGCTACTGTACTGGATCGGTTGTCATTCGTTGTTATTATAACTGCTTACTGGCATTTTACGCCAGTAGGGTAGTGATTCTGCTAACATGAAGTGGTTTGCAAATAAGGTGTATGGCATGTGTTTCCACTTTTGACTGCTTTAGATTTTCTTAGTATACTACGCTACAGTTTATGCTTGCCTTTCGCTCGTGTGTCTTTGAAGATTAACTGCCGCGCGGGATTAGTAGAGCGGACAGAGGCGCTGCAGTCCTGGACTGAGCGGCTGGTCCCGGCGGAGGTTCGAGTCCTCCCTCGGGCGTGGGTGTGTGTGTTTGTCCTTAAAATAATTTAGGTTAAGTAGTGTGTAAGCTTAGGGACTGATACCCTCAGCAGCTAAGTCCCATTAGATTTCACACACATTTGAACATTTTTGAAGGTTAACTGCACAACTTATATAAATACAGCGAAACAGAGTGTGTATAACTTGCTTTTCAAGCTCACCGCGAATTATCTCGAGCTTTTAGTAACAGAACTTTTCTCCCGTCACTTGTGTGGTTATTCCGATGACTAAGGACAGTTTACACAGTACTTGCCACACTTTCTTTACGAGACAGGGAAGCTCTTTAATAGCAGAAGCCTGTCTATAGCACTTGTATCCAAGCACAGAGCCGTTGCCGTGAGGTCCACCATAACCTACGAGGTTAAAATCTAACCTACCTCATACATAGAATAAATTCTAACTTAACCTAACCTCCTTGACCCTGCCAAAAACTTACGAAGAAGATTAGACGCACTATGACCGAGCTATCGGACGATGTTATCTGGTGGCATCTGGCGACGGTGTCAGACGGCTGTTGCCACTGTGAACACAGCCTAAGGGACAAGACACTACTAACGAATCATACGGGGCACTCACACGTTACATGTCACGCAAATCTGCGTCTGCGCTACGCAGCTAAATGACTGGCCAGAAGGAACACTGAATGGCCTGCAACGCTGGGCTGCAACGGCTAGGTCTGATGCTTGAAATGCTCGTTACTGCAGCGCACCGGTCAGATAGAGTGCGGCCGTGACACAGCGGTAAGCGGCCTGTTAACAAGGGCCAGCGCAGAGTGTCTCACAATACAGATTCGCCGCAAGCTAGAGCGGCTGTGTGCACCTAATGGCTCCTTTGACTGCAGTGTGACAGCGCCTACTGCTTTGCTACACATGAGAGCTGCTAATGAGGCTTAGGCCGCGTACACAGAGTGACAGGTGGCACCGCAAGAGCAGCAGATAATGCCAGCCGCTTCTTGTGTGTGTGGCTTCCTTAGCCGCTGCGCACTGCGGCCGTCCGCTCCGTACAGTTCGTGATCACCAACATTGATAATGAGTTTCATGCTATTCTCATTGCTGCTACTTCTCTCATTACTTTGTCTCTTATGAGTTTACTCTCAGTCCATATTCTGCACTCATAAGAGCTTTCATTTCATTCAATATATGCTGTAACAATTCTTTATCACTTTTATTGAGGATAGCAATGTCGTCAGCGAGTCTTACCATTGATATCATTTCACCCTGAGTATTAATGCTATTCTTGAATCTTTATTTCTGTCATAGCTTCTTCTATGTACTGATTTAACATTACCTGTGGATGACTGCATCCCTATCTTACACCGTTCTTAATTCGAGCACTTTTTTTTGGTATGCCAGTCTTATTCTTTCCTCTTTGATTTTCTCAGAATTCCTAACATATTACATCATTTTAGATTGCAGAATGGTTTTCCTAGGTTTATAAATACACTACTGGCCTTTAAAATTGCTGCACCAAGAAGACGTGCAGATGTTAAACGGGTATTCATTGGACAAAATGACATGTGATTACATTTTCACCACATTTGGGTGCATAGATCCTGAGAAATCAGTACCCAGAACAACCACTTCTGGTTGTAATAACGGCCTTGATACGTCTGGGTATTGAGTCAAACATAGCTTGGATGGCGTGCACAGGTACAGCTGCCCATGCAGCTTCAACACGATACCACAGTTCATCAAGAGCAGTGACTGGCGTATTGCGACGAGCCAGTTGCTTGGCCTCCGTTGACCAGACTTTTTCAGTTGGTGAGAGAGCAGGAGAATGTGCTGGCCATGGCAGCAGCCGAACATTTTCTGTATCCAGAAAGGCCCGTATAGGACCTGCAACATGCGGTCGTCCATTATCCTGTTGAAATGTAGTGTTTCGCAGCGATCGAATGAAGGGTAGAGCCACGGGCCGTAACACATCTGAAATGCAACGTCCACTGTTCAAAGTGCCGTCAATGCGAACAAGAGGTGACCGAGACGTGTAACCAATGGCACCCCATACCATCACACCGAGTGATATGCCAGTATGGCGATGACGAATACGCGCCTCCAATGTGTATTCACCGCGATGTCGCCAAACACGGACGCGACCATCATGATGCTGTAAACAGAAGCTGGATTCATCCGAAAAAATGACGTTTTGCCATTCGTGCACCCAGGTTCGTCGTTGAGTACACCATCGCCGGCGCTCCTGTCTGTGATGCAGTGTCAAGGGTAACCGCAGCCATGGTCTCCGAGCTGATAGTCCATGCTGCTGCAAACGTCATCGAACTGCCCGTGCAGTTGGTTGTTGTCTTGCAATCGTCCCCATCTGTTGATTCAGGGATCGAGACGTCGCTACGCGATCCTTTACAGCCATGCGGATAAGATTCCTGTCATCTCGATTGCTAGTGATACGAGGCCGTTGGGATCCAGCACGGCGTTCCGTATTACCCTCCTGAACTCACCGATTCCATATTCTGTTAACAGTCATTGGATCTCGACCAATGTAAGCAGCAATATCGCGATACGACAAACCGCAATCTCGATAGGCTACAATCCGACCTTTATCAAAGTCGGAAACGTGATGGGACGCATTTCTCCTCCTTACACAAGGCATCACAACAACATTTCACCAGGCAGCGCCGGTCAACTGCTGTTTGTGTATCAGAAATCGGTTGGAAACTTACCTCATGTCAGCACGTTGTAGGTGTCACCACCGGTGCCAACCTTGTATGAATGCTCTGAAAAGCTAATCACTTGCATATCACAGCATCTTCTTCCTGTCGGTTAAATTTCGCGTCTTTAGCACGTCATCTTCTTGGTGTAGCAATTTTTATGGCTAGTAGTGTACTATCAACGTATCTTGACTTTTCTTCATTTTTGATTCCTTTATGAAGTGGAGTGTCAAGACTGCCTCTCTGGTGCCTTTAATTTTCCTAGAGCCACCGATCGTCAGCTAACACATCCTCAAATTTTCTTTCCATTCTCTGTATATCATAATTGTCAGCAACTCTATGCATGAGCTGTTAAGTTGATTGAGTAATAGTTCTTGACATACCCGCTATTGGTATCTTCGGAAGCGTGTGGCTTATATTTTACCGACAGGCTGATCCTATATCTTCCCAGTTATCTTCTTTGTGCCCACCTTTGTCTTACCAGCAGCTGTGATTGACCATTTAAAAAAAATTTTTCTCCCCATCAAGTGACCTGCGAGCCAGTGCAACCTTAGCGAACTTCAACAACTACTCATTAGTCCTCAGTACTTTAGTACCACACTTCCTCGACGGTCATTTTTCTGGACTCTTCAGTCTAGCCTTCATCAAAACAAAATTGTTACCTTTCGTCTTTATCAGCTCCTGGATACACTTTACAATCCAGTTTATGATTGCGGAATCTGTCTGACCATGATGTAATCGAGCTGGAATCTTGAGGTGTCTACGGGTCTTTTCGAAGTATACCTCCTCCTTTCCTGATTCTTTTGCAGAGTATTGATGTTACTATCTGCAGTTTATTGCAGAACTCAACTAGTCTTTCTCCTCTTATTCCTATTGCCTAGCCATTATTCTCCCCTACTATTTTCTTTTATTCCTTCCGCTACAACCACCTTCCAATCTCCTATGATTACTAGATTTTCATCTCCCTTTATGCTTTGAGTTAGCCAGTCAGTATCCTCATATACTTTTTCGTACTCTTCATGTTCTACCTACGACGTGGGCAAGTATACATGAACTATCGTTGTCGGTGGTGTTGGTTTGCTTTCTAGACTCATGAGAACATCCATATCACACAACTGATACCAGTAACTAACTCTCCGCCCAAGAATCCCACTCCAGTTGTATAGTTTTCTACCCCATATTCATCCCAACGGAAGTCCTTATCTTCACTTCACTGACCCCCCCCCCCCCCCCCGTATACGTAAACTGGGCGTATACATTTCACTTTTCGTGTTTTATAGCTTACCTATTACGTTCAAACGTCTGCAATTCCAGGGTTCTTAAATGCTGTGGTTTCCATTCCCTTTTGCATCCACATGCCGGTACATGGTACGAGAATCGTCTTGCCCCAAGGAAGGTGTGCCACTCTGGTTGAAATTCGACGTTTAAGTCGATGGAGGTAGGGTTCAATCATTTAACTGCAGACAGTTCTTCACTGGTCAAGATTACGTGATCGTTCTAATTCCTACAAACTGTTATACACAGTATTTGTATTTCTTGGCCCGCATCTCGTGGTCGTGCGGTAGCGTTCTCGCTACCTACGCCCGTGTTCCCGGGTTCGCTTCCCGGCGGGGTCAGGGATTTCCTCTGCCTCGTGATGGCTGGGTGTTGTGTGATGTCCTTAGGTTAGTTAGGTTTAAGTAGTTCTAAGTTCTAGGGGAGTGATGACCATAGATGTTAAGTCCCATAGTGCTCAGAGCCATTTGAACCATTTTTGTATTTATTGACTTCCAATTCTGATTTACATATGTAGCTAAAGTACGCTGTTTCAATACATCCATGCATTTAAAGCGAGTTACCAGTCATTTTGAAACTTTATCAAGATCTGACTGGTGTAAAATCTCGAATGCATTCCGCCTACATTGTGAGCAGAAATTACGCCCTAAATTTTAAATAATAATTTAGGTAATTATTTATCGAACAAATTCGATGTGTTATTATGTACAGTCACATATGGGGGTAATGAGTAAATCATCGCCAGCCTTCTTACGCATCCCGCGCCGTAGATGGAGACGATACGTATCCAACATTAGAGAAAGAGTTATAATTCTGAACTATTAAATGATTAGGCGTCACGTATTCAGACTTTGGTGTGCGGGACATAGAGATAAAAAAGAATATGATACAATTTATTATTGTATTACAACCCATATTAATCTATTATTACTGGGTTTTCCGTCTTAAGTTCACTGCAGTAAACTAATTTAAGACTGCAAAACGCTACAATAACTGATCATAAGAGTTGATGAGGAAGATGGACATCCAAACAAACCTATGAATTGTTGTTGTTGTGGTCTTCAGTCCTGAGACTGGTTTGATGCAGCTCTCCATGCTACTCTATCCTGTGCAAGCTTTTTCATCTCCCAGCACCTACTGCAACCTACATCCTTCTGAATCTGCTTAGTGTACTCATCTCTTGGTCCTCCTCTACCATTTTTACCCTCCCCGCTGCCCTCCAATACTAAATTGGTGATCCCTTGATGCCTCAGAACATGTCTTACCAACCGATCCCTTCTTCTGGTCAAATTGTGCCACAAACTTATCTTCTCCCCAATCCTATTCAATACTTCCTCATTAGTTATGTGATCTACCCATCTAATCTTCAGCATTCTTCTGTAGCACCACATATCGAAAGCTTCTATTCTCTTCTTGTCCAAACTATTTATCGTCCATGTTTCACTTCCATACATGGCTACACTCCATACAAATACTTTCAGAGATGACTTCCTGACACTTAAATCTATACTCGATGTTAACAAATTTCTCTTCTTCAGAAACACTTTCCTTGCCATTGCCAGTCTACATTTTATATCCTCTCTACTTCGACCATCATCAGTTATTTTGCTTCCCAAATAGCAAAACTCCTTTACTACTTTAAGTGTCTCATTTCCTAATCTAATTCCCTCAGCATCACCCGACTTAATTAGACTACATTCCATTATCCTTGTTTTGCTTTTGTTGATGTTCATCTTATATCCTCCTTTCAAGACACTGTCCATTCCATTCAACTGCTCTTCCAAGTCCTTTGCTGTCTCTGACAGAATTACAATGTCATCGGCGAACCTCAAAGTTTTTATTTCTTCTCCATGAATTTTAATACCTACTCCGAATTTTTCTTTTGTTTCCTTTACTGCTTGCTCAATATACAGATTGAACCACACCGGGGAGAGGCTACAACCCTGTCTTACTCCCTTCCCAACCACTGCTTCCCTTTCATGTCCTTCGACTCTTGTAACTGCCATCTGGTTTCTGTACAAATTGTAAATAGCCTTTCGCTCCCTATCAATTATGATTTTTATTATTAGCAACAAACACCAAAGACAAAAAATAATGCCTGTAAATTTAAGAAAGCCATTTTTCTTGCAGAGGCTTCCGCATGACGTTCAGTAAGCAAATATATACAAATTTCTGCTGCTTGCGCGTGTGAAATAAAAGATTTTCATAATGTAGGGACAATAAAGTGGGGGTCAACAGGTGAAGAAAAAGAAGCTCGATACACTGTTTGCCTCGTCATTAAACTTATATGTCTTCATAAATGCATGCCGCTTGTAGTGGCCGCGAGGTTTGAGGCGCCATGTCACGGACTGCGCGGGCCCTCCAGCCGGAGGTTTCAGTCCTCCCTCGGGCATGTGCGTGTGTGTTGTACTCAGCATAAATTAGTTTAAGTAGTATGTAAGTCTAGGGACCGAGACCTAAGCAGTTTGGTCCCTTTGAAATTCACACACATTTGAACATAAACGCAAAGAAAACGAAATGTGGCCATTGAACTTAAGTAGGGAGCTAACTTGTCACTCTGAATGCTTTGATACCCATTTCTTCCTCATTTCATTCTCCGGAAATTTGAATATTATAACTTTTGTCGCTTCATTGTAATATCTTCTGGAGTTCGGCAGATAATAACGAAACGCCTTATTACGATAACAAGATCTTAGGTTGATCGTTCAAACACACGTCCATCCGGCGGATTAGTGTCGAGATCCGATTTGCCGGTAAGTCTGTGGAAGGTTTTTAAGCGGTTTTCAATGTACCTCTGCGAATCCGGACTGTTTCCCCTTACTCCGTCTCATATGTCGGCGATTGCTGCACAAACACCGTCTCCACGCACGCGTACACCATAATTACTCTACCACGTAAACATTCGGGGTTACACTTGTCTGGTATGAGACGTTCCCGGAGGGGGGGGGGGGGGGGGGTGGACCACTGTGGGCCGAACCGCACAATATCCCTGGGTTAAGTGTGGGGTGGCGGTGGGGTGGGTGGACTGCTGTAGCCTAGTGAGGGGTTGTGAACCACTGAGGGCCACGGCGGGACGAAGTCTCTCTGTCGTTTCCAGGTCTACAGCTTAATACACACAACACACAAAACTAAACAGTAGGAAGTCCCCTCCAGTCGCGTATTAACTACGCTCACAAAACAAGCTCAATAACAATCTGTAGCACGCCGTGCGAAACTTTACAAGGTGAAGCTGTTGTAGACTACATCTACATCTACATCCATACTCCGCAAGCCACCTGACGGTGTGTGGCGGAGGGTACTTTGAATACCTCTATCGGTTCTCCCTTCTATTCCAGTCTCGTTTGGGAAAGAAAGATTGTCGGTATGCCTCTGTGTGGGCTCTAATCTTCTGACTTTATCCTTATGGTCTTTTCGCTAGATATACGTAGGAGGGAGCAATATACTGCTTGACTCCTCGGTGAAGGTATGTTCTAGAAACCTCAACAAAAGCCCGTACCGAGCTACTGAGCGTCTCTCCTGCTGAGTCTTCCACGGAGTTTATCTGTCATATCCGTAACGCTTTCGCGGTTACTAAATGATCCTGTAACAAAGCACTCTGCTCTCTGTTGGATCTTCTCTATCTCTTCTATCAACCCTATCTGGCACGGATCCCACACTGGCGAGCAATATTCAAGCAGTGGGCGAACAAGTGTACTGTAACCTACTTCCTTAGTTTTCGGATTGCATTTCCTTAGGACTCTTCCAATGAATCTCAGTCCGGCATCTGCTTTACCGACGATCAACTTCACATGATCATTCCATTTTAAATAACTCCTAGTCCCTACTCCCAGATAATTTATGGAATGAACTGCTTCCATTTGTTGATCTGATATATTGTAACTAAATGATAAAGAATCTTCCTTTGTATGTATTCGCAGCACATTACACTTGTCTACATTGAGATTCAATTGCCATTCCCTGCATCATGTGTCAATTCGTTGCAGATCCTCCTGCATTTCAGTACAATTTTCCATTGTTACAACCTCTTGATATACTACAGCATCATCCGCAAAAAGCCTCAGTGAATTTCCGATGTTATCCACAAGGTCATTTATGTATATTGTGAATAGCAACTGTCCTATGACACTCCCCTGCGGCACACCCGAAACCACTGTCACTTCGGAAGACTTCTCTCCATTGAGAATGACACGATGCGTTCTGCTGTCAAGGAACTCTTCAATCCAATCACACAATCGCACAGTCGGATAGTCCACATGCTCTTACTTTGTTCGTTAAACGACCAGTCCATATGCTTTTACTTTGTTCGTTAAACGACTGTGGGGAACTGTTTCGAACGCCTTGCGCAAGTCAAGAGACACGGCATCTACCTGAAAACCCGCGTCTATGGCACTCTGAGTCTCGTGGACCAACAGCGCGAGCTGGTATTCACACGATGGTCTTTTTCGAAACCCATGCTGATTCCTACAGAGTAGATTTCTAGTCTCCAGACAAGTCATTATACTCGAACACAATACGTGCTCCAATATTCTATAACTGATCGACGTTAGAGATATAGGTCTATAGTTCTGCAAATCTGTGCCCTTTTCCAATCCTTTGGAAGGCTACGCTCTTCTAGAGACCTACGGTACACGGCTCCAAGCAGGGGGCAAGTTCCTTCGCGTTTTTTTTTTTTTTGGTCATCAGTCTACTGACTGGTTTGATGCGGCCCGCCACGAATTCCTTTCCTGTGCTAACCTCTTCATCTCAGAGTAGCACTTGCAACCTACGTTCTCAATTATTTGCTTGACGTATTCCAATCTCTGTCTTCCTCTACAGTTTTTGCCCTCTAGAGCTCCCTCTAGTACCATGGAAGTCATTCCCTCATGTCTTAGCAGATGTCCTATCATCCTGTCCCTTCTCCTTATCAGTGTTTTCGACATATTCCTTTCCTCTCCGATTCTGCGTAGAACCTCCTCATTCCTTACCTTATCAGTCCACCTAATTTTCAACATTCGTCTGTAGCACCACATCTCAAATGCTTCGATTCTCTTCTGTTCCGGTTTTCCCACAGTCCATGTTTCACTACCATACAATGCTGTACTCCAGATGTACATCCTCAGAAATTTCTTCCTCAAATTATGGCCGGTATTTGATATTAGTAGACTTCTCTTGGCCAGAAATGCCTTTTTTGCCATAGCGAGTCTGCTTTTGATGTCCTCCTTGCTCCGTCCGTCATTGGTTATTTTACTGCCTAGGTAGCAGAATTCCTTAACTTCATTGACTTGGTGACCATCAATCCTGATGTTCAGTTTCTTGCTGTTCTCATTTCTACTACTTGTCATTACCTTCGTCTTTCTCCGATTTACTCTCAAACCATACTGTGTACTCATTAGACTGTTCATTCCGTTCAGCAGATCATTTAATTCTTCTTCACTTTCACTCAGGATAGCAATGTCACCAGCGAATCGTATCATTGATATCCTATCACCTTGTGTTTTAATTCCACTCCTGAACCTATCTTTTATTTCCATCATTGCTTCCTCGATGTGCAGATTGAAGAGTAGGGGCGAAAGGCTACAGCCTTGTCTTACGCCCTTCATAATACGAGCACTTCGCGTACTCTGTGTAAAATCGAACTGGTATCCCATCAGGTCCAGCGGCCTTTCCTCTTTTGAGGAATTTTAATTGTTTTTCTGTCCCTCTGACGTCTATTTCGACTATCTGGGACTAGATGACCTGTCGTCAAGCACGTAGTGCGCATGCTTTCGTTTAGGAGGTGCTCACTAGGGCTGTTCACAAACTATTGATATATCGATACATCGTAGTTCTCCCTAAGAAAACATCCATAATCGTCGGAGTATTTCCTTGAGCAATATACACACACATCAAAAATATATACACACACCACCTCGGTTCCGAGGGTTTCGGAACCTGTACAGAAAATTGTAACATAGATCAACATAAACATCATTTTCGTCCTTTTTATTGCTCACGAAAACCACACATTAATGTTGTACCACTATACAGCGAGACCTCCAGAGGTGGTGGTCCACATTCCTGTACACACCGGTACCTCTAATGCCCAGTAGCACGTCCTCTTGCATTGATGCATGCCTGTATTCGTCGTGGCTTACTATCCACAAGTTCATCAACGCACTGTTGCTCCGGATTTTCCCACTGCTCAACGGCGATTCAGCGTAGATACCTCAGAGTGGTTGGTGGGTGTCGTCGTCCATAAACAACCCTTTTCAATCCATCCCAGCCATTTTCGATAAAATTCATGTCTCGTGAACATGCTGGCTACTATGGACGTTCTATGTCGTTATCCTGAAGGAAGTCATTCACCAGATGTGCACCATGGGGGCGCGAATTGTCGTCCATGAAGACGTATGTTTCGCCAATATGCTGCCGGTATGGTTGCACTATCGGTCGTAAAATGGCATTCACGTATCGTACAGCCATTACGGAGCCTTCCATGACCATGCGCAACGTACGTCGGCCCCACATAATGCCACGCCAAAACAGGAGGGCATTGCATCTTGCTGCACTCGCTGGACAGTGTATCTAAGGCATTCAGTCTGACTGGGTTGCCTCAAAACACGTCTCCGATTATTGTCTGGTTGAAGGCATGTGCGACACTCATCCGTGAAGAGTACTTGATGCCAATGCTGAGCGGTCCATTCGCCATGATGTTGGGCCCATCTGTAACGCACTGCATGGTGTCGTGGTAGCATAGATGCACCTAGCCATGGGCGTAGGGAGTTAAGCTGCTCATCATGCTGCCTATTGCGCACAGTTTGAGTCGTAACACGACGTCCTGTGGCTGCACGATAAGAATTATTCAACATGGCGGCGTTGGTGTCACGGTTCCTCCGAGCCATAATCCTTAGGTAGCTGTCATCCACTGTAGTAGTAGCCCTTGGGCGGCCTGAGCGAGGCATGTCATCGACAGTTCCTGTCTCTCTGTATCTCCTCCATGTCAGAACAACATCGCTTTGGTTCACTCCGAGACGCGCGGTCACTTCCCTGGTTGAGAGCCCTTCCTGGCAGAAAGTAACACTGCGGACGCGATGGAACCTCGATATTGACCGTCTAGGCATGTTTGAACTACAGACAGACATGAGCGTGAAAAAAAGGTTTATTTCGACACGTAACCACTGACAAATTAAGAAAAAAAGGTAGAGAATGGAATGAAATATTGCATGACAATGCACCATGTATACAGTTGGTTATTAACAACGCAACAGTCCACCAAAAAGTACTGTAATACTAGATTATCATCTGCAGAAAGTGCTATAATTAACTATCAGATTTTCTAATTAAGTGTTTTTCTTCCAATTGTTCTTCCAAGGAGTACAAGTGAGCTTCTAGTCTGTTGATGTACACAATATCTAATAATAAATCATTAGCTAAATTGAGAGCTCTAAAACCTACTGCATATTTACAATCTGCAGCCGACAATTTTACAGGGTAAAATGCCGATATCTTTTTCCTTCCACATGTCAGTACTTTCTGTCGATATATCGAGGGCCAATAAGGATAGTTTCTTAGACGTCAACACACCGGATTCCCAATATTTTTAAAAATAACGTCAGTCCTCGTGCTGACACCGTCCACCGGCTGTTTGGGTATTGGGTCAGGCGCAGCTTGGGATACGGGCGAGGAAGTGTAGGGCAGCAAAGGCTATTTGTTTGCGACTCACACGTTTGAACTCGAAAAATACGAGTTGACACAGAGTGCTGCAGTCAAGTACCATCTCTGCTTCTGCCTGCAGCACGCAGTGTTCGCGGCGCAATTAACTGCCCGCTTGTCTCGTAGTTTGGACTGAAAATGGAAGAACAGATTACTGGAGAAGTGCAGCCATACATGATACTGTACGGTTCCATTCTCTGATAAACAGGAAAGCGATGCCATTTTATGCGAAATCAATGGATCGCAAACCCAGTTGCAACACAATGACGGACATCCTAATATGGACGACGATAGCGATGGTGTAGAGACTGAAATATGTATTGGTTACGAAGAGAGTACACACAAAACCAAGCCTCCTGAAGAATCTGTCAATATTTCCTACTTTTCCATGCAGTGTAATACGAAAAGGACTCCTAAGTAAAATTATGGACCATATTATTTACGTGGTCGTACAACATTCATTGTGCAGGGCAAAACAAAGAACGATTAGCTGTAAATAGACCCAAAATTGAACTTTTCCTGACGAGGGACTGCACCATATGTGCACGTGACTAATAAAAACGATGTCCAAAATGCCATAATTTTCTGAAAAGGAAAACATTACTACAATAGTTTCGATGAATGGATGATCTCTGCTGTGCATTCAGAATCTTCCAGCAGAAGAACTAGAAACGCCTTATTTTCTACAACGCTGTAATACCTTGTTACTCTGCAGAAGATAGCATTTGACCCTTAACATTTCTTAACACCTCCACTGATGGGCTTTCAAAGACAAGCGATAGACCTCATGCTTTACTTATGGCATTGTCAACAATATTCCTAATGTATTTTCTGTAGTTACTTTTGTAAATCGTGCGGCTGCTCCCGGCGGAGGTTCGAATTCTCCCTCGGGCATGGGTGTGTGTGTTTGCCCTTTGGATAATTTAGATTAAGTAGTGTGTAAGCGTAGGGACTGATGACCTTAGCCGTTAAGTCACGTAACACTTCACACACATTTCAACATTTTTTTGTGAATCCTTTGTTTTTTTCTTAGCGGCCATCCTGTGAGAATAACTAAATTCACTTTTATATTTTTTAGTGTCTGTACACTTCAGAAGATAAATATTTATGGTACCGGTTATCAGATAACCCAGACGTCAAAACAAATTTGCAGTGAGACTTCTCTTTTGCATTTATCAGCATTTCCATTCTGAGTTCCTCCATTTTAATCTGTCATGCACTCATGCATCCAACTCTGAATCAACATACGCTAGTCCTGTCATTGTTTCAGAAAGAAATACTGCCTCTTCTACAGGATAGCTACATTCCTCTCATAATGCTATTCGCTCTCCATCAACGAACTCGTGCTCCTCCCTGTTTCCCGGTGTACGTCTCTCGTAATAAAGTGTGAGGATTGAAGGTTGATGACATGCTCAACATGAGTTGAAACGTGTGAAAAGGTTCCTATGACGTACAGAAAAGTACAACACCGTTCCCCTTGACCAACATGGGATGAAGTATGTGTAACGGTTTTCCCATTTGCCCAGTCACGAAACTCTCACCGTTTTCCACCAACTTCGGTACTGCACCACCACCAAAAAGCTGGCATGTACAGACACACTGCCAAAAGATTGTGTATTTTGTATGTAGAGGGCAAAAGTACTTTCAGAATGCAAATGAGGTCGTATTTCACAGTTCATTGTTGCGCTATAAATCGTCACAGGTGAACAGGTGACCCAGATCTTACAGCTGGGAAAGAAACTCTTGAAAATATATACGCATTACCATGCCTGGGAAGAAGAACAGGTAAACATGATAGGTTCACGCAAGACATATAAATATGGACAAAGCCAAAAGGGAATCTCTAAGAAGAAGCAGCTGTTAATCTCCAAAAATATAAGAACAGTGCCAAGTATTTTATGCGTTAAAATGATTCTCAAGTACGGAAACAAACTTGAGTAAAGAATTGCTTTCAGCGCTACACATCATAAAGTAAGTGCCAAGCGGGCAGATTGTCAGCTCTTGTTTAAAATCAGACATCAGGTTCAGTGGCAGTTCGTAGCTAACATCTGCGGGAGTGTGCTGCTCCTGAAAATTTCAGCCTTTGTTTAAAAACTCTGTAAAAGTAAACAACCCCATATAAAAAGTTAGCTATTCAGAAACTTAATAAAATTCTAAAATAACAAAGTCAAACATGTTTTACTTACTTTAATCTAAAAGGGTACAGTTCAAGCTTGATCTACTCATGTAGAAATGAAATCTATTCTTATTTTAATTTGCGTCGAAAGATTAATAATTTTCCGCTTCATCAGTGTATGACAACTGTGGAAATTCTGTGACAAAAATTTGATATTTTCTTCGTTCATGTATTTTAAAATTCCCGTTGCTTCTGCAGTGGTTTGATCTGAATATGATGATTCCAGGAAGCTGTTTTCAAAGGTAGCAAATTGCCTTCAATTCCTCTTATGGTCTGTTTGTTGAAATTCCTCCTTGTAGACGATGGGCTTGCAATGTTAAAATCCATACGATTCATGAGACTGTACAGCCTTTGCGACGGACTGGAGAAGAATGTTGGAACCGCCAGAGCTTTAAAAAAACAACGTTCTTATCCTCCTGTAGTACTTGCTGCATTTCTGTTTATTCACTGAAGAGGATGTGCGTGCACCGAATGAAATGTTTGTTACTGTAAACAGGATTTAGTTTTGCTTGGAGTTCTGCTTCTTTGCCTTTCGTGACGTCTGCATCGTCAAATGTCCGAGTTATTAGTTTTTGTCCATTTTCTTGAAACATTCCGTCCGGTTATTCCAAAATACGTTTTGATAAGGCATCTGCAGTCTGATTTTCTCAAATAAGTAATCCCCAAAAACGATTAAATATTTATTAA
This sequence comes from Schistocerca americana, assembly GCF_021461395.2. Classification (NCBI taxonomy): domain Eukaryota; kingdom Metazoa; phylum Arthropoda; class Insecta; order Orthoptera; family Acrididae; genus Schistocerca; species Schistocerca americana. Next base: position 74,165,603 of record NC_060119.1, read on the forward strand.
TGCTATACCTACTGTAGGACAAGGATCATTTGAGTATTTTTTTATGGTCTCATGGTTATCTTTACAATGGAATTCTGACCATTTGACTGTGCTACGAAGCTTCTGCTGCGATATCAGCCATGACAGTTACAAAGGAAATACCTCTTTCTAAATGGTCCTGGAAACACCTCTGAAGACTGCACTGGTTTTCATATGATTCTTAAAATCTGAATCTAATTCAGATGCAAAATTTCGTACTCCGCTAATTAAACGTAGATTTATCGAATCGTATTTATCATCATACTCACGTAACAGAGTTTCAAATGTTTCCAAAAACAAAATATGCTCTACAGTTTTAGATACAATTTCCTGGTTCTTTTTAACCTTCACGTTGCGCTCATTGAAAGTCAGTAAGCCTTAAAAAGTATCTCCTTAATATATTCTGTTCTTGAAATTAAAACTTCATTATAAATATGATTTTTTGTACTTTCATGCTTTTCGTTTATTATTTCATTTTGTGTAGTTTCCTAAAACCACCTTTTGTTGACGTTACGTCACTTCCAAACAGCAAACACGGAAATTATTTCTTACTTCAGAGCCACAAAGCCAATATTTCATTGATGCCATTCTGAATTAAAGCTACGAATATATTTCTTATTGTTGCTTACGTCTGACTGAGGTAGTTGAATATCAGGCAAGGAACGACCTATTTTGTTCACTGCAACGTTCTTATGGAGACAGAGAGCTATGAAAACGTAACTTGTTGAAGTTCACATAAAAGTCACAGACTTATTGCTAGTGAATGCAAGGCGAAGGTAAAATTCTTCTCTCAAAGTATCCGAAAAATTGATCAAACAGATTAGCTGGAAACGGGATAGTAATAAACTGCCAGGAAAAAGAATTAGTGCACCTGGAAAGATGACATCGATTTTCATCAGATGACTGCATGTGCAACATGACGGGTAGTAGATGTAGTCGTAATGGTTTCAGTGTCGCCAGCCGACAGATAGCATAGTGACGCAGCTACCAGAGCGCCGTCTGATTTTACCCTTTAATGGGAAATCCTCACAGCCTTAAGGCTCAGTGTGGTGCAGTCGTGTGAAGCAAGCAGGAAACCATGCCACGGAGACGTACTCATGTTTCCTACAGCCAAACTAATCGAGTTCGAAAGAGGTCAAATTGCGGCCTTCCGAGTGACGGGGTTGTCCATCCTGAGAATTGCCACACAAGTTGCAAGTGGTGCTTCAGTTGTGGTCACGCGAACATTCTCACACACGTAGATGATGTTCTGGACATCCACGCAGCCTGGATCGCCACCAGGATCGTAGTATTGTAAGGGCAGCAGTGGCAGATTGTACAGCTAACACAGCACTGTCCTAAAGGATACATTTGTCGTACGTCCCAGATTGATTTCTGTGGTTATTTCAAGCTTGTCTATGAGCACTAACAACTCTATGAAAACACCGCTGTGCTCGGTATTTTATTGAAGGTCATCGGCCACTGTGTTCTTGGTAGCGAGAGCACTCTTGATATTGTGGATCGCGGAATAATTAATTCCCTCACGTTTTTCCGAAATGTTATTTCAAGTGCGTCTATCTCCAATTGTCATTCCGTGTTCGGAGTCTGTTAATTTTTGCCGTACAGCCACAATAATGTCGGAAACGTTTTCACATGGATCTCCTGAGTAAAAATGACACATCCGCCAATTCACTGTGATTTTATATCTTATATACTACTACAGCCATCAGCACATGTGGATATAGATATCTCATGAGTTTTGTCACCTCAGCGAAGTTACGCCGCACACCGCCATGTTACACTTTAGAATTCGGCAGAGGGCTGTAAACTGCCAGGAAAAAGGATTAGTACACAAAGATGAAGTCGATTTTGATCCGATGAGTGCATGAAGAAATTAGTTACAGAATGTTAAGTAGCCTTAAGAGCTTTCTCTTAAATTCGGAGGCATTAATATTCAGTACACCTTGTAATTCAATCCACGAGCGACATTCTCTGTCTCCGTCGTAGTTACACGAGCAGTTTCCTGCGTGCAACTGCGCGCAACAGCCAAACAATGCTGCTCGAAATGTGATGCATACAGTTCCATTATAAGATTCTGCACCTTTTTCATAAATTGGAGCATGGTACTGGCACAAAGCTTGAGGATTACCTGTCGTTCAAGCATAAGAAACAATTAAAGTATAAGGGACTCATTACGTCAAGTGTTAACCACAATATCACTTGCAAATAGGTGTGTGTGTGTGTGTGTGTGTGTGTGTGTGTGTGTGTGTGTGTGTGTGTGTGTGTGTGTGTGTGGGCGGGTGGGTTGGTGCGTGCGTCCGACTGTGCGTGCGTACATTTCGCCAGGGCCTGTACGCGATCCACTGCTAATCAGTTTCTCCTCTTAAAGAATTTTTGACGACATCATTACTACTACGCTAGTGTGAACCGTGCACTGATATTTTATTATTATTTATTGAGATGAAAGGGAAAAGGGTTATTACTTTAATTACGTTTTTCTATTCGTGTTAGGAAAATCGAAGTCAAATTTTGTGGCTGGGAATTATGGAAGTAACAGAATTAAAATTAAGAAATTCTCTCATGGAACCCCTTGAGTTCGAGGTGCCAGAGAGCCAATGAGGTTTACCGCGTTCGACACGCCACATATTGTCTACCATGCAAACGCAAAATTGACTGCTAATGAAGCAGGGGGATAGGACTGGAGGTATCCAGTGGTGACCGGAGCACGAAGCTAAGGAGCATAGTTGGACTACTTACTCTACGAGTAATCCACAACAGTGTGTGGGTATTGATACCAAGCACAGTACCGGCAGCAATAAACCACGCAAACATTGCCTTATACCTACAACAACAATTGCCAAATTTGAAATTCCGTCAGAAAGGAACTCAAGGAATTTCGCGGACTAAGAAAGAAGTAACAGATGAAATGTTAACGTTTCTGCATGATGTGTCAGTTGAATGTGTATTGCCATATACGCTCGAATATGTGGACAATGTACATGAGGAGTACAATGATTACGATATGTGCTTAACAAGTGAATGCGGTATTCAAACAATTGTCAAGCCATGTAGTTCATGAACCTCGCCCGACAGAGAGCCGCCGGCCGGTGTGGCCGTGCGGTTCTAGGCGCTTCAGTCTGGAACCGCGCTGGAGCTACGGTCGCAGCTTCGAATCCTACCTCGGGCATGTATGTGTGTGATGTCCTTGGGTTAGTTAGGTTTAAGTAGTTCTAAGTTCTAGGGGACTGATGATCACAGATGTTAAGTCCCATAGTGCTCAGAGCCATTTGAACCATTTTTTCGACAGAGAGCCACAAATCCAGTCTCCAGTCAAACGTAGGAAAGGACAATTGTCGTCCAAGGAGAGCGTACTAAACATAATTACGCACACCGAACATCATCCATAGCATAGTAAAATACAATAATGGACATATTTCGAATAAATGAGCAGCATTATGACCATGCAGTGCATAAGAAAAAATCGGGGTATTCAAGGGAAGCCAAGGGGCACTTGTTACAAAAACTGGTGTTTGCGCGTTTCAAGGATGCTCGATACAGTTCACAGGATGTGCATGATAGTGACCCAATAAGTTATATACATCAAATGGGACGCGACTAGGTTACAGTGATTTCAAGGGAAGCAATGGATTGCGGCATAGCTTCAATCGGTGCCACAGAATCGGAAGACCAAAGATAACAAACTTCAAATAAAGCGTTCCCTTCACGATGCACAGTAACCTGCGGAATCGGCCCGAAAATTTGTAGACGAGATAAACAGACTTATCTCTTGTCCGTAAGAAATTTATTTTCTAGTCTGACCAATCGGGATTTGAAGAGTAAATGCGTATGAAAGGAACCCTGGAAATTAGAAGTGCCAAAAGATTTGAATCAATGAACTTCAGTGCCTTAACGCGTTCGTATACAATTATTCAGATCGTTAATCTGTACGGTAAATTGACTGGAAAGCTGTTTATTGTACTGCGAGAGGTTGGAGGTGCTCTGCCCGCTACGATTCATTCTCTGGTGCGTGATCTTCCGAGGGCAGTAAGGAATATTTGCGTCACAGCAAGCAAGAGTGGATAAATGGTTGTAAGAGACCTATATCTATGGCATAAGCACCACTTTTAGCCATTAGCTGGTCAAATTAACTTACTTTTGTTTGATTGCTAGTCTACGTATGAAAGTCACACTCCTTTAGAGCGAACTAACCCTCCTGAAAAGTGTGTGACATTGAAATTCGTACCTCCTGGAACCACTGGTGAATTCCAGGCCATGGATGTTTGTATTTTGTCGTGCCTGTAAGATATGTTATCGCACTACCTGCAGTTACGCCTTAAAGGACAAATAGTTTCACGACAGAGTCTACGTCTAGGATTTATTGCATTATCCTGAAAGTTAACTGCCCTTCTAAATTTTGTGCATCTCCCTAAAATTACTATAGTGATACGGTTAGAACTCACTGCCGAGAGATGTGGTTGTTGCGTATGACAATTTTCTCTCGGTTAAACCGTGTTACCTGCCGTTGGATAACAGTGTCTTACATATATTTTCGTTATGTTATAGGAGCTATTACCGATTTCCTTTTTTGGTATTTAATTACCTTTATGGTAATCATATTGCTGCTGCAATTAATTTCTTCATTGTTTCTGTTTCTTTCAGTATTATCAACCTCACGTGTTTATATATATTGCGGTAATATTGTGTGTTCTTGCTGTAATCTAGTGTCCATTATTTTGCTTTAAACGTAAACTTAAAACTGATTCGCTAGTTTGTTCGGTCATATTACCGACAACTCCTCTTTTGCTTGTCTGTTTAGCTAACGTTATTGGTGACAGCGTAGCCTACTAAAGGCAAAAATCACGTAGTCGTTTTATTTGATTAGTTCAGTATCCCCGTTCTCCAATACTTCTTATGTCACTGGAAAACAATATTTGTAACGTTAATATTATGTTCTTGTTCTGTAATCTCACATATGTATTGGTTTCTTCCAATATGGACTTTCAGAACTAATGACGCACGTTATTTGTCAAATTAATTGTTAAGGCATTTCACGTCAACCGTTTACTTCGTGTTCTTGCAAACACTCTTGTAGATTTGAGCCATTCTTGTTTATGATACTTTAGGCTCTCAAAGCCACATTTATTCATCATAAGTTACATATCTTTTACCTTTACGCACAACATTTATTTTACTTGCTTTTCTGTCTGTGAACACATTATTCTGTTTCCCTTTAGGTAAATTTTGTTTGTATTTCTGCCGTTTTGTACATGAACGTAAATGAGTTTCTTGAATATTTCCTGTATTTTCTTTAGCAGAGTTTATTTTAGGGCCAGATAACGTAACTGTCGTCAAGCAGCAGGTATCGTGGCTCCACCAACGTCAACCTCAGTAGCTGACGTTCGATACCTGCTACGTTCACCTCCACCGCCTACCATTATGATACATGAAGACGCTCATGTTTGGACTGAAACAGGTTACCATAGCAAATAAATATATTATTGAGCTCAGTACAGCTTTTACTTCATTTTTGAAACACATTCAATCTTTTACACTCTTATAATCTAGTATTTAACGTATTGCCTCATCTGCAAAATAATCAAACTTTCGATTCTTTAAGAAACCGGATATCGGAAAGAGGTGAGGGCATGGCGTTACTGGTTTGCTACAGAAGTAAAGGCATTTTTGGAGAGAGACATGACATGCTGCAAGGCGTGGTAGAAGGTCATTAAAATAAGAAAGACAAAACTGGAAAAGGAGAAATGTGTTACAGGTCCCAAACCAGTAGATGGCAGTGTTGTCTGTGATAGGCAATGTTCTGGTTCTTCCCCAGATCCTGTATGGGGTTGTAATATGCGTAGATCTTTCAGTGTCAGTAACAGAAAAGTCAATTCAAAGAGCAGTTGGCACCTGTACACGGAGAAAAGTTCTCAAGTTTGATCTATCAAATCTTTATTGCACTTCAAATCTATTGTTTCTTTTTTTTTCGAATACAAGATTGTGGTTATATCCCCCTGGAATATGATGCAGATGACGCTGCGGTTTGACGAAAACTATTAGTACTGTATTTTACATAATACATGAAATGGTTTTTATCTACGTTGTAAAATGTTCTCGGAATCTTACATGAGTTTTCTCCTGAACAAGACACTAGTTTCACAAAAGCAAATTTGAACAATATGATTACAGACCTATGAAATAGCTCAAAAGACATTGCTTGAGCACCGATACTGTTAAGATATTAACAACGTTTACCTCATAGGATATATGCAGAATTTTTTTCTCTGTTTAGGTGAAAGTAACACATGGATGATATCTTCGTCTTCCTGGAGGTACTGTGTAACAGGAATATGTTAGCGAGAACAGTTTGAACAACAAAATATTTCCAATTGGTTCTTATAATTGTCAGTTTCGGAATATCGGACATTTACATTTGCATATTTGAATTATGTTTCCAACCTGAAAACGTATTGTTCGGTCCTCTTTCATCAGATGCGACCAAAGGACGAATTCTTTGAATACGAAATGGTTCAACCATTTCTCCCTTGTCGTTCCCGTGACGCATATTGAACAAAATTTTCGGTTCTACGTATTAATTTTAAAATTTTTAAGTTGTTAATGTGGTGGTTTATTGGAATAACAGCCATTGTCCAGTAAAGACGTGGACAGTATAGAAGAATAAAAACTCTTTGTATACAAGCTGGCCACTGAAACAAGATGAACCGCTAATTAAAACCACTAATTAATAAAGAAGCAGGAAATGAATAACAACAGCAGAGATTAACGAAACTGAGAACGTTGTAGTCTGACATCGTACAGTTTCCCTGTGAAAACCGTCAGCTATACATGATGAAATGTGAACAAAGGTACAGATTAAAATGAGATAATTGTTCAGTGACCCTTTTTAGGTGTGACAGCTGACATACACTCGTCGTTCTAACGTCAACATCACACAGCTTGTGACGCTTGTCATGTTTGCTCTGTGACGCAGAACGAGACTGGCAGGTTCCAAGGGACGTTTCACTCACTGCTCTTGCAGCAAAAAGGAGACCATATATTCCAGCTGCAAAACGGTGTCACCTTCGCTTTCCAGAATTTCTGATACCACGATGTATTCGATTTATTGCTGTGCCTCTGTAATGAACCAGCTCAGTTCTCACTTGTGATTGACGTCCATGGTGACAAAGTCCATGATTAACTTACTGTGGAGGATAATGTACAATACGATACTGCTAGAAGGTTAACAGCTATAAATCAATGGAATACCTCACCGCTGAAACAAGACGCAAAGGAGAAAGCTACTTTCCCTTTCGCAGACACTATGTGAAAATGTATGATTTGTGAAAAAACGTAGCTCACATTGCAACTCGTGCGCGTAATTTCTTTTTCAATTCCGATATTGATAAATGTTTATAAATAGCAGTACTAAATATTTTTCTTTGTAATTTAGAAACCGGACCATTATTCCGTTGCGTGATTATCTCCTATAGACAAGTAGTTGACAACCCACAGAACACGGGGCGGGTGCGCCCACAGAGCCATCGCCGTGTGGCTCGCGATACACGAAAAATTTCATACTTTTTCGTATAAAAACATATTTCTAAAAAAAACACCCCATTAAGGGGCGGTGAAATTAATGTAATATTCCTTAATTACATTGAATTAATTAAGAAAAGCCACTAAGGTTAGTCAACAATATTTATCAAATAGTGGGTTTGAAGATTTGAATATTAATTTTATGTATCATACACCGGCCGGCCTGCATAGTTAGCATAGTTAGAAGATGTGGAGCTGCACTCGACCATTAAACACTGAACAAGAAATTTGAAGTGGAAGTGTGTAAATTGCATAATTTTGAGCTAGTTTCGTTTATTTCAACATAAAATAATACAAAATCATCATCTTCATAAATATTTGGCTCATGTTTCTTTGAAAAGTAATCTGAATTATTTATAAAAAACTCACTAACTTAATTTGCATTCATGTTCGAAGATTCAGCATAACAAATTTTAAGTGAATAGTTATCTGAATTATGTTATGTGTTATGCATTGATAAATTTCAGTGCAATTCTGGAAGTACAGAAGTAAAATATGAAGAAAAAATGAAAATAGTATCACATGAACAAAAATAATTTGTAAGTCTAATTTGCACCAGAACTACGTAAAGCACAAAAGAAAATATATAAATTAACTGGTCGCAAATGTATATAAATTGTTACAGTGTTAAATGTCCATATGTACAGTATATACAATTATATATTTTGTTCAAAGTAAATTCAGAAGATGAACGTTTCAGCTTGGCTTGACGTTTATAAACATATTCGGTAACATCCATTATGACAGTCCAGCAGTAATCTGCTAAAATAGTAGGGCTCCAAATTCCGGTATACCTCATCTAAAATGTGGCAGTATCTTGATGAAATCGCACCCCAAGTTCATCACTTACTGCACCACAATCTTTGGGGAAGAAGTCAAAATGATATGTTCAGTAACATGTTGCAACCAAGTTTATCATAAGATAATATGTTATCTACAATCTCTTTCTAATTTATTGCTCGTTTGTTGAACTGTAAACAGACTGTCTTAAAACATTCCCATGCATGCTTCTTATCACCTTGTATGATCCCATCAAAAGTATGGTCCAAAAAAGCGCTGGAATCTGTGGGCACACAAAGATGCCCTCCTTTAGTTTGGCATCACTTAAGTAAGGGAATTTTTACCTCAAGTACTTAAACGCATCACCCTCTTTGTTCCTTCCCTCGACAAAGTTTCTCATGAGACCCAACTTGACGTGTAAGGGCGGGAGCACAATCTTTTTAGGGCCTACTAGAGGTTTGCTCTTAATGTTCTTTATACCTGGTTGAAGAGATTTTCTGGTGGGCCATTTATGTTTACTGTAATGAGATCCACGAGCTCGGCTATCCCATTTACAGAGAATGCAGCAATATTTAGTGTACCATAACCACATACCTAATAACATGTACAACCACTTTCAGGTCACCACAAATCTGCCATTGAGAGTCATTATACTTCATGGCTTCTAGTTAAATTTTTATGTTTTGGTATGACTCTTTCATATGCAGACTATGCCCAACTGGAATAGAAGGAAGCTCATTACCAATACGTAAAAGCACTGCTTTTAAGCTCACCTTTGACGAATCAATAAGCGGTCTCTACTCATCTGGGTTGTAATTAATTTGGAGAGTCATTGAACATTTACGTCTACACATTTCATGTTAAAAAAAAGACTGAATTGTTGCTGTCTTCAGCGGTAGAATAAAACATTTACATTGCTTTCCAGAAAATTGCGCTGCTGCCATCTTGATGCTAAAATCCCAGCCTTAGCTTTGGAGAGCTCCAAGTCTTTATAATGAGATCACTTAACTTATTTTGAGACAATTGTTGTGGATCATCAGTTGATGTTATATTTGGGGGAAACTCTGGATCTTGTGATGTACATGGTTCAGGACATTAAGAATCCCCATCAGAAGTAATCTCTTACTCTGTCGGTGGATCAGGTATTGGCAACCCTTTCCCATGTAGAACTGGACATACGGCAGATGGAATGTTAGAATAGATCACTGTCTCCTTCTTCTTCTTAGATATTCCCTTCTTCATAGGAAGAACCATACAAAAGTAGCAGTCACTGACATGGTTAGTTGCCTCTCGACAGATGATGGGCGCTGCAATGTGCATTTAACGTCCTTTCCCATGATTCCAATTCCTGAAGTTGCTGGTGCAAGGGTTGCAGATCTCATGTGGAGCCCATGGTTTATCCGGATCACCTATTTCCACTCAAAATAACAACTGTAAGCTTTCTTAATGAATGGATTTACTGGTATTTGCTGTTTTTGTGAAGCACTCCATACACTTAGCAAAATGTGTCAGTACTGTGTGCACAAACTCGTGGCATTTTTGTTCACTTCAGTAGCAGTCAAACTGAACAACTGGTAGTTAACCTGTAAGCAATTGTGCAAAAATTATTACATTCATTAATAGAGTCACTGAAGTTGAAGAGGAAGGAGACAAAAAGATCACTAAAATATCTACCAAAATGTTTATATCCCAAATATTCCATGCACGTAAGACCAGGGACAATAATATGATCCATTCTTACTAGTTATTATGACTTTGACAAACCATTATAATATTTTATTTTAAACTTAACATAAAAACCCGTATATGATTATCTCACCATAATAAAACAGTGTAAAATGAAAACTAGGGCTAAATTTTGAATAGTCTTTGCGATATTCGCGATGATCACATTAGAATTGATAGAAATTGGCTATTTTCATTCGATTAACATTTTCATTGTTGCACAGTGTGATCAGTTTCCACAAGTTAAAACTGAGTTATATATTAGCAAATGCTATTAACTGTTACTATGTTGTCAACATTATTTTTGTTGTTTGACCTTTGACGAGACAGCTCCTGCGTGCAATCAAGCAAACTGAATAAGGCAACTACTTTGCATGGTAGGTAGGTTTACAGAAGCGCAACGATACTTGAACACAATTTATAGCCGATAAGAAGAGAACTGGGGCCGTGCAGAGGACATGTAACATGACTGTGCGTTTACATACCGAAAGTTACCTTTCAGATTCCATGTATGACTAAGAACAAAAATAAAAATGACCTCTGTCCACTGTTAGGCCATTACACATAGCACTATACAATTATTAATTCACTCTGTTATTAATGTTTGCAGTCATCTTTGATATTAAATGGATATAACAGCTGCATGATCGAAGGTTCCTGGTTGACTACCTAACGGCGTCCAGTGTTAACAAAAGTTCGTTTTATAATATTTCAATTGATCAGAGACCGAATTAGAAATTTAAAGAGCTGTCCAAATTAAGAAGTACAGTCTTACGCTAAAGGTCTAACACAATAAGTCAAGTGTTAAGGTAGAAACTGTGTACGAACCTTAAGGAAGCGTAACTCTCACCAAGTGAGCGAGTGAGTTATCCAGATTATATTTCTCCAGTATTTGAGAATTAAATAGATTAGCGGCTTACAACCAACTTTACACACACTTCCAGGCCTTCTCGAAACTTTTTCTCGGAAAGTGTTCGGAAGAAAGTTTATAATTTACCAAAAAATGGTTCAAATGGCTCTAAGCACTAAGGGGCTTAACACCTGAGGTCATCAGTCCCCTATACTAGGAACCACTTAAACTTAAATAACCTAAGAACGTCACACACATCCACGACCGAGGCAAGGTGTTAGCCTGCGACCGTAGCAACAGCGCGTTTCCGGACTGAAGCACCTAGAACCGCTCGGCCACAAAGACCAGCTATAATTTCCCACATATTAGCATACCGTGCTGTAAGACTTCGGAATCGGGCAAGGTGATTCAGTTTATTGTTTCTTTACTGGTACCTCTGTTCGCAACACATTTTGCAGACAGTGTCGACATGTACACTCAATGTACTTACAAAATTACATCTTTGAAAGGCACTCAGCGCATGAAATATGACGTCATAAACACGGGTCTTCGATTCTACAAGTGTTTCCATAATGGAGTGAAAATTGTAACAGGACACAGAGAATGCTCCATTGAAAAATCTGAGGTAGGGAACCTGGGGTCGGAAACATAGCTTAATCAGACATGGAAGTAAATTTGTCTACCGCTTTGTCTAGCATTACTGTTTTCCAATTTATTTACAACCAACATGTGTACAAGTTTACGCGTATTGTGCAGTTTATTTAGACGTAATTGTTTATTTCCTGCAACGAAACAAGGAGGACGAATCTGATTACTAGGAAGTCAAAATGCAGGTATTGTTTACTTTATTTGTCCGTAAGACTGCTCTGTTGTATCGTACTTACGTTGTCCCGTGACAGGACGTCCTATGAATCAACGACAGACCCATTCATTACTTTCTGTTCAGAGACGCACAGTAGAGAACGATGGAGTAGTACCGGTACAGTTTCGCCGAACTCACTAACATGCACCATGTGTATGGGAAAGTATGCTGTAATACTTTCGCTGCTGAAAGGCTGTACAGAGAACAATTTCCTAACGGGTATCGTTAGTCACGATGCATCTTTATTTCTCTCGATCGACGAATGCGGGATACTGGTTCAATCGAAAGAAGAATCAAGGGATCTGGCGACATGAGGACCACTCGATTTTGAGCAGGATGTGCCGGAACGTGCTGCAGCGGACCCCACTACAAGTACTCGTATTGTTGTACGTACTAGGATGTGGCAGGCAGTCCACGAAGGACGACACGCGTATCACCCACAACGAGTCCATGCAATGTGTGGTCTCCTGCCCACTCTTGTAGTATAGGGTGCTTACGGTGGTGCTTTCTCAGATAGCTAAACAAAAACAAATTACGTTAATAGTTTTTATTACAATAAAGTATGTTGACATTACTTAACTTTGGGTCGCAAGCAATTAGCGACATGCAAATAATCAATGCCGTTCGCTGTATACAACGTCATGCTAGTTAATCACACAAGTTCATATGGATCACAAGTCGCGGCTCTTCTAGTGCGTGGTTTCTACTCCGCGTCCACTACTACGGGTCTGCTAATGTGGCCGTGGCTAGGCGGTGCGTCGCTTTTGTTCTCCTTGTGGAGATGCCACTGTCGTGATGACGTCATAGTCAGCGTGCTGTTGGCTGTCGTCGTCTCACAGCCCCCTCTGCTGTGTTGTTTTGATCTTCGTGCCGGCGCTTGTCGCACCAAGGTTCGCAATGTGTCACTGGTTGCTCCAATGATGGATTGATCGACCACATTTCCTCCAAACCGTGCTGTTTTCTGCCGAGGATATTTCGATCAGCAGGAATAGCGATGGCCGGGCTGAGGAAAACCCTCAACCAGTATTAGAGTCCCACCGTCATGTACGTTTTGCTGTGAATATCCGGGCCAGCATTGTAGGCGACAAGCTCATTGGGCCGTATCTTCTACATGGCCGTCTGAATGTCCACCTCTACTTAAGGTTCACGCAAAGAGCAAAGAGTTCTACCTGAGTTGTTGGAGAACGTACCCTTGGCTGTTCGTGAGAGGATGTGGATACAACATGACGGTGCACCGCCTCACTTTAGTGTGGATGTCCGCCATCATGTCAGTGCTGTATTTCCTGGTCGCTGGATTTGAAGGTGACGTCCTATTCCAAGGCTTGCGAGATCACCTGACCTGAATCCGCTTGATTGTTTCGTATGGGGATATCAAAAGCCACTTGTGTATGAGACCCCAGTGGATATGGATATGGAATTAGTTGCCAGAATTGTAGCTGCCTTTGATGTCATTCGAAACAGCCATGGATGTTTGTTAGGGTGCGCCAGAATCTTGTTCACTGTTGTCATGCTCGCATTGAGGTTGATGGCCGTCAGTTCAAGCACATTCTGTGAGATACAGTACAAATGATACGTTCATTGATTCGATGATGGTATTTGCAGTTAAGTGTAGCTAATGTAAATAAAAAAGTACACAGTAATATGATTTTATTCCTATTGTCTCCTTAAGCTTGCTTCTCCAACAGCAGGTTCCCTACCTCAGATTGTTAGTGGAGCATCGTGTATGTCCTATTAAATATTTTGTGTGCTCTTACGGAAACACGCTGTATAACTAGTTGCTGTGAGGGGCTTACCTGTTGTTCGGAAGTTACTATTGCAATTATGTTTACAGTACAGGCAGCAATAATTATTTTCTGTCCTTCGCAACAAAATGTTTACTATTGTTTTTACCGAACAGTGTTCATCTAAGTCTTTACGCATCTTCAGCTGTCAAGAAAGGAAAAATGGGCAGAACTGTCTATATATAAATATTTTTGTGAGGTATTTAGCGTTTCCTGACAGCGCATTTATAAATGCGGGACTGTGATTTAACACTTTCTCTTACACCTCCTACCTTTTATTGTGGGCAAAGAAGTCACAAAACTGCTAAATCACAATACTATGCTCGAAAATTGTGAGTATAGAGGGATAACGAAAATATGCTTCCTGTAAATTTCACATTAGTCGGAACAAAATATTTCGCACTTAAACAGTTTTCTTGTTTATTACTTTCTAGACAATTGTTGATTCCAGGTACAATTAGATGAAACATTTCTCGCAACAATATAATAAAAAAATCAGTAGCAAAAGAAGGTTATACTATTTTATTATTAATCAAAATTATTTAATTGTTTCTATGTTTGTTGTAACTTCACCACCGTGGTTCGTTCTTGGTGCGGTGTTGATTTCTGTACCTAGAAACACTCCATGCTGATATCCGAAGGTACCAGTTATTTCGTATCGAAATGCGTTATGAAGACTTCTGAGGTGCTAATGCATACATTATTTCCTGTGGAGACATTAATAGTTTTTACTTTGTTACTGGGGTTTTGTTTCGCTGACACACTCTTACACTTCACTGCCGTTAGTTACACGTGCAGTGCAACAGATGTCCCTTAGTCAGAGAACCTGGGCGTTTCCTCAGTATAGCTTTCCGCGTTGCGTACTCGGATTACGAAGTTCAACACTACAGCCAGAACCAATAAGTTTGAAGCTCAACCCACCAGTTCATCTCAGTGTAAAAACCGCGCACCGGCCAGCTAACTACAGCACTGCACGATAGTGGCGTAGAGGCCTAATGCTGTTAGTAACGGCGATCGCGAGAAACCCGCGGAATGTAACTCAGCAGCTTCCCTCCTGCCTGCAACGTACGAGCTGCCAGGGTGTCCTCGCACGAGGGATCCTGAACTATGTAAGCTCTACAGCTCGACAGTCGCTAAATTAACTCTCACTCCGTTCGAGAACAATCTGGAACGTAGAACTCTGGAGGTAACCACAGGATCCAGGCATCCCTAAATTTACAACGACTACAGATCTATTCTTTGTTCTTCTTCCTTTTACTTTGTGTATTAAAGTAAAAGTGCTTATCTTTAATGTTCACAGTGCAAGTTTGCAATTAATTTTTTGTGTCTTCATTTATTGCACATAAAAATGTATACGTAAGTTCAGAAAGACAAGCTAAAAACACCGATACCGACTGCTTTTATTAGGTTGGTATTTACAAAAATATTTAAAATGTATATAACAAGTTCTGCAAGAATTAATGAAATCATTACAAATAAAAACCACACATTGTTCTTTAGTAAGTTTAGTAAGGTGCTGATGATCGTATTACCACCAACACCATTGCTCCTGGTAATTTAATTTAAGTGAACGAAACTCATTTTTACCGTCTTGCTTCGTTGTTTCAGAAAACGTATATTATTTTACGACCAAAGTTTCGGATTGTAAGTTCATTTTCCAGTACAGAAGTCTTTCAAGGATGGCATCAAAGCAAAGATAAATGCGTGTCGACTTCTTAACCAACCAAGTCTAGACTAAAACTGTAAACGCTACTTCAGCTTTTTTTTGTCACATGTACGTCTGTATTGTACAGCTATTATCGCAATCATTAGCAGTTTTACTGTATAAACAAACGTACATGAGTAGAGCTACCTGCCCAAAAATGACTATTTGTGTGATTATCTATTTACAAATAAAAACAGTATGCAGATGTTTCCACGTTATTAAAAAAGGGGTGAATAAACTGTGTCTACTCATTCAATAGAACATGTGGCAATGTATATGTCACTTTTTAATATCTAATGCTTCTAGTTTAGTGATCTTTTTACCCTTTCCTTCTATCGGAAAAACAAACTTCCTTCCTTGAACAACTAGTTGCGTCACAAAGACCATGATCTGGTTCATAAAACACTTACAACATACTAGGCGATAAAATCAATGAAGCCAAATAATAAAATCCATGAATTCGTCACCGTTGTCAAATATTACTATTAATTACATCGTCATAAATATTTCCAAGAGGTGCTCTCATTCATGTTATATCAACAATGAGAATCTACGAGGTGCATTCAAGTTCTAAGGCCTCCAATTTTTTTTCTCTGGACTGGAAAGAGATAGAAACATGTGCATTGTTTTAAAATGAGGTCGCGTTCATTGTCAATACGTCCCAGAGATGGCAGCACCATACGGTAGATGGAATTTTACCGCTAGCGGCGAGAATGAGAACTGTTTTAAATACTTAAAATGGCGACGTTTTCCTTACTTGAACTGAGTGCAATCATTCGTTTTCTGAATTTGCGTGGTGTGAAACCAACTCAAATTCATCGACAGTTGAAGGAGACATGTGGTGATGGAGTTATGGATGTGTCGAAAGTGCGTTCATGGGTGCTACAGTTTAATGAATGAGAACTGTTGTAAATACTTAAAATGGCGACGTTTTCCTTACTTGAACAGCGTGCAATCATTCGTTTTCTGAATTTGCGTGGTGTGAAACCAATTGAAATTCATCGACAGTTGGAGGAGACATGTGGTGATGGAGTTATGGATGTGTCGAAAGTGCGTTCGTGGGTGCTACAGTTTAATGAAGGCAGAACATCGTATGACAACAAACCAAAACAACCTCGGGCTCGCACAAGCCAGTCTGACGACATGATCGAGAGAGTGGAGAGAATTGTTTTGGGGGATCGCCGAATGACTGTTGAACAGATCGCCTCCAGAGTTGGCATTTCTGTGGGTTCTGTGCACATAATCCTCGACCTGAAAATGCGAAAAGTGTCATCCAGGTGGGTGCCACGAATGCTGACAGACGACCACATGGCTGCCCGTGTGGCATGTTGCCAAGCAATGTTGACGCGCAATGGCAGCATGAATGGGACTTTCTTTTCGTCGGTTGTGACAATGGATGAGACGTGGATGCCATTTTTCAATCCAGAAACAAAGCGCCAGTCAGCTCAATGGAAGCACACAGATTCACCGCCACCAAAAAAATTTCGGGTAACCGCCAGTGCTGCAAAAGTGATGGTGTCCATGTTCTGGGACAGCGAGGGCGTAATCCTTACCCATTGCGTTCGAAAGGGCACTACGGTAACAGGTGTATCCTACGAAAATGTTTTGAAGAACAAATTCCTTCCTGCACTGCAACAAAAACGTCCGGGAAGGGCTGCGCATGTGCTGTTTCACCAAGACAACGCACCCACACATCGAGCTAACGTTACGCAACAGTTTCTTCGTGATAACAACTTTGAAGTGATTCCTCATGCTCCCTACTCACCTGACCTGGCTCCTAGTGACTTTTGGCTTTTTCCAACAATGAAAGACACCCTCCGTGGCCGCACATCGACCAGCCGTGCTGCTATTGCCTCAGCGATTTTCCAGTGGTCCAAACAGACTCTTAAAGAAGCCTTCGCCGCTGCCATGGAATCATGGTGTCAGCGTTGTGAAAAATGTGTACGTCTGCAGGGCGATTACGTCGAGAAGTAACGCCAGTTTCATAGATTTCGGGTGAGTAGTTAATTAGAAAAAAAATCGGAGGCATTAGAACTTGAATGCACCTCGTACTTTACGAGTGGAGGCTTTCTTTTAACAAATTTTTAACGCCATTACTATTTCGCCCTGTGTGATGTTTTCAGTATTTCATAAACTAGCTTTCTTCACGCTTCCACCTAACTAAGCCTATAGCTCCTGTATCTATTCAACAGAACGGCGACACAAGGATGTTATCGCTAGTCAGCTCGGTAACTGTGTGACATGTCACAAAAATAATTATTGAGTTCACAAGAGGACGTATTTACCACGATAACATACCAGAAGACGCCGCCCAACGTTACTGAAAGGCGACATTGCCGTACATTACACTGCTGACAAGGCGTCTGGAGGAGTTGACAAGATGAAAAAGCCTGGGCAAATGGTGTCAGGATTTCCCAAAGATTGTGCCTGACAGAATGAGTATGTCACGATGTAGGGACCAAGATGCAGCGCTATTGAATATCACCTTGGCTTGCTTGGACGAGAAGAGATCCACATCCGCTCACAGTCCAAAACGAATAATCAGAC
Source organism: Schistocerca americana (assembly GCF_021461395.2). NCBI lineage: Eukaryota > Metazoa > Arthropoda > Insecta > Orthoptera > Acrididae > Schistocerca > Schistocerca americana. The sequence continues at coordinate 74,183,443 of NC_060119.1, forward strand.
TGCCGCCAACAGAATTTATAGCCAATAGCTGCACACCGGTGCTTCTGCTTAGATTCAATGCTCTCGATTTGGTGCGTTCGGGTTATCCATTGAGGATTCTGGTGGGCGGTGGGTTCGAGGCTGGACTAGACATCACTGGCCAGGTGGCCACACTACCGCTGTTCGCCACTTTGCTCACGTATACGCTGTTGCTGTCAGTCTTCCAGTGATGGGGTCCGCCTCCTCCCGCCACCTACCGGCTCCGGGTTCGATTCCCAGCAGGGGACTGGGTGCAGTGTGTCCTTCATCATCATTTTCATCATCGTTGACCTGCAAGTCGCAGAAGTGGCGTCAATTAAAAGGACTTGCAGTACGGTGGCAAATCTCCCCCTCATGAACCGGCCGTTGTGGCCGAGCGGTTCTAGGGGCTTCAGTCTGGAACCACGCTGTTGCCACTGTCGCAGGTTCGAATCCAGCCTCGTGCAAGGATGTGTGTGATGTCCTTAGATTTGTTAGGTTTAAGTAGTTCCAAGTTCTAGGGGTCTGATGACCTCAGATATTAAGTCCCATAGTGCTCAGAGCCATTTTTGAGATGTAAACACCATTCGACGGTTTCGCGATACAACATTAACAGGAACTGTAAGACTAGTATCGTCGAATCAAGCGAATGTGAATGATGTATTCATTCGAAGAACAAGTGGAGATGGATCTCATACGTACTCTACAAGTCGTACATTTAAATATGAGTATGATAAATTGAGAGCAACTGGATCTTTGACGCATCAGAAACAAATCCGCCAAAGGAAAGTTACTAACGAGGAAATAAAAATTTGTTCTCTTGCCACTGTGCTTCGAGATTCTTGTGTTAGTTCACGTCAAATTGCAAGGGAATCTGACATGGGTGAGAATAGTGTTGTTCGAGCTCTGCGTCGCCATAAATATCATCCTTACCATATCAGTCTCCACCAAGAATTAACTGAAAATCCATGTTGGCTTCTGCAAGTTTCACACTAAAAACCGTGGTCGGTGAATGTATGGTGTGGTATTCTGGAGGACAGAATTATAGGCCCCTATTTCATGGAAGCGAATCTTAATAGTACGATGTACACATTAGGCCTGTTAATGGAAGAAATACCTTTAGGAACTAGGAACAGAATGTGGTATCAACACGATGGGTGTCTGTCACATTTTTCACTGATGGCTGGAAATGAGATGCAGAGACAAATCGTTGGACTGGACGGGGAGGAGATGTGTCGTGGCCGGCTCGTTCGCCAGACTTGACACCTCTGTATTTTTCTTATGGGGATTCGTAAAAAACATTGTTTGTAAAGACGCTCCAACTACACCTGAAGATATGTGAGGGAGAATTGTCAGATCATGTGCTTCAATAAGTGCCGATGTGATAAGGAATACCACTCAATCCGTCATAAGAAGATTGCAGCGCTGCACTGAGACCAATTGTCATTACTTCGAACACTTTCTTTAAATGGACGTTAATGCCACCTTTCTGACCTTCAAAGACCTTACACATCATTGGATTCGTCTCGATAGCTGCTATCAGAAAATAAGTGTCAAAGTATAGCACCCCATTTGAAAAAACAACGTTTACCTTCATATATCAGACGCATCCCCACCTAGAAACATAAAACCAGGGTCATATTATAACCCTCGTTGTCCCATGCAACTCTTGTCCCACAGTTCCTATGATACTTTCGGAGTTATCCTTGGTGGCAATAGTTAGTGTTTCACTCTGCATTTTGGTGACAGAAGCGGTCACTACAACTTCGACAGCCGCTATCCGAGGAGAAGAATTGATTTCTGACACTTTTGTTATCAGAAGTATTGATTGCCATGAAATGCTGGATCGTGGGTGACTTCAGCAGCTCTAGCTAATAGCTTCGACGATGCATCGTTTCCCTCCCCTCTTCATATGCACAGGAATGGTTGGGAAAACGGATTACCACAGTATATAAAGATGCTATTTATGAGAATTGAAGGAACTGTCAATCTTGCTCAGTTTAGAGGGGGTAGTTTAAAGGGCGTACTAGGGAAGATTATGCTAGCAAGGGGCCATTGAGTTGCATTCCTTGCAGCAGGTTGCACCATATCGCGTCATGTGCGCGGTCAGCGCTGTTAAGTGTATTATGTGTCACAGTATGGTCACTGCTCTGAGCACTACACAGACTCAAAGTGGGGTAATGACAGGCACAAAGACTAAGAAGAGTCTGTTGCTGTTTTCGTGTGCCTGTAGTACTATTGTATATTTGCTATTACTGTATGTTTTAAACTTTAGTAAATAAAGATTTCACAATGGCAGAATGAAATACGTAGAGAGTTGCCTTGCAATTGGCATTTCAAGCTTTGGTACAGCAAGTGGAGTTGCTGAGGGCTGGAAACACGTCGGTCTTCAGGGACTTAGCAATAGCGAGGGAAGGAAGAGTTTCATCCCGTCTCACTGCACCTGCTGTCTTCCTTTTTCGGGCAAGACAGTGGAGAATGTGTTGGAATTCACATATGGCCTAGAAGGAGCGCTAAGCCTGAGTAACTGGAGTAACTAAATGCTACTAAGGACAACCTTAATATGCTCAAAGTGAGGAGTAGTCATATGTGATGTGTCACGAGGATTTGACGAATGCATTTGCATTTTAGTACCTGAAGAAAGGGCTCTGCAGCGTTATGAGAAACGGTTTTGCTTAGGTTCTTCCGGGAACAGCTCATTGAAGTGCCTCAAAGGCGGAATTAGTCAGTGGAAAATTGTCTAGAGAGGATTAGAAAGATAAATGATCATAGCTATCAGCTGACAGAAAAGAGGAAGTCAAAAGTATTAATCTTTAGAAAGAGGAGCATAGAGCACTGTATGCTTTTCAAAGGGGGCTTCCACTTGTCATATCTAAGAGAGTGTTTACGGAAACCCAAAGGACTTGACCGCCGTCTTCAAGGTAGCCACAGAGTTACAGGCTTGGCAGACGTTGTGATTAAAATAAGGAATGACTACGCTTTTTCTGTACAGACATAAAATGTTGCAGATACGTGTATGTAGGTCACCTTCAGAATTAGTGTCACCAGCCACAATGCAGTAGGTGACGAGTGGCTTTAGGGATAAAAAGGGGAACGAGCAACGACGTAAAAGATGGTCGTTTAACGTCAACAGCAACTCAAGATCCGCTGAATGGTGGTCCGATTAAATTTAATTACTATGAAGAGGTATGTAGGAATGTAGCGGCGACGTCCTTCTTGGTTCGAGTGGTAAATCATAAACAACATACACCGATGTGCCAAAACATTATGACCACCTGCCTAATAGCTTGTTTGTCAATCTTTGCAAGGAAATAAGTCACTGATACAGCGTTTCAGGGGTCCAACAGTTTGATGGTAGGTTTGTGGAAATATGTGGCATTAAATGTCTACCCACACGTCATGTAAATAGCGTAAATAACGGGCCATTGATTTTTATATGCCGTGATGACTCCCGATATCAACCTAGGTGGGTTCCATAGGATCTACACCAGGCGAATTTGGTCGCCGAGACATCAACGTAAGTTAGTTAACTACAATGCTCCTGAAACCACTATAACACAGTTTCGGCTTCGAGACAGGGACACTTATGCCGCTAAGAGATGACATCGCCGTCAGGGAAGACATTAAACATGATGGAATGCAGATCATTCACAGCTGTCAGCGTGTCTTCGTTTACTACCATAGGTTCCATATGCAAGCGATGGATGATGTTTCCCATTGTATCATACTGCTCCCATCAGTCTGCGTCCGTGGCGCGCTGCATGTTTCGAGCTGTTGTTCACCTAGATGACCACGTCTTCTATCACGTGGACATTAGACCAGTTTTGGCGTTTTCGAGATACTTTAACAGGCTCTGGGTCATAATAATCTGCTCTTTGTCGAAGTTGATCATCTTAATGGTTTCCCCATTTGCAGCCCATATCATCGCTAGTGCAATCGCCGTCCATTTCTGCTCCACGGTGGGCGGTGATGCTAATATTTGGGTTTATCAATGGAAGTTGTTATTAGACACGGAGGATTATATGTCTGTGCTGTGTGTGGATCTCTTGAGTAGACGATGACGTGGGGTGGGAAATAAGGCGACAACGTGGACTTTGGCGACGCTCATTGTTAGCATTGTAGCTAAATATAACAGAGAGAGTATAGAAGTTTTGCTCAGTTTGGAAGACGGGTACTGCCAATATAGGGGTTGTATTTCTTTGACAGATATCAAGCAGTAATTGATGCTACAGAGACCGTTGCTGAACTCAGCGGAAATGTCTTACGGCTGGGAGAGATTGTTGCTAATGACGCATTGTCGCAAGGTGCTCGAAGGGTAGAACCAATAAAATACGCGATTCGTTTGATAAAAAGCGGCAAGGCATAGGAAAATTACTGTGGGTGAGCGTTGTGTAATGGACTAGGATATCTGCAGGGGTACCAGAGACGGCTGGAGTGGCCTTGCGGTTCTAGGTGCTACATTCTGGAACCGTGCGACCGCTATGATCGCAGGTTCGAATACTGCCTCGGGCATGGACGTGTTGTAGGGAAGCAGCCTACTCACGTCGTATAGAATTCACATCAGTCTTTCCATTGTGTGCCAGCCAGTCCGCTGTAACTAGCTCTGACGTCATAAATGTTGCGCAATACTTTAAAAATCAAGTAAATAACCTGAAACGTTTGTAGCATGTCAGGAGTAATACTAAATCAATATGTGTTGAATATCAGTTCAATAACTGTAACCATTTTCGAAATTTGGATATTTTTCTGTAAAAATCATTGGCGCAACAGAAAAGAGCTAGAAACTTAAAAATTGATATTTACATTCCTTTTTCATAACAATTTAGTAGAAACTGTATTCTGTATCTCACAAATAAAAATTTTTGTAGAAATTCATGATTTACTGGGTTTTGTCTTAAAAATGAAGGAAGCAAGATGGATTAAGTAGGCGAATAAATAAGGCTAGGATGTTTAAATTTAAGTAGAAGGGAGATCCGCAATGATCATAAAGATGTGAGAAGTTTCAACTGAATAACTATAACACTATAGCGATGGCGTATCTCCAACTGGCAAGTTCAGAGCTCGTCTACTGCGTGTAGTGTAATTAAATTAATTATCTCGCCCAAAGCATTTGACTTAGCCACATCATACTTTTATTATGAATACTTACCTGTGTGCTGATTGCACATTTAAATTGAGAGCTTCATCGGCCATCAGCAAAGGAAGCAATGATTTATTCGATAACTTAAAGTGGTGCATTACTAGCCCAGTGGCTAGTCGGGAGAGCAATTTTGATCAGCCGTTCCCTTAGCCGTCCGCACCGCGGCTTTATATATAAGAACGCTGCGCGAGAGAAGGAAGGCCCCAGCTGTTTCCAGACGCTGATTAGCGCACCACCTGTGCTGGGAGTAGCGTCGCGTTGGTATCATTGCTATAAACAGCCTCGGATGCCGTAATAAATTACTCGGGATACGCGTAACCATGAAATCGTTTTCGAGTGAAGTGTTAGTTCTGGGATGACTTTAATGATCTATCTTCAGTTTGCATATGTCGTATTTTACGTGCCGCTGCGGGACAGACATTCTAGCATTATTTAGCGTGGCGTTTGATGAATATTACCATCAAATTATGGCGAGCATTCACTTTAGCATTTAATTTGAACAGTTATAATTGCATCAGCGCATTAGACTCTGAACTGCTCCGGTAGTTGGATTTTGTGGATTCTTTTGGTCTGTGACTTTCAGAATATAGTGAACATTTTCAAAGAATGGTTTTTAATTATGAATCCCAGACAATCTCCTAATTCCTCAGTGCTATAAGCTGTAGCTATAAATACATTTCTCAGATGAAGTGGGCACCAGGAATTCTAATTACAGGCTTCACGTTTTGCTAATCACTTTCTCGTTGCCAATATTGTAGTTAGAGAGTCAGTGTTGAGAATGGCAAACAACAGCATTAAATAAATAAATGATAGGTACATTTAATAACAATTATTCCACCTGCCACCCCACATATGGTGCATTGGCAGCATAAATACAAAACAAATATTCTACATTATTCCACCAGCCGCCCGACAGTGTGTGATGTCCTTAGGTTAGTTAGGTTTAAGTAGTTCTAAGTGCTGAAGACTTCTGGCATAAGAAGTCAGCCTCATTCTGCCAATGGCCTTGTCAAAGAGGGTGGAGGGGCGGATAGAGGTTCAGGGCATTCTGTTGTCCTAGGGGTGGGAAATTGCCCCTAATGGCGGAAGAATCAGCAATGATCAACGACATGAGGTTGCAGAAGGCAATGGAAACCACTGCATTAAAGACACGTAACGTGTATCCACAGGACATGTGGCCTGTAATTGAAGAAGTGCCATGATGATCTCTCCATTGGCAAAAGATTCCGGAATAGTCCCCCATTCGGATCTGCAGGAAGGGACTGCCAAGGGAGAGATTACCATGAGAAAAATATTGAATAATCTACGAAAGGATAACGTTCTTCGAGTCGGGGTGTGGAATGTCAGAACCTTGAACGTGGTGGGGAAAGTAGAAAATCTGAAAAGGGGAATGCAAAGGCTAAATCTAGATATAGTAGGGGTCAGTGAAGTGCAGTGGAAGGAAGACAACGATTTCTGGACAGATGAGTATCAGGTAATATCAACAGCAGCAGAAAATGGTGTAACAGGTGTAGGATTCGTTACGAATAGGAGGGTAGGGCAGAGGGTGTGTTACTGTGAACAGTTCAGTGACTGGGTTGTTCTAATCAGAATCGACTGCAGACCAACACCGACAGGTATACATGCCGACGTCGCAAGCTGAAGAGGAACAGATAGAGAAAGTGTATGAGGATATTGAAAGGATAATGCAGTATGTAAAGGGGGACGAAAATCTAATAGTCATGGGCGACTGGAATGCAGTTGTAGGGGAAGGAGTAGAAGAAAAGGTTACAGGAGAATATGGGCTTGAGACAAGGAATGAAAGAGGAGAAAGACTAGTTGAGTTCTGTAACAAGTTTCAGCTAGTAATAGCGAATACCCTGTTCAAGAATCACAAGAGGAGGAGGTATACTTGGAAAAGGCCGGGAGATACGGGAAGATTTCAATTAGATTACATCATGGTCAGACAGAGATTCCGAAATCAGATACTGGACTGTAAGGCATACCCAGATATAGACTCAGATCACAATACAGTAGTGATGAAGAGTAGGCTGAAGTTCACGACATTAGTCAGGAAGAATCAATACGCAAAGAAGTGGGATACGAAAGTACTAAGGAATGACGAGATACGTTTGAAGTTCTCTAACGCTATAGATACAGCAATAAGGAATAGCGCAGTAGGCAGTACAGTTGAAGAGGAATGGACGTCTCTAAAAAGGGCCATCACAGAAGTTGGGAAGGAAAACATAGGTACAAAGAAGGTAACTGCGAAGAAACCATGGGTAACAGAAGAAATACTTCAGTTGATTGATGAAAGGAGGAAGTACAAAGATGTTCCGGGAAAATCAGGATTACAGAAATACAAGTCGCTGAGGAATGAAATAAATAGGAAGTGCAGGGAAGCTAAGACGAAATGGCTGCAGGAAAAATGTGAAGGCACCGAAAAAGATACGATACTCGGAAGGACAGACTCAGCATACAGGAAAGTCAAAACAACCTTTGGTGACATTAAAAGCAACGGTGGTAACATTAAGAGTGCAACGGGAATTCCACTGATAAATGCAGAGGAGAGAGCAGATAGGTCGAAAGAATGCATTGAAAGCCTCTATGAGGCTGAAGATTTGTCTGATGTGATAGAAGAAGAAACAGGAGTCGAATTAGAAGAGATAGGGGATCCAGTATTAGAATCGGAATTTAAAAGAGCTTTGGAGGACTTACGGTCAAATAAGGCAGAAGGGATAGATAACATTCCATCAGAATTTCTAAAATCACTGGGGGTAGTGGCAACAAAACGACTATTCACGTTGGTGTATAGAATATATGAGTCTGGCGATATACCATCTGACTTTCGGAAAAGCATCATCCACACAATTCCGAAGACGGCAAGAGCTGACACGTGCGAGAATTATCGCGCAATCAGCTTAACAGCTCATGCATCGAAGCTCCTTACAAGAATAATATACAGAAGAATGGAAAAGAAAATAGAGAACGCGCTAGGTGACGATCAGTTTGGCTTTAGGAAAAGTAAAGGGACGAGAGAGGCAATTCTGACGTTACGGCTAATAATGGAAGCAAGGCTAAAGAAAAATCAAGACACTTTCATAGGATTTGTCGACCTGGAAAAAGCGTTCGACATTATAAAATGGTGCAAGCTGTTCGAGACTCTGAAAAAAGTAGGGGGTAAGCTATAGAGAGAGACGGGTCATACATAACATGTACAACAACCAAGAGGGAGTAATAAGAGTGGACGATCAAGAACGAAGTGCTCGTATTAAGAAGGGTGTAAGGCAAGGCTGTAGCCATTCGCCCCTACTCTTCAATCTGTACATCGAGGAAGCAATGATGAAATTAAAAAAAAAGGTTCAGGAGTGGAATTAAAATACAAGGTGAAAGGATATCAATGATACGATTCGCTGATGACATTGCTATCCTCAGTGGAAGTGAAGAAGAATTAAATCATCTGCTGAACGGAATGAACAGTCTAATGAGTACACAGTATGGTTTGAGAGTAAATCGGAGAAAGACGAAGGTAATGAGAAGCAGTAGAAATGAGAACAGCGAGAAAGTGAACATCAGGATTGATGGTCACGAAGTCAATGAAGTTAAGGAATTCTGCTACCTAGGCAGTAAAATAAGCAATGACGGTCGGAGCAAGGAGGACATCAAAAGCAGACTCGCTATGGCAAAAAAGGCATTTCTGGCCAAGAGAAGTCTATTAATATCAAATACCGGCCTTAATTTGAGGAAGAAATTTCTGAGGATGTACGTCTGGAGTACAGCATTGTATGGTAGTGAAACATGGACTGTGGGAAAACCGAAACAGAAGACAATCGAAGAATTTGAGATGCGGTGCTATAGACGAATGTTGAAAATTGGGTGGACTGATAAGGTATGGAATGAGGAGGTTCTACGCAGAATCGTAGAGGAAAGGAATATGTGGAAAACACTGATAAGGAGAAGGGACAGGATGATAGGACATCTGCTATGACATGAGGGATTAACTTCCATGGTACTAGAGGGAGCTGTAGAGGGCAAAAACTGTAGAGGAAGACAGACATTGGAATACGTCAAGCAAATAATTGAGCACGTAGGGCCGGACCATGTGGCCGTGTGGTTCTAGGCGCTACATTCTGGAGCCGTGCGACTGCTACGGTCGCAGGTTCGAATCCTGCCTCGGTCATGGATGTGTGTGATATCCTTAGTTAGGTTTAATTAGTTCTAAGTTCTAGGCGACTGATGACCTCAGAAGTTAAGTTGCATAGTGCGCAGAGCCATTTGCGCCATTTTTGAGGACGTAGGTTGCAAGTGCTACTCTGAGATGAAGAGGTTAGCACAGGAAAGGAATTCGTGGCGGGCCGCATCAAACCAGTCAGTAGACTGGTGATAAAAAAAAAAGTTCAAGGGAACTGATGACCTCAGATTTTAAGTCCCATAGTGCTCGGGGCCATTTGAACCAGGGGAACGAGAGTTAAACATGAGTAGTTCTTGCTTGTCAGGATGGGATTGATTATTCCAGTGGGCGTGGTGAGATGCATATATGGTTTAAGAGACACGTGTGGGTAACCCGGTAGACAGAACAGTAATGGACATCCAGCAGAATCCTTAATCATCTTCTCAGTTCGAATATAATAAATTTTCTTGAGACTGGGTAACTTATGTCCACGAATCAGCACGGCTTTGGAAAGTACCGCTCTTGCGAAACTCAGATTGCCCATTTCTCACATGATAAACTGCGAACTTTGGATGAATGGCAACAGGCGTTTCCATATTTATAGTTTTCCAGAAACTATTTGAAATGGTGCACTGTTGCAGACTGTTGAGGATGGTACGAGGAATGCGAATGGCTCAAAGACTTTTAGAGTAATAGAATCTAGAATATCATGCTCGATGACGAGTTCCAGAGAGTGTGGACCGATATTACATTTTGTTTACATAAACAATGTATCGGATTGGGTGGGCAGAAATCTGCATTTGTTTTCTAGTGATACTGTGGTGTATGGGATATGGGAAGGTATCGAAGTCTGTAGGAGGATACGCTATGACTTAGACAAAATATGTATTTGGTGTTAGGACTGGCAGTTATCTCCGAATGAACGAAATTGTAAATTAATTCAGATGAGTAGTTACAACAAACGGGTAATTCTCGGACACAGCATTAGTAGTGCTTCTTGATAGAATGAAGCTGTTTAACTATCCGGGCATAACGTTGCAAACCGATATTACATGGAACGAATATCTGATGACTGTGGTACGGGAGGTGAACTTGGATTTAATGGGAGAATTTTGGTAAAGTATCGCTCACTTGTGAAGGAGACCACATGTAGGACGCCAGTGTTACCTGTTCTTGAGTACTGCTCTAGCGTTTGGGATCTGTACCAGGTCACACTGGATGAAGACTTCAAAGCAATTCAGAGGTGGGCCACAAGATTTGTTACTAGTTGGTTTGAACAAGAACCAAGTGTTATGGATATGCTTTGGGGTCTCAAATGGGCATTCTGTAGAGAAGGCTGAATTCTTATCAAGGAATGCTACTGAGAAAAATTAGAGAACCAGCATTTGAAGCTGACGGCAGGACAGTTATATGTCCGCCAATATATATTTCGCGTAAGGACCACGAACATAAGATGCGAATCTTAGAGCTACGACGGTACTGGGCACTACCTACTGTAGTTGAATAGTTTGGCTCGAGCGCCCACGTGTTATGGCACGAAAAAATATATATTTGTTACACACAGCTTGATTGAGTGGTCCAGAGATGTGGCTAGTCTCAATCTTTTTTCTTCATAGGATGCCAGCGCACACCTCTAGTAAACTCAGTTTTTAAGCTGAAATAAACATAACAAAACAATGCAGTCAGGCATTGCGATGAAATTTAAGATATTGAGTCGCTCACGTTGATTTATAATTTGAACAAGCAGTTTATATTTCTTCAATATATTCATTACACACTTAAAATGCAGTCTGAGGGGCTCTTAAGTAAGGGTGGCCGTTAACTGATGCTCAACAGTTCACTACAAAATTCATGTGTCGAGATCACGGCACTCGGCAGTCTGTTCACAATTCACAAAATACAGTCTTGTCTGCTGTCCTAAACCACTATACTGCGCTCCACTTGATCGCTTTCGAACGTCGCAACATATATACTTGTCCCCGAACGGGGCTACCAACCAACTACTATCCCCAGATGGGCCCCCGTCCGTCTCTTGGCGTCGCTCAAACCCATCTCCCCCGTCATCAAAGATGGTCGCCCTATGCACCACCCAAACAACTGCCTAACTCAAAACAATGTTTGACATACAGAATTACTAATATTCTAAAACTAAACACAAAAACACATATGATACATTAAAACATGTGGAAAATTTACGGGCAATAACCAGTTTCCTGTATTTGACACTGTTTGTTCACAAATAATGTGCTGGTGGCGTGATATTGCTTTTCACGGATTTATGATACTAAACATAAATAAGCAAGTAAAAATATGTACTTAATTACATATCTACCTCTTTAAACTTTAGAATGCGGCAGCTAGTTTCGTCTCTTTAAATTTATTTATTTCCAAAAACACAGTTTCACTTAGTCGAATCCCATATTCCAACCTCTCACTCACAAATGATACATGTTGTCTCTAGACAAGACAGCCTAGACACAATGAGAGGAAGCCGAAAGGCACGCGCTAAGCCAAAGCAGGATGGCGTGAGGTCTGAAACAGGATACGTAATGAATGCTATAAAGAAATGTACGTAGCTACTGGAATACTTAACTTTAATCCATCCTTTTGGTACATCTGGAGATTGTGGCGATACAAGTGAGACCCTTTAGATACATGCAATGTTACTAATGGCGCCTTGCTAGGTCGTAGCCATTTACTTAGCTGAAGGCTATTCTAACTATCTGCTTGGCAAAGGAGCGAGGCTTCGTCAGTGTAGTCGCTAGCTACGTCGTCCGTACAACTGGGGCGAGTGCTAGTCCGTATCTGGAGACCTGCCTTGTGGTGGCGCTCGGTCTGCGATCACACAGTGGCGACACGCGGATCCGACATGTACTAATGGACCGCAGCCGATTTAAAGCTGCCACCCAGCAAGCGTGGTGTCTGGCGGTGACACCAGATTCCTCCCCCGCAAATCGGCGAACGGTCGTGTTATAAGGTTTCCGCCCGCCGTGGGGAGGACCCCATGTTGACGTATGCGATGAGGTGAGGAGCCTAACAACAGGCGAGGCTGTGCCACCCGCACCCGGCCATTCGGTCCGAGGGGATCTAGGAAACGCCTGAAAACCTAGTCCAGGGTGCACGTCAACATGCGGTGTATGCGCCCGTAAAGAGACAGGAGGGGCCGAAGGGTCGACCTCCATTGCGTCGGGGTATCCGACGCGCGATGACGTCATGTGGTCCGCAGCGGGCAAGAGTTCCATGGCGGAGGACAGCTGGTCACGGGAAGCGATCGGCGGCGCGTGACCCAGGGAGGCGCTTGGCGGCTGGAGCGAAGCGTCCACTGCGGGTGGCGCCGGCGGGAGAACAAGCGGCAGCGGCGGCGGCGGCGGCGGCGCGTCGTCATGGGGCAAAATGGAAGGCAGCGTCGGTAACACATGGGGATGAGGCGAGCCAGTAGATGGGTCCCCAGGGCGCTGACCGGACGGCACCGTCGCTGAAAGCAGACGGGGAGGGGCAGAACCCGTGCGACGACAGAGGCGCAGCTGATTGAGATGCCTACACACCACACCAGAGGCCCCCAAAACCAAATACATCGCGCGGCCGAGGCAGCGAAGAATGCGACCTGCGAGCCAACGCCGTGAAAATCGATAGTTGCGATAGAATACCACGTCGCCTGGTGCAAAAGCAGGAGTCTGCCGCTGCACAGGAACCTGACGCGGCGGATGCAGCAAAGACATCAAGGTTCGATGAGGACGAGCGTGGAGCAACTCAGCCGGCGAGCGACCATCTCGGGGCTGAGAGCGATACGATGACAAAAAGAGCAACAACGCGTCCTCCCGAGAATGCGACTCTTTCAACTTCACCATCTGTGACTTGAAAGTCCGGACCAATCTTTCAGCGGCACCGTTTGACTGAGGCGAAAATGGCGCGGATGTCAGGTGTTGAATACCATTGGCCTTCCAGAAAGACTGAAATTCTGCAGACATGGATTGTGGGCCATTGTCGGAAACAGTAGTCTGCGGAAGACCTTCAATGCAAAAGATAGCAGACAATGCTTGGATGGTGGCAGTTGACGTCGTGGAAGACATCCGGACAACAAAAGGAAAATTACTGAAGGCATCTACCAGAACCAACCATCGAGCATTCCAGAATGGACCAGCAAAATCGATGTGCAAGCATTGCCAAGGGGAAGTGGCTTTTGGCCATGCAAAGACTTTCGCGGCGGTGCGGCTTGTTGTTCGGCACACGCCATGCAAGAAGAACACATATTCGTAATCGCAGCATCGATTCCGAACCAAGTACAGTGCTGACGAGCAAGTTGTTTCGTTCGCACTATACCCCAATGTCCTTGGTGAAGAAACCGTAAAACAGAGGACTGTAACGAACGTGGAACCACGACTCTGGACTGATCATTATCAGAACGCAACAACAAAACACCACGTCGAACAAAAAGTCTCTCCTTGTGAGCAAAAAATCGGCGAACCAACGGATTCTCGATCCGAGACTTTTACAAAGGCCATTGCGTAGCAACAAAACGCAAAACGGTAGCAAGGACAGGGTAAGCAGCTGTGGCTGTAGCTACACGACGAAAATCAATGGGAAACGATTCGACCACGTCATTGGTTTCCGCATCAATGAACATGCAAGCAAGTTCGGAATAATCGAATGCTCTATTCTCAGCAACAGGCAAACGGGACAACGCATCGGCGTTTCCGTGCGTAGCAGTGGACCGATACAAGATATCGTAGCGGTACTGCGAAAGGAAAATAGACCAGCGAATGAATTTTTGCGCTGTACGTGGAGGTACAGGCTTGTTCGGATGAAAAAGGAATGTCAAAGGTTTGTGGTCTGTGATGATGGTAAAGTGACGACCATACAAGAAATCATGAAACTTTGTAACACCACAGACGAGAGCCAAAGCTTCTTTCTCTATCTGCGAGTAATTTCTTTGAGCAGACGAGAGCAATTTGGACGCAAAGGCAAGAGGGCGATCATGCGATCCATCTTTGTGCGCAAGCACAGCATCGATCCCGAAATCCGATGCATCTACCACCAACAAAAGGGGTTTCTGGGGATCGAATGGCGTAAGGCAAGTATTTGAAAGCGACGCCGATTTCAACTGGCGAAAAGCGCGTTCGCATTCCGTCGACCAGACGAACAGAACACCTATACGGCGTAAGCGATGAAGCGGAGCTGAAATGGAAGAGGCATTGCGCACATTCACTCACACCTTGTGATTCGAAATCGTGTAATGTTCCTGCGACCTCATCACGCAATGCGTGGGGAACATTGCGCGCTCTGAAAAATTTCGGTTGCACGTTGACTTTCAGTTCCAAATGTGCTTCATAGTTCTTAGCGCAGCCAAGGCCCGGTGCAAAAATGTCTGCAAATTCTTCACATAGCCGAGAAACACAGGCAGAAGGCACGGTCTGATTCACTGATAGGACCTGATTTACAATAGACAAGTTAAACAATTGAAATAAATCTAAACCAAACAAGTTCACTGCAGCAGAAGAACGAAGAACGTAAAATGACACAAGTTTTGTTTGTCTCTTGTATGTTGCAAGAAGAGTCCACTGTCCTAACACAGGGATATTCTGACCTGAATAACTATGTAACTTAACATTTGCGGCACGCAACGGAGGTTGGCCCAGTTGTTTGTACGTGTCGTGATTGATCAATGAAACAGCAGCTCCGGTATCGAGCTGGAATGGTATGACCTTGCCATTAAAGTCCAAATCTACAAAAAGTTTATTGTCCTGCTGACGACAAGAGCGACTGTCTCGTGCAATTTGAACTGATACAGGTACAGCATCACTTGCTAATTGACGTGATTTCCGGCGACGTCTACGCACACTTTGTGTGGGATGAACACAGTCACTTTTAGAGACAGTGGCACTGGACGAAGTGGAATTAACTACATGAATGTCCATGGGTGAAGGTCCACGAGCCTGAGTGTCCTTGGTTCGATTCCGGAGCGAAGCAAAGGGCCTGGAATGATTAAGAGTGTCTGATCTGAGCTTTTTCCGTCAAACACTTTGAACATGTCCTTTCTTATTACAGAAAAAGCAAATAGCTTGGCGTGAAGGGCAATTTTCACGTGAATATCTAGTAGCACACCGTGGGCATGATTTCACTGCATTTGTATGCTGGCGCGGCACACCTGGTTTAGAGCGTGGCGGCAGCTGTGCGGACGTGTGCGAGGGCAGTTTACCGCGCCGTGCAGCGCGCCCGGCGGGCCGGTTAATGTTACACATGGCAGGCGAAGTTGCAAATGATTCCTGAGCAAAGCCAAGCGTGTCTTGTCTATCCAATATGTCTATCACTTGTTGAAGGGAGGGATTGACTAGTTTCAAAATCTGTTCCCGTATGCGAACATCAGAAACGTTCTGTGCTATTGCATCATGGACCATAGTATCTGAATAACGGAGTCCACATTCACACTCAAAAGCACAATCCCTTTTAAGGCCTTGCAATGTTGCAACCCACTCCCTATTAGTTTGACTGGCCGTACGTTTTGTACGAAAGAACGTATACCTTCTTGCAATGACATTAACTGTTGCTTTGAAATAGGCATCCAATGCCGCCAAATTTTCTTCGTAGGACAGAGTTGCTACGTCGTGTCGGGGAAATAATTTCACTATCACACGGTACGTTTGCACCCCCACACACGCCAATAAATGAGGCTGCTGCTCGTTACCTTGAATTCTGTAGGCGGCGAGATGAAATCCAAACTGGCGTGACCACTCCGTCCATGTTTCCACGTCTGCTTGAAAATTACGGAATGGTGGTGCAACTGCATGTTGTGGCTGCGGTAGCGGTGAAGTGGCGGCGGCCGCATCGTTTTGCAGTGCACGTTGACCCTGGACGAGCTGTCCCAGGGCATCCAATAACGCCTGCGTCTGCTGATTCTGCAAGCGATAAAATTCGGACAGTACATCTGGCGAAGCCATGACACAAGTAAGTGTAAGCAATTAGAAAGAACAAGACCCTTTCCGTTGACTCGTCGCAAAAAATGTTGTGTCTAGACAATACAGCCTAGACACAATGAGAGGAAGCCGAAAGGCACGCGCTAAGCCAAAGCAGGATGGCGTGAGGTCTGAAACAGGATACGTAATGAATGCTATAAAGAAAAGTACGTAGCTTCTGGGATACTTAACTTTAATCCATCCTTTTGGTACATCTGGAGATTGTGGCGATACAAGTGAGACTCTTTAGATACATGCAATGTTACTAATGGCACCTTGCTAGGTCGTAGCCATTGACTTAGCTGAAGGCTATTCTAACTATCTGCTCGGCAAAGAAGCGAGGCTTAGTCAGTGTAGTCGCTAGCTACGTCGTCTGTACAACTGGGGCGAGTGTTAGTCCGTATCTCGAGACCTGCCTTGTGGTGGCGCTCGGTCTGCGATCACACAGTGGCGACACGAGGGTCCGACATGTACTAATGGACCGTGGCCGATTTAAAGCTACCACCTAGCAAGCGTGGTGTCTGGCGGTGACACCACAATACATACAATGCGAAATCGGCTATGATTTCTCGATGCAGCTCTAGTAGCACCATCCGTAAACACGTTGCTTATATTAATCAAATGGTTGAAATGGTACTGAGCACTATGGGACTTAACATCTATGGTCATCAGACCCCTAGAACTTAGAACTACTTAAACCGAACTAACCTAAGGACAGCACACAACACTCAGTTATCACGAGGCAGAGAAAATCCTTGACTCCGCCGGGAATCGAACCCGGGAACCCGGGCGCGGAAAGCGAGAACGCTACCGCAGGACCACGAGCTGCGGACGCTTATATTAATCAGTGAAAGCATTGCCGAGATATTAGCTTTTGAAATTTCATAAATTTACAAATTTTAAGACAAAAATAACTTTTGAACATTAACATATTTTGTGGCGCGTCTTGATAATTTAGCTTTATATACTTTTCTGTCCATGAGTGCCAACTCACACCTCCACGTCACGCTTAGTTTTGTTTTTATCAATTTTTCTCTGGAATACAAATTCCTCCAAGAGCGAAAACACGGCCATACGTGCCCCTACCAAGCTCTCGGGCTTTTCCAGTGCCGCGTAGACGCTAGCAGCTACCCACGGCCCCGTAGCAACCGCAAGCCACGCGCTCTGCGCCGGGAAACTGCCGCTCTTAGCTCCCCCTACAGCTTCTACGCTCACAATTATCCCCACCTGCTGCTCCATAAATGCAGTGCATGGTGTCGCAGGTAGCACCAAACCCAGTCTGTTTTGTATCCCGCCTGGATAGGCTTTGCGTGGGTCTGCTCCTGTGAACAGCTTCTGTAATGTAGGGCGAGAGTGAAGGAAGTGAGTGGGAGCAGGAGAGGTGAAGCACTTTTGTACAGCATGTAACTTTAACATCTTTAATAGAGTCAAAAACACAGGTATATATGAAATACATACACAACTTTGGCTAGGATGAGCACGTAGGTTTCAAGCCGTAGTCTATGTCTAATCCTGTGATGTTAGCATGACAGTTATGTGTAATCTCAAAACTAATTAATACTCGTTGCTGCCCAAACTTTAATCGAACGTAACTAACACAAAGTCTCAATAGCAAGCCAGCCCACTCGGCAGTAGAAGCGATATTTCCGGGCCGTCTGCTCTAGATGAAATGGGGCGAAAATGACACTCCCTGAGCTCCAGAGCGTCGGCCAGAAGGCGCTGTGGTCAGCGTAATTAGTCTTCTTACTTACTTCTTACTTACTTACTAGAGCGTGCACCTAGTTGTGGTATCGTAACTATCGGCGCCAAAATCTGCGCCCTGAGATAGTAAATAATATACAAAATCAATTCTACATAGCAGAAACATCGAAATGAACAAGGCTCTATGTTATCTTGTGCGGCAGCACAACCTACACTAACTTCACCAAATTTACGCTAAATACATTTATTCATCAAAATTTCCATGATGCTGATATGACTGGCGGAAGGTTGTAAGTAACAAAACATAGACGAATCGAAGGTGAACCAGCAGCTTTTCTTCAAGTCCTCTAAATATTATCCTTTTTTGTCTTCGGTCTTTTTATTTCTTTGCACTATAATTCTTAGTTGAAATTACATAGCACATACAGTAAGCACCACACCTTTTGTTGTCTTCTGTGGTGTGGAGCTGACCTGCTCTGGCCTCAGGAGCCCTTTCTCAAGTTCTCCTGTCAGTCAGCTAACTCAGTTATGCCAGGAATAAACAAAATTCGCCCAATCAATTTCCCATCGGCAAATTGTCTGGGTACCAAGAACCAGTCGGATGTAAACCTACCATTCAATGACTCTGCTTGAGTCCTCCATGAACATGACCAACTCGTTTATTACTATAGTCAGTCATTAAAGTGTATTTCCTTCTTCACGTAGGCCTAATACTCCGGCACGGAGTGGCAGGTGTAGTAACGGCCAGTGGTGGAGAAAGGGAATCTGCTTATATATGGGACGTCGACCTTGGGCGCTGAAGTGCCGAGGGTGACACAGGCGCTCCACGAGGCCCGCTTCTGCTGCGGTGAGTCGAAGTGCGGATCGACGGATAGAGAGCAGTGGCGGGTGGCTGCCGCAAGTCTATCTGCCTGCGCTTGGTAGTCAGGCGGAAGTCCGTGCGTCGTGGCCCGGCGGCGGCAGGGATACCACGAAGACCTCAACGCTGCGTCAGCAGCGATGACTGTCCCATAGCAGGCGCCGTACGTGGCCCTCCCGTACCGAATACGGTGTCCTCAGCTGCGCCAACACTCACATGCCGGTTGTCGGCGCTGAATTCGCGGAAGGGCTGCTTTTATTGGTTTCAGCGAGCAGCCCCGGAAAAACTTCGCCTCTTCAGTCTGCACGTCACCGAGTGACGGCACCTCGTCAGTGGCGTGCCATGCCAGGAGGCCTTGGTATACTCTGCTTCACCACTTCTTCGAAGCTTTGGCAGTGTCTGGTAACACTTCATAAACTTAGACAATTTATCCTGTTCTCTCGTCGGGATTTCATCAGCGATGTACGAGCCCAGGGAAGTTCCGTTGCAGTCTTGTCCTTTAATGTGTGTCTAAGACTTCGGACATTACGTTTTGGTTGCTATTTCAGAAAATATCTTGTTCAAGTAAGTGGGAAATTTTATGTTATATTTCAGACTTTAATCTGTCAAACAAATGAACTTTGTGGAGCTCTGAAGTCCCTGATGTTCTTGATCAATCACTTCAAGAGGACCCAAGTGTGTCTCTTGAGAAATTATTGACTGAGTTACGTTAAAGCCAGTGGCACTAACTGTGTGACATATGCATTGTTTACATTGAAACATGAACGATGCGTCTGATGTACACTCTAACACAAGAAACACGCCGGCCGGTGTGGCCGTGCGGTTCTAGGCACTTCAGTCTGGAAACGCGTGACCGCTACGGTCGCAGGTTCGAATCCTGCCTCGGGCATGGATGTGTGTGATGTCCTTAGGTTAGTTAGGTTTAAGTAGTTCTAAGTTCTAGGGGACTGATGATCTCAGACGTTAAGTCCCATAGTGCTCAGAGCCATTTTTTTTAACAAAAAACACGCATCACGATCGAATTATCCTAATGGAGTGGAGATCGGTACATGTAATGTAGATGTAGAAACAAATGATTATAATTTCAAAAAACTAGAGTATTTATTCAACAGAAAGAGCTTCACAAATTGTCAAGTCAATAAGCCGTTGATCCAACTTTGACCCTTATGCATGCAGTTTGGGCCATGCGTGTACATTCCATACGTCATTTGACATCCTGTGTTTACTGTACTACCACCTCGTTATCGTAATTTCAATTACTGGTGTCACTGACTTGCCGCCTTGCCTGCCCGTGACTGGCAGCGGCGGCGCTTATCGATGTAAGCCCTGGCGTATTACACTCCTGGAAATGGAAAAAAGAACACATTGACACCGGTGTGTCAAACCCACCATACTTGCTCCGGACACTGCGAGAGGGCTGTACAAACAATGATCACACGCACGGCACAGCGGACACACCAGGAACCGCGGTGTTGGCCGTCGAATGGCGCTAGCTGCGCAGCATTTGTGCACCGCCGCCGTCAGTGTCAGCCAGTTTGCCGTGGCATACGGAGCTCCATCGCAGTCTTTGACACTGGTAGCATGCTGCGACAGCGTGGACGTGAACCGTATGTGCAGTTGACGGACTTTGAGCGAGGGCGTATAGTGGGCATGCGGGAGGCCGGGTCGACGTACCGCCGAATTGCTCAACACGTGGGGCGTGAGGTCTCCACAGTACATCGATGTTGTCGCGAGTGGTCGGCGGAAGGTGCACGTGCCCGTCGGTCTGGGACCGGACCGCAGCGACGCACGGATGCACGCCAAGACCGTAGGATCCTACGCAGTGCCGTAGGGGACCGCACCGCCACTTCCCAGCAAATTAGGGACACTGTTGCTCCTGGGGTATCGGCGAGGACCATTCGCAACCGTCTCCATGAAGCTGGGCTACGGTCCCGCAAACCGTTAGGCCGTCTTCCGCTCACGCCCCAAAATCGTGCAGCCCGCCTCCAGTGGTGTCGCGACAGGCGTGAATGGAGGGACGAATGGAGACGTGTCGTCTTCAGCGATGAGAGTCGCTTCTACCTTGGTGCCAATGATGGTCGTATGCGTGTTTGGCACCGTGCAGGTGAGCGCCACAATCAGGACTGCATACGACCGAGGCACACAGGGCCAACACCCGGCATCATGGTGTGGGGAGCGATCTCCTACACTGGCCGTACACCACTGGTGATCGTCGAGGGGACACTGAATAGTGCACGGTACATCCAAACCGTCATCGAACCCATCGTTCTACCATTCCTAGACCGGCAAGGGAACTTGCTGTTCCAACAGGACAATGCACGTCCGCATGTATCCCGTGCCACCCAACATGCTCTAGAAGGTGTAAGTCAACTACCCTGGCCAGCAAGATCTCCGGATCTGTCCCCCATTGAGCATGTTTGGGACTGGATGAAGCGTCGTCTCACGCGGTCTGCACGTCCAGCACGAACGCTGGTCCAACTGAGGCGCCAGGTGGAAATGGCATGGCAAGCCGTTCCACAGGACTACATCCAGCATCTCTACGATCGTCTCCATGGGAGAATAGCAGCCTGCTTTGCTGCGAAAGGTGGATATACACTGTACTAGTGCCGACATTGTGCATGCTCTGTTGCCTGTGTCTATGTGCCTGTGGTTCTGTCAGTGTGATCATGTGATGTATCTGACCTAGGAATGTGTCAATAAAGTTTCCCCTTCCTGGGACAATGAATTCACGGTGTTCTTATTTCAATTTCCAGGAGTGTATCTTTGCTGACTGCTTTTACTTCCCCGGTTGTCGTGTCTTTGGAGTTAGTTCGGATCTGCCAGTGAGTTGAGAGGCACTAGCAGTGCAGTTCGGACCTGACATTGTTGGAGTTGGCATGGGACACAAGTTCAGTCGGGGCGTGGCAGCAGTCAGGTCCGGACCGCAATGACTCGCCCGACGGTTGCCGACACACATAATTGGAGTGGGGACCACTTTGGTTGGTCGTCGGTCGGTCGTATTGCAGGATGACGTGTATTTGGCCGGCGATCGCTTATGGGTTGGCTGTGTGATTCGTCCCTGTTATTGTACATTCACTGCCGTTAGCATTGTCTAGTTCTTCCTGCAAGTGCTCGTGGAACTGTGTGTAGTTTGCGCGATTTTGACTGACAAGTTAGTTTAAATGTTGTCTGTGTACTGGCTCTGAGGAGTCGGTCGGTTGGTGTGGAACATAGCGGCATTATCGGCGGGGCGTAGTTTGGCCGGGGCCCGCTGACGGTCTCTTCGCGGCGTCAGAGAGTGAGGTGCTGTTCCCATTGCTACGTGGTCTGTGGCTCACCGACCCTGGACACGAAAGTTGAGTTTTGATTGAACCTACCAGCAAGTCAAGACTGTTCACATTGTGTCGTTTGGAGTTCGTTCTCGGCTTTTGGGGTATTCCCGCGAGCAACAACGTGGTTTTCAAGTTGCAAAATTCTAGCCACCCTCCGGTGGAGTTTCGCTGTATTTGGCTATTTGAATCGAAATGCGCCAGCGGAATTTTCTGCCTTGTGGCAGTTAACGTTACGCTTACCTGCCCTGGCCGTTGACGTAAATTTCAGTCAGTGTAGTTTCCTCATCGTGTTGTTGCTGTCCAGCACGGTGAGTGGTTTGACAGGTACGTGAATGATTGGTTGTGGGCGCCAATATCTTCTACGTTGCTCCGTTGAACTCCCTGTTTTGCCCTGGTCGGGTGAAGTGGAAAATATGTTGTCGGTTGGCCCGCTGACTGTCGGTCGGTTGGGTTGTCGTAGGATCGTGAATGGTTGGCCCAACTGCCTGTCTCACCCAAGCGAGCGTTAGTGTTTTAATTACAGGGCGACCCTCGAGCATCTGGCTGCCCATGTGTGTACTGCCTTATTTTTTTTTATTTCTACTTTTGTTGGTACCTGTATGGCTTCTAGCCGGTTTTGTGCTTTAAATTAGAGTTGTTTTGCTGTTAAGGCTTTCTACTTAGTTTAAAGTAAACCCTTTGCCATTATTTATTTTTTTTTGTATTTTTAAGTCTTCGGCTTTAGCCGATTTGAATTTAACGTGTATACTTCAACCTATTGAATTTTTAAGTTTTCGGCATTCAGCCGGTTTGCGTTTCAGTTGTTTGATCATAAGGCCTTCAGCTTAAATTAAAGACCTGTTTCACGTAAGTACGTTGGTATTTAAAAATAGGAATGTTTTGGAGTTTTAAGTGTTCGGCCTTCAGCCGATTTGAATTAAAGTTGTTTACTTCAGCCTAACTATAGAACTGTTTGAAGATAAGGCTTGCCATTCAAATTTCTGATTGTGCTTGTGTTTTACGTTATTGGCCTTCAGCCGTTTTCAAATTAAAGTGGCTTTCAGCTGCTAATTAAGACCCGAATATTAAAGCTGTGTGTTAAAAAAAAAATTTTTGGCTATTGTAATGTTGGATCAAATGATAAATCTCTATCCTTCTTGTAATAATTTCCGGGTATGCAGCCGGATCCAGTCGACATTCTGCCAGGATGTTTCGGCCCAGAGACGTCCGGTCATCGTCAGGTGAGTACACAACTACTGAAGAGCCCAGGTGCAGTCGCGGTATTTATGCCTAATCTCGCGCATGCGAAATGTACTGGCATACTACAGCGTATGCGTCGGGTTTTGACACGCGCGGCAGAGCCAAGTAGTAAGTGGTGCTCTCGAGTGAAAGTAAAAGGTCATCTAGTCATTGAGTATCGAATGACGCCGTCGATTCCGCTGTGATTTTATAATTTTAATAACAGCATTCTAATTATTATCCAGCTGAAAGCCGTTGTCACGATTTATTATATTATCGCTAAGACGTATTTCTACTGATTCTTTGATTACAAAATCCTAAAATACGGAAGCCATCGAAAATAGGCAGATTACTGAAGAAAAATAAAATCAAGGTTATCTTCCTTCCACCAGCAAGAGCCGGGCCCTGGTTGGATCCGTTAAAGACGATTTACAACTGAAGAAAGCAGGCGTCTACAAAATTCCCTCACCAGTCTACCAAGGAACAGGTGGCCTCCTAAAATGACCTGAAGACATCAGGATTGACACATCTGTGGCATGGTAGATCACTCCTGTAATCCACCCACTGATGGACGCTGTTGTGGTGTTCACAGCTAGGTGGCTGAACAGCGTCCATTTAGCTCTGCTTAGCATCCATTTTGGTGACTTCTCTCCAAACAGTCCTCCATCCGGTGTGTAAATCCACAGCGGGAAGTGGCCACCGGAATGAAGGTCATCAGTCGCTTGCCACTGTGTTGAGTGTGCAAGGGTGAGATAGCAGAAAGAGTGGTCTGTGGTTGAGAATGGGACAGTAGGAGTGGAAGTGAGTGGGACTGTCTGTATTGAGGATACACTGGTTCTGAGATATCGTGAGGTTCTCCAAATCTTTAATTCAAATCTCGAACCCTAGAGCAAGTATAGCCTGAGCCCCATAATATATTAGCCCGCATCTCGTGGTCGTGCGGTAGCGTTCTCGCTTCCCACGCCCGGGTTCCCGGGTTCGATTCCCGGCGGGGTCAGGGATTTTCTCTGCCTCGTGATGGCTGGGTGTTGTGTGCTGTCCTTAGGTTAGTTAGGTTTAAGTAGTTCTAAGTTGTAGGGGACTGATGACCATAGATGTTAAGTCCCATAGTGCTCAGAGCCATTTGAACCACTTGAACCATAATATATTATGGGCACTGAAATCACCCAGCAGCAGAAAAGTGTGAAGAATTCTTCAATAAGGCTTGTGAGAGAATCTATTGAATCATGTGGAGATAAGTGCAGTGAGCAGCTACTGATTTTCTGACCCACATGGTCACTAACCAAGGAGAGAGCAAAGGAGTGGTGTATGTTACTGTGAAACACAGCAAACCCTCCCTTGGATCTGTCCACAGTCAGGTCATCCTTTCGGTGAAGGTTATGGACCTGTAGTGCAGGGATGTCAGTGGCTTTAAAATGTGTATCTCGTAATCAGGGGGAGATCCTTTTTTAGCAGTTGCGTTTCCTCCACATGTGTCCTGAACTCTTTAACGTTAGACTGTAAAATGGGAGCCATCTATCATAGGTGCTGGACTCTCACCCTGTCGTTTCACCAGGGAGGAGAGCCGATAATGGGTGAAGGCTCAGCCTTGGGACTAGATGAGTGCCCCAGTCATTAGCTCTATAGAAGAATCATGTGAGACATCAGAGAGGACTACGTCGACATCGGCAGACTGTTTGCGTTCTGACCCTGTTGGTGCTTTACGCTTAAGCTTTGACTTTTTGCCCTGAGTAGGCTTTGGGACCATAACCAGGGCATTGGTAGTGGGAGCGCTGGACAGTGGATCAGAGCATGGAGCTACATAACGTTGGCTACCATAGCCTTGTCTAATGTTTTGGGAGGAAGGTAGGCTTTGAAGCAACCGCAGCAACACAATTGCAATGACAAAGACAGGTACTAGTGATAACAGTAGCAACATCCGTTTGTGTGGGAGCGTCGGTTTTCTAAACTGGCTGTTTAAAAACTGAAGCAAAGGAGGTAGTGAATGTGGGAGGCTGAATTGCTGTATAAATCTTTTGGCCTCACCATGACTGATCCATTTTGTGGTTTTGGTCTCTTATACCTTCTGTTCACCAAGGAAGACTTAGGGGCAAGTAGCCAGACAGGGTGAGTCCCAGAGCAATTCACAAACTTTGAAAGGAACATCCTACTCCTTCATTGACAACCTTACCACATTTGCCACAAGTGGCTTCTCCCTTACTTCCAAGAGTGGTTTGCCCAAAGTGCTGGCATTTAAAACAGGGCTCTGGGTTTGGGACATAGAGTTCGACAATTAAGTGAAGAAAACCCATATTAATATGATCTTGGGTTTAGTGCTATTAAAAGAATGAGTCAGATTTGATTAGATCGCGTTGCACACTTTTCATAATATTCTGCACATCTACATTGCCTTCTTGGGCCACTTAACATTCAGGTTTTCTTTGGGGATGTTCACCACCTCCTTTCATGTCACAACATCTTTACTGTCGTTTAATGTGGTATGCAGCTCTGTCTCAGTGACAAATTTCCCAAGATTTTTGGTCTTCTGCAGGTTTGTCACTTGTTGGGAACTTGAGGTTTCCACCAAGAGTGTCGCATTTTGAAGCTGCTTAGCAAATTTTAACGTACATGCAGTCCCGTCCAAACCCTTTTCAGTATAAAAAGGTGAGATTTTCTCAAAACTTCAATTTCTGTCTACCAGAGCCCTCTTATTATTTTGGGTGTTGGTACTTTCCAGTGGCCCACCTTTTTTCCCTGTGAGGGCGAAGCGAAAAATTTCAGAGGATCCGTCCTATTCCCAGGAGCAGCTTGGGAAAGAGAAGGGTTCACTCGAACATTCCCAAGTGTCTCAGTAAGCCTTGTACAACTGAGGTGCAGCAGGTTCCTCTGAGGTTGCCTCATAATGCCTGTTCCTCCTCAACAGCTCTGCATCTTCTCAGCACGCAGCAGACCTTGAGATTGAGGGTTTTTTATATAGGTTTTTACCTTCTCTGCGATCTGAGCGATCAGCCCAGGGTCGCCATTCCCTGTGTCACCGATGTTCCACTGCCGTGCCGCACGGTGGTCACTGAAGTAGGCCCAGATCTTAGGTTGACAAAGGACTGGCTGCACTTGCCAGCCCCAGTTCAGTAACCCCAGGGTCGCCAAGACCGTACCCAGAAAATGAATTCTGTATCCCTAAACGCAAAGAGTTCAAGGTCATCAACGATCTAGTTCGAGGTCGTTTTTGGTCCAGAAATGGAATTGCAATTCTATGCACGCCGTACCTATGTTTTCTCATTTGGAAACACCTTACTTTTATTCTTTATTTCTTTTTTGGAGCTTTTTCTCCTGCGTCACGCGGGGTCAACCATGTTGCTATTGATTTGGCAGCGTTAGTTGCAGAGGGTGGCCGGATACCCATCCTGCCGCCAACCTGAGCCCCCCAGGATGGAAATAGTGTACCCCATCTGTCTGTGTCTAGTGTAAGCCATGGAATTTTCTAATGTCTGCGTGTAACTCAGGAGGAACGTGGGAACCTGCCCAGTATTCATGGGGGCCAGCCCAGTATTCACCTAGCGTGATGTGAAAACAGCTTAAAAGCTACATCCAGGCTGGTCCAGGCGGATCGAATCCGCCGGCGGATTCGAGCCATGGCCGGCGCGCCTACCCGAGTCCAGGAAGCAGCGCATTAGCGCTCTCGGCTATCCTGGCGGGTTTCGGAAGACCTTACTGTTTTGGAGTTATATTTGTACCTTCATAAAAGGCTGCGGCACATGAAAAGAAAATGCCATCATTTAAAAACGGAATAAGCAAATATTATAAACTTGTATTACAGGACTCGCTGGAGGTGAACGTCTGGAATGTGTGCCAAGGTACAATACTTTCCCCTAGCCCATTACAACCCGACCACGAAGGAAAAAGACATGACAGCACCGGAAAGCGACACAGATCATTTTAATACTACTCAGATATGGTGGCTACTGAACTACGGCGGCGAACACTACTATTTACTACGGTACCGCAAGCTGCAGACGTGACCCGCAACGATTGATGAGTACATTAGCTCACCGCTCCGGTCAAATACACCCGATATAAGCGGGAAGGGGGGTGGGGGCAAGATTTCGTGACAGGAAGGGCATCTGCCCAATCCGTGCCACCAACATTGTAAAATCCAGAAAAGCGTACCAACGAGAAACAGACATGAAGTGAAGAATACATTGCAGGCATTTGGGATCGATTGTTAGGTCAACCCGCCTACTGCTCTTCAACAGGGGACCTTCATTGCGTAGCGTTAATATAGGAGACGGAGAATATCCAAACATTAACAGCAACTTTCGTCACGAATTTGCTTAGCTAAGCACGAGAGGATTTACGAGATGCCCGGCAATTTCAAGCGGCATATGTTACACGAGAGGCATTGTGCATCACAGACAGGTTAAAATTCTGACGGGGTGCATGCCAATAACATCATGCAGCACTTTAGTTCCTTCTACATATGTCATTGCTTCAGCTAGCTTACTTCAGAGGAAACAGAACACTCTCGTTTGTATTGTGTTGATACCCCTAACGTAATGAAGCAAGTGCTTATTCGCGATTCAACCATTCCTGTTAACTTTCAATGTAATCTTCCTTGTAACCTTCTTGTATAGTTTGTGTATACTTAGGTAGGTCTCTGTGCAAATTACGTTGTCCGTTCGTTTCTACAGGTGTTGCATCCTACTAAATGGGCTCTGTACTTAGCTTATCCTTGCGTTTGGTTATGCAAACCCACCTCCAGTCCATTTTTATTTCTCTTAAGGAGCGTTCTCTGACTAGCTTCATATCTTCTTCCACGTAGAATCGCCCAAACAAGAGCTGTGGCAAGCTCCAACCATTCCTTCCACCCGCCTTAGCACGTATTACCCTTTCTTGATCTTTAATTTTTATGACTCCCTTTTCAGATTTATAAATGTTCCATATCAGTCATCTGTTCGCACCTTAAACGTAATTTTCTATGTCATTCCATTATACAAGGTGGTCCAGTGACAGTGACCGGGCCAAATATCACGCGAAATAAGCGTCAAACGAAAAAACCACAAAGAACGAAACTCGTCTAGCTTGAAGGGGGAAACCTGATGGCGCTATGGTTGGCCCGCTAGATGGCGCTGCCATACGTCAAACGGATATGAAATGCGTTTTTTTAAAGTAGGAACCCCCATTTTTAATACATATTCGTGTAGTACGTAAAGAAATATGAATGTTTTAATTTCACCACTTTTTTTCGCTTTGTGATAGATGGCGCTGTAGTAGTCACAAACGTATAAGTGCGTGGTATCACGTAACATTCCGCCAGTGCAGACGGTATTTGCTTCGTGGTACAGTACCCGTGTTAAAATGGACCGTTCACCAATTGCGGAAAAGGTTGATATCGTGTTGAAGTATTGCTGCTGTTATCAAAATGCCCAACGGGTGTGTGCTATGTATGCTGCTCGGTATCCTGGACGACATCATCCAAGTGGCCGGACTGTTCGCGGGATAATTACGTTATTTAAGGAAACAGGAAGTGTTCAGCCACATGTGAAACGTCAACCACGACGTGCAACAAATGATGATGCTCAAGTAGGTGTTTCAGCTGCTGTCGCGGCTAATCCGCACATTAGTAGCCGACAAATTCCGCGCAAATCGGGAATCTCAAAAACGTTGGTGTTGAGAATGCTACATCAACATCGATTGCACCCGTACCGTATTTCTATGCACCAGGAATTGCACGGCGACGAGTTTGAACGTCGTGTATAGTTCTGCCACAGCCACTGGGCACAAGAGAAATTACGGGACGATGACAGATTTTTTGCACACGTTTTATTTAGCGACGAAGCGTCATTCACAACAGTGGTGACGTAAACCGGCATAATATGCACTATTGGGCAACGGAAAATGCAAGATGGCTGCGACAAGTGGAACATCAACGACCTTGGCGGGTTAATGTATAGTGCGGCATTATGGGAGGGAGGATAATTGGCCTCCATTTTATCGGTGGAAATCTAAATGGTACAATGTATGCTGATTTCCTACGTTATGTTCTACCGATGTTACTACAACATGTTTCACTGCATGACAGAATGGCGATGTTCTTCCAACATGATGTATGTCCGGCAAAGAGTTCGCGTTCGGTTGAAGCGCTACTGAATAGCATGTTTCATGACAGGTAGATTGGTCATTCAAGTACCATATCATGGCCCGCAAGCTCACTGGATCTGACGTCCTCGGAATTCTTTCGGTGCGGAAACTTGAAGGATATTTGCTATCATGATCCACCGACAACGCCTGACAACATGCGTCAGCGCGAACATTACGGAAGGCGAACTACTCGCTGTTCAGAGGAATGTCGTTATACTTATTGCCAAATACGTTGAGGTTGACGGACATCATTTTGAGCATTTATTGCATTAATGTAGTATTTGCAGGTAATGACCCTGTAGTAGCATGCGTTCTCAGAAATGAGAAGTTCACAAAGGTGTGTGTATCACATTGGAACAAGCGAAATAAGATGTTCAAACTTACCTACGTTCTGTATTTTAATTTAAAAAACCCACCTGTTACCAAGTGTTCGTGTAAAATTGTGACCTATTTGTTTGTGATTATTACAGCACCATCTATCACAAAGAGAAAAATGAGGTGAAACTAAAACATTTATATTTTTTTACGTACTACACGAATATGTAATAAATAGTGGGGTTTCCTATTTAAAAAAAACGCAGTTGATATCCGTTTGACCTATGGCAGTGCCATCTAGCTGGCCAACCATAGCGCCATCTGGTTTCCCCCTTCAAGCTAGACATGTTTCGTTCTTTGTACTTTTTTCGTTTGACGCTGATTTCGTGAGATATTTGGCCCGGTCGCGATCAGTGGACCACCGTGTATATTCTCAATCGGTTTCTCTTGGTTGGGATGATATAAACTGCCTGAGGCATTATCCATTTAGAAAGTTGTTGTATTTTCCTTCTGTATACAGATTTCGTAACCTGCGGAATTCAGTGAATCGGACCTCTTATTTAATGCTCAAGCGCTACTGACCTCCACCTATTCCGTCACCTCTGTACCCTACTGCACAGCGGATACACGCAACACAATACACATAGCATAGGGAACAATTGGAATGACATCAGTATGCGCTCACGTCAGTGCCAAACTTACCACCTTTTTCCTAACCGAGAATAAATAAAACTAAGTCAGGATAACTTATAAAGTATTACAGAGGTCACGGCCCATTTACAACACGTTGCTAAAGCACAATATATATTCTACACCAGATACTTTCACTAACTTGCAGAGCCACAATTTGTTCTTGGATAAAGAAACACAATGGGAATGGAGCAAGGTAATGGATCCCTGTATGTGCTGCTAAACCCGCAGTCGTCATAGCCACCGCAACACGTCATCACACCATACCTAACATTGGTTCGCCCACTGTTAGAGTATGCGGTCGTGGTCTGGGGCAAAGCCGCATATGTTCACATTGTGACCCTGCAGCGGATACAGACTGCCATGCATCTTCCGAGGCACTACTCGACGCGCCAACTCCACGAGGACACTGAGATCCTAGCACTCCAAGATAGGATTCTCGCCATCGCCAGGAGGTTCTACGAGAAAGCGGGCCACTCACGCAACCGGCTCATACGAGGAATGCACCAAAAACCACACCACTGGCCAACCACGCGTCGGCCTGACCTGCTGAGGGACTGTGTTTATATCTTTTACAGGTTTCCACCAGTAAGGACGAATCAAGAAGACAAGTATCTATTCTCTCCCCCTTAGGAACAGCAGGAATGACATTTCTGTCTAAACTGCACCATCTCGAGCCAAGGACAGGCTCGTCTTATGGCGTCAGCATCGGTGGAGCAAGGTAACAGGTCCACAGCATCTCAACAATGTTGCGCGCAACCACACTCAAACCTGTCCACTAGTCCCCGAGCTTTGGTGAAGTAGTCTTCCACGTCCTCCGCTCACGAATTGTTAGGACGAAGTGTCCTTTATGAGAGATATCGTCTCGAGACTGGCTCGAACAACAAATCTGTGTACCAGACTATCACCGACCTGTAACTCCCTCCACAATACTTTAGCTTCCAAAGTCAGTTTACGGGAAGCGTAGAATTGAAAAATTATTAAATGCTTACAGACGATTTAGTCGATAAACGCCCTCTATGCCTGTGTCTTGAATTTAGGAAACAGATTTCTACCAATAGTAAGATTACTCTACATAAAATTTACGGTGCACACAGCTTGCCTTTAAATGCGAGGATATTTAAGGACTGAAATAAATTTCATATATAAAATAACGAAACTGTTTCTTAATCTTTTTGATGTTGCATTACTCTTATTATCCTGATTTTTTCTGGATTACAAAATAATTCAATAGATCAGTAAAAATGAAGATGAAAAGTTTTGGCCTGGTACTTTTATAGCAGTGAAGAACAGCGGTATTAAAGACAACCACATTGCTTGTAGTGGTAATTTAACTGGTATGTCTGAGGCAAAAGAAGCAGCTTTTTCCTAAAACAGGACATTGACTATGTATTGTACGTCAAACAACAAATCCAGGTGAAACTTTCCCGCGAAAGGCAAAGGTCCCGAGTTCGAGTCTCGGTCCGGCACACAGTTTTAATCTGCCAGGAAGTTTCATATCGGCGCACACGCCGCTGCAGAGTGAAAATCTCATTCTGCCAACAAATTCAGTTGTTCAAGATGTATATATTGTAAAAAAATTTGCAGCAGATTTAAAGCCAGTTTATAACTTTAGTACATTTTTAATAATACAACTAGAGCGACAGAATGATTATTCATACGCCAGTAATATTCTTTTGTTTTCTCTTATCACTTTTATCATAAAAACTCAACGTTTTAGTTCTATGCATCTAAAAATTTTTAAGTAATACGGAGTTGTTCAGAAAGAATCGAGAATATTTTAATATTGAACTAAATCACAATTTAAACGGGGGACTGTCTTCCTTTAACCCATTTCCTGACAGACTGCAGTATTTTTTAGGGCGCAATGTTGGATGACGCTGTGACTCCTCTACCCCATGCGGTCAACAGTTGTAGCCCGACGCTGCCATGTTGGAGGAATCTGACGCGCCGAATTGTGCGCGCCTTATCACATACGCTTACGTTGTCATTTTAAATACAAACGAAAGAGCCAGCGCAATGATTAGTACACTGGACTCGCATTTGAGAGGACGGCAGTTCAAATTCTGATTTAGAGTTTGCGGAGGCAAGGGATAATGGTTTCTTTGAAACAGCACATACGGTTTCCTCACCCATCGTCGAAATAATTCGAGCTTGTGCTCCATGTCCATACCTCGATGTTGACGGTACGTTAAATCCTTCAAACGCTCGCCAAGCCTGACTGGCGATTTTTCACTCTGGCGTAGGTCATCATGTCTATTTTCAGTACAATCACAGCAGCAAGCTGGGAGTCTCATTAATTTGCTCCGTTCCATACTAGACCCACAGGTCTGTTGGTTGCAAATAGCGGCAGTGGAATTTCTTTCACAGCGATCAATTTTGTGACTCGTTTCATGCGACCCGCCACGAATTCCTCTCCTGTGCCAATCTCTTCATTTAAGAGTAGGTCTAACCCCCTATATACTTAATTATTTGCTGGATGTATTCTAATCTCAGTCTTGCCTCTCTGTTTTTACCGTCTACATTTCCGTCTAATTCCATCGACTTTATTCCCCGACACTTTAATACGTGTCCTATCACCCTGACCTTACTTCTTATCAGTCTTTTCCATATGTTCCTAGTCTGGCCGATTATGTGGAGAAGCTTCTCATTTCTTATGTTGTCAGTCCACCTGATTTTCAACATTCTTCTCTAGCACCATACCTCAAACTCTTCGGTTCTCTGCTGTCCCGATTATTCCACTGTACATGACTCACAACTGTGCAGCTGTCCTCCAAACGTACATTCCCAGAAATTTCTTCCTCGTGTTAAGGCCTATGATTAATACTAGCAGAATTCACTTGGCGGAAATTCCTCCTTGGCCTGTCAGTCTCCATTTTATGGCCTCCGTGCTTCGACCGTCTTTGCTTGTTTGGCTTCCAAGAAGACAGAATTCCTTAACTTCGTGTATTTAGTGATCACCAATATCGATTTTAAGTTTCTCGCTATTCTCGTTCCTGCTACATCTCATTGCTTTTATCTGTTCTCGGTTTCATCTCAGTCCATACTATATACTCATTACAACGCTTATGACCGCGCAGTTGAGTGCCATACAAAACAAACTTCATACTCATTACACTGTTTATCCCATTAAGAAGATCGTGTAATTCTTCCTCGTTTTCACTGAGGAATGGAATGTAATCAACGAATTTTATCACTGATATCCTTGCGAAATTTTAGTCCCATGGTTGAACATTTCTTTTATGTTCATCATTTCCTCTTCGATGTATAAACTGGACAACAGGAGTGAAAAGTGCATCCATGTCGTACATTCTTTTTCATCCCAACATTTCTTCCTTGGTGTTCCAATCTTGTTGTTCCCTCTTGGTTCTTGTATACTTTGTGTGTCACACAGGACCACTAAGGGATAGTTCATACAATAGAAGTTCGTGCTAGGAATAGGCGTTCTGAGAAAACGAAAACAGAACGAGAAAGCAGAGTTCTCACCCCTCAAACTGATTGAACCATCGTTTCAAGAAACAACCAACAGATGTTCACTTTCCCGTAGAGGCCTACGTTTAGCTATATTTAGTACATTACGAGCATAATCACTACGACCGGAAACTTGAAAAGTGGGTTACGCATATTTATAGACATTAAAAAGTTGCAGAACGGACTAAAAGCAGCGTAATGTGGCTGACCTGGACTGTCAGTGCAGAGAACTGGTAGCCACTGTCCTATTCACCAGTGCTAAATGGAATACATCTGACGACTTTGATGCTTCGGGATCGCTGAGAAACATTACATTATGTATGCGAGAAGTTTGCAAAAGTACTGAAGGAGCCGATAAGGAACACAGTCAAAGAGTTCGTGATGTAAGGCAGAGGGGTACTAAGAACATCTTGAATGATAAGTTAAAGTTATGTGACAGAATGGGGCGGGGAAATGGTCATATATTAGCATTACAGAATTACTTCGATGGTACTAGAGGAGTAAGTAGATGGAGAAAACCCTCGGGGAAGGTAGAGCTTGGAATGCACGTAACAAAATCTCAGGACGTTAGATGTGAATTCTACTCAGAGATGAAGAGTTAGACATTTCATAAGACCGATTTGCTGAAATGAAGGTTGCAATTTGGGGACAGATCTAGTTACAGTTATTCGTCAGATACCATAGTGCAAGAAGAATACTTTACACATGGCAACTGACAGAGTTAGGTTCTGGTTATGTGATTAAAAGAAAGCGTTGATTCCCGACAGTCAAGAAACGCTGCTGAAGAAACTAGGCCAGACAATATTTGCCGATTAAGTCTCTTTGCCGCTTAGATTTGTCTAGTTTGATTCTCTGCTTTTCTGGAAAGGCATTGCGTGTGAGATGCTACGTTTAGGAGTAGGAACATGTAGCGCGTTTCTACACCACATAATCAGGTAAGTTACGGAGACGCCTGTAATTGCCTACAGAGATGCCATGTACGCGTATGACCCTGCTTTGCCAGTACCGGACAGAGGTTCAAATGGGCCTAATTGTTGGCCTCTATTTAGCGGTATAGTCAACTCATCCAGTATCAGAATTTGTAGAGCTTTTGAAGGTCACAGGGGCGCAACGTTGGACTGTATGTGACAGTAGGCAGCCTCGTAGCCAAGGTTCTGGCCTAGCCCGTCTGACCACCACAAGGGAGAATCGCCAAACTGTGTACCAGACACATAGTAATCCCTTCACATCTGCGCCTGGCATTCGGGATCAAGTAATGTGCTCCCTGCAACATTCTGTGTCGTTCTGCACCATTGGCTAGACACTAGCAGTATTGTGACTATGGAATTACCGCTCCTGAAACACTAACAGTATAGTGACTATGCAATTACCACTTCTGCAACTGTCTTTGTCGTCCTGCATTGGCCAGACACTAGCAATATAGTGACTATGCAATTACCACTCCTGCAACTATCTCTGTCGTCCTGCATTTTCCAGACACTAGCAGTATCGTGAATATGGAATTACCGCTCCTGGAACAGTAGCAATATAGTGACTAAGAAATTGCCGCTCCCGCAACAATCTCTGTCGTCCTGCACCATTGGCCAGATACTAGCAGTATAGTGACTATGCAATTATCACTACTGTAACTACCTCTGTGTTCCTGCATTGGTCAGACACTAGCAGTATTGTGACTATGGAATTACCGCTCGTGGAACACTAGCAGTATAGTGACTATGAAATTGCCGCTCCTGCAACAATCTCTGGCGTCCTGTACCATTGGCCAGACACTAGCAGTATAGTGACTATGGAATTACCATTCCTGCAACTATCTCAGTCGTCCTGCATTGGCCAGCCACTAGCAGTATTGTGACTTTGGAATTACCGCCGCTGAAACTTTCTGTGTCATCCTGTATTGCTCGCCACACGCTATCAATATAGTGACTATGTAATTACGGGTAGGCTGCCGTTAACGCATGAACATAAAACCGCTGTGCATAGTGTGGTGGAGTGAGTGGAGTGAATGGAATGCTGACGAATGGTGTTGCATGGCGTTCAGTGATGTATCTCGAATCTGAATGACAATCGTCAGCGAGCATTCCGATGACATGTGGAAGATGTCTCTTTATTTTAAGCAATGTTTTGGAGAGGTGCAGCTGTGATACTTCTTCTGTCATGTTGCAGGGGGCTATTGGGTATCATTGACGGTCACGGCTGGCAGTGATTAGAGAAGTTCTGACGGTACACCTGTACTTCATGGACATCCTGTTGAAGCTGAAGGTGGGATTTCGTCGTCTTGTTGTGACCGCAGGTATGTTAACAAGTGGTTCTCTTGAACTGCTGCTTCATCGTGTGTGCAGATATCGACGTAAATCGTACGTAATGTTACTGGAGTATGCTAGCTCTTATTTTGTTTTATTTGAACACGGCGATGAAGCTTCAGTTCAGTTATTATATATGAACGCAGATTAAGAACGAGTACCTCGCTTCAAGAGGAATACGCCGTTTCAATTGAAATGAAATCAAATTAAATAATTTATAGTCACGTCATGCCATAGTATTGAAGTGTTTATTACGAACGCTACAGAACGTTCTCCGTCGTCTTCAGTAATCGGCCTGCGCCATTGATTCTGCATTTTAATTATGGGTTTGGCTCTGAGCACTATGCGACTTAACTTCTGAGGTCATCAGTCGCCTAGAACTTAGAACTACTTAAACCTAACTAACCTAAGCACATCACACACATCCATGCCCGAGGCAGGATTCGAATCTGCGGCCGTAGCGGTCGCTCGGCTCCAGACTGTAGCGCCCAGAACCGCACGGCCACACCGGCCGGCAATTATGGGTTTGCAAATTTTACTATCTTTGCTATGTTTTTTTGTTCTTTAGATAGGCCAATAAATATTCATTAACAAATTATCGAAATGTTCCAGCTAGATCAAAGTTTACTTCCGACCAGAGATTCTAACAGTTTGCAATATTGAAATTTTATACTAATGCTTGAATGTCGATATCGATATTGTTAACTGTTGCAATCATTCACAATAAAATCCAGTTAATTTCACCTTTTAATTTTCATTCGATAATTCTATTTAACGTCAAATATCACATATCCTCAGCTCGAATCAGTAAAGAATCTATTTCTCTATCTTTAAATAAATTCAAGTCTTTGAAACTGTATCTTCGGATGATGAAAATTACACCGACTTAGAGCAAGTAATACTTCTGTAAAATGATCGCTAGACATTTTAAAATAACCTAGTATATTTTAGGCACTTCGCTCTACACAATATGCAGTATTAGCAATCGCAACAACAGTAATAATGACAATCACAAGACAGCAAATCGTAACAATAGCCGACTGCGGTAGCCGAGCGGTTCTAGGCGCGTCAGTCCGGAACTGCGCGACTGCTACGATCGCAGGTTCGAATCCTGCCTCGGGCATGGATGTGTTTGATGTCCTTAGGTTAGGTTTAAGTACTTCTAAGAACTAATGGACTGATGACCTCAGATGTGTAGTCCAATAGTGCTCAGAAACATTTTGTTTTCGTAACAATAATCGGAATAAAACTAACAATTATGGTTACACGCACATGTAGGCAAAATCAAAACACGATATTACAGCTTTGTTCTGTTATAACGTTATGTTCTTAGTCATTTTCCATCCTTTTGACTAAAATTTTTATTTAAATATTTCAAATTAAGCTAATTAAACATTATTATGGATGAAAGATTACAGAAATATTTCTCTAACACTAGTGGAAATGTGAGAGTGGTTACACTATGTTCACATGTGTTACCTCCCATGCGACAGTATTGTAGCGCTATTATTCAACAGGAGAACGCTCGCCCATATAAGGCGCGAGCCATAATGAACTGCTTAGGTAATGTTGAGGTACTATCACACCCAGAAATATCCTCGGATCTGCCCCTGATAAAACATGTGCGGGACCAGCTTCAATGTCAACTCCCTTTCGAGTGCCAACATCCAGGATACAAGTGATTAGCTACACTAGTTGTCAGTCAGCTTGTCACAGGACAGGGTACAACGGCTGTATGGCACCCTTCCCAAACGAAACAGTGCACGCACGCAAGGCAGGAGGGGTGCAAAGTCATAATGACAAGTGGGCTCTCACTGCTGACTTCTTTGTAAATTTGACTCCATTTTGTAATCACACAAATAGCATCACGTACCTTCAGAAAGAGTGAAGTTTCAAATCGTTTCCTCCTCCTCTTCTGCATTCTTCACTTCTTCTGCAGGGCAGTGTATTTTACAGATCCGTTTTTACACACATATTTTCGGTTGGAGAGAGTTTTGCAGTATATCGATGAAACCGAATGTTCCCTGAAATCCGGCCGCATATTTCACCTTGACGGGTGCATCGCCCGGGAAATCGGACTTTATGTAAAGTAATGACAGATTTTTCCATTTTCCGGCCAACTACTGGCGCAGTCATATCCGAGACTCGTAAGCCGTGTGCCGCGTTGCTTTTAATCGTCGCTCCTGATCGATCGTCGCTTTCAATCATAGACGCACGGCCGCTCGGCTACCCGTGTGTCACCCACACCGGTATCCGTTTCCGGCGCTGTTTTTATCCGCATAACATACGAGCGTCGCCGTGCCGAATCTTGCAGAGGCTACCCACCAAACGCTCGAGTTACATGAATTTACGTGGATAATGGGGAACTAGGCTTCATACTTCCATAACATACCTGCACGTGACTGGTTCTCTGTCGCAGACCGTGCTCGCACTACGCTTTGTTATATACTTGCAAGCACTCATGTTTTAATTTTGACTGGTTTTGTTAAATCAACAATCGCTGTTCCAGTATATTTCGGGGATGTCCGGGTAATAATTGAATTTTCTACAGATAAATAAAAATTTAATTTTATTAATATTTTGCAGATTCAATCGTGACTGTATTCAATATATTGGAAGTATGGGTTAAAAGACTAAAAAATGAACAGTGTAAAAGTTAAAAAGGCTCTTCTTGGACGATGTGGTATGTATACACTGTTCATTTTTTCTACTACTTCGCACACATTTTCCACATTTGAATTACGAAATTCTTAACCTAAAATCAAACCTCTTCATGCGAGGAACGTGCATTTAAGCTCATTCAAGAGCAAAAATATATCATGTATTAAGACAAGTTACACCTCATGATGGACCCAGAGGGACCGAAATTCATCGTGTATTTAACCAAACACGAAAATTTGTGAGTGAAGGCGTTTTTTAATTCATACGTCCAGATAAGTAAAAATCCATCATTCTAACTCAACTTATTTACGTAAGAATGGAAAGAATAGCAGAAGCGGGCTTAGGCGAATATCATTATCTCAGGTCCCGGAAAGCTTACAAACATGCGAGGCAGTACTGGCCTCACAATCGGCCCTAAGAGACAAATTAAGAAAAGACCAATCTACACTTACAGCATCTGTAAAGTCAGTGAGAACCTCTGAAATTTCTTGATGTTCTGAATGGTAGCTGGGATAAAATACATTATTGAAAAGGTTATCTACAGCTTTTAGAGATACAAGACGACCGTTATAAAATTCGAAGGATTTAAGGACATGGACAGTAACAATTCCAGTCTA
This sequence comes from Schistocerca americana, assembly GCF_021461395.2. Classification (NCBI taxonomy): domain Eukaryota; kingdom Metazoa; phylum Arthropoda; class Insecta; order Orthoptera; family Acrididae; genus Schistocerca; species Schistocerca americana. The sequence continues at coordinate 74,222,940 of NC_060119.1, forward strand.
ATGGTGTTCTGAAAGATCAAACAGTAAAAAATTCTGTGGAAGTTTCTTTTTTTATGTTTTTTTGTTCTTTTTTTGTTCTCTAGTACGCTGAATCCGAATTTTCAAAGTCCCAAAAAATTTTCGGATTGGAAATGAAATTGGGCGCTTCAGTGACTATGTATGAAAATTCTGATCCATATTACATGAAAATACAAAACTGGGTTTCAGTTCATTTCAGTTTACTGTGCGAATTTCAGACCCTTTATCTGGAAACTTTAAACAGGTCCTACATATACTGTAATCATAGTATAAAAGATTTGAAAATAAAGTGAATTTACTCAAGTTGAAACTGAATACTTCCCATCTTACAATATTAGATACGCTGCCGACAGCCTCGCAAGGTTTTCCGACTAACTACAACTACACTTACTTCCAAACCTATTGTTCCTACACTTTTCTACATAACCCCCGCTGGTATGTGTGTACCTCGGCAATCTTACAGTCTAGGCATACCCATGTGGATGGCCATAGCATTCTTTTTCTTCTTTTTGCTTCTTTTCTGATATATATAAGTCGCGGAAAATATATTGAAGTTTCTCTTAGTTAGATGTGTATGTGCCTGTCGTTATCCGAAATTTGAAGAAACCCTCCTTGTGCCCAGTCGACATTATTTTGGTATTCAGAGTGTCGATCTTACAGATTGAAAGTTAAGCAGTTACCTTTTAGATATCCCATGTGCTATCATACTGACTTTAGTCCACGAGTTTGGTTCACAATTGTTTGCAGATTGCAGTCTAATAGTCTGCAGTCCCTCTCTCTACCCGAAAAGGCGGGCATCTAGGAACGATATGATCAGCGGAGCCTTCCTCTCCACATTCACACATTGGTGTGTTACTGCTTCCCACTCGATGCAAATGTTTGGGATTTGGACCGTGACTTGTTAATAGTTGCGCCAAACCTCGAATAGAGGCAATGTCGCCGTGTTGTGAGCCTTTTCCTGATGCTTGCGAATATATCGTAAATCGGCCTTGCAGTGTTTGTGGTGTCCCAGGCAGAACGCCATTCATCTGTCTGGCTCGTTAATGTCTTTTTTCAGTAATATGAGTTCCTGTGATCTCGTACGCACAACCATACTGCTCACGCTCTAATCAATACAGCGCTGCCCTATAACGTACCACAATAGCCATTGGACATAACCCGAGAATCACCAGGTATCCCTCAACATACGTAATGTGAAGTACGCTCAGTAGAATTCGTCGCAATACTGCTTTGTAGCTGTTTAGTCTAAGGCGATGCGGCAAAACCATGGCAGCGAAGACCACACTGGCGTTGAAGATAGTTTCGTGATATGACCGCACCACATGCAACGGTAATTTATAGTCAGCAGTGCCAGCACGGGCTATCTCATGCATAATTTTGGTCTCTTTCTGAACGAGAGATCTTACGTGTTCTAAAAAGTTTCTTTCTCGTCCAGAAGAAAGCTTAAATATCTACAAACAGTGCTGCATTTTCACAGGTATTCCGTCAAGCCTCTTGGAAGGACCTCTGGCAAGAAAAAGTCTTCCCCGTAAAAGTATGTATTTGGTTATATGAACAGCTTTAGTCCGTTTGTTGCTCTTGCACCAATGCTGCAGCTGAGCAAGCACAGAACTCGCCTTTCCCTCAAGTCTGCAGAGACAACTACTAGAACGTCATCTGCGAAGGCGACAACACCTTCAATAGCTGCATCTCTTCTCGTCTCACGGAAGGGGGGGGGGGGGGGGAGAGACCAAACAGTCTCACTGATCCATCAGGTTCGCTAACTGGTAGTATTTGGATGCAATATGGAGAAAATGATGGCTGTATGATACCCCATTCGCACATTCTATTGATTTCGTGCTTAGCTGCTTCACGCTTTGCCCACGGTATAGGGTAAGACATAACACAAAATGTTTCGTGAGGATAGCCATTAAGTTTATGTTCATAATCTTTGATTACTTCTGTATTCTTATTGAAAGCGCTTCCATATTTAAAAAGTAAGTCAGAAAGTTCTCGTCGTTGTGTGAAGTATCTAGAATATTTGATTCGTTCAGTTTTTTTCTACTAATTCCTGGTTAACTTCAGTGTCAGTCTCGTGTTCGTTATCACAAAAAAAAAAAAAAAAAATGGTTCAAATGGCTCTGAGTACTATGGGACTTAACTTCTGAGGTCATCAGTCCCCTATAACTTGGAACTACTTAAACCTAACTAACCTAAGGACATCACACACACCCATGCCCGGGGCAGGATTCGAACCTGCGACCGTAGCGGTCGCGCGATTTCAGACTGTAGCGCCTAGAACCGCTCAGCCACCCCGGCCGGTTCGTTATGTCATTTGTTCACAAAATACATGATGGGATATGTTGTGACTTGGCAACACAGCCAAGCCACTATGAGGTGAAGCCGAAAGGCACGCGTTTACGCTCACGCAGGCTGGCGTGAGGCCTGGAACAGTTAAAGGAGGTGAGACTAGTAAAAAAGGTACGTGCCTTCTGGAATACTTAACTTTAATCCATAATTGGTGAACATCGGTGTGACGGTACATGCATCACAAGATAAATAGCAAATGATAATGGCGCCTTGCTAGGTCGTAGCAAATGACGTAGCTGAAGGCTATGCTAACTATCGTCTCGGCAAATGAGAGCGTAATCTGTCAGTGAACCATCGCTAGCAAAGTCGGCTGTACAACTGGGGCGAGTGCTAGGAAGTCTCTCTAGACCTGCCGTGTGGCGGCGCTCGGTCTGCAATCACTGACAGTGGCGACACGCGGGTCCGACGTATACTAACGGACCGCGGCCGATTTAAAGGCTACCACCTAGCAAGTGTGGTGTCTGGCGGTGACACCACGGGATATTAATACTGTACAGTGACATGGGGTTCTGAGCTTATTTTGTCATACCCCTCTGGTGTGGTAATCACGCTGATAGAAAATCTTTGGTCCTTCACAAAGAAATGGCACTTACCATTACCTATGTCTATTTGAGTTTTGTAGGTTCTAAATGTGTCATACCTATCAAGCAGTTGACTATAAGTTTGTCTACTATTAAAAAATTACACTGCACAGAAAATTTTTCAATGCTCACGGTGATAAAAGCTTCGTGTTTTACTAATTTGGTATTGCTGCCTGCAGCGGTTTACACTTTTCCGTTTTGCGCTGGCAGAACAGGAAATTTATTCCGTCTTTTTAATCCAGTGACAAATTCTTCACACATTAAATTAGTCTTGGACCTTGTATCGAGTATTAACTGTGTGTCTCTATACCAAAACTTTTCACTCTGGTTACTGCTTGCACTTGTTCTTCCAGTATATTTTTCGCCGATTTTAGTTCGTGTAGGTACAGATCGTCCTTTATGTGTCGTCGTTCATCGAATCGTACGAAACATGTTTGCAAATCCGGTTTGCTCCCATCGCTTATAACGTCTATAGTATGTGGCTCAACTACGACCGAGTCAGGTTTTCCTGCGGTGTAGTCTGATCTACTTCGGTACACGGGAAAATTCTGATAGTTGTACTGTGTGATTGTTTCTCCAGTGTGTATCATTTCCAGTTCGCAACATGCTTTCTCGTGTGTTCATAAGGCTGTTCTGAAATGTTGCTGCATTGCGATTTTGCTGCGCGAAGGTTGGCTGCGGTACATCGTGTTGTATGTTATTGTTGATGCAGTGCGACGGCCACCGATGGGGCTGCATAATTTTGAGAACAGGGATTGAAATTAGCTTGTGGATGTTAATCGTTCCTGTTATACGGAAAGATTTGTTTAAATCTTTTGTTCCTACTATTTCCATTCCCGCATCCATTACCACGGTTAATGTATCCTTGCGGTTGCGCGCACCAGCTTTGCTGTGTGTTCGTGTCTGTCTTTTTGTATTGACCATTCAAGTTACTTTGTTGTGGTGTTTGGCTGTCTGACGCCATTTTTGTTACTACTTTCTCTTCATATATTGGTTCGTTGAATCTAAAATGGAGTGTCGTGCTAAGGTGTAGTAATTAATTTTTCACGAATGTGTGATGGCAGAAGACTTTTTATGATTTTGAAAACATCCACATGAGAAATAGGATTCGTCCAATAACGTGTTTTGTTGAGATACTTCTCAAAATATCTTCGCAACCTACAATATTTGCTATTTAAATGGAAGGGGTTAAAATCCTCTCGCCTAAGTCTCTCCTGTACAGCTTCTGACCAGTGTTGGTCAAGAAATGCCCGTTCACATTGTAAATATGTGGTACAACGCCCAGCTATCTCGGTCGCTCACAAAATTACATCGGCTTGCGTGTACCCAACAAGAATCCTGCTCTTTTGTGCTTCCGTAAAAATTTCTAGGAAACACAGGTCGAAAAGCACTAATAAAAACAACATGTTTCATCTTCTTACCTTCACTCGTAAATGTTGGAAATTGACGGTGTCTTATCATACCTTCGTCAGAAAATATGGTGGACTAGCTGTTTGAATTTTGTGCTGTTTTACATAGCAGTCATAATGATTTACATTTCTCGTAGGTACTGGTTCTGGTGTTATGCCATGTAAACTTACACTTTTTGGTCTGTCATTACCATTGACATTGGCTGTAGGGTTTGCACTGATCTGTGTGCATACATTACTTTGGTTTGCTGTGGCTGGCACTTTGTTTATGTGTACAACTGGTGGCTCTGTATCAGTTTCACCTAAGTAGTTTCGTATCCTGTGCTCTGTAGCTTCCAAATTGGTGTTCCTTTTGTTGAATAACCTTTTCAACTACATCATTGATTAATTTACATTGCTTCACTACCTTTTCCGCTGCGGTACTGATTTTGTCTAAAGTACCTGCTTCAGCTTGTGAAATTACGTCTGATATACACTCCTGGAAATTGAAATAAGAACACCGTGAATTCATTGTCCCAGGAAGGGGAAACTTTATTGACACATTCCTGGGGTCAGATACATCACATGATCACACTGACAGAACCACAGGCACATAGACACAGGCAACAGAGCATGCAGAATGTCGGCACTAGTACAGTGTATATCCACCTTTCGCAGCAATGCAGGCTGCTATTCTCCCATGGAGACGATCGTAGAGATGCTGGATGTAGTCCTGTGGAACGGCTTGCCATGCCATTTCCACCTGGCGCCTCAGTTGGGCCAGCGTTCGTGCTGGACGTGCAGACCGCGTGAGACGACGCTTCATCCAGTCCCAAACATGCTCAATGGGGGACAGATCCGGAGATCTTGCTGGCCAGGGTAGTTGACTTACACCTTCTAGAGCACGTTGGGTGGCACGGGATACATGCGGACGTGCATTGTCCTGTTGGAACAGCAAGTTCCCTTGCCGGTCTAGGAATGGTAGAACGATGGGTCCGATGACGGTTTGGATGTACCGTGCACTATTCAGTGTCCCCTCGACGATCACCAGTGGTGTACGGCCAGTGTAGGAGATCGCTCCCCACACCATGATGCCGGGTGTTGGCCCTGTGTGCCTCGGTCGTATGCAGTCCTGATTGTGGCGCTCACCTGCACGGCGCCAAACTCGCATACGACCATCATTGGCACCAAGGCAGAAGCGACTCTCATCGCTGAAGACGACACGTCTCCATTCGTCCCTCCATTCACGCCTGTCGCGACACCACTGGAGGCGGGCTGCACGATGTTGGGGCGTGAGCGGAAGACGGCCTAACGGTGTGCGGGACCGTAGCCCAGCTTCATGGAGACGGTTGCGAATGGTCCTCGCCAATATCCCAGGAGCAACAGTGTCCCTAATTTGCTGGGAAGTGGCGGTGCGGTCCCCTACGGCACTGCGTAGGATCCTACGGTCTTGGCGTGCATCCGTGCGTCGCTGCGGTCCGGTCCCAGGTCGACGGGCACGTGCACCTTCCGCCGACCACTGGCGACAACATCGATGTACTGTGGAGACCTCACGCCCCACGTGTTGAGCAATTCGGCGGTACGTCCACCCGGCCTCCCGCATGCCCACCATACGCCCTCGCTCAAAGTCCGTCAACTGCACATACGGTTCACGTCCACGCTGTCGCGGCATGCTACCAGTGTTAAAGACTGCGATGGAGCTCCGTATGCCACGGCAAACTGGCTGACACTGAGGGCGGCGGTGCACAAATGCTGCGCAGCTAGCGCCATTCGACGGCCAACACCGCGGTTCCTGGTGTGTCCGCTGTGCCGTGCGTGTGATCATTGCTTGTACAGCCCTCTCGCAGTGTCCGGAGCAAGTATGGTGGGTCTGACACACCGGTGTCAATGTGTTCTTTTTTCCATTTCCAGGAGTGTATTTTCCTTAATTTTGTCTCTTTTCTTTTTGGGACAGACTGATTCGATTTCAAGTGATGCTACTTTTAAAGTGAGTTCATCTATTGCTGCTGGTATATTTTTGTAATCCTTGTGCAGTTTGTTTACTACGGTAGAGATGTTCTTTACTGTGGAAGTTAATTGTGTAGCATCCAGCTTCGTGTATGTGTCTTTCGTCGCTTTTATTTGATGCTCTACTGTATCATTCTGCTCGTTAAGAGTGTCTAATTTCTGTTTTATACCCGTAATGTCATTGTTTACTTCGGAAAGTACATCTTGTTTTGCCGGCCGCGGTGGCCGTGCGGTTCTAGACACTTCAGTCCGGAACCGCGTGACTGCTACGGTCGCAGGTTCGAACCCTGCCTCGGGCATGGATGTGTGTGATGTCTTTAGGTTAGTTAGGTTTAAGTTGTTCTAAGTTCTAGGGGACTGATGACCTCAGATGTTGAGTCCCATAGTGCTCAGAGCTATTTGAACCATTTGAACATCTTGTTTTAACTGTTTCTCCATTTCTTAAAGTTTTACATTCATCTCCTTTCGAAATTCCTTCGTATAATCACTGATCTTCTGTGCGACTGTATCCTGAAAATCTCTTAAAACTTGTTTTTGCTCTTGCTGTTTGTGATTTATGTCTTGTATGACTATATTACGGTTTTGCGACAAACTATCAAATTTTGTATTTATATCCGTTCGCTAATTCGTGTTTGTATTTTTTATTTTGGTGCTCAAGCTATCATGTTTTTGAAATATCGCGGCAAGTGCGCTGTTTTGGCTGCTATTTAATGTACTTTGGTTATTGACAACATTACTTTGCAAATCAACATTTGAATTTCGTATATTGGGTGACGGTAAAGTGCCGTCAAAAATCATGTTATCTGTGCTTTCTATATCGTCCAATGCGAACAGAATGTTGCTCACGGAGACACGTGATGTAGTTTCATCTATTGTCATCAACGTATTATCAAAGTTAGAGCTCTGTGTAAACTCACTAGCACTTGTCATTTCGGTCATGTTCATCGTTGAACTATTTAATGCGACTAATTGTGGAAGACATGGCGCTGGTACTTCAGATGTTCTATCCTGCAAATGTACACCATCTTCGCTCATTGCGTTTTCGCCATTGTCATCAATCATGGAAACTGATTTTTGAGCCGTTCTGTTTGAATATTACAATTACAATTTTTGAAAAACAGAAAATCGAAATATATTACTTTTGTGAATTTAAATTTGCGATTTACGTGGCGTCAAGCGTTATTTAGATACTTTTATGACGCACAAAATGTTATGACACAGAAGCATTAAACTTTTCTCTGGCTACCCATTACGTAAAATTTCTGAAAAATTCACTGCAATGCATTTAGGAAAGGAAGTTAAGGAGACGGCTGTCTAATTACTACGCAGGAGACGGTACCAAGCATAGCAAAGTAAGCGGTTGCGTAGCGGTCTTAACTTTACTGCGATGAAACAAATAGCGTATTTAGAAAGCTTTCCGTAAATTCCGGTTTCACTTTTAATTGAATTGGTTACTTTATCTACAAGGATTTTTGGTTCTGGTTATTTTATTCCCAGTCGTGATGTTGCACAAGAAAATTAGAAAATAATCATTATATGCAAAAAATCTTATACAATGTCATAAATAATTTTGAATAATTTACACAACTGGTTTCGTGGCATTCTCAATGTCATGTCACCAGGTCACCAGTTGCCATTAAAATTGCTACACCAAGAAGAAACGCAGATGATAAACCAGTATTCATTGGACAAATATATTATGCTAGAACTGATATCTGATTACATTTTCACGCAATTTGGGTGCATAGATCCTGAGAAATCAGTACCCAGAGTAACCAACTCTGGCCTTGATACGCCTGGGCATTGAGTCAAACAGAGCTTGGGTGGCGTGCATAGGTACAGCTGCCCATGCAGCTTCAACACGATTCCACAGTTCATCAAGAGTAGTGACTGGCGTATTGTGACGGGCCAGTTGCTCGGCCACCTTTGACCAGACGTTTTCAATTGGTGAGAGGTCTGGAGAATGTGCTGACCAGGGCAGCAGTCGGACATTTTCTGTGTCCAGAAAGGCCCGTACAGGACCTGCAACATGCGGCCGCGCATTATCCAGCTGAAATGTAGGATTTTGCAGGGATCGAATGAAGGGTAGAGCCACGGGTCGTAACACATCTGAAATGTAACGTTCACTGTTCAAAGTGCCGTCAACGGGAACAAGACGTGACCGAGACGTGTAACCAATCGCACCCCATACCACCACGCCAGGTGATACGCCAGTATGGCGATGACGAATACACGCTTCCAATGTGCGTTCACCTCGATGTCGCTAAATACGGACGCGACCATCATGATGCTGTAAACAGAACCTGGATTCATACGAAATTATGACGTTGTGTCATTCGTGCACTCAGGTTCGTCGTTGAGTACACCATCGCAGGTGCTCCTGTCAGTGATGCAGCGTCAAGCGTAATCGCACCCATGGTCTCCGAGCTTATAGTCCATGCAGCTGCAAACGTCGTCGAACTGTTCGTGCAGATGGTTGTTGTCTTGCAAACGTCCCCATCTGTTGACTCAGGGATCGAGACGTGGCTGCACGATCCGTTACAGCTATGTGGATTAGATGCCTGTCATCTCGACTGCTGGTGATACGAGGCCGTTGGGATCCAGCACGGCGTTCCGTATTACCCTCCTGAACCCACCGATTCCATATTCTGCTAACAGTCATTGGATCTCGACCAACGGGAGCAGCAATGTCGCGATACGATAAACCGCAACCGCAATAGGCTAAAATCCGACCTTTATCAAAGTCGGAAACGTGATGGTACACATTTTTCCTCCTTGCACGAGGCATCACAGCAACGTTTCAGAAGGCAACGCCGGTAGACTGCTGTTTGCGTATGAGAAATCGATTGGAAACTTTCCTCGTGTTAGCACGTTGTAGGTGTCGCCTGCGGCGCCAACCTTGTGTAGTAATTAGTCATTTGCATATCACAGCATCTTCTTCTTGTCGGTTAAATTTCGCGTCTGTAGCAAGTTATCTTCGTGGTGTAGCAATTATAATGGCCAGTAGTATATACTATGGACATATTTGATTTTTATGAGTTTTTTGCAGCGAATAAATTGTCTTGCAAACATACCATATCAACACCCAGCTCGTCAATTAGTTTTCGTAATTTAGTTATTGCCAGTTTACTTCGAGCATCATTTAACTGTAGCATTTTTTTCCTTTTATGTGTTTCAACTGTTAACAAATCACTTCTGAGAGAGGAGAGCTGGGTCAAAGAAAATGCGTCCATACGCTTTTACGACATTCACGTCTAAATTCTCAATGAGTTATTGTTTCTTTTCCTCTTGTGAACGCTTGCCGAAGGCAGGATATGTTTGCTACTGTCGTAGCTCCTGATAAACAGGCCTCCATTGTTTGAAGCTCTGCATCAGCTGCGATATGGTTTGCTAGAATGTGACCGACCTCGATTATCAAGATTTAGAAGAAGCCATGTTGAGAATAGAGGACGAACAGAAGACTGAAAAGAGGACTGCTGCAGACGAATGTAAGCCGTATTTCACATTGTTGTTATCGTAATAAGGCTGTGCTAATCCAGTGACCACATTGTCGCAACACACACTGTCAATTGGTTTCGACTCCAGTTTTCACGTACTGTCTAGTATGAACTGAAATTATTAGTGCATTATCTTCTTTGGCTGTAACATACCCATATAGCGCATTTTCTGATTTTGCAGAAGATTCAAGTAAAGGCGACGGTAGTGGTTTGCGAAGCGTGAAGAGGATGAAACAGCTTTGAAATTTCTTTAAATTACTAAATAATATATAATGACAATTATTATTTATACCAAAATTCATCTAAAATTATTATTATACCATTTTCATGAGTTATTTGATCACTTTTTAATTGTAGAGGTTATTTTTCCGTTTGAACGAACGTCTTTTCGTGTTCAGGGATGACGTGTTGCATTTAGGTGGCGGCGCCCGAAACTAAATTTCAACATGCTCTTTCCAGCCATAAGGTTGATCTTGCAAAAAAAAAAGTCACATGGATCTATTTTGTGGGAAAGATTATCCTTTTTATTGTCAACAACAGTCAACTTCGCTGAAAATTGCGTTTTTTCGAGTTATAAGCAAAAAACCCAAAAAGTCCTTTTATTCGTTTTTTTTCTATTTTGCACTTATTTACCGCCGTACTACTGGTCAGACATTGAAACTTCGGATTCAGCACCCACGAAAATGTGTAGAAAGCTTGTCAAGAAAACGTCTACAAAACTTTCCCCTAAGAATCACCATTTGAATGGACGTGGAAGACAGAGAGTAATGTGGAAGGAGAATTAAAGTTCACGGAGAGCAAATAAAAGCTTTGAGATTTGTCTACGACACTATAAATCAGACACAGACCGTAAAAGACTTGCAAGAGCAAACTAACAGAATTGATGATATCTTAGCTTTTTTTCTCTTAGTAAATCACAGTATGAATAGCAGACAATATAAATTTTAGTTTAGACTACACATTCGGTCAGTATGACGAACAAATAATGGACATGTTATATGACCTTTTTCAGAGAAACTTGGAGTGCATACATAATACACACAGTGTATGAAGTAGAATAGAAAATATTTTAGCACGGTATAGAGTAATGCGAATAAAATACTCTGTATAGTGTTACCTAGTTTAAGTTGGTTATCGACACAGAGCAAATTAGAGAGACAAGTTTCCATTTCACGTGTTGATACTATAACTGATATTGGTTTGTCATTTTTGTTCTGAAGTTAAAATTGCGAAGCTGCGCTTTAGTTTTCGTAATTATCTATTGCAACTGTGATTGTGATTTGTTAGCTAGTTGATTCATATTGCTCAGGAACGCCACACATATTTTAATATGTGAAGTAAATTGATACAGTATTTGTGTATGGCTTTTGTACTGAAAACACTGATGCCACTCGAACTGACAGTGTATGACGGGTTAAGACAATATTCAGTTGGTAACACGTCGTCCTTCACTAAGCACACTTTTAATAGGAGGGTTGCGGCAAAATTCTTTGTCACTACTTTTTTTACTAACAGATAAGATCCCAGTTGGAAAATGCGACATGTACATATGGAAGGCCGAGGTGAGAACTGCATGTCAGGACACTGACGAACACGCGAACACTGTGTCTCACATACATTGGCGGAGAAAAACTCGCGATACCAAACTTAATTAATGTAGAGTAATGAAATTTCGGAAATACACATGTCTACGTAATATATTTTGTGATTAACACTGTAGGATCAGAGATCAACGTAAACGTCACATAAACCATTGCAACTGTGAAACGCAGGTAAATTAACAACCGGTATAACACCCAGGCAGTTAAATGTATGCAGGCAAACGCGGATCCATTGTGATACGCAGGTGTCTGAGCCAGTTTGTGTGAAGGTGTTCCTTGCCTGTTGAACTTGGTCGGTCGGTACAGAGATGTTTAATGCTATTTGTGGATGATGCTGGAGTTGTCGTCCGACATTCTCCCTTACGTGCTCCATCTGGTGATCGACCAGGTTAAGGTACTATGTCGACACTCTGTACAACATATTGAAAGCCAACAGCGATATGTGGACGAGCGTTATTCTGCTGGAAAACACTCCCTAGAATTCTCTTCAAGAATGGTAACATAACAATTCGGATCACCAGACTGGCGTACAGTTTTGCAGTGAGAGTGCGTGGGATAACCACAAGAGTGCTCCCCTTGTCATACGAAATCGCACCCCAGACCATAACTCGAAGTGTAGGTCCAGTGTGCCTAGCACACCAACAAGTTGGTTGCATGCCCTCACAACATACGGCCATCACTGCCACCGAGGCAGAAGCAGTTGTCATGAGAATGGTCAGCAGGGCTCCACACTGCCCTGCACGCTAGAAACCACTGACGTTGAAAACAGCGGTGGTTTGGTGTCAGTGAAAGCACGCAGCAGGGAGTCTGTCTCCTATCCGTCCTTGAAGTAAGCAATCTGTAACATTTTTTATATCATTGCGATATAATCTGATGCTGAAATTGGTGCTGCAGGTGCAGTACGGTGTTCCAGAGCCGAACGCCGGACAAGATGGTCTTCCCTCTCGGCAGTGCCACTTGTCCGTACGGAGTCCGGTCTTCTTGCGACCATTTGTTCTCGTGACCATCGCTGTCAGCAGTCATGTATAGTGGCTACGTTCTTGTCAAGTGTTTTGAAGTATTGCAGAAGGAAAATCCAGCTTCTTGACGCCCTGCTACACGACTAAGTTCAGATTCAGTGGCGTGTTGACAAGGGTATCTCTGTCGCCTTGGAGGCGTTCTTGCTTAACATCAACTCAACACGTCCAATCTCAAAGGTAGCTAATGCTTATGAGCATTCCAGTATATAATTAAAGTCAACCTAATATGCATCCCCTTAAGCGACTGGTACGAAATCTAAATAGACATCATGTCGCAGAAGTCGTTCCCCTCGTTCCGATTTTTATTTCCATCAGCTTATTTATTGCGGTAGGCTAAAGGATAATAGGGCTTTCATGGTGCAAAATTATCACAGCACACATACAGCTGGCATGATAAAACTTGGGTGAAGGCAATCGGAGTCGTTGCCTCCAACGTTCACCACATGTTGGACAGTGCAATCATAGTGCACAACAACACACAATCTCATAAATCAGAGCGTTTACAGCGAGAACAGGGACGCTGGGATGAGGAAGTACTGCAAGTGCTGTGCGACTACAGGTGACCCGATTCAGATATGGTGCGGCAAACACGACGCAGATAGTATCCAGCGCCTCCCACGTCCTTGGCAGCGTATGGCGAACTATGTGGGGGGCTTGATTAAATGCTTTTAGACCCAGTTTTATCATACACACTGTATGTGAGCTGTGCTGTAGCCACTTTGCCCCATGAAAGCAGTACTGTCCTGTAGTCTACGTAATAAATATGTTAGGCACAATGTTTGCGTGTCTTCAGTGCTCATATATGTAGTTCCCCCATCGTGCTTTAATGTGTACAGGTCACATTTTCCAACCGGACTGGTATCTGCAAGAAGAAAATACACTTGCAGTGACTGTTGCTCCAATACTCGTACCTACAGATATACGTATATAAATATGACGGATATTACACATGCGCGACGTCTGTACACAGGCCGAAATACCATTGCCTCCAAACCCCCCCCCCCCCCCCCCCACGGCCGCACCGACCAGCATTCCTCGGCACTCCTTGGGCTCTAGGTATGATCTTTAAAAATCAATCGCCGGCTGAAGTGGCCGTGCGGTTAAAGGCGCTGCAGTCTGGAACCGCAAGACCGCTACGGTCGCAGGTTCGAATCCTGCCTCGGGCATGGATGTTTGTGATGTCCTTAGGTTAGTTAGGTTTAACTAGTTCTAAGTTCTAGGGGACTAATGACCTCAGCAGTTGAGTCCCATAGTGCTCAGAGCCATTTGAACCATTTTTTTTAAAAATCAATCTGTGATTGTAAGAATGTGCCGTAATTTCTTTAAAAATAAATTCTACTCTGACAGTCCTCTCTATCAGAAATAAATTTCTCGATCTTAAGCCAGAGCTAAAGTCTAGAAGAAGGAGCAATTCGTTTCCGTTTAACGCAATTCTTGAGACCTATAAAAGCTTTTAGTGAAAGTAAAACGAATTAGATATATTGTATTGTCCTAAATCCAAAACAATGTCCTATCTATTAAACTGAACGAAAGAATGGAAATATATAAGTTCGGATTTCTTTCCGTTTAATAACGAAACTATTTAGTTCTATAACTTAAAATTTATTTTACTTTTCATACGAAACAAATGACATAAATAAAAAATATAGAACTGCCAATTAATTTTATACTGATGTGTTAAACACAAGACTGTTTAACTGAGTTGATTGTTTGATACGTCTGGAGAAAATGTAACAGTAGGTAGTTAAATTTTAGGGACTTTGACATGAAAGTTGTTGAAAATGTACATATGTGGTCAAAACTTTTGTGTATGCAGCCGAAGAGGAAACCACAAGTTAATGTGTGTTGTAAGAGAGAGAAAGTCATGTGTAATACCTACAGCTGTTCAGTATGTGTACAGCTGCTGATACGGTTGAAGAACTGTGGCTTCTAATTGTACAATCTTGTCCAGATTTGCGAGATGATGCAGGAGCGTTTAAAAGAATTCCTGATTCACTTCAGAGATGAGTGCTGCATTGCACACAAACGTCAGGGCGACACGTGGAACATCTCCTCTAGTGGTGCAAGTTACAGCAAATGTTATCTTTAACGTAGCATTTCCTATTAAGGTTGGCTTTGGGTAACCTGTAATTGGTGGGAATTTAATCGAAGAGCTTACGTTTCAAATGAATTTATGGCTAATTAGGACATTAATTAATAGTGAGGCCTGTTCATCACTTCCTCCTTAGTTGTCAATTTTCTCTCTCTGTACATATCATTTGTAGAGAATTAAACACCTTCGGAAGTACACAATTGGAATTTCGTTGCTGGTTAACAGCGTATACCCGACTAATCCGATTAATACTATTAACTGTCTGTCAGGTCACCATTGTTGCTTATCGATCGAAATGAGAACAAACGCAAACTCTACGATGTGTGGCAACGCGCATTTAAGCATCTCTGGACTCAACAACGGTGTTTCACTGCCTCTCGTTCTTGAGCTTCAGCCAGTGCTTCAGCCGCTCACGTAGGGCCTTCAAGCATCCTTTGTACAGGAGCGAACGGAAGCGAAAGCAGGCGTATGTGCATTCGTAGACAGTTCGCCAAATTCCCTGCCATTCTCTTGCATCTGTCAACAACACTTTACACTAGACGAAATGGAAGGAGCTCGAGGTACCTGTGGGTATCTCTTAAGGTTTCGAAAGGGAAAGGATACCTTTGGAGCTGGTCTAAATAGAACACAACTGTTCTAGGGTGATAAGCGACTCAGCACAGTAGCTGAACTTTTATTGGTTTGATTAGTACACAGAGGCATAAACAAGTATACAAAATTCTTAAACCGCGCGACCGCTACGGTCGCAGGTTCGAATCCTACCTCGGGTATGGATGTGTGTGATGTCCTTAGGTTAGTTAGGTTTAAGTAGTTCCAAGTTCTAGGGGACTGATGACATCAGAAGTTAAGTCCCATAGTGCTCAGAGCCGTTTGAATCATTTTTTGAACCAAAATTCTTACTTTTTTCCTTTAACATTAAAACAAATAACCCTTAAAACACTAACATTTTTTTAGAATGTTGACTGAAGTTCTAAACTTCCTAAATTTCACTTTTTTTCTAACCATCAGAAACAATAACTTTAAAAAAAATTAAGTTCGTTCAAAACATTTAAGTGTAATTACTGAAGTTCTAAATTATTCAAAATTTCCTGTGCCTTACACATTAGAACCAATAGTCTTAAAAAATTAAGTCATGCAAGGTATTCAGAATAATCATTAAAGCTCATCTAGAGCTGCTTTCCTTTTCTTTTCCAGATTTTATTTCCTTTCAGCATTAAAACCATAATTTTTAAAAAAAATTAAAATCATTCAAGGTATTCTTTTTAAAACAATTAAGCTTAAGTTCGGAGTCAGTTTCACATTAGTGCACCTCAATTGGCCATATGGATACTGACATGTGAATAACTTAACTCCAGTTCAATCAATCCCGTTGTCAGAAAACCAACGTTAGGATAGTTATTGGAAAAACTTTAACCAAATTTAATTACAGTTTATAGGAGGATAATACGCGCTAATGCAGCAGGATACAAATCAACCTTTCATCAGTATCAGATACATCGGTGCATGGCTCACTTTACTGCAGTCGTAAGCTAAGAACAAACAATATAAACGGCAAATTATGACTATCAGTGCTAACCAGCTTTACGTTCAACCTGCCTCTTGAACGTGACGCTATGTTGAACAGTACTGTTAAACGTAGTTTTGTAATACAGAAATTAATTAACCCTCCTTACATGCAAATTTCGGCCACTGGAACCAGAGAACATGTATCCACAGTTATGAATTGGCCCGAAGCTAACATCACTTCTCTAGAATACCATGCACATAGTTCAACATGATTTGCACAGCCCGAAACGTAAACAATAGAAAGGCATCCGATTAGCCACATAAAAGACGGAAATTTGAAGGACGCTGCCAGTGTACTATTTCGTGATACTATATGGAATAATAAGCCCAACCCACTCTTCGGCGTTACGTCAAATGTAATGTGTGCCAGAAGAAATTGGAAAAATGCTCCCACCGCTTGTTGATAAAAATCAGTTTAATTAATAGGATGACCCTGCACGTGACCGGAGTCGATCGCAGACGGACAAATTACTGTCCCAGCCAAGACGAATGACCCAGTTGAAATTCCAAACTGCATGCCAGAATCTGTAGGAGAGCGAGGCACTATTTCCGATGTGATGGGCTCCCTGCCATCCTCCGACCAAACAGCAACCTGCTATCCGTGAGTCGTACGACGCCGTAGCACTCGCGCCCTTCCACTAAACAACTAGGATGCGGCCGGCTCTCGCTACACGGCCAACTCTGCCCTCTGTCCTACAGAGCACCACTCCCTAAGGCTCGCCCGGCGAGCGCTTAAAACCACTATCCGCTCCTGTCATCTCTGATCGCAGAACAATTTTTATTTGCGTGAATGCGCGCCGATGCCAGAAATCGTTACGGTCGCATGTACTCACTGCAGAAGTACAAATCGGAAATCATTTGACGGTATCAATACCAAAGATAACCTATAAACGCTGCGTTATTGCGTTACCGTCTTGTGGCTCTAATGTTCGGCTCACAGGAGTGAACCCAATGTAGTTAGAGTTGCAATGTAAATATTGATGTTCAGAGCGGTTTATTTTCCATAGCGGGGCCACTGAAAAATGGCATCGGAAAGGAAGAATTTCTTTAAATAATTTTCAACAGAAAAGTGTAATGCGCGGAGGTAGTGCACTTAAGGCTGAATTGCAACTCCAACTTTCCTTGGCACTATTCTAAAACTTTACATATAGCTTGGTTGACATTTGTCACGGGCTTGTCATAACAGCTGAGGAGGAAATTTAAAAACGGAACACTGATTTCAGATGGCCAATATAACCTGAGGAAAAGCTATCGTTTACACTCTGGTTTTAGCAACAGCAGACATTTATGTCAGTTACTGTTTCGTACTTCGACAGTTGTGCTACAGGGCGTCCCAGGGGAAATGGCAGGAACGATCATTCTAAGTGTGGTATCACCGCCAGACACCACACTTGCTAGGTGGTAGCCTTTAAATCGGCCGCGGTCCGTTGGTATACGTCGGACCCGCGTGTCGCCACTATCAGTGATTGCAGACCGAGCGCCGCCACACGGCAGGTCTAGAGAGACTTCCTAGCACTCGCCCCAGTTTCTACAACCGACTTTGCTAGCGATGGTTCACTGACAAAATACGCTCTAATAGTTAGCATAGCCTTCAGCTACGTCATTTGCTACGACCTAGCAAGGCGCCAGTACCAGTTACTATTGATACTGTAATCATGTACCGTCAAGAGCGACGCTCATCACTAATGGATTAAAGTTAAGTATTCCACCAGCTACGTCCGTTTTTCTAAAGTCTAATTTCCTTGACCTGTTCCAGACCTTAAGCCAGCCTGCGTGAGCTAAAACGCGTGCCTTTCGGCTTCCTCCAATAACACGGGGTTGGCTCTCCTGCCAACCCACAACACTAAGTAAAAGTAGTATATTAATCATGGGCTGTAAAATGCATACCGCAGGAGCTATGAGCTCTTCTTTATCTTTATTACTGTGAAATGGCTCTTCTACTGCAGATTCCTTGCTTTCTGTACTTTGGGAGAAGTTGGAATGGACCAATACAACAACAAAAATGTTAAGTAGACATAGGCTTTAAAGTATGAAGTACATACCTTAAGAGCTCTGAGCACTTGTTGAGTGTAAGAGATGGGATTCGCAGTAGAGAATACGAACAACTGCTCACGCGTCTTTAGGTACTCATTCTAGAGATCACGTTTATTGTACTTTCGCTTCGAGTGATTGGTACTATCATATCCTTCAATGCTGATGATTCGTCCTGGGACACCCTGTATGTAGATAGTTTCTGATGCCTGCAGTGACACATGCGAAGTACTTCAAGGGTTTTGTGAAAGTACGTGTAAGAATGATAATACCAACAGAATACGATTAAGGAAATGCGAAACGTACATACGGCCTGTCATGAGGGCTACTTTGATAAAATCTTCCATATAGTTTGTTAGAGTGTAGATAGCGTGAGCCCAAATCATTTTTGATTGTTACCAAAAATATTTAACATGGCAGTAATACATTAGCTTTGTAATTACAGATGACATGACCGTTAGCAACGGGAATGATCGCGTCATTATACTTCTTTCACGGAAACGTATTTTGGTTCTCCTGTTCAATAGAGGGACTTGCAAAGATCGGATTTATTCACTCTATTACAAGTATGTGTGGAATTTAACGTTTTTGTCATGTCCCCTGTAATACCTGTCACAGCTTCGAAAATTTTCTACCAATCGTAAATCTCTTCCTTCGGCATTTGTGCCGTGGAGCTCTTGCATCACAGAGTCGTGTCGCCCGAAGAACGGGACATGATGTCATATCCGATACGGAACCATAAGTGCGGATAGTCACTGCCTGAGGCGGCAGCGAATGAGAGACCTTGGCGTAGACACGCCCTCACGAGGTTCCATGCGCTTCCGTTGTCGGAAGATTACCTATGTTAGAGGTGAGTGTCCTGTCTCCGTCACAAACTATCGCTTGCTAGAGCAGAGTCATCTTATTTCAAATTCAGCAGCACGAGCTGTATTAGGAGCCAGAACTGTATCGAAGGTTGTAATCAGTTGTACATTGAGAGTTGTCTGTAATGTATCAAGCGATAAGATAGTGTTCAGCGTCAGTGACAAATAAATACACTCCTGGAAATGGAAAAAAGAACACATTGACACCGGTGTGTCAGACCCACCATACTTGCTCCGGACACTGCGAGAGGGCTGTACAAGCAATGATCACACGCACGGCACAGCGGACACACCAGGAACCGCGGTGTTGGCCGTCGAATGGCGCTAGCTGCGCAGCATTTGTGCACCACCGCCGTCAGTGTCAGCCAGTTTGCCGTGGCATACGGAGCTCCATCGCAGTCTTTAACACTGGTAGCATGCCGCGACAGCGTGGACGTGAACCGTATGTGCAGTTGACGGACTTTGAGCGAGGGCGTATAGTGGCCATGCGGGAGGCCGGGTGGACGTACCGCCGAATTGCTCAACACGTGGGGCGTGAGGTCTCCACAGTACATCGATGTTGTCGCCAGTGGTCGGCGGAAGGTGCACGTGCCCGTCGACCTGGGACCGGACCGCAGCGACGCACGGATGCACGCCAAGACCGTAGGATCCTACGCAGTGCCGTAGGGGACCGCACCGCCACTTCCCAGCAAATTAGGGACACTGTTGCTCCTGGGGTATCGGCGAGGACCATTCGCAACCGTCTCCATGAAGCTGGGCCACGGTCCCGCACACCGTTAGGCCGTCTTCCGCTCACGCCCCAACATCGTGCAGCCCGCCTCCAGTGGTGTCGCGACAGGCGTGAATGGAGGGACGAATGGAGACGTGTCGTCTTCAGCGATGAGAGTCGCTTCTGCCTTGGTGCCAATGATGGTCGTATGCGTGTTTGGCGCCGTGCAGGTGAGCGCCACAATCAGGACTGCATACGACCGAGCCACACAGGGCCAACACCCGGCATCATGGTGTGGGGAGCGATCTCCTACACTGGCCGTACACCACTGGTGATCGTCGAGGGGACACTGAATAGTGCACGGTACATCCAAACCGTCATCGGACCCATCGTTCTACCATTCCTAGACCGCCAAGAGAACTTGCTGTTCCAACAGGACAATGCACGTCCGCATGTATCCCGTGCCACCCAACGTGCTCTAGAAGGTACAAGTCAACTACCCTGGCCAGCAAGATCTCCGGATCTCTCCCCCATTGAGCATGTTTGGGACTGGATGGAGCGTCCTCTCACGCGGTCTGCACGTCCAGCACGAACGCTGGTCCAACTGAGGCGCCAGGTGGAAATGGCATGGCAAGCCGTTCCACAGGACTACATCCAGCATCTCTACGATCGTCTCCATGGGAGAATAGCAGCCTGCATTGCTGCGAAAGGTGGATATACACTGTACTAGTGCCGACATTGTGCATGCTCTGATGCCTGTGTCTATGTGCCTGTGGTTCTGTCAGTGTGATCATGTGATGTATCTGACCCCAGGAATGTGTCAATAAAGTTTCCCCTTCCTGGGACAATGAATTCACGGTGTTCTTATTTCAATTTCCAGGAGTGTAGATATTACTATGGACATGGGCTGTTTCCAAGATACATTTTTGAGATTGTTCAAGTTTGAATAAAGTGATGTAATATTTTGTGTGTTGTAGTACCTTAACGACCTCCTCGAAAGTACATGTACGCCTGCTAGACCCTCGCCGGCCGAAGTGGCCGTGCGGTTAAAGGCGCGGCAGTCTGGAACCGCAAGACCGCTACGGTCGCAGGTTCGAATCCTGCCACGGGCATGGATGTTTGTGATGTCCTTAGGCTAGTTAGGTTTAACTAGTTCTAAGTTCTAGGGGACTAATGACCTCAGCAGTTGAGTCCCATAGTGCTCAGAGCCATTTGAACCATAGTTTGCTAGACCCTCACAACAGTGCCGAAGCGAGAGTCTCAAAAGTATTTTTCGTCCAGCACTATATCCACAAACACGTATGAAACTTATTTTTTATCAACAATATTATTTCCGGAACACTGTATAGCTCACGCAATTTGTTGCTGGCGCCGAAGTGAAGAAGACGTAAACTTCCTTTGACAGTTCTGTAAAACGCCGATAACCAGCGAAACACGAGTGAACACAAGTGAATACTAACGAACACTTCAGAATGCCCTTTATTTACACGCGCCTACCGGTTACACTAGAGAGGATTCGCGAGGTTGCACTTAAGTTTGTGTTGGTTTTGGTGTAAAGGGCGTTCCAGATGTGGTAGATCGCGAACGCTCCTTCGGGAGAGGAACGCGAAAGGATGCCTAAATTTGACAGTCGGGTATCAGAAGAATATGGAAGAGTAATTCGCAAGTAGGGAAGGGCACTCAAGCATTTAAGAAAGGGAAAGTTTAGTCAAATTCGTGACATCATCGTCTTACTATAATGAAACAGTACCTTTCGGCAATGAAGTAATTATCTGCAACGAAGAGGAACTTGACATGAAATCAATTTCATTGCGGGACTGCCAATAACGCTCGTAGCTCACACTGGTGTTTCAGTGAAAACTCACATGCCTATGTGGAGAGACCTTTTCGTCAACACTGTGAATGTGTTGTGAGTGACCTGTGTTCCCGTCTCATCTTACCGGCCCCTTTATCTAGACTTGCTTGACATCTATGTTCTAGCATTATTGGAAGAGTATCAGTTGCCTGCATGAATGGCTATCATTTCGAGCGTAAAGGAGTACCTAGTCGTTAATTAATACATCACCTAAATTTAACATTCCCTAAAAGATTGGTTGACAGAACTGGTCATCTTTCTTGGCAATCAAAGTTCCACGGACCTCCTCTGATTGGGTGTCGAAGCCTACAAAGGAAAACGAAGTACAGGAGACTAATATCGACCGTTCTTACTGTGAACAGTGTTGCCCTCATAGAACAACGCTTAGTGGACTTCATCGGAGCAACACGGGGATATAGAATTTTCGAAACTTCAAACTGGAATTCATAAAAATGAACTTTGAACTTGATCATTTACCAGAAATCGTTCTTATCTCGAAATATTCTTGACAGGGAAAGGGGGAAATATGAATGCTACACAAAGAACCTTCCACCACACAACAGACAAGGAAGCGAATCAGTATTGCGTTGTCATTCATTTCCGAGCAATGTGCAAAATTTTAAGTGTGTGGCTCATCTGGGCAAAATTTGTGCCAAACAGACAGAGAGACAATAAACTAATACTTCTATACATAATGGACGTGGAACGCTGCGACAGGAATGAATAAAGATTTACAGAAATTACTGCAGGATTTCGCCTTTTGTTTTATTCTCCAATTTTTAATAAATATTTACTACAAATTGAAAATAAAACAAAAGGCGCCTGATTTCAGCAATTTCTGGAAAACCTTCGACAACAAAGTGACGTGATAAAATAAGGTAAAAGTAAATGTTGAAACATCAGGATGTTCATTGGATGATGTATATGAAAGCACCATGAGATACTGTTGCGAAATGAAAATCTTCGTTGATCGCGATAAAGCAGAATCGTCTTTATCGACAACTGCAGAGGAAATTGAAGATCGCGATTTCATGACTTTAGGAACTGAGATTTATTTTACTTGTTGCAGTTCTCAGAATATCGATAAAAATATCAGGTTAGCTGCACGTTCTACCAACAGTTGTCACGGAAAAGACATCAGATCATGTAACCTTCCATTACCTCATCAGTTCATAATTGCTTTATTTCGTTTGCAGGTCTGTAGTAGTTGCTGCACTGGAAAATACACAGAAGACAGCAGATGTGCAGAATGAATTTCACAGTTCGCTTGTCCAGTTTGTGATTAGGTGTGGTGCTTTACGAAACCATGCTCTTGTGAATGAGTCTCTAGTCCACTTTATGTTCACTGGAAGCACTCAGCCTTGTCCTGCTTTCAAAACTCTTAATATCCGTAGCGGTGGCATTATAGATTTACGAATGCACTTGTGGCAGCCGAGAACGTCTCGCTTATCAAAGCAGACGTCAATTTAAAGGATCAGGTGGTTGTAATGAAACAGATTGTCTCTCTGTTTTACACAAATGACTAAATAATCGTACCCGCGTCCGGCCATCCTGATTTAGGTTTTCCATGATTTCCCTAAATCACTCCATGCAAATGCTGGGATGGTTCCTTTGAATGGGCACGGCCGACTTCCTTTCCTAATCCGATGAGACCGATGACCTCGCTGTTTGGTCTCTTCCCCCAAAAAACAACCAACAACCAATCACGGGGGCCGCCGTCTCCACCTGCTGTAAGATGTTGTCAGAGTCAGGAAGCAATCTAACTAGATTCGTATGTTGATTGCGTGCTCGGCACGAAAGTTCGTTACACTAGCCCCAATTATTACTCAACTACAAAAACACTTCCGCTTGCCGAAGGTGATATGACTGTGTTCTATACTTCCACACAACGTAGAGAAAGGGAAACTACTGAACTAAAATTTTATGTCCGTATGATGCAAAAAGGTGTGTATGTGATGGATGTACAGCTTGAGTTTGACACATTTAGAGCTTAATAAACGGATCTGTGAACACTGCTCGATCCTTCTGTTTGCGTATATTCTCTTCTATCAGTAGCGACGAAATAGATGCGAACAAAAACAGTGAACTAGCAGGTGAAGTATTTGTTTCTTTTATTCCAGTATATAAGATCGACCGTTGTCAGATCTATTTAAAATACATCCTAATATAATGTGGCTAGAGTGGCATCGTCAAGAGATACAAACAAAATTACCTAGGTACGGCCCAACAGAACTAAAAACACAACGAGATCGGTATTGCACGGTCGATATCTGGTCCGCATTCACAGGGCAGTCTGCAGGCTCACAGCGGTGACATAGTCACCCGTTATTCACTGCTGTGACAGAGCCGGCAGATACGAGCAGCATCTCGTCACAAATTTGCTTCTGAGAGCCCTGCTACCAAGTACATGCAACTCATTTCAAGCGGCCACTGTGCTTACGTTGTTCCGAGTCTGAGTTGACAAGGTGGTAGGTTAATTCTTGAAACAAAAGCTACTCGATCCCTGTAGGTCTCACAGCTCGCATTTTATAGTATCTTGACCTCTGTGCGTGTAAGACTTCGCATGGTTTATTTCCTAAGACTTCGCATGGTTTATTTCCGATATAGCCAGTATGGGTCACATTACGACAGTCTCGCGCATGTTCGAAAGATACTCACTGTTTACGCACAATACATTTTCGAAGCGAATTCTGTGTGTTATCTGTCCTGTATGTGTTTTTGGAATCCTAAGAATCAGTCGTAACTGCGTTAACAGCAATGACCATACTCGGTTCTCCAGTGGTTATTATACGAGACTTACGGTAATGTGGCGTATACTAATAATACTGTAGGGTTTATTTTGTGTACACACTGCAATTATGTATCTTCAATCCACCTACGAGACTACCTGGCTGAAAATGGACTCACCCATCCAAGTTTCAAAATCATGACTGTTGGGGGTGGACGAGTATTATGTAACTGATTCCTCCAGAGAGAAAAGGTAGAGGGGAGGAAAGTGCTTTGCACTTAAATTGTCAACAACGTTAATCCGCAGAGGAGACTACAGATTTCTTCTGGTGAGCATGTAGATGTCTTAGACTTACTACTCGATTGCCTAGGTGGTTTGGAGAGAAAGAGTGGAAGAGAGCGGTGTGTTTGGCTCTTAAACTGTTAGCCACCAGATTGAAGACGATTACACAGGCACTGTGCAAACTTCTCTACCATTCCTGGGAAGACAGGCTGGCGGTAGTGTTGGATGCAGAAGCGGATCTCTACAGTTCGCGACCTCATGCCCGCGGTAATACGAGTAGTTCCGTATTCTGCCGCATCTCACTTTACTGAATGATGCTGGGAGTTTCTCGTTACCTAGGTGCGTATTTGTACCAGTCTTTGTATCTGTTTATCGTTATTATTACAGAGGTTGGGCGATCACTCAGCTAGAACTGATATATTCGTAGCAGCAACGTCAGCCACCTGGCAAGAGATGATTGTACCACAATTTTTTCGACCATTGCTTGGTAGTGTGTCCGCGATAATTCCCCAAGCATCGGCGTTCGCGAATACACGCCTGTATGTCAGAATTCTATGGGTAGTCTGCCAAGCCGGTGACGTGCTCTTCTTCGTGGTGGTTGCTGATACTGCTCATCTCTCTAGAACCGTATTTTTTCGTACTGTGCTACAAAATACAGTATCTGTGGAAACATCAGAATTTTACTATGAGGTCCTACAATCCACCAATGTAGTGGGGGTTTATCTTCTGTGTTGTGGTATTTTTTATACATATAATACCTTCGTACTATGCTACAAAATACAGTATGTCTGGAAACATCAGAAGTTTACTATGAGTTCTTACAATCTACCAAAGTAGTGGGGGTTTATCTTTTGTGTTGTGGTATTTTTTATAAATACCATACCTTCGGTTAGAAATCAGTAGTGCTTATAGAATTCTCTACGATGTCTTCGACATGACGTGGCTGTTTCTACCAATGTGTTCGTTTCTAACATTATAACGTCACACTCACACTAGTAATGGAGTGATGAGTAAGCACTGATACATAAATCGGGACAGTGCTGTAGAATGAACGGGTGAGAGCGTCACGACATCATCGTAATGTGATGCGGCGTTGACACGATGCCACGTGTTGTTGTGTTGACACATCATTCGCGCAATCGGATAAAATGAGTAAAACTGTGGAAAACATTGACAAATGAGCGTGCTTACGTATCTGCTTTGGTGTGGCGTCTGCTGGTGTCTCGATGACGAAATATTAAACTGTTAATAAGAAACAGACTTCGAGTGACATAATTTGTTAGTAGCAAATACGCAACCTACAAACCACCCAGGTGTAAAAAAATTGATTTGTGGTTTTGTGAACCAATATCAGCGATGTCTAATTCCGGGACATACTCCACTATGATTGCTGAGAGCATCATGACGTCTACGCGACGTCGATAATGGTGAGGGGGGTCTCGCGCAATTGGACAAAATTATGGAATATCGGGAAGTGCGTGAAAAATGCCTAATTTAGGGGAATATATGAAAAATATCGATAAATACGTAAAAATGAAAGTACTTTCCTATCCGTCATGTTGCGGTATCTGCTGGTGCCACATGATACTAAATTATTATTAACACTAAATTATTACTAACAAATAGTACTCGAGTGACTTAACTTGTTATTAACAAATAGACACAGCCTGATTCTGGCTCTATGCTGCCCAGCTGCTGAGTGAACTACACCACGCAGGTGTTCCAGTTACAAAAGGGGAGAGGGAGACGGTGAGGAGAGCAGCGTCTTGTGGTTTCCCTGGGTGACCTTGACCAGTTCTCGGTGTTTATCTTGGAAAAATGCATTGCGTGTACCAAGGATCCCAATTGGGTAACTTGGCCCCAGCAGGAAACGGCACACCTCCCCTTGTCCGGATGACATAGAATGCTGAAAGGAGTCCTTAATTCGATCTTGGATGGAGGTAAAAGATGTGAAGGAATTGCGATATTACTGGTACACAATATCACGATCGTCCCTGTTGGTGATCACACATGTTAGACCGGGATCTTGACGACGAGTATGCCTGCCAGCAAGTTTTTGCGCTGTCCATGAGCGGGCAACCGTCACACTGGGATGCCTTTATCACAGGGTATTCCATGATTCGACAAACCGCTTAAACGGATACCCACAACGAGGACCCTTCCTACTGTGTCAGCTGGTGATAACGCTGTCTGAAACACGTACATGGCGTCTCCGTCACCATCAGAGTGATCACCCAATGTTTGACGTTATTCGTGCTCCCTTGCATATCCTGTTAGGCCTGCTGTAGTGAATATTGAAAATTAGTTGGACTAATAAAGTAACGAATGAAGTGGTTCTCCGTAGAATCGGCGAGGAAAGGAATGTATGGAATACCGCACTGTGTAAGAATATTTTCCTAATTTTGCAACAGAGCGAAAAATCTCTAGTAATTTTCTGTGTACAGTCTGTTCCTCTGTTGGTTGTAACAATACAATCTTATTTTCGAAATTTGTGATTTGAGTGTGCCTGAATGGTAATTATTTGTTTCACCTTTGGCCTTAAAAATATTGATGGTTACCTGGAATGTAGGGTTTTTACATGTTAACCAATTACCTCTAGATAAAATGTGTTATGACCGTTCCAATTTTTCGTACCGCTGTATATGTACAATTTATTCTGCTTAGAGATGACAAGATTTTTGGGAATATCTTACACGAATGATATTGTTTACGTATACCAAAAGACATTCTGAAAGTAGCAGGCAGCAGGTAGGATGACAGAATGCTGACGATAGGTCAGGGGTAAGATGGTAGGACATCAATTAAGACATTACTGAATAACTTCCATGGTAGTAGAGTGCGCTGTAGGGTGTAAAAGTTGTAGAGGAAGCTAAAGATTCAAATATATCTAGCAAATAATTGAGAACATAGGCTGAAAGTGTTATTCCGACATCGGGAGGTTGGCTTAGGAGAGGAATTCGTGACTGGCCGCATCAAACCAATCAGCACAGAAAAAAAGCAACAAAAAAAAAAAGACAAAAAAAACATGGCAATGATGAGTACATATACGAAATTATACTTACGTCGGACTATGTCTTCTGTTGCTCCATTTTTTTACCAGGCTGTGTATAACAGCTATAGCCTCTCTTATTTTCTGGCTAGACAGCAAATCCCTGTAGGTCAATGTTTCAAGGCTGGATCAGTTCGTGGTCCCAAGATCTTCTGAAACGACTGCCAACCTTCTCGATGAAGCTGTATTAATGTGGCTTCTTACAGTTACCTGTCTTTGTGATTCTATCTACAGTACAGCTAAATGATTCCTTGTGAATCATAAACTACTACACTATGGCAAGGTTCAATGTTGGGGAGGGGCCGGCCTGTGTGACCGAGCGGCTCTAGGCGCTTCAGTCTGGAACCGCGCGACCGCTACGGTCAATTCTCGCGACGTCGATGATCGTGAGGTGGATCTTGCGTAATTGGACAAAGTTGTGGAAAATCCGGAATCCTGCCTCGGGCAAGGACGTGTGTGATGGCCTTAGGTTAGTTAGGTTTAAGTAGTTCTAAGTTCTAGGGGACTGATGACCTCAGATGTTAAGTGCCATAGTGCTCAGAACCATTTGACCCATTTTTGTTGGGAGGGGGGGGGGGGGGGGAGACCGTTCCTAATAAACGAGAATAACTTCCTAGTTCAGCAGCTAGACTGTAAAGGCAAGTCGAAGAGCTTAATACCGTTCCTAGAAAATATCCGTCAATGCACTGGTTATTCATATAACTGCAAGAACAGAGTAGCACTAAAATTAAGAGGATACGTCTGAACCATTTCAATTTTCGAATCCCTCTCCAGATAAGTACGCCTTGGTAAATTCTTCACTTTAGAGGCATAGTCATCGTCCGACGCTGTTGGAAATGAGACTCGGAAATTTAGTGTCGTACATACCTCGTCACAAGTGTCAACATAAGTGTATACAGTTAATATGGCACATAAACCATCTGGGTAGACAAATTGACGAAGCCAAGCTTTGTACAAGAATACTTCTGGCATTATTTGTACCGAAACAATCATGATGTTACAGGGACAGAAAATAAGGTGCAGTTCCCGGAATCGACAACGTGATGACCCTGTTCTGTAATCCACCCCTCCCTACTTCAAATTCATGATTCTTATAGACAAGATTATCGAAATGTCATGAAATAACTCGTGTCAAAATGGAATGCGGGAAGTACCAGTCAAATATGTACACATTAAATCGATGACCTTTCCTTTATTTAGGGCTAACCGATCGAGCTTCGACATTTGAGTCATATGGCACTGGAATCAACATAGATAGATAGTTATCCATGTAGAGTTTGTTGTGGCGTAGCAAGACAGCCACGCCACGGAAGTAGCCGAAAGGCACGCGCTAAGCTCACGCAGATGGGCGTGAGGTCTGTAACAGGATACGTAATG
The DNA here is from genome assembly GCF_021461395.2 of Schistocerca americana. Classification (NCBI taxonomy): domain Eukaryota; kingdom Metazoa; phylum Arthropoda; class Insecta; order Orthoptera; family Acrididae; genus Schistocerca; species Schistocerca americana. Next base: position 74,251,952 of record NC_060119.1, read on the forward strand.
AATGCTATAACGAAAAGTACGTAGCTTCTGGAATACTTAACTTTAATCCATCCTTGGTACATCGCTATTGAAGATATAAGTGAGATTCCATAGATACATGCAATGTTACTAATGGCGCCTTGCTAGGTCGTAGCCATGGACTTAGCTGAAGGCTATTCTAACTATCTGTTCGGCAAAGGCGCGAGGCTTCGTCAGTGTAGTCGCTAGCTACGTCGTCCGTACAACTGGGGCGAGTGCTAGTCCGTATCTCGAGACCTGCCTTGTGGTGGCGCTCGGTCTGCGATCACACAGTGGCGACACGCGGGTCCGACATGTACTAATGGACCGCGGCCGATTTAAAACTACCACCTAGCAAGTGTAGTGTCTGGCGGTGACACCACAGAGTTCGTAACTGAAGGAAGTAGGAGTGTCTCTGCTGATAATATGACAATTTCTGGATACTACTGCCGGCGGTTCACATAATTCTGGCTACAGTTTTGGGAAAAGACGACCAAAGGATGAAAACTGCTAGCAACCTGACAACACTGTGAACATATTCTGCCAGTTATTTATTAGGTAACAGTAGCATCTTCACTGCATCTCTCCGTTCCTTTTCCTGTAATGACTTGGCAGAGCGAGGTGGTACAGTGGGCAGCAAACTGGACTCTCATTCCGGAGAGCATTCAGATCGTTCTTCATTTATTATTACTCTTTTATTGCCATCTGGAACATAAAAATTATTGTTATTTCTTAGGTAACTATGATGTAAAAACAAACGTACTGAATGTGTGAAAGCCTGGTCCGATGTAAGAGAGGGCTTCAAAAGTCTAATTTCTTCAGGTTCAATAAATAAAAACATCCGTTAACAACCCCGTCCAATCAGGAACATTTTTCATCCGTAGCTTTAGCAAATCGGTAAAGAAGAACGCCAGGATGGTCTCTAGGAAAGGGCACTACTATTCCGTTATTTCCCAATACAAGCACGTGCGCCTTTTCTGAAGAATTTGTTGTCTACCGGCTAGCCGGCTGCGGTGACCGAGCGGTTCGAGGCGCTTCCGTCCGCAACCACGCGGCTGCTACGTTCGCAGGTTCGAATCCTGCCTCGGCCATGGATGTGTGTGATGTCCTTAGGGTAGTTAGGTTTAAGTAGTTCAAGGCCTGGGGGACTGATGACCTCAGATGTTAAGTCCCATAGTGCTTAGAGCCAGTTGAACAATTTTTTGTTGTTGTCTACGGGCCATTAAACTTCAACCCTTCTTTTTGTTAATGACTTTGCTGCCAACAAGATGGTAAACCTTCAGTACCATTTACACAAGCGGATTAAACATCGTAATCAATAAATATGTGTGATAAATGTATGCGTGGTTTGTTCATCATGTGTGCTGGAGCCGCCTCATCGCTCCCCGGTCGCCAGAGGTCTTAACTGAGTACTGATAAAACTATTTACTGTAACATCCAACCACTGTGAATGGGGGTAGTTATGGTACATTATCATCACGAAACGACTTTTAGATAGTTGTTTTCACGACGGTTATAGTCATAAACTTGCTAAAATCATAATGCTATACATCAAATATGTTGCTTATGCTCCTGAGTTTTCAGTTCAGTCCGATGACAAATGTTCACAAAGGATCCAATTTAATACCTACCGCGAATTATGTCAATCGTTAATTGTTTTAAGAGTGTACATTTGGAGTGCATTTTGAGCTTCGTTATTTATTTTTTTGAGATAGGTCTGTCATAGATATATCATATTGAAACGTCCCCTTTGGACAATTATGCATGACTGTACTTAAATTGACACACAATATTTTTTTTAGGCGCAACGCAATCTGACTTTCAATAATGCCTACAAAAGATTGGCCCTGACTAACATTAACCTATACCTTTCACAAATCACTTACCTCACAAAAATCTTCGTTACTCGAACTACTGCAATACAGCGAGCGTCACTACTGCCAGCTAAAAAAAAGATTCAAACTACGGAAGGCACTAACTGCTGACAGGCATAGATAGCAAGTGAAAGATTTTGATAGAGAACAAACAATGTATTTACCTTAATAGTCATAATATATATAACAGTTCATGACATCCAGTCTTACAAATTTCAAAACTCCGCCATCTCTCTCCCCACATCCACCATTGCTGGCGGCTCACCTCCAACTGCGCAACGCTACGCGCTGTTAACATCCAGCTGCCCAACACTACAATGGCAGACAACAATGCAAACTAGCCACAGACTGCACACAGCACAGCCAGTGATTTTCATACAGAGCGCTACGTGGCGTTACCAATAAGAGAACCTAAACAGCCTACTTACAATATAAAGCTAGATCAAATGAACTCACTTTTACACACCACTACCCCTAGAGCGGTCTTTCTCATTATGCTCTAACTTTCGTGAATATTATATGCTCGCTGCACAATATAGCATTTGCGTATTAAATAAGCAGTACTGATGAGCTTCATTATTAATCATATAATTAAACATGTACATTGCCTGACGAGTTTATTTCAGTCTCAGCCATACCAGTCCCACTGACAATGAAAATTAGATAATACGCACTACAATCAGGATGGAATTACATTTTACTTTTCTGTTTACATATTTGATAGACGGGTCTGCATTTGGTATTGCTGAGACATTACAGCAGACGCACGACTGGTAACGACGTGCATACGTGACCTAAACTATAGTATTTACAACAATTCTCGAACCATGCATCTAACTGAATGATTTTATTAGAATGCAAAACTGTAAAGCACCACGAGAAGACTCTGTGTTTTTCTAAAGTGAAATGACATTGCTGGTATTTTTATTGTTTAATTTAGGTCCACCTCTTGCACAATGGAAACACCCTGGCCCTGCTCATGTCTTGGAAGCACATCGTATTTGGTGAGCTACAACTAAATTATGTGATTAAAAGTATCCATACACCTGGCTGAAAATGACTTACAACTTCGTGCCGCTCTCCATCGGAAATGCTGGAATTCAGTATGGTGTTGGCCCACCCTTAGTCTAAATGACAGCTTCCACTCTCGCAGGTATACGTTCAGTCAGGCACTGGAAGGTATCTTGGGGGATGGCAGCCCATTCTTCATGGAGTGCTGCAATGAGGAGAGGTGTCGATGTCGGTCGCTGAGACCTGGCACGAAGTCGGCGTTCCAAAACATCCCAGAGGTGTTCTATAGGATTCAGGTCAGGACCCTGTGCAGCCAAGTCCATTGCAAGTAAGTTATTGTCGTGCAAGCACTCCGCCACAGGCCGTGCATTATGAACAGGTGCTCAATCGTGTTGAAAAATGGAATCGCCATCCCCGAATTGCTCTTCAACAGTGGGAAGCAAGAAGGTGCTTAGAAAAATCAATGCATTCCTGTGCTGTGATAGTGAAACGCAAGACAACAAGGGGTGCAAGCCCCCTCTATGAAAAACACGACCACGCCATTACACCACCGCCTTCGAATTATGCAGTTGGCACTCACAGGAAAAGCTCCCCAACAGCAAACCACCTAAACGAACTACCACATTATGAATGGACGTGGCTTCGGTTGTTGAAACCTCTACTCAACTTTGGCGTCCTGTGGCGTCCTGGGTCGGTGAACCACGAAGCTCGTAGCGATCGGACAGCTCCACACATGCTCCGATACTGCGCAGGGGCTGCCAGCGGTCCCAGCCGACTGCACTGCGCGGAGATAACTTCCCTCGTCCGCAACAACCGACCGACTGCCTCCAGATCCCCTAGCTGGAAGCTATATGGACCAAACCAAAGATGATACACGGGGCAAATATCGATACACATCGCAGCTGCCACACGTAGAAGGAAGAAGAAGCACGACGTAACCGCAACAGGGGCGGGGAGAGCCTCAGTCGAAAACTGCATTTCAAGTGTGTTTTCCTATTTGATGACTGGGTGGTACATCTGCGGCTCTTCTTTCTCTCGTAATAGGAAATTTCTAATGACTTCCAAACAGATCATATTCTCGAAACGGTTGTCTGGTTCATTTAAAGAAAGATTTTGTTGGTTATTTAAGTTTCTTGTTCCCCAGTTTTCTTTATTTCTGTTCCCATAACCGTCATTTTGATTTTATAGTGTCATTTGTTGTAATGTGATCTTTGATACTGTAGCTGCTGTCTGTGATTGTGTAAATTGGTATTCCTCTGTACGTAATTACATCCTGAATTATTACTGTGTGTGTGCATGTGTCCTGTTGATGTGAGGAATGATTCTTCTTGCCTCCTGTGTTGAATGTGTGCTGGTTGTTGCGATGAAAATTATGATTCTACTACTAACTGTTCTGATATGATCGATTAAATTTCTGTCTTTTATTCTTTTGGATTTGATGTGTGTCGTTGGCAAAATGGTTTCGTCTTTTATTAAATGACCCTGACTGGCCTCTGTTGTTCCTGGCCTGATATCTGTGGTTTTTGTGGGAAAATTTGATATTCCTCTATTGAACGGATGACTCCCTAATCTATAGTAATTGTAAAACGTACTGTGTTTCTGATGCCCTTTCAGTAGCGATGTGCGTAATTATCTTGGATGTTTCGAAATACGGAGTTGGATTATAGCTAATGGGCTGTAAGGTTCTAACAAAGGTTGTTTTGTGTTCAAAAGATTGTGTGAGTGTTTCAAATTTTCAAAGTTTGGTCAATTTGGAAGTTCATCCTAGACACTACGCTTGCTGTCTTATACCAGTACGCTGCAAGGACTGTACTCTTAAATTCTTCAACTGAGAAACGTTGTCGTGCAATCGGTATCATTCTCACTGCCGATTTTCCTTTCAAAAAACTGCAAATAAATTCAAATTTGTGTGTAACTGGCTACAAATGTGATAATGAAAAACTAAACCGCTGGTCTCGGTCTAGAGGACATACGTCGTTTGCTCCATTTCGAAGAACATTAAACTTTCTTACTGATAAGAAGTGTTTGTAGTCAAAGCTGTCGTGCCTCTATGTGTCGTAGTAAGAATTTTGTCTATTGGAGAAAATTCCAGAATGTTCGTGTGTTGGTACAAAGTCTCTTTCTCTCAAAGGTGTTGCTGTTGAATATTTTCGATTTCGCATGCGTTATAGTTTTCTCTGCGGTTGTGAGTACAAGGAAATTGTGAGTATAATCCTGCGAATTTAAACTTATTTCAATTTCTCCAAACTGAGTGTGAATTTTGGTCAGTTCTTGCATTGCTGTCTATTAAGTGCCATCTGTTCTTAATTACAATTTCTAATTATTGGTATTACTCTGTTTCTGTAAAGTGTACCTGTAGGGTTCCATCTGATAGATTATCTGCGTTTCACTGTGAGTTACTTTACTTGAAGGGCCATCAACCTGGGTTTTCAGTGTTTCGCACTGTTCCTTTTTTGAGGCATAGATCTTTTTTTCTTGTATCAGTTATGAATATGTGCGTGACCTCTTTTGTAATTTGGTTACGACTGCACTAGGAATTACCTTTTGGATAGCAATAACTAAAGCTTTGTCTTGGTCATATGTGTCAGTGATTGCTTTAAGCCTTTCGTCTACCTCAGCCTCTCTATGCGAAAAACGTCGTTATAACTGTCTGTGTTGCCGCAGATTCATCGATCCTAGAAGCTACAGTTAATTCCTGTTTTAATTTTCTTTAAATTCCTCTCAAGTAATTCTGCGTTCTCTTTTTGTTCTTTTGATAGTATCTTTTTACCAGATTTGAGTAAAGTGTCAAATTGTTTTGCCATTGTTATGTTATTTTCTTGTAATAACTGATGAAGCAGAAGACCAAGGTTATTGTTCTGGGGAGAGTTCGTGATGTTTGTTGAGTGATGAACCGGTTGTTTGACTGTAGTGTCTGAATAACTTTACACTGTTTGAGTAATCTCGAGTGTTGACTATCCTCAGACAAAGAAATCTTCAAATTTGTGAAAGTCTTATTAATTGTACACTCCTGGTAATTGAAATAAGAACACCGTGAATTCATTGTCCCAGGAAGGGGAAACTTTATTGACACATTCCTGGGGTCAGATACATCACATGATCACACTGACAGAACCACAGGCACATAGACACAGGCAACAGAGCATGCACAACGTCGGCACTAGTACAGTGTATATCCACCTTTCGCAGCAATGCAGGCTGCTATTCTCCCATGGAGACGATCGTAGAGATGCTGGATGTAGTCCTGTGGAACGGCTTGCCATGCCATTTCCACCTGGCACCTCAGTTGGACCAGCGTACGTGCTGGACGTGCAGACCGCGTGAGACGACGCTTCATCCAGTCCCAAACATGCTCAATGGGGGACAGATCCGGAGATCTTGCTGGCCAGGGTAGCTGACTTACACCTTCTAAAGCACGTTGGGTGGCACGGGATACATGCGGACGTGCATTGTCCTGTTGGAACAGCAAGTTCCCGTGCCGGTCTAGGAATGGTAGAACGATGGGTTCGATGACGGTTTGGATGTACCGTGCACTATTCAGTGTCCCCTCGACGATCACCAGTGGTGTACGGCCAGTGTAGGAGATCGCTCCCCACACCATTATGCCGGGTGTTGGCCCTGTGTGCCTCGGTCGTATGCAGTCCTGATTGTGGCGCTCACCTGCACGGCGCCAAACACGCATACGACCATCATTGGCACCAAGGCAGAAGCGACTATCATCGCTGAAGACGACACGTCTCCATTCGTCCCTCCATTCACGCCTTTCGCGACACCACTGGAGGCGGGCTGCACGATGTTGGGGCGTGAGCGGAAGACGGCCTAACGGTGTGCGGGACCGTATCCCAGCTTCATGGAGACGGTTGCGAATGGTCCTCGCCGATATCCCAGGAGCAACAGTGTCCCTAATTTGCTGGGAAGTGGCGGTGCGGTCCCCTACGGCACTGCGTAGGATCCTACGGTCTTGGCGTGCATCCGTGCGTCGCTGCGGTCCGGTCCCAGGTCGACGGGCACGTGCACCTTCCGCCGACCACTGGCGACAACATCGATGTACTGTGGAGAACTCACGCCCCACGTGTTGAGCAATTCGGCGGTACGTCCACCCGGCCTCCCGCATGGCCACTATACGCCCTCGCTCAAAGTCCGTCAACTGCACATACGGTTCACGTCCACGCTGTCGCGGCATGCTACCAGTGTTAAAGACTGCGATGGAGCTCCGTATGCCACGGCAAACTGGCTGACACTGACGGCGGCGGTGCACAAATGCTGCGCAGCTAGCGCCATTCGACGGCCAACACCGCGGTTCCTGGTGTGTCCGCTGTGCCGTGCGTGTGATCATTGCTTGTACAGCCCTCTCGCAGTGTCCGGAGCAAGTATGGTGGGTCTGACACACCGGTGTCAATGTGTTCTTTTTTCCATTTCCAGGAGTGTATTTTGAATCCTGTCTGATCAATGAGAGTCGATATTAATTGTCCGCACGGGACGTAACGGCGTCCTACATTATTGCAACTAAATTATGCTCACTGAGAGTTGATTGTGGTACGCGGCTCAATGTTTCCAGTGTTGCGCGGCATGTTAGCCAAGAAATTCATACAGTGTTCAGACTAAATGATGAAAAATATAACAGCTGGTCTCTCTAATAGGTGCCAATACATAAGTTTTCTTTGCAAATGGCGCAACTGCAAAGCACAGTTGTGAAAAATGTAAGTCCAGAACACTGCACTTACCTGACTTTACAAAAAATTCCCTAACACATTGTCCAGGCGGGGAAGGCCCACATGTGAAAGTTATCTTTCTAAAATTAAGAAGGTACGTCTCGTTCATCAAACGTGTTGTTGCCCGCATCTCGTGGTCGTGCGGTAGCGTTCTCGCTTCCCACGCCCGGGTTCCCGGGTTCGATTCCCGGCGGGGTCGGGGATTTTCTCTGCCTTGTGATGGCTGGGTGTTGTGTGCTGTCCTTAGGTTAGTTAGGTTTAAGTAGTTCTAAGTTCTAGGGGACTGATGACCATAGATGTTAAGTCCCATAGTGCTCAGAGCCATTCTTAAAACGTTTTGTTTATGGGCAGTATAAACTTCCGTAAGCTTTCAACATAGAATTTCGTAAGCTTCGAACATAAGAATTCGACTGTGAGAAAGTTGAAAAAAATCTGAGTGGGAGAGAGCAACTTGAAAGTGCCTATCTGGTTCGCCGTCTGCTTAAACGTTCGTAATGGTAAGAATACTCTCTGAATTCAATACTAAGAGTCATTAAGGTTTCAAACTGAAAAATTGTCCCCTGAAACAACTCTAAGTTCCCGTTTTCATTATTTAATTTTGGTCTTCCTGTTGCAAAATGGAAACACCGTGACACTGCTCTTGTTCTTGAAATCATGTCGCATTTGCTGAGCTACAACTAAGTAATCAGAACAATGCAGAATAATTAAAATGATATCATATTTTGTCATGCACTTTGGATGCGGACAATCAATTGCAACAAATTATAACAGCAAATAAAACTAGTTTTCTGATTAGAAAGTTCTATATTGAAAAATTATCTCTGTCTTAGCTTCACAAACGTTAATAGACAGAAAAAATTACATTTCTGGAGCGGACAAACACATGTGGTCATCAACATTTCATGAGATATTTTCAAAAATGCAACGAGAATAAATGACGTAAAGTATTCAACAGTTGTTCTTGCTGCCATATTCCGATTGAAAATTGTGCGTTGCAGTTTATCTTTCCCTATACTCAGGTCTCTCCATATCTGAACCAAGAATGTGCAACTACAAGCTGCCGCAATAAACTACAAAATCTGAGATCACTTACCTTAAATTAAATCCTTCTCTGTTACTCATCAAAACAATCATAATAAAACATGCCTCTCAAAGTGCTTCAATCTCTTTCCTAATCTCAAGTAGGTAATCACTAAACCATCAGGCTCCGTTTCCTCAGAATATAACTGCAACCGTATCACACGACCTATGCCAGGGGGGCCGCAGTACGCAATGCGCAGAAAGTAATGCGTTTTCCCAGTTGTGTGTATGATGTGACAGTGGACGCAACCACGCCAAACAGTGCACTAGTTTGGTGGAGTAATTCGATTACGTTCTTCTCTCGGAAGTACACAGCCGACAGTAAAACTTTAACGAATTCTGCAATATTGCGCTGTTTGCTGTAACTGCCTAGAGATTTGATTCGCAACTTAAATATTTAGCCAACAGTGGACACCAGGATCAACATTGCTTTCTCCAGCTTTATGGTTTTCGGTTTGTCCCGTGAAATTCTCTGTGCAGAATGTACAAGTGAGTGCGAAAACTAATTGTTGCTATGTCAGGCTGTGCTGTCACGAGCTGTTTTTCCTACAACCGGAACATAAAGGGAACTGACGTAATGTATCACAGTATCCCGCGTAATGAAACATTACGAAAACAATTATCCTCCAAGTGTTGAAGGAAAGACAGTGTAAATATTGCACATGCACGAATATGCTCTCGCCACTTCGCAAAAGGAGATAACATTAGGAATTTACAGGGTCAATTGCTCATTTTACACTGAAAAAGAGTGCTCAACCCAGACGCTGTTCCATTGCGCAATTTGCCGTGCACCTGCAATAAAAAAAAAAAAAAAGAAAACGGTATGGGAAACAAGAACTACATAAAGCGTCTCTCGTGACTGTGGGAAAGCTGACACCAAATAAGAAACATGTTAACAATGGCACATTTACGGATGAAATTCTTTCATCTGGTACAGATGAAGTTACTTTGATGAACGCTGTATAAGTGTTAGAAAGAAGGAATGCTGCTCTTACAAACAAGAGTTTGCAACTTTGAGTGCGCAATAAGGATCTTCGGAGTCAGCCGTCAAGAACACGACTTCGGCGCGTGGATGAAATTAATAAGGGGATCCTTGCGTCTAATGAAATTACTAGTGCGTTGGGAAAAATATTTTTACCCAAACAAATAAAAATTTTATTAAACGGCTCAAAAATAGTTCGATGAAGTTATGAGGACATTCGTAAAGCGATTATTCTGCCTCCTACGTCGTCTGAATGTTACAATTTTTTCAGGAAAGAAATCGTGTATTCCTATAACGACAGTGTCGACGTTGAGGGCTTGGATAAACCGCTCTTTTAGTTGCTGTCCTGTCATTTTGAAAGATATTTTTGCAGTGATAAAAATGCAGGCATTCACCAACAAGGAACGTGTTTGCCTTTTCTCCATTAACGAAATGAACATTCACAGCATTATTTACTATGATCGAAAAGTGGACAGGGTGTTACGGCCCCGCAGTAATGTTTTAGTTGTTAGGGTGTAAGCGCTAATTGTGATTTAGAAATAACCTCTATATTTTGATTTTGAATAAAAATCCTTGGGTTTACAACCGCGTCAAGTATTTAAAATTACACTAGCTTTCGGCCAAGAAGTCTTCGGCCATTGTCATGTCATATGATTCCCAGTGGGCGGCTGGTACGCCGCTTATATACTCTAGCTGGGGCTGAGATTTTGTTATTCGCATGACAGCTGCCTTCTTGCATGATATTATTGTCGCCTTAGACTGTAATTCGTATAAGGTTACAGCTCCGCAACAGACACGGGAACAAAAAGTATTCCACTAGGAATGAGCTTGGTGAGACGCACTTAAAGGGTTGTTTCCCTCATCTTAGTGACACACGGAACCGTAATGTCCCACATTTCCTGAAGTTGTTACGAATTGATTTTATGGATGAAGGCATTATTGTAGAATATAATACTGTGATGAAATCCATGTCCGAGAGATTTGAGACAGCGGAGAGATGAAGATGTGGCCAAACTTAACTCAGCAACTGTAGTGTAACGACGTAAGTTTTGTATAAATGGTTTTCTTTTGATATGTGACCATGTGCAGACTTCGTCACCTACGTCAGTTACAACACACTAGTTTATTATCTTCCTGCATACAGACGTGAACCTGAGCCTTGACAAGACAGAACTGAACATTTACAACATGATTAAACTTTCTATGACGTCATTGTTGTACAAACATTAAAAATTCTTAACTTTTCTATTTTTAGAAGCACGATGCAACAACTCGGTTTCAGGATCTTCTATTGCTCTTTGGCTGTCGACCCGCGACGTATAGTGGCCAGCAATTTTCTCTCTGGTCCCGGCAGCGAAGATGCTGCCTCCGTTCGTTGCGCCGCCCTCTCCGTACATAAAACATAAAAAAATAAATACAAAATTTTGGACAATTCACAACCGTTACAAATATTACAAAAATACGTAAACAAAAACTAAATTAAACTTATATTCACCTGCAAACTGGGCTGACACTGGTGGATGAGTGACGCTTGAATTTCGCGTCCCACTACACAACACATCCCTGTTACGGGCAGAGACCGGCAGAGAGTGCGTTTAACAAACAAATTGCTGTCTCACACCTCAGGCCGCTCACAATTTAATTCCATTACAAGGACACGCTAGTGACTTTATACAGCTGGACGATGACACTTTACAGGTCTTCAAATCAAGGACCTTCGAAAGTAAGAAAACTTTCGCACGTGGATTCGGAATTCATGTCGACGCACAAGAACAATGTCTGCGCAAGTCCTACAAGTGCTGCGAGAGAATGCGCGTCGGACCATCAAGATATTTGTTACCTTTTCACAAAAGGTTCATGAAATGTATTCGGCAACTTTTAGGTCTATTCAGTGACTTAAGACAATAATATGTCAAATATATACTTTCTGCCAGGCTCAATCAAAACTCTCTGGATAACTTCTTTTCTCTTTTAAGGGGCCTGGGATATTTTTATGACCATCCAACTCCAGTAGACGTAAAAAATAGAATAACGCTATAATTGCTAATTGTCAATGCTTCCGATATTGGTCTGTCAAATGCTTCTTTTGTTGGACCTGGAACATTTGTGACTGCAACAATAGTCAGCAGCATTCTTCCCGATATGTCTGAAGCACTGTCAGTGGTTGAAGGGAAGAAAGAAATTGAGGGGATAGGAAATTATGAGAGCTCCTCAGCATCCCTGTAACGTGGAGGGATTTCGGTGCCTAGCCAGATATATAGCTCACAGGCGCAGGTGGTACGACACAACATTAGCCACACCTACTGAAGACCTAATGTAAATCCCACAAGAAAATCTATCAGCTGCTTGTGCAAGATTTCAAACGGAAGTTTACTTGTGCCTTAGAGAAGTGGCTTGAGACAGTAACCCAATTGGAGCTGACATTTGATCAGCTTCATGGTAGTGACAATTTGGTCTAGAGAAAGAAGCATCATTAGTAAGTTGAGTGAAACACTTGGCGAGCAGTTCCCCAATATAGACAAAGAGATAATTAGAATTTACGCTAGAGCTCGCACATTTATTCACTTGAGCTGTTTCACATATTTTTGATCTGTCTTTGAATGAAAGCCAGCGCATTGGAAAAAAGGGAGAAAATGGCATATGTGTTGTGTCTAGACAAGACAGCCTAGACACAATGAGAGGAAGCCGACAGGCACGCGCTAAGTTAAAGCAGGGTGCGTGAGGTCTGAAACAGGATACGTTATGAATGCTATAAAGAAAAGTACGTAGCTTCGGGAATACTTAACTTTAATCCATCCTTTTGGTACATCTGGAGATTGTGGCGATACAAGTGAGACGCTTTAGATACATGCAATGTTACTAATGGTGCTTTGCTAGGTCGTAGCCATTGACTTAGCTGAAGGCTATTCTAACTATCTGCTCGGCTAATGAGCAATGCTTCGTCCATGTAGTCGCTAGCAAAGTCGTCCGTACAACTGGGGCGAGTGCTAGTCCGTATCTCGAGACCTGCCTTGTGGTGGCGCTCGGTCTGCGATCACACAGTGGCGACACGCGGGTCCGACATGTACTAATGGACCGCGGCCGATTTAAAGCTACCACCTAGCAAGTGTGGCGTCTGGCGGTGACACCACAATATGTCATCCCAATAATAAATTCAGTACGTAGTCTGTTTTTGTAAATAAAAGTTGTGTATGTAGGTACATACGTTTTTGAAAGAACCATTGTATACAGGTGGTAGCTGCGCGTGAAACTGTGTTTTTTTTAACTTCACCAGAATTTTGATCGGGCGTTACAAGACTGATTTTACGAGTGTTTGTGTATATTTACAACACTGCTTGGGAGCTTCACTGCGGTGGATAAATGGTAAGTAAACTTGGTTTTTGTAATTTAAAGCAATTAAGCTCTTTTGTATTTTGTTTTCAATACGATTAAAAATAGTTTCTGATTTATGTAACTCAATGTTTCGCATTCCAAGTGCGTGTAAGTGTATTTGTGATCCGACGTTTTACCGATTCGTAAGGAATAAGCTACAGTAGACTATAACTCGTCAGTTTTAATCGTAATATTTTAGCAGCAGAAAAGCAGTTTAGTCATCTAAATTCTGAGATTCTGGTATGAACAAATCATTCGCCAAAAACTTGACGTAAACATGTATGCCGTGCCATCTGCTTGTGAACGCCTTCTTCCACGCTGACATCACAACGTCAGCCAATGGCAGAGCAGAGTGCTTACTCCCCAGCTTTATTATTTACTGTCCTTGGCCCTTGCCGTACTACTACTCATGACACACCACTGCCGACTACTGTGTCTCCTCATCTCACCGTTAACAGTGCGCATCATCTGTGCATCTTGCAAAGCGGACATGATCCAAGCAAACTTCCAGACGACACAGTATGGCTCTGAGCACTATGGGACTTAACATCTGTGGTCATCAGTCCCCTAGAACTTAGAACAACTTAAACCTAACTAACCTAAGGACATCACACACATCCATGCCCGAGGCAGGATTCGAACCTGCGACCGTAGCGGGCACGCGGTTCCAGACTGAAGCGCCTTTAACCGCACGGCCACACCGGCCGGCTGACACAGTATCCCTGATGACACAACGCGCTTATAATTTCACGCAGTCCAAAGGCACTCACGTGTTCAAGACATCCAAATAGTAGAGGAATGCCCTACCAACAACACCGTACCAATATGTAAAATGGAAACACGGAAATTCTTCGTGGCTGATTTTTCTGGAAGAGGCTGGCTTAATTTGTAAAGTTTAGTCGTTTATTAAAATATATGACTACAGCACGTAAGTTATGAAGCAGCCAGTTTCGTCGCGTTCAAAACAGCTCGAGCTGCAATACGGGGATGCAGCAGACGCCGCATTAATAAGGCCCTGAGGCAGTGGGTTCGCGGCAGATGAGATGCAAAGTGGCTTTGTTCGCCGTCAGCGCGTAAGGCGCCAGCTGCTGCGCCGCTGTAAACACAGCGTCTGCTGAAAACGGCAGAAGCTCGACACATCCTCGCGTACAGGGTGCTACATCTGAGAAATACACAACACCTCGGTTCTAATAGAGCAGAGTCTTCCCTCTGTGACACTGCTTGGAAAACGAACCTGACGGCGACCTCTGTCATTGTAGGTTGGTAATACTGAGTGCTGGAATCCACGTCTGTTCTAAGACCGTTTGTAACATTTCTTACGTTTATTACTACAAAATGTGTGCCGTAATGAATGTCACGTAGAACATGTGCATGTAGTATGCCTAGTTACACGCACGAAAGCGTCTGATTCCCCTGTTCCTACCAAGATAAATATGCGATGCTAAGACGAAAGGCAAGGAAGTGTTACATATGATTACAACATCAACGACTGACAGTTGAAATCAGAAGTCATACAGGTGCTTGGGTGTAAAAATTTGTACGGACATGAAACGCACTGATAAGCACACAGTCACAGGTGAAGCAGGTTGTTGACTGTGGTTCATTTTCAGGAAGTGGGCAAATGTAACCAGGCAACAAAGGAAATTTCTTATCTATCACTCGTGATATTCATCCTACAAAACGGCTCAAGTGTATGGCCCACATAAAGGATTAGCAGGTGATTTTGAACGTAAACAAAGAATGACACGCGAATGCTCACCGGAATGTTGGGAGACATGGACTAACAGTCGCTTGAAGATAGACTGGCACCCACCTACATAACTTCCAGAACCACTAGGAGAAATTAGTGTAGGAACATGCTACAGCCCCGTACATCTCGCTGCCGCAGTGGCCTGGAATACGAGAATACATTAATTACCAGCGGGTAAGGAGGCGTTTAGGGAATCATTATTGTTCCCGCTACATTCGTGAAAGGAAAAGAAATGAAGTCCAGTATGTAGTAAAATGCCCAGTATCGTCCGTCATGTATTTCACATCTGTTTTCAGAGTGTAGGTGCAAATGTAGAGAGCATAAGAAAGGTTCCGAATACAAATTGCGATATTATGAGGTCGTGCACTTCTCTGGACGTCAGTTCCAGTCAACACACTGACGGAAGAAAATCAACAGCACCGAGAAGGAAAAGTAGGCTTCTTTCTAAATGGTTCAAATGGCTATGAGCACTATGGGACTTAACTTCTTAGGTCATCAGTCCCCTAGAACTTAGAATTACTTAAACCTAATTAACCTAAGGACATCACACACATCCATGTCCAAGGCAGGATTCGAACCTGCGACGGTAGCGGTCGCGCGGTTCCAGACTGTAGCGCCTAGAACCGCTCGGTCACCGCTGCCGGCTGTTGTTAC
Organism: Schistocerca americana; assembly: GCF_021461395.2. Classification (NCBI taxonomy): domain Eukaryota; kingdom Metazoa; phylum Arthropoda; class Insecta; order Orthoptera; family Acrididae; genus Schistocerca; species Schistocerca americana. The sequence goes on from NC_060119.1 coordinate 74,267,384, forward strand.
TATACACTGTTGCAGTTATATACGGCTTAAAATTAATCTCTTTAGTCTTACAAGAATTAGTACTAAGCAAAACTGTAAATACCTTCTGTAACCATTTATACATGAACAAAAAATTGTTGAGAGACGTGGTACTTTACTCATGCTGTGAATGGTCGGCACTCGTTGGTGCCAGCTGCCTTCGCGTTGAAGTTCTTTGCACATTTCCTAATGCTTGTCTTTCTTTATTTAGGCTTCTAATTGTGATGCATTATTGAGACGTAGGACCGACTTCTCATTCATTTCGTGTTTATTATTTAGAGGTTTTACTGGTATCAGGAAAACGTTAGTGCTCCCAGCGACTGCAGAGAATGTAAACAGTGAAATGGAGTCTCATTAATCCACACCATCTGATCAAAAGTATTCGGACATCCCCACAATATGCGCAATGACCACTGCGGTTCTCTCGAAGTGGACTCTCTAGTATAAAAGTAGGCCTGCAGTATTGTTTAACAGCAGAGTGGTTCAGTCAGGAGCACACACTGACTCCGAATGTGGACTAGGCATTGGATGTCACCTAGGTAACAAACCTATGAGCGATATTTCCAACTTTCTATAGCTGCCATGGTCGACTCTTGGTGTATGTTAAGTGGAAACGTGAAGGGACAAAGACAGCTTATTCAACACCATGCATACCTCAAGAACTGACGGCCACGGACGGTCGTTCATAGAGGAGAGTGGTGGCCGTTAAGAATCACAAGAGATCAGCGGACGGAGTTACCAGTCAGTTCCAAAGCGCCAACTCCTGGCCAGCTGTCACAGCAACTGTGTGCAGGGAGTTAAAGTGGGTGAAGTACAACTGTCAAGCTGGACATTTGTCCAGTCACCGGTAAGCGATGTTTGAAATGGTATAAACAGCGACGCGACTGCACAATGGGTGATTGGAAACGAGTGATGTGTAGTGAGGAAACATCGAATAAATACCCTCTTAAGGATAGGTTTGGATATGGCAAATAAGTGGAGAACGTTACCGGTCATCATGCATAGTGCCAAACACTTAACAACGTAGAAGGTGGTGTTATGGTATGTTCTTTTAGCATCTTGTCCCCTTACTGTGCTTGACAAGACGCGCGGTTCCAGACTGCAGCGCCTACAACCGCTCGGCCACTCCAGCCGGCCTGCACTTTATTGATTACATACATGTAGAAAACTAGTTCTGAGCTAAAGCAGTCAAACAAGGTTTGAAGAAGGAAAAAATGCCACTACCACACGACAGCAAATGTAGAAAATACTTTTCTGACGTATTTTGACACGATGCGCTCTCCCCATAAATAATACAAAAGTTTCGAGATGCATCTGCTGCCTGGCCTTCTATTAAACCTGAAAAGAACAAAATGTCGCAGAAGTTAGTCCGTTTTACACATGCGACGGTTTTGTTGAGAAGTTAAGGGAATTATGTTCAAAGTTCCATTAAATCGATAACATCTGCAGATAGCAGAATTACTTTTTAAAAAATGTAGCAGTGAATGTACTCGAACTGACGGCATCTTATACCCGGTGCACAACGCTTACCATTACGCTACTAGCACCTCCTGAACTTCCGCATTCCACAGTGCTGTGAGATAATGCATAGGGCCGGATGTAGACTTCTGAGAGACAGACACCTACAGCTTTTATTTTGCACTGCACGACGTTTTCAACAAACAGACAAACAGATAACGCGACAGAGTAGCTCAAGTGGAAACGAACGCTTCCTATTTAAATTTCTGCATCCTACACTGTTGGCAGTTCTGTGTAGGTGGCAGTTACGTGATTTATTTCGGTGATTACAAAATAAAGTCGAATGTATGCACTGGGTATCTGAGGCAGCTAGTTCATTGCGATTCGATAAACCAAGTAAATGGACATGTGCTGAACATGCTGCAAACCACTACAGGGAGCCTGTGTGTCAGAATTCTGAACCAGTGTGGCGCAACGGCGTTTAGAGTAGAGGATCCGATGGTCAGTTGCTGTGGGTTCGATTCCAACTTCAGCCAATGATTTTTGATAGGGAGAGACAGATTCTATTCTCTTCTGGCTACGCCAAGTGAAGTAGGTATAATGGCATTGTGGTCTGAAATTCACATTAATCATGATATTCCTTTTCTACCAAGTAGACGCCAGGGTAAACCACAATAAAGTCAGGTGTGGCGACATGTAGTAACCTTTATTATACTAGTTATTTATTTCTAGTGACGAAACAACGCTATGTAGGGTACAGGACGCTTATTCCATCTTTCATTTCGGCTTGTGAAATTGGTACTGAACTGGGAATGCAACTCAGACCGCCCTTAACGCGGAATTTGATCCCTTTGCGACAATACAGTTCGCCTACAATTTGTTGTTTGTTCAAAACTGCAGATTCTTCAACATTTCCACATATTGGGCGTGAATGGGTTCGAATCCTAGCCCATCACTAAGGTTTTCATTATGTATTATCAAGCTCTAGCATGGGAGAACCTCTCTGCTGGAGGATAATAATTTTGATTTTGAATGTATTTTCATTCGTTGTCAACACTTACGATATCTGACGTTTTTGACTCCCAGTGACTCATTATTACGTCAGAACTATTTGCGAGATCACTGTAAGTTCAATGATGCTGGTGGAGATAAATTCGGTAGCTGACGTCTCTTTGTGTGTAGTCAACAACGATATGTGTAGGGTTCGATTCCCAGTCAACTCTTCGTCATATTATTTCTAGTTCAAACATGCTCACATGTCGCTGCTGGTGTAACAAACCCATATTTAACGTTCGTTTTCTCTAGAATATAACAGTGATAGGTGTCGGGTTGGAGACCTGGGAAGGAAAAAATTAATGTTTCGTCTCGTCATCTCAGTTAAAACATCTAGCTACTGCCGAGAAAATCCGATGTGTACAGTTGATTGTGCTTTGATAACAATCAGAATAGGTTCTGGGTTCGTATCCCTGTCCAACACAAAACTTTACCTCACGGCATTTCAAATAAGTTACTTTCGAAGAAGCTATATTTAACATCTCTCGTAGTTCGTTAACAGCGACAATAGATGCTGGGTAGAAATTCCTGTCTGTTAAAAATGCTTACGTTATGTAATTTAAAGTTGTCATTTGAGAACTGAAACTGTCTAAAATCGAGGTATATCACTCTCTGTATGAATAGTCAGGAATGACTGTTAGTTTCCGTCAGTCACGAAATCTTTGCTTAGTCTCCACGACCAAGGTTTGAATCCATATGCAGAACGAGACGGTTCGACATGTCATTTGAAGTTCGTACATATTCTGAACTAGCTGCTAGTGAATAACCTAAATTTTTAATGTAATTTTGTGTTATAGAATAAGTACGGTATGTAACTTTAAAGAGGAAATCAAGAATACGGCGCATTTACTACGTGCATTACCTATCTGACGTAATAATGAGAGTGATAACATTTCAGGTGTGTCATTTATTGTAATGAAGATGAGCTTACAAGCCTTAAGGGCAGTCTTATCTGTGATAAGGTGTTCCCGGATATTTGTAGTATCGTGGTATTACTTTACATCTTGAGTTATTGCGATACAGAGCAGTGTTTTCCAGTGGTGACTTGTTGGAACCATTTTCAATAGTCAAACGACTGTACCGAGGAGCGATTAGAGGATCTGCTAGACAGCTGCGTTATGTGGGTTGCATGCGAATCAGGAGAAATGCAGTTCAGGTCGTTCGGATACTTTTGAGTACGACTGTACGTTTGGAGAAGAGCGTTATATGACAGTGAAACATTGACTGTGGGAAACCCTGAACACAAGATAATTGAAACATTTGAGATGAGATGTTACAGAAGAATGTTGAAAATTAGGTGGGCTTACGTAATGCGGAGGTTCTCTGAAGAGGAATGGAATAGATGGAAAACACTGACACTATGACAGACGATCTGTTAAGACATCAGGGAGCAACTTCCATGATAACAGAGGGCGTTGTAGAGGTTATAAACAGTGGAAGAGTTCAGAGACTGGAAAACATCCAGCACATAATGGAGCACATACGTCAGAATTTCTACTGTGAGATGAAAAGTTTGGTACGGGAGACAAATTCATGGCGAGTAGCATCAAACTAGTCAGACGATTGACAATTCTATGAATTATAAATAAAGGAGTCCTGCTGAGAGGAAGCTGTACACCACACAATAAATTCCCTTCATTGGCAAATCCGCGGGAGGGTTCCATTGTGTACTGACAAAAACGAGACTCTTTCATATCACAATTCCACTATCTACATAAATGATGTGGAAGATTGGAGATAGATTCATTAAGTTATTGTACAACATTAACGAGGAAATTTATGTAATATAAGGGCTGGCATCGAATAGGATATAGCGATGGCCCCTAAAGTTTGCAGACCCAGTTCTACGACCCCATCTTATCTATGAATTTTTTCTTTATATCGTCATCCAAATCTCATAAGGAAAAATATGACTTCTCTTAAAAGTGAGGAGTATGCACTTCCTTCTCATATTACTTGGTGAAACTTTGTGCAGTTTTAAAATTACTGCAGAGGAAGTTAACTGATATGCAGAAGAAATATTGCCTCATATTAAGTAAATAAACTACAAAGTTGAATGAAGAGTTTTCTTGCATATACTTGGCGGTCGTTAAAGCACGTCATTTGAAAAATTGGTTGTGCGGGTAATTGCTGGAAAAGAGCCGTATAAAATTAAACTGCTGTGTACCGCAATTGAAGGGCTTGCTCCCTCATAAGCCTCGAAATTGCCTAGAGCTATGACGCTAGTTCTAGTAGCTGTTCATGCTCTTTCCAACAAGAGAGTAGGTACAGCAGCAGCAAGAATTCGCTTAAAATTTGCAAAGTAGACGAATAGAAGAGGGCATTTACGTTGCACGTAAGACATCTATAGCTGACAACCGTGTTACGAATACACATACGTAATTTCTAAGGCCAGTCGTAATCCATGCTGGAGTGTACATGTTTATCGTCAAATCTCTGCTTCTTTATCATATTCGCCAGAATCATATTTCTTCATAGTATTCAAGAAGTTTGTAAACACCAGTCATCGTCTGAAGGCAATGTCATCTTTCGACTACTTATTATTTCATCAGATGTCACTAGGAGAGCTGCTTGTAGAGTACAATACATTGCTAGCGGCCTTCATAAATTAACACCACATGTACCAGCAAAAATTTATTAGGATACAGTGTCATGAAATAATCTCTTGATAGTCGGTGCTGCAGAAGATTAACGTAACGCAGCACGAAAGACATGACAAAAATACTTAATACGTGAAAATAAATAAATCTTTGGAAATACTCCGTAAAGAAAATAGTAGTAATAATAATATACATCAAATAAAACAAATCGAAGTCTTCAGAAAATAGGTTATATGATAATAATTTCGAAGAGAGGAGAGAAAAATTATGGTGAAAATTATATGAGCGTGAAAGATATCAAACCCTTAATAGTCTTTCTGCTCTGATTATTAGACATTTTACATAAGATGGATAAAAGGAAATTTAGTCTGAAGACATTGTATACAATGCAGCTGCTTGATCAATGATTGAACAATCTTTTTGCCAATGATACTAAGTTGAGGAGAAAACACTTGAAACACGAACATTTCTTTTGGTTTTCGTAGATGAAGAACAAGCCCCTGATAGTTTATCTGTAACCAGTTGGTGGGAGGCTTTGAAATCAATGTGAATAAATCACAAATAAGTAAACAAACATATTTGAAACGTTATTAACTGAGTTGTAAGAAACGTAAGTATTGGCATCCGAAACTGTACTGAATGCTTTCCGAGAAAATTATTTTGAACAATCAGTTTATGAGCCCATTCGAAGCGTAAATGGTTGCGAAATCACACTTGACTTGTTAGCAACAAATAATTCTGGACATATAGGGTGTATCATGACGGATTAGCGACCACAAGACGGTTGCTGATAGGCTGAATACCGTAACACCCACAACCATCAAAAATACACGCAAAGTACAACTGTTTAAAAAAGGCTGATAAAAATGTTCTTAAACACTTTTTTAGAGACAGTCTCCACTCTTTTTGATCTGATCTTGTAAACGTAAAAAAATGTGGAATGATTTCAAAGAGATATTATCGACGGCTATTGAGAGTTATATAACACATAACTCAATACGTGATGGTACTGATTCCCCATGGTACACAAAAAGGGTGAGATCGCTGCTGTAGAAGCAACGGAAAAAGCACGCCAAATTTGAAAGAACGCAAAATCCCCAAGATTGTCAAAGGTTTGAAGTTCTAAATATAGCGCGCGTATCAATACGAGTTGCTGTTAATACCCTGTCTCGCAATCTGGCAGAAAACCCAAAGAGATTCTGGTCATACACAGAGCACACCAGTTCCAAGACGCAATCAATACCTTCACTGCGCGATAACAACGGTGAAGTCACTGATGACAGTGCCACTGAAGCAGAAATATTAAACATAGTTTTCCGAAACTCTTTCACCGAAGAAGACGAAGTAAACATTGCTGAATTCCAATCAAGAATAACTGCTAAGATGAGAAACATGGAAGTAGATACTCTTGGTATACCAAAGTAGCTTAAACCACTTGATAAAGGCAAGGCCTCCGGTCCAGATTGTATACCAGTCAGGTTCCTTTCAGAGCATGCTGATAAAATGGCTGCATATTTAGAAATTACATACAACCGCTCCCTCATAGAAAAATCCGTACTGTAACATTGCCTAAAGACTGGAAAATTGCTCGGAGTAATCTGCTGAATTATAGGCTCATATCATTGACGTGGAGTAATCTGCTAAATTACAGGTCCATATCACTGACGTCGATTTGTAGTAGGGTTTTACTGTGTTCGAACATTATTAATTACCTCGAAGAAAAGGATTTATTGACACATAGTCAACAATGAATCGGAAAATATCTTGTGAAACATAATTAGCTCCATATACTTATAAAGTAATGATTGCTATCGACAGGGGATGTCAAATTGATACCATATCCAGAAGGCTTGCGACACTGTTCCTCACAAGCGTCTTCTAACCGAACTGCGTGCCTACGGAGTATCGCCTCAGTTGTGCGACTGGATTCATGATTTCTGTCAGAAAGGCCACAATTTGTAGTAACACACGGAAAGTCATCGAGTAAAACAGAAGTAATATCCGGCGTTTCCCAAGGAAGTGTTATAAACCCTACATTGTTCCTGATCTGTATTAACGACGTAGGAGACAATCTAAGTAGCCCTCTTGCATTGTTTGCAGATAATGGTGTCATTGACCGTCCTGTAAAGTCATAAGATGGACTAAACGAATTGCAAAATGATTTAGATAAGATATCTGTGTGGTGCGAAAAGTGGCATTTGACCTCGAATAAAGAGAAGTGTGAGGTTGGTCACATGAGTACTAAAAGAAATTCGATTACACGATAATTCACACGAATCTGAAGGCTGTAAATTCAACAAAATTACAATTACAAATATCCTAAATTGGAACGATCACATAGATAATGTTGTGGGTAGAAGAAACCAAAGATTGCGATTCATTGGCAAAACACTTAGAAGGGCAAAAGGTCTACTAAACAGACCGCTTACACCACGTTTGTTCGACCTATTCTGGAGTATTGCTGTGCCGTGTAGGATCCGCAACAGGTGGGCGTGGCGGATGACATCGAAAAATTTCAAAGAAGGGCAGCTCGTTTTATATTGTCTTGAAATAGGACAGTTACTATCACAGTCATTACACGTGAATTCGAGTGGCAATCATTGAAACAAAGGCGGTTTTCGTTGCGACGGGATCATCTCATCAAATTTCAATCGCCAGTTTTCTCTTTCGATTGCGAAAACATTCTGTTGGCACGCACCTACATAAATAAGGAGAAAGGATCATCACGTTAAAATAAGAGAAATCAGGGCTCGCACAGAAAAATTTGAGTGTTAGTTTTCCCCGCGCATCGTTCGAGAGTGAAACGATAGAGAGAGAGAGAGAGAGCTTGAAGGTGGTTCATTGAACCCTCTGCCAGGCAGTTCATTGTGAATAGCACAGTAATCACGTAGATGTAGATTTGGAGCTCCTGTATTTCATGTTATGAAAGGATTAGGTGAACGATTTAACACTTCTCCCACGTTATACAAGATACTTACTGAAGAGACTCTACAGCGCTGAAGAAGAAAATCGAAAACATGTGCAGATCGCAATATATGAGTATAGTATCAGTGTGATTTGCAGATTACCTATTGATTTACGTGCGAGAATGTGTATTAATATGTAGTGAATGTGACCAGATAATTTCTGCGCTAATGTAAACAGTCGGGTCTAAATGGTAACTTAAGTAAAGAGAGAGTTATGTGGCAATTGGTGCAATAAATGGACGTCTATTAGTGAAAAATGAGGTGGGAAAACAGCAGGTACTAACAGTAATAAATACATAGGTGTGAAATTACAAATAAAGCGAAACAAGACAAAAAGTAGACGAAGGATATTGACAGGAAAACTCAGTTATCCCATAGGAATTCCTCGACATAAACTGGCGCTGAAACGACAGGATAGTTGTTAAATTTAGTTCAGAAGGATGAACGAGAAAATGGTAATTCTTATTTTTCTAGACGCAAAGGTACACTTCCTGTGACGTTCGGTAATGATATTGCGAAAATACAAAAGAAGAAACAAAACTGTCACAGGCAGAATGAATTTTAGGAATTAAGTTGCACAAAGTATTCAGCAGAAACCATTATGATGGTTAGAACATGTCAAAAGATGGTTAGAAGGTGGGGTTCTAAAATGTCCCATAGACTGGATGCCAAATCGAAGAAGAAAAAAGGGGCAACCACCTAATTCTTGGATTAAGGGGATTCAGATCATAGTTAGGGGCAAGAGTATTCTTAAAGTACTGTGGAGGAATGGAGAAGAGTTTAAAAAAATGAGACATACTGCAGCCAGAGGTGTTGGTAAAATTTACAAACAGTCTTCAACCTGTCATGCTGAGAAATTCTAATATTACTTGTTGGTCTCTTCGATTATGTCAATAGTAACATGAAACTACCTTTAAAATAATGATTGGCATGCACTGAAAGAAGTACCGATTCCATGACAAATCTTGTTCTGGTGCAGAGGCAAAAAGAGTCATGAAATATTTTCTGTTAAACTCGTGAAATGCTAGACTCCTACGTAGTATCGTCTCCCCCTGACGAAGGCGAAGACACAACCTTCTGTGCACCTGACGAGATACCGAAACAGCTGTGGGGTCAGCTTGATTCATAAGCATTCAACAGCCACCTGTATTTCATGGAGGTAGTTTGTAGTTCAGTCGATGGGGTTTACACCTCACTCATTAGGATTCCAAATGTGCTCAATAGGACTGAGGACAAGTGACATGGTGTAACAGGGGGGAAGAACGCGAAGCAAGAAACAGTATGACCGTAGAGATTCTTAGAGTGTTCTAATATAATTTGTGAGTGTGTACTGAGCCTGCCTGCTCTGCCTATTGTCTGAAATTTATAATTTCGACTTTCGTTTAATACGATTTAATGTTGCATTGTACTTTGCTGTTGTCGGACAATAATTACACTCCACTCGATTGTAACAACAGGCAGCACGAGCATGAGAGAAAAAATTAACGGTCTGATGAATAATGTCCGCAAGGGCATCTGATATACATTACCATTTATCCTAAGTAGTTTATGGTACCCTTATTAACCTCCAACAAAAAAATGGTTCAAATGGCTCTGAGCACTATGGGACTTAACATCTATGGTCATCAGTCCCCTAGAACTTAGAACTACGTAAACCTAACTAACCTAAGGCCATCACACAACACCCAGCCGTCACGAGGCAGAGAAAATCCCTGACCCCGCCGGGAATCGAACCCTGGAACCCGGGCGTGGGAAGCGAGAACGCTACCGCACGACCACGAGATGCGTAACCTCCAACAGAATTGTCACAATAGAATAAAATGTGTCTATGTTAGATGACTGCTTTTAAATTCACAAAAGCGACGTCTACTCATCGAATGATTGCACCAATTTAATCACGGTAACAACTAAGAGTCACTATCAATTCAGCGTAAAACCAACATCCGCTCATCTCACTTCAAAATTAACGTAAGAATTTAAGAAAAATCTACCTTATTAGTCTACATTCAGAGAAGGTGATCCAGTATGGATAACTACTTCGTAAAAACAAGGAATTGGAAATTACTTCCCTGTAAACTCTGCACCTAGGTAGAACTATTATCTTTTTGTAGTAAACTGATTAATTTTCGTAGCATAATAATATAAGCAGCTTGAAAGCCTCGTAGAAATGCTCAACTTCTGCGAATAAAAATTACCTCTTTTCCTTTTCTTTATTTGAGCGACGTTAATAGTATTGTGGGAACGTGTGAGTAGCCAGTGATGCATGCTTCGTTTACTCCACGCAAGTGCCGGGGACGTTAGATATAGGGTTTTACTCCTTGACTGTTAGTTCAGTGAGTTTTCTTTTCCGAGTTGGAAACATCAAGTATTTTGTGCAAAGCTGTATGTGGGTTTAATTTGTTACCTACAGTATATTTCGCTACTTCACTTTATTCAAACCAATAATATCTATGAACGCTGTGTAAATAATATAAAAAATTGAAAATATTGTATTTAATTCCATATTGAGAATTAATTAACGAAAAATTCTGGTTCTCATATTTCTCAAAATATTTGATTTTTCCGTATGAGTCTGTTAGGCTTAATTAAAAAAGTCCCACAAATTTATTTGTAGGGTGTCACTATACTGCGAACTCACACAGAATACATCACTGAAATTTTCCTAAAACTTCTACACCGAAATAAGGATACTGATTCGGCTATTTTGATTTCGATAAAGTCTTATTTTTTTGTTTATACCTTATTTTTGTCAATTAGAGTCACTATTTTACACCTTTTACAAAAGGTAGCTGCTTAGTGCCGGAAAACTAATTTAATCTCCTCTAACGGAATCAGAAGAGCAATCAAAATAAAAATCCTAAGTGTAACCGCCAGTTTACACTAACCTTGGGACAGTTCATGTGCAAAAATAAGTCTACTTAGACGCTGACAGATCATGAATCCCACTAATGAACGCAAAATTAAAAGCGGCCGCTCGTCACTTTATAAGTCACCATGCAGTCTAATACGCAGTCTAATATGGTTCCAGAATTCAAGGAAAAATATTCACAGCTAGGAAAGATATCTCTTACTGCAGTCTGATTTGCTCATTGCTGGAGACTGTTGTACAAGTAGAATAACCAGTTACACACTTCGAGATGTCGCCTTGCTCGAGTAATCGAAAATCACCAACAACGATTAATTCAAAGGAAGCTCACACTCAGTTGCCTTTGAGTGGGCTAACAGATGCAGTAGCTTCACTGTAAAGGAAACGAATCGCGTCCTTCGTCCGACCGAATCAACAATACCAATTGTTGTGTCTAGACAAGACAGCCTAGACACAAGGAGAGGAAGCCGAAAGGCACGCGCTACGCTCACGCAGATGGGCGTGAGGTCTGAAACAGGATACGTAATGAATGCTATAAAGAAAAGTACGTAGCTTCTGGAATACTTAGCTTTAATCCATCCTTTTGGTACATCTGGAGATTGTGGCGATACAAGTGAGACTCTTTAGATACATGCAATGTTACTAATGGCGCATTGCTAGGTCGTAGCCATTGACTTAGCTGAAGGCTATTCTAACTATCTGCTCTGCAAATGAGCGAGGCTTCGTCAGTGTGCATCGCTAGCTACGTCGTCCGTACAACTGGGGCGAGTGCTACTCCGTATCTCGAGACCTGCCTTGTGGTGGCACTCGGTCTGCGATCACACAGTGGCGACACGCGGGTCCGACATGTACTAATGGACCGCGGCCGATTTAAAGCTACCACCTAGCAAGTGTGGTGTCTGGCGGTGACACCACACCAATCAAAATTTCTAAAACAACGAAAATTAATAACAACTGCAGAAGCTAAACGTTTTGTATTGATTTGCTTATTCGCATCAACGCTTAATATGATCTCCCTATGTATATTATGAACTATCAAGCACTAAATTTACCCATCATAAGTGAAAGGAATGTGTTCCCTTGGAATTAGAGGAAATTTACGATAGGCAAGTTCGTGCATATTGTGTAACAGTAACCTCCATACGTGTAATTAGACCTACCGTTCTTCTTAATTTTGATTACGTTAGGAGACATACTTTTAGACAAATATGTGTCGATACTGCAGTTTTACAATTATCACTTTTTTCTATGGGATGGCTGTCGGTCAGTCTTGTAGTGGTCAGATAGCAGCGGCAGTAGATGATCTCTGGACTCCACAGTTGTCATCTCACACTCCTCACATATTCTCTACTTTGCTGCGTTGGTTTTATAGAAGCACGGATCCACGTGCTGGATTTCTGTACCAGATTTTAGTAAAAATGTATAAACTATTATCGTCATACTATTTTTAATTAATTTCCTTCGAAATTTACTATTACTTACTTAGTTTGCGAACATGCATCAGGTAGAATAAAAACACATTTCAAACATTTTGACACAGTACAGAGGCTTCTGCACCTCTTTACATATTTGCGAAGCTACAGGGTACCATAAATTTAACTATTTGAAGAACACTTAGAACTCCTCAGCTTCAGTTTCACCATAGATCAAATCTCACCGTTTTAAGAATGAGGTAGCCTATTAGAGCGGACTTGAGATTTATACTAACCTATTGGTTATTACACTAGTGGCCATTGAAATTGCTACACCACGAAGATGACTTGCTACAGACGCGACGGGAAGAATATGCTGTGATATGCAAATGAATAGCTTTTCATTCACACAAGGTTGGCGCCAGTGGTGACACCTACAACGTGCTGACATGCGGAAAGTTTCCAACCGATTTCTCATTGATTGGAGTTGCATGGTAAAACGTTGCTGTGATGCCTCGTGTAAGGAGGAGAAATGCATACCATCACGTTTCCGACTTTGATAAAGATCGGATTGTAACCTATCGCGATTGCGTTTCATCGTATCGCGACATTGCTGTTCGCGTTGTTCGAGATTCAATGACTGTTAGTAGAATATGGAATCGGTGGGTTCAGGAGCGTAATACCGAACGCCGTGCTGGATCCCAACGGCCTCATATCACTAGCAGTCGAGATGACAATCATCTTATCCGCGTAGCTGTAATGGATAGTGCAGCCACGTCTCGATCCCTGAGTCAACAGATGGGGACGTGTGTAAGACAACAACCATCTGCACCAACAGTTCAACGATACTTGCAGCAGCAGGGACTATCAGCTCGGAGACCATGGCTGCGGTTACCCTTGTCGCTGCATCACAGACAGGAGCGCCTGCGATGGCGTACTCACTGCCGAACCTGGGTGCACGAATGGCAAAACGTCAGTTTTTCGGATGATTCCCCGTTCTGTTTAAGGCATCATGATGGTCGCATCCGTGTTTGGCGACGTCGCGGTGAACGGACGTTGGAAGCGTGTATCCGTCATCGCCATACTGGCGTATCACCCGGCGTGATGGTATGGGGTGCCATGAGTTACACGTCTTCGTCACCTCTTGTTCGCATTGACGGCACTTTGAACAGTGGACGTTACATCTCAGATTTGTTAACGACCCGCGGCACTACCCTTCATTCGATCCCTGGTGAACCCTACATTTCAGCAGGATAATGCACGACCGCGTGTTGCAGGTCCTGTACGGGCCTTTCTGGATACAGAAAATGTTCGACTGCTGCCCTGGCCAGCACATTCTCCCGATCTCTCACAAACTGAAAACGTCTGGTCAATGGTGGACGAGCAACTGGCTCGTCACAATAAGCCAGTCACTACTCTCGATGAACTGTGATATCGTGTTGAAGCTGCGTGGGCAACTGTACCTGTACACGCCATTCAAGCTGTTTGACTCAATGCCCAGGCGTATCAAGACCGCTATTACTGCCAGAGGTGGTTGTTCTGGGTACTAATTTCTCAGGATGTATGCACCCAAGTTCTGTGAAAATATAATCACATGTCAGTGCTAGTATAATAGATTTGTCCAATGAATCCCCGTTTATCATCTGCATTTCTTCTTGGTGTAGCAATTTTTAATGTCCAGTAGTGTAATACTTCCATTAAAAACTCTGTAGACGAAACGTTACATAGCGTCTCGTCCATCTTTCAGACCGTATACATCTATCTCCATAGCATTTAATCTCTCTGGAAAGCAAGATAACACATATTATTGCATAACAAGTCTTACTGACAAATCTATAATTTAATTCGCAGATCTACCAAATTCAGAATGTAGTCACCATTCAGATCAATTCCTATCCTACTCAATTTGCCTGTGATTCGGTGGATGTGCTTAGTTCCTAACGTCAATTCTGAATCCAGTCTCCGTTTACCCACCAATCGAAAAGAGAAACCTCAGTCAGACATTCTGAATCAACATAAACATTACAGCAAAATTTCTTCCAACTAATAACTTGACAATTCCTTAAACACATGCTACGTCTAGGTTCCCCACTTCAAAATCAAGACTTGGCCACTAGCCAATATGCAGCGTATTTGTATTAGAACACTAACACTTTTCTATAAAACCAACAAAGAAATGATTACTCAACTAAAAGCGATAATCGAATGAGTGCTTATCGAGCCACACCTATGACTTCAACGTTTCTATAGGATCTTGGTCGTCTTCCTTCCACCTCATACTCTGTTCGTTTACGTCTTTTTTGCTTGTTATGGGTAAATAAAAGTGACTATCTAAGTAATTATCTGCTTATTTCCTACCGTGCAGACTCCACGTCCCCTTACCAACACTTTCTTCCCTTCGCTAGCTGTTCAAGTCGGCTGTTTACCTTCTGTATTCTACTCGTTTCAACCTCACTTTCTGTGACAGACCAAAGCGTGGTACATACTATACTTGTCCGTTCTGCATATGTTACTATCATAGCCTCCGCTTTGTATACATTATCCTTCTTGTTTTCAAATATTATGTTTAAATTTAAATCGTCTGTCTGAAGTTTATAATTTAAGTCATTTTGGTATGTGCAGACTCATGAATTGTTTCACTGTTATGACAACTACCGGATGTACTGCTATTCTCTTGACTTTTGGTTCTATAGGGCTGCCTCCCCTTAGACTTAGAAGGGGCACCTTATGTAGCCCGTCTGAGTCGTCGTAGCCTGTAATTCACTAAATTATTCGACGTTTCTAAGCCCACTCTAATTTACTCCATTATTTGCATTTTGATCTTCTGTTACTTGATCAGATAACTTTTTATATAACAATTCCATCGACTGGCCCTGAATCCTTTAATCTTCTGCGGTTCATCAAGAAGAGTAGATAGATCTTGCTATTCCTGTCTTCACTCTTACACCTCATCGTTCAACAATACGTGGTCCTCACTTCATGCTTCCGTTCATCGCTCAAAACTTTTCTTCATACCCTTCATCAGTTTTCCTCTATCTTTTTACTATCCTCCTACACACTCTCTATTTAGTTTTTTGCCCTCTTCGTACCTTCGCGTAATTAAGTCTTTGGCCTCCCTCGCAGGTCTTGATCCTTTCTCCTGATCCCACATTATTAAATCTTGAGTATTGGACTGTTTGCGTATTATTAAATGTTGACTCAAGTGTGCTAGATTTCTCGATTGAGGATCCAAAGCGCGAATAGTCCGATCGAGATGATACGACAGATGTCGATTTGGTTTTCATTTGGAGAATTTAGTGACCAGGGAAGTACAGTAAATTCATCCCAATGCTCTTTCGACCACGCATGTACACTGTGAGCTCTCTGACATGTGGCTTTGTCCTGCTGGGTGATGCCATAGTGCTGAGGACAAACAAGCTGCATGTAGGGATGGACATGGTCCCCAAAGATAAATGCATACTCGTGTTGACTCATTGTACCTTTCAAAAGAAATCACCTGGGGAATGCAACGAAAACTTCCCGCTGTCTATAACATTCCCTTCCTCTGGCCTGGACCTTACCTACGATTACTACGGGGCTGTACATGCCAACGGGCCAAGTCCATGTTCACTACAAATATTACCACATTTCCCCCTCCACTGCCTCCAACCCTCCCTACCGTCCTCCACACCAGGCCCCCTCACTTGGCTCACCCTATCCTCCCATATGTCCATTTTCTCTTCCACCAGCCTCCTGAATGTCCCCCATTCGCCCCATTCTGTCTCCATCTCCTGCTCTTCACTCTCTTCCATATCATCTTCCCCCTCTCGGTTTATCACCTTCTCACTACTCTGTTCATCTCCTCCTCACCTGTCTCTGTCCATCTTCTCCTCCCTACTCCCAGTTTTCCAATTCCTTCTTCCTCTCTCTCTCTCTCTCTCTGCTGTACTGCGGCCACCAGCACATGTATCCCCTGAATATTGTGCTGGTACTGGTACTACCTGCTCAAAACACCTATCATACAGGATTTCCTAAATATCAGGGGTAGAAAATCATTTTAGTCTGTATCTTCCCATCTTCTGGAGCTTAGAGGTTCTATCCTGGAAAGACAGCAGTGCCTTTTGGATAGGGCACTGTCATGGTCATACCAGTCAGGCACCCAGGGACTTCACCTTTCATTTAGTTTTGGTGATTATCATACAATTTCATTCAAATTTGTTGTTTCTAAAATTTCCCTGATTGATATTAATCTGATGGACTGTTAGGGCAATCCACTGATTGATCTCACAATACTTGCATGACTGAGTAGCAGCAGTAGAATTGAACTCAGTTATAGGAACAGATTTTTGGATGCTGGAGGTGACCATTGCATTAGGCACAGCTTAAGAAATTTCCCCGAGCAGCAAGCGAGTCCGAAGATTCTTTCTCAGTCACCGAAGCGAGCCATGGGCATGGTGGGGCTGCGGTTTATGGGCTGACATTCTGGTGGTCAGCTGTGTTCTACTGTCGGCCAGGCAAGTTGGTGAGTACGCCGTGGGTCAATGTGAAACGACACTTCTTTAGAAACTGGCTGCGCCGGGCATCCTGGCGCCAGGCAAACCGCTTTATTAGCGAATGGACGTGGTGAGGGAGCCTGGTCTACTCATCCCATGTGCGGTTTCAGGTGAAGTCGTGCCAGGCTATGTTTATTAGAATTGTGGACCCAATTTTTCTCAGAAACGAAAGGCGCTGAACGTTTCCAGAACATAATCACTCAATTTTTAGTATTAATAGAGACTGATGAATGACACTGCTAGCTGAGGGAAGATGGTACAACTGCTCAGACCACGAATAGTAGCATGACAATGTTGCCTGGTTCGTTTGGGGACACATCATTTCAGTAACCTGTGGCCACCAAGAGACACAGATTTACATCCCACCGACTTTTTTATTTGTGAACGTCTGAAATACGTCTACAAGAACAATCCTCACACAAAATACTAACTGAGCACAACACAGAAGACAAAATAGCCTGTATAAGTATAGTGACCATCTAAAAAGTGGCATATAAAATCAAGGAACGTGTTGAGGCTTGTTGGAGCACACGGAGGATATTTCCACCATCTATTATGAGAAAATACCAGTTGTGGGTTGTACATTGTAAGTACATTGATAATGACTTGTTTTTTCTTAATTTAGGGTTGCGTTAATTCTCACTGATACTGCTGATTAGTTCAATAGCACACAAAGCTCAATGAGGGAACCGAATTCCGAAAGAGCTCTTTGAAAAATTCTGGGGTGTCACCGAGACTACTATCACACCAATGTTAAATAGCGTACTTAGTGGCGGGTATTTTAGGTAACGAGATAAAAGGGGTGAAAGAAGACCGGACTAAAAAGCTTAGAAACATTGCGATGTTTTACACTGATGAGCTCTCATTACAAAAGTGCCGCCAGTGCTACATTAATAGCAGGCTGTCACTGTTACTCAAGAAGGTAGTAAAAATATGTCAGCTTTGCATCTTTGGGAGGGCTATAATGTCTGATGTTTCTGAAATTAATCACTTCATTTCAGTAACTGATATGGCCAATGTCAAAAGCGGGCTTTTTTCATCGATTTCCTTAAGGCCTTTGATCATGTAGGCCATCAATGAGTAATGAGAAAACGTGAAAGTGCTTCTGGAAGAGAGTATAATAAAAGTCATTTGCAACATGATCACTGACATATCCACTAGGGTCCACGTTAATGGACAGTCCACATAATATTTTAATGTACACCAAGGTGTGCCACAATGTGGCCTGTTCTCTACGTCTCTTTTCGCACTGTCGCTGGAGTCATTG